>NC_064618.1:553596600-556096600 GCF_023898315.1 Schistocerca nitens
AGGAGTTCACACTCATTTGAACATTTTTCAACACTTGAAGAGCAAAGTCTACGAAAAAAATCCACAGACAGTACAGGAAGTGAAAGACAACATCAGTCGCGTAGTTGTCGCCATCGATATCGGAATTTTACTCCGAGTCTATCTGAATACAGTTGTGTACTGATGTTGCAGGGGGTCACTTTCAACATTTTCTATAAATGTATTTCTCATTGTAAATACACTACTGGCCATTAAAGTTGCTACACCACGAAGATGACGTGCTACAGACGCGAAATTTAACCGACAGGAAGAAGATGCTGTGATATGCAAATGATTAGCTTTTCAGAGCATTCACACAAGGTTGGCGCCGGTGGCGACACCTACAACGTGCTGACATGAGAAAAGTTTCCAACCGATTTCTCATACACAAACAGCAGTTGACCGGCGTTGTCTGGTGAAACGTAGTTGTGATGCCTCGTGTAAGGAGGACAAGTGCGTACCATCACGTTTCCGACTTTGATAAAGGTCGGATTGTAGCCTATCGCGATTGCGGTTTATCGTATCGCGACATTGCTGCTCGCGTTGGGTGAGATCCAATGACTGTTAGCAGAATATGGAATCGGTGGGTTCAGGATGGTAATACGGAACGCCGTGCTGGATCCCAACGCCCTCGTATCACTAGCAGTCGAGATGACAGGCATCTTATCCGTATGGCTGTAACGGATCGTGCAGCCACGTCTCGTTCCCTGAGTCAACAGATGGGGACGTTTGCAAGGCAACTACCATCTGCACGAACAAATCGACGACGTTTGCAACAGCATGGACTATCAGCTCGGAGACCATGGCTGCGGTTACCCTTGACGCTGCTTCACAGACAGGAGCGCCTGCGACGGTGTACTCAACGACGAACCTGGGTGCACGAATGGCAAACCGTCATTTTTTCGGACGAATCCAGGTTCTGTTTACAGCATCATGATGATCGCATCCGTGTTTGGCGACATCGCGATGAACGCACATTGGAAGCGTGTATTCGTCATCGCCATACTGGCGTATTACCCCGCGTGATGGTTTGGGGTGCCATTGGTTACACGTCTCGGTCGCCTCTTGTTCGCACTGACGGCACTTTGAACAGTCAACGTTACATTTCAGATGTGTTACGACCCGTGGCTCTACCCTTCATTCGATCCCTGCGAAACCCTGCATTTCAGCAGGATAATGCACGACCGCACGTTGCAGGTCCTGTACGGGCCTTTCTGGATACAGAAAATGTTCGACTGCTGCCCTGGCCAGCACATTCTCCAGATCTCTCACCAATTGCAAACGTCTGGTCAATGGTGGCCGAGCAACTTGCTCGTCACAATACGCCAGTCACTACTCTTGATGAACTGTGGTATCGTGTTGAAGGTGCATGGCAGCTGTACCTGTACACGTATCAAGGCCGTTATTACGGCCAGAGGTGGTTGTTCTGGGTACTGGTTTCTCAGGATCTATGCACCCAAATTGCGTGAAAATGTAATCACATGTCAGTTCTAGTACAATAGATTTGTCCAATGAACACCCGTTTATCATCTGCATTTCTTCTTGGTGTAGCAATTTTAATGGCCTGTAGTGTAAATGGTAAGTCCATTTCAGCTCTTCGTTCCTGCAATTTCACTGCATTTCCTTTGTACTTACACGGGCTATTTTTATCCGTGTCACTCTGTATATACACGTTTAGTAAAATCTTATTTGGGAGGGGGAAGGTATCGAGGCTCCCATGACCCAGCTCTCCTGGGGTCCGCGCCTGCGTGTGAAACAGAACGGAAGTACGCAGAGACTGCAGTGGGCGCGGCGCCGGCTGCCGGACGTTGCTTTGTCGCGGCGCGCCGGACAAAGCAGCCAGCGGGAGGGGCGCCGCCAGCCAGCACAGTCCGCCGCGCAGTGAGCTGGAGCGCGCCGTGCTGGTCCATGAGCCGCGCCTGGTCCACCCGCGACCGCTTCGGCGGAGGCGCCGGCGTCGCCGCGTCGCGGACGTCTGCCGTCGCAGGTGAGATGCCGGCGCTCGGCCGAGGTCACGTTGCGACAGCCGGAACACCCGCGGAGGCCGGCAGGCGTCGTCTGTCACAGCAGCCGCTGCCACAAGAAGTCGCGACGGTGGCCGTGTACAGCGCCGGCGCGGCGCACTTACTGACGACGTCGTGAGTACCGTCCCAAGATTCTGCAACTTTTTTAATTTTTTTAATTGATCAGCCTTCTGACTGGTTTGATCCGGCCCTCCACGAATACCTCTCCTGTGCCAGCCTCTTCATCTCAGAGACACACTTGCAGCCTACGTCCTCAGTTATTTGCTGGGTTTATCCCAAAATCTGTCTTCCTATACAGTTTTTACCCTCTGCAGCCCCCTCTACTGCCACGGAAGTTATTCCGTGATGTCTTAACAGATGTCCTACCATACTGTCTCTTCTTCTTGTCAACGTTTTCCATATATTTCTTGCCTCGCCGATTCTCCGAAGAACCTCCTCATTCCTCACCTTATCAGTCCACCTAATTTTCAACATTCGCCTGCAGCAGCACAACTCAAATGCTTCGATTCTCTTCTTTTTACGATTTTCCGACAGTCCACATTTCGCTGTGCTCCAAACTTACATTCTCGGTGATTTCTTCCTCAGATTAAGACCTATGTTTGATACTACTATATTTCTCTTGGTCAAAAATGTCCTTCTGGAAGTGCTAGTCAGCCTTATATGTCCTCCTTGCTCCGTCCATCAGGGGTTATTTTGCTTCTTAGGTAGCCGAATTTCTTAACTTCGTCTACTTCGTTATCCCCAATTCTGATGTTAAGTCTTTCGCTGCTCTCATTTCTGCTGCTTGTCATTACTTTCTTCTTTTTTTCCATTTACTCTCAGTCCATAATCTGTAGTCATTAGGCTGTTCATTCCATTCAGCAGATTCTGTAATTCTCCTTCACTTTCAGTGAGAACAGTATGTCATAAGCGAATCTTATCATTGGTAACCTTTCACCTTGATTTTTAATTCCACTCTTGAGCCTTGTTTTATTACCGTCATTGCTTCTTCCATGTATAGATTGAACAGGAGGCGCGAAAAACAACATACCTGTCTTACACCCTTTCTAATCCAAGCACTTCTTTCTTGGTCTTTCACTCTTATTATTCCCTGTTGGCTCTTGAACATATTGTATATTGTCTTTCCCTATAACTTACACCTATTTTTCTCACAATTTCAAACATCTTGTACCATTTTACACTGTCAAACGCCTTTTCAGGTCGACAAATCCTATGAACATTTTTTGATTTTTCTTTAGTCTTGCTTCCATTACTAACCGCAATGTCAGAACTCCCTCTCCCTTTCCTAAAGCCAGACTGATCGGCATCTAACACATCCTTATTTTTTTTCAGCAGCTGTATGCGTCCTTAAAGGATCTACTGAAAACAACAACGTGCATTTTTGTTTCTTAAGCCACCGTACGATCTCTGGCGGCGGTGCTTAAATGAAAATAAAAGACGCAACAGTAGTCAACAACGCTGTCATTTGACATTTCCAAATCGGGAGATAGGGATTTGTTATAATAAAATATGTGCATAAAATCCCTAGGTCGACATTGCCAAAATTCCTTTGCCGATTACTACTTTCATTGAGAGCCATCTTCAGATCAACAAAAATTATTACTTAATTCAATGTACATCAGCCATAAGGCGTTACACATCGTCATAATCTCTTGAGCATAATAGCTCTTTTTGTCACGTACACAGCTGAGCAGCTTAACAGATTATGACGATGTGTAATACCTTGTGACTGATACACATTAAATTAATTAATAATTTTTATTGATTTGAAGATATCTCGTCAATGAGCTGAAACTAATAATCAATAAAGGACGTAGAATTTATATTCACATATTTTAGTAGTCAACAATGTCATTTACTAGTTCCAGCTTGTAACAAAATGCCAATAATTGAAAGATAAGTTACATGCCTATTTTGAAGTAGGCAGTACTCTCTAGGTATTTTTTCCCCTTGCATAACAAGCCCTCAACATTAACATAAAATCTATACGAGTAATGTAACCACACTTCAGTATTGTCACACGCCAGTCGGCCTCAAGATCCGACAGCAGACAGTAAAACCACCGATATGTGTTTTTAATCAAAGAAATTATACTGTTATACTGGTAACTGTATGATGCATATATTTGTATGTGATTTAAATTAGTCACAGCCTTAACACAAAATCCAATATGAATTTTATTAAATTATATCATTACATAGTGTACTGGCATAATTTTCCAGCCTTCCCGGGTCTTTTTTTTTTATAGCAATAATTGCAGTCGACACGTTTCCACATTGCTCAAAATTTAGTGTCGTAGTCATCGCATGAGGTGTATATGGGAATCAGTAATACAACTCCTGACTTCAAACGCATTACGCGATGTACAGGAGCACACATCAACATCTTATGTATCTCTTCCGTCGAAACGTTTTAGTAACAGACTCAGTAACTTTTTCGAGCAACTGTCATCGGAATCTTCTGCGACTTCCTTTAATACAATGTGATTACGTAGTAATAAAAATACTAGGAAATCACCCGGACGAAAATTTTCTAAGCGATCTCCTTCGTGGTGAATTGTACGTCCTCAGCGTTATTCCACGGTATCTGTCTGGCCTCTACCTTCTCAGCAAAGCCATTTACGTGGTCTTTTTACCTCAAATAGCTATTGGTGGATACTTGCAGATACGAAGTTTCTTATTCAGCATAAAGACTATGTGGACATAGGTCATTCTGCTACTTAAATTTGGCAATTAGCTATGAATTTACTGTAAACAGCCGCCATTAAAACATGTATTTATAACATAAACAGATAATTACCGAATGCAACTATATCTAAATGATTATTGCATTGTATTTGCTTGTGTCGAGGATCACTTATTCTTTCTAATCGAAAAATGGTTAGTGCATCTGGTCGTCACATGCGTTCACTATCTCAAACGATTCTGACATCGACGGGACACTAAAGTCTAACCTTCCTTCTTTCGTCATATACGTTGTGACACCCGTCGCGTCATCATGGTGTGCCAACACGAAAGCTGGTGTGTTCCCCACTACGAGGATAAACTGCTTTGTTTCTGTTCCCTCTTAGGACACTATTTTAACCCATTAAGTGTGTTCGACCATTAAATTGAGTTATACGAAATGTTGTCGCTGGGGCGTCCTCTTTATAAGTGGATTGTATCATAAGTTTATTTACTGAAATCACCATTCATTCTTCTAGCCTTGAGGGAGTTTGGTGTGCATCTATTTGTAAAAATATTGTTCTTCACATTCTAAATGACGAAATTAAACTGGGCCAACATCCTAAGCAGACTGATCAGGGACGTCGCCTGTACGTTTCACTATAACGTAGCCTTGATTTCCGCGACTCACTTGATTAGATGCATAACTTGTTTTAAACCCAACTACAAAACGGGTTCTTATATTTTCCTAGCGTGATGGCCCATAAAATTTAAGATAATTCTACACATAGTTTGCAGTACAACAGTAAACTACATTACGCAACATTCAGACCCGTTTGTATTCTTATCGTTAATATCTGAGTTTTTGATTCACTACGCAAATCTTTTAATGTCTGACTGATTCTCAATAGTTAAATGTCGTCACATTCTGAACATGCATAGAATGCTGCGGCTGCTTCATGTTTTTAATCAGAATTCGAAGTGTCTGATTTATCAACATCTGACATTAGTGAATGTGCTTATGGGTACTAAATTCTCTATGTGTTCACGGATTTATTTATCGATTTATTCTGTTCTATTTTTTTAAAACACTAGGCTGTTTCATATATAATTAAATTTATGTGAATCAGTACGGCAACAATTCTAAATAATTAACTACTTTTATAGTAACTTCTTATTTTTTTCTTATCTCTGTTTCTGGTACTATCGCTCTGACCTTTAGATTTCTGTCTGTACGTTACTTTACACCTTCTCGCACTTTCAATGGGATGTTCATTTATTGTGACAGAAAAAGAACTGTAGGTTTTCGTTATTTCAGTCTGTAACCTCCCAAGAGTTTAATGTGTTCGGTAACCTCGGAATACAATGTGTGACTAACCTCCCAATGAAAATGCGACTCATATATAACCTGTGAATCTAAACTGGTAGATCTGGACGTCAGCAATGCTACGTCATGGCCCTGAAAAGTCATTCTGAATAAATTGAAAATTCTTACCTGAATTATGTCGCCGGATAACGCGTATATATCTGCTCCTATAAGAAATTTTTCTGGCACAGCCACTAGATTTGTTATGTATAAAAAGAAACAACTGATTTTTCTTTACGACAATCGGGGTGACCATGGATAGGAGAAATTAGTAAAAGCTTTAAATTCAGATGAATGATTGTCAAAAGCTATTTTTATAAGAAAGATTATTATTAAAAGATTTTTTAAAAATATTATTTGCGTGGGAGTTGATATAACAATAGTACAAAATCCTTTGTTACAAATTACATATGCGCTTGGCAATAAATAATAATAATTTTTGCTTTTACCTTATACTACATCGCTCAGGCACCGGCATCGTTCTCCACGACCGGCCTTGGTAATTCCATACAGGACACAAGTGCTCTCTGTGAGTTATACAACTCGACAACTGCTCTCTAAGAGCGACCTCACCCAACCGCCCGACTGCGAGCTACTACTACTGCTGCTGCTGCCGACACTGCTCTCTGGTCTGCGATTCTATTGTAGCTTACATATCGCAGGCAGCGCGTGAGCAATCCATCAAAGTTACATCTGCTCGAGTGCGCTAACAATAAATTCCTTAATCATGGACCTCCCACATAACCCTCCACTGGGGGGCAAAAATTTGGCAGCGATGGTGAGTCAACTGGACTTGCCATGAGCAATAAATTTTTCTATAACCTATTTAGTTTACTAAGTCTACAGTCACAGAGCGTATATATATACAGGGTGGTCCATTGATCGTGACCGGGCCAAATATCTCACGAAATAAGCGTCAAACGAAAAAACTACAAAGAACGACACTTGTCTAGCTTGTAGGGGGAAAACAGATGGCGCTATGGTTGGCCCGCTAGATGGGGCTGCCATAGGTCAAACGGATATCAACTGCGTTTTTTTAAACAGGAACCCCCATTTCTTATTACATATTCTTGTAGTACGTAAAGAAATATGAACGTTTTAGTTGGACCACTTTTTTCGCTTTGTGATAGATGGCGCTGTAATAGTCACAAACATATGGCTCGCAATTTTAGACGAACAGTTGATAACAGGTAGGTTTTTTAAGTTAAAATACAGAACGTAGGAACGTTTGAACATTTTATTTCGATTGTTCTAATGTGATACACGTACCTTTGTAAACTTACCATTTTTGAGAACGCATGCTGTTACAGCGTGATTACCTGTAAATACCACATAAATGCAATAAATGCTCAAAATGATGTCCGTCAACCTCAATGCATTTGGCAATACGTGTAACGACATTCCTCTCAACAGCGAGTAGTTCACCTTCCTTAATGTTCGCACATGCATTGACAATGCGCTGACGCATGTTGTCAAGCGTTGTCGGTGGATCACGATAGCAAATATCCTTCAACTTTCCCCACAGAAAGAAATCCGGGGACGTCAGATCCGTTGGACGTGCGGGCCATGGCATGGTGCTTCGACGACCAATCCACCTGTCATGAAATATGCTATTCAATATCGCTTCAACCGGACGCGAGCTATGTGCCGGACATCCGTCATGTTGGAAGTACATCGCCATTCTGTCATGCGGTGAAACATCTTGTAGTAACATCGGTAGAACATTACGTAGTAAATCAACATACATTTCACCATTTAGATTGCCATCGATAAAATGGGAACCAATTATTCTTCCTTCCATCATGCCGCACCGTACATTAACCCGCCAAGGTCGCTGATGTTCCACTTGTCACAGCCATCGTGGATTTTCCGTTGCCCAATAGTGCACATTATGTCGGTTTACGTTACCGCTGTTGGTGAAGGACGCTTCGTCGCTAAATAGAACGCGTGCAAAAAATCTGTCATCGTCCCTTAATTTCTCTTGTGCCCACTGGCAGAACTGTACACGACGTTCAAAGTCATCGCCGTGCAATTCCTGGTGCATAGAAATATGGTACGGGTGCAATCGATGTTAATGTAGCATTCTCAACACCGACGTTTCTGAGATTCCCGATTTTCGCGCAATTTTTGTGCTACTGATGTGCAGATTAGCCGCGACAGCAGCTAAAACACCTACTTTGGCATCATCTTTTGTTGCAGGTCGTGGTTGACGTTTCACATGTGACAACACTTCCTGCTTCCTTAAATAACGTAACTATTCGGCGAACGGTCCGGACACTTGGATGATGTCCAGGATACCGAGCAGCATACATAGCACACGACCGTTGGGCATTTTGATCACAATAGCTACACATCAACACGATATCGACCTTGTCCGCAATTCGTAAACGGTCCATTTTAACACGGGTAATGTATCACGAAGCAAATGCCGTCCGCACTGGCGGAATGTTACGTGATACCACGTACTTATACGTTTGTGACTATTACAGCGCCATCTATCACAAAGCGAAAAAAATGGTCCAACTAAAACATTCATATTTCCTTACGTACTACACGAATATGTAATAATAAATGGGGGTTCCTATTTTTAAAAAACGCAGTTCATATCCGTTTGAGCTATGGCAGCGCCATCTAGCTGGCCAACCACAGCGCCATCTGGTTTCCCCCTTCAAGCTAGACGAGATTCGTTCTTTGTAGTTTTTTCGTTTGATGCTTATTTCGTGAGATGTTTGGCCCGGTCACGATCAATGGACCACCCTGTATAGCCGAAAGTGATCAGTAATCGCGTTTTTTGCTGCTTATAAGATTACTTGTGCTAGGTGTAATTTAAGAAATAGACAGAGGCTAAAGAAGAAGAAAGGCTAACAGGTGGTCTTGCAGGAGGACTAAATGTCGCAGGTGGGAAACAGAACCTTCAAGATGCTCATTTTGATACTGGGAAAGCACAGTAGATAAATATGATAGGTTGATACGGGGCGCAGCCCTTTCGTGATTTACCTTCACTTCCCCATGAACATGTTTATTTCATTACATTTCCCGCTTTCTATCCAAAGCCTTTAAGTGTAAGTTGTTTGTGGGATCTCATTCGAATGGGGAACACTGTATTTGGCAAGCATAGTTAAGTATGACAAAATATTTGATCGTTTGATGGGGCCCGGCGCACTTCAACAATCGGGACGTGACGTATTGGGATCGCGGCTCACTGTCATTTGGTAGTACGGCTGTGTAGGTTATACCGTTGGCTCGAGATGGAAGACAGTACAGAATATTTCATCTGTGAGGGTGAAAAGTGTTCATTGATAAGGAACATGGAGTATGAGGAATATTCATATTAATTGCAGAAATGTAAAGTGAAGGAGGTATTCATTTCTAAATTTTCATCGGACGCTGGAGGCAAAAGCGCTTCAAAGAAGACGGTTGGTCAGCGTAGTTGACAACAAAGATTAACAAACTAGACATATACAAAATTTTCGTCTTTATGAAACGATGAAGCGCAGAATAATATTTCATTTTAATATTTTGAAGAAGATTACCTCGTATGCCATGGTAGGTGTCCGTCTGTGCTGTTAAAGTAGTCTGTAAATTTGTCACGAACACTGTTCCATCTCTGTGCGTTAGTGTTGGGTCTGTTGACACGTCATCAGGGTTGCCACGAGTTCTGGAAATCAGGGAATATCAGAGAATTTGAAACATGTCAGGGAAATTTAAAAAAACACTGGAAAAATCTCGTTTTTTGTCTCAGTAGGTGAAATGGATTGTTTACTGAGATGTCATGCATTGTCACTGGCTGGGCACAGCTGAGTACGTGCACTGCTTCCTGCTCCCCTTCCTACCATTGCCCTCAGCTTGCAGACAGTGCTGCACCTGGCAGCTGCAAGGCGAGAGGCAGGGAGGCCTGAGGAGTGGTTTCTTTGGATCTGATTCTCAGACTCTGTAAATACAGCGGCCGGAGACGGCGGTCATGTGTGCACAAGTTGTGTCTGAGTGATTATGTGAAAGTGTGTGTGCTCTCGTTTTCTGACAAAGGCTATGGCCGAAAATTTATTAGTGAGTATGTGATTGTCTTTCCTACGTTCCTGTCTGCGGCTCTGCGATCATCTTTACGTTGAGTTGCTACCTATCCTCATTATTATTGATTCTCAGAGTATTCGCACAAGTTATCTGTTGCATGGATGGATCACTGCGGTCTCATTTCATCAACATGATGTCTGTGACACGTGAATAGCTGGCCATACGAGTAGACTTCCACGACGGGCCAAAACCTCAGCCCATTTCTGCGGGTAACTCTAACGGGTCGGGCCTGCCTGTCTGAAGCCCGTTTCCCACTAATGTGCAGCCCCTGCCCGTCGGATCTAGTCTCACCGATCAGCCCGCAGGTCGGGTCTGTTTGTGTGTGGCGTAATGCGGCGGATTTTCGTCATGGACCGACGACTGCGGTGCTCCTCGCAGGCCAGATGCCATGGGCGACGGATTTCAGTAATTGCGACTGTCTCACCGCAAGTACATTGTACGGTGCGGCGTTTTATAGTCGTTTTATTTATTATAGTACATTTTGGTACTTTGAAAGTAGTCCATATATTGGAAAGTATGGTCAATTAGGAGAAGAAAATTGTGGCAGTCGCTGGCGGTTTGTACACTATGTACTCATACATTTCTCGGAAGAAAAATCATACAATACCTGTAAAATGAAATGATCGTGTGGCATTGATGGCCGGGAGGCCCCATCCAGGGAAGTTCGGACGCCGGGTCGCAAGTCTTCAACCTTCGTTGATCCGTTATGGACCGTGGGACAACGGCTAGCATGTATTTCTTGTTCCAATAATTTACCAAAAGCCGTATGTATTGCAAAAATTTATTTTATGAACTTCTTATGTGCTACCAGTTTCGGCATTACATTGCTGCCATCTTCAGGCCCCAATCGTCATAGTCGTAAAATCGCTATACACGGAAGAGAGCTGTTGCATAACGATTTGATTGACGGATCCAGTTATATGGCTCCTTCCGTGTATAGCGATTTTACGCCTATGACGATTGGGGCCTGAATATGGCATCAATGTAATGCCGAAATCTGGCAGCACATGAGAAGTTCATAAAATAAATTTTTGCAATACATATGGATGTTGGTAAATTATTGCATCAAGAAAAAGTCTTCATTCAGGTGACACCACATTGGCTGACTTGCGTGTTGGTGGTCATGAAATGATGGTGAGGACAACACAACCCCCAGTCCACGAGCGGAGAAAATCTCCAACCCGGCCGGCAATCGAACCCAGCCCCGCTGTATGGTAGGTAAACATGTTACCACTCAGTTAAGCATGCGGACACACAATATCACTAAAATAAAAGACATAACACGGTAATAACTGACAATAACGAACATAGCAGAACCAACATTTTATTGGCGGTCGTCTATAGTGTTGGTTTACACAACTCTTCCTCGCCTCATACACTTCTTTGCAGAGACCTACTTTTCTCTGAGGTTATTTCTGAAATCAATGAAGGTATTTTAAATCTGTCACGCGACTCCAAAGAAATGCCTATTTTTGTCACCAAATGTGTTTCGTTTTATTGAAATAAAATAACGTCAGTGGTCTTAATGAAGCATATATACCATTGCGCCTTCTTTCTCCATTTAAATACAGTTCATTGCAAAACATGTTGATGTTAGTACCTAAGATTGTTGCTCACACGTTTGGAGACACAGAAGTTCGTTTTTTTTATGTTAACTTACATCTTTACTCGCCCTTGAGATCTAAAAATTTGTCAGGGAAGAATGCTAAAACTTGTCTGGAAATCAGGGAGATATCAGGGAATTTCATCTGGGGGAACTTGTGGCAAACCAGGTCATACGAACCACTAGTAATTGACATGTCTTTATATTGTATCCGCCTCGATTATATAGAAAATACAGCATGTTTTTATCGTATCTTCAGCAAGCTCTGCAGACATATTGCAAGGTCGATCAAAAGTGCGGCACTCTTTAGCAAGAACGGCAAAACTACATTCAATATATCTTCCAACCTTACAGAGACTTTAATTGGAAACTCTTTTTTTAACTGATAAGAAATTGCCTCCGTAGAAACGCAGTGAGAAAGACAGCGTACTGAGATCCGAATCCTCAGCAATTACAGGAAGAAAGTAACCACATCCTTCATATAGATGCCTGATGTGAGGAAATTTGATTTAATTGTCGAGCAATGACTTCCTGAACACTGATGAATCTTACGATTTTGCATTTCCATAACGTCAATGAATATGAATCGTTAGCGGGTATCACACATGGCCAAGAACAATATCGAAAAAACGTTTTTGTTGTAATAAAGCAATCCACAGTCAGCTTGTTTGACGGCACGTACATGTTTACTATTTAGAACCGACACACAGCTGGAAAAATTGGCAGTTAATAAGCGTAGGATTATTCTTCCTTCCACGAATGATGGTATTCAGGATTTACTTTTAAAATTTCTTCATTTTGGCTTCTTATTCAGTAAGAGAAGTAAATAACAGGCATCCTGCTCAACAGAATCCATGACGGAACCGAAATGCGATAGCGCGGCAACTCAAAGCGGTACAGCGCGAGAAGAAACGGACCGCTTCCCTTCACAGTAGCGCCGCACCGTGGGAAGGGTATGCGCGCAGCAGAGACAAGCTCTTTGGTGGCTTCGTGTGAAGCGAGCCTTAACCACGTTGTCTCTGTCATGAAGCCAACATCTAAAGGCCCCTGTAAATGATCAAACATGTTTGACAAAATCGCTCTTATCTAGCCATGGATGTGTCAAACATGCGCGTGCGCGTACGTAGAAATTTTGTCAATTTAACCTTACTTTTTGAAGCAGGCGCTCTTCGGGTATGCTGTATTTTGGCACTAGTGGGAGTGGCTTTAAATGGACATAAATCATTTCTAACAGTGACTCTGCCTTTGTGTTACAGAGGAAGTAAAGGAGACGCTAGCCTGGAAATAGCTTAAAATGAGAGACAATTATACAACTGAAAACCTGTTAATGGAAATGTTACAGTCAGAACTTCATGTGGATGGAAAGTGAAACGTTTAATAACTTGTTTAATGTTACTTCGCTCTCACATTGAAAAAGAAGACACAAATATGCGAAAATTTATTCTCTTTTACTTGGTCCTGTAATGATAGTTCATTAAAATAACCCAATGTGCGGACTTCGATTTCTTTCACTTCATTCCACTCTTGCTTGTATGTTAGTATTTGCGTAAAACACTGATTTTGTTCATAACCTTTTCATACGTAATACATGGCTGGGAAAGATGTGGTACCTCTTGCCATTTTTGCAACTGTCAGGGATACTTTGTTTTTATACTTGATCACAGTTTCCGTAGTCGTGGAAACTCAGGACACGATTAAATTGCCATAAAACAATTTTTCACTAAATATATTGGCGAAACGTGGACGCTAACACCGTCCGCCATTTTGGAAAAAACGACATTTTGTCAATGGAGTGAGTGATTGATTATTTTGTAAAACTTTTTGTTTATTTATAGACGCAATCACGTTCTTATGACTGTGTCATAAGAATGTGATTGCGTCTATAAACGTCCGCCATCTTCTTAAACGTTCCGTCACTCAAAATTTCCCACAAACACGTCAGACACGATCTGTGCTTGACCAACACGCCAAGCAGAACCGTACACGGTCAAATATGTGACAAACAAGTTACGTTTGACAATATATTTGATCGTTTACGGGGGCCTAAATCACGTGACAAATGGAATGAGGCCCAGTCGCCGTTATTACGCGTCATACGAAATGGAACTGACACAATTTTTCTCTTCAGTAGGTGAAACGAATCATTATTTTAAGAACCAAGTGACATACAGTATTAGAATTTATTTATAAGTGTAACAATAATTAACGCAATATCTACGGAAATTCCAACATTATTGTGATATGTCCTGCGGGTGAAAAAGGAACAAAGAACGTTTGAAACACTCTATTTACAGTACTTCCTCAGTATGATTTTTTACAAGGCTCACAGTTACATTGTCTTCTATGAATTTCCCTTTTTTGCTACAATGTGCGTCATTTGGCTCACCACTTCCACAGGACTATAAGGCAAAACATCTTTTTGACAGGAAATATGTATGTGATTTTTGAGCTTCAGCCATGAACTATTTAGAAAGGAAATATTTAGTTTTCAGATAATTCATTCCTTTAAAAAACATATAAATTTTTTTGTGTTATTGCAAGAACTTTCAACCGATTTCATCTACCACACCAAATCGATTAAAATACTAATGATGCATCTTACACTTCATTTTCCGATGTAGCGGACACTTGTTATCGTCACCTTACAGTGAAAACCTCGTATCTTAGGAAACACAGGTTTTACATGGGGAAAAACTGTTTTTCAACGTATGTTATAAAATTTAATGCATTACAATTAGTATTACATTTATTATGTTGCTATTTTTCGCGCTTTTTGTCTCTATAATTTCATTTGACAATCACCCATTTTAGTTTAACTTAATCATTTGTAATAAAAACCACATTATTCAACGCGCTTTATGTGTGAACCCTAACAACAACTCACATTTGATTATTCTGAAAGCCATATATATTTGAATTACGAGTTTTTTATTCTAATAATATCTGATCTAACTTTTTTCTTGGTTTTTACGTCATCTAATTTCAGCATTTTAGAGCTAAAGTGATCGGGATACTGATTAAAACATCTCATTGGCTTACTAATAGTTGAGATATGAAGTTTTCTACACAATAAAGCAATAAAAATATTTTTGATTTTTTTTAGGAATGAGCTTTTCATTCTATGCTAGTGTTGTATAGTTCTCTGTATTGGCGGTTCCTCAATTTTTTTCATGCCCAGGAAAAATAAAAAGAGGTCGTGATACGGCATATGGCTTCTGTTTCGTTCCGCTATCAGTAGCATGAAGTAACAAAACATTCAGGTGCATAGCTTTCTATTGTCGTTTGGCGTAAAATTCGCCCTTTCCAAAGCAAAAGTCCAACATTCCTTCATACTTCATCAGTGGGAAAACTGTTACGACTGAGATTACATAAAAATAACTTACGTGGATTGCGTCATGAACAGAAAAGAAAAACTGTGCAATGAATACATCGTAAGTTTCGGCAGACTTTATGTGAATATTTGTATAAACTGATTTTTTGTGTATTTACTGTTTATGAAATGTTATGAGACTCTTACCTGCACCTATTCGTCATTGCTGACGCTATTGATTGAATTGTTTAACCACATGATACTTGTGTAAACTGTTATGTAAAATCACATGCATGCAAGTATTCGTATTCCTTACTGTTTTTTATATATTACGTTATTGAAGGGTCAGTGCAAAGCCAAAATTTATCTAGTTATGTGATATTTACTTATTAATATTATCTTTTATTTCTGTCTGTATTTTTTTTTGACGAATTTGGTGGTATTTTCACCACCAATGCTGGCAAAAATACCATCAAATTCTAGCCCGTGGGGGAGGGGCATATGAAAGGTGGCTACACTGAGTCACAGCGCCAGAGATTGCGCCAAAGAGTTTTATTCCGCCGCCTCCACTGGCAGTGCTTGTTCAGAAGTTGCGGTGGGCAGTGGCAGTTCTGAGGTAGCCGTAGTTAGAGTAATAGTTGTGAGCATGTCGTTTGCAGTTGTTCTGTTGTGCAAGACACCAGATGTTGTTGGATTGGGGATGTTGTAATGATCAGAGTGTATTTTTCGTCAATATATATGAAGGTAAAGAAAATTTTTTATTTCAAATGTCTTAAATAATAATGCCTCTTGGTCACAGGTTCAGTCAACAAAGCATCTGGCTCGTGTTCTTGTATTAGACTGTTATTCTGGTTTCTATATGCAATTATAGTATTTCAGTTTTTTTAATTACTTCAGTGTGAATGGTATTTAAAATATCTTATCTTATTGAGGAAGAACCGTGCCAGATGTGTACGTTGAATCACACTTCCACACACAGAACAGTTACACTTGTGCTTTGTTGTTTCGTAGCTTTTATAGTTGCTGGGGACTTAATTAATTAATTGTGTTAACGGAAATTTCCTTTCATTCTTTGTTGTTATTCTATGCAGTCAGATTGCGTACTAATACTAGTCAGGGCCAACCGGTTACGAGACTGCGTAACCGGACAATCAGCTACTAAAATTAGAATTATTTTCATTTCATAATTAAGCCCCCATGCACGTGGCGACCGCTGCTTCGGATCGTCCCTTGGAATTCTTTTGATAGTAAAAATAGCAGACAGTAGTATTGTTGTAGTAATTTGTAGTTTAGTAATTGTAGTCTATATTGCATGTGTAGATTTGGTAATTGAACATTTGTAGTTGTCTTGTCATTCTTCTAATGGTATTTTTGCAGAATTTAATTTTTGATGTCTTGTATACGGGTTTGACAGTTTTGTGCAATTATGACGATTTCAATTGTTCGTTAATCGTGTTTGTCGGGAAGCATTTCGTGTGAATGATATTGTTGGAGATAAAGTGTCATTGTGTGTAATTTTCGTATAGTGACGAGTTTTGTATGTTTTGTAAATGATTACGCGATCGATGAAAAAGGCAAAAATGATGGATAGGGAGAATGACGAAAATGTTAACATGGCGAACTCGCCAACACAGGAGAACAGTATGATAAATAATGAAGTAAAAAACAATTTAGTAAGTCAGGAAAATAGTCCGGAACCAGTTCAAAAATGTTCACAATCAAAAAATTTTCAGAATACGAGATTACGACAGAAGAGTCTGGAATGGTATCGAACACAGATAGCTTTACAGCTATGACGAAAGAAGTTGGTTTTGCGGGAAATGTTAGGGGTGAAAAGAATTCGAACCAGTTAATATGGAGTAGTTGATGAGTGCAATATTAAATTTGGAATCACAGTTAGGATCTGAATTAAAAAGAGAGATGGGAACTTTGGCAACACGGTTAGAAACTGATATGGAACAATGGAAACACGGTTAGACTCACGAATAGGCACATGTTTTAAAAACATGAAAGATGAATTAAAGAAAGATATTAGAGAAGAAGTACAACCGATTTTGAATGCTCACAATAATAGATTAATTTCAATAGAAATCAGACAAAAGGAACAGGATAGAGAACAGGAAGAAAGAGATCGCGTGATAGTACAAAAATTTTCAGAGTTAAATTTACAACGTGCACACGATAAGGAAGAATTATTTGAAAGAATCGAGGAATCCGTACCAAATGACAGATTAAATAACCTAACACAACAGTATGAACAGTTAACTACTAAATGTGTCAATACTGAAACCCGAGTCGCGACACTTACGGAAGACGTAAATAAACAGAAAGAAAAAATAGGTGACTTATCGGAAAGAGTTGAGGAGATTTCAGATAAATTGACAAATCTTAGTTTACATGGGGACAGAGATTCAGATGATACAGCTCCATTGCCATTTGTAGAAACCGAAGAGTACCAGAACATAAATAAACATGTTGAAAATCAGGGAAAATTTAATGAACGCGTTAAAAGGGAATTTGAGGCATTACGAAAGCAAGTCAAACAAATTGAAGGCGAAATCGTAGGAAAAGACAACAGAAGAAAATTAAAATCACAGATAGCAGAGGGCTTTGAAGAAAATAATTTATTTCATTTACGAGATGCAACAAGAGAGCGCCAGGTGCGCGAACTTGACAATAATCGACTTTCGGACTGGGATAGACGCGGTAGGTCTTTGTCGCCACGAGGCGAAAACTGTGACTATAAACACTTTTTAACTGCTCGGAAATTTAAGATCTTTCGCAATTCTAAGAATGACATACATCCATGTTCATGGTTAGATCAATTTATGTACGCACTTCCACCAAATTGGCCACTAAGTCACAAACTGGAATTTATGTGTGGATATTTAGAAAACGAACCGGCGACGCGCATGCGCGCACTTATTAGAGATTGTAATAATTTAAATGATTTTCATCATGCATTTCTATCGGCATATTGGTCCGAAAACACGCAAGACAGAGTCAAACATAGACTTATTATGCAGCGTAATTTTAAACAGTCGGAGTTCCGCACGCCGGCAGAATACTTTGAAGACATGATTCGAAAGAATCAATTCCTTTCCAACCCTTATAGCCCGACTGAATTAATTCGCATTTGTTTAACTAAGCTGCCACAATCGATAAGACAAATTGCTTTAGCCGGAAGATGTAAAGACGACCTTGCTACAAGAACTTGAGTATGACAACGACGACGGGACTCCTTGTAATTTTTTCAGTAACAGTAATTACAATAGATTTTCGGAGAAAAGGGATAGTGATCGGAACGGGCGTTATATGGGTAATTTTGAGAATGACAGACGAAACAGACAGGACAATAGATACCAGCCTTATGACAATAACAGCCGTTCTAACAGAAATTACACAGACAATTATAATAACGGTAATTCCTACCGGAATGATCAATCATACGGAAACAGTAATCGGTATCATCAAGACAGAAATTATTCATACAATAATAGAAATTCTTACTACAGAAATAACCAGGGTAGTAGATCCAACAGTAATTTCAGAAGTGACAGTCGAAATCACACAAGAAGTAGTCATGCAGATAGACAGGAAAACAGAAATTTTTATAACAGACACAACCAAGAATTTACATCTAACAGACAGGAGGGATCTAATTGGCATCCTCCGTATGACAGAAATTCCGAGAGACAATTGCAAATCGTAGAAATTGATCCGCGAAATGACGCGAATAATCAAAGACGTGACGCAAACAATCGACAATGACTTGTAGTTTTGGCTTCTGGCAGCAATATAGACGGTTCAGAAAGTAATGACACTACGACTTTACACTACGAACGCCTGGAAGACATAAGAGACATTTTGCTAGACGAAAAGGAAAATAATGTAGACGCATTTTTACATCTTGTTATTGAAGTATGTGTGGGTAGGAATAAGTTCACTGCGGTTTTAGATTCTGGGAGCCCATTGAATGTTATTAGTGAATCAGTTTTTCGTATATGTGTAAGAACTATTGCTTGTCCTATGCTACCTGTTTCTAAAACTACAATTCGAGGAGCTATTTCTGGAAAAAGTGTGGAAGTCAAACAACAGACCAACCTAAATTTCCTTTGTCAAGGATACGAATTTTCTGCTAATTTTATTATTGTTCCATTACCCAATACACAAATTATATTAGGTATGGAGTTTCTTAACACACATAAGGCGATTTTAAACTTTAAGGAAGGGAGTGTGAACTTGACTGTTGCCGGAATGCCGAGATGTTTGAAATTTTTCGAGTGTTTAACAAAATCTGAATCAGACACAAAATGTTTAAGGTTTCTTACTTCTGATGTTTTCGCTGAGTATTATGACGACAATGTGTTCATTCATGACAACGACAATAGATACAGAGACGCGATGGATGATATAATTAATAGCGAAGAATTAATTAATGAAAAGGTTAAGAAATCTGAAGTGCCAGATGACGTTGCAAGAGAAGAACTGCACCAGATTTTGACTTCACATGCTACAGTATTTAGTCATCACACAGAAACTATACAAGGCTTACAATATTGATTTAAAGTAAAAGAACACACACCATTTCGAGGAAAAACGTACGCTATTCCTTTGGCTTACAGAGACAAGGTTAAGAGTGAACTTCAATACATGTTAGATCAAGGCATTATTGAGCCAGCAGTCAGTCCTTATACCAGCCCATTACATGTCGTTCTTAAAAAGGATGGGTCAATTCGTTTGGTTCTGGATTCCAGACAGGTAAATAATATCATCATTCCTGAAACTGACCGTCCACAAAATTTAGATGAACTTCTTCAACATTTCCATGGAATTAAAGTTTTATCCACGATTGATATGCGCGCAAGTTTTTGGCATATAGAACTCCACCCTGATTGTAGAAAATACACTGCCTTTTTATCCTTTGGTAACTGTTACCAATTTCGGAAATTACCGTTTGGACTTACTGTATCTTCAGCAGCATTCATTCGTAGTTTAAACGAAATTTTACCTGTTTATCTTCGTGACAATATTACTTCATATGTTGACGATATTATTATTCCTAAATGTTCTTGGAGTGAGCATAACAAAATTTTGGATTCATTATAACGTATTTTTGCAAGAGTTGGCATTACAGTGAACTTGGAAAAATCTGAATTTGGTCGTTCTCAGGTGAAATTTCTTAAGGTATTCTTCCTGATCCAGAGAAACTAGATGCTATTCGTAATTATGCTGTTCCTACTACAAAACGTGATGTTCGTAGTTTCCTTGGTGTCTGTAATTTTCTTAGGCGCTTTGCTAGATTGGACAATTTGGCCACACCTCGTTTATGTGAACTATCTGGAAAGAATTCTAATTGGTGTTGGGATGAGGAAGCTCAGTCAGAATTTGAACAACTTCGTGATGCTTTAGTTGCTGCTCCACTTCTGTCACATCCGGATTCATCGAAAGATGTTTGTTTGGTGACGGACTCATCATACAAAGGCCTAGGTGCACATTTAGTTGTAGTACAGAAAACTATTGCATTTGGAAGTCGTGTTCTCTCTAAATCAGAAAAGAATTATTCGATTACGGAACTTGAAGCTTTGGCTGTTGTATGGGCTTTCACAACATTTCGCATCTTTTTGTATGGCAGATATACTAAGGTTTACACCGATCATCGAGCTCTGGAATTTCTTATGTCAACAAAATTAACTCATGGAAGATTGTCACGATGGACGCTGTATCTACAGGAATTTGATTTTAGTATTGTTTACATACAGGGTTCTTCAAATATTATTGCTGATGCTTTATCACGTGCACCTATGAGTTTGAAACAAAGTGCTGAGGAGGACTGCAAGGAAAACAATTATTGTTTGATGTATATTCAAGGTGTTGTGTTTGAAAATTTTATTTCGTCTTCGCTGCAGGACATCGCTAAGGAGCAAAATAAGGATCCAATCTGGAAGGACATTAAGGAGAAGTGGAGGAGAAAGGAAAGCGAAGCGATTAGACAGTATTATTTAGTTCGCAATGATATTCTTTTTAAACGAAAATCGGTCGACAACTCTGTTTGGTTAGTTTGTAGTCCTGATGAGTGGGTTAACAGATTGATTTGGTATACACATTTCGGTTATGCACACTTTGGTCCCAGAAAATGCTTTCATAAATTACGAGAAAATTGCTACTACAGTAATATGGAAAAACGTATTCGATCTGTTCTTGCCAAATGCAAATTATGTCAAAAGGCTAAGCCGCCAACTATTTCTCGCAGAGCACCGTTGTATCCTATCATTCCATCGAAATTAAAGGAGATGGCTGCAGTCGATTTGTTCGGTCCAGTGGTTCGTTCTACTAATGGTTTTGCGTACATTTTGGTAGCAGTGGAATTGACATCAAAATATGTGTGTTTTACACCTTTACGCAAAGCAACAGCTCGTTCAGTATCTAATGCTTTCATCAAACATTTTCTTAAAGAAGTGGGTCATGTTGATAAGGTTATATCAGATAATGGATCGCAGTTTCCCTCTAAAATTTGGCTTCATACTCTACGGCGTCGTAAGATTAAACCAATTTTCATTTCACTTTTTCACCCTCAATCTGACGCTTCAGAGAGATGGATGAAGGAAATCAATAAATTGTGTCGTCTTTATTGTCATCAGAATCACAGAACTTGGGATCAGTATCTTCATATTTTTCAAAACATTCTGAATGAACTCCCTAATGATTCAACTTCTTTACCGCCTATATTGATATTAAAAAATAAAGCACCGACAAATCGCGTTTCTGAAATTGTTCCTTTTCCATCTTCACGGAAACTGCGGCATTCTGAAGTTGTCAACCTGGCTTTACAAAAATATTGCATCTGCGGCTGCTAGAAGAGAGAAATCAGCTAAACGTCCTGGTCGTTTAAAAACCTTGTCAGTTGGTCAAAAGGTGTTAATTAAGTCTCACCGTTTGTCTCACAAAGGAAAATGCTTGTGTCGCAAATTTTTTCTGCTTTATAACGGTCAATATAGAGTTCGCAAAATTATTCATGATAACACTGTCGAAGTAGAAACTCTTAAATCTCGGCGCTCTAAGGGAATACATCATATATCGAACGTTAAAATTTTTGTGGAATGACATACTTTTGAGAAACTAACAGTTATACGTAAACACACGGAGAGTACAAGGATACCGCGCCGTGTTCCGGCGGCGACACATACTCAAAGCAACAGTCAAGTCTGCCGCGGCACAAGGCAGTCGTTGACCGCAAACAATTACTTCCTACGTCACGCGTACCTACAGCTGATCGAGCGCTCAGTGCGAATGCACTGACAGCCGTAAACAAATACACAGTCTAATTTCTCCGAATTAATTCAGTATAAAGCCATAGTGACTTGATAAATTATGTTATTAACATTCAGTTTTTTTCAGGATACAGTTGTATAAAATATTTAAGAACTTCAGGTAAATTCTGTGTGTGTCCGATGTTAAGAGGACTTGCTATCGAGAAAATTTCAGGAAGAATGTAATTTTGAAGAAGAAACTAATAAACTAAAAAGGTAACTATTAATTGAGTTTATTTTTCAGGTAACATATTTCCACTTAGGTACGTACTTTAGACGTGATTCGCTGCTCGCGATTACGTGATACATACTTTGTGCTAAATTTCATGTTCTATGAATTTACTTGTGAAGCGACGTGCTTGCGTACATTAACTGATTTTGACAATGATTTATTAATGAACAGGGTTGTTACTTGTGTATATTATGCATCGCTTGGCTGCACTGCTTTTTCACTGATGTCACATTTTTTTTAATTATGTGCCTGCTGTGCTTACTTATTTAAATTATAATTGTCACATGATTAATTGTGCTGATATGGTTGTGTATGTAGGTTATACTTTGTGATGTATCTGCTTGCGCCTTCATGTTTACTTATTAAGATTACATATGAACATATATTTGCTTATGCTGATATGATGCTAATGACCTGTTTATTATGTAAGATATATATTTGCTGCTTTGCGTGTGGATTGCATATCTACACATTTCTGTTTTGTTGTCATAAATACACTGTAATTTGGTATATAGAAATGCTGATATATGGTGTACGAACATGGAGTTTAGGTCACACTATGGTATTAATTATAGCTTGTTCGCTTGGCAGAGCCTCGTTGTAGGGATTGTGCTACAGCCACTTGTTGACATTCTGTTCTCTACTGGTATACTTACTCGCTATTGCATGATTTGCTTACGCTCAGTGCCTTATATTTTAAGATAAGAAAATGAACTGCTATAATGCTACGAACGACATTGGTACAAGAAACTTCATTGAAGTCACATGAGCTGGAGGTTTTATGGAAGCTGTATAAATGTATGCTAATAGGAAGGAAACTAACGACATGACATACCAACACTAGGTTTAGACCATTGACAGTTATTACACTGCATTCTTCGTGAGCAATTGAAATAGCAAGTGACACTTGACACAAGAAATACTCCACATGTTTGCTTCTGTTTTGCCATGATTATTGAAGTGGTGTACACACTGTGAAATATTACGATCATTCACACTCCGTACTCGTACTTACTTACTGAAAGTTATTCAAACTAAAGGCTGTTAGAGGTCATGTATGCATTTCATTTATTGAATGATGGACAAGGTAACCAAAATGTATTTTATAATTCATGATGAGTGGAAGATTTGGGTCAGATGGATTTCACAGAGGTTGTGTGTGGACATTGTGTCTTCGGATTGTATGGGATGCTGAATTGAAGTTTGCACTAGGATTTTATCTGTACTTGTTCAAGGACACTGACTAGAGGAAAGAGTTGTTACGGAAGTGAAATGGTATTGGTGATAAGGTTTATATGTATCGACGTATTGAAGAGGTATTATTGAGGTATTGAGATTCTGTGAAGTTGATGATTATTGGAGTTTTGGTGGACAAGAGGTAAGGTAAATGATATTGATGATAAGGTTTATATGTATCAACATAAGAGGTATTATTGAAGTATTGAGATTATGTGATGCTGATGGTTATTGGAGTTTTGGTGGTTAAGAGGTAAAGTAAGTGAGAAGCATATTTATTTGTTGGTTTATATGGAACAAGGAGGATGAAGATGGCAGAACACTCAAGTAGAGCACTCAAGTAGAAGGAAGATTGTCTACACATACACTTTGTTAAATCAATAAGCAGTATATACTTTTTTTTGGAGAGAGGAAATATTTGCATATCTTGGCACACTGACAGTTGTTCAGCAACCGTACATTTTGATTTGGCTTGGCAAACATTGGTCTTGACATGATGACTATGACGTTGACTAACTATTATTGACTGTTATACACTGTTGCCACTACTACTTGATACACATGTTGAACATCAAATTTTGACAGAATTGCATTTACACAGTTAACACTATTCAATTACACAGTAGTACTTAATGTGGATGAAAGATGAGTGAGTGTGTTTTGTGTGTTTTCCTTTCCTAATCCCAAATAATTGGTACTGACCTACCTCTTAAATATTATTTTACTTGTTTGTTGTAGCTTGCACTGACACCCATAAATATTATAGCTTTACTGTTATTTGTGTATTGTAATAGTTAATATGACAATTATCTGATATCATTTGTGTGTTTATTATTATTTGTATGTTTAGTGTAAGAGCATTGATGATAATTTTGTAAAAGCAATTGTGTGTGCGTTCAAACTGTTGTTCGTGCTTACACGTATTAACATTGGTGGGTGCCACTTGGAAATGTTTAATTACTGCTGATGAACTGTTTAATTATTGATAGTGAATATTATGGACTGTTACCTGCACTTGTTCAACATGATGGGTGCCACTTGGAAATGTTTAATTTCTGCTAATGAACTCTGATGAACTGTCTGATTAGTGATAGTGAATATTATGGACTGTTACCTGCACCTGCTCAACATTGCCGGGTGCCACTGATGGAACTGCTTCTACTGAGATAATGTCACTTGTTGCTGTCTGCACCTGCTCAACATTGCTGGGTGCCACTGATGGAACTGCTTCTACTGAATGATGTCACGTGTTGGTGTCTACACCTGCTCAACATTACTGGGTGCCAATGTTGGAACTGCTTCTATTGAAATGATGTTACTTCTTGCTGTCTGCACCTGTTCAACATTGCTGGGTGCCACTGATGGAACTGCTTCTACTGAAATAATGTCACTTGTTGGTGTCTGCACCTGCTCAACATTGCTGGGTGTCACTGCTTCTACTGAAATGATGTCACTTGTTGCTGTCTGCACCTGTTCAACATTGCTGGGTGCCACTGTTGGAACTGCTTCTACTGACATAATGTCACTTGTGGGTGTCTGCACCGATTCTACTGAAATAATGTCACTTGTTGCTGTCTGCACCTGTCAACATTACTGGGTGTCACTAATGGAACTGCTTCTACTGACATAATGTCACTTGTTGGTGTCTGCGCCTGCTCGCCATTTCTGGGTGCCACTGTTGGAGCTGTTTAAATACTGCTGATGAAATGTTATGAGACTGGTATTTGCACCTGTTGACCATTGCTGGGTGCTACTGCTGGAACTGTCAACTACTCTGAGAAGTGCTACTTGTTTATTGTGAATATTTGTATAAACTGATTTTTTGTGTATTTACTGTTTATGAAATGTTATGAGACTCTTACCTGCACCTATTCGTCATTGCTGACGCTATTGACTGAATTGTTTAACCACATGATACTTGTGTAAACTGTTATGTAAAATCACATGCATGCAAGCATTTGTATTCCTTACTGTATTTTATATATTAGGTTACTGAAGGGTCAGTGCAAAGCCAAAATTTATCTAGTTATGTGATATTTACTTATTAATATTATCTTTTATTTCTGTCTGTATTTTTTTTTGACGAATTTGGTGGTATTTTCACCACCAATGCTGGCAAAAATACCATCAAATTCTAGCCCGTGGAGGAGGGGCATATGAAAGGTGGCTACACTGAGTCACAGCGCCAGAGATTGCGCCAAAGAGTTTTATTCCGCCGCCTCCACTGGCAGTGCTTGTTCAGAAGTTGCGGTGGGCAGTGGCAGTTCTGAGGTAGCCGTAGTTAGAGTAATAGTTGTGAGCATGTCGCGTGCAGTTGTTCTGTTGGGCAAGACACCAGATGTTGTTGGATTGGGGATGTTGTAATGATCAGAGTGTATTTTTCGTCAATATATATGAAGGTAAAGAAAATTTTTTATTTCAAATGCCTTAAATAATAATGCCTCTTGGTCACAGGTTCAGTCAACAAGGCATCTGGCTCGTGTTCTTGTATTAGACTGTTATTCTGGTTTCTATATGCAATTATAGTATTTCAGTTTTTTTTAATTACTTCAGTGTAAATGGTATTTAAAATATCTTGTCTTATGAGGAAGAACCGTGCCAGATGTGTACGTTGAATCACACTTCCACACACAGAACAGTTACACTTGTGCTTTGTTGTTTCGTAGCTTTTATAGTTGCTGGGGACTTAATTAATTAATTGTGTTAACGGAAATTTCCTTTCATTCTTTGTTGTTATTCTATGCAGTCAGATTGCGTACTAATACTAGTCAGGGCCAACCGGTTACGAGACTGCATAACCGGACAAACAGCGACTAAAACAAAAAAATTATTTGCATTTTATTTAATTAAGCCCCCATGAAACGTCATGCCACGGATTGCGCGGCCAATCTCGCGGGAGGTTCGAGTCCTCCCTCGGACATGGGCGTCTGTGTTATTCTTAGCATTAAGTTAGTTTAAGTAGTGTGGAAGTCTAGGGACCGATGACCTCAGCAGTTCACACACATTTGAACGAAACAGATTTGTACTGTCCTTTATAATTAAATTCGTAATGTCGATACACAGTTAAACACTCTCTAATAGAAGAACATTCGTATCTGTTCATTAATGGTACCGCTCCTTAGCGCCTGTGTAAAACTCATTTATTTGTTTTCGAATTTTACCTTCGTAAATTTTGGAATTACAAAACAAACTTACCTGTACCTGTGCAACAAAATATTATTTCCTTTCACATATTTTTGTGAGCGTTCAAACTCTTAAAAAGAATTCGCCATGATAATCAAAAAAGCCTTTCTTAAAAGTACTTCAATAACGAAAATGTAAAGTTTAATCGACAAGCCGTCTATTGAGAAATTTCATCCAGTCAAGCAAGCAAAATTAAGAGGAAAAATTTTCGTGGACGCAAGTTTTTGTACAGTGGTATGGGGCAGTATCGTGAGCAACATACTAAAAGTCCTGACCGGTGGGGCATGAGCGTACGGTGGAGGGAGGAGGGGAGAGGGCATATAAAGGTCACTTTCGGAAGTCTAAAAATCGCAGATTATTAAAAGTAGTTTTTTAGTGGCGTAAAATTGGTGTTTATTGTTAAATGAAGTGTGTTAAGAACAAATATTAAATGTTTGTAAACACATGTAAGTGCACTAGAAGCATGTTAAGGTATAAATTGTGTCCCGGGCCTGCAACAAGGTGGAAAAGGGGGATTGAGTTACAAACGCGACGGACGGTAGGTCGCGGGATTGTGGTCATGCACTTCCCTTCTTCACAGGTCTGCTAAACGAAGAGCGTGCAGGCAGTCCTCATCCTCTCTACAGCAACTGCAGGGTATTTCACAAAGTTAAACCTATCCTTCCACAACTCACTTTGTGAATCACTAGCGACGCAGTGTGCTGACAAACCCAGGAGTGTTCATTTTCGACAAAGTGTGTTCAAATGCATTGTTCTTCAGTCCTAGTTTGGGGGGCGGGGGGTGAGACTGAGTCTTATTCATCCTGTACAGCAACTGTAGCGTTCAGAAAATGTAGCGTTCTTCCAGAAAAGGCAACTTTTCTTTTAGTGCTGCTCATTTTTTAGTTTTACAGACATCAGATCTGCCTAGCACTTCTTGTCGTGCTCATCTCATGTGATGGTCTCGCGGTCGCGTTCTCGCTTCCCGAGCATGGGGTCCCGGGTTCGATTCCGATGGGGTCAGGGATTTTCACCTGCCTCTAAATGACTGGGTGTTTGTGCTGTCCTCATAATTCCACCATCATTCATGAAAGTGGACTGAGCAAAGGTTGGGAATTTGACAGGCGCTGATAACATCGCAGTTGAGCGCTCCACAAATCAAACATCATCATCATCTCTCATGTGAATATACAAAAAAAACTTCATTCAGCCTGTGTTTGTGTAGTGGAGTTATTTTTAGTTTCTTAAGTGAGTACTTACTTGCAGTTGTTAAATGAGCTATTATGTAAAAAACAGCTGGAGCTGTCAAAAGTATATCAGACGGTGTAGCGTTCCACAAGTATCTACCACTATGTATAGCCTTCCTCAAGTATAACATGCTGGCACTATGTATCTGACAAAGTATAGCTCATTGTCTCCACTATCGATAGCTGGAATACTTTTCACAGCTTGAGGATATGAAATGCGTAACCCTAGCCTTAGCTCTCCCTGCATCTAAAGAAGCGCAGAAACTTAAAAAAATGTTCAAATGTATGTGAAATCTTATGGGACTTAACTGCTAAGGTCATCAGTCCCTAAGCTTACACACTACTTAACCTAAATTATCCTAAGGACAAACACACACCCATGCCCAAGGGAGGACTCGAACCTCCGCCGGGACCAGCCGCACAGTCCATGACTGCAGCGCCCCAGACCGCTCGGCTAATCCTGCGCGGTGCAGAGGCTTAAATTGGCTCCTCCTGTGAGAGAAATAGATCACCTATGTGTTACGGAACTTCACATATTTCAATACAAGTCGGCCCAAGCGGTACGACAGATAACTGTGGTATGACGTATCAGTACCACCCCACGGTCGTCATAGCAGCGGAATTGCAAGTTTCCGTGAGACGCCGGCAGCAGTCGTGCGGGATCCGGCGGACCCAGTGGAGCACGCCCGCTGAGTCAAGCCTTCAGCGGCTCTGGACTAAGACTGCTGGTATTTTTTAAAATATCGGGAATCCGATATATCGGAATATAAAAAGATGGGAGTATCGATATATCGACGAAAAAATAACGACATACTGGCCTACAAAAATATCGGCTGCTCATTGTAAATATACTGCAAGTTTTAGAAGTGTACATTTAAATACTGATTTATTATTAGATATTCTGTACATGTAAAAGGGAGCTGCCTGCTTATCCCCCTTATAGCAAGAATTGAAAGGAAAACGATGCATGTTCACACTTTGTGATAACCGCTTTGCTAATAATGATAACCGTATGTAAGTGGCACAATAAAAGGTGTCCTATGGGTCCGTCGTTCGGTTTCGTTAGGTAGCGGATTTTTTCTATTTCTACAAACGCCAGCGACCTAGCAGTTGTAGTGTCAAAATTGCGTGGTGAAGCTAAATGTTGCAGTTTCTGTTGGTAGCGCCGAGCGCCGATTACGTCAGCATTTCCCCTCACAGCTCTCCGCCCACCGCAAAAACCAATCTTGTCATTTAGATTATGGTCACCTTTTCCAGCATCTGTTTTTGAAGAATGCTGATGTGAAGAAATTGTTTTTTAAAATCAACTGACGTGCTGTTTCCTCACGTCGGAAATCTTCTTATCCCATTCATCCCGTTCCCCCCGAACCGCCCCCCTCCCCTCAGTGCAATCGGGAGTCTTCTTTGTGCCACCAGTACTTGCTTCACATAGTCAAAGAGAAACACTCGACGTGATGAGAGCTCAGAAAGTAGTAACGCTCCTTCACACCGTCAAAGTAAATTCATGTTCTACTACAATTTCAAAGGAACAACTTCATACATTTACCGAAAGTTGTGAAAAAAATGTAATACGAAATAAAATATCGGGAATCGATATTACATTACTTTATGGATGTATCGATATACAGGGCAAAAACATCGCCGGTATATGTAGATGTCTTTTGGAAGAACTATCGATGTATCGTTCTTTGATCAACAGCCCTACCCTGGACTACGAGCGCGCGTTCTACTGTCGCAATTTAGGACGAACCGCGGCAGCTGCTCAGCCCCACTCGCACTCCGAGCCGCACTGCTACGCAGACGCCGCATAATCGCAGCTTCGTCACCACCGTTGTTGCTGTTGTAATTGCTGGACTTTATTTATTGTTGCATCATTTGTAACGAGTCTTCGTACGTTTGGAGAAACACAAGTTCAGTAAATGTCCTGTTTGCTGTGTTACTTTTTCACTAAGCCTTTCTGCTATTGTCCAGCTTTCCTACGATGACAGTTGCCACACCGCTCTGTAGCCTACTTCTCCTGACCGTTGGGTACGAAACAGTACACGACAATTACTATTCTAAATTTAAACATGATCAATCCTATTCCAGCAGACATATTGACACTCAAAAATGGCTTTGAGCACTATGGGACTTAACATCTGAGATCACCAGTCCCCTAGAGCTTAGAACTACTTAAATCTAACTAACCTAAGGACATCACACACACCCATGCCTGAGGCAGGATCCGAATCTGCTACCGTAGCGGTTGCGCGGTTCCAGGCTGAAGCGCCTAGAACCGCTCGGCCACAATGGCCGGCTATTGACACTCACTTTCCAAGATAAACTGTGGATGTATGGTAAGTGGCTTCACTCAGTGCAGTCCATGCTACAAGCGCCAGCAGCTCCTGAACGGCAAAGATTCGTGCCGCCTACCAGTAACACAGTTCCGCTACGGTCGTAGGTTCGAATCCTGCCTCGGGCATGGATTTGTGTGATGTCCTTAGGTTAGTTAGGTTTAAGTAGTTCTAAGTTCTAGGGGACTAATGACCTCAGCAGATAAGTCCCATAGTGCTCAGAACCATTTAACAGAGTTAACGGTGAGATAAGTGCAGTAGCTTTCCGATAATTCATTAATTCCTCATCAAGTGACTACAACACGGTTACATAGCTTTATAATATGCTGTCAACAACAGACAACAGTAAGATGCCAAATTTGCCAGTCCAGTTCTTTTCCCACCAACACTACGTAGGCCACCGACAACATCCCTTTTTTTAAAGATTATGTACTTCCCAGCCATTGTGTATAGGAGTGTATTTTTCATAAAACCTCACTTAATAACTGCAAATAAGTAGTCATTTATTAAATTGAAAGCCGCGCGGTCTAGGGCGTCTCATCACGGTTCGCGCGGCTCCTCCCGTCGGAGGTTCGAGTCCTCCCTCGGGCATGGGTGTGTGTGTGTTGCCTTAGCGTAAGTTAGTTTAAGTTAGATTAAATAGTGCGTAAGCTTAGGGAAAGATGACCTCAGCAGTTTGGTCCGATAAGATCTTACTCCAAATTGCCAAAAAATAAATTGAAAATAACTCCACTATAAAACGAGCGATCAGTGAAGTCATTTTGTCTACTTACATAAGAGAACTGGACAAGTAATGTTGGGGAGATATAGTTAATATGTAAACTGAAAAGCGAGGAGCGCTCGTGGTGGAATAAGTCACCTTTGCTGGGAAAACGTTACAATTGCCGTACGGGATGACTAAGAATCAATTTCCCCTTGAGCGGCGTACAACAGCGTGCAGAAATTGACGTAGGATCTGCCCACACGCCTTTTTTTGCGCCTGTATTACTAACAACTCATATCAGTATTGAATGTAGTGTTAACACGCTTTGTGGTAAATAAACTCTTGTCCCCGTTGACTCCGTGAGTGTCTGGGCACTTTGTCGCCACTGATTCGTGATACATAAGTCGTGCTGCGGAAGTATAACATTGTGAAATACACAGTAGGTGCATTTTTTGACGTAATGCGGCAGAGAGAATGGAGAATTGTTTGTTCGCTCTTCATTTCGCAGATCAACGAAGGAGGGAAGTGCATGACCACCTTTCCTTCCTAACGCATCTCACCTGAGGCCCGCCTTTCCATCCTGTTACACCCCCAGAACACAATTTATCCCTTAATACGGTTATACTGCACTTCCATGATTCGTAGCTCACTTCATTCAGCAAGAAACATAAATTCTTTACCATCAGAACTATATTTTTAACGATCTGCGATTTTTTCATCCTCTGCATCGCAGTGACTATTAACCCTAGAGAAAAAATGAACAGGGACTTTTTTTGTAGAAAATTTAATATAGTTCAATCTTGTCCCCGTAAATATTTACGCTTGATGTTGCATTTTTCGAGGTATTCAAGGAAAACCTAAAAAAGTGACCGTTACACGCCCCCACTCGTCAGGAGTTTTAGTATGTGGTCCATGACACTACCCCTACCACAACACAGAAATTTATGAGTAATATATATGAAACTTCCTGGCAGATTAAAACTGTGTGGGCGACCGAGACTCGAACTCGGGACCTTTGCCTTTCGCGGGCAAGTGCTCTACCAACTGAGCTACCGAAGCACGACTCACGCCCGGTACTCACGGCTTTACTTCTACCAGTACCTCGTCTCCTACCTTCCAAACTTTACAGAAGCTCTCCTGCGAAACTTGCAGGGAAGGTAGGAGACGAGGTACTGGCAGAAGTAAAGCCGTGAGTACCGGGCGTGAGTCGTGCTTCGGTAGCTCAGTTGGTAGAGCACTTGCCCGCGAAAGGCAAAGGTCCCGAGTTCGAGTCTCGGTCGGGCACACAGTTTTAATCTGTCAGGAAGTTTCATATCAGCGCACACTCCGCTGCAGAGTCAAAATCTCATTCTGGAAACATCCCCCAGGCTGTGGCTAAGCCGTGTCTCCGCAATATCCTTTCTTTCAGGAGTGCTAGTTCTGCAAGTTTCGCAGGAGAGCTTCTGTAAAGTTTGGAAGGTAGGAGACGAGGTACTGGCAGAAGTAAAGCCGTGAGTACCGGGCGTGAGTCGTGTTTCGGTAGCTCAGTTGGTAGAGCACTTGCCCGCGAAAGGCAAAGGTCCCGAGTTCGAGTCTCGGTCGGGCACACAGTTTTAATCTGTCAGGAAGTTTCATATCAGCGCACACTCCGCTGCAGAGTCAAAATCTCATTCTGGAAACATCCCCCAGGCTGTGGCTAAGCCGTGTCTCCGCAATATCCTTTCTTTCAGGAGTGCTAGTTCTGCAAGTTTCGCAGGAGAGCTTCTGTAAAGTTTGGAAGGTAGGAGACGAGGTACTGGCAGAAGTAAAGCCGTGAGTACCGGGCGTGAGTCGTGTTTCGGTAGCTCAGTTGGTAGAGCACTTGCCCGCGAAAGGCAAAGGTCCCGAGTTCGAGTCTCGGTCGGGCACACAGTTTTAATCTGTCAGGAAGTTTCATATCAGCGCACACTCCGCTGCAGAGTCAAAATCTCATTCTGGAAACATCCCCCAGGCTGTGGCTAAGCCGTGTCTCCGCAATATCCTTTCTTTCAGGAGTGCTAGTTCTGCAAGTTTCGCAGGAGAGCTTCTGTAAAGTTTGGAAGGTAGGAGACGAGGTACTGGCAGAAGTAAAGCCGTGAGTACCGGGCGTGAGTCGTGTTTCGGTAGCTCAGTTGGTAGAGCACTTGCCCGCGAAAGGCAAAGGTCCCGAGTTCGAGTCTCGGTCGGGCACACAGTTTTAATCTGTCAGGAAGTTTCATATCAGCGCACACTCCGCTGCAGAGTCAAAATCTCATTCTGGAAACATCCCCCAGGCTGTGGCTAAGCCGTGTCTCCGCAATATCCTTTCTTTCAGGAGTGCTAGTTCTGTAAGTTTCGCAGGAGAGCTTCTGTAAAGTTTGGAAGGTAGGAGACGAGGTACTGGCAGAAGTAAAGCCGTGAGTACCGGGCGTGAGTCGTGTTTCGGTAGCTCAGTTGGTAGAGCACTTGCCCGCGAAAGGCAAAGGTCCCGAGTTCGAGTCTCGGTCGGGCACACAGTTTTAATCTGTCAGGAAGTTTCATATCAGCGCACACTCCGCTGCAGAGTCAAAATCTCATTCTGGAAACATCCCCCAGGCTGTGGCTAAGCCGTGTCTCCGCAATATCCTTTCTTTCAGGAGTGCTAGTTCTGCAAGTTTCGCAGGAGAGCTTCTGTAAAGTTTGGAAGGTAGGAGACGAGGTACTGGCAGAAGTAAAGCCGTGAGTACCGGGCGTGAGTCGTGTTTCGGTAGCTCAGTTGGTAGTCAGTCGGCCCTCGGCGGCCGTGGCGAGCGGACGCGCGCTGGTGTTTACGTCTCTGCTGCTGCCGGCTGAGCGCTGTTTACGGTGAGTTGACGCTATTGTAGCGTACACAGTTAAGGGTTATTGTGTGGAAAATGCCACAAATTGACTATGAATGAACTAGCACGAAAAGATACTTTGAAATTAAGTTTCGATCCGAAATATGCACGACCTAAAGCTTACGAACTCGAAGCATGGATTGAGAATGTTTTGAAACGATGTTTTGATGAAATAATTGGTGTACATCTTTCGATCGTTAGCAGTACTGCGCACATAAAGTTTAAAACTGCTGAAATATGCGATCAAATTGTTCAGTCATGCGGTGATAGCCTTAAATTTACTCACAGCGATGGTAATATTGGCGAAGTTCATGTATCTCGTGCAGGATTTAGTGTCCGCACAGTTAGAATTTTCGAACTACCTTTTGAAGTTCCTGCCGACGAAATAAATGCAGTTTTGAAAAATTATGGCACGATTATCAGCAATATTGCGGAAAGGTGGATGTCCTTCAAAGTTCCTGTCTTGGACGGTGTTCGACAGGTGAAAATAGAACTGGAGAAACACATTCCATCATATATTACGATCTGTGGATACAGGGCAATTGTTATATACGATGGACAGCCTCGCACTTGCTCTGGGTGTGGTGCAACTGATCATGTTCGCGCACAATGCGTGCAGAGACGAGTGACACAGTTGCCACCAGGCGAAAGTGTTCCTAGTAACAAGATGTCATCAATGCCTCTAACTTATGTGGCGGCAGTCCGTTCGACGATGGCAGCGACGGAGGTCACTCACATGGACACAACTGTCAACACCACCGAAGCTGACCAGACACCAATGGAGACTGCCACCCCAGAGGGCAACGCTGACACCACCCCCGACGTGACGATGAAACTGACCGATCCGGAGGCTACGTGTTTGGTTAGCGCCCAGGTTGGCGAGAAAACCCAAGATGTTGAGAACGATCCGCGCACCGACAAAGGAGCGGATTCTAAATCAATGGGAAGCGACGACAACACCGGATTACCAATCTGCAGCTCTTCCTCAGTGACTGTGGCAAATGAAAGGGCTGACATTTCTCCTAAAAAACACAAAAAGCGACGGATCGCTCACAAGGATGCTGAGAAAACAGCTCCACTGCTGCGCGAGAAAGGTGCGCAAATTGCCCGCGAATTAACGGACGCAACTCTTGGCAGGACAGATGCGAAGCAATCGAGTGGCCACGACCAGGCGATAAAAGTGACCACGTCGAACTCTGGGGTTGGAAATCAAGCTGCAGCAGACGAGGATCGGGTCTCTCAGCAGCTCCTGAGAGAGGGGCGAAAAGAACAGTGTCCAACGGGAAAGGGCTCAGATCAGAAGATGGACATGTCAAATGCAGGCAGCTGGGCTGATGATATCGAGGACATGTCGGTGGATCGAGGACTGATTACGTCTGAACCACCAAAGGAGGCTATGCCAGCCGGGAGAGCAGAATTACTTGTGACACGACAGCTTTCAACGAACCTGAGAAAAGATGATGATTCGGATACGTATTAATTTCCTCACCGACATCATGCTTTTGCTGACTGGTCAGCGACTTTTAACATAGAGAACTTCATGCCTACTTTTCAGGACTACAAGATAGTCACTGTAAACATAAACAAAATAACTTCAGAGCTGAAGATACACAGTCTCCGCGATTATTTGTATAGCTGTGATGCAGACATCGCGATGCTGCAAGAGGTGGCTCACCATTTCCTACCTGACTTTTCTGGGTATGACGTACTAACAAATACCATCCCAGATAGCTCCTCAGGCACAGCTCTGTGATTCAAAGAGGGTATTATTGTCTCGGACGTGGAAAGACTAGAGTCTGGCAGAGGAATCTCGTGCCTTATTAATGGAGTTCGATTGATAAACATCTATGCTCCCTCGGGGAATCAAAATAGAGGTGCCAGAGCACATTTTTACGCTACTGACTTATTGTATCTTTTACGGAGGAATGAGGAGGACGTGATCGTCGGCGGGGATTTTAATTGTGTTTTAAAGCCTAAAGACCAATGGCCGAACTTTAAAGGTTGTGCGACACTTGCCGAAACTGTTCGACTGATGGACCTAGAAGACACCTGGGAAATCCTGAACGGGGACCGACAGTGTTTTACGTATTTTACCGCTCAAACTGCCAGCCGACTAGACAGAATTTATGTAGGAAAACGCCTGCGGGACAAGATCTCTGCAACGGAGACGTGGCCGTTGTACTTCTCCGACCACGAGGCATATCACTGTACAATCCGAATGGTACGGCAGGGAACGTACCGTGGCAGAGCAGGTTGGAAGCTGAATGTTTCAATACTCAATGATCAAGGTTTAAGAGAACGGGTGCAGGAAGTATGGGATCTCTGCTCACGCCGCCAACAAACTTTCCCGTCGGTTACGCTGTGGTGGTGCCGCTGCGCAAAGCCCAAGCTTATTAATTGCTTGAAAGGTTACAGCTGTGAAAGGAGCCGGCAGCAGAAAGAGCTTTTCGAATTTTATTTTCGATGTCTCCGTGAGCTGTATTCTGCTCCTCATGTCACACAGGAGAACTTTGTACAGATCAAAAGGATTAAGGCGAAGCTAACACTATTGAAACGAAGACAACTGGAAGGAATTAAAATACGTTCTCGCGATGGTAACAGCGCTAATGACGGAAGCCCATCCTCCTTCCATCTTGCGAAAGAGAAACGCCGCGCTAGACAGAAATTGATTCACAGATTAAAAACAGAAGATGGCAGTGTCACCACAACCCAGAATGAGATAAAGGAATATATAACCGACTATTACCGACGGCTGTACATGTCAGAGCCCACGAATGACGAGGCAATTACGACCATGAAAAACTACCTTACAGCGACCCTCGACGAGACGGACAGACAACTATTACTGTGTGATGTCACTGAGGAAGAACTTCGGGAGGCTTTGAGGAAGGCTCAGGGTAATAAATCGCCCGGGGCCGATGGCCTACCCATTGAATTCTACAAACAATTCTGATATTTACTCGACATTGCTTTCTGAACATATGTAATGAAATTAAAGCAGGTCGGCAACTACCAGCAGGATTCAGTGATAGTCTAATTGTACTCGTCCCTAAAGAATACCCACCAGATGATGTCAATAAATTTCGTCCTATTTCCCTCCTCAACTCCGATTACAAAATTGTGGCCCGCGTTCTAGCAGCGAGAATTAAACATGTTTTACATAAAATCATACATGATAGCCAGACAGCAGCCGTCCCTGGTCGAACGATCTTTAGAAGTCTGGCAGATTATAGGGAGATCATCTCCTTTAGTGCTATTACCCAACCGGAGGCTGCAATTTTAGCTCTAGATCAATGCAAAGCCTTTGACAGGATCTCGCACAGCTACATTTTTCAAATTATGAACCATTTAGGTTTTGGTGACGGTTTTACTACGATGGTCAAAAATATGTACACCTCTGCTTGCTCTAGGATCGTCATCAATGGCCAACTCTCCCGGCAGATAACTATTGAGCGATCTGTACGACAAGGCTGCCCCATGTCAATGCCTCTCTTTGTCATTGCCATTGAGCCACTTGTTCGTTTGCTGAACCGTACGCTTGAGGGCTTAACCCTGTATTCGACGACTGTAAAATGTGTGGCATACGCGGATGACATAAGTGTCATCGTACGTTCGGAGCGAGACCTACAAGAAGTCACTAATAGTGTACGGGAGTATGAAAGAGCCTCATGCTCAAAGCTCAACTATCGCAAGACTAAACTAATGCCGATCGGTAGTGGGTTTAGAATCGATGATAACTGCCCATATATAGTACACGAGAGTATCAAGCTGTTGGGAATACGAATGAGCCGCTGCCCTCTGAAAACTACTACGGGCAACTGGCAAGAGCTTCTGGCTGTGACGAGAGGTTGTCTCCAGCAAAATAAAGGCAGAGAACAGGACCTCATGCAAAGAGTGCAGTTTATCAATAAAATGATACTTTCGAAAATCTGGTATGTAGGGCAGACAATCCCTGTGGTCAACAGCATTTCCAAGCAAATAATGACGGCAATTGGTTGGTATATTTGGAGGGGTGAAATATTCAAAGTGGGAATAAATGTTATTACTCTCCCACCAGAGAAAGGGGGCCTAGGGCTAATAGATGTTGAACTTAAATGCAAGGCTCTTCTTATACGGAGAACTATTCAGCTGTTTCAAGACTACCCAGACAGCGCGCTCCATATGGCCCTACGGATGTATACACCTACTAATATGGCAATACCGATAAACCTGGGGGAAACCCACTACAAAGCCAACCACATCAGGATGTTTCTCCTCGAAGTTAGTTACCTCCGAGCGAAACTGAGCGCACCAATACAGGACCTTACAACCGCCCAACTATACCGGATAATGAATACTAGTGGAAGAGTAAACCGCATGGAAACGAAATATCCCCTACGGGATTGGGCTCAAATCTGGAAGAACATCCACAACAAAGTGCTCGGAACAAATATCAGATCAACGTGGTATAAAGTAGTTAATGAGACCATACCTACGAAAGAAAAATTACACAGAATACGATTGTCGGCAACTGACAGATGTGGAGAGTGTGCCCTCATAGACAACTTGCTACACAGATGTGTCTGCGGAGAAAATAAATTGGTCTGGGAATGGTGCAGAATGAACCTTGCCTCTATCTGCAGGACAGCTAGACAGACAATCTCCATCACATCGGTGTTGCAACCTGATGGCACTTACTACCCCATCACGAAGAAAAATATATGGACATGGCTGACAGGACATACTCTGCATTACCTAATTCAAGCCGAAGATGCGCCATCTTACCAGGGCTACAGAGTATATCTAGCCTCACAAGCGCAACTGCTGATGGAGGATGACAAATACAGACAAAAGTTCGCGAACTATATACCAGCATTGAGAATAACGACACTATGAACGACAACGACGATGAACAAAAACGAACAAGGAACAACGAAGTATATGTAAGATGAATGCACTGCGTCCGACTGTTAATAACGTTGATGGCAGTGTTTTTTTTTTTTTTTTTTTTTTTTTTTTTTTTTTTTTTTTTTTTTTTCCAACCAGTGTGTGGCGCCCGGCCATTGGGCACTCAGTGCTAAGAGAAGACAACTGCCGACATAGGAGATCACATACAAACGGGGAGAAAGAAATGAGACCAAGCTATATGCTTGGGGTATACCATAATAGGCAAACCTCGAGAAGACGAGCGTTGAGTGCCGTCAACGAGCCGAGATGTCTCACGCAAAGAATAGTGGAAACAAACAATTTAAAAAGGAAAACTTGTTTTATATTAAAAAAGTTAAAAAAGATAAAAAAACAAAAATACCAACAAAACACGATGAAAATAAAAGTTTTGCAGCAAAGAGTCATCAACAAGGAATGAAACGTTTCCTTTGCTGCAGAAGCAACGCACCTTGAACTTTCCACTGCAGTGAAACACGTTTTTGTTTCTTGATGCAGAAGAAGCGTCCTTTGTGTTCAACGTTCTTTTAATGGCATAGAAGCCAGGCCGAGAAGGCAGAAATTGGCGAGTGCAAGGATGGGTTGAAGGGGAGGAAGGAGACCCACAAAAAAAAAAAAGTTGGTAGAGAACTTTCCCGCGAAAGGCAAAGGTCCCGAGTTCGAGTCTCGGTCGGGCACACAGTTTTAATCTGCCAGGAAGTTTCATATCAGTGCACACTCCGCTGCAGAGTGAAAATCTCATTCTGGAAACATCCCCCAGGCTGTGGCTAAGCTATGTCTCCGCCATATCCTTTCTTTCAGGAGTGCTAGTTCTGCAAGTTTCGCAGGAGAGCTTCTGTAAAGTTTGGAAGGTAGGAGACGAGGTACTGGCAGAAGTAAAGCCGTGAGTACCGAGCGTGAGTCGTGCTTCGGTAGCTCAGTTGGTAGAGCACTTGCCCGCGAAAGGCACAGGTCCCGAGTTCGAGTCTCGGTCGGGCACACAGTTTTAATCTGCCAGGAAGTTTCATATCAGAGCACACTCCGCTGCAGAGTGAAAATCTCATTCTGGGAATATATATAAAGATCAATTTGATTTAATGAATATCGTCTCAGGAGGTACTCCGTTCTGTCGAATGTTAAGGATTTCCTGTGTGGTCAACGCATTTTGATGTCTAAATAGAGACGAAAATTTAATGAAATAACAAAGAAAATAAATTCTCATATTCTATAGGAGCACTGTTTCTTGATTTCAGATTTCTTTCTTGTTGCGTGTGATTGATATTTTTACTGCAAAAGAAGGTAAATTCCAGAGGTGATAGAAAGAGAGAGGCGGGGGGGGGGGGGCAGGGGGGGCAGAACGAATTTAAAATTACGGTTCATCTTCAGGCCTACAAATGCGTAATTGCAGTAAACTGTTGAAACAATTTTACATGCTCAAAAATCAGAGCAGTTTTGTCAGTTATTTTACGTAATGGTAAAAATTTCCTTAGTTCCGTTACAAGGCAATGTAGGACCTATAGCAGCAGTGTACGTCATAGCGAAGTTCCGACACAGACTGGGCTATCAGCGGGGCCCAAGAGAAACACGGACCTCGCTACAAACTTGTGACGTCACACTAGCCGGCTTTGTGGTCAGCTTTAAACACAGGCCTAAACGCACGTCTGTGTGACGTTAGCAATGTAGTATTAACTGGTAGCCGACACAAACATATGCTTCGTCAAAGATTTCGTCAAACTTCTTTGAGCAAACTACTTCACTGGAGCCATTACACGATCGTAAAATTTTTCATCGTAGTTGTTTGGAATGGATGCCGACCAGTCAACAACAGCATATGGTGGTGACGAGTGTGCTGCTTGAAAAGAAAGAGAAATAGGAATGATAGTGGGTGAAACTGTGGATAGCGAGAGGAGAAGATCGAACTGCTCACCAGAATTAGCTACGTGAGTTACAGTCCGAGGATATAAAGCACAACGGGAATTATTTGAGAATAGGCGATCAAACATCTCAGTTTGACCCCACGAAAGTGGCCCCTCACATCTGCATACACAATACTCATTTAAGAAATTTCATGTCTTAATTTTCTTCTTCATAATTTTCGGAAAGCCTACGACTGAGTCATTCATGATTTAAATAATGAAACATTCCTCTAATTACATATTTTTTCACGCTTAATATGACGCTTTTCAAGAATTTATTCTCATTAACAAAAGGAAATATTCACATACGTATTTTATATAGTGTTTGTATGTGCTGTTTTGGCTCTCTTGCCTTGCAGTTGTGTTTTATGGTTTACTGAAATCGGACAAATTTCTTTTGTCCGATTTTCGAAACATCACGTAAAATATCTATGTAAATATTTGTACTTCATCACGATAGTAAATTCTCGCTAAGCGTCGTGTAAAACTACGTGATTGGTACCAGGGGCGGATTTAGAATATTTTTGTGGGGGAGGGAGGGGGACACGATCTTTCACGTCAATAATTGTCCACGTCAAAGCAGAGCACAGTGTATACCTATATGTTGAGATCAAGATGATCTTCACAAGGGCTTTTTAATAAATTTAAATCAACTGAACTGCTTAATTCCAATTTTACTGGTTTAATTACAGCGAAGCATTTGAAATAAACTTTGTATGTAGGTATAACATAAGATACACTCTGAAAAATATTGGATTCTCAAGAACACAATTTCAGTGTTCTCTTAAATTTTCACAGAAGATTTCTAGCACTTCTACCATAAATTTGACGCTCCTTTTGCTGTGCATCAGAGCCAAGCCATTCAGTCGGGTTTCTGCCATGTTGCTACGAAGATTTTTTGCGTCGCAGCGCAGAAAATGATCTTTTTGCTGTGCTAGCGCTGATGGTCAGAATCGATAGGAGCTGAAGGAGGATTGTGATGTTTGGAGCAACAGATGAACTTTTGTGAGTTTCTGCTGGAGAAGTTGGCTCGTGGTCTTGTTTTTTCCACAACTGATTCCAGATCATCAGTTTCCCTTCTTAAACTGCGTAGCATGGGAAATCATTTTTGTGTATACAGCTTCAAGGTGTGGTCTGGGAGTTGTGTAGGCCAATTCTTTACACAGGAAATCTAGAAAAAGAATCCATATTGCTTCTCTGAACTATTCTTCGTGTGACTCAGCTGGGGCATTCGCTCGATTCTTCTGTAAGGAAGTTGTTCTTGGAATTTTTATCTTACTGCCAACTTTCTCAGATAGGTCTTCTACTGCCTTAAAAACAGGATGGAAGTGTAAAATACTATCCTGACGAAGTTCTTTCAAGCTGTTGCATGCTGCTTCCACGAGTTGCATTGATTGGAATAGATTGATTTCCTTGTCCCGCAGTTGTCGAGCAGGTGGCAATGTTATCCCTAGCACTTTGGCAAGTACACACAAACTTAAAATAAGTTCCTTTGACTGCACAGCATGAAGAGAGGGAAGTGCAGTCGCTGCAGTACTGCTTCCGCTGCGAATGTTACGTAGTTCCGTCTCGAAATTGCAGGACAGCATCATGCCTCTCTACCCAACGTGTTCCACACAGTTTCTTTATTGTGTGAATCTTTTCTGCTGGTAGAGATGACTGTTCCTCTAGTGTCGTCGTCGAGCAGATTCTCGGATGAAATTAGGTACTGAAACAGTTATACCCACAGCATTTCGTACGGTACTTAGAGTACAGACTTCGCTTAGTGCAAGATTGACCCTGTTACTAGCACAGTGACTATAATCTGTTGATGGCTGTTCCTGAGATATAATTGCTCGAACTCCTTCAAATTTACCACTCAGATTCGTTCCTCCGTCATAGGATTGTCCTCGGCAATAAGTTACATTAATGCCATTTGCTTTAATCTCCTGCATGATGGTGTTTGCCAAGTTCAGTGAAAGGTATGCATAGAGATAATTGTTCAGAGATGCCTACATCAGCTCTCTCACCTGCTATTTTTCCAGTAAAAACATCAGCAAAGTAATCTATTAAATCACTTTATGTTGTCTTACTGATATAACTGTCATATTTTGAGTACGACTGCATCTATATCTGGATCCCGCTCCTGCTACTGCCGGGCCTGGGTGCTGACGAGTCCTCTTCACTTGGCTCGGTCCTCCCATCACTTTTCTTCCTCCAGTTGCTGCCAGGTCACGCCTCTCCTTTCCACACATATTCTCACTCCCGTTTTCCACCGTGTTCTTGGGCGTCCTCTAGGTCTTTTTCCATCCATCTTTAGTTCATCCATAATTTTTGGGAGTCTCTGTCCACACATCCTGCACTGTAGTTCCTTCTCTAGATTGTCGCACAGATGACAAAATGGCAGATATCGAAATAGACGACAGAGGGATAGAGAAACAATTAAAATAGCTCAAAAGAGGAAAAGCCGCTGGACCTGATGGGATATCAGTTCGATTTTACACAGAGTACGCGAAGGAACTCGCCCCCCTTCTTGCAGCGGTGTACCGTAGGTCTCTAGAAGAGCGTAGCGTTCCAAAGGATTGGAAAAGGGCACAGGTCATCCGCGTTTTCAAGAAGGGACGTCGAACAGATGTGCAGAACTATACACCTATATCTCTAACGTCGATCAGTTGTAGAATTTTGGAAGACGTATTATGTTCGAGTATAATGACTTTTCTGGAGACTACAAATCTACTCTGTAGGAATCAGCATGGGTTTCGAAAAAGACGATCGTGTGAAACCCAGCTCGCGCTATTCGTCCACGAGACTCAGAGGGCCATAGACACCGGTTCCCAGGTAGATGCCGTGTTTCTTGACTTCCACAAGGCGTTCGATACAGTACCCACAGTCGTTTAATGAACAAAGTAAGAGCATATGGACTATCAGACCAATTGTGTGATTGGATTGAAGAGTCCCTAGATAACAGAACGCGGCATATCATTCTCAATGGAAAGAAGTCTTTCGAAGTAAGAGTGATTTCAGGTGTGCCGCAGGGGAGTGTTGTAGGACCGTTGCTATTCACAATATTCATAAATGACCTTATGGATGACATCGGAAGTTCACTGAGGCTTTTTGTGGATGATGCTGTGGTATAACGAGAGGTTGTAACAATGGAAAATTGTACTGAAATGCAGGAGGATCTGCAGCGAATTGACGCATGGTGCAGGGAATGGCAATTCAATCTCAATGTAGGCAAGTGTAATGTGCTGCGAATACATAGAAAGAAAGATCCCTTATCATTTAGCTACAAAATAACAGGTCAGCAACTGGAAGCAGTTAATTCCATAAATTATCTGGGAGTACGCATTAGGAGTGATTTAAAATGGAATAATCATATAAAGTTGATCGTCGGTAAAGCAGATGCCAGACTGAGATTCATTGGAAGAATCCTAAGGAAATGCAATCCGAAAACAAAGGAAGTAGGTTACAGTACGCTTGTTCGCCCACTGCTTGAATACTGCTCAGCAGTGTGGGATCCGTACCAGATAGAGTTGATAGAAGAGATAGAGAATATCCAAAGGAGAGCAGCGCGCTTCGTTACAGGATCATTTAGTAATCGCGAAAGCGTTACGGAAATGATAGATAAACTCCAGTGGAAGACTGCAGGAGAGACCCTCAGTAGCTCGGTACGGGCTTTTGTTGAAGTTTCGAGAACATACCTTCACCGAGGAGTCAAGCAGTATATTGCTCCCTCCTACGTATATCTCGCGAAGAGACCATGAGGATAAAATCAGAGACATTAGAGTCCACACAGAGCATACCGACAATCCTTCTTTCCACGAACAATACGAGACTGGAATAGAAGGGAGAACCGATAGAGGTACTCAAAGTACCCTCCGCCACACACCGTCAGATGGATTGCGGAGTATGGATGTAGATGTAGATGTACCATCTTTATCTCTTTTTTTTCTATTTCTTCTCACATACTTTCTTGTTTAAGGTCCTTTCTGATATCTACGTTCCTTACTCTGTCCATTCTTGTTTTTTGCCTTAACTGCTCTCAGAAATTTCATTTCCCCTGCTTGCAGTCTGCTCCTTTCTGTCATTGTCCATGTTTCTCCTCTATAGGTGACAATAGGGAAGTAATAACTCTTATACATAAAGAGTTTTGCTTATTCTGAAACTTCCTTATTCCAGATTGGGTGTTTCATTGTTTGGTAGAAATTGTCTCCCTTCTGTAACCTCCTATTAATTTCGTTGGTTATTCTTCCCTAAATAACTGAAACTGTCTACCACTTTGAGGGGTTCTCCATTCAAAGTAGTATTTCAGCTGATCCCTTTGTCTCTTCCAAATAACATTACTTCACTCTTATCTTTATTTATTTTTTAATCCATACCTTTTTATTATTTCCTTCTACGCATCGGAGTTGTAACTGTACAACTACCTCTTTATCGCCCCATACTGTCATATCATCTGCAAAAATCATCTTTTTGTCTTTTTCTTTTACTATGTCTTTAACTGCCCTATTCATTCCCTCCATCACAACATTAAAAAGTGCAGTAGATAGAATACTTCCTAGTTTATGTCCTTGTCTTATTTCGGAGTATTCAGAGTTCCCCCATTGATGTTCTGATTCTACAATTGTGTCCTTTGTACACTGTCTTTATTACATTAATGTATTTTTCTTCATTTCTTCCCAGAGTCTTTCCCTGTTAAATGAGTCATATGCCTTTTCTATGTCTATAAAACCATTATCATCCTTTTGTTATACTCCCAACTTTTTTCCATCAGTTGACGGATAGAAAATATCAGGTCGATTGTGCTTCTTCCTTTCCTAAACCCATGCTGTGCTTCACTCAGCTCCTTTTATAACTTTTCACTTATTCGATTTAATAAAATTCCTTCAAAAATCTTGGCTGTATGACTCATAAGGGTTATTCCTCTGTAGTTTTTACAAAGTCTTTTATTGCCTTTTTTGAAGATGGGAACAATGTCTTCCCTTCTCCAATCGTCAGGTATTGTACTATTTGTCCACACACTTGATAGTACTCTATACAGCCACTGCATTTCCACTGGACCTGCTGCTTTTATCCTGTTCACTGATACTTCATCAAGTCTGGGGCTTTCCCGCCATTCATCTTCCTCACAGCTATTTCCATTGCTTCCCGTGTAATTTGTCCTAGTTCTGCTTCCCAACTTCTCTCAATTTCTCCATTATTTGTTGTTTCCTCGTGTACCTGCTCCTCAGCGTTTAACAGTTTCTTAAAATGTTCTTTCCAGAGATCTATTATATTCCCTGGATCTTCAATCACAGTACCATCCTCTGTTTCCATCTTTACTGGTACTTCAGAAGCTTTCCTTTTATTTTTCATCATTTTATAGAACATTTTCTTATTGCTCTTCACATCTTCTTCGAGTTTTTTTGTAAACTCTTCCAATGCCTTTTTCTTTGCTGTTTCCACTATTTCTTTGCACTTCTTCTTTTCCTCGATATATCTTTCATGTTCCTCGTCATTTTTAGTTTTCCACCACTTTCCCCATGCTTCATTTTTTCTTCTAACTGCTTGGATTGTGGTATTATCCCAACAACTTGTCTGTCTTACTTTTTCAAAAAAATGGTTCATATGGCTCTGAGCACTATGGGATTTAACATCTGAGATCACCAGTCCCCTAGAGCTTAGTACTACTTAAACCTAACTAACCTAAGGACATCACACACATCCATGCCCGAGGCAGGATTCGAACCTGCGACTGTAGCGGTCGCGCGGTTCCAGACTGTAGCGCCTAGAACCGCTCGGCCACTCCGGCCGGCCTTACTTTTTCCTTTCCAGATGTTCTACCACATACTTTTTCTGCTGCTTCGACTAAAGTGTCTTTGAATAAACTCCATTCTTTTTCTACATCGCAGAAAATAATTGTCTATACTTCTCAGCACTTTCACTCTCCTTCAGTTTCCAGTCCCGTATCCTCATCACTTCGACTGCATATGTCGTATTAATATTTCATCGCCTGTATCCATTCGAAATTTCAGTAAAGCACGGAAGTTTCCCTCTGAAGTAAATTCCATCTCCTGATTGCCTTTACCTAGCATCATCTCTGTATTCTGATCTCCGCATAACGTTATTGTTTTTCTAACTAGGATTAGTATTTTTTCTTTTTTGTCCACTCTTCTCTTTCTATTCTCATCCGTTCTTGTTAAAATATCCGTTCGACCTCTCTTCAGTCACATGTAGGAAGTTCTGCCAGGCAGCCATATTCCTCTTCTGATACTCTTTCTCTCTGTGACTGCGTATAATTTCAATTGCTTTCTTACGCATTTTCATTGGTTCATCCACCAGTCTTCCTAAGTTTACGTCATTGTTGTCTCCTTCTGCCCTACTCAAGAGAACGCAAGCTTTACAAAATCCGCCACTTAAGTTCTTGCTGTAGGCCAATCAAACATTTTCCTCTAGCCATTTCCTCTGGAACGATCGCATTTTATTACCTTCTGCAACTTGTAGGAAGCAAAATTTGGCAGAGGTACCCAAATGTAGTTTAATCACTGAAATATTTCCTCGTACGTCAAATGTCGACGTCTGTTCACCAAATGACCTATATCACGCTCGACCACAATAGTCTCGTCATCACATAAAGCACTCACACTACAGAGGAATTTAGTAGAAGCTGAATCCACAGTCGCTGGAAGTGATGACTCTTCCCCAACATTAATTCCACTTCCACCTTTTAAGCATTTTTTTTAAAGAAAACAGTGAAGTGTCTTTTTTTTTTCGCGTTAGATCCACTCATATAGTCTCCTGTTTAACGCACAGCGGAAAGCAAACAGAATAATGTGTGCTTAAATCAAATGCTGAAGTGATCATGTTCATTCCACAAGTAATAGTTGCCAACCTTGCTTGTTTAAATTATACTGAATACGAACAACAGTGCCTCTACTACAACCACCTACCAGCCATAGTTGCAAATACGTAGGTGCAAAATGAATACAATGTTCTAACAAGCGCCGTTTTACGTTTTATATGTGCCCCTCTGCCCCTCCCCCCTTCTAAATCCGCCACTGATTGGTACGATGTTTCATTGTTTAAATCATGAATGCTATTTCTGCTAAAGATCGTCTCAAGGCTAAGTTAAGATTTTAAATAACAGGCAAAAGCTATTCCATCTTGCAATATTGTGCTCGAATCTCCATGTACCATCTTACACATCATTCCAGAAACATGTGAATCAATACATAAATCATCTAATGAGGAATTTATGAAGGTTAAGTAAGGTTATTTAGTGTATTTCACTGTAAAAATACAGCAACCAGCCACTTTTTAATGCGTTTTATTTATGCCAATATGCATTTCGGGTTTGCACCCATCTTCAGCTGGCAAATTACATGGATCTTCAGTTACTACAGTAGTACAATCTCGACAGCAGTTTCGATGCTGCAGCAGGCCTGTGCAAAAGCAACGATTCCAATCATTTACTTCAATTTCGCGAGTTTAAAGTTACGCACTATCAGTTGTTCATTTTACTTACATTCTCCTCTCCTTGTTTTTTCTTGGTTTTTCTTCTTTTTTGCAACAACACAAACACTTTTTATCACATATTTTACACAGGCGCACTGCGTTATCCGCCATGTTGTCGACTGACAGTTTTTGTTCACATACAAACGGTTTATCTATGGACAGAGTTATATTTTACGAAAGTTTTGAGGTTCTAAGATAAGCTACTGTTTTCTAAACATTGACTTGGGTGATAGAAGTATTCTAAGTACGATGTATACTTTTTTTTGGCAGTATTGAAGATAATAAACTAACATAACACATTTATATAAAGCAGTAATTCATACATTTACAATATAACAAAGATAGAATTAAGATTTTTATGTTTTATATTATTACATGCATTTGTTGGGTTTATATTAGATTATGTTATTTCTTGATTGTGCTTAGTAAGTGGTTTGATAAGTAGAGTGTGGAAGTTTTTCAGAAATATTCGGTTTGGCAGCTCTGTTTGGTCGTTAAGTATGTCAGAAGGGGATGCATGTTTATGTGAATAAATTTCGATTTCTTCTAGGAGGTTCATTCTTTTTCCTTTGTTGGCTAGGTGGAGAACTTGTAGGTTATGGGATATGTCTATTACTTGATGTTCTTTTTCTGCTACATGTTGGGCGAATGTGGATTTATTTAAGTTTTTTAAACGAAGAGCATCCATGTGTTCTCGAAACTGTATGCTGAAATTTCTCCCTGTTTGGCCTATGTATGTTTTTGGACATGAGTTGCAGTTAAGTTTGTATATTCCTGATTGATTGTACGGTTTGGTATTATTTTTAATGTTATGGATAGCTTTGTCCTGTATTTTGTTATTTGTATAGTAGCTGATTTTGATATCTGTTCTTCGGAACAGGTTTGCTATTTTATATGACAGTTTTCCTACAAATGGCAAGCTTACATATTTTTCTTTTGGCTGTGTTGTGGTACTCTTTAATGTTGTTTTGTTATTGTATTTGTTTATGTGGGGATTTATCTTAGAGTTTAGTTCATCTATTAATTTTGGATTGTAGCCATTACTGTAAGCAATTGCTTTGATGGTGTTTAGTTCTTCTATTTGGTCAGCTGGTTCTAGTGGTATTTTGTGCATTCTGTTTAGCATTGCTCTGTATGAAGCCGTCTTATGTTTATCCGGGTGGCAGGATGATCTATTAATTGTGTTATCTGTGTATGTTGGTTTCCTGTATACTTGAAATTTGTGTTTGTTGTTGGAGCTACTTATGCAGAGATCCAGAAAATTTAAACCTACTTCTGTTTGGTGTTCTACAGTGAAGATGATGTTCTGATGCATTTAGTGTAATTTAAAGTAGTAACAAGTACATTTATTTCACTTATGTACACTATGGGCACAAATGTCTTTTGATGTCTCCATCTCATTCCACATCCTTTCTTTTTATATGTAAGCTTCACATTACCCACAGTGCAGCAACTTCGAATGCAGCTAATTACTGCAGCTATTTCTTTATATGATTCTAATAGTTTATTCCGTTTTTTGTAGTCAGCGTGCTTTGTGTTATGAAGAATTTCATTTTCTTGACACTTTACAATGACCACAGTAGGGGCAGCCACGCGCCAAATATTCTTCGCTATTTCATAGCAGCCGGCCTACGTGACCGAGCGGTTCTAGGCGCTTTAGTCTGGAACCGCGCTCCCGCTACGGTCGCAGGTTCGAATCCTGCCTCGGTCATGGATGTGTGTGATGTCCTTAGGTGATGTTAAGTCCCATAGTGCTCAGAGCCATTTGGACTATATTTCATAGCTTAAATGCACCAAAGCAAGCGAATCGGAATGTAAACAATGGCCCTCCCTCTATCTTTTATCAAAGGTCTTTATTAAAAGCTTCTCTGCTACACTTTCAAAGACTTGACCAAAGGGCTTTGATGAGTATTTATCAATGGCCTCAAACACTACATTAAGACGTCACACAGATGTGTGCTCAGGCCTGTATTTACCGTTGGCCACGAGTCGGCTTTTGTCGAACACCTCCGCATGTCCTGTAATATCTGCAAACCGGGTTCCAATAAGCACACTGCCTCTCCTCTGATGACTAACCCTGGTACGCTGCTGTGTCTTCACCAATGGCCTGCTTAGGCGTGAGCCGCATGGTGGGCTTCCGAACATGCAAAAAAATACCCAACTACATGGCGCAGCTGGCCGACATGGCACACTCCCGCGACTTGCTGAAAGTAAAGTTCCGCCTTCACGTGGGCATGACAGCAGAAGTATACGAAATGTTGCATCTCTCCAAACAATGCCATCGCTGCCAGCGATTTAGTCACGCGGCTAAACGGCGAATGTGAAGCTGAAGCCCGTTGCCGTAGATTCGCGCGCAACAACGTAACGCAGCACTGCACACAAGGCAAAACAGACCGAGGCAAATGCGCTAACTGTAATGGGCCCCCATGTGACCAGTTACAAAGGGTGCGAAGTATACAAAGAGACGCTGAGGCGCAAAAGCGCCAAAAACATCCAAACAATCGCCAGAACAGCTTCAAACCCCGCTCCCCCTGCGCCCAGTGTGGAGCGGCATCTCCGTTGTTGCAGTCGCTGGCACTAGCGGTGAGGGGAGGGCAGCGGACCCTCAGCGCCCGCCACACACTCATCCAGCACCTGTTCAGAAAACACAGTCTATATACCTGCACTAGCTGCGACACGGACACCTTAGCACAATACAACCCCAACTCCTCTAGTCAAAGACCGACACACACACAACCACGGCAGATGCACTCACACAAGGGAAACCCAAAACCCAGAGAAGGGGAAGGGACATCAACAACAGAAGAGGAAACACCACCACACCACAACAAACACACTAACAACAGGCTATCTACACTCAATCACTCAGTCAAAAATGCAGCGAAACCCTGACCCACAGTACTCTCCCCCACCCCTCCTCACCACAGCGACAGCACAGGCGCCACAGGCAGACACATGCACCACCGATGCTCAAGCTGGCCCATCCACCACACCAGAATCAGAACAACAAGCCAAAATCACAACCACTGCCTCACTGGCCAACACTAACAACATCCTAACAACACTTGGTGGAGTAGTGGAGTCATTGTTTCCCAATTACGCATGGCTTAAAATCCTCATGAGGCAATTAAACCTCGCCACCACACAGTGCACACAGCTCTTGGCAGCCACACCTGGTCAGTGCATGGCTGTAATACAAACTCCTCTCACAGCACGTATGACACTCTTCCATGGATAATATACCATACCCACCCCATTACGCAAACAGCAGAACCCTGACAAAGATCCTGTTTTGGAACGCCAATGAGAGAACTAGATGCATTCATGGAGAGAAAAAAATGGCTCTGAGCACTATGGGACTCAACTGCTGTGGTCATAAGTCCCCTAGAACTTAGAACTACTTAAACCTAACTAACCTAAGGACAGCACACAACACCCAGCCATCACGAGGCAGAGAAAATCCCTGACCCCGCCGGGAATCGAACCCGGGAACCCGGGCGTGGGAAGCGAGAACGCTACCGCACGACCACGAGATGCGGGCGTTTCATGGAGAGAAATGGCATCTGGGTCACTCTTGTGAATAAGAAACTATTAAAACCATACAGACAGCTACCCTTTTCTGGTTATTGCATCTATTGTACCGATCGACCAGGTGACAGGGTGACAGGCATCACAGCAATCATCGTACACAAAGACTTTGAGCACATGAACATAAAGCTCACTGAGCTCGAAGAATACAGTGGCCAAGTTCAATGGAGCATAAACTGCACTGATATCGCTATACGATCCGCCACAGAACATCGTAACATGCGTTATCAGCACATCGGTATAGCACTGCGAGACATCACTTCTGGAGGACTTAACGCAAACCGCCCAGAATACTCATCTCCAAAAGCAAAAAACTGTACGAACATTCACTAGGCCGAAACTGCATCATACTAGGGCCGGATGTACTCACATTTGTGCCCACAAAGAGGTGACAGAAGCCAGATGTTATAGACATAGCTCTCATCAAGGTCATCACAAGCATACTCACCACTGAAGTTGAGAACGATCTGACCTCCGACCACCTACCACTAATACTGCACACGGAAAAGACACTGCAGAACATCGAACCACATTGGATACTGAACCACAAGTATGCGAGCTGCTCACTGTTGGAGGAAACGCTTGATAGGTGTTTCCCAGAGATACATAAAGTTATGCACACAGAACAAATATATGTATCTGTACACCACCACAACACTCAACAGCCCTGCCCCAGGAAATCCTGGCTTAATTTCAAACCGTCTCAGGAGATACTGGCAGTGTAGCGGTTGCCCATTGTAGAAACGGCACATTCACAGGCTCTAGGGAGTTATAGGGAGAAAATACAAACATTTAAAACTATACAATGGCACCAAAACCTCGCTAGTCTGGATACCACTCGGCCTGGCATGAGTAACCTCACACGACACTTCACCATGGAGAAACACTGCACGTCTAGGACCAGACAGCCTCGCATATTCTGCGAAGGAGACTCGGCTCAAGGCTAGAACACTTTTTGCGTTCTTTTCACCGAGTCTGGTTCCCTTAGACCCAGAATTCACACGTTAAACGGACCATGAAGTTACTCAACTTCTAGCCCAGCCTGCGTCCCACGATATTAGACATACTAGCACACGCAAAATTACATGAGCTATTAAGCACACCATGGCTAGAAAATCTCCTGGTCCTGAAGGCATTCAAAACCGTGCACTCCAGGAGTTCACAGGTAAGACCATAGAAGACCTTACACACATCACAAATGCCATCCTGTGACACCAACATTCCCCTGCCTGTTGGAAGGCAGCCAAGGTCCTGGCGTTCAGGAAACCAGGGAAAGACCACTCTCTCCCGCAAAATTACTGATCCATCAGCTTCCTAAGCTCTCTCAACAAGACTGTTGAGATGACAACACTGAAACGTCTCACTAGTCACCGCATCAACAACGACACCCTGAGACTGGAACAATTCAGCTTCAGGAATCACGTCTCTGCAACGTAACAACTACTCCGTGTAGTAGAAGGCATAATAAATGGCTACAACACCAACAAAGCAACAGGGGTTGTGTTCGTAGACATCGAAAACGCCTTTGATCGTCTCTGGCACAATGGCCTCATACGCAAACTTAGCGATGCTGGTTTCCACAACGGACTGGTATGTCTCATACGTACATAACACACTAATGGATGCTGACGTTATGGGCAAAAAGTCAACACAACATGGTGTACAAGCTGGAATACCCCAAGGCAGCATCCTGGGCCCCCTGTTGTTTAACCTCTACATAAACGATCTGCCAACTACACAAAATACAATGGTTGCCACCTATGCAGGTAACACCGCCACCATGGCGTAAGACTGTAAACCATCAAACGTCAACTTACGACTACAGACTTCCCTCAGAGTTGCCAAACCTTGGCATGTTATAGCAAAAGTCGACGAGTGCGACGCAGTGCTGTTCCCTTGTAGCCTGAAAGAACTATTCAAACATCAACATTGCAGGTAAATAACATTAGACACACACCCTATACGTTTCCATGAGAAAGTCAGGTACTTAGGTGTCTGAAGGCACTGAAAACTACCATGGAAGAACCACGTACAATACGTCACCAACCAACCACACGCGGGACTCAGACAACTTTATCCAATGCTGAACAGGCGAAATACACTGAATAGTCCATATACATGACACTCATTAGACCCCTGATGACATATGCTGCCACAGTCTGGGGATACACAGCTCCAACGTGCCTGCAGGTCATACAGAACAATGTGCTACGTATCATAAGCAGTGCTCGACAATACACACGCACTGTGGACCTTCACAATTAATACCGCCTCTAAACTCTCTCGGACGTATTAAAAAACTCGCCGCACGACTATACAGGAACTCGAGACGCTCGAACAACCCCTTCATCCTGAATCTGGGAAACTACGACCACAACTATAGGTAGAAACACAATCGTCCAAAGACACTCCTTAGTAGGGACACGTAACCACCTGTGGCAAGCTAAGGCACAAACAACGGAAATAACGGCGAACCAATGCATTACAGTAAAGTTGTCACCACCAGATGAATGACACAATCCCTCGACCACCCACAGCATGGAAACCAAATCTTGCACACTAAACAGAACGGAACGCACACAACCTCCTGTAATGTGCGATCGATTGTGTGACCAATCGACCACTAATATAAAGACTATGGCGTTTACAGGGGTGCAGACGCTGCAACTGGCCCAGGAGAGATCGTCGGTACCCATTGCAGCAATACCTATGTATGACGCTGGTACTGAGCATTGCACGTTACCCAATCATTAACCAACCTTGCCCTTGCATGATCTGTCGCAGACATCAAGAAAATCCACTAGTGCTCTTACTACGTGTACAGAATGTCGCAGAGGTTTTCTCCCTTTGGCGCTTGCCTTGGCACTTTTTTCCCTCTGGCCTTACCACTTTTCGTCCACCTCTGTCACCTCGATGGGCCCATGTTAATGGGTACTCCTAACCAGACACGCGGACAGTATCATGGCCCTACATCCCGTGTACTCTTCGATTTCTAACTAACAATACGGGGGTGACAGTAGATCTATTGAGATGGTCACTGCTTCGATGTGGGCGTGGAGGAGCTTCAGTCTGTATGAAAACGTATCAGTAACACATCCCTTCACCTACACACACTCCTCATCCTGTCTCGACGCAACTTCAACCAACTCCCTCTCCCAGAGAATGAGATAAACATAGATATTTATCCCTCCTATCAATAACTTTATCTTGGAACTCTTCCATTTGGTCGGTTTCCGCACAGAAAAACAACAATATGGGAATTGTGAGTCAGCCTTGATGCAAAACACTTTTTGTTGTTTATTTACTTATTTATCCCCCAAACTAGTTTCAGTGAAAAATATCGGCATCATCAATAGGTTCTTTAAATCTAAGACATGCAGAAAATAGCATACTATATTCAAAAAACAAACATTAAAAATGTAATAATGTGTATAACTATGCTATTTTCTCATGTTTCAGATTTAAAGAACCCACTGCTGATGGCGATATTTGTCGCTGAAACTAGTTTGGAGAATAAATAAGTAAACAAAAAACAAAAAGCATTTTGCATCAAGGCGGACTTACAATTCCTATATTGTTGTCCCTTCTACCAAGTTTAACTATTCTCCACCTATCCCACACCATTACTCCTTCTCACCCTCTGTATTTTCCACCATCTGTATTCCCACCATCCGCTTCACCTCCTACTTATTTCCATAGTTTCCCCACATAACATAACCCTACATCTTTACAAACAACCCTCAATCTCTGTGGAGCATGCATACATACATACATACATACATTAATCCTTGTTCCATAGATCATGAATACGACATTTCGTAATGATGTGGAACGTGTCACTTTAACATAAGTTTTCTTTACACAAAATAATGAATGAATTAATTATTTTTTGTAGTTACTACTTCATATCTAAGAATTCATCTATTGAGTAGAAGGTGTTGTCATTCAGAAATTCTTTTAATTTGCTTTTAAATGTTGGTTGGCTATCTGTCAGACTTTTAATACTATTTGGCAAATGACCTAAGATTTTTGTGGAATCATAATTCACCCCTTTCTGTGCCAAAGTGAGATTTAATCCAGAATAGTGAATATCATCCTTTCTTCTAGTGTTGTAGCTATTCACTTTGCTGTTATTTTTGAAATTGGATGGGTTATTAATGACAAATTTCATAAGTGAATATATGTATTGCGAAGGTTCTGTGAATATCCCGAGTTCCTTAAATAAATGTGTGCAAGGTGATCTTGGGTGGGCTCCAGCTATTATTCTGATTACACGCTTTTGTGCAATGAATACTTTCTCTCTTAATGACGAATTGTCCCAAAATAGGATGCCATATGAAAGCAGTGAATGAAAATAGGCATAATAGGGTAATTTACTAATATGTTTATCACCAAAATTTGCAATAACCATAATAGCTTAAGTAGCTGAACCTAACCGTTTCAGCAGATCATCGATGTGTTTCTTCCAATCCAATTTCTCATCGGTGCACACACCCAGAAATTTTGAGTATTCTACTTAGCAACAGACTTCCGTTCATAGTCTATATTTATCAATGGTGTTATGCCATTTACTGTACAGAATTGCATAAACTGTGTTTTCTCAAAATTTAGTGAGAGTTCATATGCAGATAACCACTTAATAATCTTCAGAAAGACATTATTTGCAATTTCCTCAGCTGATTCTTGCTTCTTGGATGTGATTACTATACTTGTATCATCAGCAAAAAGAACAAACTTTGCATATTCATGAATATAGAGTGGCAAAACATTAATATATAGTAAGAACAATAAGGGACTGAAGACTGAACACTGTGGGACACCATTTTTGATTCCTCCCCAGTTAGAGGACTCTACTGGTTTTTATAGACTATGTGTACTGTTAACTTCAACCTTCTGCATTCTTCCAGTAAAGTATGAATTAAACCACTTGTGCACTGTCCCACTCATACCACAACACTTAAGCTTATCTAGAAGAATGTCATGATTCACACAATCAAAATCCTTTGAGAGATCACAAAATATCCCAATGGGTGATGTTCGGTTATTCATTGCATTTATTATTTGATCAGTGAAAGCATATATAGCATTTTATGTTGAAAAGCCTTTCTGAAAACCAGATTGACATTTTGTTAGTACTTCATTTTTACAAATATGTGATGCTACTCTTGAATATATTACTTTTTCAAGAATTTTGGATAAATCTGTCAGAAGTGAGATTGGGCGGTAGATGTTAGCATCAGATCTATCCCCTTTGTTATGCAATGGTTTAACTATAGCATATTTCAGTCTATCTGTAAAAATTCCCTGTTTCAGTGAGCTACTTCGTATGTGGCTGAGAATCCTACTTATTTGTTGGGAACAAGCTTTTAGTACTCTGATGGAAATGCCATCAATTCCATGTGAGCTTTTACTTCTAAGTGAATTTATTATTTTCCCAATTTCAGTAGGAGATGTGGGTTAAATTTCAGTTTTATCAAATTGCATAGGTACTGCCTCTTCCATATACTGCCTTGCATTTTCTAATGAATAGGTGAAACCTATTTTCTCTACGACACTTAAAAATGATTATTAAAAATGTTTTCTACTTCTGACCTCTTCTTAACAAACGTTTCATTGTGTTTGATAGAAATACAGTCTTCCTGTGCTCTTGGTTGCCCTGTTTCCCTTTTCACAATATTCCAAATTGTTTTAATTTTATTATCAGATGTGCTAATCTCAGACATAATGCACATACTTCTGGACTTTTTAATAACTTTTCTTAATATAGTACAGTAGTTTATATAATGTTTCATTGTTTCAGGATCATTACTCCTCCTAGCTATAAGATACATTTCCCTTTTCTGTTTACAAGATATTTTTATCTCTTTAGTAAGCAATGGCTTTTTTCATGGTTTCATACAATTATGTTTCACTGTTTTCTTAGGGAAACTATTTTCAGATATGCTCATAAAGGTATAATGAAATAGGTTAAGTGTCAAATTAGCATCATGTTCCCTGTACACCTCATCACACCCATCTCCTCCCACAATTTTAAGTGCAAGTGCAGTACAGCGCTCCAATGTTTTTTTTTTTTTTTTTTTTTTCAGACTCATTTCAGATTTCTGTGATGCGTTTTGAAAATGTATATATTTTCGTTTTTTTTAACTGTCTGCCTCTGATTTTTAATTTAAAATAGAACGACAGCCACAAATTTTGTTTCTCATTCTATGTTCTTAATTAGTTTGGCTAAAGAGCCGAAAGCACATTCAGTGGCAGTCCTTCAGATTGTAAGTGCGAGTGCAATGCTTCGGTTCTTTTTTTTTCAGACGCGTTTCAACTTTCTGTGTTTTGAAAATGTATGTATTTTCGTTTTTTAGCTGCAGCTGCAAATTTTGTTTCTCATTCTATGTTTTTTAATTAGCTTCGCCAAAGAGCGGAATATTGTGCCGCTGACAGCTCACTTCCGGTCCAAATGGAATGAAATAACAATGAAGAAGTAGAAGAGCCGGCTTGTGCGCAAGCAACATTTCGCGAGCCCTCGGTTCCGTGCAAGGCCTAGAGGAGATCAGTATGTAATTGAAATGGTACCTACTAAAGGTCTTGACTTTGTCGTGTGCTATCGAGAGCTTACATGTATTTAAACGCGCAGACAAGAATTATTAACTCGTCTGAAATAGCTACTCATTCCCCGACGAAGACAGCTGCTGACAGAGCAGTTACTAGACGTTTTACCGCCCTAGACTAGAACTGAAAACTAACGCCTCTTCTTCATTACTACCATCCTAATCCACCTCCACCACCGACATCCAACGGCACAACAATGCAAATCTCCTATTATACTTTAAATCATTAAACTAATGTGACTAGACGTACTCATTTTCTTGGGACAGTCCTCAGTTTTCATGTTTTGTCCTAAGTTCCTTCCTGATTGAAAACAACAAATGTCCTCAATTTTTGAAATTTCGCAACTTATTGAAAAAGAAAGAATGTACTTATTATTTTAAATTAGAAGTCAGCTGAATATAACGGTGCAACTTAATTTGGCATCAATTACTTTTTTTTAATTGCAAGAAAATGGATCAGTAAAGGTGTGTAACTATTTTCTAGTGTAAATGAATTTTTCCTTGGATTTTGAAATTGTGCTATATTGACGGGAGAGGCGTCAAACTATGTCATCTGATTAATCGTGTTGTTATTTCGTTTCTGTTTCAATTGAAATATTTTTAGAATGAGGAATAAATCTTTTTCATCTTCCACTATCTTGCGATTAAATAAACAAATGACGCCTTGTCTGCATTTTATATTGAGAATTTACAACTTTTATTAGCCGCGCCGGTGGCGCAGCCGTCTAAGCGATTGTCCTCTGTTCATTCGTCCGACATGTCTCCGGGTTCGAATCCCGTGAGGCACGGATGTTGTGATCGTCTAAAAGCACTGGCTCTTTCCCTTCCCTGGAGTCAGTGGCCCTAAATTAGGGGCGGGCCACTGTTTGTAGTACACTGAGTTGTTCAATGTGGTCGTTAAACCTCAAGTAAAAACAACTTTCAAAACACAGACACTAAATTTATTACAGTGAACAGAGATGTCAATGAACGAAAGGACAGATCATAACTTTGTGAGAAGTTATGAAAGTAAACTTTTCACTCGAGGGAAGACTTGAACCAAGGACCTCTCATTCAGCAGCTGCTCACGCTAACCACGGGACCACGGCGCTCCTGACCTCATATGTTGCCTATCTTGCGCATGGACTACCCAGTTTGTATATTTTGCTTATTTTTTTCATAGTTCCACACAACTTCTTCGTGTTTTCTCGATTGATCTGTGTTCACGTTTTCGAGGCCTATCCACTGTGCCAACTTATAACTAAATCTGAGGGGGGTGCGATGGGGAGGTTCCCTTGTAAGTAACTGTTCCGTATGCTTTTGAAAACAGTTCTGTGTTTTGGTTTATCCTCTTTTACTCAATTTTTTTCGTTTTTTCATTTGAAACTAATTTTTTTTGCCCCCTGCCGCCCCTAAAACATTGCCGCCCTAGTCGGCCTCGAAGTCCTGCCTGTAGTACAGGCCCTGGCTGCTGGCACTCGTGTGACGTGCTGTGACGTAAGCGCCACGGCCTGTCTTTCTCTTGGCCTTGCTGACGACCGAGTCCCACGAGAAGTATATCTCGTTGGCCCAGGTAGTCACTGTGTGACGTCACCAGGATGCGCGCATGCCTGTGGTCCAGGTGGTGGTAGTGTATGTAGGCAACGCGGTCGAATGGGTAAGGCGAGACGCTGTCACCTACTGGCGCAAGTGCACGTGCCGCGGCGACCCGTGTGTTGTTGTGTGCCGTGTCTGCTGCAGCAGGCTGTGGCAGTGGCGGCCTGTGGGAGGGGCAACAGGCAGCTGACGGCGGCGGCCGCGTCTCGGGCCCAGCCGCCGCTTCGCGCCAGTGACGCCGTGGCAGCGGCAGCGGCAGTAGCAATCGGTGACAGTTACCAGCAGCCAGCATGATGGCCCTCAGCGACGCCAGCCAACCTGCACCTCCAGCCGATCCCAGGCCCCCGTGAGTACTGCCACTCTATTGCTTCGTGTTTCCACTTCACGATTCGAGTCGTAACGGCTCCGTATTTTCCGTTACGAATACCGATAATTTTATGTCAGTTCTTACGCCTGACAAGTATTTCGCCCCATATACACATATCAAAGCGTGCCACTGTGAAGCTTACGGGGTGAAGTCGAACTCCAGCGATTAACTTTCGAAAGTTGTTCGGAGCTATTTTCTGAGTATTTTGGCACGAGATACGTGTGCCTCCGGTGGCTCGTTACAGACTAATTGCATTCCGTTTGCCCTCTCACCTCCATTTATCTTGGCATCTGTATTGCGCTGAGAAAGTTTCTGTACAACAGTGAGAATGTCGAGGCTATGCGCCCTGTGTCTCTCCTTTGGAAACAAACGTTATTCCATTCACTTACAATAATTGCAGTTAACAAAAGTAATGCCCTCTTTGATCTTCGTCCCAAAGCTTGTATTAAGAAATGTTCTGTCCTGCTGTTCGTTAAAAGTAACACTTTGCAGTATGGGTAAGTTTACCGTTGAAGAATTGGCCGATGTGCACCTAGTGTTAGGGAAGAATATCGCAACAAGACGCAACTGTCCACCGTTTTCGAAAAAGTGTGAACATTTTGCGCGTGCTTACATACTTAACATGGACGCTAGTAATCAAGGGTTCCGCAGCCGAGTGAGTAGATGCTTAATTTCATAAGCTCGAGGTCTGTAGATCGAATCTCGCTTCTCGTGCTCTTTAGTTTATTTCATTCCCACGTAATTATAACAGCTATGCGTGGCACGCCGCGAAATTGTGTGATGGCCCAGAACCAGTTACGAATATAACCCAACGTTGTTTTGGAACCATGCACATGCAAGGATTCTCTTTCATTATGAGTGCTGTACGTCGCAATAATTACTGTTTCCCATGTTTCTGTGATCAGTATCATCCCGATCCTTTCCATGCTCCACAGGCTACAAGTTATACTTGCCACACATGTAGATTAAATAATATAAATAAAATGACTATGTTGATTTGATTGAAAATTCTTATGTATCCATTTTTTCAGTTCCATTTAGAAAGTTGTTTTTCCCTTTTTCAGTATAAAGATTACGAAAATAATAAATGAATAATTTAATGATGACAGCACAGTCATAATAATTATGTGAGAAGAAGAAAAGTTCAGGCAGGAATATTCGGTTCATGGTCCTCGCCATCCTGAAACTAACCACTTAACACGCTGGAGTGCAGACGTTTCGAGTACTAGCAACCAAACAATATATGTAAATACGCGTAAAATTTTCAAACACTGTTTTCTTAAAACCGTTAACAGTTGCGTCTGATTGCTTACATATGTTGAAGTCGTAGTCGTGCCCTACACAACCTGTAAATATGAATCAAATCGATGACGGCAAGTTCGTACGATCCCCTTATCTCCTCAAGTTGCGACGGCAACCACATTACAGTACTTTTGCATTTGTGTGAAAGTTGTTCTTTTACACTGTGTATTGTGCTGTACAGTTTGGTGGTTGCATATTGTAGACAATTTCCATTATTGTGCAGGTATTTCATAGGGGAAAAATAACTGGGGAAATAATACCGAATAGATTATTATTACTGTGTGTTACGAGCAACTATAGACCATATGTTCCGTATACCAAATACATCCCTGGACAACTTCCTAAATGGTCGGTGGAGATCGGGTTCACTGTACATCGCCTACCCCATGATGTCTATCGTGTGTATTTCAAGTAGTGCGATATGACGCCGGTATCTTGTATAGCGTAGACGCTGCAAATCTTTAGCCATCAGTTAAAAACCTCGTAATAAGGTTTTGGACAAGAAAGTACGAGAAGCATATAATTGTTCGCTGTGTGGATAACCATCGCAACATTTTTATCAATAAAGATGCTGAAGCGACTACTCTACTTGTTAAACGGAACTATAAGCTCTTTCTATGGAATTAGAGATCTCCTCCATGGCGCCAAAATATCTGTAGTGTGAGCATAGCGTACTGCGGATGTCACCAACATCGAATGAAAAATGTCACGTGACGTCCGGTACATCGTTGTTTGTTTACAATTTTCACTAAGGCCGAAACATTAATATTAAACGTATTTGAGTGGTTTTTGTGCTTTTATTTATTATTAACAGCATTGCCGAATAACTCGTGCTTCTACGGACGCAAATTGAAGTATACGAAAGGATGAGCATCCACTTTATAAAGGTAAGTACCACAAAGTTAAGTCTGTGAGCACTGTATAACTTGGCGTCAAAAAAATCTGTTCTGTGTATCTGAATGCTCACAATGATACTTCTCTGCTTTAAGATCTGTTGCAAAGAAATTTTCAGTTATATCACTTTTATAAATGTTTGGAACAGAAACATGTGTAAAAAAAAATTTCTTCATCGAAACTTGAATCTATGTGCAATTGATGTAGCAGGGTTTACTGTACCTGCAGCAATATTTCAGATTACTGAATGTCTTCGTGGTATTGTGTTCCGTACAGCATACAGTGTATTTCAGGAGCGAACGGGATTGCCAATAGCTGATAGTATGTTACCTATTGGCGGAAAATGGAATTTAAACTTAAGCTCTATGCTCAACAATTGTTTGAAAGAATCAGTAAGATACTAGAGAAGGAAGTTAATAAGTCGTTATTTGTGTTTTATCAGTTTCCCCTCGTAACTAATATTCTTTAATGTTATCTCAAACTGAAGGCAGGGCTAAATCCTCAGTTCCGTTTCGAATACATGTGCGCAGGTGAAAACAGAAGTTAGACATAAGGTCCGTTTAGCAACGGTGCGTCTGCAAACGCGAACTGTAAAATGAATTCAAGGCAGCGATGATAGTTTCGAATGCAACATGTAAAAAAGACACTAAGGCAGCCAATAATTTGATGTCAACTGCATCATTTCCGCATCTACAGTTTCATGTAGCAGTTTTTCGGAAACTACTGACAACAGAGCACAAATTTTTCATTTTTCCCTCAACATAGTTCTTAATATGATCCGTTTCCATCTAAAACGCCCACTATGTCTGAAGTATTCTCTATCGTTGTTTTTATGAAGCAAATGATGTACGCCTATTATTCCTGATTATCTTAGTTGGATAGTGTCTCCAGTTACGACTAGGCTATATGTGTCAATGCTCAAAAGAACACATCGAAATGAGCAAATAGTCCCCTGTTTCGTATGACTTTGTACTTACTCCAAACCAACTTAGCGTATGAAGAGTAACTCATATCTATCTTTCAATTTCTACGCCAGGAATGCTCTAGTTCTCCGGAACTCATCAGCTCCCTACGTGATCAATACCACACCGCCAGCCTTGCCCTCCAGATTGCGCACATTGTTTGTATCCGTTGTCACAATAATGGGAATCTACTGTGCGCTTGAATCGAATTCTTCAAAATAACACAAAATATGAAGGTGTAAAGCAATTCTTGGTTGACCACGGCGCCCGCACTGCGTAACCGCCGCTTGCTGCCACTCCGGAGTGGTTTCAGCTACCTGTTTCGCCTCCTATCTGGACGGCTCCTTTCGCAGAGATAGGCCAGGGATGCTTCCTTGAAAGCAGTCTGTTGTTCCGTTCGGTGAGAGATTCGCTGGGCATTCGTAACGGCAGTTGTAAAACTAGATTCTTATTTTTTTTTTTAAGTTACTTTCGGCGCACTATTCCTGCCGAGTTTACGTACATACAAACTACGAATTCATGTCTACCAAAATAATTAAGTACGTAATAATGGTTAAGAAACGAGCTTCGGTTTTCCATGTTGCCTATTTACAAGCAACTGGGGCTACATTTTCAAGAAATGCATTCCTAGGGTACATCTGCTCGGTGATTCCGCACTGAGATTTGTGTATTAAGTCTGAAGGTCTAGCTCGTAATTTGCGCATGAACCTTGGTTGGTTGCTTGCGTGTGTGTTGTCCGTGGCTATAGGAAAGAATCCTACCTTTTTTCCTTGCGTACAGAGTATGTTGCAGTACGGTCCCCACTAGCTACACTTTATATAACACTGTAAGCAAGCTTTGTTCGCCGTTAATGGCGTTACTTCATGTGCTTCTTTCTAAGTTGCCTTCATGCAGAGGCATAATAAAAGGAACGCAGAGAGGTGGCAGAAAAGTTTTGTTTAGAGTACTCGGAACACAACAACGATAATAGGTGTAAGTTTTGTTGTTTTTCAAAGAGAAAATTAATCTGCGTCTTGGTGACAAAATTAGCAAAAAATTACGAATAAACAAATCCTCTTCATTTTGCATCTCAAATAGTTTCCAGTTGTACTACTGACGTTGCAACTACACACTTTGAATGGTCAGGCCATTACGGATGCTACGGCAAAGAATGAAGAGTTGGAGATACGTAAACAAACTGCGTTGTCTCAACGGTGTTAGAACACATGAGACATAACCATGTGACTCAGCAACGCTTGACAACATGAGTTAAACGATCTGTTTCGCACTTCAGTCGACAGACAATTGCCTCTGTTGTTGAATTATAATTCACCGAGTTTTATGTGAAAAACGCTCGATACGTAATTTAAAACTTTCCAGGCCCATAGAATGTTCTGTGAAGTTTGGGGTTAACTTCTAGATGTCAGTATGTTGCTGCCACGATATTTCGGCTCATAATTCTCTTAGTTCAGTGCACTTTAACCAGTATACGTTTAACCAATGTACTTTCATCAGCATAAACCCGAAGAAGCCCAGAAGACATTCTGCCGAAATACCGTGGCAGCAAGTTACTGACATCCGGCTCGAAATTCTACTGAACAAGGCTTTACACGCTTCGCAGCTGAAAAAAATGCTTTTCTGCAGTTTTTTTACAATGGACTTGACACTCGTAGATCCTGTAAATCTGGTCCAAAGAACTGAGTTTCAAACAGGTTAAGAGCAAATGAAAAAAGATATGCGCAAATCTTTGCCGCTTCGCAGGTCACAAAGTCCTGTAACAACAGTTATCCTAGAGCTCTAGTTTGTGTCAGGTGAAGTTAGGAATGTGCAAGGATGTACAATATCTTGGCAATGAATTTGATGTTGGGATTGTTAATTATGATAAACACCAGCAACTGAAATCCATAGTGACTAGAAGTAGTAATTTCAATAATTACAGCGAAAAGTAGTGATTAAAAGAACATACAAGAATGTAATATTCCTGCGTTTCATGAAAATATTCTCGTGTACGTTGAATGTGAATTACGAAGTTCTAAGAAAATTGAGGCACAAGCTTACCTTTAGAACGCTGTCGCACTGAAGTGATTGACAGTATTTAAATGTCTCCAGATGCTTATAAGACTAGACAGTGCGGACAGATTTTTTATTCATGTACGCCTCTACCATTATGAGAGTTCGGGGCAGTGACTGGGAAATAATCCGTGTTTTTGTATAGGCACTAAGTTCTACAACGTGCAATAGAAAGTTTCCATGAAAAACGTAAAAGTGACAGTGAAATCACCTTTCAATATGGTGTAAAAAAGCTTGGGTTTGTGCGATCAGAATGTCGACTTGCTAGTTCTACACAAGAGTATAACGCAATGTGTAGTCGGCACGGATTATCATAAATGTGTTCAGATGTTTACGATGAGCCACTGTGTCGCGCCTTCTGGGCCTCTAGGGAATACCGAGCTTTTTGAGTGTCTCTGGCTTGGCTACCGGTGAACGTCCAGCTCGGCAGCATTCCCGGACTCGGTTCTTGTGGTTCCGGCCAGCTTGCAGCGGCCGAGGCAGCGGCACTTTCTCCGTTATTCCCAGATCAGAGGCGGGAGTGTTTTGTGGTCCGCTTCCTCTCAGCGCTGCCTCCATACGCGTGGCCGCCCCCCGCCACCGGCGGAAGGGTCACTGGGTAAGCCTCCGTCCACTACTCGCTTTCTTCTCGCTGCGTCACTGGGAACATTTATCCAAACACGTGTTGTTGTCTTCACTCTGAAGAATGGTTTGATGCAGTCATAGATACTACAGACCGATTAAAATTGTCAGTTGACACTTCAAGCGTTGGAGCTGATTTCCTCCAATCAGCCCGCTCGACGTCACAACCGCAGCGATCGCCGTTGCCAAACTGCACAAAAACTGGTCAGTTCACATCCAGTTCCTTGCCCAGCATTCTTCGTAGATATATTTGGATCTAATTAAATACACACGTCTCGTACACAGCAGTAACCCAACACTGCTGGAGATTTCCACAGACCACGCGATTCAGCCTCATATACACAGTTAATCCTAATCACAGAGATTGGCTTACATTAGATAAGCTTCGCCCGGCATTTCGCGAAAGCAATTTTTTTTAGGTTGCAATTTATCGTTGCGTTACGAATGTAAGTGCTTTTGCAACGATGTAGCGTAGCGCAAAAGTTACCATTTTAGACTGACGTGTACAAGGTTGTAGGTTCGATCCTCGTCAAAAGTGCCACAATTTCTTTTATTTCTAAATCTGATCAAAAGATAATATTTTTATTTGTTTAATTGGTTTAAATGCAACCTATTCATTTTTCATAATCGTATTGCCTTTATTTCCTCTCATTTTTCATCCTAACATTCTTTCTTAGTTTGGAATACGCCTGTGTCACCTATAAACTGCAACCAGGTGCCAACGAGTACTGCTCATCTTTTGGTTACGCGGCGCTTTCTCTAGCCAGTGTGAGGATAGCTTCAGGTAACCAATCATATAGAGAAACTGATTTCTTTCAGTGTTGGGTTTGCTCGCAAAGGTTAACTTTAATCGCCGTGAACAAAGAGATCGTGGCTTTAGTTCTGCCGCATATTGCTGACCGAAGTTTTTGGGATATATTGCGCATCGCGAGGTTGTGATTAACGTAGGACATGAGTTTAAATTCAGAGCTACAAAACACGTCACGTGTCGTAGTTCACTCATTGGTCACTTAATCAGCAGTCGACAGTGCGTCTCCCATTTCCGACAAACCTGGCGGTGGCCACTTCCAATATTGCTTCGCGTTACAAATTAAGCTAATTTGTGACATGAGCCGCCGTGTTTGTGTGTGTCATCTATAACCGAGCGGTAGCCTGTAGCCGATGTAGCAATACTATAGCAGCAAGTAACAGACGCAAACTATCAAGTAATTTTAATCGGACTGTAGTCTACACTAAATAAGCCTCTACATAGGTACTGTAATTTACATCCGTTTGAAACTGCTTACAATAGTAAAGTCCTCGTCTCCCATTACAATTTTTATCTCCCCAGCTCCCAATATTTCCCTCCATTACTAATCTGACGATTTCTTGATGCCTCAGGAAGTATCTCATCAATCGATCGATTCTTTTAGTCAAAGTGTGGCATAAAATTCTTTTCTGTCTATTTCTGTTCAACACCCCTTCATTTGTTATCGGATGTACTCCTATAAGCTTCAGCATTCTTCTGTCGCACTACTCTTCTTGTCTGAGCTGTCTAATGTCTACGTTTCATTTCGGTATAAGGCGAGCCCCAGAGATATACCATCGGGTAAGACATCCTAACATTTAAATTTCTACTTGAAGTTAATAAAACCTTTAATTTTTGGAAAAGCTTTTCTTGCTATTGACAGTCTGCATTTTATTTCCTCTGTACTTCACGCACTGCCAGTTATTTTATTGACCAAATAGCAATATAAATCTATTACTTATAGTGTTTCAATCCCTAATCTCATTCCTCAAGCACCACCTGATTTAATTTGACTACATTCCATTACCCTTGTTTTACTTTTTTGTGTCCATCTTCTAATCCCTTTTCATGCCGCTATCCTATCCGTTCAAATGATAGTCGGAGTCCTTTGACGTCTATGACAGGATGTCAGTGTCATCAGAAAACGTCAGACTTTTTTATTTCTTCTTCCTCATCTTCAACTCTCTTTCAAAATTTTTCCTTGATTTATTGTCGACGTTTAAAGAGAATTATAGTAATGGATTCTTCTCCTAATTCGTATCCGAACTACCAGAAGCATGACAGATTTCAAATTTTCATGCTCATTTTCGGAAACGCTTTGCTGGCGTGGGCCTAAGTTTCACTTTCTCCATCACGAATACATTACGTTATTTTTGGATACTTCTCACTGCAAAACTAATTAATGTTTCATCCTGTTCCAGTCGCGTATGGAGCACGGGAGAACGAGTGCATAAATGCATAGTGCACGCTGAAATTCGTCTAATATCTTATGACATTTCTGGAGACCAAACATCTCTTCTGTTAGAATCAACATAGGTTCTGAAAACGACTACGTGAAAGCACGCTCCCTCTGTGCGCCCACGAAACACAGATAACAATAGATACTGGCGCTCATGATGATGTCGCCATCCGGGACCTTTCAATAGTTTCGCACTGCCGCTCAGTGATCAAAGAACGAGTATCAGACCAACTGTCTGATTGGTTTGAATAGTTTCTAGCAAACAGATCAAAGTGTCATTGAACAAAATGTCATTCTCAACGTAGAGAAATCTTCGGACTTAAAAGTAACTTCAGGAATAGCCCACAGGAGTGTTACAGAACCATTGCAGGCTGTGCCGCAACGCCAGAATCGTGCTACAATGCTTTAAGAAGCGTGGCAGTGAACTCACGTTGCTGCCTTGGCCATCAAATTCGCCTCGTCTGAACATGACGGAACACTTGTGGGACGCTATCGAGCGCCAGCCCCACGCTCACGAACTAACGGCCAGTAATTTACGGAGGAGAAAGCTGGTAACAATACCTCCAGAAACCTACCAAGGACTTGGTGAATCCATGCCACGCAGAATCACTGCTATGTTTTGCACAAACACATTTTTAAGCAAGTTGCCATAATGTTTTGGCTCATCATTGTACAGGTTGTAAAAAAAAAGACTCGACAAACTTTAGGGAAAGGTTCCTTACATCAAAACAAGAAAAATGCATATCTTAAGAGCTATGAGCACTCGTTCATCTTCGATAGTGTTAAACACGCCTCTTCTACTGAACAGGTGCTCGTAAACTCGTAAGGTGTGCATTTTAGAGCCCATGTTTGCTAGACGTTTTTTCTTGTTTTGGTCCATATTACCTGCTCGAAAAATATGGAAAATAATGTCCTTGCAATTGTATCGAAGATGAGCAAGCGCTCTTAACTTTTAAGGTAGGAATTCTAGAACCCATTTTTACTAGAATTTTTTTTTCTATTTGATGTAACGAACCTGCCCCTAAAGCTTGTCGGTGTTTCTTTGTGAAGTTAGCCCTGCAGGCCGTTGCGCAAGCAAATTCCAGTGGCCCGCCAGAGACGGTGTCGCCAAACGTGTGCTTTGTTTGGTTAGGTAAAGCGGAACAAGAGAGCAATACAAATACAAAAATTGGACTTGGGACAGTAGTAAGGATAGAACCCTAGCTAAAGGTTGAGCAGTATCGTGCGCCATCATCTACGCTGTGAGAATAACTGACACTAATTGTATCTGGCGAGTTGCTTGAATTTGCGCACATAACGGCCTTATGGGCGAACTTCAACGGTAATTAACTCGGAACCGGCGCAACGTATCAAATGTTTTCGTAATTATTATTTCTCAGTATAAAGTACCCGGGAACGCCCTTCTAAGGAGGCTTAGTGGCTAGTGCACCCGCCTAGTAAGCAAGAGACCTGGGCTCGATTCCCAGCCCTGGTACAGATTTTCACTCGGCGCTTCAGTCTGTATTCATGAAATCATATCTGTATGAGACCTGTATAATCTCTGAATTTGTGTCATTTCATTTGTGAAATTGATATGTTGGGATATTCTGTTCAAGGATATTTTCTGACGGTAAGTTATCGAACTTAATCGCAAATAAATGGTCATTTAGCAACTTCGCAGTGGTCGTGTGTTCTTTCTTAGAGTTACGTTTTTCACGACAGACTCAAGTCGCACTGAGTAGGCTTTACTGTCTGGTTTCGCTCTGTAATATTAAAAGAGCATCATCAGAATCTCTGGAGTTTGCAATTTAAAATACAGTAGTTGGCCTTTTAACTTTGGCGGCACCAGAAATTAAGTTGGCTGTACAACAGGGTTTCCAACGTTCGTAGCCATTAACTCAAAATGCAGGCTATGAAAGATATTCTTATACGGAATCCTTTTCTTCCTTTGGTATCATGAAATTCTATAAAATTATTTTTGGTAGATCCTACATATTTCTCGAACTATACGTTGGCAAATTCGCGTTTTTATTTAAACACTAGATTGATTTACAGCTTTAAATACATAAACTTCTTGCGCGTGCTTATGTCCTGCTCAGCGCGAGCTATGAGAAATTTCCATCTGAAGTGGATTTAAATCTGAAGGAATAGTTCTGGTTATGGAGTAGTCATGGATCCTTACTTTGACTCCGTGGATAGCTGTGCAAATGTAATGGGCATAACAAGGGAACATCTTCTCTCTCCGCAGATTAACACGTGCGTCGTGCGGCAGCATCGTCACTTAATATAAAAATATTTGACGTATCTGGCGTGCAAGTGCGGCCCTTGGTGTGCGTTTATTGTCGTTGATACGCCTGTCGTACACAGTAGGTCGTTACGGCCACAAAATAACCATAGAAAAATAAGACAAGCTTGTATAACAAAGCTGTCAAGAAGGTTATATTTCCAGCCGGCATCATACTATTTTTTAATCACACTTGCCCTTAACTTTTCATGCTAGCGCAACGTAACGCACACCACATACGGATCGAATTCGCGCCGGGTCAACGCAGTTGCTCTGTTGTTCTGGTACACCGGTCAGGTTCAGTGGCTCCCACAATTCTCTTCTCTTAGGGTAAATACCGTGAAGATTCCCTTTCTTTGCCTGAGAAACACAATGTACCTTTTCATCTCAGAGCAGCACTTGCAACCTACGTCCTCAATTATTTTCTGGATGTATTCCAATCTCTGTCTCCCTCTACAATTTCTAGCCTCTGCAGCTCTGTCTGATACCATGGAAGCTATCCCACGATGTCTTATCAGATGTCCTATCATCCTGTGCCTTTTCTTTTTCATCATTTTCCGTATATACCTTTCAGTCCACCAAATTTTCAACATTCGCGTCACCACGTCTCAGTTCTCTTCTGTTCCGATTTCCTAGCGATCCTTGTTTCACTACCATACAACGATGTGCACCAAACGTACATCCTCAGAATTTTTTCTTGAAATTAAGATCTACTGTATGTTTGAAATTAATAGACTTCTCTTGGCCAGGAATGTCCTCTTTGCCAACGCTATTCGCTTGCTCCGTTCATAATGAGTTATTTTTCTGCCAAGGTAGTAGAATTCCTTAAGTTCATCTACTTCGTGATACCCAATTCTGGCTTTCGGTTATCTCATTTCTGCTACTTCTAATTACTGTCATCTTTCTTTGATTTATTCTCAGTCCATATTCTGTACTCATTAGACTGTTCATTCCATCCAACATATCCTGTAATTCTTCACTTTCTCTGAGGACAGCCATGTTATCAGCGAATCTTGTCACTGATAGCATTTCATCCTGAATTTTAATCCGACTTGTGAACCTTTCTTCTTTTTCTACCCTCGCTTCACACAAATGTCCCCCTCGTAGACGACTTCGGTGTACTCTTTCCACCTGCCCGCTTCTTCCTCTGCTTTTAACAGTGGAATCCGCGTTTGACTGTTAATATAGCTGCCCTTGCTTTTAATTTTACCGAAGATTGTTTCGGCTTTTCTGCCTGCTGAGTCAGTCCTTCCGACAATAATTTCGTTTTCGATTGCTTCCCCAAGGGCAACTAACGATTATAGTGCTTGTCTTCAACGGACTTACCACATGAGAGAAAGGAGGCCGAAAAAAGTGTTAGACTTACGGGCTTCGAAGAAATCTAGGCGGAACTGATAATCTCCAGATTTTCGAGTTTGTATTCCGTTACGAACTAGAAAATCTGGAGGTTATACCAGACTTGTTAATAATTGATGGGTTGTGCTTCTGACAATGAGACCCAGAATTACGTAATCCGCAATTTTTCGCCCTTTAGTTGCTCATAGAATGCTGTAGTGTATTTCTTATTGTGACGAGTAGATTTATAAAAATTTACTCAACATCTCTGTTTACGAACTTGTAGCATGCTGCAGTTGAAAAATAGGTCCGCAGCTTGTCTTATAATTGAAAGAAATGTAGCTTCTTCATAAGTTGCATTGATAAGTATCTTTTTCTTTTATTTCGTAGTGGTGACTAGTTTCGGACACCTGTGTTCATTTTCAAAGCATCCGTGCTGTGTGACAAGTACAGGCGTTGTTAAATCGGGCATATATCGCTCTGATTACTGCAGGGGCAGTTTCTGTACATGGGCTACCGCCTGTATTTGTCGCACTTACAGCACGAATGGTTAGAAAATGGACACAGGTGTCCAAAAAAAAACAGATACTTCCCAATGCAGTTCATGACGAAGCTACAGCCATTTATTTCAATCCCTGTTTAGATCGTAAAGGGACTTACTGTATTCACAATGAATTTCAGTGTAATGTTGCTAGATTTCAAGGCACAACTTCATTATGATTTGTCAGCTTGAATTATTACTATAAGCAACACAATTTTAACTTTGATTATTCTATGCAAACTCAACTCTGCCGTTACATTTTACAGGACTGGCAACGGTTTAGCCATTTTTACTACTTTTCGCTCCTCATAAGGCCGCAAGACTTGGGGAATTCAATGTCGCATAGCGTGAAGTTGTGTACTAGGTACGCGCCGAATATTAAGAGCGACCAGTCGACAGAAATATGAAATATATACGCATCAGGGGAGTTGTGTGTGGCCAGCTGGTGCGAGTTATCGCGTGATGAATCATGTTACTAGAGCAAGGCGACAAACCTAGCTGGAGTACGTGTTAATGGAGCTGTTTCTCGCTTTTCAGCGTCAAATTTTGTTCTGCCCATTCACAAGCACAATGTCCTCTTAGAAAAGAACCTGTAAGAAAACTAGAATGAAATTGTTACATCACTACATTTCTTATACATACCGTGAATCTGTGTATTGCTTGCTCTTCCAGGCTTGCGCGGACAACATATTAGACGCACCCTTAAAAGAGCATACTAATTACTTTTGGAGGACTGTAGTTGGTACAGAAATTGTACCAGCCGGTCATGTGACACTTCACAGCTGACGTAAGTCAAGGCTCTCTGGTGTGAATGGGTCAGTCAGCTGTACGGAACCAACACAATAAGATGGGTCTATGTGGAGACCTGACAGAAAGGCAGGAAGTTCCGGGTGGTTAAAGTAAAGAGCAGCTACTCGTGGAGGTGCAGTGTGGGCTGTAATTACCGTGCGGCAGCGAAACTTGCTAGATATGCTAATGCTTTAATGCGGAACCGATTTATGCTGGAAAAAAGATTGGTTCCAATTGTTGCTGCCACATGCAAATCTGGCGTTGTAAACTGTTTGTATGATGTGATATCCACATTATCATTTGACAAGCCATAGCGTGAGTGGACAGTATGGCTATCGAGAAGAGACACTGTATGCTGTTAGTGGAACTGTTTTACTAAACGGCAGCAATTACAATGCTGCTTTGAAAGAGTATCGCTGACTAAAAGGTCTGAGGAGAGGCCCGAGGTCATTAAATGGTTTAAAGAAGATTACAGTGAAATTTGAAAACAAGAGAGAGGTTGGTATGGCACCTGTAAGAGGGCGGCGTCCTGTCCCGGTGGATGTTATTTGACGAAGTTGGTGTTGCTGTAACTGACCATGCAGCACGTGTCCGTCCCGTGGTCAACAGTACGGAAAATTTTGCAGTCTGTTTTACACTGGCACCGTAAAACAATCAGACGGTGCGGCAACTGAAACCCCACGACATGCAGCAACATTCTAAATTTGCCCTTCGGTTTCTGGCAAGGATCGAAGTTGATGATAGAGTGACGAGGTACATTTTACACTACAGGTTGCAGTGACTACACAGAACTATCGAAATCAGCGCACTGTTAAACTTGGTGTTGTGCACGAACAGCCATTGCACTCGCCGTATGTGACTGGTGTGGATTCACAAGCAGCTTTATTCTCGGTCCAATCTTCTTTAAAGAAACTTCACCCAGAGGGCTTGTCAGGTGTACCGTTATATCTGTACGTCATAGAGACCTCCTTGTACAGCATGTGATTCCTACTTTCGATGAGCGCAACTCTGTGAAAAACTCTGTTTTCATGCAAGATGCAGCATCACCTGTAAGATCACTCGATCTTAACCCATGTGACTTTTGGTTCTGGGAATATCTAAAAGAATGCGTTTACCAGGAACACTTTCGGTCTCTACCTGATCTGAAGAACAGGGTACAGGAACACGTTGCTCCTGTTCCACGGGAACTGCTGCAAGCAACTGTTGATCACGTCATTTTGCGGATTCGGCATCTCGTTGACGTCTCCGGTGGCCGTATTGAACAAATTGCCAGCCGCGGTTAATTATAAAATGAACATTACGCCTGTCTAACTTGTTTGATCTTTTCTGCCCACGTCCCGTTCCTAAACCATTACACATGGAAACCTTTTTGGCCGGCCGGTGTGGCCGTGCGGTTCTAAGCGCTTGAGTTTGGAACCGCGTGACCGCTGCGGTCGCAGGTTCGAATCCTGCCTCGGGCATGGATGTGTGTGATGTCCTTAGGTTAGTTAGGTTTAAGTAGTTCTAAGTTCTAGGGTACTGATGACCTCAGCAGTTAAGTCCCATAGTGCTCAGAGCCATTTGAACCATATTTTTTTGGAAACCTTTCTATACTTCTTGCATTCACAGCGCTTGTCGGCCAAAACTGGAACTAATTTTGTCTAGGGTAAATCGATTCGGCATTAACGCATTAGAACTTCAACGAAGTTACGCTACCGTACGATAATTACAGCCCACACCGGACCACTGTAACTATAATACACTCCTGGAAATGGAAAAAAGAACACAGTGACACCGGTGTGTCAGACCCACCATACTTGCTCCGGACACTGCGAGAGGGCTGTACAAGCAATGATCACACGCACGGCACAGCGGACACACCAGGAACCGCGGTGTTGGCCGTCGAATGGCGCTAGCTGCGCAGCATTTGTGCACCGCCGCCGTCAGTGTCAGCCAGTTTGCCGTGGCATACGGAGCTCCATCGCAGTCTTTAACACTGGTAGCATGCCGCGACAGCGTGGACGTGAACCGTATGTGCAGTTGACGGACTTTGAGCGAGGGCGTATAGTGGGCATGCAGGAGGCCGAGTGGACGTACCGCCGAATTGCTCAACACGTGGGGCGTGAGGTCTCCACAGTACATCGATGTTGTCGCCAGTGGTCGGCGGAAGGTGCACGTGCCCGTCGACCTGGGACCGGACCGCAGCGACGCACGGATGCACGCCAAGACCGTAGGATCCTACGCAGTGCCGTAGGGGACCGCACCGCCACTTCCCAGCAAATTAGGGACACTGTTGCTCCTGGGGTATCGGCGAGGACCATTCGCAACCGGCTCCATGAAGCTGGGCTACGGTCCCGCACACCGTTAGGCCGTCTTCCGCTCACGCCCCAACATCGTGCAGCCCGCCTCCAGTGGTGTCGCGACAGGCGTGAATGGAGGGACGAATGGAGACGTGTCGTCGTCAGCGATGAGAGTCGCTTCTGCCTTGGTGCCAATGATGGTCGTATGCGTGTTTGGCGCCGTGCAGGTGAGCGCCACAATCAGGACTGCATACGACCGAGGCACACAGGGCCAACACCCGGCATCATGGTGTGGGGAGCGATCTCCTACACTGGCCGTACACCACTGGTGATCGTCGAGGGGACACTGAATAGTGCACGGTACATCCAAACCGTCATCGAACCCATCGTTCTACCATTCCTAGACCGGCAAGGGAACTTGCTGTTCCAACAGGGCAATGCACGTCCGCATGTATCCCGTGCCACCCAACGTGCTCTAGAAGGTGTAAGTCAACTACCCTGGCCAGCAAGATCTCCGGATCTGTCCCCCATTGAGCATGTTTGGGACTGGATGAAGCGTCGTCTCACGCGGTCTGCACGTCCAGCACGAACGCTGGTCCAACTGAGGCGCCAGGTGGAAATGGCATGGCAAGCCGTTCCACAGGACTACATCCAGCATCTCCACGATCGTCTCCATGGGAGAATAGCAGCCTGCATTGCTGCGAAAGGTGGATATACTGCCGGCCGCGGTGGTCTCGCGGTTCTAGGCGCGCAGTCCGGAACCGTGCGACTGTTACGGTCGCAGGTTCGAATCCTGCCTCGGGCATGGATGTGTGTGATGTCCTTAGGTTAGTTAGGTTTAAATAGTTCTAAGTTCTAGGGGACTGATGACCACAGCAGTTGAGTCCCATAGTGCTCAGAGCCATTTGAACCATTTTTTTTGGTGGATATACACTGTACTAGTGCCGACATTGTGCATGCTCTGTTGCCTGTGTCTATGTGCCTGTGGTTCTGTCAGTGTGATCATGTGATGTATCTGACCCCAGGAATGTGTCAATAAAGTTTCCCCTTCCTGGGACAATGAATTCACGGTGTTCTTATTTCAATTTCCAGGAGTGTAGTTATAACCACCCGGTAGCTATGGTATTTGGACATGCCAGTGACCACGCTATGCATGAAATTGGCTAATATATTGGTTTACCACTGTCCAATGGCGGTGCAGAGGTACACTCGCAATTATGGCGTCAGGACATTGGCTGTAAAAGACATGGAGTGGAGACAAGTGTCACGCCATGCCGGTGACAGATCCTCTCAAACTCGTCAGGAATTCTGTTGCCAATTGTAACGCCCCAAGGACAGAAAACTGCAACTAACAAACTTTGTGGAAACTTAAAGTAGGGAATAATATTTTGATTAACACCTATATCATTCAATTACTGAGAACAGCATACAAAAAAGCGAGATAAAAGGAAAGGATTATCATAGATTCTTTATCAGACACCTATAGAATAAATTCAAAATCATACGAACGAAGGTTAAATCCATGAAAGTAATTCAAAGATAACATTTACCATGGAAGAGAGTTGTAGCCGCATCGAAAAGGAAATTCAATGCGACTACAATGCAACTCGGATATAGAAATGTTCAGTTAGTTGTTCTTGAGTCACTCTAGAGTACTTTTGCGATTGTTGTCCGGACGCAAACGCTGTTAGATTGTTTCTGTTTTGGAAGCTTGATAATTCGTGAGGTAGAGACTGAAGTATAACTCAGTCATTCGACTGATGAAAGTTAATCTTTACCTTTCTCAACGAGTGTTAGACTACAATTGAATGATATTGGGTTATCGGACTTAGCCTTCGTACTAATGAACAGTTACAAACTTTGAGAGCAATGGATCAACGACAGAAGAACAATTCGTTGTCTTGAGTAGGACACAATGAAACGAAGACACGAAGAAAGACAAGTATGCCGATTAATCAAAAGTTGTCGTCAGCGTCACGATTACTGAACTGAACAGAAGTTAATCTTGAATGACATATCGGTGTGCATATGTTGTAGGGAAAAACAATTAATTACAGAAAGAACAATAAATTCTGTATCAAAAGATAAATATTACGTGTGGCCTAACTCTTTCAACATTTTAAGTGACTAAGCGAGTACATGAATAATGGACAGTGAAGAGTGATTAGTTTAAACCAGTACTACGGCGTATTAAGAAAAAAAAAAACATTTACCCCAACATAAGTTATCTCTGGAGTTACGTCGGACGGAATAGTAGACAGCAAATTCCATCCTCGCTACATATGACGTGAAAGACGACCGTAATGTTGAAATTAAGAATGAAGATTTTATTTCATCACGGAACTAACCGGGCATAAAAATAAAAATAAACAATTGCAGTTTACCATTTCGCACAAACTGAGAAGTCTGTGCGGACAGGTAACAGAATATTTCTAAACCACGCGAGGAGTTGTGTTCTTACGAGAGTTACAGGTGCTGTTCCACGTCACACCGACGGAGACGAACATCGCGTTACGAGTCGCGTCTCTTCCCGGCGAGCCGGCCGAAGTGGCCGTGCGGTTAAAGGCGCTGCAGTCTGGAACCGCAAGACCGCTACGGTCGCAGGTTCGAATCCTGCCTCGGGCATGGATGTTTGTGATGTCCTTAGGTTAGTTAGGTTTGACTAGTTCTAAGTTCTAGGGGACTGATGACCTCAGCAGTTGAGTCCCATAGTGCTCAGAGCCATTTGAATCCAATCTTCCCGGCGAGTGAAGGAGGATGGAAGTGACGTCACACAGTGCATGTGGTCAACAAGTTTCCCAGTAAACATTGCGAAGGAATTTGAATGCAAAGGACATTTGGAGAGGGGTACCTCGCTAAATCCCATTGCTCACACGTTTTAAGTGGGTCGTGCGATACAGAAACGGAACTTGGCTGGTAGTAGGGGTGCACTATAGACGGACGAATTGCAATTTTGCCTCCTTTGATATGATTCACGGCACAGAGTGCATCGGCGGTTCGATGAAGCGTTCAACCTGCAGGGGGAGACTGGAGTTGGTTTCGATGTTTTTGGGGATTTTTTCGTACTATGACTTGCGTCAGCTGATCCAGATGTTTATCTCAACGTCCTCAGTGACAACGTTGCCGTTTCCTCTACATGTTCGTGATGAGTTTGCAGTGGATACTTCCGTCTTCCAGGATGACCAGGGTTGCGTGCACAGGGTGACATGCATTCGTTCCAGGTTTGACGAACACACGGGTACTTTACCACACCTCGACTGGCTCGCGAAATCTACCGATCTCGTTCCATAGCAAATGTCTAGGACTATTTCCAACAGAGGGTGCAGCGCAGCGGTCAACATCCCCTCCATTTGGTAGCTCTCCGTAACCACGAGTAGCTTCAGCTGAAGAAACTTCAGGTAGGCTGCTTAATTTAGTTTTGGGTTTCTTGCGGCGTGCTCCATAACTGCAGATATGTAACTGGAAAGGAAATTAATAACTTAATATATTTTTTGAAGTGGTAGTTAGAACTTTGACTACGTTCGAATATTTCACTTTTTAAGATTTGTGTTAAAGTAGATTTGTGTTAAAGTATATTTGTGAGTGTTAGTGGTTTCTTTATAAGTGCATACAAATCAGTCAGGTCCATGATAAGAAGCATAGATGTCGGCGAAAATGCGACCATACAGCCTGGTAAATAACTTGATGCGACAACTCACCGTTACCGTTCTCAGATCGCTTATAAACTGACACGTGTATACTCGTATGTTTGTGTGAACACATGTGCCCGTGGCAAGCAGTGTTGTGTTGAGGTCGTGTTCTCGTCGATGATTGCTCGACGTCCGTGTCTAACATTTTTACTAGCAATAGCCCTCTCTCCCTGAGACACGGATACCGACTTTGGAAATCGGAACATAAATTATTCGACTCCTCACCAAAACTTATACCTCATATATGGGGAACGGCTTATTGTGAATGTTATCAGACACTTGTAAGAATTGAGCTGTACTTCATTAGAAATATGTGACACTAATGGGAATTTGTGCAGGTGTGAGTATAACAGTGGCAATAGTGGCACCTGAGGCGACGGAGCTGACAGATGTGTGCCTGCTTTGTCTGCTACAACTGGTACCTCCCACGCTGCTGCCTGGTACACGCAAACCGTTCGTAGCTGCAGAGCAGCAGCTAGCGGCAGAGACAGCGTATCAAATAGAATAACTTGCACTAGGCGGCCAGACAACCTCACACACGGTCTCCCGGTCAGTAATGCCACACGATCATTTTTCAGCCGGGCTGCATTCCGTAGTTTCTCATTGTACGTGCTCCCATGCTGCAGTCCAATTTAGTTTCTACGTCATTTCTTAATCACGAAGCTAAGAAATGTAAATACTTGGATAATTACATTCTATCGCTATTCTTAATGTGGCATTAAATCTCTCATTGTGTTTTATACGACCGTGTTTTTTATGCGGTTCCTATTTCTCTCTACGGATCTTTCAACTTCGGAGACTTTAGTTTTACTGATATCACAGCGTATCGTATAAAATGAGGCACATGCTAAACCACACTCCCTATAAGCATCTGCATGTACGTATATACCCCAAAAGCTATTGCACAATCCGTGGCGGAGAATACTTTGTACAGACATTAGCGTTTCACTCTCCTGTTCCATTAGGTTACTGAGCGAGGGAAATCTGACTAGATCTGAGTAAAAGCCTGCGGAGACGCGTTAGCAGACATTAGTAATTATGGTCTGAACTCCGCTGGAGACACTGCCAGTGAGGTGTCTGAGTCTCTGTAGAGGAGGGTTATCTCGTTTTTCCTCGACAGCCCCGAAACAGATAAAGACGCTGTGTTCTGGAGCGATGTTCTAACTCACCCTAAAGATGTTCCGTCGGGTTCGGGTCGTCAGTCCATTCCAGGAACGTTATTATCCACAAACCATCGCCTCACGGACGCTTCTTTACGGAAAGGGTGCATTGTCGTGCTGATACAGTCAGTCTTCGTCTCCGAACTGTTCCTTCACTGTACGCAGAACACAGTGCTGTGAGAATGTGTTCATATCGTTCCACACTTAGCGTTTTCTTAACCTCAATAAGAGCGACGAGACCCTAATCACGAAAACCACCGCCATACCGTGACACCAGCTCCTACTCCGCACGTCAGTGTTGGCACTCACTACATATGATGAAAAGTAACGTTTCCCAGGCATTCGCTAAACTCTTTACACCACCTCAAGCGTCGCTTAGCACCGACTACTAAAATGTGTGGCATACATTCGTATGAGGAGTCGCTCGACCGCTGTACCCCATTCCTTTTAACTTCCTGTGAAAAGTCATTGCGCTAGTAGGAATGCACGTAGCACATTGGAAATCGCGAATGATTGCTGCCAGCAATTTCATCATTTTTTACAACCACCCTCTGCAATTGTTGAAGAGCAGTACATGAGGTCTGCCTGGTTTTGGTTTAGCTATGGTTTCTTCTTCCTTCACGACCACATCACCTACAATTGGCAGCGTCCGAAGGGTTGAAATGTCCCTGCTGGATTTGTTGCTCAGGTGACATCAAATGGTTACAACACGTTCGAAGCAATTGAGCTCTCCTAACCGACCCACTCTGCTGTTATTGCTTCTCTGCGGGCAACACAATACTCCCCGTCACATTTCAAACTGGCGGGTCCGTCTGTGGTCTAATGGTCAAATCCGTGTTACATACGGATGTCGGGACACTCTTGATCAGAGAGTGTATACCTCTGTGCGCCGCCTAATATCGCTCTGTATTATGACCGCTATGCGAGAGTCGCATAGTCTTCCTCGATGAAGAAGGGTTGCGCTACAGCAATATCGCCTTTCTTCCAAAGAGACCCATTTTTAGCCCCCACCCCCACCCCCCGTCCCCCCAATAGCACGTCTGTTACCAACCAAGCAAATTCCTTTATAGATCTACCGGACTTTCCCAGATACTTTCAACAGATGGAACTCTTCCATTCGCCTTCCCTACTGAGTCATCGACCCATTTCATGCTGCAGCTTAGTATCGCCAGTGACAGGATCCGGAAGTCTACCACTTAGCTTTTAATCGCTTACTGTCTGCTCCTTTATCTTTATTATGGGCATTACTTTGCATTTACCGACTTTTGGTACACGAAGTGAAAATTTTATCCAAGTACTTGTTACTATCCTTCCGATCGTCCAGTGACAGTATTTTGCTGTAAGCTGCAGCTCCGCCAGCGAATAAGCTTAGTGTTGCTGACGATGCCTGATGAATCGTATGTTTATTTATAAAGTTAGTGGTCTTAGTACGCTTCCTTGTGGCACACTCCATGTTACTGTGGTAACTGTTGTAAACGTTTTCGAAAGAACAACATTGGTACCCTGCCCTGGTTTGTTTTATACAGACTTTTACGTACCATAAAATAGATTGAATGGAAACAGTATTCAACTGTAAAAGAAAAGAAATTAAAAATGAAGTTCAAAATTATGTGGGATTATGGGTTTCGTGTCTCATTTTAAATTTAAAATTACTTTTGATACCTAGTTCATGATTTTAGAACACAAAAAATAAGAACTGCAAAGTTGCTTTCTACGCACTTAAAATTAAAACAACACAATTTAGACTGGTAGTTACAGATAAAGTTCGAAGTAAGCAAATTCAACACCACATGCGGTCTTTGTCGTAAACAAAACATCAACTGAAATTCATAATTTCCCTCTTAGGCTGATTCACTACCAACGTAGTGAAACAGATCTTTCACTGATATTGCCATTTGTCATCCGGTACGATAACATAGAATCCTTTAGGAAGTCCGTTTCTATTCACCCCATTTTACTTTAATTTTCTTGTGAAAGAGATACATCTGTAGCTAACATCAGACTGCGTGCCCCAGCACGCATTTTTGCACGACACGAGCGACGTTGTTCAGGATATCTTTTTCGTGTTTGTGCTTAAGTTACCAAACAGAAATCAAGCTCAGTTACGTGGATTGTTTTCTAGTATATCACGTATGAAGTATATGCCATTCCATCTATAACTCCTTCCATCGCCGCGACAAGTGAATTCCCTGCTGTTTAGAGAGCGTACAGAATGGGACATGGTGGAGTTTGATAACAAGTAATATTTGCTGTTGAAAATGTGGCACCGACAACAACGCAAGCCGGAGTTTCGTCACGGGGTGATCGCCCGCCGAGTATCTGCGCAGCGCTGGCAGACCGCGCCGCTTGCCGCAGCAGCGACTCAGCTCGGCTAAACAAACAGCAGTGCTGACTGAGGGCCGGCCTCGAGAGCCGTGCGGGCAACGTCAGCGGCTCGGGCGCCGGCTGGACACTCGCGAACAACGGAACATCCCAGCACTCTGCACGGAGCGTCGCTGAAGGCTCCGAGGCTGCTGCTGGCTTCACGTGCTCGTAGCATTGCCAGAGTTCAAAGCTGCTAGGTAAATCTGCGAGCATCGTACCAGAAAATCTTTCAGGTCATGTGTATGTAGAACCATCGATAAAGGTAAAAGTAACTTCGGGTGCTCCTAAAGAAAGTGATGAGATTAAAAACTTTCAGGTATGACGGAGAACCGTAAATGTATCAATTTGAGGTAACGGACCCTGGACCGAAAATGGCCGAGTCGAAAGTTCGTCTTTCGCTGGTCATAGGGGTTCAGTTAGTAATAGGACTCACCACTGAAGACAATTCTACTCCATTAGACGCCGAAAACGTGTCTGGAGCCGCAGAGGACAGCAGTGGGATACCGATGTGTCGCCTTCCATACTACGGCCCGACGACAGCAGTGGTCTGGGGGTGACACGTCATTTCATAGCAGGAGTCCTGTGGGTGTAATCCGCGGGATCCTGACAGCACAGCGGTACGTCGACGGTATTCTACACCTTGTTTCGTTGCTCTTCGTGGCAAGCCATTCTGGGCCCACATTTCAGCAAGATAACGCCCGCCTGCACACGGCGAGAGTTTCACCTGTCTGCTTCCCAAACCCTACCTTGGCTAGCTCTCCAATTGAGTACGTTGGAGCATTATGAGCAGGGTCCGTCAACCGTTTCGGGATTTTGACGATCTAACGCACCGACTGGACGGTACTTGGCACGATATTCCTAAGGAAAACATCCAACAACTCTGTTAATCAGTGCCAACCTGAATAACTGCTTACTTAAGGGACAGAGGTGGACCAACGCGTTATTGACTTTCACAATTTGTAAAACTCTTACTGTGTTTCACAGTAGCAAAGATGAAAAAGTGCCTATACCTCTTTAAGTATGCACTTAAGAGCTGTTGTTTTCTGGACACTCTTTTCGTGTTTTTGTCCATACTACCTCCCCCAAAAAATATGGAAACCAAACAGCTTACAGTAGAGGAGATGGGTTTCACAGTACTGATGAACATGTGCTCATAGCTCGTGGCGTTTGCGTTTTAGAGATCATGTTTACTGGACATGTTTTGCTTCTTTTCGTTCATACTACCAGCTCTGAAAGTTGCCTCCCATACAATCTCACCCCTCAGGGGCTCTGCATTCGTCTGCTGAGAACGAGCTTGGCGACCCTGGGATTCCTGAGCTGGGGGCTGGTAAGCGCCACCAGTCCCCTACCACCGTAAGCTATGTTTTTGTCCATACTACCTCCCCCAAAAAATATGGAAACCAAACAGCTTACAGTAGAGGAGATGGGTTTCACAGTACTGATGAACATGTGCTCATAGCTCGTGGCGTTTGCGTTTTAGAGATCATGTTTACTGGACATGTTTTGCTTCTTTTCGTTCATACTACCAGCTCTGAAAGTTGCCTCCCATACAATCTCACCCCTCAGGGGCTCTGCATTCGTCTGCTGAGAACGAGCTTGGCGACCCTGGGATTCCTGAGCTGGGGGCTGGTAAGCGCCACCAGTCCCCTACCACCGTAAGCTATGTTTTTGTCCATACTACCTCCCCCAAAAAATATGGAAACCAAACAGCTTACAGTAGAGGAGATGGGTTTCACAGTACTGATGAACATGTGCTCATAGCTCGTGGCGTTTGCGTTTTAGAGATCATGTTTACTGGACATGTTTTGCTTCTTTTCGTTCATACTACCAGCTCTGAAAGTTGCCTCCCATACAATCTCACCCCTCAGGGGCTCTGCATTCGTCTGCTGAGAACGAGCTTGGCGACCCTGGGATTCCTGAGCTGGGGGCTGGTAAGCGCCACCAGTCCCCTACCACCGTAAGCTATGGTCATACTTCAGCGACCAACGTGCAGCGCAGCGGTGGAATGTTGTGTGTTTCGGAAAACAGGGGTCTTGGCTTCACCACTTGGACTGTGAGGAAGGTACACAACTCTATTAAAAAAACCCTCAACCTCAAGGTGTATCCCCTGCTGAGGAGGTGAATGCCTGTTGAGGAAAAACAGTCCATAGTGGGCAATCTCTGCGCTCCCCCCCCCCCCCCCCCCCCCTGGGATCCCTATGGAACTGTATCATGAAACTACTACTACTTACAGGATAGGTGTACCATCAGGCAGTACCTACATCCACTCCTCAAAGAGAGCTCGGTTAGTCAGTCCTCCCGAAAAAAAGTCTCAGAATCATAGTAACAGAGCATTAGTGTGCCATAACACTTTCATTGTAATCAAACGAGCAAGGGGAACCTTTGAGAAGATATTCCCTTTCTGTACTCACAAGGCATTGGAAGGTATTGCTGGGTCTCTCAAAAGTATCAAACGACTTCGTAATGGAACGCTTTTAGTTGAAACTGCTAATTCCAATCAAATATCTAAGCTTCTGGGATGTAAGGCCTCAGGTGACTACCCATTCGAGGCTGAGTTGCACAACACCCTTAACTTTAGTAAGGGGGCGGTTATCTGCTCTGATATAATGGAGGTGGACCCCCGCAGAGTTATGTGAAGAACGGGAAAAGATGGGCGTCACGGAACTGCAGAACTATGAGAAGAGTCAATGGCAAATTGGAAAAATGAGCAACATTTATTCTAACGTTTAGTACTCCAGAATTACCCAGAAATATCCTTGCAGGCTATATCCGTCTTAAGGTTCGCCCATTTGTTCCTAACACCATGCGATGCTACAAAGATTTGGCCACACAACTATGGGATGTAACAGGAAGGCTACTTGTGGCAATCGTGGAGACTCAGCTCACGAGTCAGGCACTTCTTCTACACTTCCTTCGAAATGTGTAAACTGCTCTGGGGACCACCCAGTGTGTAGCAGAAAGTGTGGGGTTTACAAGGAGGAAAGGAAAATTCAGGAGTCGAAAGCAAAGAGACGAATACCCTATGGTGAAGCTGAAAAAGCTTTCAAAGCTAAGCAACCACCGGTTTTTGCTACTGCTTTTGCATCAGCCCTTAAGACACCAATCGCTAAGTGTGATACCTCCACACAAACTCAGACCACAGATTCAAGCGTGAGCACATGCGCTTGTCGATGTACCTGTGGAGGAATAGCTCCACTTGCAACTGCTGTTCGGAAGCCGTCAGCAATAGGCTTACCACCAAAGCCACATACCACTACTCCACATCAGAAGCCAACAAAGCCATCCCCGCAGCCCAGGTAACTACTTCCTCCTGTCAGTAAAGAAACACAGGCTTCGAAAAGTAGTTCTAAGTCCAAGGAAGCGGTAGTTAAATCTTCGGATCGTCGAGCTCTCTCCCTTTCTGATGGGGACTAAGCTGTTGAGAATATGGACTTCCAATCGGAGGAACCAGAGCAAAGGAACTTGCTAACGTTCCCCCTGAGCTCTCCAGTAAATCATCACCTCCGAAGGAGAAAGAAAGGAACAACCATCGCTACCCAATGACTTCCTCAGGGACGTTTGTGTTGCAGTGGAATTTGAATGGATATCGCTCAAATTCGGAAGAATTACAGCTAATGGTCTAGGATAAACTGTTCTGCATCTGCTTACAAAAAATGCATCTTAAAGTCACCGACACACCTGCATAAGTTGCTACCATGCATACAGGAAGGAAGATACTACTGGAGACGTAGTTAAAGGTGGAGTGCTATTTTCCTTGATGGCAGATGCCACTCCTCTCCTGTCCCTCTCCTGTCCCTCTTACGACGATCATGCAAGCAGTTGCTGTGAAAGTTGTCGCACTCTTTACTATCACAGTGTGTTCTTTTTACCTGCCCCCTAATGATGCTTTGGGTGTAGACTGGCAGAACTCTACTGGGAACTACCACGCCCATTCCACCTTGTGTGGTACTTCAGTGCCCCCAATGTACTGTGGGGCTCGGCTACCACTTTCTCCAGGGGTCGGACGATCGAGCAACTCGTCCATTCTGAGACGCAGTCAGATGACACTTTTCCACAGCTACAGGGTATTTTTCAGCCATTGACCTTTGTTTTTGTTCCCCAGCTATTGCAGACTCAGTTCAGTGGGAAGTGGCTCCAGATTTACATTCTAGTGACCAGCCGGCCGAGGTGGCCGAGCGGTTCTAGGCGCTTCAGTCTGGAATCGCGTGACCGCTACGGTCGCAGGTTCGAATCCTGCCTCGGGCATGGATGTGTGTGATGTGCTTAGGTTAGTTAGGTTTAAGTAGTTCTAAGTTCTAGGGGACTGATGACCTCAGAAGTTAAGTCCGATAGTGCTCAGAGCCATTTGAATCTAGTGACCATTTACCAGTGTGGATCCGTCTGCCAACTAGGACGGTGGCCAACAGGAGACCACGCAGATGGATGATAAAAAGGGAAAATTGGTTACAGTACAGTCGACAGGCTATTTTTGAAAAAAAGGTTTGTGCACAGGAGGCGGTGGCCCATGTCACTTGGTGAGATCCAAAGGACTGCCCCAGACCTAGTAATGACAGCCTGTACCTTGGTGGAATGATGACTGTCGATTGGCAATCTGGGTCGGACGAACAGCTCAACGGAATTTCGAACACTGTCCAACTCCAGACAATCTTCATGCCTTCAGGTCTGTGAGAGCACATGCGAGGCGAGTGATCAAAGAACGGAAGGGGGCTTCCTGGAGGGAATTCACGACTTCCATTAATCGGTCCACTTGCTCTGTGTAAGTTTGGGAATCAATAAGACGGATTTCAGGCAAGTGTAGTACATGTCCACTTACGGCCTTGGAAAATAATGGGGTCTTGATGGACACGCCAGAAGAAATGGCTCTCGTTTTAGCAGAACACATCTTTCCTGTTACATCATCCAGACAAGCTCCTGCTGTTCAGGTATTCCAGAGGACAGCAGAAATGAGGAAGCTCAGTTTCATCTCGCAGAATGTGGAGACACTGCTCCAGGACCTGATGAGATACATTGTGCCATGCTTTGTTATCTGTACCCTGAAGCGAAATTACAGCTCCTCTCTTGTTTGTCAGGTCTGCTTTGATGGACAGTACCACACGACTTGGAAGGACGCAATATTAATTCCATTCTAGAAACCAGGCAAGGACCGTAGCGCCCCTAACAGTTAGCCATATGGTATACGTGCTACAGACTGTCTCAAGGATTTGGGTCTCTCAGGCATGAAAATACACACAGAGGGATGCAAAGCACTGCCGCCTTGGCGTCTTGAGAGGCCCAAAATGATTTTAAGCTTGACACAGTACAAGAAAGCTTGTACTCCAGATTATGTTTTTACCACTTTGTTTTCGTCTATTTTAAGTACGTACAGATGGACCTCAGCAGGAGAATGCTCTCGGTTGTTCTGCTGTTTTCCCTGACAGGGTTTTTAATGTGCGTCTTCCAGAACAATTTACAAATTGTGATGCGGAGTTAAATCGCATTCTGATGGCACTGGAGAGGGTTCACAGACATCACCGTACGAGTTTTCTTGTCTGTTCCGACTCTCTTAGTGCACTGCAAACACTTCACCAAATGTATCCGGTAGACCCGCTGATTCAGCTCATCCATGACACCTTACAGCTGCTCCAACATCTTGGCAAGGACGTGATCTTTTGCTGGGTACCTTGGGCACAATGGGGTACAAGGTAACGACATGGCCGACAAAGCTGCCAAGGAAGCATGTTGGGATAATGCTGTCCATCAATGCCCCATCCCGTTGCACGCCGTCGTCTCATTTTGTGACAGATGCAACATGCGTCAGTGGGAGACTGAATGGTTGCAGGTGACAGGCAGCAAACTGCGGTCGCTCAAAACGTCCACAAAGTCTTGGCGGACTTGATGTCAGCCTCGCCGCTTTAAGGAGGGTTTGATTACCAGACTGCTCATTGGGCATAGCCCTTTCACATATGGCTTCCTCCTCCGGCGGGAGGATCAAGCACTCTGTGAAGTTTGTGGCGTGCCACTTCAAGCTCAGCATATTATGGCTGCGTGTGTCCTTTATACTGTTATTAGGGCAGTCCTCGGTCTTGCTGGAGGTATGTGCACCATCCTTGCAGATACCGATACCAGTATTACAAGAGTGGTGAATTTTTGTGAACTGTTAGGTCTCATTCCTAAACTGGCGGGGAAGGGCGGTAGCCTTTAATACGTTATAAAATGCTCCGCATGTGGGGACAGCGTTCGTCCCCACCCATGAGATTTGTATGCTGATTTTTCGTCAGGGCGCTGATGACCATGATGTCGAGTGCCCCCTCAACCCAAATCATCATCATACAATCTTATTGACAACAATACCAGTATATGTATTGAGCTTCAGAGGTATCAGAACGATTTCGCTTATAATTTTCGACTCATTCGTTACCGAACTATGGTACCTTACCTTACCCTTCTCTATCGTCCCTGAAATCCTATAACATCGTCACAGAATCACCCAGAATATTAATTGCCTCACAAGCAATATTAATAGTAATCTCAAACTTCCCGCAAATGATGCGGTTATTTTTAATGAATAACTATTTGACAAATGTTGCACAAATCTTGAGTCGATATTAATAAGTTTTCAAAGTGGTGGAGCTTGCAATAAATATTTAAAAAATGTAAAACTTTGCGCTTCATTGAACGAAAAATACGCATTGTATGATTTACAGTGTCAACGAGTCACGGTTACAGTCTGTCAAATACCTGTGTGTAACAGTTAATAAGTATGTGAAATGGAACAAGCACATTTGCTCAGTCGTAGTTCGGGGTGGCGATTTTCTCTGTCCGGGGACAGGGTGTTTGTGTTTTGTCCTGATCATTTCATCACCGTCATGGACTGTGTAAAAATTGGGACGTGTCAAAATTGGAACTTTGTATGGCCGCGCAGTTGAAGGCCCTAGAAACCAATCATCATCATCATCATCAATAGAATACTAGAGAAAAGTCTACAAAGCAGATTGCTTACAAATCATTCTCGCGACTCATCCTACAGCATTGTTCATGTGTGTGGGACATACCAAAAATGGCTGACGGGAGATATACAACGCATACAGAGAAGGGCAGCACGAAAGTCCATAGACACGTTTGGTTCATGGGTGTCATATGCTGAAGAAGTGAACTGGTAGAACCTTGAAGATAGACGAAAACTACACCGAGAAGGCCTAGTTGCAAATTTTGAAGAACCAGCTTTAATTGATGACTATAGAAATACAGTACAACCGTCTACGTATCGCTCCCGTAGGGGTCGTGAGGACAAGATCAGAGTAATTACAGTGCCTGAAGAGGCATTTAAACAGTCATTTTTCCTGCGCTCCGCACGTGAATGGAACTGGCAGAATGGAAAGTACCCTCTGCCGTGCATTTCACTGTGGTTTGTAGAGGATTGATATAGATGTATATTTACTTAAAACTATTCAGAGTTTTGATGTTATTGGAGGGGAGTGGTAACGAGGACGTTTCTTTTAAGAACAAAATGTGTTGCAGACGAATACTCCCTCAAAATATTTCAGTGTCCAAAACCGATTTCGTATTGTCAGTCTATTTCAAAAGAGAAGGAGACAGGATTTGAGGGAATTGAACTTTCCTCACTCCAGCTTCTTTTAGATGGACGAAGTATAGCATCAAGCGTAAATTGTGTTAATGGACAGAAATATTTGCTTAAAACGGCCGGGGAGCAAATTTCAAGTTTTGGGGTCTTAGCCAGACATTTTCTGTTGCAGCTGCCAAGCCACGCTTCCAGTCTGAAAATTACTCTGTCCAGTCACTTTAGTGTGACCACATATCAGAAGCCTGAATAACCAACTTTTGCAGCATTAGACGCGCATGAAGATTGTGAGCTTCTGGAAGGTACCGACAGGTATGTGGAGTCATACCGATTCCGTTGCGGTAGGTTTCTCGGAAGCGGTGGCAAAACTGTTCTAGGCGCTTCAGTCCGGAACCGCGCGACTGCTACGGTCGCAGGTTCGAATCCTGCCTCGGGCATGGATTTGTGTGATGTCCTTAGGTTAGTTCGGTTAAAGTAGTACTAACATCTAGGGGACTGATGACCTCAGATGTTAAGTCCCATAGTGCTCAGAGCCATTTGAACCATTTGATCCATGGCACGAACAGCTCGATCGAGGTGGGCCACTGGATTCTCTGTTGGGTTTGAATTCGGAGAGTTCGGTGACCAGTGGAGCATGGAAAGTCATCCTGGTGCTCTTCAAAGCACCAGCTGTGTGACATGTTACATCTCCTGCTGATGCTACGGTCGCAGGTTCGAATCCTGCTTCGGGCATGGATGTGTGTGATGTCCTTAGGTTAGTTAGGTTTAAGTAGTTCTGAGTTCTAGGGGACTGATGACCTCAGATGTTAAGTCCCATAGTGCTCAGAGCCCATCTCCTGCTGATAAATGTCATCGTGTTAAAGAAAAGCAAACTGCATGTAGGGATGGATATTTCCCTCAACAATAGATGCATAGTTTTGTTGATCCATTGTGCCTTCCAGAATGACGACATTACCCGTGGAACGTCCTCTGGCCTGGACCCTTTCGACGATTGTTGCATGGTGTTTGCTTTCAGATGTTTCACGCCGTACACGCCAACAGCCATTGCCCGATGGAGCATAAAACGTGATTCATCTGAAAAGTCCAACTGTCGCCACTCGGTGGACGTACAGGCGCGGTTTTGATGTGCAAATTCCAACCTTCGTCGCCGATGTGCAGCAGTAAGCGTGGGTGCGTGAAACAGGTGCCTGCTGCGGAGGCCCATAAGCAGCATTGTCCGCTGAACGGCCATTGAAGTGACACTATTGGTAGCGCCCTTGGTTGATCGGGGCGGTCAGGTGTCATCTGTGGCCAGCAGTGCACCGCAGTTGCCTCGCCGCCGGTTGTGGACAGTAGCACTTTGCCATGCACGGTATATTTGAACGACGGCGGCACGCGAACAGTTACCGAAATCAGCCTTTTTGGAAATGCTTCTACTGTTAGTCTGAAAGCCAATGATCATGCTCTTTTGAACATCAAATAAATCGCCTGTTTCCGCATTTCGACAAAGACTGCACTGTTTCCGCGTCCCAATGACGCACTTTATATACCCTCCACTGCAGGTGCTGCGGTCTGCTGTCTGTGAGTAGTTATTGCACGTTGACGTGGAACTAAGGCGGTGCTCTCATAAATTTGACTGGACCGTGTACTACCACTTAACCACGAGATCTAGGTTCCTAGATTCGGTGTGAGTGACTCACCTTTGCGCACCTTTGCTTTGCTGCCGAAAAAACATCTAAGAAGGGGAGGCTACGAAGTGTGGGATCACGGATTTACTTCCAACTCTGTACACCTTTAGAAGGCCATTAAAACAACGTAATGTGCAAGTTGTAAGCTGCACTTCTCTGACAATTCCAAGAAAATCGCACGAGAAGTTTTACGCATCTGTTATGTATCGGATGTATGTGTGCGCAGCTACTCGTTGTTACAGTTCAGGGTGGTCAACTGATTAGCGTTGGAGCTTCGTAAGACAAACGGTTATGAGGCGACGGTTCGACCCCCGCACATATTTGATTTTTAATTTATATTTTTTTCATCACTGGTCATATTTAATTGGTATGACATTTGAGAGGTAATATAATTGAAAGAACACTTGTATTTGCATGAAGTAGTAGTGGATTTCATGTTATTTGGCTACTTACAATTTTTAATTAAATTTAATTGTTAGACAAACATATTCATAACTATCGACAAGTGAACGAAGAAACACATAGTTTACTCGAAAATGTATAGTTGTCGTTATTTGCGAAACCCCATATACATCCAGTGTAGTAAGGTACCCCGTAACCTCCTAATAGTAACGTTCCAAGAGTAAAAAATATAATTATATATATTACTCATTCTTAGTGTAACCTTCCAACAGAAAAATTCCGAAACCTACCAATAGTAAAAATATGTATAGCATTCACATTCAGTGTTACCTACCAACAGATAAATTCCGTAACCTACCAATAATACAATGTGACTAATCTCTCAATACAATTGTGGCTCACTTATAACCTTTCAATAATTGACTGTGATTTTAAACTGGTAAATTTGGACGTCAGCAGCGCTGCGTCATGGCCCTGAAAGATAATTCCGAATAAATTAAAAATCCTTACCTCAATAAGATCGCCGGATAACGCACATATATCTGCTCCTATAAGAAATTTTCTGGCACAGCCCAGTGCAATGCTGGCCGATACATTTGTCATGTATAAAAAGAAACAACTGATTTTTCTTTACAATAATCGGGATGACCATGTATTGGAGAAATTACTAAATTCTTTAAATTGAGATGAATTATTGTCAAAAGTTAATTTTTATAAGAAAGATTATTATTAAGAGATTTTTTAAAGACATTTACGTGGGACTTGATATTACAATAGTACATATCCGCGAGGCTGCTTTTACCTTACACTACAACGCTCAGGCACCGCCATCGCTCCCCACGACCGGCCCAGCCAACTTCATAACACGACTGCACGCTACTCCCTAATCCTCCTGCTACACAGTTCCTACTGCATACAAAACACTGCTCTCTGGTCTGAGATTCTCTTATAACTTACATATCGCAGGCAGCGCGTGAGCAATCCATCGAAATTACATCTGCTCGAGTGCGCTAGCAATAAATTCCTTAATCGTGGACCTCTTACAACCCATACCTACTTTTCAACTACGATTCTAGCTGCAGACGCAGTGGGAGGCCCCATTCGCCAGTTAACCTGCGAAGCGGTGAGAATTTGCTAATGTAGCAAGAACGAGTAATGTAGGTACAAATTTATTGAATATCACCGAATTTACACTTGTACTACAAAAATGAAGGTTTGAGCCCGTCGCCTCATACACGTTCGTTTTGCGAAGCCCGAACGCTGCCACTTAACCACCATGAACTAGCAGATCTGGAACCTGCGCACAGATACATCAGTTACATAATAGATGTGTAAAATTTCTCTTGCGATTTTCTCGGAATGGCCAGAGTAGAACACCTTACAACTTGCACATTATGTTGTATGCTAAAAGTTTAAAGAAAATCCGTGATCACAACGTCGTAGCCTCACCTTATAAGTCGGAGAAGATCAAATGGGACATAAGCAAATGTGTCACTACTACAACCTAGACAATACTCAGATCAATGAATACCGATTGGAGCTCTAGAATACAAGATACAGTCTTTTGTTATGATATTCGCACAACACAATGAGGTTCAGTGATCTGATTCTGTGACGTCATAGGCATATTCGAAGGGTTTTCCACTTTATCCACATGAATATCTATGTAATGACAGCTTTAAGAACTCCTAATTGAAATAATATGCAAGTTGCTGGTATTTCGTCGTATGTGAAAGGCAGCGATATGAGAACTTTGTGACCATTAACATTATCGTTTCAACAAACAATAGTTTCAGCGTTAATTACACATACGATACACCAATCCAAAAAGAGACTTCTTCTCCTTCTTCCTCTTCTGTATCGTTTGATCGATGCCTATTGTCGCTGCCTGTATTATTTAATCTCGGTCTTATCTTCGAGTGTAGATAAAATATGCATTAGAATGTCCAAAAATATTTCGTGCATTACAACTACGCCATTTAAAAGACTTTTCATTGTCGACCAGAATAAAAATTAACTATTTGCAGTGAAACTGAAATAGTTAAGTAGGAAACTTTTCGTTCGGTTCACGGTCATTTCAAAGGCCAATTTGTGGTAATTATCATTTAGAACCTCTAGTCATTTATTTTCACGTTGCCCGAAAACATTTCTTAATAAATTTCTTCCGAAAGAAAACTTCGTTTCTTTTCTCGGTCATTAAAATACCAAACGAATTGTTTCCAACCTATGGGCCGTAGCTATATTTTTCGATTTTAAAGAAAGCAGTTACGAATAAATCAGATATGTTTTGGCCCCCGTCACTATCAAAGACAGAATTTCAGTAAATAATTTTACGTGATCGTCAATGCTTTTGATTAACAAATTCTAAATTTAAAGTCTACTTCACTACAATTATAGGCAATAATTGCTATACTTCTAATCAACTGATGTGCAGGATCAATAACTTGCTATAAACAAAACTAGCTACTACAGAGCTGCCCGTGGTCGGACTGATACGATGCAGAGAACGCGTTGTGTCTATGTTTCCCTTGTTATTTTGAGAAATGTCTACGGTTATTCCACTCAGAATTTCGATGCTATAACACAAGCGTGCGGGGCGAAGGAACTGAATCGGACACTGTTTTCAGAGAGAGAGATCTGATTGCTGGTTCACTGGTATTGTGGACTGGCGGCTGAAGCATTCCTTGGTACGCTCGCTTAGCTCCGCTTAAGGAGACGCTCAATCGATTACATCACTGGGACAGCTGCTATCGACAGCGGGCACGTTCCCTTCCGCCAGAATTTGTGCTCGAGAAGGAGATAATTTGAACCTGCTTGTAGATACAACTGTATACTGTGTGCGATATAAAAACTATCAGTTATCTTTCCTTCGGCTGCATATAAAAAGCGTCAAGTTTACTCTTTTAGTTCCATGACAACTGTATCGGAAGCGAAATATTATCGTACCACACAAAGGCTGGTTTAATGAATAAAAACGATAAAAAATAAACAGAAAACATGGACTACTCCACAGAAATTTTCGATAGAGCTAACGAGTGATCTGTGAAGGCAGCTTAGGAAGATACGGATGTAAACACGTTTTCTAACGTTATGAACTGCTTTCCACACTAGTTTATTTCATTCATCGCTGTTGCACATCTGGTTTACATTTTTTACGGAACCGAGCGAGATGGGGCCTGGTTAGCACACTGAACTCGCATTCGCGAGGACAAAACTTCAAATCCCCATCCAGCAATCCAGATCCAGCTTTTCCGTGATTTCTTAAATCGATGTAGGCAAATGTCGGGATAGTTCCTTTACGGACAGTTGTATGTCCAGTTACATTAATGTGACCACTGCCTATGCGTTATGTGAAATTCGAAAGGGCGTGATCATTGGCTTTCGGGCCAAGATGGAAGCATTTACGAATCGACTAAGTTTGTAAATTCTTCGCGTGCCGCCGTGGTAAAAGTATACCGTTCATGGTAAAATGGCGCTATCCAAAATCGGCGCCGAGGTAACTGTGGTATGCCACGGGCTTCAGATGATAGGCACGGCTGCGGAGCGAACAGACGTGCAACTGCTGAGCAGCTGACCAACTATGTCTCCGCAGCAGGCGCTTGGTTCATGCACCCCGACTGTTGTTTATCGACATCAAGGCTGGAATCTCCGCTCCAGTACCGAAACTGGAAGTCCACTGAGAAGCGACGGATAACCTGTTCAGATAAATCACATTTTATGTTCCCTTGGACAAATGGCTGATGGCGTCTACGGCGTGAAACGTCTGAAAGCAACAATTGTCGGAGCGTTAAAGTACGGGGAATATTTTCATGGCATCCCGTCACTTTTGAAGGCACAGTGAACCAGCACAAGTATGTGTCTATGCTTGGGGACCATGTCCACATTAACAAGTAGTTTTTTCCTCGGCACGATGGCATCTACCAGCAGGAGAATGCAACGTGTCACACAGCTCGCCGTGTACTTGCACGTTTCGAACAGCACCAGGATGAATTTACTGTACTCCCTAGGCCTCCAGACTCTACTTATTTAAACCCAATCAAGAATCTGTAGGACCACCTCGATAGAGCTGTTCGCGCCATGGAGCCTCGACCGTGAAACGTAGCGCAGCTGGCCGCGGAAATGTAGTCTGAATGGCTCCACATTCCTGTCTGTACCTTCCAGAATGTCACTGACTCTCTTCCTGCACGTCTAGCAGCGATCCGCGTTGCCAAATGTGGTTGTTAAAGTGTCAATGTGGTTGGACAGTCTATAAAAATATGCACATTGGAGTCACATAATTCACAACTCAACTAACTTTAATTTCGTGTCTAGCAACTAGTGTTCAAAGTTACCGCTGCCAATGTCAAACCACGTCAAATGCAGCACCTTTTGTAATGTCTTTTTTCTGGACCTTAATTCTGACAAGGAGTCTGGAAGTCTAGCAATTTATTCAGTTGTCCGTGTCCACTAAAATCTCATAAACAAGATTTTTAACTGTCGCTATATGAAATAATATGAAACGTTGTCATTGGATAACCTAACATAAAGGGACTGAGCGAGCGAGCTGGCGCACTGATTAGCACATCGGACTCTCAATCGGGAGGACGACGGTTCAGACCAGCATCCGGACATCTTGATTAAGGTTTTCCGTGGTTTCCCTATATCACTTCCGGCAAATTCCGGGATGGTTCCTTAGAAATAGCACGGTCGACTTCTTGCCCTGTCCTTCCCTAACCTGATGGGACCGATGACCTTGTTTTGTCCCTTTCCCCAAATCAACTAACCAACCAGGTTTAAAAGAAGGTAGCATCAAGTTGGATCAGAACATCCTTAACAGGACGGTTGCAGATTCGTTCTTCATAAACTAGTGCGAACACTTTTCACGAAACTCCCTTAAAGAAGATTTGTGAAGAGAAATATATCTATTTTATGCAAGTTACCTCACTGTGTGGAGACAACTTGTAGAGCTACGATCAATAATATCTTTCAGCGATAGCCGGCTGGAATCCCAGTTGTCGATAGCCTGTCTTCCTGCTGGGATGTATCAATAAACGCGTCCTCCATGTGCTGATCGCTCCTTGCATTGCAGCGGGAAATTTTCTCATGTATTACGCCTGAATTGCCGTACTTATCATGGGTAGATAGACACTGCATTCTTGGTCTGTGGGAATTAGGTCCCCCGATCGCTCGTATTGCAGAAGCAACTGCCATCTCAGACGTAACAGGTAAATAAAGACAGGAAGGCGAAAGACGCTTTTGTACTCAAACGACTCAGAAAATTTATGGCTGACTCGTCTCCCACATCCCTCGAAGACTCGACAAAGTAGCCGGATCGTGGACTTCATATTAAATATAAAAGAAGTGTCGTTTGTATTAAGACTAATCGGTCGTACTAGGGGTCTACAAGAAGGTTTCTTAGCGGTTTTCACATTAACTTTAGTCTGGCGTCTGCCGTTTCTATAAATAATTTTACGTGATAGTTTCAAGTTAAATCGCTCCGGTCGCATACCTCTAGATATGTTACGGTTGTGACTGCAGTGATTTGTGACCTCAGCCTAACTATACAAAATACATTATGTATGTTTGATGATCAGCTTTGAGCGCGATCTCTTGTTCTCGAATTTTGCTACTGTTTCATGTCGATGATATTGCTCTATACACAACAGTAATGTCTGCGAATAACTTCATTATTTATCTGACGATTAACTCATACAACTGTCGTATGCAGGAGGCTGCTTGCACCTCTGAAAGGGACTCCGCTTGTTGAAGACAACGTACTGAGTTCTATTTGCTATATTAATCATTACTGTCATTGTTTCAGTAGTTACAATGCGGGGATACATAGGTCGCCTTTCATAACTTAAAGGCCAAAACATTAACCTGAACTTAGATACTAGAACTGTCTGTGTCCTTTGGACGAACAGTCACTATTAGCGATTTTACCATGCCAAAAGTGTCCAAAGCCAGACATATTGCTCTGGCTCAGGAATTCAAAAAAGATTTCATAGACGCTGATGCAGCTGTTATGCGAGGTGTTATTTGCGATTCAGGAATTTTGTTAGATGAAAAACACCACCGAGATCGCGTCATACAACACATTTTCAGCTCTAATCATCAAATGAATAAAACTTTTAAACTTCAGAAATCGTGAGAGCCTCTATTACGAGATGCATTTCAGCAGAGTTCTAAGACGACAATGCCCGATGAGAGCACTTTAACAAAAAAACTTCATGGAGCTTGTTTACCAAGAAACCGTACAAAGAATCAAGGAGAAAATGATTAAGATGTGGGAATCATTGTGGATGAAGCCATAGACTCAATGGAACGATATGTTTTGAACATTTCAGTTTTTCTCTTAGCAGGGGAGACAATGTCGTTAAAAATGTATGAGCTGCAGAAAGCCACTGCCAGTACAGTAATACAACCAGTTACGGACTTTGCCAAAAACTCTGACCTACTGGCATCGAGTTTGAAAAACTTCTTGTGGTTACGGACCAGGCACCATACATGGTTTCAGCTGTTAACCAATTGAAACCTTTATTTCCTAAGTTGAAGCATGTGACTTGGTTGGTTCTTGCCGTTGACAGGGTTTTTAAATCCACAAGGAACGAATACAACATCGCAAATCAATTCATCTCTGCCCTGAAGAATATTCTGCTGAAAGCTCCGATTCGTGTTGTTGCCTACAGGGAAACCACAGGCCTGCCGCTTCCAAATTTCCTGGATCTTGAATTGAGTGAGCTGCTATGATGTGTGAGAATTTTGACAAAATTAGTGTTTGTGCTTTCTTTGGATCCATCCGACGCAGGAGCGATTTCCAAAGGACAGCAACTTCTGTTATCGGAGAAAATACATCTGTAAGCTATGATGTTCATTGTCCTTAGGCTACCTTCTGAAGAAGACAAATTTATATTTGTCGAAACCTAGGTAAAGAATTTCTTTATCCATCGCAACTGGTCGGCTGCTTATAATTTTAGTACAGTACATTTCCTACACCTCGTTTAATTCTTCAAGCTTCTAAAGGATTAGTTCTACGCAACTTCGTACAGGAGGAGGAAGGGTCACAGTGATGATAAAATCTTCCGTGTAGTTAAGTTACGTAATCTTTTCTTCTTATTTTTTACTGTTCGACCGCCGATCCCTCTGCTGGAATCTTCTTCAGGATTCTGCTGGTGTCACTCGATGGCTGAACACTGTCGAAAGACAGTGTCGTGTTCACTTATAATACCGTACTACTTTCCTGCACTTTTTTTTGTTTTTTGCGAAGTGGAGTTACTGGGTAAAAATCTATATTGCAGCTGCTCATGCTCGCCCTTCGTCATTGGATAAATACTGGAAGTAGATACTGGCAGGGGTAGGGGGGGGGGGGGTCGGGGTCGTAGAAAGTACAATTGTTGCTGTGCCGCCTGGATTGTTCCCTGGAAGCGGTTTATCCTCCTTGGTCGCCGTGGCCGCGTGTTTACTTCCCGTGATAGCGGGTAGCCACGAAGACGGAAGCCGGCCGGTAACCGTCATCTCATTATCATTCTTCGATATTTCGGCTGCTTCACGGACTTTCCTTCTATAAATATTACTTTCTCTGGCTAGCAAGAGTGTGTCAGTAACATCCACAATTGGTCACATTCTTCTTGGAACTACGCTACCGCTGATTTTAGCTTTTGTTTTAAATGTGTGTGACGTTCGTGCTATTTAAAGCTGTCATTTAATGTCCTTCCAGTTTCACCTATATATACTTTGCCATAGCGACACGTCACTTCATACACTCCGTCCGTTTGTAGATAGGAAGAAATATACTGTTCAAAAGAGTTAGGGGAACACGGGTATCGAAGTCAGATACGTTAAATCTATTTTGATGTAGGCGGTACCTGTGGTCTTACAGCATGGCTTGGTAGCTGCGCTTTCAATGTAGGCAATTATAAAAATCATTGACTATCTGTTGTCTGTGTTGTGCATTACAGTGTCAGGTGACCCCCTAGAAGGAAGTGAGTACTGGTTCAAATGGCTCTAAGCGCTATGGGACTTAACATCTGAGGTCATCAGTCCCCTAGATTTACAACTACTTAAACCTAACTAAGGACATCACACACATCCATGCCCGAGGCAGGATTCGAACCTGCGACCGCAGCAGCAGCGCGATTCCGGGCTGAAGCCCCTAGAACCGCTCGGTCACAGCGGCCGGCTGAGTACTGGTGTCCCAGTGTTTAGTGAGATAAACAGATGGCAGTTGTCATTTGTGAACGTTGTATTCAACCAAGCACATGCAGTGCGACATGTTAATGCAGTGCCAGTTGCAAGGACGGTCTCTTTGATGGACTTTCGGTCGTGTAACTGCAGATGCCAGTGCCACTCCGTCATCCATAGGTTGTGAACAGCCCCTGGGAAACCGGTCAGTACACAAGTCGAGTTCGACAAGGCCGCCAATGCGTTACAACCCCACGTGAAGACCGGTATCTGGTCATCTCTGCGTTGCAGCTTCGTATGGATACTGCCAAAGCACTGCAAGACGATCTCAGTAGGGCCGCTGTAGCCGCTGTGTCCCATCAGTCTGTAAAGAATAGGTTACGAGAAAGGACATTACGGCCCAAACATCCTGTTCGAGTACCCCGCTTGACACGACAACATCTTGCAGCTTGTCTTCAGTTCTGCCGTTTCCATGTCAACTTGCAGCTTGGTCACTGGCGAAACGTATTTTTAGCAGAAGAGTCGAGATATCCTCTGACACAAGGTGGTGGCCATGTTCGTGTATGAAGATCCATAATGAACGGTACCTACCAAATGTTGTCCAGAAAATGAACCGATTTCCAAGGTACTGTAATGATGTAGGTAGGCTTCAGTGTTCATAGCCATACGGATCTTGTCTTTGTCCATGGTCGCTTATTGTCAGGCAGTACATCGAAAAGATCCTGTTGGAACATGTGGTGGCTGCTGCTTACGGTGGTGGCCATGAAATCCTTCTAATGCCGGGGTCCCTGTAGCGGCCACCAGCAGGAGTTTCTTGCAAAACCTAGACATTGAAGAAATGGAATGACCGGAGGTGAGTCTCGACTTAAACCCCATCGTGCTTACGTGGGACATGTTCGTGGTCGTGCCGTTCCACCACAGACTCTCCAAGAACTCTCATGGGCTTTCATTTACAGAACGGGAACGGATGCCAGAATGACGTCCATAGACTTGTACGGAGCATGCCACGTAGGTGTCAGGCAGTGATAACCGCTCACGGAGGACATACACGTTATTGAGGCTCCGAGTCCACTGAAAAACACCCATGATGACGGGATGAATGATTGTTTCATTTTGTTGTAGACACCTCTTGTACGTTTCAGTTTTTGTGTAAACGATCAATGATGTGTTGATGTGTACCTAATTTGTGAAAGATAAAAGTATAATTGGGTAACATACCCAGTCTTCAATTATTGCTCAGTAGAGTATGGTAGACGCCCAAATTCATATTCCCTTGATTCTTTCGAGCAGTGTGTTTTATCCTGTGTTTATTGAAAAACACAGTCTTAAACAATTCTCCCTATCCACCTATCCGGTCGGTTACCGTTCCCAACTTGTAGCTTATGCTGAAACGCTCAGAAAATCTCCCTGAACAAGCTAAAAGAAATTTGTCGTTGGACTTCGTGTTCATCCTTCACGTGTATGCACTGATCAGCTAGAACATTATGACCACCTACCTAATAGCCGGTATGGTCAACAGTAGGCGACGCGTCGTGGCACTGAAGCAATGAGGCTTGTAGGCCGCTGGAGAGAGTTGGCACCACATCTGCACACACAAGTTACCTAATTTCCGTAAATTCAGGGGAGGGTGGCAATAAGCTCTGATGCCACGTTGAATCACATCCCAGTTGGCTTTGATCAGGTTCAGATCTGGCGAGTTGAGGTGCCCAGCAATTGGAACTCTTCACTGTGTTCCTCGAAGCACTCCGTCACACTCCAGGCCTTGTGACATGGCGCATTAACTTGTTGAAAAATGCGACTGCCGTAGGGAAACATGGTCGTCGTGAAGGGGTGTATGTGGTCTGCAACTAGTTTCCAATACTCCTTGGCCGTCATGGGCTCTTTCACGAGCTCGACTGGACCACTAGATGCCCACGTGTATGTTCTCCAGAGGATAATAGGGTCGCCGCCAGCTTGTCTCCGTCCTGCAGTACAGGTGTTGAGAATCTGTTCCCCTGGATAACGACGGATTCACGCCCTCCCAGCGGCATGATGAGGAAGGTATCGGGATTCATCAGACCACGGAACGCTCTGCCACTGTTCCAACCTCAAGTGCCGATGGTCATGTGCCTATTTCAGTCGTAGTTGCTGTGGCACATGTATGGGTCATCTGCTGCGGAAGCCCATCACTAGGAGTGTTCGGTGCACAGTGTACTCTGGCCAGCATTAAAATCTGATGTTAGTTCCGCCACATTTCGCCGCCTGTCCTGTTTTACTAGCCTAAGATGCCAGACACCTGTAATGAGGGGTAGCCGCTCAGCACCACGACCTCTGGACGTGGTTTCACCTTGGTTTCGCCACACTTTGAAGACATCACTGCACTCTTCGAACACCCGACAAGTCGTCCAATTTCCGAAATGCCTCCGGGCTTCACAAACTGCCCTCGGTCAAGCTCAGATAGATCACACGCCTACCCCATTCTACATATCGCGACAGCACGCTCACTTATACTACATGCATCATGATTGTGTCTGACCAACAGTAATTCCACGTTATGTGACACTGCTGTCGCCTGGATTGGTTTACATCGATAGTAGGTCGGTGGTCATAATGTTCTGGCTGATCAGTGTAGAAGCACTACACCTCATGTCGGCGTCACTGTGCACTTCACTACACCTAGAGACATTCATCAGTTCTTGGAGAAATGTATAAACAGATGAACGTACCCGCACCAGGCTTCTCTAAAAAAAAGAAATTGGTTTCTGTCCCAGCGTTTTCTGGAGGTTTCCTTTGGTTGCGAGGTAAATGTCTGAAAGCAAATGCCTGTGTTCCATCGAACAGTCCTACAGCTTACAGAATTCTAAAAACAACTAGCGCTGCCCACATGAGTGAGCAAGGAAAAATAAAAACTATTTTTATAAAAGCAATGGACGTTAGTGTATCCTTCTCGACCACCTGTGAATTTCCCTCTTGAAATTGAGCAGTTACTGAGTAATAATGTATTTATGATTTATTCGATTTCATACACCAGTAACCTACGATTCTGTGAAAACACCTTCACATTAGTGAGAAAGCCAGTAATATGAAATCACCAAAACTTAAAACACAAAACACAAAGTAATGCAACAACCCTCATGCGATACACGTGCGCTGCGATGTGGTTGCCGCTGCTACGAAAACAGCTCGGTTAGCTTCGTTGGCCCGCTATTTCATTGCATTCAGAAAACCATAAACGAAGTGCGTGTCAAATGGCTCTGAGCACTATGAGACTTAACATCTGTGGTCATCAGTCCCTAGAACTTAGAACTACTTAAACCTAACTAACCTAAGGACATCACACACATCCATGCCAGAGGCAGGATTCGAACCTGCGACCGTAGCGGTCACGCGGTTCCAGACCGAAGCGCCTAGAACCGCAAGGCCACACATGCCGGCAAGTGCGTGTCCCTTAACTCTCCACCGGCATACCTGTTCTTACTGCTGTGAATCATAGGAGTCTGCACCATTCACCAATGCTCTGGAGGTCATTCTGCAAATCGTTACTGTCTTCTGGCATTGTTGGTTTGTTATAGACAACCGTATCATCTGCGAACAGCCTTAAAAAGCATTCGACGCTTTCTGCTAGATCATTTATATGCATTATAAACAGTAACGGTCCTATCACACTTCCTTGGGGTACTCTGGAAATTATCTTTACATCTGTCGATTTCGTTCCGTTAAGAACGGCGTGTTGACTTCTTTCTGCAAAGAAGTTTTGAATCCAACCGCAAATCTACTCCAATACTCGACACGCTTGTATTTTTTTTCATTAAACGTCAGTGTGGGACGGTTTCAAATGCCTTCCTGAAGTCAAGGAATACGACATCAATCTGAGCGCCATTGTCGATGGCGCTGTGGGTCTCATGGAGGTACAGAGCGAGCTGATTTTCGCAGGCTCTCTGCTTGTGGAATCTATGGAGATTTTCATAGAGATTTTCATAGAGATTTTCATAGAGATTTTCATAGAGATTTTCATAGAGATTTTCATAGAGATTTTCATAGAGATTTTCATAGAGATTTTCATAGAGATTTTCATAGAGATTTTCATAGAGATTTTCATAGAGATTTTCATAGAGATTTTCATAGAGATTTTCATAGAGATTTTCATAGAGATTTTCATAGAGATTTTCATAGAGATTTTCATTCTTCAAGAACGTCGTAATTCTTGAGCGTAAAACATATTCCGTAATTCTACAACAGATTGACGTCAACGATATAGATACATAATTTTGTGCTACGGCACTTCTTAAAAATGGGAATGACCTGCGCTTTTTTCCAGGCGCTAGGAGTCCTTTGGTGCTCAAGGGGTAAATTACTGCTAGAAGGAGATAAAGTTCTTTCGCATAATCTATGTAGATTCTTATGTTTACGTCATCTAGTCCTGACGCCTTCCCACTACTATGCGATTGTAGTTGTTTTTCTATTCCACGATCCGTTGTCTCAGTATTCTGCTATTTCAAAGTTCGTACGACGATTGAAAGGCGGAACCGCGTTACGATCTTCCTCGGTGAAATAATTTCGGAAGACCGAATTCGGTATTTCGGCTTTGTTTCTGTGTTCTTCCACTTTGGTGTCAGTATTATCACTGAGTGAATGAATAGATGATTTTGACCCACTTACTGATTTTACATGCGGCCAAAACCTCTGACTGATTTTACTCAGATCGGTTGACAAAGTTTTACTTCAAAGTCATTGAACGCTCTTCTCATTGCTGTCCTTGGGACAGCAATCACACGAAATGCTTTGTAACGAAACACCTGAGACGGCAGGTCGCTTACATCGAACTGTCATTGTCGAAGACGTTACAGGGCTGCAGTCCCTTAAACCACTTGAATACGCAGAAAGTTATCTGCGAATAATCAACGAAATTTTTTTCCTTGTAGTTCGGAGATCACCTTGTATATGCTCTTATTACTCTCGTTTAGAGCGCAGAGCTCGGTATGAGCAATTGCGCATCGTATCTTGGTGGAAAGAATATTTTCGCATTTCAGGCATAATGTAATATTTCCTTCTGTTCTTAACGAATTTTCAAAGCTGTCGGGAACCGCGCCACCTGTGTTTTTGACGTTTCCAGGACATAACGTAATATTTCGTTTCGTTCTTAATAGTCTTCAAACTTGTCGGCAAGCGCCAGCATCTGTGTTATTGACATTTCCAAAACATTGAAGCATCGCTGGTCCCTGAGCTCATTGCACAATTTGAAATTGTTTGATCAGGTGCAAGCAAACCGCGCAGCCAGCGATTTCACATCCAGAATCGTACCTAGTTCGCGGGAACCAGTTTGCTTCATTTTCTGGATAGCGGAAGGGTTACCGCACGTAAGCAGATTCTTAGGCTGTTGCATGATTGCTTTGCTGCGAAGACAAACGGCAATATCGTCTACCCTCCTTTATACAGTCTAGTCCAGGAAACAGGTACAGTGAGAATGCGCCTAAGGATTTTTACGCCTTGCCACTAGTTTTTAAATTATACGGAAGCTAAACCGCAGGTTCCTATGCAGCTGATGGAAGTGGTTAACCGTTAGCTTCTCAGCCAAGGTGAAGGCTGCCGAAGCTCTCGTGGCCCGTTGCTAGCACATTTCTCTTTTAACTTATGTCCTCATATGATCATCCTGACAGAATAAATCTAACTTGTTGACCGATATTTCAGGCTGTGTAGGAACTTTATAGGAGCTGTGGTATTACGCAGAAGCAGTTTGAGGAAATTCCTGACAGTTTTCTCGCGAAACTACTAACCAGTGGCCTCAAGTTTGCAACGTCTCTCAGTTTCAACACGTTGGTCCCGCGAAGTTCAACGAGAGGTGAAAGTTTCTATGCTTCACTATTCAAACAGGACGTAACATTGCAAGAAAGTACGCTTTTTTCAGAGCCTGATCAATGCACTTCCGTTAGACATCGTTCCTGTCATTATCCAAGTAACCGCTCTTCCTTCCGTAACCCTTTATTGGAGGGTAGTAGTTGCTTTCCAAGCTTATTTTTGGGATAACTGTACGTCTCCCAAAGGAAGAAAATTTAGAGTTAAATGTGGAGCTATTTAGATTACAATATCTCAGCTGGAATGCGGAAGGAAATCAGTGGTGTTCTGTTCGAAGCGGATATCAAAGTATTCTCTCAGTGACATTTAGGGAAACCATGGGAAAATAGATGTAGATGACTGAACTCGGATTTGAACGTCGCTGCAGGTGAAAAAGTGGTTCAAATGGCTCTGAGCACTATGGGATTTAACTACTGAGGTCATGAGTGCCCTAGAACTTAGAACTACTTAAACCTAACTAACCTAAGGACGTCACACACATCCATGCCCGAGGCAGGATTCGAACCTGCGACCGCAGCAGCAGCGCAGTTCCGGACTGAAGCGCCTAGAACCGCTCGGCCACAGCTGCCTGCGCTGCAGATAAAAACTAGCCCATTGTGCTACTCTCTGCGCCATGTTGCTAACTGTGTACGATTCCCAATACAACAACAGACTCCGAACGAAAATATGTGGCGTGCAAGATCTGTGATTTCGTAAGAGAGTGAGTTCGCGAGCTGTTAAATATGCGAAAATTACGTTTATGTCCTTCGAGAAGGGACTGGTTGCTCCGAGGAGGAAACTTCGCGTAGTTCTGCGGGCGGCATCTTGTGACGTCGAGTAGGGCTTGCATCAGCGTGCGGGCGGAGTTTGGGAGTCAGTAGAGTACAGACCAGAGAGCGCGCTCGCGACCCCGCGAGGCACCCGCTGTACATGCCGCGGGCGACCCTGCAAGCAGCGCCAGGCGAGTAATGGCTACAGGATACGTGAGGTTATTTCAGTAATTTCGAAATATTCAAATTTGCAGTTCGCAGTTTACGACCACTTACCAGTATGACGTTGTACCCAATCCGGTCTGGATGCCTGCACTTTCTCGTTTGGGAAGGGTGCCGTATGATGCACTTTTGAGGCAAAGTGGCCCACTATTGTTCTAACTGGTCCTTGATGTCCTCGATACTGGCTGTGGAACGGAATTGCCGTCCGAGCTGGTTCAAATGGTTCAAATGTCTCTGAGCACTATGGGACTTAACTTCTGAGGTCATTAGTCCCCTAGAACTTAGAACTACTTAAACCTAACTAACCTAAGACATCACACACATCCATGCCCGATGCAGGATTCGAGCCTGCGACCCTAGCGACTCCGGCCGGCCCTCCGAGCTGGTCCCACAAATGTTCTATCGGGGACAATATGGGGATCTTGCAGCCACAAAAATACCTCGGCATCACACACTGTTCACGTGTCATGTGTCGAAGAGCATTATCCTTTTGAGCAATGGCACCGCGATATTGTCTCATTAGACGTGACACATTAGGACATCGGATGTGACATACCATTGTGCTCGCATGAGACGTAACATGAAAACACACGTTGTGACATGGTTGTGCCGTCAGAGTTCCCTCATCCACTACTATCCGTGACATGAACGATTGCTTCTCACACCACGTCGGTTGTGCCTCTCCAGAACATGGGAAGAATGAGACCTCTCCACAGGTCGTCGCCATAATCGCCGACTATGTGCATCCGGGGTAGTGCAGAACCGGCATTCATCGCTTGATACAATGTGACGCAATCAGTAGTCCGTGCTTCCCGGCCACAGCACCACTGCAAACGCAGCCGTTTGTGTTGTGGTCGGAGTGACAGCCTAGACCCGCTGCTGCTAGTCTCCGACCAGCCTTTTAGGATTACACAATGTTGCAGGAAGTCCATTACTTATTTTCTACTGGTAGACGCGAGTGTGAACGTATTCAACTGGAACCTTGACAGCGAGTATGCCTCCCCACAAGTTCCCATGCAGTATAACATCGGGCCACTGTCACTACCGAATTCCCCACAGATCTATTGCTCGATTTGACGCGACCGCCAAATGTAGACCAACTGTCTCACATGAGCAGGCGACACAACCGTGTCCTTCACAATGATCGCCCAGTATATGACGCCGTTCACGTCCTTTGTATGCCATAGAGTACCTGGTAACAACATTAAACACGACCAAACCTAAAGCGCTCTGGTGTCCATGCTACCGTTCACAGAGAATTACTGCTGTAATCATTTTCATACCCGCCATTTGTGTATGCATGTATACCAAGGTACATGTACGATCGTGTCTTCTGGGTGCTTCACTTTTTTGTCAGGCACATATATTAAACCAATTATTTTCGTTTATTTCCTGCGGCATTCGCGAAGAACAGCTGACGGTACTCGAAACATCAGTTCAATGGAATGGATAGGTCCTTAAAACGTATTGAAAATGGACCTGGATAAAATAACGATATTGGAATTCAGTCGAATTAAAGCAGATGATACTGAGGGGATTTCATTAGGAAATTAGACGCTGAAAACACTAAACCAGTAAAGTGACTGAAGAGGACAAAAATGTAGTGGTTATAAAATGTAGACTGGCTATAGCAAGCAAAGGTTTCTTGATAAATATACAGACCGACAGTTATTAAACTACATAAAATAAAATCGTCATAACATCTGAACGGTTCGCGTTAGGACGTTCAAACAGCACGGTTGGCCACAGGGCTTGATCGGAATTACTATGCGGTGTATGATTTAGTTTAGCGACGAAGCCCACTTTCATTTGGTTGAGTTCGACAATAAGCAAAATTGGCGCATTTTTTGGGGGACTGAGAACCCGCATTTCGCGATCGAGAAGTCTCTTCACCCTCAACGGGTGACTGTGTGGTGTGCAATGTCCAGCCACGAAATAATCGGTGCGATATTCCTTAATGGCACGGTGACTACCGAACGGTACGTTAAGGTTTTGGAACATTCTATCATCCAAAGTAACTCCGATTTCGACAAGATGTGGTTCATGCAAGACGGAGCTCGACCCCCATCGAAGCAGGATAATGTTTAATATCCTGGAGGAGCATTTTGGGCACCGCATTCTTGCTCTGGGGTAACCAGAGGTAACTGGCATGGGCCTCGATTGGTCGCCGCAATTTTGTGGGGCTATATTGAAGACAAGGTGTAGAGCAATAACCCAAAAAACCATTACTGAGCTGAAAACAGCCATTCAGGACCCCCCAGGGGGTCCACGACTCTTTTGTGGATACGTGCGTAGCGAGCACGGGACCCCGAGCTAATGTGGCCCTCCTTCCTTTCCGGGCTGCATACCTTACTTTTCCGCATCCTTCCCTATCCCCCATCTTCGCCCCCCCTCCCCTCACCTCTTGCTCTTTCCTTCCTTTCTCCCCCTCTGCGAGTATGGTTTGTGTCTACGTCCGGAGACGGACGCTCGTAAATGTAACGCATTCTTCGCCTTCTCTGCTTGTATGTTTTCATCCATCCTTTGTCCTCCTCTTTTCCTTACCTCTTCTCTTTACCCTTTCTCCGCTGCGGCGTTTGAGACCTCTCTTCTTTCCTTTCCCTTTCTTTGTTTTTCCCTTTCCCTTTCTCTTTCTTCCTCCCTGTGCGTGTCTGAAGGCCGACCCACGCATTTTTGTGCGTAGCCGGTGACGGGGTAACGCGTAATTCCCCGCCCCGGGTCGACAGGTAGGACACGTACGTACCCCCTGGTAACGGCCAGGCCGAGGGAGGGGTGATTACCCGGGCTGATACCTTCCGAAAATGCCGATTGGTCCCTCCGTCGGTTTGTCTGGAGGTGTGACCTGAGGTGTGAACAATCACCTAAGGCGGGAGTGCCCTCAGAGAGGGCCCCCACAAGGGAGGAGCGCGCCATCGGAGACGCCGGTAATCATGGGGGATTCTTCCGCAATGGTTTCCTCACCTTCCACTATGTCTGCTCACAAGCGTAAGTTCACTGAGTCTCAGCCACAGACAGTTCTTCCATCGTTGCCACAGTTCCTTGTTGCTTCTCGGTCTGACGAAGGTCACGACTTCTCCTCGGTCAACCCTTTCATTATTCAGAAAGGTGTCGACGCAATTGCAGGTCCTGTAAAGTCTTGTTCCAGATTACAGAATGGCACCTTGTTGTTAGAAACAGTCAGTGCCCTCCAGGCACAAAAATTGCTGCGTACTTCACTGCTCCACACCTTCACTGTCCGGGTTCAAGCGCACCGCACTTTACACTCCTCACGTGGAGTCGTTTATACACGCTCCCTCGATGGATTGTCTGACGAAGAAATTCAGCACTACCTGTCTGACCAGGGCATAACGGCTGTTCATAGAGTCATGAAAAGGGTTGACACGAACATCATTCCAACCCGCACTGTCTTCTTGACATTTGACAAAGTTCAACTCCCAACGAAAATCAAAGCAGGCTATGAGATAATTTCCGTTCGCCCTTACGTCCCAAACCCTACGCATTGCTATCGGTGTCAGCGGTTTAATCACACCAGCCAGTCCTGTTCCAATCCAGCCAAATGTGTTACATGTGGCAAGGATGCCCATGAGGGTACTTGCCACCTCCATCCCCTCGCTGCATCAACTGTATGGGTGACCACGCTGCTTCCTCTCGAGATTGCCCTGTTTTTAAAGACGAAAAGCTCATCCAGGAAATCAGAGTGAAGGAAAAGGTGTCGACCTTTGCTGCTCGAAAATTATTCGCCAGTCGACAGCCCACCATGCCTCAGACAGGAAAATACAGCACTGTCCTTGCTTCTCCTCGGCCAACAAAGGAGGCGGCCACGCAGATTTGCGACCTCACCTGTAGTGCCACGGTCGTCAGATCGGCCAGCGCAAAGATCGCCCGTTCAACCTCACCACTTTCGCCTGCCCACTCTATGGCTCACCCTTCATCGGGTTCTGCTAAATCTCGAACCCAAAAGTCAGACACCAAGATTTCGAAAAAAGAGCGTACTCGTGAAGATTTTTTACGTACCCCAACTTCACAACCATCGGTTCCTCCTCCATCTAAACATCATGTTTCCAGGAAGGCTACTAAGAAACCCAGTTCATCTCCTTCTCCGCCAAGGCGTGTCCCATCTACAGCACCACCTGGCGGAAATCGCCCTCGGCCGTCTTCTGTGTCGCCGAGGCGCACTGCTGGCGGCCGATCAACCGGCCGATCGCTGGTGGCAGGAGCTGCTCCAGAACAACCGATGGATCAGGATCTTCTGCCTTCGACTGAATGCCATTCCATGCTGTCGGTTGCAAGCTCTGAGCAGTCGATGAGTTGACAGCAACCTTGATCACATTCTTCCATTTTCTGTTCACCCTATGTCCATTATCCACTGGAATATCCGCGGCATTCGAGCCAATCGGGATGAATTGTCGATCCTCTTACGTTCCTACTCGACGGTCATCTGTCTTCAGGAAACAAAGCTGCGTCCCCATGACCGCTTTGTTCTCCCCCATTTTCAGTCCGTCCGATTTGATCTCCCTTCTGTTGAAGGCACTCCAGCCCATGGAGGACTCATGATTCTTCTCCATGATACTCTCCATTATCACCCAATCCACTTAAACACTTCCTTCCAAGCTGTCGCTGTCCGTCTTTCCCTTTCTGGATATACCTTTTCTCTTTGTACTGTATACATTCCATCGTCCACACCAATGGCACGAGCTGATCTCCTTCATCTTCTTGGTCAGCTTCCACCCCCCTATTTGCTTGTTGGGGACTTCAATGCCCACCACCCGCTTTGGGGACCTCCACATCCTTGTCCACGTGGCTCACTATTGCTAGACGTCTTCCACCAAGCGGATCTAGTTTGCCTCAACACTGGGGTCCCTATATTTTTGTCCGCCTCCACGACAAATTTCTCTCACTTGGACCTTTCGGTCGGTACTGTTCCGCTAGCTCGGCGCTTCGAATGGTTCGCCCTTGACGATACACACTCGAGTGACCACTTTCCATGTGTCCTTAGACTGCAGCCTCAACTGCCATATATGCGCGCGCGACGCTGGAAGTTTGCCCAAGCCGATTGGACACGTTTTTCGTCTCTAGCGACATTCGATGACCGTCACTTTCCCAGCGTCGACGATGAGGTCACACATACTACCGATGTTCTTCTTACAGCTGCGGAACGTTCAATACCACGCACCTCCGAATTGCCCCGGCGCCCACCAGTTCCTTGGTGGAACGAGGCGTGCCGTGACGCAATACGTGAGCGGCGACGTGCTCTTCGCGTTTTCCGCCACCATCCTACTTTGGCCAACTGTATCCGCTATAAGCAGTTCCGTGCGCTATGCCGCCGTGTCATCCGCGATAGCAAGAAGGCAAGCTGGAAATTCTTTATTAGCTCATTTAACACCTTCACTCCCTCCTCGGAAGTTTGGAGTCGGCATCGACGGTTCTCCGGCGCGCCTAGTTTCTCCCCGGTCTCTGTGCTCACTGTCGCGCTTGATACATTAGTGGACCCCGTCGCAATTTCTAACTCATTGGGTCAACACTTTGCTGAGATTTCGAGCTCTTCAAATTACCCGCCAGCGTTTCTCCCGAAGAAACGTGCAGCGGAAGTGCGACCTCTTGCTTTCTCCTCTCAAAATCGCGAAAGCTACAATACTGTTTTCTCCATGCGGGAACTCCAACATGCTCTCTCTTTTTCTCGCTCCTCCGCCCCGGGACCGGATGGTATCCACGTCCAAATGTTGCTGCATTTACCAACCCATAGTCTGCGTTACCTCCTTCGCCTTTATAATCGAATTTGGACTGACAGTACTTTTCCCAGACGATGGCGGGAAGCTATCGTCGTTTCTGTTCCGAAACCTGGAAAGGACAAACATCTCTCCTCTAGCTATCGCCCGATTTCTCTCACGAGTAGTGTATGTAAGGTTTTGGAGCGTATGGTGAATTGCCGTTTAGCTTGGTGGCTGGAGTCCCGAAGTCTTTTAACACCTGCCCAATGCGGATTCCGAAAGCATCGTTCTGCAGTTGACCATCTTGTTGCTCTCTCCACTTATATCATGAACAATTTTCTCCGGAAACGCCAAACAGTAGCAATATTTTTTGATCTGGAGAGGACATACGATACCTGTTGGAGGACAGGCATCCTCCGCACACTGTTCTCTTGGGGCTTTCGAGGTCGGCTGCCCCTTTTTCTTCGCGAATTTATGGCAGAGCGCACATTTAGGGTGCGGGTGAACACTACTCTCTCCCGTACTTTCTCCCAAGAAAACGGGGTACCCCAGTGCTCCGTGCTGAGTGTTGTACTGTTTGCCATTGTCATAAATCCAATTATGGATTGTCTCCTTCCTGATGTCTCGGGCTCCCTCTTTGTGGACGATTTTGCGATCTACTACAGCTCTCAACGGACCAGCCTTCTTGAACGACGTCTTCAAGGATGTCTCGATCGCCTCCACTTTTGGAGCATCGAAACCGGCTTCCGTTTTTCTCCCAGTAAGACTGTTTGTGTTAATTTTTGGCGACGTAAGGCGTTTCTTCCGCCCTCCTTACATCTAGGTCCTGTCAACCTTCCGTTTTCAGACGTCGCTAAATTCTTGGGTCTTATGTTTGACAGAAAACTGTGCTGGTCCTCCCACGTTTCCTATCTTTCGGCTCGCTGTCTGCGATCCCTCAACACCCTCCGTGTCCTGAATGGTACCTCCTGGGGAGCGGACCGAGTTTTCCTTCTCCGCCTCTATCGCGCCTTAGTGCGCTCGAAATTTGACTATGAAAGCATAGTCTACTCCTCTGCTCGGCCGTCTATTCTTCGGCGTCTCGACTCTATCCACCACCGTGGATTACGTTTAGTGTCTGGAGCTTTTTACACCAGCCCTGTGGAAATCCTTCATGCTGAGACTGCTGAACCTCCGCTGCCCAATCGGCGAGTAGTCCTTCTGAGTCGTCTTCCATGCCTGCTAATCCAGCCCATGACATTTTTTTTCGACGCCTCCTTTGATGTAGGGTATGCATGCCGCCACTCCTCCCTTCTACCACCGGGAGTCCGCTTCCGTCAACTGCTCCATTCTCTTTCCTTCCGCTTTCCTAAAACCTTCTTGACAACTTGGGGTACAGCACCGCCTTGGCTCCGTCCCCGGATCTGCCTGCTCCGTGACCTTTGTCGATTTCCCAAGGATGGTACCCCTTCACTTGTTTATCATCGGGCATTTGCTGCTCAATGTGCACAAATGACGGACGCCACATTTATTTACACCGACGGCTCGAAAACATCATTAGGTGTACGGAGTGCCTATATTGTTGGCGATACCCCAAATCACTTTCGGCTTCCCGACCAGTGTTCGGTTTATACTGCGGAGCTTTACGCTGTTCTCCAGGCTGTCCACTACATCCGCCGCCATCAGCGGATACAGTACGTTATCTGCTCAGATTCTCTCAGCTCTCTTCAGTCTCCAAGCTCTTTACCCTGTGCACCCTCTGGTCCACCGGATTCAGGACTGTCTGCGCTTGCTCCACCTGGGGGGCGTCTCGGTGGCGTTCCTCTGGCTCCCGGGACACGTTGGTATCTGTGGAAATGAGGCGGCCGATATTGCAGCCAAGGCTGCAGTCTCTCTTCTTCGGCCAGCTATTCAGTCGATTCCCTTCGCCGATCTACGGAGCGTTTTATGTCGACGTGTTGTTCATTTATGGCACACGCATTGGTCGACACTTACCCATAATAAATTGCGGGACGTGAAAGCTCTTCCTTGTGCTTGGACCTCTTCCTCTCGAATGCGTCGTCGGGAGGAGGTAATTTTAACTAGACTCCGGATAGGGCATTGTCTTTTTAGCCATCGACATCTTTTAAGCGGCGATCCTCCCCCACTCTGTCCCCACTGCTCTCAGCTGTGGACGGTAAGACACCTTTTAATTGAGTGCCCCTGTTTTACTCCGTTACGCGCCCGTCTACAGCTGTCGCCTGATATATCATCAATTTTAGCAGATGACAGGCGCTCGGCCGATCGTGTTCTCGAGTTTATTAGTGCCAGTGAAATGGCGTCAGTCATTTGAAGCTTTTTTTAGGGACAACCAACCCCTTTCTGTAGTGGATTTTTAAACCTTCCTTCTGCTTTTAGTTTCCCCAATTTTTTGAGTTCCGTTCCCATTGCTGCTGGTTCCCATTTTCGGTTTTTTACTGTTTCCTAAGTCACGGACCGGGCGCTAATGACCATAGCAGTTTTGCGCCCTAAAACCAAAACAAAACAAAAAAAAAAAGCCATTCAGGAAGTCATCGACAGCAACGATGTTCCGACAGTTCAGCATCTTCTGCAGAATTTCTATATTCGTCTGCGCCACATCTTCGCCACGGATGGCACGCATATCGAACATGTCATAACTTAAATCCGAATGTCTCCAGTGACGGGTGTACAGGCCTTAGTTTGTAACTAATTAAGTATTTTTTCATATAGTTAAATGATTATCACCCTTTAAATTTAAATGCAGAGTGTCTTTTCTGAAGGGTTTGGCTTGGAATATAGCCTTACATTGAAGTGAAATATGGACGATGAACATTAAAAACAAGAAGACAATAAATGTGTTTGAAATGTAGTGCTACAGAAGAATCCTGTTGATTAGATGGGTTGATCGGTAACTGATGAAGAGGTAATGAATGAAATCTGGAGAAAAGAAAAGTGTGGCAGAACTTGGCTAAAAGAAAGTGTGTGGTGATGGTAAATGTCTTGAGGCACAAAGGATTGTTAATTTGGTAGTGAAGAGAATCTTGGGGGGAGGAGGGGGAGAGGGATTAAAAATCATGCAGAAAAATGCTTGACGACAGTGAATATGTTCATTAGACGTAGCTTGAAATACTTCTGCAGGTTTTCGTAGGATTAGATTTTTCGGACTGAAGACCACACTGCATCCTCAGTCAGAGCGTTAATTGAATATGGAAGAAAGTAATGTCTCTTGACTTACTTGGGAGGTTTCCCGCTGATTTTTTCAAAAAGAGCAGCTTTTCACGATGTAAAACATACTTGTTGTGTCATTTTTTCGAGATCCTCTCACGCCGACTAAACAAGCCCATTTCGAATCACGCAGCTTTCTTTACCTTCCGCTGATCTTTGTAAAGGTCTCAGATGATCAACCGCATTATTCAGTCGCTCAGACAATAGTTCTGTAAGCCACCCGCTGCCCAAGTGAATTACTTTTATTAAATCTTTTTGGCACCTGCATTTGTCACTATATCATTATATCACTTTCCTTTAGCATGATCGTTTTTGTGCCATACAGGCGTTATGGTGTGGGGAAGGGAGAGGTGGTACTTAATGTTTTAAGGGCGTATCGATCTCCAGATCTTCGAACGCGTTAGACTCACGAGTCAACGTTACTGTGACGCCGTGCTCCTTCCCCTTAGATATTTTCTTCCAGGGATGAATTCGGCACTGACTCATTTTAATGGGTGACTCTGCGGGACAGCATCGAACAGCGCAAGTGGGGGCTGTTTTGAAACGAGAGAGTATTCGGCGAATCTACTGGCCTGCCCATTCACCCGACATTTTATATTTAAACCTGATCGAGCACGTATGGGTTGCGTTGGGGAGAGGTAATGCAGCACGTCCACATGCGTCAACAACCATCCAGCACTTGTCAGCCGCCCTGCTGGAGGACGGAGGGTTGGAATGTCCTACCGCAAGAAGTGTGCATTATATAGGGGGCCATCTTGAATCGAGAGGTGACTGCAGTGCAATTATTGTCTTTGTATAAATGTGTCATTTCTGTTCGACTCACAGCGTATTTATTTCAGTTACGTTCTGTGCTATACTGTAGCAGTTATTTTTATGAATGGTTCGAGTTTTATCCAGCTATGCTACTTGGCAGTAACACATCATGTGAAAGTTACTTCCGTCCTAAAATTTTGCACACCAGTAGTTTTCTTACAATGCGACTTCTGTACCTACATGCAGCGGCGCTCTCTTCAGTGGCCTGTCGAGGTAATTTACCGGTTCATTTATAAATAGCGCGAATAGTAACGGTCCTCCTGCACTTCCTTGTGGTACTCTCTACGGCATAGGATGATATTCTTGCTCATAACACTTATATTCCATACATGCGAAAAGTCAGAGGATGAATGGCTAGATGAAAAGTATGGGAGCGTTAGATGCTGCCTGAATGAAAAGTAAACAAATCTTTACAGAAAGAGCAGCAGCTGTCTATGAATATTAAGAGCCCATATGGCAGTGAAGGCAAGGCTGGAAGATGGGAGGAAAATATATTACAGAAAGAAAAAATGAACTAGATGAGAAGGGCTATATCAAACAGCGAGAAGAATTTAACCCACAAGTAGAAGAGTTAAGTCGTAAAAATGCACCCGAGACATTCCAAATACCCTCAGACATGCAAGAAGAATGTAATAATTGTCTCCAAAGAAGGCTGGCAGGTGTAGGTACTACCTTACCATGAGTTTATTTTACGCTTTTGTGGGGTTAGAGAAAGCTGTTGACTATGTCGTCTGAAATACACACACTTCGGAACTCCGAGGACAGCGTGAATAAAATGCAGGGAGTGATAAGTTACGTACAGCTGGTACAGAACCAAGACTGCAGTAACGAGAGTCGAAGGATATGGAAGGTTCGCAGTAGTCGAGACAGAAGTTACATAGGTCTATAGCCTATCCCCTGCGTCATTGAGCAAGCTGTAAAGGAAACAAAGAAGAAACTTAGAAAATAAATTACTTTCAGGTAGTGTAAAGTAGGACTTAAAGTTTTTCTGATGACATTCTGATTCTGTCAGGACTTGGAAGAGCAGTTGAACGTAATATAGTGACTTGAAACGAGGTTATAAAATTGTCAACGAAAGTGTGAGAAGGGTAATGGAAAGTAGTGAAATAAAATTAGATGATAATGAGGGAATAGTGTAAGGGCCGATCAAAATGTTTACGTTAGTGTCACACTAACACTTTGCCAAAATGTCGCTGGTTATACAGGGTGATCTATTGATCGTTTATTTTATGATAGCTGACTTGTTATAACACTTTCAAAATTACCGTATTAAGATATTCCATTAGTTTCTTAGGTTTATCTGTACAAGAGGCAAAAGGATAAAGAAACGCCTTACCGGTGTAGCTACAGACAGTACCAAATATGAACGCTCTTACAAACTACCTGATGAAAGAGGAAAACGGTTTGTGTATGCTGAGGATCGCTAACTTAATCATTAAAAAAATCCCACAAAACTAAACAATATTGTCCTTCGTAAGATATGACCGAATGCAGTTAAACTTCGACATACTCGGTGGTCCTTCAAAAAGCGAGTTTTCTATTGTTTACAAAGTCAGTTGAGTATGATACGCCCTAGCTAAAGCATCTGTCTTGTAATATTCGTAGCAGAAGTCTCAGAAAATCTATTGAACATTCTGTATCCCTAATTGGCTACCTGCATGAGAAAATCTTCATACGAGTTTAAGCATTGAAAAAATTCATTCTTTAGCCCTATAAATTTTGAAGTGTATGACAATCTAACAGTTACCCTTTTAGAAAGTAATCAGTAAAGATTAGTATTTTCCAACGAGTTGCTTGTTAATTTTGTGTGTTTCACACTAACTGATCATTTCAGAAAAGCATGTAAACGCGTGCACTCTACTCAAACTGTTGTACTAATAAGTAATCTCTCGAGTAACTTATGTATCATCTGCACAGTATAGAGTGTAATTAAGCTCCATACTGCAACTGAAAGGCCACCTAGTTATACACACACACACACACACACACACACACACACACACACACCTGAAACCATGCATTGAAATTAATTGGATGAAACAGTGGTAAGTTCAGTTGTACAGCTTAAGTGGAGGGATATTGCACTAAGTGATTCTACAACACCCAGTAAACAGATTTTCGTAACAGCAATTATCTTTGTGTGCGTCGTAACCGCGGACTCACTTGTCGAGTCAGTCACGACCCCTGCTGCATTCTTAGACTTCTTAGACGCTCGTAAACTTCTACTCGCCAAATGAATTACCTGTTTATGGTGGCGTACATGTCAGCCCTGTTTGCGTGTCCTGGTGGTCTTACGAGGTCTTACTTAAACCAGAAGAGATTGTCACGCCCATACTAACTGGCGTCGCCACTAAGTCTTTTGAGTCTGTGCCAGTTTATAAGCGTTAAAACTAGTAGTCTTAATCGCAGCAAGTTAAGTCCTTGTTTCAGAACCTCTCCGTACACGCTATAGAAAAGGAATATTTATGACTACCTATCAAATAAACGGTATCGCCTATATTTGCAGCAATCTCTGGATCTAAGCAGTGGAGGCTTTCTCGGTGCACATTTAGCAAAATGATAGGAATTCCACCAGCTGATATATTTTAAACCTTGACTTGCCAGTACGTTTTTTATCGTGTATTTATTGATAATGTGACAATTAAATCTGTTTCACGAGTACGTGAAGTGAATTTGGTAACCACTATGAGAAAACAATGCAGTGATGCTATGATAAAATGTAAAACTAAAGAATGTAGCACCATTTTTCGTTTCGCTGATGTTAATAGTGTAGGGTAAACGTAATGTCTGTGAAGTGAGCTTGTGGTAAGGGAGCCGCAAAATAAGAACCAAGAAGGAGTTAAGGTCAGCAAGCTGTCAGACTGACCAAAGTGAGGAAGCAAGGTAGCCAGTAGACTTATATGTTTCTTCCTCGTCTAGTGAGGAGGAAAACTATTCACAGAACACTCAGGCGGCTTTATGTCCTGGCTGTGACCTTGACCTTCAAACGTATTACATCATTCTGAATTGTATTAACTAGTGTTCGTCGCATACGTGTTGACGATATCTGTGTAATCGTTTACTAGGACGGGGACGATAAATCTGCACATCACTGTCCGCTACGACAGAGAGAGAGAGAGAGAGAGAGAGAGAGAGAGAGAGAATCGCCCTTACAAGGACATGAGCGTTATCCAGCTAGCCGGGACTAGACGCTACAACAGACTTCAGCCCAAACAGCCACCGCTGAGCTATGCTGGTGACTAGCCAAGACTTACGTCATCGAGGAACGAACCGGGTTCCCCGAGGTCGCGCTCACAACAGCCTGCAATACAACACGTTTTTCACTTAAACTTCGCTTAACACAGTAGTATGAGATTGGTCACATACATCAGCTACCTAATCTACGCACAGGAAATGTCTACAGAAAAGTTTCAAAGCGGTTAAACTGGAGGAGCAAGAGTAATACTAACCACGTTTCGAAGAAAACCTGCCGTCACTGCTGTGACCATTACAGAAATTAATGCAGCGTTGATCTTACAGGACAGAGTTCGTTCAAAAATATCGATTTGCTGTTGAAAGTACAAATACAGACCAAAAGCGTTTCAAAATAACATTAATCGTTACGCTAACGAAAGACTATATCTGTGTTAAGTGGTAAGTGTACCTCGCTTTAGGCAGAGATGATGTCCAAATGTACTGACAAAATGGCTACTTTGCTTAAACCACTGACACACGAAACAAGTGAAAATAACAGCACACAGGTGGATTTGACAAAGGGCTTCGTGATCATTTTTTTGAGAGGAATAGATGGGGCGGGTTTCAATTTTAACATAGAATGTGAACGACTGTGTGGCTTGTCAGCTACAATGCCTGACAAAAAGGGTGAAGCACCAGCCGTGCTGACGCGGAGTCGAAGGTTCCTTGCCGCGGTTCGTGCGGCCCCCCCCCCCTACCCCCTCCCCACCTGTCGGAGGTTCGAGTCCTTCCTCGGGCGTGGGTATGTGTGTGTGTTGTCCTTAGCGTAACTTAGTTTAAGTTAGAGTAGTAGTGCGTAAGCCTAAGGACCGATGACCTCAGCGGTTTGGTCCCATAGGAACTTACCACAAATTTAAAACCTAAAAGACGTGGTCGGATGTCACTGTAACTTCGTACACACGAACACACCGTTGGCAGGTGTGTAAATAATTAGAATTGCAATTCAGTTTGACAGATCGGCTACCAGAGTGGATTATTTTAGTTCGTGTTTGGTATTGTTACCATACTTTTACGACTGGCTGGTCGAATCGTGCAATATCCCGATTTGTAGGGCATTTGGATATGACAGTAACCCGATGTTGGACTCCGTGGTATTTCACCTTGCTCCTGATGGTGTATGTCAAAAACATAAAGGCGTAACGCGTGCAGCTTGATAAAATTAGATTTATTCAGCTGCACACAGACAAGTCTAACTTGACAATTATCAAAATAATATTAAGAGAAACTCCGTATCTCATGGCGGTGTCTTCCAGCGTGAAGGCAAAATATGGGGATAACCTCTGTAGCTCTATTGGGAACAGCACCGATCGCAATAAACTAGCAATAAAATATTATATAGAACATTCTTGGTCGGTTAAAACCCCTTTTATTCATAAGTTGTGACCGGTTTCGACAATATGTAGATAATCTTCGGACTACACTCTGAGTACAACAGAATAGAGAGTAGCATGTAATGTAATAAACAGTAAGTTGAATATAATTTATACAATGTCATACCCAGTGATGACGTGTGGAGACGATGGCACGGAGCAGGAACTGTGGATACCGCCGTCTGAATTCGACTACTGACTATGTGGCGATGCCATGGAATTAAATACCAGAAGCTCTGCCCCTTGCCTGTCACCTTCATTGCGCCAGTGGCGTCCAGCCCCTGCCGATCTCATGATATGTAATTTTTATTTATTTAATTTTTTAGGGGTTTGTGAAGTATTTCTTCGGTGTTCCACCTCTTCCCATAACGTCGGCTGAAATACTTCTCTTAGGCAACAATCAACAGCAGAAATATGTCGTAGGAAATACATGACATTGTGCTGTACCATCAACTCATATTTATTCTGACTGGTTTCGGTCTTTGATCATCATACAGAGAAAAAGAAAAACGAAGCTTTCACTTGTCATACATCCTGCAACGTGGGAGTAACATCCTTCTATAGTCACAATTATTGCGTACAATAGAATAACAAAGCTTTCTCCTTTGCCACTGAATGGGCCACACCTTCTCGTTGTGAAGCTTTGTTGTTCTGTTGAGCACAGCAATTGTGACTGTAATAAGGATATTGAACTCGTGCTGCAGGGTGTATGACATGTGAAAGCTTTGTTTTTCTTTCTGCCTGGATGATGGTCAAAGACCGAAAAAAGTCAGAATAAATAAGAATTTACAAAACAGCGTCCTGTCATGCAAATTTGGGTGAGTTGCGATACCGCATGCCTGGAGCACTGAATGCCATGCTAAAGTATGGCAATAATTTGATTATCGTCTGCATGATTGACGTACGTCCGCTGGGGAACACATTGAACCTTTGTCAAAGGCAAATGAAAACTGCGATCATAATGGTAATTGTAAAAGTACTCTAAGACTGTACGTGCATGCTTACAAAAGACATAGTCTTGTAAAATCGGATAATTCATTTGAAAATAAAAACTTTGCAGTTTAAGTTAATATTTTTCCAAATTTTCTGTCGTCATTCTCGTGGAAGATATAGTCGTGAAATCTTATGGACCTTCTTGAAACACAGACCGTTCCGTTGCATGGGAGTGTGTGTTAAACAAGATGTTCTAATTCGAGCCCCGCTATGTTCCGACACTGAATTCCATCCTTCTTCCTTCACTTCCAGGCTCTTGTATAACATCTACTGAAGATGCACTCATCACAGTCGGCCCTCTGCTACGCAAAAGACACTTCATTCACAGTTCACAGGACGCCAGCCTCTTCTAGGAACTAGACTAGGAAAGGATGCGGTAATCCCGCCTTGCACTCGCTGTATGGAACTTTCCTTTTCCTTTCCTGGAACGTAGGCCAACGCCAGAGTGACAGGAACGTGAACGTCCAGCTCCTATTAAGGCGAAACCGCGACGAACAGGAATAGCGGAGTCCTCACTATGGCCAGCTGTCAGAACGCAGTCGAGCCGCGCTCTATTGCGGCAAACACGAGAAGTGCCTGCTTGTAACCGGCAGAATTCTGCTCTTGTGATAGGTCGTACGTAGTCTGCTGCATAAGCAAGTCAATACCGTAGTGAGCTTAACTTCTTAATAAGGAATAGGCTTTCAGGCCCGTTGTCGGTTATGCTAAAAGTTCTTGGGCTTTGGTATCGCATAATTCATGTACAATCTTCTGATCCGATGTTTAGGCCTCCTCTCTGAGGCCTTCTTCCAAGAAGTGGTTGTATTGTTGCCCCACAGTGTACAGCTAGTTCGTCCCACAAGACTTCAGTTAGAAGTCTGAAACGATGAATCTGAAAATTCTACAAGAATTACGAGGTATTAATACTCCAGAACACTTCACGCAAGCTTGGAGTGCATCAAACTGGCGACGGATCAGGAGAGTGTGTAATGTATCATCTGGTATACAGAACACAAATTTGTGTCAACGGTACTGGGGAATTATCGAATGAATGGGAAGGCACCACGCCAAAAAAATGTATTATGAGGTTAAAAGAAATTATCTGGATTTTTTTAGTAATTTATATCACTAGCGTTGTAGAAGGTTCTGTCACCAAATAAAAGGAGTACGTCATATTTGTTATTGCGATCTTCGTTATTTAAGAAGAGCGTAATCTTCTCCGTTAGGACGAATAATACAATCTTGCGATTCACCTCTTTTGCCTTATAACATGAACTTAATTAAATACATTGATCTCTCAAAAAAAAGGGGGAAAATTGCTTGTGTTTTCCGTATGATACTCGCTCACTGTGTGTGCAATGCCGTGCGAGCCAGTACCAATGTTTCTTATAAAGCCCAGAAGTTTCGAAAACCTCTCTCTTCCAAGAACACAACGGATATCACCATGGCTTCGCTATGGCTACACAGTGGCGATTTCTACATTGGGATTATTATTATGTTACATATCAGGACATCCTTCCTTTCCTGATAATCTGACTGAAGAAAAGAACCTATTTAAGACCTTTTGGGAGTGTTACAAAGAGACGGAATATGTAGAGCGTAAGAACAATATCAGCTGTGCACGAATAGATGGAGCGTTATTACAATCAAATGCTTCCACAAGCACTTCTGACATGATATGGACGCAATATAAAACTGGACGGTCTCCTAATATTCATTGGGGTTGTTGGTCACATTCGTGTGTATGAATAACAGTATGAATACCTAACGAGCGGATTAGGATACAGACTCCAGGAATCTCTAAGGAAAGAATAATAGTTTCACAGTTTACGTAATCAGTCGCGCAACAGAAATTACAAGAAACTTCTACTCGCTACTCCAGGATAGGAAATCCTCATGATCAAAAATGAGGAATGTATAGTGGATGGAAGTTGGGTTCAAAGTCTTCTGGCAAAATTACGTACAAGCATTCGTTTTGCTCAGGAAAATTGGTCCTATCGAAAGAAATTACTCTCCAACAGAAACTATTGCTTTTGTTACACTTCGTGGTTGGCCAACACAATGGTAATATGGGGAAAATGGTTATCTAATCATAACAAGATCAGTAAATAGCACTAACGAATACAACTAATAAGTCACAGTACTCCTTCCTTTTCCGTGCTGCATGTCTGTCCTCCTCCTATTCTTTCTCCCCTCGTTCTTAATTTTTTTGATCCATCTGCTTATTTCTAACATAACAAAATATAAGATTTCTGCGTTGCGAGAACATGAAGATGAACTTCTGAAAACGTCAGTCAGGCGTTTGTGTGGTGTATACCTAAGGCTTCTTCTACACCAGCCTTAAAACCTCGGTCTGCTAAATAGCACAAAAATGTTTTCATTTTCGCTTCTTTTGAAAGGTCGCTGCCTCTTCTTTCATGGATTTCGATAAGGAAGTTTGCCAGCTGCCAGCCAAATAATGTTTTTATTGTTAAACCTGTTTAAACTTCTACACTTTCTCTCTACAGTATTTCTGTGGGCTACTATCGTTTTTGCCTTTCGAGCAACATAAATTCTGTCATATTTACTGAAAGAACTTGGTAATAGTTAATCTCAACAGAGCTTAATCGGCTCTAAGTATTCTACAGAGCTCGCTTCAAAAAACAGATGTTCTCCACTTGTGAGAAACTTCTCTAGTGTTAGTTGTACGAAATCGGACATTGTTCTTTGCCTTGAGCAACATCCCCCACCCTCTTACTCAAGCTGAGAACGTTCTCGGGTGAATTATAACCTCCGAGCCGCGTTACTCATGGGAACCTGAAAATATTCTCCGAAATTCCGATAATAAAGTACATTCTCCGCTTTATCCATGCGACCCACCGTTGCTGCTTGAGGTGGCATTTCAGTGTCGCACCTTGTACACTCCCAAACTCCTACAGATTTCATCATATATGCTTCCCATTAGATCGTATATCGATAATAACTAAGTGTCGTTATTTTCTACCCTTCCTTGTAACTTTAATGACCAACGGTGTACATGTCGCTGCTAGTGTGAACCACAATGACGAACAAGTGCACCTTTCTCGGCTCACCGTCACATGTATACTGATGCGCAGCTCACACCTACATGTTACATAGGTATTCGGAACGCGTTATCAGCTTCCAGCGTCCTGAAAGGCCCACCAGAAGAATTCACTAAAACTGAATCAATTGTTCGAATAATGATCTATGTCATCCCAGCTCATCCACAGTGATTGTGGGGCGAGGATAGACTCATACTGCCTGCATTTTACGGGCATTACTTTTCGTTGTATTATCATTTGGGCTGTGGTTAAGATGGCCCGTCGCAGGTAATGATTTTTGGAGCTTTAGATCAGCAGACAGAACGAGTAACGCATATATAAATGAATAATTTATTTTGAAAATTAAGTTAAAAAAGGTAAACTGGTCGAAGCATTTAGAAAAACTGTGGAACTATTTACTCCAGGCTGCTATGAATGAAACACTAAGAGATCACAGTGTGGGACATGCAATGATAGGATGATTTCAACTGTTGCCTAATCTCTGAAATTCAGATGACGATGAGGGCGGTGATGGTGGCGGTGATTATCATTCATCAGATTTCGAAATCCCACATTTGTCAAAATATGAGCATATACCCGCACATTTAATCGACGCACTCTTTTTTTCCAATACTGGAGTCTCCCTTTGGCATCGCACTGTTATGACGATTCCCGTCAGACACTGCAGTTGTCTCATATCAAAACATTACCGCAAATCAAAAAAACTATTAATCAAAACTAACTTCGTTGGTGATATCACTGTTTTTCATAGCTGTGTCTATTGATTCGTCATTTGCTGTTTCACTCGCGGATCACAATAGCGACTCTTTGTTAGAATCTGTACTGAAATTGTATTTTCAGTTTCATCGTCCAAAGTATCTCTTTTTTAGTAGTCGTCAGACACTTTTTGGCGCGATATGCGGCTCTTATAGTTTTCAAATGTCACGGCTGTAATATCTAATGAAACAGCATCAAACGTAAACTGACCCTATAGCCTATCAAGAGTGCTGGGGTTTTCCTGTGGTGGATGTCTGGATGAGGTCCCCTCTGCCGTGTGAGGTCAACTAAAAAGCTGCTAGGGCATAAAAGAAGCGAAATTGAGACGTACGTCATTGATGTGGCATTACGTCAAAAGGCTTGCAGCAAGATGGTTGACACACAACACTCATTTATTAGCAGAAAAAAAGTTATTTTTTCGGTTCAAAAATGGTTCAAATGGCTGTGAGCACTATGCGACTTAACTTCTGAGGTCATCAGTCGCCTAGAACTTAGAACTAATTAAACCTAACTAACCTAAGGACATCACACACATCCATGCCCGAGGCAGAATTCGAACCTGCGACCGGATCTTGTTCCTTGCATGGTTCCAGATGAGTTCTATAATTTAGGTGTACGCAAAATTTTGTCAATGAAATAAAGAGATGGAGGTTGGCATTCCTTAAATACCCACAAATTTCCCTGGTTTTTACGTATTTTTAATTTTAATCTGTGCTTTTCTACGTGATAGTCCGAAGTACTCCTATTACATAGAGAAGAATAATTTGGCATAAAATTACCATCTGGAGAACGATCATGATGCACATAATTTTTATTTAATTGTCTTGATCACAGAGATTTGTGAATAGAATTACCGGTTTCGGCCATGTAAATGCCATCTTTAGACCTTCTCATTCTGCTGCAATGGTGTTATTCTTATGTGTTATGACTTCTAACATTGCAGCAGAATGAGAGGGTCTAAAGATGACTTTTCCATGACTGTAAGCGGTAAAACTATTCAAAAAGCTGTGCGATCAAGATAAAGTTGTATAGAGGAGAAGTGATCAAGGAAGGAAACCTCGTACAGAAACTAACCGTTGCCTGGTACTCTTCACACGGTGTCACTTGGCAACAGTTATTCACAGTGCAGTGTGTATGAATCGGCGATTCGTCTACGTAATCCAGGGCTTAAATATTTCGGCTGGAACGGCGTTCCGGTACTTCCAAGTTTTTGTAAACTCACTGGAATTAGTCCACGCACTGATAAGTCGACCTTTCTCCTGGCGCTCATGTCTCAGGTCGACTTAGGCCTCCCTGATATTTAATGTTGTGGGCGGAGACGGAAGCTCCATCGCAAGTCAAAGCGATTAAAAGCTCTTTCAAAAAGTCATAGCTTAGAGCTAGTGAGTCTGCTGTAAAAGTTCTTCCAAGGTGCCAGATGCTGCTATGTCATACGCCGAGCAGTTACGATGCAACTATTTGCACGTTGCGGCTGGCAGCGGTTCAAAATGGTTCAAATGGCTCTGAACACTATGGGACTTAACTGCTGTGGTCATCAGTCCCCTAGAACTTAGAACTACTTAAACCTACCTAACCTCAGGACATCACGCACATCCATGCCCGAGGCAGGATTCGAACCTGCGACCGTAGTGGTCGCGCGGTTCCAGACTGTAGCGCCTAGAACCGCTCGGCCACTCTGGCCGGCGCAGCGGTTCAGAACATGTCGTCATAGTCACGAAGACTACCGACTTGTGCCAAATGTATCGAGGAGAACTAGGGAGGAAAGCGACACTGCTACGGAGGCAGACTGTAGCACCTGTTGTTTATATTAAATCTTGTGGTTTTATTGTTTTGATTATAAGAAATTATGCTTTGAAAGCCGGTATTTCAAAACAATATTTTGTGAAAAATAATTTCTCATTGTAAATTTATCAAAGTTCTGAAAATTCGAAGCTTGGGATTTTTATGGCGGGAAGGGAAGGGAAGGGAAGGTAGGGGATGGGGAGGGGGGGGTTATATGGTTGAAGAGGGGCGTTCAAGCTCCTAAACTTCTAAAAATATAAGCACTAAAATATACCACTGGCCCCTTCAATTCTGACTTAATTGTTTCTTTAAAGAATGTAACATAGTAAATGAAAAGCACCAGTTTGCTTTTGTTCTGCTGATAGTTGAATGCTGCTTCGCTCTGCATTGTGATCCTCTTTCTTTAACTTGCACGCCACTAATTTACCGAACTTCCCGTTCGCTAATATTTGCTTGCACCTTCCGTAGCCTTCTCAGTATGCAGCACTCACACACCTGCTCGTTCTCATTGTCAGTAAACTTAATGACGTTAACACCAAGTTGTCACAACTTCCCACGAAGATATTTTCCGCGATCGCATTTCGTTCCTGCACAGCGTGGTAACAACCCATGTTATCTTGAATTGAACTGCGGCTACCTAGTCACGTGATAAAGTTTTTACTACGGCAGGGTAACGACTAACCAGTTATCTTCGTTGAGTAATAACTCTGGACGATACGCGCAGATGTCTCGTGTTTACGATCCCAAGGCAACACTGTTAGCGCGATAAATAGCGGCTAGATCGTGAGTGTCTGGCGCGTGGGACTCCCCCCATCTCCAAGGTCGCGCAGAACGTTGCGTCTCCTGTGCGCCAAGCACGTACTGGGAGCACTTCGAATCGGAGAAACGGCCGTCACCACAGACCCGGCTACTGTGTTGACGACAGGGATTGCCACGGCACAGTAAAATCATGAGATAACTTAATGGTAGTCAAGAAATAGCGAGCAGCCATACGATGCTTGCTGTGGCGCACCAGAGCCACCGCGCCATACACGCAGTCCTTCTGACTGCTAGTCATGGGACGTACAAACGGCTAAAAAAAAATTTACTCCTCTCCTCTGCAAATTTTCGAATATTTGGACTTAGATTCAAAAATCAGATGACTCTAAGCACTACGGGACTTGACATCTGTGGTCATCAGACCCCTAGAACTTAGAACTACTTAAACCTAACTAACCTAAGGACATCACACACATCCATGCCCGAAGCAGGATTCGAACCTGCGGCCGTAGCAGCAGCGCGGCTCCTGACTGAAGCGCCTAGAACCGCTCGGCCACAGCGGCCGGCCGGGCTTTGATTCAAGGAAAACCTTTTGAACTAAATAATTGGTCAGGTGCGAGTAGGACTCGCGCACTGAGCGTTCCGTACAAAATTATGAATGTGGACGGTTCACCCATCCCGGGACTCGAGTATCTCGACGAATTTTGCCTATTATCGACATTAATACTGACATGATATCGCTCCCGGCTATTCCAAGACTTTCGAGAATGTTTCAATGTTAAGTTTTAAGTCGGATGAAACTGACAAATATTTTTTTCGAATAACAGAATTACACATTTACAATTTCCGTTTTTTTTCCTTTTACTGTGAAACTTTCCTTCTTGCGAAATGTCATGGTTCAGGGCCAACGTGAAGTAACCTATAGATTTTGACGAATTAGTTCGCGAGTATCAAAATACACTCCTGGAAATTGAAATAAGAACACCGTGAATTCATTGTCCCAGGAAGGGGAAACTTTATTGACACATTCCTGGGGTCAGATACATCACATGACCACACTGACAGAACCACAGGCACATAGACACAGGCAACAGAGCATGCACAATGTCGGCACTAGTACAGTGTATATCCACCTTTCGCAGCAATGCAGGCTGCTATTCTCCCATGGAGACGATCGTAGAGATGCTGGATGTAGTCCTGTGGAACGGCTTGCCATGCCATTTCCACCTGGCGCCTCAGTTGGACCAGCGTACGTGCTGGACGTGCAGACCGCGTGAGACGACGCTTCATCCAGTCCCAAACATGCTCAATGGGGGACAGATCCGGAGATCTTGCTGGCCAGGGTAGTTGACTTACACCTTCTAGAGCACGTTGGGTGGCACGGGATACATGCGGACGTGCATTGTCCTGTTGGAACAGCAAGTTCCCTTGCCGGTCTAGGAATGGTAGAACGATGGGTTCGATGACGGTTTGGATGTACCGTGCACTATTCAGTGTCCCCTCGACGATCACCAGTGGTGTACGGCCAGTGTAGGAGATCGCTCCCCACACCATGATGCCGGGTGTTGGCCCTGTGTGCCTCGGTCGTATGCAGTCCTGATTGTGGCGCTCACCTGCACGGCGCCAAACACGCATACGACCATCATTGGCACCAAGGCAGAAGCGACTCTCATCGCGACGTCGACACGTCTCCATTCGTCCCTCCATTCACGCCTGTCGCGACACCACTGGAGGCGGGCTGCACGATGTTGGGGCGTGAGCGGAAGACGGCCTAACGGTGTGCGGGACCGTAGCCCAGCTTCATGGAGACGGTTGCGAATGGTCCTCGCCGATACCCCAGGAGCAACAGTGTCCCTAATTTGCTGGGAAGTGGCGGTGCGGTCCCCTACGGCACTGCGTAGGATCCTACGGTCTTGGCGTGCATCCGTGCGTCGCTGCGGTCCGGTCCCAGGTCGACGGGCACGTGCACCTTCCGCCGACCACTGGCGACAACATCGATGTACTGTGGAGACCTCACGCCCCACGTGTTGAGCAATTCGGCGGTACGTCCACCCGGCCTCCCGCATGCCCACTATACGCCCTCGCTCAAAGTCCGTCAACTGCACATACGGTTCACGTCCACGCTGTCGCGGCATGCTACCAGTGTTAAAGACTGCGATGGAGCTCCGTATGCCACGGCAAACTGGCTGACACTGACGGCGGCGGTGCACAAATGCTGCGCAGCTAGCGCCATTCGACGGCCAACACCGCGGTTCCTGGTGTGTCCGCTGTGCCGTGCGTGTGATCATTGCTTGTACAGCCCCCTCGCAGTGTCCGGAGCAAGTATGGTGGGTCTGACACACCGGTGTCAATGTGTTCTTTTTTCCATTTCCAGGAGTGTATGTGACACAAATGGCCGTATCTTTTCATTGTATTCACTTAGAAGCTTCAGTTTATTACACAGCCAAGGGATCGTACACCTTAGTACGACATAAATCTCAACTTGGTGCATCCACTGGTTCCTGAGAAAGGGGGTTTTTGTTCAAAATGTTCAAATGTGTGTGAAATCTTATGGGACTTAACTGCTAAGGTCATCAGTCCCTAAGCTTACGCACTACTTAACCTAAATTATCCTAAGGACAAACACACACACCCATGCCCGAGGGAGGACTCGAACCTCCGCCGGGACCAGCCGCACAGTCCATGACTGCAGCGCCTGAGACCGCTCGGCTAATCCCGCGCGGCAAAGGGGGTTTTTAACAGACCGACAGGCATACAAACGGACAAAAATTGAGTATACAAGGGTTCCGTTTTTACCGATTGTCGTGCGGAAACCTAAAAATACCTTTATTGTGAAATGAAAGCGAAGTAATTACCAAAATAAAAGCAATCTGGTCGAAAGTATACATCTTCGTGCAACTGTGAAATCAAAATTTGCTGCTATATAACATGCAATATTGGTTAACAAGATGGTGCTCAAGTCTATCCCACTCTTCGACGGTTGGTAATCGACATCCCTCGAATCACGCTCAGTACCTACTAAAAAGCAACCGGCATCTGTACACGTTACTAGCCCCAAACATCACTGATCGTCCTCCACGCTGAACCGGGGCGAATGTCTGCCCGTGATGTTCGTTGTCACTTGGCCGCCACCAAACTCTTCGACCACCGTCAGACATCAGCCAAACCGTGCACCCGCTGGCGCTGATAACTCGACACTAATGACCCAAATTCCGTTCAAAATGTTCGCTTGCCCATCTTCACCGCACACCGGCGCGTTGGGAGGTTTGTAATGGACGTTTAGAGACCAAAACGATCACATGGGGAACATTTTGTACTGTCCCAGTTGGGAGTCCTACCACTCCTGTCTAAAATAGAGTGCAGAATTCTGTTCCATTCTCTTCAGAGTACCTCTGAGCGATAATCTGCAGATAGCGATCACCAGTGGTGTTAGCGACAGCGAGTGACCACTCCGACGCAGATCTTCAGTGTATTGTGTCTCACCGTAACAGTTCAAAATTAAAATGACTCGGTGGGCAACTTCCCGTGCAAACGAAATTTTTTGTCGTAATGTGACAGTGCGCACACAGTCACATCTTGAAATTACCCTGCGAGGCGTGTTGACAGACCCACAAACCGCGCTGCTCGTTTTTTACACAGTGGGTTGTTCTACATAACCACACCACACCACAACCCAGTTGAACCGTTCAGGTAGATGATGAAAGCATTTTGTAAAGAGAATATACATATGCTATATAACGTAGCACCTGACACTCCTGCCATCATCTCTCACAGATGAGCGACGCAGAGAATTACTCTCCCATAACCTGCATCAGTTTTTGCGTCGAGTCACTCCACAGGCGAATTGAACTTAAGCACATTGGAACACCACACTATCACTCTCGAATCACGTCGGAGTGGTGGAGACATGTTACTGGTTCACACAGAAGAATGACACTTCCAAATAGTTTCTAGTGGCTGTGAACCCAGCTACAAAAAATACAGTTGATTAATTTATTACCTTGAAAGTGTATGAAAATATAAAGAAAACAACTCGCTTCGGTAAAAGCGACTTTGCTTGAAACGTCCCCTTTGAAAAATTATACATGACTGTGCTTGAACTGACACACAATATTTTTGGCGCAACGCAATCTGACTTTCAGTAATCCCTACAAAAGAATGGCCCTGACTAACATTAACCTATACGTTTCACAAATCACTTACCTCACAAAAATCTTCGTTACTCGAACTACTGCAAAACAGCGAGCGCCACTACTGCCAGCTAAATAAAAGATTCAAACTACGGAAGGCACTAACTACTGATAGGCATAGTTAGCAAATGAAATATTTTAATAGAGAACAAAAAATATATTTACCTTATTAGTCATAATATATATATATATATATATATATATATATATATATATATATATATATATATATATAATCTCAGTTCATGACATCCATTCTTCCGTGCGGTTAAAGGCGCTGCAGTCTGGAACCGCAAGACCGCTACAGTCGCAGGTTCGAATCCTGCCTCGGGCTTGGATGTTTGTGATGTCCTTAGGTTAGTTAGGTTTAACTAGTTCTAAGTTCTAGGGGACTAATGACCTCAGCAGTTGAGTCCCATAGTGCTCAGAGCCATTTGAACCATTTTTTGAACATCCATTCTTACAAATCTACTGTTTCTGATGGACACACCTCCAGATTATCCATTCTCAAAAATCCGCCATCTCACTTCCCCACATCCACCACTGCTGGCGGCTCACCTCCAACTGCGCAACGCTACGCGCTGTGAACATACAGCTGCCCAACACTACAATGGCAGACAACAATGCAAACTAGCCACAGACTGCACACAGCACTGTCAGTGATTTTTATACAGAGCGCTACGTGGCGTTACCAATAAGAAAACCTAAACAGCCTACTTACATGCTTTATACAAGCAAATTATAATCCACTCTAAAAATTAATAAAGGTCAATTGTGAAGACCATTAAACACTTAAAATAGATGAGAATGATTGGAATTATTCATATTTATCTAAAAGCACGTTGTGAAAGCCACTGTTAAATACACAGGATGAATTTTTTCACCATGTACAAACTCTAGGAATTGATCGATGAGAGGATAAGGAACAAAAAAGGTCAAATGAACTTCTGTCCGGAAGTGCATGGTTCCCATGTTAGAGATCATTTCTTCAGTCATACTTTGTTACAGAGACTGCGTCTAATACGCGCTGTACGATGCAGTCACTGTTACAGTATATGTGGTTTCCTCCTGGAGGGTGGTACTGTTTCTCATGCCCCATGCCCTAGCGCCCTCTCCTGCCATAGTAACTGGGAATGTTGTGTCCGATTCACTTCTCGTGCTGACTCTCCTTGCAGTGGATGTGATACAGTGTTGTACACAATGTTTCCGTACTCGAATCGAGAGCTTGTCGACATAGTGTTTGCTTATGGAAAGGAAAATGGCAACGGGCGGCGGGCAAGAAGGTGTATCAGAAGACCTATCCCCGCCGACAACAACCATAGCAATGTTTGCAAAAGTGTTTCGCCGTTTGTCTGAGACGGGATCATTTCAGGAAGCAACAAATGATGAAGGACGTACTCGAAATTTTCGGACACCAGCCTTGGAGGGAAATGTGATTAACACCGTGGTAGGCGACCGCCATGTGAGTACCAGGCAGTCGGCCCGCCAGTGCAGGGTAAGCCAGACGACCGTGTGGAACATTCTCCATGACAATTGTTACTACCCTTATCACTTACAGCTTGTTCTGGGCTTACTAGCGATACACTTTCAACATCGTTCTACTGCCTTTGAATTTGTTCTGATTATGTTACCATGCTTTATCATGCGTTGGAACAATAACGTAATAAGAGTCCGTGCCGAAAGGCAATATCTCCCAATTCTTTACGGGAAAACTTGTAAGGCTTTTTAAATAAAACAACCGTTGTTAACATTCCACATCTTTAGCTTCCTGCCTACTTACTTACTTCTCAACATAATCGTCCTAGCGACGAACACATCTCTCCAACAAGAGACCAGTTTGCTGATACCGTCACTGTAGAACGTTTGAATTTGCTGTCCGAGCCGCAAAATAGCCTGTACTTGCACTGCTTCATCAGTATCAAAGTGAAGTCCTCGAAGGTGTTCAAGTTTTGGAAACAGACGAAAATCGGATGGGACCAAGCCGGGACTGTATGCAGGGTAATCAATGACAGTTAACCCAACATTTGTTTTCTTTAAAAAGCTTTAAGAGTTCACGCATAAAAAATTCAGAGACATTACTTTTCAGCATACCATGATATTTTCACGACATCTGACTCCGTAGCTGAGTGGTCAGTATAGATAGATGCCATGCGTGGGATCCCTGCTCGATTCCTGGGTCCGTGTGTCGACCACATACACTTCCATATGGCATCCACAAGACGCCAAATGACAAAGGATGACACGGTGGTCGATAAACATTCCATGGGGCTTTAGGATCTGGAAAAGAAGTCGTTTGCTTACACGGTGTTACGTGCTCAAGATGAATTTTGTAATCGGATACTATCTGTTTATTTCTCTTTGCTCCATAACTGTATTTGATCTTTGACTTCGAGGGTTCATTATGGCGTTTAACTCTCATGTGCTGCAGTCGAAGCATCTATACATTGTGCCGTGCTGTCAGACGCCCTGATATGTTTCTGGGCAACTCATCCGCACACGGTTTGTATGCGTATCCACAATGAGAAAATAAATTTTCTATGGGCGTCATTACGTGAAACTATAGGTCAGGGAAGCAAGGTACACGTTTTACTTGGAAATTCCACGCCCTGTGGGGCCAAGCACTATTCTGCGTTGGATATGCCTGAATGAAGGTAGAGTTCTTCTATTACAGCACTGATGTAGGAGTTGCTATTCAGATTGTCCGCAATGTGTGCAGAAATCGAGATAATGTGTTGTATCCAATTTCATCCCAATCATCACACTTGGAATTTGCCCAGTATGCTGCAAATCTAAATCAAAATCTAAATCTAAATTCAGCAAGCCGCCAAACGGTATTTGAGGGAGAGTACTTCTGGAATCACTTCTCCTCCCTCCCCAGTCCAGTTCGCGAAGAAGGAATGTTGTTAAATCTTCGTTTTGCCATTTGTCATCACTCTTTTGGCTGGTTTGATGCAGCCAACGACATTCCTCCTTCATCAATTGCCTCATCCCTGAGTAGCGCCTACACCCAACGTCATCGATATTTGTTGGATATACTCCATTCTCTGTCTACCTCTAGAGCTTTTACCCTCTACAGCTCCCTCCAGTTATCCCCTAGCATCGTTACACATGTTGTGGCATCCTATCCCTTTTCTAGTGAGTGATTTCCACGTCTTCCATTTCTCGCCGACTTGCCTCATTTCTTACTTTATCAGTTATTTTCCAGCATCCTTCTTTAACACCGCACCTCAAAAGCTTCGATCTTCTTCTATTCTGGTTTTCACTTCCATACTACACTGACCTCAGAGTACTGACCCCTTTAAATTTCTTTCTGAAGTTCATGCCTGTGTTTGATACCAGCAAGGGACCTCCTATTTGCTCGTGCTAGTTAGCTTTTTATATCCCCCTTGCTTTGTCCATTATGGGTCATTATTCTTGCAATGTAGCAGAATTCCTGCACTTCGTCTGTTACGTGGCCTCCAATATTGATGTTACCCTCATCGCAAACCTCATTTTTGCTACTCCTCGTTACGTTAGTCTTTCTTGGATTTACTCTGAATTCTCTGTTCATTTGATTGTTCATCCCATCCAACAGGTCTTTTAATTCTTCCTCACTTTCACTCATGGCAGCCACGTCATCAGTGAATCTTATTAGTGGTACCTTTTCACCCCAAATTTTAATCCCACTCCTGAACCTTCCTTTAAATTCCGTCATTGCCCCTTCGATATACGGGTTAAAGAGTGTGGGAGAAAATGACTTCTTCCCTTACACCCTTTTTAATCAGAGCATTTCGTTCTTAGTAGGCAGTTCTTATTGTTCCCTTTTGATTCTTGTACATACCGTGCATTACCCGTCTTCCCTCCAGTAAGTACCTCGAAACGTTTCTTTCGTCTTCATGTCGGAGCTCCGTGGTGTTGCACGAAGTCACGACCATAATCCAAATCATGTGACGGACTTCTCCGCAGACGTAATAGGAAAAATGATTATTTCTCTGCCCTGATACACTACCAATCATTCTAAATAAGGATCACCAACCTCGCCTCGCCTTGACTCGCGAGACGGGTTTAAACCTATCACTTCTCTAGTCAGTAACAAAAGTTCTTTATCTACCTAACTACTTTCTGTAAAGATTCAGAGATTCGACCAGTGGACTGGAATATGGTCACCGCTAACAGTCCAATAAATTGCCTCCAAATGGTTTCTAGAAATCCCCGTCTATAACCGCCACAACAAAACAGGAATACAGTTCAAAGTCAGTGAAAATAGGGACACAAAAACACCGAAAGAAATATAAGGTGTTTCAAAAATACTTTTGGGACAGGTTCCTTACATCAAAACTATACAAAAAGTTGGTACAAACGTATGTTCGAAAACCTTTCGTTTCCGAGCTAATAGCGAATGTTAAAAATTTAAGTGATTGGAATTCAATGGTTTTGCAGGCTTTCAGGACACGTCGATGAAGAGTTTCTGTATCCGGGTGGTCTGCTGCATAGAGCAGTCGTTTAAGGTACCCCAGAAATAATGATCCAAAGGACTGAGGCTCTGAGCACTATGGGACTCAACATCTTAGGTCATAAGTCCCCTAGAACTTAGAACTACTTAAACCTAACTAACCTAAGGACATCACACACACCCATGCCCTCCAAAGGACTGAGGTCTCTACCTATTCATCTACCTATTCATCCTCCTCTACCTATTCATCTGTCATGTTGGTTACCAGCCAGTGCGTCTCGAACTCGAAGACTGAAATGTGGCGGAGCTCCATCATTCATAAACTACATGTTTCTTCTGTTTTGCAGGGGCACATCTTATAGTAGGTCCCGGAGGTTATTCTGAATAAAGTTCCTGTAGGCAGCTTCTATAAGACATGCCGAGAGAAAGTATAACCCTACCAGACAGTCACCTACAATTTCAGCCCACACATTAATCTTAGACTGATGCTAATGTCTAACCTGTACTGCAGCATGAGTATAGCGATCAGCCCATATGTCTTGGTTATGGAAATTTGTTATTCCGTCTCTTCCAAACGTTACCTCATCTGCGAAAAAAAAAAAACTGGTGAGACAAACAGTGGATTGGCAGTTAGCGCAACAAACCATCGGCAAAAGTTCTCTGTTGGCAGATGATCGGCAGGCGTAAGGTCCTGCACAAATTGCGATGGTATGGATACTTGAATTGCACTTGAAGTATCCTCCATGCTAAACTTGGCGACGTGTCTTGCGCTGATACCTGCCTCTTCTTCGACAGCCCGTAGAACGTGTTCTTTCTGGTCAGGTGTACGAGCAACTTGTCACCTTCCTCGGTCAATAGTCTGTGATGCTATGGATCCTGTATCGGCGTAATGACGATACATGGCACCAAAGGTTGAGTGACTCGGCTCTCTTAGGTCCATAAACGCCGTCTGATAGAGCCGTGCGGTTTCGTATCCATAACCATGTCAGGGATGTACCTGTAAGGCCACTGAACGTCAGCTTTCATCAGCAACTCGAAAACGAAGGATTTTCGAACATACGTTTGCATGAGCTTTCTTTTTGTTTTTTTGTATGGAACCTGTCCCCAAAATTTGTAAAAGTATTTTTGAAATAGCCTGTGTAATTTACTGGCTGCTACTAAACCTCACCAAGTCCGTCTAGTTTAGCTGAAACGCTAGCGTTCAGTTAACTACTGGCTTCGCGATCTGTTGCAAGCACTCTTGTCTAATCAGCACGTGCACGTTCACTTGAAAGCCCCTCTTCCTAGAAAGCTAAAAAGTTAGACTCAAAATCCATGTCCCTGTACGGAAACGTACTTTCGGTGTGTCTCAATTTGTAGTACTGCAAGAAATAACTCTGTTGATCACGAAGCATCAAACTTTCCTAACATCTAAACCGATACTCGCGGCGCAGAGGGCACACAACACCACCTATACCCTGAGAGCTGTCGGCCAATTCTTCGAATCCGTGAGCTCCAGAATGCATTCCAACCAAGCAAATACTGCTCCGCTTAATACGGCTTCTGTAAGGTACAGCTTTGTGGAGGAACTTTTCTGTTTCTCTGCATGGAATCAGAAAGCTGTAAACCAGCCATGTAAGCTCTGGCAATAAGCCATTTAGGAGGATTAGGGAAAGACCAGCCAATCACCTGGTTGGAGTGTACCCCCTGCTCCCGGATACTGGTTTAACAAGACACAGTAGCCACCTTTACAGTACACAGGATCGGCTCGCGAATGATGTTACAACCTATTTTTCTGAGACTTTCAATCTTCTTGTACAATTTTACGCTATCGAACATTTATTCTAGTTCGACAAATCCCATGAAAGTGCTATGTTTTTCTCGAGTCTTGCCTGTATTGTAAAGCAGAACGCCAGATCTCCCCTGGTACCTGTACCTTTCGTAAAGCCAAACTGGTAGTCATATAAACGCTGGGTGTGTGCTCTAATTTCTGTGCAATAATACAAGGTATGAGATAGCGGTCACCCCAGTAGCGGTCATGATTGTATGCACACAGGTTGAACGCGACACTTCGGACAATACATTTTGCCACTCAGCACGCCACCAATGGCATTCAATTGCTCGCAGCTGGCTGAGGTATTTGCAGTTTCTGGACAATGGAAACTGACGCAACGGCGTGTGTGGCATCCGTCTAGCCCGCAGCAGACGCGTCGGGCCGTCGAAAGACATGTAGTAGTAGTAGTGGTGGTGGTGGTGGTGGTGGTGGTGGTGGTTAGTGTTTAACGTCCCGTCGACAACGAGATCATTAGAGACGGAGCGCAAGCTCGGGTTAGGGAAGGAGTGGGAAGGAAATCGGCCGTGCCCTTTCAAAGGAGCCATCCCGGCATTTGCCTGAAACGATTTAGGGAAATCACGGAAAACCTAAATCAGGATGGCTGGAGACGGGATTGAACCGTCGTCCTCCCGAATGCGAGTCCAGTGTGCTAACCACTGCGCCACCTCGCTCGGTCCAGTAGTAGTAGTAGTAGTAGTAGTAGTAGTAGTAGTAGTAGTAATTTTATTCATTCATAGATCTCTTTTTACGAATATATATATATATATATATATATATATATATATATATATATATATATATATATATATACAAATCTTGGTATTACAATTTAAGAAAAACAACAGCAAATTAATTCACATGTACAGACACTTACAGACTTGCAGACCTAGTAGACACGACGGGGACAAGTAGTCGGCCGTGGCCTTAAGATATGAACCATCCTGGCATTCGGCTGAAGAAATTTAGGGGAACCACGGAAAACCTAAACCAGGATGACTGGAAGAAGATGAGTGTCTCTAGCCTCCTGAATAGAAGGCAACTTCGTTCAAAACAGTGCTGTCTCATTCGATTTACCCCTAATGTGCAATACTGCTTTACAAATAAGTTATTTAATACTGAAAAAGGCTAATTCTACGCTGTTCATTCGTTGCTCAAGCTCAGTCACTACACACACAACAGACACAATACATACATTGTCCATAAAACTATGCACGCTATCAGCTGGTATCAGGACAAATATATGCGCGGAACTTAACATTTGCTAGCCTGTAAAACTGAGTCAGTATCCCTCTGTAACGAGTGAGATGTTGAGTTCAGCAAAAAGATGTGTTGTTGGTATTACAAATTGTATAGCTTTGGAAGTAACTTTTTAAGGAAATGGAGAAAAGAAGGGAAACAATGTAGTTTGAAAGCGTTATGTGGCATGTTAAATGTTTAATTATCATTATTATTATTTATTTTTTTGAATTTTTCTCCAAACCCCTAATCTGTGTTATCTAAGTAATTCTTCACTGTATAGAATAGATTACGTGACTGGTACTTTTTAACTGCCTTTTAAAAGAAGTTTTAGAAATTTCCTTAATCTCCTGTGGTAATTTACTGTACAGGTTTTCCGCGGTAGAAAATGCTGGTTTGGGTTTTATGTTTATTCCTCCGTGGTAAATGAAAGTTGATTCCAGATCTTGTTCCACTGTCACGCACAGAGCTGTTTGGGCAGTAATTGTCAATGCCATTTGTGATGCGTGCACCTGATTGGCAAATGTATTCACACGGCGTAGCTAAAATCTCGAACGTTTTGAACCGATCTTTATAGTAAGCTCGACTACTATTTTTGGCTATTGTTATTATAGTGCTTCGTTCAGTTTGAAAATTGTGTTAATATTTTATTTATTTGTTTCCCAGAAAAAAATGCCGTAGTTACGAACTCAGTGTACTCATGAACAGTACGTAAGGAAAAGACACTGGCTGTTACATACTGATGACAAGACTAAGGGCATAACATACTGATGACATTGTCTTTTCAAGTACCTTTGTGCGTTCACACCTATTCAGCTGAGAATCAATATTCATCCCTAGAAATTTTGCATGTGTTAGACAGTCTGTAGAGCTGCCATCTACATCTAATTTAAGTGCCATTTTCCTTCCTCGAACTGAAATTCATGACATTTGTTCTTTTATTTTCAGTGGCACTGTATTGCTTATTAACCAATTGTAAATTTCCTTCAGAGTTTTATTTACTTTCTCAGCAAGAAGTTCTGACAGTGCTGGGAAAGTCATTTATGTATATCAGGAACAGTTTTGGTTCTATATCGGCAGCCATCGCGACGTCCCAACGTGGAGCCGGTGCTCTCGGTTCCACAAACGTATCACTGTCGTAGACTTCGGTTCGCAGAAGGAATTCTGCTCGCTACATCCTCTTCTTCACACAAGTATGTACTCCGCTAGCTAGTTACTGTACTGTGCAGGGTGGAGACGTACTGATGTTTGTGACAACAGTAACAGCTTCGCCAAATTTACCAAACTGGTTTTCGTGAGATCTATATCCTCTTTCTTCCAAGGATACCCATTTAAGTTCTCCGAGCTTTTCTGTTCCGCCGTATTGACCATATTGACATTTTAAGATTGCAGCAGCGCACCTCTGAGTTCGTTCCCTGTCTGTTGTGATGCTTGCTTCATAAGAACTACCAACACTGGAACAAGACTCCAGAATTGGTGGCACTGCCATGTTGTACGCGATTTCCTTTGCAGATGGACCGCACTTCCTCATAAACATTCCAATAATCCTAGGTCTTCCAGTCGGATCCCCTAATACAGTTTTTGTGTGTTCGTCCGATTTTATATTGCTTCTTAGTTTTGCCATTAAAATTTACACGATATGATGGGCACAAGATGTTCACGGCTAATCTTATAATCTGCTACCATTGCGATCTTTCTCTTTGTTATAATCATTATTTTACCTACACTTGCGTCCGAAACTTAAGCATAATGACGAAAAGAGAACATGTTGCCTTATCAGGACGTCGGAATGATTACTCAACAAGCTACAGCTTAATCACGAGACATTTGGCATACAACAGTACCCGAAACATAACGTTAGAAAAGTTCTGATACATAAGATACTGTACACATTTGTAAGAAAATAACAACTGCGAAATCTCTTCAACAACGAAAGAAGCTGTTAATAGAGGATGTGACTAACAGCCACATGCTGCACAGCGACCCGGCGTGCTCTCTGCGACATCGTTGAAGAGCTCTCTCGGCAGTGGATCCCATCCTCAGCAGTGAGCTGTGTGAAGGTGTGGAAGTGCCTTTGTTAGAGGCTGACGGTGTGCAATTCGCCTCCCTAATACATACCAGGCATGTCGTAGAGGACTCAGATCCGGGGACCACGCTGGCCAATCCATGCGACAGACCATATACACCTTCAAGAAATTCATCTACTAGAGGAGTTTGATGCGGAAGGAGTTATCGTCCATAAAGAGGAAGCATGCACCAATTGCATCTCCGAAAGAGCAAACATATGGTAGTAGTATCTCATCTGAGCGTTTACAGTATTCCTCCGACCATCAACGAACATGTGCAGCTCTGTAAGACCATTCAACATGACGCCCCCCCCCCCCCCCCCACACACACACACACCACGATGCAATCACTATTAAAACAGTCATTTTCCACGATGTTCCTGGGATTGTATTGGCTACCAGATTCTCTCCAGAGTAAGTGCGACGATAATCATTTTGCTGACTGAAGCGGAATTCATCTGTAAAGAGCACATTTCTCCATTCAGTCATGGTCCAATTATGATGATGCCGACTCCACTCTACAAGGGCCCGTCTCCGTGCTGGAGCGAGCGGAATACACACGGCCAGATGTCTGGCAAACAGCACTGATGTTCCGAACCTCCAGTGCACAGTTTGTGAGAAAATACCAGCTGCCAAGGCAGCTGCAAGCTGTGCAGCCAGTCGTCTTGCTGGTGTAGTCCGATCGATTTCCTCGAGCAGTTGCAACCAAATATTGGGCCTGCTGTGGGATGATTACTCTTGGGAAGATTATTCTTGGTCGATCTTGTAGAGGCCAACGACGAACATCTCTTGTGTTTCGAAGCCCTTGCCAAAGCCTGGAAATGCACTATTTGGCACACCTAAGGATGCTGAGACTGCAGTCTCTGTCTGGTCCGCTTACAGGAGGCCGAGTATTCGATCCTGCAAACGGGATCCAAATGGCGTCTTTGTGGTATTAAAGTTGACAACTCCACCGGAGACTACACTCGACTCACTATGAACGGACAAACAAGACTGAGACATGAGTGGTCCCATGTACTGTTCATGTTTACCTTTTGGTTACGACGCTATTCACAGCACGGAGTACTCCTTTCCTACGTAGAGCGAAGAAGTTGGGTTCGTAGGTAAATATTTAAGGTGATGTTCGGTGAGTACTCACCTTTTCTCTTTTCATTTTCGTGTTTTCGAAATTATGATTTTATCCTTTGGCCACTATTGCATATTTAAAGAAAGGTGCCGACTATTATACCAAGTTGAAATTTTGACAGTCTTTCTGTAATTCCTTACAATCGTGGAACGGCGATACTTCCCTGCAGAAAGCGAAGAATCTTACAGTGTTGCTGATTCTATCTGGTCAGTCACTTATGTGTATTAAGAACATCCTTGGGGCACAACTGATGATCATTTCTTTCCTGTGAAACCTTTGCTGTCTTGTATAACGTACTCGTTTCTGTTAGTCAAATATTCATCAATACTAACATATACTCACGAAGATACTCCTTATGATCGTATCTTGTTAACACGGTAGGCATAATGAGAAATTCAATAGACTGACCATTCTGCGTCATGAAATTTCTAAACTTGATGATTCTGTCACCTTTCCATGTCGTTGAGGAAGCCAGGCACTTGTTTTTCACGTTGCCTCTACGTTTGCTGGAAGTTTACTGACTGAGCTTGGCATAACACTGGGCAGCCACACAAGACTGCCCGCATCTCGTGGTCGTGCGGTAGCGTTCTCGCTTCCCACGCCCGGGTTCCCGGGTTCGATTCCCGGCGGGGTCAGGGATTTTCTCTGCCTCGTGATGGCTGGGTGTTGTGTGCTGTCCTTAGGTTAGTTAGGTTTAAGTAGTTCTAAGTTCTAGGGGACTGATGACCGTAGCAGTTAAGTCCCATAGTGCTCAGAGCCATTTGAACCATTTTGAACCACACAAGACTACTAGCTCTTTGGTTTGTATGTAACACACTACTTGCAGTGTTGATTTCCTGTTGCCAGTACGCTGTTCCACACATCCCACGACTTTGAGTTCATTCGGGACGTTCTTAGCAGGTGTTCTTATTGTCACAATCATCAGTATATCTTCACACGAAGGCTGCGATAGTCCTCTGAACAAGATCTGGCATATGGTTCCCTAATGTTGCCAATTGAGCCACCGATCGGAATGGAGTCTTAGAGATCAGCAGTATTCATCTCCCTGCTCGCGCATCTCCCCATTTATAGAAAGTGTATAGGAAAGTCATCGACGACACGTAATATGTTGTGCGGTCCAACAAGCTTGTCATTTTTAAAGAGGGAACCTTGCCCAGGGAAATGTTATAGGCCCTTTGTTGTTCCTGATCTACATAAATTAATTAGGAGACAATCTGAGCTTTGTCTGCAGATGATGCCGTCATTTACCTTCATGTAAAGTCATCAGATGATCAAAACGAATTCCAAAATGATTCAGAAAAGATATCTGTATGGCGCAAAAAGTGACAATGACTCTAAATCATGAAATGTATGAAATCATCCACAAGCGCGCTAAAAAGAATCCACTAAATTTCAGTTACAACATAAATCACACAAATCTAAATTGCTAATAACTTCACATATATAATGTTGTGTGGAAAGCAAACCAAAAACTAAAATTCATTGCAGAACACTTGGAAAATGTAACAGGCCTACTGAAGAGTCTGCTTACACTAGGCTTGTCCGCCCTCTTCGGGAGTATTGCTGTGTGGTGTTGGATCAAAAAATGGTTAAAATTGCTCTAAGCACTATGGGACTTAACATCTGAGGTCATCAGCCACGAGGCAGGATTCGAACCTGCGATCGGAGCAACAGCGCGGTTCCGGACTGAAGCACCTAGAACCGCTCGGTCACAGCGGCCGGCTGGTGTGGATCCACATCAGCTAGGATTGATGGAGGACATCGAAAAAGTTCAAAGAAAGGCAGCACGTTTTGTATTATCGTGAAATAGGGAGCAGTGTGCCACGGGTATGATACAAGAATTGGGGGGCAGTCATTAGATAATAGGAGTTTTTCGTTGCGGCGGGACCTCTCATGAAATGGCGATCACCAACTTTCTCCTCAAAGTGTGAAAATATTTTGTTGGCGCCCACCTACATAATACAATAAGAGAAATCAGCGCACGCACGAAAAAATTTAAGTGTTAGTTTTTCCCGCGCGGTGTTAGAGAGTGGAAAGGCAGAGAAGTAGCTTAAAGGCAGTTCACTATGGATTGCAGAGAAGTCATGTAGATGTATCTATCCAGAAATGCAAAGTTTCGACAATGTACGCGTCGTATTTTGAGACTAGTGGCGTCAAAGCGTCTTCGATCAACCTTGACGTTCTAATTGTATTGCGAATAAATAGCCATCTGTATAAAGTCGACACAAGGACTGCGGAAGCCTTAATATTTTGAGTTGGGCGGTGAAATGATTATTTTCAAGGCGTAGTTCACATCTAGAAATTCGTATTAGGGCGCTGTGAAACGTCAGTTCAAAATTCTCAACAAACCCCTCCCCCTACGTCTACGAGATGATAATCCTTGTATACACCAAACCAAAATCATTCACAAAAAAATTATTTTTATCATCCATGTAGAACAAGAAATAAAGACAATTTTATGTTTCTTGTACATCGATTGAAATTAGGTGTTCACACTAAACAACATGCCGATTTGATATGAATATCTTCAACTGTGTTAACTTACGAACATTCTGAAGTTCAAAACTAGGTTTACTGAAAAATAACTAAAGCTAGGTACTATGATACAGAAATGTTGATACTCGATATAAAAGTTCCCGGAGGACGAACTAATAATGTGAGCTGGGCGTCACTTTTGTTAAGTACTGTACGACTATTATCAGGAAATAATTATTTATTCATAGTGCTGCAACGTCTCATTAATTATAATTTTAATGCTGTTGTTGACGTATCTTCAGTACCCTAACCAAATAACTGAGTGTATGTTATTAGACGAATGAATCACTGCTCACTATGAGAGAATCAGACGTTACTGGTATCCTGGCCTAATCTTGCCAAGCTAGGAGCCAACGCCATCTGCTAGCAACTGCTTTGAACTATCTTGACCCGTTGTGGCGCACAGTACATCGCTCTTTCTTAACATGCTGCCAGCGCCATCTGCTAACAACTGCTTGCAACTAGCTAGTACTGCGCGGCGCTACATTCCTGTCGGGGTATGCGTAGGGCTTACGCCGAAAGTCTATAAAGAATTAACATTTTAATTAGAATAAAGAAGTAGCATTTTCGATCTGTAAAAACATTTTACAGGCAAATGGTAAACTGTTCTCCTCTCCCTACTAAATGCAAGGTAATTATTTCGTTAACGAAATAACTAGCACTACTAATGTGCAGTGGGTGCCGCCAAACGTATTCAATAGAAGCCGAAAATGTGGTTTTGCTGCACTAATTGCAACTGTCTCATGTGGTATAGCCTTATGGTCCTCTGAAGCCTCAGAGCTTCTGCGAAGATTCGTTATCCTGCCAAACTTCAGGAGCGTCTTGTAATGCAATACTTGACTATAAACTGAGAGAACCAAACAATTTCGTAGCAGACTGTTGCGTCATCAAAACTCTGTAGAACGAGGTCTCTAGTGCGAAACCTCAGTTTTGTGGGACTTCCTCAACTGTTCCACTAAATATGCACCATGCACTCTCATCTGATCTGCCTCCTGTCCATAGTTCAACACAGGTTCTTAGTTCTACATAATGACACAAGCGCTTCTTGGAAAAGGAATTTGCTGAGATTAAGCAACTGCATATAATTTTATCATTTTAGGAAAACTGCGAAATGAAGACATGTAAGAAATTGATGTTTCGAAGCAACATTCATTTAAAGTGGAGAAGCTCTAGTCTTTGAACTTCGGTGCCACTGCGAAGCTGGAAAGAATCGGTACTAGGGCAAAAAGCGTTCGCGAATTTCATTCCGTGTTTTCTGCTTGACAGTAGTAACTGCCTCGCAGACAGTCGCGTGAACGGTATTCACAGATACCAGCATTTGAGAGAGGATAGGATATGTAGTTGGGCTCAAAGAAGCCGACTGGAGTAATCGGCGAATCGCTCGACATTTGGATAGGAACGACGCCACTATTCGACGATGTTGGCAGGAATGGGTGGACCATGGCGGATAGCGGCATCTAAAAGGAAGCGTTCCACCTAGACAGACAAAAGAACGCGAGGAACGAGCAGTCGTCAGAGAGGCTCTCAGAACCCGCATTCATCGTAATCATCGATCCGACGTGCAACAGATGGTTCAGTGACCACAGAGGCCATCAATGAGCGGCTCATAGGAAGGGGGCTGAGCTCACAGAGCCCTTTGCGTAGACTACCATTGAGCTCTGCACACCAACAAACCCGTTTGCGTTGGCCCTCTAACGAGCTCATGACATTGGAGGTCCTCCTGAGGCATATTGTGCCAAATTCTGTCCAACAGGCCCGTCAGATCGTCAGTGACGTTTCAGTGCACGAGAGGGGACAAACGCGTTACTGAACTGCACATTACAGCTACCGATTTCCGTCCCATTCGGATAATTCCTTCCTGGTACGGCCTTCCGTTTTTTCCTTAAAGCGTTTATACTTTTACCCATTAGAATTTCTTTATAATTTAGTTACTTGCTGGTGTATATAACAAAATATTTCGCACATTTCAGCTGCAACTCTTAGTGCGCGTTACAAACATAAATGCTTTGCAGACAGACACCACGACCTCGAAAAAGATGCACGGAACTTAGCACCGATATCCTGTAACCACAATATCAGCGAGTCAGTTTTATCGATCAAGTCATACAAATATCTGGGCGTAACAATCTGTACAGATATACACTATCTACTCAAAAGTGTCCGGACACCTATTAGTAGACACCCTTTGACTTTATGAAGACTTGAACTCTGCTGGAGACTCCGTCAGTGAGGCGGTCATTATCTGTGGCAGAATGGCAGTCCATTCATCCTCAAGAGCCGAAACTAGAGAAGACAGTGATGTTGGACGCTGCGATCTGGAGCGAAGTCGAAGTTCTAAATCATCCAGAAGGTGTCTCATCGGGCTCAAGTCGGGATTCTGGACAGGCCAAACCGTTTCAGTAATGTTGCTGTCCACAAACCATTCCTTCACAGATGCTACTTCATGAGGGGGTCCATTGTTACTCAGATACACTCATCGTCTTCAAACTGTACACAGTACACAGTACTGCATTTAGTGTTTTCTTAAGCATAATGAGACTACATCCTAAGCACGAAAATCATCCCCATATTATAACACTACCTCCTCCATAGTTCTACTGGTGGCACTACACATGATGGCAGATAACGTTCTCCAGGCATTAGCCACAGCTTGATTCATCACTCCTGATTACTCGTTTCCATTCATCCAGTATCTAATGGCGTCGCTCTTTACACTGCCTCAACGACGCTTGGCACTGATCACAGAAATTTGTGGCTTACGACGAGCTGCTCGTCCATTGTACTCCATTGCTTTCCAACCCTTTTCAACTTCGTAGCACATTTTGCTAACGGGACTGCTGATTGCACTTTGGAACTCTCTAGTATTTCCTTCCGCTGATTTCATGCGATGTTTTACAACCACCCTCCGCAATGGTCGGTAGGGCCTGGCCTCTGTTTCCAGTAGGGCCTGGCCTCTGTTTCCACTTCACAATCACATCATCAACAGTCGAGTAGACCAGGTAAATCTGGCATGTAGCCGTTTGGAAATTAAAGAGAAATAAACTTAGAGATCCACAAGTCTACCGTGACGACAGAATCCCCACCTTTTCCGGCGAGGAGCTCACGAACGCACTTTAAATCCGCGTCTGCTTCCAGGTTCGCGAAGACAGACTTGAATGGCAGTAACGTTTGGAGGCGGCTCTCGAATGCGGATCTCGAGTTAGGAGTCCTTGCGGAATCGGCGCCAGGCTGAGGGAACTCAGTGGGAACAAACAATTCTGGTCTGGCCCAAGCGCTACCCTAAATATCACCCGGCGCTAGGAAAAAGCTGGTCCTGTTTCTTGCGGAAGAGAATGGATTCAAGTGGCCTACAGCTTTTGGCAGCACTTGGGTCGCCTCCTGCTGGACAGTCGGAGCACCGCCACCCATCTACCGAAAAATTGTCTCCTGCGTGTTGGGCATCTTCGGAGCACTGATGTGATATTGGTTGCTAGCACTTGAGGCTTTAAGACTCGGTTTAGCAGATTCACTAGTGGAGCACCGGGAAAATGTAGTGAGTCTACAAAGAGATTGTTTGTAAAAAACGTCTAGGGGGCATCCTAGAATATTGCTCAACTGACAGTACTTATACCAAATAGGACTGACAGGGGATGTTGAACAGTACCAATAGCCATATGTTCATTTGATTCACAGGGAAGCTTCACTAAGATTCTGAAAAACCTGAACTGGCAAAACTGGAAGATAGATGCCAACTACCGTGTGGAAGATTACATACAAAGTTTCAAGAAATGATGTTACATAAGTGGCCTAGTAATATATTACACACCGCTCCTCTAGGTACTACAGAGACAAGATATAATTAATTAAAGTGTCATTTAAGCTGCCATTCTTGGCACCCACCATACAGTAACGAAAATGGAAAGAAACCTTAACAAGTGGTACAAAGGGTGTTTCGCACTGCCGTGCACTCCACAGAGTTTTGCGGAGTGTAGATGCAAACTCAGAACAAGGCCACAGTAATTTAGTGATTCCTTAAGTAAATCTTTCATGGTATGCTATAGAAGGAATGAGGTTCAATTTATCAGATAAACCCTGGTTAGTTCCTATGTACCATCATAAAGAATCAGTTCTCAATGAAAGCCAGGTTTCTTGATGAATCAAATAAACCACCCATATTCAGCATATCATGTTAGCTGTAGGTTTGTGAAGTGCAGTTTTCCCTTCGGAAAGCCAGCGTGGTCTGAGATTACCTGCTGTTCAGCAACTATTGTCAGTCTCGCATTCTAGTATTATCAGTTTAAAAATATTTTGGAAAACAGGAGCAGGCTTTCATAAATTGAACATACTGGTCAAATTCGTTGTGGATTCCACAATACACCATGATACAAATATTTTATGCGAATTAAAACTGTTTGCTGGACTGATATTTGAACTCAGACCTTCTCTTTTCAAGGGTACTTTTGAGGCCAACTGAGCTATGCTGGCACAAATTTCATCCGCTGTCACAGCTTCAGTTCTGTCACTATCTCCCCCCTTAAAAAGTCGTGAGAACTATGAGTAGATAGCTGAAAGTAATGGCAATAAAACCAGTAAAGCACACGTGAATCGTGCTAGGATACCTCAGTTTTTGAAAGTATGGAACACAAAGACCTAGGTTCGGATATCACTCCACCACAGAGATTACATTTGTCGTGACAGGGGACAAACTGCTGCCGAGTGAAAGATTCAGTTGTCGTAATACACCTCTAGAGAATTTAGTGCTTGTTACAGCTTCCATTATAACTATTCATCATTACGTCAGGATAAAAAATGCGTCGTTGCTCCAGGAGTTGTCTCCACTAGTTGCTAGCATTCACTTTTGATATATCTTTTGCCGGCCGGAGTGGCCGTGCGGTTCTAGGCGCTACGATCTGGAGCCGAGAGGCCGCTACGGTCGCAGGTTCGAATCCTGCCTCGGGCATGGATGTGTGTGATGTCCTTAGTTAGGTTTAATTAGTTCTAAGTTCTAGGCGACTGATGACCTCAGAAGTTAAGTCGCATAGTGCTCAGAGCCATTTTGATATATCTTTGACACATGTCAGGCAAAGTAAACAACGAAAGAGACGTCGTTAACTTGTACACTGGGCTCATCATAATAGGTAACATAATGCCAATCAGCTTCATGGGGCCTTTCAAAGAGCATAGACGCGGAGAATATCAAATATCTCAGCTCGCTAACTCGGGACCTTATGAGATCAAAGGCATCCTCCTACCCTCCCTTGCACCGTCCCTCCCTCTGAAGAATCGCACTTTAATGTCGAGTGTAATAACCACCGCCCTTACGTCTATAGGAGGAGACACCACTTTTTGAATTTAGTGTGCCCGTTGTTTGTGTTTATGCCAGGAATACACACTGAAACGCAGATGCCATCTAAAAACTCTGAAAACTATTCCAATGGAGATGCTTTAACGTAAAAGACGAAACGCGTCTGGAGCAAGTAATACACACTGTAGCGAGAAAAAAAAGCTTATTTACATGACGAATATTTTTGTGCTTGCTGTGGATGAACAGCGCGCAAATAAACGTGTTAATACACACTTTTGCTCGAATCAACAACAAAAAAATGGCTTTGAGCACTATGGAACTTAACTGGTGAGGTCATCAGTCCCCTAGAACTTAGAACTACTTAAACCTAACTAACCTAAGGACATCATACACATCCATGCCCGAGGCAGGATTCGAGCCTGCTCGAATCAGTTCACTTGAAGTACAACAGAACTGAAGTGGGCATCTTCAGGTGCTCCACGATTGAGCGTCGAATCCGCAAAAGTGGCTCTTCAAATAATTTATGTGCAACGGTCGGACATTTAGACATGTATAGGCTGTGAGTGGAAAAATACTCATGTCGGGACGCCTGATGCTGTTTCTCCAGTGGGGAACAAGGCCTTTCTTTTCCGATCCGACCCGCCACGAATACCTCTCCTATGTCGCCAACGACCTCCCATCAGTGTACCACTTGCATCCAACATCTTCAATTTTTATATTCCAATATTTAGCTTCCTGTACAGTTTTTAACCTCTTCTGCTCCAGTAGCATAAAACGTATTCCCTGAAGTCTTAACAGATGTCAAATCGTGCTATCTGTTCTTCTTGTCCTTGTTTACCGCATACTTCTTCCCTTGCCGATTCTGCGGAGGACTCAGTCCACCTAATTTTCAATACTCTTCTGTAGCTCCATACCTAAAACGTATCTAGTCTTTTCTTTCTTATCAGTCAACCTAATTTTCAACATTCTTCTGTAGCACCATATCTAGAACGTTTCGTCTCATCTTTCCTGGTTTACCCACAGTCCATGATCCACTTCCACACAACGCTCCAGACTACATTCGCAGAAATTCCTTCCTCAAATTAAGGCCTATGTTTGATACCAGTTGACTTCTCTCGGCCAGGAATGCCCTCATTGCCTGTGCTACCCTTTCTTTTACGTCGTTCTTCGCTTTGTCTGTCGCGTGTTATGTTGCTTCCAAAGTAAAAGAATTCCTTAATTTCGTTTGATTCGTGGTCATCAGCATATATATTAAGTTCTTTGCTATTCTCATTTTTGCTACGCCACATTACTTCCATCTTCCCTCCATCACTCTCAATCCATATTATGCGATACATAGACAGTTTATTCCATTCACTGTGTTCTACAATTCATAATCATTTTCACTAAGTATAGCAATGTCATCAGCGAATTTTAACATTGATACCCTTTCACCCTCAATTTTAATCCCTCTGCTGAACACTACTTTTATTTCTGTCACTGCTTCTTCGTATTGACTGAATAGTAGGGGCGAATCAGTACATCTCCTTTTACACGCTTTTTAATCCGAGCAGTTAGTTCTTGTTCTTCCATTCCTATTTTTCACTCTTGCTTTTCGTACATGTTGTGTATTACCGTCTTTCCCTATAGCTTGCTCCTCTTTTTCTCAGACGTTGAACATCTTGCACCACTTCACGTTGTCGATTTCTTTTTCCAGATCGACAAATCCTATGAACGTGTCTTGTTTTTTCTTACGTCTTGTTTCCATTACCCAGCGCATTGTCAGAACTGCCTCCTTCGTCCCTTCATTTTTCCTGAAGACAAACTGGTCGTCATCTTTAAGAGATTCTTATTTTCGTCCAGTATTTTGCATTTTATTCATGTAAACAACTTGGAGGAATGAACTGCTATGCTGACCACACACTATATGTGCACTTACAGGATGACAGTTACTGAACTATATGAAATAAAATCGTCATAACCTCTGAACGGTTTGCGTTGGGATGTTCAAAATGAACGGTTGGCTGCGGGGCATGATGGGAATTAGCATGGTTTGGTTTAGCGATGAAGTCCACTTTCATTTGGATGGTTTCGTCACTAAACAACATTGGCACTTGGGGACTGAGAATCCGCATTTCGCGATCGAGAAGTATCTTCACCCTCAAGGGGGGTGGGGACAGTGTTGTGTACAATGTCAGAAATGTTCAAATGTGTGTGAAATCCGAAGGGACCAAACTGCTGAAGTCATCGGTCCCTACACTTACACACTACTTAAACTAACTGAAGTTATGCTAAGAACGACACACACACGCACACACACCCATGCCCGAGGGAGGACTCGAACCTGCGGCGGGAAGGAGCCACGCAATCCGTGACGTGACCCCTCAAACCGCGAGGCTGAGCAATGACCAGTCACACAATCGGTGCCATATTACTTGATGACATGGTCACTGCCGAACGGAACGTGAAGGTTTTGGAAAATGGTTTCATCCCCATTATCCAAAGTGATCCTGATTTCGACACGATGTGGTCCGTGCAAGACGGAGCTCGACCGCATCGAAGCAGGAGAGTGTCTGATGCCCTGGGGGAGCACTTTGGGGACAGCATTCTGGCTCTGGGGTACCCAGAGGCCACTGGCATGGGCCTTGATTTGCCGCCATATTCTCCGGTACTGAACACGTACGACTCCTTTTTGTGGAGCTATATTAAATACACGGTGTCTTTAACCATTGCTGAGCTGAAAACAGACATTCAGGAAGTCATTGACAGCATCGATGTTCCGACACTTCAGCGGGTCAGGCAGAAGTTCGCTTTTCGTCTGCGCCACATCACTGCCAATGATGGCAGGCATCCCGAAAATGTCATAACCTAGTTCCGAATATCTGTAATGACGTTTACATGTTCAATGAAGTGTGTGCACGCCGTCGTTTGTAACTAGTTTACGTTTTTTCATACAGTTCAGTAATTGTCACTCTGTACCTGCACTTTCTACCTTCTGGATTGTCAGAACGGTGATCATCCGAGTCTCATAGAGTCTACTCATCAGCTTGAATATTCGTTTGGTTGCCGCATCTCCCAACGATTTTTAGAAATTCCAAATGAATGTTACCATTGCCTTCTGCTTTATTTGATTACAAGATTTCCTCAAATTCGTCAACTTCTGAATGTAGTTATTTATCCCCTACGTGTTCTAAATCGACTTCCATTTTTGCGTCTGTCACGTCACCGACAGGTCCTCTTGCTGGTAGAGGCTTTCAGTGTATTCTTTCCACCTATCCGCTCCCTCCTTTCATTAGCAGCGGAATTCTTCTTGCGCTCTTAGTGTTGACACTTTTGCTTTTTATGTCACCAAAGGTTGTATCGTCTCTTCTACATACTGAACCCGTCCTGCTCATCACATGCGGAATACATCAAAATTAATAGTGGAAACTGACATTGGTGAACATATACGATAGTAGAAGCAATAACGTTCCATTGTACTCTAATCCTCAAATGAGAGATTTGCGGGGTAATTGAGAAGGTGTGGTTCCGATTAGCTACTGACTTCACTATGAAATTTATGCTACTTAGTTTAATAAGTGATGGGTGCAGAATATTGAAATGCTATATTTACAGAGAAATGGAAAAACTGGTAAAGGCCGACCTCGGTGAAGATAAGTTTGGGTCCAGAGAAATGTTGGAACAAGTGAGGCGTTGCTGACCCTAGGGCTCATCTCAGAATATAGACTGAACAAAGGAAAACTCCGTTTATATCGGTTTTGGATATAAAGGAAGATTTTTAACAATGTTGTCTGGTGTACATACTTTAAAAATTTCGAAGGTAGCAGGAATAAAAGGCAGGGAGGGAAATGTTATCTGATACTTATATAGAAAGCACGCTGTACTTACAAGAGTCAGAAGACACAAAATAGAGGCAGTAACAGAGAGGGGGGTGAGAGAGGGTTGTAGTCGATCTCTGACAGTCAGTCTTCACACTGAGTAAGCTGTGATGGAAACACGTGAGAAATCTGGAATGAGAATTCAAGTTCAGCAAGAAGAATACTTTCAGATATGCTGATGATACTGCTGGTGTGGTGAAAGTTAAAGTGGCAAATAAAGGCAATCAGAGATGTACAAAAAACTAGCACATAAATAATTTTGTTTAAAACTAAATGAGTACACAGCGTTGCCTGAGTCTATACATAGTACAATCTTCCATTACTCCCTCTCCTCCTTCCCCTTTTTCTAACTCGTCCTTAACTTGTTCGATGTAGATCTCCTCTACCCTGTTTTTTTGTCCCCCACTGTCCATATGCTTCTCCCCCACTGTCCATATGCTTATCCCCCTCTGTCCATATGCTTATCCCCCTCTGTCCATATGCTTATCCCCCTCTGTCCATATGCTTATCCCCCTCTGTCCATATGCTTATCGCCCTCTGTCCGTATGCTTATCCCCCTCTGTCCGTATGCTTATCCCCCTCTGTCCGTATGCTTATCCCCCTCTGTCCGTATGCTTATCCCCCTCTGTCCGTATGCTTATCCCCCTCTGTCCGTATGCTTATCCCCCTCTGTCCGTATGCTTATCCCCCTCTGTCCGTATGCTTATCCCCCTCTGTCCGTATGCTTATCCCCCTCTGTCCGTATGCTTATCCCCCTCTGTCCGTATGCTTATCCCCCTCTGTCCGTATGCTTATCCCCCTCTGTCCGTATGCTTATCCCCCTCTGTCCGTATGCTTATCCCCCTCTGTCCGTATGCTTATCCCCCTCTGTCCGTATGCTTATCCCCCTCTGTCCGTATGCTTATCCCCCTCTGTCCGTATGCTTATCCCCCTCTGTCCGTATGCTTATCCCCCTCTGTCCGTATGCTTATCCCCCTCTGTCCGTATGCTTATCCCCCTCTGTCCGTATGCTTATCCCCCTCTGTCCGTATGCTTATCCCCCTCTGTCCGTATGCTTATCCCCCTCTGTCCGTATGCTTATCCCCCTCTGTCCGTATGCTTATCCCCCCTCTGTCCGTATGCTTATCCCCCCTCTGTCCGTATGCTTATCCCCCTCTGTCCGTATGCTTATCCCCCTCTGTCCGTATGCTTATCCCCCTCTGTCCGTATGCTTATCCCCCTCTGTCCGTATGCTTATCCCCCTCTGTCCGTATGCTTATCCCCCTCTGTCCGTATGCTTATCCCCCTCTGTCCGTATGCTTATCCCCCTCTGTCCGTATGCTTATCCCCCTCTGTCCGTATGCTTATCCCCCTCTGTCCGTATGCTTATCCCCCTCTGTCCGTATGCTTATCCCCCTCTGTCCGTATGCTTATCCCCCTCTGTCCGTATGCTTATCCCCCTCTGTCCGTATGCTTATCCCCCTCTGTCCGTATGCTTATCCCCCTCTGTCCGTATGCTTATCCCCCTCTGTCCGTATGCTTATCCCCCTCTGTCCGTATGCTTATCCCCCTCTGTCCGTATGCTTATCCCCCTTCTGTCCGTATGCTTATCCCCCTTCTGTCCGTATGCTTATCCCCCTTCTGTCCGTATGCTTATCCCCCTTCTGTCCGCATGCTTATCCCCCTTCTGTCCGCATGCTTATCCCCCTTCTGTCCGCATGCTTATCCCCCTTCTGTCCGCATGCTTATCCCCCCTCTGTCCGCATGCTTATCCCCCTCTGTCCGCATGCTTATCCCCCTCTGTCCGCATGCTTATCCCCCTCTGTCCGCATGCTTATCCCCCTCTGTCCGCATGCTTATCCCCCTCTGTCCGCATGCTTATCCCCCTCTGTCCGCATGCTTATCCCCCTCTGTCCGCATGCTTATCCCCCTCTGTCCGCATGCTTATCCCCCTCTGTCCGCATGCTTATCCCCCTCTGTCCGCATGCTTATCCCCCTCTGTCCGCATGCTTATCCCCCTCTGTCCGCATGCGTCTCCCCCTCTGTCCGCATGCGTCTCCCCCTCTGTCCGCATGCGTCTCCCCCTCTGTCCGCATGCGTCTCCCCCTCTGTCCGCATGCGTCTCCCCCTCTGTCCGCATGCGTCTCCCCCTCTGTCCGCATGCGTCTCCCCCTCTGTCCGCATGCGTCTCCCCCTCTGTCCGCATGCGTCTCCCCCTCTGTCCGCATGCGTCTCCCCCTCTGTCCGCATGCGTCTCCCCCTCTGTCCGCATGCGTCTCCCCCTCTGTCCGCATGCGTCTCCCCCTCTGTCCGCATGCGTCTCCCCCTCTGTCCGCATGCGTCTCCCCCTCTGTCCGCATGCGTCTCCCCCTCTGTCCGCATGCGTCTCCCCCTCTGTCCGCATGCGTCTCCCCCTCTGTCCGCATGCGTCTCCCCCTCTGTCCGCATGCGTCTCCCCCTCTGTCCGCATGCGTCTCCCCCTCTGTCCGCATGCGTCTCCCCCTCTGTCCGCATGCGTCTCCCCCTCTGTCCGCATGCGTCTCCCCCTCTGTCCGCATGCGTCTCCCCCTCTGTCCGCATGCGTCTCCCCCTCTGTCCGCATGCGTCTCCCCCTCTGTCCGCATGCGTCTCCCCCTCTGTCCGCATGCGTCTCCCCCTCTGTCCGCATGCGTCTCCCCCTCTGTCCGCATGCGTCTCCCCCTCTGTCCGCATGCGTCTCCCCCTCTGTCCGCATGCGTCTCCCCCTCTGTCCGCATGCGTCTCCCCCTCTGTCCGCATGCGTCTCCCCCTCTGTCCGCATGCGTCTCCCCCTCTGTCCGCATGCGTCTCCCCCTCTGTCCGCATGCGTCTCCCCCTCTGTCCGCATGCGTCTCCCCCTCTGTCCGCATGCGTCTCCCCCTCTGTCCGCATGCGTCTCCCCCTCTGTCCGCATGCGTCTCCCCCTCTGTCCGCATGCGTCTCCCCCTCTGTCCGCATGCGTCTCCCCCTCTGTCCGCATGCGTCTCCCCCTCTGTCCGCATGCGTCTCCCCCTCTGTCCGCATGCGTCTCCCCCTCTGTCCGCATGCGTCTCCCCCTCTGTCCGCATGCGTCTCCCCCTCTGTCCGCATGCGTCTCCCCCTCTGTCCGCATGCGTCTCCCCCTCTGTCCGCATGCGTCTCCCCCTCTGTCCGCATGCGTCTCCCCCTCTGTCCGCATGCGTCTCCCCCTCTGTCCGCATGCGTCTCCCCCTCTGTCCGCATGCGTCTCCCCCTCTGTCCGCATGCGTCTCCCCCTCTGTCCGCATGCGTCTCCCCCTCTGTTATGTCCGCATGCGTCTCCCCCTCTGTTATGTCCGCATGCGTCTCCCCCTCTGTTATGTCCGCATGCGTCTCCCCCTCTGTTATGTCCGCATGCGTCTCCCCCTCTGTTATGTCCGCATGCGTCTCCCCCTCTGTTATGTCCGCATGCGTCTCCCCCTCTGTTATGTCCGCATGCGTCTCCCCCTCTGTTATGTCCGCATGCGTCTCCCCCTCTGTTATGTCCGCATGCGTCTCCCCCTCTGTTATGTCCGTATGCGTCTCCCCCTCTGTTATGTCCATCTGGTCCATCCCTTCTGTTCATCTTCTCTTCCCCCCTCTCTCTGCCCATCTGCACCTGTTCGTTTTCTCTGTCCATTTCAGTCTCCTCCCCACTCTCTGTGCCCACCTCTACCCCTTTCCTTTCTACATCTAGCTCGTCCTCTCGCTTCTTTCTGCCCCTCCCTCCTCCAGTCTGTGCCGATCTCCTCCATACCCTTCTTTCTCCTGGTTATTAGCCTCACTCCAATAGGACACTGGTTATTCTTAACCTCCTCCCCCCCCACCCCCCACCCCCCACCCCCCAAAGGACTTCTTTTCAGATCGTGACTAATATGTGTACCAAATTTGGTTGAGATTTCTACCCTTGGCTTTGCCCACGTACGGACATCTGAAATATGTTTCACATATATTTCCGGTAAGTTCTTTCAAACGTATTTGTACATATATTTCACGTATATCTCTAGCGAATTTCGCCCAGCAGTTTCACTTCACGCAACACTGAGTTATTGAAGTTATATCTCCAGAACTACGTGCCGTACAGTTATACAATTTTGCAGTTACATCCAGAGGTATATGAGGGTGCTCGTTGCGAAATATTTAGTCAGTAGAGTTAATAGTGAAGAAGTAATAAATTAAAACGTCACGCGTGAGGTGTTAATTTTTCACGCATGTTAGCGTTTATGACGTCATATCTTCTGAACTAGTTGTCGTACAATGATGTCTTTTCCTAGGAACGTGTAGCGGCGACATATTATGTGGATACTGTCTGTGAAATGTGTTGCTAATAGTTAGTAGAAAAGAAGAAATAAATTTTAAAGCCGTGGATGATGTAGCCGTTCTTCACCCATCTCAGTGTTTATGACGTTATACCTCCTGAACTGTGTGTCGTACAATGATATAATTACAGTGGTACATTCAGTGGCATATGTGAATACTGTCTACAAACTGTGCCGCGAATAAAGTTAGTAATAAGGCGTAGTACATTAAAACGTCGAAGTTCATGCGGCAGTATTACTGCATGAGCAGCTAAAATGTAGTAAGCAAAAATCTTTTTTCCTTTCACCATTTTGTGGGTGTTGTCAGCAAGGGAAAGTTTCGTTAAGATACGAAATTATGTGTAAAGTTTTCTGCAAGTCAGTTAGTGCTCTCATTCTCTGGATCGCTAAATTAACGGTATTCCCGCGTCGTGGGCCACACTGCTTTTCTACTTCTAAACCCACCCCTTTGACAAGTAGGTGGTTCTTACCGCCACAGCGGTTCTTTTCGGACATTAAGTGAGATGGGTATCAAGTCTGATTGAAATTGGTACAGTGGTTTAGGAGATGTGAGCATACAGATATACATACATACATTTTTATAACATGTATGGATATGTACACTTCAGATAAATGTAACTTGCTGTAGGTCCTTCTGTGGTGCTGAAATGTACGTAATGAGAGTAATGTCCTTGATTGAAACAAACAGTATTGAAAGCTCATACAACAGATATCTCACCGCTTAATACTGCCATGCTACGTCGATGTAATTACCTCACTGCATCCTTACGTACTAATGTTGATTTGAGTATAAGGATTTATTCCGAGTCTGGGAGCGAAGCTCTGAGAGCGGCCGCTTGAAAAGACGCTCCAATATAGTGTGTAGAACTGCAAAAAGCTGTAAGCTGTACGTACAGGCATTGGACATTAAATTGAAATGTTTATAAATTTATATACATTTCGATGTTATATACATTTCGATGTTAGAATATGTAACATATGTGGGATTATGGTTCATGATAGAGCCAAACACATGGAGTTATGCGGATTAAAATCCGTTAACTTGAAAATTGGCAGTACTTTTTAAACACAATTGATAACAAAAAATCCTTTGCACACATTTGCTGAACTAAAATTTGGAATAACGTTAGCGACTTGTCATTGCAGTCGAAGTTGTTGCTCCTGAGTTAACATTCTAAAAGGTTTTGTAAAGTCCTGGATTGGACAAACAGGTCCTTGAGCTCAATATGTCTATCAGCTCGTGTTGGGAATAATGAGGTACCTAAGAGTCCAAAAGCGAGAAGGTCTGACAAATAAATCAAATATCAAATCATTCTTCAGAGAGAGAGAGAGAGAGTGAGAATGAGTGAGTGAGTGAGAATGAGTGAGTGAGTGAGAATGAGTGAGTGAGTGAGAATGAGTGAGTGAGTGAGAATGAGTGAGTGAGTGAGAATGAGTGAGTGAGTGAGAATGAGTGAGTGAGTGAGTGAGAATGAGTGAGTGAGTGAGTGAGAATGAGTGAGTGAGTGAGTGAGAATGAGTGAGTGAGTGAGTGAGTGAGAATGAATGTGAGTGAGTGAGAATGAATGTGAGTGAGTGAGAATGAATGTGAGTGAGTGAGAATGAATGTGAGTGAGTGAGAATGAATGTGAGTGAGTGAGAATGAATGTGAGTGAGTGAGAATGAATGTGAGTGAGTGAGAATGAATGTGAGTGAGTGAGAATGAATGTGAGTGAGTGAGAATGAATGTGAGTGAGTGAGAATGAATGTGAGTGAGTGAGAATGAATGTGAGTGAGTGAGAATGAATGTGAGTGAGTGAGAATGAATGTGAGTGAGTGAGAATGAATGTGAGTGAGTGAGAATGAATGTGAGAGAATGAGAATGAATGTGAGAGAATGAGAATGAATGTGAGAGAATGAGAATGAATGTGAGAGAATGAGAGAGAATGTGAGAGAATGAGAGAGAATGTGAGAGAATGAGAGAGAATGTGAGAGAATGAGAGAGAATGAGAGAGAATGTGAGAGAATGAGAGAGAATGTGAGAGAATGAGAGAGAATGAGAGAGAATGTGAGAGAATGAGAATGAATGTGAGAGAATGAGAATGAATGTGAGAGAATGAGAATGAATGTGAGAGAATGAGAATGTGAGAGAATGAGAGAATGAGAATGTGAGAGAATGAGAACGAGGGGCGTGCTTAAAATGGAAGATGGAGGCCAAGGCTCGAATACAGAAAGCAGGTTGAAGTGGACGTAGATCACAGTAGTTATTCAGAGATTAAGCAGTCTTGGAATGAAGATAACAATAACAACCACCTTAAAATGCATTTGAGATGCAAACTTTTCGATTAAGTCGCCATCTGATTGGGCCTAAATTTCATACGTGGCTCATCGATGCGGAATGTGGAACATGGTCAGGTACCAGCACATTTTTCTGCTGATGTAAAAGAACATCATCTAATGCCCTAGTACAATCCAAGATGGATACGTCAAGCAACACTCCCATCAGTACGGTTGTAGAACCGCAGCAATGAATTGTACAGTCTCGTCCAGGGGCGAATAAAAGAATTTGTAATTCGCTACAGAGACGAATGCACTGTTACATCTAAAACCGAAGACAACTCGTGGAACATCTCCTTTAGCAGGTAAGAGTGTACAGTATATTCTAACACATAAGGTGCTGAAGTAGTCTTGTATTTCTTGTTAAAGCAAACCATGGGTAAAATTTGAGCTCAGTTAGTTTAACATTTAATACAAAAATTTACACTTCAAATACATTTAAAATATAAACGTGAGAAAAAATGCTCCCATTGAAGCACAAAAAAGGAATACGCTCGTTTTTAAAAGACTCTGACTGAAAAAAATTGCCTGGAAGCTGCCTCATTTTATTTGGTCAGTTCCGTTAAAAATTTTAACAAAAAATTTCCCTTGCGATCATATTCGCCCTCCTTTTAATATGCAATTCACCCTTCATTCCCACAAGCTCCCTAACTGTAACTCGCTTACACCCACTAGTGCATCACTGTAAGTCACTCATACCCATACCCATCCACTCCCACTCGCCCACACTCACTCACTCACTCACTCACTCACTCACTCACTCACTCACTCACTCACTCACTCATTCAGCCAGATTCATTGTCATTATCTCTTTGTGTCTCTCTCTCACTGTCTCCTGCCTCAAAGCCGCACTCTCCTTCCTTCTGCCCTACTTTCTCTTCTTACTCCCACCATCTCCCTCTCGCCCTCTCTTACTGCTACTATCTATTCATTCCTTCCCACTGCTACTGTCCCTTCTCACTGGCACTCTCTCTCTCTTCCTCGTTGTCATTGCCATCGAGTCTCTTTCTCATTATCACTGGCTCTCATCCACTTCTACTTTGTCATTATTTTTATTCCTCTCCCGTTGGCACTGTCTCCTTCACTCTTTTCCTAAGCACTGTTCTGTGTCAGCTAGGTACCATTGCCACGGTGTCACTAACTTTTCCTCACACTGAAATTGTCTCCTTCGCTCTTTCTACACAACAGATACTTTCTACTGTAGCCCAATATTTATTACTATTCCGTCTCTTTGCCACTGCCACTCTCTCTCTTCTCTCAACATAAAGCGCGAAATATGTTCGCATGCCAAAATTTTTGGGAAAAATCTTAAAGGTGCTGAGGCAGCTGGTACCCCATTTTTCAGTCAGTCTTTTAAACAGGAGCATATTCGTCTTTTTTGTGCTGGTTCCCTTCTTTTCCGTGCCACACCTGCCCATGTCGATCATAAGAAAAGAATTTTATGGGTCAATAGAATTTCGATAGTATACTTATGCGAAACTGAAATAATACAAAACTAATTTCACATCTGAGGCTGGATTTTTACGTGAACAAGAAATTAGCATGTGCTTTAGTACTACAACATGGGGTTCCCGGAACCGTTCTGATGATAACGGAGACACTTCACAGCATACTTCTACATACTACGTCACTTTGTAAACTACGTTTTTGCCCCACTCCAGATGTTATGTGCATGTTTTAAGTGTACGTGTAAGATAATTTTAAACCTATGTATGTCGGAGCGGACAAAGATATCAAGAAACCTTTTAAGATCGTTAGAGATCGGGAACTTGGGAATATATTGTAGAAACTTTAGCTGTTTACTGTACGTAGCCGTCTTGGGAGCTGCTGCTCGGTTGTGGTACGAAAAAATGGTAAAAACCCTTTTTGTGGGTTTTCTAATGAACCGCCCTTGAACTAATTAATGGTGCTTCACCGTACATCACATAAAATGCAAAAGGAAACAACACATTTGCTCCATTTGCGTAAGTAGGAGCAAGCTTGTAATATTCAAACTTTGAGCCTGTACTGTAGGATAGTGACAGTAAGAACGATTCTCGTGTTGGTTAATCAAATAGTCCCTAGCCCAAGGGCTAGGTACAGCATGCTGTCGTATGCGAACCGTTACTGAAGCCAGTGGTGGCTAGACAATGGCAGTTAGCTAGCAAACGAATATTTACTGGAATGGTTTTGGATCTATTATTGCATACGTTTATCCGTACCAGTTTTCGCTAGCAATTGTGATACATAGCTCAGATGGCAACCCAGTTCTAAGCAAAGAAGGGAAGGCAGAAAGGTGGAAGGAGTATATAGAGGGTTTATACAAGGGCGATGTACGTGAGGACAATATTATGGAAATGGAAGAGGATGTAGATAAAGACGAAATGGGAGATAAGATACTGCGTGAAGAGTTTGACAGAGCACTGAAAGACCTGAGTCGAAACAAGGCCCCGGGAGTAGACAACATTCCATTAGAACTACTGATGGCCTCGGGAGAGCCAGTCATGACAAAACTCTACCATCTGGTGAGCAAGATGTATGAGACAGGCGAAATACCCTCAGACTTCAAGAAGAATATAATAATTCCAATCCCAAAGAAAGCAGGTGTTGACAGATGTGAAAATTACCGAACTATCAGTTTAATAAGTCACAGCTGCAAAATACTAACGTGAATTCTTTACAGACGAATGGAAAAACTGATAGAAGCCGACCTCGGGAAGATCAGTTTGGATTCCGTAGAAATGTTGGAACACGTGAGGCAATACTGACCCTACGACTTGTCTTAGAAGAAAGATTCAATACAGGCAAACCTACGTTTCTAGCATTTGTAGACTTAGAGAAAGCTTTTGACAATGTTAACTGGAATACTCTCTTTCAAATTCTGAAGGTGGCAGGGGTAAAATACAGGGAGCGAAAGGCTATTTATGGTTGGGAAGGGAGTGAGACAGGGTTGTAGCCTCTCCCCGATGTTATTCAATCTGTATATTGAGCAAGCAGTAAAGGAAACAAAATAAAAATGCGGAGTAGGTATTAAAATCCACGGAGAGGAAATAAAAACTTTAAGGTTCGCCTATGACATTGTAATTCTGTCAGAGACAGCAAAGGACTTGGAAGAGCAGTTGAACGGAATGGACAGTGTCTTGGAAGGAGGATATAAGATGAACATCAACAAAAGCAAAACGAGGATAATGGAATGTAGTCAAATTAAGTCGGGTGATGCTGAGGGAATTAGATTAGGAAATGAGACACTTAAAGTAGTAAAGGAGTTTTGCTATTTAGGGAGTAAAATAACAGATAATGGTCGAAGTAGAGAGGATATAAAATGTAGACTGGCAATGGCAAGGAAAGCGTTTCTGAAGAAGAGAAATTTGTTAACATCGAGTATAGATTTAAGTGTCAGGAAGTGGTTTCTGAAAGTATTTGTATGGAGTGTAGCCATGTATGGAAGTGAGACGTGGACGATAACTAGTTTGGACAAGAAGAGAATAGAAGCTTTCGAAATGTGGTGCTACAGAAGAATGCTGAAGATAAGGTGGGTAGATCACGTAACTAATGAGGAGGTATTGAATAGGATTGGGGAGAAGTTTGTGGCACAACTTGACTAGAAGAAGGGATCGGTTGGTAGGACATGTCCTGAGGCATCGAGGGATCACAAATTTAGCATTGGAGGGCACCGTGGAGGGTAAAAATCGTAGAGGGAGACAAAGAGATGAATACACTAAGCAGATTCAGAAGGATGTAGGTTGCAGTAGGTACTGGGAGATGAAGAAGCTTGCACAGGATAGAGTAGCATGGAGAGCTGCATCAAACCAGTCTCAGGACTGAAGACCACAACAACAACAACATCATTGAATATAAGATTGGTCGGGGAAATGAGGGTTGGGGAGCTTAAACCATTTCGTGCAGCTCCGAGCTATCATTATCTAAGTCAAAATACTGGGTGCAAAACCGCAGATACTTTGTGTTTTTCGCACAAGAAAATATTCAAAACAATCAAAAGTCAGCGTCTTAGTGTTCACGATTAAACTGCGTTTACATTTTCTATCAACTTGAGAATAACAAATCTGTCGTGCCCTACACTGTAACACGACTACGAAGTCGATCCTAGCTCGTAACATAACAGGGAGTACGCTTCGCACTTTTTAGATAAGTAGGTCAAGTTATTCTTGTGTGAATTTATTTCGGCTTTTTTATTTTCACTTTTATGACACTTGCATGTTAGTAATATTCTTTTCGTCATTCCGAACCGACATCGTCCCTCTTGTTTTGGATAAGATAGTACACCTTCTTGCATGGAGTTGGAATACATACAGAACTAGATGGTGGTGGTGGTGGTGGTGGTGGTGGTGGTGGTGGTGGTTAGTGTTTAGTGTTTAACGTCCCGTCGACAACGAGGTCATTAGAGACGGAGCGCAAGCTTGGGGTAGGGAAGGATTGGGAAGGAAATCGGCAGTGTCCTTTCAAAGGAACCATCCCGGCATGTGCCTGAAACGATTTAGGGAAATCACGGAAAACCTAAATCTGGATGGCTGGAGACGGGATTGAACCGTCGTCCTCCCGAATGCGAGTCCATACAGAACTAGACGAGGTATAAGTTCTACACATAACTGCTACTCTGTCGTCTTGTGATGGTGGATACATATATGATCATTTTTAGCAACCGTCTACTCATCGCATTGAAACAATTCAAATGACACATATCGGTCTGCGAAGGGTCTTTACAGGAGACAGAAGCTGTGTTTTAACAGTGGCCAGTGAGAGACACCCCAAGAAAGGTGCTGTGCATTACCCCCCCCCCCCCCCAAGATTATTCAAAGATGCGATCGCAGCAGCGGATTTTTATAACACGAATTTCCCCTTTCATAAATATAACACATGGAAATAGATTGCACAAGAAGTCGACATCCTTGCACAGCATACACGGAGGTAGAAAATGAAAGTAAATTTGCTGTCAGGATTCACCCTTCCCCGTAGCCGTGCCAGTTCTCCAGTAGTATGTTTGGAGCTGCGACTGTTATTACAGTAGATACTCTTATGCAAAATACTCTATATGTTTTGATTTCGTTATACCAAAAGTATTGCGTTAAGCAATTTAAATTAAGGTGTAAATATATTAACAAAAGTACTGAACATATTAAACTACAGTGATCAATAAGACTAAAGAAGGAAAATTAATGTCATAGAAAAACTACACAAAATAGCGGCGAAAGCAGATCTCCAGCTACCGATTACATAGAAAATCTGCATCAAAGTCGCAGGGAGATTTCATTCTAGATGGGATATGGTCCGATATTACAGGTGTCCTCTCTCAAATAGGCCGCCTCCGTGGGCGAATGGTCAGCACGGCTGACTGACATGTTGACGACGCGGGTTCGATTCCCGGTACTGCCTGGGACTGTTTCTTGGTGGGACGACTCAGTCTCGGGAGGCCTACTGAGGTGCTATTCGGCCGAGTAGTAGCGGTTCCAAGGTCAAGAAACCCGACAGCGACCGAGAGAGCGGTGTGCTGGCTACACGCCCCCTCCGCACCGCATCCAGTGACGCCATTAGCAGAAGATGGCACGGCGGTTGGTCGGACGCGATTGGTCTGTCTAGAGCCAGAACGCGGAACTTTACCTTGCCATAACGCCCTCAAATACGTTACTTTAGTCATTCTGCCATCCCGTTTGCACCGTAGTGCTAACTTAGAAAGAGCCGTGATACTTCAAAATACATTTGAAATTACTAAAACAAAACAGTAATATCGGGCAATGCGAAATGACCAGATGCGCTATATACACTTCTCGCCACATCTTCGTAACTATGACAAGTGTTATGGCCTCCACTGTGTTGCAGAAACGTTCTCTCATTTCTATCAGATCTCTAACCTTCATTCTGTGAACAATTTCGTTGATAAATTCCCATGCACCGCTATCCAGCAGTCAGATCGAGAGATCGTCGTGGTCAGGCAATGGGAGCCCCGCTTTCCAATCAGTCGCTCAGGAAACGTGTCATGGAGGAATGTGGTAATATTCCCGTGCACTTCTAGCGAATCCTTCGAGCACATGTTTCACGGGCTCTTCATTCACATGCGTTTTGAAATGTTTTCCTGCATCTGAAATCAAACTTCTTGTCTCGAAGAGTTCTGTCCCACTGATAAATGGATTTACGTGTGGGGAGACCCACGTTCCATTTTGGTCTTGCAGCCACTGAACACGTGCTACAGATGTTTATTCTAATCATCGCACACAGTGCACGTTCGTTCTGTCGTCCACATGTCGGCTGTCAGGAGTACGTGCGCCTGATACCCAGTAACCATATGTGCACTTGCCATACGAGTCATTGCTGTTTGTGAAATGATGAGAGCCGGCCGGGGTGGCCGAGTGGTTCTAGGCGCTACAGTCTGGAGCGGCGCGACCGCTACGGTCGCAGGTTCGAATCCTGCCTTGGCCATGGATGTGTGTGATGTCCTTAGGTCAGTTAGGTTTAAGTAGTTCTAAGTTCTAGGGAACTGATGACCTTAGAAGTTAAGTCCCATAATGCTCAGAACCATTTGAACCCTTTTTTTTCCTTTCTTTCTTAAATGATGAGGATCACATCTTGGAGAGTGTCTCTATCGATTGCGTATTTAATAACATAAAATATCGACTTCTTTAGTTCATAATTGTTGGAGGGCACTGTAAACTTGAAAATACTGAAAAACAGCGACGGAAGAAGTTATGGCCCCACACAAGGTAATCGAATTTGAATGGAGAGGAGAACATTCTACTTAGATGTGCAAATGGATGAGTTCTGTATACCTGTGCACAAGAGAGACTCCAAACTCTATGATTATATTTATATAATAGACAACAATACAATTCGTGAAAAGATTACTCAACATTGTCACTTCAAAACAGATCAAAAGCAGCTGCTTAGAAGAAAATAAAGACGATTTACGAGACATGAACATCACAGGCGGAGACCTAATAAGCAGTCTAAACTTTGGAAAACTAGAATGGACTACTGATTTCTGGAAGAGTTCAAAACGATGACTAGCAATAAATAACGGAAGAAAACCATAGTGAATTCATGAAGAGATTTTGGGAGGATACGACCATCAAATCAGCTGGCGTGGTCGTGGTATTCTTTCGCAAGACTGGTTTGATACATCTCTCCACACCAGTCTAACCTGTGCAAGCCTCTTCATCTCTGCATAACTACTCAAATATAACAACTAGAACGTGATTACTGTAGTCAAGTCTTAGTTTCACTCTACAATTTATATCTCCCACCCCCCCCCCTCCCCCGACTTCCTTCCATTACCATACTGACGATTTGTTGGTACCACAGCATACACCCTATCAACCGATTCCTTCTTTGACTATTTTAGTCGTTTTTCTCCAGTTGTATTCAGTACCTTCTTGTGAGTTTTCCGACGTAACGAACTAATCTTCAGCATTCTCCTGTAGCATCACATTTCAAAATCTTCCATTCTCTATGCCCAGTACCATGTGAACGGCGTCGCCTATCTGAGAAGGTAATTTGCTACCTATCTGTACCCATAGGTTGGGACATACTTCTTACGAGACTATGTCGGTTATTTATTTTTGAAACTTCCTGGTTCTTCTCGAGGTGACATGTTTTATAGGACACCGCGCGAGGCCATTTTTTTTTTTCAAGAAAAAAAATTGACGAGGGAAACTACCTGCTGGGGCTTTCATGTGTTTTAGGCGCGGTTTCTCGTGTATTTAACATCTTATATATCAGTAAGTTGTTGAAATATTTTTAAATTTTTAAAGTATGTTTTGGACTTCTGGTGTTCACTGACTTCTGAACATTTTATCCGTCATAATTAGATATATTTTAGTCTTACCTTACAGGACAACCAACAACGTTTTTTCAAATTCTGATCACGGCTGTTTCCTGCAGGGGATATGCGCGGCGTCCTGCGTGCTTAATACCATATTTGCAAGCAAATGGTTGTTTGTTTTTTCTTGCTGGTCCAATTTTGCTGAATCGGAGTCATGCCATTTATATGAAAGGTTGTATTTTTTCTCGTAGACCAATCGAAAGATGCCTTGTATAAGGCGAAACGCGTCAGTGAAGGAGAAATAAAATTTAAAAAATTCAAGCGCAACTCACGACCCGTCCTTCAATTCTGCCAGCACTTGGTCACCTACCTTCCAAATTTCACAGAAGCTCTTCTGCGAATTTTGTAGATTTAGCGCTCCTGGGAGAAAGGATATTGCGGAGCCACAGCCGGGGGAATGTTTCCAGAATGAGATTTTCACTCTGCATCGGAGTCTACGCTGATATGAAACTTCCTCGCAGATTAAAACTGTGTGCCGCACCGAGACTCGAACACGGGACTTTTGCCTTTCGCGGTCGGTGGAGCACTTGCGCGCGCGAAAGGCAGAAGGCTCGAGTCCGAGTCTCGGTCCGGCACACACTTTCAACCTGCCAGGAAGCTTCATATCAGCATACACTCCACTGCAGAGTGAATATCTCGTTCCAAAAAATCCAGTTTTACAACCAAGGCAGTTCGTTCTCTTAAATTTTCTTCTTGTCTAAACTGTTTATCGTCCACATTTCACTTTCATACACTCCAGAAAAATACGTTCGGAAAGGTTTCCTAACTCTGAAAGTTATATTCGATGTTAACAAAGTTCTCTATTTTCAGAAACGCTTTTATTTCATCTGTAAATAGGCTGTTTATGTTTTCTTATTGGCAACGTTACGTAGCGCTCTGTATGAAAATCACTGCAAATCATTATTGGCCACTGCCCAAAAAAAATTGTAAAATTTTTTGTGGGGAGCATTGGGGCTATGTAAATAGGTTGTTTATGTTTTCGTATTGCTAACTATGCCTATCAGTAGTTAGTGCCTTCCGTAGTTTGAATCTTTTATTTAGCTGGCAGTAGTGGCGCTCGCTGTATTGCAGTAGTTCGAGTAACGAAGATTTTTGTGAGGTAAGTGATTTGTGAAAGGTATAGATTAATGTTAGTCAGGGATTTTTGAAAGTCAGATTACGTTGCGCTAAAAATATTGTGTGTCAGTTTAAGCACAGTCTTAATTGATTTTTCTAAGGGGACGTTTCACCTCTTTACCCTAGTCATCGTCACTTATTTTTCTGACCGTATACCAAAGCAACAAAAGTCATCTTCTACCTGTAGCGTCTCGTTTTCCGCTGTAATTCCCTCAGCTTCGCCTGATTTAATTCGTTTCCTTTCCTTTACCAAGACTACTACAGAGTGTAAAGGTACTGTTTAAGTGCGGTGAACGAAGAAGAAACGGCAAGCAGGCTATCCATGGTCCTTCTCATCTTAATCCTCACCAAAAACATGAAAGTCGTTATTAGGCCACAAAGAAGCAACTGCTGGAAAACTGACGGCAATACGACATGCCCCTGCCGTAGCGGCAGCACTGATGATACGACTGTTGGACAGGAAGACTAGATGGAAGGAGCTCGCCATTTTCTTGGACGCGTCCGTATCTTCTCGGGGCGAGTTTTAAGTCTTGAAGATACGTGCCATACGCTAGTTGCTAATCATTCTTCCATGTGTGTATGTGATATTGTCATCCACTCCATCCGTGATCTGCTCCACCACCGCGGCGGGTGCGTGGGGCTTACATTAGGCTCAGTTACAATAAGTCTTATTATTCTTGAGGGTCTTTGTTGCTAACAACTATACCTGCTGTCAAACCCAAATGCAACGAAAATTAATTTGTTTATAAAATTATATAGTGAAAACAGTGTCGTTAAGCCAAACCATAGTACCACAACACCAGCAACTGAAAAGTACTGTTATCTTTGTTTTCCCATCTCCATATTTTTGTCGACAAGTCTCCTTTAGCACTTTATAGTGTTTCACACTGCACCGAAAAAAGATTACAAAACCTCCAAATCACAGTTTTAACAACTATGAGTTCAAACAAAGTGCAGTCAATCATCGGTCACCGATAAACATGGCGGAAATAATTTTACCCACTATCGCTACTTGTCTTTTTTTTATCCTACAGAAAAAATATAACATGACGAGGAAGATGCTGTTCGGTACCAAGAAAAGGAACGTTGGATGTTGTCTCGTTGACGTCAAGTTCAGTAAAGGCATATATCTAGCTCATTTTTAAGAGGAGTTAATGGTGTGTGGATGTGGGTGCGGCAAGTTTTTGGAGCCGTTCTAGCATTCATCTTAAGCGATTTAGGGAACGCTCGGAAACCATTCACCAAAGTGGACGTTCGAATTCCGTCCATTCCAAATGAGTTGTGCTGTAGCTACTTCTCAACTCTCGGTTCTCGAATCAAGGTATCATCACTTCCCATTTCACTGTGAACAGTATGGGGAGAACGAATAAAAGTTCAAAGACTGTTTACCAAGGCAAGCAACAGAAAACCTGTAAAGGAAAGTTGCTCATAAATTATACTAAAACTTTGGATATTATTTTTCCGTTGATAGAGACTACCTTCTGATATGTCTGAAACCAGTGACTCTGACGTGAAATCAGTGTGCAGTTTGGCCAGTAAATCTCCTGCGTTTGCAGCGGAGCGTGGATACGAAAAGTAGTACTTACATTTTGCAAGACGGAAATCTACTGCTTCAGTACTTGAGATGTTGACCACTTACTTAAGAGTCCATTTAATATCTTATTAATATTTGGAGTTTCATTGTTTACATCTTCTGTTAATAAGACAAATTTGATGATAACTGTAAACATTCATATTTTGTGAAACATATTAACGGTAGTTTAAAGTGAAGCTGGTAAGACTGGTTTCCGAGCATGGGATACAATGAGTACAGTCACGATACTCTGAACTCGAGACTCTGGATAAAGTTTCCTATTTTTGATAGTTTACATTGCAGCCTTAACAAGCGTACTTAAAAGATATTAAATTGCGCTTAATTTTCTTGCCTCAAACTTCGGAGGAATCTCCAAACAACGAATGGTAATCACCAGACCCACACATCACATCTCTACGGTTCCCTTATTTAGCAGACCCAGCTAAGTATAATATGCTGTTTTGCCGCATGTTCCTGTAGCTGGGAAACATTTAGTCTCTAGCATAGGTTCTTACACCGCACTTGCACGTCTTAGATGTGCACTTGTAGTACGTCTCAGATGTGGAGGAACTTTCGAACACTGTATGTAGATGTATCTGTGCTCTTTCTGGGAGTTTCGACTGCTCTCAATCTTTGTTTACCTAGCGATCTTACCATAGAAATAATTTTATAGTATCGTACGTATTGCGCTACTTGGAACATGAACACTTGCTGTTATAACAATAATCATAAAACACGGCAATTTCTGACAGACCCTTAATATTGGGAAGGCCAGCGTTCACATTTATGATTTCAACTCTCCTCTCGGCGATGTTTTGTTCTTCTGCTGACAATGAGTTTTAAATTACATGGTCACTTACGGTGTACGGAGAAGATACGGCACGTCTCAAATCGTCGTTCAGCAATAAGGCAACGGGAACCTTGCTACACTGTAGGTAGCTTGCTTGTTTGCAGCCTTTCAACGATACATCAGCGCTGATAGAAGAGGCTCGACGGCTCTCGACACCAGTCGAACAGCGATCTAAAAACGTGCAAAGAAAACAATCCCGCCAAAGGATAAGTCTCACAGCAGAAAATATCGGTAAGTACTTTTGACATTCAAATATTATAAGTTCCGTTGCTCAAGAATTTGTTGTTTTTTGCTATAATATTTATTTTGCAGGGTTGTAGCTTCGGCTTGGGATGTAATAACTGCAGATCTTGGAAAAATGACAACCTAATATCGAACCGCCCAGTCACTGACGTCGTCTTCAAAGCGATTGGTATGTAATACGCTTTAATTAGTTGCAAACTGTTCGAATAGTTTTATCTCAAGTAACGGGTGCATGTGGGGATGGGGGAGTGACTGTGTAATGCACTTTACAAAATTCGGCACTGATTCACCAAACTGACAGTTTCAGCCTATAGTTCAAACGTGAAGTGGACCTCAAAAACAAATATCCTTTTACGCATTTTGAGTAGTTGTTTTTTGGGACTAGAGGTTTTGTGAGTACTGTGTTATACACATCGTGCCCCACTATATTAAGAGCAAGCTTAGGTGACCCAGACGAGCTTTCATTAATTAACACGGTATAGGACTTTTAACGATTTATTCCTAGGCACTGTAGCAGAAGAAAATACGAGAAACGGTGATGGTGGCCAAAATTGTGAAAAGTAGCTCATTAACGAATTCTGCATACGACTGAAAGCAGAAACCAGTAACATCGCAGTTTACTGATGCTTTAGGACGCTTTCATCTTTAGTGTAGCACGTTTGCTGCTTTACTGACCCACAGTATAAACAATTTGTTTGCATAGAGTATAAAGCCACAGGCCGTTCTTCCATCAAATGCATTTGTAGGTAAGTCAGAGAAATGATTACAATAAATAATGTTAATTTATAGATTTTATGGCCGAAGATACTATTGCTCGCCGGTCAGAGAACGAAGGGAATTAACTTCGTTTTGTCTTCAATTGAACGGGAATCTCTTAACAGCTTTTTGGGGGACAAATGTTTGTTAATGAAGGAGTGGGATATGGGTAAAGACTTTTTTCTGAGCCTAAACTTCTGAAATTTATTTCCTTACCATTGCCGCCAAAATTTGGACTGGCAGAGAGTATCAGTCGTGCTTTAGTTCACAAACACGCCGCTAGGTGCCACTGACGACTCGAAACGCTCAACATTAGAGGAGCAGTTTACGTCTTAATTTAATGCTCTTACAAGTTGAACATTATGATAGTTTGCTGAGAAAAGTTGGAGAATAATTAGAAAACTAAACGTTTGTTATTTATTTAAATTCTACGCGACTAATTCTTAGTTTTTTCGATGTTGGCAGTGACGTAGTTCGCACAATGAGCAGTAGAGGGCTCCTGGTTTCGCTGGCTGTTTCCAACGAATAAGAAGCTCAGAGATTCAAGCACTTGTGTGTTGTGAAGCTGTTCGGGCAGGTCGCGAACGTTAGCTGTGCGCGTCCGCAGTAGAGCTGAAGTTGCAATAGCGAATTTCCGATTTACACAATACGCGTTTCGTGCCGGCGGTAGAGCGACTCTCTTTTACGTGATCGTTTCCTTTGCCTTCTTAGGCCTAAGCTAAGACATCCATTACTTGGTAAGTGTTCTGAAATAGCTTGTAGAATAACTGATAACTACTTCCAGATATGTTTATCCTTTGTTGTGATATAGGAAAATATATTCTACAAATTTAAAAGTTTTGCCATCTTTGAAATTTGGATGGTATAGGTGTCAGGAAACGACTTTTCGAGTTTGAAGTAAATACTAGTCGGATTGCTACCAGGTAAACTATAAACAGTTCTCATGAAAGACAGCAACATTTTAAATTCCATCTGTGTGTCTAAATTTTTGATAAAGTGCTTGACGTCAGCATAGGTGTTTTTTTATGTAACATTTCGTATACTGAAAAGCATGCTAAGCATGTTGCACAATCTAATAGTTGAATTTTTGTTGGCTGGTGTAATGATAGTGCAGATAAACAGTCATTTAGGTTTTGAGAGCATGCTTTCAGATTACAGTATGTATAGTTCAACTTTTACTTTCTGGTTTGTTATATATATTTGCATTAGATATATAGCGTTGTGCTTTAAATTTTTTCTTTGCGTGCCGCTTTCAGCAGTTGTCATGGAGGCGCGCTTTTTGCTCGGAGTCACAGCATACCATTTCTCAACCAATATTTTTTTCTCTTTGTTAATGCTAGCTTTTCTGTTCTATTGCGAGAGTAGCGGAAATAACAATAAGAAGACTGACAGCGTGCGCTTGACGTGCTACAATGCAGGCTAGCACAGAATATACGCAGCACGTTTTGAGCTGAGAATATCCTGAACGGAGAGATAAGCATTGATAATGGAGGTTACCAGCCTTACTGCAGAAGTGTTGTGACGGTAGTTTCCATGGCGACGGTGACCTGGGAAGGCTGCCGCTCGATCGCAGTGACCAAGGCTGGGATGGGCGGCAGGCTTCTCTGAGAGCGGTACAAATGCTTTTTCTTTGAGCATGCTGCCTGGCCTTATTATGTTTTTGTCTCTGTTGTCTGGTTTCTCATATGCATTCCTTACTCTCAATAAACAAAGAGCATCCCTGTACTTCCTTATCCCTTGACAGCCTGTGAATCCAAAACGATTTCAGGAGTTTAGAGAGGTCAAACTGTGATCTAAATTTTGGCCCCTGTGTCAGATAATACTGCATTTAGCCATAGGTATCAAGGGCTTGTTCCGGTGTCTTACCTTCTCAGAATTCCGGTCTCATTCATTCTCAGAGCATGTTCTTTCCATTTTATCTTCTTCTAAAACTGAGTGCCAAACAGGTAATCGAACCTGCCTTTTGCAAGGCAACTCGTTATCTGTTACACTACCCGAACATTCACGCAGTGCTAACCACGGCAATAAGAAGCTTTCAGTCGGTGAGGTGGACATGTTTCGAGAGCGTAGTAGATATCACACTGCCTGGGAAATGCAGCTCCAGATTTGAGTATCAAGAATGGCGCATAGTTTGAACTTGTCGCTTGCAACCTGGACAGACACCTCAAAATAGCATAAAAATGTAAAACTTTTTCTGTAACTTCCTTCCTCTCCCGATACAGTTACTCTTGATTTTATCTACTCTACTGCGAAGAACTTTTCAAATGTTTGTATTTACATAGTCTTTTATACGTGGGGCCCAGCTCTTGTGAACCACATAATAATGTAGGGACTGTCATTATCTGTTAGAATTTAATTTGGGTCTTTTGCTCGCTCTCTCCTTGTGACAGGTCAGGTAGGCATTAGTATTATTAAATACCTCGGGCGTCAGCATAAGTTACACACATTTCAGATACTGAAAATATGACAAGTAATAAAACAAATCCCAGTAAAATCACCAAATCGTGGCCGTTCATTCGTCACTTTTGAATATTTTTCCCATCTGTGCGAATTTTAATCGGAATTGTGGAGAGACGGGAAGGTCAGTGCGAATTGTGACAGGTTGGTGATGTACGCACGAAAGCATCAAGGTTGTGATTCACACATTGTAGTGGAAGTTCAGACAACCATCTGCCCGACGTAGTCGGAAAGGCTGCTCTTAAAGTGTCGACAGCTTTCGTTATAGGCACATTCTTACGATCATGGTACACACCTCGAAACACTTGTTCTGTAAGCATCAAAATTATAAACTGCTAAAGAGAAACAATAACTGGTGTTTCAACTATGCAGCCTTCTAAAACGAAAAAGAAGCAAATAGCGATGGTATCTCATATGTATGGGATATTTTCTTTCTTAGCTAATGAGGCTTGCTCTATGACAGCCAGATCACTAGTCAACTATCTTATTGACAAAAATATGCCAACAGAATGTGAACGGGAGGGGATGTGCAATTAATTCTGCGTGGTATCCGAATAATATCGTTACCATTGACGGTCACACAAAGATTTCTTCGGTTCAAGACTTAAATTTACAATTTCAAATGGCCTACAATAGTGGCAGAAAATTTTGTATGTTATGAATATGAGAGTTACGGATCCGTAAGTCTGATATTGTAATAGAATTTTAATATTTCCACGTTACCTATACTAATTGTTTCACACATACTGACAGAAACGTTATTTGTAAATAAATAATGCGATTTAGCGTTTTCATTGTTTCCTCTCGCCTCTTGATTATCGATTCTATGTTAATATTCTTTCAGCGATAGTATTCTGCTACAAAACTGTTTTTGCTAATAACTGCTGTAAATTTCTCTTCATAAATTTCGAAAGATTCCTAATCTTGACAGCGTAAACTGAATTTTTCTGGTGTAACAGTCCAGTATGACGGAAACATACACCAGAAAAAGCATTGCCGAAGTAACGAAAATATGATATGATGCCAACTAGAAGCAGGAACTGACTGAAGTACTTAAATTTAATGACAGTGAGAAACATACATCCTGATTACAAGAGTAATATAACTCTTTTGTTAAGTTTCACGTGTTGTGCAACCCAGTGATTTTATAAAAGTCCGATGAAAATTCTTACCGGAATTTAAATGACCCACCGCGACGTAGAGACTATTTTATTTTATGTATGTCGGATTCGTACGTTTCGTCTGTCTTGAGCATGGTGGAGACTGCAAAAAATAGATTTTTTTCTAGGCTTGCAGCTTTCCGAACGTAACGGTCTTTACTTTTCTGTTGAGACCAGCGCGAGAAACCATTTGTAGAAAACTCTTCCACTATCACCACTTTTTTTCATTCCATCCTCTAATACTGATAGTCAAAATGTTAGATCTCATTCAGCTTGCATTTACGTAGCTAAGGACATTTAAGTATTAGTCACAGAAGCAACCGGAACAATAGTTTAGGAAAAGCCGTGGCTGTTTCCTTCTGCCATAATGACAAGCTGAAGCTGCATTTCTAGAATAAAAAGGATGTCAAAGTCCAAACCAGACTGCCAGTATACAACTTAAATGGGGTCGAATCTCCTCTAATAAAGTTTTATTTAATTATCAGCACTTGTCGGCTCTAAAACGACTTTTTGTAGTACCAAAGAGTTCTAGGACAGCACCTGCTCAAAATACCTCTTCCATTGGCCCAGAAGACAGCAGATAGTCGGCGGATTGTCCTACAAGGTAAATTGGAAACGTCCGTTTGCTGTTAAACAGACAGTACACCTCTAGTATACCGATTATTAACACAAAAAGAATGCATAATTTATAAAATCGTGGTTAAGTGGATGGCAAAGCGCAACTACTTGCGTCGTTTTCTTGTACGTTCCCGAGTGAATGTGTATACGATGGGATTGTGCAATAGCCGATACCTGGTGCCACATTACGCTGCTCGGAAGTATTGCACCTACCGCTTAAAAGTTTGCTTCTGCCTTTGTTTGCTTTTTGCTTTCATTTGTAATAATTAATTGTAGTATTTACGGCATTTGACACGATATTGCTGTGGTGTCAAGTAGGTAAATTGTGCTTTCATAGTTGACACTGAATCGGTGAAAACGTCTTAGTAGTCCTTACATTGCGGCAATATCGACTAGCTGCGAAATGCATGTGAACGAAAGTTCCTATCACTAAAGCCAATTGTTTGACTCTATTAGCACGATACCGCTTATTGTTTTCGGCAAAAAAAAAAAAAAAAACATAAGACGTTGTCTGGGAGTCGTAGTCTAACAATAACTGTAATTTTATGACCCCCCCCCCCCCCCCCATATCTCACTCTCTCTCTCTCTCTCTCTCTCTCTCTCTCTCTCTCTCACACACACTCTCTCACACACACACACACACACACACACACACACACACACACACACACACACATTACACTCTTGTTAATGTTTGCCTTCAGATATTTTGACCACAGAGACAGATTTAGGTTCCGCAGTAGCTCACTTTTCTTAAGAAGTACGAAGGAATCGATTGTAGAGCTGTAGATGGAACGATCAGTAACATTTTATGGACACAAAGGAAAATCTGTAAGGAGCTGAGGTACGGGAACTGAATCTTAGACTACTGATCCACAGTGAATATGTTACGGCGGCACCTCTTTTTCTATAGATATTTTTTTTACCGCGAATTGTGTTTACAAAACAAAATGACGTATCGTACCACAATTGAAGGTACTAGATAACATCGTCTGAATGTGAAGGTGACACTAAAACTCTCAACGTATATTAACATTTGCTGGCGGTGTAAGACGTGAGTGGCCTGTAGGCAGCATATCGAGGTGCAAGACCCGGAAACCGTCACGCGGCTTGCAAATCGTTAACACAGGTCACACGTGTCGATGCGCCCACGTACATTGTCCTGCGCTGTCGGCGCTCTCAAATACTCCAGCGTTTAGCGACACTCGAAACCTTCCACCGATCTGTGATATCTGATTTAGTGAACAATTAGGGATTACAGTTATGAACAACATAAATTGCAACTATCAAATAGAAAATGCTCTGGGGAACATGAATTAAAGATTGCGATTTATTCGCAGAACATTCAGAAATTGCAACAAACCTGGCAGTCAGACTGGCTACTTCACGCTTGACTTTCTATTCTGGAGTATTGCTGCTTAGTATGGGACGCTTAACAGAACGTTTGAAGAAGGGCAACTCGTTTTATACTTCCACGAAGTAGGGGGGAGAGTGTCAACGAATACGGTACGCGACCTGGTACGCTAATCGTTTAGTAGTAGTGTATGGTATTCTGCCTTACGGCAGGTCTTGTCATGGGTTAAGCCTCTTCTATTTTTCTGTCTGTAGCCAGTCTTTTCATTTATGAATATTTCCCTCCTTTGATATTGTCCAGCATTTCATATCTTTTTTTTCCTCTTCCCCTTTTTCCCTCCACCATTCCTTCTATTCCTTCCTTCAATAAACAGTCCAATCCAGTTCCATTTTCTCTTTCTGATGACTTTCAGCATGTTTCTTTCTTCTCCAACTCTTCTTAATACTTCTTCATTCCTTACTCGGTCTTCCTATTTCACTTTTTCCATTCTTCTCCATATCCACATCTCTAGTACCTCCAATCTTCGTCCATCTTCCTTCCTCAATGTCCAGGTCTCCGCACCATATAGTGCAACGCTCTAGATGTAACATTTGGCAAGTCTTTTCCTCAGATCTTTGTTTAGTGGTCCACAAAGTAATTTCTGTTTCCTCTTGAATCCTTCTCTTCCATTGCAATTCATTTCCTAATTTCTGTTCAGCAATACATACCATCCATTATTACACTACCCAAGTCATTGAAGTTATTCACTTGCTCTATTTCTTCTCCCCCTCTTTTCATACGGCATTTTTCCTCCTTTCCTCCGATTACCATGCCTTTCGTTTTCTTCTTGTTAATCTTCATTCCATATTCTTCTAATTTTGTGTTTAGATCATCTAACATTTGTTCCATCTCTGTTGCACTCTCTGCAATCACTACCATGTCGTCTGCAAATCTTAGACACTCAACTCTCCGACCCCCTATACAAACTCCTCTCCTTCCATCAAAACTTTCACTAATAATTTCCTCGTTTAAATAACGGTGTTTTTCTTTGCGTCTATATCTTTTCATACGTTTCCAGTCGCCAGCTTTCCCCTCCGAAAGCTAAAATATTTTGTTGACTTCCCACCTATTTATGATGAAATGACTCTCGACACGAAATTAATCAGAACTCGCTCGGAAATATTTAGATGCTCATTTTCCCCATGTGCTACACGAGAGTGAAACGATATAGAAATAGACTGAAAGTGTTTCTACGAACCCTCTGCCAAACACCTAATTGTGAACTGCAGTGTTATCATGTAAATGTAGATCGTGTTCTACTAGTTTACGACACGATTCAGCACGTTGCAGACAGAACTCAATAAGTTCTTAAAGGGACGAAATCAACAGACGTAACGGTAATTTACGGAGTACCCCACAATGTGTTACAGGATCGTTACTTTTGGATCATTACTTTTTACAATACAAACTAATGATCTATTGAACAACGGCGTAGGCTCAATGAGGCAGTTCGTAGACGATGCTGTTATCGATACGGAGTTTGCAACGCCAGAAGTATGTAGCAAAATCTAGGAAGACCTGCAGAGTATTGAAAATTAATGCAGGGCCTGCCTTCAAATAAATAAATAAATGTAACTTATTGCGCATAAATAGGTTAAGATATTCATTCCTGTTGGATTACGCTCTTAGCAGTAAATCACTGGAAGCAGTAACAATCATAAAATACCCAGAGGTAACCGTCTGAAGCGTCCTAAAGTAAACCAAACAAACACCGACCAAACAGGCCTTGAAGGCCGTCGTGTCATCCTCAGCCCTTAGGCGTCCCCGGATGCGGGTACGGAGTGGCATGTTGTCAGCACGCCGCTCTCCCGGCCGTTGTCAGTTTTCGTGACCGGAGCCGCTACTTCTCAACCAAGTAGCTTCTCAGTTGGCCACACAAGGGCTGATTGCACCGCGCTTGCCAACAGCACTCTGCAGACCCAGACGATGACCCATCCAAGTGCTAGCCAAGCCCGACAACGCTGCACTTCGGTGATACGACTGGATCCGGTGTTACCACTGAGACAAGGCCGTTTGGCTCCTAAAGTAAAACGGCCACATAAAAGTAGTTATAGGAAAAGCAGATGCCAAGCTGAGAGTCATTGGTGTAATCTTAAGGAAATCTAGTTCATGCACGAAAGAAGTAGCTTACGAAACGCGTGTTCAGCCGATTTTTGAGTATTGCTTGTCATGTCAGTCTGGGATAAATAGGAGAGAGAGAGAACATCCAACTAAGACCGGTACGTTTAGTCATTGTGCCGTTCAGTCGGCTCGAGAACGTTACCGAGATGTTCAACAAATCCCAATGGCAGACTCTACAAGAAAGGGGTTGTGCGTCATGAAGAGCTTACTGTTGACATTCCAAAAGCTTACGTTACAAGGAAAGTCTCGTAAAGTGACCACGACGAGAATATAAAGTAAATTAGAGCTCGCTCGGATGTTAACCGCCGTTCGCAAATGGAACAGAGAAGGGGAAAAATGACGCTTGTGCCATAATTGTCCTTCGCCACTTTCGAGATAGTCCATGTAGAGCTTATGCTGCTTTCGGATCAATGTTAGTTGCTGCAGACGACACCAACCTTACCTCCTCATGAACTGCATGCTTCGCAGCCTCCCTCTTCTCCTTTTTTTTAATTTTTTTAATGTGTGCGGGTCAAAACAGTGAATAATAAAGCATAACATGGGAAGCTTAAAAAGAAGTGGAGAACGTTGAAAAGAAACTCCATACAACAGTCTCTGTGTTAAAGTGAACTGGAAAAATTTCACATCATCAAGCACGTAGCCCACGCGATGAATTTGATACAATATCACCAACAGCAGTTCGTAAGTTCCGCGGGATTTTCAGGCTCCCCGATAGTGCTGCAGTGTTTCATGTAAATAGGAATATAATGTTTAAATATTTACTGAAACCAGTTAAAACACTGATAATGTTCTTCGCTACATGGATACCAAATTTTCTCGTACTTAATGGAAATTCAGTAACGCCAAGCTTCACTGTTACCTCACAAGTGATGATCAAAAGTATGCAGGCCGCTGTAATTAGCGTTCCACAAATAAAGAATAAAGAAATATTTTATGGAGGTGGTGTGTACCGGTTTAATGGATGTTAAGAACCGCATTGCGCAATACACAGCTATAATGGTATATTTTATTACCCATTTCGCTGTAGGATCAGGCAGAATTGGGCATAATATTATAATATACAGCTAACATCAATGATAGAACAATGTACATCTTGTAACTGTTATTCCAATTAGGCAAATGCATAGCAGAGATGGTTTTTGACCCGATGATGGTCTAATCCTAGACCGAAATCGACCATCTCTAATAAAATACACCGTTACAAGTGTGTACTGCATAATGCGGTCCTTAACAACGGGTAAAGAGTTAATGGGCCCAAATGAGGAGGAATTTTGTGTGTTCTAAATACTGCAATAGATAGATATGTACTAAAAATAAGTTTCACTGCTCCATGAACCATGAGAAATTAAGGCTTTTTAGTAGCATAAATATGTTCAAGCAGTGTGAGCAGAGAAACAAAACTAGCACGTCAATATATGAGAGTGAAAATGCAGCCATGACTCGGCTTTTCGGCGAAAGCCTATGAGGAAGATACACAATTTTTTCGAAATATTCCGCTTTTACGCCACTGCAGCTTCGAACATTATTCTAGAGAACACTTTTCACGATCGCAGTGCTATTCTAGAGTTCTGCATAACACCTGTCTACAGCTACGGCCAAACGGCTGTCGATGTGGAAATTCGAGGTTTTCAGAAGCTCCCAGATCTCATGAGCAGGTAGGGTGTTCCAACAAAACGACGTTAAATCCTCGAAACAATTTTGTGGTGAGGTGTATTGTCACGATAAAAGACCGCATCGTGCACATACTTGGGTAGCTCCTCACGTGGAGGTTCTTGAAGCGAACACAGCGAGGTGAGGCAGTGGCTGAGACTCCTGGACGCACCCACATTCAAGAGTTCAGCGATTCAAATCTCCTTCCGGCCATCCGTTTTTTCCTCAGTCGCTTCAGGCAAATGCCGGGAGAGTTCCTTTGTTAAGGACATTGGCAGTTTTCTACCCCGTATTTCCCTAGTCCTAGCTTGTGCGTCACCTATAACGCTGACGAGACACTAAACCCTAATCTTCTTTCTCTAGTATAAGAACGGCCACGTTGGATTTTGCTGCCCATTCTTAACTATTTAAAATGAAGGAGCAGACTCTTCAATAAAACTTCATGCACGTATAATTTCTGATACGATAAAACGTCCAAAACAGTTTCATAAATGAACGATATTCCGGTTTACTTAAATGAACAAAACTCAGAACATGCGAATAATTTATTGCGCAGATAAATCCTAGTTTGAGTTTTGCCTCTGTACCAACGAGGCAATGTTTCATTGTATCAGTGCCATATTTGTGGCAAGACGTGAAATTTTTCAGCGTCGTTATATATATATATATATATAAACGCGTTAGTTCTTGTCGTTGCAGCTCCTCTCTCAGTAAACATCGTAATCGTGTGATCTTAACAGCTTGGCCTTCAGGTAAAGTTCCAGAGAAAATGCGCAGAAGAATGAAAATGCTGTTAGGCTTTTTGGCGTACGAGGTTACAGAGGTGCCGCCTCATATTAAGACCCGAAGGTTCCTTAGCCTGTAATCTTCGCGGGGGAAACAAGATGCGTCGCTACTAATTTGGACAGCGCGCTGCAGCGAACCCAGAGAGAGGGTTCGGCTTGTGCGAGTGTAGCAGAGGCAAACTGTACGGGTGATGACTAAACTTTCTGATCCTTGCAGACAGAAAGATGAACACTGAGAGAAATTAGTGGAAATATAGCGAGTTTTGAGATAGAAGAAAAGCATTGTTTCACTACGTTTTTAAAGTCTACTAAAATCCCGATATAGTTGCACTGGGTTTTTGTACTTAAACTCACCTTGCCGTCTGATGAAACTGAAAGTCGCTTTCGTAATCTGATATTTATAAATATTTAGTTTCATATCACTTGTACATCTTTTGTGGCTTATATAGTCCAGGTGGCTGATAGCTTCTCGTCCCATAATCGTTTTTGCACTCGATAGGCAGGAAATCGTGTAACCCGTGATTTGAAAACAATTTGGTTGTTTAGTGGCTGTTGTTTCATCTGAAATCGTTCCACTATACGACTTACTGCTTCTGTAGGAAACCGCTTCATCTCACTAAACTCAAGATTATTTCCCAGGCAGTAATCATTCGTCTATTAATCGTACTGAACATATTGACCCAACGACTAATGCTTGTCATTCAGAAACGCATTTATGCTGAAATATATGCTGAGATAAAATTTGTTTCCTTAAGGGTTACTATGACAATTCTTGGCCGAAACCTAAAATTGGTCAGGGTAAACCATGCTTAGACCAAAACATTTTTCAAGATTTTCGCTGAAATTGAGGACGAGTTTAAATAGGTGCTGATACAGACAGTTAAGAGTAGTATTGGAGTGATAGTGACAAGTTAGCCCATATTTTTTGCAGCGCTCTGACGGAGCACAGCTAGAACTATTAGGGACGTGGGAGCAAGTCATTGCCTCGACGTAAGAGATTTACTTATTTAGTAATAGTTACAGTGTAGTTATTTCCGTGGAGATGCCGTCAACCAAAATGTTTGAAAACTGCAGTGCTTTACTAGCCATGGTCATTTTGGGGGTGTTCTGCCATTTCCTTCCTCTGCCCTTTCTGTCTACACCCATATTCTGCAAGCTAGCTTACGGCGTATGGCGGAGGGTACTTCATATACCACTGTCGTTTCTCTCTTTACTGTTCTAGTCACAATTAGTACACTGGAAGAAAGATCTTTGGTAGGCCTCCGTGTGACTCGAATTTCTGATTTTATCATCTACATCTAAACCTACATCCATACTCCGCAAGCCACCTGACGGTGTGTGGCGGAGGGTACCCTGAGTACCTCTATCGGTTCTCCCTTCTATTCCAGTCTCGTATTGTTCGTGGAAAGAAGGATTGTCGGTATGCTTCTGTGTGGGCTCTAATCTCTCTGATTTTATCCTAATGGTCTCTTCGCGAGATGTACGTAGGAGGGAGCAATATACTGCTTGACTCTTCGGTGAAGGTATGTTCTCGAAACTTTAACAAAAGCCCGTACCGAGCTACTGAGCGTCTCTCCTGCAGAGTCTTCCACTGGAGTTTATCTATCATCTCCGTAACGCTTTCGCGATTACTAAATGATCCTGTAACGAAGCGCGCTGCTCTCCGTTGGATCCTCTCTCTCTCTTCTATCAACCCTATCTGGTACGGATCCCACACTGCTGAGCAGTATTCAAGCAGTGGGCGAACAAGCGTACTGTAACCTACTTCCTTTGTTTTCGGACTGCATTTCCTTAGGATTCTTCCAGTGAATCTGTCTGGCATCTGCTTTACCGACGATCAACTTTATATGATCATTCCATTTTAAATCACTCCTAATGCGTACTCCCAGATAATTTATGGAATTAACTGCTTCCAGTTGCTGACCTGCTATTTTGTAGCTAAATGATAAGGGATCTATCTTTCTATGTATTCGCAGCACATTACACTTGTCTACATTGAGATTCAATTGCCATTCCCTGCACCATGCGTCAATTCGCTGCAGATCCTCCTGCATTTCAGTACAATTTTCCATTGTTACAACCTCTCGATACACCACAGCACCATCTGCAAAAAGCCTCAGTGAACTTCCGATGTCATCCACCAGGTCATCATGGTTTTTTCGCGAGATATATAAAGCAATGTTTTTGTTGACCCTTGTAGGAATGTACGCTCTCTGAATTTTAACAGAAAGCCACACCGTGGTGCTCAATGCCTCTCTTGTAACTTCTGCCACTGGAGCTGAATAAGCGTCTCAGTGAGGCTATCGCATTTACGCAACGAACCTGTAACGAAACGCGCTTCTCTTCTTTGTGTCTTACAAGGGAACCTCCCCATCGCACCCTTCTCAGATTTAGTTGTAAGTTGGCACTCCCTTGAAAAACGGAACACAGATCAATCGAGAAAACAGGAAGAAGTTGTGTGGAACTATGAAAAAAATAAGCAAAATATACAAACTGAGTAGTCCATGCGCAAGATAGGCAACATCAAGGATGCCGTGAGCTGAGGAGCGCCGTGGTCCCGTGGTTAGCGTGAGCAGCTGCGGAACGAGAGGTCCTTGGTTCAAGTCTTCCCTCGAGTGAAAAGTTTATTTTCTTTATTTTCGCAAAGTTATGATCTGTCCGTTCGTTCATTGACGTCTCTGTTCTCTGTAATAAGTTTAGTGTCTGTGTTTTGCGACCGCTCCGCAAAACTGTGCGATTAGTAGACGAAAGGACGTGCCTCTCCAATGGGAACTGAAAACATTTGATCGCAAGGTCATAGGTTAACAGATTCCTCCACAGGAAAACACGTCTGATATATGCTATACGACACTGGTGACGGCATGTGCGTCACATGACAGGAATATGTTGTCGACCCACCTAACTTGTACACTTGGCGAATGGGTAAAAAGATTCTTCTACCTTGCCCGATTTAGGTTTTCCTGTGGATGTGATAATCACTCCCAAAAAAAAAAAAAAAATGATGAACACATAACGGACGGACAAATAATAATTGTCTGAAAATAAAGAAAATAAACTTTTCACTCGAGGGAGGACTTGAACCAAGGACCTCTCGTTCCGCAGCTGCTCACGCTAACCACGGGACCACGGCGCTCCTAAGCTCCCGTTCTCCATGATGATGCCTATGTTGCGCATGGTCTACTCAGTTTGTATATTTTGCTTATTTTTTCATAGTTCCTCATAACTTCTTCCTGTTTTCTCGATTGATCTGGGTTCCGTTTATCAAGGCCTATCCACTGTGCCAACTTATAACTAAATGTGAGGGGGGTGCGATGGGGAGGTTCCCTTGTTAGATGATGACTGCCTCAGACTAACGGGTAACGCTCATGTGACGGCCGAACGAGTATTTTGTAAGCTTCCTCCTTTGTGAGGTACACTTTCTAAGGATACCTCCATTCTGTCTGATATTTGCCTTCCTGGAATTAGTTTTATACGCTGGTTTTACTTGAAATCGCCCCGTACGCATACTCCCGAGTATTTAATGAAAATGACTGCTCCCAGTGATTGTTCTCCAATCGTGTAATCATACAATAACGGACATTTCCGCCCATTTTTTTTGCTATATCTATTCATTTTGAAAGGTAGCTGCCAATCCCTGCACGAAGCGTCGCCCCTCTGCAGCTCTTTTTGCACTCCGCATCAATTCTATGGCATTGTTACGCTTGTATATGCAACAGCATCAACGACGAACAGCCTCATGGCGCTTCCGAGATTACCCGCTAGTAGGTCATTTATCTTCGAACTGACGTACTCAACCCGTTATAGCAAACTTAAAATTTAACATAGACTTGAAACTACGGAAAATCTTTATACTTTTCGCATTAACACATTACAGAGACAGGTGGAAGAAGTAATCAATGACAGAAAAACTCGTAGGTCCGATCGGGGATTGAACTCCGCATTTTTGAATTCATAGTGTGGCAGTCACTGAGCCACAGAGCCACATTTCACTAATGTCCTGTAGTTGTTTGTGGTAAGAGAAGAGCGAAAACATCTGTCATTTACCACAGAATTAAAGTTCAGAGAGACTTTATGAATAGGGTAAAGATTCAGACACTAGAGATAATGCCAACGATGAAAAGCTGCTTGGAAGACCAATTTGTATCCGAAGTGGGACAGTGAAACTGCAGTCAACGAGAGAATCCATACTTCCTGCGTCATCACTCTTGATAAAAATTGTCACGTTATTCAATACTAATCACAAATCTGCGTAGAATATAATTCATGATGACCTCGGCTATAGAACAGGCAGTAACCGATGGACACACGGCGGCTGTCGGACGATCACAAGCGTGCGTAGAACACTTATTAGGCACACTTAGACCGTAATGCACGTCGAACTGTGACGTGAGAAGAGTCCATGGTGCAACATTATGAAGCACAGACAGTAAAGTGTAAGCGTACATCATTTCCGGACAAGAAGCAAAATCAAGACACGTACTTCCTATGGAAAATTTTACAGAGGTCTTTTGAGGTTTCCAGACCCTTAGTTTTGACCTTACAGAACGCCACGCGGCCAAACAACAAACAAAGAAGATTAAACACTTGCAACAGATAATTGCGCTCCCCTCCACGCGCAAACGCGGTCGCTCGTGCACACGCACAAATTTTATGATACCACTAAAAGATACTCCTGGAATAAAAATGTGAAAGATCCTCGAAAACAGACCAAGCCAAAAAAACAAGTCGCACTTGAAATGCCAGCAAAGAGATTTCATAAAGACTCCACAGATTTGAGGGGACAAAATCTCAAATAATTAAGAGAGCTGAGACAGATATTTTTGTCATCAGTCTCCCGATTGATTTGATGCAGCCTGCCATGAACTCATTTCCTGTGCCAACCTCTTCAGCTCAGAGTAGCACTTACATCCTACGTCCTGAATTATTTGCTGGTTGTATTGCAATGTTTGTTTTCCTCTGCAGTAGTTTTTACACTCTACAACTCCCTCTAGGACCACCTTATTAGTGCTTTCCTTGTGCCCCTTTCTTCTACGGAGAACGGCCTCGTTTCTTGTTTTAACAGTCCATTAAATTTTCAGCATCTGTCTGTAGCAGTACATCCGATTTTCCCACAGTCCACGATTCACTACCATATAATGCTGTGCTCCAAACGTACTTTCTCAGAAATTTCTTCTTCAAATTAAGGTCTATGTTAGATACTTTTCAAGTTCTTTCGGCCCAAGATGCTCACTTTGTTGTGCTTGTCTGCTTTTTTATGTCCTCCTTGCTTCGTCCGTCAAGAGTTATTTTGCTTCCGAGGTAGCAGAATACGTTCATCTACTTCGTAATCATCAATTTTGATAAGATGTTAAGCTTACCGCTATTCTCATTTATGCTGCATCTCGTTACTTTCTTCAGTCATTGGTTTTCTATCAGTTCGAATTCTGTACTCATTATACTGTTCATTCTATTCAACTGGTCCTGCAATTCTTCAGCTTTCACTGACAATGACAACGTCATTTGCGAATATTGTCACAGATATCCTTTCACGCAGAATTCTGATGAAACTTACTTTATTTGCGTCGTTACTGCTTCTATGTATAGACCGAACATTATCCGCAGAAGACTGCATCGCTGATGTACACCATTTTTAATCCGAATACTTCATTCTTTGTCTTCCAGTCTTGTTACCTCTTGCTTTATATATTGTACACTACCTGTCTTTCGCTGTTGCTCATTCTTATTTTTCTCGGGGTCTCAAAAATCTTGAGTAATTTTATGTTGAAGCTTTCTTTACTGCCCTGACTTTTCATAAAGCCAAAGTGTTCGTCAAATAACAGGTCCTCGATTTTCCTTTCCCTTCTTCTGTACATTATTCTTGTTAGCAGCAGCTGAGCGTTAAGTTAATTGTGCGATAGTTCTTGCACTTACCTGCGCTTGCTATCTTCGGAATTGCGTGGATGCTACTTTTTTCCAAAAGTCTGACTGCACTTCACCAGCCTCTTAGCTTCTACACACCAGCCTGAAAAGCCGTTTTGTTGCCATTTTCCAAAGTAGGTTGTAGAAATTCTGATGGAATGTTGTTTATCCCTTCCGCCTTATTTGATCTCAAGTTCTCCAAAGCTTTTTAAATTCTGACTGTAATAATGGATACTCTACGTCTTTCATATCCACTCCCATTTCTTCTTCTATCTTGTCATCAGATAATTCGTCGCCCTTTTAGACTCCTTCAGTGTACTCTTTCCACCCAGTAGCTATTTCCTCAGCATTTAACTGTGGAATTCCCGTTACACTCTTAATGCTGCTGCCCTTACTTGTTAATTTCTCCGAAGGTTGTTTTGACTTTTCTATATGCTGAATCAGTCCTTTCGACGATCATTTCTATGCCTCCACATTTTTCATGCAGCCATTTTGCTACGGCTTTCCTGCATGTCCTATTTATTTCATTCGTAAATACGCTGTATTCGGATCTTTTCCTCTTTCGTCGATAGGTTGAATTATTTCTTTCCTTACCCAAAGTTTCTTCGCAGTTACGTGCCATGTACCTATGTTTGTCTGTTCACATTCTGCGATTGCTCTTTTTAGAGATGTCCATTCGTTTGCAACAGTCATTTGTGGACTGATGACGGAGAGACCTACAACTCTGCTAGAGTTATGAGCAGTATAAAATGCTAGGTTCTAGCTAGGATTGACTGTTCGTCCAGGCACCCTGTGCAACTCTCGATTCGACGTTCTGCATTTCTCGCGGAACGTACAAGGAACACCAGCTGTGCAGATTAGCTTGCTGTACAACTATTCTCACATGAGCATAACGTGGTTCAAATTTATATTTGAATCAAAGACCTCTATGGTCTCTAACACCGCTTTTGAATAGTTGCGGTTTTCATGTACTTTCCAGGCATTGACGTTAGAAAATCGCGGGGCATTGGTACACGGCCGTATCGAAAGTGAACAAAGGCACTGCTCACAATCCAGGAGAAGGTCCTTGGGGGACTAAGAGTACTGTTAACTTCAGCAGCAGCAAGCGACACAACAAAGGAACGCTGGCTCCCAGGTTAAGTGCTTTTGCCCTCCCTCACTGGCAGAGGCAGTGATTCATGCGTACCACCGGTACTCTGCTCGACACTTGCGATATATCAGCCCACCTGAGCGTAGTCCACAACACACACACCAGTAGTCTCTGCATGTTTCGATACCCTTTATATTAAAGTGGCATGACAGTAACTACTACGGATGCTCTAAGACAGCTCTGGTAAATTACTATGGTAGCCTATCAAATGCGGCAAACGCATTACGAACAGAAGAGCACATATCTGAAACCGACCGCCCGTTAGTGAGCAATCACTCGCAGTATAAAAAATTTACGTCTCACCACCACAATGTGAGAATAGTTGTACAGCAAGCTAATCTGCACAGCTGGTGTTCCTTGTACGTTCCGCGAGAAATGCAGAACGTCGAATCGAGAGTTGCACAGGGTGCCTGGACGAACAGTCAATCCTAGCTAGAACCTAGCATTTTATACTGCTCGGCAAACGTTCAACGGAGAGGCGTAATAAAAGCGTACTACGTCTTGTAATGTTCTTAATATACATAACTATTTTAAGACAGTTGAATTTTTCACCTTATCTGTTATACAGATCACTCTTTTATATTACGGGACCAGTTGATTCGGCGCTATGCCATTTTCAAATGCTACTGCTATCGTTGTGATTTTACGAAGTCAACACTGTGTGGTGTATACAAAAGCGCGTGCCATTTTTAATACGAAAGCGTGCTGAAAAGTCATGTTTTGATGTGAAAACTCTTAAAGCTTTCTAAATAAAACGAACTTTATTAACATTCTATATATTTATTCTTCATATCTACATATTGATCAACATATTCACTCTGGCGAAGAACGAACTCGTTCCAAAGAGAGACCAATTTGTCGATACCGTCACTGTAGAATGTTTGACTTTGTTGACGAAGCCACAACCTCACCTCTACTCGCATTGCTTCTTTACTATCAAAGTGAAGCCATCAAAGGTGTTCTTTAGGTTTTCGAAGTAGACGAAAATCGATTAGGGCCAAGTCGGGAATGTATGGAGAGTGGTGGGTGACAGTGAACTCAAGGCGTTTGTTTGTTGCAGATGTCGCACCTCTCGTGCGTGATATGCCATTGTTAAGCTGACGATGGTACTCCATGTGTGGACTAACTCTTCGCATTCGAAACTCGATTACAGCACTCTGTTTCTCGTGTACCGACGTAGTTACGTTAAACATCGTCATGTTTGTTGCATGCTGCAATTCTAAGCTCCCTAGCGATAGAGGACAGCAAATGAAGAATAAAGGTGTAGAGTGTGAGGCATGAGTTTTTTCCGGCGTTATACAGTGCTCGAATAACTTACGGGAACGCCGCAGGGGGATGTGACGTCCGTCGACAACCGCCGATATTTCGACAGGTGCGCACCCTGTCATTTTCAAGGAAAACTGCAGCAAGTAAGCCCTGTGCAAAACAAGTGATGTTGTAATAACTGTGACTGTTTCTTGACAAGGGAGCGAGCAGAATTCCACGTGGAATTAAAGCGAAAACATTCATCTCTATTTATAAGGTTACTTGCTAATTTAATTTCAACTGCTTGCTTAATAACACTATCCCAGTAGCTGGAAGTACATGCGAAATTCTTTCACTGTCGATAACTCCTGACGTCGGTCATCTTTATTTGTGTGGTGGCGCTAATGTTCTCTCTCTCTCTCTCTCTCTCTCTCTCTCTCTCTCTGTCTGTGTGTCTGTGTGTGTGTGTGTTTGTGTGTGTGTGTGTTTGTGTGTGTGTGTGTGTGTGTGTGTGTGTGTGTGTGTGTGTGTTACCTTTCCGGAATTGCATTGTAAACTTTGGTTTAAATTCACTTGCATACCGCTTAGTTGCTGCAGTTTTGCCTTTCAAATGACTTGATTCGCGTCTGTCGAAATATCGGCGATTGTAGACGACGTCACTGGGCTGCATTCTCGTTAGTTTTATGAACACGAATGTAGAATGTTACTAACGTCTGTTCTATTCAAAAAGCGTCACGAGCTTGCAAATAGATTTGTAGGCATTACTTTCAGCACGCCCTCGTACCTAACTGCTGGCGTAGTAAACGCGAGCGAGAACAACATACCACACTCGTCAACGAATTGAAGTAACATCACTGCCGAAGTGGCAGCTGTTGAATATGGAACGCTGTTCTTATTCATGTCTACTACGACATCGGTTACGTATTAAAATGACACGGATTCATATTTGCGTGGACCCACACAGGACGACAGTATAAAATAGCGATCGCGTAATAGGCATGACACACATGTGTAACAGCCAGGCTGGAGAATAGAATTTTCTTTTAATAAATTTGTAGTTGTCGTGCCTATTATCAAAAATTACTTCTTACATTTATCAGACATATTGTTTGCCCACTATGCTGTTCGGTACAGGAGATCACCGCATTTGAATGATCGTAAGGGATTCCAAAAAACATGGACAAAATTTCCACGTGGTGTGATGAGTGGCAACTGTCTTTAAATATGGATAAATGTATGTTAATGCCTATAACAAAGAGAGAGTGGGACGGTATCTGGTTACAAGCTCATTGGTGAACACCTTGACCATGTCACATTATGTCGTATAAGTAGTTAGAGTAATACTAAGAAATTATATGAAATGGGACTGTTATATCAAGTTAGCATTAGGAAAGGTGAATCGGAGATTTAGATTACTGGAAGGAATCTGGGAAGGTGCTGTATGTCTGTAAAAGAAATCGCACACAGGCCTGTAGCGTCGACAGTACTACAGTATTGTTCCAGCATTAGGGGTCCTTATCAAGTAGGCGTGATGGGACAAATTGAGAGAGGGGCTACTAGGGTCGTAACAAGATGATATAACCAAGATGAAAGTGAAACTGAAATGCTCGAGGAGCTCATATGGTACTCCTTGGAAGAAAGATGTCAGTCCAAAAGATTCGAGACTGGATTAATAAAAAAAAGAGAATTTTAGACAATGATTTTAATGCTTCACGTGTTTTACCAGGTGGTTATAAATAAACTGTGTTCCGAGTGCTGCAGTGTATACATCACAAGTCGGTGAAACATTATTCGTTAGTCGGGGTACTTGCAGAGTGTGGTGAAGGGAATAATAGTTTCACTTTCTGCTCCAGGTACTTCTGTAAGCAGTCAGAATGTGGTGTCGGTGCAGGGAAAAGGGAGGAACGATGAAACAAATAACGATGGTCCTGGGGCACGTTTTTTAGGATATGGCCAACAAGTTACAACATGTGTTCAGTATGGTCTCCTGACTCAGCAACATGTTGCATCTCGAACACGGCATGGTCGACAGTTGCTTGCAGCATATCCGGCGTAATCAGAGCGGTATGTCATTGTATGCTGTGTTTCGGATCAGCAAGAGCCCGAGTACGTCCCTGATAGGCAAGGTCCTTAAGATATCTCCACACCCAGAATTCACATGATTTAGGTTGGCTGATCTGGAAGACCCCATATCTTAAAATTGGCTAGAGATGATGCGGTCATTACTGAAGGTTTCTCGAAGCAAATCGTTCACCTTAAACCGACATGCTGTCTTGTCCCATCTTGCATGGAAACAGTACTGTGAACACAGTTGCGTCCTTTCAAAGGTAACATCGTGATGCACAAGGATGTCTAGATGTCACTATATCTACGCCTAACAGGCCTGCGAGGTGTCATGTCCTCGAAGAAAAACGAACCGAGAACGGAGGAGCTTGTGAAACCACATCACATAGTCACATAAGCTGAGTGCAGTGGGTGTTCCTGCACAACATGTGGCGGAGTAGAACCGCATATGCTATCGTTCTGTGCAGAATAACACGCGCTTCGTCCATCCAAAGAGTGCGCTACATGCCATACATTTCCATGCGTGCCAAAAAAACTAAGGGCGAAGTCACTTCTTTATAGCTTGTCTTGAGACTTTATTTGCGGCACATTTTGAATCTTAGGGATACCAATGTAAAATACGCCGCAAAATCTTTTGAATTGTTGATCAGGGGGAAGAGAATTCCTGTGACTTAGCTCGAGCACTGACTGTAGAATTTGAGGCATTTGCTGCACTATCTGTTATAGCTGCAGCAACTTTATCAACTACTACCAAGGAAATGGGCCTCCTTCCTCTCCCTGCTGAATACCTAATTCACTTGTTCCTTCAAATTTATCATATTTTTAGAGCATTTATTGACATGAGGCCTCTTCACAGCTGTTTCTGTCAGCGATATTCTCACAATGCAGCGTTGCTATTGCCGCCATCCTGATAAAACAACTTTACCAGCAGAGCACAGTCTTTCTTCTCAATAGCCATCGTGTTTTGCACAGAAAGCTTGACCTTCTTAAACCTTTAGACACGGTCACTTCACAAAAGAAAACAACACGCGTCACTAAGCGACAAGTAGCATATTGATATCAAAATAGGAAACATTTCACCTTCTGACTGCTTACTGCACCATATTTTCACTTTGTGGCAGAATGTGGAACCATTAGGAACCATTATGATTAATGAACATATGTTTCAGCTATTGCGATATATGTAGCCCGCACTACAGCAGTTCGAACACATTCAGTTTATCTTGGGTATTAATAACCGCTTCAGCTGTGTGTAGTCCTATATTATTGGTTCACTACCGGTTTCGTGGCACTTCATGGTTTTTCACTCTATCCCAAAACTAGATCTTAATAGTTTTCATTTATTTGCTTCTTACCAATAGAACACTATGGTACGAATTGTGTAGGACCCATCCACTATATAGGAATTTAGCTGTTTTTATTCTAGAACATACCGTCTGTAAGCGGTGTTTTGTTTTGACGGACAACGAATGTTGGGTAGAAAGATTCCGAGCCATACCGCTCTAATGTTTGTCATGTGAGTATTAACATTTTGATATTTCCATGTAATTTTTTTTACATAAAAAAATATAATATTAAAAATAATTTACAATAGCAGTGTGTGTCTCAGGGTTGTTTTTCCTTCTGGATTTATTGGGATACAGATGTTCACCTGAAGATGTGGCTTTTAGTGCCACGAAACCGGTAGTGTAGTGAGCCAATAATAAAGGACTGCATACAGATGAAGCGGTTATTAATACCCAAGCTGTGGTTGCACCACCTACAAGGTTGTCTGCCCTTAGAACAGCACAAGCGTACGCACGAACAGCTAGTTCTGAGAGAAATGCGATTAACGTTTCACTAAGGGGCGTATGCGCCAAAAGCTAGTTTTGGAGAACAATGCGATTAAAGGTTTACTGCGCTTTATTAACAGAATAGACAAAGACATTAAGAAGTTTTCAGATGTGAACTTAAAAAGTATGATTGTAAAATGTTTTTTGACAGATATTCAAGGTTTCGTAACACTAATATCATCATTGTTATTTACAGAAAGGTGCATTGTTGTGTGTGATAGCCGAAACTGTTTTCTTGCGACGTTAACATTTTGCAAGAATTGATCTAAAATTAATGATTAGTGCTAGTATTAAAGGACACACAATAAAACATAATGAATAAACCAATGAATGTGAAGGAATTCGTAACCATATTTAAGTGTAGTGCACCGAAGACGACTAAGTGCTGGTCCAGTTTGGGTTGTGCTGTGAGGACCATGAGTATGTCAGTAACTCAGTGTCATCATCCACTGCTGCCTCTTCTTCTCCCTCTGGTGTGTGATATGTTTTCTTGATCAGTAAATATACTTGTGAAGTATGCATGATGAAGTGAGCGAAGATCTGCAAGTTTGTCTGGTGAAATACGACAGGTTTAGTGTACTTATTCGGTGGGCTGGCTGTAGAAAGATTGAAATTATGATCGTAGCTCTTCAAACGTCCTTTTTGCAGTTGAACTTGGTAAGGTTCTCGGCTGTATGTAGGTTTAATGCCAAATCCCATTTTGTAATTGTTGGAGAAATCAAAAACTTTTCTCTATGAAAACTTGGTTCCCGGAACTTGCCGCTTCGTTATGTGCTGTTGCAAAATTCCTCCATCTTTTAAATGGTCTCTCGTTACCATAATCACATCAAAATAATTCTGCACTCTGCAAATTATTGTTTGTTGGCCATACTGAACCCCGGCGAATACTTCTCCTAAAATACAATTCTGTATTCCCAAAATCAAGATAAGAGTGGCCAGGAACTATGAAGACATGTTCAGTTGTTGAGAAGCGGTATGCATGGGTGTATCTGAAACATGTCAGAATCATGTTCATGCTTTTGTTCTCGCCATTACAGTTATCGCTGAAAATACATAATGTCTTTACTTCTGGTGATATTTTGCTTTCAGTGCGGTGCATGAGGCAACTTGCAGTTTCAGCAGAGCCTCGTTTCCCAATACTTTCATTGTAAACTTACATTGAAGCTGTTGTGTCCTTTATATTGTGGATACCAAATTATAAATGCATAATTTCCTCTTGTAAAATTGGATTCCACAATTTGAGTGTGGGGTTGCATGTCTAGGACAAGAGTAGCAACTGCTAGATCTTTATCAGACATTCGTTTGAACAGTGTTTGGGTCATCATAGCCCTGCGTTCATGCAAACTCTTCCTGTTTTAATTCTGTTGTTTGTTGGGAATCGATGTCTTGTCTCAGTGTCTCCAGTTGTCGCTTTGTTTTGTCACAGTAGTCACAGGAGTAGTAAATCCAAGATTAAATTCTGTGTCAAAGATGTGACGGTAAAATGAAACAGAAACTAGACGATCTTCAGCATGGTTTTCAACAATCGAGTCACAGTAAGCCTCGTACATATTGGAAATATTTAAACCAGAGGTTAAGTATCTCCTGCGGACTTCAGGCTCAGCTGCAGTGGCTGGATAAGGCAGGGAAACTGTTAATACGTGCCTTTTCTTTGTCTCTGTTTGAATCAGGTATTCTTAATATCTTTTCCTGATTCACACGATGATCTACGTCAGTGGTTCCAGTTCCTGTAACATTGTCACGAGCAGTACGCAGTCGATTGTCACTCATACCTTGTGCGTCGCCAAAAGCAACTGCGCAGACGTTGTAATTATTATTTCCAAGAATCACTTCATAATCTGCTGTGTGTAATCTAAGAGAAGAGCTGTCTTTTACAAGCGATATTTTTACACCCACACTTGTAATTAGTTTATTTAAATAACTATTCTGGATGTAGCAATCCCTATGTTCGAAAGTGTTTGAAATATATCCATTTTATCTTGACCCAGTTTCTCAAAACAACCACACCGACAAGCATGCCCTAGTTCTTTGGCCTTTTGTCTTCTACTTGGCCACGTTCATTTTCCACTGGTGTTGCTGTTTCGCAGAGGTTTCTAGGATGACTTACATGACGAGACGTAGAATCACGGTCTGTATAACTCGTTGTACTTAACAAAAGTACCGGTACATCATTACGCTAAATGCACTAAAGGTTTGTTGAATGGTATCATCATTACACAATATCGCTTAATATGCACAATACTACATGCACGCATTAAACCTTAATCCGAGAGATAAAAGCCACCAGATTGCATGTTACAAATGTCTTCACACGCAGCAGACTGAACTCGACAGATACCCGGCCCCGGTCGGCAGGCTGGCTCATACGCCTGTACTATTCTTGAGATTCAACTGCAGCCGGTCAGGTTGTAGTCAAATGGTGAGTTCGTGCATATCCAAGGCTTATCTTCGATTCACATTTAGGCGGATACGCTTCTGCTATTCACCAGATGCCCATTCTGCACATTCTCCTTCTGTGCCATGTAAGAAACTTAGATGGTTCATATTAGTAAAACCACTTCCCGTCACCCATGATTGATTTTTGCAGAAAAGAATTTTCCGCGATTTTCTTTACAATTAAGTCGCCACAGGGCTCCAGGGGTCGTTGTTTTGTTCGGGAGTGAAGATATACACACACGTTTTTCTTTTTCCAAATGTTCCGTAGAATGTCTCGAACACTTGATTTAGAGATACTCAGTTCGATACTCCATTGCGACATGACATTACATCGTAGGCATACTACAATCACACGCCCGCTACTTAACACTGTCTGCTCAGAGCTGACTGGTCGAAGTCATATTATAGTTTACAGTTTTGACCTCAAGTGACCACCATAGTTACCGAGCTGATATTGCTTTTACGCCAAGAATAATATTCTTCTTCGAAGGGGCGATGAAGATATCGGGATAAATTTGGAGATCCTGTGTCCGCATCCTTAGCTGAGTAGTCACCGCGTCTGACTGCCACGCAGTGGCCCCGGGTCAGATTCCCGGCCGGGTTGGATGTTTTCTCCGCTCGGGGGCTGGGTATTGTGTTGTCCTCATCATTTCATCATCATCGAAACAGAAGTCACCCGATATGAAACGACTTGCAACTTGCCAGTCGAACTTCCCCAGGTGCGGACTCCCGGCCATCAATGCCACACGATCAGTTGAAGATGACCTGTATTCGAAAAAGACTGTGCGTCCATTATGCTGCCACAGTCGTCTGTTTCGCGTAGTGATCGTGAGAATAAGGGAAATTAGGGCACAGACAGAGGCAAACTTTTTTCCTTCGCTCAGCACGTGAATGGAATGCGGAGTACGTTATGTAGATGTAGATCCAGGTGGTTAGTTAGTGATTTCCTCTTACTTCTCCGAATTTGTATCCGGGTTTGCAACTTTTGCGTCATTCGATTGTAAAGTGTATCAAGGAGCGATGCGAGTCCCGTTGAGCAAATCTGTTATTAATCCGGGTGCCGGTATTGGGTAAGGAGAAGTGGGCGTCGGCTTTCTAGGAAACGCGACGCCGCACCGGCGTTAGTCATCGTTACGGTCTGCGGAGGAGCGGGCGGCTGATTGAGTCGCCCGCAGGCGAAAGTTGCTGCGGCTGGCCTCGGCAGCGCGCAAGCCGAGCTGTCTGTGGGCGAGGTCGCGTTGATCCCTGTTCAACTGCAACACTCGAGCGTCATGGCGTCACAAGAAAGAGTAGATCGGTTCTATGCATGTTACCATACTTTTCTTTTTTCCGGAGCCACACTTCCGGTATGATAAATATTTTTCATACCGACGGTACCTGTGGTCTTATTGCACGGCTTGAGATCTTCGCGTTGAATGTAGGGAACAGTTAACATGGTTCGTTAGCTATTGGTTGTTATGCATTACAGTGTCAGGTGAGGCCTCAGAAGGAAGTGAGCACTGGTGTCCCAGGGTTTTGTAGGGAGGTACACAGATGGTAGTCGTTATTTGTGGACGTTGTGTTTAATCAAGCACATGCAATTGGAAGCCTGAGTGCATTGCAAGATTCAGGGGCGGTCTGTCTGATAAAAAAGGACGGACTTACAGTCGTGTTGCTGCAGATGCTAATGCCTCTCCGTGTGTCGTCCATAGGTTGTGGACACGCTACAGCGAGACAGGTCATTAGACAAGGCGAGTTGGACAATGTCGCCGACGTTAAAACCTCATGTGGAGACTGATAATTGGCCATCTCTGGGTTGCGACTTCGGATATTGCCAGAGCAGTGCAAAACGATCTCAGATGGGCCACTGGAGCCTTTGGGGTCCGATCAGACTGTAATGAAAAGTTTATGAGAAAGGATCTTACGACCCATACGTCCCGTGGGAGTAACCCACTTGACGTGACATCTTGCAGCTCGCCTTCATTTCTGCCGTTCCCAGGTCAACTGGCAACTTCGTCACTGGCGCAGATGAGTCCAGATATCTTCTGAAGCAAGGTGATGGCTGTGTTCGTATGGGGAGACCCGTGTTGAGCGGTGTCTGTCAAATGTTGACCAGGAAACCGACAGATTTCCAAGGCTCTGTGATGTTTCGAGGAGACTCCAGTGTTGACAGCCAAAGGGATCTTGTCGTTGTCCATGGTCGCTCTGTCGTCAGGCAGTACATAGAGCTGATCCTGTTGGAACATGTAGTGGCTGATGCATACGGCGGTGACCCTGAAATCGTTCTAATGCCAGGGCCCATGTGGAGGGAGTCAGCAGGGATGTCTTGCGAAACATGGACATTAAAGTAATGGAATGGCCGGCGGTGACTCCAGACCTAAACCCCATTGTGCATTTGTGGGACATGCTTGGCAGATTATTACCACAGGGCGACCTCCATATACTTACACGGAGCATGCCACATAGGTGTCAGGCAGTGTCAGACGCTCACGAAGGGCTTACACCTTATCGAAGCTCTCAAAGTCCAATGAAAAACATCCAGAATGACGGTATGAATGATTTTTTCCACTTTGTTTTCAACATCTGTCGGACGTTTCAGTTCTTTTTGTGCAAACGATCGAGGATTAGTGATGTTTTGTCAAGTACTTAAGCTGTGAAGATAAAAGTATAATTTCGCAACGTACCCAGTCCTCAGTTGTTGCCCAACGGAGTATGGCAGATAGTCAGGTTCTCCCACTTATTTTCAATAGTGTACTTTGTCGGGAGGGCTTACGTGCTGAAACTGAGTAATGCTTCCGAGGTGTACAGTGCTTTACAGTAACAGCATAGTAAGTGTGTGGCTAAGCAACGGTGCAGGGGTAGTTAGAAGTTGTGTGGTTTGCAACGGGCCGGCCATTAACATCGGGATGCTAAGCACTGCGGGGGCTCCGCACGGGGCGCCTAATGCCGTCTCGAAGTCCGACCTCCTTCTTTGTAGGGCGACGCAGGGGCGCCCAGTTGTTTAGAGAAAGCCTGGCGTCGCTTTTGGCAGCGTTTCCGCGTAGGGGAGCAATACGTGACAGCGCACACGCCCTAACCTACTCCATAAGCGGGACTGCTGCCGCCTCCACACACCCAGTGTGCAGTGGAGAGGATCCAACAATAATCCCATCTACGTATATGGTGTGTAATAATTTAAAGCGAAAACGGGCGTGGGTGAAAGCATACGATAATAGAACCAAAAACTTTCCAGTGAGCTAAAATTTCACCCTTTGCCTACCTTCAGCACTTTACACGTAACAATTTACTGTATACTCAGACTATTAAAAGACGTTACGCGAGACATGTTCACAAAGTAATTGTACTAGATTTTTATATATTTTTAGAAAAAGTATAGTTAAAAAATATTACAGGATATTATCGATACACTTCTTGAATAATTTCCGCTTACTCGCCATCCCGTTCAGTGCATGTGGTGAGCCGTGGCACAAGCTTCTTTGTGTCCTCCTCGGAGAACTCACTCACTTCCTTATCCTACTTCGTGACTTCTTTGTGCACCTGCTCGTCGGTTGAAAATTTAATTCCATTCGTGTGTGCCTTCACGAAGGTGAAAAGATGATAATCTGAAGGCGCAAAGTCAGGGGAATATGGGGATGGTTCAAAAATTACAACCAAATGATTCCAAGAGCGCCTTCGTGGCTAAGGCTGCGTGAGAACGGGTTTATCGTGCGACAGGCTCACTCGTCTCGTCGGCATTCCCCTCCTTTTGTTCCGAGTGCTTCTTTTGAGTTCTTTCCTTTCATTCGCAGTGCTCCGTTTGAGTCGTTTTTAGGGTTTCACAATATCGTTGTGCATTGATGGTCTCCAACTGAGGCAGAAATTCGATCAAAATGATTCTTTTTCCGCCCCAAAACACCGAGGCCATGATTTTTTCGCCCGAAATTGTGGTTATGAATTTTTTGCCGATGGAGAATTGGTGTCACGCCACCATGATTTTCTTTTTGTTCGTCTCACTTGTATAATGAGCTACGCACGTTTCATCTCCAGTCACAATAGAGCTAAGAAAATCCTCACCTTCTAATTCAAGTTGTTGAAGAAACTCGCGGGCGCTATTGACACGACTTTTCTTGTCCTGCGCTGTCAGTTGTTGTGGGATCCATCATGCGCACAGTTTACGATATCCCAGCGTTTCTGTGAATGTCTCGTGTAATGGAGTTCTGTAGAGTTTTCCAAAACATAGCAGAAATTTCATCCACTGTCAATCGGTGGTCTTCACGAACTGTTTCTTTGACATACTAGAAGTACAGTTCCCCCAAAAACGTACTGTACGGGAACACGCAAAGAACTGATCTCAAAATGGTTCAAATGGCTCTGAGCACTATGGGACTCAACAGCTGTGGTCATAAGTCCCCTAGAACTTAGAACTACTTGAACCTAACCAACCTAAGGACATCACACACATCCATGCCCGAGGCAGGATTCGAACCTGCGACCGTAGCAGTCGCGCGGTTCCTGACTGAGCGCCTAGAACCGCTAGACCACCGCAGCCGGCAGAACTGATCTCTTGTGACACTTGAGTGACTTGAGTGTTGCAGCTGGACAAGAATCAGTTGCGGTTTGCACTAACTCATCAGTCAGAATGGAAGATCCTTCACTCCTATTTTCGCTATGTCATCTGTTCTGCCTTCACTAAAATCCGTACACCACTTAAACAACTCGTACTGTTCGTACCACTTCCGCCGTAAACCGTTTTGATTCGCGAAATAATTTCTGTTGGTGTTATCCCTTCCGCGAGTAGGAAACGTAGCACAGCACGTGGCTCGCACTCGGCTGGATTTCTTGCCGACGTCTTTCACGCAACTGGACACATGACACATGTTCAACAAATTCCAAAGGGCGACGCGACCGTAAAGTTATATCACGTAGTAGCTTACTCGAAACATTCGGAGAGCGGATATGCCAAAACAAGCCACAAAACATTACTTGCTCACACATTTCGGGTAAAGGCCCAGAAATTAAAAAAAAACCGTAAATTTTGGCTTAGAGATAGAGAAAGTGTTCACAAATAGAAACGGGGGAGCAGCGGAAAATAATACTGGTATACACCGTAGAGCCGTTTGCAGATTCTACAGGCTGTATCATGATTAATACCGAAAGCTGACACGAGTGAAATTATACAACAGAAGTAGAAATGTTCCAGCAAACACGGATCTGCAAGTAAGCATCTGCGTGGTAATTGCGAATATGTGCTTGCTTACCCGTATAAAATATCGTTCTAATTAGTATGCATAAATTTGGAAGTAAGTTTCTCGATGAAGTCCCCATATAATTAGGCTCAAATTATGATTTGGAAATGTGTTACATATGTAATGGCGCACAGGCAAAGTTTTGTATTGATGTAAGATGGCATCTCCTCTCCAGTGCATTGAATGCCCAGGGAATGTCGACTAGTATCGAGAGGCATATGGTCATCACACCTCACTTCTGTACGTTTTGCCAACTTCCCAGACCGTGGAGCCACTATTTCTCCATCTAATAGTTTCTCAACTGGCATCACGAGGCTGACTGCAACCTGTACCAGTCCTCCCAACAACGAAAAATGCTTCGCAGTACCGGGAGTTGAACCCGGGTCCTGCGAATGGCAGCCATCTACGCTAATCCGGCGAATTACAAATGAACGCGCCAATATGGTCCAAGATGGAGAGGTCCCGCTGAGCCCGTACCTTACCGTCCAAGAACACCTGACCTTAATGCTCCGGATTTTTCAGTATGGAGTCGTGAAACGTGTAGCACTCCCATTGATAAGGTTTAGGAACCGGAGCTACGACTTGTACAGTCTTGTCAAGATTTACGGGATGGTCCTGCGGTACTGTAAAGAAATTGCAGAGAAGAGCACAATACTGCGTCCAAATGCAAAGACGAATCGTTGTATGAGGCATGTTCAGAAACTGAGTACTGTAACCATAACAGGCTGTGGTTTCTTGTTCGTTGTTGGTGGTAGCAGCGGACCCCCTGACAAGAACGAGCTTGTGAGGACACGGTAATACATAATCAATATTGATAAGGGTCTGAGATAGACAAAAAGTTGCCAGACATCCTTTATGGATGATTTCCCATTTCTTAAATTTCTTCCAGTAAATATGTATATCCCGGAGGCAGTAGTTCTCGATGACCCTGTTGCAGACATTTCAGCAGTGTACTGTACAGGGCAGACTTCGTTGTTGACATTGGTTTACTGACCGCCTGCAAGCGTTAACGTTAGCGCTCCTGTAATTCTTATCAGCTTTTTAGCTGTGAAACTTTTTTGATGCGTTTCCGTTTCGCGTCTCAAACAGATTATGGTTTCCAGCGATCTTTCTGTTTCATCTGCGCAGATTTTACAGATCACGCCTATTGGCAACAATTTTTTAGCAACGCGGTTTGCATGCGGGTGTCGCATTGCAGTCGCCAAGAATACATAGAAGAAAAACAGATGATTCGGTACAGTAGATCTAGACTGTCTAGTACGTATCTGGTTAACAGGGACAACTAGATTTCTGAACGAATGGCTCTTGTCCCCAGAACTGTTACCGACGGAAGAAATAAGGCAAGTGAAAGGAAATGATCGTAAAAAGGGTATTAGTGGCTAATATCATGTAGACATTCGCTATTGCTTGCCTTAAGAGTTGAAGGTCCTCTAGTAGGCGTTGCGCGTCATACTGCCCACATTACTGTTTGTACTGACACGTTTATCGTTTGGTTTCATGAAGAAGACAGCAAAAATTACTCGACTTCTAGTTTCTCCTCAATATAAAATTTTCAGTAAAATATATACAACTTTGGTCCAGAGCCTCGCAGACGCTTTTGTTTCTGTTTATAAGAAAGAAATCAACAGTATTCATGTTTTTCCTGTTTCGGTCGAGCAGCCCTGTGTAGCCTTTTAGCCACTGTTTAGGTCTTCCATTCATTTCTCGTTTAACATTCCGTTAAATTCGCAGTTAGCGTTGTAGTGCTTGTAACTAGAAACTTCATAGGGCTTTTAGAGCTATGTTTTGATCAATGTTTCCAGTCTTTTCTTACTACTGCGGAAATAGAAGGCTGATTCACTTGACAGTCGAATACCCTCTCGTAAACATAGGAACTAATAGATGCCACTGTTGCTAATTCTAATGAATACTCAAGGCTTATAAAATGAAGAGTTGACATCGGGATTGTTAAAGATGGCGAAAGATATTGGAAGAGTCTGTCTTAGCACTGTTAAAGAAAACATGCACACATTTCCTTGAAGTGGAACATAAAAAACCAATAATAATACGGCCGGAGAGGAAATTACCACTGCCCATCTCGAATACGGACCCCATGACGTCAACACGGTGTCTTTCCTCTCGTTTCAGATCATTAGAGATCACCATAACTATGCGTAAAGGAAAGGAAATATCACATGTATTCTACGCAAGCCGCATCACTATTTGGTAGAGGGGACTTCAGGGAACACTGTTTTCCTCCCTTCCTAGTTACATTCGCAGATGGCGCGTGGGGAGAATGATTGACGATAGGCCTCCGTATCATGAGCGCTAAGTGATTTCTTTGTCTCGTCGTAGTCATTTCGCGAGATCTGTGTGGGAGGAAGTAACATGGTGCCCGACTCCGAACGTACACGGTCCCAGAATTTCGGGAGTAAATCTCTGTAATACAGATCGTCTCTTGTTGCGTCTGCCATGCGAGTTAGCTGAGCATCTCTCTAAGGCTCTTAGTTATACCTTCTCTCTCTCTCTCTCTCTCTTCTATTATTTCAACATAGTGTTTAGACTAATAAACAATGCTCAAGAGTCAGTTGAACAAGTGTTTTGTAAGCCACTTAGTTCTTGCATGAATGACTTTTGTTTAAGATTCCCTCCATGAATATGAGCCGTGCTTCTGCTTTTCGTGCCAACACCGCAACAGATACATGCCTGAACATAAACACAGGTGTTATTGACCACGAACGGCACCAGTGCAATGTTCTCAACACGTTGGAAGTATCAGTAGTCGTCCCAACGCTGTTCTATGTGGTATATAGTGCATTATATCGGAGCTAAGTGAATTCGGACGTGAGCAAATTGGTGGTGCTCTCGCAACCAAGGTATCCTAAGTGTTTGGTGTTTAAAAAAGCAGATTTACACCGCATACAAGGAATGCGAGAAAACATTGTCCTCTAAGTCAAAACGCTGACGAAAGTGGGTACTGAGCGATCATGATGGACGGTCATTGAAGAGGTTTGTGACGAGAAATGAGAGGACGACAGCTGCAAAAGTCACTGCATAACTGAATATACGAAACCTGTCAGCACCAATACAACACGAAGGGAGCTCCATAAGCAGGGACTTGCTGGGCGAACTAGAATTCCAAAACCACTCATAAACGTTGCGATTATCCGTAAGAGGAAAACGCGGTGCCAAAGCCATAAAACCTCAACTCGGGAGCGACGAAAGAAAGTCATTTTCTCGGATGAGTCTTGTTTCCAACTTCTGGCCGAGTTACGTTTGAAGAGTGAAACATGGCGGGGATTCGGTGATGATTTGGGCGAACATATCATGGTATACAATGGGCCCAATCGTTTTTCTGTAAGGTTTGATTATTGCCAAGGTTTATATATGCTCATTTTGGCTCATCAGTTCCATCCCAGGGTACAGTGTTTGATCCCCAAAGGCGACAGGATTCCCGTCCACAACGCTTGCATGGTCCATGACTGGTTTTTTGAGCACGAGAATGAGCTGTGAGCTGTCCCATCTCTCCTGGCCAACAGTCGCCAGATCTCAGTATTATTGAGCCTTTGTGGTCAACTTTGGAGAGAAGGATGCGTGATCGCTACACACCTCCATCATCGATACCTGAGCTTGCCACTATTTTGCAGGAATAATTGTAGAAGATTCCCTTAAAAACCATACAGGACCTGTATTTATCCATCCAGAGCTGATTTGAATGCCAATAACTTTCCTATATCGCATTAGGTATGGTAATATGGTTTGTGTTTTTGCCCACCCTGCTCGGGTACGACGTTTGTATTGCGTTGATACGTGTCCGAAACAGAGGCTACCCACTAAATGCGAAGCACTGATGCAGATTTTACGCGTTTCGAAGGACGAATACATATTAAGTTTGAATAAAATACTATCTGTGGAATGTCAGCATGGGTTGACAATAACAATAAACGAATATAAGGGAAGTTTTGGAGTCGTGTGGCCTGACCACGATGTCCTCTGTTTAACGATACAGGTATCTCTCCCCTGCCCCCAGTCAGATTTCGACATAGCCCCCCCCCCCTACAGTCCTATTTAAACTAGCTGCAATTAGACATCTAATGGGCTGATCCGCTTCCGCCAATATATAATATATAAACCGCCAATGGGAGGTCCCACTGTGTTGTCAGTTTTACTGCGCAAAGCATTATCTTCGCCGGTTCTCAGAAGCCTGGCCATTGACTTGATTAGGGACACTATAAAAATCAGTAGCATACGTTAATTACAGAATTTTTACATGATTTTTGCAAGAGATACACGCTTTAAAATTAATACCTGTGACGAGTTAGAAGCAGGCTATGTTGAGGGGGCTGAGGGAGGGGGGGAGAGTCAGGGAGGGGGAGGAACATGCAGCAGTTGCTGGAAACTTGTACAAGCAAAAGCAATGCGATTCGCAACTTTGAAAACAAATGTTGGCGAACGAGATAGTCTGGTAATCAACGAAATGAAAGTATTCCAGTGACGTCAACAGTTTTGGAGAGATAGTGCGATAAGTTTGAAGATGTTTCGCTGAAAGAAAAATATCACGTGTTTTAAAAGAATTTCGTTGGCCCTAATTAAAATTAGAGGTGTGACCTTTTAGAGACATTACAGGAGTTTATACCGTACATGATTTTTGTACAAGACAATGTCCTTAAAGCGATTTTCTGTCGTCTTGAAGCGCTGTTGCTGCTGGGTGCAGATAGCGCAACGTCGTATCTTTGAAGATTAAAACGTCAGATGCCAATTATAGTGCAGCAGCAAGCGCACATTTCTGTGTAGCGGCTGTGGGCTGGGGTTGGGGTGACATGTCGGGAAGGCATTGTGTTTGCGCGCGACTGGGCTTCTAGGCCGAGGTGCGAATGTAGGTGAAGAGGCGACCCGGGTGGAGCAGCTGTCGTGTTCCGTTGTGTCACGACCACCAAGAGCCCTCCCTTCGATTTGTACCTTCGGTAGTATGAAGCGACTGTCATGTTGTACTTCGGCAGATCTACTACTAGTCGCTAAAGGGTTGCGGCGATCAGTAATACCTCTGCCGATCTGTTGTTAATGATGTAGCTGTCTTTTTAAATAAGAAGCATTTTCTTGATGGCTGCTTCTGTGGTCTAGTTATTAGCATTACTGGCTTATGACGCAGAGATCACTGATTTGACTACCAAAAACCACCTCAGTATTTTTTTCTGTTTTGAAAAATTGTGGAACGGAATACATCTAGCCTTGCGATGCTAAATAAAGATCTTCTTGATCAAATAAGCAGCGAAACTGACATGTAAGCCGCTGAAGTGACATCAACTCGAAAAGATAAGAGCCAGACGACATTTATACTTCCTTGATGTTCTGCAAAATACATAGTGTTCGGGTTTGAGGGGCAATTGAGATAATTATTGGTGGTTTGTTTTTACAAATATGGTAGCTCAGAAAGTTTTCTGCATTTGCTCGTGGCACCGCGCGCGCATGCGGGTAACTGCTTCGTTCACGTAAACGCTGGTCAGTAGCCATGTGGAGCATAACAGAAGCTCTTCTGTGTGCTTTCTCTCGCGGAGCTAAAGTCCATTACTCAGGTACAACGTAATATTCGGCGTGAGTATGGAATGCGAACAACTGAAGACATTCCCACGTAAAAAATCAAGAAATGTTTGCTTTTGATATCGGGCCACCATGCCAAGCACGCAGTTCCTCCCAGCGGAGCCCGCCCAAAGTCAAGCAAGTAAGTGTACCAGACATCAGTTCGTGGTCTACCAGCTCTGCCTCATCACATTTGTGCAGCTACCGGAAATTTTACTCCTGCAGTGCTGCAAAACATTTCGAGAGAATTGGAATAGAGATCAGATGTCTGTCGCGCCAGTAGTGGTGCCCATATCGACGAGTATTAGGCCTGTAAGAAATAGCCTGACGGCTTGGCCGATGGCAGGTGTGATTGATTGCGAATGGGGGCTAGGACCCCGGGATTAGTAGCAATTTTTTAAATAAAATAATAATACAAGTTTATTAAACACACAGTTAATTCAACACCCGGCCAGAGAGTCGCCGCTTCCGGTATTCGGGCAGGTGCGCCGGCCCCGGATCGAACCATCCGTGGGATCAACGACGAAGGTCTGCGTGCTGGCATGCTTGTATGTGGTTTTCAGGCGGTTTCCCACATCCCAGTAGGCGAATACCGGGCTGGTACCCAAGTACCACTCACGTACACAATTCCCAAACATTTCGAAAACGTCCGCACACCTTCACGTTGATACACTATACACAGACAGTTCGGATACACATATTCCCTCCCGGCATGGTGGGAGGGGTTGAAGGGGGGGGGGGGGTAACGGGATGGCGACTGGACGCACATGAGGCCATCCCTTAAATCAACCAACCGACCCCGCGTAGACGCGGGCAAAGCCTCGTTCGTCCGGCTGCTGCTGCTGCTTTTTTCTTCCCAGATCCTGATGCACTTTGTTGTTTCGTCTTGATTTTCATAGGAGAAAACGAAAGATGAATAGTAAAAAAGAAAAAAAAAATCGGGGAGCGCAATTCGGGGTCCGAGCCGTAGATTTTTCTTGAAAACGTCAGAATAAAATCACAACTGTTTCATGTTAATTTATAATGTCAATTTATGGATGTCCATCGTATTGCACGGAAGAGGGACTTCAGCTGATGATATATATTACCTGTGGTGGTACTCTTTCTCATATAATCTGCAATTTGTCAGTGTCTTGTCCGCCTCAACAGCTCAGTGGCCAGCATGGCAGAATAACGGTACACACAGGTAATTCGTGACAGAAACACACCTGTGCTGGTACGGTGACGTCATAGAGAAACAAATACTGGACGACAAATGCATATAGACATGATACACCCTTTGAGGGCTCAGCCATTCGTTATGTATTATTAGTGTGGTAGTTATTAGCGACTCAAATCTGAAGGTATGGTGTCACACAAGAAAGTTCGAAAGATGAGCGAATAGACGTTTTCACGTCCATAAAAGCAGTGTAGCTGTTGAACTTTATGTGGTCCTCAGTCGAAGTGATGGATGGAAGGGGTGGTGGGGAGGAAGGGACTTGTTAAAGACACTGTAAGAGGTAGGCTCCATCCCCCCCCCCCCCAAATCCTTAAACGGCATCTCCCGCCTGAGCCGCCGTAGTGAATCACGCGGCGCTCGCCTTCGGCATTGGTGAGGCGCCCCCGCAACCAGTTCCTCTCGTCTTCCCGTCCCTGGCGGCCGCAGCGCCGCGACCTGTTCCCGTTCACACCAGACTCGCAGCGCCGCTTGCCGCGTGCACGCCGCCGCCTGGCTAACTGGCTCGTGTTTCTGTTTGCCTGCTGTGCACGGCTCACCTCGCCTCTCCACTTGGCACTCTCAGCGACTCCGCTGGCCGACATGCCGACTGGGCTAGGGGCGTCCTACAGGTCGCTATCCGACGACGTGTACAAGACGACGACTGTGGCCGAGAACAGGTTCAGCGTGCTAGAGTCTGTGAAGAAGGCGTTCAGCCTGGCGGGCGCGGGTTCGGGCCCGCGCCGCTCCGAGCCGCTGCTGTCCGCGCAGGTGCACGGCCAGCCGCAGCCGCACGCCGCCGCGCAGCACGCCAGGTAACCTACCCGCTCTTTCTCTCCTACTAACGAGCCAAGAACGCGCGCCTCCGATACAAGTAAGTATTCCTGTTTGTGGCATCACACGCGAAACTCTTGTCGACTTCCTCGTTGCCATAATTCTCATCAGCTGCTTTAATAGCTATAGTTCGGTTTAAATTAGTCAGCTCGACTGCTTCCGCCACTAGTTATCATTGATAGAAGCAGAAGGAACTTTGTGTGCCCCAGGGAAGCATGTTGGGACTCTTCTTGCTGATGCTGTAAATTAATGACGGTAATACTTGTAACCTCAGACATTCCGAATATGATGCAATTGTCTACAGAGTGATCAAAAAGTCCCATTCGCGTGTCCACATATTAACAGAAGGTCGCATTTTATTAATGTGACATCATGACAGAGGACAACTTTGAGATGGTATGACTATTGTTTATTCCTGAGAGTATGTGTGTGCACCGTCGTTTTAATAACAGTACGATTTTCTTCCGTGTACAACGGGAAATTCTCCTCGACATTGTTGGCGTGATTGCAGTAGATGCATGTCCAATGGCATCCCCAAGTTCGACTGTCTCGTAACGTGTCGCAATAACTTCCTTTTTAAATGAACCCCCCATAATGCTTATCGCAATATGACAGATCGGAATTTTTGGGCAGCCACTCGAAAGGAGGAGACATATGAACAGAACTGCATCTAATCCATTTGGAAATACCTCATTGAGATAGTCTCAATGGCTATAGCATACCTGGCTGGTACTCCGTCCTGCCGGAACCATTTGCGAACGATCATCCCCGATCTTGCAGGTGTGAAACAAACTAATCACTTAACGTGGTGCAGTACCCCAATGTGTCTCACAGTACCGTCAAATAAATAAGAACCTACCAAATGAGTTGCAGACATTGCAGCATAGATCATGACATGTGGTGGATTGTGTTCAAGCTCTTCATAAATGTGTGTGTTGTATTTACTCCAGAAATAAATTTCTCGCTTATGCACTTTGATAAATTTCACACTCGTCCGAGAAAAACACTTTCCCCCTGGAAGCGAGGGTTGTAAAGACATTGAGCATTCGCCCCCAAGCCTGATAACATTTTTGCATGTTATCACTCACTTCGTCTACAAAGGTTTAAATGCCTTCAACTCCAAATCATTCTTCATATATTTTTTATTATGTCCAATATGGAGCTTCCAATTCCTGTTACCTCTTACAAACGGACTTCAGGTGTACATTTGATAGATACCGCAGCCTCTACACATGTTTCCAGTCATGTTTGTGGTCGTCGTGAGCGAGGCTTGTCTTTTATGTAACCAGATGCGACGAGCTATTTTGCCCACTGTAAAACTGTTGGCTCTTCTTGGAAAGATTTCTGTAAAACTTGACAGTAAAATGATGCTGAATATGTCATTGATTTTCCTGTGTGGGATCATTAGTGAGCCCATCTGCTCATTACGATATGTTCCTCCATGGTGTATGTTGTTTCTTATTGTTGAAGGTGCTGATTTACATAAACACTTCAGTTGTAAATTTCTTTATTCTCACATGACCAGTTTTGGACTATTATAAGCCCATCCTCCGGTGTTGTAGCTGTGCTGTAGTCCCCGAGCACCGCATGTACCAGGCACGGTGTGCTGCCTATATGCGCAGAACAGGGAGTCATAGCGGGCATAGAGGCTTTGTGATCACTCTGCATAACGAAGTAGTAAAAACCGCGCAAGTATCCAGTTTAATTTCGATAAGATTTGAATGTGATACAAAAATTGACAACTTGTTTAGAATATATAGAAATGTAAAATCATGCACGTTACAAAAGAAAAAAACTCAGTATCCTATGACAACATCAATTACATACAGTTCGTGCAAGTGAACTCTTGTAATACCTGGGTGTGACAATACATAGAGGTATGAAAGGGAATGATCCCATCAGCTAAACTGTAACTAAGACAAGTGGCAAGCATTGCATTTTTCCAGTATTCTGCCAGTCAGTGTACGAAAGAGAATTCTTGTGTATCACTCATGTGTCCATCTTAAAATATTTTTAAATTGTATGAAACGTACACCATATATGAATTACAGCGAATTTTGAATGTGCACATAAATGACGACAAGTTTCTTTGACTCACAGGAGAGTGCCAACTCAGGTTTTTCAAAATTTTCGTGACTCTTGCTATTTATGTAGATGCTAACTATCCCATGAAAGTCTAATTAAAAAGTTTAACAATCGGTATTAGGTGAAAAATCCATGACCTATTCTTCAGCTAACTGCATATAGCCCCCATAGGAATCATGAAGACAAGATTAGAGTAAATGGCAGATATTTATTAATTTACCATAGACAAAGATACGTACACAATAAAATGCTTGTGTATTGCAGATGAATTTACGTACTGTTTCAGGTCTTCATAGCCCATTCCATATGAGAGAATTCACAGTATTGTGGTCAGCCTTTCATTTGATGTTGCAACTTCTCTTGTAATTTTACCCCATTTTTAAATAGATGTTGGTGTGAAAGATATTTGGTTTAAATAAGTCTCTCCATTGTTACTGAAGTAATTCTATCTTTCATGATGATATAACTTCAAATACAGGGCAACTTAATATGAGCTTACATTTTTCATTTGATTAAGCCGTTTTACAACTCAAATAATGTTTTTTTGTTTTTCCAAATCATAACAGCAAAGCACATAGTGGACCAAGCTCCACATAATATTCGAAGCATAAACAAGTGCTTGTACAAGTGTGCTTGGACTTTGTGAAGGTGAAGGAGATTTGTGGATGTTTCCACAAAATGCTGGCTTGTGCATGCTTTCCAGCTTTCAGTTAAATTTGTTGCCACCATATCTGGCTTGAGGTACCAGACCTAGTACCCCAAAATTTTAAGAATCAGTATCACGAAATGTCAGATCTTTAGTACAAGGCTGGAGATTTTTGAGTAGTTATTCATTTTTTAAACATGGCCTCCGCTTCATGCTTTCTCGAATGAGTGATTCCATCCAGGATCTCATCTGCAAAAGATCCACCCATGAGAGCAATAAACAGCATAGTAAGATTACAGCCACAAACTTTCTTAGTAGTGGTGTAGATGGCTCTGAGGGGACGTTTTCAGACTGCTACCAACTAAGACTTCTTCTCATTGAAGAAGCACTATCACTGACTGCATGAAAGACCATAAGTTTTTCTTCTTCTACATCTACTCTACATCTTCTCTCGCATATTTTGTCATCCATTTGTGTTATATTCACCAGTTTTTAAGGTATCCTGAAAGATTAACGTTTTTCACATCTAAATCTATATTCTGCAAACCACTGTGTAGTGCATGGCAGAGGGTATGTCTCATTGGACTAAATAATTATGGTTTCTTCCCTTTCCATTCACATAGGAAGAATAATTGTTTAAATGCCTCTGTGTGTGCTGTTATTAATCTAATAATGCCCTCAAGGTCCCTATATGAGTGATACATAGGGGATTTAGCATATTCGTAGAGTCATAATTTAAAACCATTTTTTGAAACTTTGTACGTATGCTTCCTCGGATTGGTAAATGTCTATATTAAAGAGTCTTCCAGTTACGTTTCTTGAGAATCTCTGTCTGCCTCCCATGGGTCTCACAAGACTGTGACTGTTCATGCTGCCCATCTCTGTATACATAAATATGGTATGGGTCCGACACACTTGAGCAGTATTCTAGGATGGGTTGCATGAGTGATTTGTAAGCAATCTTCTTTGTGGACTTACTGCATTTCCTCAGTATTCTGCAAATAAACCAAACTCCATCACATGATTTACCCATGACTGAGCCTATATGATCATTCTATTTCATATCCCTACAGAGTGTTACACCTAGGTGTTTCTATGAGTTGGCCAATTCCAACTGTGATTCATTCATACCGTAGTTGCAGGATATTAATTTTTTAGTTTTGTGAAGTGCACAGTTTTACACTTTCAATATTTAAAGCAGTTACCAATTGTTGCACCACTTTGAAATCTTATCAGTATCTGATGGAATATTTATGCCGCTTCTTTCAGACACTACAGCACTACAGATAATTGCACCATCTACAAAAAGCACGGTACTAGTAATACTGCCTACCAGGTCATTGATATACAACATGAGCAGCAAGGCTTCCAACGCACTTCCCAGCAGCACATCTGTTTCTAAATCTGTTGCATCTTTTGATTATAATTTTTCCATTAGATGAGTTACAGCCCCCTTTTTTTATGAATTTTGGATACTCTATTCCACCACCTCTTGTTTTTTGTTTCCTTTCCATGGTTAGTGCTCATCTCACATCCCACCCATAATTCAAAATGGCACACAAAATAATTAGTCTTTTTGTTTTGAAATGTCCAAAGCTTTGGTAATCAAAAGCAAATACAAAAAATACACCAATTTCACAGTTAATACTTAAAGTAAAATGCACCTCTCCATATGTTCTCATATTCGTATTATGTCACCTGTTTTCTGCACCTTTAATCACCATGTATGGAATACCACATTGTGCACTTTTATCTGCAGTTACAGTTATTGAGACATCCTTCATGTTAATCATCTTCAAAAAAGTACAGCCACATATCAGTTAGGTATCCAATCAAGTAACTACTGAAACTGGGTATGGTTGACCTTTTGTAAACTTTGGACAAATTTTAATTTGTGGTGAACTGTCCAAATTAGGTTTTTTACCCTTTAAAGCAGTAAGATAATTTTACAGGCGACTTACATTTTAGATTTGTACATGTTGTGCAACAACCTAATTATTTGATATCTACTGTCTTCCGTATGCCAAAATATTTTCTCCTTGCACTCTTAAGAGAGTATTGAGCATGTAGAGGACACCTAGTATTTCATGCATTATCGCTTCACAAAAACCTGTAGATATCTTGAACTACTTATATTTTATAAGATATTACCTTTCTCTGTTGGAACCATTGATGTGTGAAACTTGCTGTTTCTCTTTTTAAGTACCCTATGACTTCCTCGTAGTTCAACACATTCCATAGTTCATCAGCACAGTGACTAAAGTACATTTTAACTAATTGTAGTTACGTGCAAAAGTCGGATTTGCCATATAGGTCCTTACTTAATCATCAATCCATGGCAATCTTCCTATGGCAGAAAGTTAGAGCTGGACAGCTTACTAAGTGTGCAGTAGATGCCGAAACTAATTTCTTTCCCATATGAGATACTTTGATGAGTGTTAGTGTGAGCAAGCTACCATCTACATAACCACAAATTAGCCACTGCTAGTTGAAATCCAGTTGTATGCCACTAAGCAAAGACTTCAGTCTGACAGAAGCTGCATGAAAGCTATTAAGTCAGGATGAATGGACAAGTCTTCCTTCTGTGTGACATATAACTTTGTTCACAGACGATTATGCTACCACTTTCTACATCTATATTCGGCAAACCACTGTGAGGTGCATGTCCAAGGGTACATCCCATTGTACCAGTTAATAGTGTTTCTTCCCATTCCATTCATGTAGGGAGCATGGGAAGAAAGACTGTTTGAATGCCTCTGTGCTTATAGTAATTATTCTAACCTCATGGTCCCTGTGTGAGTGATTCTTAGGGGCTGTAGTGTATTCCTTGTGTCATCGTTTAAAGCTGGTTCTTGAAACTTTGTTAATTGACTTTCTCAGGATAGTTTCTGTATCTTAGTCTTCCAATTCAGTCCCTTCAGTGTCTCTCTGCACTCTCCCATGGGTCAAACAAATGTGTAACCATTCATGCTGTCCTTCTGTATACATGTCAAATGTCCCATATTAGTCCTATTTGGTATGAGTCCCACAAACATGAGCAATATTCTAGAACTGGTTGCAAAAGCGATTTGTAAGCAGTATCTTTTGTTGACTGATTGTGCTTCCCCACTACTCTACCAATAAACCAAAGTCTACCACCTGCTTTACCCATAACTGATCCTGTGGGATCATTCCATTTCATATCCTTACAAAATGGTACACCCAGTTATTTGTACAAGGTTGGTTTGAAAAGCTCTCAGAACAGAATAGGAAAAAATTACCTACATCACTGAAACATTTATTTTTCAATGTAGTCTCCTTGTAGATTGGTTGAACAATGTTCCAGTGCCTTGATCCCATCTGAAAAAAGTGTTTCCCCCAGACCTGCAAAATAGTTGTCAACTCCAGCTATCAATTCTTCGGGGAAGTGAATCTTCGTCCACAAAGAAAAATTTTCAGTTTTGGGAAGAGATGGAAGTCTGATGGAGCCATATCAGGTGAATAAGGTGGGTGTGGCAAAAATTCATACCTTAATTTATGTAATTTTGCCACAGCGACGGCACGTGTGCGATCACACGGTGAGTCGCGGCACCCATCTTGTAGATAATTTTTTCATTTCTAATTCTTCAGTTAAAATGTGATATACCCTATCAGATGACATCTGGCAAGCATAAGCAATTTCATGCACTTTCAATTGGCGATCATCCATGACAATTTTGTGCACTTTTGTAATGATTTCTGGAGTAGTGACACATCTTGGCTGACCACTGCATGGATCATCATCTAAGCTCTCCTGACCAAATTTAAACTCATTTGTCCACTTGGAAATAGCTGAATATGAAGGAGAAGAGACCCCCCCCCCCCCCAGTGTATTCTGGAAATTGGCATAAATGTCCTTTTCTTACATACCTTTCTCTGCCGTACTTAACCATTGCTCGGATCTCGATTCCCTCCCCCCTCCCCCCCCCCCCATCTCCACAAATCACTATGCATGAACAACAACAGAGCCACATCACTAACACAGCTCTCTTCAAAGAACAATGACATGGCACGTGTTTACAGACAACAGTCCAATGAGTATCACCTGAACAACTCATTGTGCTAGCACTGACCTCTCATGATGATTCCGAGAACTTTTTAAACCACACTTGTATGAGTTGGTCGAATCCAGCAGTGTCTCATTGATAGGGTAGTATGTTTTTTCATTTTATGAAGTGCACACTTTTACATTTCTCAATGTTTAAAGCAAATTGTCAGTCTTTGCAGCACTTTATAATATTTCAAAGATCTGACTAAATATTCGTGTAGCTTCTTTCAGACAGTACTTCACCATAGATAACTGCATCTATTGCAGAAAGTCTGAGTTTACTGTTAATATTGTCTGCAAGGTCATTAACATTCAACATGGACAGCAAGGGGTCCAAAAGACTAACCTGGGGCACAGTCATCTAATGATGACTGTCCGTCCAAAATAGCATGCTGCATCCTCCCTACCAAAAAGTTCTCAATCCAGTTACAAATTTCACTTGGTACCCCATATGATGATAATTTTGACAATAACCATTGGTGTAGTACTAACTCAGATGCTGTTCAACCAAGAAATCCTGCATCTACCTGACAGCTGTGATCCAAAGCTTTCAGTATGCCTTGTGAGAAAAGTGCGAACTGGGTTTCACATGATAGATGTTTTCGGAATCCATGCTGGTTGGCACTGCGGATGTTGTTCTGTTCAAGATACTTCATGTTTGAACTCATAATGTAAGATTCTATAAAAAATCAGTGTCGAGGGTATAGGACAGTAGTTTTGTTGATCACTTCTGCTGCCCTTCTTGCAGACGTGTGTGACCTGTGTTTTCTTCCAATAACTGGACACAGTATTTTTTTTTTTTTGTTTTGGGGATCTATGATAGATTATAGATAGAAAAGGGACTAACTCGGCAGCAAATTCAGTGTAAAATCTGATATGAATTCCAGAGGGGCCTCGAGGTTTGTTCAGTTTTAATGATTTCAGTTGTTTCTCAACACCACTGACGCTAACACTTATTTCATTCAGCTTTTCAGTGGAATGTTTTTGGTTGCTTTATCCTTTAATTTCTATGAAATGTAGGTCAGTTAGCACTGCTCTGAGCACCATTTGTTTCATATCTAGGATTTTATTTGCTTCGCTTGACGGGTGACTTCTACTAATTTTCTGAACCATATGAAGTTTGTGCTTCTCATTGCATAAATAACAATCGTGCACTTGGAAGGAATGTCATCTCTTACTGGAATAAGTCATTCTGTATATGCCCATTGCTTCGCAATTACATTTCCTCTCCACTTCTCTTTTAGTGTCAATAAGGTTGTGTTGAACAGTGAGTCTGAAGTTCCTTTCTCTCCAGTTTCTCTTCCTAATTATGAAGAGTTTGATAAAATTTACAAAACCAACTTGCATGTGAAAACAGCTGTTCTGTAAGCCTAATTGGTGTAGTAAGATCATATCATGTTTCTAGCTGGCCAAATACAAAATTGTAATATCTGTATGCAATTTGAACTTCAATAGTTAATTCATTGTGCAACTGTCCTGGTGCCTTGTTAAAATAAGTTGGCCAGTACACTTTTAACTTGTTTACAGTATTCTGCTTTCCTTTGACGTTAGCTATATGTTGAAGATACAAATTGGCACTTGATAGCTATTACTTAAGGGTCATTACCACATGCAGGTCAAAACTGAGTCCCATAAACAAATTCTTGTTTACTAATGTCTTAATTACTCTTGAGTTAGTATCATTATCGAATTATTTTTTATCAAATGAAGTGTTAGACTGTAGTTTTTGCAAGTAAAAGTCTCAAACCTTTCTTTCATGGCCTCATGCAGCAATAGCAACTTGTCCAACTGTTGTGCATTGACAAGTTTTAACACTGAAATGGGGCACCATTAAATGAAGTACAGTTTTCTTCAATGAATGTTACTTTAGACATAATGTTTTATTTAACACACCCCATCTATTGTGTGGGTTAGTGTTGTTTGAATTCAATTCTTATTTCACCATGTAGGCATGTTTTCTTTAAGTGTATCTGTCTACTGATGTATTTTCCTTTGACAGTTCACACAAATAAATCCTGGTACACATGCTTTACTTCTATCTAAACTTCCTCCCATGATGCAAAGACAACATGAAATCAGTTATTACCTTCATTAATCTCTTAATCATTTTCTGAAAAGTAGTTTGTATGTAGTATATATAGTGTCACATAACGATTTCCTGTTGTAGTTCGGAGTCCCTACCAACTCAAATGATTGACGATTTGACATTCATCATAGTGGGAAAAACTATGAACAGTGTTTGTGTATGTGCTAGCTGGTGTCATCTGACTTCGGTCAGTCACTCTTACTCTCGAAATATTCTCACCTGTTGAAGTCCATGTGAATCAGGGATGTGGCCTTCACTGAGATTCCCGAACCTGGCTCAAAATAGTAACAAAGATTAGAAAGTTAAGATTGTTATGTCTGCTTCTTCTAGTAGGGTTGTTAAGAAATTGTGCAATAGCATCACACCCCATTGAAATTAATTTTCAGTGCAAGTGTCAAAAGAACTATTTTTCTCTTTAGGGATAGGTGTAATGGTATTTTTGTATAAGGTGCGTTGAATGAAGAGGCGGCGTTGCTGAACATCTATGATTTCTATTATTCGTTCATATTCATATAAAAATAACATTTTCTTTTCTAATTCTTCCTTAATTTTATTACCACTAATGATTGGAAGAACCAATACCCATTACTTTTCCAGGTTTGGTATATGTTAGTACGCTAAGCTGTAGAAGGCCTTAATGCTTGAGATCATATTGTATTCACTCATGCTGTTGTTAAACGTGTTTTATCTAATGCAATTATTCTGCTTTTTATGCATGGAGTTTTCTTGCTGATTATCATTAAACTTGTTATTTAGAGAGATTACTTTGAAGTGACTTTATATCTAAATAGTAATATTGTAGTTTTAAGTTTTCATGTCTGAGGATTCCTAATCTGTGATAAAGAATTTGTATAACAATAGCTACAAATTATCAGAAAATGGAAATTGACCTTAATTATTTGTCTCTGTTGGCTGAAGTTAATCTTATGAAATTGTGGAACCATGCGATCACCAAGAGAGGAATCCTTGGATACTGAATTTAGTGTTTTTCGCTGATTAGTAGTACTGGCCCCCTAGTTTGAATGCAGCACTAGTTTGAGACGTTAAGTTTCAAAGGTTACCCTCCCATGGAAGTGAGGTATGCTTTGGCTCCACTGCTGTTTGTCACACACTATGGTTTGATTTTAGGGACCGCAAAATGCCGGCATCTACATCGGCCGAGGAGACAGCACTGCTGGGGTAAGGAACATGCACTTTGTGTTAAGTGTATCATGGTGGTGGTTTTAAAGGGACCCGTTGAAAGTTCCATCGGTTTGCAGATCCGTAGTACTGTACTGGCAACTATTAAACATACTCAAGTGTTTATTTTCTGTTATTTGCATCAGTTACATACACATTGTTCATCGTTCCACTATGTACTATCTGTACATCAGTATTATTAAAACAATCTTTCAAACTCAGTAGCATAATAGTTTCAAATTGAATAAGCGTTAAAGATGTCTACTCACAAGGAAACTTAGAATAAGATAATTAGGTTACCTTTTCTTTTTCTGAGGAGATGATTGATTTTAGTAGTAGGATTCTGATTTTAGAGAACCATTTTCTTCAAATCTTTCTTACATGGTACTTCATTGTAGCATGGACACTAACTAACATAAATTATTTAGATCTTCATTGCTCAACTACCTTTGTAAATATTCCAAAGGGAGGCTCATAAATAAGTATAATCATAAAATGCATGTCAACTACTCAAATTTTCATTATGGGTCATTCAGCATGTTATGCAACATACTGGTAGCGGGCTTCTTGTTAGTCCTTACATGTTTGAACACCTAATTTTTTATATATATAAAACATAAGTCCCCTTTTTACTTTCACATGTACTGAATTTGTTTTTCTTTGTATTTTAGTTAAATATAGTGAGGAGAATGATGGCCGCTGTTATCATATGCCACCAGAGGAGAATTGCCAGTTCTTTGGAAAATTTTAAACTTCTACAGTGAATGTTACCAAACAAGAGACAAACATGTAAAGACTGATGAGAATCTCACTGCACTAGTAAGGTTTGCCCAATCCATTGCGAGTTTTTGGACAATAAAGGCTTCCTCTCAGTTAGGAAACCCTGAAGTAACTGCCTATGTTGTTGTCTTCGCAGACTGACTGAAACTTCAAGTTGACCCTGGTGTCTCTGAAAGTATTTTTGTATCTTCATTAGGAATTGTTTTTGTGTGTTCTGTAGTTCCTGGTATATTTTATGGAAAAGATCTGTATCACTGGTTATATTAACTGGAATAAAGATCTGCATATATAGCAATTTTTTCAACAGCTGGAGGTACACAAATAACACGTGATAAGATTATGTACTTTGAATTTTAAATAATAGTGTTTGAGTATAACAGTCTGTTCAGTTGTCTTCAACAGTTACTGAGAGCATTTCTGGATATTACTTTGTGTTATGTGTGTTTTATCTACTATACAGGTTTTTTTTATTTTTATATTCAACAATATGTAGCCTAAGTTAATTGCTGTATGATGAGATATGATGGAAACGTGGACATTTTGAGCAACACAGTGCAATTTTGTGCTGGAACATGGCTCTTATGAGGTGAAAAGGATACTGTGCTTTATCTACTAAAATAAATGAGGATGATACTATATTTGTTATATAAAAAGTATCAGTGTCATTGGCTGCCCAGTTTTCACATATCTAGTTACACTCTTATAAAATTACCTATTGTTAATTTATATCACTTGTCAATGATATTTTTTGCAATTGTTTTCCTAATTCATCAGCAAATTCTCTTAATGAAAAAAAATTCAAATATACGTGCTGTCTTTTATTTATATTGTAAAACTGGAGGTTAATTTGATTGAGAATAAATAATAACTTGTGAAATGGAAATTGGACTATTTGAAAATGTTAGGAAGACAACTGTTAAAGCAAATTTGAATTTTTTTATATTTCATATGATCCACTAAAATGTGGAAGTTTGATTTGTGGCAAGGTGTCTTACTTTTTTAATGATGCCTGTTTCAAGAGCTGGGTGATAACTTGATTGTATTGGTGAACATTAGTTTGATTTTTAATGCAGCCTGGTGAATTGTGCGTATTTGAAGCTTAGCACAGAATTAACCTGATATCATGGGATCTAAGTGCTACTTAGCACTAATTTGAGTAATAATATTTATAGTAATTCAGTATTACTGTCATGTTCATTATCATATACTGCCTGAAGGTATGATTTTCTTTGCTTCATATTGAAGCAATGAATTGACTGAATGTTTCTTATTGAAGTGAAACATTTCTGCTAAACACAGAATTTATTTTGAAATTTTGCTATCCTTTTATTGTATACATTACATATTGACATGTAGTTCTGCATTTTTTACTGTTAACAAAGGACGCATTGAATTTTAGATTACAGAATGCAATATTGTGACAAGCTGACCAAATGATTTTTTTTTAAAAAAAAGAAGTGTTTTAGTTATATCATATGCTGTTTTATGCCAGTATGTACTTTATTAAATAAGTGAGCTGAAGGATAATATGTTTATTTGCGAATTTGTTCATCTGAGAATACAGTTTATCAGACACCGATGGTTTTTGTACTGTCTTCTAACTCATTTCTGCACCCCAGCTCCAAAAATTTGGTAGTTATAAAAACAGTGTTACTAATCCTGTTGTGTTCTTATCAGCAGGGTGTATTATGTTCCACATGCCAATCTATCAAAAATAAATTTTACAGAAATAATTTAGACTTAATTTATTATTTGCTAATGAACATCACAAAGTAAAATTCATTTCTTATGTTTAAAAGTGATAACTATGAGCTGGCTCAGCTTATTGTCATCAAGGAAAGATGTAAATTTTAATGAAAGTATCAGCAAAACTTTTCTGTGTGTTCACACACTCATTATATAATACACCACCTCTTTTGCTTCTCATTTAAATAGTCAAACTGACGCAATCTTAAGATTGCCATTGTAAATGAAACTCGAAGAAAACCCTGCTTATTGAAAAGTTTCGTGAATATCGCATTTCCATATTCTTGCCTTTCAGGGGCACATAAAAATAGTACAAAGCAGTCTAAAGATCAGTTGCTAGTTCACTACCAGAGACAGAGACTACACAATTAACATATGTAGAAATTATAGAGCTACAAGGGATTTGAAATACTCAAGAACTAAAGAAATGTCCTTTGCCATTGTATTTGGCTAATGACAACTCTTCATACTGCTTAAAGCTTAATTTATATAATTTTTGTGAAACCAATAGCATTCAGCCCTTTGCTGTGCTTGTTTGCCTCAGCATAGAATAATGTTATGTTGAGTAGGTACATTTTAAGCATTCATCTGCTGCTAACTTCACTAAAATGTAACTATTTCAGTTAACTCCTGTTACATTTCTTAGTTGTTTTTATTTTAGAATAATGCATATGTCTGCTTGATCATGAGACTTTCTTTCTTGAGCAGCAAATGCCGCAATTCCTTATTAGTTAAGTCCTAAAAATTGATTACATTGTTTATGCACGAGAGGACATGAATTTTTACTTGAGTATGCAATCATTTCCATTTAAGTCTTTACCTTGTGTTCGTAAAATACAAAGTGATTATAAACACATTTGTTACATATATGTAATAGACGAAAAACTGTCTAAAGCTGCACTACACAATCAGTGTTCCATCAAACCTTGAGATTTTGCTGATCACTAAAGTGGAGCTCATGGTAAACAACTTAAAATAAAATTTAAAAAAAATATTTTGTGAAGGAAAGAGGAAATAATAAAAATCAAAACTTATTTTACTGGAAAACTAGCCTGACAAGAAATTATAATTTACTGTTGCAGGATATGGAAGGAAAAAAAGAAAAAAAAACACATGCATTTAGTTTGCAGCGGCCATTAAAATTAGGGGATACATATAGGATTCCTCAGGACAGTAACCGAAAGACATTTGTGAATCATGATCTAAAATACTGTAGTTATCACATTTTTGTGAAGTAGACAAAAAAGGCAGCATCATAGACCAGATAAAGTAGAATCCATCTCCAAACATATCCAGCATATGATGAGCTTGCTGTGCTGTTGATGTAGATATTGCAGAGCCTGAAGCTATGAGAAACTATTCAGCACCTACTATTTGTAAATGACAGATGTATTGGCACGAAGAAGCTTTGTGTGTCGGCAGTGATCTCAGTTTACTAAAGTTGTGGCTGTTCTTAAGTAAAAGCTGTGGTATCCAAATTGATGTATTTCCTCTACCATCTTTCCAATGCTATATTCCAACAAGACAGTTTGAAACAAAATTTCTCTGGAAATCAGCCTTTTTTCCACCACAGTATAACCTAATGGTTCACTACCTTCTTATTTCAGAGGTATTTTACCGTCATATTATGACTTATAAGTGTCTAATGAAACGCAGCATCAGTAACTTCGGGATTAAGCCTTAGGCATATGACCATTTCCATTTGTATGCTCACAGCTCTTATTGAACCTGAAGGTAGTTTTGCAACATATCAGTTTTTGCCATTAATGTGGTTTTTATGTAATAGTTGATTGCATCTTGCACATGGATGTGTAGCTTCCCTCATATATCATCTTTGTGCAGTAGCCGGCCAGGGTGGTCGAGCGGTTCTAGGCGCTTCAGTCTGGAACCGCATGACCGCTACGGTTGCAGGTTCGAATCCTGCCTCAGGCATGGATGTGTGCGATGTTGTTAGGTTAGTTAGGTTTAAGTAGTTCTAAGTTCTAGGGGACTGATGACCTCTGAAGTTAAGTCCCATAGTGCTCAGAGCCATTTGAACCATTTTGTGCACTATGAGAAATGTTATTTATAATGCAAAGACAGTAATCGCAGCAGCTGCATCAAGCTTTGGAGGAAAGTACTAAACATACTGTAGGCTATACTCAATCTGATAATTGTAGAATGAGTGGACGACAAAGCAACAAAAGTCCTAGTGTATCGGTATCAAGATGACTACAAAGGTAGTTATAGAGGTGTTAAAATGTGCAAGTGCAAATATTTTTTGTTGATGACTGAGGACATATTAGTGAATAACATTACATCAGTATTTATTTCAGTTGCATAATAATAGTTATAGCTATTAAAAGTAGTATGTTATCAGGTTGATTAGTGCCTCCAGGTACATGTGCCACAAGCAAGTCACGAACGTTTTCCGCTGATCATGGATGTGAAATGGGTGGTCTATACTGATAGTAGTATTCCACTTTGCAGTGCAGCTATGAACACACACACACACACACACACACACACACACACACACACACACACACACACACACACACACAGAGAGAGAGAGAGAGAGAGAGAGAGAGAGAGAGAGAGAGAGAGAGAGAGCGCAACTAACATGCTGAAGTGGGTACGTACTAAGGTTTCAATTATCACACTATTTGTACCTGTACCCCTAACACCCTGTGTAAGCATTTATGTGTTGCTTAAAGTGAAAGTAATTGCGACCTACCGAGATGAATTTTTTGCAGCAGGGCTGGAGGACTGTGAAATTCAGTGTTAAGTGATGGATGTCCCCATCTTCATCTGAGATATTATTGAACATTTTCAGTATTACTGAATTGGTAGAAATGTGGTATGTAATATAGTGTGTTTGCAAGGGTACATTTGGTGACAGCTAATACAATGAAGAAGAAAAAATCTGGAAGACCAAGTGCTGATGTAGAAAGAGTATATTTTCAGTTGAAAAAACAATATCTTAAGAGCAGAAGAGAGAAGATCAGGAAAACTTAAGTGCCAGTCTGTCTGTTTCACCTTATTGTAACAGATTAAAGTAATAGTCTACACACCTTCTTCCCATACTGACCATAAAACATTTGTGACTGAAGACAACCTCCTGAACCAAAAAAGCAGGACACTTAACTGTCTTCATGCTAGTTGCTATAACTTTTTGTCTGAGATGTTCCCTGTGAAAACCGAGTATTTTTATGTACTTGGAAAGCATGACTATGAAAGTGAAAGTGAAGGTGAAAACCACAAATCACCCTTCACTGTAAATTTAAATGGATTCGTGATAGGCTCTGAAGTGTAAAGGAAGCCACTTCCTTATAGGGAATAAAGTAAGATCCTTAAAGGAATTAGAAATACCTATGATAAATATTCAAGCTGCTCTTCCAGGAATTTCCATTGTAGGAAATTCTGAAGAGTTGGCATGTTCTCATAGATTTATTCATTAATTCTAATACCGAGAAATTAGTTTCATTTTAGAGGAAGCAATAGCACAAGATAAAGTATGCGGTAAGAAGTGGCAGTGGTATTGTCAAAAGAACTCTGCTGATATTGGGAGGGTATGACCCAGGAACACCCACAAAAAACTTAAAGATAGCAGTTCACACTCTCTCATTTCCCCATGCTGGCATAATGTTTCCATATCTAGTGACAAAGTACAACAAATCGTGTTCTCCCTCTACTGCTTCACACAGTTGAGAGACATCTGCATCTTTACTTCACAAGTTCTCATGCAGTGCGTATAAGAAGGCACATAATGTAACAGATTTGTCTCCCCCCCACCTCATCTTCTATTTCATTCATTGATGGTGTGCAGGAGACGGGACTGTTGGTACCTGTCCAACAGTTTTTCAATGTTGTCATTATGGCAGACTGGAGGAAGCAGTATGCGATTTGAGATTTTATTTTTAAAGCTAGTTTTGGCAATTCAAAAGTGTCATTATTGGCATAGTGGAACCATCAGTATCTGGATGTAATGAATGCACAAGCTGAGTCTTCGAAGAAAGCACTTGAAATATGACTTCATGACATCCACGAACTGACGGCTCCAGTAAGCCAATATGGATTCATATGGGGCCTGAAGATGACATATTCAATTGCTGAAACTGGTTGTGAAATTACAATAAAATAACTACTCAAATCACACGGCTGCATCTTGATTTTCTTTGTTAAATATTTGACCAGTTGCTGACTTGGGTTCACAATGAATCAGCAGAGATCAGACTGATGTATGTGGTCACTAAACTTCAAATCCATGCTTTAGGAAGGTTGCAACACCAGAACACTGCAGTGAAATTCGGGAAGACCCACTGAGGACTGACAGTTAGTATAGGGACTGACAGGTGACTATTATCATAAATAAATGTGACTTATTGTGCATACATAGGTGAAGAGATCCACTACTGTTGAATATTGGAAGCAAATCAATACAGACATTAACAACTCTTAAACATCTAGGAATAACTGTCCAGAGTGACCTAGCTTGCAATGATCATATAAAAGTAATTGCAGAGAAAGCAAATACCAGACAGATTCACTGGGGGAATCTTAAACAAACTGATCCATGAAAGAAGTGGCTCGCAGAATGCTTTTCAGGTGAGTCTTGAGTATTGCTCGTAAACTGGTACTCTTCCCACATTGGATTAATAGGAGAGAAAAAGAAGCTCCAACAGTACAGCATTTTTAAGTTTATGCAAATGCGAGAGCATTAGAGATGCTCCACAAGCTCTAGTGGCAGACACTACAAGAGTTGCATTGTGCATTACTGAGGGTTGACTGTTGAAATTCTGACAGCATACACCACAGAAATATTAGGGCAACGTATTATTTCCTCTCGTGTACATCCATCGAAACGACCACGACAAGAAAATCAGAGAAATTAGAAGCTATAGGGAATGCCATACGGAAGGGACTTGCAGAGTATGAAGTGGAAGCAGATACTTGAAGGCCGTGACTGTTGAATAGGAAGAACCGTTTGTGAACGGCAACTTCCCCGCCGAGAGAATGCACGGCTTCACCCAAAAGGACGCGTGTGAAGTATCCGGCTGGACTGCTTTTGTGAGCCCGTTGGCTGCAGAGGCGAGGTGGAGCGTCCCCTTGCCGTCTCTCACGTTTGCCGTTACCTGGCGGCGAGAAGCCAGAAGGCACTGCTAACGGGCGGGGATGCACCGTTACCGATGTCCGCGCGTACACGGTGTGTGTGGGCGCAATACTCGTCCGCCGCGGATTTCCTGTTAGCTTCGTCTGCTTCTCCGTGTTGAGACAGTGTTTCACAGAGTTAGTAATTGTCCCGTACTGGATGTAGCCCTCTCAAAATAGGGGACTAATTATTCGCTATTTTGCAAAACGATGGCCGGGAGGCAGTAAAGCCGTTCCCACACTGGACGAGGCGGTTAACAGTAACTTGGAAGCGGACGGGAAATCCAACTTCACGAGATACAGCGCCCGTGTCACATGTGACACTTTGGGCGACCAATCCCGATGATAGCTCGGGCCACAACGTTGTGTTAAAAATATTGCACCCGAATACAGGCTGGTCCGCGATTTCCTCGACATGGTGGCTACCCATTGCTCGAAAACTTGGACTCATTTCGTATGAGAACAATGTACAGATATCTCACTACCTGTCCCTTGACTGGTGCTGCCTTCTATTGTCAATCTCTAGAATTATTTCGAAAGAAATATCAGAGTACTTAACAGCTGCTTTCGTGAACAGTGAGCTCAAGTTTAGTATTGAGCTCACTGGTCGCGAATGGCTACGCCTCCATGATCACATTGACGTAATTTCGAGCTTGCACTCGTTAGGTTTCGCAGTTAGTTGTAATTCTGCTACAAACACGTTCGTTGAATGAGCAAGAAATTTTGGAAGCTCAAGAGGAAGAAATAGCTCACTTACTCACGTCACACATTTTTCTTGGGAGGATAACTATAATTTGTCATAATTATTTTCAAATTTGCAATCTATCGAAGAACTTCAGTAAATATGAAAAGTAAATCTTGAAACCTGGCCCTTTTTTTTTTTTAGTATGTATCAGTCTCGAAAGCACATAAATTACGTATGCGCCAGTATGCTTTAAATAACGGCATAAATGGCCAGTTTTCTAGGCGCTATGCTCCTTGAAGTGGGCCTAAAGCGTTAAAATGATTTGCTACTGTGACGCTTTCCAGAGGCAGATGTCGGCCACAATTCACACACTGCTTACAAAAAAGGATGCGCATTATATTTATTAAAACGCACATTTCCTCTCTTGTTAATTACTAATCATATTGTTCTGCCTGTAGTACACATAAATAAAACTTCAATAGCCATGAATATGTTGGAAGGTAAAAAGGAAACTTCCACACCAAGTCAATAAGGATATCAGAGGATGAAACTTTACAAACCCGACAGACTAACTCTCGAAAGAGAGAGCGCACTTTTATTTATATAACATAGAAAACAGAAATTATTTCGATTAATTTAATAAGAAAGTACCTCAAATTTTTCGTAATTCGGCGTATCTGCCTACTAAAATATGTTGTGACCTTGTATTTTATATTACTGTATTCTGAAGGCTTTAACTGCCGATGTCGACGCGTTTTTGATGAATATTCTACGTCCCGGTGCCTTAAAAAGACGCAGTGTCATAACACGCGAGGTGTAACACGAAAATACGAAAATTCTTTAACCACCAATTTGAGGTTTCCCGTGATTTTATTACAACAAATAGTAGCAAAGACGATACGTTTCAGAGAGACCCTCAATGTACTGGTGCTTAAAAACAGGACATATTTATAGGGTATGAGCTATATTAAAATATGGGCTTCAGCTGAAGACAACAAATACAATATAGTATCTCGCAAGTTTCGCGTGTGCTGTGCAGATCGTTTTTGCTTCTCATCGGCCTACTTCGCGTGGTACGTTGCCGAAATATCGCAGAACTTACTTTGTTTCACGCGATGAAATGGCTCCTCACTGTATCAGGCACTGATGTCTCAAAACTCCTACAGTACCACGTCAATGTTAACTAACTAGTCCTGCGTGAGGATGGCTTAAGGTTACAGTAGCATACGTACTACATTTAACCCATTTCAGTGTTACCAGAATGAATTTTCACTCTTTTGCGGAGTGTGCGCTGAAGGTAGTAGATAAGGTAGTAGCGTAAAGTACAGCTTTGGAGGGGGATCGTGAATTGTGCTCGGGAGACCACTTGCTATCGAGAGAAAAGTCTCTGGTTCGGGTACCGGTCCGATACAGTTTTAATCAGCCAGGAAGTTTCATTTCAATGTTATTTTATCCATGCTACGTCTTATTGAACTCCTTGGCTGTCAATCCATTTAAGGACTGTTGAGGGAGATCGCAGATTAAAAGAAGACACCTAAGCAATTCAGTGGCGTGCTGCTCGGTAGGTTCGATCAACAGGCGAATTTTATGCAAACGCTCTGCGAACTCAAATGAGGTTCTTTGGAGGAGGAGGAAGATATTTTCGCGAAACACGGTTGAGAAAGTTTCAGGTACCGACATCTGCATCGGACTGCAGGAACGATTCTGCCACCACCAAAGTACATCTCGTGTAAGGACTGCAGAGACAAGTTAAGAGAAACCACATCTCGTACAGAATCATATAGACTGTCTGTTTTCCCCGCTTCATTTGCGAGAAGAACAGGAAAGACTAACAGCAGTACAAGGTACCCGTCGCTGTGCGTCGTATGGTGGCTTCCGGAGTATGTATTTCAGAGATTTTACGAGATTTTTGTAGGCGATAGAGACATGCATGCGATTTTCCATTGCCGCGGAGCACTGCGGTGGTGCTTGCAAACAGTACTTGTCGCAGCAAGGTCGCAACTTTGGACTTTAAACGTCAGATGCCAACTAATTTAAATCTGACTGTAACGCAGTGTTCGCCGATGTTGACGTACCTGCCATAAGTGGATCCAGTTGCGGCCATATTCACACAACCATTTGCCAACAAAGCATCGCAGTCTGACGGCCAGCATCAGTCGGCAGATACTCTTCTACTGACAATCGAAACTCCGCTCAGAGGAGCAAAAATACGCTTACTGTTTGAATCTGTGTGCTTCAGCCTTGAGACGTGTACGGGTTCTTAAAGTGTGAGAACACGTGGAAGGCTGGGACTGATTTTAAATCCTGAAACGAAACATAGCTTTGCTTACGGCCTGAGACGTTTTTCTGTTTTGTTACACAACATTTCAGTTTCTCAACTGAATTAATATATTTGATTAAAACAACTTTTGAAAAAAATCGCAGAAAGAGTGAATATTATATAGGGGTTATCTCATTTTATTTGAAAGTGATAACTTGTATGTTAATAGTGTCTTTCACTTGCACCACAAGCGCAAATTTATTGATTTATAGTGTACTAGCTACAGCAAAGAAATTTCCGGTAACAGTGAAAAGCGAGAATGTCAGGACAGGTCACACATTTGAACAGAACATGTCTCTGTGTGTTTCGTAATTCAAATAAACTCTAGTTGCGTAGTATTAAAAAAAAAGGAGCAGGGCTCAAATTCTCATCAGACCATCCAAGACTGCCCCTTGGTTTCCCTAAATCTCTTGATGGTATGATAGTGTTTCCAATGAAAAGTCAACAGCCGGTTTCCTTTCCAATTCTAACTTGTGCGTCGTCTGTGATGACGATAACACCTCCCCCTTTTCTTCGTCCTTTATTATTAACAGTGAGTAAATGTCCGCCTCCGTAGCGCAGCGGTAGCATTTCCACCTAAAACGCAAGGGGGCCCGGGTTTGATTCCCGTCAGGGACTGGATGTTGTGTGTCCTTAATAATCATTTTTATAATCGTTGACACGCAAGTCGCCGAAGTGGCGTCAACTAAAAAGATTTGCAGTACGGCGGCCAAACCCCGAAGGGGATATCCTGACCAATAAATGCCATACGATCATTTCATTTACAGCGAGCAAATAAGTTACTGGCGATACGATGCTGGAAATAGCGTCGCAGTATTCTTTCGGATACAACAACCTATTTTTCTGATGACACAAGTTACATTGTTCTACAGAAATTAAGTTGTTCAAATAAGTAACTGAAATATAGGACGTTACCCGGCTGCATTTCCGGAGGTTATTTGAACATTTGATACGCTGGAAGAAGCCCAAGTTTAACAGAAGTTGGTGAGACGAAAGTTCGACAGTATGGGAAAAAAGTTTATCGCGGGCAGGAACTTACCTGAAATAATCTCGGTATTACTGCCCATCGAATCACAAAAACATCAGAAATTTCAGCTCAACAATGGAAGTGATCATTGAAGGTATAAATTTTTATTCTAATTTGACAAAGCAAGACTAACGAGGATATTTTACACAATATTTTGAGAGGGCCAACAGCCGTAAGAGGCTCACTGCTTAGATTCGTAGCGGTCTGACAAAGTCCGGCAATAGCATAAGAGAGAGACGGCCGATCACGGAAAACTGTCGAGGAAGGTATTTGAATTCGACAGAATGATGGAAATGTAGTCAAGATTTTGAACTTAATTCTGGAGAGGCAAAAAAGAAAGAAAATTGTCCATCGTGAGTTGTAACACTAACACCCGTGTTTTGCAGCGAAACATCACGCATGGATCGCAATATTAAGTAGTTGTTTCTCAGAACCAAATGCATCATAATTAGAACAATACGACAGTGAAATACGTTTTTATGGCTAGGCAATGCAGTCACCCGCCTTCACCATTGTCCACGGTGTGAAATACGTGGTATTGTCGAAAAGGCATAGGCAGATGATAAGCTTATCATGTAGTCAGTTACGCCCATGTAGTCACCGTTATGACACTTGGTCGCAAGTCTCCTGGATAACGGTCGTACGTCGAGTACAGGAAGTACTGGGTCCAATGAACGTGGCAATTCCAGCCGGCCGTGGCGGGTAACAACTTGTGGCTTTTGGAAACCTTGGCGAGATTTCAAGTTCATTTATACATTTATAGTAGTACCGGTTGCTGTTTACAAGGTCGCTAACTGCAGATACCACACTTTAGGGTACTATTTTAGATATCCGTATCGTGAGACACAATCAGTGTCGCACTTACAAGAAACACAATTTTGCTGTCCCTTTTAGTCTCAATACTGAACGTATTCGCCGCACGCTTCGAAGCGAAAAAATAGAGCTCAATAACTGGGTGCAGAATGATGAACGCGTAGGTTCCCAACACTAGCAACACTCCGAGAAAGCCACGCCTACAGATCTGTTGCACTTTTTAAAAATTTTCATAAAATAGCAATGACATTCTAAGTAAGTCCTTTCAACATGTTTCAGAACGGGCAGAAATCTCTGAGGTGATTATAGAACTCCTGAACTCCCATGTCAGCGAAATCATGTGATACTAATCGTGCTATGCCCATTTAAAACATAAGACTGGATTTCACCAACTTCAACTAGTGCACAGAAACGTCAAGATCCCGAGCGTTATGGTGCAGCAGTTCAAGCAGTGGACCCAAATTTATTTAAAGAACTAGGCTCAAAACCTCTTGATCAGCTTTTTCCTTACAGCGAGTGCCAGAATGGATTCGTAAAAAAAAGTGCTAATTACCACTGCAGCCGAGCCTTACCAACTAAACTAGTCCTGGTTCTCTAATGAAATCGATGTACGATATCTTGAACTCTTTACTTTATTTGCATTAAATTTGCTCTGGAGCCGCAGAAAGAACCGTCACATGTACCTCTTAGCGTTGTTATTGAATCCGTTGTCACGTTGTGGATGAAAGATATGGGCGCTACTAGACTATCTCTGCATACTAGATTTGCTTTCGTCTTGGAAGACATTATGCATCACTGTAGTATACTGGTTGAACATTCTGTTCCGTTTTGAAACAGAGCGTAACAATTTTCGTGTCTAGTCTTTGTCAGAGACTGCTTCACAAAATACTATCGTTCAACTGAACTGTTGCGTGAAGAACGGAACAGTGGAATTGCTGAAGAGCTGTTCTGTGAATAGATTTGACCAGCGACGAGTTGTGGGTACGAAGGTGTTCAGGGGTCATAAATGAGAAACACTGCAATAATGTATTCCTTATCCTTGCGATAACATGAAGAGTAAAGCCACCAATCAGGAATATTCTGAAAACGTGTAGTGACGTCCCACGTAGCTATCCCAAAGAGCAGTACTAAAAAGAACTTTTATGAGAATGCAGTCGATGGCTTACCTCGTTCCCCTTCCGCGATAAGACCGCAAGTACGCTGATAGCAGCATTCCTTTAACACGTCTAAACAGTGTCTTAAATAACGTACTGTGGGAGTGAATTCCTTGCACTTTCAGTAGAGGTCGCGCAGCTGTAATTCGTATGACGTTTCCGAAACACTCCTAACACTTCCTAGACTGGACTACCCAATGTTGCGTCTGATTGTCTTAGCCTGTACTGCAGCAGTATAACAAGAATTTCACGGTTATCTAACTATACAACTTCATTTATCGATGCATTACTCCTAATATAGATATCGTTTCAGAGGCATAATGGCAAGCGTACTTCAAATTGCGGTCCTACTGCGTTGTTTGTGTTGACTGATCAATCGAGATCACTTCAAAAGAATCTGAGTATGCTTCCTCCGGTGTGTCCTTGGGCTGTTCGACACGGCACATATATTCAGGGAGAGGGAAAGGTTCAAATCCATGTCCGACTACCTTGGTTTCCTACATAACGAGTATCAGGTTAGTGTCTTTTTACACGCTGCAGGCGGGCATTAGCAGTTTGCTGATATTTACTATTATTATCTTCAATAGTGATTGCCATTATCAGAAACAAAAAGCGTTTTCGATACCTAATTTATCTTTAAAAATAGGTGACTTAATTCAAGACCAATTTAAGCACAGAATTAGAACTTGCAGTCTTATCTTTAGAAACTACGAAATACAATGGACTTGCCTTGATTTTTCATTCTATCAAAATACACTATGACATTGAAGTAGGCAATGGGATGCAGTTGAGTTAAAAATTTGTAAGCTAATAACGAATAATTGACTCGTATCTGGGTCCGAATGTCCCTGGTTTCTCACAACCCCATTTTGCATAGGACGGTACTCGCGGAAGACTTGCACATACTTGTTGGTAGTGAGAACTGTTTTATTGAATTGGGAGGTTCCGGTATAGGGTGAGTACACTTCAGCCAGCATTTGAATTTCGAAACTATTGTTAACCTAGCAGCACGAATCTCACCACATTTGTACGTAATGGGAAATCTGACGATCAACCTATTTTCGGACGTGTTCTTGTTCCGACAATCTTACTACATAGGTCTAAACGGTGACTGCTAGTACGTCACACATGGTCTTGAAGGATTAAGAAGTTAGGAACAAGAGATAAGCAAAAACACACAGCAAATAATGATGCGACACTCAAATAAAAAATGAAAACCAATTTTTGTTTTAGTATTATTATTTTTAATTTTTCGGCTTTATTAACTATTTGCAGTTATGAGGTTAGTTTAACTTAGGAAAGGGGTTGCGATCTTGCAGCAAATACAGGAGTCGCCTTAAACAAATTTCATCTATTTCATTACCGGTTTCGAGCGACGAAGCTGATAATGGTATGGTGTGGATTCTTATCCATAGATGTAAGGCACTTGTTAGTGATAGTCTGTACTTTAACTGAGGCGACAAAGAAATATTTTGATCTGCAATTGTCAGGTACAAAATGCAGGCCGAAAGACTGATGACATTCAGTAAATAATTAATGTCTAGCTATTTTTCACATGCTTGAAGGTGTATTAAAATAGTTTGTGTCACTTCAGGCTAAATATTGAGGCCCTTCCACATGTGTAACAACAAAAATGCGAGCCAGCTAGTGAGTTTTGCTACGCGAAATCGGCAAATAATGCTTAAGTTGTTTTACTTTTTTATCGTTTTGTTTATTGAAATCAAAAACGTCACAGGAATAAAATTCATTTTAAGTTACACAACTTTGGATATGAAACTGGAAGACGCATTTTAGGGACGTGTATTGGCTGCTTTAAAATTATAAGCGGCGTATTAATATATAAGATGAATCCATGATGATGATACAGACGTTTATGGATTAATGCAGTGGATGAATTTATCAGTCTGAGTTAAGGGGATTTGGTCCGGAAGCGACATAGTCAAAAGTTATAAGCGAAAATCATTCTGATACCTATGACAGTCGACCTCTGCAACTGCAGACTCTTTGCTTTCCATATTTTGGAAGGAGGTAGTATGGACCAAAATAGAAAAAAAATAGTCTAGGAACCATCGGCTTTAAAATGCCTTCCTTAAGACCTGTGAGCACTTGTTCAGTAGAGGAAATGTTTCACTGTAGTAACAATGAACAAGTGCTCAGTTCTGAAGGTATGCTCTTTAGAGCCCATGTTTATTGGCCTTTTTTGTGCATGCTACTTTCTTTCAAAATATGGAAAGCAAAAGGGGTTGCCGTAGCAGACATCCACTGTCAGAAGTATCAGAAAGATTTTCGCTTACAACTTCCGACTCGGGCGTTTCCGGACCAGAGTTCCTTACCTCGAATTGACAAATTTACCGTTCTACATCATGCCTGAAAGTTTGTGACATTTTGCAATCACTCTGTACATGTGGTTAATTGCTGTTCATGTTGGTGCTCTTCTTATTTCTCTGAAGAAACCAATGTCGACACCATTCGCCGGTTTAAGAGAAACGTGAATATTGTGTAGCAAAAGGTCCAGATAGTAGCCAGGATGTGACAGCAATCGTGATAATCCCTATGTACGGGTGTTGCGAGGGTCCCTAGTGTGAATTTGGCACAGAGTTGAACTTCAGCATTTAATGTCCGACAAAGACAGGACATTGAAGGAAAGCCAGTGAAGGAATAATATGCATGGATCAGGATAAAAAAGTAGTTGACAGCTGTTTGTATACTGCTGTGCTTTCTGCACTGTTAACAATTTGGGAATCAGCTCTATTACGACTATTGTTCTGTTCGCCGTTGTCATCTCTCTCCGCTACCTCGACTGATGGTTACCAGTAATTAGAGCCTCTAATATTTTCTTTGTTTGCTCTGTTTCTCTGTTGTTTTTATTTTACGCACCATAATGTCCGAAGTTGCACAATTGTTTAGTTCAATCTCGACATGATTTCCAAGGGGCGTATAGATTGGTATCTTGCTGTAAATGTTCAAAAACGAAAAATTTTGCACTTCATGAAACGTAAAAAGGTGCTATGCTATGACTACAATACAAATGAGTCAATACACAATTATCTGGCTGTAACAATTTGTAGGGATATCAAATAGAACGAGCGTAGGCTCCTCGTAAGTAAAGCAGTTCGCAGACTTTGGTTCATTGATGGGACACATAGGAGATGAAGACAGTCTACAAAGGAGATTTCTTACAAAACGCTCCTTAGGCTTATCCTAGCATATACTGAAAACACACAAAGAAGGGGAGCACGAATAGTTAGATCTTTGTTTTCACCCATAGGAGAGTGTCACGGAGATTAAAATCATGAACTGACAGAGGGTTCAAGATAGGCAGCTGTGTCCAAAAAGTCGAGCCATCTTTGTGTGCAGGTAGTGTCTGTAGACAGTCCAGCGATTATATATATAGACAATTGAGAGACATTTTTGTGTACAGACACGCTTTTGCAATAAAATCGCAGAACCTTTGTCTATTGTTTGAAATGGGAGACATGAGGCAATTCGTAATAATGCGGAACATTTCGTAGTGTGGACGTGTTGGTAGACGTGGCTTCTAGTTATTCTCTTTGCGCCATGGAAAACGCTGTTGGTTTTTTTTTTTTTTTTTTTTTTTTTTTTTTTTTTTTTTTTTTACATCAATGATCACGATATGGCCAACGGAGGAAGTGCTGTAGCTGAAGATTTCCGCGCGGCACCATGTTTGAAGTCAGTAATGTCGGCATACAACAGGAAATGTCCTTGACAGACTAAGAGACTGACTCATCATCGCCCAACCCAAACCGCTAAGGGTAGAAACTGGAAATTTGGAGAGGGTGTTGATCTTACGCTGTAGGAGTCGTTTAGGAAGGGATTTTTCGAAATTCCATTCCGAAGGGGGTGAAAAGGGGACGAAAATTTTTATGAAAATATTACATTAAAACATATTTAAAGGTATATCTATAAATATTGGTATCTGGTTTCTTAAAAAAATGTTTTAGGAAAAATGGTTCAAATGGCTCTGAGCACTATGCGACTTAACTTCTGAGGTCATCAGTCGCCTAGAACTTAGAACTAATTAAACCTAACTAACCTAAGGACATCACACACATCCATGCCCGAGGCAGGATTCGAACCTGCGACCGTAGCGGTCACGTGGTTCCAGACTGTAGCGCCTAGAACCGCACGGCCACTCCTGCCGGCAATGTTTTAGGAGATGGAAGTTTTTGTTACGACGTAAAGTCAAGCGCCGGCTCGCCAGTTGAGAACGACAAAGCAGAGTAGGCTGTGAGAAGGGGTCAGCCAATTGTACGCTGACCGACCTCCTTTCCAGATCGACAACGTAGCGGCCCCTATGTGAAGAGGACATAAGCACCGCGCCTGACTGGTGGGGCCCCAGTTCAAGAGCAGCTTCAAGAATAGCGACTTGCATAGCAGCGTCAATGTTAGGCACTGCGATAGCTGTACAGGAAAGACTTGTCAGTTAGAAATCTGCAGTCACTGCAAGGACTGATTATTTCGTATGTCGCAATTTGCTTGCGACACATCTGTGTAATTGCCAAAGTTAAGTATTGTATTTGGTTAATTGTAATATAACTCTTTAATATGAGTTGTTTGATGGTTTGTCTAGCGAACCGATTACGCAGGATTCCTAGACGCTACAGTTTTTATGGTAATATCTCCTCAAGAACCCAATAACCAGGGTTTAATAAGACATCCGATGCTAGCCAGGTATCGGAATTCTTTTTGGTCAGGAGTACATTCGGAAAATCATGCTCCTAAAGCATTAATTAGCTTCAAAAGTTGAGATGATTGCCATTTGCGATCAGCATAAAAATTCGATTAAATGCAAATGGCCATACAGTCTACGCGAGTGAAGCAGCGGGAGCTAATCTAGTTCCGTATATAAAAAAGCATCAAAAAGAAGTTGGTTATCCAAGAGCTGGGCAAAAATATTACGCATCATTGAGTCACGTTGAAAAAACATGCTGTCTTCTGCTTCCAAATCCGAAAGTAAATTACAGACTAAACTAGCACTCCGTCTTCAGGCCACAAGTGGCCCACCGGGACCATCCGACCGCCGTGTCATCCTCAGATGAGGATGCGGATAGGAGGGGCGTGTGGTCAGCACACCGCTCTCCCGGTCGTTATGATGGTTTTCTTTGACCGGAGCCGCTAGTATTCGGCCGAGTAGCTCCTCAATTGGCATCACGAGGCTGAGTGCACCCCGAAAAATGGCAACAGCGCACGGCGGCCCCGATGGTCACCCATCCAAGTGCCGGCCACGCCCGACAGCGCTTAACTTCGGTGATCTGACGGGAACCGGTGTATCCACTGCGGCAAGGCCATTGCCACACATACTAAACTAGGCCCCTCCACAAATAGTTTACGTTTGCACAAAAGCCTCCTCTGTCAATTTCTTTTCTTGTCCGTTATTATCACTGTAGAAGCCGCAATCGCAACAAGGTCTGCCGTGTTAGCAAATTTCGAGGAACAAGGCATTCAAGTGTGTACAGGGAACAATGTATCCAGAATGCTTATGTATATTTCCTAGCAACATACCCTATAGACATTCTCTCTACAATGTATATATAGACATGCAAGTGTGTACTTATCTTAAAGTTCGTGAAGACGAGGTTAGACTAATTACAGCGTGCAGAGAGCCTTTAATCAGTGACATTTCCCGCAGTCTATACGCGAATGGAACGAGAAGCAGCCCTGATAAGTGGTGTAATGGGAAGACCCCTCTGCCATGTGGTTCACAGTGGTGTCCAGAGTATACCTGCAAAATGAAACCGCCTAGGAAAGTGGTGTACTGCATGCTAACGTAACGGCGAACAGACGACATAGCCCCTTACCATATTCAGCTCTCAATGACAGTTACTCTGGTCCGGGTCCAGCAGGTTAGTCCAGGCGATGGGCAGTGGAACTTCGGGGGCAGCTGCTACAGCAAAACCGCTGTCGGCAGGTCGAGACCTGCCGCTAGTGGTCCAAATCGCTGCTCGCCTGCGCGCCGCTGGAGGGTCCGACGTCACGTGGCTCGTATTCCGGAACACCTTGGTTTAAGGCCTTTTTGCACGAGCAGGTGCGGTTCCAGAGTCCGCTTGTGCTGTAGGTCTCGGTCTGTTCGTGACTTACGGCGCTTTTCATCATTTTCATCTATGGCATTTGTTAGAGGGGGGGGGCTATGGAAGTGACGCCTACATCCCTCCCGAGCTTTTTGCCGCTGTTCAGTGTGTACGCTACTTCCACAGTAGATTATCCGTGTCCGCAGTGCCTCTTTCTCACCCCCCCCCCGCCTCCCCCAAATAAAACTTGTCATTACCTAAAGTTTTAACATGCCACGGAGGATACCTAGGATTTTAATCATAATTACAGTAACATGTGTTAATACAATTACGTATTTCCGTCAGTGCTTAATACATCACTATAATACAACGTCGAAGTAATTAAATTTAGGACAATACATCATTTTAAAAGTGTTCATCTTAAAATTTGACACGCACCTGTTCGTGTGCCATGCAGTTGATATAAGAATTGTAATAGCAACCAATTTTCAAATAATAGCACGACATAAAATCGACGTAGATACTCAGGATTATCAGCACTGCATTAAGCACTAAGATTGTGAATACAGGTCTGCAGTCTGTGGCTATGCTAGTCTATCAATGGGGAGAAAGCTACTTCGTTTCCGCCTTCGAAAAGGTAAACGTTTCTGTTATTATTTTATTAGTGGACGAACAGTCCCCTCGGTATATTTCATTATTCAGTTTCCTCGGAGTTACGAACATGCCGTATTTGCTATTGGCACAAAGTACGGTTAACCCGTGCATGGACATTTTCGGGTGGCTAGAATTGTTCTGTGCAGGCGGTCAGTCTGCAAGCTCATCCACATAAGCCTACCCCTAAGGAACGCTACCACGAACTAGAATTTCTTGGCGTTTTCAAGGCCCTTAGGTCTTATTCATAGTAAGCTGGGTAAAAAGTTTGGGAAATGAAAAGAAATACCAAATAATTTAGAAAATTGTTCTTTGCGGGAGCTCAAGACACCCAATGACCCTCCACTTGGATTCCCGCCTGTAGACGAGCGATTTTCTTGAACCATTCGACTACTAGTGACAAGTAGCGCCCCTGGCGTATTATTCCTATACCGCGACTCGCTTATGGCGAATGATCACCTTTGTTTGCACGTCGACATCGGAACTGCGTCCTTTCTGAGTGCTGTGCAGTTTGTAGTTTGAATGCAGGGATTGTGCTTCTTACAAAGAGTCCGAATATAGCTGGCATAAATAGGCAGTAAGGGCAATTGCCTAATGATTACAGGGTTGCAGAACAATCACTGTAAGCAGCAACATCCATAAAATATCCAGGAGTATGCGTGCGGAGCGATTTACAGTGGAACAACCACATAAACCAATTCGCAGGTAATGCAGTTACGAGACTGAGATTTCAAGAATCGTTAGGAAATTCAGTGCACGCGAACAAATGAGCTAGGTTACTAAACTCTCGTTCGACCAGTACTTGACTGTTATTCGCCAGCATGGGATGTGCAGCAGATTGGACAGATAGAGGAAATAGAGAATATCCAAAGAATAGCAGCGCGTTTCATTACAGTTTCGTTTTCGAAGTGCGAAAGGTTTACGGAGATGCTGAGCTATCTCCAGTGGCAGGTACCTCAATAAATGCGTTCTGCTTCACGATGTGTTTCACTATTAGAATTCCAACAGCGTGGAGAGTCGTAGAAGAGTCAACAGACATATTTCTTTCTCTTACATATATCTCGCAAAAAGCCCATAAAGATAAAATTAGAGAGATTCGAGTTCACAAGGAGGCCTACCAGCACTCGCTTTTCCGCGAACAAAGAAAAGTGGGAACTGACACTGGTACACAAAGTACCTTCGGCTACACAGCGTACATTGTCTTAGGAAGCATAGATGTAGATAAAAAAGAGATTCTTTAAATGTCCCACAATTTCGCGAATTGCAATCAAGAACTTATTATAACTTCCTTAAATACGCGTTTCTCCCGTGTTGACATCTCAGTGAAGGTCCTTCGATAACAACGGAAAGCGTGATAATGAAGCGGTGCTTCGGAAATGATACTGTCGAAGTAATACGCGCTGTCGGGAAGACAGTAGTCGTATTTGATGATTAAGTTTTCCATTCTTTCACCGTCTCACTTTTGCCAAGAACAACCACCATGGTCAGCATGAAAATAATAATGTCTGTTAATCACCAAAGCAAATTCGTAGTGAATGTTTTAGACTAATGTTGTATGATACGTTCTGCTGAGAACTGGAAAAAAAAGTAAAAGTGTCGTTGCTTGTGAAAATGTACGCAAACAAACGAAGATATATTTAGATGGCAGTTTGTCCCTTTTCACTTTTGCCTTTGTGTATTGTTTTCTTTCCAAGTATCAAATAAGACCCAGAATGTATGTTATCGGATGACGCAATGGTCCCCTGTGTCCGGGCATGCGGAGTCTTGAGCATACTCAGGATTCAGTTACCCATTAATGTTACTGATCCACATGCGACGTGGTTAGCGGCTGACTTAAGCTGGCTTGTGACGCACACCCACCACGAGAAGTCGCCTTGGCCAGAAAGTCGTTGGTATAAAATTTATATCGCAACCGTAGACGCGTAAGCTATCTCGTCCAGGTCTCAAGCAGTTTCGCTATCGGCAGCTGGGAAGGTACGTTGGAGCCTTGGCATTTGCCAGCCTGACGCCAGACTACGAACTTCGGGGTGCCGTTCCAGGCGCTGCTCACCGGCGACCTTGTTAACTGCTGGAGCTCGGGTTCCAGAGCGGTCGGCCTCCACCGCTCACCGGGCGCAAGGGGAACAGGACTTCCGCCGTTCTGAGTCAGCGCGTGCGCTTTCTGCTGGCGCCCTGCCATATTACCTCACCCCTCACGTCATCCACGCGTCACTCGCCGCTAACCATTTGTTACCGGCTCCCGCGCGAGGCTGCTGTCAAATGTTGCACAGATTCAGAACGGCATGATTAGCCATTCTACCCTTGGTGTAGCTCTACGTTACTCTTGGGTTTCTTATGCAATTGGTGTCAGCACAGCATTCGCATGTACAGGCACTGCAATGTTCTCAGCATCTCTTCTCTACATTTATAAACTGAAAGCGCTTGCTCGCGCCTGTCCGTATATGCAGGCTACTGTCAAGTACAGCTGCAGGGATTTTGGTCTGGTTTTGACTATTAGGTACACTGATTTACAAGGAAGGTTTCCGTCATGACTCGAGGGAGCACCAGTGTCTCGAGAATGCAATAAGTGGGACCAATTTCACTTTGATTTCTTGGTCTAGTGCGGCTGGAAATCGAACCCGGCTGGATCACTTTTTTTTCACTCTGCCTTTTAACCTAGAATTAATCTCTCATTGATGTGAAGGTATGCGTTTCGAAACATGATAATTTTACAGTGCCAAATTTCTGGTTCCCTCAGATTAGCAGTCGCAATTCGTACTCTTAATTCACTGCTTGTTCTTCAAACAACAGGCTGTGAATAACTCGACTTCGTAGTATCGTAACAAATATGACCAATAACGAACAGACAACCACCTCGTGATAAGACTGTGATGTGAAGCTTAGAATTTGAAATAGTTAAATATTTTTAACCAGTAGTTTCTCTGTAAATCTTAGAGAAACAATTGAACAGCGGAAAAAAGCACGAGAATCCAAAATATATGATCTTTTATTTTTCCGGAAAACTACTTCAGCAGCTTTTCTTCGTTTACATACAGTCCGTTCTTTCAGCAGCGCAGTAGATGATGCAGCTTTCTGCTTTCTTTGAATCAAACCTAAATGTGGACACGATTCTTTGCGTAGCATGTCGAAGAAGTGTGCCATAAAGAGTCTGTCACAAAGAATTGCGGCAATGAGTCTCGACAGTGCATCAGAGTGCATACTATACTTCAAAAAGAGTGCTGTAAGACGAGCTAAACGTGTAGACCATGCGGGTATTTTTTTCCACTTCAGCTAGCCTGTGATACACACTGAATCCCCCACAGACACTTACAAGCATGATTCGTATTCAATATTTACACTGGCTGTAAACATATTGCTTCAAACATTATGTACTCCCATCGCTGCCATGAGATGTCACTCCAAACGCCAATTCGATATGGAACACACAACATTCATGCCTCCAGACAACTTTCATGACCTACACTGCTTTCATCGCGCAAGTTATATCAAAGGTATGGTATTCAGTTACTAAACGTTGTCCACTGAAATCTATTCACATCCCTGCACAGTGGCCCTCAAATAAAAATGTTCAAATGTGTGTGAATTCCTAAGGGACCAAACTGCTGAGGCCATCGGTCCCTAGACTTACACACTAGTTAAACTAACTTATACTAAGAACAACACACGCACACCCATGCCCGAGGGAAGACTCGAACTTCCGGCGTAAGGGGCCGCGCAATCCGTGATATGGCACCAAAGACCCCGCGGCCACTCCGCGCGAAAGGCCCGCAAACAATATACGCTACGCCGCACAAGTATTGTGGCCGTATATACACTTATCTCCACCCTTGTGAATCTAACTGTGCTCGTATTACACGGGTTATTACAAAAGTTGCTGCCTAATCGATAGATCATTCCGCATGTAACCATGCGCTGTGTTGCAGGATGCACTTATGGTTGCGTCAAGAGTGTCTGCTGTCAGAGGGGCGAGTGCCACGACGAGAGGAAAGTGCGCAACACGAGCAGCGAAGTCCTAGCGGCAAAAATCAGGCGCCTCATCGTTAGTGTTAAGTGGACAATGTTCTTAGTAGTTTCGTTCGTGCCTTGTGCGACGCGAGCTTTAAGCGTCTCCGAGACGTAAGACAGGCGTTGTTCCCAACTGCAATTCTCACTGACAAAGAGTCGAGCACCACGCATTTTTACACAACCGTTCTAGTGGTTCTCTTCTTGACCCAGACACATTTTCGAACTGCGACATATTCATTCACTTTTTATTTTGCGGCTGTATTGGGAGGTCTTAACGAGAAAAGCCAAATTTCGTCGCTCTAAGCACCATATTCACGTAACGAGATGCACAAGTTCCAAACTTTTCCTCCTCTACGAGATGTACTGTGCCTTAAAACGTTACAATGAGAAACGTTGTAAAAGCTTATGTTACCCCCTGGAAAGTGGAGTAGAAAGATGTTGTAGGCTTCTCATAGTACTAGAGATATATTCCACGCACTGGACAACTACCACAACATTTATCGCCAATTTTATTACCGTAATAACACTTAGTTCTATTTCATCAACAGTTACTGATGAGACAGTGTCGTGCCCGTGACTAAAGTGCAAGTATAGGCAGGTCTAAATACGCACGGAAGCTGGTTTTGACTCCGTGGAGTCCTTTTCGCAAGCACATATTAGTCACAAAGTTGTATCGACCACCACACATATTACAAGCCTTCGAAGTATCCCTTCCCGCAGTTCCCAGTCGGCAGCTGTAACATGTGCCGACACTGAGCTCGACATTCGGTATGGTAAATTAGGAGTACAATTCACGTTGATTAACTGACAACGTACTCGGTGGCTGTCATGCCACTTATTTGATTGCGTCACTATTCGGTATTTCTTTTCTGCTCTGGGTTGTTACGACTTCGTCACGTATTGCTGGTGACGCACCCTTCTGGCTTTGTTCCGGTGTTCAGATTACGTTACTCATCTTACAGAAAAAAATAGTTACCGCGACTAGACCTTCAGTTATGGATGCAAATCTTCCGCACAAGCCAACGTCCTCGCGGTGTGTAAACTTCGAGGTATGGCTTCAAGTATATGACTGCTCGAACGTGTCAACACGAACAAAGAGACCAATAAACTGCTAGTTACTAATCATCTTCTTTGCGCACAAAGGATTAGTGACAAGAGACTGTGGTAAATGCAGTCATAAATGTTTTATGGGTTGTTCGAGTCACCTCTACATAAAGTTGACACAATCGAACGCTGGAAAAAAATCTCAAACTTTCATCAGTAGCGCAGAATTACAAAGAACTACTCACAGAAATCACAGAACTTCACACCGGTAAGAGTAAAGGGAAGGTCTTTCGGAACTTGGCTGCATCTGTGACAAGCAGCGAGATGAACTCTCCTGTAGAACGCATAGACACTCAGATTCGCATTACCTGGCGATGCACACTTTTATCGTGAAAGTGACAATTTATCAGTGCATAGTTACAGATGCAATCTTTTTCTTCACTCCGAGGGACTCGAAGCTCCCGTGCAAATCTCACATGCTTCCTCCAAGTGCTTTTATCTTATGCTATTTCCTGCCATTTATTTATGCCCACCTTATTGCCTATTGTCGTAATTTCATTTACCCATGTACTGCTGGGTCTTCCCCCCTAGTCTCTTACCAAATGACTTCTCCATTAATATTCTTGAAACCACTTGACCCTCTTTCATTCTCATCAAATGGCACACCTGCTCAAATCTTCTGGAAATTATTATACTCATTATTGTTGCTTATTGTGATGGTAAGTAGATTTCTGTGTTTGTCTTCTTTTCCGGCTTTGCGATTCATTGTCATAATATGGACCAAAGATTTACTTATAAACTTTGGTCTCAAATACTTGTAATCGGTGTTCTTGCCTTTTAGTGAAACTCAATATTTCTGCTTCGTAGGCTAAGGCTGATCTGATTATTGTGCTAGATAGCTTCATTTTAGATTTCCTAGTCAGTAGTTTGGACCTTAGAAGTTGTATGGAGTAGAGGCTCTGCGTATTAGCAATTTAGGAGTCTCATTTTAACTTCTTCTTGTCTCTGATTTTGATCGTCTATCACTGCGCCTATAAATGTAATTGTTCAACGCGTTCAATGTATGTTTGCCGGTTATTAGATGCGATTGGTTGTCTTGTTCATATCTACAGCTTTGAACTGTCATGTATTTTCTTTACAGATCATTTACTTTCAGCCCAAGCTTGGATGCTTCTTCTACGAGATCCAAACACAACCGTCTAATCTCTATTTCACGTTTTCCAATGAGCACTACGTCATCTGCATACGCTATAAGTTTTCTTTGGAGGATCTCAATAGGTACTAGTTTGAGTTTCTTCACTACTCCCTCCAAGGCTGCATGAAAAAGAAGAGGGGGCAGAGCACCTCTCTTAGTTCAGTTTTATTTTTAAAGTGGTCACATTTTATTACATTTAGCAAAACCCTGCTTATACGGTACCGGGAAAAAATTAGTACACCTGGAAAGATCGATTATATCCGATGACGGCATATGTCACGTGGAGGATATAACGATTACAACATCGCCCGACAGCAGATAACTCAGAGGTATAGCTAACAGAGCGCCATCAATGTCAGTAGGTAAACCTCACAGCCAGAAGGCTCAGTGTCGTATAAAAGTGTGCCGCAAACAGAGAACCATGCAAAGGCGACGCACTCGTACGGCCAACTGAGCGAGTCAAATTGTGGGCTTCCGGGTGTTGCGATGGTCCTTTCGGAGAATTGCCACACAAGTTGGACGTGCTGCGTCAATTGTGCAACTATGCTGGTATCAGTGATCACGTGAACATTCTCACTCCCGTAGACGCGGTTCTGGAAGTCCAAGCAGCACAGACCGCCGCCAGGATCGTCGTATTGTAAGGGCAGCAGTTGCAGAAGATCGTACAGCTACCACAGCACAGATAAGAGAGCGTATGAGCCCAGGCGTGTTAACAGGAACCGTTGCGAGGCGGTTATTAGCAGTGGGACAATCGGCACACACACCTCTAGCCCGTCTGCCACTCACGCCACAGCATCACGTGCAGAAACCGATAGGTGCCTTCAGAGGATCACTTGGGGGATGGAATGGCACGCCGTGGCCTTGAATGGTGACAGCAGATTCTGCCTAGACGCAAGTGATGGTAGTTCACGTGTACGACGTTGACCTGCTGAGAGTTGTCTCGTCAAAGACAAAATGGCAGCACCCCACGCCTTATGATCTGGACGGAGTGCGATAAGCTACAATTCTCGTTCTGGAGACACTAACCAGCCCTCGGTACGTGCAGACTGTTGTTAGACCCTTTCTTTTGCCGCTCTTGCAACGGGAAGGTGATGTGTTATTCCGATAGGATGATGCTCACCCACACTCTTTCAATGAAACTCAACGTGCTCTGCAAGACGTGCAGCAGCTTTCCTGGGCGACGCGATCTCTGGAGTTGTCTCCAGTCGAGCACGAGTGGGGCATGGTGGAATGAAAAGTGAATCGTGCAACAGGTCAACCAACATTTCTTACAGAACTATGTGAACAGGTCGAGCAGGCGTGGAATAATGTATCCCAGGACAGTATTCGGTATCTGTACGATCTAATGGATGCCTGCATTGCCACCCGTGAAGGCTACTCCACGTAGTAATATGGGTGTTTCAGCATGGGTCGATAACTGGTACCTCAGAACCGTGTGCGCTATTGATCTCTAAATCTAGTCATTTCATGTACTCCATATGCACTGTTGCAACAATAAATCTTGAGTGAACTGGGAACCTGTAAAAGTGTGTACTACTTTTTTCCAGCAATGTATTATCATCCATGCACATTTTACACAGATTTATAAATTTAATTGGAAATCACAAGTCTTTCATTACATTTTACAGGCTTTGGGTGTGGATGGAATCATAAAATTTCATAAAATCGATGAACAAGTAACATATGTTTTGTCTGTATTCCAATTTTTTTCATTTTTTGTTTTGATTGCTAATCTTTTGTCAGTAGTGGGTCTATTTCTGTGAAAGCCATTTTGACAATCCTCCGATTGTATTTTTTGGGCCTTGTTTAAAAAAAATGGTTCAAATGGCTCTGAGCACTATGGGACTCAACTTCTCAGGTCATTAGTCCCCTAGAACTTAGAACTAGTTAAACCTAACTAACCTAAGGACATCACACACATCCATGCCCGAGGCAGGATTCGAACCTGCGACCGTAGCGGTCTCGCGGCTCCAGACTGCAGCGCCTAGAACCGCACGGCCACTTCGGCCGGCCTTGTTTCAAGTGGTTTAGCAATAACAGAAAAACATTTTGTGGGCTGTGTTAACTAATGATACCTCCGTATAATTTCTGAAGTCTTCGCTGTCTCCTTTTTTTTATGTGTCAGGACTATTAACGAATCTTTCCATTCTGTTGATACAGTTACAGTTTTCCAGACTGCCTGTGTCACTTGAAACAATCATCTATTTCAGTATCTAAGCTGGGATTCCATCAGTCCTAGTTGCCTTGCTACTTTTTTATATACTTTCCTATACCTCTTCATATGCCGGTTCTGGAATTTCGTTCTTATTAGGGCTGCTACTGAAATCTGTAATTTGTAATTGGTGATTCTCGATCAGAACTGATCAGTAGATTGTCAAAATATTCCTTGCATGATGATAAAATTTTTCATGGTTCAGTAAAAATATTGCCATCCTTATCCTTCATCACCTTAGATTTGTAATTAAAACATCTTTTGATGACTGTGCCATACTTTTTCCGAATGAAAGTTTATCCATTATGGATGTGGAACACTGTAATGCATGATGAATAATGGTTTTCAGAAATTATTGCAGCTATTCGCCTTTTGTAATTCTTCCATTTTTATTTTCTTCAAAATTGAAGATTTACGAAAGGCGACTATCTGTAGTAATTTATCGAAACCTTTATTTCCTGAATGTTATTATTTTGATGATATTCGTGAGTAGATTTACTGTATTGTATTACTAATCGTTTCTTTTTCTTGCCATTTATTTTATTAGCCTGTTTTTGTGCTTCCTGAAAGGTAACTTCTATTTCAGGATTCTTATTTGCGTGTAACCATTTCCTACGTGAATTCACAACCTTTCCTTCAGCTTCCTCACATTCTTCATCAACCATTTCTTCCTGCCGTTTTTTATTCTCTGTAGGTCATTACCCGCAACTGTGAATATGATTTCTTTTTATTTTCTCTTACTCATAATACGTCATTTCATGGTTTTCTCCCGTGCTACCTCAGATCTATTTCAGACTTCAAATTTTTATTTTAGTATTTCTTTTATTCCTATTACATTATTACATTTTCCAGATCAAATTGGATTACGTTTCCAAGTCTAATTTTCGTTTTAGGTGCTGTTTTCAACTTGATTCTCATTGCACAAGGTGTACCAAAAAGAATTATCCCATTTGACACTTCTATATTGCTGAAACAAATAAACATATACAATGAATTTTGTTTTTTGAGGAACGGGAAACTCAAAAAGATTTTTTTCATACCTTTTCATAGGTGTTCCAATATGCCCCCCTTGAGATGCACGGCATATGTCAATGCGGTATTTAAATTGTCCTCACACTGCAACGAGCATGTCTTGTGTTACAGCTTCCACAGCTGCTGTTATGCGATATCTCAGTTCATTCATTGTTGTTGATAACGGAGGCACATAAATAGTATTTTATAAACCCCCACAAGAAACTGTGACATAGTCAGGCCTGGTGACAATGGAGACCAGTAATGTAAAGCTGAATAGTTTGATCCAGTGCGACCGATGCATCGTTCAGTAAACCTTTGATTTAAAAATTTCCTCACTTCCAGATACCAGTGTGGCAGTGCCCCATCTTGTTGGTACATGAAGTCGTTTGAATCAGTTTCCAACTGTGGGAAAAGAAACAAAGTTCTCAAGCATATCGAGATATGTGCTACCTGTAACAATGTTCTCAAAGAAAAAAAGAAAAGTCCGTACACCTTTTCCCATGAAACTGCACAAAACACATTAAATTTTGGAGAAGCCCTCTCATGTTATACAATTTCATGTGGTTGTTCCGTACCCCATATTCTGATATTATGACTGTTCACTTTTCCATTTACATGGAATGTTTCCTCGTCACTAAACACTAAGCGTGGAAGAAAACTGTTATCTTCCATCTTGCCAAGAACGAAATTACAGAACTCCACACGTTGTTGTTTTGTCACCTTCACGAATAGCTTGCAGTAGCTGAATTTTGTATTTCATTTATAAACGTCGACGCAACACACGCCAGATGGACATCGGAACCATATTGAGCTGTCGAGCTGCACGGCGAACGGATTTATGCCGACTCCTTGTGAAACTATGGCGGATTCATTCGACGTCTGTCACACTCTCGGGGACGGTCCGGCGATTTACCTTTACACTAACAACCTGTTTCTCGGAATTATTCATGCCTTTGTAGTCACGCTGAACAGTTATTACTGACCCGCACAACACAAAACGTAGAACGCAAAACGCTTTCTGTTGTTCTCACACCATTTTTCCTAGAACTGAAGTGGGCGCACACTCCTGCTACCGAGCGGGAACCACGTAAAACTCGAGAGTTTGCTCTTTCCAACAGTACGTTGTTCACGCACATACCTCAAATAACATAATAGTTACGATTTTTTTTTATCGGACTATTCTTTTTGACACACCCTGTACTTATTACCAGACTATCTGTTATACGCGGCTGCGCTCACGTATCAGTATGTTTTGATCAGTGATGATGAATAAATTAGCTACTGTACGTGCAATAACATCAGCTGCCTTCGCGTGACTGCCTGTTTGGGTAAGGATAGCTTGTGATGTGCGCCCCGTTCTCTCCCTGCCGAGCAGTGCGTACAGGAGGGCAAGGGCAGGAGCGCGCATCTATGCATCGCACTATTGAAGTAGCAGCTACAGATTATACAACTTTTACATTATGCAATAAATAGTGTGGAAGTATAGATTAAACACAGTGAAGATTGTGTAAGCATTGTGTTCATTACTTTGAATCGTATCACGTAGCACATGTCAACCAATAAAGCAAATTCACAAATATGATAAAGTTCAAAAGTCAAAGAGAAAAGAGATTTTTCAAGGATACATATTTTTCCCTAGATCGCGTAATATTCTTCAAATGAATAAGTATATTGTACTACACAGTTCCTAAAGCAGCGTATGTTCTTCCTCAGGATTTAAGCTTTCTCCATACCGAAGATCATCAACATCGGTTCAGCGGGTCTGCCTTGAAAATATAACAAAGTTACTATCGCATTTATAATATTAGTATGGATAAAACTTTCAGTTACGATTTTTTTTTTCCGTGATCTCACCTGTACGGTGGCGCAAGTTATGACCAAGTTACCTGCAAAATTGGTATAGTAGTTTTGGAGAAACATATTCAAACAGAGAAACAGATAGAACTGGCATTTTTGCAGATTTATTTTAGTGCAGATTTTGGGCTGACCTAATTTACGCTCCCCGGAATGATCTACATCTCTAATAGCCTTTCAGTGTCTGTTATGTATGAGAATGTCCTCAATTTGATTTACTGTTGTCTTATCGCTTGAATTCCAGATTCCTTTTGTGTATATTTATGAGGGAAAGTAGTGTTGCTAAAATCATGTTCGTTGATGTAGCACAGTTATTTATCAATGTAGCCGGCCGCGGTGGTCTCGCGGTTCTAGGCGCGCAGTCCGGAACCGTGCGACTGCTACGGTCGCAGGTTCGAATCCTGCCTCGGGCATGGATGTGTGTGATGTCCTTAGGTTCGTTAGGTTTAACTAGTTCTAAGTTATAGGGGACTGATGACCACAGCAGTTGAGTCCCATAGTGCTCAGAGCCATTTGAACCATTTGAAACGCAATGGCCTGAAAACAGTTTTAGTATTAATTCAAAGACCATTTTTTTCTCTCTTGTTTGCGGTGGTATGTACATTTTCTTATTTCAGTGTGAAATGGTTAACGAGGGGCACATTTGGAGGCTGCAGGGGGCCATCAACCTCGTAGGGTTTGGCCTAAAGGCTATTTAACGTTCGTGACATGCAACTCTCATAAGTGTCTTCTGTGCCAACACTGCTTTGAGAGAACATTAGAACAATGATTCAAATGCGTCTAGCATTAGATGGATAACTGAATTGTCAGTAAGTCTTGGTTCAGGAACTAAGATACCATTTGATTGGATAAACGTAGAAAACTGCATGGGCAGTGTGGTCTTACTGGTATGCCGTATGTTACTGGGGTGCATACAAGCCATTCTCGTGCGGGCAAGATCAAGTTGACACACAGCTCTTGAGTTCCTCACAACATACCACTTCGTCTTCTATAATTTACTGCTCCTCATTCAAACTGTTCGTTGTTGCTAATATTTTGTTTCAGCTAACACAAGTTTCGCTGTTGTATTAGTTAATATACACTAATCAGCCAGAACATTATGACCATCTACCCAATAGCCAGTAAGTCCACCTTTGGACGGATAACAGCGGCGACGCGTCGTGACATGGAAGCAGTGAGGCCTTATTAGATCGCTGGAGGGAGTTGGCACCACATCTGCACATACATGTTATCCAATTCCCGTAAATTCCGGGGAGGGGGCCGATGCGCTCTGATATCACATTTAATCACATCCCAGATGTGTTCGATTGGGTTGAGATCTGGTGAGTTGGGGGGCTAGCCACTGTGTTCCTCGAACCACTCCATCACTCCCCTGGCCTTGTGACACGGCGCATTATCTTGTTGAAAAATGCCACTGCCGTCGGAAACATGATCGTCATGAAGGGGTGTACGTGGTATGGAACCAGTGTACGATACTCTTTGGCCGTCGTGGTGCCTTGAAACATAGTGGAGACGCCGCCAGGTTGTCTCTGTACCACAGCAGAGGTGTCAAGGAAATATTCCCCTGGAAGACGGACTCGCGCTCTCCCATCAGCATGATGGTATCGGGATTCACCAGACCATGCAACGCACTGCCACCGCGTCAACGTCCAGTGCCGATACTCACGTGTCCATTACAGTTGTAGTTGGCGATGTCGTGGTGTTAACATTGGCACGTGCGTGAGTCATTGGATGCGGAGGGCCATAGTTAGGAGTGTTTGGCGCAATGTGTGTCCAGATACACTTGTAGTCTGCCCAGCATTAAAGTTTGATGTTAGTTCCGCCACAGTTCGCCATCCGCCCTGTTTTAGCAATCTGCCCCTCCTTCGATGTCCGACGTCTCGACGTGGTTTCACATTGGTTTCACCATGTGCTGAAGACATTCACCACAGCACTCCTCGAACATCCAACAAGTCGTGCAGTTTCCGAAATGCTCGTGCCGAGCCTCTGGAGCACCACAGTCTGCTCTCGATCAACTTAGACAGATCGCGCGCCTTCCCCATTCTACACAAGGACAACACGTTCACCGACACTACATGCATGTGTCTGACTAGCAGTCATTCCTCACCAGGCGATGTTTCTGTCACCTGGACGGGATTATGTCGATAGTAGATCGATGGTCATAATGTTCTGGCTGATAAGTGTATCTTACGAGCACGGTGGTGCCACATGTTTCGGCAGAAAAGGAAGACTATTGTTTTAGGTTCTGTCGACGACGGGATGTGTGTGGACGGAGCACAGCTTGCCATTGTGTAAGAATGGGGACGGTAATCGGCCGTGCCCTTTCAAATGCACCATACCGGCATCTGCCTTCAGCAGTTTACGAAAACCTAAATCTTGATGGTGGATCAGGGATTTGAACCGGCATCTTCCCACATACAAGTTCATCGTCTTAGCACTGCGGCCCCTCGCTGTGTGATGTGGTTGAGTCTAACCTTAAGTGCTCCTCTTTCTGGCAGTACTGTCTGAGGACGTTATATGTGAGCCTAGTGTTTAAATGTGTAACTGTTTTCGTAAGGATGGCACGATCGACATGTTTTGGACTGTACGTTTCTTGCAAGTAGGTTCAAATGGTTCAAATGGCTCTGAGCACTATGGGACTCAACTGCTGAGGTCATTAGTCCCCTAGAACTTAGAACTAGTTAAACCTAACTAACCTAAGGACATCACAAACATCCATGCCCGAGGCAGGATTCGAACCTGCGACCGTAGCGGTCTTGCGGTTCCAGACTGCAGCGCCTTTAACCGCACGGCCACTTCGGCCGGCCTTGCAAGTAGGAAGTGGGTCTTATTTTGAGGTGATGCCACCAGATCTTGTTAGAAGCCTTTCAGGGAAGAATGAGGCTAACGAATATCGTGTCCTCAGTAATGTTAAAGTTCTAAGACATAAGGCGTTTGGCAGTAGATGTTGTTGCTATAGAAAAGTGTAATTTTTTTTAATCAACTTTATCTTAGAATTTCATGTCCACTAATAAGCTGTAATAGGACGAAATCTGAGAATTGGCTTGTGTTTCTGTGGAATAGGCCCAAAACTTCTTTAGTGTCGGGAATAATTCTAGCAGAATCAAAATACAGTTACAATTTACTGTCTAGAAATATTAATTTTTGTGCATTCGAGCGCCGGCAGGTTCACCTAAAAATACAAATTTGAAAGGAATAAAGCACGATTGGTTGTTGGTTCTACTAGAACTTTACTCAGTACACACCACAGCCGCAGCGTTCGGAAACATCCGCAATAGATTGACTAAACTGCGTCCGGCGTGCGTGGTGAGTTCGTACTCTATGCTATTCGAGTAATGATATCGAAAAACAGTTCTAGCGAATTTCTGCAAGCTCATGAAGAAGCACTGACTTTTCTAGGAAGGCGAGATGACTGAAACAGTTTTTGTTCACGAAAGGGAAATGCTTTCAAATTCGCGTTGTTATTGCGCGTACAGTGTGTTTACATTTGCCGCAGTTCTACGGTCATAACTGTGAACATTACCTGCTCTTGACAGCCGACTGGAGGCATCCGTGTCGTTTATTATCTGACGTCGTGTTCAGACCAGCTTGAGGCTGTTGTGTTGGTGAGTGAGTAGATAAATGGTCTCTGCGGCTGGCATATCTGTGCAGTCACGAGCTGGAGGCGACAGCTCCACTTCTACATCTACTTAACACCGCTGTTGCCTGCCACCAAACTTCGACCTCGAAAATGGTATCTCATTTCTATCCGAAAATAATAATTGTAATGCCTTTTGAGTGTGCATTTCCGAGAGTAATACCACCGGAAACAGTCCCTTACTTCTTCATAAACCTTCAGCCCGTCGTCTTGTTTCGCTCGTTTTCCTCGCTCGTAGTTTTAACGGTCTGTTAACTTCGGAAAGTATATATATTATGTTACAAAATAATAAAGTTTCTGTAGCATCTATCAAACGATATGGAAAAACTTTTCTTTATTTCCAGAGAATCTATAAGGTTTCTACATTATGTGGAATTTTGTCTCCGTCGCCTGATTCCATATTTCGTTCAACAGATTGAACACCATACAAGAGTAACATGCAACAAACAGAAAAGCTCGGTACTTTCGCGTAGTGAAAGCGATGTTGAAGTCTCTAATAAGGCGGTTCAAATTAAACTTTTCTGTCGAGCCATGTCAGCTATACAATTGCAAGATTAATTATTTTATATCACACAGTGAGAAAATCCTGATTCTTAAACGAAATTATCGGTCCTGCGGAAACCTAGCTAGTCTCCTACTCGTATCACTTGAAAGGGAGAATCCCATCATTTTCATGCGTGAGACTTTACAAATTGGTATCATCATCTGGATTTCCGTTTCGGAATGTTCTTCTTCTGCAGAAGAAGTAAGTGGGCATTCGAAAGTGGAAAATTACTCGGAGGTAGTGAACAACAGAAAAATCTTAACTTTCACAAAAAATTACTTTGTTTACCGTTCCTGGAAATTTGATCCTATTCCTGGAGTTAATATAACGACGTCTTTTCATAGATTCAGTGGGTACATCACTTTTAACTAATAAAGACAAATTGAGAAACTGGAAGAGCGATTTCAGGAAGACCAGCTACATTATTGGTGAAATATGAATTTCATACGTTGTAGGCAGCCTTATTTTATACTGATTCTAAAGCTTTCATCCATCTATCCATCCAGCCAGCCAGCCCTTCGTAGCCTCTAGCCGTTATGTGAACTCATGAGGAAGAGAGGTATTAGTTAAAGCCCTCTGAGATTTTCCTCCACCTCTGACTATAGGCAAACGAGATTGTGGTATCATTTTTTCTGTGTGCAACTGAATGTCTCAGTTTCATACAGATTTGTGTTTATGTAACTGAGAAGCGTGACGAAAGTGGGTGGATGGTTCTTTTCGCGAGGCCACGTCGGATTTCCTATCCAGCCCAGCCATTAAAAGCAGCTTCCTCATGAGAAAAGCCAAGCAGTAGATACGTCCTTATCAAAACAATTAAGATCCAGATTTACTGCAAAAATAGGGAATCTTAAATTTCCGTTAAATGTACACTCCGTAGAGTATAGCATGAGACATTATGCAGTTGAGACGACTGGTTCTGTAGTAATGTGGGAGACTGTTACATTTGTTTCTCTTCCTTTTGAATGTTGCTGTGGAGGAATACTCCATCCACACTCTTTGAACTATTACAAAATAGAAAGTAATGATAGAAATACGTTTAGTAATACCGTGATCTAACACTAAATTATGAAATAGCCAGGAAGTTATGGCCACTACAGTGTTAGATCGCTGCCTGTTCTCCCCACGTCCCTGGCTCCATATCTTTCTCCTCTGTTTCAATGCCATCATCATCCCAGAGTGTCTGGATATGCTGTTTCGAGCCACTTACTGATTTAACGAAAGACCAGAACTTCCCAGGATTTTCTGTTAAGTCGGTACATAGAATTTTACTTTCGAATTCACTGAACGCTTCACGCATAGCCCTCCTTACGCTAACTTTGACATCGTTTAGCTTCTGTTTGTCTGAGAGGTTTTGGCTGCGTTTAAACTTGCAGTGAAGCTCTCTTTGATTTCGCGGTAGTTTCCTAACTTTGTTGTTGAACCACGGTCGGTTTCTCCCGTCCCTCACAGTTTTACTCGGCACGTACCTGTCTAAAACGCATTTTACGATTTGCCTCAACATTGTCAGTGTCGGAACAGAAATTTTCGTTTTGATCTGTTAGGTAGCCTGAAATCTGCCTTCTATTACTCTTGCTAAAGAGATAAACCTTCCTCCCTTTTTTATATTCCTATTTACTTCCATATTCAGGGAAGCCGCAACGGCCTTATGATCAGTGGAAGTCAGCTATTCTCGGCCATAAACAAACCGCCATAGACCAGCTGTTTCCCTGAAGTTAGCGCTGATGATGCAGGAGTACAAACTGCAACTGCTTCACTACATTCGAGGGATGTTGTGAGCTGCAGTGAAACTAACTAGAGTATTACGTCACGAAAAACGTTAGGCAAGTGGAAACGCAAACAAGATATACAAGAAAAAAATTCCCTCTTACTTTATAAGAAATAAACAGTCTGTAAATTAGTATGAAGATGACAAATGCGCGCCGGCCGCGGTGGTCTCGCTGTTCTAGGCGCGCAGTCCGGAACCGTGCGACTGCTACGGTCGCAGGTTCGAATCCTGCCTCGGGCATGGATGTGTGTGATGTCCTTAGCTTAGTCAGGTTTAAGTAGTTCTAAGTCTAGGGGACTGATGACCTCAGATGTTACGTCCCATAGTTCTCAGAGCCATTTGAACCATTTTGGAGGTGACTAGATCATGATATGCTGTAGCTGTACTGTTTTTTAATTTGTGGTCGGTGGGCTCAGTGGTAAAGTGCCAGGCTATGAAATCTAAGCTATAGGGCCGACGCCCGCCAGTCCAAGGATTTTTAATAGCCACCTATCATTTGTTTCACTTGTGGCGATGCTTGGTAACGTGAAAAATGCCGAGCTACGCTGTTGTTCGCGTCAACGTGATACTTCAGATACCACTATAACTGACTGCGTAAGTCGGCTCATAGATTAGAGTAAGGCAACAGGACCACACCAAGTGAAGTACTGGGTATCCAAACAAACCTCCTGGTTGTTGACAGCCTTAGATCACGTTAGCCGCGCTGCATAGCTACGCGGTCGTGGGCGCCTTGCCACGGTTCGCACGGCTCCCCCCTCCCCCCTCCCCCCTCCATCACCCCCATCACCCCCCACCCCGAGGTTCGAGTCCTCACTTGCGCAAGGGTGTGTGTGTGTGTTTGTGTTTTTGTTTGTGTGTGTGTGTGTGTGTGTGTGTGTGTGTGTGTGTGTGTGTGTGTGTGTGTTGTCCTTAGCGTAAGTTAAAGTTAATGTGTAAGCTTAGGGACCGATGACCTCAGCAGTTTGCTCCCATAGGAACTTACCAAAAAAAAAAACCTTTGTTTCTGCCCTCCAATGGGCTTCTACGGAAGTTGCGCTAAGTGGAGTTGTGTCAGGTCCAGAACTAGGATCAGGTTGAGAGAGCAGTTCGTCGCCACTGCCATTTGGCGGCCGCCACTGCACGCCACGGCTCGTTAGTTCAGGTCCGGGCCGCAGGCCACTGAACGGGCCGCGACTTGCATCCCGACTCTGACGTCATCCAGTCCGGCAGCCTGGCCCTCACTCACGGCGCCCCGCATTTGCTGTCTGCCTTCGATTTACTGTCATGTGCGTTACGGTCAAACGTTTCTCTCGTCGTCGATCCGAACTGTCCTGGCCGACTGCCATCGCCTGCTTCGAATTTAGTGGTTTTTGCCGCGAAAGGTCGTACGCGTCTTGTCAGTTCGAACTGCTTTTCAAACGGAAACAGTGGCATATTAGACACGTCGCAAAGCGGCTCCACGTGGGATGTGCGACAGACAGTCGGCACATACAGCACATAACGACGAATAGAAAGATAAATTTCGTAAATTCTCGTTTGTCGACATACCTACACTGACGTGACGGAAGTAATGGGATAGCGATAAGCATGTATACATGGAGGTTGTGTCGCGTACACAAGGTGTAACCGTGCAGTGCATTGGTGGAGCTGTCGTTCGTACTCAGGTGGACCTGAGGTAAACCTGTGGAAAGGTTTACGACGTGATTGTGGTCGCATGACATATTCTTGGAATGTGGTTCGTCAGTGCAACTAAATGAAAGGTTGTGTGCATAGTGCCACTCGCGTTTGGCCTTTTCTCTCTCTCTCTTTTTTTTTTTTTTCCAGTGGCGATTTGTAATCTTATGTACTTACAAGGGGAGGCCAGGATGGGATCACAAAAAAAAAAAAAAAAAAAAAAAATGGCTCCGAGCACTATGGGACTTAACATCTGAGGTCATTAGTCCCCTAGAACTTACAACTACTTAAACGTAACTAACCTAAGGACATCACACACATCCATGCCCGCGGCAGGATTCGAACCTGCGACCGTAGCTATCGCACGGTTCCAGACTGAAGCGCCTAGAACCGCTCGGCCACTCCGGCCGGCGATGGGATCACAGATTTACTTCAAACTTTGTATACCTAAATAGGCTATTACAACAACATAATGTGCACGTAATAAGGTGCACTACTCTGGCAATTCCGAGAAATTATAAAGAGAAACTTTACGCGTCTATTATCTAACGCCCGGCCGGAGTGGATGAGCGGTTCTAGGCGCTACAACCTGGAACCGCGCGACCGCTACGGTCGCAGGTTCGAATCCTGCTTCTGGCATGGATGTGTGTGATGTCCTTAGGTTAGTTAGGTTTAAGTAGTTGTAAGTTCTAGGGGACTAATGACCTCAGATGTTAAGTCCCATAGTGCTCGGAGCCATTTATTATCTAACGTCTGTATCTGTGCGTAGATACTGGATGTTAGGAGTTCATGGTGGTCAAGTGCTTAGCGTTCGTGCTTCGTAAGACGATTATGTATGAGGCAACGGTTCGACCCCCGCTCAAACCTTATTCTTGTAGTACAGGTGTAAATTCTGTGATATTCAAAAAATTTGCACCTACCCTATTCATTCTTGCTACATTAGCAACTTCTCACCTCTGTGCAGGTTTAGTGCCATATGGGGCACGCCTCTTTGTCTGCAGTTCGAAACGTCGAGGTGCAAAGTAGTTCCGGGCCTGTATAAGGGATTTCGCAAATCGCGACAGGCATACCTGCGACAGGTATACCTTTTCAGGAAAACTCTATGCGTTTCTTCATTTACTTATCAACAGTTATAAATATGTTTGTTCTAATAATTAAATTTAATTAAAAATAGTAAGTAGTCAAACAGCATGAAGTTCACTAAACTTCATGCAAATAAAAGTGGTTTTTTAAATAATATTACCGCTCAAGTGTCATATAAATTAAGTAATATGACCAGTGATGAAAAAATATAGATTAAGAATTAAGTCTGAGCGGGGCTTAAAGTGTCGCCTCATACACGTTCGTCGGACGTAGCTCGAACGCTAACCAACTTGATCCAGCATCTACGCACAGAGACCGAGCGAGGTGGCGCAGTGGCTAGCACACTGGACTCGCATTCGGGAGGCCGACGGTTCTATCCCGCGTCAGGCCATCCTGATTTAGGTTTTCCGTGATTTCCCTAAATCGCTCCAGGCAAATGCCGAGATGGTTCCTTTGAAAGGGCACGGCCGATTTCCTTCCCCATCCTTCCCTCACCCGAGCTTGCGCTCCGTCTCTAATGACCTCGTTGTCGACGGGACGTTAAACACTAATCTCCTCCTCCTCCTCCTCCTCCTCTAAAGTTGTAAAAAGTTTGAAGTAAATCTGTGATAGCAATGTCGTGGTCTCCCGTTGTTAGTTGGTTGTACGCACCCAGGATGCACGATTTTTATCGTTTTACGAACACCTCACTTCCACTGTTCTGCCAAGATTTATGTATATTTTTCTTTTGTTTGAAGACGCAGGCCAATGGAATCTTTTTTAATTACAAACATAGCATTCACTGCTTCCTCCTTCATATGTACAGGATCGTCCCTTTCAAACCTCCCACATTTCAAAGTCTCAGGAGAAAATAACCTACTGTAGAGGTAATGGAATTGCACCATTTGCTAAAGCATCTCAAAGAATTTATATAACGATCGTCAGCACACGTCTTCATGGAAACCATTTGTAACACGAAGAAGCAAGTCTTTTATGTGACGGTTTACAAATAGCCCCTAGGTGTTCAGATGCGCTGACCCATTCACTGTGTTTTCTGCAAAGAAGAACGGTCTAACAATCCTGTCGTGCATTAGCCCGCACCAGACGTTCAGTTTAGGGCTACCACGAACACGTTCAGTGATAAAGTGCACACATGTTGCTGGCGCCAAATCCGAACATCATGCCGATAAACCGTTTCTGATATATGAAAGGTTGCCTCACCTTTCCAGGAAGGTGGCATTCGTGTCAGTACGCTGCTGCATGTCCGTAGCAAATGGTTGTTGGCATGGTTTGTCGTTCGGCATCAGATGTAGAATCTGCGCTTTGTAAGCATACAAACGATGACGCTGGTGTACTGCACGATGCTTTGTTGCTCGTGGTACATTAAGTTACCTTGATAGGGGCCGTATTGGTTTAGCGTGGTGTTCTGAGAAACGCTTGTCTTGTTTCTTCCCTGTCTCTACCGAAACTAGGACGTGTACTGCCAAAATGTTTCAGAAGACTTCCATTTGCCAGAAAATTACGATATGATTCCCTGTTTCCACATAAGGTGAAACATATGCATACGACTTACGATAATTTCTTTGCACAGTAATCGGCGATTTTGTTCCTACAAAGCACACTTCTACTTACGCGCGCTTTACTTCGTGCGATCACGCTGCATTCTGGCGACAATAATTCGCACGTCTGACGTCGAAACGTAAATTCTTTGAGATGCTCTATCATATTGGCCCCGATGTCGACCTGTATTGTTTACAGTTGTTTCGAAGAGCTATTAAGTGCCCCGTCCGAAAGATTAGTTTCATTTTCACACAGGATTTTTTTTTCCGCTTCTTCACAACCGTGCATCAGGATTCCTTTGTTAGGGACAGGCCCACCGTCAGTTTTCAAAAAAACTATTACCTACAGTTAATTTCAAAATGTCTTCGCTCAGGTGAATCGCCTAACTAGAGCCAGGGTTCTGCGTCGTTCTAATTGTTCCTCTTCTTGCTCTACGCAGTGCAGTCTTGGAGTTGTCGTAATTTGCAACGAAATGTAAACTTTTTATTTCCAAATCGTGAAATTCCTCTTTTAAAAAAATGTCATTTATCCGCAGACTCGTTCCTTCCAATTTCAGTCCGCACACTTGTTTCGTCAGGTGGGCAAGGACGTTTCTGTTCAATCATCATTCTGCCATTTGCAATGTTTAAGTGGCCTCTGCCCTTACTCGGCTCGAATATTCATAACATTTTCTGTGCACCCGGTAACGATGACCATCCCTTAGAAGACACGATTCTCTTTCGTTGTTGTAATTGTTTCCGTTATTCACAATATCTTGATCTCAAGTACCGTACGAAACTGCACGGAAACGAAGCCCGTAGGTGGTGACGGTGACAGCACATCCGCTGCTGGTGAACGACTGGCGTATATCAGCAGTGGGAAAGGCTCTAGTTGGAAACAATACGGTAAAAAACCAGTTAGGAGCAAGTGCCACGGTACCTGCAGCACCTGCAATCGGCTCGGAAACGCCACAGTCTAAGTCCAAGTAGGTAGTTCGGATTGGTTATGGACGGGAAGGGAACAGTTTATTCTCTTTTTCGGAGGAAGAGTCCCAGCATTCGCTCTAATCGACTGTGGGAAACTACGGAGAACCTAAATCAGGATGACCGGATGACGATTTAAACACCATTCTTTCCAGTTAAGAAAAAATGGTTCAAATGGCTCTGAGCACTATGGGACTAAACTTCTGAGGTCATCAGTCCCCTAGAACTTAGAACTACTTAAACTAACCTAAGGACACCACACGCATCCACGCCCGAGGCAGGATTCGAACCTGCGACCGTAGCGGTCGCGCGGTTCCAGACTGAAGCGCCTAGAACCGCTCGGCCACACTGGCCGGCCTCCAATTAGTAGCTTAGTATGCTGACCCTTATTCCAACTACAAGCCAGTCGATGCTAAGAGATGGAGCACTATCGTAAGTCCGATAAGGCGGCTGTAGCTTTTATTTGAAATTACCAGCCTTACAATTGCTTATTGCTTAATGCAAAACCTGTAGAATGATGTGCTCCTTGATTGAAATGGAAGAGTCCAGTATCTTAACATTGTATAACCTTGCTCAGTCCGAATTATTGCACCTTTTCACTGCACGAAAAATTGCAAAAGCTCATGTTCATTGATAACATTCGATTTGTTTGTTTGTTCACGTATTAGCCTCGTGAAGTAGTATGCTACAGAAAATATTTTTTTTTCCATTTCAGATAGGGTAAAATCGAGTTTTCCCTTTGACACACACACCAAAGTGTTAAATTCCGATAAAACGGAATCGCGTAATCGCACGGCTATTCATCCTACAACACGCGTACACAAGGAAGTGTGTCTTAGCTTTGGCGGCTGATCGCGTCTGAGAGTTCCTAGTCCCAGGACAGTACCTGTGTTACTGTGCCAGTGGTAACTTCATCGTTTTCTACAACCAAAGGCAAAACCTACGGTGTTTCGCCCGCTTCGCGACTACATATGCTGCTCTGTAGGCCGCACGGCATCGTTTTGGCGAATGGTAAGCGCTAATGTCATTAGCGTTGGCGGTTAACACCTCACCGACACGCGCGCTGTTTGGAAACCACTATTTGTGCTCGCTTGGGACAAGGTTCAAATGGCTCTGAGTACTATGGGACTCAACTGCTGTGGTCATAAGTCCCCTAGAACTTAGAACTACTTAAACCTAACTAACCTAAGGACAACACACAACACCCAGCCATCACGAGGCAGAGAAAATCCCTGACCCCGCCGGGAATCGAACCCGGGAACCCGGGCGTGGGAAGCGTGAACGCTACCGCACGACCACGAGATGCGGGCTGGGACAAGGGGCGTGTAAAATATAACGCAGTCTTTGTTTAGAGTAGACTGAGCATTCAACGAAAGTGAGCCGCGAAACATTCATGAAAACTGAAATAAAATATTTGAGCTTCGGTTCAACCTTCATCTTCTTGTAGTCACACTGTTTCGCCTTTCCCAGAAAACAAAAGCGCAAAGTGTAGTCAAACGTGCAGGGAAAAAAGAAGAATCATGGAACATTAATGACTCCGAACGTTATTATGGCTCGCCACACGTTGGGCGACGCCAAAGTGTGTTTGTTGCCTGCAGTTGTGGTATTATGATGACGCCCATGCTAATATCTTGCCAGGCTGGTTTACTTCAAGGAAATGAAAATAAAAGTAAATACTCGTATGGCATGATTGGCTGGAAATCCCTCAAGAGCCGCCTCGTACAAGTCTTTCAATTTGACATCACTTCGACCATCGTGTCCCTAACCTAATGCAGTGTGCATACAATTCTGAAAGAGAGATGATAGGAGTGTCGTACGCAAATATGGATTGTCTGATAATGAAATACTTAAGTTCACAAGTACATTTATTGATTAATTGGAAGCATAAACAGAGTGACTAAATCCTCTCAGGAAAACAAATACAGACCGGTTTCTCATAGAGCAAATTCCTCCTTCTTTCTTGGCGCCGTTACAGCAATGTCCTAATATCATTTAATCAGCCGAATAATTTCCTACAAAGCCATCTGCTCGATTGTGAGGTTAAAAATCAGTCGTAGGAACATTTTGTTTGCAGACAGGGTTATTTTTAATCACCAGAAAAGTACCGCAAAATCCGGAGAGAACTGCAGTGGATGGGTCATCATGTGATGGGAGCACCTGGCAACAAACCTGTAAAGAAACAAATTTGAAATAACACTTGTAATTCGGTGGAAGTCCTCTGTATAGTGTCTTGTATCCACAGGACTGATGGGCAAGTCTTAAGAGTTAACAGCAGAGGAGAGTTTCACAAGCATAACAAGGGAAAAGTTACAAGGCAGGCAGGCAGCACCAGAGCACGACATCAGGCTTACATAAAATGTCAGATGCTTCAGGTCGCCTAGATGCATGCCGTATTGGGACTTCGTGGGCTTCTTTTCAGCTGGTGGCGCATCCTTCCACTCAGCTTCCGAAGAACAGTGTGCAATTAGAGCTAATGAGATGGCGAAGGCCGTTCAACATTACGCCAAGTCCGGGCTGGCGGGGGCGAAGGGGAAATTGATCAGAGCTCTGATGCAGATGCTCCGAAAGGAGAGTCATGGCATTTAGAGCAGAAAGGACAGATAGGACAGGCAAGTGTAGTGGAAGTGGATAGACGACAGTATCGGTAGAAATAGCCGGAGTTATTAGCCAAGCAGGGCTGAGCAGAGTTATCTGCAGTAGTTCTGAACAGTAGATGGAGTTCTAGCTGGGCAGCTTTGGTCGTCAGTGCAGACGCAGATGCGGTTAGTAGTGACAGGTTCTTTTCATAGACGGAACGGTGCTAGTTAGCCGTCGTCTATGTGTAAAGACTTCGTCTTTTGTGGATTCAGCTACTTTAGAGCAAATATATACTAGGTTGAGGGTATTCTCTATATAGGATCAGAAGTTGTAAATCAGTCAGTGTTCCTCATTCAGTACGAATTCCAATCCTTACCTTTTGTAATAAAAAAATTTTAACGACATAATCAGGTCAAGACTCGCTCTCACTTAGACCAACCGGTTATTTCTTTCTCTCCCCCTGAACCCTGTCGCCCAATTATTCTTAAGCAGTGACCGGATGTTCCAATGCTAACAGGTAGTTATAGAGAGGAAAGCTGAAAAGTCTAATGACAAACTGTACAATTTCTGACTGTTCAGTCAGCAAAAAGATTTTGTAATTACGCTTTATGGACTCAAAAAATGGGCGTACGGAAAGCTTTGTACTTTCAGTGAAAAAATATTATGTTAGTGGCTTTCGTGAAAGAGAAACGTTAAACAGCCTACTACTTTCCCTAAGTTACGTCCTCTGAAGGACAGCAATGAGGAAATTACAGGAATTAGCAGAGATTCTGTTCTAAGTTCTCAGCCCTGCCTTGTGATTTCGTCTGACCCAATGGTCCACAGATAGAAAACTCTAAGCTTGGTCTTTATAGTCTGGTTGATACGATAAATTATTCAGTACATCAATATTTTAAATGGAACTGTTCCAGCTTTTTCGGAATGCAATGCACCGCCGATTGCACTGATTTTGGTTTCCGAAACAACTACACATTCAGAATAAAACATATCCTTCTGTTATTCGACGAACTCTTACGGCTTTTGTGTTTCTTCCTTTACATGTGTGGAAATATTACTGTGGTTGCCTGCCTTTTCTTGTCTTTTCTAAGTCGGTGAGCAATATGCCTCCAGGAATGAGCTAGAAAAATATTGACTCTATTAATTTACGAGGTGTCAAACTCAACTCAATTTTCTCTTCTTTATTGACCCAGATACAATGACAATCCCTTCAGCTATAGATCGGCCTCTTCAGACGCAATTATGAGACGCTGTCAAGATGCTGTTAAAATCGCGGAATTTACGTAACGGCATTTAAGTAATAATTCAAAAAATGCGACTCACAACCGGAGTTCAGTTTTACGAATACATTTTTTCCAAACTTTATTTAACATTTTAACACTTTGACAACCACATTGTGTACCAGAACATATCAGGAAGCAAAAGTCATTTTATAAACAGTTATATACTCTACAACACATTCATGTTTAAGTTTTCAATATGGAGATCTGTCAGAAATTGTCAATTGTTTGCACGTGGCTACGATGGGTCATAAATCGTGCAAATTAACTTCTGCTGCAGATATTTTTTGAAACTTCCCTGTGTGCACCTAGTAATGTAGTGTACACAATAATTAAAAAAAAAACTGCTTCACGCTAAAGATAGGATGCAAATATACTGATGTGTGACGCTCTACCTTGATTTCATCGGTTTGGCAGTTAGTAAAATTCGAAACAAAATTTAAAGAAGAACAATGGGCTTATGCAGACATTGCCTAGACGATCTGGAGTGTGCAGTTAAAACTTTATGTACATTAATATTTTGATGTAAGTGCAAGTTGCCACAACACACAACGCATTGAACAAATTTCAAAGAGAATGTTAGATTAAACTGGTGTTGAAGTTTAGGATTCCATAAATTTGGTACTAGGAAACAATGAAGTCCTACGGTAAACGAAGAGAACTGCCATGTCGATGCAACGTAAAAGAACTTATTGGAGTATTAGAGCAAACTTCTCTCCTATCTGCGTACAAGACAGAGTTTGTGATGGACTGATTACCTCTTTCAGAACTGAATTTTTTCTGGAGGAAGGAAAATTTTTCTTTATGTGGTAATGCTCTCAGGTGTTTTTTTAGTGATTTTAGATGCAAGATTTATTGAAAAATACGTACCCGCTTTCAAAAGATACTTTGTACACTTATAGATTAGAATAACTAATTACGAAATATTCTCTGTTGTAATAAACAGTAAAATGATCATTCAACAATTGCCATGCAAAGTAACAATAACAATATTCAAATGCATAGTGGAATATAGAAAATCAACCACATCCGTGAATTCTGATCGTCGCGAGCTGCTGCGCTCTGTTACATTAACGTGCTGATTATTTTTGTAGTGATGCCCAATAGTTTGCAGCACTTGCGCATGACGAAAAGATTGAACATTCACAAATGTGTACCTCAGATTTCCATTGGCAAAAAATACTTCTGTTGCAGCTGAGACACAGTAAAATTTAACCTACGTAATTGTAGCCAGAGGGTCTGAAAGCGTTCAGTAGTTTCTACCAGCTTTTAAAGAAAGGATAGACTGTCTGAGACAAATTTTTATTTTGAGGCTGCTGTTGATATCGGACCCAAACGCCAGGGGCTTAGTTCGCGATCACTCTTAGAATTTTTGTCTGTCATTTATCACTTCTTTCATCTCCGGTAATGTTTGTTGACATGGTAGATGCCGAATTACACCATGGTTCGGAGTACACCTTAAACTGTAGGTTTCCCTGTAATTGGTTGGGTGAGTTACAAAATACTATCTGCAATGGAACCACTGCCGGTAAAGCGACGTGGCGTTTATTTTTTTCGGTGACTGCATTTTGTGCAGTTCATCTCGATCTTTCTTTCAGCTTTTATAATAATACCGATGAAATAGAACAAATGGAATGGGCAGACCTTCCGTCCCTCGTTTCCTTCGTGTAAGGGGAGACGTAGCCGATGCTCTTGTAACGGGTTGCACAGGAAGTGTCCGCGCTGTCTGTTAGCGGCCTACTCAAGGACGACGGTCCGCTATCCCGCCGTCGCACTACGAGTCACGGCAGTGCGTGAAGCCAGTGTCGTCTTAATAGTGGCTCTGCGACATTGATCCCATATTTACGAACTGTATGTTCTAAGCATGGAGAGCTGCATCAAACCAGTCTCAGGACTGAAGACAACAACAATGTTCTAAGAGCAATAACGCTTTGATTCGCATGCAAATGAGGGCTTCGCAGACGCCTTCTCAATACTAGCAGTGCTTAAAAGATCGGTCGCTCCCGTTAGTACAACATCAAAAAAGAAGCAATATAAGATATTCAAATAAAATGGACCATCACACACTATTTAGATAGTCTACTTGTTACATCGTACATATCGTCAGTCCAGATTCATGAACACTGCGACTGTGGCGTCAATGGACGATAATTCTTAAAGACATGGCAACTACTAGCGATTTATTCACTTGAAATCTTTGTTTCTATTATACAGCTTTCAGACCTCAACTGGATCGTGGTCATACGATTGCTTTTTCTGTGAATTACATCGTAAAACACGCAGGGGGTGGCAAAACGTGGAACGACGTCCTAGAAGCAAGATGGATGTCCAAAAGTCGATATTAGCCTCAAATAAAAATGCACCAACAAGATTAACTTTTTGAATCACCGTGGATAAGCCGTATACGAAAAATACCGTGTGCTATTCGGACGCTGTTTACGCACACAATGCGGAAAAATACTGAAAACATTGCGATTGCTTGGTTTTTATCGTAGAAATATCACATTCTCTTCCTTGTCTCTTAATAGTCTGTAACTGTGAATTTATTGTTACGTTTTTCTTTATCGTTCAGTGTTGGAAAGTAACAACAATTGCAGCTTAGCAAATGTGTGTATCGTGCTTCCTTATGTACAGAGTGCCTTGTTTCAGCTTGAGTGTTAGTTATGCACTATTCAAAACGGAAGAAAGATGAGGATTTTAATTGGAATATTCAGTTCAGAGAAACAGCAGGAATTCAGGAAGACCCGCAAAGGATTGCACCAAGGATGTGGCAGTAGACCTTCAGCATAAATAGCTCTAACCTATTGCGCGCAAATGGGCGGAAAGACTCTTTGGCTGGCCCGAGTGGCCGAGCGGTTCTAGGCGCTACAGTCTGGACCCGCGCGACCGTTACGGCCGCAGGTTCGAATCCTGCCTCTGGCATGGATGTGTGTGATGTCCTTGGGTTAGTTAGGTTTAAGTAATTTTTAATTCTAGAGACTGATGACTTCAGCAATTACGTCCCATAGTGCTCAGAGCCATTTGAACCATTTTGAAAGACTCTTTATCGTCTATCAGACCGTTGCGCTCAAATACTGGAAACTACAATCGTACAGTAGTTTCGAGCATCCGAGCAGAGCGATCTGAAGTCTAACGTTGACGAAGAACAGTATCGGATGTACTGAAAAGGGTCATCCTTTTTTGAGTCATCAGTCTTCTGACTGGTCTGATGCGGCCCGCCACCAATTCCTTCCATGCGCCAGCCTCATCTTACAGTAGCAGTTGCAATCTACATCCTCAGTTATTTACTGAATGTATTCGAGTCTGTCTTCCTCTACTGTTTTTACCCTCTACAGCTCCCTCTAGTACCATGCAACTTATTCCGCGATTGATGTCATAACAGATGTCCTATGCAAGTTGTTCCGTGATTGATGTAACAGATGTCCTATCACCCTGTCCTCCTCCTTGTCAGTGTTTTCCATACATTCCTTGCCTGGGCGATTCTGTGTAGAACGTTCTCATTCCTTACGTTATCAGTCCACGTAGTATTCCAACATTCCTCTGTCCTCAATTTTCTTTTCCATTCTTCCGTATATTACTCTTGTCAGCAAGTTAGATGCATGAGATGTTAAGCTGATTGTGCGATGATTTTCGCACTTGTCAGCTTTTGCAGTCTTCGGAATTGTATGGATGATGTTTTCCGAAAGTCAGATGGTATATCGTCAGACTCATACATTCTACACACCAATACGAACAGTAGTTTTGTTGCCACTCCCCAGTGATTTTAGAAACTCTGATGGAATGTTGTCGCCGGCCGCGGTGGGTTAGCGGTTCTAGGCGCTCAGTCAGGAACCACGCGACTGCTACGGTCGCAGGTTCGAATCCTGCCTCGGACATGGATGTGTGTGATGTCTTTAGGTTAGTTAGGTTTAAGTAGTTCTAAGTTCTAGGGGACTGATGACCTCAGATGTTAAGTCCCATAGTGCTCAGAGCCATTTGAACCATTCGGAATGTTGTCTTTCCCTTTTGCCTTATTTGATCTTAAGTTTTCCAAAGCTCGTTTAAATTCTGATTCTAATACTGGATCCCTTGTGTCTTTTATATCGACTCCTGTTTCTTCTTGTATCACACCAGACAAATCTTCCCCCTCATGGAGGCCGTCAGTATATTCTTTCCACCTCTCCGCTGTCTCCTCTGAATCTAACAGTCGAATTCCCACTGCACTCTTAATGTTACCACCCTTGCTTTGAATTTCATCGAAGGTTGTTTTGACTTTCCTACACTCCTGGAAATTGAAATAAGAACACCGTGAATTCATTGTCCCAGGAAGGGGAAACTTTATTGACACATTCCTGGGGTCAGATACATCACATGATTACACTGACAGAACCACAGGCACATAGACACAGGCAACAGAGCATGCACAATGTCGGCACTAGTACAGTGTATATCCACCTTTCGCAGCAATGCAGGCTGCTATTCTCCCATGGAGACGATCGTAGAGATGCTGGATGTAGTCCTGTGGAACGGCTTGCCATGCCATTTCCACCTGGCGCCTCAGTTGGACCAGCGTTCGTGCTGGACGTGCAGACCGCGTGAGACGACGCTTCATCCAGTCCCAAACATGCTCAATAGGGGACAGATCCGGAGATCTTGCTGGCCAGGATAGTTGACTTACACCTTCTAGAGCACGTTGGGTGGCACGGGATACATGCGGACGTGCATTGTCCTGTTGGAACAGCAAGTTCCCTTGCCGGTCTAGGAATGGTAGAACGATGGGTTCGATGACGGTTTGGATGTACCGTGCACTATTCAGTGTCCCCTCGACGATCACCAGTGGTGTATGGCCAGTGTAGGAGATTGCTCCCCACACCATGATGCCGGGTGTTGGCCCTGTGTGCCTCGGTCGTATGCAGTCCTGATTGTGGCGCTCACCTGCACGGCGCCAAACACGCATACGACCATCATTGGCACCAAGGCAGAAGCGACTCTCATCGCTGAAGACGACACGTCTCCATTCGTCCCTCCATTCACGCCTGTCGCGACACCACTGGAGGCGGGCTGCACGATGTTGGGGCGTGAGCGGAAGACGGCCTAACGGTGTGCGGGACCGTAGCCCAGCTTCATGGAGACGGTTGCGAATGGTCCCTAATTTGCTGGGAAGTGGCGGTGCGGTCCCCTACGGCACTGCGTAGGATCCTACGGTCTTGGCGTGCATCCGTGCGTCGCTGCGGTCCGGTCCCAGAACGACGGGCACGTGCACCTTCCGCCGACCACTGGCGACAACATCGATGTACTGTGGAGACCTCACGCCCCACGTGTTGAGCAATTCGGCGGTACGTCCACCCGGCCTCCCGCATGCCCACTATACGCCCTCGCTCAAAGTCCGTCAACTGCACATACGGTTCACGACAACGCTGTCGCGGCATGCTACCAGTGTTAAAGACTGCGATGGAGCTCCGTATGCCACGGCAAACTGGCTGACACTGACGGCGGCGGTGCACAAATGCTGCGCAGCTAGCGCCATTCGACGGCCAACACCGCGGGTCCTGGTGTGTCCGCTGTGCCGTGCGTGTGATCATTGCTTGTACAGCCCTCTCGCAGTGTCCGGAGCAAGTATGGTGGGTCTGACACACCGGTGTCAATGTGTTCTTTTTTCCATTTCCAGGAGTGTATATGCTGAGTCAGTCCTTTCGACAATCATTCGTTTCTTTTTCGACTTCTTCGCATTTTTCATATAGCCATTTCGTCTTAGGTTCCGTGCTCTACCTGTTTATTTCATACCTCAGCGACTTGTACTTCTGTATTCCTCAATTTCCCCGAACGTTTTTGTACTTTCTTCTTTCATCGATCAACTGAAGTATTCCTTCTATTATCCATGGTTTCTTCGCAGTTATGTTCTTTGTACCTATATTTTCCGTTCCAACTTCTATGATTGCCCTTTTTAGAGATGTCCATTCCTTTTCAACTGAACTGCCTGTGGAGTTATTCCTTATCGCAGTATATGTAGCTTTAGAGAACTTCAGGCGTATCTCCTCATTCCTTAGTACTTCCGTATCCGACTTATTTGCGTATTGGTTCCTCCTGACTAATCTCTTAAACTTCAGTATACTCTTCATCACTTCTAAATTGTGATCTTTGTCTGTATCTGCTTCTTGGTATGCCTTAGAATCGAGTATCTGATATCGGAATATCCGGCTGACCATGATGTAATCTAACTGAAATCTTTCCGTATCATCCGGCCTTTCTTAAGTATACCTCCTCCTCTTGCGATTCTTCAACAGGGTATTCGCTATTACTAGCTGAAATTTATTGCAGAACTCAGTTAGCCTTTCTCCTCTCTCATTCCTAGTACCAAGCCCATATTCTGCCGTAATCCTTTCTTGTTGCTGTTTTGTCGAAAACTGACATTCTTAGCCCGTGGCTGAGAGCAAAATAGGTTGACTCTTATAGAGAAGACAACAGCAACCAGCCATTTTCTACAATGCTATTTATTTTTGTATTTAAATATCGCCTTTACCGGTTTCGAATCGAAAGGTTCATCTTCAGACGGCTAGTTCACATTAAGATTACATTAGCCTTCACTTTTTGTTTTCCCAAGTGATGAAATTTCCTTGGGTGCTGGTGTCGTTGAAAAAACCGCGCCATTACGTTCCAGTGCTGACTGCTTGTGATCATGCAGCAACGAAGGTTGTATGATGCACTTTTTTAAGTATATGTTTAAATATAATCTGAAGCACCACTCACACACCAAGAAGTTTCACCACATAGAAGTATGTACACAAAGATGGCGTTTCGCTGTACATGGAACTATACAGGAGAGAAGGAAGCAGTTTTATTTGTAAAATTAAAGCAATAACAGCCCTCGGTCGCAAAAATTAAGTCTTTTGACCTAAGTTTCGGCACTACTGTGAATGACTTCATCAGAAGTAAAACATTCATAGTGGCCTACAACGTAAGTACAAAAATTATGGGAATTTTTTATATAAGTACTGACTAACAGTACAAGAAAGGAACTATTTCCATGTCACGTATAAAATAAATATAGGCCAGTCTGAATGATTTACTTCTCATGAAGGCACTCATAGTAGTTCTGAAACCTAGGTCAAAAGATTTAATTTTTGCGAATTTTACTTTGTGAACGGTCGCTGACTACGGAGCCATGTTTGAAACTTTTTAAGTTTTACTAGTGTACTGTGGATCATAATAATAATATATTTTCTTCTTTCCCATATAGTTCAATGTAGAGCGAAACCGAAAACCACTTTACACTACGGCCCTGCATTAGTACGAAACCATGGTGAACATATTTTTAATCGATGGGAATAGTTTTTATTGGTGATAAACATCCTAAAACAATACTCGTTGGAGAAAATATGCGCCATTGTCACGAATAGTTGTAGGGTAGCCTGGTTGTGTTAATTAACAATACAAGGTAACGACACGGCGTACAAACTGCCAGAGCGCGCAAAAGTTCGGCCAATTACAAAGCGATAGTACTTTGACGCAGTGGCTTCCTTCAGGAAGTGTTGCTAACTACGAGAATTTGCGCGCGTGAAAACACAGTTCAGCTTACTGTGTGCGTTTCGATGTGACAGTTTGGAGTATATGCCTACTGGCTACGGTGGCAACCATCATTATTTTCAATAAACAGGGTTTCTAAAATTGAGCCTTTAACTCCCTGAGACTCAATTACCCCATCCTGTTTCCAACTCCCAACTAACTCGATGGATCCCAGTTATCATGAGAGCGTCACGGTGAGTAACGTACCGGTTCAGTCTATCTGTGAGTGTAAACCTTCCCCACTCTATTTACTTTTTCTTGTAGAAAAATACACTTACAGATACTTGCAGGAGTTCTTCCAACATGTAAAGAATCCCGCATATTATAAGTATTGAATGACACTGACGAGATCAGCTTTAAGCTTCTCCTTTCTTCAGGAATTGTTTTTAATTGTTATATTTTTGTAATGAAAGTTGAGGAAGAAGAAATAAAAACTTTGAAGTTTGCCAATGGCATCATAATTCTCTCAGACGCGGTAAGGACTTGGAAGAGCCTTTGAACGGAACAGACACTGTGTTGAAAGGCGGATATAAGATGAATGTTAACAAAAGCAAAACAAGGGCAATGGAATCTAATGGAATTAAATCAGGTGACGTTGAATAAATTAGACTGGGTAACGAGACGCTTAAAGTAGTAGAGTTTTGCTATTTGGGCAGCAATATAACTAACGATGTCCGAAGCAGGAAGGATATAAAATGTAGACTGGCAGTGGCAAGAAAAGCGTTATTGAGGAAGAGTAATTTGTTAACATCAAATATAGTTTTTTAAGTATTAGGAAGTCTCTTCTGACGATATGTGCTTGGAGTGTAGCCTTGTATGAAAGTGAAACGTGGACGATAAACAGTTCCGACACATTCTGAGACATCAAGGGATCGCCAGTTTAGTACTGGAGGCAACTGTGGGTGGTAAAATTTGTAGAGGGACACCAAGAGATGAATACAGTAAGGAGATTCAAAAGAATTTTGGTTACAGTAGTTATTCAGAGATGTAGAGACTTGCACAGGACAGAGTAGCCTGGAGAGCTGCATCAAACCAGTCTTCGGAATGAATGTCGTAACCCAACATATTTCCGTAATTACGATTTGTTACATACGAAGTAAGCACATACGGGTTTGCATTGTAATGACAATGGTTACTAACAGTACTAACGATAATAATAACAATGATCGAGTACTTCTGTAGCTGTCGTCAGCCACAGATTGTAAATTGCTGCATCCAATTTGGAAATTTATCCGGGTACTATTATGCGTGTACGGGGAGTGTTGTAGTTTTTGTAGTCGTGCGCTTAATTTGTTAAATATAGCTCGTTGTGAGGAGTGAGAGGAGAGTACCGCTAGGTGACTGAAAAGTCGGTGTGTAGGCTGCGACTGTGGAGGGCCGCAGAGCGTATCAGAGAGCGGATTGTTCGGCCGGCGGTGGTGAGCTACTGGGTCCGCGAATCAATAGTAGCGCCTTAATAATAGCTACGCTGTCTGCGGGAAACTACGACTGCGGCTACCTTCCATGGTAGTGCTTGGCAGTGCCCGGCGCCGACAGTTACCAATACTCTTCAGCCGTTGTCTTGCTGGAGGCTGGCGTCTTCCCCATGTCGGAGAAAGTACTGCGCATTGACCGTTCCGTTTTACGGTTACTAGTTCTTATGTTTCGCCTATTCCGTTATCCTCCCCAGTCTTCATTATGTCTTTAGCTGTAGTCCAAAGCTACATTAGCACTGAATACACGCGGTTCTTGCAATCTGAAATCTTAAAGGACCTATTGTTGTGTTTCATTTACTTTAACTGTCAGTACTTACGTCGAACATCACATTTGGCTTTCCATTATAATGACGACGATTATTAACAGTAGCAACGACAATAATAACAATGATTGAGTACTTATGTTGCTGTCGTAAGCCACAGATTGTAAATTGCGGACTCATGAGCCCCTCAGCGTTCGAATTTGGACGCTGTCCACTTCACTTGCGGGAGCTCACAGCGCTGTTGAAAATTGTTATAAATGCGGTAGATCAAGAATCGGTAAGTTCCAAGAGTACACGGGGGATACAACGGAGCAGAGGTTAACGTCATGGATTCACATTGCGGAAGAGCGGGTTTCAAATACTTGTACGGCCTTCCTCCATCCGCTCCCCATGGTTTCCCTGAATCACATAAGGTTAATAACGGGATGTTCGCATTGAAGAGGACGGAGTCAATTCGTCTTCATCCTTTTCAGTCCGACACTCTGCTCCACATCTCCTTAACTTCTAAGTCGACGAGATGTAACTGCTAATCTTCCTTTATTCCTACCTTGTTTCTTAAACACAATCTAGCATTCTTGCAGATTCTACGTGGAATGCCTTACATTTAGGCGTCAGAAGACATTCAGCCATCTCAGTCGTGAATGCTCTGTCTAACTAGTTGCGAGTAGTTGGCTCTACTTGTGAATCTCTGATAATGCATCGAGGACAATGCGACAACAACCGGGCATGAACTACCTGAATTATGAAAATTGAACCAACATCGGTATTGCAATTCAGCTCCGTTTATTCAAAACATGCTACCAGTTTCGACACACACACACACACACACACACACACACACACACACACACACACACACACACACACACACACAAGCGATGCTGGCCGAAGTGGCCGTGCGGTTAAAGGCGCTGCAGTCTGGAACCGCAAGACCGCTACGGTCGCAGGTTCGAATCCTGCCTCGGGCATGGATGTTTGTGATGTCCTTAGGTTAGTTAGGTTTAACTAGTTCTAAGTTCTAGGGGACTAATGACCTCAGCAGTTGAGTCCCATAGTGCTCAGAGCCATTTGAACCACACAAGCGATGTCTTCGGGCCCCAAGCGTAATCTGCCATAAACGTACCAACCACAATGACAAACACCAATGGAATCGACAACTGAAACAGAACAACTTATGAAGCATGTGCAACTAACAAAGTCTAGTGCAGCGAAGCCGCTTTTACGTGTCGAAACTGGTAGCATGTTTTGAATAAACGACGTCTGCATTACAATACAGATATTGGTTTCAGTTTTCATTAAACAGGTAATTCCAGTTGGGAATGGCGCTGCGGCGTATGTACCATCCTCCTGACCCCTAAACACTACTGTCTCAACGTTTTTCTTCATACCGCCATCAGTGTAAAACTGTGCTTTCTGCTCCTGTTTCTGATAACTGGCTGACAGGCACTTGAAAGTGATGATAAAGTTGTTCGCTAACGACGAATTAATTATTACTGGTAGTGCAATCGCTCTCCGTAAAGTAATTCGTGATTAAAGTGTAACTGCGAAGAATTGCGGCTGATAAATTCGACACACGCACTGTCTATTACTATTCTCGTGCCGGCCGAAGTGGCCGTGCGGTTAAAGGCGCTGCAGTCTGGAACCGCAAGACCGCTACGGTCGCAGGTTCGAATCCTGCCTCGGGCATGGATGTTTGTGATGTCCTTAGGTTAGTTAGGTTTAACTAGTTCTAAGTTCTAGGGGACTAATGACCTCAGCAGTTGAGTCCCATAGTGCTCAGAGCCATTTGAACTATTCTCGTCATCAATCGATACTTTAACGCGGAGACCTGAACATCTGGTGGCGTATTATCAATTCGTACCCCAACTCTGTCTTGTACCTCTTGACTCTTAATTGTGATGCTAGACTGGAAGCTGGCATTACTCCAGCCGGACCTGTTTCATTAAGAGTAAGATTCTGGTCTCGTATGCGGAAGGAGCGGTGTGCCATTGCCCATTATGTATCTACTTTAAGTTTTTCTAGTGGTTTCCATAAACCATTCAAGATTAGTGATAAACTGCATCCACATCTATACTCTGCGAGCCACCTTACGGTGTGTGGGGGCGGGTACTTCGTTTACCAGTGTCACTCCCCCCCCCCCTTATCCCCTCCCGTTATCCTGTTCCAGTCGCGAATGGTTCGCGAGAAAAACAATAGCTGTTAAGCCTCCCTGTGACCTATATCTCCTTAATCTTACCGTTATGGTGTTTTTAGTGATATGAACGTAGGAAAAGCGGTATACTGATTGACTCTGCTAGGAACGTACTCTCCATAATTTTAACACTAAATCACACCCTGATGTGATCGGCCGGCCGATATTAATCTGCTTCTTTCTCGCAGTTGAATTAGTACACTCTGTAAAGATTTTAATGCCGAAGGGTTGTTCGTTCCTCCTTTCCTTTCTGCATTTTCTTTCGTGTTTTGACAGCTCTCCGTAAGTTTGTGTTTACGAAGGGTTCGTAACATCAAAGAGCAATATTTTGTTTCAGTGGATTGCCGAAGTCCCTTGTAATTCTACAAAGCTATATGTATATCGCAGATGATCTTCAGTTGGATGAAATCACTTCAATAATAATTACTTGATCGTTAGCATACAGTTTTTCTATCAGAAAATTAACATTGTATCAACCTTTTTTTTCTATCTTACATTGTGACGGACGAGAATCTTTCAGAAACCTGGCGCTGAGTGTAATGCTCGCCGCGTCCAGAGTGGCTCTGACCAGCATCTGACCGCTGGGTGGTGCTAAGTGGCGAGCACCCCAGGCACCTCCCTCGAATTACTCTATTGACCCTCGTCTATAATCGTTCGGCCGCCTTTGAAGTCTTTCTGTTTGTCACCACTTCGGCGACATGCGCTTCGATGAGGATGGGATGAAATAGCGAGGTCAGCACAAACACCCAGTCGCAGGGCGAAGAAGATCTCCGACCTAGCTGGGAATCCAACCCAGGACCGCTATCAAGGGACAGCGACGCTAATCACTAGACCACCTGCTGTGGACAGCCAGTATAGACTTGGTTCAAGTTTTCGCATACCCGATGTTTTCAAGCAGGGGACTCATTAGCTCCGCCAGTTCTGTATCAATGTCAGCTCTGAGCGATGTCGGACATTGTTCGCTTCAGAGAGCACCGCTTCAAATTACTAACGCTTGCAGTATTGTCTCCATACACCTTTTGGAAGCGTAAATAGATTTCAGTTGTTGGAATATGTTCACCAGCGAATAATTCAGTTGAACATTTGTTTTATACTCACCTCGGTGTCACACGCCGTTTTTGGATAACTCCCCCGCTGCTTTTATCTTTTGTAGAACGATATAAACAAGACAGTAGCGGAAATACTAAAAATTACTATTGTCCGCCATGAACTGGTTCGGACACTCAAAGAAGGAAAAAAATGAAGGTGCATTGGGTTCGGTGTTTGCTACCTTGCGTTATCGAGCACTAGCTCGGAAAACACACACAAGCTTCGCCGTGTCCTCTTCAGAGACTTGAGAGGGGGTGGAAGGATATGGCGCCCGGCAGAGGCGACACAGGAAGCGGCGGCGACGGCGGCGGCTGCGTGGGCGGCAGCGGTGACGGCGCAGGAAGCCGCGGTCAGCCACCGGCTGGACACGTGCGCCGGACTCCCCTCCCCACTGCTGCGGCACACCACAGCCTCACTTAGCTGGCTGGCTACACAATAGACGCGTCTCCGCCTTTCACGTACCGTCTCGTGTTCTTGTGTGTGCGGCGCTCAATAATGCCAACTGGTTTCCAGCCACGTATCTGGTTAATTTTGGCACAAAAACTATGTAACGAAGCTGAAGAGTCGCCAGGCGCATTTTCTCTGGTGTTGCGACAGTTATTTTCAATTTCGTTCTTGCAATATGCATCTCGACAGCGTAAACAAATACTGCTTTTCAAATCCTTAGAGCGACGGCCAGTACCAATGAAAAACGTCAGTTTCTTTCCCGTCAAACAAAATAGTTTGAAAAACGGCTTTTTACGCGCTCATTCGATTGAACGGTGTCAAATTAGTCTAGAGCGATATTCTGTTTAGATATATGTATTAACATGGACAGTGAAACATAGTAAAATCTTTGTTCGCCACGTTTTCGTTGCCCGATTTCCCCGTCTCGTGTGCCACCCTGGCCAGCGCACTGGTTGCTTCGGTCGTGCAGCAGCGCTGCTCAGTCGCTGCTGGAGTTTGGTTACTTTTCTTGTTTTACTGTCCTGTAAAAACGTGTCGATAACTAATTTTGGACCGCTCTTTCAAATGGGCACGTAAAATTCCACTTTAAAAACTAGATCTCGTATGAAATATGTGATGACCAGTATTTGTTTGGGCCGATTCAATCTACACAAGGCAAAAATGCCAAGGCAAATATCTGCCGAAACACCAGAAAAAATTAGCCTGACGACTGTTAGGAGAGAGAGAACAGATAACTTGCTAGCTTCTACAGTGGCTGCAGTACAAATAAAAAATTAATTAGTCGCGGCAATGAATATCAAAAAATGGCTCTAAGCACTATGGGACTTAACATCTGAGGTCATCAGTCCCCAAGACTTAGAACTACTTAAACCCAACTAACCTAAGGACATAACACACATCCATGCCCGAGGCAGGATTCGAATCTGCGACCGTAGCAATCGCGCGGTTGCGGACTGAAGCGCCTAGAACCGCTCGACCACAAAGCCGGCAATGAATATCAATTGCCACTATGCATATAGATTTTTTTTTTTATTCAGTCAGCCACTCAGCAGTTATATAGCTTGACAAGGTGTGGAAACAAAGTACATAAACATATTGTGTTAAACTATGGTACAGCGATCGTTATTTCAGCGTAGAGAAACCCACGAGAGAATTTTCCATTGCAGGAGCAGTAAAGAAGGTTCACCGTATGTCCCCGCAAGTATTTATAGCAGTCCTTGATGTGGCTATGGATCAACTTATTTACAAAAGAAAAGGGAATTAGAATGTATGGAAAGAGACTCACTGACTTGGTACAAGTCCATTTTGGAAAATGAAGAAAGCCGCAGAACAGTTGCTTAATCTACTGCCTTTTATTGGATACAAGATCGGTTTAGGAACAGTTTCAGTTCCATCTGAGAAGGGACAACAAGCGTTTTCCCTTTGTCATCACAGATGAAGCATTGGTAAAGTACCGGAACTTCAAGCGCTGATAGAAAGCACCGAAGCTGAAATCGTTATAGGTACAGAAAGCTGGCTGAAGCCAGAGATAAATTCAGCCGAAATTTTTACAAAGGCACAGACGGTGTTTAGAAAGGATAGATTGCATGCAACCGGTGGTGGCGTGTTTGTCGCTGTTAGTAGTAGTTTATCCTGTAGTGAAGTAGAAGTGGATAGTTCCTGTGAAATATTATGGGTGGAGGTTACACTCAACAACAGAGCTAGGTTAATAATTGGCTCCTTTTACCGACCTCCCGACTCAGCAGCATTAGTGGCAGAACAACTGAGAGAAAATTTGGAATACATTTCACATAAATTTTCTCAGCATATTGTAGTCTTAGGTGGAGATTTCAATTTTGCCAGATATAGACTGGGACACTCAGATGTTTAGGACGGGTGGTAGGGACAGAGCATCGAGTGACATTATACTGAGTGCACTCTCCGAAAATTACCTCGAGCAATTAAACAGAGAACCGACTCGTGGAGATAACATCTTGGACCTACTGATAACAAACAGACCCGAACTTTTCGACTCTGTATGTGCAGAACAGGGAATCAGTGATCATAAGGCCGTTGCAGCATCCCTGAATATGGAAGTTAATAGGAATATAAAAAAAGGGAGGAAGGTTTATCTGTTTAGCAAGAGTAATAGAAGGCACATTTCAGACTACCTAACAGATCAAAACGAAAATTTCTGTTCCGACACTGACAATGTTGAGTGTTTATGGAAAAAGTTTAAGGCAATTGTAAAATTCGTTTTAGACAGGTACGTGCCGAGTAAAACTGTGAGGGACGGGAAAAACCCACCATGGTTCAACAACAAAGTTAGGAAACTACTGCGAAAGCAAAGAGAGCTTCACTCCAAGTTTAAACGCAGCCAAAACCTCTCAGACAAACAGAACCTAAACGATGTCAAAGTTAGCGTAAGGAGGGCTATGCGTAAAGCGTTCAGTGAATTGTACCGACTTGACAGAAAATCCTAGGAAGATCTGGTCTTACGTTAAATCAGTAAGTGGCTCGAAACAGCATATCCAGACACTCTGTGATGATGATGGCATTGAAACAGAGGATGACACGCGTAAAGCTGAAATACTAAACACCTTTTTCCAAAGCTGTTTCACAGAGGAAGACCGCACTGCAGTTCCTTCTCTAAATCCTCGCACAAACGAAAAAATGGCTGACATCGAAATAAGTGTCCAAGGAATAGAAAAGCAACTGGAATCACTCAACAGAGGAAAGTCCACTGGACCTGACGGGATACCAATTCGATTCTACACAGAGTACGCGAAAGAACTTGCCCCCTTCTAACAGCCGTGTACCGCAAGTCTCCAGAGGAACGGAAGGTTCCAAATGATTGGAAAAGAGCACAGGTAGTCCCAGTCTTCAAGAAGGGTGGCGCAAAACTATAGACCTATATCTCTGACGTCGATCTGTTGTAGAATTTTAGACCATGTTTTTTGCTCGCGTATCATGTCGTTTTTGGAAACCCAGAAACTACTCTGTAGGAATCAACATGGATTCCGTGTGAGACCCAACTCGTTTTATTTGTTCATGAGACCCAGAAAATATTAGATACAGGCTCCCAAGTAGATGCTATTTTCCTTGACTTCCGGAAGGCATTCGATACAGTTCCGCACTGTCGCCTGATAAACAAAGTAAGAGCCTACGGAATATCGGACCAGCTGTGTGGCTGGATTGAAGAGTTTTTAGCAAACAGAACACAGCATGTTGTTCTCAATGGAGAGACGTCTACAGACGTTAAAGTAACCTCTGGCGTGCCACAGGGGAGTGTTATGGGACCATTGCTTTTCACAATATATATAAATGACCTAGTAGATAGTGTCGGAAGTTCCATGCGGCTTTTGGCGGATGATGCTGTAGTATACAGAGAAGTTGCAGCATTACAAAATTGTAGCGAAATGCAGGAAGATCTGCAGCGGATAGGCACTTGGTGCAGGGAGTGGCAACTGTCCCTTAACATAGATAAATGTAATGTATTGCGAATACATAGAAAGAAGGTTCCTTTATTGTATGGTTATATCATAGCGGAACAAACACTGGTAGCAGTTACTTCTGTAAAATATCTGGGAGTATGCGTGCGGAATGATTTGAAGTGGAATGATCACATAAAATTAATTGTTGGTAAGGCGGGTACCAGGTTGATTCAAATGGTTCAAATGGCTCTGAGCACTATGGGACTCAACTGCTGAGGTCATTAGTCCCCTAGAACTTAGAACTAGTTAAACCTAACTAACCTAAGGACACCACAAACATCCATGCCCGAGGCAGGATTCGAACCTGCGACCGTAGCGGTCTTGCGGTTCCAGACTGCAGCGCCTTTAACCTCACGGCCACTTTGGCCGGCGTACCAGGTTGAGATTCATTGGGAGAGTCCTTAGAAAATGTAGTCCATCAACAAAGGAGGTGGCTTACAAAACACTCGTTCGACCTATACTTGAGTATTGCTCATCAGTGTGGGATCCGTACCAGATCGGGTTGACGAAGGAGATAGAGAAGATCCAAAGAAGAGCGGCGCGTTTCGTCACAGGGTTATTTGGTAACCGTGATAGCGGTACGGAGATGTTTAGCAAACTCAAGTGGCAGACTCTGCAAGAGAGGCGCTCTGCATCGCGGTGTAGCTTGCTCGCCAGGTTTCGAGAGGGTGCGTTTCTGGATGAGGTATCGAATATATTGCTTCCCCCTACTTATACCTCCTGAGGAGATCACGAATGTAAAATTAGAGAGATTCGAGGCTTTCAGACAGTCGTTCTTCCCGCGAACCATACGCGACTGGAACAGAAAACGGAGGTAATGACAGTGGCACGTAAAGTGCCCTCCGCCACACACCGTTGGGTGGCTTGCGGAGTATAAATGTAGATGTAGATGACTGTTGCATCATTATTATAGGTTTTTTATTAAGTGACTTAAGTGTTTACCGTTCTCCCCCTCAGTTCTAAACATTGTGGACGGAGATTAAAGAAATTAAAGACTTTCCAGATCAGCTCTGGCAATGCATTTGACTGATAACCAGCATCAGCTGCAGCATGTTAGCCATAACTTAACACTGCTGAAAAAGGTCGGATACAGAACATTCTGGAAGAAACTGCAATCTTAAGAAGTCTTCATTCCCATCCTCTCGATCTAATTAATGAACGAACAGACTTGTGTCGCAAAAATATTTTAGTTAACTATGATAGTATCCAGGTACATTAAGGTGTCCGTATAACGTAATATTTGCCCTTGTTTAATTAAACGTACCACTCCTCTCTCAATGTTGTGATGGTTTCTTGCCGTTTCTGCTGTAACTCCCCGCTTTTCCACGTTAAACAATTGACCAGTCTCATGTTTGTTTCGTAGCGCTCCTGCGCTTGGGTGGTGTCGGCTTCAGTACTCATGGTTAGTATTTACTTTCTGTTCTTTCGCTTACGCCATAGTCCCGCAGCGATCGCAGGGTCGGCGCGGTTACAACGGATTTGGCAATGTTAGTTTTTAGGGATGGCCGGATGGCCTTTCTGCCGCCGTCATGGTTAGTATTCACTATTACATAGTTTTCCTGTTTGTGTTCCCGAGCGCACAGCATGGGGGAGTGCTGTTATGGAATTTTTGTAAATAGTTCCATGCAATATGTGATTCTCCTTCCCCCCCCCCCTCCATTTTTATTGCATTTTACGTGTTTCATTATTTTGGTAACTTTTGGTGTCCGATCGTGGTATCTGTTTTATCGGATTGTTTTAGGTCTCTTTCACTCTTGACGCACTGGACTCGCATTCGGGAGGACGACGGTTCAATCCCGCGTCCGGCCATCCTGATTTAGTTTTACCGTGATTTCCCTAAATCGCTCCAAGCCAACGCCGGGATGGTTCCTTTGAAAGGGCATGGCCGACTTCGTTCCCCGTCCTTCCCTAATCCGATGAGACCGATGACCTCACTGTTTGGTCTCTTCCCCCAAGCCGGCCGAAGTGGCCGTGCGGTTAAAGGCGCTGCAGTCTGGAACCGCAAGACCGCTACGGTCGCAGGTTCGAATCCTGCCTCGGGCATGGATGTTTGTGATGTCCTTAGGTTAGTTAGGTTTAACTAGTTCTAAGTTCTAGGGGACTAATGACCTCAGCAGTTGAGTCCCATAGTGCTCAGAGCCATTTGAACCATTTTTCTTCCCCCAAACAACCCCCCCCCCCCCTCACTCTTGACACGGAACTTTTGGTTCCATGACATCATTGGTGTGAGGATGACCTCAGATGATTAAGGGCTTTTGGTTGTAAGTAACGTCGTACTCTCGCTGTTTTAATTTGTTTTAATTTTGAAACTTTAGCCGCATAGTCCTTGCCTGATGTTTCGGACTTCAAGATCCCCTCCCTTTTGCGTGTAACGGAGCATTGTTACTGTTGTAGTTTACACCAGACGATCGAACCGTAACTTTTCCGAAACCGAGCGTGTACCCAATACAAGGCTGTGGCTTAAGAAACACTTTTGTGGTTTTCTTCATTTTTCAAAACGAACTTGAGATATGCCTTCGATATAGCACTCCTAACCCAACATGTGATAGAATAGCAATCGTGTATAAAGGATTTGTCAGCTGGTTGCGAAAAAGTGCGCTTTGAGATAAATCTGACCAAAAGAAATGTCATGCACGACAAGTGAGTAACTGCAAGATAAACAACATTGAACAACAAAATGTTAACGAATATATTTATCCGGGGAAGTTAGCTGGTATCCAACAAGACTTAAAACCCGGAATTTCCCCGATTTAAGCTAGGTAGGAGGCATCACGAAAGAAACGCAACCGTTTTTAAATCTAACATTTCGAAAAACGTAAGATTGTTTCGAACAGTTTCTTCTTCCCGTACTAGCAAACGGCGTTAAAACATGGATTTTACACGAGTTTTTCAAAAGAAAGACCGCTGCTCGTGGTCTCTCGGTAGCGTTCTCGCTTCCCGAGCACGGGGTTCCGGGTACGTTTCCCGGAGGGGTCAGGGATTTTTCCCTGCCTCGAGATGACTAGATGTTGTTATGTCGTCTTCATCATCATCGTCAGCATTCATCCCCATTGCGGTCGGAGGAAGGCAATGGCAAACCACCTCCACTAGGACCTTGCCTAGTACGGCGGTGCGGGTCTCCCGGTTCAAATGGCTCTGAGCACTATGGGACTCAACTGCTGAGGTCATTAGTCCCCTAGAACTTAGAACTAGTTAAACCTAACTAACCTAAGGACATCACAAACATCCATGCCCGAGGCAGGATTCGAACCTGCGACCGTAGCGGTCTTGCGGTTCCAGACTGCAGCGCCTGTAACCGCACGGCCACTTCGGCCGGCGCGGGTCTCCCGCATCGTTCCCCTACGCTCTGTCACGGAGTACGGGACTTCATCATCATTTCAAAAGAAAACTTCCGACAGCTCAGGGAATTATGGAGAGGTCACTCCTTAGGGCTCACGAAGGAAGATGGGAAAAGAAGCGAAGACGTAATACCAATAACAGTAGTTCTTGACGTCGAAAGGGAAAAGGCTCTGAAATGGAAATGGGCACGACGTATCACACGAAGAAACGACGGAAGATGGACAACGGTAGGACTAAAGCCCCAGAAAAAGACATACCACAAGGCAAACAAACAGGTCGCTAGAATAAATAATTGAAGAAAGTTGCTGGATTCAACTGGCAGAAGACACAGAGACATTGAAGCAACGATTGACATTGTATATTTTAGCTTAAGATTAAAGGGGCTGGCTACGCCTTGTACTGGTTGATTAGCTGAACTGCGTTAACTGTGCGTAAACACCCGGTGCCACATACCTCCGGAAACGTACCAACGACTCGTCGGATCGTGTCGTGTCGTGTCGGTGAGTGCATAGGTGAGTCCTTATTTACACATCAATATAAATATATTCAATAATGTTAGCTGAACAGTGTGCCAGCACCAGCATTGTACTCTCACAGATCTCCGGCTATCCTGTTTTATAGAGCGAGCAAGACTCCGACCTCCACATTCTGTGATCAGGCACGGACGTTCAGCAGCTTGTCGCTCACAAACGCTCACGACAGTAATACGCGAACAGCTGACCAGCTTCGGCGTTGCTGTGCGGCGCCCCATGACAATTCTCTCTTCTTTGCGTTTATGTAAGTGGGTTTTCCCCTTTGTGGCCAGTATCGTTGCCAGAATGATTGTTTATCCGTCTTTACCCCGCTTTTACACTTTCCTTACCGCGCCCGCAACGCCCCCAGGCGGGCCGATCTCGTGGTGGGCTATGGTTGCGAAGTTTTTCCTCATCGGGGTATTCCCACTCAACATACACCAACGTAATTTATTGCCCATAAATAGACTGCGTTATTATGCGGTTGCACTATTGCCGAACAGTCACTGGAAGCAGTCGCATCAGTTAAATATCTGGGAGTATGCGGCCGGAGCGATTTAACTAAGTTGAGGAATCCTTGATGCCTCATGATGTGCCCTATGAACCAATGCCTTCCTTTAGTCAATTTGTTCAGAATTTCTTTTCTCCCCAAATCGATTCAATACCCATTCATTAGATATCCGATCCAGCCGTCTAATCTTCAGACGGGTAACCATGTCTCCAATACAGGGTACCATTTCTTCAGTGCTGCCATGTCGTAACATCATGCCTGCTTTAATGATACTTTAACCGAAGCCGTTGACCAGAAATTAAGTAAACTACGCGGTTTGTTTTAAGAATACAATACTATATTAAGCCGTAAAGTATTGAGTAAAAAAAAAAATATTAATTGGCATACCCCTTCCTTGTACACGCTACGTACTTGTGTTGTTCCACCCTGTTATGCCCCTTAAGTCACGGGCTTCATTATTACGTTGGTAGTAAACGCGCTTTCTCCGTACTAGAATTAACTACAATGTCCCAGTACCGACATATTAACCTAAGATGTTTCTGCACTTCATACCCTTGCACCTTGTTACCAGCAGCGATTTACGCGACGCGACTGGCGTAACTGCAGTTGGTGCTCGTCAGGTGTGCTGTATCCGTAAGTAAGGTTGCCAGTTGGTCGAGGACCAGCTTGGAGAACGTCGGCAGCGGCAGAGGGCGGGCCGCATCTCGCAGCATCGATCCCTGTGGGAGCGGCAGCCGCGCGCCCGCTGTTTGTCTTCCAACTCCCACCCTCACCGAAGCTCCAGCTGTCTGCCTTCTGAGTTCGCAGCTGATCTTCCTGTCTGCGCGTCTACATTCCGAAAGTTACTCGGCAACGCCGACCGCCACCGGCATCCGTCGTCTTATTTTTATTTTGTTCTCAAGGAAAAAAAGTGTCAGCTTACGTTTTTACATTAAATTAGCCATATTCCAAGGATCCCAAGGCCAGTGGTATCAGGCATGTGGAAAGAAGACAAAAGACATACATTGTATTCAAATGAAGTACTGTACTTTGAAATGACTTTAACACAACGTTAGGTTAATGTATTACAGTACTAATTTTAATTATAACATAACCTAAAACACTAAATTTAAGAATTTTTGTGACGATATCCTTCAGTGAAGTAGGAGTTTCCAACAGAAACCTTTCACTATTTTTTTGGAAAACACACACACACACAGTCCGGACTTGGCTCCGTCTGATTTTTACCTCTTTGATCGTCTGAAGGCCCACCTGCGCGGTAAAACATTTGATAGTGAGAAAGACCTTGTTTCCTGTGTCAAGCGATGGTGTAAAAGCCAATCCCCAGAATTTTACTAAAGTGCATTTACATCATGGAAAGATCGTTGGGCCAGATGCGTCACAGCTGACAGAGGCTACATTGAGTAGGCTCAATGTATGGCTAAATGTTCCAAGTATGTTCACAAAAAATTTAATTCTCCTCCGGAAAAAAAAAATTAGAGACGACTGTGTAAAACTTTTTGAACGCCCTTTGTACTTTCGTCACGCGTTCTGTGTATTCCAAAAACTTGCTCCCTTGCGCCCTCAACAACACGTGACAATAAGTAAAACTGTGTGCAACACATTATCAACAGTGATGCTGAAATTGCAAGTAATATGTAGTATATATAACGGAAGTAAAAACAACACCGCTTTTTTTTGCTGTCAGTTCCTACGGCAGGCGTGGACTGGCTGTGAGTTCATCGATCATGACCTTAGGGAATTTCAGATTAATGGAATAACGGATCCATGACTGGCGAAGATAGAGGTACCATGAATGTACTTTGTTAAAGACCACGCTATAACAGCTTATCTCTAGCTTGTCATGTTGAGGCAGTGGTTACAGGTCAAATGCAAGAGGATTTCATAAATTCTAATTTGAACAGGTCGCTGTTTTTGTGCGTACAACAACACGGATCTGCGTAAGCTATGAACTTGACATATTGCAGACGGGTGTAGAAATTTCATACATTGGTTTCCACTATATTCAGATCTGACCTCATGTATCATTGCCAAATATCCTTAAATATTTGGTGGTTATTGTTGTTGTCGTCGTCGTCGTCGTCGTCGTCGTCGTCGTCGTCGTCGTCTTCAGTCCTGAGACTGGTTTGATGCAGCTAATATTTGGTATCTCATGCGAATTAGTACTCGAGATAGTGGGAGGGAGAGAGGGCGGCACATTTGGAACGCGAGCAGCACAGTATGTTAAGAAAGGTAGAACGTGAACTTACTTATTATGTGGACTTTTTTTGAGTTGTGTAGTTTCCATCTCCAAGTGTGTGCTAGAATGCAAAAGGGAGGTAACCCTTAAATTGTTAAAAATAAATTATTGAGTAATTGGACACTCATATTATAAATTTATTATCCCACAATGAGAGGTCCCATACTCCTTGATAGAGCGTAGGGGACGATGCGGGAGACGCGCACCACGGTACTAGGCAGGGTGGTTTGCCATTGCCTTGCTACGACCGTAATGGGGATGAATGATGATGATGGAGACACAACAACACCCAGTTATCTCGAGGCAGGTGAAAATCCCTAACCCCGCCGGGAATCGAACTCGGGACCTCGAGCTCGGGAAGCGAGAACGCTACCGCGAGACCACAATATGTGAATAATTATTGCTCACCCTTACTTACTCTTCCACTGAAGAGAAGAAAGATCTTGAAATAGGTCTGAATCGCAATAAAACTCAAAATATCTCAGTTACTTGTCTGTGTGGATTAACTCCCGCCGGCCGAAGTGGCCGTGCGGTTAAAGGCGCTGCAGTCTGGAACCGCAAGACCGCTACGGTCGCAGGTTCGAATCCTGCCTCGGGCGTGGATGTTTGTGATGTCCTTAGGTTAGTTAGGTTTAACTAGTTCTAAGTTCTAGGGGACTAATGACCTCAGAAGTTGAGTCCCATAGTGCTCAGAGCCATTTGAACCATTTGATTAACTCCCTCTCGCATTGTATACTCAGCTGTTTTAAGCAAATCCAAAAGAGAAGCGCTCGGAATTTCCTTTCAGAACGGCATGTACATGAAATTAATATAATCTGCAGTTCTTACAGTAAAAATATTTCAGTACAACGGAAAACCAGCCAAAGTTGCAAATTTCATTTTTTTTAATTTACTTGATGGCTAGTTTCGGGCCGGGACCCATTTTCAAATCAACCTACAGGACAAAAAACCAAATTTACAATCATGTACAATACAGGTATTACCAAATTTCTTAAACTTACACCAAGAATACAAAACGTATTGCATCAAGATTTGCGTACCAGATAGTCAAAATGGTATTTCCAAAAATATAAGAACCATGTAAAAAATATATACGTATTATGAAATGTATTTTTGGAAATACAATTTAGACTATCTCGTACGTAAATCTTGAAATGATATGTTCTGTATTTTTGGCGTGTGCTTACAAATTTGGTAATACCTGTGTTGTACATGATTGTAAATTTGGTTTTCTGTCCTTTTAGGATGATTTCAAAATGGGTCGCGGCCCGAAATTAATAATCAAGTAAATAAAAAATTGAAATTTGTAAGTTTGGCTGGTTTTCCGTTGTACTGATTAACAGAAGTTGCTGAGCTGCAATTACTCCATTATGCTGGAAGATCGTAAAGTATTTCATTTGTTCCAGGATTGTAGCAGCAGTTTGCGTATGTGCTCCGCTAAAAAGAAACTGAATTTTCGACGCTGAATTTTCTGCTTGACTGGAAAGCGTATGCCTGTAAAACTCTGTCACAAGGAGTAAACAAACGTTTCGCAAACTGAGCAGCTCTTGATTTTTGTTGACCTAGATTCCGAATGTGAACTGATTCAATCAGGTGAACAGCGACTGATGAACATGATTTGCACGAGTGTGTTTGTTGTTTCATACGTAGGTACACTACACTGCATAGGAGCCGTTTTAGTGAACGACAGTTGATGGTTACCTTTATCGTAAAAAAAAAATAAAAAAAATAAAGAAGGCAATACTTTCGTATTACGAGTATATCGAGGCAATACTCGATGTGATCGACTGCAACGAGTTATATCCAATTCTGTAATCAGTCGGTGTTGCCAAAAGTCCCATTCCGTTGTGTTTGGGAAGATCTGCCAGTAAATGGACGGTTTTTGTCCTTTACGTGACGGAAGTGGTGGGAGTGGCTGAGCGGAAGTAGGGGAAAATTTGGGTTGGCGGTGGATGCCGAAATTAGTATTTGTTTGCATATCTCGCTACCTTCGTCGTTGCATTGTACCTCCTGATATGCTTTGGCCGTTCCTAATTGCGCCACACTTTGCGGAACGCTGTGACGTTTAATGAGGGCACGCCGACTCAACGAAGGATGACATATAAGCAAGACAAAGGGAATTTTTGTTTTGTTTTCAGCCTTATATTATAGGGAATGTGCTCTAGAACTTGTAATCTTAAGACCCTCTGGGAAACCAGCCGTTGCACTCTTTCCCGTTGTATTTTTGGCGAAATTAACGCTTAAGATTATACTGATTTACGTGATTTCCTGGCACTGTGCTGTGAAGTAGACGCTACTCTATCACGAGAAGGAAATGAGCAAAGTAAGTGTATAGTGGTTCGCACTATTATGAGAAGGTATTGATGTCTGATGCCATCGGATCAAAAAAACTTTTATGAAAAGAAAATAATAATTATTATTATTTATTGCCTTAATTGGTCTTCAAGGCCTACAGCAGAAAACAAAAGAAAAAATTACACTGCAGGAGGAAAATAAAAACAACTACACACAAATTACAAAGGAACAAAAATATGTAAAGCACAATAAAAGGCGTCAGTCAATCACAACTGAGGAGCTATCTGTTGCAGATGATTGTCCGTCGTTGCCGATCTCTACCTTCATCTTCCGCTGCTGTCAGCTCCCCTTGTCTCAGGATTGTTAATACTCGATCCTTCCACCGCGTGCTTAGACGTCCCCATTTGCATTTTCCAGCAGTTTGGGAATGGAGGACTCTGTATGGGTGGGATCCATCACCTCGAAGGATGTGACCAAACCACTGTAGCATCTTCTGCCCCAATATTCGGCCAATGTGCGGCTTTCCAAACAGCAGGTACAGGTTTTCTTTCGTTCTTCGTTCCCTTTTACCTTCAACAGTATTCTAGACGGGTCCACAGATCTTCTGAAGTACCCTCGTCTCGAAGGCAGAGATTGCTTCTTCATTTATTCCTGATGTCGCCCAAGTTTCACAATCATGTTATCGGACGTACTAGGATAATGTACAACTGAATGTTATTGTCCTTTGATATCAGACGTGATATGAATAAACTGTTAGACTAAAGAATATGCGACTAGCGTGTGTTATTCAAAGATACACGTCTTTCCTCATTTCACTTCTTTTTTAGTCAGTATGGATGTCTGTTACCTGAATTCTTGAACTCGTTCAAAGGTATCGACTTCAACAACAGTGGATGGAAGGAGAGGTTGACGACGTGATACAACGAGATATCTTATCACTCACCATCAGCTCAGTTGTATTCGCATTGTGGAAAAGTATCAGCGCATACTTGCTCAAGGGTGTCGCCAAGAATCACAGTATCGTCAGCAAATGCCACAATTGTGTCTGCTGCTACCATCTCCATTTCTCTAATTTGACCAGTGTCACGGCTTACTTTTCCCAAGGCCAAGGTGAATAGCATTGGCGCCAGTGTATCTCCTTTTCTGGATCCATGTCGAATACTGATTGGTGGAGACAGTTGGTTGCCAAAATTAGTCGGATGTATTCGACAGGAGTCAGAATCCTGTAACGTTTTCCATTACATGGAGCGGTCAGTGCTGTCATAAGCTTGTCGAAAATCAATGAAGATGAGGCGTAATTCCGTATCGAACTCGTAGAATTTTGCTATCAGCTGTCTCAATTTAAATATGTGTACAAGAGTCAACAACCCAAAGACGATGCCACAGTGACAGATATAGTGATAGCCACATTTTTGTATAATTTGGATGAAAATACAATGATGAGTGAAGCTGAGTGCTAGACACACCCAAACACGAGCGCTTACTGGACAAACTCCGGCGAGTTCGTCACTAATTTGTGTCATCTTATGGTCGTTATTTGGAAAAAGTTGTTAGACTCGACGCCTTCTTTTCTGAATGTAACCTCAGTATCAGGTAGTCTTTCTCCACTCCGTGGTTACGTTAACAGTAGACATACTCTCGGATGCATTGTATTGTTAGGAAACGAAGTTGATTGTGCCACCCGCTACAGAGTCTTGATTATATTGAGGTTGTCCGTGAATAATGTCCCATTTTTTTTTTAAATTAACATTCAAGTTCAGAACGAAATTTTTCCTACATTTTACAAAACTTCACACATTTCAAGTCATGTAAATGCCTACCCCATTGCAATATGAATAAATTTAAATAACTTGTTTATTATTATTATAATAAGCGTCATGATGGCTCGTTAGATTACACAAGGGAATGCCAGAACCTACGAGTTTTATACAAGGGGCATCTGTAAAGTTCAGTGAATGACACCGTAATAATTAAAAAAAAACATATAAATAAAATACCTTTATTTGCCTTCAAGGCAAACTCCACTCCCCACTATACATTTTTGACAACTTTTTATGACGCTTTCGGACTCTTGTTAGCCTAGATTTCTTTTAGGAACAATATCATCATCAGTCTGTTGGTATGCGATATGTGTGTAAACCACAGTTCCGTTCAGGATTCGGTTGAGGTTGGGATAGTATTAATAGTATGCAAGCACGCAATCTAGGTAGTGCGGTGGTTGTTAGAGAACAGGTCAGAGTTTAGCTAAACCCGTAGCGCACACGGATCACAGCGTGGTGGCAGGAGTAGCGTAGCAGACACCATTTCCCAGTGATGTACAACTCTGGCAGAAGAAGCAGTATGTGTAGGAAAGAGACGCATTGTAGCGACGTCATCGATGCACGCTCCTGGAACTGAGCGTTCACAGCACAGGCACAAGGTCCCGGTTGATCTTTCCGTTCCTGCTTGAAATTACAATTGGTGTGTATCTACATACATACGTATTCCGCAACCAAACAGTACGTGATACCAATAGTATCAGTTTTGTGTCATTCTATCATATATTGAGCTAAGGAAAAAATATTTGTCTGTATGAATCCGGCCGGCCGAAGTGGCCGTGCGGTTAAAGGCGCTGCAGTCTGGAACCGCAAGACCGCTACGGTCGCAGGTTCGAATCCTGCCTCGGGCATGGATGTTTGTGATGTCCTTAGGTTAGTTAGGTTTAACTAGTTCTAAGTTCTAGGGGACTAATGACCTCAGCAGTTGAGTCCCATAGTGCTCAGAGCCATTTGAACCATTTTTTTTGTATGCATCTGTACCCCCCCCCCCCTTCCCCCGCTCCTCCTTGATCTCTGTTATTTTATACTCCCTCGAGCCATATGCGAAATGTACGATGCTGACAGGAAATTCTCTTCCTCGACTTCATGTGTGTTTAGAAAGTACAACGTTGTCTTTCTTCTCTGGGCATCTTTTCTACCATTTTGTATGTTACGATCAAACAAGCACGTCTCCAAACTTATTCGATTCGTGTTGTAGTGTCTATTTTATAAGGGCACTAAAAGCTGAATGAACAGCGTCCTTAATGCGATTCCCTTTACAGATGCACTGCAGTTACCCAGAACCGTTCCAGTAATTTTATCTTCCATTCGCCTTCCCTATTACTGGTTTTACGTGTTCATCACATTTAATACCGGTGCTTAGTATTACCCATAAGTATTTAAACGAAATGACGTGCTCAGATGTTCGCTACTAATCTAGTAACTGGATGCTATCGAGGTTTTTCTCTTTGCTATCGGCATTTATTTCATTTATCCGTATTTAAAAGATTGTTTCCGTACTTTACACCAATCGCGAACCTTTTCCAAGTCTTTTGGTATTTGCTTATGATAATCCAACAACGATACTTTTCCTGCATAAAATAGCATCAACAGCGAAAAATCTGATAGTGCTGCTGATCCTATCAGATAAATCGTTTACGTATACGAGAAGAAAATAGAGGTCCTATTACGCTTCCGTGGCCGAGCGGTCTCAGGCGCTGCAGTCATGGACTGTGCGGCTGGTCCCGGCGGAGGTTCGAGTCCTCCCTCGGGCATGGGTGTGTGTGTTTGTCCTTAGGATAATTTAGGTTAAGTAGTGTGTAAGCTTAGGGACTGATGACCTTAGCAGTTAAGTCCCACAAGATTTCACACACACACACGCTTCCGTGGGGTACACTCGACGTCACATTCGTTTGTATTGACCATTCCCACTACTAGGTGCTACTAGTTACAGTGTCTTCTAGCCAGTTAACGTAACTAAGGCGATACTTGGTACGGCCATATCCCGGTCTGCAGTCTACCATGTGGTACGGTGTCAAACGTCTTTCGAAAAATTAGGAAGACGGAATCCACCCGTTCCCCCGCATGAATGAAGCACGATGTGTTTCATAAGAGTGATTTTTCTTGAATCCTTGCTGATCCTTTGCGAAATATTTTTTTTCCTCCGAGAAAGTCACAGTGTTTGAGTTTAGAGTGTGCTTATGTTGTCTTATAGCATTTTTAAAGTGGTTGTGATGCGAGGAAACCAGTGGACACCATTCATCTTAAACCCCGGCCACATGTGCCAATAAAATCACGAGAAATTTCCATACCTGTTGCCTTCTACACATCAGTTAATTTTAAGACAGTGATGAGGAACAGGAGCGGATCTTGCTCTTGCCATAATCTTAGTGAATAATGGTGCTAAAACAATCCTTACTGACACCCAATTGTTATGATTCACCGGTTTTCTGCCACATGGCGTCAGTGTTGTATGGCGTTATCCTTGTTAGTAGTCCACCCGAACGTGCGTCATTGTACACTTCGGCGATGGCGCACTACTCGAAAGTAGCCAGTGTTTCTTGATGGTAGAAAAAATTTTCAGCGCAACTATTTGCTCGACATGGGGAAATGATTTGACAACTTACGCTTTCTCATTCCCATTACGGCAAAGTTGAGGGTTAAATTCCAAAACTCTCCACTGTGTCTCTTGAAGTGAAGCGATGTGACACTGTTGATAGCGATTCGTCCGCCTAGTTAATCTAACCTATCCCCCCCCCCCCCCCCCCCCCCGCAACCCGGCCCCACACGTCCCAAAAAAAATTTGTTACTCGAGAAAAGTAGGCTATGGTACGGCACCCCGCTTCACCCTCTCCCTCCCGTTATCTTCATCATCGTCATCAGCGCTTTACTTTTTATACATAAAGTGATTGAACAAGCTGTAAAAACGTATTATACTTACACCTTCAGTCACACATTCTTGCACCAATACCACAAGCGTCTTCGTCGGACCTTCTTGTAGTTTATATCCAAATTTTATAAACATAATTTGCTCTCCGCCGCAGCTTGTAGCTTGTATCCAAATTTTATATTCATACGTTGCTCCAAAGCACAGTGGCAACAATCTTCACAGTGCCGTCTGCTCGCAGCACTTTTGCTTCTGCTTAGTATATTCGATGTTAGTTCACACTTTTAGCCATTTCTCAAGGCATCTGCACATGTACACGTTCTTCTATATTTTCTATTTATTTTTTCGTACTTCTTTTTAACGGTGCGATGACATGACGATCCATAGATGAACTTTGTAGATGCAATTTCGTGTTGGAGCTTGTAAAACTGTTTTCACTTCAGTTAAAACTTTCGTGTTGAGAGGCGATGGTCGATATGATCTTTCGTCGCCGGCTTGCCTGTATCTAACCTTTCCCAGTGATCATATCAGTGGAAAAAGACCTACAGTGTAACGTGAAATCCGAACGGGTGAAGGCTAGGGTGAAAGCAGCCTGAAAAATTTCCGTGGTTCGACCGGGGTTCGATCCCACGACCTCTCTGATACCAGTTATACGTTGTACTACAGGATCACCAGACCCGACACTGACTGTGAATACGATTCCTATCTCACTACAGGACTTACCGTAAAGATTCGGATCGCTTACTGTCAACTGGAGACCAGTATCATATAGTCAGATGACTATAACCTGACCCCTCGTCTCATAATGACATGTGTTCTTGGAGACACGCTAGTAGACATCAGATAAATAAAGTTTCTCTAGCCAGTCGGATGATACGTGCCACTAGGGAAGTTGCAAGTGCATGATAGCAGAAAAGGGCTCGTCGATTTCCTGTCAGTTCCGTAACACGGCGCACTGCAATGAGTGCGGTGCCGAACAATGCCTGTTGTCTAATAGCTTACCTCTACGAACAATGGTATCGCAGAAGCTTAATTTTCATTCCAATGATAGCATGCCGGAAAAGATACGTCAGATCATAGCTTCCTGCTTCATTATCGACGTTTGTTACCTCCTCGACCTACAATAATACCTTGATTGTCTTAGTTTGTTATTTTTTTCGTGTACGCAGCAACGAAGTTGTATTTCTTTCCTTCAGCACCGTGAGGCATTTTCATAACGAGTGCGTTGTCTTACAGGTTTATTATTCATCTCTTCGCTGTATTCGGTACTTTAAGAGTAAACTGATTTATTTGTTTTTTCTTTGTATTTTTTTGTTTTTTGTTCTTCTAGGACATGTTTTTTGTGCGATATGACACAGTGGTAAGACAAAAAGTATATGTATAGTCATATTAGGGAGACGAGGATCGTGATTCAAATCCTCGACTTGCCCATTCAAATGTACGTTTTCCTTAACTATTTATGTTCACGTACGGCAAATAACGAGATGGTTACTTTGAAAATGACACATCCGTTTTCCGTCTCCTTCCTTTGCCAATCGGAAGTCATGCTCCTATCTTATGATCTCGTCGATAACCGGATGTTAAACCTTAATCTTACTGGTTTCTAAGTAATTACTTTTAACTGTTTACCCTAGTCTCAGTTTTTGACGAGTTAACGTAATAATAAAAGGTGATTTAAATGTTGCTCTAATTTGACAGGTGACGTGGCAGATTTTGAGATTCGTAGCTGAAGATGATTAAGCTCTTTGGCGTCAGTCGATAGAGATCGAGTCATGTTTCTGATTTTCAACACGTCATGATGCTATGAGTGTTCTCTACCCTGTCTGGAATCTTTTAACAATTGACGTGAACTTCTGGCACTGTAATAAAATCGACTTGCACGTGATGGACAAACGTATATCATTGTTACGTGAGTAATAAGATGCCCCCGGAAAACATTTATCAAGAAATAACTTACACTACTTACCGAACAGGAATCTGTACCTAAAAGAAGATACTGGGAATCACGGCGCAACGCCTGTTAAGTTTTGGTCACCCTACATACGTGATCGGAGGAGGAGATTGATTGAAATTAATGTCCTGTCGCTGTAGAGATCATACTCACTCAGAACAAGCTCTGATTAGACAAGGATGGAGCTGGAAATAAGCTGTTTCCTTTCCAAATGGGTACAGTTCGGCGTAAATGTGAAATTAAGCTTCATTGCAAGCAGGGAAGAAATGAAATATAATGGAGGATCCATAAAGTTTTGTTTCCATGTGCACCTTGTATCTTAGCCAAACAGACGTCCTCAAGGTTTTTAGAATGTACAGTCGTTGCAAGCGCACTATTTTTCTAAGGTGTACAGACTAGGCATACTACTTCTGAGGATCTACAGTTCATTGTGAACGATGGCTTCTTCAGCTATTCTCCGTCAATAAAACATTCTCGGGTTTCAAGCCTCGTCAAATGGTTTACTGCCCACGAACTTTCGGCAGAGATCTCCTCTGCCACTGTCAAGTGGATGACTGTCGTGTGGTTGTCATTGTCGTGCTTACACAGCCGCGTAGTCGCTCGTGACGTCACTGCTGCTCGGTCCCGCACAAAATACGGTAACGTTTTGGCCGCGCAACCGCCGGGCCCGCTTCAATTCCCTCAACACCGGATCCCACGCTGTACTCAGCTGCAATCCACCATCTCTACTGAAGGTGTTGTCAGAAATTCTAATCTCTAAGGCCTCTTTTTATCACGCTATCCCAGAAGACATTAGTCAGTTTAATAACAGCCGTCTCATCGAATACAATTCGGTGTCCGTTTTCCAGAGCATGTTCTGCTACATCTGACTTTTCGGGATAGCGCAGACGGTAACACCTTTCATGCACTATGCGGCGCTGTTCAACAGTGCGAGCAGTCTGGCCTACATAGAACTGCCCACATCCACACGGTATCTTGTAAATTCCTGGCGTTCTGAGACCTACGTCGTCTTTCACAGATTTCATTAGTTGCCTGAAGATTGTGTCTATTTTATGCCTCCTCAGGAGCCGACTAATCTTCCCTGTTGTCGAACCATTAAACGGTAAGACGGCAACCTGCTTGGTGTCTTCTTCAAAGGTCTTCTTCCTTTGAGGCTTGGATGACACTGCTTGTGAGATCTGTTTGTTGTTGTAACCGTTTTCCTTAAAAACTTCGCTTGATTCTCTCGGCAAAACTTTGCTCAATTCTCTCGGCAAGTTTTCAGCGTCTGAGACGGTTTCAGCTCGATGTGCTAAGGTCCTCAGAACTGACTCTTTCTGTGCTGCGTGATGGAAGCTGGTGGCGTGCAGATACCGATCCGTGTGGGTGGGCTTGCCGTAAACGCTATGACCTAGAGACCCATTGGGCTTACGGCGGACATGCACACCCAATAACGGCAGGGAACCCTCCTTCTCTACTTCCATTGTGAAGTTGATGTGGTCATGGATGCTGTTGAAGTGCTCCAGGAACTCTTCTAACTTTTCTTGTCCATGTGGCCAAATGACGAAGGTATCGTCGACGTAGCGGTAAAAACAGTTCGGCTTTGCAGGGGAAACAATGAAAATCTTATAATTTTTGGTTATATGTTTGATCCTCAGGTCATACAGATGGTATTATAACAATTTTCAACTAGTTACCAAGTCACTATCAGATGATCTAAATGTGTTACGTAGCAACTTGTCACTTGAACAGGCCTGGAGAGGCGCTCATTGCATACCTCTCCGAGCCCGTTGCATACCTCTCCGGGCCCCTTCAGATGAAGAGCTACTATGTAACGTTTTCAAATCATCTGATGGTAACTTGTTAGTAAATCAAAATCGGTTAATATACCATTTGTGTTAACTGAGGCTGAAATATTCGAAGAGCGTTCAATAATTAATGCAACACATTTTTTTCTGTAATGAGGTTGGTTTCAATCAGAATTCAATTATATCATACTATTTCCCAGTCGTTTGGCTACACAATCCAGTTTTTCAACATAATCTTCGTTCATTATGACAGCCTTGCACCACCTTCCTAGGAGGGCCTGTGTGTCCGCTGGTACCACTCTACTGGTCGACATCGGAGCCATCGCCTTGCTGCATCAATAACCTCCAACCATCGTCCAAGTACTGCTTCCCGCAGAGTGCACCCTTCATTGCGCCAAACAGACGGGAGTCGGAATAATGTGAGATCCGGGCTGAACGACGGATGATGGAGAACAGTCCAGTGAAGTTTTGTGGGCTCCTCTCGGGTGCACAGACTTGTGTGAGGCCTTACGTTCTCATGGAGAAGAAGAAGTTCGTTCCCATTTGCGTGGCAGCGAGCACGCTGCAGTCGTTTCTTGAATTTCCTGGGAATAGCACTGCAGGACGCACAGCTCTGTGCAGTCGGCCGGAACGCGGGAGATCGCTTAGGTTTGAGCGACCTTGTTGTTATGATGACAGCACCTCGTCCAACGACTCACCGTGCTTTTGTTCTCAGCCTCGTCTCCTTAGATACTATGTAAGAGCATATGCTCTGATTTTCCGTCAAGAGAAACTCGATGACAGCTCTCTGCTCGGTACGCACCTCAGTTACAGACGCCATTTTGAAGGCTACTTATAGCATCGCCACCTATCGAGGATTCGTTAAGCTAAAGGGGCTTAACCGAGATTATCCTACGAATATTTTCCACCGAAGGTGTCAGAGAAAAAGATTTATTGCATCACTTATTGAATGCTCCTCGTATAATTTGAAAAAAAAAAAAAATGTTATATCTGCAAAATTTAGATCACTTGTGTGAACTCGTGGAGGTGCAAGGCTTACAACTGCACTGTTTAGCTTATTTGTGCAGGGAAGGCAGAAGGCAACAGCAGGGAGACGTCACACAGGATGAAGCCGCGCACCACAGCGCGCAGCCAAACGTAAGCATTCCACTGGCTTCTGCAACCCACAAACACTAATGACCCGCCACTCAACTTCCCAGTGCTACCGCTTCCAGTGCGCCTCGTCTCCCTTCCTTCTTCAACGCCCAGGGGAAAATAACTGCACACGGCTGTCTCCTAGAGCGACTTTCACACTTTCTTGGTACGACAGTTTAATGTCGAGTTCGGCACATCCGAAAAGTCGGTTCATTAAACATGACCATACAGCTCAGAAGTAGAGAAGTGCTTGATTTTCAAAAGTCTCGCCGGGTAAACGCTTTTGAGGTAAGATCAGCAGTTTCGAAACGTGGGCTTGGATGTGGCTCACATCAGCGAAAAGACAGCGCTCTTTGAAAGAAGCACACTGATTCCTGGAAGATTGCGAGTACTCATTCGTATTTGTTTTGGTCGCCTGCGTTTGACTTTGCGATAAGAGCAGATAGCGCGTTATCAGCTGCATAGCCAATTACTCCAGGACCAGCTGCCTCTGTAGTACGCTAGCAGGAGCTCCAGATTGCTGTTGCACTGCCGCTTCCTTAAAGTTTATTTTAGTGCTGCTTGGGAAAGATGCATGGGAGAGGAGACTGGGGATGGTCGACGCGTTTGCTTTTTTACGCAACATGCGGGAGTGATTGGGAATGTTACTAGTGCACGAGGAAGACGTGCGAGATAGCAGAGTAATTAGGCGCCCGTCTCGTCATCGACGAAAATTCCTCGGGACTCAGAATGAACCGAAGAGTTTAATTTGCGTGTGGTTTGCTTGGATCATTGAAGATGGGATGGACGAATAAGGGAATAAGGAAGATTGCGGTTTAACGTCCCGTCGACGATGAGGGCATTAGGGCCGTCCACAAGCTCGAGTTGGGAAAAGATGAAAAAGGAGATAGGCTGTTTCATTTTAAAAGGGATCATCCCGATAATTGCCTAAGACGATTTAGGAAAACCACGAAAATAAGTCTGAATGTTCAAACGGGAATTCGAACCGCCGCCACCTCGAGTGTGAAACAAGTATTTGAACACTGCGCTACCTCGCTTGGTAGTGAGTCAAGTAGATCATCAATCCTTTTCGCGCGTTCCATCAATCATAAACGACCGCCAGTGTATTGAGCTTCAGCGCGTTCCATTCTTGGCTACAGAAATTTACGAGAACCGCGCTGATACTACTCTCAAGCGCAAGAAAGGCAAGAAATGGGAAAAAGTAGTCTGCAGTCGCTAACACAGTTGTAGCCGTGTGCGTACATTGTAGGAATCTCGCGTTGACATTGTAGGCAAGGCCGTAGTGGAGACGATTATGCAGATTATGCATCGTCTTCTTCGAACGGTCTGAATACGAACTTGCAGGGAAGCAGATATTGAGGCACGACCCGGCATTCGATTCTCTGCATTTGCAGGCATTCCAAACTTATGGTAATACCGAGGATAGCGTCCTTTACAAACGCCGATATATCACTGCATGGCACTTGCCATCTACACTATGTGATCAAAAGTATCCCGACACCCCCAAAAACAAACGTTCTTCATATTAAGTGCATTGTGCTGCCACGTACTCCATATCAGCGACCTCAGTAGTCATTAGACATCGTGAGAGAGCAGAATGGGGATCTCCGCGGAACTCACTGACTTCGATTGTGGTCAGATGATTGGGTGTCACATGTTTTATACCTCTGTATGCGAGGTTTCCACACTCCTAAACATCCCTAGGTCCACTGTTTCGATGTGATGGTGAATCGGAAACGTGGACACGTACAGCACAAAAGCGTACAGGCCGATCTCGTCCTTTGACTGACGGAGACCGCCGACGGTTGAAGGGGGTCGTGATGTGTAATAGGCAGACACCTATCCAGACCATCACACAGGAATTCCAAACTACATCAGGATCCACTGCAAGTAATGTGACAGTTAGGCGGGACGTGAGAAAACTTGAATTTCATTGTCGAGCGGCTGTTCCTAAGGAACACATGTCGCCGGTAAATGCCAAATGACGCCTCGACTGGTGTAAGAAGCGTAAACATTGGACGATTGAACAGTGGAAAAACGTTGTGTGGAGTGACGAATCACAGTACACAATGTGGCGATCCGATGGCAGGGTGTGGATATGGCGAATGTCATTTGCCAGCGTGTGCTGTCCCAACAGTAAATTTCGGAGGCGTTGGTTTTATTGTGTGGTCGTGTTTTTCTTGGAGGGGACTTGCCACCCCTCGTTGTTTAGCGAGGCACTATGACAGCACGGGCCGACATTGATGTTTTAAGCACCTTCTTGCTTCCCACTGTTGAACAATTCGGGGATGGCGATTGCATCTCTCAACACGATCGACCACCTGTTCATAATGCACGGCTTGTTGCGAAGTGGTTACAGGACAATAAGTTTCCTGTAATGGACTAGCCTGCACGGAGTCCTGACCTACAGAACACCTCTGGGATGTTTTGGAACACCGACTTCGTGGCAGGCCTCACCGACCGACATCGATACCTCTCCTCAGTGCAACACTCAGTGAAGAATGAGCTGCCATTCCCCAACAAAACCTACCAACACCTGATTGAACGCATGCCTGCGAGACTGGAATCTGTCATCGAGGCTAAGGGTGGGCCAACACCATATTGAATTCCAGCATTACCGATGGGGGGCGCCACAAACGTCTAAGTCATTTTCAGCCAGGTGTTCGGATACTTTTGATCACGTAGTGTATGAATTCACGTAAAAGCAAAATGTCGCTGTTCATTGACTCACATTCCTGTTGCCTAAGAGATGATCTGGTGTTTGGGGTAAATTATCGAGCTACTTCATGCTTCTTTAAATCATAGCCGGCCGAAGTGGCCGTGCGGTTCTAGGCGCTGCAGTATGGAACCGCGAGACCGCTACGGTCGCAGGTTCGAATCCTGCCTCGGGCATGGATGTGTGTGATGTCCTTAGGTTAGTTAGGTTTAGGTAGTTCTAAGTTCTAGGGCACTAATAACCTCAGAAGTTGAGTCCCATAGTGATCAGAGCCATTTGAACCATTTTTTTTTAAATCATATGCAGAAAGTTGGGCTAAAAGGAAATCAGTGATAAAACAAATACTTTCTTGCGATCACGACTGCTCTTCAGGGCAACTCTCAGCGGAAAGATACCGAGAAGTGACGGGAGAACATATTGGTTTCAACAATTGACTGGCCAATCAATCGTTAGAATGAAACTCGTCTCTGCAGTGACGTCAGTTATGTGATTGTTTCCCACGCACTCTTCTAATTTCAATGAGTTCACTTAATTCGAGACAAGAGCCTCATCTCTGAGGTTACGTCAGTTACATGAATGGTTCAAAAATGGTTCAAATGGCTCTGAGCACTATGGGACTTAACATCTGAGGTCATCAGTCCCCTAGAACTTAGAACTGCTTAAACCTAACTAACCTAAGGACATCACACACATCCATGCCCGAGGCAGGATTCGCACCTGCGACCGTAGCGGTCTCGCGGTTCCAGACTGACGCGCCTAGAACCGCTTGGCCACACCGGCCGGCAGTTACATGAATGCTTTCACTCTTGTCTCTAGGTAGGAGTGCGTTACTTACATACTAGTGCAGCGTTTTCGACTACACATAAGCAATGACTAGTGTTGTCAACCTTATAGAGTCAAATAACTTTTCTGATTTCAAGAAGAGATAAATAAAAAGCATATTTGCAAAAATGAAGTATTTTCAAAATTTATGTGTTTGTTTACTTCACGCCTTAACAATCAATTATTGGTTGGAGTTAAAGTTAAGTTGTAAATTTAATTTTATGTTTAAATAAATGAACAATTTCTTTTTCAATTTAAATTTACCGAAGCTATATGTCTCTCTTACCGCCAGTTTGCGCTTATGCCGCTAATCCTGTTCCGATAAATGCTGCGCTGACGTTTCATTGTATTGTGACTTAATCACTTGATTCGTAAGCATAGAATGCCACTTTTTCGCGATAAAGGTATGTCATCATTTGTTAAGTTTCTTTGGCTCTGAGCACTATGGGACTTAACAGCTATGGTCATCAGTCCCCTAGAACTTAGAACTAATTAAACCTAACTAACCTAAGCACATCACACAACACCCAGTCATCACGAGGCAGAGAAAATCCCTGACCCCACCGGGAATCGAACCCGGGCGCGGGAAGCGAGAACGCTACCGCACGACCACGAGCTGCGGACTAAGTTTCTTTGCATGGTTAACCAGCCGTAACATTCACCGAGACGAGTGTAGGGAAACTCTCTAAAAACCGTACTCAGACTGACGACAGAACCGACAAAAAGGCTGCAGACACTGTAATTTGAAAGAATGAATAATTCAGTCAATATGCAAAACTCCAAACAGGCCGTAGCTGTTGTTTTCATTCCCTTGCTTCCACAGACGTGTTTCACTCGAAAGAAATGAATGACTAATAATGGAACTGATGTAGGAGTATAAAACTACAACAGAGTGAATCGACTGTTTTCGTTCTACTGTTCCGATGGACTGGTTTAACTCAAAAGAATGAATGACTAATTAAACCGATACGTGAAACTACCAGTGACTGAATCTGTTTTCTAACAACCTACTTAATTGAATGGTTTCATTCAGCTGTTCCCATCACTACCTCCAAACATGCGCTGCTTGCGTTCCGAAAGTATAGAAAACGGCAACAACCTTTTTTTTTTCACATTCTGGCAAGAAGAGTGTCCATTTGTTTGTTTGTAATTCATACAAATCCACAGTTTTATTCCGATCTTAACGAAATTTTGCACACTTTACCTTCAAGGGAAGAGGCAGATCAATGTCTACGTAAGAGTTCGTAATCGGATTTAAAACATATATGCATGTAATCTAGAAAGAGGAAAGGCTGTTACCAAAAAACTCTAAGTTCTTGGCCGATTTAATTCAAATTCCTACATTAATGTGAAACAATGAAGAAGAATATTATTGAAAATTAAATGCCTAACAAACTAAATATATCGTGGTAAAATGACCGTAATTCCTATCGCGAGAATAAATTATAGAGGTAACACCTCATCAGAAAGCTCCAGAACCTGACAGAAACGTGATTGCAAACTGTCATCTATTGATTAGTTGCCGTTGTTTAATATGGCATATACCCTGTAAGATATTTTACTCCGTGTTTCACAAGTAATTGCAGTGTCATACAAACGCCGAGGCAAGTTGTGGATATAGTACCAAAACAAAAGTCGTAGATCGCGGGCCAATCAAAAGATCGGACAGAATCCGAGAGTTCCAGACCTTTCGAAGAGTTCGAGTCGTGCTCAAACACAGCCCTACTTCAAATAGTGAAAACTGAGCTGAAACAATAGAAGATGAATTCTTCAAAAACACAATGAGATACTTATCGCAAAACGTAATAAAGATGGCGCAATTAATTACCTTTTCACATAAGTGAAGACGTATTCATTCGTCGCATTCCGATGACACAGTCTAAACCGATAGAAGTTTCCCATGCCGCTATCGTTCCCTATGAGTATCAACAAGGTACAGGGCCAATCACTTTGTGTGGCAGACATTGAACATCCCGGGCAACGCCGGGCACTGTAGCTATTTAATCATAAAGCTAAATCTAGTCATATATTCTTGACATTGTCAAGCTAAGAAGCGATCTAAGGCAGAAACAGAAGAACAAACAGCCTTTACTGTGATAATCATTTTCAGCAAACTACGTTGCCGTCATCAGATCTTCTGCACCAAATTTCACCGAATCTTCACCAAATGCATCTTATATCGTTATCATATCACAGAACGATGTTTAATGAACGTGTGAATAACAGTATATCAGCAAATGGAGTATAAAATAATTACATAAAACAACGTACATAGTGCACTGTTTATACAAGCTCATGTTTGTAAAGTGGCAGAATGAAGACTCCATTCTGATAACATATGAATATGAGCTTGTATAATCAGTTCTCAGCGCCGGCCGCGGTGGTCTCGCGGTTCTAGGCGCGCAGTCCGGAACCGTGCGACTGCTACGGTCGCAGGTTCGAATCCTGCCTCGGGCATGGATGTGTGTGATGTCCTTAGGTTAGTTAGGTTTAAGTAGTTCTAAGTTCTAGGGGACTGATGACCACAGCAGTTGAGTCCCATAGTGCTCAGAGCCATTTGAACCATTTTTGAGCCAATCAGTTCTCATGTTCATGAAATATCGTTCTGTGATACGATGCGATATAAGATGCATTTGGTCAATATTCGGTGAAACGAGTGCAGAAAATCCGATGATGGCAACGTAGTTTCTTGAAACCTGTCATCACAGTAAAGGCTGTACAAGAGCGATTTTGGCCGTTTCAAGTTGTACTTCTGTTTCTGCTAAATTTAGTTCTTGTTAATGAAAAACGGTTATCCCATTCTACTCATTAGGGAGAATGCTAGATAGTCCATGGCGCAAGGGTTACAATCACGCTCGGAATACGGAAAGCGCTCAGAACTCCAGGTGGAGACAGCTGAGGCACGACTAGTATTAGATTTTCAGAGTCTCTGGAGATACTGTCTGCTAAAAGTTAAAGATATTATTGTAATGTTATAGTGAAAGCCCTTATTTTCAAGGCACAGATGAAACGAGAGAGAGCTGCGCATAACCATTTAAATGCCAGTATGGGGGGGGGGGGGGGGGGAGGGGGAGACTGAGCCAACCGAATAGCGACGTATCTTCTACCGTGTGGTGGCGCTAGTTGGGTACGTGTTTAACCGCAGTGTAAAAGAATTAGGTCCTGCGACTCTGCCATGCCGTTAGTAAAACAGCTACACTGCGCCCCAAAATGTCCGGTAGATGTGCTGTCGGTTGACGGGAGAACCCTCGGGCATGGGTGTGTGTGTTTGTCCTTAGGATAATTTAGGAAGCTTAGGGACTGATGACCTTTCCTGTTAAGTCCCATAAGATTTCACACACATTTGAACATTTTTTTGACGGGAGAACGGCAATCTGGCGGGCATTTTGGCGCGCAGTATGGCTGTTTTACTAACGGCATGGCACAGTCGCAGGTCCTAATTCTTTTACTCTGCGGCTAAAGTGGTGCCGTGACCAGGACCCGCGATAACCCAGGTGACATAAAAAACATAGAATGGTTGACATACAAAAGGTAACAAAACAAAGAATAAATGATCTGCGCTTCGCGCGAATAAACCCAGCGCCTGTGGCGGCGCGCACGGAACTACTGACGCTCGCGCGCGCGCGAATGGTAGACCGCTGCGGGTCGCTACACGTATTTGTTGTCTTTCTGCGTAAGTTGACTTTTGGTTTCCTGGTTGGGGTAGGTCCCTGACGGTTTCAACTGCCACACATGATTGCCTCTTGTTTCATTTGTGTCTTGAAAAAGACGGGGTGTAAGTTATTTGAACATTCAGTACTTTGGGAGAAGCTCAGTTTCATATTCGTAAGGCTGGTGAACTTTTTTTTTTTGTCTTGCTGTCTCTTGGCGAGTGATATAACTTAATATCGTCGGTAGTCCTCCACGATTCGGATACGCCGTAACTTGCCGGACCTGTGACAGAAGTGCGTTCGACGGCTGTCTGCTGGAGTTGAGTCGGACAGATCTGGCGCAGAAGCGTGTCCTTCCTGTGTTCAGCTTACGTAACTCTGCGAGCTACGGGCGCATTTGTTTACATAATGCTTGCGTAACTGGAACGAGCAGTATATTTTCCCTCTGCGCCCGCGATTACGATGTTAACAGGTAGAAGTGCCGGTGCTGTAGTAACTCTGTGCTTTCGCCAGTCCTTTGAAGACGTTCCGTGCTGCCGCAGAGACTACAGAACGGTGCTGTGCTCTTGTTGTCTTTTAGGACATTCGGAGCCGTCCTCGCTATGCTCCGGAAACTTCCAGCGCTCAACCCACGTCGAGCTGTTTTGTTGCATGCGAGCAGTCTGGGCCCTGGGCTAAATCTAGTGTGGCCGCTCCAGTACTTTCTCTCTCTGTGACAATGATGTTCTGCCTCGCATTTTCCTCCGTGTCATCTAACTTTTCGCGGGGTGTTCACCAAGTCTGGAGCAATGTAGCTACAGGAAGAGAATATTCATAATGTTTTCCTTATGATTATTTCGTCAAGGAGGGACGTAAAATACTACTAAAATAACTACCCTACTGATACATCGTACAACTGCTTGCGCTAGCCTAATTATATGTTGCTTGGTTCAGAATGGTTCAAAAGGCTCTGAGCACTATGCGACTTAACTTCTGAGGCCATCAGTCGCCAAGAACTTAGAACTAATTAAACCTAACTAACCTAAGGATATCACACACATCCATGCCCGAGGTAGGATTCGAACCTTCGACCGTAGCGGTCGCTCGGTTCCAGCCTGTAGCGCCTAGAACCGCACGGCCACTCCGGCCGGCTATATGTTGCTGCACGCCTTTTTAACAACTATACTTTTCTTTCTGCCTCTCTAGAAATGGTCTGTTTCTTGTGCACAGGAACACACAAAGCTCAGATTTTTTTCCCCAGTACAGATTTCCGTTGAGGTTTGCTACAGCCTACACAGATTGTACCTGACTGTTTATTTGAACTTAGATATGGCTTCCTCAAATGCCATAGAGTATGAAATACTGCTTGTTTTAAAGATAGTAACTATTTCAGCTGTATTAAAAAATTATTCACTTTGACAATGCACTCAGAAGTGTAAATAAATGTCCTAACACAAAGAAGTAAACCTACGCCCATACAAGGCGAATTTGAATTTCACTGACGAACTGTCAGAGTTCGTTAAACTACGAACTTTACTAGGTATTGCAACAGTTTTCTATGTTTCAATTCGGGAAACTTAATGTATATTAGACGTCCAGTAGGTACATTTTCTTTAAAGCAATAAATGAAAACATTGGCCTCCATGACTACTACAGACAGCCGACCGCTGGTGGCCGAGCGGTTCTGGCGCTACAGTCTGGAACCGCGTGACCGCTACGGTCGCAGGTTCGAATCCTGCCTCGGGCATGGATGTGTGTGTTGTCCTTAGGTTAGTTAGGTTTAAGTAGTTCTAAGTTCTAGGGGACTTATGACCTCAGCAGTTGAGTCCCATAGTGCTCAGAGCCAACTACTACAGACTGTATACCGCCAATAGTGTGGACGAACCGAAGGAAGTCGGACTCGCTTCACTGTGTTGAAACCTATGGACTTACCATTGACAAGTCGCATCACTCGCACCAAATGTATGGCGACCTGTTCAACCTATAAGAAAATGCAGTAGAACATTGGAAATAACGGGTTCCTAATATGGGAAAACTCAGCCAGTGGCCGTATTAAACGCTTTGCATTTGCCTGTTTGACTTCATTTCCACCACGAACACTACCCTCAAAACTGTGAAGTGTTGTACTGTGTAATTTCTTTAGGCGGGTCGCGATGTGTTCCAATCCATATAGTCTATAAATAAAATGGCGGCGGAGTAAATAATTTGCAATGTGGTACAGAATACAGAAATGAAACAAAGCACCAAAACCGTAAAATATTTTAGTATTCTATTCATTGGAAGAGCCTCTTACAAAATATCTAGTCAGTTCAAAAGATATGGCGTTAAATTAAGTATTACACACAAAAAAACAATATGCTCTTCCTCTCAGTTTCACCAGACATTCGCAATCACGTATTTACAAGATCACATGTCCATATGTTCCCTGTTTTTATGTAGGTAGAACAGGCGGATCATTTGCCATATGATATAAAGCTCACATCTCAGCTTTACATTAAAATATACACTATAAATCTGCACTTGGCAACTCACCTTTATGACAGCAAATACGGCCTTCCAGGCATCAATAAAGATCTCTTAATCTACTTTAGGCAACCCTCAAGCACGAAACGCAATATACTATAGCCACTATAAATATGCAAGACAACAAATTCTAGTCAACTAACATGGTGAAGGGACAGACAGGCAGATAGCCAATACGACAGGTTACTTGTTTTATTCTGATGTTGTTCCTAGTTAGACGCACGTGGCAAAGGCTGGATATCATTTTATTTTTGACTTGGGCATAGCTTTTCTGGTTTCTGACCGTTGCTTTTTCGCAATGTAATTTTACGGCTTATCAAAATTTCATTCTGATGAAGACCCCCTTAGTAGGTGTCGAAAACTAGGTTAATGTACCTAACCGTTATTTGCAACCGGTTGGCTGTATAATATGTTGAAATTAATATACGGTTGCTGAGTAACAGCCATGTGTAAAAGTGTAATATTTCTCTATTTACTAATTACTGTCAATACTACGGCCTCAGAAGAAGTGATGAATACAATTCTCGTATTCCTGTCTCAAACATAAATACACCCTCTCGTCTTCCATCTTATTCCGCTGACTGTGGTCTCTCTCTCGTGCTGTCCGCCCCCCCCCCCTTCCCTTTAAGCCATTCCCACATCGCACTTACTGTCACTTTGCAGTAGGTTGTGTTTCATTTCAGTTATCATCATCTTCATAGCAAACATTCGTTGTCGAGTAGGTTTGTCTTCCAATCATCGGAGAGTCCGGACGTGACTGTACAATTCAGTGCGAGAGGTACACAGTTTGCCGCATTGATGACAGGCGTTCCTAGGTGGAGCATCGTTTATTCTTTCTTTTAATCTCAATATTTGCTGTTATTATCTGCTGTTTCCTTGAAAAGAAGTGCCCCCGATGGACTAGTGATTTCCAGGAAGAACGGTCAAGGGCTGAGGACTCCCAATTTTAACACTAATGTGACATATCTTCATGTTATCTTAAACTGATATTTAAATTGTTTCCTCAGACCTCCGACACATCGTTTGACCCCTGTTAACTCAGAGTAAAACACTTGTTTGAGAGTGCTATTATTGAGCTTACGGGCTACAAGTCTTGCTCATCGTAACTGGCACTTAAAATCATCACTTTGTATGCCAGCTGTATATTCAAGGATGCTGACAATGGCGCGTCGATCTTGTTGTATTGTACACAGAATCCTCCTCAGGCATCCTGCTGTTGATAATGTTCGAGCTTTCTGAAGTGCCGTCTGTAACAGATCCAGGCTTCAGATCCATGAAGCAATGTGGGAATTAAAACTGAATTGTATATGAGTTCCCGGGCACATAGCGAGTCGCGAAAGCGAAGTGGCTGAAGCGGCTGCCAACGAGGCATGCTTGCTTCCTGCCTCCTCCTGCTCGCTGTTCAGTCCCCATGCAGGCCGTCACTTCGGCTTCACTTGTGACCAGGAAGGCCAAGTGTTGTTGGGAGACTCAGTGGCTGGAACTAAGGAGTGATAAACTACGTTCCGTAAAACCGTCAGCGCGAGCGTGGTTTACAACCTTCCGCCCGCGACGGACTGAAGAAGTAGCCCTTACACGGCTTACAGTTGAATATTGCCTGTAGACACATGCCTTCCTCTTCCCTAGCGAGGAACCCCCAGTATGTCACAGATGCGGGACACAGCTATGAGTACGACATATTTGAGTGTGTTTTATATGACAACCTGAGGCTTGATCTGGTTCTCCAACAGGATCTGTCCTCTATTTTAACTCATAACGAGGCGAGTGATGTTAGTGTTTGTGTAAGATTTTGTGTGGGGTCCGAAATTCCTCCCAAAATATTGGGTGTGGGATTTTAATGTGTCACAGGGTGGCTCGGTCACTCATTATTTATAAGTGTCATCCACCCACAGTCACCTGTCTCATTTTTAACTGTATCTTTACTGGTATATTATCCACGATATTATCTAATTACTCTGCCGTGTCACGTCGGTATTTTATTACAGGCTTGTCTGAAGCTCACCTTTTCGGGGTTTCTTCCAGTTATTGTGGAGAAATAAAAACTTAATTTTCCGCTGTAGTGTTGTTTTTAATAGATTTTCACCGTGCCCGTCGGTACAACATTAATGGAACGGCGCTCGTGATCTTGCTGTTAGCGTCCTCAGCCATAAAACATCATCACTTGTATACGAGGAACTGTGTGTTAGCATTGACATCGTGCTTGTGAATAATCTCGCAAAGGATGGTGAAGTACGATTAATTTTGTATTGAGTATCCAAATATTTTCACCTGTGAGAGGATGCTGACATGGTAAGGAAAGGTGTTAGTTACTTGCAGAGTCACTCCGCCGATGGTGACACTGATATTTCTTTGTCCTAAATAAGGTGCTTTTGGATGAAGGCTCTGTGGTTTGCTGGTATTCGGTTTGAGAACAATTTTTTTGTAGACTGCTGGAAACTCATTCAGAATTAACACTATTTTTTCTTCGGACTGAGGTACAACTGTATAATCATCAGCATACTGTAACTCAACGAATGGTGCAGAAAACTACTTTTAGACGGCTCAGATTAAACAGTTTCTCATCTATTGTCTTATTTAACTGTATTCCTCGTGGAAGATCATCTTTGCCTATCCGCGTGACGTACGAGGTAAATAATACGGGGATAATCACGCATCCTTAATTAAAAATGGAATGAATCACCAACAGAGTCGTTATGCATGCATAAACTAAAATAATATGATGTTAATACTGGATTATAGTCTCACCAAGTATAAATTACACACTACGCAATAGAAGCTGTAAATTATAACGAGTGTTTTGAGTCACTATGTGTGTTAAAATCACGTGAACTCTTGTGTTGGTTATGTACGGGTGTCAACCAAAAATTGCTAACTGCCACTCTACTACGTATTTCTTTATTTTATTTCGTCAATCTATGTAGACGGAGATAATACGGAATTCCTTACTACATCACATTACTGTAACATAGGTTAAATATGTTTCATTTGAGTCATGTAGTACTGCCGAAAACATACTATATCGTTCGAAATGTAAGGGAGAATGAGAAACGTTTTCACTATCGCAGGAAACGAATGTTGTGTGGTCAGACACAGGTGATATGTTACAGTACTTTTGTCTCGGTAATTCCGACTGAGACAATACTCTCGTAAGGCAGACAACTGCATCGTTCTACTACAGTTAGGTGAAAAACTGAAGTAGTAGCTCTGAAACGCATTGGACAGTAATTATAAGACGAAATGTTATTAATCTCTATTTATAAAAGGCAATGACCCGACTGACTCATTCATTCACCCATCATCGCCCCGCACAAACAACTATGGATAGAAACTTGAAATTTGCAGAGGATGTTGATCTTATACTGTAGGCGTCGTTTAAGAAAGTTTTCCGATATTTCACTCCTATATGGGTGAAACAGGCGATGAAATGTTTTAAGAAAATATTTCACTGTGAAAGCATTTTTAGAGCTAAATCTTTGAAAATTGGCATTTGGCTTCTCTGTTCGAAATAGAAAAATACGTGTTTCACTGTTTTTGAATATTCAACACCTAAGGGGGTGAAACAGGGCCATATTGACTCACTGACACATCATTGCCCAGTCCAAACCTCTAAGGACAGAAACTTGAAATTTGGAGATGTTGTTGATCTTATACTATAGGCATTGTTGAAAATTCTGTGCTCAAGGGGGTGAAATAGGGGATGAAAGGTTTTTAAAATTATGTCCCCTTTAAAACAATTTTGAAGTTACAGCTACAAAAATATTTGGTTTCTCAGTCAGAAATAAAAAGAAATACGTTTAGGTAAGCACTAATGGAGTAAAATAGTGGGTAAGCGTCTATTTTAAAATAAAACATTATTAAAGAACCACTAAAAGCATTTTAAAAGCTACATCTACGAAAATTAGTATTTTACTTATCGGTTAGAAATAAAAGAATGCGTGTTTCACTGTTTTTTCGAAATTTAACCCCTAAAGAGTGAAATAGGGGACGAAAATGTTTAAGAAAATACTTCGTTATGTTAAAAAACTTCTAAAGCTGAATCTTTGAAAATTGTTGTTTCATTTCTCTGTTATATATAAATAAATATCAGAATCGCTTTTTGGTCAGAAGTGGATTCGGAAAGACTATGCTTCCACGTCCTTAGCTAGCATGAATTCCTTAGAAGGTGCTGTAGTTTGTGAAGAACATAAAAATTCGATTAAAGAAAAACAAAAAACGCGCTGCAGACCATACAATCTACGCGAGCGAAGCAACGGGCGCTAAGATAGTAAAATATATCGCTAAAATAGAGATGAACAACAATGCTCGCCTCAAGGCAATCCGTTGTTCTAATATATTAGAACCCCCGCCCCGTTCCGTTTCCTTGCTCCCACACCTCCTTTGTTTTATCAAGGCCTCCTCATCTTGCCTGTAATATGGGAAGCATTCGACATCGGTTCTCTTGCACGGGATCGCAAACATGACTTCTTATCTTTTCATCGCGCAGCCGCCCCTTTTTCTCCTTTCACACACACACACACACACACACACACCATCTTCCGGAAGCGCAGTGCCGCCACGCGCGGTCCGTCTGCGGCGGCCATCGATCCGGAGGTTGGTGACGTCACGGCGGGGCTCCGTGAGTCACGCGCCTGGCCGGCTGGCGCGCAGCCAGAGAGAGCCCAGGCGTGCCTGGAGTACTCCACGGGCCGCTGGAAGCCACGGCGCATCAGCTGCCGAGCCCCGCGGCTGTCACACTCTCCGCCATTCATATGTGCATAGCTGAACTTCCTTCCCACGGCATACGTTTACAAGCTAAACGTCACGGTATGCCTTTGTACCGACCGCACTCTAACCGGAGAAAATACTGGTAACCTGGAACTTCCTGGCAGATTAAAACGGTGTGCCCGACCGAGACTCGAACTCGGGACCTTTGCCTTTCGCGGGCAAGTGCTCTACCATCTGAGCTACCGAAGCACGACTCACGCCCGGTCCTCACAGCTTCTGGATACTGGTAACCTCTTTGAAACGGCCCACTGGTCACTACGAAGTGCTGTGCATGCTTAGAACTGGCAACAACCCGCCATGTGACCCACCACCGCTGATATTAAGTCGTAGCAGTCAAGTAATATGTTTGTGTCAGGCGGTTGTATGGAATCCTTGGAGTAAGATGGCAGTTTACATCGTCCACTCACATTAACCCATTAATTACCAATTTTTTTCTTCGATCTACATTTATTTCTAGGTTGCCTTATTGACTCGGAGACTGCGAAAAGGACTGTGAAAAGGTCTGTGAAATAAGAAAAAAAGAAACTTGAAGAAATCTCTATATTTTAAGCGTTCCATATTTCAGTCTCTTTTTACACTTTCTTTGATTTTTTGCGCCGAACAACAAAGCATTATATATGGAGCCCCACGTTGCAGACACGGCATTCCTTCTATGAATTTTTCTTGCAAATTTCACATTTCCTGTGTGACCCCAATGTCCAGCGTTCAATCACGTGCCCTGTTCAAGACGTCCTGATTTCAAATGGAACACGTGAAGTGGATAGATGCCTTCGGGTATGATGGATGTCCTGGATCAGAAACAGCGTATGACTGAGCACGATATGCCCTTGTCACCATCCTTCTAAAGTAGAGCAGTGGAGTATTACCATTCGTGAGATAGTAGATGACGGGAAGAGTTCATCGCCCTTAGTTTGAATCCCAAAACTCACTGGTTTCCCGCAAATGAACTGTTTTAAATAATGGTGTCCGAACCATACTTTTATCAACGCTAAGGCTATAAAAAAAACCTTGAAATTTCACGAAATTCTCATTCAGCAAATCCATCTTGGACGAATTTTCAAAAGCTTATGCCTTTCGTCAGCTAGTATTCTGTTCAGACGTGTGTTATTATTGAAATGAAGGTGGCGCTGGTTTTCTAGATATCTTTTGTGGCTCATACGCACCTTATATCAATATTGGACGTTTCCAATGTAAATGAAAGTCAGTTCTTGTTCATCAAAAAAATTCTTCACAGCAATCGACTGCCGACTTTACTGTTAGTGCTGCTACCAAATGGCATTTGAGCTTTCCAGTTTCTGCTAGATCGTCATGGGTTTTACTGTAGGTTGCTTCCTCTGTTTTTGAATTAGCAGTGATACTAGCTTTTATTTATTTCTTGAGATGGCCTGCATTTTCCTCGTCCTCACTTTCTTCATTAGTACTTCCAAGGTACTTGGAGCATCAGTTGGAGGACTATCTTGCAATATATTTTCGTCGACGCCATCACAGTCAGACATCTACTTCTCCCTCACCATCAGGTGCCATGAAATTGAGGGCGATTTACAATGTCTTAAATTTCCAGTATAGAAAGTGCTTTACAGTGACTCATTGTGCCTGGGGAGAAAAGAAAAACCAAACGTTGTTTTGTGCCGAACTAGCCAAGAGCCCCAAATATGGATCGAAATTCGGAGAGCTCTCATAGGAAAATGAAACAGCCTTTGGAAATAAATAATCGATCAACGTAAAACCATTACAGGAGATGCCAGTACAGATTCCCACAGTTATTTTCATGTTAATACAAGTTACGCTGTTTTGAAATTGTTCAACATTTGTAAAGCTCAGAAACAACTTCCTCACTCAAACAGTCCTGTGCAGTTCTCACTCCTTTAACAACATATGACTAAGAATCAATGCACAAGCCCGACAAACGTCTAGACAACATTACAAGATAGTAACAATAACAGTTTAACCAACATAATTACGAATACAGAATTTTCATTACAAAGACGAATCTCCAAATGGGGACCATGACAGTTGATTGGTTAATGTGACCACCTGTCAAAAGCCTGAATAACCAACTTTCGCAACCCGGACCACTGCGATCATGCAGGGTGCAGGAAAAAAGTCGTGAGGTTCTGGAAGGTACTGAAAGGTATATGGAGCCGTGGCAGATTCCAGTGTCGTGGCCATCTGCACCAGCTTACTCAGTTAGCGATGCGATCCATGGCGCGTACACCCTGATCGCGGTTTCTGATAGATTCTCGACTGGATCCAAATCCGGGGAGTTTGGTGGCCCGGGGAGTACGGTACACTCACGCTGCTCCTCTCCGAACCACATACGTACACTGCGAGCTGTGTGACACGTTGAATAGTTCTGATGGTAGATGCCATCGTGGCAAGGTTCAAAATGGCTCTGAGCACTATGCGACTTAACTTCTGAGGTCATCAGTCGCCTAGAACTTAGAACTAATTAAACCTAACTAACCTAAGGACATCACACACATCCATGCTCGAGGCAGGATTCGAACCTGCGACCGTAGCGGTCGCTCGGCTCCAGACTGTAGCGCCTAGAACCGCACGGCCACTCCGGCCGGCTCGTGGCAAGGAAAAACAGACTGTTTGTAGGGGTGGACATGGTCTTCAGGAATAGATGCATACTTGTGTTGATCCATTGTGCCTTCCAGAATGACGATATCACCCAGGCAATGCCACCAAAACATTTCCCACACCATAACGCTTCCTTCTTCGGCCTAGACGCTTCCGACGATTGTTACAGGCTGTTTGCTTCCAGACGTCTCTGTCCAAAGTGGCATAAAACGTGGGTCGTGTTGTGTCTAGACCATACAGCCTAGACACAATGCTGTAGCCGATAGGGCACGCAAGGCTAACGCAGACGGGCGTGAAGTCTGGAACATGAGAACTTATAATTGAATAAGAAGAAAAGTACGTAGATGCTTGTTACTTAACTTTTAATTAGTCCTTGGAATACATCTCTCTTGAATATTAGTAAGCTATAGGCACTGATACAAATGGCGCCTTGCTAGGTGGTCGCCAGTTAACTTAGCAGAGGGCTATTCTACTGTCTATCTCTCGGCAAATGAGAGCAAGGCTTAGCACGTCCAATCGCTAGCTATGTTGTCCGTACAACTGGGGGCGAGGTCTCCTCAGTCTCTCGAGACCTGCCATGTGGTGGCGCTAGGTTTGCGATCCCACAGTGGCGACAAGCGGGTCCGACATGTACTACAGGACCGCGGCCGATTTAAGTTACCACCTAGTAAGTGTGGTGTCTAGCGGTGACACCACAGGTCGTCTGAAAGGACCAGCTGTGGCCACTCAGTGGACGTTCCGTTGCGGTATTGGTGTGCAAACAGCCTTCGTAGTCGATGAACAGCAATCAGCAGGGTTGCATTAACCGGGCGCCTGCTGAGGAGGCCAGTACGAGCAACCTTCACTGAGGAGACGTTGTAGGTTGCCCCTTGATTCATCTGGACGGTCAGTAGCTCAACAGTTGCACGTCTATCCGCGCGTGCACTTCTCCGTAGCCGTCGTTCACCCGTGTTATCTATGGCCCGTGGTGCACCAAAGTTGCCTCGGCGTTGGTGCGTCAGCACATACAGGGTGTTACAAAAAGGTACGGCCAAACTTTCAGGAAACATTCCTCACACACAAATAAAGAAAAAATGTTATGTGGACAAGTGTCAGGAAACGCTTAATTTCCATGTTAGAGCTCATTTTAGTTTCGTCAGTATGTACTGTACTTCCTCGATTCACCGCCAGTTGGCCCAATTGAAGGAAGGTAATGTTGACTTCGGGCCCGCATCTCGTGGTCGTGCGGTAGCGTTCTCGCTTCCCACGCCCCGGTTCCCGGGTTCGATTCCCGGCGGGGTCAGGGATTTTCTCTGCCTCGCGATGGCTGGGTGTTGTGTGCTGTCCTTAGGTTAGTTAGGTTTAAGTAGTTCTAAGTTCTAGGGGACTGATGACCATAGATGTTAAGTCCCATAGTGCTCAGAGCCATTTGAACCATTTTTTTTTGTTGACTTCGGTGCTTTTGTTGACACGCGACTCATTGCTCTGCAGTACTAGCATCAAGCACATCAGTACGTAGCATCAACAGGTTAGTGTTCATCACGAACGCGGTTTTGCAGTGAGTGCAATGTTTACAAATGCGGAGTTGGCAGATGCCCATTTCGTGTACGGATTAGCACGGTGCAATAGCCGTGGCGCGGTACGTTTGTATCGAGACAGATTTCCAGAACGAAGGTGTCCCGACAGGAAGACGTTCTAAGCAATTGATCGGCGTCTTAGGGAGCACGGAACATTCCAGCCTATGACTCGCGACTGGGGAAGACCTAGAACGACGAGGGCACCTGCAATGGGCGAGGCAATTCTTCGTGCAGTTGACGATAACCCTAATGTCAGCGTCAGAGAAGTTGCTGCTGTACAAGGTAACATTGACCACGTCACTGTATGGAGAGTGCTACGGGAGAACCAGTTGTTTCCGTACCATTTACAGCGTGTGCAGGCACTATCAGCAGCGGATTGGCCTCCACGGGTACACTTCCACGAATGGTTCATCCAACAATGTGTCAATCCTCATTTCAGTGCAAATGTTCTGTTGCTGTGTTTCCATTCCATGATTAATGTGATTTGAAGAGAAGTAATAAAATGAGCTCTAACATGGAAAGTAAGCGTTTCCGGACACATGTCCACATAACATATTTTCTTTCTTTGTGTGTGAGGAATGTTTCCTGAAAGTTTGGCCGTACCTTTTTGTAACACCCTGTAGAAAAGTCAAAACAGCCCTCTGTGAAAGGAAGAGTGGTAACATTAAGAGTGCAATGGGAATTCCACACTTAATCGCAGAGGAGAGAGCAGATAGGTGGAAAGAGCACATTGAAGGCTTCGAGGAGGGCGAAGACTTGTCTGATGACGTGATAGAAGAAGAAACAGGAGTCGATGGGAAAAACGTACGGGATCCAGCGTTAGAATCAGAATTTAAAAGCACATTGGACGATTTACGATCGAATAAAGCAGAAGGGAAAGATAACATTCCACCAGAATTTCTAAAATCATTCGTGGAAGTGGCGACAAAATCTCTATTCAAGTTGGTGTGTAGAAAGTATCGCGATATACCATTTGACTTTCCGATAAACATCATCCACACAATTCCGAAGATTGTAAGAGATGGCAATTGCGTGCATTACCACACAAACAGCTTTACAGCTCATGCATCCGGTCGACCGGTGTGGCCGAGCGGTTCTAGGCGCTTCAGTCTGGAACCGCGCGACCGCTAAGGTCGCAGGTTCGAATCCTGCCTCGGGTGTGGATGTGTGTGATGTCCTTAGGTTAGTTAGGTTTAAGTAGTTCTAAGTTCTAGGGGACTCATGACCTCAGATGTTAACTCTCACAGTGCTTAGAGTCATTTGAACCATTTGAGCTCATGCATCCAAGTTTCTGACAACAATAATATACAGAAGAATGGAAAAGAAAATTGAGGATCTGTTAAATGACGATCAGTTTGGCTTCAGGAAAGTTAAAGACAGGCCGGAGAGGCACTCCTGATGTTGCGGTTGATAATGGAAGCTAGACTAAAGAAAAATCAAGACTTTTCATCTGACTTGTCGACTTGGAAAAAGCGTTCGACAATGTAAAATGGGGCAAGAAGTTCGGAATTCTGATAAAAATTGGGGTGGTGTATAGGGAAGGCGAGTACTATACAATATGTACAAGAGCCAAGAGGGAAAAATAAGAGTGGAAGAACAAGAACGAAGCGCTCGGATTAAAAAGGGTGTAAGACAGGGACGCAGCTTCTCGCTCCTGCTGTTCTGTGTATATATCGAAGAGGCAATGATGGATATAAAAGAAACGTTTAAGAGTGGGATTATAATTAAAAGTGAAAGGATATCAAAATAAGATAAGCTGTCATAAGTGAGAGTGAAAAATAGCTGGATCTACCGAATGGAATGAACAGTCTAATGAGCACAGAATATGGATTGAGAGTATATCGAAGAATAACGAAAGTATAAGAAGTAGTAGAAATGAAAACAGCGAAAAAAGGATTTATCATCATGAAATAGATGAAGTTAAGGAATTATGCTACCTAGGTAGCAAAATAACCCATGACGGACGGAGCAAGGACATCAAAAGCATACTAGCACTGACAAAACGGGCGTTCCTGGCCAAGAGAAGTCTACTAGTATCAAACAATGGTCTTAATTTGAGGAACAAATTTCTGAGAATGTACCTTCGGAGCAAAGCGTTGTGTGGTAATGAAATATGGACTGCAGGGAAATCGGAACAGAAGAGGATCGAAGTATATGAGATGTGCTACAGAAGAATGTTGAAAATAAGGTGGAGTGATAAAGAAGGAATGAGGAGGTTATCCGGAGAATCGGTGAGGGAAGGAATATATGGAAAACACTGACAAGAAGAAGGGGAAGGATTGTAGGACATCTGTTACATCATCACGCAAAAAGCTCTGCGGTAGTGGAGGGAGCTGTAGAGGGTAAAAACTGTAGAGGAAGACAGAGATTGGGATACATCCAGCAGATAATTGGTGGCATAGTTCGCAAGTGCTACCCTGAGCAGAAGAGGTTGACACAGGAGAGGAATTCGTGGCGGGCCGCATCAAACCAGTCAGAAGACTGATGACTCAAAAACTGCTAATTATCAGCGTGGGTCAAGTGAAACTAGCTATAAAATGCAGAGCCGTTATTATTTTCCGCGTGAGAATCAAACTACATGCAATACTAAAACGGTTACATATCTTAAGAAAGGCAAAATATGAGGAGAAGAAAACTTGCATACTTGTGGACCAGAATTTGGCAATCTCAAGAGCTCTGATTGTAGTGTTCGTTAATTTTTTTATGGTACACTGAAGTGTGTACTGGTGACACTGTAAGAAGTGAGGTAAGGTCTACGAAGCCCCACATTTACAAAAAAAAAAAAAAAAAAAAAAAAAAAAAAAAAAAAAAAAAAAAAAAAGTTCGACACTCAATCCCCATCACTGGAAGCTAGTTTAGCTTTGTCTGACTTCAGACCTGATTCAGTTCCGTGGCTTTCATATAGTTATTGTTCTGGCTATGAGGGAGTGTTTATTCTGCTAACGTTTCTATTTCAAGATGCCGGGTAGTCGCCTTTGCTGCGATGGCGCTGTGAGTGCGTCAGTCCTGTTAAGAAAACTTCTCGACTTTAGTCGTGGACGTGCTTAGGATAACAAATAAACGGAGGATGAACTTCAGATGTTGTTATTTTGGTATTTTCCTTTCTGCCTATTCCTTCTCGTCGAATGCCAGGAGAGACTCTAGCGAAATAATATAACTTCTCCAGAGGAGTGGGCCAAGTTGTTTCTGGCAACCACTGTCAGCTTGATGTTCAGACATTGCTGTTTAAAAAACAAGGCGTGGTCCATTGTAATATTTTGCAGCTGTGATTTGTTCCTGTGCCTTCCTCCACATATAACTCGGGAATCCGTAACATCTCGTAAACCGTTTGAGGTATCTAGAGAAATTTAGCAACAGGTGATGTTACGCAAGATGTACGGTATTTTCACATGTCTTTAAGAAATTAATGCAAAACCGTCTAGGTTCCCGGAACGGTACCACATTTTAGGGCGTTGAAGAGCATCTGAGAAGAGGATTTCAAACTTCCTTTAATTTTCAGAATGCATCTTCCACTCTGTAACGGAGTGTGCGATGTTTTCAAACTTCCTGGCAGATCTAACTTTGTGTTGGACTGGGGTTCGAACCCAGAACCTTAGCTTCTGCGGACAATGCTCTAACCGACTAAACTGTCTAGGCCCGTCGTAGCTATACTTCCGCCAGTACCCTTGTCCAATCCTTCCAATCTTAACAGAAATTTTCGTGAATACCTTGCGGAACTTCCACGTCTGGAAGAAAGCATACTGCGGGGAAATAGCTTATCTGCCAGAAAGCTTCAGCCTTCATTAGTGTTTGCGGTTTAAGACGAAAGCAACAGGCTCAGCAACTCTTTCCTATGATCCATTGGCAGTGGAGCTGAACTGCGCGTAGCCTAGGCACTTCTGCCTCGCATTTAACACATTTGGTCGAAAAGCGCGAGGGTCTCATGAATAGTGATGTTGGGGCGTGTATGGAAAGTGCTTCCGATGACTGGCATGTGCTGCAAATTGCCTGCCACCTAACCTACTCTTCACTCACAGTCATACACTCACTCACCCACTGCACATAGGGCTATTTCATAGATGACTGTGCCTTTGTACGCACCTTAAACAGGAAGAGACGAGACAACGCTAGATCGAACTTCCATATATGTACTGCGCTAATGGCGGGCTCGTGCCCTCTGACGTGGCATCTCAGCCGCGTAACAGAATGTTGTACTTAGTCAGGAATTAGTCACGTTGCAGCTGACCAGTGGAACAGGTGAATGACTAAGTCTTGGTCGCTGTATGTGTCATTGACAGGCAGGCAGATCTCCGATGCTAGACCAAGCTTCCTGCAAGTGTAAAAGATTTTTACCCTAGGAAACAACAATAAGTGATTAATTACTGCAGATTCTTTTATTTAAATAGTGTTTCGCGCTGAAAAAACCGTCCACAGGCGGTTACTACAGGTTCATCTGTTAACGAATCTTGTCGTGTTGTTTTTGGTTTCCGAACCCTTATGCATGGTCACTTTCATTAGGTTTTCCCCTCTTACAATGACGTTTTCTTCTGAGGGCATTACACTTCAGCATGAGACCAGATAACTATGTATGGTCTTTATTTTTTTTTTAAACTGGTCGTTGTGTTTCTTTGAGCAAAAATTTTTAACTTAGTTTCCGACTCGTAACTCTTTCGAGGTGTAGTTTCTTACATTATGTCTACATTCAAAATTTGTCTCAAAATGTCTGGCATCAATGAAAAAGCGTCTCTGTATGTAGCTGTGTAGCGGCGCACCTTCCGTACCCGGCTATCCGAGCGGATGAATCAAACAGAACACACAATGCGTTTGAGGACCTGTGACGCTACCTTTATCTCGAGAAAGGCGTAGCGAGTCGTTGGGAGCAGCCAATTCTATCTGGTTTCGTGGAGTTACGACGTGGCGCAATACCAAGGCAACGACCACATAAATTTCATAGCAGCCGGCGCAAATGTCAGACTGTGTCTTCGGCGGAATACTACGAAAATGTCGCCCAGAAAAGGTTACGACTTCTTGGCAACTACTGTAAATTGCCTTAGGTTGAGAATCCACAAGGAAGAAATACAGAATGTTTCGCGGTTCGCCTTTTCAGTTTACACAAAAGGAAGAAAGTTAATTACATTGCAAGTAATGTAACTCGTATCTTTGAAACGTCTAGAAAAACAAAGCTACCTATTCTGTAATAAATCTGCGTAAAAGGAAAGTACTGCGATAGGAAATCCAAAAGCTGATTCGAGCACCCCAGTAGTTTACGAGGTACTGTTCTATTGGAGGAGTGCTATTGCTTTCCTGCGATAAGCAAACTGACCCTTACATACGGTTATAGAAAGCACACTTCAGCGTCGATTTTCAACCAGCGCGCAGATTCGGATTTTTGACGGACATACGATGAGGTGACGAAACTCATGGAATAGCGATCCCTCCCCCCCTCCCCCCCTCACACACACAGAAAGAGAGAGAGAGAGAGAGAGAGAGAGAGAGAGAGATGGCGGTAGTATCGCGTACACAAGTTGCAAAAGGGTAGTGCAATGCGGCGTTGTCATTGGTACTCAGGTGATTCATATGAAATGGTATCCGACGTGATTACGGTTGCACAACAGGAGTTAGCAGACTTAGAACGCGGAATGGTAGTTGGGACTAGACGCATGGGACATTCCATTTCGGAAATCGTAAGGGAATTCAGCATTCTGAGATCCATACTATCTTAAGATTGTGCCAAAAATATCAAACTCCAGGCATTAACTTTCACTGCGGACAACGCACTGGCGGACACCCTTCACTTAACGACCGAGAGCAGCGGCGTTTGCGTAGAATTGTCGGTCCTAACAGACAAGCAACACTGCGTGAAACAACCGCAGAAATCAATGTGGGATGTACGACGAACTTATCCGTTAGGACAGTGCGGCGAAATTTGGCATTAATAGGCTGTGGCAGCAGAGGACCAACGAGAGTGTTTTTGTTGACAGCACATCACTTGCAGCGCCTCTCCTGGGCTAGTGACCGTGTCGGTTGGACCCTAGAGGACTGAAAAACCGTGCCTGATCAAATTAGTCCCTACTTCATTTGGTAAGAGCTGATGGTAGGTTTCTAGTGTGGCGGCGACCCCACGAAGCGATGGAAAATGGTTCAAATGGTTCTGAGCGCTATGGGACTTAACATCTGAGGTCATCAGTCCCCGAGAACCATGGTCACTTAGAACTACTTAAACCTAACTAATCTAAGGACATCACACGCATCTATGACCGAGGCAGGATTCGAACCTGCGACCGTAGCAGTCGCGCGGTTCCGGATTGAAACGCCTAGAACCGCTTGGCCACTGCGGCCGGCGAAGCGATGGACCCAAGTTGTCAACAAGGCACTGTGCAAGTTTGTGGTGGCTCCGTAATGGTGTGGGCTGTGTTTACATGGAATGTACTGGGTGTTCTGGTCCAGCTGAACCAACTGTTGACTGGAAATGGTTATGTTTGGCTACTTGCAGGTCATTTTTTTCCCCAAACAACGATGGAACTTTTATGTATGAGAAGGCGCCATTTCACGGGGCCACCATTGTTCGCGATTGGTTTGAAGAACAATCTGGACAAATGGAGCGAATGATTTGGCTACCGTCATAGCCCCATATGAATCTTATCGAACAATTATGGGACTTAATCGCACAAAATCCTGCACCGGTAGCATTTTCGCAGTTATCGATGGCTATAGGCGCAGCAGCATGGTTGAATATTTCTGCAGGGCCTTCCAACGACGGTCGAGATGCTGAACTACGCCGGCCAAAATCTATCGGACACGTTTGTCACCAGGGATAATAGCTGCAAGTGTAGGAAGCAGGCCAACACTGACATGCATTGAGCAGTAGTATTACGAAGTAAGATGCACGGAATTTGATTTACGGGGATTCGTAAAATTCTGGGTATTTCAAAAAGATTCAACCGATTTCATAAGACTAAATTTTCTACATGAGTAAAAGTACAAATCTGTGGTGAATTTTGTCCTAGACATCGAAACTAAAAGCTTGTCTTGACGCCAGCTGTGAGGTGCCAGTTCTTGCGGTTGTCTCTAGCAGACTCCGTGGTGCAGCTGCTTCGCTTGATCTATTACTGAAATCACGTACATGGATATGTTGGAGATTTGCCTTCCTTCTTAGTAGCGAGAACATGCCGAAACCACCGCACTGGCGCCTGCATGTAAGGTTCTTAACATTGAGCTGCCTGGAACGCTTCGGCCGTAAGAGGAGTACAGATCTAAGTCGTATGTTCTCGCGGTATGCAATTCCTTTTAGTCTAGGTTTGTGAACACTTCCCCGCCCCCTATCCTTTTAGTAACTCCGACGCCGCATAGCAGCAGCAGCAGAGCAGGGAATTTAGTAATTGTAGATGTGTTCTCAAACATATGGGACGAGTATGATTATCATCTGCAAAATGAAACGGTTCTTCTGGAAATAAAAATTTTGTAGTCGTCTATCTAAGTTAATTCCAAGCTTCCATCTTCATTCGTCTGGAAAATGAAAAGACAAGGGTGCAATCAGAAACCCCCCAAGCAAGTGTGATAGGACCACAGTAATTCTCGATATACATAAATGATCTGACGGCCAAGGTGAGCAGCAATGATGCTGTGGTGTTCGGGAAGGTGTCGTCGTTCAGTGACTGTAGGAAGATACAAGATGACTTAGAATTTCTGATTGGTGTGTTGAATGGTACCTATCAGTAAACGTATAGTAATGTAAGTTAATGCGAATTAGTACGAGAAACAATCCCGCGACGTTCCAATACGTTAGTAGTATGCTACTTCACACAGCCATGTCTCTTAAATATGCAGACATAACGCTGCAGAGCGATATGAAATAGAAGGAGCACATAGAGACGATAGTAGGGAAAGCGAATGGTTGACTTCGATTTATTGGGAAATTTTTGGAAAGTGTGGTTCGTCTGTAAAAGCGACCGCGTGTAGAACACTAGTGCGGCCCATTCTTGAGTACTGTTAGAGTGTCTGGGATTCCCACCAGGTTGGATTAAAGGAAGACATCGCAGCAAATCAGAGGCGGGTTGCTACATTTGTTACCGGTGGGTTCGATCAATACACGAGTGTTACGGAGATGGCTCGTGAACTCAAATGAGAATCCCTGGAAGCAAGGCGACTTTCTTTTCGCGGAACACTATTGAGATAATTTAGAGAACCGGAATTTGAAGTTTACGGCGGAACGATCCTAATGGCGCCAGCGTACATTTCGCCTAAGGACCATGAAGACAAGATAAGGGTCTCGTATAGTCACACAAACAGTTGTTTTTCCTTCGCTCTGTTTGCGAGTGGAAAAGGGAGGGAAATGACTGGTAGTGGTATAACGTATCCGCCGCCACGCACCGTGCTTTGGTTTGCAGAGTATGTAGATGTGGATGTAGAAGTCTTGAGTAAACGGATGATTCTGTCTGATACGCCCTGCAGTACGCCTAAAAGCCTCCATCGTTTTCGGGTATTTTAAAATTTCGCGTAGGACATTGCCAACAATAATGCAAGGTTAAAATATGATATATCGAGGATCTTGGAAGGAAAGTAAAAAAAAAAAAAATATTTACGATATCTGCCTATTTATTTGTAACTTCCTGACATTACTAAGAAAACAGAAACGACGACTACATAATGAAGAAATTATTGGGAAAAAGCTGATGCTTAAATATTACTGCTTGTGTTACAATCATTGATTCAACTGACCGTTTACTACGTTTCCACTGCATTTCAGTCATAAGGCAGCTTCGTATGTCCAACGCACGTGGATTAGTACTTTTTTCGTCCTTTTTGTCAAACAAGATTGCTGTAGCAAGTTGCGGTTTCTCAACTGTCCTGTTATTAACTCCGTCTTTACCTCAGCATTATGTCCTTGATCTGCTAGCCAGGCAGGACGATGGGCTGCGACCTTGCGCCTCGCATAACAGCTTTCTACGCACTGCCGTCACAGCTGGAATAGATCTGTTAACGCCCTGGATCTTAGCTCCGCCATTCCAACGCGCGTTTGCTACGTGTTACAGGCTGTTGATGTCTAGCACAGCGGCACATGTTTGCTTGTCTGAGCGACAGGCTAATCGTTGTCAGGAGAAGGTTAAGCGATGTGCTGCACCCAGGCGCTATGGTTAATAGTCTCTCATTTGCGACGACTCGAGTTCAAATCCTGGTCCGGTCCATAGAGTTATGTTGTCGTGGTGCCCCTATAGTGCTTAAGACAATTTCCGAGACGGTCCATTTCCTTCTACAATACGGACTTTTTCTCTGTGTCTAAGGACCTCGCTATAGACGGGACGCTACCAATAAATCTACAATCTGCCAACCATCCGGCGTGTACTTCGGCGATCGAGAAGAACGACAGTTCATATGAATTAAAATTCTTCTTTTTTGCGACCTGAGGGTGGTGAAGAAGCAGTCTGTTGCCTTGAAATGTACGCCAAAAACTGACGCACGGTGCCTCTCTTTAGCGCCTGTCATTGTATTTACTGGATTTTGTTCACGCTATTTGCTTTTTGCAATGCTCTGTATAAGACGGAGTATTTGTTTATTTTTTAATATTTTTCTTACAGGTCTTATTGCTTCTTGCTCTTAGCATTTGTTTTGCTCGCTCTGCTCTCATCTGGATCTTCTCTATCATGAACAGTAGTACTGCATTAGGACTGGATTTCTCTCAGATCAAAATGTCATGTTTCAGACATGTGACTTTATTGCTCGTAATATGACGCGTTTCGTATTTAGCCATCTTCAAATATCTAGGAGCAACATACTGCACGTAGAGTCAAAGTCTACAAGATATGTGCTTGCGATTGTTACGCACACATCTTGTAACCTTTGTGTCTACGCACGTCTTGATCCTGGATATCTGCATGTGGTTAAGTCCGAAACGCGTCATATTACGAGCAATAGAGTCACTCTAAGTTTGAAGCATGACTTTTTGACTAGCGACCAATACAGCTTTTACGCAGTATTACTGTTCATTTCCAACATGGTTGCCTGCTTACTATCATCTCTTATTCTTTGTGGTCTCAGAATAATGAAAAACACTGAACAATAGTTCCAACGACAGTTTTGTAAGGGTTTTTTTTTTGTGTGGGTGAATTAGCCTCACAAAATTTTTTCATTGAATCTTAGCCAGGCATTTGTTTTTTCTCAAACTACTTTTACGTCATCGTTCTACTATAAATCGTACAGTTCGCATACTCGTAGGTATTTGATGTTTGTGATTCTTTCCAGCCATAGGCCGCCAATCACGGAGTTGAAAAATAATGGGTTTTTTCGCATATTCACGCGTTAGATGTTAAATTATGTTAAGGTCCAACTATCAGTCCCTGCATCAAAGGTCTACCTTCTGCAGGTCTTCCTGTATTTCAGTTCATTATTACAGCGTTGCAACTACACTATACACTGCAACTTCATGGATCTTCTGATGCTATCCACTAGATAATTCACGTGTATAGTCAACAGTGATGGTTCTCTAACAGTCCATTGTGGGTACTTCTGAAATTACTACCACAACTCGAAGTGTTAGCTCTGGTGTGCTCCTTTAAATTTCTCAAATCTTCTGCAGGTGTTAGATTCCCTCGATTCCATAGATTCTGTCTTTCTCACTACAGCCCTTGCCGCTGCTTCTGGCGCATAGTCCTCCTGGGCCATTGATCGCTTGTTACTTGGTCTTCTTACTCGATTTATGTATTTTCGGCATTTTTAAACTTTTATTGTTGTTGCTGTGGTAATAGTTTTCAGTTTGAAGACACGTTTGATGCAGATCTCTGCGCTAGTCTATTATGTGCAAGTCTCTTCATCTCCGAATATCTACTGCAATTTGCTATCATTTGAACCTGCTTAGCCGAGCGGGGTAGCCGGGCGGTATGAGGCGCCATGTCACGGTCCGCGCGGCTTCCACCGTCAGAGGTTCGAGTCCTCCCTCGGGAATGGGTGTGTGTGTTGTCCTTGGTGTAAGTTACTTTAAGTTAGATTAAGTAGTGTGTAAGCTTAGGGACCGATGACCTCAGCGGTTTGGTCACATAAGACTTTACCACAAATTTCCAATCGAACCTGCTTACTGTAGTCAGGTCTTCGTCTTCATCTACAATTTTTGCTCTGCCCCTTTCCCAACACAAATTTCCCTCCATTACTAGCCTGTCGATTCCTTGATCCCTCAGCTGAATATGTTCTATCAACTTTCCTCTTCTTTTATTTAACTCATGTCATAAATTTGTTTTGTCCTCAACTGGATTCCGTGCACCTTCATTAGTTATCCGATCTACATCAATACTCCGCAAACCACCATATTGTGTATAGCGGAGGGTAATTCTGATAATAACAACTGATCAACTGTTCCCCCTTTCCCTATTCCACTCGCGAATGGCGCATGAGAAGAATGATTGTCAAACCTCTGTATTGGCTCTAATTTCTCGAATTTTCTCGTCGTGGTCATTTCGCGAGATGTATGTGGGAGGAAAGAATATGTTGTCCGACTCTGCCCTAAAATTTCTCTCTCTCGAATTTTAAGGGTAGAGCTCCCCGTCATCCACAACGCTTCTCATGTAGCGACTGCCACTTTAGATTGGTGAGCATCTGCATACGCTCTCACGCCGACCCATAACGAAACGCGCCACTCTTCGTTGAATCTTCTCTTTTCTCTTTCTCTCTCTCTCTCTCTCTCTCTCTCTCTCCCTCTCCCTCTCCCTCCCCTTCTATCTGTGCTACCTGGTGAGGGTACCAGATCGACGAACGATACTCAAGAATCGGTCGAACTAGCACGTTCTAAGCTACTTCTTTCGTGGATGAGTTACATTTCCTTGAGATCTGTAAATCTCAGTGTAGTATCTGCTTTTCGTACTATTTGTATTAAGATGTCATTCCAGTTAAGATCGTACTAGACAGTTATTCCTAGATATTTCACGTTGGACACTGTTCCCAGTAATTTGTTATCAATAGTGTAGTTGAACAGTAGTGGATTTCTTTTCCTACATATACGCCTCAACCGCCAGATCTCTCACCATTCATCAATCCTGTAAGTCATTTTGCGTATTATAGCATTGTTTTATAGCGTCGCATTGGAAAAGCTTTTATACTGATTAACATTCAAGTTCCATATCCATATAATGTTACAGACCAGACAGATACTTTCAGATAAGCTTTCGTAACACTAAAATTTGTGTGTAATGTTAGCAAATTTCTCTTTATCAGAAATCTCATTCTTGCTGTTGTCAGTCTCCGTTTTATGTCCTCTCTAGTTCTGCCGTCGTATATTATTTTGCTGCCCAAATAACATAACTCATCTACGCATTTCCAAATTGAATCGCCTCAGCATCGTCTGAGTTAATTCTGCAACTTTAAATTAGTTATTTTTTACCTTCATTGATGCTTGCATCTTGTGTCGTACAAGTTTTCGCTCGTTAATGCTCAAGCTACTTTGCTAGGCTCGGTGTTTCTACACTATTTAGTTCGAGTAATCATTCAGTCCTTCGGAATGCGAAGTGATACACCAGACCAGCTCGTGTTCAATGACGTAATGGCGCAAGCATGCGGGTCCCTCATGTAGAGAAGCGTTTCTAGTATACAAATTACACAGGGCCACATGCTCGGCTGCACGCAAGTAGATACGTAAAAAAGGCGATGTCAATCAGGATACCAACAGTACTTCCGCATCTGTGGTGGACAGGAACAGTAGGCGACATTTTAATTTCACTAGCTCTCTTTATTGGAAGTTAACGGGTCAGCTGCACTAAATTTATTTAAAAATTCCAGAAATATCAAAATATATACCACTTTACGTCAGTCGAAGTGTGTGTTTTGCCTGATGGCATGTAGCGACATGTTAGTCCCTTAACCAAAAACGGCGGATCGAGCGTTATTCTGACCAATTGGCGCATATAGCCTGCACGTTATTCAGACTTGCGTTTGACAGCTTCTTTGAAATAGCCACATGTCAGTGTTGCACCCTCTCCTGACCACGCCATAGGGACGGCCTCTATAGGTTCCACCTTGTATGCCGGAGCAAAAATTGCAGTCGCACTACATTACAAAGAGATCAGATCACGTCTGATGGACTGCAGCTCCGCGATATTCTTAGAGTAGTTGTGAATTATTCGGGAGGTGTCAGCAGAGTCGAATGTTGTGAAGAACATCGTCCTGTCGATCATCGAACATCAAACCGTCGTTTGCGACGGTGCGAAATCTGTGGGAATCATCGTCCCAAGAGACACGGTTATTTCATTTACGGCCTTTATGCTACCCCCTGAGGCCTTTTCGTCTGTTCTGAGCGATGGTGTGTCGGGAGTGTATTCTTCTGCCATCCATAAGAAAACCGCGTGACTTTAACGCTGGGTGTCGCGGTTCTGGCCTCCATCACAGAGGTGTGAAAAGAAGGGGTGAGCTGTGAGTGATAGGAGGTATGACGACCTTACCAACTTGTGATAGGTCCGCGATGGCGGTGGACACAATTGTGGCGTAAATTTGGTGCCAACGTGATGTCGTCAGCCAGCCTTACAACTCATATAAACCTCTGAGCCGTGGCATTTTTTTCGTATGACGCCCTGCTGTTGGTAGCGTCGCCGAGTCTGACGGTGACGTCGCAGGACGCCACGCTTTTGCACCAGTACAGAGGAAAGTTGTTGGCACCTTTGGACCACATTTCAAACTTGTGCATCACAATGGGAGGAATTTTCGGCTTTTCGAAAAAGTGTTTTTTTTTTTCTCTTTTTGCGCTGTGTAGATTATGATAAAAGTTACTGATTACACGTTAAGTTACACTGAAGCTCCAAAGGCATTGGTCTAGGCATGCGTATGGAAATATAGCGATATGTAAACAGGCAGAATACGACACTGCGGTCGGCAATGCCTACATAAGACAATGAGTGTCTGGCGCAGTTGTTAGATCGATCACTACTCCTGCAGTGGCAGGTTATCAAGATTTAAGTGAGTTTGAACGTGATGTTATAGTCGGCGCACGAGCTATGGGACACAACATCTTCGAGGTAGCGATGAAGTGGGGATTTTCCCGTACGACCATTTCACGAGTGTACCGTGAATATCAGAAATCCGGTAAAACATCAAATCTCCGCCATCGCTGCGGCCAGAGAAAGATTCTGAAAGAACGGGACCAACGACGACTGAAGAGAATCGTTCAACGTGAGAGAAGTGCAACTCTTCCGCATATTTCTGTAGATTTCAATGCTGTGCCATCAGCGAGTGCCAGCGTGCGAACCATTCAACGAAACATCATCGATATGGGTTTCTGGAGCCGAAGGCCCACTCGTGTACCCTGAATGACTGCGCGACACAAAGCTTTACGCCTCGCGAGGGCTCGTCAGCACCGACATTGGTCTGTTGATGACCGGAATCGTGTTGCCGGGTCTGATGAGTCTCGTTTCAAATTTTATCGAGCGGATGGACGTGTACGGGTATGGAGAGAACTTCATGAATCCATGGACCCTGCATGTCACCTGGGGACTGTTCAAGCTGGTGCAGGCTCTGTAATGGAATGGGGCGTGTGCAGTGGGAGTGATACGGGACCCTTGATACGTCTAGATACGACTCTTTCCGATGACACATACGTAAGCATCCTGTCTGATCACCTGCATCCATTCATGCCCATGGTGCATTCCGACGGACTTGTGAAATTCCACCAGAACAATAGAACATCCCACATGTCCATAATTGCTACAGAGTGGCTCCAGGAACACACTTCTGAGTTTAAACACTTCCGCTGGCCGCCAAACTCCCCGACATGAACCCGACGTGAACATCATTGAGCATATTTGAAATGCCTTGGAATGTGTTGTTCAGAAGAGATCTCCAATCCCTCGTACTATTGCGGATGCCCTGCAGGATTCATGGCGTCAGTTCCCTCGAGCACTACTTCAGACATTAGTCCAGTCCATGTCACTTCGCGTTGCGGCACTTCTGCGTGCTCGCGGGGGCCCTACACGATGTTAGGCAGGTGTATCAGTTACTTTGGCTCTTCAGTGTATAAAGAAACAATTGGAATAACGTACATCAGCATTTTTAGTGATATCTCTTATCAGTTTGTGATGTGGGTATCACATTTTAAAAATCACTCTATGTAACATTCATTTTTAACATCTGGAAACAATGAAACTACTTTGAGGGAAACTGAACTTTCAAACTACCCGTAGAATGCTATGTCTCAAAAACTAATTGTGACTGTAGATAGATGTTTCTTTCGTTTCGGAAATACAGTGGCTTTTTGAAGACGTCTGCATTCCTGTGGTCCCAGGAAACTTTTCTGTAAACCGTTAAGTGATCCGCTAAGAACAGCCTGGGCAGTCAAGTGTGGTTTCTGGCAGGATTCCTACACTTGCTAAGTAGTCAAATGCTGGCAGCTTGGTATGTTTTCGTCTGCCTTGTTTCTAGGCACCTGGCACTGGGTGCAATGGTACATAGTATCTGACTTGCGAGTTACTGTTGATTTGGATTACGTTGCCTTTGGAAGCGACATAAGGTTCAGACTTCGGAACTACACTGAATTGTATGTAATGTATACGCATTTTTTATTAAAATTGAAAGACATGTTACATGATATTTTAAAACAGATTGTACATATTACAGCTTTCGTTTGTCATATTCTTTAGTCTTTTTGTTTTGCTTTTGTCTGTAAGATTTGACAGGGAGTTAATACATTTTTTAAATGACAGATAATTTGAGGTTAAAATATAAATAAATTCTGTTGTTCTAAGAAGAATGTAAAAAGATGATAGGACAGATGAGAGATTTATTAGTGCCATACCGAGCGAGGTGGCGCAGTGGTTAGCACACTGGACTCGCATTCGGGAGGACGACGGTTCAATCCCGTCTCCGGCCATCCTGATTTAGGTTTTCCGTGATTTCCCTAAATCGCTTCCGGCAAATGCCGGGATGGTTCCTTTGAAAGGGCACGGCCGATTTCCTTCCCCATCCTTCCCTCACCCGAGCTTGCGCTCCGTCTCTAATGACCTCGTTGTCGACAGGACGTTAGACACTAATCTCCTCCTCCTCCCTCCTATTAGTGCCATCACCGATTGTGACTGGCGGTGAATACATTGGAATGGTATGTTTGAGCTATTGCCTGTCAGTCATATCAAAATATTTTATAGTTAGTAGCAGAGAAATTGTACACTAAGATCAGGTATTCATACATGTGAAGCATCGGATGTTTTCTTGATTAGACTGACAGCATTTTACTCTACATTTTATCTAGTATTCGCTATTCTTAACTATTATTTGGCTGATTATGTCAGTGCATTTTGGCTTGCTATGACAGATTAATAATTCTAGGTGTCTTATTTGCTATTACTTCTCATCCTCCTCCTGCTCCTCGTTCTCCTTCTTATCCACTTTAGTGTCACTGTCCCCTCTTTGGAGATTGTTGTTACGTTGCATATAGGTATGTCTGTTACATGTTTTTGGAATACTGTCTGTTAATGTATTTAATTTGCACATTATTTCTTGGTCTATTATTGCTGTATATATACTAGGTGCTTCACTACTCACGTTACACACTTTTTGAGGTTGTGGAGGTGACTTAGTAGATCAAGTTCTATATAGGAACCCATGTCAAGAAACGGTTCGTTTTCATGTTACGAGAAAAACAGTTCGCCTGTTATGGTATACGACCCGCATTCAGGAATGGTACGACGATACGACGTCACGGGGTGCCCTCTGTTTCCATCTGCCTTGACTTCGTGTTTTCCGGTGATGCATCAGTTGACACTACAGTGACTAACACTGCAGTAACAGGACGCCTGAGTGTACGTTCGCTGAAATCATGGATATGTTGTTAATTTACGATGAAGATCGGCGTAATGGAAGAGAAGATCAATATCTCTGCCACGAGAAATTTTCAGATCGTGTGTCCCAGTCTCATCCTGTGTTTACCAGAATAGAACAACGGCTGCGGGGAAGCGGGAAATTCACTAGCGGTAGGGCAAACTATGGTGCTCAAGAAGGCGGCCCGCAGTCTTTATAGGAACGGGAAGTTGAAGAGAACTCATCGACGAGTACTCAGCCCATTGCATGTGACAAGCAAGTGTCTCACTCGTGTGTCTGCCGTGTTCTGCGTGAAGAGCACCTCCACGCATATCACCACCAGAATCTAAACGCCGTGCTCCCGGAAAATTTTTGTGGCACCTGTCAGGTTCTATACTCGGTTTTTACACTGTTATATGAATTTTCCTCAGTTTCCTAGGCGAATTTCGTTCACTGACGAAGTGCGTTTCAACTGGGAAGATGTTTTGAACGCTCCAAATATTCACATTTGCGATCACGAAAACCCGAGAACCACATCTACACAAAGATTTCAGCACACGTTCGGCATCAATGTGTGGGCAGGTATCTGCAACGGTCGTGTGAGTGGGCCGTATATCCCTCCTCCCTACTTAACGGGTGTCAGGTACTTCATATTCCTGCAACAAGTACTAGCGGAGTTTATGGAGGATGTGCCACCGGACATTCGGCACGAATAAGTTGTGGTTCCAGCAGGATGGTGCGGCATTACGCAGTTCGCGTCTTGACATCAGCTGAACGTAGTCTACAGGATCAGATGGATCAGTTGAGGTGGATTCTCAGATATAACCCGTTTCGACTTTTTCTTGTGGCGCCACGCGAAGAGCCTTCTTTACACCGCGCAGTGTAGCCGTGCGGTCTAGGGCGTCTTGTCACGGTTCGCGGGGCTCCCCCCCCCCCCCCCCCCCCCCACGTCGGAGGTTCGAGTCCTCCCTCGGGCATGAGTGTGTTTGTCCTTAGCGTAAGTTAGTTTAAGTTAGATTAAGTAATGCATAAGCCTAGGGACCGATGACCCCAGCACTTTGGTCCCATAGTCCTTACCACAACTTTCCAACTTTCTTCTTTACTAGATACCTGTTCAGGAGGAGGAAGATATGGTTGCCTGGATAGTGGCAGCGACAGAAGTGATTCAGCATATGCGAACTTACAGCGCAGATACACTGTGTGCACCGAACACGGTGGTCGTCATATCGAACAGCTGTTGTAATATCACAGTACATAGGGGCGATATCTGTACTTTTTTTTTTAATCTTATGGGACTTAACTGCTAAGGTTATCAGTCCCTAAACTTACACAGTACTTAACCTAAATTATCCTAAGGACAAACACACACACCCATGCCCGAGGGAGGACTCGAACCTTCGCCGGGACCAGCCGCACAGTCCATGACTGCAGCACCTTAGATCGCTCGGCTAATCCCGCGCGGCAATATCTGGACGTCTTGTTTTCCTTGCGAAACGGAAACGAAGCATTTCCGGACATAGTTGCCCACGTAAAGCTTGATATGCTAAGTCCCCTCTACAGCCTCTAGAAGTAGGTAACATGAATTGTGAAATAATCTGTATGTAGTTCTGGCTATAGATCGCATGTTGCCCGCAGAAGAAGACTGTGTTCTGGGAATATTCTTCCCCGCAAATGCATGTATATGTCAAGCTGTTTCAATGCGGGGGATAAGGCGCGTGTCCAGTTAAGAAATGTACCGTACGGCGACGAGGATTGATATGTTTAATTCTCAACCGCTCCATTGAGATGGAATGCACTTCCCGCAATGTACATGCGGAATGTGTAAGAGTGCAGTAAAACATAGTGAGCAGCGAGACAGAAATCAGATGCGAGTGACGTATAGGGTGGCGGGTTTTGGGGTGGTGGCTGCAGACGGCGCCGTGGGGCATTGATTGGCACGCGTGCGCTTACGGCCGCGATTGAGGTTAGGTCAGGCGCGGCCGGCGCCACCTTGGCCTGGAAACCCGCGCCGACTCCAGCCGTAGCGTCACTGCCGGTACGCACTCCACGGACCCGTTTCGTCAGATGTGCGCATTTGCATAACTCTCGCTCGCTTATGTGAAATTAGTGCTGGTCACCAAATTCCCTGTACCGCTATGCATAACGCTGTTCACCTGTAATGCAGAATCGCATATTCTGCGAATGGATATTTCCAGTAGCAGTTACGCAGTAAACCGAAATATAAAGTTTGCGTCATATTACCAAGTGTGTCGTTCCGCAGTAGCTTTCGACATTTCACCACGCCCAAGTCTCTCGGAGAGCGCGGAAATTGTTGTTGTTGTTGTTGTGTCTTCAGTCCTGAGACTGGTTTGATACAGCTCTCCATGCTAAGTTAGTATATGATAACTCCATCCCATGTGCGGGTGGTCCCGGTGGAGGTTCGAGTCCTCCCTCGGGCATGGGTGTGTGTGTTTGTCCTTAGGTTAAAATGGTTCAAATGGCTCTGAGCACTATGGGACTTAACATCTTAGGTCATCAGTCCCCTAGAACTTAGAACTACTTAAACCTAACTAACATAAGGACATCACACACATCCATGCCCGAGACAGAATTCGAACCTGCGACCGTCCAGACTGAAGCGCCTAGAACCGCTCGGCCACTTCGGCCGGCTGTCCTTAGGATAATTTAGGTTAAGTAGTGTGTAAGCTTAGGGACTGATGACCTTAGCAGTTAAGTCCCATAAGATTTCACACACATTTGAACGTTTTGAACATCGCATGTGCAAACAAAAATTACGCCGCGACTGTGTGTTTATAAAAAGTCAGTGTCTTCAGATTTTAGCTGTAGAAAATATGTGGTCTCTTTCTGACTGTTTCTAATTAACTAATTCGTAGACTCTAAAGTCAAAATGCTTGATGTAAAAGAAGCAACACTAAAGGGCGCACTTTTGCAAATCTAGTAAAAGAAATCGCATAGTTTAAGATAAAACTTTTCGTGTTACTATTATGCCAGTGGACTACTCGCTGAGGTGCCAAAGTTATGGGGGAAGTCTCCTGCATACATATTCAGCTATGATGCCTCTGTAGCTGTCCACAATTGCGGAAGTGTTGCCGGTGCTGTATTTTGTGCGCCAACTGACCTCTGAAATAAAACTTCCCGACAGATTAAAACTCGGTCCGGCACACAGTTTTAATTTGTCAGGAAGTTTCATTTCAGCGCACACTCAGCTGCAGAGTGAAAATCTCATTCTGGATCTCTGAAATGGTCGATGGGATTTATGTCCGGCGATCTGGGTGGGCAAATCATTATTCACTCGAATTTTCCAGAATGTTCTTCAACCAATCGCGAACAGAAGTGGCGCGTTGACATGGCGCATTGTTCGACACGCAAGCCGCCGAAGTGGCGTCAACTCGAAAGACTTGCAGCAGGCGAACGGTTTACCCGACGGGAGGCCCTAGCCACACGGCATTTCCATGGCGCATTGTCATCCATAAAAAGTCCGTCGTTGTTTGGGAACAAGAGGACCATGAATGGGTGAAAATGGTCTCCAAATAGCCGAAGACAACCATTTCCAGTCAGTGATCGGTAAAGTTGGACCAGAGGAGCCAGTACACTCAAAGTAAACACAGCCCACACCATTACGGAGCTACCAGCGGCTTGCACAGTGCCTTGTTGACAACTTGGGTCTATGACTTCGTGGCGTCTGCGCCACACTGGAACCCTACCATCAGCTCATACCAACTGAAATGGGTACTCACCTGTTCAGGCCACGGTTTTCCACTCGTCTAGGGTGACGCGCAGCAGTCGGTGTCGTCCTGTTAGCAAAGGCACTGGCGTCGGTCGTCTGCAGCCACAGCCGATCAACATCAGTTTCGCGACGGATACGTTCGTCGCATGTCCCACATTGATTTCTGCGGTTATTTCACGCAGAGCTGCTTGTCTGTTGGCACTGACAACTCTACGCAATCGCTGCTGCCCTCGGTCGTAACGCGATGTCCACCGGCCACTGCGTTGTCCATGGCGAGCGGTAATGCTTGAAATCTCAGCACAATCTTGACACTGTGGATCTCGGAATATTGAATTTGGTAACGATGTCCAAATGGAATGCCCAACTCCCTTTCCGCGTTTGAAGTTTGTTAATTCCCATCGTGCAGTCATAATCACGTCGTGCACTTTTCACATGACTCACCTGAGTACAAATACTGCCCTTTAATACTTTGTGTACACGATACTACCATCCTCTGTATATGTGCACATCGCTCTCCCACGACTGACGTCACTGCTGAGAGTAACCAGTAACTGTGGCTCTATGAGATAGTAAGATATTCTCAAACAGCATGCAGACTCGTATTTGACAAAATTCTTCAATCTCTTAATTGTCTATTGGCATCACTTCTTTCAGTCAATTCATCTTTATTGCAACCTTTATAATAAGATAAAGTAATCCTTTGTTACATGTTATTTCTTGTTTCCTTCTTTGTACTTACATTGCATAAAATGATGCAGAGTCATTTTTCATTGTATTGACTGTTTACACCTGCATCATCACCAAACATTTGTAGTAGTATATGCACGGGGAAATGAACTACACGATCTCACGATGTCGTGGAAAACATGCAACATGCGAATAATATTAGATGAATTGACCGTTCAAACTAGTGACAGCAATATAAAATAAAGTGAATTCATATAGCGCCTAGTAGCGGTATCACGACAACTTACCGTAACATTTCTTGGATTTTTCCAAAGTACCTGTTTTTATTGATGTGGTCTTCAGACAGAAGATTGTTTGTCCGAGCAAAACGCTAATCTTTTCTACGCAAGTCTCTTCATCTCTGCATAACCACTGCAACCTAATTTCATTTGAGCTTGAGGCGATGCAGTACCGCCTCATTAGATACTCGACTAGCTACAATTATCTTCAGCATTCTTCTGTAGCACCAGAATTCAAAAGTTTCTATTTTCTTCTTGTCTGAAATTTTTATAGCTTACATTTCACTCCCGTACAAGGTTCGAAACACACCGTGACATTTAAAATCGATCCATATTAACAAGACCCCAAAAAAACAAAATTTTCTTTGGACCAGTGAAAGAGACAGATGCAGATTTTAAGATTGCCACTTAAAAGGTGAGGCCACGACGTTGGGATCACGGATTTGCTTCAATCTTCGTACACCTTTAGTAGACCATTAAAACAACATAATGTGCAAGTAGTAAAGTGTACTAATCTGGCAATTCCGAGAAAATCGCAAGAGAAGTTTTGAGCTTCTATTTGTAATTGGTGTATCAGTGCGAAGTTGGTGGCTGTAGAAAGTCATTGTGGTGAAACGGTTATCGTCTGCGCTTCGCAAGAGTGTTGTGGACGGGGCAACGGTTCGAATCCCGCAAACACTTATTCTGTAACCTATAATTTTCTCGTCAATGGTCACATTATTTATTTTATACATTTTCATGAAGTTGTGGTGAATTTCATAATGTTATTTGTCTATTTGATGTTTTTTTACCAAACTGCTGAGGTCTTCGGTCTCTAGGCTTACACGCTACTTAAACGAACTTACGCTAAGGACAACACACACACACCCATGCCCGAGGGACGGCTCGAACCTTCGACGGGGGTAGCCGCGCGAACCGTGGCAAGGCGCCCTTAGACCTCACGGATACCCCGCGCGGCTTGCTATTTGTAATTAAATTTTCAAGGAAGAGAGACAGACTTGGAAAGCCCAAGGCAAACCTCGATAAATAATCATGCGAATGACGTTATTCAAAATCGGTAATATAGTAAGTCACAATGTGTCAGATCACAAGAGTAATGTACAATTACTCGTCGGATGTGCTGTCGGCATAACACATTACAGGGTGGTATTTGTCATACAGACATGGAAAACATAAATTGGAACTTCATACATACACAAGTGTTTCATTTCATTATATTACCTCTCGAATGTTATATAAATTAAATAATACGGCTTTGATGGAAAGAAATACATTAATAATTAAGTTTGAGCGGGAGTCGAACTGTCGCCTGATACACGTCCGTCTTAAGAAGCTCGAACGCTAATCACCCGACCCCCATGAACTCCAATGTCCAGCACCTACGCTCAGGTACGTAATCCACATAATAGACGCGTTAAACTTCTGTTGCGATTTTCTCGGAATTTCTAGAGTAGTGCACCTTAATACTTGCGCATTATGATGTTTTAATGGCGTACTAAAGGTGTACAACGTGTGAGGTAAATCTGTGATACCAACGTCGTGGTCTGCCGTTGTATTTCCCTCACGAAACATTAACCATATCGGTGTCGCTGTTGAAGTGTCACTTAATGTAATTCATTATATGTCCCGGCAGCACTGAAGCGTCACAGTTAATTTCTGCGGTGTCCGGAAAGTGGAACCCCAGATCACATAAGAAACTTCCGTGATCTGGGATGGAACATTTCCGCGGAGGCAAGCGACTTGTCAAAGCAGCGGCAGTCCGGTACTCCACATGTCCTCCCGTCTCCTCGGCGGTCCGGTTCCGCTCTCTTCCGCGAGCGCTTTCCAGGTAGCTGGAAGCTCGCTCCGGAATGTGGACAGCGCCACCGGCCGGACCGTACGGCACGCACGGCTGTTCCCGCGTGCCCGCCGACAAGCGCAGCCGTCCCACGGCGACGCGACAGCCTGCTCACTGACCTAGACCAGCGCTTTGCCCGACAGGGAAGTCCGCCTCAGACGCTAGCGGAGAAGCTTATCACCTTGACCCGTATGAGAATCCGCCTCCGTTGTAGTCTCTGCTGCCGCTCAAATTTGGTATCTCGTTTCCGGTCCTGGAATTCTCGTAAGAAACACAGCAACCTTCATGTTAGAGGCCGGAGTCGTCAAGCTAACAATGTTGTAACGCGTAAGTTCGCTGACAAGAGGGTCGCGCGAAATGGTCAGCACCTATACCGTCCAAAGTTAAGGCATATGCAGGGCTTGGCCGGAAATAAAGTGACAGAAGTGAGGGTGGCTAAGCGATTAGAAAAATAACATTTCTGTCGCCGGGTGGATCCGGCAAGGCCTGAGGCATTTACGTTAATGTAGTGTCCCAGGTAGCGGCTGGCATTAATGGCTCACCCCCTTTCCGACCTGCGTCAAAAAAACTATTTTTTCTTTGTAATCGCTAGACCATCTGGAACTTCTGTCACTTTCATTTCTGGCGAAGCCCTGCATACACCTCAACTTTGGACGAAATCGGTGCTGGCTAGTAGGCGGGTCACCTGTGACTGGTCTGATGCAACACGCCACGTGTTTCTATCCTGCACCAACCTTTTCATGTCAGAGCAGCACTTGCAACCTACGTCCTGCATTGTTTGCTGGAGATATTCCAATCTCTGCCTCCCTCTATAGTTTTCACCCTCGACAGCTCCCCCTGGTACCACGGAAGTTATCCGGTGATGTCGTAACAGATATCCTACCACTTGCCTATTCTTATCAGTGTTTCCTCGCCGATTCTGCGTAGAGCCTCCTTATTCCTTACCTTATCAGTCCACCAAATTTTCAAGATTCTTCTGTAGCACCACATCTCAAATTGTTCGAGTCTCCTTTGTTCAGGTTTTCCCACAGTCCATCTTTCATGCTGTGCTCCAAAGGTACATTCTCAGAAATGTCTTCTTCAAATTAAGGCCTATGTTTGATTCTAGTACACCTCTTGGCCACAAATGTCTTTTCTGCCAGTACTAGTCTGCTAGCTCCGTCCATCAAGGCTATTTTGCTGCCTAGGTACCAGAAATCCTCAACTTCATCTACTTCGTGATCACCAATGTGTTCTCTTTTCTGATACTTCTCATTACTTTCATGTTCCTTTGATTCACCCACAACCCATATTCTGTACTCATTAGACTGTTCATTCGATTCAACAGACTCTGTAATTCTTTTCCCCTCTCACTGCGGATGGCAATGTAATCACCGAATCTTACCAGTGATAACCTTTCACCTTGAACCTTTCTTTTACTCCCTCCATTGCTTCTTCGGCGTATGGATTGAGCAGAAGGGGCGAAAGAGTACATCCCTGTCTTAAACTCTTTTTAATCCGAGCACTTCGTTCTTGGTCTTCTACTCTTACTATTGCCACTTGGCTCTTTTATACATTGTATACTACCTGTTTTTTCCTATAGCTTACCACTGTTTTTCTCAGAATCTCGAACATCTTGCACGACTTTACTTTGTAGAACGCCTTTTCGACCTCGAGAAATCCTGTGAACTTGGAGTGGAGGATCGCGCGGTAATTAGTTTTCTCTACGAGTGATATTGTCACAGCTGTGTCCGGCGAATGCAGACGGCTAAAGAAGTCATCTGGCAGTGTGGCGCGGGGTTTTGATGTGTGCCAGACTTCAGACATTTACCTACAAACGAACAAAAAATTAAGTTTATTTTTTCTATGTGATAGTCAAATTTTGAAAACATCGCGTACATGACATGCTTTTGTAAGTAAAATTATTTCGTCGCAAACCACGGTGTCATACGGTTTAAACTTTTAAAACTGCTAAAAAAAAAGAAAACTGACGATGTCATAGCACTCGCAGAACATGTTTGGGCGATTGTAAAACGAAATGTTTTGATTATCGTAAACGATTATTGTCGATAATTCTTGAAACTCGTGTAACATTCAAAAAATGGCTCTGAGCACTATGGGACTCAACTGCTGAGGTCATTAGTCCCCTAGACCTTTGAACTAGTTAAACCTAACTAACCAAAGGACATCACAAACATCCATGCCCGAGGCAGGATTCGAACCTGCGACCGTAGCTGTCTTGCGGTTCCAGACTGCAGCGCCTTTAACCGCACGGCCACTTCGGCCGGCCGTGTGACATTGCCGCGCAGCTAACTCTTACTTGCCGCTATTACTTATCAGAACGATAGTTATGTACGTTCATTGTTTGGCTCTTACGCACCTAGTGTGGGCTGCGTGACTAGGAAGGCCGGTATGCGGCAGTGAAAAAGACTGTATACGCTCGGGGCATTTTTTCCCCCTGAGTGGGCCGGCTCGAGTTCCCACGCATCGTCAGCTCTGCTCGCGCGATCGTGCCAACTCTGTCAGTTACGCAGGCTGGCGGGCTGTCAGCATTTCTTTTATGTTGTGCATCGCACGCGCAAGCGAGAAGCCGCAGGGAGCACACGCTGCTACAGTTAGTTCCCATTAAATGTCGCGCTTTAACGCTACGTCATATGAATCGGACGTACGTTGTAGCAGGTACTAAACAATGCAGCAATGCTCCTTGTTTATGTACCGGGTGATCAAAAAGTCAGTATAAATTTGAAAACTGAATAAATCACGGAAGAGAGGTAAAAATTGACACACATACTTGGAATGACATGGAGTTTTATTAGAACAAAAAAATACAAAAGTTCAAAAAATGTCCGACAGATGGCGCTTAATCTGATCAGAATAGCAATAATTAGCATAACAAAGTAAGACAAAGCAAAGATGATGTTCTTTACAGGAAATGCTCAATATGTCCACTATCATTCCTCAACAATAGCTGTAGTCGAGGAATAATGTTGTGAACAGCACTGTAAAGCATGTCCGGAGTTACAGGGAGGCATTGGCGTCGGATGTTGTCTTTCAGCATCCCTAGAGATGTCGGTCGATCACGGTACACTTGCGACTTCAGGTAACCCCAAAGCCAATAATCACACGGACCGAGGTCTGGGAACCTGGGAGGCCAAGCATGACGAAAGTGGCGGCTGAGCACACGATCATCACCAAACGACGCGCGTAAGAGATCTTTCACGCGTCTAGCAATATGGGGTGAAGCGCCATCCTGCGTAAACATCGTACGTTCCAGCAGGTGTTTATCAGCCAGGCTGGGGATGATCGATTCTGTAACATATCGGCGTACCTCTCACCCGTCACGGTAGCAGTTACAAAACCAGAATCACTCATTTCCTCGAAGAAAAAAGGCCCGATAACGGTAGATGTGGTAAATACAATCCATACCGTGACTTTCTCGTCGTGCAATGGAGTTTCCACGACAGTTCTAGGATTTTCGGTAGCCCAAATTCTGCAGTTGTGGGCGTTGACAGACCCTCGGAGCGTGAAATGAGCTTCGTCTGTCCACAACACGTTACTCAACCAATCGTCGACTTCCGCCATCTTTTGAAACGCCCACACCGCGAATGCCCACCGCTTCACTAAATCGCAAGGTAACAGTTCACGATGCCGATGGATTTTGTACGGATAGCATCGGAGGGTACGCCTAAGTGCCAACCAAACAGTAGTGTATGGAATGCCGGTGCGACGTGCGACTGCACGAGCGATGGATTCCCCGTGCATAGACGAACCCGCTACAGTCTCCATTTCTTCCTGAACTGCCTCAGCAGCATTACGCCTTGTGCTCGGTCGTCCACTACGGGGTCTATTGTCTAAACAACCCGTGGTTTCGAAATCATTCTCGCCACAGCTGCATTTGTCAACGGACCTTTACCCGTTCGAATCCCCTTCCTATGGCGATAGGATCGTAACGCTGAACTAGCACATTCCCCATTCTGATAATACAGCTTCACTAAAAGCGCCTTTTCAGGTAACGTCAACATGCTGCGACTGCTGGCGCATCTGATTCTCTCTCTCATTACAGCTTTTTTTATACGTGATTGTCATGCGCAGTCACTGACGTTTTGCTGTCTATCGCCATCTGTCGGACATTTTGTGAACTTTTTTTTGTTCTAATAAAACCCCGTGTCATTCCAAGCATGCGTGTCAATTTTTACCTCTCTATCTACATTATTCCGTGGTTTATTAAGTTTTCAAATTTATACTGACTTTTTGATCACCCGGTATTTATTTTAAGTGTCCAGCACATTAAATCATTACAGTTGTGTGTGTGTATTGTGTATTAAACCGGGGACCTAGAAACGACGGACAGGCTTCGTCCCGCCGTAGCCCTCAGTGGTTCACAACCCCACAACAGGCCACAGCAGTCCACCCACCGCACCGCCGCTCCACACCGAACGCAGGGTTATTGTGCGGTTCGGCCCCCAGTGGACATCCTCCCCCCCCCCCCCCCCTTCCTCCCGCCCGGGAACGTTTCATACCAGAAGAGTGTAACCCCAAATGTTTGCGTGGTAGTGTAATTATTGTGCACACGTACGCGGAGACAATGTTTGCGCAGCAATTGCCAACATAGTGTAACTGAGGCAGAATAAGGGGAACCAGCCCGCATTCGCCGAGGTAGATGGAAAATCGCCTTAAAAACCATCCACAGGCTGACCTCGATACTAATCCACCGGGAAGATTCGTGCCGGGGACGGGCACGCCTTCCCGTTCGAGAAGCAGCGCGTCAGACCGCGCAGCTAGCCGGGTGGCCAATTATTACAATACTGTAAGAGTGTTAATAATAGAGATAAACTACCTGCAAAGTATCAGTTACCGAGAAAATTCATTAAACACAGACGGAAAGTAATAACAAATAAAATACAGGGATTAATGTGTACAACAATACTTTCTGAACTACAGACAGGAAGATAAAAAAATTAGCCAGGGCGCGAGTAGGACTCGTGCACTGGGGGTTCCGTACAAACTTAATTATGTATACACACAGTTAATCTATTCTCTACCATTTTTGCCTATTATCAGCATTGATACTGGCAATATATCGGTCCCAGGGATTCCAAGATTTTCAAGAATATTTTAAATCCAGTGATATAAATCAGACATAAATACATGCAGTAGGCAGGCGACTGTTATTAAGATAATCAGCAGGTCTACATTCAGGCTGAGTTGCCAAGTAAAAGTCAAACATCAGGCAAGGAATGACTTTATTGCTTATATGAGGCGTTTCGGAATTTATCCATCATCAGATATCCAGCAGCTGCGTTTCACGTTGGACGTAAAACAAACTATTGCAGACTGTTCCACGAATGTTTATGTCACATACAACTTGAAATGCCATACCTACGTGCAGTAATCACCCCTGTATGTATGGTTAAATTTCGAAACGCGTCTTGCCTAATGTTTGAGTTCTGCCATTGCGACCCAATCAGCCTGAATTCAGAACTATTTATTCTTTTAATTTCAAATTTGACGTCTGATAGTAAATGACAAAAGAAACATTTTTGTGTGATGTAATTAAAAATTAAGCATTTTCGGTTCTTTTCCATTACTTGTTCTGTGAAATCTTGCCTCTTGCGAAATTTCATGATTGTAGGTCAAACCCTATAGGTTGTGATTAGTTAGTTTTTCGGGTATTAAAATATGCGACATAAATGGCCTCATCTTTTTACTGCACTGACTTAAAAGCTTCACTTTTTTACACCATGGAAGAATCATAGACCTCGGTACATGACATAAAGTTCAACTTGATACTCTACCCTTCCCGAGAAAAAGGCTTTTTAACAATCGGACAGACAGACGACCAACAAAGCGATGCTAAAGGGTTCTGTTTTCACCGGTTGACGCATGGTACCCTAAAAATCAGCAAATAAGTATCTTCGCCCAGTATTCGGGTTTTTTGACTGTTGCTTCGTTAGCTGCAGAAAGATCACCAGTAGTACAGTTATCCGACACGTTTCTGCAGACAAGCAGATGTTGGTCCTGCAGGTCACCACACTGACAAATTTCATCATGATTGCTGAAGCCGCCTTTCCTAACGTTGACTTTGCTTCGTCGCAGTCCAGTTCTGAGTCTGTTCAGCGCCTTCCATGTCACTGAGGCGTGTCGTGTGCCTCCGGCTGATTCCTGCTTGACATTTGTTCGGTGTTCCTCGCCAAAGTTCCACTCGGCGGGAGATGGAGAGAGTTGTCTGCATGAAACTCTTTCTTTATCTGTCTTGGTTGTTCAGGAGGTGGAGGCTGTTTAGCATGTACAGAATTTTGCCAGACTGGTGCAGAATATTCTGATAGGGCGAAACATAGTGTCAGAGCATAAGTTCTAAGCACATTTAGTTGAGCGCCGGTGTTGGCTACTGTAAGTTTTTGAGCTTTATTTTTTTCGCAGTGGGTTTGAATGTAGGGGAACGGTCCACCTTTACCCGAAGGTATGTGGGACCGTCCCAGCGGAAAAGTTGTTCTCTTCTACAAGTTACGTTCAGTTTTCTTTTAGCAAGTTTCCTGATAAGCATCATTAATGCAGACACGAGACTACGCGAATAACCGAAGAAAAGGATAATCCAAAATACATATATTTGGCGAAAATTGCTACATACTGTGTTTACGAAACATGCAACATGTTACATTTGAAAGCCTACTGCATTCCTTTCGCGTTAAAAGCCGAAGACTGACCACTTTCTAGCGGTTCTAGGCGCGCAGTCCGGAACCGCGCGACTGCTACGGTCGCAGGTTCGAATCCTGCCTCGGGTATGGATGTGTGTCTGTCATTAGGTTAGTTAGGTTTAAGTAGTTCTAAGTTCTAGGGGACTGATGACCACAGTAGTTAAGTCCCATAGTGCTCAGAGCCATTTGAGCCATTTTTGACTGACCACTTTTTACAGTATTACCCTTGAATGTACTGTATTTCGTATCCTTTGCTTCCAGCTCATTTTCGGGAAATAATCTTCCAGTTTTTCTGTTTCTGTTTTTGAACCATTCTGTCTGATGATGGTTCTCATCAATATAGTCGTAGGATTTTTGTCATGTATACTCTAATAACAGATCGACGTATTTCAGTAACTCGGTGTGCGTGGCATCGCCTCTTATGCAGCCTCTTATCCTACCAAATAAACTTTGTGCATTTCATCCGAATCACATGCTGATTAAATCCGTCTTCAGAGGCATAGCTACTTAAACTCTTGCGGATGTTTGTCGTCTACGTCTTTACAATCAGAAATTTGTATTCTAAACGAAAACATTCGTTGTAATTAGAATACCTGAAACTTAGTTTCTTATTACTATTTTTTTGAAAAATCGTCGATCTCTGTGGAGATAATCCACAAAGAAGACGCTCGGAAGTTAGCTGTGCTTAAAACTTAATCCTGAAATAGCCAAAGTCGCTTTTATATTTATTCGATGCCAGACCACACGCGATCGCTGCGACATCTACAACTACCCAGTGCCTTGGGCTCACTGTCATCGATCATCCTCCATATTGTCCCGGCTTGGCCCCATCCACTTTTCATCTGTTTCCAGAACTTCAGTTTGATAGTGGTGAAGCAGTGCAAGCAGTGGCCAGGTTGTGGCTCCGTCAACAAGTCAAACATTCTACGTGACAGTGTCGACAGAGTGGTCTCTCCTCGGGAGAAATGTGTTCGTCGCCTGGTTGGTTACATCGGGAAATAAATATGTAGACATGAAGAATAAACATGTCAAATGTTCTTCTAATAATTTCCGGGTATGCAGCCGGATCCCGTCGACATTCTGCCACGATATTTCGGCCCAGAGACGTCCGGCCATCATCAGGTGAGTACACAACTACTGAAGAGCCCAGGTGCAGTCGCGGTATTTATGCCGATTCTCGCGCATGTGAAATGTACTGGCATCCTACAGCGCATGCGTCAGGTGTTGACATGCGCAGCATAGCCGAGTTGTACGTGCTGCCCTCGGTGGTGAAAATAAAAGTTCATCTAGTCATTGAGTATCGAATGACACTGTCGATTCCGCTGTGATTGTATAATTTTAATAACAGGATTCCAATTTTTATCCAGCTGAAAGCCGTTGTCACGATTTATAAGATTATTGGCAAGACGTATTTCCACTGATTCCTTGATTACGGAATCCCAAAAACCGGAAACCGGGGATAAAACATGAAAGATACACCCGTCTGCGGCAACCGTCAAAATCGACAGTAGCAGAGCACTGTATTTCATTGGGACATTCAATGGAATACAATGGAACAAAAATTTTATCCCCGGTTTCCGGTTTTTGGGATTCCGTAATCAAGGAATCAGTGGAAATACGTCTTGCCAATAATCTTATAAATCGTGACAACGGCTTTCAGCTGGATAAAAATTGGAATCCTGTTATTAAAATTATACAATCACAGCGGAATCGACAGTGTCAGTCGATACTCAATGACTAGATGAACTTTTATTTTCACCACCGAGGGCAGCACGTACAACTCGGCTATGCTGCGCATGTCAACACCTGACGCATGCGCTGTAGGATGCCAGTACATTTCATATGCGCGAGAATCGGCATAAATACCGCGACTGCACCTGGGCTCTTCAGTAGTAGTGTACTCACCTGATGATGGCCGGACGTCTCTGGGCCGAAATATCGTGGCAGAATGTCGACGGGATCCGGCTGCATACCCGGAAATTATTAGAAGAAGAAATACGCCGGGAAAATTTCAGAAGTCACATGTAAAATGTTAATAACGTATGTTTTACAAATCAGTTGGCATTTGACACCGATCGGACCCAGCTGACCCCGCTAGCAGTTCACCAATGGGGGCACGGTATTGTCGGCTCCTACTGTGTTATCATCATCATCGCTGCGCGAAACACTGTGGTGTCAATTAGTTCCTGAAGCGAAAGTTTCGCCATTTCAAGGAAGAACTTAACTACAGCCTGAATAAAACTAGGAACAGATTTTTGACATTATGAGAAGCGTTATGGAGATCTGTACCATACGTGAAATTCAGTTTTTTTCATGTGATTTTTTTGTAGGGGATGGACTGCCAAACAATTTTCTATCGCCACAGAGAGAGGAGCACCGTGGTGGCTGGCCGCAGGCAGTAGGCTGCGTGTTGTGGCAACGTCGCAACTTCGGAGTCTAAATGTCACGTGACAACTAATTTAAATCGTACTATGGGTCCAAATCACCTGTGTAAAATAAAGAAGTTTCATTACAGTACGCATAATATCTTTTATTTAATGAAAACGGGTGTACATATACGCTAATTTGTGTGCGGCGAAGTGTGTATTGTACAAATTAAATAATTTAGTATGTATTCTTTTATATGTAGCAATAGTGACATTTCGAGATAAACTTTGTAGACTTACTGTTTTCTTTCTTTAAATAAGTAAACGCGAAGGAACCATTGGCTAAGGAGGTAAAGAGAATGGACAACAATGTAGTTGTCCTCATAAGTGTTCTCTTCGGTGAACTCCTAAGTTTTAAAGTAAACTTGGCCTTCGGCATTTAAATGCGTGTCAAGTAGAAGGAAAAGCTTTTGGGCTGTGTAGCAATGTGTGTGTTCAGAGCAGCCGCTTAATTAGAACGCGACCTCGTTTAGGAAGCAGCGTCGCGTTAGGTGGAAGTGCCCGGCGGCCAGACAAAGGGATCTCGCCGAGCAGTTTGCTGTAATTTGCTCGTCGCGAGCGAAGTTTTGCATCCTCTTTGTACCATGTACTAGTTGGATCTTTTTTTCCCTCTTATTTTCAACCTCAACAAGAACGCTGAGGAGCTAAAAGTTTGCTCACGACGTTAGAGGCACTACTAAGCGACGTAAACAAAAACCCATCTCGGCAAAGGAGTAGATGTTGAGTTTTAGAAGACAGACGTCGTATTTCTGCCGATACTTAAAAAGACGACACGATCTATAGTTCAGCCAAATTACTATGTAGGACTCATTCAGAAACTACAAAGTCAAATGTTTACAGACGATTCCTCAATCTCACGGCGATTTGATTGTAAAATGTTATCAGAATTTAAGCCGCGTCACATAATTTAAAGTGTACGATCTTTCAACAAAATTCTTACATGTCTGTTTTTAGATGACAGTCAAACTGTGACAAACACCGTCCTTATGTAGACCCTAAGTCTCGATAGCCTTAATGTCACCGCGTAGTCGTCTTATATGGCCATACAACGGTCGCGCGTCCGCATCTCACGCATTCACTTCATCATGGGAACACGAGCTAACAACAACACAATGTCAAAATTTCTCTCAGGTGTGTGTAAAGAGAAAATCTCATGTTTTGTCAGAGAGAAAGCGTTGATACCTGTGACGTTTCAGTTGGCAGAATAATTTTGGTTATATGGCCTTTTACAGTGGGCGTATATTTTCCGTTCAAATGCCCGAACACGAAATACGCACCATCCTTTTCAGCTTTATTTATATGCTGTGTTTGCTATGTGGCAGTAAAACGCCAAACGAAACTCGTATATAGTTGGAGAACGTTTACAGAGAGCCTGTTCCTTAATTTTCATTGACTAACGTATGGATAGATCACAGTGCTCCATATGGACTTCTAAAAAATGAAACTACAGAGGGTGTAGCCATACCATAAGAAATATTAGGTATATTTTACAGAAAATGTTAAGTATCCGATCTCTTTGTGGAACTGAGGGCTGCATATTTCGAACTCTGACCGAAGAAAAGTACGACAACCAATTCCTCAGCAGTGGTAGAAAGGTCTGAAAACAATTTATAAATGGTTTTATTATGTTTGTGAGAGACGATTCCACAGATCACATCATAAAAGAAACAGGAATTCAAGCTGTAACTGGAAACAGCCGGCTCTTCGCCAGGAAAGACGAAGCCGATGAAAATACTAGGAAAGAAGTTCGGGCTTGTACAAAGGAAAAATAATCTTTCATGGGTATAATGTCACTGCTCACGAGGGAGCCTTGGGCAAGTACGCGTAGTTGAGCATACTCAGCATTTGGCACTATGTAACGTCAATCCGTTTCTAAAACGGGCGATTAAAAAGTTTCCATTCGAAGGCCACATGTCAGTTCCTATACACTGAGGTGGCAAAAGTCATGGAATACCTCCTAATATCGTGTCGGACCTCCTTTTGCCCGGTGTACTGCATCAACTCGACGTGGTATGGACTCGACAAGTCGTTGAAAGTCCCCTGCAGAAATATTAAGTCACGCTGCCTGCATAGCAGACCATAATTTCGAAAGTGTTGTCGGCGCAAGATTTTGTCCACGAACTGACCTCTCGATTATGTCCCACAATTGTTGGATAGATTTATGTCAGGCGATCTGGGTGACCAAATCATTCTCTCGAATTGTCCAGAATGTTCTCCGCATCAACCGTGAACACTTGTGGCCAGGTGACATTGCTCAATTTCATCCACAAAAATATCATTCGTTGAATGGCCTCAAATGGTCTCTAACTAACCAGGACTCAGTCCATTCTATGTAAACACAGCGCACACCATTACGGAGCCACCAGCGGCTTGCACAGTGCCTTGTTGACGACTTGGGTCCATGACTTCGTGTTAAGTCCCATAGTGCTCAGAGTCATTTGAACATACACGCTCCAGCAACGCTCTCAAAAGGAAACGTTTTGTTCGCCATTTTATGTCTACAGACATTTGAACTAGAAACGGTTAGATTTCAATAAATATAAATTATTCCATACCTATATGGCCCCGAGGAACGCACTCAGGTTTGCAGTATGCGCATTGGAGAAATTTTGGAGTAAGTGTGTTGGTATTAAATGGCACGTCGTCCAAAAAAAGGGTGCTTTTTACTTATAAAATGTAGACTACCGCTCACAGTTTACGTTATGTGCATATGTCTCACGTGCAGTACACGAAAATGGGTGACATACTTTGGCAGTCCATAGCGATTACAGTGTGACACATTGGTGTTCCGTCTGTGTTAATCTTTCAGGTAATCCGTAGAACGTCGGTTTAGCTGCACTTGAGCGGGAGTTCTCACCACTGCATCTCGCCATGCTCCGTTAACAAACACAAACTGCGTTTTCAGATCTCGGAACGACGCTGATGCGAGTCTTCCAATACCACCGTCACGTTTTCGCCTCATACTCGGCATAGGCCATAATTTCCATTGACTCAGTGTTTGAAACCCAAGGCTCTGTTTCGAGATTAACGATTTTAGAGTTCCAGGCTGACTATCCTGAATTATACGTTCCACGTTTTCTTTTGATCATGTCATCAAATGGTGGGATAGTTTACAGAACCAGAACAACTTTCTTGACAATCAACTTCCTTTACATTTCTCATACAGTTTGCTCGTCTGCTTCGTCTCCAGTGACACAGGTGTCGATAGAACGTTCCAAAATGGTTCAAATGGCTCTGAGCACTATGGGACTTAACATCTGAGGTCATCGGACCCCTAGAACTTAGAACTACTTAAACCTAACTAACCTAAGGACATCACACACATCCATGCCCGAAGCAGGATTCGAACCTGCGACTTGTGCGGTCGCGCGGTTCCAGACTGAAGCGCCTAGAACCGCTCGGTCACACCGGCCGGCTAGAACGTTCCCTCGTGCGACCTCGTCTGCCATAAATACGATGTCACACGGATCATTAGTGAGTGGACATCAATCTATTACTCAGCTGTTGTCATTCTGAGCGCCGGCGATGTGACTTAGGACAGGAAGTTCGAGTTGCTAGACGGGATGTCTCGTCTGCATTGTCAACGGGCCTGCTGGAGACAGATCGTTGAACACAATTTATGCATCAGTATCGGGAGTGGTACAAGTGTCATTCTGCAGTGCCGAAATGACATCGGCATCTATTTATTTTGTTAACGACTGGTTCCGTTGATTTGTTCTGAGGATTGTGAATTTGGCTTCCTTCTGTTTTTTTTGTTTTGTTTTGTTGTGCAGTCGCCGCATCGAACTGTTGCTATCTCTGTCGCTAATCCCTCTAATGTCATAACCAGCGCGAAAAATCTGTATGTCTTTTCACTCGTGGATAGGCAGACAGCCGGCCGCGGTGGCCGAGCGGTTCTAGGCGCTACAGTCCGGAGCCGCGCGACTGCTACGGTCGCAGGTTCGAATCCTGCCTCGGGCATGGATGTGTGTGATGTCCTTAGGTTAGTTAGGTTTATTTAGTTCTAAGTTCTAGGGGACTGATGACCTCAGATGTTAAGTCCCATAGTGCTGAGAGCCATTTGATAGGCAGACAAGACAGAGAATGGTATACAGCGACGGCCTCCGAGATTATTGTTACATTGTTAGTGTTAAGTATATTGTGTGCGGCCCACTTGTCTTCTCCAGATGTGGCCCAGGTAAGCTGAAAGGTTGGACACTTTGACGGTGGAAATGAGTTGGCAAGAGATCCGCCTCTGTCGAGCACCCCCGCGACTGGTGAGCCTGCTTCTTCTGGCGCCGCCTTCTGTGTCCGCGCACGCGAGCAGTGTTTACTCAAGTCTCGCGCTCTGCTGCAATCCTCACTGTTGCGCCAAAGGTCGGCGCTGCACAATGTGAGACCGGAGAGCTGGATCCTTTTTACGACGCTTCGTCTCCAGACGCTGCTCGGGGAACACCGACGGCATAATCGTGGAGCACATCCCAGTGATATCAGTCGTTGCACAGGTTTAGAGCGGAACATTCCAGGAGAATTTTGCTGCCAAACTGCGCAACGGAAATGATACTTTCTCACAGCTAATTAGCTTCTAAGTGTGGGGGTCCACAGTCATATACAATTTTTTAAAGGACTCCATATTTGCCGTTGGCTGTAGAAATTCACAACTATAATTTCGGCCTAAGGGCCATTTTCAAGTTGTACTGCAAAAGATTTTGCTTCAACACATGTCATACACATACATGCCTTGGTCAAAAGTAAGTCTTCTTGCACCTGTAAACAATTTGTTAGTACATTTATTTGTAGCAATTTATGTGAAGGATGTTAACATCGTGAAAAGGCTTACCTTTGACCATGACATGTCTGCATGTCGGAGGATTTTAAAGTCTGACGTATGCTGAAGCGAAATCTTTTGCAGTGCGACGTAAAAATGGCCCAAACGCTGAAACTGCAATTGTGAATTTCTACAGTCAACGATCAATATGATGTCCTTCAAAAAACTTTCTCACTACGTTGAGAAATTTCTGCGACTAAACAAGAGGCGTTTCGAGCGCTCTTCAATTGCCTATAAGCATCCGAGGGACATGCTTCATCGGTGAAGATATTGCTCTCGCATTCGGTGGGTTCGAATCCCTGCCCGACCAGCCAGATTAATGTTCCCGTAGATTTCCAAAATCGCTTAAAGCAAATTTATGAATGTTTCTTTTCAAAAGGACACGGCCGATTTCCTTCTTTATTCTTCGCTAACTCGAGTTTGTTCGGCACTTTAAAGGGTAATCTTCCTTCCTCTGTACTGCGCTACCCAAAACGATACTTCGATATTTTGTCGTGTGAAGGGTGAACAGAATCGTGAAATTTACATTGCCTGGAACTCAGAAAACGAATTCCGCTTCAGAATTTCAGTTGGAAACATGGATAAGAACTGACACCGTTGAAAAAAAAATCTTAAAACCGAACATTTTTTGTTTGGACGATAGCATGAAAATAACTCTTCCAGTCGCTAACGATCTTGAACAATCCTCAAGTAAAGAAAACAGAAGGTTCTAGGAAGTTGAATGTGCCACAGTTTTAAGCTGTTGTCTGTCTGTCTGTCTGTTTATGAGGCTATCTAGTCAGTACAGATCGATTCATCGATAAGGCGACCTGTTGCCGTTGCACATTTATATAATTAACAGATAATAGGTGGTGTGGATAATCATAGTGCTGGGAGGCACAGTAGCACCGAGAAATATTATATCGGAATGTGAAGCAGTAGGGAACTTGAACGGCTGTGCTTCATTGAGTATTGTACTCGAGTTGGTATGCCTTCATATTCCTCCGACGTAGAAAATAGCTCATGTAGCTTGTTGCAGTGGGGCCACAAGTCGAGTGTGGAATCCGAAACAAATCAAAACTTGATATTTTCCGCATGACGCGTTGCATGGATAGAAGTCACGATGAATGGTCGGAAAATTGTAAGTCTACCGTGAGATAGGTGCCTGCTCACTGCAGTGTGACATGCAGAGCCAAAAGCCGCAGGATGTCGCATAGCACATTTTATTTAAGATTTCTTCATAGGATCCAGCTGCGAACAGAAGCTGGAGTGATCTTGATATCTGTCTCCTAAGGGAAATGTTTTACCAATTTCGTGCTCAAAGCACTGGCTATAAATGTTGTTATCGCGTGTAAATCCGATGTACAAGAATATACACTGCTCAGCAAAATTTGAGGACGAGATAGATAAAGTAACATAATGCATTAACAAGTCCGTGAAAATGAATAACATGGCCCAGACACAACATTTGGATGAGTTCACAGGGGGAGAATCGTCGGTAAATTGGAAAAAGGACGAAGTGTGACGAGTGTAGCCCAGCAGTTTGGCGCTGCTCACAGCGTTATTTCATGTGTATGGAGAACGTTCGGAACTACAGGCACTGCTGCTTCAGGGAGAGATGGCGATCGACAACGGTCAACTACAGCAGCAGATGACCGCTACATTGTGCAACAGGCAAGAAGGGACCCACTTCAAACAGCGCGTGCAATTGCAATCACATTTAACAGGACTACAAAGCAATGAGTCTCAGGCTGTACAGTGGCTCGGCGACTGCTCTATAGCGGCACGGCAACTGCATGGCCGTAGTCTCTTTACCCGACGACCAGTACCTTGTGTTCCGTTGGCAGCTGCACTCGGGCGGCACCGTTTGCGATGATGCCGAGTACATAGCAACCAAACGAACGAGGTGTGGGGTCATGTTCTCTTCTCGGTTGAGAGCAGATTCTGGACCTATCCTCATGTCGTCAGAGGTGCGAAAACGTAATGCACTCACGAAAATTGTAGGGCATGATCCTATTAGTGGTCCGGGCGTTATGGTGTGGAGAGGCACAAGGTTGCATGCGCGTACTGACCTCCGAAACTTCGAACACGATACTCTTAGCGGTCAACGTTACTTTGTACACCGTCCCCATATGTGTCTTTTTCAGGGGTGCATTCGGACCTGACTTCATTTTTATGGATCACAATGTGCGGTCGTTTCGAACAACGTATGTGCAGCAGCTCTTAGAACGAGAGAATGTTCGGAGAATGTAGTGGCCTGCTCGTTCACCTCTTCTAAATCCCATTGGACGCGTATGGAATGCGTTGCGAAGAGAAATTCCAGTGCGTCCACATGCACCAACGCCTGTTCACCAGTTGTCAACCGCACTAGTCGAGGAATGGAACGCCCTTCCACAAGAACTCCTTACCACCTTTGCTGCCAGCGTGGGAGCACGTTACAGAGTGTGCACTTCCATCACAGACGCTGTTAAAAACCACGCCCCGCATTTTGTAATGTCCAGGAGACCAACATAAATCGCGTATTTCTTTCAGTTATCTTCTGTGCGATGCTGTAGCGGTTCTTTCTATTAAAATGCTAATCAGTCTTGATCGCAAGGATCTATTAAACATTAATAAACACATGCCATCATGGTAACTGGTTTAGATTTTATCAAAAACCACCTTTAGACCGTGTCTCATCAAATGGTAGAGAGAGACGACGGCGGGAGCATTGGCAAGTGTCTGACAGCACTGGTAGCTGCTCCAAATTACATCGAGCTGTGTTACTTGGCAGTGACACATCATTCGAAAGTCTCTTTCGTTAAGTTTTGACCACAGCTGTATTATTATTGTTGCTGCAGCTCTCCATGCAAGTCTGCCCCATGCCAGTCTCTCTTCATCTCAGCGTAGCTGCTCCAACGAAAATTTGTTTGAACCTGCTTATGGTGTTCATGTCTTCGTCTCCATCTTCGGATTTTACTACCACGATCCTTTCAATTACCGAATTGACTATAATGTTTCAGAAAGTGTCCTATTGGACTATCACTTCTTTTAGTGAGGTTCTGCGAAATGTTTGCCATCTGATATCTGCATTAGCGTAGGTTACTTTGTAACTATAAATTTCCTGTTATTTAAAAGCAATGGATATTTTACATGTCCTTTTATAAAGTTGGCACAAATTACTTGACAAAATTTTTTGTGTAAGTTAGCAAAGAAAGAAATGAAAAGTAACGTACCTCTCGTAGAACGAAATTAAATGATGAAAATTTCCAGTTTTGAGGTTAATAACTTTTTTCAAATAAGACTCAGTCGTTTTAGATTACTAAATTATCGATATCCTGTATACGATGTATTGTCAGCGGCTATGTCATTCACGCGATGTATCGTTAAGTCTGTATATCGATACTGCAGAATGTTTTCCCATTTCTAATAGTAAATAAACTGTACATATCAAATACGCACTGCATTTAAGTTGTGTTAATGTAACGTAAAGAAAGTGTGGAGATTTTAACATATTAACTAGAATAAAATGCCTAAATTATGATACCAAGAACCTATGAATCCCACTAATAATATTATAGTTGTATTGCTGTAGATGGACACATTAATAAACACAACAGCCTACCAATTTATTAACATAAATGCGTGTTATGGAACGGACCTGTCGTGGGCCCCCTCTGCTTTCCTTTCCTACGGTGTACATGCGGGCAGTCAGCTGTCGGGCTCGGGACAGTGGTATGGCTTGGACACCGCGCCAGCAGATCGCGTCAGCTGCCTGCTCGTACCTATTGGTACAGAGCGGAGCCTGGAATCTTAGTAAACATCCAGTAACCAGACGCCACTGGCTGAGTCCGGCACGCGCCGGTTAATACTTTCGCCTGGAGGGAGGCTTTCCGCCGCCGTGGTCACCTTCCGCGTCCTTTGCGCGTCTTGCAGACTATCCAGCTGCTGCCGCTGGCGGCCAAACGGCTGCTGCGTTACTACCTTGTATTCCGCCAAACTGCTGTCAGTGTTGGGCCCACACAGTCCTTTAACTCCCACGGTACAGTTAGCGGCTACGATTGTCCTTCCTGTTGACGGGACGCAGCAATGACATGTCGGTTGGAAAAGACAGCGCACTGAAACCTCTGTCCTCTTCTTGCCTATCTTGTACCCAAGGTCGTAAGACGTGGCCGCTAATATTATCGGAAACGAATTATTGATAGAATCACATTAATAGAACCATTCAGCATCCCAAGTAATTGTATCTCAAGTAGAAGAGCGAATGCGGTGGCCCAGTGGTTAAGGTAGTGGACCAGCATTCAGCAGGAGGTTGGTTAAGATTCCTTCCGGGACATCCTGGTTTAGGTTTACCGTGATTTACATGGTGGGTAAAGACGAATTCCGCGATGATTCGTCTGAAAAGGACACCGCGGATTTCCATCCCCATCGCTGTCGTATCCGCCTCTAACGACATCTTCGCGGATAGGACTAAAGCACAATCTTACGTTTCTTCCCTTCGTAATTAAAAAAGTTTAAACGTGATTTTGATTTTTGTGTTAAACATCGCCCATCCCTAGGTATGGGGTAATCCAGAAGGCACACATATCCAGATAAATACAATATGTCCAGACTTATAAACTATAATACACCATCTTTGCAGTCACAGGATTTCCAGCAATCAGGAAGCGGCTTCGGGAGACGTTATGACTCTTTTACAAGAAGCCGTGGCAATCCAAGAACCGTCATTTCCATGCAATTGGAGACAGCTCCCATTTAAATGCTAATAGAAGATGGCTGGCATGTTAATCAGTACCTGAATAATTACTTAGAAGATGGACCGCAGCAGCAATAGGCAACCAAACGTAAAGCAAAAATCACACACTAAATAAAATGGAAGGGAGAACCAGAAGGTTGTGGATCAACACAGTCGGAACACACTGAAGAAAACCCTGTAACAAATCCACTGGGAATGCTTTGTTAAAAAGAACTACTACGACTGATAAAGTTAAGACATTTTCATTTATTATCGCTGCTATTGAAATGGGTAGAGGGAAGCCTACGTGTAATACGTTTCGTAGAATGGAACTAGCATCCTCACAGTAAATCAGTGTTAAAATAACGTTCCATTTTGTAAGTACGTTATATCACAAATGACAATGCTACTGGCATTATGGAAATAAGAGTTAAGATTGCTGAGGCATCAGGAATGTAGAAATCGCAAATACGCCCAATACTGCACTCTGCACGGCGATATTTCGACAAGTACTCAGTCAAAGGGTACGTACACTGTTGCAAGCGATATTTTGACTCCATTAAAGCTCTCACGACGTTTGAAGCAACAACGGAGCTATTCCTGACAACATTACGTTCTCACAGAAGTCGTCGACAAGCGAAAAGACTTCCTGAACTGGAGCGTTGCTGAGGAAAGTGTGCAGTACATTTTCTTAAAGGCGCGAGGAAAGTCTAACTTTTTTCAAATGCGCAGGGGTACAATCGAAAATATTTCGGCCAGTTACTGTATTTAAATCGCAGAATGTGAGTCATATTGCAGAAATTAATCAGTAAGTCATTTGGATTCGCTGAATTATAACAGCTATGACACCCCTACAATTTCCCTTTTGGATCGGTGCCTGCTTTTAAACAAACCTGGTTGCCTCTGCGGGGAACATGGGTCTCAGCTTATGAGCAGCTGTGGCCCGCGTGTATGTATACGTCCCAAAGGCGCATCACCTCGTGCGTCCCGCAGGCTCAGGTGAACGCTGCGTCCCTGTGGCGTCGTATCGCGTTACGTGCAGTGGACGCACTGTGCCGAACCACGTTTCCGCTTCCGCCGACCCCGGAACTCGGTCACCACCGCACTTCCTGACTTCCTGCCTCTCCCTCGCCCTGCCACATAACGACCGACAGCTCATTCGTGCTTGGAGCTTGTGAGTGGACCACCGTCGTGTGCTCTTATTAATGTTGTGATCCATAAAGTGTGGCTGCAGTTTGGTCAGAGGCCATGACCAACGAGGGGTTTATGTTGTGGATGCTTTACTGTAGTTAGAAAGAAGCTATATAACAGTTTGTTCTCTGTTCTCTCTATTTTTTAAAGGTGTGCTGAGAAATACTGAAGAGCCAAAAAAACTGCTACACCTGCCTGATATGATATAGGGACTCCACGAGCACGCAGAAGTGCCGCAACAAGACGTGGCTTGGACTCGTCTAATGTCTGACGCAGTGCTGGAGGGAACTGACACCATGAGTCCTTCAGGGCATCCGCAAGAGCGCGAGGGGGTGGACATCTCTTCTGAACAGCACGTTGCAAGGCATCCTAGATATGATCAATAATGTTAATGTGTGGTGAATTTGATGGCCAGCGGAACTACACTCCTGGAAATTGAAATAAGAACACTGTGAATTCATTGTCCCAGGAAGGGGAAACTTTATTGACACATTCCTGGGGTCAGATACATCACATGATCACACTGACAGAACCACAGGCACATAGACACAGGCAACAGAGCATGCACAATGTCGGCACTAGTACAGTGTATATCCACCTTTCGCAGCAATGCAGGCTGCTGTTCTCCCATGGAGACGATCGTAGAGATGCTGGATGTAGTCCTGTGGAACGGCTTGCCATGCCATTTCCACCTGGCGCCTCAGTTGGACCAGCGTTCGTGCTGGACGTGCAGACCGCGTGAGACGACGCTTCATCCAGTCCCAAACATGCTCAATGGGGGACAGATCCGGAGATCTTGCTGGCCAGGGTAGTTGACTTACACCTTCTAGAGCACGTTGGGTGGCACGGGATACATGCGGACGTGCATTGTCCTGTTGGAACAGCAAGTTCCCTTGCCGGTCTAGGAATGGTAGAACGATGGGTTCGATGACGGTTTGGATGTACCGTGCACTATTCAGTGTCCCCTCGACGATCACCAGTGGTGTACAGCCAGTGTAGGAGATCGCTCCCCACACCATGATGCCGGGTGTTGGCCCTGTGTGCCTCGGTCGTATGCAGTCCTGATTGTGGCGCTCACCTGCACGGCGCCAAACACGCATACGACCATCATTGGCACCAAGGCAGAAGCGACTCTCATCGCTGAAGACGACACGTCTCCATTCGTCCCTCCATTCACGCCTGTCGCGACACCACTGGAGGCGGGCTGCACGATGTTGGGGCGTGAGCGGAAGACGGCCTAACGGTGTGCGGGACCGTAGCCCAGCTTCATGGAGACGGTTGCGAATGGTCCTCGCCGATACCCCAGGAGCAACAGTGTCCCTAATTTGCTGGGAAGTGGCGGTGCGGTCCCCTACGGCACTGCGTAGGATCCTACGGTCTTGGCGTGCATCCGTGCGTCGCTGCGGTCCGGTCCCAGGTCGACGGGCACGTGCACCTTCCGCCGACCACTGGCGACAACATCGATGTACTGTGGAGACCTCACGCCCCACGTGTTGAGCAATTCGGCGGTACGTCCACCCGGCCTCCCGCATGCCCACTATACGCCCTCGCTCAAAGTCCGTCAACTGCACATACGGTTCACGTCCACGCTGTCGCGGCATGCTACCAGTGTTAAAGACTGCGATGGAGCTCCGTATGCCACGGCAAACTGGCTGACACTGACGGCGGCGGTGCACAAATGCTGCGCAGCTAGCGCCATTCGACGGCCAACACCGCGGGTCCTGGTGTGTCCGCTGTGCCGTCCGTGTGATCATTGCTTGTACAGCCCTCTCGCAGTGTCCGGAGCAAGTATGGTGGGTCTGACACACCGGTGTCAATGTGTTCTTTTTTCCATTTCCAGGAGTGTATTTAAACTCGGAAGAGTGTTCCTGGAGCCACTCTGTAGCAATTTTGGACGTGTGGGGTATTGCACTGTCCTGCTGGAATTGCTCAAGACCGTCGGAATGCTCAATGGACATGAATGGATGCAGGTGATCAGACAGATGCTTACGTACCTGTCACCGGAAAGAGTCGCATCTAGACGTATCAGGGGTTCCAAATCACTCCAACTGCACACGCCCCACACCATTAAAGACCCTCCACCAGCTTGAACAGTCCGCTGCTGACATGCAGTATCCATGGATTCAAGTTGTGTCCATACCCGTACACGTCCATCCGCTCGATACAATTTGGAACGTGCAGTCATCAAGGGTGCAGAAGTGGGCCTTCGGCTCCGAAAGCCCATATCAATGATGTTTCGTTGAATGGTTCGCACGCTGGCACTCGCTGATGGCTCCCCACTGAAATCTACAGCAATTTGCGGAAGGGTTGCACTTCTGTCACGTTGAACGATTCTCTTGAGCCTTCATTGGTCCCTTTCTTGTTGGATCTTTTCCTGGCTGCAGCGATGTCGGAGATCTGATGTTTTACCGGATTCCTGATATTCACGGTAGATTTGTGAAAAGGTCGTACGGGAAAATCCCCACTTCATCGCTACCTCGGGGATGCTGTGTGCCATCGCTCGTGCGCCGACAATAACACCACGTTCAAACTCACTTAAATCTTGATAACCTACCGTTGTAGCAGCAATAAGGGGTCTAACAACTGCGGCAGACACTTGCTGTCTTATGTACGTGTTGCCGACCGCAGCGCCTTTTTCTCCTGTTATATATCTCTGTAATTGAATACGCATGCCTATACGTTTCCTTGGCGCATCGGTGTAATACATCCGCTCATGACTAGAAAGCACTTTTCTCAAATATCCTCACCAGCAGCATGCTCCAAATTTGGTAGGTTATTCCGAGGGCCAGGGCGATCGTAAAGTTCTCATCACCGTATGAGAAATTAAGTATATGCTGCCGTATGTATCTCTGTGGTACTGTGGACGCTGTGGAGTACCGCTATCTCTAAGGGGCAGAAATGAAAACAAGGCAGGTGGGAAAAAAGTATAAAAACTGTTCACTGTTTGTAAACTAATCGCCATAAATGTTAATCCATTTATCCCAGTATGAGACCAGACGGTCAATGCTTACATGGAAAAATGTTTGCTGTCACCTACAGTACCATTATTGTAGCCGGGCATGCACCTCTTCGCTCGAAGCAAGTCGACTGCCACGAACGTTATAACAACTTTATAGAGGTAACTGCGCACAACGGTCAGATATTTGAAGTAAAGCATCTTGTGCGTTCGGCTGTACATGTGCAACTTTATTGCTCAACCTATTTCGCTTATTACAGCTTCACGGGAGGAAAAGCTGTACAGTGAAAAATAAAAAATCAAAACATCAAGTAGGGCGTGATCATATGTTCTTTTTAAGTAAATGTCATGATGAAGTTGTTTGTATGCACTTCATCTTGACATTTATTTATTTATGTTGTTACAGTTATGGCCTTCAGTCCAGAGACTGGTTTGATGCAGCTCTCCATGCTACTCTATCCTGTGCAAGCTTCTTCATCTCCAAGTACCTATTCAACGTACATCCTTCTGAAACTGCGTAGTGTATTCATCTCCCTCTACGATTTTTACCCTCCGCACTGCCCTCCAGTACTAAATTGGTGATCCCTTGATGCCTCAGAACATGTCCTACCAACCGATTCCTTCTTCTAGTCAAGTTGTGCCACAAATTCCTCCCCAATTCTATTCAGTATCTCCTCATTAGTTACGTGATCTACCCATATAATCTTCAGCATTCTTACAAAGTTTCTATTCTCTTCTTGTCTAAACTATTTATCGTCCATGTTTCACTTCCATACATTGCTACACTCCATAGAAATGCTTTCAGAAAAGACTTCCTGACACTTAAATCTATACTCGATGTTAACAAATTTCTCTTCGTCAGAAACGCTCTCCTTGTCATTGCCAGTCTACATTTTATATCCTCTCTACTCCGACCATCATCAGTTATTTTGCTCCCCAAAGAACAAAAGTCATCTGCTACCTTAAGTGTCTCATTTCCTAATCTAATTCCCTCAGCATCACCCGATAATTCGACTACATTACATTATCCTCGTTTTGCTTTTTTCTCTCTACTGCTTTTCCTTCGGTGATGGTGCTTGTGATAAGTGAAACCGGTTGGGAAAATGAAGATGCACATGCACATGTACAGTTGAAGGCACAACTTTACTTGTAAGTAATAGATTTCAGCTATCGGTCGTCCTTTTTAAATGTTATTGGCAGATCTAGATTTCAGCTAGAAACTAGCCATTCTCAATACACTTATCATTTTTGGTCAATGCATGTAATATCCACAGTTCATTGAATACTAAGTGCAATGTCAATAACAGGCAAAAATAGTCGAGATTCTCGATTCCCCCGAATGTATAGACTGTCTGTATAAAAAATAAAGTTTGTACGGAACCCCCAGTGCGCGGGTCCTCCTCACACCCGGCCCGTTTCTTTTTTTCTTTTTTTTTTCATCTATCTAATTTTCATTGGTCACCTCCTTATACCCAACATGACCAGCTTTACCATTCTACAGTGTTCAGAACCCTGTGTTTGAATCTCACATCACTAGTCGATGGTACACTTCAGCAAGAGGACCATAATGTATGAGGCGTTGTGGTGGTTTGCATTATCACCTCAGAAAAACATCACGGCTTTGTGATGTCTTGTCTTTCAAACGCTGGACTTGGTGTTGCTTGCTACAGACACCTCACCTGTGCCTGCTGCAGGGTACAGACGTGCCGGCATTGAAAAACGCTTAGACGCTTCCAGGGAGCACTATTGTTATGACAGCGGTTGTTTCTTTTCTCGGGCATAATGGTGGCGGTGGCGGAACGGCTCAGCGCGCTGACGTCACCGCTGCACGCGCGGCCTTCGACGGCGGCGCTGCTCAGATTTGTGTGTGGGGAGGTCGCCGCTCGATCGCCGTCCTTGGCCAGCCATTGAGCCGCGCGCTGCCTTTTAACGTGAAACACCGGTTACACATCGACAGTCCGTGCGACGTCACAGATAAGCAAAATGTCTCAGTTGTCACTAGAGTGGAAGAAAAACCATATTCGATCACCCCAGAATGCGTCGTATTGCATTCACTGTGAAATTAAAATAACAGTTTATCATCTGGTCAAAAGTTACATGTTAATAAACGACGCGGGGGAAAGAGTAAGTAAGGCCTAACGATCAAATTCTAAAAAGGGTGCTGGTATTGATATATCCATGCTAACATAATCTATATCTCACGTTACTTCTCTTCTGACATAACGTCAGCACTACCCTTCTACACCCATCTTCGTTTATGTTCGTTCTAAACAGGTTTGGTAATATTCATGATGTAAACAATAATTTAACACTCTTCCTACGCTTATACTAGCATTAGGTTAAAATAACCTTGCAGAATATTTAACAATCTGTATTCCCTCTAAAATAATAATAATAATAATAATAATAATAATAATAATAATAATAAATAGAAGAAAAATTTCAGCTAACATATATAGAATACAAAGACACAAATACAGACATTAGACCATTCTTGCATAGACCACCAAATAACCCACAAGTCGAAACAACAATAAAAACTATCAACACAATCATACACAACAAAATAAATGAAAACACAACTATGGAAGAGTTACAACTACTGGTTTATATAGGAGCACTCACTACACTAAATATACACACTAGACAGAGATCAGAACCAACCAACACACAGAAGAAACCCACAAAACCAGCATGGCAACACAGGCTACAGATCAGAATAGAAAAACTGAGAAAAGACATCGGACAGCTAACACAATTTATAAGAAATGAAATCTCGGAAAAAAAACGAAAAAGGTTAGGTAAAATCTCACAACAAGAAGCGACAGAGCAATTAGACGAAAAGAAGCAGAAATTACAAGCATTAGCCAAACGACTCAGAAGATACAAAAAAAGTGAAAATAGAAGGAAACAAAACCAAACATTCAACACAAACCAAAAGAAATTTTACCAGACAATAGATAACACACACATTAAAATAAACAATCCACCAAACATAACAGACATGGAACACTTCTGGAGCAACATATGGTCAAACCCGGTACAACATAACAGGCATGCACGGAGGATACAAGCAGAAACAGACACATACAAGATGATACCACAAATGCCTGAAGTGATAATTTTGCAACATGAAGTCACCCAAGCAATTAATTCTACTCACAATTGGAAAGCCCCTGGAAATGATAAAATAGCAAATTTCTGGTTAAAGAAGTTCACCTCAACACATTCACATCTAACTAAATTATTTAACAGTTACATTGCAGACCCATACACATTCCCTGATACACTTACACATGGAATAACTTATCTGAAACCTAAAGATCAAGCAGACACAGCGAACCCAGCTAAATATCGCCCCATAACATGCCTACCAACAATATACAAAATATTAACTTCAATCATTAAACAGAAATTAATTACACATACAACACAGAACAAAATTATAAATGAAGAGCAAAAAGGCTGTTGCAAAGGAGCACGAGGATGTAAAGAGCAACTGATAATAGATGCAGAGGTGACATATCAAGCTAAAACCAAACAAAGGTCGCTACACTACGCATACATTGATTACCAAAAAGCTTTTGATAGTGTACCCCACTCATGGTTACTACAAATATTGGAAATATACAAAATAGATCCTAAATTGATACAGTTCCTAAACATAGTAATGAAAAATTGGAAAACCACACTTAATATCCAAACAAATTCAAATAATATCACATCACAGCCAATACAGATTAAGCGTGGAATATACCAAGGAGACTCATTAAGTCCTTTCTGGTTCTGCCTTGCTCTGAACCCACTATCCAACATGCTAAATAATACAAATTATGGATACAATATTACTGGAACATACCCACACAAAATCACACATTTGCTATACATGGATGATCTAAAACTACTGGCAGCAACAAATCAACAACTCAACCAATTACTAAAGATAACAGAAGTATTCAGCAATGATATAAGTATGGCTTTTGGAACAGACAAATGTAAGAAAAATAGCATAGTCAAGGGAAAACACACTAAACAAGAAGATTACATATTGGATAACCACAGCGACTGCATAGAAGCGATGGAAAAAACAGATGCCTATAAATATCTAGGATACAGACAAAAAATAGGAATAAATAATACAAATATTAAAGAAGAACTAAAAGAAAAATATAGACAAAGACTAACAAAAATACTGAAAACAGAATTGACAGCAAGAAACAAGACAAAAGCTATAAATACTTATGCCATACAAATATTGACCTACTCATTTGGAGTAGTGAAATGGAGTAACACAGACCTAGAAGCACTCAATACACTTACACGATCACAATGCCACAAATATAGAATACATCACATACATTCAGCAACAGAAAGATTCACATTAAGCAGAAAGGAAGGAGGAAGGGGATTTATCGATATAAAAAACCTACGTTATGGACAGGTAGACAATTTAAGAAAATTCTTTATAGAACGAGCAGAAACTAGCAAAATACACAAAGCAATCACTCATATAAATACATCGGCTACACCACTACAATTTCATAACCACCTCTACAACCCTTTAGACCACATAACATCAACAGATACGAAGAAAGTAAATTGGAAAATGAAAACACTTCATGGCAAGCACCCGTATCATCTAACACAGCCACACATCGATCAAGACGCATCCAACACATGGCTAAGAAAAGGCAATATATACAGTGAGACAGAAGGATTCATGATTGCAATACAGGATCAAACAATAAACACCAGGTATTACAGCAAGCATATTATTAAAGATCCCAATACCACAACAGATAAATGCAGACTTTGTAAACAACAAATAGAAACAGTAGATCACATCACAAGCGGATGTACAATACTAGCAAATACAGAATACCCCAGAAGACATGTCAATGTCGCAAAAATAATACATCAACAGCTTGCCTTACAACATAAACTTTTAAAACAACAAGTTCCTACATACAAGTATGCACCACAAAATGTACTAGAGAATGATGAATACAAATTATACTGGAACAGAACCATTATAACAGATAAAACAACGCCACATAACAAACCTGACATCATACTCACCAATAAAAAGAAGAAATTAACACAACTAATCGAAATATCCATACCCAATACAACAAATATACAAAAGAAAACAGGAGAAAAAATTGAAAAATACATCCAACTGGCTGAGGAAGTCAAGGACATGTGGCATCAGGATAAAGTTGACATCATACCAATTATACTATCAACTACAGGAGTCATACCACACAATATCTACCAGTACATCAATGCAATACAGCTACATCCAAACAAATATATACAACTACAGAAATCCGTAATTATTGATACATGTTCAATTACCCGAAAGTTCCTAAATGCAATATGACACATACCGTACAGTTAATAGGAAGTGACGCTTGATCAAGGTCCGCGTCACTTTCCATTCTCAACCAGACTTAACGTCTGAGAAAGTAAAGAAATAATAATAATAATAATAATAATAATAATTCTGTATCAAGGTATATACAGTGATATAAATTACACCCACGTCATATTTGTACTAAAATGGCTCTCTCACACAGTAGAAACTATTTACAGTGAAATTTTTTCCGCTCTGATCTTCTTTACACACAGATTTACCACACCAACCACTAACTATTGCAATATATTATATACACAAGACGAGTGATGAGCACTCGTTTCGCGTTTAGCACCAATTTCATGACCAAATATTCTATACGTTGGTACTAACTTCACTGAAAGGTTTGAGTTCTGGAACACTACTGTCTCCTGCAGACGCTAATCGGATGTCACTTGATGGTGGCTTGGGAAAAGGCGGAAAACCGGTTCGACATAAACATATGTAAGTAGAGCAAAGTACAAGTTCTTTGTTTTTCAACGTTATAAAAAAGGAAATAAGATTTAGCGAATGGAAGTAATCTTTAAAACGCTACGGTTTCAGAAACAAGTGCAACTACAAAGTGATAGGAGTGTCCTAAGTGATAATGCGTTGCAACAAATCCAATTTTTCGTAAGGATTTCATGCGAAATTAGTTCAGATATGTATGTGAGACGTACGCCAGATTATCATTTGAAACGAACCGATAGCTATCTGTAGCGCCTTTACTTCAACATGTATTGCAAACCTATCAGTTCAGTTATATGTAGTATGTTGAAATTATATTGCTTGTATTCATCGACAGCAATGACTTTTCGATTGTAGGGAATATACCAGTGTGCTTGACGTTAGATCCCGACACCCAGACGATTTTTGTTACAAAAATAAAACAAGAATAATGTTCGCTTGCTTTCCTTGTATTTGCATCTATTTGATGTAGTGCTTGTGGAATTTCAAAGATCCTGAACCCTTGGCTTTACCAAAACTTCATTTGATGAAAGTTTGCTGATTTCGTTATTGATTACCAAACCGGCGAACTCATTGGTTTGGTACATGAGTTCGTAGCGTATTTCCATAGGTTTAATAAACACAACAGATACAAATAACGAAGACTTTATTCATCAGTAATATATTCTCCTCCACTATTCACAACAATCTGCCCACGCTGGGGTAACTTTTCGACTCCACGACCGTGGAAATAACGTGGTTTTGAGGCGAAGAACTCCTCGAGTCATGTTCGGAGCGCATTTTTATCCGGAAAGGAAATTCCTTGAAGGGTGTTCGATAGAGATCGGAAAAACTGAAAGTCCGAGGGCGCAAAATCAGACGAATAAGATGGGGGCGCAAGGACTACCCAAATACCTGTGTGGTGTTTTTTTTTTTTTTGTCATTCTGGCAGAATGCGGGCGGGCGTTTATCGTGCAGTCGTGGAGTAGCCACACTTTACACAGCCTTCCTGCCGTTGTTCTTTGATTAAATCTGCAAGACATATCAGTTGTTGACAGTGAATGTGAGCAGTGATGGTTACACCTCGGGGAAGCAATTCGTATTACACCACACCGTCGCTGTTCCACCAGATGCTTAACATTATCTTTTATGAATGCACGCAGGTCTTTCTGCGGGGGCGTGCTGCTTTGTTTGGGCGCAACCACTCCTTTCGTTTCCTTATGTTAGCGTTGCTGTTGTTGTGGTCTTCAGTCCTGAGACTGGTTTGATGCAGCTCTCCATGCTACTCTATCCTGTGCAAGCTTCTTCATCTCCCAATACGTACTGCAGCCTACAACCTTCTGAATCTGTTTAGTGTATTCATCTCTTGGTCTCCCTCTACGATTTTTACCCTCCACGCTGCCCTCCAATAGTAAATTGGTGATCCATTGATGCCTCAACACATGTCCTACCAACCGATCCCTTCTTCTAGTCAAGTTGTGCCACAAACCTCTCTTCTCCCCAATCCTATTCAATACTTCCTCATTAGTTATGTGATCTACCCATCTAATCTTCAGCATTCTTCTGTAGCACCACAGTTCAAAAGCTTCTATTCTCTTCTTGTCCAAACTATTTATCGTCCACGTCTCACTTCCATACATGGCTACACTCCATACAAATACTTTCAGAAACGACTTCCTGACACTTAAATCTATACTCGATGTTAACAAATTTCTCTTCTTCAGAAACGATTTCCTTGCCATTGCCAGTCTACATTTTATATCCTCTCTACTTCGACCATCATCAGTTATTTTGCTCCCCAAATAGCAAAACTCCTTTACTACTTTGTCTCATTTCCTAATCTAATTCCCTCAGCATCACCCGACTTAATTCGACTACATTCCATTATCCTCGTTTTGCTTTTGTTGATGTTTATCTTATATCCTCCCTTCAAGACACTGTCCATTCCGTTCAACTGCTCCTCCAAGTCCTTTGCTGTCTCTGACAGAATTACAATGTCATCGGCGAACCTTAAAGTTTTTATTTCCTCTCCGTGGATTTTAATACCTACTCCGAATTTTTCTTTTGTTTCCTTTACTGCTTGCTCAATATACAGATTGAATAACATCGGGGAGAGGCTACAACCCTGTCTCACTCCCTTCCCAACCACTGCTTCCCTTTCATGTCCCTCGACTCTTATAACTGCCATCTAGTTTCTGTACAAATTGTAAATAGGCTTTCGCTCCCTGTAGTTTACCCCTGCCACCTTCAGAATTTGAAAGAGGGTATTCCAGTCAACATTGTCAAAAGCTTTCTCTAAGTCTGCCGGCCGCGGTGGTCTCGCGGTTCTAGGCGCGCAGTCCGGAACCGTGCGACTGCTACGGTCGCAGGTTCGAATCCTGCCTCGGGCATGGATGTGTGTGATGTCCTTAGGTTAGTTAGGTTTAAGTAGTACTAAGTTCTAGGGGACTGATGACCACAGCAGTTGAGTCCCATAGTGCTCAGAGCCATTTGAACCATCTCTAAGTCTACAAATGTTAGAAACGTAGGTTTGCCTTTTCTTAATCTAGCTTCTAAGAGAAGTCGTAGGGTCAGTATTGCCTCACGTGTTCCCATATTTCTACGGAATCCAAACTGATGTTCCCCAAGGTCGGCTTCTACCAGTTTTTCCAGTCGTCTGTAAAGAATTCGCGTTAGTATTTTGCAGCCGTAACTTATTAAACTGATAGTTCGGTAATTTTCACACCTGTCAACGCCTGTTTTCTTTGGGATTGGAAGTATTATATTCTTCCTGAAGTCTGAGCATATTTCGCCTGTCTCATACATTTTGCTCACCAGATGGTAGAGTTTTGTCAGGACTGGCTCTCCCAAGGCTGTCAGTAGTTCTAATTGGATGTTGTCTACTCCTGGGGCCTTGTTTCGACTTAGGTCTTTCATTGCTCAATCAAATTCTTCACGCAGTATCATATCTATCATTTCTTCTTCATCTACATCCTCTTCCCTTTCTATAACATTGCCCTCAAGTACATTGCCGTTGTATAGTCGCTCTATATACTCCTTCCACCTTTCTGCTTTCCCTTCTTTGCTTAGAACTGGGTTTCCATCAAAGCTCTTGATATTCATGCAAGTGGATCTCCTTTCTCCAAAGGTCTCTTTAATTTTCCTGTAGGCAGTATCTATCTTACCCCTCGTGAGATAAGCCTCTACATCCTTACATTTGTCCTCTAGCCATCCCTGAACTTCTTGTCGATCTCATTTTTGAGACGTTTGTATTCCTTTTTAGCTGCCTCATTTACTGCATTTTTATATTTTCTCCTTTCATCAATTAAATTCAGTATTTCATCTGTCACCCAAGGATTTCTACTAGACCTCGTCTTTTTACCTACTTGATCCTGTGTGCTGCTTTCACTACTTCATCCCTCAAAGCTACCCGTGCTTTTTTATGTACTCGGTGGATTTACTTGTTTATTGTTATTTTAAGATTTGCTAGGCGTTGTCAGTTTATTGTTTTAATGGAAGTAACAGACAGCTTTCTGTACTAACTATACATATAAAATTTGTTTAAGAATATGTCTGTGCTATATTTTGATGTCCGCACAAAGATGTACAGTCTGAAAGTCGCCAGTTGTAGACTCTTGAATCTACCGTGTATCTCTTGTCTTGCTTAGGTTTATTTTATGGATTTACTGCAAGGAAGTACACACATCAAAAAAAGGTTTTGCATCACCCTGGTTCCCAGGACTCCCGAAGATAGACGTTGACCGTGGATATTGTATCACAGACACACTCCCTTTGACTGTTCAGAGATGCCACTAAACCCTCCCAAAGATGTAAACATCCATGCATGAGGAGCGCCTGTTAGGCGGAGGGAGCCCGACAGCCGATCAGTTTGTCATTCCACCAGGAAGGAGGTACACGGCTCGTGTTGTCTGTAGTTCAACCATGCTTAGACGGTCAATACCGCTGTTCGAACGCGTCCGCATTGTTAGTTTGTGCCAGGAACGGCTCTCAACAAGGGAAGTGTCCAAGCGTCTCGGAGTGAAACGAAGCGATGTTGTTCGGACATGGAGGAAGAGAGACAGGAACAGTCGATGACCTACCTCGCTAAGGCCGCCGTAGTGCTACTACTGCGGTGGATGACCACCACCTACGGATTGTGGCTATGAGGAACCCTCAGAGCAACGACGGTTTTCGTGCAGCGTATGGACGTCGTGTTAAGACTCAAACTGTGCGCAACAGGCTGCACGATGCGCAACTTCACTCCCGATGTCCATGGCGAGGTCCATCTTTGCAACAACGACACCATGCAGCGCGGTACAGATGGGCCCAGCAACATGCCGAATGGACCACTCAGGATTGGCATCACGTTCTCTTCACTGATGAGTTTCGCATATGCCTTCCACCAGATAATCGTCGGAGACGTGTTTGGAGGCAACACGGTCAGGCTGAACGCCTTAGACACACTGTCCAGCGAGTGCAGCAGTGTGGAGGTTCCCTGCTGTTTTGGGGTGGCATTGTGTAGGACCGACGTACGACGCTGGTGGTCATGGAAGGCGCCGTAAGGGCTATACGATACGTGAACGCCAACCTCCGACCGATAGTGCAACCATATCGGCAGCATATTGGCGAGGCATTCGTCATCAAGGACGACAATTCGCCCATCCTGCACATCTTGTGAATGACATCCTTCAGGAAAACGACATCGCTGGACTAAAGTGGTCAGCATGTTCTCCAGACATGAACCCTATCGAATATCCCTGTGATAGATTGAAAAGGGCTGTTTATGGACGATGTGATCCACCAACCAGTCTGCGGGATCTATGCCGAATCGCTTTTGAGGCGTTGGACAATTTGAACCAACAGTGCCTTGATGAACTTGTGGATAGTATGCCACGACGAATACAGGCATGCATCAGTGCAAGAGGACTTGCTACTGGATATTAGAGGTTCCGGTGTGTACAGCATTCTGGACCACCACCTCTGAAGGTCTCGCTGTATGGTGGTACAAAATGCAATGTGTGGTTTTCATCAGCATTAAAAAGCGCGGAAATGATGTTTGTGTTGATCTCTGTTCCAATTTTCTGACAGGTTCCGGAACTCTCGTAACCGAGGTGATGCAAAACTTTTTTTGATGTGTTTAGTAATCAGCTGAGTATCTTCTTGTATTACACGACAAGTTTGTCTTACTCTATAGTTTCTTTGCGAGATATCTAGTCTCAGAAGGATCTAAGTACTGTCCCAATATGACCCGTTTCCAAAAAGTGCTAGCTTTTTTCTTTAAAAGAAAATAACGCGTTTCATACCCTGAAAGTGTAGTTAAACATAGAATCTTTAGTGAGCATAATCTTTCCCTTATTAAAACTATGTATACTTTTAAGGAGCCATACTAGATACGGCTATGCAGCTTGTTGCAAATGGTAACTAAACATACACAGTTTTTTTTATCGATAAACATCGGCGTGTACTCAGTTTGTCGCCCATAGAGCGTGCGTCTTTGCCAACATCTGTTCGGTTACTGCCTCTACAGCGTCTCGTGCTGTAAGAGTTTGCGCATCAAGAATTTCTGAACTGAACACTTTATCCTTAACGTGACCCCACAACAAAGTAGACCATAATGTTGGAGTCTCCACCGATCGTTATGTCCGTAAAGGTTTCATCCAAGGACTGGTGTACAAGCAACCCCTATTGTGGCGGTGCATCATATTGTTGAAAAGCTACCCATGGTAACGAGAGAGAGAGAATAAATGAAATGATGTGAGTGTTCATATAGAAGTTTATGCATAAGATCTTCATGAGTTAAGCTAACATACCAACAAATAGTACAGGTGTATCTGAAATATTTCCTAAAAATTATTATTATTAGTATTGAACCAGGGAAAGGCTTTATGCTCACCCTGTATATTGGGGTGTATCAGCAGAATGTGCAGCTAGATGAACGAGGAATGTTCAGATGAACTAACGATAGCAACATGGCATCGCCCATTGACCTGTTGTACGAAGAATGTCTGTGGGATACAAAAGAATCAAGACTGTTGCCTTTGTTGTAAGACATATAGTGTTTAAGTTTGTTGGCTGTCGCAGACGCAGGCACTTCTATAAAATTCTTCTGTGTTGTAGACCGCGTAGTGCTGTGAGACGTCCCGACGTTTCGGATTCTATTGCTTTCGTTCTGCCTTCGTGACGATGCTAAATACTCCAATGAAGGCCATTTGTAGTGGTGCCCTAAACGATGGTACGTTTTACGACACGCCGCATTCTGCAACACAGAAGAAGCTTACAGATATTTATTGTGTGTTGGTAACAATTACCTTAGTTTTTGACACGCGAGAAAGCTAGTGGTAAACGCTGGCACGTTTAACCACAACATTAGTCCTGGCACTGTTAGTAAGTATCCTCTACCATTGAATCTTGTCCGGGGCGTCTGTAGCGATTTGGACAAGTTAAAGCGATTCTCGCATGAATGGGCGCTCTGCCAGCCCAGCCCGTCTCCTGTCTGTATTCAGGTCCACGCATTTGGCAGACGCTCCAGCGGTCACGCGTAGATGTTATCGCGACGGTGGCGCCGCAACGACAATCCGCTATTGTGCGGCAAAACTTGTAACACCCGTGACTGATGGCCCGTTCCAATGACGGAAGCGGTAACTTATGTGGGATACGTCATGATAATGACATCAGAATCTCAGTTCGTACTGTGATGCGTTACGTATCTCCCATGTCTCTCTTTTTTCCTGCACTACATGATACCTCAGTCACGTGAAAAAAGACGATGTCTAATGTACTTGCAGTAATAGGCTCAGAGACAACCAACCTGCCTCGGGCATGGGTGTGTGTGATGTCCTTAGGTTAGTTAGGTTTAAGTAGTTCTAAGTTATAGGGGACTGATGACCACAGCAGTTAAGTCCCATAGTGCTCAGAGCCATTTGAGCCACAGAGACAACCATTTTCCTCGTAATGGAACTCTATTCGAGGGTTCCAAACTGTAAATGAATGGAAATTAATAGCAAATAAAAAAATCGCATCTTACAGCAATTCGATAATTAACGGTACATAATCACTGGCGCGAAAGTTTCTGCGTGAAATCTTGAGTACTTTCTTTATGTGTCAACCATGTATCACACTTTTTGATCAAAAAAGTATCCGGACACCGTACTGCGATCGCATATTTTACGAGGATTTAGTGATCTAGGGTTACGTGCATAAGGGGACCACACTCCAGCCATGAAAAAACACACCAGCACCGTAGCACCACCGCCTCCAGACTTCACTGTTCTCACTGTCCTTGATGGCAGGTAACTTTGTCCAGGCATTCGCACAATACACGCCATTATATCGGATTGCCGAAGGGAATAGCGTGATTTGTCACCCCGAATCACTCGTTTCCATTCATCCACAGTTCATTGGCGTCTCCCTTCACACCACCTCAAGAGTCGCTTAGCTCTGACCACAGAAATGTGCGGGTAATGAAGTGCTGCTCGACCACTGTAAGTCATTCTTCTGAAGACCTTACGCACCGTCACTGAGCCGATTGGTCTGCTGGCAGCGTTTTGGAACTTACGAGTTATTACTTCCGCTGATTTCCTGCGATTTTCTACAGCCACCATTCGCAATGTTCTACGGTTCCTCTCCGTCAGTAAATGAGGTCTTGCCGGGGTCTCGGTTTAGCTGTGGTTCTTTCTTCGTGTTTGCAAAAGATTGGAATGTCGCTGATCGATTTGTTGCTTGTATAACATGCAAAGGCTAGTCCTCGTTCCTAGTCAGTGAGCTCTCCTGACGGGCCCAGTCAAGGTGCATGTTCTGCAAGCATCTCCGTGTTGCTTAAAATGCACGACGATGAAAAAAATGCGTTTGCCCTCGAGTCTGGTAATCGCTTCTCCAAGTCTCGTTTCAGTCATTATTTTTTTCGTTCAGTTGAATATAAGTATAAAATTCATCTAATATGTGCTAATTAACACGTATCTAATCGACATGTTTATGAAAAGTCAACGTCTTCGTTTTTCGAGACGTTGTTTCTAGTTACATATCACACACAACAATCTAGTTTTCATTGCAAATATAAATTCTTAATTACCACCGTTCTGTAAAAGATTGTTAATGAGAAGTTTGTTTCAATTACAGAAAACATTGCAAATTAGTTTTTTATCTTTATGTATTTTACTTTTCACGGAAATGCGCGTAGAACATACACCTTCGTTTAAAAATTTATTGCGGGTAGGAATCGAACCCGGGCCACCGATATAGCGAGCAAGTGCTCTACCGTAGCGTCATGCCGCCTGTCCAAATATCGATATTAATTTAGAATATTTAAGGCAATCCTCAAAATTCAAAGTCGATTTTCTCGAGATTGCTTGACAGTTGCATCGAACTGCTTCGTGTGATTGTTATTAGGATTCCGAACTTCAAGTATCATAATACACAAAATTACAAAAATCCAATTGCCGTGTGATCTCCTTGTCGGTTCTGTATCCATTACTATGTGATAATTTTTATCCTGGAGTTATGGAACACCTATGTACCGAACGAGTAGTGAAGAACAAAACGAAGATTGGGGTTTAACGTCTTGTCGAAGACGAGATCAGTAGATACGAAGCAGAAGCAGATGTGTCCTGTCAAAGTATCCGTCGTAGCATTCGCATAAAGCAATACGGGGCAATCACCTAAATTTGGATGGCCAGGTGGGGATTTGATGAGCCGTCCTGGCGAATACGTGTTAAGTGCAATGAAATCTCCTCTGGTCTCCTGTCGTGTCAGTCCGCTACGTTTCGGAGGGCATGTTATCTGCTTCCATCTTCTGGCAAAGTGCCAGAGTCCCCCCCCCCCTCCCCCCCCGTCTCTCTCTCTCTCTCTGGTACTATTCCTTCTCCACCACTAAAGGTAAATGGCTTGAAATGGCTCTGAGCACCATGGGACTTAACATCTCAGGTCATCAGTCCCCCTAGAACTTAGAGCTACTTAAATCTAACTAACCTAAGGACATCACACACGTCCATGCCCGAGGCAGGATTCGAACCTGCGACCGTAGCGGTCGCGCTTTTCCAGACTGAAGCGCCTAGAACCGCTGGGCCACCAGCGGCCGGCCACTAATGGTAAAGCAGGCTGTTCCAGTAGGGAGTCATTGAAGAGTCAGGGACTTTTCAGCCAAATACCAAATCAAATCCTAGTTGGTCAGAGGGAATCTCAGTTGCGAATATTTGGGAGAGCATTGACAGTTTCTGTATTGCCCAACAATCAAAGGAAATCTCCCGAAAACCTTGGTCAGAAACAGGGGATAGAAACTATTTTTAATTTCTGGGACGATATGTATTAGAAAAAGAATTGAAAGCCTTGGGCTTGTGAATGTGTATGTGTTTATGTGTAAACATAGCAAATGGAGGACTTGCTCGCCGTGTGCAAATACTTAAGCCGCCTTGTCGGAGTCACGCTGTCCGCCTCCTTATTCAGTCATCGGCTACTGTGGACGTTTAACACGGCGACTACGTACCATAAGGCACCCAGCGACCGAAGCAGAGCCTGACACCTGACTCCGTGGCTTAGCCTAGCGGTGAGACAGCCGTCGCTGTGAAAATACGACGAAAATACAATCGATACTACAACTGTGGGCTCTTTACTTGCTCCGATAGGAGAACGAGTGGAAACTAGAACAAGTAAGATATTAGTTCACTTTATTACAAGACAGATGTGAAGATTTACTTAACGTTGTAGACACCAATTTCACAGGAATGTTCTGAATATTTACAACTGTCTGTGGATATTAAGGTATTACTCGATAAGACTCTTCACATAGACATAATGTTAAGAGTTAAAATTCGGCTTAAGATATGAAATACACTAGTGTCCTATTTAAGACGATACTGTCGTCTCAGTCGTTGATCACGAACTGAACTAAGCATTCCTCTTCTCGGTTGTATCTCGGCGGCACTGCGAAACTGAGAGAGGGTGGCGCTTCGCCGGCGCCTGTCATTTGTCGTTGCAGTATGCAGCGAGACGACATTATCTTCTGTGGTATCGATGCGAAGTGCCGACTTTGTTATGGCACCGCGATCTTTGGACAATACCACACTGAGTGCGGCAGTCAGTGTGTTACATTCTCGCAACGGCCGTCTCCGAACTATCTGAACGTACTCAGCGCTGCGTTTACGTGGCCGACGCACCTAATCGCTTTCAACAGTTGCCTCACACGATTTAGATTACTGTCACTCCCTCCCTAATGAAGGTTGTCAGTCAACATTGCCATCAAACCCCTGTCGCGATTAACGAGACTCGGTGTAACTTGTATTCGGTTGCCCCCTTAATAACACAATTCAGAAGCCACTTGCTGGGCACAAAAAAGTCGTATTCCAAAATAGAAAGTGTAATCCTCCGCTAAGCAGTACTCATCTAGTGCTGGTTTTCTTTCCTGGCCGAGTCTTGCATTGCTCGTACCGAGCCCCGTCAAGAACAGTAACACAGCCGAAAAACGCGGTACATGAGAGAACTCGCCCTCAAGACCTAATTTTGTAAAATTTACATTGAAATAGTATAAGCATAGTCCAATATGACTGTGATATAAGTTACCTTTAAATTTCAAGTAAGTATTGTCGGCAATGAATTCCTTTTTTAGTGCACATTGTAACACTTCATATGTATTTTTCATTGACGTCAAGATACCGTTTTTCGACTTTTACTTTTCTTGCTGGTATGCGATATGTTCAGAGCAACGCACGGAGACGTAACGCTGTATCAGTCCTGCATATGACTTTCTGCACTGGCAAGGAATCCCATACACTTCACATGTTTCAAGGCCTACGTTATCTTTCACGTTGCCCAAGAGATATCTTACTTTGCAGGTGATCGGAAGACAGGCATGATTCTGTCTTGTCTAGAGCTTGGCCCGTTCTTGCTGAAGCTACGGTAGGACTGCGATTCTCTGATCCCTTCTTTGATCTCGTTTCTGCATCTCCAGTGACTTCATTACGACGCGGCCTGAGAGGCTCCGAAAGTTCACAAGAGAACGGAAGGTGATAATACGCCGTCTGAAGTGTCGCGGACAAGGTGCAGATTGAAGCGACAAGAAACCTGAAAATATTTTATTGCGTTTTGATGCTAAGAGAACATTTGCACGAAACCACTTAACTCAGTATACAAAGCTGGCGCTCCGTGTGAAGTGGCTACGAAGGCAACAAGACGTTAAGTTCCAAATTACTACCCCTCCTTCGATGCTAGCGCAATACTGCGTGTCTAAGACGTCCGCCCTTCCCGACGAGGTAGCAAAGTGCCCCACACACAAGAGGCGCATCCCACCGAACCATCGCATGGGCGACCGATCGCTTCGTCAATCACTCGTGTGGGGAAATGGCCGTTTAGCAGCGATAGATGTGGCAATACGTCTGCGACTCGTTTCTCCAATTATTAAGTTTGGCTGTACATTTCAGTAAGTTTTTAACTTGTAAACGGAATGGAATAGGTAATGTGAAGAGGACATTTGAATTTAAATGTTCAGGGCAAATCTATTATACAGCTGTACTCAAGTCCTTTGTCATTTCATGCAATCTAGCTGTCCCTCACACTATTTATAAAAAGAGTTATTGTATTAGCACACAACAAAGATGTATACAACCACTTGGCATCAGTGAAAAATGTAATTATTCTGTGAAGTACCTTGAAGTCCCAAGATATACGCTCCAAAACATGTTTAATAGATTATTATTCTCGTTTCCTTTTGATTTATTTTTTGCAAGTATTATTCGTGGCAATTCGGAAATCAACTGCAACTGCTGCTAAACATAGCTGTTAATTTTTCGTAGCAGAACGTCTCGGCATAGCGGTGTTCTAAATGCTGATTGAAATTGGTTGCCAAATCGCTCGTTTGTGGGTTGTTGAGGCTACTGCGCAGCACTGGCCCACCGTCTGCGCGAGCCGACCCGCAATTGTTGGCTCGGCTGGCGGTGCGTTTCCGGACTACGAAGCGCGCGCCAGCTGTTTGTGTAGTCGCCTTGCGCGTCTCGCGCTGCCAGTCCACCACACACGACTCTTCTGGAACAGGCGACAACCGCGCCACAGACTTCCTTCTTCACCCTGACGCCAGACTGACTTTTGCTGGCATCGCGCTGTTTCCCACGATTTAACTACTTGTCGAATCGATTTCCGTTCGGAATATTCGTCTGTGCAAATCTCTGAAGACCTCTTTTTTTCCGCCTCTTAGTACTCATTGGACCATTATGCTGAGTTTTCTTTCTAAGTGACATTTTTGTGCACCTATATGGCGATGAACAGACCTGCATGGGATAAAGTAACGTAGAATGCTGTATCAAACCAATCTACGTATAGCATCCTGGGGTCGGATAGAAATATGGAAATATCGCGAGAAATGCATGCTTGAACGTAAATGCAGACGCTAGCCTAGCCTGTACGTTGCGTTGTTATTTTTCACCACGAGCGGCACCTCTGCAGTGTTCTCAATACGTTGCAAGTGCCAGTCGGTGTCAGAACAGTGTTCTGTATAGTTCTGTGTGAATTAGTCGGGGTTAAGTGACTTCGGACGTAGGAAAATAGTTGGTGGGGAGCGATATCGCGGTATTTCATACTCCCCATGGTTACTCTGCAAGGTCACATTACTGTTAACGATTATGTGAGCATTTTGGCAGATCAGGTCCATCCCGTGGTGCAGTGTCTGTTCCCCGATGGGGATGCTGCGTTCCTCGACAACAAGGTCCTTGTTCAAACAACGCGCACCGACCAAGACTGGTTTCGTGAGCTGGAAGATGAACTGCTGCTCGCCGTCAGTGACCAGACTTCAGTATTATTGAGCCTTTGTGTTCTACATTGGAGAGGAGGCGTGTGCTCGCTATCCACCTCCATCATCGTTACCTGAACTTGTCATTATATTGCGGGAAGAATGGTGTAACATTCACTTGAAAAAGATATAGCCCCTGTATTCATCATTTCGAGACGACTGGAAGCTGTTCCGAATGTCAATGGGTTTCCTACACTGTATTAGGCATGGTAATGTGTTGTGTTTTTATATTTTCTATATTTCTGTTCAGCCTTTGTTCTTCTATGGGCATTAGTTTTTCCGTCCACGTATACACTTCGTGAACGTTTTCAAAATACATGGCAGAGAAGATGGTTACTCTCTTACCTTGTGCGTGTGATCATCACACGAATATACGAAGGAGGTAGTAGAAATGTTCCACAAATTATTTAAGGCAGTAATATATTGTTATCGTTATTTAACATGTAACACATGAATGTTATGCACAACTATGAGTTTCGAGAGGCAAGCTTCCATCATTTGGCTGTTTGCGTTCACTCCAACATACAGACGCACTTAAAAAGAGGCACAAAATAGTCATGAAATAAAATATTCGGGCATGAAGTCCTCGTCTTACTTAAAAGTCGACAACACCTGATACTCTGTTTTTCTTCTTCATACTACGGGCTATACTCCGAAATGCTTCTCTCTTACTGTGCTAACGCCGATCGCATCTGCTTCACATCAGCTGCCTGTCCGTTCACTCGCTAGTTCTGTAAACAGCTCCGACTGCACTGAGCCATCAACAGTTCCTGTGTATTCCAGAGATGTTACAGGACTCATCAAGAAACAATATACCAATAGTTATCTACGCTAACTGCTGACGTGCATTGTATTACTACAAAACGCTTGAATCTATTGAGGAACACGTTACCGCTGCCTTCCGTTTTTACTTAAAGCACATTATCAAATCTATTTCAGTGAATTGCTGTTTCTAGTTCTTCTTGTATAAGTAAACTAGAACAAGCGGGAGCAGCTAAATAAGATACAGCGTGCATCATATGACGCGAGGTATATAAAACAGACAAGAAAAACGCTTTCTAGCAGGTACAAAGAGCACACAGACACTAAAAGACAGGGCAGTTATGGTAAATCTATAGCAGGCAGACACATACATAAGTGACTCGGTAAAAGGCGCTAATGACGATGTAGTGGTGATGCACGTAGCAAAGAAAGAAAGGAAATTTGACATACATGAAGAACTTGCTGTGTCCAAGTGAGCCGCTGAATAAAGTAGCTGCCGGCTGCTGTGACCGAGCGGTTCTAGGCGTTTCAGTCCGGAACTGCGCTGCTGCTACGGTTGCAGGTTCGAATCCTGCCTCAGGCATGGATGTGTGTGATGACCTTAGGTTAGTTAGGTTTAAGTAGCTCTAAGCCTAGGGAACTGATGACCTCAGATGTTAAGTCCCATAGTGCTTAGAGCCATTTGAACCATTGTACAGGAAATCACTGTACAGAAGATATGCCACATACACGTAATTTGACACCGTTCAGCAAGATACGTCGGTTGTCGTCCTAACAAACCCTACAATACGATCTTGTATCAAAACAGGGATCTGTGTAATCCTACACCAACACTCGATATGGCTCTGCCACTACTCGACCGCCTTGAAAAGCGAAAAGAAAAATGTTATATTTGAAGACATAACATCTTATTTCGAGGACGTAGACGTTTCTCCTCAATAAACGTTTCATTAGGAACAGTGAGTGCCTGACTGGGAAGCTCCACGAATGCAAATATGTGAGTGCGGTTCAGAATGTGACTTCCAAGTTCGATGGAACTAGCGTATCCTTGTTTCCACCGGTAGTGCGTCCGTGTGACCGTGTTTCCGGTAGCGCTCATAACGCACAGATTTCACGCTTAGCATGTCTGTGTCGGCTTCCGTCCATTACTAGTGGTATTTCCTTGTGTACTCTGCCCTCTCCATGCCGGTCTCGCCTAGCGCCTTTTCTCGTGTTATTGTGAGTGGCTCTTCTCCTTAGCACAGAGAAGGCAGCTGGAGTAATGCACTGAATGTTACTGTGGGTCCCTCTGCAATGTGCCGCTAACTACGTGCCAATGTACTATCAACAGTGTAGACGCTGCGGAGCATCACCAGTGTCAGTGACTGCATCGTTGTCGCCCTGTACAGGACGATGATGTGGATCAGGACTCGCTGAATCTGATCAGGTTTGCACACGCTACACTTGCCGCGGCTTATGCGCCACCTCGCCCTTGATCTCAAGTTATGTCCTCGATAATTGATCAGGTTACGGATTGGCAAGCGGAAGTTGGTAGTCGTTGTTGTAGCCACATTGTGTATGAGTTTAAAGGCTTTTTCGGGCGGTTTGCTTACTTTAGCATAGCCCCAAGATATCGAAGCAGTTTCTTATGTATGATGGACGCCATCAAGACTTCGAGCGGAATTGGCGCGTCTAGGAAACCCCCTCTCGGCATGAGAAGTTAATTTTCTTCTTAGTGTTTACTGTTTGCAGCGCTGTGTTTGTCCTCTGTTCTTCAAAAATGGTTCAAATGGCTCTGAGCACTATGGGACTCAACTGCTGTGGTTATCAGTCCCCTAGAACTTAGAACTACTTAAACCTAACTAACCTAAGGACATCACACACATCCATGCCCGAGGCAGGATTCGAACCTGCGACCGTAGCAGTCTCACGGTTCCGGACTGCGCGCCTAGAACCGCGAGACCACCGCGGCCGGCTGTCCTCTGTTCTAGTTGATTTGTCACCTGCACACATATTGCTACCATGCAATGGATGCGATTACATGGGAATGGTGGGACAATATCGTCACACAAAGGTCAAGAAAAAGAGGTCTTTTCTCTAGGAATGCTTAGTTTTACTAAGAGTGAAGATATTTCGCATTATATTTGTTCCATGCCAACGAGTTTGAGCATCGCATTATTTGACAATGTTTTGAGCAAGCGATGTATATATAGAATCTTTTCATCCGAGTGCATTGCAAGGTCTCGCAAGAGCTGTTTATCAGTGCTTCACGGGAAATGCAGAATCAGCTGCATTTTCGGGGCTCACTTGATGGTCCCACTCGGAAAATTTTTCGGGTTACACGGGTGTCATTCTGGCCACGGTGAACTTTACGATGCCGGTAGTTAAAAAAAAGTAGCACTGTTCTCACCACGATGTTTTTTTTTTTTTTGCACAGCAGAACACTCCGCAAGGTATGGACCTGTTAGTCCTGATAACCGACCGGCACAATTACTTCTGGGTAGATTTGAACAACGCCACATCGGCACCCCAAATAGATCGCCTTTTTTTCTTTTTTTCATGTAGAAGTGAACGTACTACTGTCAAAAACATCTGATCGTCTGACCTTTACATTTGTATGCCGCACGTGCAATTGCCACACCTGTATTGCTGGATGGAAACAGACATGGCGTCATTTCATTATCGCAAGCTGAATTGAGTTCTCTGATACCGAAAAACGCAGAAGGTGCTCATGAATTGTAAAAAATAAGATTGAGTTACGTTGCACAGTGGTTACGACATTGAAATCATCCTCGTGGGGTGTAGGGTTCAAATCTCCGTCCAGTTGTGCAGATTTCAGTTTTCCATGGTTTTCCTAAATTACTCCTTGCGAATGTGGGGGTTATTCACGTGATTTGACCTCTCTACGCAGTTCTTTACTTGCGTTTTATCCAAGTGCTTCGTCACCAACAATCACGCTGTCGACGGGGCGTCAATCGCTAAAGCTTTGTTTACATCGGAGCGAACACAAACGAACGAGAATTCCCTCTGGTGTGAACGGTAGGCGACTGCGTCTGAACAGCATTCATTCATGTCCGGTTCACATTCCTTGGTGTTCGCTTGTTTTCCGCTGGTTTTCGGTCTTGCAGCGAACCGTCAAAAGAAGGTAGCGTATCTCCGCTTTGAACACGGAGAGCATTCTTCTGCCGTTTTTACATGATATCTTCTTTTATTGTTACTGTGTGTTGCTTGAATGACTGAAGAGGACGTAACGTTGTTTATACAAGAGTGTGCATCATAGATGCTGTGGAATCCACACCACACCGGAAAAAAAAAGAATTGTGTAGATAATGGCCGAAACACTCACAGATCCAACAGGAGACGCGAGAAAGACAATAATTCATTAGATGCTTTCATCAAGTAGTCGATAAGCTCGTTCTTTTATATCTTTTTGTTAAAAACAAACAGCACGATATATTTCCTTGAGGGTAGACAAGTAAGGATGTGAATCTATTTTACGGAGAAAATTAAAAATATTCGAAAGACCTGATCATTCTTATTCCGTACGTTCAAGGTAGCTGTAATTACATGACTAATGTATTACTGTTAATTCAGGGAAATTTGATGTAATAGCCGAATAAATAAAAATCGTTTTCCACTATCATGCTCTATTTGTGGCCATCAGAAGTGTTTAAACTCAGAAGAGTGTTCCTGGAGCCACTCTGTAGCAATTCTGGACATGTGGAGCGTCGCATTGTCCTGCTGTAATTCCCCAAGAATGCACAATGGACATGAATGGATGCTGCTGATAAGACAGGATGCTTATGTACGTATCACCTGTCAGAGTCGTATCTACACGTGTCATGGGTCCCATTTCACTCCAACTGCACACGCCCCACACCATTACAGAGCCTCCGCCAGCTTGAAAAGTCCCCTGCTGACATGCAGTGTCAATGGATCCATGAGGTTGTCTTCATCCCCACACACGTCCATCCGCTCGATACAGTTTGAAACGAGACTCGTCCGACCAAGCAACATGTTTCCAGTCATCAACAGTCCATTGTCGAGTTGACGGGCCTAGGCGAGGCGTAAAGCTTTGTGTCGTGCAGTGATCAAGGCTACACGAGTGGGCCTTCGGCTCCGAAAGCCCATATCGATGATCTTTCGTTGAATGGTTCGCACACTGACACTTGTTGATGGCCCAGATTTAAATCTGCAGCAATTTGCGAATGGGTTGCACTTCTGTCACGTTGAACGATTCTCTTCAGTCGCCGTTGGTCTTGCAGAATCTTTTTCCCGCCCAGCGATATCGGTAACTTTGATGTTTTACCGGATTCCAGATATTCACGGTACATTCGTGAAATGGTCGTAGGGGTAAATCCCCACTTTATTGCTACCTCGGAAATGCAGAGTCCCATCGGTCGTGCGCTAACTATAACACCACATCAAATTCATTAAAATCTTGAGAACCAGCCATTGTAGCAGCAGTAACCGATCTAACAACTGCGCCAGACACTTGTGATTATATATATAGGTTAGGTTAGGTTAGGTTAGGTTAGGTTAGAGAGCGGGTTCATTACATGTACTTTATTGGCACCATCTTCCTAATATTTACTTTAATAAAAGACGTATGTATGTGTGAAGTACTGGAGTACTGCTTAGGAAGCCAGTATATTTAGATCACTGTTAAGTGCACCACCCGCACACGCTTGACACCTGCGTAAAGACACATAGGTTCATATTTTCCTACGTTTCCTTCCTCAAAAACAGCGCGCTGACCATGCAAAAATCATACCTGTACATGAAAGTTTAGCATCGTGGCGATAACTAGTGTCGTATTGAGTGAAACCCGAGTGACGATTATTAGTGCCATAAAAACAATAACGCAGCGTTCGTAGGACTGCTTTTCCATGTTCCTGCTCTCTTCCGTTCCCTCCGGTGAAACGCTTTTCACAGGTACGAGTGAAATGTAGTGATCACTGGCGAATTGTCTGCGAATGCTTGTTCACTTGCGTTCAGATACATTTACTTTTGATGTTAACCATGCTTAATCTCCAGTCCACACAAAAACAGTTCGACGCCAATAACTGTTTCAATAGCACAGGTGCCTTCTTTTGAGATGAAGAGCGAATAACATGAGTGACCAAAGAAATATGCAGATAATTACTGTGGTGGTCATATTTTCGCAAAAAAAAAAAAAAAAAAAAATGAATGAATGGATGACAAAGCAATTTGCACAAATATCGGAAACAGAAGTTCAGAACGAAATTTGATATTCACAACGCTGACATTCAAAATGTTTGTATAGCTGTAATAAGATTATTGTAAGGGAGACTTGTCGATAGAAACTTAGCATATATATTGGCGAAAAATAATTTTGAATACGCGTGTGACGGTAGCGAAAAATGATGCTTTAAATGCTACTTGAAGCGTAATGTACTTTTTACGGTATTACAGTTCGTCTCATTTACATAATATTGGCTCTATACATTTTTAAAAAGTCCGCATGTGAAACGTTGCCGTGTCCGGACAGGTAATATTTCACGAAATGGCCGCGCATAAATCAACTAAGGCTATGAATGGTGGTAGGAAACTATCACCATATTTCACAGTACTCGTGAGCTCATAATTAACGTCTGGTTTCCTTCCGGGAGCAAATTTTCCATCAAGGTCTCAGTATAGAGTGTATAAAAGATTTAAAGAAGACAGTTGAGAGATTCATACCAAATAAATAAAAAGAGAGGGATCCGCCCGCACTCAGCATACACCTTCCCTTTACATCCTGCTGCTAAAATTCGAATGAAAACAATAGCTAAACAACAAATAAATGAAAACTATCACACTTGCCTTTAGACTACCAAACTTGTTAAAATCACAAACTCAATCTACTCGCACACATCAGAGATGCTGCTACACCGATGTTTTGATGTTTCTTGAAGCAACTGTGACTGAAGCTTAGTTGTGCGATGGGCGATCTGAAACTGCTTGACCATCGCCATTTGCGAAAGAGTCTTCATATACTTGCGAGTAAGCTTTTTCCCTAGTTCTGGAAGTCTCCTTCCACTGTGTATTCCACACTTCCCTGACTGCAGCTCAGACTCTTCGAGGGATCTCAGTAGCTGTCATTGCACAACGAGTAATGCCTCCTTAGCCAGAACATCTATAATATCGGCACGCAAACGAGCTATCATTATACACACTGCAAAGGGGAAAAGCGCCGATAAAGTCGATAATATGACGGTCGATTTTGCTACTTGTTTCAAGAATAAATTTAAACACGATACATGTCTATCAGCTCTGCCGTTAGAATAGGTAACTTTCATTAAAGCATTACTTTTCCTTTGCTTTCAGTGATACAGTCCCAGAAAATGCAGCCTTAATCGCTTAGCGATGTATCGGTGTGTATGGGCCTGACACTTCTTCAAATGGAGAAAAAGTTTGCTAAGTTTCTGCGACTGACTCCGTAAAAAAATGGGTTCTAATGAGATATCCCACTGGCACACAATACGCTGATAGCTGATACCAGAGCAGTGTGTTCTCTGGGCAGATCTGATTCTCATAATGTAAGAGCCTGCAGTTGTGAACTTCCTCACTAGTCGGAGAATATTCCCAAGTCAAAGAAACGTTATTTAGCTCTCGAATGTTCGCTAAAACGTATCTTATGTAACCTGCGTTTTTCTCTATAAATATCGTTCTTATGATTAGTGAGTAGCAGCACGACAATACCATCTAAGTCTTCCGTTACATCTGAGAAGGATTTATGACACTTAGCTCTTATAATGGGCTTTAAAGCTCCACAGTGCCTACCCTTTACCTCCTTAAGACTACCAGAGCGATGATTAGATTTAGTGGTTTCATAAAGGCTGGTGAAAGCTCTCTGAAAAACGTCCGAACTAGTATAGCCGCTTTGAAGTCCCTTAATACTCTCTTGCTTCCTCATTCTGACAGCAAACACGCCTGTAAAAGTGACACATTGTGCTTTGCTTTTGCTTACTCTCGAACGCAAAGCCCGAAAACACAGAGCGCAATTCATTGGAGTATCGGCAGATGTTTGATAATGTTGATGTGTGATGCTTATCGAGGATACGCGTGGAGTCCTAAGCTGATATTGACGGCAGGTCGTTGGTCTCGCTATTAATAGTCGTTTTCAGCACAGTCGAGCACGAACGCGGGTGCATCGTGTGCGCATTGATCTGCGTACGTGAAGTCATCCCGCTACTCTGAATGTCGCTACCTCTTCCTATTTCTGTCGTGCTTGTGACACGGATAAAGGTGAGAAAAAAGTCCTTTATGTGTTTAACTTCCGGCTTGCGTCCCTGTCAATGGACGAAGTTTGTGCACAAATACTTTTAGAATTCTGGAGGTGGACAGTGTGTTAACTGTGAACTTCATTTCAAAATTTCCTGTTGTTAGCTTCTAGTGTTAACAGGCGTAACTGAAGAGGTACGCGCGCTAATTTGAAGGTGGTATCTGTGCTATAATGGACGCTATAAACAATACACGGAAGCCACAGGATGCGTTGTGACTACTTTCTTACTGACGCTTTTCGATTTGTACATCATCATCAGATCAATCAAGGTAAAGGAGAACACGTCGTACATAGATACGCAGCTATGTATCGTGTTCATAAGATAGAGCGAAACTACTTTCTCTTAAAAGCTACATGGTACCATTCATTTCTGCCATGTATTTTTGTAGCGTCCCTTATGAACACTGATACAGCATTCAAGCTTCTGTTGTACGAGGAGGCGTTCAATAAGTATGCAACACATGTTCTTCTCAAAGCAGATCCATTTTATTCAGGATTTCAATACACAGTATTATTCCTCACTCTTTTGGCTACAAAACTTTATTTTTCAGTATAAGCTTCGTTCAATGCGAAGAGATCCTTTATGCCCGCATGGGACTACTCCGCTTGTCGACGTCAGAGCCAACATGTTGCTGCACCAGTAACTTATTCATTATCCGCGTACTGCTTTCCGCGGAGTGCATCCTTCTTTGGGCCAAACAGATGGAAATCGAAAGGTTCGGGATCGGACAGGTTTACGCGACCTTGTTGCGATGATGACAGACTCCTTGCCCAGCGACAAACTGTGCTTTTGTTAACTGTCAGGTTTCCGTAGACATTCTGCAAGCGCTTACGAATATCTACGATGTTGTGGCTATCCGCGAAAAGACACTCAATGATAACGCTCTGCCTGGAACGTATCTCCATTACAGACGCTATCCTGAAGCTACATATAGCGCCGCCTCCAATCGGAACTTCATGGAACTATAGGGGCTGAAGCGAAAATATTCTACGATGTCCCACAACAAAGTCCGCACATTTTCAATCGAAACTGGTCGAGAAAAAAATGTGTTGCATTACTTATTGAGTGCCCTTATTAATAAGGTTTCTTTAAAATTGTAAATGCCAAAACAACCTCTGGATCATTTAGTAGAGGAAGTACATGGTGCCGGAGAAGGCTCAGGATACAAGATAAAATATTTGCTCCTACAGTACTAATGGTTTTGAAAATGTGCCACCAGGTGGTCGTTCGTTGTCATTGTCGTTGCTAAAATATGGTTGTAAAACAACACATTACCATGCCTAACACGGTATAGAAAACATAGTCATCTGTCGTTTCCCGTTACAAAGAGATTAGGGGCGAAAGGAGAAATAGTTTTACTCTGGCCACACTTGCTGCTAGTCAATATCCATGACATGTTCTGTCTTTGTTCAAACAGACACTGTATTGATTCTTTTTGTATCGAGAGTGAATGTTTTCGGTTAGTGAATATCGTAATTTTTTTTTTCCTTGTATAGGGTGGGGGGTGGGGGGTGGAGGAGGTAGGGAGGAGAAAGCTGCACATTGTGAACTCCTCTGCTTCCCTGCTTCCTTGTGAGGTTTCAAGCGCCAACAAAAGAGCCTCTTGCACAATTACACATTTTATCTTCAGTGATACTGCTCATGTCCAAAAACCGGACATAGCTACAGAAACTGTTAGTAAGTAGACAGAACATTATGGAAAAGAATGGCCTACACGGACGTGCCATTCAAACCCGAGGTGCCAATGAAAAAGGTTAAAAATAAAGAGTACCTGATGGCACATTTATATACCGGGTGGTTATAATTAAATTAGCTACTGACGGAGGTCAAGTGCTGGCTGTAATTATCATGTGACAGCGAAAGTTGGTAGATATTCTAATGCGTTAATACGGACCCGATTTACACTGGGAAAAAATCGTTTCAATTTTGGCCACTAGATACAAATTTGACGCTGTCAATGCAAAGGAAGACCCTTAGGAATGTTTCCACGTGTGATGAATTAGGGGCGGGACGAGTGAGAAAGGCGTAATGTTGATTTTATTATTAACAGCCGCTTACACAATTTGTTCATATCAGCACCGGAGACGTCGATGACATGCTGCATCCGTAAAACAACTTCATTAACAGTTGCTCGCAGCAATTCCGGTGGAATCTCAGCAAAGTGTTCCTGCATATTGGCCCTCAAATCTAACAGAGACCTAACGTGTCCCCAGTAAACGCGTTTGTTTAGATATACCCATAGCCGAAGGTCACATGGCTTCAGATCAGGTTATCTTGCATGCCATGCATCTGGAAAATCATCTGCGAGGTAACACGTGCGTGGTATGTTGCTTTAAGCAGATCTTTCATTGGGCGAGCGTCATTAGCTGCTGCCCGTCTTGTATGTAAACAGTGGTTTTTGTCATATCTGCGCTCTTCCAAAGCAGGAATCACACGCTGTATAAGGAAGTCTCGGTAACGTGCAGACGGACGGCCGGATTGGCCGAGCGGTTCTAGGCGCTACAGTCTGGAACAGCGCATCCGCTACGGTCGCAGGTTCGAATCCTGCCTCGGGAATGGATGTGTGTGATGTCCTTAGGTTAGTTAGGTTCAAGTAGTTCTAAGTTCTAGGGGACTGATGAGCTCAGAAGTTAAGTCCCATAGTGCTCAGAGCTATTTTTGAACGTGCAGACGTCACGGTGCACCTGAAAGCCCCACTGCGTGTTTTCTCTTCACAGAGGAACAGACAAGAATAAAGGTGCACGTGAATCCACGCCACACAGTCACATGAACGGCGAATGCAGTGGCTCTTCGTGCACATCACGCGGTTTAACAGCACCCCAAATTCGGCAGTTCTGCCAAATTAGGCAGTTCGTGAATTCACTGCATCCTATAGTATAAAATGTGTCTCATCACTCCATAAAATATTGCCCGACCACATATCAACAACTTCGATCCACTGCTCTGCACCTTGTGCGGGTACCAGTGTAAAAAGACCCAAAACTTTCCGTACTGTTGACGATGGGATTGACAATTCTCGTGGCACTATCCTGGGCACGTGCCGTGTGGGCAGTTACAGCAACAGCAGCTTCGTCAATAACTTCGGGATAGTGCGTCTTCATCTTCTAGGTGCCACACCAAGCTCACCCGCGTTTTCGAATTTCATTACCGTCTTCTTTATACCATTTAACGACATCGGGCTCCTCCTCAGACCTTTCAGTCGTTGAGACTCTCCAATGGAGTACTGTAATCTCTGCCATTGCCGGCAAGGGTGGCCGAGCGGTTCTAGGCGCTACAGTTTGGAGCCGCGCGACCGCTACGGTCGCAGGTTCCAATCCTGCCTCGGGCATGGATGTTTGTGATGTCCTTGGTTTAGTTAGGTTTAAGTAGTTCTAAGTTCTAGGGGACTGATGACCTCAGATGTTAAGTCCCATAGTGCTCAGAGCGCTTTTTTTTTTTTTTCCGCCGCCGTCCACATAAAATATTTACACTGACAGAAGACGACCTCTCCTCTCGATAGCTATTCTGTTCTCTCATGTTATTGCTTGTAAAATGACTGCGTCGATACCATACCATCATACAAACAGTGTACAGCGCCAGATTTGCACCTGCTTGCCAAAACTAGAATTAATTTTTTTTCAAGCGTAAATCGGTTTCATGTCAACGCCTTGTCACGTATACCAAGTTTCGCTGCCGTACGATTATTACAGCCCACACTAGTCCTCCATGAGTAGCTGCACTTTACATATAACCACCTGATATCTCTCAGGTTTACTGGACGTGATTGGCTAGTGGTATACTTTAGGCTGTTACTATCTAACTCACCCGCAAACATAGTCGTGTCCGAGTCCCTCTCCTCACAAACTAAGGTAGCGTGGGAAAAAAAAAAACTTTTACTAGATGCCAATTCTATCGCTTAAAGTAATTTACATTCCTATTACAAGTGGTTCTTTATTAACACGAAATACTGACTGCTGTCGACAGACGATCCCACATTAATTCTATGTTTCTAGATTTCCAAGACCATTTGAGAACGTTTCTCACAAGCGGCTTCTAATCAAATTGCAAGTCTATGGAGTATCGTCTCAGTTGTGGAATTGGACTCGTGATTTCCTGTCACAAAGGTAACAGTTCGTAGTAATCGACGAGAAGTGACGTTTTGCGTTCTCAAAGGAAATGATATTGGCCCTGTTCTTAATCTACGCAGTCGATTTAGGAGACAATCTGTGCTGACCTCTCCGATTGTTTGCAGATGATGTCATTGTTTACCGTCTAATAATGTCATCAAAAGATCAAAACGGACTGTAAAATGATTTAACACAAAATATCTGTAGGGTACGAGACGTGGAAGTTGACCATAAATAATGAAAATTTTGAGGCCGTCTGCCTAAGTACTAAAAAAATTTGTTAAGTTTTGGTTACACCACAAATTACACAAATTTAAATGTGGTCGATTCAACTAAATACGTGGACGTGTTGGAAAAGTAATGCCTCCCGAATTTTTTGTGTGAAAACTTATAAAACTTCTAAAATAAAACAAACGCTGTTAACATTCTACATCCTTATTCTTCATGCGTACATATTTACTTCTCAACATAGTCATCCTGGCGACGAACACATTTCTCCGAACGAGAGACCAGTTTCCCGATACCGTCACTGTAGAATGTTTGCCTTTGTTGACGGAGCAACCATCTCACCTCTGCTTGCACCGCTTCTTCAGTATCAAAGTGAAGTCCTTGAAAGATGAAATCCGGATAGGCCCAAGTTGGGACTGTATGAAAGACGATTTGATGACAGTGGACACAAGGCGACGGATTGTTGCGACGTCGGAGCGCTCGTAAATGGTCTGGCATTGTGACGCTGAAGGAAAGGGTGCCCCATGTGTGCATGAATTCTTCGAATTCGAAACTCGATTACAGAACACAGTTAGGTTAAACTCCGTCATGTTGCACGCTACAGTTCGGAACCCTATAGCGGCGGATGACTGCTATTATACAGATATGAAGAATAAAGGTGTAGAATGTTAACAACGGTTGTTGAATTTAAAGAGCCTTAAGAGTTTTCACATACAACATTTGGAGGCATTACTTTTCAGCAAGGCCTCGTACTTTTAGAGATTACGATTACGAACAGTTTAAATTGGAAACAGCATACAGAAAATGCTACGAACTAAGGACTGCGTTGTATTGGCAGAGCATTTCGAAGATGCAATAAGGCTACTAGAGAGAGTGGATGCAAGGTACATGGAAAAAGGAGGCAAACCATTCTTATTCCTGGCGAGCAAAAAAATTCGCAGACGTCTTTGGCGCGTTGACGTCATGTTGAGGAATGTCGTGGATGTGCGTTCAGCTTAACACGGCAGTCATGGTGTGCATCAGTGTCAAGCATGGCAGGGGGCCACTGTTCCTGAGCCGTGCCATAATGCTTTAATACTGCTCGAAAGACTAAAAACGTTATTTATCATGAGTTTCCTAAAGGTGAGCTCTTGAAAAGTGAATGAATAGTTCGATGCAAACGCGCGAACAAATTGAATGTGAAAATTGCACATATATGTTCAGTTCATTTTCGGCCTGAAGATTATGAAGGAGATTTGAGAAACGAACTTCTAGAGTTATCTTCGAGAAAAAATAGCCAGCGTAAAAGCTCCTGACGTCACGGGGAAGAAATTATGGAAAGCAGGATGCAAGCGAAAAGGTGAGAAGTCAGCATCTAAATAACACTCAAAATAATTGTTAATCAAAACTTATCTTAAAATTAATCCTTTCACATAAATTTAATGGTTTTTTCACGCAGTTCAGGTTTATTAGCTTTGGACTGGAAGTGTGTCATGTTATGGAGATCTGCCGCACGGTATGGCATCCTTAGAAGATTCAATTGATGGACATGGAAAAAATTGTAAAAGATGAGGTCGTTTTACATTACGGTGAAGTAGGGAAGAGAGTGTCACGGATATGACACTCGAGTTTGTATGTCAGTCATTAAAACAAAGGCGTTTTTCGTTGCGGCGAATTTTTTCATTAAGTTTCAATCTCCGAATTTCTCCTCCGAATGCGAAAATATTTTGGTGACCTACCTACGTTGGGAGAAATGACCGTTCTCATAAAATAAGAGAAATCAGTGCTCACGAGGGAAGATTTGGGTGTTCATTTTTCGCACGTGCTATCCGCTAATGGAACAGTCGGGAAATAGTCTGAAGGAGGTTCGATGAACGCTGTGCAGATCAGTCATGTAGATGTATGTTTGGGAGTAGTGACTATTCGGCTCGGAGGGATGCGCAGCCTCATCACTTAGCTGTTGCGACGGCACGCCTGACGGTGCCATCGCCGTCACATTAAGTCCGGGACGACAAATCATCGTCATCAGCGACGCGAGGAGCGAGTGGTGATAGCGGGGGTGTCGTAATGAGCCCCGAGAGGCTTTGTGGCCGAGCATCGGGCGGCAGCCGGCAGCAGCTGGCGGCGGCGTATCGACCGCCGAGGAGGCGGCTGCCAGCAGCTGCGAGATGGGCGGGGCCGCGTCCGCAGTAGGCCGTGGGCGCGGCGCTCTGTCTTCCAATGATTACACTCCGCTGGCACCGGCGACTCGCGAAACGTTTCCGCTTAGTGCCGAGGGACGCACAGAGCAGGTAGCCAAGTAGCGAAGGGGGATAATACGAGGGTTGAAAATTCCTGGCAGATTAAAACTGTGTGCCGGACCGGGACTCGAACTCGGGACCTTTCCCTTTTGCGGGCAAGTGCTCTGCCAACTGAGCTACCCAAGCACGACTCACGGCCCGTCCTCACAGCTTTAAAGAAAGGATATTTGCGGAGACATGGCTTAGCCACAGCCTGGGGGATGTTTCCAGAATGGGATTTTCACTCTGCAGCGGAGTGTGCGCTGATATGAAACTTCCTGGCAGATTAAAACTGTGTGCCGGACGAGGTACTGGCAGAAGTAAAGCTGTGAGGACGGGGCGTGAGTCGTGCTTGGGTAGCTCAGTTGGCAGAGCACTTGCTCGCGAAAGGCAAAGGTCCCGAGTTCGAGTCTCGGTCGGGCACACAGTTTTAATCTGCCAGGAAGTTTCATATCAGCGCACACTCCGCTGCAGAGTGAAAATCTCATTCTGAATACGAGGGTTATCCGGAAAGGGACCACCAATGTTGCCCACTCTTTAAACGTATATTATTAAACGGCTTACACGAGGCGCGGAACCAGATGCAGGCTGCCTGTGCGACGGCTTCCGAGAGAAAGAAAAATTTTATTTTCCATATTTAAAATTTCTTCCATTCCATCGTTGCGGCTGATACACCAACCAGTGTAAGATTTGAGATAAAAATACAGTATTGGTTGATGAGGCTTTTATTTTGAAATTTCAGTGACGCATTTCACCTGTGGTAGGCATATTCAGATTATAGAAACTGCTCACGGCGCGTTAGGGTATTGATACCCGGACAGGCGTTGGGAATTTACATCTTTTTTTGTATTCTGATCGCATTTTAACGATGTATTCGCATCGTGTAATCAGTTTTACGGACGACGTGCGCTGTGACTAGTTTCGTAATTTGAAGATGCCTGCCACTGTCGGAATGCGTCATCGAAATTTGAAAACGACAACCTCTGCAACCAAGACGGTATCTTTATCTTTCCCATCTTTCATACAGTTCTTAACCTAATTTAAAATTTTAGAATGCTGTTCTACTGTTTTAAGAGCTGTCTACATATGCATCTATGTGATAACTCTGCATTTCACAATTAAGTCCTGGCACAGGGTTTATGGAACCACCTTCAAGCTACTTCTCTACCGTTCCACTCTCCAACAGCGCGCGGGAAAAACCAACAAAATCTTTCCGTGCGACCTCTGATTTCTCTTATTTTATAATGATGGCCATTTCTCCTTGCGTAGGTGGGCCCCAACAAAATATTTTCACACTGTGAACGGAAGGTTGCTGATTGAAATTTCGTGAGAACTTTCTGCCGCAGCCTTGCTTTATTGACCGCCACCCCAGTTCGCGTACCTTCTCCGTGCTACTCTCCCCATATTTCGCAATAATACAAAACGAACTGCCCTTCTTTAAACTTTGTCGATGTCCTCTTTCGATCCTATCCGACGTGGATCCCACACTGCGCAGTAATATTCCAGAAGAAGACCTAAAAGCGTAGTGTAGTCAGTATCTTTAGTAGACCTGTTGCATTTTCTAAGCATTCTGCCAACAAATCGCAGTCTTTGGCTTGCTTTCCCCACAACATTATCCATGTGATACTCCCAATTTAAGTTATTCGTAATTGTAATCCCGAAGTATTTACTTGAGTTTACAAACTTTAAATTTGAGTTTTTTATCGTGCAACCGAAATTTAGCAGATTCCTTTTACTACACATGTGGATAACTTCACATCTTTTTTAATTTTTTGGAGCCACTTGCCACTTTCCACGCCATACAAATATCTTACCTAAATCACTTTGCAATTGGTTTTTATCATCTGATTTATGAGATGGTAAATGACTGCAACAACTGGAAACAATCTAAGAGGGCTGCTCAGATTGTCTCCTAAATAGTTTATATAGACCAGAAACAGCAGTGGCCCTGTAAAATTTCTTGAGGAACGCCACATATCACTTCTGTTATACTCGATGATTTCTGTCCGTTACTACGAACTGTGACCTTTCTGACAGAAAATCACGAATCCATTCGCACAGCTGGGACGATACTCTATACTGACGCAAATTATTTAGAAGTCGTTTGTGAGCAACTATGTCAAAATCCTTCTGGAAATCTGGAATCAATTTGATATCCTCTGTCAGCAGCACTCCTTACGTCATGTGAATAAAGAGCTAATTGAGTTTAACAAGGACGTTATTTTCTGAATCCGTGCTATTTGCCAATAAATCGTTTTCATCGTGGTACAGCGTAATGTTCGAGGTCAGTATAAGTTCGAAAATCCTACTGCAAATCGATGTTACCGATATCGGTCTGTAGTTCAGCAGATTACACCTACTACTGGTGCGACCTCCGGAACTTTCCAGTGTTTAGGTACGGATTTTCGACGAACGAGCTACAATCTTACGTTAAAGGTTTAACACATTAAGTATTACTTATAAACTGTGTATATGTTTTGAGACAACGTAACTCACAGCGCGCAAATATCCAGACTATATCATCCCGTATTTGAGAATGAGAGCACTTGACGATCTCCAACAAAGTTTTAAACCCTTTCGTAATATTTTTCACTGAAACCCCCTTAAAATGATGAAAAGAAAAAAAAATTATAGCTTACTATATTTTCGCTGTTCATGCAGTAAAACTGCAACTTGAGGCATGAATTTTAATTTGTTACTGTTTTTTTTACGAACTATATGTACAACACCTTCTGCAGACAGTACCCAAATATACCTCTGAATGTACCTGCAAAAATATACCGATATATGGCACGTAGTTCGGAAAGTACGACGTTTTATAAATGGGAGTTTGTTTTTTAAAGAATCTGGTGTTGTTATAAATGGGAGTTTGTTTTTTAAAGAATCTGGTGTTGAGGTTTCATTTGTATGAGACTACTGCCTGAATGAATACCTGACGGATTTGAATCGAACAATTCTATCTTTGACAAAATAAAAGGCACACTATATCGAAACACAGAAATGAAAGTTACTGAAAGTTTGGTAGTAATTATTACGACTTATTTAGGAAAAATAGCGTATTAGAATGAGGTCATTTCTTTACGTTTCTACTCTGCGTGTTCATTGAAAACAATAAAAAATACTATCACTAACATAATGATCCAATATACTACCAAGGATAATAGAATATTGAAGTCAGTGCCTTTTAGAATTCTTAAAAAAAAATGGTTCGAATGGCTCTGAGCACCATCGGACTTAACTTCTGAGGTCATCAGTCCCCTGGAACTACTTAAACCTAACTAACCTAAGGACATTACACACATCCATGCCTGAAGCAGGATTCGAACCTGCGACCGTAGCGGTTGCGCGGGTCCACACTGTAGCGTCTAAAACCGCTCGGCCACCCCGGCTGGCTTAGAATTCTTACCATAATATAATATTTTGTTGTTGTTCTTCGAAGGAAGTACTTGAGAATTCACGAATCCAGAAACATAAGGCCTCAGTAAGCCAATATCGATTACCTCTGAGAGGTGCATATGACGCCTGAAGATGACATTTGAATTTCCGAAACTGGTTGCGAATATTAAAATAAAATAACCTCTCAATTGCACGGCTGTTTGGCGAATTTCTTTGTTAAATATTAATTTTGGTCTTCCTCCATGAGATCGAAATCAGCAAACAAAAGTAAATTTCATGACAGACATTTAAAGTACCCGCAGTGTGTTTCTTATGTAGCAAGCATATACTGCTAGACTAGAGACATAATGTACAATACCTTCCCTCGTTGTTGTTGTTGCTGTGTTTCTCAGTCCGAAGACTCGTTTCATTCAGCTCTCCACGTCAATACCTGCGCAAATCCTCTCCTTCTTTGAATGACTATGGCAACTTACATACATTTGAACCTGGTTACTGTATTCATCTCTTGGTCTCCCTCTGCTGTTTGTAACCCTTCCCTCTCACATCTCTCACTCACACTTCGCTCCACTATCAAACTGATGATTCTTTGATGCCTCATAATGTCTGCCATTATCCTTCCCTTCTTTAGGAAAACTATGCCACAAATTTCCAATTTCCTTTCACTCCGATTCGATTCAGTACCCCTTCATTAATTACCCGATACCCGTCTTAATCCTTAGCGTTGTTCTACAGAACTACATTTCAACAGCTTCTGTTCCCTTCTTGTCTGAATTGCCTATCGTCCATGTTTCACTTTCCTACAAGGCTACATTCTGTCAAATATCTACAGAAGAGACTTTCTAACACCTAAATTCCTATTCGATGTTAACAAATTCCTCTTTTTCAGAAATTTCTCCGTTGCTGTAGCTAGTCTGCATTTTATACCCTCTATATTTCAGCCATCATCATTTATTTTGCTGCCCAAATTGCAGCACTCATCTACAACTTTTAGTGTCTCATTTTCTAATCTAATTCATTATTAATTCCCACAGCATTACTTTATCTGATTCCACTTTCAGTTAAAGCACCTGTTCTCAAACTTTTTTGGCTACTGAACCCTTTTGAAGTGCTGAATATTTTACAGAGCCCTAAAATAAGCAAAATCCAGTTTTATGTTCATTCTCTAATTACAATCATTTAATGAAAGTGTTACTAAAATAGTATACTCTACTGATTTCTGCAATAACCACACACTAATGCAATACACAAAATAACACTGAATTGATTCCACTGTGAATTGATAAACTTGTTTCCATTTAATGGAAGATATGAGATTATTTTTATTTTTGACCAGTTATTTAATATCCGCCTTGATAGAAGAGAGCTGAAGATGCATGTCGAGTTGAGCATCCATTCTAGAATCTAATGTGGGTGACATCTTACGAGACTTAACTGCTTGCCTTAGGTCATCAGACCCTAAGCTTACACACTACTTAACCTAAATTATCCTAAGGACAACACACACACACACACACACACACACACACACACACACACACACACACACACACACACACACATGCCCGAGAGAGGACTTGAACCTCCGCCGGGACCAGCCGTACAGTCCATGACTGCAGCGCTCTTAGACCGCTCGGCTAATCCCGCACGGCAGCATCCATTAAAAAAAAAAAAAAGGCTCTGAGCACTATGGGACTTTACATCTATGGTCATCAGTCCCCTAGAACTTAGAACTACTTAAACCTAACTCCTAACTAACCTAAGGACATCACACAACACCCAGTCATCACGAGGCAGAGAAAATCCCTGACCCCGCCGGGAATCGAACCCGGGCGCGGGAAGCGAGAACGCTACCGCACGACCACGAGCTGCGGACCGCATCCATTCTACTGCGGTATTTTGTCTTTGTAGCTGCGTATGCTGAGAGTCCCGTTTCAGACAAATGTGTTACTGAGAACGCGAGAACAGTCAGAGCCTGTGTGGCAAGTTGTGGATATTCATCGCGAAACCAGCACCAACAATAATACTGACGTTGGTTGGAACAATTATTCCACGCTTGAATCTGACGTCATTCCTCAAAAGGATTCGTAGGTTTCGTTTGAAATATTTTCTGGTTTCTACAAAAGGATTCTGAACTCATAAATTCATGAACCCATGAATTAAGCCAACGCTTCATTCTATTGTCTAAAATCAACAGTTTAATTTTACAGTATTACGAACATGGAATAATATCGCCGGATGATACTGAAATTACAACTGGAGTCACTAACAGACGCGAATCGAATACGCTACAGCCGGAGAACGCTATACTTTGTTATTCCAGAAATAAAATAATGTATTAGTTACGTCACATTTATTTGAAAAATCTTGAAACTACACCTTTGAATTGCTTTTCTGTATAGTCACCATTCAGATTTAAGCATTTGTCATAAATTATCACGAGATGACAGATCGCTTCAGCATAGAATTCTGCAGCCAGCCCGTGTCAGTATCGTGTCCTTCGTCGCATTCAAAGCACAAGTAGTCAAGTCACTCTCTTGTGTGCACGAAGAGGTGGCAATCACTTTGAGCTAAGTCCTGTCTGTGGTGCGGATGTTCCCATTTGAAGCGACACAACAATTTGTATATTTGCCGGGCAGTGTAGGGCGGAGCAGTGTCGCACAATAGCACGACACCAGTAGTCAAGCGGCCGCGTAGATTGTTTTAAATGGCTCCTCTCCGATTTCTTTTATGTCTCACAATATGCTTCAGATTTGATTTTCCTGAGACGTTATATATAATCGATAATTAGTGTCTCTAAAAATGGTAGACACAATCTCCCTGGCTAACAGTCACGTTATTGTTGGTTCGTTTGCCAAGGCGGTGAGGTCTACGGCCTCGCCCTCCCCCCCCCCCTTCCCCCCGCCTCCCAAAACAGAAAAACATTAATCTTAGTCCGCAGCTCGTGGTCGTGCGTTAGCGTTCTCGCTTCCCGCGCCCGGGTTCCCGGGTTCGATTCCCAGTGGGGTAAGGGATTTTCTCTGCCTCGTGATGACTGGCTGTTGTGTGATGTCCTTAGGTTAGTTAGGTTTAAGTAGTTCTAAGTTCTAGGGGACTGATGACCATAGATGTTAAAGGCCATAGTGCTCAGAGCCATTTGAACCATGACTTAGCCAGGAAGACTATATCCACCGTTTCCAACTGCTTAACTGAAATTGATAGAAATTTGATTTAAGTTGATTTGTACGCAGTTGATTTAAACTGATTTGCACACAGCTGATTTAAATACAGAAGATACATGAACGAAAAAATGCCTTCTTTAAAAAGTTATAACTCGTTGCTGTAACTCTCTGGAAAGTAAAAGCTGATGGACATAGCTTTGTGATTATACAGACACTGTACACTGAGGTGACAAAAGTCATGAGATAATTCCTAATATCGTACTGGACCTCCTTTTCCCCAACACAGTGCAGTATCTCGACGTGGCATGTCCTCAACAAGTCGTTGGAAGTCCCCTGCACAAATATTGGGTCATTCGGCCTCTATAGCCACCCGTAATTGCGAAATCATCGCCGGGGCAGGAACTGACCTCTTGATTTCATTCTTAAAATGTTCGATGTGTTTCACTTCGGGCGATGTGGGTAGCCAGATCGTTCAATCGAATTGGAACCATCACCAGCTTGCACAGTTCCTTGTTGACAACTTGGGTCTGTGGCTTCGTGGGGTCTGCGCTATGCTCCAATCCCACCACCAGCTCTTTCCAGCTGAAATTTGGACTCATCCGACAATGTCACGGTTTGCCAGTCGTCTAGGGTCCAACCAGTACTATATTGCAGTGCCCGTTTTATTCCGATTTACGTTGCGTGGTTCCTTCGGACATGCAAGCGACATTTCAAGTAAAATGTCTCCCCTGTACAGGAATATACATAATGGATGTAAGAGTACAGGTTGTAGATACATTGTTAACGATAAATGGAAGTTTGCGTCTGGCCATGAGTCGTGCTCCGATAGCCAAATGGTAACGCGACCGCTCGCGATAAGCAGTAAATCTGGGTTCGACTCCCGGTCCGGCACAAATTTTCACTGTCGTCATTCCCTTATACGGCTGATGGTTATCCATATTCGCAACTGTGAATACATTTAACGCATATAATATGGTAACAAGCCCAGGAGAGGCGCTGCAGGCGATGATGTGCTGCTAGCAAAGACACTCGCATCTGTCGTCTACTGTCATAGCCCATTAACGCCAAATTTCGCCGCACTGCCGTAACTGATACGTAAGTCGTACGTCCCACATTGATTTCGGCAGTTATTTCAGGCAGCTTAGCTTGTCTGTTACTGAAGGCTGTCGGCCACTGTGTTGTCCGTGGTGAGAGGTAATGTCTGAAAGTTCGTGATCTCGGCACTCTCTTGACACTTGTGGATCTCGGAATACTGAATTCCCTAACGACTTCTGAATTGGAATGTCCATACGTCTAGCTTCAACTACCATTTCACGTTCAAAGTGTGTTAATTCCCACGTTGCGGCCAACCACGTCGGAAACCTTTTCACATGAAACACCTGAATAAAAAAAGACAGCTCCGCCAATGCACTGCCCTTTTATACCTTGTGTACGTGATACTGTCGCCATCTGCATACGTGCTTATTGCTATCCCATGACTTCTGTCACCTCAGTGAATACACACGGACATTGTAACCATCAGTGACATATCCATGCCTCGACTGGCTAATATGACTATATAATATTTCACCCCCCGTGCGGGAACCACAAATTGCGCGAGCGTAAGTGTTGTGACTACGTAACACATGGAAGTTTGGATTGGTCCTGGAGGCGCACTTAGATACCCGAATTGGTTACCGCTCGCAAGATAATCGGGGCTCGAGTTTTGGCCCGGAACAAATTTTCAATTGTCACAAGTAGCTGACGTCAGTGCGTAGTCGCAGAATGTGGAATGTATTTCGTAATAAATAAACTATGCCCATAAGTACCCAGAAAGGAGCGTTTACCTATCTAAATAAATATTCCTTTCACTAATTATTTTGAAAGTTACCGGTACATAAACGAAACATTTTATCAGGAATACCCCTATATTGTGGTTATTTCGGGCTTGACTGCTCGGAAGGCAGCAGTGGCAGTTGGGCTACCTGCAGCTGGTCGGACGCTGCCGATATTTCACGGCCGAGGGGACATGCGTCTTTGTCCGGGAGGATGCGACGGCCACCACGCCAGGGAACGCATTGTGTGCTGCCTCCGCAGATCCGTTGTGTCCACTTGGCCGGTCAATGGGCACAGCTGCAGACAAATTGTAAAGTCTGCGCTTTCCAGTGCTCGTTTTTCACGACAAACGACTGTAGTCACATTACTGATTACACGTGTGTGTGTGTGTGTGTGTGTGTGTGTGTGTGTGTGTGTGTGTGTGTGTGTGTGTATGTGCATTATATGAGACAACTTTTTATTTGTGTACCCTTTCATGAACGCATACGCTAGTAAACATTGCAGAGTTAACATACTCGTTGTTAGAGCTGCAGCTAAAACGCGAGCACTAATCGTCCGTTTATTTACTTTCACTATACTGGGCAATTGAACTTTACTATGCCAATTACAAATGGCTGTAGCTACGCTGCCCGACAGAAAACGCCGGCCGGGGTGGCCGAGCGGTTCTAGGCGCTACAGTCTGGAACCGCTCGACCGCTATGGTCGCAGGTTCGAATCCTGCCTCGGGCATGGATATGTGTGATGTCCTTAGGTTAGTTAGGTTTAATTAGTTCTAAGTTCTAGGGGACTGATGACCTCAGAAGTTAAGTCCCATAGTGCTCAGAGCCATTTGAACCATTTTTGACAGAAAACGTGAAATACCCAGAAGACATGGTCGAATGTCAATGTAACTTTGTAAACGTACACACTATCGGCAGATATGTAAATGGTTGGAGTAGCAATTCTCTGTGAAGGCAGAATGGCCACCAGAGTGCATCAGTCTTGCTCGTGATTAGTGTCTTTACCAAGTTTGGCAGGGTGTGAACCGTGTCAGATGTTGGGTGATAATTGTGGAGAACATGTACTCATGCGAGACAGTTATCAGCAGATGAAATACTTAAGAAGAGGCCTCTGTGGCTATTCATTGGGCTGGTTGGCCGAATCGTGCTATATGCAGATTTGCTGCGCATTCCGATGTGGCAATGCTCCGATGCTGGACTGCATGGGAACGTGAGGACAGGCATATTTGCAGTCAAGTTTCTGGTCGACAAAGTCTGACCACAACAAGGCAGGATCGCCGTAATGTGCACCATGCTCATCGTAATGCCTTCACATCTGTCTTTGTCATCCAGGAACTTCTAACAGACTTTCTATACCACTCGTCGGGGACTAGCAGCAGCCAGACTTAACAAAATTACCGCCGCTAACACAACAACATAAATGGCTGCTTTGAAGTGTTGCCGCGACCGGAAAGAATGGACAGCTGATTAAATGGTGTCGCATTGTTTCCAGAGGTGAAGCGGGATTCTGCACTACTGCGGATGACCATCGTCGGCGGGTATGACGGCGACATATGGGCAAGTCCCCATTCTTCAAATCTTTTGGAGGTGCACAGTAATGTTACGCCTGTCGTCATGGTGTGGAGAGCCATTGGGTATGAATTCACACTGGCTGGCAGTCATTAGGGAAGGCTACGTCAGAGGCAGCCTGCATCTCCATGTTTTGCCTCACATGCGGCATTATCGTGGCGCCATTTTTTTTAACAGGACAATGCTCGTCCACATATGGCACGTGTCGTTATGAACTGTGTGCGTGATTTTCAGGTTCTCCCGTGGTCAGCTATATCCTTATATGTGTTCCCAATAGAACATATGTGGGACGAGCTCGGACATCATCTCTGTAGCTGTGCCAGTACCCAGGGTCTCAAAGACCATTTACAACAGTTGTCGACCATCTTGACTGAAGGGACGACTTTATAACACTCTCATCAGCTGAAGCGGAGCATGCATCCAGTGCATCATACTGATAGGTGGGCTCATAATACCAAGTTCTTTGTGAATTTGTCTCGATTTGTAATTACGGAAATAACGTCACATCTCCTTTCAACACATGAAGTTTCGTTTCCTCCTGGGTGCTTCACTATTTTTTTATCAACCAGTGTGTGCCATATGCCGACTCTGTCTGGTGTCAGGTGTTTCAAAAGGAGACTAGAGTACGATACGTGGCCGCAAGGTTTCTCTGGGCTCCAGCTGATTGAATTTGCACTGAGGTATGTTTCGTAACGAGGGGCCATAACCGTCAAAAAAAAAGAATACTGTGTTGGAAATTGATTTGGAGCATTGTATAGTGCTCAGCTTCAGTTCCGAATAGGAACAGTCGAAAACATAAAAACAAAACAAAATAAAAATAAATAAAAATTAAATGGCATAGGAAGTTAAAAGATCTGCTTGGAGAAATGGGGTTTCGAGGTCAGGAGGAGGTTGCGCTATCTGTCGGGGTGAATTTGTGTTTGTCGGTGGGGCCGCAGCGCGGCGCCGGCCGCGCTAGCTCTCGCGCGCCCTCTGTGTGTCGCAGAACGGCCTGGGTCGATACCCAGCCGGTGTGGCGCGGCGCGGTGGGCCAGCATGGCCGGCTACCTGCGGCGCCTGCTGCGTCAGGTGGGCACCGCGCTGCGCAGGTAAGTGCGGAGCACATGTCAGCAGCGGTCAGCGGCAGGACGAGCCCGCTGACACCGCCCTGCTGTGCCGCCTGGCTGCTGACCTCACCTCGACCGCAGCCTCCGGAAGTATCTGCCGGTCGCCGCCTCAGTGGTCCATCTACCTGTCATCGATTCGCTTCCCACTCCATTCAGTCCGCTTCCAGCAATAAAATTCTTTGTGAACTCGCTACGGCGTGTGGTACGGCACCTAACACCATTCCTGGTGAAAATATTGTGTGTACTTCATTCTTAGTTTCCTCTCACCCAATCTACACCTTTCTCCCTTTCACATCTCGCCGCTGCGTCGGTAAATGTCAATGGCAACTCTCTGTCGCAAATACGTCACCTGTTTCTCACATAATGGAGGGCACCTAACCTTCGAACTCGTCAGTTTGTTTTTATCCTCCATGCGTGCTCCCGCTTTCGCGAACAGCAAAGAGTCTAGTCACTAACGTGCGACACATCTTTGCCTTACGCCATTGTGTAGTCCCTCCCGCTAGTCAGGAGCTTTTGCTGCTGCACGACGTTCATTATCATATGTCGTTCGGATTTTGCGCTTAGTGTTTCTCAAAGTTCCTATCGTCTCCAGCTAAGAAAATTTAATAATAATTGACGATATTGTCAAGTGTGTATTAAGTGTGGAAGCTACAGATTGTCGAATACTACCATTTCTTTCGCCTTTGATTCAATGTAATTTATTTATTTATTTATTTTTTAACAAAACTGGACTTAAACTGGAAATAGCGCGACCATATTTTTTGCCCTTGTTTAGCTTTTCCATGATGTTCTTAAAATTGTTTCGGTAAAAAACCGCACACTTTTCCTGTCGGTTCTCAATATTTGGGCGCAAAGATTGCCAGTTACTTTAGACGTTAATGAATGTAAATTTGTGCAGTTCACAAAACGAAAAAAAGTAGTATCCTATTACTACAGTATCGGTGAGTCACAAGTGGAATCAGTGAACTTACATCATTAGCTGGTGCGACAATTTCTAAGGACGTGGGGTGATTACATAGCACAGTCGTAGTCAAAGCAGGTGGCAGACTTCGATCCGTTGCTAGGATACTTGAAAAATACTTTTGAAGTTATTCGCAAAATTAGTTTTTTTTTCAAAATTGACCTTTATCATTATAGTAAGCACCAAATAAAAGAAGAAATTGGCAAAAAGTAAACAATTAATTGATTTAGAGAGGTTGTTTCACTTACGAATATAATTTCAACATTTTTCACAGCATTTAACTGTATTCTCACAGTAAGCAACGAATACAGGAAGAAAATGGCAAAACATAAACAATCAATTGTTTTAAGGAAATGATTTCACTTTGGAACCACTGGGACGTTCTGTTTTCAACCACCCATGGTTTCAAGAGATATATTTGAAAGCAGTTACGCATATTTCCAAGATACAATCCCACACCCGAAACTTCCATCAACTCTCAATGCCTAAAAAAACTATAATCCTAAATAACAAGCAAAAATTGCTGCAAAATTTAATACATTTGTGTCGAAAGTACATACTGCCCCTACGGTTTCATTTAGAAACTATTCGTAGATGCAGTAGTACAAACTCAAATGTACGTTACAATAACTTAAGTATACTTACGTTCACTGTGTATGATGTTCTCAGTATGATCACTATATAAAAAAAAGAAAAGACATCGTGTGACACCCGCCTACAATCACGTAGCTCGATCTCCGCGTCGACTGTCTGACTGTTGCTTTGAATGTTGTAAGTGAATGCTGCGGTCCAGTACATTGGTGGAAGTACCTCAGGGTACCACTAGATGTCTCTTTCTTGCAGTGGTATCGCTGGTTTCAAGCGAATCGCAGTGATACTTTCGTACGTCGCTCCCCCCCCCCCTAAGAACAAAAGATATAATGATGATTTCAAGCAGAAACCAATCATACTCAAAGCGTTAAGTGACGAATCTAAGAATACACTACGACCCCCAACGTATCTCCCCCTAGCGACCGCTTAGACAAGGGTAGACTAATTTTAGCTCTAGCAGAGGCATTTAAGACAATCACTGATCCTGCGCGCCGTACGTGATTGGAACGGAAAGAAACGTGCTACAATGGGCAGTACCCCCTGGCAGGATTTAGATGTAGAATCAGTTCATGGACGTACAAGATGGTTCCATCTATGAGGTCAACGATTCTCATCACTGTTGTACCATCCAACTTGACTTACATCTGTAACAACCCCATTTTTGAAGGAATTTTAAATGCTAACCTTCTTCCCTTCATTTAAAGGTGACTGAAGTATAAAATATTGCTATCCGACTTGTTTTTGTATATAATCTGTACGACACGTTTCTTCTTATGTGGTACACCGTGATTCTAAAAGCGAAATACATTATCACTGACAAGTATTTTTCATGACTTGCGACTTTCGATGCGTGCAGATCGATCATATGTCGCATAGCAAACACTAGTAGCTTCGACACATCAATAGCTGTGGTATTAGCATCCTGTTCCTCAGTCTTTTATGAACTGGCTTAAAGTGGGAAATTGTTAGGACAGCTGCTATGACACTAAGTTACAAGTCTTCTGTTTGTGGTTGTAGCTTACCTGTGCTGTGTTTTTTCTTATTATATGTGACAGCAGGTGGCTGCTTCCTGAAATCAATAAGTCTTATCCATCATTTTACAATGCAGAACACGACTGGGTAGTCATTGTTGGTCTCATGTTTATAGTGGATTTGGACCACGTGAGCAATACGAAAACGTTGTCTCTAAAGCCGCAGAACCCACTGTCGGAAATGATCAGTTTATAATGATGCTATGGTAGAAATACGAGTACATCTCCAGTTATATATATTCCTTTTGCGAGTTAAACGTATCGTCTGCTGTTCCAGGCGCCGTAAAACAGTGTTCCACAAAACGTTCTTCGAATTCTGAGTTGTTCTTTGGCAACTGACACCCGACTTCCCGTGCGCTCATAAATTATTGCAGGTATACACATCCTCTTTCGGGTAGTAAGATGGAATGGCAATCGTTGGCCGCGTTGTCAAAGTCGCCTTGCCACGGTTCGCGCTGCTCCCCACGTCGGAGGTTCGACTCCTCCCTCGGGCATGGGTTTGTGTGTTGTCCTTAGCGTAAGTTAGTCTGAAAATGGTTCAAATGGCTCTGAGCACTATGGGACTTAACTTCTGAGGTCATCAGTCCCCTAGAACTTAGAATTACTTAAACCTAACTAACCTAAGGACATCACACACATCCTTGCCCGAGGCAGGATTCGAACCTGCGACCGTAGCGGTCGCGCGGTTCCAGACTGTAGCGCCTAGAACCGTTCGGCCACTTAGACCGGCTAAGTTAATCTAAGTTAGATTAAGTAGTGTGTAAGCCTAGGAACCGATGACCTCAGCAGTTTGATTCCATAGGAATTTACCACCACCACCACCACCACCACTGCATCGTTGACTTACTTATCCAATTGGTTTTCGAGGTAATTGGCGGAGTCTTTAGCACACTGTACTCATATCGATAGAAACGTCAGTTATTTTTCTGCTCAAATGGTGAATTTATTACACTTGATCTACTTTTTTTTATCACTTAGGGTATGCAACAGGAGACACGTGAGGGAGTAGAAAAAGATACCGTTGGTTAAGAAGAACCAGTACCAACCGTCTCACTGAGTAATTTGTTCTCAGTAATTAAAAAAAGCGTGCAATAGCATGTGAATTTCATTAATTTTCACATTAACTAAATATTATTCAGTAACATCAGAACAACAGTATTCTAGTTCAGTTAGATGCAGAATTTTGCTGATTATGTTGGCTGACAAGTGATGTCGTTTAGCGTTAATGGTCGCATGAAGCTTGGGAACCACTGGTGTCGGTGTGTGAGTGCTTAGCTCCAACTTGTAGAACAAAAGAAGGCAGTAGGTATTGGCCGAAAGCCGCATTTGTTTGTACTCCATGACTTGTAAACCCTGCCACCTAGTTTCCAGCGGAAATCTGTCGTGTACCTGAGCATCTGACGAATGTGGTGAACATCCGTCAGAATATGGATACATCTGAGTACTTGAATGGCGCGAAGTTGTTTGTCATATTCTCGCAAGTCATATCTCAAAGTAACAACGACGAAGTATCTAGACAAGGCAGACCGCGGGGGAAATGAGGGCGGGGGGACGGGGGGGGGGGAGGGGGAGAGACAGACAGACATTATCGTTATATTATCTCGCAGTTAACCGTATAACTGCTTTCTGTTAGCTGGCACTGGCAGCAATAAACACAGCAGCTGGTGCTCTAACGGACGCTACTGAATGGAAGTATTACGTAACGGAGAGTGTGATCCCACCAGATAACCTCTCAAGAGTCTGTGCTTGAACGTACGGGGAAACTCATTAGGTGTGACAAGTCAGCTGGATACGCGCGCAATGTATCACACACTTGTGGGTCTGCATTAAGTGAAGCGACAGTGCTCGATCGTCTTAAAGATAACTGGGGCCAGAGCGTGCCCTACATCTGATTTCATGTAAAAATTATTTTATACATGGTGACTGTAGGGTAATTCAAAGATAGTCAGTCATTCACAACGTATTTTATTTTGAAATATTGTCGAAATAGCTCAATTTTTAAATAAGAATCATTACTTCAACTTAAGTAATGATTTCTATGGATGCTTTGTGCCCAGATAAGCCACATACATAATCATTGTTGACGTCGTCCATTAAGTAAATCTTCCATAGTATAAATAAGAATGTCGAACTTCGTGTCGATCACAAGACTGACTCTTGGATTCACATACCGCTGCAGTACAGAAGGAAAAACCTTTCACACGGACCTCTTGAAAGACGAAAAAAGTAAACTACAATAACAACTAAATTAAAAAAAAAAAGCGAATCAGATACATGATGCGAACGATTTGAAAATTCCATTAAGAAGTGAAGAAGTTTCAACAAACGGGTGAAAGGGACGAAATTTTCGTTTATTTTCCCTCAGATTTGCTGGAAGCACAACGCAGTATAATCAGGAAAGAGAGAAATGAAGTTCTCCCGAATGAAGTTTTTGTCAAAACTCGAAGCGCTGTGTATTTTTTGAACGGGGTCAGAAGTCTGCGTTAAATGACTGCAAGCAGCGTTCTTCAGCACAGGTCTGTTCCATCAACTTACTTCTGTTAGTGTTAGGCGGACACGACGTTTCTACCAATAGTAGTTGCGGTGCGTGTGATCTGTTGCAGGCACGGAAATAAATGTGTGGAAATCCGCCGGCGGTTGGGAAGAAGATTGTCCGCCATTCTGTCCTGCTTTTTTCCTTGGTTTCTGTAGTACCATGGCATAGATCGTAGGGAGGCAAAGAAGAGTTCTTTCAGCTCTGAGAAACATCACCCAGGTCTCCCCCTATCCCATGTCTGTTGGTGAGAGCCTTTGGTTATTAAAAGTGGTAAAGGAAGTTGAGGATTGGAATTGCAAAGGAAAGTCTTCCTTTCGTCATTATTGGGCTACAGATGGGATCTACACTGAGGAGCGTCGGTTATGCAACGGAGTCCTAAGATATACTAGCCAGGAAGAGCGGCTGCCCGTCGTGAGGTAATTGCGTTCGTGATGGAGGTAGAGGCCGTAACTAGTGCAAATCTGTTCCACCAGGGACCCGGAGCTGCTCCAGGGGAGTCCTTGGCTTCTCACTGCGCAAGGGGACAATGGCTGTTGTTGGCAGTCAGCGTCTGTTATGTTTCTCCGTTACCGTTCTCCTTCCGTTTAGGGGCTGCAGACATTAGGCTCTCTGTACACCAAGTAATAATCGTAATGCCTAACTGTTTCACATTGTACATGACTAAAAAAAAGACTCATATAGTTTGCATGAACAATTTCTCACCGTAATTAAACGCGCTTTGACTGATGATAGTCCCATGAACGTACCCCTAGGGTTGAGTTCATGCGTCGTACAATTCCCCCTCAGCACAATAAAACTGCTTAGAGTACCTACTTAAGATTAAAAAGTAAACACTGTTACAAATTCCTAAATACGGGCAAAAAGTAATGAATAGGCATAGGTTGTTACTGCATAACACCAATATTTGAAGCCATTGATACCGAGTTATTGAATTTAACATTTAGAAATTACCAGACGAGTCCTGAGCCTACATTTCTATAGGCGTGTAATATTACATTTCAATTCTTCTGTTATATGACGAGGGCATACCGAGTATCTCTATGCACGTTAATTACTGTTCTGTACACCTCATGCCTCAACACCAAATACTTTATACGAAGTACTGTAATAAGTTTCGTTAATAAGTGAACCACCCACAAGATAAACTTCGCCGAATCCTCAGAGTTGGGGAAAACATGGAGGACGATTCAGCCCCTTACGCAGGAGCTCTAGCTCTAAGCCTTTTAAAATTAGGCTATGGTCCGCTTCAATGTGACCTTTATCTGGTATAAGGTATCGTTTCTGATGAGAGATATTCAAAATTGCCAAGTAATTACTCTACTGGTCATTAAAATTGCATTACCGTAAGGATAACAAATGATGAAATTTTATTTATTGTTGTACTCAGTATAGTAGCAAGAATGCACGATTCCATTTGCTACTGATTTCGTAGTATGAAGGATGCGAAATTAAGTTCACTTCCATCTCTTGGCATAAACAACGGCTTCAACCCAGCTGGTCAAACAGCGTGGATGAGAGATGACAGATACGGCTTTATCTTATGCCGAGCTGCTTGAATTGTGTGCCACAGTTCGTCACTCAGTAGCGAGAATCTCTGACGCGTGGTCTTCAATGGCTGAGGGATGTGGAGCCAGGTCAGGACAGCACGGCCAGGCTTTCATGTCACAGTAGGTTGACAGAGGCGGCCTAATTCCTAGCTACAATATTTGCCCCCGGACGCCGTCGTCCATCGGAATGCTGCTATTGACGAGGGTGAATACAGTATATAACTTGGGTCCGTGTTATTCCGGTATCCGACTCGTGTTGCTTCGGTTTCGCTGTATGGGTGTGGAACTTTCCAGATGTGGCGCAGGAATTGCGCGGCGCTCGCTGTGAACGAGAGCAGCCGTGCTGATGAGCCGCTTCCCGCCGCGGTGCGGCCACGCGAGACGTGACTGGAGTGGAACGGATGGCGTGCTGCGCCTCCAGACCTTCACTCCCTACGCCTAAGCTCTTCCTCTCAGCCGCTCGTCATAGCCCAGACGCCAGCGACTCCATCCGTGCTTCGATGTTGTCTAGTCAGGCAGGGCATGGCATAAACTGAATACTAATTCCTTCGAGGCATGTAACATTACGCACTCAGTAGTAAGACATCGAAGGAAGTCCGTTTATTGAGCTAGGGTTCAAGCTCCACCATACTCAGACCTACTTGTCTCCAAGCATTCTCAGTGTCGGAATACAACGCCATCTAAGGTTTGCAAATCAATCCAAAGTGCTTACATTTTGGTGGCTAGGGACAGCCGAAAACTTATATATGTATATCGTGTGCTCAGAAACTTCCGACACTGACTTTATTCTTGGCTGTCCAAGTAGGCTGGAATGTGGTAGAGGGAATCCCGGAGGGAAATATTTAGGAATGGGGTTGCAGTGCCAACATTTACCTGTCTACCGATGAAAACCTACCGAACACCGTGCTCGAAACGGGGGGAGTGAAATTATTCTAATTTATTTACGACACAATACTCTCCATTCTCCCATAAAAAATTAGTGGATGGATGCATCTGTGTTGTTGTTGTTTTTGCTGGCATCCATTACATAAAAAACACTAGGTGACTACACTATACATGTACCTCTCCCTGTGTTCAGTAGCACTCTCTAGACCAGGAGTAGTTGCCATCTACGACATAGTGATAAAAATAACTAAACAAAAGTAATTTATATGTACAGGGTGTAATATGTTTGTAAGTGCAGATGTTTCTGTTGGTGATTGAGAACGGCATACCGAACAACATTACATCAGTACCTGCATCATTTGCAATTACAGCTATTAAAAGTCGTATGTTTTTACGTTGGATAGTACCTCCAAGGACGAGTGGCAAGAGCAAGCCATTAATGCTTATTTCTCCCCTGGGCAGCAGGTCAGGTGTTGAAGTGTTGACATGTGGAAGCAAAACGGTTAGTGTATACTGACAGGCGCAGTCCACTTAGTGATACAGTTATGACCATGCAGAAAACATCAGATCATAAAGCTTGTGACGTGTTTGTGGGAAGACTGTTCCACACATAGAAAAACAACAAACACACTGATGTGTGTTCATGTTAAGTAAGGCACACATATAAAAATGTTTTCTTTTATACCCGTTACATCCAGTATACCGCATGTTCACAACAATGTATATATATTCACAGAAAAATGTAACAACAATTAATGAAGAACTACGATAGCAATGTTTATGGTTTGCTAGCAATAATTATTCTATTACTGTCGTAAAACTTGAATCTACACATTCAATGTTATTACATTATCTGCTCAACACCTTAATTAGTATTGGCATTTATAGTGCACATTTTATTAAATGTGTACTAGGAAGATAATTCTATGGCGAAATGTTCGAAAACCAATGAAGGACCAGTAATAATAATAACAGTATACTTGGAAGTCGCCCAACACAATGTTGGGTGAATTCCAGATAGACCATGTGGCCATCTCCAAGAGTAACACAGCAGAAATTCTGAATGTGAAAACGAGAAGAGGATTTTTTGACTCAGACCACCATCTTCTACAGATAAAGACCAGATTACAACCCAATAGAAAAAGCCAAAACTAAACAAAGTGCTGAGACCAGACCCCGAATACATAAAACTCAACAAGGAAAACATCTTACAGGAAATTAGTCAGACAAACACCACAAACTGGACAGAACTTGTGGACGTCCTCAAATCCACAATGAAATTGGGTCAACCCCCGAGAAGGAGAAAACACAGGTGGTGGAATATAATATGTGAACAAGCAATAGAAGAAAGGACCAATGCCTGGAAAAACTTCAATAGTCACAAAACATCAGAAAAATGGCAACAATTTCTCGTAATCCGAAAACAAACATCGAAAACTATTCGGAGGGAAAAAAGAAATTATGACAAACGGCGACTGGATGAGATAGAACAAGACTTTAAGAAGAACAACACCAGGAATTTTTATAAGACGTTTAAAGAACATATTGCAGGATACCAGCCACCCAATCTTTGCTTCAAGAAACCGGATGGTTCACTAGAAACTAACACGAAGAATAACTGCCAAATCCTCGCAGACTATTTCAACAAACTTCTCAACTGCGAAAGACCTACAGAGGACATTCACTACGAGACGTCTACACCAAATCCTGACGCTAAACCGCCAACCATCAACGAAATAGTAGAAATTATCAAGACACTGAAAAACAATAGAGCCCCAGGAGAAGATGGAATTGTTGCAGAACTATGGAAACTAAATGATGAAAGATTAACAGGAAAAATTCACAAAATCATATTAAACATTTGGGAAACAGAACAGATCCCATCTGAATTGAAATGCGCACTCATCCATCCACTCCACAAAAAAGGGGACAAAACTGAACCAAATAATTACAGGGGTATCTCACTCGTACCGGTCACATATAAAATCCTATCAAAAGTTCTCATGAATAGATTAGAAAAACAAGCTGACCCACAAATAGGAGAATACCAGGCTGGTTTTCGCAAGGGACGATCATGCATAGAGCAGATCTGGAATCTGAAAATGATTCTCCAGATGAGAAACACCCGAAACACAGTGGTTACTTTTGTAGATTTTAAAAAGGCCTACGACTCAATAGACAGAGTAGTGCTCTGCAAGACGCTAGAAGAATTCAGCATTGACAGAAAGACAAGAGCAACCATTCAGGAAACATTAACTGACACAGTCTCCAAGGTTAAATTTATGGGGGATATCTCGGAACCATTTGTAATCCAAACTGGAGTGCGACAGGGTGACGGACTTTCACCATTACTCTTTAATATCATCCTCGAAAAAATAATCAGGACATGGGAAAAAGAAATCAAAGGAATCCAAATTGGCATTAGAAAAGATAATAGATTCAATGTGAAGCGTTTAGCTTTTGCAGATGACCTTGCAATCCTCATAAATAATAGAAAAGAAGCCACTAACGCCATAGAGAAGTTACACGAAATTGCACAAAGAACTGGCATGCAAATCTCATATGAGAAAACCCAGTACATAGAAAGAGTGCCACAAGACAAATTGCCTATTGTGACAACCCATGGGAAAATCGTACAAGTACCACATTTTAAGTACCTGGGAGAAATCATCCAGCCATCAGGGATCAACCTAAAGGCCAATGAGGAAAGAATAAAAAAAATTCAGAAAGCATATAAACTCACGTGGAACTATTATAACAAAAAGTCCATATCCATTAACGCAAAATTGAGGCACTACAACACTGTCGTACTTCCGGAGGCACTGTATGCATCTGAAACAACACAAATAGGTGGGCAAACTAAAATCAAAGAAATAGAGAAACAAGAAAGGAAAATTCTCAGGAAAATTTTTGGCCCGATACAAGAGCAAGGAATCTGGAAGAAGAGACCAACATCAGAATTATATAAATACACAGACAAGATTACGGATACAATAAGGAAAAGAAGAATGCAGTTCTACGGACATATCCACAGGATGAATGAAAACAGAATTTCAAAGCGAATTCTTAAAGTCATCAACGCAGGCAGGGGAAAAACAAAATGGATAAAAGAAGTTGAAGAGGACCTCAGACAAGCACTCATGACAGTAAACGATGCAGAAAATAGAACTGAATTCAGGAACATCATCAAAAAACATAAATTTGACACCACAACACAGAAGAGACCAGGATGCAAATGGACAGCAGAGCGAAAGAAATAACACAGTGAACACATGAAGAAAATTTGGGCTCAGAAAAAATATAAACAATCGTCATAAAGGAATTCAAGTTCAAACGCTCTCTTAAATGGGAATAATCGAAAATAATAATAATAATAATACATGATTAGTCATCGACGACTACTGAGGCCGCTGGCGGCAAGCAAATAATCAAAGATCATATTTTGTCTGACAACATCAGAGATCATACGCTACATAGCATACATGATTGTGATTCCTGCGAATCTTGATAAGCTAGCTGACATAAATTGTTTACGCAACTCTCTAAATTATAGTATAATAACATGATTAAAAGAGTGATACAGCATAATGTAAATCATTAGCGCTAAAAGAAATTAGAGTGGCTTGTCTCCTCATACTTTCAAGCAGACCTACCAGATGACACTCTTCCATATGTGTCAAATGAAGTGTTAAATACAACGAACACATTCGCATAAAAGAGGGTGTCTTTTACGAAATTATTTTAAATAACACATACTGTCCCTTATGAAACTAATCTTACATTACTTGTAGAGAAAGTATAAACATTGTAAATTGCGTTATAAAACTTTAAGGCACGTATAGCAATGTATCCATTCACTCCAAGGTGCACGGATGGCAAGAAACTACTATGAGGTTTTTATCGCTAAAACTACTTTTAAATACATTGCTCTTTGTGATCTACTAGAATACTTATGTATAACCTACAAGCATTGTGGGTATAAAATACCTATTGGAGTACACATTTTGCTGTTGACCGTGCTAACGTTTTAACCGACGTAGTTTCTTTACTTTCTCTGCCCCACGGTCGTGCGTACATGTCGTTTGTATGCGCTGTGAAAATGTATGGAACGTTTCTGTGTGGAGTATGTCATGTGCGCGGAAACAGAAACAGAACGCCGATAAACTGGCCACTCCTGTCTGTAAATATTGCCCTTAGTCGCTTCTGCGAAATTTATAGGACGCTCTTATTTCACACATACGTCATACATATAAAACATCACTGCTCTGCGACACGCATTTTGCTGTCCATTTCCTCCCCTTATACTTTCAGCTTGGTATCCTGCGAAGAATATTTTCTTGTCTGGCCGCTGTTTGCCGTTTTTAAGAGTCACATATATTCGGCATCAAACGTTTTATCTGTCGACTGTTATGGAAATGAGCGTTTGGCGTCATTGGCCGGGAGGCCTCTTGCGGGGCACGTCCGGCCGCCTTGGTGCAGGTCTTATTACATTCGACGCCACATTGGGCGACCTGCGCGCCGGATGGGGATGAAATGATGATGAACACAACACCAGTCCCTGAGCGGAGAAAATCGCCGAACCAGCCGGGAATCAAACCCGGGCCCCTGAGGACGGCAGTCCGTCACGCTGACCTTTCAGCTATCGGGACGGACTATCGGCTGTTATATGTTCACACTGAAGGTGCTATCTTATCCCCGCCTAGCGCTGATCTCTGTGACCGATGGGTTGGGCAGCGCAGCCGCCGGTTCCTGTATCAGATTCGATGCGATGTAGGGCATCGATACCAATATCTAAAATTGTATAGATACCTCGATGTTATCGGAAGAAAAGTATCTGTACCGTAAATATCGCAAGATACTGTTTACCCTTTTTACTGGTATTTTTAGCCTTTGTTTAGCAAAAATCTTATTTAGGATGAAAGAGAAAATTTGCAAATTACGCTATGTTCTCATGAATCATAATGAGTATAAAATGAGAAAAACTTAAACATTAAAGTGTATGTATTGCAAACACAAACAAAAATATGACGCCTAGATGTATTTCATGCTGCTATCACGTGTTATTATTAAAAGCGAAACTATCTTTGTAATGAATAGTTAGGTTCCTTTCTGCCTAAAACATTTATCTTTGTCCTTTCAGTACTTAAACCACTTTTCCAAGGTAGAATGTACATATTTAATTAAAATACCAGATTTCAGTAACCTGTAAATTTATCATTATGGTCTGCACATGGCATGTAGTTTGTATTGCAATCCATGTTTACTTTATGCTAGGCTTATGCTGTATACATAACCTCATCAAATTAGTATCGAAAAATTATGATTTTCCGACCACATCATCCTGTATTTTCAATACTGATGCTGATGATGTCATGGTGGATTCCTCGAATATCACATATTCGGGGAAACCACCATGACATTAACACCGCCCTCGCTTGTATACACTCGATGTCTCTTGATAGTCCGAATGGTCTCCCACACGACTTGCGCAGTATTTCATCATGTGCCGTAAAACTGAGGTATACGTACCAGTGGCTTTCGTAAACAAACTGCAGCTTCTCATTATCCTTCTAATGAATCGAAATCTGCTATTTTCTTCAGTTATAACAGACAGTTTTGAACATAGCTGTCTTTGAGCAACCGTATATAAGTATCAGCAGAGAAATAACACGACCAAGCGGTTGCAAATAATTGTTTAATACACTGACCTAGGCTTCGGCACCTGTAAAGATGTCTTCATCAGAATGAATATTTAAAAGCCGTATTAAGCTACATCGGGAGAAGGCAACAGTCAAAGTTTAGAGCTGGCATGCTCAAGTGAAAAATTAAAAATGTTCCAGTCTTTGGTACGTACACGTTGCAAAGAACAATATCAAACTGACACAATATTCTACGATGATTGGACGAGTGTTTTGTAAGCAGTCTCCTTAGTAGACTAATTCCGCTTCCATGCATCCCGCCAATCAACTGAAGTCTGCCACCTACGACTGAGCGTGTGTAATTGTCGCATTTCATATTCCTACATACTGTCACGTACTGTCACACCCAGTTGTTTGTATGATACATACTGCATTTGCATGCGTTGGTTGATTTCTATTGTGACTCGTTAGATACTACGTTTCTTCGTTTTGTAAAATTAATAGTTTTACATTTCTGAACATTTAGAGCACGATGCCGATTTTTGCATCTCTTTAAAATCTTATCAAGGTCTGCCTAAATACTTATGCAGCTTTTGTGAGCTGTCACTTCATTATAGATAACTGCACCATCCGCAAAAAATTTAAGGTTACTTGTAACAAAATATGAAGAGCAAGTGTCCCAACACATTATATGACACTCTAGTTGGCAGATGAAACAGCAAACAAACTTGTAAACAAGCCAGATAAGCGGTACAGTCTCGAGGAGGAACTCCCTTTTTACACAGCCGCCCTTGCGCAGTTACCTTTTAGCAAAGCAGGAAGGAAAGCCATAGTTAAAAGTCGACGTGTGGTTATTAGAGACGGGCGCAAGCAGAAATGAACAATGATGAGGAAAGAGAGGGGGAGGCGAGTTGTCCTCGCTCCCACTTGGAATTTATCTGAAGTGGTTTAGGGAAATTTTACTAGGGCCTGCTGGAAAATATCTTCGAATTTTTTTTTAAATAAAATAAACTATAGTAATATTCTATATCTTTATTATTCTTGTCTATATATTTATTTCTCAACGTAGTTACCGGCGACGAACAGATTACTCCCCGCTACAGACCAATTCATTGATACTGTCATTGTACAACGTTCGACTTTTTTCACGGAGCCACAACCTCTCCTCAGCTTGCGGCGCTGAAGTCAAGTCCTCGAAGGTGTTCTTTAAGTTTTGAACACAGGTGAAAATCAGATGGGCCACAATCGGGACACTATGGAGGATGAACGATGACAGTGAACCCACACCGTGGGATAGTTGTACACGTCGCAGTGCTCGCGTGTGGTCTGGCAGTATCATTGAGCTCCATTTGAGTACGAACTCTTCGATCCCGAAACTCGATTACAGCAAGCTGTTTCGCAAGCCCCGACATAGCTACGTTACACGCCGTCATGTTGCACGCTACAATTCGGAGCGCTCTAGCGACAGAGGACTGCAAATAAGTAGGCACGAAGAATAAAGATATAGAATGATAATAGCGTTTGTTTTGTTTTAAAATCTTAAAGATTTTTCGGATAAAAAATTCGGAGGGATTACTTTTCAGCATATTATCGTAAGAAACGAAAATCAGGATGGACGGACAGAATCTGAATCCAACCCCTTCCCGCGTACTGGTTTCCCCGCAAATTCTAGGCAACGAAAATCAGGATAGGCGGGCAGTTTCTGAATCCAGCATTTCCAGCATACTGGGTGACCCACAACGAGGAGAGTCTGTTGGTCTTCATTGAGTCAGTGCGTCTGACATAGCTAATTTGACCATATAGCAAAATAGTCAGCGTGTGTGGTCTTGTGCCGTAACAGCGTACGCTTATTTAGTTAATTAATAGATGGTATTTTAATGGAACATCTATGGACAGCACCCTCGGCATTGGTGGTTCCAGGAAAGACGGCTGGCCAGTAAATTCCTTTGAAGATCAGGTAGGCGCAGATCCCTTCTCGGCCAATGCGTCTTTTGTGGCACCGCAGGTATGTGGGAAGGGCGGCCGCTGCGGGCAGTCAGTCGGTGGGGACGGCGCTCTGTGTGGTACGTCCGCGGCTGCCAGCGAGCGCAGCACAGCCCGCGCTTCCTTCACAACACAAGCTGGCGCTGAAACAGGTGCTTGGCAGTTTTAAAGCACATTCACGTGATTAATTGTTAACAACGGCATTTCTCTTACACTTACGGCAATGGAAAATGTTACTCCATGAAGCACCAGTTTGATATTTAATAACATTGGTGAATGTGGGCACCACATAACGGCTATTAAATCATCAAACATTCATTCTTTTCGGAACAGATGTCTATTATCAGTATCAGAAGTGTTACCCCCTTGGGCACCATTACACCCTAGTATTCATAATAGCAAGGGGATTAAGACTGTCATGTTCAGGAATTTCTTTCCGTGCTTCAAAAGCATGTTGTCTTAGTTCTTGCGGATTGCTAATGGAGGCTCGTATGAAAGTAAAAACCTTCCTCACCGCATCCCAGACATGAGAAATGGTTTACAAATCAGGGAACCAGGCAGGAGGGTCTTGGATCCAGCATTCCTGTACGCGTTTGTTATGTGAACCGCATGTGAAGTCTTGCTTTATCCAGCTGGAATATGTCATTAGGTACCTTGGTCATGAACGGTATGACAACAGGCTTTGCCGTTCTTGCCATACCCTGATGAGCTTTCAGCCTCCCTTGAACAATTACCAAATCAACCATGTTGTTACATGCAATAGCTCTTCAACAGCACGACTCCATTTGGATAAGTACGGGTCTGGAGAATGTTTGTTTCCAGTGACATTACATAAGGTGGTATACGGGCACCTTGGTGTCGACCTGAGCGCGGCGTACAGAAGTGAGACTCATCGCAAAACAATACAGAACGGGTCTACTACTCGTACATGCAAGTGTGTGTCGCCCGTGGTATGGTTTCAGCGCTACACGGCGGATGGAAACTGAAGACCTCAACCACTTCCAACAGAGAGAAGTGGCGCAGTTGTTAGCACACTGGACTCGCATTCGTGAGGTCGACGGTTGAAACCCGCGTTCGGCCATCCTGATTTAGGTTTTCCGTGATTACCCTAAATCGCTTCAGGTAAATGTCGGGATGGTTCATTTGAAAGGGCACGGCCATCCTTCTCCATCTGTTCGTCAGAACCAGTTTAACAGTCCTACGGTCTTTTCGTAGCGCTGTCCTTTTGATAAGACCACTGATTACTCATTTTGGCGTACTATTGCTATGAGTCCGCCTCGTCATCACTCGTTCTGTAAGTAACTGCAATATGTCGGTGTGATGCTATGTTGCCATCCTTACCTGGCAAGTCCCGGAAACGTTAGACGCACCCAGTAGCCACTATGTTCTCACACAATTCTTCATTTGCACGAATGTTTTTTTTTATTTTTTCTATTACGCTCAGGGTATTCATGTTGTTATACTTTACATTTCCGACACTGTGTTAGTCGCAAAAATCTACGAAACAAAATGTAAATTCGCCACCCTATTGGCTCTTTCGTCTCTCTGCACATCGTGACGTTCTCACTAGTAAGTTTTGCCCACGAGAAACTACGAACAACGATTAGAATGCAGCTTAGTGCTATCACTTGGTGCTCTATATGCTTACTCACCATATTCTGTTCTTAACAACACCATGAACAAGTAGTTCCTTATCATAGTGTTTTCTAATACGTTATACGTTTACACTCTAAGGGCGTTCAGGAATACTTACAGATCTGCGTAGGAGTAAGTCATCGTAGAAACCCGTGCCAGACCTTTGCCAGTCACATCCGTGCCTCCCTCCCTCCCCTCGTCAACCCACCACCCCCACCTGCTTTATCTGAAGCACTGAATAGTCACATGTTTATGCAGCAAAAGTTGAGTTGAGTAATGGAACAGAATTCCAGTCTTCATTCTGCGAGAATTGTGTGGTTGTGTGTGCAGCTGAGAAACAATCTCCATCAGAAAGGATCTTACTGTGCCCTTAAAGTTAATTTCAAGAATATAGCTACAGTCTTTCAGCTGTACTGAGAACAAGTCTTTTCTTGATTCCATTTTGGGAAGTTTAATGATCTTTCACTGTGTAGCATGCGTTACCATAGATATCTGTTAAGCAAACTTCGTAACGAGATGTTGTAGCGTCAGATAAAATGTAATTTAACAAGAAATAAAAAAAAAATACGCAAAGCATTAATGGATTGTGTTACGTTTATCTTTTACACTAATTTTGGTATGTATATTCTTATAAATAGCGTTCTTCCTTTGTGTCTTCCTGCTGATTAACTTAAGCTCAAATTTGTCGCTTGGTGTTTCAGCGGGTGTCAGGCTACAAATCCGGAAGTTTGGTCTGTGGTCTGTCCTAGGATTTCTGCTGGGGCCTTAGCTGAATAGATCGCCTTTCTTCTTAAAATTTAATGTAATTGTATAACGTGCGTTTGAAGCTAAGAATATAGGCGAGTAACTAATATACTGTAATTTGGTCTCGTGGGTGTATTATTTTCACATATGGCATATAATTTCATGGAATGATTTCTTTTTTCACAAGCAAGAAACATCGTATTTGTACTTTTTAGTTAACCAGCAGTGTTATCCGACTTTTCGCTTAAGGATTCGGAGACAGTGAATGCATAAACTGTTTCCTAGGCAGTATCTTCGTCTCCAGTTATACCCTCTGCCTGGGACGTTCAGGAAAAGACTGCAGAACTCCATACTCGCCGTGTTTTACCTGTTTCCCCGGCCTGCCTTGCCATTGTGGGTAATGGAAACTGTACACTAAATACGAGTAAGTGCCTGACCTTTTCCACCAAAATGGTTATCACCACGAGAATCATAGGCGGCCGCAATGGAGTACCTGTCTTGTCGTGCAATCTGTAAACAGTTTTTTTTTTACTCATTATAGAATTCCTATGAATTGATAGCAGTGGTTATCTCCGATTCTACTAAACTGCAGAATTAACATTGCCAAGCACGACTGGAAATATAGTGGCTTTAGGAATTACTATACAGGGTGTTTCACAATTCCTATTACATGCTTCTAGGTGCAACTTAATAGCTGAAGTTCTGATGAGTAGTCCATCTCCGGAAATGTACAGTTTTGTTATAAAGTTTGAAGATCGGATCGCTTTCAAATCTTCCGTTTCACGGTAGGCACAAAAATTGAGAGGAGGACACCGTCGTTGGTCCCTGTTGTAATTACGACGTCACATACCACTTTGGCCTGACTACAACAACGGCTGCGAAAAACTGGTAGGATGGTAAGTAGGAGGGTTGACAGTGGTGCTCCATGGACGCACCGCTCTCTTGACTTTGAGGAGGACGTCCCTCGCCGTGTAGAGGAGAATCCGAAGACGAGTACTCGAACCATTTGCTATACCGTGGGCTGCTGTTGGGTACGTAGGTCAGAGTTCACCGTCCTTGCTGTGTGCGTACCGTGAAGCAGGAGATTTAAAAGTGATTCCACCTTTACCGTATATGCAAGCAATATGAGTTCCTTATCAAATCTTTGTCCCCTGAGTCCCCTCCACAACCTGCAGAAGCTCGTTACAGGAATTTTGAAACAACCTGTTTGTCCCCCCGCCCCACGAGAAATTTTGTCGTTCTTTCGTACAAAGTAGGTACTGGCGCACTAGTGCAGTCAAAATTATTGTAGACCGTTACAAAACCGATCCGATATAGCGTCCTCAGTCTTTTCTGCGTCACTCCGTCGTACAGCACTTACCGAACTGCAGAAAGGGATGGTCCAACGCCTATATGCGAACAACATACTAAAGGGATATACACTCCTGGAAATTGAAATAAGAACACCGTGAATTCATTGTCCCAGGAAGGGGAAACTTTATTGACACATTCCTGGGGTCAGATACATCACATGATCACACTGACAGAACCACAGGCACATAGACACAGGCAACAGAGCATGCACAATGTCGGCACTAGTACAGTGTATATCCACCTTTCGCAGCAATGCAGGCTGCTATTCTCCCATGGAGACGATCGTAGAGATGGTAGAACGATGGGTTCGATGACGGTTTGGATGTACCGTGCACTATTCAGTGTCCCCTCGACGATCACCAGTGGTGTACGGCCAGTGTAGGAGATCGCTCCCCACACCATGATGCCGGGTGTTGGCCCTGTGTGCCTCGGTCGTATGCAGTCCTGATTGTGGCGCTCACCTGCACGGCGCCAAACACGCATACGACCATCATTGGCACCAAGGCAGAAGCGACTCTCATCGCTGACGACGACACGTCTCCATTCGTCCCTCCATTCACGCCTGTCGCGACACCACTGGAGGCGGGCTGCACGATGTTGGGGCGTGAGCGGAAGACGGCCTAACGGTGTGCGGGACCGTAGCCCAGCTTCATGGAGCCGGTTGCGAATGGTCCTCGCCGATACCCCAGGAGCAACAGTGTCCCTAATTTGCTGGGAAGTGGCGGTGCGGTCCCCTACGGCACTGCGTAGGATCCTACGGTCTTGGCGTGCATCCGTGCGTCGCTGCGTCCGGTCCCAGGTCGACGGGCACGTGCACCTTCCGCCGACCACTGGCGACAACATCGATGTACTGTGGAGACCTCACGCCCCACGTGTTGAGCAATTCGGCGGTACGTCCACCCGGCCTCCCGCATGCCCACTATACGCCCTCGCTCAAAGTCCGTCAACTGCACATACGGTTCACGTCCACGCTGTCGCGGCATGCTACCAGTGTTAAAGACTGCGATGGAGCTCCGTATGCCACGGCAACCTGGCTGACACTGACGGCGGCGGTGCACAAATGCTGCGCAGCTAGCGCCATTCGACGGCCAACACCGCGGTTCCTGGTGTGTCCGCTGTGCCGTGCGTGTGATCATTGCTTGTACAGCCCTCTCGCAGTGTCCGGAGCAAGTATGGTGGGTCTGACACACCGGTGTCAATGTGTTCTTTTTTCCATTTCCAGGAGTGTATATCAGTTATTAGAGATACAATAACTTTTACACTGAAGCGCCAACACAAACTGGTACAGGCATGCGCATTCAAATACAGAGAGGTGTAAAGAGGCAGAATACGGCGCTGCGGTCGGCAACGCATATAGAAGACTAAGTGTCGTTACTGCTGCTACAACTGAGAGGCACCCACATGCCTTGCTCATACTGTGGCATCAAGTAGTCAGGCCTGCAAGATGAGTGGTCTGCCAAGCGAGTGGATTCATTCTTATTTATCGAGTAACATGAACTCTCGTACTCACAATTAAGTTACAAATTATCCTCCTGTATGAATAATACGCAACGGAAACGCATATCTGAATATCAGTAATTTACAGAACTCTGACTGTTCACTATGCACTGGCAATACCACATTTTCTTTTTGTCTTTTATTTAACGGCTTTTATCAACACATGGCCACCGCACTGAATATGAATGGCGCACACATTATAAATTCGGGACATCATGACAACATACAATTCGAAGGCAAAGTCCACCAATCTTTTTCTTTTCACTATCTGATTTATTCCGATAAATTCTATAACCTAAACACACAAACTCTATAACCTACAACAGTAACACATGAGAAATTCCGCCCAGTGGGCAAGGCTTTACATTGGTGAATCTCTATATTATGGTCTCGTAATTATTTAACGCTACAGTGCACTTTCTGGATAGGATGGTGGATCTTTTATTATTTCTCACACTTCGACTCTCACAATCATCATCACGAAACTTTCCTCCAGACCGAGCAGTACAAAAGGAACACGCATAACCCACTAATCTTTTGAAACTACCTCGCTACTCTCCCATGCAAACCACACATACCCAAATTACATGACATACACCACACTACAATATGAAATACTACACATGGAATAGTCACAACATTATCACTTTCAGCTTTCCCACTTCAATTAATATTTATCCCAGTTTCACACGACACTGCCCCACTTCGTGATTCTACTTTCCTACTATGAACTCTGGAGATATATGCACGTCTTCCTGTGCAATGCAAGCCAAGTGGCGTTGCTGGATAGACGGCCGACTCACCTTGCTTCTCTCTCAGAGTTTGAATCTAGCGTCACACGGAATCATATCACGCAAAGTAATATTAAGGACATATTCATCACACACGCGAGTCCTCAACTGATACCATGGACGAGTAGTTCTCTTTATCCTTTGTCTCATACACAGATTGAGACTCACACAGTACTCACCACGTGGAAGTACTCGTCTCTAATTTCAAGTGCTGCACACGCCATTCCTTAAATATTTCAACTTATGGTACACACGCTAGTAATTCAGCTGAACTTAAGCACACGGAAGTATTTCAACTTATTGCTACACGTGGTTTCATTGTGACCGTTGGTCACTTCCGAAGATTACTACAATCCCATTAATATTACCTGCTTGACATTTAATTCTCCCCACAAAAGTTCCTGAAATAGAGAAATTATTATATCAAACTACTCTTAAATATTCCACATGCATACCATGTCTCCACTCTTTTGTGTTTACGGAGCACAACTAAAACAGGTCTTAACAGCACAAGATCCAGCGGCAGAGTGCTGAAACATGGCCGTTCTTCAGGTTCTCTCACACCTCTGTCGAAGTGGGGGAGCACCTTGCTACCGTATTGGTCAGTCACATTTCAGGCGCTCAAAGCTCAGGTAATTTTCATCTCTTTGGTCCCACCAAAGGTGGCCAAAGGGTCGTCTCAAAGATGATCATATATTCACATTCACTATCTGCGGTTAGCAGACGACCATACATTCATTCATTTCACAGATCTCACCAAACTGGATGTAGGGATTTATTTTGTGGGAGTGCACATGTGATCAATTAAATAAATAGTCATTCTTTCCCACACTGGTATCCGGCTTCGCTGTATTAATTGAAATTGAGTTATTTTACAAAAACAAATGTGTTGTTCTGACAAAAATAATGAAGTATGTTGTACCTATTTTCAATGTCGGGTGGTACTGTACCCTTTCACAACGGCATATTACCAAGATTTAAGTGAGTTTGTGGTGTTACAGTCGGCGCACGAGTGATGGGACACAGCATCTCCGAGGTAGCGATGAAGTGGGGATTTTCCTGTTCGACCATTTCGAGAGCGTACTTTGAATATCAGGAATCCTGCAAGTAATCAAATCTCCGACATCGCTGCGGCCGCAAAAAGATCCTGCAAGAACGGAACCAATGACGACTGAAGACAATCGTTCAACGTTACAGAAGTGCAACTCTTTCGCAAATTGCTGAAGATTTTCAATGCTGGGCCATCAACAATAGACAGCGTGCGAAACATTCAACGAAACATCATCGATATGAGCTTTCGCAGCCGAAGGCGCACTCGTGTACTCTTGATGACCGGACGACACGAAGCTTTACGCCTCACCTGGGTCCGTCAGCACCGACATTGGACTGTTGATGACTGGAAACATGTTGCCTCGTCGGACGAGTCTCGTTTCAAATTGTATCGAGCGGACGGACCTGTACGGGTATGGAGACAACCTCACGAATCCATGGACACTGCATGTCAGCAGGGGACTATTTAGTCTGGCGGAGGCTTTAAAAAATGGTTCAAATGGCTCTGAGCACTATGGGACGTAACATCTGAGGTCATCAGTCCCCTAGAACCCAGAACTACTTAAACCTAACTAACCTGAGGACATCACACACATCCATGCCCGAGGCAGGATTCGAACCTGCGACCGTAGCGGTCGCGCGGTTCCAGACTGAAGCGCCTAGAACCGCTCGGCCACTCCGGCCGGCGCGTAGACTATATAATGGTGTGGGGTGTGGGCAGTTGGAGTGAAATGGGGCCCCTGATACGTCTAGACACGACTCTGACAGTTGAAACGTAGATAAGCATCCTGTCTGAGCAGCTGCATGCATTCGTTTTCATTGTGCTTTCCGACGGACTTGGGCAATTCCACCAGGGCACTGCGACACCCGACACATCCAGAATTACTACAGAGTGGATCCAGGAACACACTTCTGAGTTTAAACACTTCCGCTGGCCACCAAACTCTCCAGACCTGAACATTATTGAGCATATCTGGGATGTCTTGCAACCTGCTGTTCAGAAGAGATCTCTACCCTCTCGTACTCTTACGGATTTATGGACAGCCCTGTAGGTTTCATGGTGTCATTTCCCTCCAGCACTACTTCAGTCATTAGGCGAATGCATGTCGCGTCGTGTTGCGAAACTTCTGCGTGCTCGCGAAGGCCCTACACGATATTAGGCAGGTGTATCAGTTTGGCTACTCAGTGCATGTGCACTTCTCAGCGACAATACGATACGTTTGCAGAATAACGGAATTAGTTACATCAAAAGCGCCAATTTTAGTAACGTGCCTCCTCTTGCGAAAAGTTCTGTGGACGGCCATGCAGTTGATTCCATTTTAATGTTACAGTAGGTCTCATGTTTGAATTACTCTTCTAGTGAACTAAACTTGTTATTATTTGTAATCAATATTTCAATAATAATAATAATAATAATAATAATAATAATTATTATTATTAGATGTGCAGGTTTAGCACCGTATTTCCCTCACGAAATGCTCTAGTACAGACACTGTTAGTAAATTCCGGAGTCAGTCCGTGGACCAGCGGAGAGTCGGTCCGCTGTACAGGTATTTGTAGCCTGACACTTGGCCGCTGGAGGTGCGAGTTGTGGATGTGTGGTGTGGACGTGTGGCGGGGACCTGCTGCAGGGCGCTGCCGGGTGAGGCGTCGGGCGACGAGGGCGCGGCGGGGTCCCCGGCGGGGCTGAGGCTGCAGCAGCCCGAGGTGCGGCTGGCCGTGCCGCGCGCGCTGCCCTCCTCCTCCTCAGAGTCCTCCAGGTCGTCCGCCTCCTGGCAGGACAGCCCGCCGCTGCCCAAAAGGTGCCTGCACGCCCCCTACCCTCTCCTCGCTGCAACACCGAGGCGACCGTCATTATTATAAGCACTCCACACAAAAATACTAGTCAGCCTGCAAGATGTCACGAACCGAACCACCGTATGTCTTCTTCCTAACATACTCGGGTCAGAAAAAGGTGAGAGGAGCTGTACAATTAAAATGATCTTGCCTTTTCACCCGAGACTGCGGGGAAACGATAAACCTTTCTGGGATTACCTTCGGGAAAAGACGCACAAAACTTCTTCCTACCTGTTCCGTGCAGTATCTACTCTCGTTGTTGTCGTGCTGCACAGCAGTTATTGTAGCACATAGGAAATCTGGTCTTCAAAAGTTCTGACTTTGTGACTATGATTGTATGTGGGGAATAAATAACGCAGTGTCGGAAAAAATGCAACACTTTTAAGGACAAGGTCATTTTTTTGACTAGTGAGGTGACAAGTAGTTCATTATTTTACGACTATATGATAACAGATTCATACCAAACTAAGCACACCTATCACAGTAAAGGATGCCTAAGTAGTCGCATAAATACACCGTACACGCCCCCCCCCCCCCTCTCCCTCTGGCGGCAACGCAGGCGTGTGCCCTCCCTTGCGAACGATCGTGAAGGTGCCGAATGGCTTCCTGTGACAGACTGCCCGAAGCATCGTGCTCCTTTTGTTGAAATCTGGCACTGGGTCTTTTCAGTCCTCGACAAGCAGTAAGTTTCCGCTTCGTCCTGTCAGTTGACGGCAGATGTGGTGATGTTGCTGGTAACGGCAGCTGTAAACCACGGAGAGCGCGTTGCGTCGTAGCAGCCGTATGTGGACGCGCGTTGTCCAGCTGAAAAAGCACGTCTCCTTCCTGTTGGTAGCAAGGGGAGAACAACCTGGTTAACGTACAGTGGTTACTTCATCCTGCAGAAACGCTAAATGTGACCGCGAGTTGTAACTGATTGCCCTCCACACCGTGAAGCCCGGGATGGAACCTGCGTGTCGTGAGAGAATGCACTCTGGAGTAGCGGCTCACCGGGTCTACGCCACACACGTCTACATCCAGACATCTCGCATACAGACAGAACCTGCTCTCATCACTGAAAACAACAGAACGACTACTCTCTAGACAACTCTTTCACGTTTTGGCGGTGTCGTGGTGTGAGTGATAGCCTGACCAGAGGCACGCGTGATCTTAATCGTGCAGACAGTTTCCAACGCCTCTAATGATAAGAGTATGTTCTACACGTGTCCGGATTTTGTCCCTGGAAGAGGTTCGGTTGACTACTGCTGCTCGCACAATACTTCGGTCTTCACGTATGTCTGTAATACATAAATGGCCAGAACCTGGTCGACAATTATGAGAATGTTTCACAGACCGCACCTCCTATACACTGTGCTCAACATGAGCAGCAATTTCTGGATACGTCCACCCAGCTTTCCCCGTGTCCACAGTGCGACTCCTTTCAAATGGCTGAACCTATTCAACAGGAGCACGTCCTCGTCGGTGCGGAATAGTTGTAACCTAGATTGGATGTGGTATAATTTTCACCTCTGAACTCAGCACAGCTACCGCCGGCAGAGTCACAACAGAGGGTGCATAGACGGGCTTCCCGAGCTCTCATCTCGTCGCCGATGACCGTGAAACATGAATTATTAACGCAACGCCCTCTCAGTATCCGTCTACTATTCCCTGGTGCCTCAGTATAAAGTCCTTTGGTGTCTTGTATTTTTTCCCGGCAGTGTGGCGGTCAATGCACTCCATGCCTTGTATAATTTGAAAAGAGACAAAACAGGAATTAGTCGGAACAGACACCCTGTGCCCAGTTACGGTGTTGTTTGGTGGGTTGAAAAAGTTACAGATTCATGTGCCGCTGTGAACATTGGTTGTTCGCGAGATATCCAGCGCCGAATGACAATTTCTTCAGTTTCCTCTCACAAACTGTTTAAGAGAGACCTGCTTTCGCTGACAGCAGCTGTTTCTGTGAGGTTTGTAACCAGTGCTTACTGACAAGGCGTAACACTTGTCCCTGTCGCTTAGAGTCTTTTTACGGCCACCGTTCTTGCGCCGTGTTACATTGCAGTGAGCGGTACACCATCGATGGCAGACACGGTAGACACTTACCGTTGACACACCACCTACCTAATTGAGCAACTTCATTCGCTGTATGGTCATAGGCGTATCCAAGTGCCTTAACTACTTTCGGTTATTCTGTTACACCTTCAGACCGACCGTTCTTACTGCTCTGATTGTATACAACCGATTGGTACATACAGGGCACTCCACTGTCATGTTTTACGTCACATCATCGCCTCGTAGCGGTTCTACGCCCCCGCAGCGCGACCAGTGTACTGCTTTGATGAGATGATTAACATTATCAGATGTACAATGAAACAAGCTGTCAATAAAATTATGAGTAGTAATATTTTACAAGTACTGTTTTACATATTTGTGAGAAATACCTAGAATATGACACAAGTGAACTGCTGTGTATTCACGCATATTGTTGGAAAAAAGCTTGCACGCTAATGGATTAAAAGAAGGCAAGAAAAACAAATTTGTATGACCAGCAGTTTGAACTCGAGATCGCTAAAGAAACATTAATGGCACTGTCACTGGGTTGATATACACACCAAAAGTAAAGTATGACGTGTCAGGCTGAAAAGTTTAAATCTTTTATTTCTTGAAGATGGTAAAATTTTGTCGTTCTGTTGATTCAGTGTGTGCGAGCATATGTTTATATGTTGTTTTCTAGCTTCCTGCAACGTCCCTTTACAGTCAGCTACATCACGCTTTAACACTCTTCGTCTCTCTACAGCTCTCTTGTCTTTTGTTATCTGCTTTCAGAGATTCTATTCTGAGAACTATGATGTTTTACTCATGGTTTTACTGTAGCAGTCTGAAGTGGTTCGGCAATTTTATAGAAGTGTTTTCTTATTCATTTCTTACTTGTTTCTCATGATTTTATGTATTTCAAAAGAGAATGTGGAGGGTGATTAGAGCAACAGAACTCCCTATTATAGGCGTAGAGATTTAGCAAAGATTGCGTTTATGTGTGACCTTGTCTAAGTGTGACGACGGATGTGTCGGGTACAGCTAAACTGGTGGCTGTCCGACTTTTGCTTGACGTGATTCGGAAGAATGAAGACCTTCAGTTGAGTAATAATAACTTTATTGCGGCGCGTACCTGACGACGCCCGGCATGCGTGGACAGTTCGGGGCTATAAAATTTTGCTTCCGATCTATACAGAGGATCCTCAATCCTCGGGAACTTCTGTAGTTAGGAGAGAAAATAGTATCCGTCCACGCAAGTCAGGAGACAAGGAACTACTCACTAACTCTAAAAAACAAGGAATAATAATCATAAGAAACAGAACGTATATAAAAGTTATAAAACACAGCGCCTCTAGAGGCTGGGCGCGGAACTACACAGCGTCGCTACATCACTGTACTGACACACGCGCACAGCACACACACACACACACACTGGCGAGCTTGAATTAGCGCGCGGCAGCGTCGCTACATCAGCCCCCCGGGCGGAAGCGGAGCGTCGGCGTCGAGATACCGCGCCGGAAAGTGCACCCGACGTCCAGAACGGGTCGTCCTCGTCGGAGGAGGAGGAACAACGTCAGGAGGCGGATGTTGTGCTGCGTTGGGCGGCGAATGTTGAAGAGCCGGCGCCGGAGATGTGGCGTCAGTGTCTGGAACAGCGGTAGGTGGACGCCTACGACGAGGTGCCGCTAGTGGGGTGTCAGGAAAAACATATGCAGGTTTAACCCGATTCAACGCGACCGTCGTCGTTTTGCCGTTCACTAGGATATCCATGGTGTGGGCACTGCGCCGTAGCACTTCATATGGACCAGAATAAGGAGCTTGTAGAGGCGGTTTAACGCCCTCAGTGCGGAGCATGACGTGACGACATTGTTCCAGGTCCTGGTGCACGAAAGTGGGCGGCTTGCCATGACGTGTGGCTTTCGGAGGGCGAATCCTTGATACATGGTCCCTCAATCGTCGCAAGAAATCCGGCTGGCCAGTAGCAACTGTCTCCGTGGCATCAGCGTCTACAAAGTCACCAGGAAGGCGCAGTGTTTCTCCGTAAACCAGTTCTGCCGCTGACGACCCCAGGTCTGGTTTGAAAGTCGTCCGTAAGCCTAACAAGACCACTGGTAGTGCGGTTGTCCAGGTTTCTTCGTGGCACATCAGCGCGGCCTTCAAACAACGGTGCCAGCGTTCGATCATGCCGTTGCTTGCTGGGTGATAACTTGTGGTCTTATGGTGGGTGTAACCACAAAACTTGGCCAGCTGTGAGAACAGGTCTGATTCAAATTGCCGTCCGCGGTCAGTGGTAATATGTAGTGGGCATCCAAATCTTGCCAACCAAGTCATTGCAAAAGCGGAAGCTAATGTGTCTGCTGTGATATTATCCACCGGCACTGCCTCCGGCCAACGCGTAAAACGGTCGATCATTGTAAACAGATATCTTTGCCCGTTCGAAGGTGGAAGTGGTCCGACTACATCCAAATGAACGTGGGCAAAGCGGGCGGTGGTATCCGGAAAATCGCCGATCGGTGCGTGTACATGGCGGTTAATCTTGCAGCGTTGGCACTGAAGACAAGATTGGACCCACTCGCGGCAGTCTTTTTGCATGCCTGGCCACACGAAACGTTGCGATACTAGGCGGAATGTCGGGCGTACCCCGGGATGGCACAATCCATGCACTATATCAAAAGCTTGTCTTCTAAAAGCCGGCGTCAGAAAGGGACGAGTTCGGCCGCGAACTACACAGCGTCGCTACATCACTGTACTGACACACGCGCACAGCACACACACACACACTGGCGAGCTTGAATTAGCGCGCGGCAGCGTCGCTACAGATGCATGCGAAATGTGTCTTACAGCGTGAGCCCCTCAGCTTCAATACGCAGTACCGTTAATCGAGGAAAAGGAGTGTATCTTGGCCAAGGAGATGGTGCAGGAAATTGAAAAATATCGTTCTTCTGGGAAGCGAATGTAAGCAAATACAAGTTTTTAGGCTTTCCTTAAACTACATTTCTATTTTGTGCACCGGTTACTTAAGGATGAATTTCTAAAATAACACATAAATGATACCAGGATCGCTAAGGCACATCGACAATCTCCTTATCGACGCGCTGTTTTTCTAATTCTCCGTGACTTATAATCTCCAGGCTATTTTTGTGTAGCATTGTCTTTGGTCAACGTTCAGATGATGTCTATGGCAAGGATGTTACAGTAGCAAAATTGTGACAAAATGCGTAAATAAACCTAAAGTTCGTTACCGTACGACGCTAGCAGAAGACAGGCATGTGGTAAAGGTTTCTTTCACAAACTACATGCATTTTACTAGCTGACAGCATGTGAAGATGTCAGTTTAGGAGGATCTTACAGAATATATCGCCTTGTAAATGATAGTATCTACTGTCTTAAAATCGAATGAATTCAGTTGGGAATACAAAGAGAACGCTGTCTTGCGAACGCCTTCACAACGTTTCGAGCATAATTAGAGGTGTGCAGCGAAAGTCAAGGCCGAAAACTACGGACCGCCTCGGTAACGGCTCCCCGTTGAGTAATTGGCGCAGCAGGTTACGAGGTAATAATACGATCGCAGAGCACTGACGCGAAGTTTGGCGTCAACCAGTGGTTTCGACAGTATTCTGAGCAGTGAAATCTCTGCAGGTAGGAGACATATTATAAAATATTTTGATTCACTTCTCCTAAAGGGAAAAACGTTCGTAGGAGGATTGCCTCCTGGTGACAATGTTTGAAGGAAAACTGTACTGCTACAACTATGAAGTTATTTCTGTCTCTGCCTTATATTTCTTCTTCGTTCTCGTGATGACACACAGAATCATCAGACAGGGATCGAAGTGTACAGAATGACATAATTAATTGCTTGCACTGGAGATCCCCGGCCTTGCTATTCCCGTATTCAAAAAATGCGCTGTAGGCTATAAAATGCGGTCTTGATTCTCTGAAAATTTTTATTATTTACAAGGAAGTAGGTGAAACTGGGCACTTGCACCCGATACATTGGGAAATTAGATCACAGATATCTCCAAATTGGATTAGCGGTAACTGGCTAAAAAATACCGCTTTACGAAATCCAGTTCCTGCTTCATCTCTGGTACCGAATGAAAGGCGGGAAAGGAAATCTAAGGTTGTAGCACTATATTTAAAATACGAATCGAAAATTCTAATGGAAGAGTTAACGAAATTATGTGTAAAAATATTAGTTTTCGTCGTTTAATTATTTAAAAGATAGTTAACGAGCACGGGTGTTTTGAATGTCATTCTTCATTCTTCAGGGAACAGCGGAGTAATAATTTTCTGTAAAGAACAGTTACTTAGAGTCGTTCACGACATCGAAGGTGGCTGGAAAGTTTTGCACGTTCAAAAGTGCGTCAATCGTTGGTAAAGCAAGTGCATCGTACTCTAGTCACGTTTTAAACATCTTGTATCCCTTGCGGGCGCCGAGCGCAGTAAAAACTATAATTGCTGCAGCGTTCACACTGTGAAAGAGAGACTGTATGAAAGCTAACCATACCAGACTAAATGTTTTCTGGTTCGTGATCGTGAAGCATACAATATGTTTCACAGAATGGAGTTTACGATGCTAATCTCTCACTCTATTATGCTATTTCTCTTACTCTCTCTCTACTTCCTCCATGTGGTTTTGCTAGCAACAATTCGACGTGAGAAGCTTTGTTAGTTTTACATGTTCTGTATAATACTTATGGTCCATACAGCAGTTGGGGCAACGTCTGCATTGATATAATTTGGAACAGTGTGAGGTAAGCCAACACACAAAGCTTGTCCTCAGACATCACTTCAGTTGTCACCAACTCAAGGGCCTCACTAGTGGTTCTAGTAACAGTAAATGGTGTTTTTAAGACCGTTCATAATGTTTTGACGTTTTCAAATTTGAGTGACACAAAAACCAATCGCGAAACCCAGCTGAATATTTTACAAAGCTCAGCATCTATTCAAGTTTACTTATGCAATATTACATCGGACATATGACGATCATTCGCAGCTACAGAATACTCCAGGCTTTTCACCCAGTTTTTGAACGCATCTTTCGTAACTGTTAGAGGAATTCTGGAAATTTCATCGTGAATTCGATCTTTTAACTGTTGCAAGCTTCCCTGCTGGTGGGAGTACACCCTTGTCTCTAAATAACCACATAGGTAAAAGTCTGTCGCGGTTAAATCGGGCGAGCGAGGCGGTAATTCGATACAAGCGCGTTTGGAAATTATGCGGTACGGATGATAATGCAGATCACACCGGATTACGCGATGAATGGATGACGGTGAGGTGACGAGCGTTTGGACACGTTTTCGTAACGAACGACGAGGGCTTACCGGTAAACTGCTACGGTCACGTTCGATGTTCTCGAGAGTTCTGACTGAGGGCCGGTTGACTTTGGAATCGATGCACTGGCTGTTCCACGGAAGTTTCTTACCCAGTTCAATATTGTTCTACCAGCAGGAGCCAACGGCCTTGCCGCAGTGGCAACACCGGTTCCTGTCAAACCACCGAAGTTGGCGCTGTCGGGCTGGACTGGATGCGTGACGATCCGGTCTGTCGAGCGCTGTTAGCAAGTGGGGTGCACTCTGCCCTTGTGAGGCAAACTGAGGAGCTACTTGATTGAGAAGTAGCGGCTCCGGTTTCTTAAAGTGACATACGGCCGGGAGAGCGCTGTGCTGAACACATGCCCCTCCATATCCGCATCCAGTGACGCGTGTTGGCTGAGGATGACCCGGCAGTCGGTCGGTACCGTTGGGCCTTCCGAGGCCTGTTCGGACAGAGTTTAGTTTAGTTTTCTACCAGCATGAACTAGATATCGCGGTTGAATCTTGAAACGCGTACAAAAGGCACATTGCACGCGCACGACTGATTCGCCGTAGCGAAAATAGCATTCCATCGCGAACGCACGGATGTCGGTTCGACCAGTATATGATTACTGACCTGTGTATGGGATGAAACGTGGCGCTCCGATCTGCTAATAGACGGCGCCACTGTCGCCGTATTTGGTTTTTAGCCCGCATTATTCAAACTTGAAATCGTCAAAACATTGTGAAACGCGCTGTATGTTGGTAGACTCGCCTACAGAAATCTTCGGTCTCTGTCATCAGTTGTGGTAGACTGGAGCGAGAGCGCCAGTGCGTCACAAATGGACGTCTGGTACGGCCGATCAGTGGCACAGTGAGGAGACGCGGCGTGTGACGGACTGCCGTAGTGAACGCGGGCGTTTCGCTGTGTGTTGCAGCACGATGCCGTCGGACAGCATGGACGACATCGAGCTGCGCAGCATCCAGCTGCAGTTCCCGAGCGCGCGCTCGCTGTCGCAGGAGGACGCGGGCTGCGTGGAGGAGCGCGTGCCCACCGGCCAGGGCGACGTGCTGGTGGCCGTGCGCGGCCGCCGCGGCCGCCCCGCCATCCTCACCTACCACGACCTCGGCCTCAACCGTGAGTACTCGGGGCTGCCGCTCCCACGTTTCGTCCGCAGCCAATTCTTTGTACACTATCTAATCAAAACTATCCAGGTACCTACAGGTTGGACATTAATATAGAGCAAGCAAACACAGAAAACATTTTGAGTTACCATACTTGTAGAAGCAAACCGCCAATAAATATCTCGTTTACGTCTCAAGTTATTACGTTTTATATTATTATATGTTTAACCCGGACATGTAAGAATGAAGCAATTGCTTTCCCTTCGGACGCAGCCTGTTGTGGAGAGAAGCCGCGGGTCAGGAGAGGTCGCAGCTTGCCCTGACTGTGTTCATGGCGTCAGAGGCAATTTTTGTATTAATCTAGGATTTCTGGTAAAAAATTTGAAGTAAATCAGTCAATGAATGTATGCGAACGAAGTTTCCATGTTTTATGATGTACCGAGTGATCAAAAAGTCAGTATAAATTTGAAAACTGAATAAATCACGGAATAATGTAGATAGAGAGGTACAAATTGCAACACATGCTTGGAATGACATGGGGTTTCATTAGAACCAAAAAAATACAAACGTTCAAAAAATGTCTGACAGATGGCGCTTCATCTGGTCAGAATAGCAATAATTAGCATAACAAAGTAAGACAAAGCAAAGATGATGTTATTTACAGGAAATGCTCAATATGTCCACCATCATTCCTCAATAACAGCTATAGTCGAGTAATAATGTCGTGAACAGCACTATAAAGCATGTCCGGAGTTATGGTGAGCCATTGGCGTCGGATGTTGTCTTTCAGCATCCCTAGAGATGTCGGTCGATCGTGAGGTCTGGGGACCTGGGAGGCCAAGCATGACGGAATTGGCGGCTGAGCACACGATCATCACCAAACGACGCGCGCAAGAGATCTTTCACGCGTCTAGCAATACTTTGTCTTTTTTTTTTTTTTTTTTTGATCTAATAAAACCCCATGTCATTCCAAGCACGTGTGTCAATTTTTACCACTCTGTCTACGTTATTCCGTGGTTTATTAAGTTTTCAAATTTATACTGACTTCTTGATCACCCGGTAAATAGTTGTGTATAAAGAAAAGGAAAAATATTTTTTCACGTATCTTGTCACAACAAAGATACATACACAAATCTGACAAAATCCCTCCTGTGCACAAGCATGCAACAACTACGCGCTGCAAAAAGACATATTACCAACTGTGTAAGCATTCACTTGATCACGAACAACTGCTACAGTTCCGCACTGCATTGATAATGACCTGACAGGTCGAAATCTGATCTGCGTTGTGACATTTAAATGTCATATGAAAACAACTTAATTCTACGACTGATTGCTGCTCTATCGAACCCAAATTACCAAAAATCTTCGATCAATACAAAAATCTCCTTTGGCGCCTCTAGCACGGTCAGGACGGCTGCGACCTCACCTGACGCGCAGTTTCTCTCCACGCCAGTCTGCGTCATACTACTCTCAACAACCGTTCGCTCGCTACCACTCGCGGTAGTAATATCTCAGACTCAGAGTTAGTATATGCGCGCAACAGCAAAATCTATAGCCAACTTTAAAAAAAAGAAAAAGATATGTACGTCCAACTTTCAGCGCCATGTTGTGAAGCTAAGTAATGTTGATTGCAGTTATTAGTTATAATAACATCTGAATGTGACATTAGCAGTTATTTTAATAAATAAAGCGGTTTTGTAGTGTCATCTGCAGGCATGTAAATAGAGTACATTACAGTTTTGTTGTTGTTGTAAATGTCTGGTCAATTTCAGTTACCGTTTACACAAGATAATTATGAGACAATTCGTATCTTTCAGTCACTACGAGTAAAAGAAGGAAAAAAGTTATATCAATGAAAAGTTTTCAGGGTCGATTTTATTAGGCTTTTCGTCTTTACGCCTACTACTCCGACGAGGCGATTTTGTGAACTGATCCTTTGTGACTGAAGTTCAGTGATCAGACGTCAGTTTCCTAAAGCATCACGACACAAAAGTCACCTTTGGAGATTATAAGATTTCATATCGCTGTGAAGCATAAAACAGATTTAGGTTATTAACACAGCCTCCGATAAATAAATTTGTCACATAAAATCTTTGTAATCGCTACGTCACTAGTTCTGTGCCCACTAATAGCAACGATTTTTTTTTACTTCTATGAAAAAACGTTATTTTAATTAAAATGTGATTAAGTATACGCTAATTAATATTTTCATTTTATATTAAATATAAAATTAAAATAAAATACTTTTCTTTAAATTCTGACCATACCATAACACCATGGCCTCCGAATTTCACTGTTGGCACTACACACGCTGGCAGATGACGTTCACCGGGCATTCGCCACACCCACACCCTGCCACCGGATCGCCACATTTTGTTACGCTCCTTACACCAGGGGAGGCATCGTTTGGCACTTGCCTGCGTGATGTGTGCCTTATGAGCAGCCGCTCGACCATGAAATCCAAGTTTTCTCACCTACCGGCTGTCATAGTAATTGCAGTGCCTCTTGATGAAGTTTGGAATTCCTGTGTGGTGGTCTGGATAGATGTTTGCCTATTACAGTTTACGACCCTCTTCGACTGTCGGCAGTCTCTGTCAGTCAACAGATGAGGTCGGCCTGTACGCTTTTATGCTGTACGTGTCCCTTCACGTTCCCACTTCACTATCACATCAGAAACAGTGGACCTAGGGATGTTTAGGACTGTGGAAATCTCGCGTACAGACATATGACAGAAGTGACACCCAATCACCTGACCACGTTCGAAGTCCGAAAGTTCTGCGGAGAGCCCGTCCTGCCCTCTCACGATGTCTAATGACTACTGAGGTCGCTGATATTGAGTACCTGCCAGTAGGTGGCAGCACAATGCACTTAATATGAAAAACGTATGTTTTTGGGTGTGTCGGAATACTTCTGATCACATAGTGTATTTTGAAATCCTGTGTTTAACTGCACGCAAATTGAATTTTTCTTCTTCCTCTCCATCATACCTGTACGTCAATTTGATGTCACAAAGATAATTTACTCTATAGTCAATCATAAGGCCACAGTAGACTTCTTTCGAAAAATAAGTTCACTTTATACTTTGAAGAAGTCTAATTAAATGACGACTCTTCGACGTGAATAGAAGAGTGGTGTTCTCTAGAGATAGTGTTCAAGGTTAGTTAAAAATGCGTATCAGAAAAGAAAGATGACAGAAAATAAGAAAATCTTAGGCTCCGCTAGCGTAGCTTAGCGAATGTATGAAGGCATTTTTAAGTGCGGCGGGACTGTCAGTTCTATAGATCTAGATATACTGCATATGATCAGATCCAAGTTGAGTAAAACAGGACTACGTGTCCAGGCACCTAGCACGACCTCTGCAGCACTGCTCATCGTATCTTGATGTCTTTAGTACAGAAACCGCACAAGATCCAAAGGATGATGCATGGTGAGTGGTTTCTTCTCAATTGATGTGTTGCTGCTACTTTCGTTATCATTCCATGTCACAAAAGAAGTTTGAAGAAGATTGATCACGAGTAGCTCAGAAGTACCAATATGTTATGTCGTTAAGGTTCTTCGTCGTTAAAAAACGTCCGAGTTGCTTTGTGAACGAACAAACCAACTCCAGAGATGCTCTATATCTACAGCTTTCGTCTCATTGCCCAAACTACAGTGATTCGATTCGGTACTTCGCATCGATATCAGCGATTTCTTAGAGGGAGTGAGAGAAAAGAGACTGTCTATATTCCTCTATACGCACTCTCATTGTCTTTCATCTTAATCTCACAATCTGTTCGCGATGCGTACGATGTAAGCAGTCGAAACGTTCCTCTCATGGAATATCAGTTCTGCATATTTAACGAAAAGGATTTGATGAGAACAGCACCATCTTTCTTCTAGCGATTCCCGTTTGTCTGACATTACATTTACATAAATCCCCCAAAGTCAGATTTCATAAACCGATTTCCCAGTACCATTTCTGGTTGGTCATGTAAACATGGCAATATCAATTCTGGAAATGGGAGTCTAGTTCCGGATTTCCTCTTCCACAATCGATTTTCGCTTCTGTGTAAACACACAACTGTTTTTGAAACGTGCTTAGTTTGCAGGTTACGTCTTGTTTTAAAACTTTTCGGCTAATGTAGACGCAATGACTTTTTGCGCAGTGAAGGAGAAGTAGAAATATTATACTGAGCATGAAGTTTTCTACCTTTGATGTTTACTTGAGGAGGAACCGCCATGGTGTTGACTAAATCAAAAACTGGAACAGCTGATTTCCAGAGGCCGTTTGTGTACAACAACTGACGACCGGAAAACCGACATTTGAACGGTACAGCACACCGTTTCAGGCCTTACCATGTAAACACAACAGCGAAAAACTGCTTCCGAAATGCTGTTTTCGTCTTCCGGAAGCTGTCCCTCATGTAATCGTAGCATGAGAAACACTGTAACATCTTTGTATTTGACTCACTTCATTTTTTTAGCATACTTCTAGCTCATCATGTAAAGTGATATAATTTCGCCCTAGGTAATAGCACATGAAACAGTTATACAATAGTATGTTAATAAAATATTTTTATGTATATATAAAGCGACACACCGTCAGAATATAGAGAAAGAATTACGTAAGACGTAACACCCCTTTTATTTCGTGTAGTTACACATATCGAAAATCGGTTTTCGGCAAATATGAGAGCGCCGAGGGGCACGTATGGCGACTCTAAACCACTCGCGTTCGCTTGTTTCTAGTGGCCCATTCGAACTTCCTCTCAAAAATTGGATACAGATCGACTTGCTTTACGTGGGGGAAAAAAAGGAGACAGGCACATATGTAAATCTGAGTCTCGTTTGTGACTTTGTGTAACATCACTTTGTTCCTACTCGTGGAATTACTATTTTAATATTTTATTTAAAAACTTACGACATAACATCTACCCACAATGGGTGACAAAAACATACGAGATGTTACACTTAACCATTTTGCAGGATGCTCTGGAGATTCTGCAATTTCCATTCCCAACAGTTATGCAGTAGAAGTGAAGGAGTTGAGCGATAACACCCAGATTTTCAAGTCTAAGTTGAAATTAAAAAATGGTTCAAATAGCTCTGAGCACTATGGGACTTAACATCTGAGGTCATCAGCCCCTAGAACCTAGAACTACTTAAACCTAACTAACGTAAGGACATCACACACATCCATGCCCGACGCAGGATTCGAATCCGCGACCGCTAAGTTGAAAGGCTTACGAATGACAGTCTCCCTTTTTTCCCACACGAGATTACCGTGCCTTGGTTAAAGGGCTGTTCTCGTTATGTGTAACAGATTTGTAGGAGGGCGTTCTGAAAAGTAATGCTTCAGAATTTTTCATATGAAACTCTTAAAGCTTTTTAAACTAAACAAACGCTGTTAATATTCTATATCTTCATTCTTCATGTCTACATTTTTATTTCTCAATGTAGTCACCATGGCGACTAATACATTTCTCCGAGAGAATGGTTTGTTGATACCGTCGCTGTAGAATGTTTGACTTTTGTGACGGAGCCGTAACCTCATCTCTGCTTGAAACACTTCGTCACTGTGAAAGTGAAGCCCTCGAAGGTGTTGTTTAAGTTTGGAGAGATGTGAAAATCGGATGGAGCAAAGTCGGAACTGTACGCAGGATGGTCGAAGACAGTGAGACACTGTTGCAGATGTTGTAGCGATTGTATATGGTCTGGCATTATCGTGCTGAAAGACAGGGTGCACAATCTGTAGACTGACTCTTCGAAGTCGTGCTTTCAGTTTTCTGAAGGATTACAGCACGTTGTTTCTCACGCATCGACATAGTCACGTTACACAATGCCGCGTTACACTCTGCATTTGGGAGCTCTGCAGTGGCAGAGGGCTGCATATACGTAGACATGAAGAATGAAGTTGTAGATTGCTAATAAGGTTTGTTTTATTTAAAAAGTTGTCACTGTCACTGCCGTTGTCAAGCATGCAACACAAGAGGAACATATACGATAAGCACACACAGCTGTCGAAACTTTTCAAGCTAATGTAATTATAAAGACAGTGTCGAGCGTGACTCACAAGCTGTAAAAGCGGCCACAGACCTCAGGAAGAAATTAAGAGACACGGATGGTGTGTAAGTTGCGCCACATTCTTATCGCTCACGGTGAATAAACTCTACTGTCCGCCGCTTCATGTATGGCGAGCCTGTGCGTAATGAAAAGGATTTAGGCCAAAAAACAAAACTTTCGAAGTGCGCCATCAACTTCGCAAGGAAAGAAATCATTCCACATCATTTTTGTCGTATTTTCTTCGCCATTATTGAGCACATAAAATTGCTCTGTATTACTTTGCACTTAAGTCTGAAGCCCTTCGCATACTCACATACATAGACGGTCGTCATTTCAAAGAAAGGACCGACGATTTTACGGTTGGTGGTAACCAGCGTTGCCAGTGACGTCGACTTCGTTTGGGCGCAGTTACAACCATAGGAACAGCCTACTAGCAGGCAACCCGCAATGTATGAGAGTCAGCGGCATTGCGCTAGGCTGGTACTATCAAATTTCTTTGACAACAAAGTTGCTTTGTCAAGTATATTTGACGCAGTGTAATAGGGAACTTCTGTGAAACGTTGCCTTTCGTCAAATTTATTTGACCAAATGAAACCACGAGTTTACTGTTACCAGTCAATGTTCGCATCTAAAGTTATTTGACCGAATCTAGCGATCGTCTTCTGTTTACTGCAAGCGGTTGGCATGTGAAAGGACACACTGTGAAACCATTGCGTGCTGTCAATACTGTATATAGAGGAGAAACATTCAAAATGCAAAGGAGGTCGTATTTCGGAACTTACTGTCATGCTATATGTGGTGTCACCGCTAGACACCACACTTGCTAGGTGGTAGCCTTTAAATCGGCCGCGGTCCGTTAGTATACGTCGGACCCGCGTGTCGCCACTGTCAGTGATTGCAGACCGAGCGCCGCCACACGGCAGGTCTAGAGAGACTTCCTAGCACTCGGCCCAGTTGTACAGCCGACTTTGCTAGCAATGGTTCACTGACAAATTACGCTCTCATTTGCCGAGACAATAGTTAGCATAGCCTAGAGCTACGTCATTTGCTACGACCTAGCAAGGCGCCATTATCATTTGTTATTTATCTTGGGATGCATGTACACTCAGACCGATGTTCACCAATTATGGATTAAAGTTAAGTATTCCAGCAGCTACGTACTTTTCTTGATAGTATAATTACTTTACCTGTTCCAGACCTCACGCCAGCCTGCGTGAGCTTAAACGCGTGCCTTTCGGCTTCCTCCAAACCCCGTGAATTGGCTCCTGCCAATTCACAACACTATAAATAGGGAAACACATTTTATAATCTGTCATTCGGATCTGAAGAGGCTTGCACAGGATAGAACACCACGGAGAACTTCATCAAACCAGTCTTCGGACTGAAGACAAAAACAACAACAACAATCTGGAGTGAAATAATTTTTTTTTCCTTTTTTAGGCAGGGAGATGGAAATCCACTTTCTTTCTTCGAAACAAATTAGCATGGTCTGCACAGACAGATTTTTATGTTGTTGTTGTTGTTGTCTTCAGTCCTGAGACTGGTTTGATGCAGCTCTCCATACTACTCTATCCTGTGCAAGCTTCTTCATCTCCCAGTACCTACTGCAACCTACATCCTTCTGAATCTGCTTAGTGTATTCGTCTCTTGGTCTCCCTCTACGATTTTTACCCTCCACGCTGCCTTCCAATGCTAAATTTGTGATCCCTTGATGCCTCAAAACATGTCCTACCAACCGATCCCTTCTTCTAGTCAAGTTATGCCACAAACTTCTCTTCTCCCCAATCCTATTCAATACCTCCTCATTAGTTACGTGATCTACCCACCTTATCTTCAGCATTCTTCTGTAGCACCACATTTCGAAAGCTTCTATTCTCTTCTTGTCCAAACTATTTATCGTCCATGTTTCACTTCCATACATGGGTACACTCCATACAAATACTTTCAGAAACGACTTCCTGACACTTAAATCTATACTCGATGTTAACAAATTTCTCTTCTTCAGAAACGATTTCCTTGCCATTGCCAGTCTACATTTTATATCCTCTCTACTTCGCCCATCACTTATTTTACTCCCTAAATAGCAAAACTCCTTTACTACTTTAAGTGTCTCATTTCCTAATCTAATTCCCTCAGCATCACCGGATTTAATTTGACTACATTCCATTATCCTCGTTTTGCTTTTGTTGATGTTCGTTTATATCCTCCTTTCAAGACACTATCCATTCCGTTCAACTGATCTTCCAAGTCCTTTGCTGTCTCTGACAGAATTACAATGTCATCGGCGAACCTCAAAGTTTTTATCTCTTCTCCATGGATTATAATACCTACTCCGAATTTTTCTTTTGTTTCCTTCACTGCTTGCTCAATATACAGATTGAATAACATCGGGGAGAGGCTACACCCCTGTCTCACTCCTTTCCCAACCACTGCTTCCCTTTCATGCCCCTCGACTCTTATAACTGCCATCTAGTTTCTGTACAAATTGTAAATATCCTTTCGCTCCCTGTATTTTACCCCTGTCACCTTCAGAATTTGAAAGAGAGTATTCCAGTTAACATTGTCAAAAGCTTTCTCTAAGTCTACAAATGCTAGAAACGTAGGTTTGCCTTTCCTTAATCTTTCTTCTAAGATAAGTCGTAAGGTTAGTATTGCCTCACGTGTTCCAACATTTCTACGGAATCCAAACTGATCTTCCCCGAGGTCCGCTTCTACCAGTTTTTCCATTCGTCTGTAAAGAATTCGCGTTAGTATTTTGCAGCTGTGACTTATTAAACTGATAGTTCGGTAATTTTCACATCTGTCATCACCTGCTTTCTTTAGGATTGGAATTATTATATTCTTCTTGAAGTCTGAGGGTATTTCGCCTGTCTCATACATCTTGCTCACCAGATGGTAGAGTTTTGTCATGACTGGCTCTCCCAAGGCCATCAGTAGTTCTAATGGAATGTTGTCTACTCCCGGGGCCTTGTTTTGACTCAGGTCTTTCAGTGCTCTGTCAAACTCTTCACGCAGTATCTTATCTCCCATTTCGTCTTCATCTACATCCTCTTCCATTTCCATAATATTGTCCTCAAGTACATCGCCCTTGTATAAACCCTCTATATACTCCTTCCAACTTTCTGCCTTCCCTTCTTTGCTTAGAACTGGGTTGCCATCTGAGCTCTTGATATTCATACAAGTGGTTCTCTTCTCTCCAAAGGTCTCTTTAATTTTCCTGTAGGCAGTATCTATCTTACCCCTAGTGAGACAAGCCTCTACATCCTTAAATTTGTCCTCTAGCCATCCCTGCTTAGCCATTTTGCACTTCCTGTCGATCTCATTTTTGAGACGTTTGTATTCCTTTTTGCCTGCTTCATTTACTGCATTTTTATATTTTCTCCTTTCATCAATTAAATTCAATATTTCTTCTGTTGCCCAAGGATTTCTATTAGTCCTCGTCTTTTTACCTATTTGATCCTCTGCTGCCTTCACTACTTCATCCCTCAGAGCTACCCATTCTTCTTCTACTGTATTTCTTTCCCCCATTCCTGTCAATTGTTCCCTTATGCTCTCCCTGAAACTCTCTACAACCTCTGGTTCTTTCAGTTTATCCAGGTCCCATCTCCTTAAATTCCCACCTTTTTGCAGTTTCTTCAGTTTCAATCTGCAGTTCATAACCAATAGATTGTGGTCAGAATCCACATCTGCCCCTGGAAATGTCTTACAATTTAAAACCTGGTTCCTAAATCTGTCTTACCATTATACACTCCTGGAAATTGAAATAAGAACACCGTGAATTCATTGTCCCAGGAAGGGGAAACTTTATTGACACATTCCTGGGGTCAGATACATCACATGATCACACTGACAGAACCACAGGCACATAGACACAGGCAACAGAGCATGCACAATGTCGGCACTAGTACAGTGTATATCCACCTTTCGCAGCAATGCAGGCTGCTATTCTCCCATGGAGACGATCGTAGAGATGCTGGATGTAGTCCTGTGGAACGGCTTGCCATGCCATTTCCACCTGGCGCCTCAGTTGGACCAGCGTTCGTGCTGGACGTGCAGACCGCGTGAGACGACGCTTCATCCAGTCCCAAACATGCTCAATGGGGGACACATCCGGAGATCTTGCTGGCCAGGGTAGTTGACATACACCTTCTAGAGCACGTTGGTTGGCACGGGATACATGCGGACGTGCATTGTCCTGTTGGAACAGCAAGTTCCCTTGCCGGTCTAGGAATGGTAGAACGATGGGTTCGATGACGGTTTGGATGTACCGTGCACTATTCAGTGTCCCCTCGACGATCACCAGTGGTGTACGGCCAGTGTAGGAGATCGCTCCCCACACCATGATGCCGGGTGTTGGCCCTGTGTGCCTCGGTCGTATGCAGTCCTGATTGTGGCGCTCACCTGCACGGCGCCAAACACGCATACGACCATCATTGGCACCAAGGCAGAAGCGACTCTCATCGCTGAAGACGACACATCTCCATTCGTCCCTCCATTCACGCCTGTCGCGACACCACTGGAGGCGGGCTGCACGATGTTGGGGCGTGAGCGGAAGACGGCCTAACGGTGTGCGGGACCGTAGCCCAGCTTCATGGAGCCGGTTGCGAATGGTCCTCGCCGATACCCCAGGAGCAACAGTGTCCCTAATTTGCTGGGAAGTGGCGGTGCGGTCCCCTACGGCACTGCGTAGGATCCTACGGTCTTGGCGTGCATCCGTGCGTCGCTGCGGTCCGGTCCCAGGTCGACGGGCACGTGCACCTTCCGCCGACCACTGGCGACAACATCGATGTACTGTGGAGACCTCACGCCCCACGTGTTGAGCAATTCGGCGGTACGTCCACCCGGCCTCCCGCATGCCCACTATACGCCCTCGCTCAAAGTCCGTCAACTGCACATACGGTTCACGTCCACGCTGTCGCGGCATGCTACCAGTGTTAAAGACTGCGATGGAGCTCCGTATGCCACGGCAAACTGGCTGACACTGACGGCGGCGGTGCACAAATGCTGCGCAGCTAGCGCCATTCGACGGCCAACACCGCGGTTCCTGGTGTGTCCGCTGTGCCGTGCGTGTGATCATTGCTTGTACAGCCCTCTCGCAGTGTCCGGAGCAAGTATGGTGGGTCTGACACACCGGTGTCAATGTGTTCTTTTTTCCATTTCCAGGAGTGTATAATCTATCTGATACCTTTTATGATTCTTGAACCAAGTGTTAGCTATGATTAAGTTATGCTCTGTGCAAAATTCTACAAGGCGGCTTCCTCTTTCATTTCTTCCCCCCAATCCATATTCACCTATGTTTCCTTCTCTCCCTTTTCCTACTGACGAATTCCAGTCACCCATGACTATTAAATTTTCGTCTCCCTTCACTACCTGAATAATTTCTTTTATCTCTTCATACATTTCATCAATTTCTTCATCATCTGCAGAGCTAGTTGGCATATAAACTTGTACTACTGTAGTAGGCATGGGCCTTGTGTCTATCTTGGCGACAATAATGCGTTCACTATGCTGTTTGTAGTAGCTAACCCGCACTCCTATTTTTTTATTTATTATTAAACCTTCTCCTGCATTACCGCTATTTATTTTGTATTTATAACCCTCACCTGATCAAAAGTCTTGTTCCTCCTGCCACCGAACTTCACTAATTCCCACTATATCTAACTTTAACCTATCCATTTCCCTTTTTAAGTTTTTATATAAGAAATCAAAATCAGGAAAGATGTAAGGCAAATTCATTGACACCACTGATGTTTATTTGTCCTCTGAAAAAGAAACTAAAGAATTGTTACTGTATGTCAAAGACAGAAAATTAGCACAGTATGATTCATTGATAATGCAGCAGTGACAGCAATCGAGTTATGTGCTGAAGATAATGGAAAATGTCCTTGCTATAGGTTAATGTATGCACATAAAGGAGAAAGCGTCACAGGTAGAGGACTAAATCTTGCATCTGGGAAAGAGAAACATGATACGTACGTGCAAGGCATAGAAGCTGGGACAAGGCCAAAAAGTTTTTTATAAGAATAAATAGCAACTAATATCTAAGAACAGCCGCGTGGTCTAGGGCGTCTTGCCATTGTTCGCCCAGCTCCCCCTGTCGGAGGTTCGAGTCCTCCCTCCGGCATGGGTGTGTGTGTTGTCCTTAGTGTAAGTTAGTTTAAGGTAGATTAAGTAGTGTGTAAGCCTAGGAACCGATGACCTCAGCAGTTTGGTCCCATAGGAACGTACCACAAAATCTAATAATATAAAAATCATGCCTAGTTTTGAATGTATTAAAATGAGTCCGAAGTCGGTAAAGAAATTCGCGAATTGAACTGAAATTGGCGTAAACCATCAGAAAGCAGTCGGAAAGCACACGGACATACTCATAATCAGTTGGGTTCGAACTTAAAACACATCATAGCACAGTTCATGATGCGTTTAAAACTCGGTGGCTGTGAACTGCATACAATACATTGAACTCAGATTTTATTATTTTGTTATTATGTTAACATTAACAGGAGGAGGGTATTAGTTTAACTGCTTTTTGTATTTGTGTTGAAAAATGACTGCCTCGTTTAGAGACCGGGAACTGTGAATCTAACAGCAATAACAATAGCAATTTTTCAGTTAATATCATGCGTTTCTTCGGTTTGCACATGCCAGCCATTGTGAAGGAACTGTGACAAAATATTTGATGACAGTGTAATATCCCTTTTTACACGACGTCCAAGATCTTAATCAAAGAAATTTGATGAATATTCGGTCAAATTTCTTCGTTATAGAACTCTGACAGTGTAATACTGATCTTAAAGCATCCATTGATGATGGGAGCACGTTTGCCATTTCGTTCTGCTCTTTGTACAAGTCCATGGTCTATAGATTTCTGGACGAGTCGTGCTACCGTTTACCATTTTAACATTGAAATGCAGTAGCGAAAAATGAATTACGAGCTCCCTGTGGCAATGGCCCCGTATTATACAAATTTCGTCTACATAATCAACAGTTGATAAACCTATGGCCATACTGTTTCGCACAACAATGTAGATTGTTTCCCTTACACCTGGATCGGCAGCACTCGAATACCTGTTAAAAAAAGACTTCAGGGTTCCCCTGTGTGCGTCTCATTTGAATAAAATGTTTTATAAAATGTGATCGAAATTGGCCAATAGTTTCAAATAGTTTGTTTTATTCAAATAAGATTGCTTCAGCGTAACCATTAGGTAATATAAACAACCATCTCAGGCACCTTCTACCTACAAAGCTATGCTGCAATCATCCAGAGAGATGATAAGAGAGGAAAAGGATGTCGAAACTTCCTGGCAAATTGAAACTGTGACCCAGAGCCATGGGGGGATAAGTCGGCAAGAGCGTTGACGGCCGAGTGCAAAGCCCCAGGTTTGACACCCGGTCTGGGATACAATTTAAATCTGTCAGGAAGTTTCAAACAGCGCACACTCCGCTGTCAAAGCGAAAAACTAATTCTGGGGAGCATCAGTTGTCAATTGAGAAGGAAGTGTATTTCCGGTAATGCAGGATGGAACCTTCCATAATGTCATGTACAAGCTAAACGGCTTGGTGGTCACATTGTGCATGGAAAATGTTGAGCACCTTGGAGACAGCGTTACCAAATTCTACAGTATATAAGGCATTGTACAATTGAAACACAACATCCCCACGAGTTAATGGAGACGGTAACAGCATGGACTAGACAATATTATGGATGTATCGTGCACTACGTAGTCTCCCTGTAACAACACCATAGTTGCACGAGTATAGTAGGCTACAGCTCTCAATTCTATGATCCCTGTATTTGTTCAAGCATTTTGTTGCCTGATGCACTTTCTCCTTGCTGATGTTACGATCGTAGACGAGTATCAATGACGTCAAGACAGATCGTGCTCTCATCAACGAAAGCAACTTCGCGCAATTCGTCCCTCTTTCTGCATCTACAGCCATGCTCCACAAGCCACCTTTCAGTCTGTAGCGAGGGATTATGGTACAACTATAGTTTATTCCCCTTTGTGCTCCAATCGCGAGTGAGGTGCGGGAAGAGCGATTGTCAGTAGACCGCCTTAAGAGTTCTGAATTCTCCGATTTTTTCCGTCGTGGCAATTCCGCGGAAAGTGCGTGAGAGGAAGCAATATTTGAATGTAATCATTTTCGCTTTTAACTGTAACGGGTTTTATTGCTATTTCGCCTAATGTGCCATTGCCAAGTATAAGATGCGAAATTACAACATAGTAATAGCTTAAAAAGAACAACGATCTTGCAGGGCTGCTCCCTCTAATGGTAATAGTCAATGACCTGAGTATATCTGTATTATTTACGAGCAGGTTTAAGTGAGTCAACGTGGGGCACAGATAACGTCTTGACTGACTTCAGCCTGCTTGTAAATAACATAAATCTATTAATGTCTTTGATAACGGCTATTGTCTCTGTTACCATCACGAGTGACACAGCCTTTGAAGAGCGTGGTTATTTTAATCTATTTCTGTACCATAATTTGAGGTTTTAACCTGTTTCTATAACATCAAATTTGCCACTTGGCAGTGGCTCCTAAGAAATAATTGCAATAAAAACTGTTACGCTGAAAGCGAAAATCACGTCATTTAAATATTGCTTCCTCTCTCATACATTTGACAGAATAAGCAGGACGGAAAAATCGGCGAATTTAGACCTCACAAGAAGACCTATCTAGTGTAGCCCCAATAAAACCCACGTAACCAGTAATGTTATAGATGTAGGCGAAGGGTCACAGATATTTTTCTCTCCCCGTCTGCCATTTTGATAATAAAGGATAGATACAGAAGATAGATCACTTATGGCAGTACTTAAGAGAGAATGCTATATTACAGCTTTACCGGCTTATCCACACGAAGAAGTCTTGGTTGCTCAAACATACGTAGCAGACCTAGTGCCGAGATAGTGTCCATAATGGTCTGCTGTCGATTCCATTCTGGAATATTTTGTTCTGACAGCGTTTATGAGCTTAAATTTTTCCGTAGTGGTAATAGTAAAGATTATTCTAATGCTCCACATTCTTCTTTAAGACTTAACTGAGTGGTGCTAACATTTGATTCAGACGCCGCCAGTGCGAGCTACTTAGCGTAACCAATCCAGCATTGACGCCGACGAATTAGTGAAATAAATTCTATTCATCATTAATACCTCCATAGCAAGGACTACAGTGTCTCAAGGGCCATCTACTGTCCTAAGAGAATAGCATGGCCAGGCGCCTGTTACTGCCTGCTTCACTGCATCTCGGCTCAGCTCTATTGCCTGTTTCAGTATTTTTACTAACCACCTATATGGTAGTATCAAAATATATACTGACTGGTTTCGGCGACTTCGGATCTGTGATGATGTAGGCAACGTATGTAAGTCATCAGTCTGCACATATACACAGGGTGTATCAAGTCCAAGAAATACGAAGCATACGTGAATTGAATGTAGATAGTAACCTCGAATTACTCGAGTTAAATCAGGTGATGCTAAAGGAATGGGATGAGCAAATGAGCATTAAGAGCATCGGATGATTTGTGCTACTGTGGCAGCAAAATAATGATAGTCGAAATAGAGAGGATATAAAATGTAGACTGGCAATAGCAAGCAAAACTAAAAACCATTCAACAGCTAATATCGCATAAAATATATTTTTTATTTAAGAGAACCGGTTTCAACGGACTATGCTGTCATTTTCAGGTCTTAAAATCTTTTTTCTTAAAACATGTTCATTGTACGCTGACCTGACGAACAAGTCGTCAAGTGGAAAAAAACAGCACATTGTAAAAGGTTTGTAATTAAAAACATAAAGCATCTTGTTCAACAGGTCATGTCCATACACATATTGCTCACAGTTGCTTGTTGTATATGACATAGCCTTTCGCACAAGATGCTATATTTTTTAAAATAATTTAGCGATGACAAACCTTTTGAAATTTTCTATTTTTATCCACTTAGCACCTTGTGTGGGAGGTCAGCGTAAAATGAACATGTTTTACGATAAAAGATTTGAAGACCTCTGAAGATGACAGCATAGTCTGAAACCGGTTGCCTTAAATAAAAAGAAATATTTTATGCGACCTTGGCTGTTGAATGATTTTTAACAATTAAACAGATCACCCTTTAGTCTCTCGAAATGAGAAAATTCAAGCAAGCAAAGAATTTCTGAAAAAGATGTCTAACGTAAATATAAGAGTTAGGAAGGTGTTTGTATGGAAATGAAATGTGGACGGTAAGCAGGTCAGGCAAGAAGAGAGTAGAAGCTTTTCAAATGCAATGATATAAAACAACGCTGCAGATTAGGCTAGATCGAATAACTAATTTCATCCTGGAGTTAATGAGGAGTTACTGAATGGAACTCGCGAGAAAATAAATTTGTGACAGCATCTGACCAACGAAGAAATCCTTTGATAAGGCACATTCTAAGGAGTCAAGGATCTGGAAATTTAGTAATGGAGGAAAGTGTAGAGTGTACATATTGTAGAGGGAGGCCGCGGATTAAAAACAGTAAGCGGGTTGAAATGGATGTGGTCCGCAGCTCGTGGTCTCGCGGTCGCGTTGGCGGTCGCATTCTCGCTTCCCGAGCACGGGGTCCCGGGTTCGATTCCCGGCGGGGTCAGGGATTTTCACCTGCCTCGAGATGACTGGGTGTTTGTGTTGTCCTCATCATTTCATCATCATTCATGAAAGTGGCGAGATTGGACTGAGCAAAGGTTGAGGATTTGTACGGGTGCTGATAACCGTGCAGTTGAGCGCCCCACAAACCACACATCATCATCAAATGGATTAGGTTGCAGTAATTCAGTATTTATGCAGAGATGAAGAGGCTTGGACGGTATACGCTTGAATGGAGAACCACATTGTACCAATCTTCCGGCTGCAGACAAAAGTAATAACAGTAGTCTCTATGGTAATAGGACGGAAAATAGCTGCACCAAGCTGAAACGCATCATTTATCTTACGGCAAACTTGTCTTCAACAAACTAAAACACTGCGTGTCCCTGTGTGTGTGTGTGTGTGTGTGTGTGTGTGTGTGTGTGTGTGTGTGTGCGAGGGGTCACAGGAGATCCCGGAAAGAGCGCACGTCACTGCAAGACGATCCGAGCCCAGGATAGGCCCATCGAGTCGTTACCGCTGATGTGATAGGGCGGACTGATGGCCTCAATCGGGAAGACCGACGAATCACGGAGGATGAAACTCTTGTTCGGGCAGGCATTAGCCGTGGGTCTGTGCATGCCAACATCAAAGACCGCTTACACTGGCGCAAAATTTACGCGCATTGGGTGCCGCGTCACGAAACGGAGGCACAAAAGACGGTTAGAACGTCGTAAAGTCTGAGTCATCTGCTGCAGTAGCACGAGGAAGGGCGTGCGTTTTTGTCCCGTATTATCGCAGGGGACGAAACGTGGTGTCACTATTTCGAATCGGAGGGCAAACGGCAAAGCCAACAGCGGAAATATCCCACGTCTCCCAAGCCAAAGAAATCCAAATCAGTTTTTTTTACACACAAGTTGCGGCAAGATCGTGATGACCTCCTCCTTCGACTGCAGGAGCCCTCTGTTCGTGGAGTTACTCGAGCGTGGGACCACAATCAATGAAGACACTTTGCAGAAACTGTGACTCGCCATAAAGTCAAAACACACAGGAATGCTGTCGGACGAAACCATTTTGTTGCGCGATTACGCCCGCCCCCACACTGCCAATCGGATGAAAGGTACGCCTCAGCGATTTGGTTGAGAAACACAACAACATCCCCCGTGCAGGCGGGATCTTTCACCAGTCATTTTCACATCTTTGGCGTCCTGAGGAAAGACGCGTGAACGCCGGTTTCAGCCGGACGAGGAAGTGGAAGGCTGGGTGCGGTTGTGAAGCAGTCAGCAACCGACCGCGTTCTACGACACAGGAATCGATCACCTCGTCTTCCAGCGGAACAAAAGCCTTAATGCGTATGGTGATTGCTTTTGAGTGGAACCATTCCACAGACCCGTTTTGACGTGTGTTCAATTTTGATTTGACTGCCCGTCTTACAAGTACACCAACGTAAATGCTACTCCCTTATGTTTTTGAACAGGTTTGACGGTTGACTGTTTGACCGGTGTGCATATTCTTGGTGTTTGTCATTTGTTTACTATCACGTCGATCAAGTGGACGAGTTACGTTAAACTGAATTCCTACACTGTGTGCTAATACAGCACAGTCAAAGTCAATTTTTTGTTACATTATTTTTAACGTCATGTTTACGTGAGTCGTACATTGTGATAAGTTTTTGAACTGGTCTACAGAAGAGTAAGTGGGACACAAAGAAAAAATATTGCCCGCTATTTAAAAAAGGAAGTATGCTATCAATATTTTCGTAATGTCATCGTGGTTAATGTGCCTCTGGTAGCTAAACTAGATTTCATTGTTTCTGGACAAAAAGTTGTTTTGGGTGGTCAAGGCCCGCTCTTTTTTTAAAACACACACACACACACACAAACACACACACACACACACACACACACACACACACACACACACACATCACGAAGGAATTACCCGAATAGGACGGAAATCGGTTAATGTGATGTGGATTTACGGACAAACAAATGATTGCAGTTCCAGAAGAATTTGGTGTTTTATTCAATAGAAGGAGCATCACACATGAGCAACTCAATAACGTGTTGGTCCATCTCTGGCCCTAATGCAAGCAGTTATTCGGCTTGGCATTGATTAATAGAGTTGTTGGATGTCTTCCTGAGGGACACCTGCTAAGTTCTCTCCAGTAAGCGCGTTAGGTCGTCGAAAACCCGAGCTAGTTGGAGGGCCCAGCCCATAATGCCCCAAACGTTTCAATTTTGGAGAGATCTAGCGACCTTGCTTTCCCTCAAAGGTAAGCCTAGGGCGGCTTGCCATGAAGGCCAACAAATCGGGGTGTATAATATCGACAACTTACCACTGTGCAGTGCGGGTGCCTCGGATCACAATCAAAGGGATCCTGCTATGCAATGAAATGGTACCCCAGAACATCACTCCTGGTTGTCGGGCCGTATGGCGGACGACAGTGCGCCGCGCGGGATTAGCCGAGCGGTCTACAACGCTGCAGTCATGGACTGTGCGGCTGGTCCCGGCGGAGGTTCGAGTCCTCCCTCGGCATGGGTGTGTGTGTGTTTGTCCTTAGAATAATTCAGGTTAAGTAGTGTGTAAGCTTAGGGACTGATGACCTTAGCAGTTAAGTCCCATAAGATTTCACACACATTTTTTTGACGACAGTGCGGCTGGTATCACAGCACTGTCCGGGGCGTCTCCAGATATATCTTCGCTGCTCATCGGGGCTCAATTCTAAGGGAAGCTCATCTCTGAAGACAATTCTACTCTTGTGAAGTGTCAAGATCCCAGACCGAATGTGACCGACACCACCGCAAACGGGCTTGTTGGCGTGCAGAGACCAGTGGTAGTCGGCGGAAGGGGCGCCATGAGCTCAGCCCATCTCTCTATGAGCCGCCTATTAACGGTCCTTGTAGTCATTGAAGCACCAGTTGCACGTAGGATCAGTGATATTGATGAATTTGGGCCTCCGAGTAGCTCTAACGATTGCTCGGTCCTGACGTTCTGTCGTCTCTTTAGATCGATTTTACACCCAGGTATCGACAATTACCCTGCTTGCTGTCCTTTCCGTCTGTATAGTGAAACTGCGCTGCAGCTTGACACATTTATCCATCCGCAGCTAAAGTTTACAATTTTGCGTTTTCTGTCGATATCTGAATTAATATTAATTTGTCACCGATTTGTATAGTCCGTGTGTGTGTGTGTGTGTGTGTGTGTGTGTGTGTGTGTGTGAGAGAGAGAGAGAGAGAGAGAGAGAGAGAGAGAGAGAGAGAGAGAGTTGGAGTGTGTGTTTTATAATCTAAATGTGACGATCTGTTTCGTACGCTTCTGAAGATTTCTTCCCTCCAGGAAAGATGAGAGGAATTCTATTAGACAGGAAGAAGAACTCCAGTCACAAAGACGGTCCAGTATTCTGCATAGGCTAAGCCACTAATTTGTTCACTAGGCCAATGCATAACTGAGGCGGTGCTTTCCGGAAGTCAAGGAAGACATCACTACCTACTGCGATGTGGGTGTATTGGACAAAAGGCGGCGAGCTTCGTTTCTAATTCTTGCAGAGGATATTTCAGGTCACCAAAGTGGACAAACTACGCAAACATGAAGCGGTTCCATAATTCTATACTAGGTTGTCGTTAGTAGTATAGGCTTATAGTTATGGAGGTCTGCTCGATGACCCTTCTTGAAAACTACAGTTATCTACCTCTCTCTCCAATCTATTGGACTCTTTGTCCCCAAAGCAACCTAAGATAAGTGTTCCTAGAAAAGTGGCACTTTCTTTTGAGTACATTTATCCCATCAGTCCAGTGAACTTTCTCCTAATTGAGCGATTTTACTTTTACTTGTTTTCCTATTCCGCAGTCATGTCCATATTGATGTGTCTGCGGCAAATGAAAATGGAAAACAAGGGGCATTATTCTTCAGTGAGAGAATTTCGCAAAACATAATTTAGTATTTCTCATCTCTCTGGCGTCGTGATATGGCACTAAGTCGTTCCCCTACCACAGCGGCGACAGTATCGAAACGCAACAACAATGGGGCCACCTGCTGCACAGACCGTGCGTTATGACTAACTCACACAAACCTTCAGCTGAAGATATGAATTATGAAGTGCAAGAGAATAAATGTGTAAATGAATAGTACACGAATTCGAATATCGTAGAGTGTTTTTACACTGATACGGTAAACACGACGACTGGAGAGAATTTTAAGCTGTGGTTTGTGGCGTGACACCATTCGCGGGTCCCTAAAGGGAGCTGGGTATTTTCGCGCGTATGATGAGCGACTGAGACGATAGAGGACTTCGTTCTCTTGACTGACCTCCTGTAAGATCTTAGAGATCTGCGTCAGTTCCCTAGGTAAAATGTTGAATTCTAATTGATAAAACTTTTCACATTACTCTCCTTGGGCTCATTTTTTTCATATTTATTTGTCAATGTGACTCTCCTTGGGCTCATTTTTTTCATATTTATTTGTCAATGTGACTTCAGATTTGTTTAATTTTTTGTGTTAGCTATTGTACACGGCGCGAAAGCTGCGTGTGCTGCCGTTGCTGCAACACGAAAAATTTTCCGTTGGCTGGGAGGGCAAGGGCCGTCAGTCAGAAAGCGAACCGCCCGTACATCAGCTGCCAATCGTTTCCCTCAATTGGTGTCGAGGACGCTCTCGGGCTGTGCCCTCAGTGCCGGCCATCGCCCAACTTCTGCCGCCGCCCGCGCAATAGTTCCTCTCTGCTCTGCGGCATCCGAGTCGCGCAAATTCTCGTTAACTCATTCCTTTAATTGCGAAAATAGTCTCGACACAAGCGGAATGAAATACAGGGTGATTATAATTAAACTTTCAAAACGCTGTAGAAATAACACCAGTGGTCAGAATGAAGTCAAATTGCAAAGGAATATTATCGGAAAAGGGTGAAAACGCGAGGCAGAAAAAATAGAGTGAAAATTGATCAACACATGGCGCTATTGTGTCAGAGCCTGTAAATGAAAACACCTGTCATGCACACGGCCCATTGAAGTTGGTATAAACGCGCCGGGTACACGGCTATTTCTCCTTTCGCGTCTGGGACGTTCGCCATGGCTGTCTCTATGCAGGATCGCACTCTGCTTGTAAAGCAATATTACAAGAATGATCACTGTGCACACGTCGCTCTGCAGAAGTTCCGGACACTGAAGGATGTGAAAAAGGCGTTGGTCCGATGACTGCCGTCGGTCTGAAGAAAGTGATTCGGAATTTCGAAAAGACGGGTTCTTTTGGTGTGCAACCTGGTAGAGGTGGGGGAAATGAATTGCTTCGACGTCAGTGGAAGCAGTGGCCACAGCAATGCAGGAGGAGACGAGTGGTGGTGTGCAAACGTTTAGTGCACGGAGAATTGCCCGAACATTGGACATACCGTGAGCACGGTGTTGGCGCAACCACGTCATTCCAGCTCTCCAACAGCGTGGATGTGTGGATGGGATCATTTTTATGTAAGATGGCGCACCTCCGCACATTGCAAATCCAGTTAAGCAGCTGCTGAAGTGCCATGCTAGAATTATGAGCCGCCACTTCCCTAGAGCCTGGCCGTCCCGATCATCTGATCTTAATCCGTGTGACTTCTGGCTATCGGGCTATCTGAAAGATGTTTTGTTCAGTGTCCCGATTGCAAACTTAGCTTCATTGAAGACACACTGCGCAACACATTCTGAACGTGTCTTCGGAAACATTCGATCAATTGTGGAACATACTGTTTATCGATTTCTACTTGTTACAGAAAACGGTGGACAGCAAACTGAACATGTTTTGCGCGAGTCACACGGAAAGTAATAATCCGATTTCATTTTGATTGATGCTTTTTAAGCAGTTTTTGGCCTCAGGACAATTAAAAACCGATGTGAATGACGTTTTTTACGCGGTTTTTGGCCTCAGGACACTTAAAAACCAGCTTTTCCCATCCGATGTGATATGACTTGTCGTTGTGGATGGGCGTACGTAGCTAACAGTATCACACCTGTATTCAATTGTGATGCATACAGCGCCATCTATTGCTACAGTTTGTAACTATTTATTTTTCTTCTGCCATACGTTTTCCCCCTTCTCCGACAATATTCCGTTGCAATTTGACGTCATTCTGACCTGTGGTGTTATTTCTACAGTGGTTTGGAAGTTTAATTATAATCATTATAATAATTGGGTAATTCAGCTACTCCTGTCGATGTCGTTTTATGCAGCCCGCAATGTCGTAGCTGCCTTCCATAAACCACGCGCGAGATTTTAATATTCTGTAACTCGCTACACGCAAACTCTTACTCTTGCAGAAAAAATGAACAGGACCTTTTTGTAGGAAATTTAATATAGTTAAATTTTATGCTGGGATAGGTTTTCGCTGGTGGGCACGGTTTTCGAGTTACACTGCTGGCCACCGTAAATGCAACACCCTGAAGGAAGCATCCGAATCAAGTGAAATTTACACCATGAGTTTGCAGCGATGAGATATGCAACTGATTAGAATTTCAGCGCAGACGCACATCACGCGCGCCTGTGGCGCCACCTCATAGCGCCATTTAAGGCTTGGCGATTTCGACGAGTGTACGTTCGGCACGTGTGTTTACCTTGTGGTTGTTTCACAAGACGATCAGTTATGCCTCGTAGACAACAGCGAACATCTTTTGATCAAGTATCCGAGTTCGACAGAGGAAGAATAGTGGCTTACTGAGATTGTGGATTATCATACAGAGAAATCGCTAGTCGTGTTGGACGAAACCAAACAACTGTAATGCGGATATGTGACCGTTGGATACAGGAGGGTACGACGGACCGACGTGGTCGATCGCATTCACCTCGGTGCACCACTGCACGTGCTGATAGGCAAATTGTGCGCATGGCAGTGACGGATCGCTCAGTGACATCCCGAACCATAGCACAGCACATTGCGTCTGTAACGCATCATCCAGTGTCTGCGCGTACCATTCGACCCCGTTTACAGCAGAGTGGTCTGTCCGCAAGACGTCCATTGCTTCGTCTACCATTGACGCAGAACCACAGACGTCTCCGTCGCCAATGGTGTGATGACAGACGGATGTGGACGGCAGAATGGAATGACGTTGTCTTTACTGACGAGGCACGCTTCTGTCTGCAGCACCACGATGGTCGGATTCGAGTGTGGAGACACCGTGGAGAGAGGATGTTGGACAGCTGCATTATGCACCGTCACACTGGTCTTGCACCGGGTATTATGGTATGGGGCGGTATTGGATATTACTCTCGCACGCCTCTAGTACGCATTGCCGGTACTTTAAATAGCCGGCGCTACATATCCGAGGGGGCTGGAGCCAGTTGTCCTTCCTTACCTTCAGGGCTCGGCCACAGCCATATTTCAACAGGATAATGCGCGACCACACGTGGCACGCATTGTCCAAAGGTTCTTCGTAAATAACCAGATTGAATTGCTTCCCTGGCCGGCTCGCTCTCCGGATCTTTCGCCGATAGAAAACTTGTGGTCCATGGTTGCTCAACGAGTGACCCAGATTACATCCCCAGCTGCCACACCAGATGATCTTTGGCAACGTGTGGAAGCTGCTTGGGCTGCTGTACCCCAGGAACACATCCAACGTCTCTTTGACTCAATGCCGAGACGTGTGGCAGCGGTGATCTCCAACAATGGCGGCTACTCTGGCTACTGATTCTGGCAGGAACCACATGTCACAGACGTCTGTAAACGTAATCATTTGATACTTGGTCAACATGTTATCTACAAAATAAATTGTGTTGCGCTACCTCTTGTCTTTCTTGGTGTTGCATTTACGGTGGCCAGCAGTGTATTAAAGAAAAGTATGTTATTCGTGGCACCCGCTCCTACCACTGTAAAAAAATGTCCGACAACACGTAGTATTTCCGACATTCGATCTTTTATGGTCTCTATTGATGGAGTTATTACGCCACCAGCATTGTTGGCTATTTCGTTAACGTTATTAATTTAAACGTGCCCGCAAGGATAACGAAGTAAAGACGACTTTTGTAAACGTTACACTAAAATTAATTAGGTTGAAAGATCGATCCAAACTTAATCCTTACAAGCACATTAGTTTCGTAGTCAATAGGCCTACCGTATACAACATGTAATTGTTTATTTTATGCTGTTAAAATTCAGAAAATAGGTAAAGTTTAGACTAGCGCCAGTTTTAAAACATGTAATTGGTCGATTAAGCCCGTGGCGTAATAAGACCAGTAAACGAAGAGCAAAAAAAAGTTCGAATGTGAAAAAAATTCGTGCAGTCGCATATATTTGTATAGTGATTGGAGGGAGTGTCACGGACATCATGCTACGTACCCTGACCGGTGGGGGCTTAGTGTGGGATTGGGGGTGTGTAACGGTCATTTTTGTATATTTTCCTTGAATAATTCGAAGGGTACAGCCTCTAGCATAAACGCATCCCAGTACAAAATTTAGCTACATTAAATTCCATACAAAAAAGGTCCAGTTCATTTTTTTCTGTAGGACTAATACCAGTAATTTGCGTGTAGCGAGCGATAGAATATCATAAGCTCGCACTTGGTTTATGAAAGCCAGCTACAACATCGCGGACTGCTTAAAACTACAGCATAGGGGGAGCTGAATCACCCTGTACAATAACATGGTTTTTTTCCTCCATGGACCCTACCGTGCGTGACGTTATTCTTCTCTTTGTGCCACACATATTTCATTTGACTGTCAGTGGCCTGAAATGTGTTTACCGTTATGTGAAACAGTGTATTTACAGCTATTTTACAACATATCTAAGGTACCGATACCTGGTGATGCAAGAAGTATGTTTCACCAGCATTCGGAAAGTAAAGAGAGGAGAAATGCTGTCGAACGCCCGCGGTGTCTCGCGGAGTGAAGTTCTGAGGTGTGTTGATGGCAATACGTCAGTCGTAAGGGGAACGTGAAGTCCTTATCCTTCAGAGCTATCAACAGTGGAATGAGCTACATGTCGACGTTAGGTTTTAGCCTTTCCCTTTCGTCCATTACCAGCACTATAATCATCAGTGACAATTTAAAAATAATGCCACACGTCACAAATACTAAACCGTCATCCACTCTATGCGGTTACACACCTGACGCACCATCCGTAGATCTGAAGAGGGCGATGCTAATGCATCTCCACCAGGACGCAGCCAGATTAACAATACGGGACAGCCTGTATTGTCAGCACATGCGGTAATAAACGGAAACATTCAATCAATCAGATTAGTTCTGTTTAAAAAATGTTACAGGTATTTGCTTCATTTCTACATAACTCCCATGGTGTGATGCTCGTCGATACAGGATATGGCTTCCTCAGAATCGGGACAGGTACTAATTAGCAGTCGTTGTCGGAAGCCACTCACTCTGGCAGGAGATTTCTGTCGAATTATCATGGTGATACTTCCGCTTTCAGTCAGATGCCGATAGCAGTGCTCAACAAATCGCTAGACGTGGTGATTAAAAATGTGTGCCGGCCATTAAGGAGAACCGGGAGCTGTACTGTAATTTTGATCCTGCAGCCATTACGAAACACAAAGGGATTAACGATATTAGCTGCCAGTGGGCGTTAATTTAAAAGGGGAAAGGTAAAAATTTGTGTCGGGTTGCAATTCAAACCTGCGTTTCCTGCTTGCTAGGAAGATGCGCTGACCATTGCACCATCCGGACTGAGTGGTCATCGCAACTGCACGGACTGCCCTAGCACGCCTCCTGTCAGACGCAAATTCTCATCTTACCCGCACACTACTGACGTAGTGCCCCTTGCCCATTATCCTCATTATTCCCGGTCCAACACAAATTTTCAACTTACTGATCACTTCATTGCGGATGCACACCACGCTCAAACTCTTAACGGAAATCGGCTAAATACTGCGAGTAAGTCCGCAGCTCGTGGTCATGCGGTGGCGTTCTCGCTTCCCATGCCCGGGTTCCGGGTTCGATTCCCGGCGGGGTCAGGGATTTTCTCTGCCTCGTGATGACTTGGTGTTGTGTGATGTCCTTATTTTCGTTAGGTTTAAGTAGTTCTAAGTTCTAGGGGACTGATGACCTCAGATGTTAAGTCCCATAGTGCTCAGACAATGGGCAAGTACAGAGTGAGATTTTCACTCTGCAGCGGAGTGTGCGCTGATATGAAGCTTCCTGGCAGATTAAAACTGTGTGCCGGACCGAGACTCGAACTCGGGACCTTCGCCTTTCGCGGGCAAGTGCTCTACCATCTGAGCTACCCAAGCACGACTGACGCCCCGTCCTCACAGCTTTATAGCTGCTCAGAAGGGTAGCTCATATGGTAGAGCACTTGTCCGCGATAGGCGAAGGTCCCGAGTTCGAGTCTCCGTCCGGCACACAGTTTTAATCTGCCAGGAAGTTTCATATCAGCGCACACTCCGCCGCTGAGTGAAAATCTCATTCTGGAAAAATCCCCCAGGCTAGGCTAAGCCATGTCTTCGCAATATCTTTTCTTCCAGTTCTGCAAGGTTCGCGGGAGAAAGTCTGTGAAGTTTGGAAAGTAGGAGACGAGGTACTGGAAGATGTAAAGCTGTGAGGACGGGGCGTGAGTCGTGCTTGGGTAGCTCAGATGGTAGACCACTTGCCCGCGAGAGGCAAAGGTCCCGAGCTCGAGCCTCGGTCCGACACACAGTTTTAATCTGCCAGGAAGTTTCAATGGGCAAGTGGAATTACACCAGTAATGTGTGGGTAAATCGAGAATTTGAGACTGACGGGAGGCATGGGAGGACAGTTCGTGCAGTTGTGATGACCACTGTGTCCTGATGGCGCAGTGGTCAGCGCATCTGTGTGGTAAGTAGGAGACGAAGTACTTAGTTGTGATTTTGCACTTATCCATTGTCGGAGTTTCACCACCGAGAACTACCACACTTCCTGCATCTGTATATTTTAGCAGCACCTCTAGTCTCCTATGTAGGCTATTTATTGGATCTAATTAATCCGCTACTGGACCGTAGTAATATGCTGCATTATCAACAAACAATGAGCCCGTCAGACGTCCTCTTGCCTTAGCAGCCCGTACCAGACTCTTCCAACATACTGTTCTTTGCTGTCGTTAGTACAGTCAACAATTAGGGATACCTGGCGAACCAGATATTGTCAATATTTATTAAGCGCAGCCCTCTCATACATGTTGACAAATATTTTGCAGGACATGGCCGTTCAAATCAAATATAACGTTTACAAATACCTGCAACACGTTAAATGCACAGCGATACATCGATAAGAGAGAGAGAATGGAAAAGAACGTTCAATTTCTTTTACATACTTTGTAGGTGTTCGACATGATTCCCCATGGTTACACGGACATCTAATGTATCCATTACATGCCATACATTCTAAAGCGTATGTAGGGTCACCGACGCGAACGCATTAGGAACGAGAATTTTGAGTACTGGAATTATTTTATGAAGAGGAGAAACATGCACAAGGTCATTCACATAACCCCAAAAAAAGAAATCTGTGGGTGTCAGATCCAGCGATGTCATATTCAGTACAACCGATCTAACGGTTTGGAAGTACTTACTCCTTGGTGCTGCAACCCCTGCGGGGCCTTGACCTCCTGGACATTTTCCGCTCATTCTTCCCTGCTGGCTGTCTTGGCTCTTCATCTAACTATCATTCTTCTTAAGTCCTCCTCCACTTGTCTAGCCACCTGGTCCTTCGTCTGCCCCTTATACGGCATACACCTGGTTTTCCTGCGAAAACTTTCTTCATTGTGCTGCTCTCCATAATTCTTTCTACGTCTCCCAAGCAACATATTCTATTACCCTTTATTTCTGTCACGATATCTGGTTTGTTGTACAACTCTCTGATCTCCTTATTATTTCTGAGTCGCCAAAAACCCCTACCATTCACTGGCCCGAAGATTTTTCTAAGTATCTTCCTTTCCCATCTCTGTAGCAACTCCTCATCATTTTGCGTCATTGTCCAACTCTCTGAACCATACATGACCACAGGTCTCACTACTGTACGATACACTGTCAGCTTCAGATTCCTATTCCGCTCCATATCTTTCTAACTTTTCAAGCTTTCCTTCCAGGTCCTGTTTCCTCCAGGATAACAAGTCAGTATCATCTGCATATGCAAGATCCTGCGTCACTCTATTAAACAGTGTTCCCCCAGGGTTGCCCCTTTGTGCCTTTCGCATTACCCTCTCCAAGAAGACATTAAACAGAATAGTGGAGAGTACATCACCCTGTCGTAATCCTTGGTTAACTTCAAATGTCTTTGATAAAGTGCCCTGAACTTTACATACTGTTCTTCTCCAAGTCATTTGGACCAGTCTAATTAGTTTGTTCGGTAGCTCCTGCGTCTTGGACTGCCTTCCAGAGTTGATCCCTTTTGATACTATCATAAGCTTGTTTGAAATCAATGAACAGCTGGTGGACATCGATTTTATACTCATAACATTTTTTCCAGGATCTGTCTGATGGTAAAAATCTTATCAATAGTGGATCTGTTAGTTCTGAAACCACGCTGGTAGTATCCTACTCTTCTACTTAAGCACCGAGTCGCCACACCATGTTTTTTCGTAATACTTTATATACTATACAGAGCAGTGCAATTCCTCCATAATTCGCACAGTCAGCTTTGTCATGTTTCTTGTTTATAGGGCAGAGTATAGCTCTATTCTGCTGTTCCGGCATATTTTCTTTCCGCCATATTTCCACTATAATCTCATGCAAAACCCTTATTAGTTTTTCTCGCCATATTTTATCATTTCTCCGGTAATACTGCCTTCTCCCGGAGCTTTATTACTTTTAATAGTCTTGATACTAGCTTTAACTTCTTCCAGTGTACGTTCCTCGACAGCTTCCTCGTACTCTTCTTCTCTGTTTACTTCCTGCTCCACCTCTTCTACCATAGCAGCATCTACTCCACCTTCGTTTTCCGATTCTGTTTGCAATAGTTCACTAAAATACTCCACCCATCTTCTAAAATCTGATCATTTCCTCCAATCGGATTTCCCTCCTTATCTTTACAGAAAACTGCTCTGGGTTGGAAATCTTTCTTTACATCTTTCATCTGTATGTAGAATTTCCTTGTTTCCTGAGCAGTCTTTCTCTCTTCTAATTCATCAATCTACCGTTTTTCGAATTCTTTTTCCTCCTACATTCCTTATCTGCTTCCTTTCTCTGCTCCTGGTATTCTTCTACAGTAATTCTTGTTCTCCTCTGCAGCATTCTTATTCTTTTTCTTGTCTCATTCCTTTCTTCTGTCTTCCTCCTATAGTCTTCATCAAACCAGACCTGGGTTTTCAGTCGCTTCTTTTTACCCAGTAAAGTTTCAGCTGTCTCCTGTATTACACCTTCGACTGTCTCCCATCTTTCTTCAATACCCTCTCCTGCCCGATCTTCGGTTTCATTAAGTCTATTTGCCAAAATAGTTTTATTCTGTTGTACTGTATTTTTATCATTTCTTAACATAGCATCATCAAACATTGACACAATAGTTTTCTTGGTCTGCCTGTAACTGGCTATCCTCTGTCTGTATTTGATTCTTACCAAATAGTGATCACTATCTCCATCTGCACCACGATTACAATTCTAATATATCTGAAATACGTCGTCTATCCATGTCTAGTTCAACCGATCTTACAGTCTGGAAGAAGTTGATCTAAAAATGTGCGGACTTCGACACCCCAATGTAGGGGTGATCCATCTTGGTGAAAGACATAATCGGCGAAATACATATCAACTGCGGTACCGTCCATTGCTCAATCACATCCAAGTAAATTTTTGTGGAAACAAGTTGTTCAGTGAAGGAAAAATTAATCGTACAGTTTTTGTGCCATCATCGCGCAGAACACATTGAATTTCCATGAGTCACGCTCTAATTCATTTACAGACGAAGGCTTTTCTGTATTCCATATTCAAATGTTGGGCCGGTTAACCTTGCCGCTGACGTCGAAGTTTGACTCATCGCTAAGAATGAAACGTGCACCAAGTGTTTCATTCTCCATGGGTTCCAACATTGTCGTAACATAATTTTTAAGTCTGACGTGGGCTTCCTATTCCAGTTCTTGTAAAATTTGAATCATTTACTGTATCAATCTCTGCTTCGTTTTCAGAATATGCAAAACAGTTGTTTGCGGCATGTACTGCTTCCTAATGGATTCGTCCATCGTTTTCTGTGGATTACGTGCAAACGAAAGGCAGTTTCTTTCAAGGTTTCGTACTGATACACGTGGCTAGCCGGTACTTTTCCTTTGTACAAACAACCTGTTTTTGCAAACTGCGTGGGCAGCTTACGAATGTTTCTGGCTTCTGGAAGTACTTGACTGTATCGGCGACGAAATTTTCTCTTCACTGTAAAGACAAAACGACAGTTGTTAATCTCTAAAACTCGATAGTCCTTTTATACGGGATCCGTCATTTTCACTCATGATACGAAACTTTTCAGTACCGAGCGAGGTTGCGCCGTGGTTTGCGCACTGGACTCCTATTCGGGAATACGACGGTTCAAACCCGCGTCCGGCCATCCTGGTTTAGATTTTCCGTGATTTCCCCAAATCGTCCCCATCCTTCCCCAATCCGATGGGAACGATGACCTCGTTGTAAGTTTCTTTCACAGTATCTTTCATTCTTATAGATGAATCGCAGTGCAGTAAACAGTTATAGATGTTTGTAATCGTTATATTTATTTTGAATTGCCCTGAATGTTCTTTTACGTGACACTACATATTAAACTGTTTACTTTATGACAAACAGCAAATAATGCATGATCGTTTACAGTTTCAAATCCTAATAATAGAAATACATTCCTTCAGTTACAGATTATGTTCATGAAATTGAACACAAGTAGTTAAAACAAGCCATTGACAAGTGGCACGATCTACTGACACTCTGTGCACAGATTGCACGTACCGAGATGATGAACAAAGGCACTGTTGTGAAATGAGAAAAAAATACCGACCATTCAAAAATTCAAATGGCTCTGAGCACTATGGGACTCAACTGCTGTGGTTATCAGTCCCCTAGAACTTGGAACTACTTAAACCTAACTAACCTAAGGACATCACACACATCCATGCCCGAGGCAGGATTCGAACCTGCGACCGTAGCAGTCCCACGGTTCCGGACTGCGCGCCTAGAACCGCGAGACCACCGCGGCCGGCATACCGACCATTAAGCACAAGCAATTTGTATAATTACTGGGACGTTACAAATGGAGAAATTTCGAAGAAAGTGCACATACCTAAATGGGTATTATGTCAAAAAAAAAGTGCTTTCTTCACGGTAAACACACGGTCTTTCACTGCAGATTGAAAATTGTTACCTTTCTGGCTTTGGTATGTAAGGCGTTTCAATAACATTTCCAGGAATGGTCCAACCATAGTAGTATAGACTTCTTGACGTCCTCCTAGGGTAATAACGGCACAATTGCGTAATTAATGTCACAGTCCATTATTTGAACTATCGCTCTACAATTGGTCAAGTGCTTCATCTCCAGTATCCCACTATCGACAAACGCTAACTTTTCCCAACGTGGAGGTCACTTTAGAATGATAGAAACCTAGTTATAGACGAAGTTAGAAATCGAAATAAATCGGTTATTGCCTTGTTTAAGTAACTATACCGATATTCATCTTAAGTGGTTTAGTAAAACAACAAAACTCCACGTAGGAGTATCAATAATATTTCACATATTGAGCGAATTTATGCATCCTTCTCGGTAGTACAAATAGAAGTGTACCGCTATGTTCACATGATGGTTATACATCACCACATTCCAAACGAACGATTTCCACTCCAAGTATTCGTAAAGTCTCGATCAACATTGCCGACAAGGTTTTTGCTTCGATAACTATTGTGGGAGAGTATGTGAGAAGAAAATGTTTGCTGCCGCTAGTTGCACGTTTTGTATCTGTAGCTGTACGTAGTCCACATGACGTGCCTAGCTGTACGTAGTCCACATGACGTGCCTAGCTGTACCTAGTCCACATGACGTGCCTGTCGTTTTGCTAAATTTACTGGCCTAGTTCCATGCGAGGTAAATCGACACGCTAGTAATATTCTCGTAGGTCAGTGAATGTCATCTTTTGCGAGTATAACAAAATCTTATTTAGACCATAAATTTATTTTAAAGCATCTTCAGCGGACAGGTTTTTTTTTTATTTACTGTTTCATTCCTAACGTTCTTCTGCACACAAACGTTCGATTATAGTACACTGCACGTCACCCACGACATGAAAACCGAAATATACTCCGTGTGAGAGAAGTTGTTCTGCTAAAATTGAAAATTTATGTGAAAAAGAACTGATTCCAGAAAATGCATTAAAATAAAGCGAAACATGTAAAGTCTAAATAAGACCTTTACTACACACACAAAAGAAGTTCACTACTTATATTATTTACAAAACTAAATGTTCTTGATTTACTGTATTTGCAAGTTAATGTTCCGTCGTTTCTCGGAATCATCACAAACAATGTAGCTACTTCTAGATTGCAAGATATGTACGTTAATATTCCGAGTACAAAGATAATTATTTTACTAAAATTTTAGTTGATGTTCACGAAATAACCATCTATCGTTTTATTATAGCTGTGCGAGTATACAGGATGCCCCAAAGGTCACGACGGGGTAAGAGTCAGAAACGGGGTGAATCCGGATGTAAGCAAAGGGGGTGGGGGGAAACTTTTTGGTGACCTACGAGAGCGTCCGCCATCTTGATATCCGCCATATTGGATCCAGCTCACATTTCTTGAATGGGAGGGAATAATATTACACATTCTTTACTGGCAGAATTTGACGAGAAATACAATGGCGAAGTCTGTTTTACAATACCTTTCATAGGTAAAAAGTAATGAGTCATTTGTTATAACATAATTCATTATGAATCACGACACGAATGGCGCGCAACAAATTCCAAAGCGAAGTGCACTGGAGAGAATGTGTTGCACATAGTGTCCAGGTACCTGAGACATTTCCGTATCCGTCGGTGAAGGTTTGCATGGACACGACGCAACACAGGAGGTGACAGTACTACAGGCCTCGTTAATCAATTGTTTCAGATGCTGCACATCAATAATCTTCACGGAATACGCCACGGATTTCAGGAAATCCGCAGATAGAAATCGGGGTGGGGGGGGGGGGGGGGGTTGCAGATCAGATGAACGTGGCGGCCACTCCACGGGACCACGACGCCCACTCCGACGACTGAGGAACTACATTTCAAGTCATTCCCATACACAGGCACCATAATGGAGTAGCGCCGCAGCCTGCTGACAGAACGAAGGATCTGAGCACTATGGGACTTAACATCTGAGGTCATCAGTCCCCTAGACTTAGAACTAATTAAACTTAACTAACTCAAAGACATCACACATATCCCTGCGCGAGGCAGGATTCGAACCTGCGACCGTAGCAGCAGCGCTGTTCCGAACTGAAGCGCGTAGAACTGCTCGGCCACAACGGCCTGCAAGGAAATGTCATATCCTCGTTGAGAACCATAGACATTACCACCTCATCCAGCATCTCCAGACAGATCGCAGCATTGAGGGTTCCTGTCAGAAAGTTAGGGCCAGTGAGACGCATTCCCCAAATGCCGCACAATTCCATCACTTTGCACGCCCTTGAACCTTACAGGAAGACATCCACTTGGGTTGTCTAATGACCAGTATCGCAAATTTGGCTTGTTCACCTGCCCAATGAAGTAAAAATTCGCCTCATCACTAAAGAGTATGTTGTAAGCAATATCATGATCGGTGGCGTGTTGTTAACATCCACTCACAAAACTGCATCCTCCAATCAGGTTCGTCTTCCGCCAGATGTTGTTGGAGTTGCATTTTGAATGCATGCCATTACTGTCGCTGTAGGATTCGGAGTATACTGCACCATGACTTGGGGCGGGTCGCCTTATACCTAGGACGAGACTCGTGGCCACTGCTACTGACGTTGCCGTAGTCGCAGCTTTATCAGTTGCTGAGCGGGTACGTCCAGTATGGGACTAATCTGACACATATCCCATTCCTTGACACTTTCTGATAAATTTCCTTATGGCACTTTCCGTGACGGATGCTCTGCCAGGATGTCAGTGGTTGAAGTTCCTGGTAGTTGCCGTGGAACTTCGGCCACCAGATAGCTGGACGATTTCGAGCCTCTTTTTTTTTGTCAGTGGCATGTTGTCCTACATATTAATGACACATTTGTAACGACAGGAGCAAAACGTGATCAGGTTTGAGCATGCTGTATGACGAATTACACATGTTACAACAAATCATGTGTAACTTTTTACCTATCAAAGATTGCAAAAAGGACTTCACCGCGTATTTCTCGTCAAATTCTACTCTTAAAACAGGCATCACTTGACCCCCCTTTCATTAAAGAAATGTGAGATGAATCCAATATAAGGGATACCAAGATGAGACTGCTCTCTCAGGTTACCCAAAAAGTTTCCTCCGAACCACTTCGCTTACATCTACGAGTACATCCACTCCGTTCCAGCCTCTTCCAATTTTCGTGATACGTAACCGGGTCCCGAATTTTGGGACACCCTCTATATGAAAGGATTTACTGCAGTAATAGTAGTCATCAGTCCAAAGAGTAGTTTGGTAAAGTTTCTGTGCTAATCTGTCTTGTGCATGTCTATTCATATCTGCATAGCTGCTGCACCCTACGACCATTCGAAACTGCTTACTGTTTGCAAGCCTTCGTCTCTCTATAATTTTTAACCCCCACTCTTGCCACCGTTACTAAATTAATTACCTTGATATCTCAGGTTGTAATAAACATATCTCTTCCTTTGTCAGCTTTTGCCATAAAGCTCTTTTTTCCACAGTTCGTGTCGTATATCTCTTCATAAACTATTCATCTATCCTATAAATGTGAGATGAATCCAATATAAGGGATACCAAGATGAGACTGCTCTCTCAGGTTACCCAAAAAGTTTCCTCCGAACCACTTCGCTTACATCTACGAGTACATCCACTCCGTTCCAGCCTCTTCCAATTTTCGTGATACGTAACCGGGTCCCGAATTTTGGGACACCCTCTATATGAAAGGATTTACTGCAGTAATAGTAGTCATCAGTCCAAAGAGTAGTTTGGTAAAGTTTCTGTGCTAATCTGTCTTGTGCATGTCTATTCATATCTGCATAGCTGCTGCACCCTACGACCATTCGAAACTGCTTACTGTTTGCAAGCCTTCGTCTCTCTATAATTTTTAACCCCCACTCTTGCCACCGTTACTAAATTAATTACCTTGATATCTCAGGTTGTAATAAACATATCTCTTCCTTTGTCAGCTTTTGCCATAAAGCTCTTTTTTCCACAGTTCGTGTCGTATATCTCTTCATAAACTATTCATCTATCCTATAAATGTGAGATGAATCCAATATAAGGGATACCAAGATGAGACTGCTCTCTCAGGTTACCCAAAAAGTTTCCTCCGAACCACTTCGCTTACATCTACGAGTACATCCACTCCGTTCCAGCCTCTTCCAATTTTCGTGATACGTAACCGGGTCCCGAATTTTGGGACACCCTCTATATGAAAGGATTTACTGCAGTAATAGTAGTCATCAGTCCAAAGAGTAGTTTGGTAAAGTTTCTGTGCTAATCTGTCTTGTGCATGTCTATTCATATCTGCATAGCTGCTGCACCCTACGACCATTCGAAACTGCTTACTGTTTGCAAGCCTTCGTCTCTCTATAATTTTTAACCCCCACTCTTGCCACCGTTACTAAATTAATTACCTTGATATCTCAGGTTGTAATAAACATATCTCTTCCTTTGTCAGCTTTTGCCATAAAGCTCTTTTTTCCACAGTTCGTGTCGTATATCTCTTCATAAACTATTCATCTATCCTATAAATGTGAGATGAATCCAATATAAGGGATACCAAGATGAGACTGCTCTCTCAGGTTACCCAAAAAGTTTCCTCCGAACCACTTCGCTTACATCTACGAGTACATCCACTCCGTTCCAGCCTCTTCCAATTTTCGTGATACGTAACCGGGTCCCGAATTTTGGGACACCCTCTATATGAAAGGATTTACTGCAGTAATAGTAGTCATCAGTCCAAAGAGTAGTTTGGTAAAGTTTCTGTGCTAATCTGTCTTGTGCATGTCTATTCATATCTGCATAGCTGCTGCACCCTACGACCATTCGAAACTGCTTACTGTTTGCAAGCCTTCGTCTCTCTATAATTTTTAACCCCCACTCTTGCCACCGTTACTAAATTAATTACCTTGATATCTCAGGTTGTAATAAACATATCTCTTCCTTTGTCAGCTTTTGCCATAAAGCTCTTTTTTCCACAGTTCGTGTCGTATATCTCTTCATAAACTATTCATCTATCCTTCTAAACTTCTGCATTATTCTGTAGCACCTCATTTCAAAAGCTTTTGTGTTCTTCTTGTCTTTACTACCTATCTTCCACGCTTCACATCTACATAAGGGTTCCTCTTCTCCTCTTGTGTGGCGGTTGCCAACAAAATACTTCTTTCTGGCCTTGTTTCCTCCCTTAATATCATCACATGCTTATAATCTTTTAAACTCCGTTTTCCCACGTCTCTTCGGTGATTTACGTGGGAGTCTTCATTGTTTTCATGATTCCTTTATTTAGGATCTTCTCTAGCGTTGAAACTCTGAAACGTATTCCCAAAAAGTTCATTTGCATGGCTTCAAGTATTATTGTATCTTGTTTTGTTATTGCCTAGGTTTCCACTCCGCATAAACAAATGGTTTGTATTATTGATTCATATAACCTTTTCTTATTTCTCCTCGATTTTATCTGACCAAAGGCTGGGATTCAACTTATTGATTGCTTATTGTTTTGTGTTGTCCTCTGCCTTTTTTCTTGTCTATTGGAACCCTGACCTGAGACACTTTTGAGATGCCTCAATAGTATTTCCATCTACGATAATATCATGTTGTTTACTTGTTACAGAGAGATATTTTGGTTTAGAACTATCTGTTGTTAGTTTGACCTTATTATAGGCTCCTAAGATTTTCTCCGTCATGTGTTCTAATCAGTCATAGCCATCTGCTGCCAATGTTATTTGATCATGGCGAATATTTAACTCGATAGGTAATCAACATCTATGTCTACATGTATTCCTCCACGCGTTGTCATCTGTTCTTAAGAATTTCGTTCAGATAAAATTTAAAAAGAGTAGCTGGTGTACAGCACCCTTGTCTAAGGACTTTATTTGGTCGTATTACTCGGGAGATTTCTGTTCCTATTTTAATTCTTGTCTCTAATCCATCGTAAACCTTTTCAACGGAAGATGTATTTCATGTTTTCGTGGTCGACCTCTTTATTCAGGATGTGCAATCCTCGTTTATGTAGCGTTTCTTCTACGACTTGGCCATTGCCATTAGTCCTCTGGCAGTGCCATAAGAGCGACTTTGCGTCGATGTCTGCTACTTTTAATAAACGCCTACGTCGGTCGTAGGGCTACATATAGCTATTGTGTGGGAATATTGTACATTTAGTGCGGCTGACACCTGTTTTTCCTCTTAGCAGCCTAACTCAGCTGCAGACCATGTGGCCCTAGAACACCTGCGATATCTTCATTGTCGTCCACTTCCTGGTAATAGTCGCTGTTGCTGCCTGGGTGCACTTGGATCAAAACTTTGCCAACTTTAGAGAGGAAGAAAGCTGATTCATGTTACCGACTTACAGCTGTATGAGACATACCACATCCACTCCTAATGCCTCTCATTTCCGCTGGCACCGCGTTGCTCCTCCAGATGCTGAACTGTGGAGCTTCCCTGTGACTACTTGATGCAAACGTACCGTTTCTGAGTGGATTAGGTGTAGCCAGAGTGTATTCTTCTAAGTTCCTATACCTTGTAAAAGTTTAGACCTTCCGAGCACCGGTACGAGCCTAGCACGTGAGTTCGAAGTGCGTTGATTGACAGATTTCCAGCCCTTAAAATTATCGAGATCCTCTGTTCCGTTATGGGGAAGCAGATTTTCTCCCCTTTCGGGTGGCTTATTCATGTTACTCGTCACTGTGGTAAACGTCTCGATCCTGGAATTTATATACTCTTAAGTTACTTTCTATAAGGGCCAATCAAATGTAAATGAGATAGATAAAAAAGTAAACTGTTTATTATTTCACGAGTAATCACAATAACGGTTAATACATTTATCTCACTGTGAGAGAAGATGGTCAATGCCGTCGTGGAAAAATGTTTGCGGTTGCCTACAGTTCCATGCTCGTACCCAGGGGTGCACCTCTTCGTCCGAAGCAAATCGACGACCACGAATGCCTTTCTTCAGGACTCTGGGCACCAAAAATATAGAAATCGCATGAGATGAGAACTGCAAGGAGGAAATGTAAGGGCTTCCCAGCAAAACTTCTGCAGCGTAGTCGAAACAACCTTGGCATCGTGTGGGCGGGCATTCTCCTGTGATAGAATGATGTCGTCCGTTTTTTACGTATGTCTACGGGGACAGTCGCACTATGTATGTGTCCGTCCCAGTGAACATGCCTGCAAAGAGCGACCTCATTGTCCAATTTGACGCCACCAACTTGGTGTCAAGCTTTTTTGAACTCACTGTCCGCTACGTCAGGAGAGGCAACGCTTCGATATAAGGACGAGCTGTGGACAGCCAATGTAAAACGAGAAATGTTCGTTCATGTGATCATCCATGCACTAAGTACTTGATAACAACGCAATGGGTTCAAAATGGTTCAAATGGCTCTGAGCACTATGGGACTCAACTGCTGTGGTCATCAGTCCCCTAGAACTTAGAACTACTTAAACCTAACTAACCTAAGGACAGAACACACACCCATGCCCGAGGCAGGATTCGAACCTGCGACCGTAGCAGCAGCGCGGCTCCGGACTCGAGCGCCTAGAACCGCACGGCCACCGCGGCCGGCAACGCAATAGGCAATGCAATAGGTGGAATTAAGCAGTTCTGCAGCTCATTACATTTTCCACAAGAGCCAGTTAAGCAAAAATATTGCAGCTTTCCTGAACCCATGGAACTCCATGCCTGAGATGTGTATTGTAGTCAGGCTGCCTCTACACACGTCTGTACCGATCGTCACGCGTCAGGAAAGTCGTGCGGAATTAATCCAGAATCCATTCCAGGTTTTCCTTGTTCATCTTCTTCTTGCGCCAGGGTACTGGGGTCTTGTACTGTTCTCTGTAATGGGCACACAGAGGCGAAACTGATAGCGTGGGGAAGAAACATACACTATGCAAGTTATTTGGGTGGTGTAAAATTATTTGTGAGGATTTTACTTCATAATGGAAATGTGTGACGAAGTTGTGTGCTGGACAGTTTTTGATCGACAGTACCGTTGTCGCCCTACGACGGGCGTTCAGTAATGCAACACATTTTTTTCTGAAAGTGGGTTAATTTTTTTCAAAATTCCATTACACTATATATTATTCCCCACTCTTCTGGCTGCAAAACCCTGTTTTTCAGCATAATCTCCGTTCATTGCGATGGCGTTTCGTCATCTTACTGGGAGGACCGGTATGCCCGTATGGCACCACTCTACTGGTCGACGTCAGAGCCACGTCTTGCTGCATCAGTAACCACGTCGTCATCCGCGTACTGCTTCTCGTGGAGTGCATCCGTCATTGGGCCAAATAGATGGAAGTCGGGAGCTGCGAGGTCCGAGTTGTAGGGTGGATGAGGAAGAACAGTCTAGGAAGTTTTGGGAGCACCTCTTGGATGCGAAAACTTGTGTAAGGCCATGCGTAGTTATCGAGAAGGAGAAGTTTGTTTGCATTTTTTGGCAACGAACACGCTGAAGTTGTTTCTTAAATTTCCTGAGGTAGCGCAATACACTTTAGAGCTGATCGTCGACATCAAACAGAATAACCCCTTTGGAGTCCCAGAAGTCTGTTGCCGTGACTTCGCTGGCTGGGGACCGACTTGGAACTTTTTCTTCGGAGGACAGGTGATGGGGCGCCACTGCGTTGGTTTGCCGTTTGGTAGGTTAGATCAGTTTTTCGTTCCATAGATCCGTGCCGAAGAGATGGATCCTCGTGGATGTGGAACATGTCGAATTTTTTTTAAGCTGAAATAACAATACTAATAGTATGAATACATACAATACATCATTTGTTTCTGTTAAAAAATTCGTCAATGGAGTAGAAAGAGTTGGCCACTTGTCTTTCAGGCTCCTTTTAAACTGATCTTTATTTGTAACTAAATGTTCACGAGGGTACCCCTGCGAGAGTCACTAGAATTGATTAGTCAGAAGTTTGACGAGAAGACCACTGAACTTTTTAGGCATGTCTTGACTTCCAAGTATTTTCTTTTTAATGGAGAATACTACGAACAGACGGAGGGAGTCGCCATGGGTAGCCCACTCTCACCGGTGGTAGCGAATTTGTACATGGAGAACTTCGAGGAGGAAGCCCTGTCGTCATCCGAATGGAAACCTACTTGCTTTTTCCGTTACGTGGACGACACTTTCGTCATCTGGCCACATGGTATGGATAAACTCCTTGACTTCCTTACACATCTAAACTCCATACACCCCAACATCAAATTCACTATGGAGACTGAAACGGAGGGTAAACTACCTTTCCTTGACGTCTTGGTCAAGAGAAGGCCTGATGGCACCCTAGGTCATGGGGTGTTTCGGAAGACAACGCACACTGATCTGTATTTGCACGCAGACAGCTGCCACCACCCTTCACAGAGGAATGGGGTACTTAAAACTCTAGTACATAGGGCGCGCACTATCTCTGACGCAGAGAGTCTACCCCAGGAATTGGAACATCTGAGAACTGTATTTCGAAAAAATGGGTACTCAGAGTGGCAGATTCAACGTGCTCTCCGCCCAACCACTACAGCACAACCTGTGGATATGGATGAAGTCACGAGGGAGGAGGTAGGCACTGCGTTTATCCCATATACAGGCGCACTCTCGGGAAAGATCGCCCGCATTTTCAAGAAACACCGGGTCGGAACGGTGTTTTGTCCTCCGAATAAAACTCGTGCACTGGTGGGGAGCGCCAAAGATGACCTCGGTTTGAGGAAGGCCGGCGTGTACCAGATTCCGTGTCAATGTGGCAAGTCGTATATTGGTCAGACGATGCGTACCGTCGAGGATCGATGCCGTGAACACCAGAGGCACACTCGACTGATGTATCCGAGCAAGTCGGCGGTCGCTGAACATTGTTTGTCGGAAAATCACGCTATGGAGTATGAACGCACGAGGATTCTGGTACAGACGTCGAGATACTGGGACAGCGTTGTTAGAGAGGCCATCGAAATTCGCACCAATGACGACCTCATAAATCGTGACTGTGGCTATAATCTTAGCAAGGCTTGGGAACCAGCGATTGGGTTAATCAAGAGTAAATCGAGCAAATGTATAGTTGTGACGACCACGGCGGACGGAGCCATCACACCGACGTCATCTCAGACGCCGTCGCAATCTGTTCCACCGCGCGACCGTGGCGCGGGGCGCGGACGGCGGAGTGAGCGCGCCGCGGGCGGAGGGTATTTAAATCCGCCGCCGCCGCGACCGAACCCAGTTCCACCTGAGCAGCCATAGTGTACGGATCTCCGTGCCGGCACGTTCACAGGAGCTCAGTCCGTCAGTTCACCTGATGATGGCGACATGTATGATCGCCGAAATATTGTGCCCGTTGGACACTGTAGACCGGCAGTACACCCGTGGATATTTTGATTATCAAATACGCCGGGAGAAACTCAAGAATTAAATGTTTTATGTTTGCTGGCAAATTATTGAAGATGAGTGTTCCTGAGTAGTGGACTCCTTTTTGAACTAAAGTAAGTGCTTTTAAGTCCTTGTGCAGATCATTTTTGTTCCTAGTATTGTATGTATGAACTGAGCTGTTTGTTGGAAAAAGATATATATTCTTTAGGACGAATTTCATTAAGGAGTAAATATACTGAGAGGCAGTAGTTAGTATACCCAGTTCTTTGAAGAGGTTTCTACAAGACGTCCGTGAATTTACTCCACAAATAATATTACACGCTTTTGGACTCCAAAAACGTTTGTTTGACTTGAAGAGTTATCCCAAAATATTATACCATATGACATTATGGAATGAAAGTAGGCAAAGTATGCAAGCTTTTTCATTTTTATGTCGCCTATGTCTGCTAACACTCGAATTGCAAATACAGATTTGTTAAGGCGTTTCTGCAGTTCTGTGGTGTGCTTCTCCCAACTGAATTATTATCAAGTTGTAATCCCAGGAATTTAAGACTGTCAACCTCTTCTATCTGCTTTTCTTCATACTTCATGCATATGCTGGGTGGAAACCTCTTACAGGTTCTGAATTGCATATAGTGAGTCTTTTTGAAGTTAAGTGTCAGTGAGTTGGCTTTAAACCATTTATTAATATCCATGAAAATATCATTAGTGGATCTTTCTAGAACTACACTCGACGTACTATTTATTGCAATACTCGTGTCATCTGCAAACAAAACGAACTCTGCTTCTGGCAGTGTAACTGATGAGAGATCATTAATGTACACAAGAAAAAGCAATGGCCCTAAGACGGATCCTTGTGGGACACCACATGTAATTTCTTCCCATTCTGATGATGACTGATGACTTAATTCACTAGTCCCTTGCACTGACACCCTTTGTTTCCTGTTAGCGAGGTATGACATGAACCATTTTGCACCACTGCCCGTGACACCATAGAATTCTAATTTATTTAAAAGGATGTTGTGGTTCACACAATCAAATGCCTTTGACAAATCACAGAAAATCCCTGCTGCTTGTAATTTGTTATTTAATGAATTAAGTACATTTTCACTGTAGGTGTAAATAACCTTCTCGATATCAGAACCCTTCAGAAATCCAAACTGTGTTCTTGATAATATGTTATTTGTGGTCCGATGGTTGAGAAGCTGCCTGTACATTACTTTTTCTAAAATTTTTGAGAATGCTGGCAAAAGTGAAATCGGTCTGTAGTTTGATGGTATCTCTTTATCCCCTTTCTTGAATAGAGGCTTAACATCTGCATATTTTAGCCACTCAGGAAATGTCCCAGTTGTAATTGACTGGTTACACAAGTAACTTAGAAACTTGGTTTCCGATTCGAAGCGATTAATCCACGTTTCATCGCCTGTGATGATGTTCGATAAAAAATTGTCGCGATCCGCCTCGTGACGCGCAATCAATTCCGCGCAGACGGTCCTGCGTTGCTGTTTATGGTCTTCTGTGACGCGGCGAGAAACCCGGCGGGCACGCACCTTTGAGTACCCCCAGCTGGCCGACGAGTGTCTCACCGCTACCAACAGAGACGTTCAGTTCAGCAGCGAGATATCTGATTGTGGTCCGTCGATCATCTCGAATGTGTTCGCACGTTCCAGCATTGCAGGAGTCACAGCTGTGTGCGGCCGGCCAGCGCGCTGGAGATCGGACAAGTTTGCGCGACCTCGTTGCCATGGTGACAGACGCCTCGTCCAGGAAATCACCGCGCTTTTTTCACTACCGGGTCTCCGTAGACATTCTGTCAGCACCTATAAATATCTGCGATGATGTGGTGTCCCGCTAAAAGAAACTCAGTAACAGCTGTCTTCGTGGAACGCACCTCCGTTACAGACGCCATTTTGAAGGCTACGCCCCTTACAGGAACTTTGTGAAACTGTAGGGGCTGAAGCGGGAATATTCCAAGATATTCCACAACAAATGTTGCATTTTTGCAGCCGAAACTGGCCGAGAAAAAAACTTGTTGCACGACTCCTACTTTCCACCAATCTCCATGTCTTCAAAATTCTTATCACGGAGCCTCCCGATCATGCTGGGAACAGACATCTGCTGTAGAAAGGGTATCAAATGCTGTAAAGTACGTCGTAACTACGACGTTAGCGCCGTTGTACACCCTTTTTAGCAGAGCACGCCGTTCTTGAATTTTAAATACTATTATTACCACTAGATTATTGTAAACATTATTAACTTTTTTTTTACCTCTTATGGAACCACAGAAGGTGCAGTCTATGACATGGAACAAACGCACAAGATCAGTTGACCTGAAGTCTCTAGTCACGGTAGGGTGAGGGGGGGGGGGCGTAAGAGTAGCCAGTTGTTTCGGTTCAACCGTTGTAGCTTGTAGTGAATCACGATGTCGCAGTTTGTATATTCATGCAGTCTGCCTTGCAGAAGCAACCAAAATCAAAATTTGTTGATGAGTTGTTGCAAACTGTAGTCAGCGAAACTGTTTCCTAGACCACTACTTCTCTCTCCCTCTCCCCCTCCCACCCCCACCCCATCCTGCCCGCCCCCCCCCCCTCTTCTCTCTCTCTCTCTCTTTCTGTGTGTGTGTGTGTGTGTGTGTGTGTGTGTGTTCTCTCTCTCTCTCTCTCTCTCTCACTCACTCTGTCTCTGTTTTTCCTACCCATTGTCCCGTTGTAATGGCCCACTATTTCTTCGTTTGCCATATTTACTTTTTAACTCTGTGGCCAGATGCCACTTGTGTCGCCAAAGCCGCCAGTTAACATAAGGGAGGGTTGTCGGGTGCCGTATCTGTTTGTGAATGATGTAAACTTCTGCGTGTTACCGTATTTTAACTGTTCGTGTGTCGTTTTCTGAGGCAGAGCTAGGGTATTTGCGTAGACGAGCGTGAGAAACGGTTTGAAACTATCTCAACTGGCTGGTATACCAGACCAACGACCGTTAATCCGCCGTGCACGTCTGGCTCAACTCTGTTTCGCGTGCTAGCGAAAGTAGTAAGGACATGTGGGGAAGTCAAACAGCTTAGTAGGCTACGTTTTGCATCAGTATACTCACTGTCTGCATCACAGAGTTTTGCTATTTAGCAAGTTGACAGCAAGGCAACAGAGAAGTCAGCACTATCGCCGAAGTCGTGCATAATTGTTAACTTGTTCCTCATGCCTGATAACACTTCAAACAATCTTATCAACATGGCATCCTTCTATTGCATTCCGTCCAGTAATTGCTTTGTGACTGTAGATTCATCGGGTTTATACCTATCTATTCACTCCGATAAACGGAAATACAAGGTAGTACAACAGTTACCGAAATATACGAATATTAATTAAAATAATGTTTATTACCTACGAATGTAGTGTTGTGGACATGTTGGGAATGTGGATCTCACGGGGAGCGTGCAAGGGATAAGTCCCTGCAGACGCACTATCCTCTGTGCCCGCGGTGGCTCAGATGGATAGAGCGTCTGCCATGTAAGCAGGAGATCCCGGGTTCGAGTCCCGGTCGGGGCACACATTTTCAACATGTCCCCAACGAAGTGTATCAACGCCTGCTTGCAGCTAGGGTGTTTATTTAATTATCATTTCTAAAAATTTCGTTTGCTGTTCCACTCGCTAACAGGGTGAGGGAAAAATGAGTGTCTGTATGCCTCCGTATGACTCCTCATTTCCCGTATCTTTTCGTCGTGATCCTTCCGCGAAATGTGTATTGGCGACAGTAGTATCGTTCTGCAATCAGCTGCAAACGCCGGTTCTCTAAATTTTCTCGGTAGTGTTCCTCGAAAATAACGCCGCCTTCCCTCCAGGGATTCCCATTCGAGCTCACGAAACACGTCCGTAATACTAGCGTGTTGTTCGAACCTACCGGTAACAACTCTAGCAGTCCGCCTCTGAATTGCTTCGACCTGGTGAGGATCCCAAACACTCGAGCAGTACTCCAGAATAGGTCGCACTAGCATCGTATATGCGGTATTCTTTACAGATGAATGACACTGTCCCAAGATTCTAACAACGAACCGAATTCGACCATTCACCTACCCTACCACAGTTCTCACATGTTATCACTTTGCCATCTTATGCCCAGATATTTAAACGACGTGACTGTGTTAAGCTGGACACTACAAATGCAGTATCCGAACATTACGGGTTTGTTTTTCCCGATCATCCGCATAAACTACAATTTTTATAGCTCTAGAGCTAGCTACCATTCGCCACACCAACTAGATATTTTGTCTAAGTCGTACTTTTACATCTGACGATTTCGACCGGTCAGGGACGACACGTTTAGTTGTTTTTGTGTCTGGTTGCAGATGTGTCGAGCTTCCAGGCGTTCTTCAACTTCAGCGAGATGCGGGCGCTGCTGGACAGCTTCTGCGTGTACCACGTGAACGCGCCGGGCCAGGAGGAGGGCGCCGCCACGCTGGCCGAGGAGTGAGTAGGCAGGCCGCAGCCGCAGCGTAGCAGAGCGCCCCAGCCTGCCCTTCCGTTAGACTATCAAGCTGCGGCCTAAAGCAGACCCCTCCCCCACGTTGTCTGTGATGTATTATTATTTAAAATGTGGCACAAGGACACACGTATAGGATGAAACTTCCCACCAGCAGATTTAAGCTGCATTTCGGACTCGAACTCGGGACCTCTGCATTTCGCGAGCACTCGTTCCACCGACTGAGATGTCCAAGCTCGGTGGAGTGATTCACGAGGAAGCTTTGTGTGCATAATTTACAAATATTTCGTGTCAATTAGCAGAGCTATGATACAATGAAGTCCTGTTCCTGTGAAAACGGTGCCTTTGTCATCTAGCCGTGATAGGCATATGGCCGCCCAGCTAACGTGCTGACAGTCTGTGCCAACGACACGAACAGCATCTGTAATGTTTCAAAGCAAAGTAATGCTCGTAACTGATGCAGGATTGTACTTCTATTATTTGGGATAATGTTCCGATATCCCATAAAAGATCCACTGAAGCGTTCCACAGAACAACTCGAAATTTTCGTAACAACAGTAGTCCTACTGCCAGCTGTACCATTTTCTTCTCTGGAGACTTCTGTCAAATCTTACCATTAATTGCAACAGGGACGATAACAGACTAAGTGAATGCATTTTCAGTTGCCAGTTAGTATGAAATGTTAATGTAACTCCAAAATTGGGAAAAATGAAAAATTACTATAGCAAATGTCATCTTACACAAAAAATGTAAACTTAACTTTTAATTAGAACATTCTCTATTTTTGTGCCACAGCTGATACTTGAACCAGGCTCTCCTTGCCTAGAAGACAGGTGTGCTAGCTATTACACCACTATAGCAGTATAGGTAATACCCCTGCACAAACTACGTTAGTCTAATTCCCTCCCTAACACAAACTTCACGTCTTCAGCTTATTTTTCCCTTCTTCAATCGTCGCTATTGCCGAGGGACAGCATTGGACTAAGGTAGTCTGTGCAGCTATGTCACCTATACCGCTACTGCGGTGTAATGGCTAGCACACCTGCATGGTAAGTAAAGAGAGCGGGGTGCAAGTCCCAGCCGTGGCACAAAATTTTAATTCATTTCTTCAGCTTCTATCATTATCTTACATACATTGAGACTCAAATGTCCCAAGGAAAATTTAATTATATCAGATGTATAAACCATTCTCGAAAGTGTAGGAAATCCTGGGACTGATATCATGCCGATATCGATATATCATGCCGATATCGATAAAAAGCAAAAATCGCCCGGATTCTTGATTCCCAGGATTCTCTTACAACTACTCGTCACAGTAGGCAAAGACCCCGAGTTCGAGTCTCGATCCAGCACATAGTTTTGATCTGCCAGGAAGTTTCACTCTTCACAGTACTCGACTGTACCTGTTTGTCAGTATATGAGGTCTACCTGGACTTTGTATTCAGCTGTGGTTGTTCCTTCCCGTTTCCACTTCACATCATTTAAAGCCGACTTGGGCAGATTTAAAGTGGTTGAATTGTTCCCAATGGATTTGTTACTCCACCCATTTGTTACGACATCCAGCAACTAGTATACATTCGAAGTCACTGAGTTCTCTTGACTGACCCACGTTGCTAATGACAACAAAATACTCCGTGTCTCTTTATATACCGGTGGGTCTGCCTCTCGTGATACCTAGTGGTCAGTTTAGTATTATATGGGGATATCCACACACTTCTGATTGGATAGTGTACACTGTTGGACATTAGAACTGCAACACCATGAACGATAGAAAATACGAAATTGTATTTACTGTGCTAAAACAATATAGTGGGAAGGATGCACTTACAAATTAGTATGTGGTTTAAGGGTGTACGAGGTGCGAAATTTAGTACGCAGTGCTGTCACCTATGGCAACGATAACAGCTCTAACCCGGCTGGGCATTGAGTCGAATTGAAGGTAGGTGATGGTTACTGGTACGTAATTCCAGGCTGCTTCAACTTCTCACAAGGAGTTCATTAATGATAGTGGCTGGCATGTGGAGACATGCCATTCTCTCGGCAACCAATGGTCAAATGTTTTCAATGAGTCGATGATCTGGAGAACATGCTGGCCAGGGGTCAACATGTCAGGACAACATGAATAACGCACTGATGAGCCAAAACATTATGACCGCCTGCTTAATAGTTTGTTTGTCTGCCTTTGGAACGAAATACATGATCTTCTGCGTATCAGGGATCCAACAGCATGTTGGTAGGTTTGCGGAGTTATGTGGCGTTAGATGTCTACGCACAGGTCACGTATTGTGCGTAAATGACAGGCCGCTGATTTTCGTATACGAAAGGTAATTTCACGGAGACCTCGAAGAACGCCACTGACCTTAAAACGTCGGAAATTTAACGACTTCTGTCCAAATTACCGCTCATATGATCCAGAAGTAATCGTGTTGTGTACCCAATGACTCTCCAGGTACTGGGCCCGTACGACGATAACGAAAATGTAGTTATGTTCGGTCTCGTTCACATGCCGATACGTCCGTCGTCATACTTGACCCTGAACTGTTACTCGTCTGAAGAGACAACGTGTTGTCGTTGGGCATACCTCTGTCGGCTCGCCTCTCTCTGCTGCCGCCACAAGGTAAGGTGCAAAAATAATAGCCGTGCTGATAGTCTCGCGTGTTCCAGATGTTTCGCCCTCGCCGTGTGGATACTTGTCATCCTGCAAAGATTCAAGATACGTCACGTAGCCATTCGTTCCTGCACAGCCGAGCCAATAATGTCTGTTCTCGCGGACACTGTTCGCGCGGGGTCGGTGAGATGCTGCGTCACATTTCCATCATATTACGCCTGCCGCCTAATGGTGAGTGGCGGAGGGTGCATCTGATACCGCTTACTGATCCTTTCCTTCCCAGTTCGACTCGCGAATGGCACGTGGAAAGAGTGGTTATTGCTAAGCCCCGTAGTAACTATTAATTTCTCGAATTTTCTCGTCGTGGTCGTTTCGTGGAGTGCATGTGGGAGGAAGTAATATGTTATCCGACTCTTTGCGGAAAGTATTCACTCGAAATTTCAGTAGTAGATATCTCCGTTATGCACAACGCTTCACGTGTAACGTCTGCCACTGGAGTTTGTTGAGCATCTCTGTAACGCTTTCGAGCCCACTAAGTAAACTTGTGACGAAACGCGCTGCCCTCCGTTGGATCTTCTATCAGTCCTACCTGGTAGGATCCCAGACTGATGAACAGCACTCAAGAATCGGTCGAACAAGCGCCTTGTAAGCCACTTCCTTCGTGCATGAACTACACTTCCGTAAGATTCTTCCTATGAATCTCAGTGTGGCATCATCTTTCCTTACGTGATCATTCCACTTTAATGTCGCTCTGGATAGTTACTCCTGGACATTTTACGGCAGGTACTGTTCCTAGCAACTTGTCATCAGTGGTGTAGTTGTACAATAGTGGATTTCTTTTCCTATGTGTGCACAGTATGTTACATTCATTTACGTTCAGGGTCATTGTAAGTAGCAGATTTCCCTCGGAATTTGTTTATCCTCTGGCACGTGTTTCCCTTTATAATAATTAGATTTGCTGCCATAGTAGCGACAGCTTCTAGGCATTCTACCAGTATAAAACAGTTCGAAGTTTCAAAAACACACCTCGTCTTCACAAACGACTTACTCATTGAAACAGCTGATTGTGTTCCCCCAGTTCTGCGGTAAGGCGTTTATTTATCACGAATACTGTGACTGTAGTGTTTTCCAGCAGGAAATGTGTTACATATCAACCCTTGAAACGCCGAAGTAGTATTAAGCAATACATTTGACGTGCAAAGTGTCTGTTACACGAATACTGCACTATAGTAACTGCTGTATGTATCTGCAAGAAGAGGTAGCACACCTAGCCTTGCACAAGAGGACAGACAGTGCACTGCTCCCTGTGCTTCCCCGTCAACAGAACATTCTTTGTTGTCGCTGTTCCAAATTTTTGTTCTTAATTGTAGTTAAAGTAGCTGTTCCATTATTTATAGCTTACAACCTGTATGCATACACGCCAGAAGATGAAGTCAATAGTCCCGAAATTTGTCACCATGTATTAAATGGAATGTAACGCGAAAACAAGGTAACTGGCTGCTGTAGAATACAAATGAATAAAGCTGGTGAAATATCATAAATTGAACTATGTGTTTGTGACTGAAGGGTGTGAGCTAGACAAGCGACCGGTACCAATCGGTAGAATTATAACTGAGAAAGCCATTCCATATTGACCATCGTTATGCGATTTCTTCAGTGACGCCGCGCCAAGTCTGCGTTCTTTCTGGCGACCTTGCTGCGGAGCAGGCAGTGACCTTCTTCTTCAACTCCCCCGCGCCCCCCACCCTCCCCTGCGCCACCGCCTCCCACAACTAGTTTACGAAGGAGAAAAACTCCCATAGATATCCGGTTCAAAAATTGTTGGGAAAACAAGTTACAGGGCGAGCTCCACTAAACCTGTAATGTTCTAGACTAATAAGTTGCCCGTATCCACAGTTACTACTAAACTGACATTGCGGTTACTGGTAGTCTGTGAGTAGTGAGAGAAATAATAATAATAATAAAGGGGCGTTTGCCTATCGCCCATACGTCTTTATTTTTCGCTGACTCGACTTTCCAAATTACACCACTGCTCATCTTCAGGAGCGAAACTGCAGTAAGATAATATTAGTCATATTTTCATCATGTAGTATTTCTCAGTCAGTATAACTTCGATAATCACTAATAGTCATCAAAACACCGAGGAGAAATTGGTCTTCTTTATTCGTTTCTGCCTGTTGGAGACTATGATATTCCTGCCGTTTGGTAACCTCGTGCCTACGGCATTTGTTCCCGATATTGTTCTTTCTTCAACTCTGACCACGTTTCTCCGTTTTTTATTCATTTATTTTTAACTGGAAACCTGGGCATTGTAGCTGTTCCGCAGTGAGTGATCCACTTTCTTGGGTGCCCTCATGTTTGATCCTCATCTGTCGTATGTCTGTTTCTACTTTGTTAAAACAAGTTCCCGTCGTTTTCTTATCCAGGCAGCTAGTAAAAGCCTGTTACGATAGTGGTAATGCATTCATTGGAGCCACGTATCCATTTAAGACTGCAGGCCTCGTGCGCAGCGTGTCCACTGTCTTTTGGATACATGTGTAGCTCATGACTGTCTTCTGTACCGAGCAGTGCTTTCATGTGGAGCCATGATTTTCTTGACAATCCTTTTTCCTTTGTTGTGCATGAAAACGATACTCATAACGGTTCTGTTCTCGGATTTAACGTTGTAAAATATCTTAACTGGAGTATTCGCATAATTATTCATATTTAAGAGATGTGGAAAAATATTGTAAGCGATCCACTTTTACTACAATTGGACGCGGACTCGCCTAATACAATGCTTTTGCTGACAGTTTTCGTATTAGGTATCACAATTCCTCGTCAACGTATAAATCTTTGTGATTCATTAATCTGAGATAGCAAAAAATTGCTGTACGATAATGCAGTACGATGCAGCAGCCTAGCTGCTGTTTTTAGTTTTATTGTAGTCTTTGACTCTGTTCGTTGTGGTTATACTCCAAAAAAGACATTGGCGCATTTTGATCGAATCGGTCACTTTTTTTTTTTATCAAAATATGCATGCGACTGGTACAGTACACGGTCATACTCGAACCTGACAGTCGAGAGATTTCTGTGGCTGTATACCTTGTTAAAATTATTATCAAATCGGTACAATGCTACGTATCCATCGAAATCTGCCCACGCCCCACTTTGCAGTAAGTACAGGGGATGGACAAAAATATGGAAACACAAAACACTCCGTGCATAATACGGTGTAGGAAAACCATTGGCTTTCAAAAAAGCTTCCAGTCGTCTCGGAATGGATAAATACGGGTCCTCTGTGGTTTTCAAGGGAATCTTATACCATTCTTCTTGCCAAATACTGGCAACTTCAGGTAACGGTGGTTGAAGTGGATAGCGATACGCATCGCTCTCTGCAAAGTAGACTACAAAAGCTCAATAATAATGAGATGCGATGAGAGTGGTAGCCAGGCGAGAAGCGACAGTTCATCGTGATGCTCACGAAGCCAGTACTGGGCGATGGGAGCTGGGTGGAGAGCGGCCCAACCGTCACGGAACAGAGCATCACCATAGGGCAGCAAACATTGTACCATAGGACGGACCTGATTAGCCGAAATGGCCACGTAATCCTTGGCAGTAATGCAGTTTTGCAGAGTAACCAGAGGGCCCAAGAAATACCACGATAAGGTTGCCCACAATATCACCGAAATCTTGCCATATTTCCCTCTTGGCACGCAACTCGGCCAGAAGTTGGAACCAGTGTGAAACAAGACTTATCCGACCAAATGGCATTCTGTCATTGCTCCATAGCGAAGATGTTATGGCCTCCTCACCACGTTTTCATGTCGTAGGCATTTGTATCACTGATGAATGGGTTTGGAATTCCAGCTCGCCATGCATTTCCGTGCTTATGAAGTTCTTTTCGTGTTTCGGTGCTGTCAGAGCTCCCGAGTCCGACGATACACCACAGTTCTTCAGTGAGTTTTGCGACTGTCATCCTCTTATTTCTCGTCACAGTTCTCCTCAGTGACCGTCCGCCACACACTCAACACACACTTTTGTCTGTGTTGTGACTTAGCAGATGATGTTTTTCCGCTTTCTCTGTATGCGGTATACATCTTCGGTAAGTTGTCTCTTTGAAACAAGCCCGCCGCTCGTGGTCTAGTGGGCTCCGGGTTCGATTCCAGGCTGGGTTGAGGATTTTCTCTGCCCGGGGTCTGGGTATTTGTGTTGTCTTCATCATCCTCATTCGTGACAGTGGGTAGATTGAACTGTGTAAAAAGAAACTGGACTGTGTAAGAATTGGAACTTTGTACGGGCGATGATGACCGCGCAGTTGAGCACCACACAAACCAATCATCATCATCTTTGAAGCAACAAACGGTTCGGCTATCTTGGTTACGCATGCACTTCTATATGAGCAGCAACAATTCGTTAACTTTCGAATTCCTTTAGCTCATAATGCACACAGAACAGTTTTGACCACCACCGATACTTGCAACATTGCACAGGAGCCGTTCGTGGTTAAATACAACGCAACCTATGGACTTGACTAGAATCTGCATTATGTTCAAGCATGAATTTCTCGCGGTGTTTCGATATTTTTGTCCAGTTCTTGTATGTTGCATGTACTGCCCAAGCTTAGTCGCCAATTACGACTGACCGCGCTGACAATCAACACGGATCCCTCGAAGTACAGCTGGCTGAGTCAAAAAGCAAGTAGACAATGCAGGCTTCCGCACTCATGGTCGATGAGACAGTACAGGCATAAAATTACGATGTTCAGTCAGAAGAGTGAAGGGGTTAATTTTTTAAAAACAAGAAAATGAAGGTGGCTGTATGTACAGAGCTCCATTATAACAAGAGTATTAATAATGGAGTTTTCGATTTAAAAAAAGCACAAATATGTCAATCGTCTCAGTGGGGCAAAACTTTTTTGAGCAGTTATTACTTTTTAGCTGTCTTTATGTAAAAATTAGAGGAATTAAGACGCACAAGCACTTGTTCTTTCTGCATAGTATTGCCATTTTGTCTTCAGCCTAAAGAGTGGTTCGATACAGCTGTGTACACAGTGTATCTTGTGCAAGTTTCTTCAGCTCTACGTGACTACTCCACCTAACATCCATTTAAAACTGCTTTACGTGGTCAGTCCATGGTTTCCATTTTGGATTTTACTCCACACACTTTCTTCCACTACCAAACTGACGATTCTTCGATTTCTCAGGGTGTGGCATGTCAGTCTCTCTTCTTTTAGTCAGCGTTATTTGTTACTTCTTGATAATTTATCCGATCTACCCTCTAATTTTCTGCATTCGTCTGTAGCACCACATTTCAGAAGCTCCTAGTTTCTTCTTGTTTGAACTGTTTATTGTCCACTTTCGCATCGATTCAACTCTATACCCTAAAGAAATACCTTCAGAAAGTAATTTCTAACACTTCAATTTATATTGAAAGTAGCGCCTCACGACGTACAGGTATCTACGACCGGATGATTTGTCTGTCGTAGAGATAATAAATTATAAGCACAAATATTCCTCGCAAATCATCCTACCTATTAGTGAAAACTGTATGAAAATCCCAAACGTGTTCTTGAGATTATCTTTCACATACAGAAAGAAAAATGCGGCAAGAGACTTTAATTTATGATATGCAGTATTATTAGTAAATTTCCCTTTTTCAGGTACACATTCATGTTAGAGTCCTCCGCACTTTATATCCTGTCTACTTCATCCATCGTCAGTTATTTTGCTGCCCTAATTGTGAAGCACATCTATTTACCATTCGCGATTGTTATCGGAGAGCGAACCATTTTTCTTGGTTAACTCATATAGACTAATCGCAGTTGACGTCACCCGATAGAAAATGGACAAAAAGATACCGGGACATTATACAGCTTCCACCAAATACTATAAGAAGGCTTTCATAGCTCAGATGTAAGTGTAAGAAATGTTTAACTACGGGATTTGCACAGAGTGGTCCGTACGCGGAAGCACCTTCCACGACTTTTCAAGCTGTCCCAAAAACATACAGCTGCAGTCTTTCCGCGCGAGGCCGATGGTGGCGTTTCGTTCAACGGATACTGTAATCATTTGTGCTCATCACATGGTCTGCAATTCAATTTAATGCGCTATGCGGCTGGACACTTCGCATCCTGCCATTGCTGGCGCCATGCCGAGAAGGCAGAATCTGCTGTGGTATCTCGCGAGATTTAATGGTGACGACTACATCCATTTCTGAAAACTCGACCCGTTTGAGATAGTATTTAAAGAGCCAACCGAGGTAGATGTAGAGTTGTAGACATTCATGCTAATCAACTGCTTGGAGGAACACACATATGGATGAGCTGCTTGTAGTGGTTAATAAAAAAAAAAGAAAAATAAGAGAGAAGAAAAGAAAAAGTTTGAAAATGTGGGAAGAAATCGTAAGTGAAAATGGGTTTTTTAAAATCGTTCATGACCGTGAAAAAGGGAAAGAATGAAAAGCAAATCGGACTTTGTGTTACAGAAAAGCTATCGTTGGGGTGGTCCTTTTGGCGTTTTTGAGCAAAAGTTAAACCAATTTCCACTACAAAACTTACTGAAAAGAAACAGAGAATAACAAAATGTAACTGACATGGGGAAGTGGCGTAGATAAATCATCCTTTACCAGGTTAACTTGTCTTCTTTCGTGCGGCGTCCAGGTCTTCAAAAATCTCCTTCATTTCTGTGTGAAAAGTCGGCTCGGAAATCTTACAATAAGTTTCATTGTCCAGGAATTTCTAATGCTTCTCTCCATCCTCCGAATTTCATAACAACTTCCACAATGTCTACACATTAATAAGTTTATTCGTCTTAATCAGATCACGTCTGCCTTAAGCTTCGGCTATCAAGAGACAATTGAAACGGATAGAAAACAAAAAAAAAGAGTTACAATTTTAGTAGTTTCTCTGCCGTCGAGCGCTCATACCGCTGCGACCACAGTCTAACATAGACTGTGGCTGCGACGGGATATTTTTTATCTGAGGGAACGAGTGTAGCGCGGCGAAATTCAAAGTCCCGCTACATGCTCATCAACCCGCAATGTCTACGACATTGTAAGTCAAAGTCTCCTACTGTCTGGACCAGACTCCAGCGCATGATCGAGTCATAGAAAGACAGACTGACTGCGAAAAGATTACTCACTTGTAGTGTCTGGTAGCACGTGACTAAGATGTGAACTTGTCACGTTGATCCTACAGGGGTTGGATAAAAATATAGAGACAGCGAGAAACACTTGCTTGAACATAATAGCACATAATAGCAGATGCTAGCCAAGCCTGCAGGTTATGCTGTTGTATTTGACCATGAACGGCACCTGTGCAGTGTCCTGAATGTGTTGCACTGTGTCAGTCGTGATCAGAACAGTATTCTGTATAACTGTGAGCGCATTATGTTGCAACTAACTGAATTCGGACGTTGGCAATTTGTTGATGCTCGTATGGTTGGGGCTTCCATAAATGAAGTGGCCTAAGTGTTCGGTGTTTCAAGAGACACCATATCGAAGACTCATACCGCATACAGGGAAAGCAAAAAACATCATCCGCTAAGCGACAACGTAGACGAAATTGGTGTTGAGTGATCGTGACAGATGGTCGTTGAAAAGGATTGTGGCGCAAAATGAGAAGATGGCAGTTGCAGAAGTCACTGCAAAACTGAGTGTCACACTTGCAAACCGTGTCAGCACCAAAACAACCAAAGAGATCTCAGGAAGCGAGGAACTCAAGGGTGAGCTGGAATTCCAAAACCACTCATCAGTGATGCGAATTCCCATAACAGGAAAACGTGATGTGGAAGCCATAAAACCAGGGCTAAGGAGCAATGAAAGAGTGTGATTTCATTGTACAAGTCTTGTTTCTCATTGTTTCCAAATTCTGGCCGAGTTTATGTCCCAAGCACGATACATGGCTGGAGTTCGGTGGTGATTTGAGCAGCCATATCGTGGCATTCCTTGGGCCCGAAGGTTATTCTGCTAGGTCTCATTCATGCCAAGGATTATGTGACTATTTTGGTTGATCACGCCTGTCCAGTGGTTGTTCCCCAGTGGTGATGCTGTGTTCCAAGGTAACACGGGCCAGTTCACAAAGCTCACATCACCCAGGACTTGATTTTGTGAGCACGAGGATGAATTGTCGCATTGTACGTGTCCACCACAGTTACCAGATCTCAGTATTATAGAGCCTTTGTGGTCTACTTTCAAGAGAAGGGTATTGATCGTTATCCTTCCATCATCAGTACAAGAATGTCATACTATTTTTCAGGAGAAATGGTATAATATTTCTCTGAGAGTCATACAGGACCTGGAAACAGTTTTGAATGCTGGCGGATTTCTTACACTGCATTAGGCATGGTAATGTGTTCTGTTTTTGGTGTTTCCATATTTTTGTCCAATCCCTGTAAGCTCTGAGGTTCAAAAATTCGCATGGTGATTCAGACTGTTATGAACATAGTTCTGCCAACATTTAGCATCTTTTGTGTGTCTGGCCAAACTCTTCGGGCTCTGGTACCCTTCAGTACCATTGACATTTTTGTCTTGTGGGATGAATGTAGGTCAGTATACTAATCCAGGGGAGATGAACATTGGGGGCAGTCCACTGAAGAAATTCAGGCAATGGGTGTAGTCCAGGTGCTCACTAGCATGCTATAGAAGGATGCCTGAAGCACAATTAAGAGAGATAGGCACAGTGCTTTAGTTATCACCTCATAAAAATTGTTGTTGTTGTTGTTGTGGTCTTCAGTCCTGAGACTGGTTTGATGCAGCTCTCCATGCTAATCTATCCTGTGCAAGCTCCTTCATCTTCCAGTACCTACTGCAACCTACATCCTTCTGAATCTGCTTAGTGTATTCATCTCTTGGTCTCCCTCTACGATTTTTACCCTCCACGCTGCCCTCCAATACTAAATTGGTGATCCCTTGATGCCTCAGAACATGTCCTACCAACCAATCCCTTCTTCTAGTCAAGTTGTGCCACAAACTTCTCTTCTCCCCAATACCTCCTCATTAGTTATGTGATCTACCCATCTAATCTTCAGCATTCTTCTGTAGCACCACATTTCGAAGGCTTCTATTCTCTTCTTGTCCAAACTATTTATCGTCCCTGTTTCATTTCCATACATGGCTACACTCCATACAAACACTTTCAGAAATGACTTCCTGACACTTACATCTATACTCGATGTTAACAAATTTCTCTTCTTCAGAAGCGCTTTCCCTGCCATTGCCAGTCTACCTTTTATATCCTCTCTACTTCGACCATCATCAGTTATTTTGCTCCCCAAATAGCAAAACTTCTTTACTACTTTAAGTGGCTCATTTCCTAATCTAATTCCCTCATAAAAATTAGACTGCCGCAATGAAATTTGTCATGTTCGTTTCTCAATATTCACCCTTCAGTAAGACAGTTTTGTCTCAATGATAAGACACCTTGGTTGTAGAGGTCTGCATTTTGTCTGTATGGGAAACGTTCCCCTTCAAAAATCAGCTCCTCATCATTCTGGAAATGCCTGCCATGCAATGGTACTTCATCTGAGGCCACCAAGTTAGTAGAATATGGGGATGAGGCAAAATTTGATGGCTCAAAGAAACAGCACACATAACTGTGTACTTTGCAGAATAAGATGGGGGCATTGTTGTGGAACAAAAACATCCCCTCCAACAGCTTCCGGCAATGATTCACGTTGACGACCTCGCCCCTTATATTACATGCTAGCACCAGATCATTGCAGACCCAAAAATATTGTCACGTTGCCCGACGATGGTTGGATCATCACCTTCTTTGGCAATAGTGAAGCCACATACTTCCAGTGCTTGCTTTGCTCCTTTCACTCAATTTGTGCTGGGACAGGATTCGTATCCTGTGATGGCATTGGACTTCACTTTGGATTACTGAAAGGTCTACTTCTCATCTTGTCTACAACTACATATGTATTCTGCAAACCACTGTGAGGTACATGGCAGAGGCTGTGCCCCATTATACCAGTTATTAGAGTTTCTTCCTGTTCCATTCACATATGGAACATGGGTTCAAAATGGTTCAAATGGCTCTGAGCACTATGGGACTTAACTTCTAAGGTCATCAGTCCCCTAGAACTTAGAACTACTTAAATCTAACTAACCTAAGGATACCACACACATCCATGCCCAAGGCAGGATTCGAACCTGTGACCGTAGCGGTTGTGCAGTTCCAGGCTGTAGCGCCTAGAACCGTTCGGCCACTCCAGCCGGCAGAACATGGGAAGAATGATTGTTTGAACACCTCTGTGCATGCAGTAATTATTCTAATTTTATCCTCACGATCCATACGTGAGCTATACAGAGGGAGTTGTAGTATGTTCCTAGAGTCATCATTTAAAGCCAGTTCTTGAAACTTTGTTAACAGACATTCTTGGGATAGTTTACATCCATCTGCGAGAGTCTTCCAGTTCAGTTCCTTCAATATCTCTGTGACACTCTCTGATGCATTAAACAAACCTGTGACATTCGTGCTGTCTGTTTCCACATACATTCAATATTCCCTGTTAGTCCTACCTGGTACGGGTCTCACATACTTGAGCAATATTCTAGAACTGGTCGCATGAGTGATTTATAAGCAATCTACTTTGCAGACTGATTGCACTTCCCCAATGTTCTACCAATTAACTGAGCTCTACCACCAGCTTCCCAGGTATTTGTATGAGCTAGCTGATTACAACAGTGTCTCTTTGATATTACAGTCTTAGGATACTACACTTTTTTTGTTTTGTGAAGTGCAAAATTTTACATTTCTGAACATTTTGAGCAAGTTGCCACTCTCTGCACCACATTTGTATCTTATCAAGAGCTGACTGAATATTTATGCAGCTTCTTTCAGATACTGCATTATGGATAACTGCATCATCTGCAAAAAGCCTGATTTTACTATTAATATTGTCTGCAAGGTCATTAATATACAATACAAACAGCAAGGGCCCCAACACACTTCCCTGGGGCACACTCAAAGTTACTTCTACATCTGTTGATGACTCTCCATCCAAGATAACATGCAGTGTCCTCCTCACCATAAAGTTCTTAATCCAGTCACAAATTTCACTTGATGCCCCACGTGATTACATTTTTGATGATAAGTGTAGGTGCAGTACTGAATCAAATGCTTTGCAGAAATCAAGAAATACTGCATCTACCAGGCTGCCTTCACCCAAAGCTATCAGTATGTCATTGAGAAAAGTGCTAGTTTGGTTTCACATGATCAATGTTTTCTAAATACATGTTGGTTAGCATTAAGGAGGTCAGAATATTTAAGGTACCTCATTATGTCTGAGTTCAGAGTATATTCTAAGATTATAAATCAAATTCATGTCAAGGATATTGAATGGTGGTGTTGTGGATCACTTCTACTATCCTTCTTGTAGACAGGTGTGACATGTATGTTATTCAAAGAACTGGGCACAGTTTTTTGTCCTAGGGATCTACAGTATCATATAGTTAGAAGAGGAGCTAACTCAGCCACAAATTCAGTGTAGAATCTGACAGGGAATCCATAAGGGCCTGCGGAACTTAGTTAAATTTTAACAATTTCACCTGTTTGTCAATACCAGTGACACAAATACTTATTTCATTCAACTTTACATTGGTAAGAGAATTAAACTGTGGCAATTATCTTTGGTTTTCCCTTGTTAAGGAATATTTGAAAATGGAGTTAAGCATTTCAACTATTGCTTTGCTACCCTCAGTTTGTTTGTCTTGTTTGCTAGGGACTTGACACTAACTTTGGTGCCACTAACAGCCTTTACGCATGATCAGAGTTTCTTTGGGCTCTAAGGATGTTGGTTCACACTGCTCATTATAAACAATCAGATCTATTTATATCAGATGGTTTATAATTGGTTGATCCACACCTATGTACAATCTTACCACACAGCCTAGGTCAACAACAGTTAATTATGTCTGACCTCTACCATGATACGGGGACAAGAAGAATAAAAAGAAACATAGATTAGTTCAGGTCTCAGCTTGTGTTCCTAAACAAGCTAAATGAGATATTTGCAAATGTATTGGGAAAATGTTACTGATGCAGCTGAAGACCTCTTTAACTAATATAATGCAAGTTGTAACTAATAGTAGTTGCCACATGGGACATTTCAGTAAAAAAGGCAATTGTTAAGGTACTTTTGGATACTATCAATCTGGGCAACTTTTGACATTTTTTGCACTTTTTGTAACATAACCTTATTCAAATATACAATGTGATGTTTAATTTCCACGTATATGGACTTTTATAAGCTTTATCCTTTAATTTTAATGAGTTTTTATTTGCAGTGAGGCATTCTGAATATGGAATAATAATTACCACTGTGTTAAACCCCTTCTCATCTCCCGCAGACCACAACAGCATTGTGAACTGAAGTCTAAGACAGAGAAAGTAAGGTTAAATGTATCTATCAGAAAGATGGGCTCCCCCCAGGGGGTCCACAACTCTTTTGTGGATTCGTGCGTAGCGAGCACGGGACCCTGAGCTAATGTGGCCTTCCTTCCTTTCCGGGCTGCATACCTTCCCTTTCCGCATCCTTCCCCATCCCCCATCTTCGCCCCTCCTCCCCTCACCTCTGGCTCTTTCCTTCCCTTATCTTCCCATCTGGGAGTATGGTTTGTGCCTACGTCCGGAGACGGACGCTCGTAAATGTAACGCGTTCTTCGCCTTCTCTGCTTGTATGTCTTCTTTCTTCCTTTGTCCTTCTCTTTTCCTTACCTCTTCTCTTTACCCTTTTCTCCACTGCGGCGTTTGAGTCCTCTCTTCTTTCCTTTCCCTTTCTCTTTCTTCCTCCCTGTGCATGTCTGAAGGCCGACCCACGCATTTTTGTGCGTAGCCGGTGGCGGGGTAATGCGTAATTCCCCGCCCCGGGTAGACAGGTAGGGCACGTATCTACCCCCTGGTAACGGCCAGGCTCAGGGAGGGGTGATTACCCGAGCTGATACCTTCCGAAAGTGCCGATTGGTCCCTCCGTCCGTTTGTCGGGAGGTGTGACCTGAGGTGTGAACAATCACCTAAGGCGGGAGTGCCCTCAGAGGGGACCCCCACAAGGGAGGAGCGCGCCATCGGAGACGCCGGTAATCATGGGGGATTCTTCCGCAATGGTTTCCTCACCTTCCACTATGTCTGCTCACAAGCGTAAGTTCACTGAGTCTCAGCCACAGACAGTTCTTCCATCGTTGCCACAGTTCCTTGTTGTTTCTCAGTCTGACAAAGGTCACGACTTCTCCACAGTCAACCCTTTCATTATTCAGAAAGGTGTCGACGCAATTGCAGGTCCTGTAAAGTCTTGTTCCAGATTACGGAATGGCACCTTGTTGTTAGAAACAGTCAGTGCCCTCCAGGCACAAAAATTGCTGCGTACTTCACTGCTCCACACCTTCCCTGTCCGGGTTGAAGCGCACCGCACTTTAAATTCCTCGCGTGGAGTCGTTTATACACGCTCCCTCGATGGATTGTCTGACGAAGAAATTCAGCACTACCTGTCTGACCAGGGCGTAACGGCTGTTCATAGAGTTATGAAAAGGGCTGACACGAACATCATTCCAACCCGCACTGTCTTCTTGACATTTGACAAAGTTCAACTCCCAACGAAAATCAAAGCAGGCTATGAGATAATTTCCGTTCGCCCTTACGTCCCAAACCCTACGCATTGCTATCGGTGTCAGCGGTTCAATCACACCAGCCAGTCCTGTTCCAGTCCGGCCAAATGTGTTACGTGTGGCAAGGATGCCCATGAGGGTGCTTGTCCACCTCCATCCCCTCGCTGCATCAACTGTATGGGTGACCACGCTGCTTCCTCTCGAGATTGCCCCGTTTTTAAGGACGAAAAGCTCATCCAGGAAATCAGAGTGAAGGAAAAGGTGTCTACCTTTGCTGCTCCAAAATTATTCGCCAGTCGACAGCCCACCGTGCCTCAGACAGGAAAATACAGCACTGTTCTTGCTTCTCCTCGGCCAACAAAGGAGGCGGCCACGCAGACTTGCGACCTCACCTTTAGTGCCACGGTCGTCCGATCGGCCAGCGCAAAGATCGCCCGTTCAACCTCACCACTTTCGCCTGCCCACTCTCTGGCTCACCCTTCGTCGGGTTCTGCTAAATCTCGAGCCCAAAAGTCAGACACCAAGACTTCGAAAAAAGAGCATACTCGTGAAGATTTTTTACGTACCCCAACTTCACAACCATCGGTTCCTCCTTCATCTAAACATCATACTTCCAAGGCTACTAAGAAACCCAGTTCATCTCCTTCTCCGCCAAGGCGTGTCCCATCTACAGCACCACGTGGCGGAAATCGCCCTCGGCCGTCTTCTGTGTCGCCAAGGCGCACTGCTGGCAGCCAATCAACCGGCCGATCGCTGGTGGCAGGAGCTGATCAGGATCTTCTGCCTTCGGCTGAATGTCATTCCATGCTGTCGGTCGCAAGCTCTGAGCAGTCGTTGAGTTGACGGCAACCTTGGTCACATTCCTCCATTTTCTGTTCACCCTATGTCCATTATCCACTGGAATACCCGCGGCATTCGAGCCAATCGGGATGAATTGTCGATCCTCTTACGATCCTACTCGCCAGTCATCTTCTGTCTTCAGGAAACAAAGCTGCGTCCCCATGACCGCTTTGTTCTCCATCATTTTCAGTCCGTCCGATATGATCTCCCCTCTGTTGAAGGCACTCCAGCCCATGGAGGACTTGATGTGTTGGTGAATGTGCCAACATCTTGTAGATAGAGGAGGCCGAAATGCACGCTATCTAACGCAGACGGGCATGAATTCTGGAACAGGATAAGTAGTGAATTCTAATAAGAAAAGGATGCAGCTCCTCGAATACTTAACTTTTATTTATCCTTGTTGTGAATACAGCATTCTTGATGAGACATTTCATACGATAACTATTAAACTATGTAAGGCTAGTGGCGCCTTGCTAAGTCGTAGCCATGAACTTAGCTGAAGGCTATTCTGTCTCTCGGCAAATGAGAGCAAAGGCTTCGTCCGTATAGTTGCTAGCAACGTCGTCGTACAACTGGGGCGAGTTCTAGTACGTCGCTCGAGACCTGCCGTGTGGTGGCGCTCGGTCTGCGATCACACAGTGGCGACACGCGGGTCCGAGAAGTACTAATGGACCGCGGCCGATTTAAGCTACCACCTAGCAAGTGTGGTGTCTGGCAGTGACACCACAGGACTCATGATTCTTCTCCATGATACTCTCCATTATCACCCAATCCACTTAAAGACTTCCTTCCAAGCTGTCGCCGTCCGTATTTCCCTTTCTGGATACACGTTCTCTCTTTGTACTGCATACATTCCATCGTCCACACCAATGGCACGAGCTGATTTCCTTCATCTTCTTGGACAGCTTCCACCCCCCTATATGCTGGTTGGGGACTTCAATGCCCACCACGCGCTTTGGGGATCTCCACATCCTTGTCCACGTGGCTCACTATTGCTAGACGTCTTCCACCAAGCGGATCTAGTTTGCCTCAACACTGGGGTCCCTACATTTTTGTCTGCCACCACGACAAATTTATCTCATTTGGACCTTGCGGTCGGTACTGTTCCGCTAGCTCGGCGCTTCGAATGGTTCGCCCTTGATGATACACACTCGAGTGACCACTTTCCATGTGTCCTTAGACTGCAGCCTCAACTGCCATATATGCGCCCGCGACGCTGGAAGTTTGCCCAAGCCGATTGGACACGTTTTTCATCTCTAGCGACATTGGATGACCGTCACTTTCCCAGCGTCGACGATGAGGTCACACATATTACCGACGTTATTCTTACAGCTGCGGAACGTTCAATACCACGCACCTCCGAATTGCCCCGGCGCCCCCCAGTTCCTTGGTGGAACGAGGCATGCCGTGACGCAATACGTGAGCGGCGACGTGCTCTCCGCGTTTTCCGCCACCATCCTACTTTGGCCAACTGTATCCGCTATAAGCAGTTCCGTGCGCGATGCCGTCGTGTCATCCGCGATAGCAAGAAGACAAGCTGGAAATTCTTTATTAGCTCATTTAACACCTTCACTCCCTCCTCGGAAGTTCGGAGTCGGCTTCGACGGTTCTCAGGCGCGCCTAGTTTCCTAGTTTCTCCCCGGTCTCTGGGCTCACTGTCGCGCTTGATACATTAGTGGACCCCGTCGCAATTTCTAACTCATTGGGTCAGCACTTTGCTTAGATTTGGAGCTCTTCAAATTACCCGCCAGCGTTTCTCCTGAAGAAACGTGCAGCGGAAGTGCGACTTCTTGCTTTCTCCTCTCAAAATCGCGAAAGCTACAATACTGTTTTCTCCATGCGGGAACTCCAACATGCACTCTCTTCTTCTCGCTCCTCCGCCCCAGGACCGGATGGTATCCACGTCCAAATGTTGCTGCATTTATCAACCCATAGTCTGCGTTACCTCCTTCGCCTTTATAATCGAATTTGGACCGACAGTACTTTCCCCAGACGATGGCGGGAAGCTATCGTCGTTCCTGTTCCGAAACCTGGAAAGGACAAACATCTCCCCTCTAGCTATCGCCCGATTTCTCTCACGAGTAGTGTATGTAAGGTTTTGGAGCGTATGGTGAATTACCGTTTAGCTTGGTGGCTGGAATCCCGCAGTCTTTTAACACCTGCCCAATGCGGATTCCGAAAGCATCGTTCTGCAGTTGACCATCTTGTTGCTCTCTCCACTTATATCATGAACAATTTTCTCCGGAAACGCCAAACAGTAGCAATATTTTTTGATCTGGAGAGGACATACGATACCTGTTGGAGGACAGGCATCCTCCGCACACTGTTCTCTTGGGGCTTTCGAGGTCGGCTGCCCCTTTTTCTTCGCGAATTTATGGCAGAGCGCACATTTAGGGTGCGGGTGAACACTACTCTCTCCCGTACTTTCTCCCAAGAAAACGGGGTACCCCAGTGCTCCGTGCTGAGTGTTGTACTGTTTGCCATTGCCATAAATCCAATTATGGATTGTCTCCTTCCTGATGTCTCGGGCTCCCTCTTTGTGGACGATTTTGCGATCTACTACAGCTCTCAACGGACCAGCCTTCTTGATCGACGTCTTCAAGGATGTCTCGATCGCCTCCACTCTTGGAGCATCGAAACCGGCTTCCGTTTTTCTCCCAGTAAGACCGTTTGTGTTAATTTTTGGCGACGTAAGGCGTTTCTTCCGCCCTCCTTACATCTAGTTCCTGTCAACTTTCCGTTTTCAGACGTCGCTAAATTCTTGGGTCTTATGTTTGACAGAAAACTGTGCTGGTCCACCCACGTTTCCTATCTTTCGGCTCGCTGTCTGCGATCCCTCAACACCCTCCGTGTCCTGAATGGTACCTCCTGGGGAGCGGACCGAGTGGTCCTTCTCCACCTCTATCGCGCCTTAGTGCGCTCGAAATTGGACTATGGAAGCATAGTCTACTCCTCTGCTCGGCCGTCTATTCTTCGGCGTCTCGACTCTATCCACCACCGTGGATTACGTTTAGTGTCTGGAGCTTTTTACACCAGCCCTGTGGAAAGCCTTTATGCTGAGACTGCTGAACCTCTGCTGCCCAATCGGCGAGCAGTCCTTCTGAGTCGTCTTCCATGCCTGCTAATCCAGCCCATGACATTTTTTTTCGATGCCTCCTTTGATGTAGGGTATGCAGGCCGCCCCTCCTCCCTACTACCACCGGGAGTCCGCTTACGTCAACTGCTCCATTCTCTTTCCTTCCGCTTTCCTAAAACCTTCTTGACAACTTGGGGTACAGCACCGCCTTGGCTCCGTCCCTGGATCTGCCTGCTCCGTGACCGTTGTCGATTTCCCAAGGATGGTACTCCTTCACTTGTTTATCATCGGGCATTTGCTGCTCAATGTGCACAAATGACGGACGCCACATTTATTTACACCGACGGCTCGAAAACATCGTTAGGTGTAGGGAGTGCCTATATTGTTGGCGATACCCCAAATCACTTTCGGCTTCCCGACCAGTGTTCGGTTTATACTGCGGAGCTTTACGCTGTTCTCCAGGCTGTCCACTACATCCGCCGCCATCAGCGGATACAGTACGTTATCTGCTCAGATTCTCTCAGCTCTCTCCTCAGTCTCCAAGCTCTTTACCCTGTGCACCCTCTGGTCCACCGGTTTCAGGACTGTCTGCGCTTGCTCCACCTGGGGGGCGTCTTGGTGGCGTTCCTCTGGCTCCCGGGACATGTTGGTATCTGTGGAAATGAGGTGGCCGATATTGTAGCCAAGGCTGCAGTCTCTCTTCTTCGGCCAGCTATTCAATCGATTCCCTTCGCCGATCTACGGAGCGTTTTATGTCGTCGTGTTGTTCATTTATGGCACGCACATTGGTCGACACTTCCCCATAATAAATTGCGGGACTTGAAAGCTCTTCCTTGTGCTTGGATCTCTTCCTCCCGAACGCGTTGTCGGGAGGAGGTAATTTTAACTAGACTCCGGATAGGGCACTGTCTTTTTAGCCATCGACATCTTTTAAGCGGCGATCCTCCCCCACTCTGTCCCCACTGCTCTCAGCTGTGGACGGTAAGACACCTTTTAATTGAGTGCCCCTATTTTAATCCGTTACACTCCCGTCTACAGCTATCGCCTGATATATCGTCAATTTTAGCAGATGACACGCGCTCAGCCAATCGCGTTCTCGAGTTTCTTAGTGCCAGTGAAATGACGTTAGTCATTTGAAGCTTTTTTTAGGGACAACCAACCCCTTTCTGTAGTGGATTTTTAAGCCTTCCTTCTGCTTTTAGTTTCTCCAATTTTATGACTTTCGTTCCCATTGCTGCTGGTTTCCATTTTCGGTTTTTTACTGTTTCCTAAGTCACGGACCGGGCGCTAATGACCATAGCAGTTTTGAGCGCTAAAACAAAAAAAAAAATGGGCTGACCTAGTGTTTCTTTATGACAAACAGTTATATATATATTACAAATTTGACCAGTATTTTGACTTTTGTTATATGCATATACAGAAAAACACTTGTCACAAAGTTTACTGATTTGTTGGGAACTATAATTACCTCACATACTCAGTGCTGTAGGAGATGATCTTTAATGTAGTGTTGTAGTTTTTTTTATGAAAACTTTTTATTTGCCAAGATTGCAAGGTTAGATACATTGATTACTAGTTTTGCCCAGTTAAGTGCCATTCTTCAGATCACATAAGAGAAAGCAGTGTCTGCATCGACTACTGAAATACGTTGTTTTATGCCAATCACATTTACAATACCAAACTCAATAATTGTGGTCACATTACATATGTATTAAATGCATTGTGCACCATTTCATTGTGCACAGTGAAAAAATATGTAGGAGCATACATTGTAACCCCAATTTTTGAGTTTGGATTTGTAAACACAATTGTGACAAAGTGTTTTGATTTAGTAATACATGTAGACACTGCTTTCTGTTGTTATCTGAAGATGTCAATTTAACTGGTCAAAACTAGCAATCAATACAGCCACACTTTTCCTGGAAATAAAAAGGTTTCCTAAGTAAAACTTCAATATTTTGTGATATTTGTTTCTGGGATAGTCTTAAAATACAAATAATTATAGGCCTATCCTTATTGAAAACCAATGGCCTTGCCACATTGGTAACACCGGTTCCTGTCAGATAACCAAAGTTAAGCGCTATCAGGCTTGGCTAGCAGTTGGATGGGTCATTGTCCAGGTTTGCTGAGTGCTGTTGACGAGTGGGGTGCACTCAACCCTTGTGAGACCAATTAAGGAGCTTCAGTTGAGAAGTAGCGGCACCGGTGATGAAAAGTGACAACAGCCAGAAGAGCAATGTGCTGACCACGTGCCACTCGATATCCGCATCCAGTGATGCATAAGCTGAGGATGACATGGCGACCAGTCGGTACCGTTGGGCCTTAAAGGCCTGTTCAGACAGTGTTTTTTTTTTTTTTTTTGTTTGTGTCCTCATTGAAACAAAATAAGAATGAAAAGAACTAAACTGTAGCAAGCAAGATAATTAAACAAAACCTTTACATACTTATTTATGTATCTGTTCTGTGGAAACATATGAGGAAAAAATGGATCATAAGACTTACATGTAATATAATATTGTCTAAGCAAGGTAATTTATTCAAACAATTAGACACTCACATGCAACTTCACTGGTATGAGAAAAAAACAAGTCATAATACATTCAACAAAGTATTCTGATCAGCTGTTATATTTAGAAAGAAAGTTATAATGGAAAATAAAGCATTTTCATTTTTACTAAACCATTTACAAATGACAATAATTTCTTTAACGATACTTGTTTTCTATAGTTTCAGTTATCACACTTTTTGCTACTGGTATGTGTGCTGTAAGGAAGTTACCTCTGAAATGTATCAAAATAACTTTTATACTTTCAAAGTACTTAAGGAAATGTTTGTAAAAATTAACTCTTATACAGAATGATCTGCACATTTCACTTATGTGTATCAATTTACCTTCATTTAGTCAGCTCTTCAAAATTATCGGCAGTAGCAGCAAGTTTCCAGCTGTTTTATCACTGGCAATGAAATGGCTTTATGACGAGTTTAAGTCTAATGTACATACTTGTAGTTTTCATCACTAGTGGGAGAACTACGCAAGAACACACTGTAGCAGAGCTATATGTTGAATGGTGACCCGAATTATTGTAGATAGGAATAAAATGCTGGAGAACATTGTTGTCACTAAGTAATACAGTACATCAGTTACCAGGTTTCACAGAACTGGTACATCAAAAGGTGTTGTTAATATGAAGAAAGCAAAAGAAAAGAAAACCTCTAGTGGAACAAGGTAACTATTAGAGAGAAGGCGAGAGTTTCAAATAACCTATAGTAATAACTTGATGTAATATGTTAAACTAAACTATTTGGAAATGTCTCCAAGAGAATGCAAGGAAAAAGGAATGAAAATTTAGTAGGAGAGATAATTATAAGAGTATGAAAAAACCAAACAGAAACTTAGGTTGGATGGATACTGCATATTATCATTTAAGATCATAGGTAGAACGGTATCCAACAATAGAGATGAAATTAGATAAGAATGCTAAGCTTTCTTTAATGTCCATATGGCTCAAGAGATGCATTAGATGTACAGGCAGTTCATAATAACAACAATGACATTCTGTGGGTAATGCCAGTTGAGCTGTATGAAGCAAATTATGTAGAAAAAGTCTGCAGTGGAAGACAATTCTCAAACACTGGAATAACACTACAGTTGTTTTGATGCTCAATAAAGGAGAAAGACAAAACAAATTACAGGATGTACCAAACATATACTGGTAAACTTCAAGGGTTTATAGACTGCCTTGAGAAACAAACTGAAAATGTGAAACCATCTCCAGAAACATTAGCTGATGACACTGTTGTGTTCAGGAAAGTATTGTCATTGCATGATCATAATGAATTGCAGAAGTGACTTAGGCAAAATTTTCAGTTGGTGTAATGAATAGGAGGTGTCTTCAAATGCACATAATTGTAAGATAATGTCTGTAACAAAGAGAAATAATCTGGTGGAATCTGATTACTAGATCAGTGGTGAATATCTTGAGCAGGAAACATCGCATAAGTACACAGGCTAAAAAAAAAGTTAAGTGTTGTAACCACGACCAAACTGGTCGCATGGTTGCTGAGAACGAAAGCATGGTGGGACCAAACGGAAGCAGCTCGTGAACAAACAAAACAAATGGGAAAGAATGGACAAGAACAATGATGGACAACCGAGCAAGACCTTACAAACAACAACACACAAGAAGCAACAGGGTCACAAGCAAAAACCTCTCAAATCCACAATGTCCACTCATACATGGAAACAAAGTAAAGTAAACATGCTTTATGTAGGCAAGATGTCGATAGACTCACTCAAATATCAGACTGCCTCACTCAGTGAGAGGCAGGCACTTAAATGCATGATAGAGTATGTCATTATTGGCTGCTGGGTACACGTGCTCCACCGTGGCACCCTCACATTATATGCGCATGAAGCCACAGGTTATGATGCGACGGCTGCAGAGACCTCTAGTGGTAATCGAGGTCCATGTCATCTTGCGCGAATTTGAAACCCGTGGCACTCGGTACCAGATCAAGCACCCAGAGTATATGGTCAGATCTCACTGCAACTTCATACCCATACACACCATCCCTGAATGTGTAAATGAAAAGAGTTACAATTCTCCGTGACAGGTAGAATGGCCACCAGAGTGTATTAGTGTTGTAAGCAGACCTGATAGCATGTATAAATGATCTGAATAGTATCAGATGTGGAGTAATTATTGTGAAGGACATGGAGATGCTGCCTACTCATGTAATACAGTGTTATCAGTACTCTGACAGAGTTTGGAAGGGAGGTCATTGTAGGTCTCCATTTAGCTTGCTGGTCAAATCGTGCAATATGCAGAATTGAAAGGCAGTGGCAGTGGCCCGATGTTGGAATGAGGGCAGGCACACTCATCGTCAAGTTTGCGGTCAACCACATTTGAGCACCGCAAGGGAAGCTCACCCTATTGTGAACCAAGCACATTGTAATCCCGTCACATATGCAACTGCCAACGAAGAACAAGTAATGGACTCCCTGCTCATTCTACATCATCTCTCACCATTTGTTGGAGACTAGCAGCAACCAGCCTAGGAAATAACCATCTCATGCATAAGTTGCTGTTGACATCACACAACAAATGGTAGCTTTTGGATTGGTTCTATGAATGGGAAGCATGGACTGCTGATGAATGACGTCACATTGTGTTCAGTAATGAATCATGTTCCCGCAATACCCCAGATGACCATCGTCAGGCAAGCTGGGGAGAAGTCCCATTTGTTGACTGTTTTGGAGACACACAGCAATGTTACTTCTGGCATCATGATGTAGGGAGCCATTAGGTGTGTGACTGAAGGTCATGGCTGGCAGTGACTGTGGGAACTCTTGAAATTACAACAATGCTACACATACATCCTGTGTCCTGATGTGTTATCTCCAGTGCTTAATTTCTCAAATTTTAGATATCAGAATGCACCTCTCCAACCATTGCCAACTCCTCTTCTGAGCACTTCATGTTTTTTTTCTGGCAGAGTGTTTATGAATAACATTAAGACACAATGTGAAATGGGATGATCACATAAAATCAATATTAGGGAAGATGAGTGGAAGACAGACATGTTGGAAGGGTTCTGAGAAAATTCAGTGCATCTGCAAAGAAAATCAGACACAATGCTGGTGTGATCAGTTCTGCAGTGTCTAGTGTCTGAAGTCATTGTCAAGTAGGCATGACAATAGACATTGAATGAATTCAGAGATTTGCTGCTCAGATTGTAACAGATCCATGTAGTCTATACAGAAATGCTGGGGGAATTTAAATGGAAATCATTGGAAAAACGATGACATATCTCTGATGGTACTACATAGAGTAAATTTAAAAAATACGCATTAAAAGAAGAGTGGGCAACCGTTATGCTATATCCGACAACCATCTTGCATAGGGGTCATGGAACAAGAGAGATTAGTTTGTATACAGAGGCATATAGATACACATTTTTCCCCCACTCAATACGCAGATGAAATAGGAAAGAAAACTGACAATATCAATATGATGTACCCTCCACAATGCACATATAGTAGCTTGTGGAGCACACATATTGATGTGCATGTCATCAAACAATGCTAGAAAGCATCAAAGTTACTGTGGAAAATGCTTACTGCTAGGCCAACTTTTTGGCAGTCAATGTGAGTTGTAACACTGGCACCACAGATTACCATGTAGGTTGACTCCACTGCTGACATGGTGCTTAGCAGACTATACAGTATTGTTGTGACAGATGTCAAATCATTATATGCCATCTGACATCCTGAGTAATACAAAATGGTTGAAGCTTTCATGGTCACTTGTTGACAAATTGAGTAATGGCTTTTGTCTCGGGATCTTTGGACGACATTGTTTAATGATTTCTCCAGCCCAAGTGGCTAGCATAATTGAAGATTCACCCCCATTGTTGGTGACAGAATGGAGTTGAGCCCACTTCCAGAAATTATTCATACCTGCTGTGCCATTGTCTAAAGGCTTTTCCCTGATGATTACCACTGTGCTTCTTCCTTGAGGAAAACCAAACTGATCACTGTACAACCACAATTTTGGTTGCCTTAAAACTCTTAACTGTGCAAAAAATTTCAAGCTTTTACTTAATGCTTGAAATTGGCTACTATTAGTCATGTACTGTCATTGAAGAAGAAAGATTAGGGTCTTTTCACTCACTCACTCACTCACTCACTTTGCCATTGCAATACATATATTCCTTGGGGAATGACCAGAGGAACTCTCTCAGATGTCAGTGTGACAGGTACATAAAATCTCCAACTGTGGACTTGATATGAACCTGCCGCAATTAATGGAGGATAAATCTCTGACAATGTCAGCCACGTGTGCTGGTGAAAAATCAGAAACATCGTTTAACAAACATTGTTCAAAGATCCCAAGACAAAAGCCAAGAGGTCATACAACATCCGGAATATTGTCAAGTCCATTACTAGGAATCTGACATATAGTCCATCACATTTCCATTTTTTAAAAGAAGGATGATAGTGAATAGTAACATTTGCTTGGAGTAAGTCATCATAAACTTGACTGTTACAAATATGAGAAGCTGCATTGAGTGACAACATTCATTCACAAAACTTGCAAATGCTGCCTTCTTACCTAGGTGAGGATTGTCAAGTAAGTGGCGTAGTGGTCGGACACTGACCCTACATTCAGGAGGATGATATTTCAAACAGTATAGGTACTTTTCTCAGTGTAGGAGTTTTATTATTAATTTAGTGAGTTAAATCTAGATGGCATAAGCGTAATTTGCTTTAAGCACCATTGTGACAGTTTATTGTTAATGCAGTGTAATTGTTAAGTTTCTATAATTCCCTTGTCTTTCGTTAATGTATGTCTTGACTCGTTCCCCATCACTGAATGTTCTACTTGTTGATGGCATCTGCAAATCATGATGAATGAATAACCAATGAATGAATGAATTAATTAGAGGAAGAAAAGACCATAATCTCCTTTCTTCAATGACGGTCCACAGCCAACAGGAGTTGGCTCACAATCTGGTCAAGTCAGGTCTCAATCTCCCTTTAACTCTTAAGAATTTTTACGCACTCAACATTGTGACTGTACAATAGTTGGTTTGTTTCTCACCTTTGATTATTCACACTGGTTCATTACGTTCTTCAAAAAGTTACCTGGCGCAGCTCTCGGCACTGGTCTATCCTGTGCAGGCTTCTTCAGTTTTGCCTAATCAGTGCAATAAACATCCATTTGAACTTGCTTCCTGTAATCAGTCCTTGCTCTCCCTCTACAATTTTTAACCCCACTACCAAACTAATTCTTTCAGCCATGTTGCAGCATACATTTCTTTCCTTGCAGGTTCAGTTCAGTTCCTCATCGTTAGTAAGCTGTCCATTCAATCTTCAGCTTTTTTCTGTAGCTCCATGTTTCTAAAGCTTCTTTTCTCTTCGTGTCTGAACCAATTATCATCCATGTTATTTTCTTTATAAGTCTACACTCTCTGAACCATTTATTGTCCATTTTCACTTCTGTTCTAGCCTACACTCCAGTCAAATACTTTCAAAAGCATTTTATAACACTTAAATTTATATTTTCAGAAGGTACATATCATCTGTACTTCATCCATCATCAGTTACTTGCTGGCCAAATCCTCTACTACTACTACTTTTCTGTTTCACTCCCTAATATAATTCCCTCTGTATCACTTAATTTTATTTGGCTACATTCCAGTATCTAAAATAAACCTTCCATTTGGTGCCACAATCAGACAGATCACTTGTAACCTAATTTGTAAACAAACACTGGCTATGTCAAGCATTAGCTCCAAAACTGCTAGCAACGTATTTACACAGGATTCAAAATTTCCACAAGTGTCGCAATATGCTCAGATTTAGGGAAAATCCACTCCTCAGTTCAAATCTGCCAACAAAGGAAGTAGCCCTGCTCCTGTGTGGCTTTGCAGGTCTCCCAAAACTCAACTGATGCTCAACACTAATATTGATGACTTCATTGTCTTTCACCATTAATAAAATGTTCTGGGCTATTATGCTGTGATCGAATGGAACGTAATATCTTATCTCCATCTGTGGCAGATATTTTCAAGGGGATTGTATCTTATGTCTGATTCACACCATGGTTTGCTGATGACTTCAGCAAAATTCCTTTACATGTGCTTCTGTACTGTGATGTGACATCACATGTTCTGAATACCATAGTACAATTGGGAATTCAGTTTTAATATCACATTCAAAATAACAATCTGGAGGCTGCAATGCCCCACATTTTGATATCTGGAGTTGCTCCTATTCATCACTGCCTGATACACTCTGGAAATTGTGGCTATCCTGCTTGATGCTGCACTTCCATTCACAGATAACAACTACCTCCTCTCTGATGCTGTCGTGACTACACATTCATACCTCTATTGACAGCAATTACTTCACCATTGGAGATGAGTTGCAGAGTAAGTAACCTGCCCTCCCCTTGTATCTTTTTAGTTTGTGGCACTCAGACTTGGTTAAGGGATGGTTAGCAGACAGAACATGATTCATTGCAAAATCTAACATTGTTTTCTAAAACAAAAACATCTCTCTTTATTTTACGGAGCTAAAAATTCCTAAAATTTTGGTGGAAAAATCTTGCCTTGAAAGTCTAACAGGACTTACCATTTTACTTTGTTTATTGATTTTATCAGTAACACACTACCTAGTAATGTGTAGAGCCAAACATTCTCATATTAACAGTTAAATTTTAGATCCACTATCACACTGAAGTTTGACATTGGTGTATTGCTTTTCCAAATTTATCTTTCACTCTATGACAGTCCACATTAGCCTTTATACCTGTCCAGACTTGTCTTGTGAGTAGATGATACTGACTAAGGATGAGGATACTGTTTTGCACATTCTTTTCAAATAAACTAAATAATCATTCACTATGGCTCTTTCATTTGATGAAAAACTTCCACACTCGTATTCCATTACAAACTTTTCAAATAACTTTTGTGTGGCTCAACAGCTTGCAACCTCTCCGCACAAAACCCAAACAACTCTTACCTTGCATTCAGGTGTGTGACTTGACAACCTATTACACAGGTACCCCTCTATGGTTTTGGTGTGATTCATAGCATTTGAGCATTGCTGAGTGCAATGGCAAGACTATATCACTATGTCCCTGCCAGAAAGAGGCATGCTCGGTTCCCAAAGCTCCAGAGAACCAGTGATGCTTAAGGGGTACAGTTTACTATGTCATACTGCTGTCAATTGTAGAATCCCTTACAATTGATGAAATGTACAAGAAAGTTTGATGAACAGTTATGTCTGATGCCTGCACATCAGTCCACAGTATTGTGTAAAGTGATCAAAATTTTTTCAAGTGACTCACCTTGAGAATAGCTGTATGGTTGTCAGCTGAGTTAATAATATCACAGCTGTACACCTGAAAAATAATGGAACAGTACCCTTGCTTGATGCCTAGGTGGTGACAAACACTTCCTTATGATCCTAGCTGATAATTGTTGCAAGATATCAAATGAACAGAGATACAAAAGTAAATTAAAACAGTAACATACCAGCCACTTGATCTACATACTATGTAAATATTTGTGTACTAGATTTTCAAATCTTTATTAGCATTTGATAAATCAATTATCATTGCAAATACCTTATACAATAATTTGAAGGAAGGGGAAAGTGAAATTACAGTGGCCACAATCATGCTCACATGTATGTAGTCAGCAGCATGTGAAAATATAGGCCATATTTCCACTGAAAATGTTTTGTTTCAGTAAAATGAAAGCCATATGGTACCAAAAAATGCTTATCAACACTTCAGTTGATGGAATGCAACTGAAGTACAGAAATAACAATGCACTTTTTGTGCAAGCTGTCGGGGTGGCCAGCACTTGGATGGGTGACCATCCAGGCCACCAACACACTATTGCCATTTTTCGGGGTGCACTCAGCCTCGTGATGCCAATTAAGGAGCTACTCGACCTAATAGCAGTGGCTCTGGTCAAAGAAAATCATCATAATGACTGGGGGAGCAGTGTGCTGATCACGTGCCCCTCCTATCCGCATCCTCAGCTGAGGATGGCACGGTGGTCGGATGGTACCTATGGGCCACTTGTGGCCCGAAGACGGAGTGCTTTTGTGCAACAAAGGGCAGGCTCAGTTTAAGTGCAGTAGTGTTAAAACTCTGACTGTTTTATAACTGGTTTAATACCTGTAGTGACCATGTTTTAAAAGAATCGAACATAGTCATATGTTGTGTAAATGTCAAGACTGTGATGGACAAACAGAAAGAGAAGTGGCTGTATGCATCAAACAACACAAATGACAAAATAGTGTGAGTTGTTTGTTCTTCCATAACTCATTTGAAAATACAGCTATTTGTTGTTAATAGGCATGTGTTGTATGTGCGACATGAATTTAGTGTCTCACAATAATTAAAAAATGTATTTATGCACCTTTGTGTTGCAGTTATGTATACCCAACAATGGATGAACTAGCAGAGCAGATAAACTTCGTGATGTCACACTTTGGCCTAAAGTCATTCATTGGTTTTGGTGTTGGTGCTGGAGCCAATGTACTATGCAGGTTTGCCCTGAATCACCCTGAAAAGGTTAGTTTGTCAATATTTCTCAGAATACTAGTTATTTATTGTATTTTCATAGATAAAATGTTTTATTGGTGTTGTAATATCGCAGTTCTCAGTAAATCGTAACTGTCCATATACTCTCTTAATAATGCATGCTGATATTTTATATTTAGTGGGTGTGTCTGTGTGAAGTCCAGAAAAAATAAGGCAGAAGATGATACTTCTAATACAAAATGGAGTTTTAATGCAAACACGTAACAACAACAAAATCTAACCATTTTTGAAGTTTGTTAGTTTCACAGTTTATTTCCTACTTCTTTCCTCTGTCATTGTATGTCTCTTAGCTTTTCTCCTAGAGAGATTCCATTCTGAAATTTATATGGTTTGTATAGGAAGTGAATATTTCTATTAAAAATAAAATAAAAAATAATTTGCCCCATTGCTCTCAATGTTTTTTTCCTCTTCTGTCTTAATAATATGTCAAAATTTTCCTTATACTAATTGCACTACAATTGTGTACAAAAAGTTAAATCAGAGACACTCTGATGAACGCTTGGATACAGAATTGAACAGCACAATTACCACTTATCTTAAGTGACTGCATGCACCACGATGTGGATGTTTTGTGTACTCTATTTAAATGGTTCTGTAAGGCAATGGCTTCTCCTGTTCTTTTCCTTAATGGCTGCACAATAAGTGATCTGCGTGATATTGAGAATGAAAAGTGAAGTCTTGAAAATAGTTATATCCTAAATAAATGATGTAATGTTGGTTGTTTGGAAATAATTAATGTCAAGTTCCTGATTTTCACTTAATTCTAAAACTAAATAAATATCTGGATGAAATGAGTTCTGCAGATAACAATAAAGTTTAAGAGTTGGTGTCAAAGTGGCTGAAAGTATGATTGTGACACTAATGCAACATTGACAGAAAGCAAATGTTTCCAATGGGAACAAAAAAAAAAAAAAAAAGGTATGGACATCAGTAGTGTTTATTTGCAGAAGTAACTAAACATATCTTCTCAAATGCAGATGAAGTTTACTGAAAAACGCCATGCCTCAGAAATATTTTCTGTACTTCCAGTATCAACTTGGCAGAAAGCCCTTGGAGATAGAATAGTGTGACATACATTATTAGCTCAACTCTACACACATAGGCAATGTGCTCATTTTATGAAAGGAACAAAATGCACAGGGGAAATGTTTTCAGGTAATTAAATGGTCTTGGAAAGTAATAATATGGACATAATATATATGGTTAGAGCTCAATCAGTCCAAAACCCAAGGGGTACTAGTTGTTCACTCTAGGCTAATTAGCCCAAAATATCAGTAATCTTTACCATCTTTAATCCTAAATGAGGCAAATATCATCTTCTCTCATTCAGCAAAGAATTTAGGAGTAATAACAGATGAAAATTTAAATTGGACTGAGCATGTAACTGCAATATGCAAGAAGATCTCTCCATGTTCGACTCTCTGATAATATTTTACAATCATATGCACTTTTATCCTGGCTGCCTGCAGCCAAGCACAGAGATTTCCATAGTGTCTGTCTTCTCAACTGTCTTATCTGTCTTATCAACAAACACTGTCCCTCATACCTTTCCTAGACCTTAAGGCTCTTACCTGAACAACATGGCAGAAACACCCATCCAGTCAAAGCAAAATTCTTTGTGTCCCACTCAATTGTTCAGCCACTTTCTTGAAATCTTTCTCAGTAGCAGGTTCCTGATTCTGGAGTGATCTCCCACATTTTATTAGTGAACTGAATAATATCTCCAGGATCAGAAGACATTTAATGGCATGTATACTAAAGCAACAATAGGGATTACCAATGCTCCTCTATGCATTCATCAACCATGTATATCCTTCTCTCCAACCAGATACCTCTATTCCTAGTGTTGTTAGCTGGTGCACTCTTCCTAAATTTCTTTTCCCAAGAAATTGCTACACTATATCAGAAAAAATCCATCTTGTACATCTGTAAATTCTTCTTATATCTGCCACTATCAACATTGCTATTGTTGACATTATTGTCGTCATCATCATCACCACCACCACCACCACCACCACCACCATAATTACTACTGCTACTACTACTATTGTCATTATTACTGGCAGCATCTGCAGCAGTACAAGTACTGCCACCATTAACTTTATTAGTTCATTGTCAATATTATTTACTCACATTGCCACTTCTGGCACTCAAATAATTTTAACACTATTTTTAATATTAAAATTGTTATTTTTTAGGAAACTGTGATCTAAAGAAGGAGCTGTATGTGTGAGACCCTGGTCCGATGTAAGGGAAGGCCTTATGGCCCTAATTAGATCAGGTTAAATAAATAAATAAGTAAAAACACAATCCAGGAAGAGGAAACAGGCTTGAAATGCATACAGCACAAAATAAATAATGATTAAAAAATGGTTCAAATGGCTCTGAGCACTGTGGGACTTAACTTCTAAGGTCATCAGTCCCCTAGAACTTAGAACTACTTAAACCTAACTAACCTAAGGACATGACACACATCCGTGCCCGAGGCAGGATTCGAACCTGCAACCGTAGCGATCGCGCGGTTCCACACTGTAGCGCCTAGAACCGCTTGGCCACCCCGGCCAGCAAATAATGATTAAGAGAACACAGTCTGGTTATAAAGGGAAAAATATTTTTAGAGGTATGAAATTTTCACTCTGCAGTGGAGTGTATGCTGATATGAAACTTCCTGGCAGATTACAACTGTGTGCCAGACAGAGACTTGAACTTTGAGACCTTTGCCTTTTGTGGCCAAGTGCTCTACTAGCTGAGTACCCAGGCACGACTCACGACCTGCCCTCACCGCTCTAATTCCGCCAATACCTTGTCTCCTGTAAATCGCGAATCTCTTTTGTTATATTGTTTCATTACAAATCCCTGAAGGGGTAGAGAACCCCTTCCTAATTGTACAAGACAGAGTGTAATTCATTACATAATTTTCATACAATTTGAGAAGTGATTTTTCCTGATTCCAGTACATCTCTCATTTAACCAGTTGTAGCATTACATGGCTGATTGCAATAAGACAATACTCATTTATATAAAAATGGCAATTTTTGAGTTTTGTCCCCTCCCCCCACATAAATTTATGTGGATGCCCATGCCTGTAGACTCTCCTTCTTGATGGTATCTACAGAATATTACAAATGAATGAATGAGTGAGTCATTCTTAATGGTATTTTTAGATTTTGGAAGTAAATAGGAGAAAAAAGGAAGCTTGGATAGTAGAGATTGAATGAGTGTGCAGTAAATTTAGTGCAACAGATAAAAATAGTAAACTATGACATTTATTGTGAAACACTTAGTATTCAACTTGTCATTTCACCAAAACACCAGTTACGTGACACTAAAAAGATAATCCGAGTGCCTTGTATCGTATACATTCAAATCTCTAAAAGTCTGTGTTCACATATCCATCAGCCTCCCCACTTCCTACATTCACTATTGTTATTGGACCTTTATGTTCATACTTTCTCATTTTTACAGGTGGAGGCACTTTGTTTGGTTAATTGTGTATCGACACAAGCAGGCTGGATTGAATGGGGGTATCAAAAACTGAATGCTCGTCATCTTCGCTCAAAAGGAATGACACAGGGTGTACTTGATTACCTTATGTGGCATCATTTTGGAAGAGTAAGTTCATCATTCTAAAGGACAGTGTTCCATTTATTATAAATCAAAATAAAGTAGCTGCAAACGAGAAAAAGAGTAATCTATTCATCCCAAAGACAAATCATTTGTTATAATTATAGATTGGTATGAATACAAAGTAATATAAACTGGCAGGCTGGATGATGTTAGTGTAGCTTTCAGTCACAAATGTGTTGCAAAGGTGGAAGTTGGTAACCAACAGTTACTCTTCCATTTACTTTTTGTAAATCAGGCTGCACTGCAGTACAAATTCTATATACGCTGAATAAATTGATCACTGACAATTAACAAAACACCGGTGGCATTATTCCTTTCTCAGGTAGTGATTATATTAATGCAAGAATGACTGTTACTGGGAGTAGGCAGTACATTACAAAAAGATACAAATTATAATGTTGAGATGTTTCAGAAATATAATGGTATTATTATGCCAGCTTAGATTGCACATAATTATGTGAATCAGATTGAATATTTGCTGTTACTTCATACAACCAGTGTACCAACAAAGAATTTTATAATGTGAGAAATGAATGTGTGTAAAATATTCTTTAATAACTCAGGGAAGCTGTACAAAAATATATCTGTTGTCTCATATAGTTCTCCCAATTTTTAATTATTAATTACCAAATACATTACCAATGCTTAGAAAATGTTGTAAGTTATATAGAATCACCAATTTTAAACATGTAAAACTAGAGTTACTGTTGAGTTATTATTAGTTGATTGTTAAGGATTCAAACTATCAAGTTTCTTATGCTATAACTTCTAAGTGCTTTACAAATAAGGTTCACCATGAGTCTGTATTTTTGCCACTATTCTTATCGCACTGGACCATCTAAAGCTCAATTGTCAAATTTATGTACCTCATATCCCAAATTAAGTTCCAGGCTACATTAATTTCTCAAAAGAAAATTTAATCCAGCCTTTTGGATTGCTGTGTTTGTTACATTAGTGAAACAAGAAGAAATAATTGCTTTCACTGTTTTAAAAATTCAGAGTGGGAATAAAAGTGTTAAGTATAATGGCAGGGATATAACACACAGGACTTCCAGACATTATATAACTACAGTACCATAATTTAATGGAAAACCCTCTATGTTCACACCAAGGGAGGGGGAGAAAACGATAGACAGAGAGAGCTATAGATTAGTAGTTAGTTTAATGACTATAATAGAATAAGTGGAAGGTTCTTACCTTTGTGCAGTGTAGTAGCAAAAAAAGTGATTAATTTTAAAATTTCAGGGCACAGAAGAACGTAATCATGACTTGACGCAAGTATATCGTAGTTACTTTGAACATCGTGTCAACCCTGTGAACTTGGCATTGTTCATTGATAGCTACATTCGCCGCACAGACCTCAACATTGTACGTGAACTTGACCCAGCTCGCAAGAAGGAGACGCGCACACTGTCAATGCCTGTCATGAACATCACAGGTGCTCTTTCACCCCATGTGGAAGACACGGTCACACTTAATGGAAGACTGGATCCAACTAACTCCTCTTGGATGAAGGTAGTCACTCTGTACCATCACATATTTTGTGGAAGACATTAACATTGGTAGTTAATAGTTTGATGCTAAAGTATAGCCTACAATATAACAATAGAAAGATACTCTTTAATTCGTTATCCATTAATTTAATTTTGTATACAACACACATACGTCAGTAGCCTGAAATAAATTGCTGGGAATATAAATGTCACACTACTTGTGTACACACGCAAAGAGAGAAAACGTTATCTCAGAAAAGTCCTGTTACTATATTCTAGACAGACAAGTTATAAGCATTGCCTGCATAAAGCTCCCATTCATCTTTAATTCTAATTCTTATGTCCTACCCCACCACCGTCCTACCCCTCTCATCTTACCGGCATTAAAATATCTGGGATCAATTAAAATCAAACAACTCTTTTATTTTTCATGTAATTGAGTGTGCCTAGAGGTGAACTCTCCGGTACCTGGTGATACTTTCTTCATATCAGATTTTCAATTTTCAGAATGACTTAAATCATAACTCACCCTGTCCAGGGTTAAAGAGAAAAATAATTTATCAAGTAGGCCTATTGACCTAGTCAACATGAGACTCAGTGATCATCACTGCACTTTCATTAAAACTGCTACAGTCTTGGTTGCTTAACCTCACTTTGCTCACACTGTGTGCCAGAAATCTGCACACATATTCTGATACAAATTATCTTGTTGCAAGGTATACCCATACACAAGTTACAGTTCACTAATAGACATTCTATAATTGGGAAATCACTGTAGTGTTGTCTGCATGATTACAATAATAATCATAATTCTTGTGCTAATAAGGATGATGTTCCCAAAGCTAACTTACATGACTTATTCTATTACTGTAATAATAATTTCCAATTTCCAGATGTTAATAATTTTACAACACTGGTAGTCAGAAATTTTTATCATAATTTGTTTTATATGAGGCACTGAGAACCATAAGGGTCCAAAGCACAGATGCAAGTTTTGAGAAAAAATAGATTTTTGTGAAAATCAAACTTGTAGACAAACTGCCAGTCTCAAGGTCTGACTTGTTTTTTAATCATGTCCCAACATTCTATATTTCCCTTGAAAAAATAGTGTACCCACTTTTTGTTATGAAATATTAATTAACATTTAGTGTTGTGTATTATTAATGTTAATCACAAAATTTCTATTTATAAACTAGTGATAATAGTGTTTTTGACAGCTGTAAAGTGTGTAATTAATGTGAAACTAAAATCACAATATAAGAACAGATATTAAATGCACCGTACACAGAATTATGATCTACTCTAACACTTCATGGACCTCATTATCACCAATTTCATTAAGTATGTTTTGTGCATGAAGTTTAGATTAAACTGCCAAAATACATCCAATTACAAAGTACTACTTCATGCATGTTGTAGACATTAAATTATGTTGGAAACCTTAGATAACAAATGAGTAGCACAGAGCAACAAAATTATTCTTTGTGCTTTGGGCCCATATCAAAGTGAATATCAGAGAAATCGGTGAGACACCTTTTCATTTGTATGTACGATGTGGGCCTACAGCATAGGCAAAACTGGCTTGCCATAAGATTAACAGATGCTACATTCTCAAATTTGACAATGGTGTGCTTTACGCCCTTGTGATTCTCAGCACCTCATATAATATTCTGTCTTGCTGTAAGTAATGCTTTTTATGATTGGACTTAGAATAATAGGTTGGTGAGCAGAGGAATGCTGATTTCTTCTGCATGCTTCTACAATGAAGCCAGTTCTTTGTGTGTAATTATCAAGCTAATAATAAAACATTCTGTGTTACTTTGAACTTATTTGTTTACATTGAGGGAATATGGTATATTTGTAGGTAAACAACTAGAATTCTCTCATATACAGATTTATTCACACTTAGCTTCTACACAGATACAAGTCCGGAGGCTAACTGCCGTTAGCGTCCAACATCCTGCCCCAAAGCCCTCTCCTCAAAGATAGCACACTTGCGCACAGAACAAATATCGATATTTATGGCGCTCTACGCCACATAGCCCCCCCGCCCAGTATGGAGTACGTCCCTGTGAATGGGGGGGGGGGGGGGGTGAGGAGTTAGGAAGGTAACACACAGTTCTTCTGCATCAGGTCGACTGGTAGGAGACCGGGGGGTGAAACCCGGTACGTCCCGTCCTGGAGTGGAGGTGTAGCACTTCGTCGGCCGGCAGACGGAGAATCACCTTGCCAGAAGGCCTAACAAAGGCACTCAAATTGCCACACGCAGCACTTCTGCTCAATTTAAAGCGGCGCACCGCACGAGATTCTGCACTTCCTCCCTCAGTATTGTCACGCGCGAGTACCACACACACCGTATTGCCATCTATGACAACAGATAATTTATGTGTGTCATCAGGGTGCACATGTATTGTGAATTCTTGGATGGCACCTGTACGAGCAATGGTAGGGAGGCAGGGAGGTGTGGGAAAGCCATGGCAGGGGGAGGCATCTGCTAAGAGGGGGGTGGCAGGTGCACTGGACTGCGTAGGAGACAACCTCGGGCGATCAGCTGACAGACGAGGGAGCGTGACCGAAGGCAACGAGGAGCCAGCGTGGATTGAACGGCGTGACAAAGAGCTGTCACACGAAGATGATAACACAATGGTAGAATCCGAGTGGTTGGCAGTTCGACTGCGAGGGCTGTGAGGAGTGAAGCCCCGAAAAGATTGGCCACTCGAATTAGATGAACGCGGAGAAGGAGCAGTGCTCGGCAGAGAAGCACGCTGTGGAGAATCAATACCCAAATGCATGGTGTGGGAAGATGGATGGCCGCTCGAGCAGGAGTGGAGGGGCAGAATCAGGGAGGTTCACCTGAGGCTCAATGAAAGCTGGTTTCACTCGGTTGAGTAAGACCGTGGTTACAGAGTCTTTTATGAGGAGATCCATGTTATTCTCAGAGCGTTTGACGACCTTATAAGGACCTGTGTAGGGCGACTGAAGCGGGGCTTTGACTGACTCGTCTCTGAGAAACACATACTCACAAGAGTCTAGCGTGCGCGGTACGTACACGCGCGGAGGTGTATGAGCAGCCGGAGGTGGCGGCTGAATTTTGCTGCAGTGCAAGCGCACCCGCTCGAGAAGTGAAGGGAGTTCAGAGGGCCATGGAAGTGGGGTCGGAGTGACTAATTCTCCAGGCAAAACCAGAGTTTGGCCATACACAAACTCGGCTACAGAACCCTTGAGGTCTTCCTTGAAAGTCGCACGAAGGCCAAGGAGCACGAAGGGCAGTGTATCTGTCCATAGTGAGTCATGGCAACGCAGGGCAGACTTTAAGGTGTGATGCCATTGCTCGCCAAGCCCATTGCTTTGGGGGTGGTATGCAGAAGTATGAATTTTGACAATACCACACATTTTACATAAGTCAGAGAAAACTGAAGACTCGAATTGTCGCCCCTGGTCAGTGGTGAGGTAAACAGGTGAGCCAAATCTAGAGATCCATGAATCTAAGAATGCTCGACTTACTGTCTCGAGGTAATGTTCGGAATAGGCACAGCCTCAGCCCACTGAGTCATCCTGTCAATAGCTGTAAACAAGTAACGGAAACCCTCGGAGGGGGGCAAAGGGCCTACGAGGTCGACATGAACATGGTGAAACCGGCCTGGTGGTTGGGCAAAACAGCCAAGGGGTGGAGAAGTGTGCCTGGAAACTTTGTTCTGTTGACACACCATGCATGCCCTTGCTTAAGACTGACAGTCACGGCGCATGTCTCTCCAGACAAACCGTTCAGTTACCAGACGGCTGGAAGCTTTGACACCGGGGTGTGCTAATGTGTGTAGTTTGTCAAAGACCTGGCATTGAAGGGGATTAGGAATGAATGGCCACAATGTAACAGTCGATTCATCACACCACACTGAGTCAGATATGCCAGGGAAAGTAGAGCGTACCGGTTGGAGAGAGGAGCTGTGGTCTGAAATTAACTGCATGGTATCGAGGTCTGCCGATTGCAACCGAGGTAGGTCCGTTAAGTCAATTAAGGTTGTGACAGCACCAACACGCGAGAGAAAATCAGCGACCACATTGTCCGCTCCTCGGATGTAGCGAATGTCATTTGTAAACTGCAAGATGTAATCGATGTGACGAAAGCGTCGTGGGGGCGGATCAGCCGCAGGATTTTTTATGGCAGGAACCAACAGCTTGTGATCAGTGAGCACATAGAAATCTCGTCCCTCAACATCAGTTCTGAAGTGTCTTATGGCCTCGTAAACTGCAAGTAATTCTCTGTCGAATGCTGAGTATTTCTTCTGCGCGTTGTTTAGCTTTTTTGAGAAAAACTGCAGGGGGGTCGTAACATCGTTGTATGTCTGACTCAGTACTGCGCTGATAGCATTGTCACTAGCGTCAGTAGTGATAAACATTGTGGCGTCTGCCCGTGGGTGAGCAATAGTGACAGCGGAGGCCAACAGCTGTTTGAGTTCATTAAATGCCTTGTCCATGTTTGGTGTCCATGGTACCTGGCGGGTGCCAGAAGTTTGTGGGCCAGCGAGAGCATCTGTGAGAGGAGCCTGCACCGCAGAAGGCTGGCAAATGTTTCCGGTAATAATTAACTGTTTCGAGGAACCTGCGTAATTCCCTAAAGGTCTGAGGGCGTAGCATCTCGAGAACAGGCTTGATCTTGTCCTGTGGTGGTTTCAGACCGTCCGATGACACAACATAACTTAGGAATGTGACGGATGACTGGTGCAATTGAGTCTTTTTATTGTTCAGTTCAATACCAGCGGCCGCTAAAATATCTGTCACGACTTGAACACGCTCCTCACTCTGTTCCAAAGTAGAAGCAAAAACCAATATGTCGTCCATGTATACGAAACAAAAGTCTAGATGGGATAAAGTTTGATTGATGAAACGTTGCTACGTTTGGGGGGCGTTTTTCAACCCAAACGGCATAAATTTGTATTGGAACAGCCCGAAGGGAGTGGTTATGGCAGTCTTCTCAATGTCCTCCGGAGCCATAGGAATCTGATGAAATGCGTGCTTACAGTCCAAAACAGAGAAGTACTTTGCGCCTGCGAGCGCATGATTGAAGTCTGCGATGTGTGGGACCGGATATTTATCAATGATGGTGCGGGCATTTAAACGCCTATAGTCTCCGACCATACGCCAAGTACCGTCTTTCTTTTGGTCAAACAGGATAGGACTAGCCCAGCAACTGGGAGAAGGTTCAATTATTCCCTTTTGTAACAGATCATCCAATTGTTCTTTTGCAATTTTCATAAATTCCGGCTTGAGGCAGCGTGGAAGGTCCATGCTAACAAAGCCAGAGTCCACGACCGTTGGCGGTTGGAAGATACTGGCGGCACTTGATGAATTCCACTGCATATTCTGGCTGAAGAATTCCGAAGATTCTTGTGGCATGTCCACTACGATGGCAGGAGTGCTGGAGAGATGTTGCTGGAATCCGGGTGGCGGTGAATGCTGAAAAAAGGCCCTCGCGATCGCGGCGAAACCCGACGCGGTAGGCGCATAAATAACCTTCGGGCGGTAACTCGGACGCGTATTACACAAAAACGGGGTCACCAGTGAGGGAATATGGTATAGTTGTAGGTAAACAACTAGAATTCTCTCATATACAGATTTATTCACTCTTAACTTCTACACAGATACAAGTCCGGAGGCTAACTGGCGTTAGCGTCCAACATCCTGCCCCAAAGCCCTCTCCTCAAAGATAGCACACTTGCGCACAAATATCGATATTTATGGCGCTCTATGCCACAACATCATACTTATGTGCAAATTGAAATTTTTACTATCAAATGTAGTTGTTAAAAGTTCCCATTCCTGTCATCACCATCTACATCTTTACTTTTTGGGAGTAAAATAGCATGACTATTTATTTATCATTTTCAGTTGTCCAAGAAAATTAATTTAATTAATTTATGTAACTGATTACAGCACAGTAAGTTTGCTTTATATCTATACAATCAAACTTTATCAATGTTGAGAAACACTTTTGAAACACACTGAAGTGCTTTGCAGTTATATGTGCTCCTGAATGTATGTAGTCTTTCATTGTTTGGCTGCTTATCTTATAGCGAGCAGAGCATTCCACCACACTTTTCTTCATAGATTTGTTATAACTGGATTATTATTTGAACGTGCCTTTGACTATCCTCATGAACTTCATTAAGATTAAACTTATCATTTCAAGATTTTATATTTATTAGTAGAATCATGTAATGCAATTTGTTTTATGATAATTATAAATTTTACTACCATTTTGGAAATGCTTATTTAAAATCACCATGTTTCATCCTATTTCTGCTACAGAACTTCATATACTTGCAATATTAATGGGGATGCAACAGAAAATTATTTTTATCTGACTGCCACAAGTCTGAGCCCATAAGTTGAATTAATAGTTAAAAGTGGTTTTGTAACTGTATTTGATATGAGTTCCACACACTTGAGCAGTATTCTAGGATGAACAGCATGATTGTTTTGTAAGCAATCTCTTTTGTAGGCTACTGCTTTTTTTCCAACATCTTACTAGTGAACCAAAGTCTGCCATATGCTTTACCCATGATTGAGCCTATATGATCATTACTATTTCATATTCCCACAAACTGTTCACCCAGATATTTATACAAGTTGACTGATTACAAGAGTGGCTCATTTATGTTGTGGTCATACTACATTTTGTTTTTTTGTGAAGTGTCACAGTTTGATTTATCTGAACACTTAAAACAAGTTGGGAATCTTTGTATCACTTCCATATCTTTCCAAGATCTGACTGGACATGTGTGCAGCTTTTTTCAGGTATTACATTATTATAGCTAACTGCATCATCTCAAAAATTCTTAAATTATTGTTAATATTTCCTATCAGACCATTAATGTATAACATGAACAGCAAGGGTTCCAACACGTTTCTCTGGGTATGCCTGAAATTACTCCTGCATCTTCTGTGACTATCTACCCAAGATAACTTACTGCATCCTCTCTAGCAAGAAATCTGAAATTCAATTGCAAATTTCGTTTGATACCTTTTACAGTTTTCATTTTGTCAATAAGTGCTGCCATTTTACTGGGTCAAATGTTTTTTGGAAGTCAAGGAATACTGAATGCATCTAATTACCTTCATTCTTGGCTTTTAGAATGTCATGCGAGGAAAGCATGAGTTTGGTTTGAAATGACTGACATTTTCAGAGTCTGTGCTAGTTTGCATGGAAGAGGAACCCCACTGATTAACTCTACATAGTGCTTTGTTGCACCATTGCTGAAGAGCAATTACCATCATTATCATATTACAGCTGCCTCCAAATCTGAAAAGTCTCTTATATTTTGCATGTACTTGCCATATTTGGCAGCTAACTTTTAGAAAAGATGTAAATTTGAATGGCATCCTAATTTCACTTATTTATTCAATGCTAGTTATCCTTTACGGTCAGGTGTCACACAAGCTTGAACCTGACAATATTGTGCAACTTTTTCTCATGATGCTTTGTAAAATGAACTGTCATGAACATAGGGTTGTCCTTCACATTGGGGGGAGGGGAATTAGATGGAAGAGTGAATCAATGAATGAATTGAATTTGGTGGCCAATGATTCTGAAGTGAAATATTTCTGCAACTAATGAATTTCATTTCCACCACTATTTTTATTTGCCTTTTTATTTATAGGTGGAGTCATGAATGATGATGGTTGAGATAAGCTTTGTTATGTGCACCTACATTGCACATTATTTAACAGCCATTGAGCATTCAGTAGGGTTCAGAGTGTTCTGTCGTGAATGTTGCAGCCAATATGAGCATTAAATGGGATTGCAGCAAATTATTTAGTAAATGTTTGTTACATTTGTTGTGAGTTGTCACTGATGTTAGTGGTGGTAAGCGACAAATTCTATGTAAGCAAGTGAAAGACATAATGTGCAGAACGCACGCCTCCTTCAAGTGCAAAGCACGTGTAACACCTACCACATCTGTTACTTGGAACCAGCAACACTGCAATCCCCATCAGTGTCTCGATCTGGTTGAACTGCCATCATTCATGGGTTGAACAGTGGTAATGCTAAAGGTCAATTTTTTTTACCCCTGAGTTGCTCTCTTGCTTTGCATGTGTTCGAATTTTTCAAAATAATAAACCAAAGGATTTTAGAGAATTATCAGGCTAATAAATTATTTTATAAACATCAGACAATTTTTGTTAAAGACTATTTTTATATGAAGCAAATCAGATAAAAGATAGAAAGATCTACTTATCAGACACCTGCAGGCATAAAAACAAACAAAAATATGGCAGTAAGGCTTGTGTTTTGAATCAGCTGTTGCTTGCCTGACAGAAGATGGGACTAGAATGGAAACTTAAGTCCTTGTTCCACTAACCTGAGTCAGTTCTGTGTTTAATTGCTGAAGAGTAGAATTTCATCTAGCATTGAACCTCCACTTTTCCAGCTTGTTTATGGTTAAAAAATCTGGCATTTTCTATCAATTTTTGTTTCTGTGTTAGTTTACTACAGTTTTTCAAGCATAACTTTTCTGTGCTTATTTGACTGTAATTTAATTTTTGTGATGCTTATTTTTGAAGATGAATTGGCAAATAAATTCATTGCACTCTTCAGTCACTGTTATGTGATCTAAATTTAGCATACTAAGAGTCCGTATAATGACGTATTTAGATATCATCTGTAGTCTTTTGCTACCACAGAAGTGAGAAACTTTGACTAACCCTCAAATATGTACTTCAGTGGCAACATTACATTTGTTCTCTTCTACGTTGACAGATACAAGACTGTGGAATGGTGTTAGAAGAACAACCGGGGAAGGTCAGTGAAGCATTCCGTCTGTTCCTTCAGGGGCAGGGATATGGTAAGTGATGGGAGCAAATTTCACACCCATTAACCTTCAGCTAGTCAAAATACCTTTATGGACTACCTTTATTTTTTAAATGTAAACTTTGTGAATCCACAGAATCCAGATCTTTGTTTATTCCTTAGTTCTTTCTGCCTGTCAGCTGAAGTTTACACGCAGTTTGTATGTGAACAGTGTGTATATCAGCCTGAGATCTTGTGTACCAGAAGAATTTATTTGGTGTGACAGTCAAATGACAATATTCTGTTATGAGAAATTATAAAATTATCTGTGTCCTCAGAATACTCGACATTGCAGTCACAGAAAATAATAATACTGAGAGCTATAAATTTGAAACTTAACTGCAACAGAGAGGGTGAAAGTGGAATATTATTGTTTTATGTAGTAAGACTAAAAAAATTATTGTCATACAATTATAAAAAGACCCTAAACCATAGTTCAGCTTCTAGTCTGTTTATACAAAATAAACTGAATGCTGGTACTCCAGAGGCAAAAAATATTTAAATTAAAGCACTTACCAACAAACTGTCAGGAACTCACTAATAGTGAAGAAGACATTATTCTCAGTCACACACCATAAACAAGTTTCAGATGGAAAAATCAAACTGACAAATATAGTATAGAGATGAACATGTACTGTTAGAAATTTAATTCATTTAAAATTTTCTGTCTGCATTTACCAGCTGCAGCATTTAACAGCCAATAATTATCGAAATGATTAACACAAAGTAGAGAAATATGTCTGAAATATGTTATTTCCCACATGAAAGTGAAAATGTATGTATTATACATATATCATCACTGAGACAACCCTTATTTAAAGTTAACTTACACTGATATTGATTTTAAATTTAGAAACATTATTATTAATTTTTTTTAAATTCAACCTGTTTCATCCCCTGTTATGAACCTGCTTCCTGAAGTATACAGAACTGCTCCCTTCACATGGTAGTCATTTCTTTAACAATGATATATTCATTTAAATTTCTGCTTTGCTAAGATCAGAAACGCCAGTAACAATATTTGCATTTGCATTTCTCAGGCATTTTTCTCTTAAAATTTCACTTCTAAAAATCATGAAAAGTTGTCACATGTCAGTCCTTGTTACAGTATGGCAAATAGCAAACCTTTTGATCACATTTCTGGAAATTCTATTGTGATGATTTTCTAATGTTTTCTTTATGAATATTCATATTATGTTATTCTCTATGTTTGCCTGAGTTACTACTGTTTCTTGCTGGATATGTGTTACAGCTTGACAGTTGCCTCTTTCACAATAAGAATAACAAATAGGCTATGTCATTTTTTGCCATATGTTTTGGTCTTATTCCTCATTTAGTAGTCTCAGTGTCTGCAGTTGCAGGAACATTGCAGTTTCTCTTCCTTTTGCCTTATCATTTAATTTCTTTTTTTACATAGTTACTTTAGGGAAGCAGAAGTCTTTTCTCTAGATTCAGGTATTGCATAGTACTTTATGTTGTAATTGTGTCTTCCACTTTTCCCTCCTCCTTTCCTCATGCCTTCTTACTGGTGTTGATACACCTTGTATACCTTTCAGAGGAGTTATGACCATATCTGTTAATGTTACAATTAAAACTTGTTTATTGAGTTGCTTCAGTGCTGTTGAAAATTTAAAATGTTTATTCTGATCCTATATTATGTAATGATAGTGTGTTTGAGACTGGGAAGTTCCTTGTGTACTGATTACACTTAATTCTTCAGATCTGTTTACATAAAATGTAAATTTTTGAATGAGTAACTGTTTTTATATTTATGTAATAATTAAAACAGTCATATAAGGTGTAATATTTAAGAATGCACTGATTTTTGCATTTAACACTACAGTGGAGCCAACATTATATAGAATATTCTAAATATGTAAGTAATTGATACACTATTATTTAATAATTTCTATTTTGTTTAAGTGCAAGTACTTTGTAGCATGCAAAACTGATATGTATCATGTAAAGGATATGTTTGTAATGGTAAGCTGCTTTCAATAAAATATTAATAAATCTTAATCTTCTAACTCACAGCATTACTGTTACTTGTGCTCTGTTTAGTTAGGTTCCATAATGCTGGTTTTACAATGGAAGGGAATCACTATTTCTTGAGCATGAGAGAAGGTCCTCAGTATCTTCTAAAATGGTATTATATCTCTCTTGCCTTCTGAATCTGTGTTGTTCTTTGTGAATGAGAAATAATAAGGATATTCATGTTAACTTCTTAAAATAAATTCCAGACTACCCATACAAATGAATATAGTATACAATGTATAATTATTTCTATTAAAATCTTTTCTTGGAGGTTCTTTTTTAATAGTAGTAAAAAGAGTGTTGATGTGTAGAAACATAACAAGTGTGATTTATACTACGTTAATGAATGATAATACATTAATGAATGAATGGTAGACCATAGATGTTGCTCTGAATTGCTACATTCTGAAATGCTTCATGAGAAAATAAATATGCAGCAAATGAAAATAAATCACTGAAACAGAAGGTGAAAGAATTTTATCAGTGGGTTACAGCAATTATCAGTATGCAGAATGAATAAAAAATTCCTAGGAGTATTGAAGACAATGTTTTGAAAATGCATTTTGTACAATCAATTCCCTTCTTGGGTCCTTATATGGGTTTCAATGCAACATTTGCGCCATTATCAGTTTGTTATATTTTCCCTTCATGGGTCCTTATATGGGTTTCAATGTGCCATTTGCACCACTATGAATTTCTGTTATATTTTCTGGGTATTTTGAGGTAAGAGATCCATGCTCTCTGATGGTTCATTATAGAGTAACTGCATTTCATTTGATTTCTTACCTTAATTATTATGTCTGTATTGCAGTAAAAATACTTGCACAATGTGTCAAAGACCAGTAGTATGCACTGTGTCTCTTGTTTAGAAAAAGACTTGTTTCATTCATTCACAGTACTTCCTGTTGACAACAGCTATGACCACTTTACTTGTCACCTTTAGGCTTACATTCAGTACAGCCTGAGTATGCAGGGTTAGTTGTACATTAAGACTGATACACAGCAGTGTGGGTAGGTCTACTGCTCAAGACAGAGCTGATGTACACCTTGTGTATGGCTTGATTGAATACAACTGAAGATCAGTGCAACAGTTATACTGAGCTGATCACAAAGAAATGGCAATGACATCTTAGTGCTTTTATATCTGTACCTAGGTGCCTTTAAGAAAATAGATACTTGTGTATTGCTTTCTCACTGTTACAAAGGCATTTTCAAAGAAAACGTGTAACTGGGATAATGAACCAAATGAATCATCATTGCACTATTACTCTGTATTGAGCCACCAAAGTGCTCAGAAAAATTCCTGAACAAACTTCAAAATTTTGTCAGTGGTGTTAGGGTTTATCCTGTGACACATCAGTAAATTGCTGGTATACACATAATTAAGTAGATTCCTCTACAGAGCATGAATAACGCCTTTTGTTCACAGTGTTATCTGCATAGAGCTGAATTTTTTCTACAAAGCTACAAGTCCTGGTTCATATTATTTGTAAAGCTCCACTGTTTTTGATTCCAGTCTTACTCACTAGAACATCAGGAATGTATACATTGTCTGATTTATACAATTTCTATCTCTGTTTGAAGTGCAGTGATTTAGTGTTGCTGTGACTGTGATAGCACTTTATAATTTTTTGAGCACTGTAATGAAGCAAATATTTATATTGATTAAAATGTGAGAAGCACTCTTCTTTTAGCCCAGTATTTGCTTTGTAATGGTACACTGAATCACAATTATTGTCAGGCACATTCGAATATGTGTTTGTTCATCTTACTTCCATCTCAAAGCAGGGGCATTACAGAGATGAATGATTAATCACACATATTAAGATGCAACAAATTTAATATAGACTAGTGTATAGTGTGATGTAATAAGCCCAATACTTCTGAAGTTATAGTGGCAGGAATATATCATGTGTGATAAACGAAACTGTCAGAGAGATTATTGAAGACTGAGGAAGATCACCGCATAAAACTTTCATTGATTGAGATTTGCAAGACAGTTTTTCACAAACCTTTTAAATAAACATTCAGGAAGCAAAAAATTAGGTTATTGCTGCAATGTATGCATATAAACATCTAACTGATGAAGCCAGTGCTATTGTGAATAACACACTGTAACTTGAGCAGTGACCAATAGAAGCAAACTATTGTTGATTGGGAGAAGGGGGAACAGGACAGAAGGTTGACATTAAATCTGATAGTCATATTAGTGCACATAAAGAAGGTCCTTCTAAGGCAAATTTATGGCCAAATGATCAACTAAAAATCTGCTGTTTTCCAATAAAAATGCAACTTTATGGGGAAGAATACAGTGTATTCATTCAGACGGATTTGGATCGAAGGACACTGAGATCACTTTCAGTGTCGTCCATGTCCAACTGAATTACCCAGTTCAAAAGTTGTTTATCTGTGCTAGTCCTGTTTTAAAACTGAAAGTATTATCCTTACTTTTGGGAAGAATTTGATTCTCTGGTTCATGAAGCACTGCTTATGAGGTGAGTGACACATCTTTCATGAAACTTCATTTGTCCTGTTTATTATTGTTCTCATCTCCCTTAACTGGGTTACTGATCTATGCTTACAGCAGGTCATGGCCAGTAATTGTGCTGCTTGTCACCTCTTCCCACATCTGACTAAGCAATCAGTTGAACATCAGTGTGCATGTGATCATATGAGAGACACAATCGGAATGAATTTTCATTTCACAGCTGAGTGTGCACTGGTCTGAAAATTCCTGGCATATTAACGCTGTGTTCTGGATAGGGACTCAAACCTGGGAGGTTTGCATTTTGTAATCAAGTACTCTAATGATTGATCCATCCTGTGTGACTTATGACCTGCTCACACCTGTTTACTTGTGTCAGTACTCCTCTCTTACCTTCCAAACTTCTCAGATGTTCTGCATCTACAGTAGAGCTTCTGAAAACTTGTAATATTTATGTTGTGACACAGAATGTAATTTTGCTGATAACTGGACAAGTTGCTCCTGTAACAGTTACAATAAGATCTGAAGATGGTTCTTGTTGAATTAAAATCAACCATTTTAAAAATGAAAGCTATGTAGAGGGCAATAAAATCTGTTGTATAAAAGTGATGACAGATTTTCTCTGAAGACAAAATGTCAGTTTTTGTGAAGTTTGTATTTTATATCCTTTCTAGTTTCAGATACCTTAAATTATTTTGCTGCCCACATATCAAAACTCATCTACTATTTCCTAATCAAATTTCCTCATTATCACCTGATTTAATTTGAATGCATTCTATTACCTGTCTTTTTACTTGTGTTGATGTTCATCAAATGAGCTCTTTCTGAGACACTACCCACCTGTTCAACTGTTGTACCATGTCCTTAGCCATCTGTGACAGAATTACAATGTCACCTGTAAATCTCAAATGTTTTAATTTCTTCTCCTTGAACTCTAATTCCCTTTCCAGATTTCTCCTTGGTTTCTTCATAGCTTGTTCAATGAGAAGAATGAATAACATTGGGGATAGGTTACCTCTCATTCAAATGATGATGAATGTGAACCAGCGTGTTTATTGTGACATTGCAACCTACTTATGATGCCATTTTTGAGATCCAAGACTGAAAAATACAATAAAAGAGTTTAATTTACAAGTTGGTCATTGTGTTCACCTTAGGCAGTATGCCTAGCTGACTGATACACAATACATTCAATTTGGGATGTATGACACTTTCCATGTAATTGAGTGAGGTGGTGCAGATTGTAAGGCATGAAAGTCATGTTTAGGAGAATGGGGGTTCAAATCTCTAGGGTTTCCTGCATTTTCCAGAAATCACTTCATGGGAACAAGTGAGAATTAAAATAAATAAATAATAAAAAAATTAAAAAAAGAAAAGTCAGCTACTTCCTGCAACTTTTTTTGTTGATTCTAAGCTCAGTGTCTAATAAGGGTGTTAATATATATTTCTTACATTTTTCTTCCACTCTGTATATCATGTGTACTCGTATAACAATATTCCTTTTCTAGTCATTCACAACATTGAATGTGAATTACCTTTGTGGCTTTTGTGTCAAATTCATGGCTTTTGTAAGTCATGTTCTGATGCAGGTCCACTCTAACTAAAATTTAAGTTATGTTATTTTCTTGAATTCTAAAATCTGTTTGACTGAATTAAGGTCCCTATCATCTAATTGGAGCTTGATGACTTCTTATAGAAACTCTCATTTCAACAAAACAGGAGAACCTATGTACTCAGTTCACAATTTAGTTAGTTTTATTCCTCTTATACCTCTCCCCTCATATCCTCTCATACAATCTTAGGTGTAATGTTGGTGGCCCTTTTGCATTTGAATAGAACAAGGGACTAACCAATTCACAACCTGACTGTTGCATGAAAAAGGTTTACTGCTGTGTTCCAACTTTTCTCAGTCTTTCATAAAAGATTAAATGCAACATACATAAATAATAACGTGAGTAGTATCTTAGTAACAGAGCATATGTTGACAGACAATATAAATCATTCATATGTGTTATTAAAGAAATGTTTTCCATGGGAATTACATTGCTTATGTCAGGTATAGTGTTATGCCTATTACAGAATACAAATATTGCATAATATATATACTATCTCATCTGAAGTATCCAGACACCCCTATCTAATGTAAAATTCACTGCTACATGTCATGAAATGTGAACCTGCCAGTATAAAAGGAGATGGGAAGTACTGTGTCATCAGTAGAGAAGCAGTAACAACAGGAGGGCTTAGTGACTTCGAATGTGGAGCAGTCATTGGATGTGACTAGAGAAACAAATCCATGAGGGACACTTCCGCCTTTCTAAAACTACCCAAGTCAACTCTGTTGGTGATGTAATTATGAAATAGAAATATGAAGGAATAACCACATCTAAACTTGGCAGACCTTGTTTACTTATGGACAGGGACAGTTGAGCATTATGGAGGGTGGTTGTAAAAAGAAATCAGCAGAAGGAATCACTTGTGAGTTGCAAAGCACTACCAGCAGGCGAGCTAGCACTATGACTCTGCATAGTACGGAGAAAGAATGAATTTACAATGGTCGAACAGCTCCTCATAAGCCACTAGTCACTGCTAAGCAATACTTGAAGTGGTGTAAAGAGTGATATCACTGGACAGTGAGTGACTTATAAGTGATTAGGAGTGATGACTCACTCTGTATCCTATGGCGGTCTGATGGAAAGGTTCAGGTCTGGAGAATTCATGGAGAAGTTATGTGCCATTGTGTATAGTGCCAACAGTGGAGTACTGAGGAGGTCGTGTTACAGTATGGTGGTGGTTTTAGTGGCTTGGGTGTTGTCCTCTTATTGCACTTACAAACCACAATGCTAAATTCAGAAAGAAATGAACTCATTTTACAGCATTGTGTGCTGCATACAGTAGAGGAACAGCTTGGAGATGATGACTGTATAAGCATGACAATGCACCCTGTCATAATGCAGTATCTGTGAGGCAAATGATTTATGGCAATAACATTCCTGAGATGGACTGGCTTGTCCAGAGTCTTAGCCTTTGTGATGAATTAGACTGTCAACTTTGCTCCAGATGCCAGCAATCAACATCACTACTTTCTCTGGTTTTGGCTCTTGAGGAAGAATGGGCTGCCATTCCTCTGTAGACACTCACACCTCACTGAAAGTGTCCCTAACAGAATTCAAGCTGTCTTAAAAGCCAAAGAGTGGATAAATACCACATTAATGTCCACTAATAGGTGTCTGCATACTTTGGAGGAGGAAGTGTAAAGTATTTTTCATTAATTGTCTAAGTGCATAAAACAATATTTTTTTATGGTTTAGGATTATAAAACAGTGAGACCTTAAGTACAACTTTTAATAAAGAAGAAAGTGTTACGCACAGACCTTTTCATATGTTGTCTTTCCAAATAGCATAATGCTAATGACATGTGTAAAAAAAGAGTGTACTGAAGCTTTTGGAAGTGCTATATTCTTCCATAGAAACAAGTGCAGATATTGTACAGAGTAAGTTATAAAGTCCATTGACCAATATATCCTTAATTCTACACTGTGCATGGACATAAATGGCTCAGAACCACTTTCACACCAATATATTTGTGACTGTGTGAGGACTTGGATGCAAGGAGACAAGGGATTGAAGGAATTTCCTGTGAAATAGAAGCAAAGCAATAACCAAAATAAAGACACCATGTTTCAAAGTGTACATTTGTGAAATCAAAATCTGCTGTTGGTAACCTTCAGTACCTCATTACTCCATACTTGCACCCTCTTTGGCATGCTGTTTGCAATATGGTTTAAATATACTGCTCAAACCTATATAACTTTTTGATGCCAGTCATTGTGAAATCAGCCTTTGTATGCCAATGACACCTACAACAATGCACTGCATGTTCCAGCTGGTCCCCAGTGTGATCAGTTGGTTTCAAGTCAGCAGATAGCACAGGCCTTGCAATCCCGATGACTAAGGCCTCCTGGAGAAAGGTGTTCATGAAGTGGATGGATTGTTCTTGAGCATTATTATTTTGAAAGATGAATCCATCTCCAGAATAATGTTTTTGTGGCTGGACAAGAAATTGTGGGATTCAGTTCTGATACCCCACAGGCACATATTACCATAGATCGTGACTAAAGGTGTTTGACATCTGCACATGATAGCATGATGGCTGACTCACCTCCCTGATGATCCCTCAGTACTGCATGCCTGAGATGGACATTGGTATCGGACTGACGCCACACTCTTCTATGACGAATCCTACAGTCACTGATGAAGAGAATTCAATGCTGTTAATCCATGTTGCCAATCTTTCCCACGCACCACAGTGCTGGAGGGTTCGTACTATTGTTCGTAAATGCCTACAGACCAAATTAGTCATGTGCAGAGGGTTGCATACTTTCTGGGTCAACACCATCCTCACAGTTGCCTCCAAAAAGGCAATATGCAGTTTTTCTGCGTTCTCCTCAAAATGCCTACAAGGTGTATTTTGTATATAGTGGTCATCAGCTGGTGTTGTTAACCATGGGTCATCACTAATAGACAAAAGCTTTGTCACTTTGTGTCTCATGATAGCGGCTTTATGCCTGAATGATGTTATTGCACTGAACACCAGTTTGGTGAGCAACTTCCCCTATTGACAACTGTTCTTTCCAAAAAAATGACAATTTGATCATGGTCTAAGCTTCAATTCACTTTTTGAGGTATTTTGACAGACAGAATTGTGTACAAAAAATTCATTGTCCTCTCTACAATTGGACATAGTGTGCACTGCTGAACTGCACTGAGAATTTAGGTTTATTTATATCTGTGTTTCATAGGTGACTGTAGGTAGCGATTTCATGTGGACAGAAGAGAACTGAGAAAGAAGTTTCTGATGAAAAAACCAAAACTATGCAAGCCATGAAGGCCATGTAAAATTTTGAGTTGCTTGTTTGCCTTTCAGAGGCGAGCACAGTGAAAAGAAAATACTAAGTTTCAGGTTCTGGTCTGATACATGATTTTAATGTGGTATGAGGCTCCTATGCTTTTCAAACTCTCTTTTCTGTTTTGCTGTTACATAATCAAATTTTAATTTTGTTGCTTTAGTTTATACCTGATTATTTGGAATTTCAGTAATAGCCATTGTGATAGTAGTGTTGCATATGAAATAATTTATAACAGTTTTCTTTGTGTATTTCTTGATCAGTTCTCCATCCCTGAAGGTTCTACTTCATCTACATCTACATCGATACTCTGCAAATCACATTTAAGTGCTTGGCAGAGGTTTCGTCAAACCATCTTCACAATTCTCTGTTATTCCAATCTCGTACAGTGCACGGAAAGAACGAACCCCTATATCTTTCTGTACGAGCTCTGATTTCCCTTATTTTATTGTGGTGATCATTTCTCCCTATGTAGGTTGGTGTCAACAAAATATTTTCGCATTTGGAGGAGAAAGTTGGTGATAGGAATTTCATGAGAAGATTCCAATAAAATGCAGTCCTTAGTTAGCCTTTCCCACGACATTTTCTATATGTTCCTTCCTTCATGCTGGGATAAATGAATACTAATAAATCTCAAAAGTTCAGAAAATATTCTACTTTTTTTCAGAGCTTATTGGTCTCATTTTCTCGTAATATCAGTATATGGTTTCATTTAATGTTTTGCCATTTGGCAAACCTTTCTGTGTACACGATTAGCTACAGGAAAATTTGAAATTTTTTGCAGGAACATTCATTCATTCACTGATCGTGTGCATGATACGGGTTTTGATACATATACAATGATAACATTTTTTGTTAAAAATGAGGCATTATATTTATATTTTATATTTAGTTTTTAATGTTTGGTTTAGTAGACCACAATATTATAGTATTTGATGATGTGTTGCAATGAAAAATTCAATAAGCATTACAAAACTGGCATATGTAGTAGGGGAACTATACTTGTTACAGTAAGATGTCTATACAATCATTTCATCATTTTATGATCTCCCCCCCCACTCCCACCTCTCCTTTCCCTCATCCACTCCCTCCACAATTTGGGCAATCTCCATGCAGTGTTCCAGATTTTAGTTTCTCTAAATCTGTCAAGTACTGCCAGGATAGTTCCTTTGAAAAGGGCTTCATTAATTTCTTTCCATATATTGTCGAATCAAAGTTTGTGCTGTGTCACTAGTAACCTATTCATCTTAATGACTTACAGGAAATGATATTCATAATATACGTCCACAAGTGCTGATCATTTATGAGCACTTTTTGAAGTATCATTGAACAGCAATGTGAAATAGTCATTTAGATGTGATATCAGTAGTGTGAAAATCTTAAGTTTTTTTATAGTGTTTCAACACACCCAATTACTTCTCTGTTATACATACTGAAACAAATGGAAGAACAGCATGGGGAAAAATTAAAATCAACACCCTCCTGCAGCAGATTGATGGATGATGTATCAAAGCATGTAACAGATGTCTGCCACGGTAGCTGAGTGGTCAGCATGACAGAATGTCAATCCTAAGGACCCAGATTTGATTCCTGGCTGGGTTGGAGATTTTCTCCGCTCAGAAGCTGGGTGTTGTGTTGTCCTGATCACCATCATTTCATCCCCATTGATGTGCAAGTCGCCAAAGTGGTGTCAAATCAAAAGACTTGCACCCGGCTAACAGTCTACCCAACAGGATGCACTAGTCACACGACATTTCATTTCATGTAACAGATCATAAAATTGCACTAGTCCTTGAACTTTCACTCTGTTTCCAGTCTAAGTACACACAATTCTACATGGACACAAACAGATACTGAAAAAACACTCACAGCTGCAGAAACTCTCAGAAAGTGTCAACACAGCTGCTGAAAGAGAGGGAGGGGGAGAGGGGGAGAGAGAGAGAGAGAGAGAGATAGAGAGAGAGAGAGAGAGAGAGAGCATGAGTATAGAGTGTGTGGTAGGTGGGGAGGGGAGGAAGATGGCTGTGACAGTGTATACTCAGGCTGGGAAAAAGAACAAGAGTTTAAATAGCTAGAGTCACTATCAAATAATTTGTGTGCATGTGTGTGTATGCACAATTCATGAACAGTAGCATTTGTTTTACTCCAGGGTTTTTCACTATATACATACTGTCAGTCATTCATGGTAGTGTGTGGGACTAAGGTCATCAGTCCCTAAGCTTACACACTACTTAACCTAAATCATCCTAAGGACAAACACACACACCCATGCCTGAGGGAGGACGCGAACCTCCGCCGGGACCAGTCGCACAGTCTGTGACTGCAGTGCCTTAGACCGCTCGGCTAATCCCGCGTGGCTTCATGGTAGTAGTCATTCCTAACTCTATAAGGGGAATCTAAAAAGGAGCTCTTAGGAATTCATAATGTGGTTTAGGGCAGACATGCGCGATGTTTGATGATCCATGGGATGGATTCAGGTACTCACCTAAGCTCACGGGTTGCCTTATCATGTGATGTGGCAGCTAGAACTATAGTAGTCCATGATATTAATTTTCATGGAGTAACACGTTAATATGAATGGCACCTCTTTCCTGACATATCATCCAAACAAATTATGCCTCAAAACATGTGTTTTTGAGAGTACATTCATTTTATATTCACCCTGGGTTCAGCTGTGTATATTTATTTATGTATCATGAATATTGTTTCTTTCCTTATGACAAAATCAACAAACAGCTAGCACAGAACTTTATGTGTGAACTGTCAACAGATAACTGGTTCATTCACAAAGTTGTGGCCTGTGCTGCCATTGTTTAAATTGGAACCTTTTGTCACCTACTAGCAATGTTTGCAATCTATCAGTGTGTAGCACAGGCATAAGAAGTAAGCAGTAAATAATGTGTGTTTTGTCAGCACTGATCCAGGGGCAAAAAATACTTCTTCCCACACCTCTTCACAGTAGTGAGCTGTTTCCCCCATTCTCCACATGCACGTGAGCTTGTTGTTCAAATCCAATGACAGTAAAATGGCATTGCACACATGCAGAGTAAGCAAAACTCTCACATGCTTGTGTCATTAGCTGAAAACCCAAGGCGAGCTGAGAATCAGTGGAAATATCTGAAGTACAGAACTAGCACCAGGCACGCTCTGCTAAATTTCTTCCTTGGTCTCTTAATGATCCTGTACAACAATACACTGTGTATATATTAAGTATGCCTGTACACAGGAAGCTCACACTCCATGTAAGTAAAAATTGTTCATTGTTATTTTCATTTCACTTCAGCTTTTTATAGAATATTATTTGCTGAATATGGAGTGGGCACCAACTTTGGATTTTATTTGATATATCTATCATCAGTTTTTAGGTGACATGGATGCTAAATAACTGCAGTAATATTAAAAATTACATTACTGGGGATTCCAGTCTGAATAATTTTAAGCACTCAATCTCAGCCTTTCACTTGCACAGTGATGATCGCATAGTGTATAGAAAAGAAAAAGGAAAAGTAGAGGAACTTGATAAACTATTAGTAAGTCACAAAAAATTCCTGTCATTGTAAGATGAAATAAAATTGTTGAAATCTTGAGAAGAATGAGGGTTAATCAGACAGACAAGTAATGAAAGTGGTAAAATAAGTATAGGCAAGTTTATGTTTAAAAAATTATAATCTGAGGTTGCAGCTCATTGACACTGCAGTTGATCACATTTGATGATTGGACAGTGAAAAAAGGAAAGAAAATTGTAAGTTTTATGTTTATGCAAGATACAAGGGAGCTCTTGCCACCTCCACCCTCCCTCCCCAATCAGAATCTGTAGTACAGAATTTAGAATTTTTATTCATTACAGAATTCTCAGGCACTTCTAGAGATGAGTGAATAACCATCAAATCTCTGGGATGTAATAAGTTTTTTGTGTCGTCTATAAAATTTAGTTCTTGTGGCATTACATGTCTCAAAAATGACCAGTCATTTACATAAATTTAATTTCTGTAGATGGTCATGGATACAACAGACTCTTCCAGCTAAAAGAAAGGGAAGATGACTTAGAAGAATTTTTGAATATAGCCCTTCTTCTTCTCCTGCTGCTTATCTATCAATGGATGTTGGCAACAACGTGTTGCATCTTTCTTTTGTGAACTGCAGTATGTAATAGCTGGTCTAAACTTTGTAGTCCTGTCCACTGCTTTATATTGTCCAACCATGATGGTCTTCTTTGCCCTTGTCTTCTTTCTCCTTCCATTTTTCCTTCTATTATTAACTGCAGAAAGCCTATATTTGGTGTTCCATACTATATGTCTTAGGTATGCAGTTTTTCTTCTTTTAAGCACTGTAAACATTTCTCGCTGCTTGTTCATGCTTTCCAGTACTTCAGTGTTGGTTATTCTTGCAGTCCACAGTATTTTAAGCATCCTGTGATAAATCCACATTTCAAAGGCCTCTAATGTCTTCATTGTTGTCCTTCAGAGCCATGTAGGAGCACAGGCGAGATGTAGCATTTTACAAATCAGACTCTAAGGTTTAGGTCTAGGTCTGTGCTTGTAAGAATATTCTTAAATTTTATGAAGGTGTTTCGGGGGTTCTCTGTGACATTTTATTTTGAAGTCTGTTCGCCAGTCTTCACAAAGCTAGGTTCCAAGGTATTTGAACTTGTTGACTCTTTGTATAACAGACCCTTGAAATCATAGATTTGCATCTTTAAATGAGCCTGACTCTCGTGTGACAATCATAAAATTAGTCTTTTTGATGTTAGTGTTTAGACCTAGAGTACTGCAAGTAATTTTCTACTATGATGATGACTTGTTGAAGGTCATCTAAATTATCAGCTATCAATACCGTGTCATCAGCATAGTGAAAGTTGTTGATATACATTCCGTTAACCTTTATGCCTTTTTCTGCTTCATCAAGTGCCTCCTGAAAAATATTCTCAGAGTATAAGTTAAATAACAAGGGTGACATTACGCATCCTTGTCAGACTCCTTTACATATATTGACCATATCTGTGACCTCATTATCAAATTTAACCTGTGCTGTCTGATTCCAATATAAATTCTCTATACAGTGGATATCTTTCCCATCTATATCAATTCTTTTGAGAATTTCCATGAGTATATGATATTGTACTCTATCAAATCCTTTTTTGTAGTCAATAAAACAGAAGTATACATTTTTACCCTCATCATAGCAGTTATGTACTAGGACTTGTATTGTGACTATTGCTTCTCTTGTACCTAAATCTTTCCTAAATCCAAACTGTGCCTCACTAATGAATTTCTCACATTTTTCATATAACCATTGATGGATGGCTCTCAGAAATAGTTTCAGAGAATGGCTCATAAGACTAATGAGTCTGTGATCTTTATATTTTCTCACATTCCTCTTATTTGGTAAGGGAATGAAAGTTGATAATAGCCATTCATCAGGGTAATGAATATAGTGTCGTAAATTTCGTTAAACAGTTTGTGTAAGACTTTGATACCTTCTTCATCAAGGAGTTTAATAAGTTCCATTGGAATTTCATCAGGGCCTGTGGCTTTATTGATTTTTGAGTTTTTGATGGCATTCTCGATTTCTTCTTTCATGATTGGAAATCCTGTTAAATTATTGTTTGTAGAAATCTCAAAATTTGGTCTATCATCTGAAAAGAGGTTCTTAGTGTAGTCTTCTGATATCTCTTTCTTCTCAATGGTATCTAGAACTATTGTATTATTTTTTTGGTTAGTAAGGAGATGTTTTTTCTTCTCTACATCCCAGCAGTTTCTTTTAACTTTTTATGTAAGTTAAAATCGTCATGTGCAGCTTGCAAGCTTTCAGTTTCTTCACATCCATGTTGTAGCAATTCATTTTTTGCTGTTCTGATCTTTGATCTTATGAGTTTCTGGATATTATTGTACTTCGTTTGATCTAATTGGGCTTTATACCTTTGCCATTCATCCGTCAATGGAAGAATTTCATCATCATCCATTCCTGTTTTTGATCTCTTGTTTTATGTCCTATTGTTTCTCGAGCAGTGGTTAGCATAATGTTTTTTGTTTCTTTCCATACTCTGGTACTGTTTTCTTGGTCAATTAGAGGTTTCATTGTCACTATTTTATAGTTGATGTCCTTGCTAACTTCGCTTCTTAGTTCAGGCTGTTTGAGTTGGTTTTTTGTGTTTTACAAAGTTTTTTTAAAAAAAAAAAAACAAAAAGAGAGAGAGAGAGAGAGAGAAGCTACTAGTAGTTTATGGTCAGATGGAACATCTGCTCCAGGATAAGTGGATGCTCTTGTAACTGAAGTTCCAAAATTCTTATTAATTAGACTATATTTTATATGGTTATGGACTATGTTGTCTTTGTTGTCAGCTGGAGAGTTCCATGTATAAAGTCGTCATGGTGGTAATTTGAACCATGTATTAGTGACTTTCATGTTTCCTTCTTGGCAGAATTGTAGCAGACGATCACTTCTCTTGTTTCGTGTTCCTAAACCAAAAGGACATACGAGGTCCTCACATCTGCCATTTCCCAGCTTGGAATTGAAATCTCCCTTTTTTATATTAATTTTGTGATGTTTTGTAAGGGCAAACACTTCTCTGACATGGTCATAGAAAGAGTCCACTTCTTGTTCATCTGCATCTGCAATTGGAACATATACTTGAATAATATTGAAGTTAACGGGTTTGGCACTACGTTTTAACAAGGCAACTCTATCAAAAAGTGGCACAAAATCCGTAACGCTCTTGGAATAGTGCTCTGAACAATAATGCCCACTCCTCTTCCAGGATTTCAGTCCTGATTCCCAGAATAAAATACTGTACATACAGCTGTAGAACACATTCCACTGACAGGCCACCAAGTTTCTGCTATACCAAGAATATCAATACTTAGTTGTGTCATTTCTTGGATAACATTTGCTAATTTTCCTGCTTCATATATACTTCAAACAATCCAGCTCTGATATTAATTTTCTTCCTTGTGTTCGTCTTTAACATGGATCCATTCAGAACTGTTCCCCCCCGGAGATCAGGCGTGGGAACTATTTAAAACTCCGGAACATTTAGAAATGAATGTATCCTTCCATGTGGTTCTCTAGGAATTCTGTCAACCTGGTATTCCGTTGCCTTCCGCCAAAATGTCAGCCGCTCCTAATTTGGAGACAGATGCTGTTAGCAGCCGTCCCCTGTGGATCAGATGCTGCTGAGCCTGTTGGTCTGCAAGAAGTATTTGATTTCCCTCCTACCACCCACATCTGGAAGGCATTCCCCTATCTGCCACCTGGGGACGCACCCTCCAGGGGTTACAGGCTACCCCATGGCGAATTTAGCACAGATTTTGTATTAAGGATAAATACTGACCAATCAAAAATGCTGAAAAACAGGTACAAATGAAAATGAGCAACTTGTTAAACCAAGGCAAGACATATCAGAAGTATTGAAAGAATTGTGCTATTGAGGAAACCAGATTTTTCAGTATAGCCAAAGCAAGGAAAACATCTGAAACAGAGTGGAATTAGTGAAGAAAGCATTTTTTTCAACAGGAGAGCTGTACTAGCATTAAAAGTTGACATGGAATTGAGATAAATCCTGTGGGATGGTACTTGCAGCGAAACACAAGGCGGAAATGAACTATGGACCATGGAAAAATAAAGAAGAACCCAGAACTATGTGAAATACAGTGCTGTAACAAGTTGTTAAAAATTAACAAATAAAATGCAAAATAAAGAGGAACCAGAATACGCATCAGTGAAAGAAGTGTGTGTAAATCTTTATCAGAGGAAAAGATGTGTTGTGGGATATGGTCTAAGACATTACAGCATAGTTAATTGAGATTGGAAGGTATCATACGAGTAAACAAGGACTGGAATATTTAAAACAGATTTAAGTGGAACTGAGTGTAGCAAATTTTTTGAACTGAAAAGACTAACACTGCGTAGGAAAAGATGAATAATATTGAAATGTTCTGTTAAAGACAGAACTATAAAAGAACTAATTGCTTGCATGATATCCTATAATGAAACTGTAACCTGCAAAAATAAATAATTGTGTGTGACTCAATGGCCTCATGCAAATCTTCCTATTGGATGCCATTTTGGTGCCTTGCATGTCCCTAACCATGGTAGATTAGGGACATGAAGTCACCAAAGTGGCATCCAATAGAAAGATTTGCATCAGGCCATTGAGTCAGGAAAAGGGACCTACAATTTAACATGGAATCCAAACCACATGTTGTTTCTGGCAGCTCCTCACACTGTTGAAAGGCAAAGGTTAGGTTAAAACAAAAACTGAGAATCCATGGTCTGACTGAGATTCAATCCAGCAACCTCTCAGTTTGCAGGCATGTTGATTTACCAATACACTGCCAACCAATATACTGTAACCTGTAACTTATGAGATTTGTAAAACGGCTATTAATAACCACTGTGAATTAATCCTTTACCATTTCGAAGGCAGAATACTTCCAATTTTAGAAAGTTTCTACTATAAACTCAGTATCTGACATCAAGAAGAGCTGCTGCAAATGTTTTATGGCTTGTAGAACTAGTGCTTTGTAGCTGAAGAAGCTTCTGAAATTATTACATTATAAAGTTTTAAGCATAATTAGGTTTATTGAGTTATTAATGTGGTTGTTAACTGTACAGTGTGGAAGATTTTTCTGTTCTATTGGAAAGTATAAAGGCATTTCTAAATTATTTTTATGTGTTCTGTGAAGCTGGTATCCAAGTGAACTCATCAAAGCTAGAGGCCAAGGAGAGAATTGGCAGAAGAACAATTCAGCTACAGAACAAGCAAAGGTACAGGAAATGCTGCTGAATTGAATAATTGGGAGAAGATACCTAGAACAGGTAGAGAAGTCTGTGGAGTTCTAGTTGACTTGAAAAAAACCTTTTATAGAGTTTGGTGGAATAAACTTTTAGATATCCAGAAGAAGATTCATGTTAACAGGAAAGAAAAGAGACTGATAGGTAATCTATATGTGGCACAACAAGTACAAGTAAGAGTAGGAGATAAGATGACATAAGGCTTTAAAATTGGAAGGGAGCTCTTTCGCATACTCTGCTCACATATGAGGTCTGTTCAAAAAATTCCAGAACATTCGTGATTTCATACCAAGGGTGTGTCGAAGTGAAATGCAGTCAGCATCCCTGCACATGCTTTTGTTTAATGTGTAACTGCAGGAAGTTTCATTGTTCTCTGTCTGTTAGTTATTGTTCATTGTGGTATTGAGTAGAATGTCGTGTCACACAGTTTGAGAATTTTGAGGTGGCAGAGAGAGAGAGGAGCAATGCGTGTGCATTAAATTTTGCATGAAACTCAATAAAAAATTTACAGAGATGCACCAAATGATGCAGGAAGCCTATGGTGATGAGTGCTTAACCATACCCAGTGTTATGAATGGTTCACGTGGTTTAAAAATGGCCAGATGGAAGTTAAAGATGACCTTCATTCAGGAAACCCTTTGACATGTATTGAAGATACTCATGTCAGGGATGTCAATCACAGACTGACTGTCTGGAACACATCATGTTGCCTCCAAGTTCTTCCCAAGGCTCATGAGTCAAGACCAGAAATATCTTCACCTTGCAATCTGTGAAGAGCTTTTGGATCGCAGAAATATATGTTCCTTTAGAGAGTCATGACTGGTCATCAGATGTGGAGTCTACAGTTATGATGTTGAGACCATGGTTCAATCTTCATAGTGAGTCAGGAAAGGTTCTCCAAGACACAAAAAAGCTCCAGGTCAGGTCAAATGTCAAAGTTTTCTTTGACTTTTGGGTGATTAGTTCATCATGAATTCATGCCACAGGGACAAAAATGTTAATCAGTGGTACTATTGGGATGCATTGTGACACCTGCAAGAAAATGTGAGAAGGAAATGACCTGAAATGTGGTGAGACAATTCATGACTCTTGCATCATGATAATGCACCTGAACAATCATCCCTGTTTGAGCGTGACTGTCGCACAGAAAACGAAATCACTGTGGTACCTCATCCTCCGTACTCTCCAGACTTGGCCCTTGCAGACTTTTTTTTTATTTCCAAAGTTGAAAACCCCGTTGAAAGGACAAAGCTTTGCAACAATAGACAAGATGAAAGAAAATTTGCAGACGGAGCTTCACGTGATCCAGCGGGAAACATGCCGAGACTGCTTCCAGAAGTGTAAATAGCATTGGGAGCAATGTATCAGTTGTGGAGGAGAGTATTTTGAAGGAGACCATGCACAATAAGTAAAAGGTAAGTGTAGAAAAATTTTATGGAAAAAGTTCCAGAATATTTTGAACAGACCTTGTATATTTCGATAATTTAGTTAAAAACCGCTTCCAACAAAAGAGTGTCTGACAGCTGCAGAGAGGATAATCAGATGTTTCAGATTTGCTGTGACGTGGTGTAACCAAGTGAAAATGGGAAGGCAGTTAATAATATGTTAAAAGAATGGACCCCAGCAATAAGAAATATGGAATGAAGATAAATATGAAAACAGCCAAGACAATGTTTTTTTTCCTTTGTTATTTTTTTTTTTTCAAAGCAATCAAGGAAGATAAAAATGAAAACTTGTGACGAGTCATTGGAACAAATCTAGAAGTACAGGTACCTGTGATGATAAATTGCGAGTAACATGACATCTAAGCAGGATATATAAAAACATGGATAGCTACTGCAAAAGAAAAGTTTTACAGGAGGAGAAATACTGTCTGTGGTCCATTAAATAAACAGTTAAGAAAACAATTAATTAAATGTTTTGTGTGGAGTGTTCCCCTCTATGATGCCGAAACATGAACACTGTGAAGGAGAGATGAGAAATGCTTAGAGGCTTTTGAGATGTCAGTTTGGACAATAATGAGAGTGAAACAGACAGATAAAATAAAGGATAAGGTAGTTTTACACAGGGTGAATGAGAAAAGCAAATACTGGGAACAATTGTGAGGAGGAAAAGAGATTGGATTAGACAGTAGATGACAAGTAGTCACATAATGAAGTATTTAGTAGAAGGAATGGTGACTGGGAAGAGGAGCAAAGAAAAAAGAATATCCCAGATAACTGACAACATAGTATAACTGCATCACATACAACTATGGAAAGGATGGAGTGAATATGAAAGGATTAGAGAATGCTGAACTTGCAGTGATAGACCCGCCTAATGGGCAGAACACATTGTCATCATATCATAGCTGAAGATATATGTTGAAGTACCTGTAGTTATCAATAGATAAGTTTGGAAATGCAACAGTAAAATACCTTGTTCATTAGTGAAGAGACTATTTTATGAATTACAAGCTACTATTCTAAGTTTTGCATATACCAATGCTAGGATGGTTCCTTGCAAGTAGGGTCTTCCACTTAATTTGGACAATAGATGCCTTGTCAGTGACTGTGATGATGAAATTGCATCAGAGAACTGGATTACCAATAAAAAATGGAGAACCCTTCAGCATAATTGTGTAGCACACAGTATGTATTAGCACATTACTGCAAAGCTTTAAAGTTTTTATGAAGAGTTTCTTTGGTTATGGGATTACTTACAGTATTTTGTGAGCATTTTTTTCAAAGTTAAAATTCTTTGAGCTCTAGGGATGCTACTGAACAATGTTACTCTGTATGGCAGTACTGAAGGTACCCAGTATTGAATACTATTTGGGTGTTTACGACCCCCAGAAGGTCAGATTAAAAAAAAAGACAGCAAAGCAATTCAAGGGTGGGCTGCTGGATTTATTACCAGTAGATTTGATCAACAAGCAAGCATTAAGGTGATGCTTCATGAAATCAAGTGGGAGATACTGGAGGAAGAATGACATTCTTTTCAGAGGATACTGTTGAGAAAATTTAGATAATCAGCATTTGAAGCTGACTGCACAATGATTCCACTGTTGCCACTGTATATCTCATGTAAGGACCATGGAGATAGGATAAGAGAAATTAGGGCTTGTACGAAGGTATATAGACAGTTGTTTTTCCCCTGCTGCATTTGGGAGTGGAACAGGAAACAGAATGGCTAGTAGTGATTCAGGGTACTCTACGCCACACTCTATATAGTGGCTTGTGAAGTACATATGTATGTGTAGATGTAGATGCTATGTACATGGACATTCACTTCCAGTCTGCTGCAAATAGTAATGTAAGTGACTGTATGTGACAGTCTTTTGATGTGTCAAAAATAGTAGTTATGAATCAGTATCTCCGTGTAATTGACCAGTTACATCTAGGAGCATTTAAATTAATTTCTTATCTTTCTTTCAAGGGTACTGACATAGTATGATTTAAATAAAAAGAATTGAGTCGAGTTAAAAGGGTCTCGAATTGTGACGACTTCAAAGTGCAGTTGAATACATGCACTTTGTGGCAGCTTTTGTGTTTAGCTCCTACTAAAACTAAACAGTTGCATAAACTCTTTTATCTTAAATTGTAACAAAAAAGCTACATTTAATAGCATGAATTCACTGGATATCTCTCCTCCTTGGCTCAAATTCAGTGACATGCATAATTATGTGTGTTTCAGTGAAGATATCAACACAGCTTTCTTTCATAAGGGATATTTGCCCATTCTTCCAGCATATCAAGCTCAGAAGCTTCTTTTTTCTCTGTTTGTATGTCAAGTTTGTATTTTTCAAATATTTCACCAGTACTGCCAATACACCAGAATGTTATGAGCTGAACTGTAGTGTATTGTGCCTTTTTTCCCCTGGAATGGCTCTCGGCTTTTTTTCTTCAACATACCAGAACTCTTTCACTCCATTCCATGAACATAAATGTGAATAGATGGTGAGTAATATGAAATACAAACCTGTTGTTAGTTTGCTTTCTTTGTCTGTTATCCTTGTATACACCCACTTTGTTCCAATGTTAGGTGGTAGTTATAAATGTGTTAAGCTTGCTTCAGCTCATCACTCATATTGCTACTGAGCATCTTTTTAGCTGCGGGGTCTGTAATCCAAAGCTTTACTGCCTAATAACTACAAAATGTTTAAGTTTATAACATTTGACTGTTATTTTGCATTTTAGTTTCAGTTTAGTTGTAAATTTGCTTAACAATGATCTTGCATCTTTTGATAGTTGCATAATGTAGATTTATGATTTCTCATATTATTTTGTGTTGACCACTTTTTTTTTTTGTTTCCTCTCTCGTTTAAGCTGTGAGACTATCCCGGAAGACTTCTTCAGCACAGCCTGCAGGTAAATGTAATTAGCAAATGATGTGTCTGACCAAGCCAAGATAATACCACTTGGGGACACAATGTAAGTGACTGTTATACTGATTGTTTGACCATGCATGATACTCATGACCAGACTTATTGGTGTGAAAATTGATTGAAGTGATCAGTAATAAACACAGATAAATGTTGTCATAAGTAATTCAAATAATAATCCAGATGGCAGGAACACTGTTTGGTTGTTGGTGCAATCCCAAAACATTGTATTCATGATGCCCTTTGTCAGGAATTGGGACATGAATCATAATCAGAGAATATGCATGAATCCACAAGTTATTCAAAATTTCCAAATATAAGTTCATTAAGATTTCCGATTATAAGTTCATTAAAATGTTGTAATGAAAAAAAAAGAAAGAATATAGTGTAATCAAGAGTAGGGAAACTATAGTGAAACCAAAAAGACACAATAAATGGGAAGAATGCCAGTACATGATGACATAAGAGGAGTTAGCAGAAAATACGACAAATAATATTTTTGGGAGTTCTTACTGAAAACATATCTGTCAACAACATATTAATAGAAAGAGTATGGAGAATAATATTGCCACAGAATAGATATGTCAAATGATTGAAAATATTGGGAGGAATAGGCTCCTCTGATATAAAATACTTTCACTTGATCAGGCCAGACTATATGTTGCTTGCATTGTGTGCTGTATAAGAGAAGCATTGTAATTTCCAACACTTTGATTTGCACCAATCTGTACTATTATGAGCTGACTTGGTGAAGCTAGTGGTACAAACCATTCTTATAAGCTTTACTGTCAGCAACTCATTATTTTGACATATTTCACCTGCCAGCCTGGGTAACTACAGTCAGAGCTCTACAGTTCTTCTTAAGCCCTCCATTTATGGCAACAATCAATATATAAATTCATTCTTTAGAGAACTTCCTTGACTTCTTTGGATGCAACATTATAAGCAAACTTGAAGAGCCCATGTATGTGTGTGTACTTGTAAGCATGTTCTATGACAGCCATGTCTTTATATGATAATGTCCTAACTGTGCTGGTAGTTTTCTGGTTTCTAGAAATAATTTTTACATTCATGAAAGGTAATAACACAATTTGCAGAAGAAAAAAGAATGCTTTTCATGTTTGTCTGATTTCTCAAAAGTGCTAAGATAAGTGTGGAACTTCAGTTTTGAATGGGTAAGGTCCATTAAGTCTGAGAGTCATGACCTATGGATATTATCTGTAACAACAGTGTGTAAGTAAATGTTCTAATATTTGAGTTTACCACTGCAATTTGGGTTACTTAACATTCTGCTGTTGCAATCCTGCTCCTCCACAACAACATTGCTTTCAAAGCAGCAAGCACAACAAAAAGACAATGAGGCACTTAGACAATGAGTCATTACACAAACAGAGTTTCAAATGGCATTATCAAACCAGTGACCTTCATCACAGGCATTGGATTACAGCTTTTGAAAGAGAATTAAGTTAACTGAGATGTAATGTATGTTTTTTGTTTCTTATGGGTCTCAAGTAAGAGTTTGAGTTAGCAGTTAGTAGATCCAAATTCTGTTGTTCTTCTCAATATACCTGAATGATGATATTAATTATAAGCACATTTGAAGGATATGAGTGACAGTGATCAATAGTGAGCTGCATAGTAACAAACTGGTTATCAAAATCATTGACACTGTAAGCAATAATGAAAGTTCCAGCAACAGTTCACATACTGTTGATATTTTTTGTTTATTTCATGTGTTTAAATTTATCTGTAGGAAACCATTCCATTTTTACTCACTTTTGTTATACCTTCCTTGATCTTTCATATTTTGTGTTTACTATAATTTGAAGTACAGCATGGAAAATAAGAGAGAATACTGACAATCACTTGGTGTTCCTGCCACAAAGGTTGAAGGGTAGTTATAATTTACTATAGCTGTGTGTGTTGATGGGTGATACTTTTCTTTTTCACTTTATTGCTTTTAATTTTAATGTAGTTGCTCATGAAGTAGAATGCTATAGTCACTCTTATGCTTTAGTGTGATATTTCACAGTTTCATTGCTTTAAATGGATTTGAAAGAATTCCTTTCCTTTTAATAGCACATCCTTGTAGTAGTATTGGCTTATTATTTTACTTCTGCTACAAAATAGCTCATTCGTGTTGTAATTAATAATAAGTTTCCCTATCTTAACAAAAGCTTGCAACTTCTTTGTGTATATGTGTGTTTTCTTTAGAAAGTAATATTTGTGTGTACAAAAATGTTTAGAATTATTGAGATATGTAGTTATACATAAAACAGACATGAAATTCTCTCTCTCTATCTCTATCTATCTATCTATCTATCTATCAATCAATGTTCACCTATTAATTTCAGAGGAGTCACTAAATCATCTCAGTGGCAAATCTTGAGCGTTTTAAATTATTATTTAGGAGAAATTGTAGTAATTGAGATGTTTTTTAATAATTTTTGTACAAATATTATGATATCAATAACCCCATCATTTTGCAACTCCTTGCATCGAACAGCAATTTTGCTTGATGAGAAAACTGTTAAAATTATGGAGACAGAATGGCTGGCCAGTACTTATTTTCAAGAGACAAAAAGCCTAGTTTTGTTGATAGGTAAATTTAAAGCAGGAGATCGTAATGGCAACTTTTGTAACTTCTATGTTCCTTCTTCAGGGAGAAAAGAAAGAGTAGTTCGAGAATCTTGACAAAAAAAGAGGAGGTCACTCAAGTCCCAGTTTGAGAGTAGCACAGATGTTGTCCCTTTCAATCTAGGGGCAGGTTACTCAGACACTAGGTTGAGAGGGGCAGCATTTGTGTCGTTGTCGTCCCCCCCCCCCCCCCCCCACACACACACCCCTGCCCCCTTCTCACACCTCTCCAAACTTCCATAAACAATGCCTTTTTCTGAGGAATGAACATCCACCAGACATTCCAAAAGCTAGATTTACTGTTTTCTACAGTAAGTGTTTTTATCATTTTGTCAGCAGTACTATGAATTTTGTCTTATGAAGATAAGTACCAGCTAGCCATTTTACAGTTTCTGTGAATATACAGACAACTGATTTTTCAAGTTTTTTATGAGGGGCAGTAAAATGAAAATTGAACACTAGGCACAACAGGATCGTGGAATGGTTCCATTTCAGAAAGAATCACCATATGCTTAAGACATTTATCCGATTTGGAGATGAGACAATCAATTCCTGTTTCATAGAATGTGGTCAGATGCTAATGGACCTATAACACCACTCACTCTTGCACTTCCTCATCTGTCTGAAACTGACATCCACACATGTCTTTCTTCAGGTCACCAGAGGTGTGAAAATCACATGGCGAAAGATCCAAGCTGCATGGAGGATGCTGCAGAGTTTCCCAATCAAATCGTCTTTCTTCAGGTCACCAGAGGTGTGAAAATTGCATGGCAAAAGATCCAAGCTGCATGGAGGATGCTGCAGAGTTTCCCAATCAAATCGCTGAAGCATAGCCTTCTTCCAATTGCCAGTGTTGAGGGCAGGCATTATCGTGTGCAAGGATGGTTTCATCCAACAGCATTCCTAGGTGATTTGACTTTATGGGACATCTCAGTTTCAGCAATGTTTCTTCATAACACTGTGCATTGATTCTGGTTCCTTGCTCAAGAATCTTGATGAGCAGAGGGCATCTGCAGTTAAAAAAGGAGGTTGTCATGAACTTACTGGAACTGGTGTGAATAGCTTTGGATTTCTTTGGCTTTGGGTTGCGTTTGTCGCTTGCCCTCGGGCTGTCGGAGTGCTGTTGGACAGAATCATCCTGTTGCATGATTACTTCCACCCCCACACTGCAAATCAGATGAAGGTTATGCTTCAGTGATTTGATAGGGAAGCACTGCAACATCCTCTGTACAACACTGATCATTCACTGTATGATTTTCACATCTTTAGTGACCTCAAGAAAGACCTTCATGGACATCAGTTTCAGACAGACAAGGAAGTGCAAAGTGGGTAGGCTTGTGGACCCATCAGCAACTGACCACATTCTACAAAACAAGAACTGATCATCTCGTCTCCCAGTGGTATAAATGTATTAATTTGTGTGGTGATTACTTTTGAATGAGACAAATCCATGGTCCCATTGTGCAGGAGTTCGGTTTTCATTTTACTATCCCATATAAGCTATTAATTATGATGATCAGTTTAAGACTTTTTCTCTTCAGTTGTTTTACATAAAATTTCTGTATCATATCTTTTATGAAGAGAAAAAATATGTTTACATAAGGGGGGAACTGAATAGTTTGACTTTAATGACTGACGGATGGTATTTTAGATGCCAGTGAAGTCAGTTTTGCTCCACATAGATCATGAAAGGGATGTTTACATCAGAAGTTTAGGAATTTCGTGGTTCACAGACTCAATGCCCAATAGTCTGCAAACATTGAATATCTTATTCACAAAGGTTTATGTAGGACATTACAGTGAGGTGACAGAAGTCATGGGATACCTCATAAGATCGTGTTGGACTTCCTTTCTTCCAGCATAGTGCAGCAACTCAACATGGCAAGGACTCAACAAGTCATTGGAAGTCTCTGCAGAAATATTGAGCCATGCTGCCTCTATAGCCATCCATAATTGTGAAAGTGATGGCAGTACAGGATATTGTGCACAAACTGACCTCTTGATTATTTCCCATAAATATTCGATGGGATTCAAGTTGGGTGATCTGGGTGGGCACACCATTTGCTTGAATTGCCCAGAATGTTCTTCAAACCAACTGCAAACAATTGTGGCCCAGTGATGTGGCAGACTAGCATCCATAAAAATTCCATTGTTGTTTGGCAACATGAAGTCCACAAGTGGCTGGAAATAGTCTCCAAGTAGCTGAACATAACCATTTTCAGTCAGTGATTGTTTCAGTTGGACCACTCCATGTAAACAAAGCTTGCCACCATTATGGCGCCACCACCAGCTTGTACAGTGCCTTGTTGACAATTCGTGGCTTGATGGGATCAATGCCACACTTGAACTCTACCACCCACTCTTAAAAACTGAAATTGGGGCTCATCTGACCAGGCCACAGTTTTCCTGTCACCTAGGGTCCTACTGATAGGGTCACAATCCCAGGAGAGCTGCTGCGGACGATGTCATGCTGTTGGAAAAGCCATTCGTGTCAGTCGTCTGCTACCACAGCCCTTTAACACCAGATTTTGCTGCACTGTCCTAAAAGACACTTTGTCATATGTTCCACATTGATTGCTTGCAGTTATTTCACACAGTGTTGCTTGTCTGTTAGTCCTGACAACTTTATGCAAACACTGCTCCTCTTGGTCATTAGGTGAAGGCCGTTGGGCACTGTGTTGTCCATGGTGAGAGCTAATGACTGAAATGAAGCATTCTCGGCACACACCTGATGCTGTGGATTTGGGAATACTTAATTCCCTAAGGATTTCTGGAATGGAAGGTCCATATGTCTAGCTCCAACTACCATCCTGTGTTCAGTCTGCTAATTCCTGTCCTGTGGCCATAATCACACCAGAAACCTTTTCACAGGATTATCTGAGTACAAATAACAGCTCCACCAATGTACGGCACTGTTGCACCTTGCATATCTGACACTACCATCACCTGTGTGTGTGCGTATTGCTATCCCATGAATTTTTCACCCTTGTGTATTTGTAGCAACCTCAAAAATCTACCAAATTAAATTGAATTCAAAAAGTAATGGCTGATGGCACGCTTTGTTGTGTGAATATCTAAATAATCTAGAAATAATAGTTGTATAATATTTAACACTGTATATCCATTTAGAGTAGAGACAGTACATTTCAGAATACGCGTTTCTTCTTCAGTAACTCTCTCTTCTCTTTCTCTATTTTTCTGCCTCATAATTGATTTTTGGTACTTCAAAAAATTACTTGTTGCAGGCAACTTTTTCATTTCTCTCTATTTTTAATATACTTCTTTCCTTTTGAGATTCATGTGTAGGAATAAAATTGGATTAATTATAAACTAGAAGAAAAATTTACTTAGTCAATTACAAAAATTAAAGAAAGAACTGTTGTTGTCTACTTCATGTATAAGAAACCTTCTGCAGTGCTTTTTTGTATTGGGGTCTACAGAACTACAACCAGCTTTCATTCTTGTAATAGACTCGGACTTAAATGGAAATTCTTTGCTTGGTTTTGGCTCATTATATTTCAGTAAGGTTCAAAATTTGAATAAAGTAGCATCTGAGAAAAAGTAAGAAAATGAAACAAATGCTACAAGATAGTTTTCAAATTTTGGCTAATTTTAGCTTGCTCCAGACTGATATACTCGTATGCAATTAAACTCATTGTGCAGATAATGAATGCCACAGGTATTAGATACTTGTAAAGTGGATTGTAGCTGGCACAAATCTTCAGATTGCTCTGACATTGAAGCTGAGTCAGGTGTTCCATCTCAATATAAAATTTCAGCTACAAATTAAGTCATGGTCGCATGCGTGCTAAAAACTAAGGGAAAAACATTTCTTCCTTTCCTGAAATATATTCCCCAGACATTGATGTTCTGTTCTCACCTGTCATCAATTTCTCTGTAAAGCATCTTGAGGATAAAGCTCTGTATTGGTACCATTATATGGAGACTGCCGTTGGCTGTATGTAGAGGACAATTTGCAGCATTTTCTCTTGTAGCTCCATTCAACGTGTCCACATGTTAATTTCATTATTTCAGTAATTCTGTCACAATATCTTTGCACTGTGTCATGACTGAAGGTAAGCAAACAGTATGAACAATAGATTGCATATATTTGAATTTCTGTGTAATAAACAAGGCACCATATCTTAAGACCATAAGAAAGACTGACTATGGGGGCGATTGACTGAACTGGCCTTGTAGCACCAACTAAAACAGCCAAGCTGTGCTGGTGCTGTGAATGGCTGAAAGCAAGAGGAAACTATAGCAAAATTTTTTCCAAGACCATGCCGCTCTACTGTATAGTTAAATGATGATGGAACCATCTTGGATAAAATGTTCCAGGTGTAAAATAGCCCCCCATTTGGATCTCCAGGTGGGGACTACTATGGAGGATATAGTCATCAGGAGAAACAAAACTAGCAATCTACAGATTGGGGTGTGGAATGTTAGAACCCTTATTCAGATAGGTGGGTTAGAAAATTTAAAAAGAGGTACATATAGGTTGAAGTTAGATGTAGCAGGGATTAGTGAAATTTGGTAGCTGCAAGAGGAACAGGACTTCTGGTCAGGTGAATACACGGTTTTCAATACAAAAGCAAATAGGAGTAATGCAGGAGTGGATTTAATAATGAATAAGGAAACAGGAATGTGGTTAAGCTAATATGGACAGTGTAGTGAAAGCATTATCATAGCTAAGATATATATGAAGCCCATGCCTACCACAATAGTACAAGTTTATATGCCAACCAGCTCTGCAGATGATGAAGAGGTTGAAGAAATGTATGATGAGATAAAAGAAATTATTGAAATAGTTAAAGGAGATGAAAGGAATTTAATTGTGATGGGGGAGTGGAATCCAGTAGTAGGAAAAGGAAGGGAAGGAAAAATAGCAGATGAATATGGCCTAGGGGAAAGGGATGCAAGAGGAAACTGCCTGGTAGAATTTTGCACAGAGCATAATTGAATCATCACTAACACTTGGTTTGAGATTTATGAAAGAAATTTGTGTGTGAGGGAGAGGTTGTAGACACTGGAAGGTTTCAGATTGATTGAATAATGGTAAGACAGAGATTTAGGATCCAGATTTTAAATTGTAAGACATTTCTAGGGGCAAATGTGGACTCTTACCACAATTTATTGGTTGTGAACTGTAGATTAAAACTGGAAAAAAAAAAACTGGAAAAAGGTATGAAATTAAGGAGATAAGATCTGCATAATTTGAAAGAACCAGAGGTTGCTGAGAGTTTCAGAGGGAGTGTAGGGCAATAGTTAACTAGAGCAGGTGAAAGAAATACAGTAGAAGACAAAGGGCAGTTTTAAGAAATGAAATAGAGAAGGCAGCACAGCATCAAATAGGTTAAAAGATATGGTGTAGTAGAAAACCTTGGATAACACGAGATACTGAATTTAAGTGATGAAAGGAGAAAATATAAAAAATGCAGCAAGTGAAGCAGGCAAAAGGAAATACAAATGTTTAAAAACTGAGATTGACAGAAAGTGCAAAATGGCTAAGCAGGAACGTCAAGAGGATAAATGTATGGATATAGAAACACATATCACTAAGGGAAGTATAGATACCACCTATAGGAGAATTAAAGAGCCCTTTGGAGAAAAGAGAAGCAGCTGTAAGAATATCAAAGGCTCAGATGGAAAACCAGTCTTGAGCAAAGAAGGGGAAGATGGAAGGAGTACATAGAGGGTCTATACAAGGGAGATAAACTTCAAGGCAATATTATAGAAAGGGAAGTGGATGTAGAGAGAGATGAGAAGGGAGATATGGTACTGTGAGAAAAATTTGATAGAGCTCTGAAAGATATAAGTCAAAACAAGGCCCCAGGATTAGACAATATTTCGTCAGAACTACTAATAGCCTTTGAAGAGACAGCCATCACAAAACTCTTCCATCTGGTGTACAAGATGTATGAGATAGGCAAAATACCCTGACTTAAAAAAGAATTTAATAATTCCAATTCCAAAGAAAGCAGTTGCTGACAGGTGTGAAAATTACCAAACTAGCACTTTAATACGTCATGCTTACAAAATACTAACATGAGTTCTTTACAGAAGAATGGAAAAACTGGTAGAAGCCAATCTTGGCGAAGATCAATTTGGATTCTGGAGGAATGTAGGAACATGCAAGGCAAAACTGACCATACGACTTATCTTAGAAGATAGATTAAGGAAAGGCAAACCTATGTTTATAGCATTTGTAGACTTGGAGGAAGCTTTTGGCAATGTTGACTGGAATACCCTCTTTGAAATTCTGAAGGTAACAGAGGTAAAATACGGGGAGTGAAAGGCTATTTACAAGTTGTACAGACACTAGAGAACAGTTGTAAGACTCCAGGTGCATGAAAGAGAAGTAGTGGTTGAGTAGGGAGTGAGACAGGGTTTTAGCCTATCCTTGATGTTATTCAATGTGTACATTGAACAAGCAGTAAAGGAAACCAAAGAAAAATTTTGAGTAGGAGTAGAAGTTAAGGGAGAAGAAATAAAAACCTCAAGGTTTGCTGATGACTCTGTAATTCTGTTATTGAGAGCAAAGGACTTGGAAGAGCAGTTAAATGAAACGGACATTTTCCTGAACGGAGGAGAAAAGTTGAACATCAAGAAAAGCAAAACAATGATAATGGAATGTAGTCAGTTTAAATTGTGTGATTAGATTAGAATTAGGAATTAGATTAGGAAATGAGACACTTAAAGTGGTAGATGAGTTTTGCTATTTGGGCAGCAAAATAACTAATGATGGCTGAAGTACAGAGGATAAAGAATGCAGACTGGCAGTGGTAAGAAAAGCATTTCTGAAGAAGCGAAATTTGTTAACATCAAATATAGATTTAACTGTTAGGAAGTCTTTTCTGAAAGTATTTGTTTGGAGTGTAGCCATGCGTGGAAGTGAAACATGGATGATAAACAGTTTAAACAAAAAGAAAATAAAAGCCTTTGAAATGTGGTGCTACAGGAGAATGTTGAAGATTAAATGGATAGATCACATAACTAATGAGGAGGTACTGAATAAAATTAGGGAGACAAGAAATTTACTGTGCAACGTCAACAAAAGAAGAGCTCAGTTGATAGGACACATTCTGAGACATCAAGGGACTAGCAATTTAGTATTGGAGGGAAGTAGGGGGAGGGGGGGGGGAGAGGGAGGGGGTAAAAATCATAGAGAGAGACCGAGAGATGAATACAGCAACCAGATTCAGATGTATGTAGGTTGCAGTAGTTATTCGGAGATGATGAAGCTTGCACAGGATATAGTAGCATTGAGAGCTGCATCAAACCAGTCTTTGGACTGAACCCCAACAGCACCTGTGCTGATGTCACATCCAATACTATTGTAAATGCCAAAGGACCCGGCTTCGATTCCTGGTACTACGAAGAATTTTTCCTTGGTGACAGAGTTGGTATTTAATGCATTCAGCCTTATAATGTCAATTGGGAAGCTATTTGAATGAGAAGTAGCAGTTCTGCAGTCTGCAAAGTTGGCAGTATGGCTGGGAAAGTGGTTTGTTGACCCCATGGCCTTCCATACCATATCAGCATGATGCTGCAAATTAGAGGATGACTAAGTGACCCGTCAACATCCCTTGGACTTTGCTGGCATGAACAAGGGGCTTGTAATAACATTAGTATTGTGTCACAAAAGAATTAATAAACAGTCTCAAGAAAGAAGCCATAGCATTCCATGACCATAAACTAGGTAAAGCACATAATCCACTGTTTGGTACACAAAGAAAGAAAAGAATAAAACTTATTCCATGCAACTTAAGTAGAGTCGAAAGTGGATCATGAGAGTTAACTATACATTTATGATACCATTAATGGGACAGTGGATGTTAGCTTAATCCTACCCATGAATTGGTTGTTTCACATTTGTCCCAGTCAAAGAAATGACAACAAAATCCCTGCTCATGCATTTCTTTGAGGAAGGAACCAAGCTGGATTGCCCTCAAAGGTGGGACATTCTGAACTCTTTTCACAGATGTTGGCTATAGAGTTGTGTCCTTGACCTCTTTCTCTCTCTGACACGTCCCCCTTCATCTTTGTCTCTCCTTGGTCTCCAAACAAGTGGGTGCCTCATGGGGTCTGAGTGACGTGAAAGTTTCATGTTCTTTCTCTTGTGTCTATTGGCAGTACTACATGTTATATATAGAAGCTAGAAATTACATTAACTTTTTGCTTTGCTTCCAAATGATGTGTGTGTAGGTAAAATCAGTATTGAAAACAGACACCACTGAATGTGGATTAAATCGGGAAACAAGACATTCAGACTTAGCCTACAGCTTTTAAGTTTAGAAAAGCTTCATGCTTGGAAATGAAATAGACAGAAAATGAAATGGGTGACATGCGTGACTGGCAAAGAAATGGAAATATCTGTCAGAAAATTATCAGTTAGGTCCTAATAATGTATTCCTATGATCCTGTTGTTATTTCAGTTCATCTTCATTGCCATATGTTATACACTTTCTTACATAAACCCATCAAATTATTAAAGACAGTTACCGGTATGTGATCACTTAGCAAGAACAGAGTCTTTGTTTCGTATTGCCTACCAAGAATGAATTTTGCATTTTGGTACAAACATTGTATGGAAATGAAAAATATTCCCAACAGAATTAAGTGGAAATAGAGAATGATATAATAAATAAATTTTATTTGAAGAGAGGAATGACGATTAAATTCCGAAATGAGATAATAAGACATTTGGAATCAAGATAAAAAGAATGAGAAATAATTTAAAAAAGCAGAGCTCCAATACATTATCTGTTTATAACGACATGTTTCCTACATGATCCAGCAACATAAGTCACTAGTTTCTAACCCTGATGTGGTATATACACTACTGGCCATTAAAATTGCTGCACCAAGAAATGCAGATGATAAACGGGTATTCATTGGACAAATATATTATACTAGAATTGACATGTGACTACATTTCCATGCGATTTGGGTGCATAGATCCTGAGAAATCAGTACCCAGAACAACCACCTCTGGCCATAATAACGGCCTTGATACGCTTGGGCATTGTGTCAAACAGAGCTTCGATGGCATGTACAGGTACAGCTGCCAATGCACCTTCAACACGATACCACAGTTCATCAAGAGTAGTGACTGGCATATTGTAATGAGCCAGTTGTTCGGCCACCATTGACCAGACGTTTTCAGTTGGTGATAGATGTGGAGAATGTGCTGGCCAGGGCAGCAGTTGAACATTTTCTGTATCCAGAAAGGCCCATACAGGACCTGCAACATGCGGTCGTGCATTATCCTGCTGAAATGTAGGGTTTCGCAGGGATCGAATGAAGGGTAGAGCCACGGGTTGTAACACATCTGAAATGTAATGTCCACTGTTCAAAGTGCCATCAATGTGAACAAGAGGTGGCCGAGATGTGTAACCAATGGCACCCGATACCATCATGCCGGGAGATACGCCAATATGGCGATGACAAATACACGCTTCCAATTTGCGTTCACTGTGATGTCACCAAACACGGATGCGACCATCATGATGCTGTAAACAGAACCTGGATTCATCTGAAAAAATGACGTTTTGCCATTCGTGCACCCAGGTTTGTCATTGAGTACACCATCGCAGGTGCTCCTGTCTGTGATGCTGTGTCAAGGTTGACCGCAGCCATGGTCTCCGAGCTGATAGTCCATGCTGCTGCAAATGTTGTCGAACTGTTTGTGCAGATGGTTGTTGTCTTGCAAATGTCCCCATCTGTAAACTCGGGGATCGAGACATGGCTGCACAATCCATTACAGCCATGCGGATATGATGCCTGTCATCAAGACTGCTAGTGATACGAGGCCATTGGGAGCCAGCACAGTGTTCCGTATTACCCTCCTGAACCCAACGATTCCATATTCTGCTAACAATCATTGGATCTCGACCAACGTGAGGAGCAATGTCGCGATACGATAAACTGCAATCGCGATAGGCTACAATCCGCCAATTATCAAAGTCAGAAATGTGATGGTACGCATTTCTCCTCCTTACACGAGGCATCATAACAACGTTTCACCAGGCAATGCCGGTCAACTGCTGTTTGTGTATGAGAAATCGGTTGGAAACTTTCCTCATGTCAGCACGTTGTAGGTGTCGCCACCAGTGCCAACCTTGTGTGAATGCTCTGAAAAGCTAATCATTTGCATATCACAGCGTCTTCTTCCTGTTGGTTTAAATTTTGCATCTGTAGCATGTCATCTTCGTGATGTAGCAATTTTAATAGCCAGTAATGTATTAAGAACAATATCTAGAAATCATGTAAAATTGAAAATAACCTATGACAGTACTGGAACAACATTAAATATAAACTAATGTTACATGAAGGATGTGATTCAGAATGTGTCACTTTAAGTGACAAAATAACATTGAGAAGAATGAATGAATGTATATATCTCCGATACACCTGCACTTATCGTACTGAAGCATATAGTTTCTCTGTGGTAAAAAGGAAACCTGAAAAGTATGTTTCGATCAAAAGAAGCAGCACTGGGGTAGCAAGGAATATGGTAGAGTTAAGGAAATCAACTGCAAGGTTCTACAGTTACAGTTAGGTGAGAACAGCAAATAAATATTACTAATAAGTGGAAAAAAAAAATCAGAAAATCGCACTCACTTTCAGTTTACAGTAGCACTCATTTTCTTGTATTAAGTACTCTCTCTCCCACCCCCCAACACCCCCCCCCCCCCCTCTCTCTCTCTCTGCCCCTAAACCTCTCCCCCACCTCACCACCCTACCACCACCACCACCACCACCACCCTCTTTGGTGATACCGATAATTTAAGTATGGTTATTTAGGCAGACAAAAGTGAGAGGAGGAAACGACATCTACACCTTCATCGAACAATTGTGAAATCCATGTCAGAGGATACTTGCATCGTACCAGTTATTATGGGTTCTTCTTGTTACATTCACGTATTGTGTGTGGGAAGAGACTGACAGTGTAAATATCTCTGTGCACACTGTAATTAATCCAATCTTGTCCTCATGATCCCTATGGCAGTGATATGTGGAGGAATGATCATTTGAAGCCAGTTCTTGAAACTTTGTGTGTAGGCATTATTGGGGAAGTTCACGCCTACACTCTTGTGTCTGCCAGTTCAGTTTCTTCAGCATCTCTGTGACACTCGCCTATGAGTCACACAAACGTTTGACCATTCATGCTGTCCTCCTCTGTATACATTCAATATCCCCCATTTGTCCTATTTGGTATGGCACCCACACACTATAGCAGTATCGTAGGATGACTTGCATGATTGAATTTTGAGCAATCTCCTTTGTTGCATTTTCCTAGTATTCTACCAATAGACCAGACTCTGCTACCTACTTTACCTGTGACTGAGGCTGTGTGATTGTTCCATTTCCTATCCCTAAAAAGTGTCACATCCGCGTATTTGAATGGGTTAACCAATTTCATCATGTAGATACTCTCTCATAGGATATATGTTTTTCATTTTGTGAAGTGAAGTGGACAGCTTTACATTTTTGAACATTTAAAATAAGTTAATAATTGTTGCACTACCTTGGAATCTTATCCAGATCTGACTGAATATTTGTGCAGCATTTTTCAGACAGTACTTCACTATAGATTACTGCTTCATCTGTGATAAGTCATAGGTGAGTATTAATAGTATGACTGGGTTCACTGCTAGGGGATATGAAGCGATCCTCAGCAGGAAAAGCAAAGTACAAATAGTTCTGTAACAATAATGAATCTTCTGTGTAAAATAAATGAAAAATAGAGAGAAGGAAGTGAGGTAGTTTGGGAAAGGTTGGTGGGGGGGGGGGGGATTTTTGGTGATACGGTGTGCTCAGCATGCTCAGTTTTGCAGTTCCCACCAAACAATTTGGTTATGGCCATCTGGTTAACAGTCATACACGCAAACAAAACAGTACAGCGAATATACAACATGGTTTCTTTTATCCTTGGCCCTACCTCTGATCATATACTTAAGCTCAAAGTAAGTGTGATTTTCTGTTGTATAATGTGTATGTGTGTGCCAACCATTACTCTTCCATCAGGAGGTGGATGCTTTTATGAGCTGTTGTTTCAATCTTGGAATTTCCATTATCATGAACTCACTCTCTCTCTCTCTCTCTCTCTCTCTCTCTCTCTCTCTCTCTCTCTCTCTCTCCCCCCCCTCTCCTCTCCTCTCCCCCCCTCCTCTACATCTCTATATTTATAATGTATATTTAGTAGATAGAACATATACACTAGGTGAAGTCAGAAGCTTCTACGATCACAAATGACAATTATTGCTTGACTGATACTTAACTTTCTCCCATTTTCTTTGTTTCCAGACAGGAAGTTAATGATAAAAATTACATTTCATGTTATGTAATTCTGTCGGAGGATACAAAATAGCTTTTGCACATAGGAAAAATCAGTCGGTAAACATAAAATTCATGGACGTGATAATCAATCATGATAAAAACAATAGTAAATTATAAAGCTATCAAAGAAACACAGCACTTTTGGCATAAAATATTTGAAAAGTTACAAGAAGTACAAATAGATTATGTAAACACATAAAACTGCTACCAGTCACATTTTTTGAAATAGTTATTTATTATTCCACGAGCTGGTTTTCAGATCCTTTCAGGCTCAACTTCAGAGGGCTTTCCAGAAGTTACACATTTATGCTGATGAATTAAAGCATGTTTCATCTTCTTGTCACAGAGCCACCACCCAGCATTATGTCTGAAATAGATATATAATTCCGGAAAACTGTCTGAAGATGAGACTGAAAAAGTTTGAAAACTGGTTCATGGAATAATAAATAACTATTTCAAAAAAATTGACTGGATGCAGTTTTGTGTACTTAAAATGAATAAACAATCACGTGTTATAAAACATCCGTAATGGATAAACATAACAAATAAATTAGTCAGTACGCTAGGACAACAAATCAAAAAGATATTGACTGCTTAAGTCATGATTAAGACTGGATGATGAATATGAAAAGAAGCAAAATGTAGGTGGAAACTGATGTTTAATGAATGATCAGAATCTTAGTCGTTAGTGATAGACCACAAGCTAGGACTGGACAATGATAGGCCACAAAATTGGCAATGACCATTTCAAAGGAATCAATCCACCATTCTCCTAAACTGATTTAGGAAAACCATAAAAAACACAAATTAGAATAATCAGATATGGATTTGAGCACCACTCCTTCCAAATGTGAGTCCAGAGCCTTAACTACAGCTGCAGTCAGGATTTGAGTTCAACCTTTATAAAACTATCTTGAAGATACTAAGTATTGATGGAGGGGGGCGGGGGTTTATTTGCAATCTGTAGTACTTTACATCACCGAATGAACAAAGTAGCACGATTCTGGTGTGGGTATAAATAAGTATCATCAACAATACCAGTTGCTGTAACTGCAGACACTTCTAATGGCAGACTCTCATTCACAAAGCTGTAGAGAATGAAGTCATACTTTCTTCAGCACACTCCATGCGTGGAAAAGACAACCTGGAATTTTCAAGCTGCCTTTGTTGTGCATCAAACTGCTGTATCCATTTGTCATACCATTATAGCCCCTGGCCTTTTAGTTGACTTGAGAAGTGATGTAATATGCATAACACGCCTATCTTCTTTGATTTTATGTCATGATGTACAGCTTGTACAGATTTTGTTAAACATTAATTTTGTAACAGCAGTATTATTTTGTTGATGTGTATCTCATCATTTTGTAAGAAAGGTAAAATTCATGTGTAATCCAAACAACTAAAAAGTCTGTTGATGTCAACATGTTACTAACCTACATAAAAAACTGTATTATTTTAGATACAAAAAAAGAAAACAATACTTAATATACCACAACTGTAGTGAAACATGTTTGCGCAATAAACAAAACAAAAAATAGTATTCTTGTAAGAATTTTAATTTCTTTATAATTTCTGCAAGCATGTGAACAGAACTTAAAATATGATTATGATGTAGCAGATTGACATGAATTTTTTTCATTGAGACATTGACTTGTAATATTTTTTTCCAGTTGTGATTATGGTATTATTATATTCCCAATGAATTTCATGATGGTGTATTTTAATGAGGAAGAGAAGGTTTCTCTTCAAGCTCACATTCACAAGCTGTAGAGTTCATTTTCCATCATCACCTTCATTTCATCAAACTAGCTTGATATAGATTGTAGGACTTTTCACACTGATTAATAAGCATTCAGCTAAAAGTAATCTAAGGTTTTTTGACAGCTTTCAAATTTCTTCTGTTTTTCAGTGGACGCAGGCACTTAATGAACTAAACCAACTGTAGTACCAGTTGTTTTTTGTACTGAGACACATAATATGTGTAATTGTATGCATTGCTTATGTTGCTTTGTTACTCAAAGACTTCTTGGAGCTATTTTAAAATTCATTAGATTTTAGTAATTTCAACCAAAGTATAGCCACTTTTGTTGTAAACAAATAATTGACATAAGTTTTAAGTCCAATTAAAAAAGGGGGGGGAGACGTGTCCACCAGAACACTGCACTATGACTTCACTTTATTCAACAAGTAGTTTCAGTAGAAATACCATCATCTGATCAAATGTAATTGAGGTATATGAGTTAATTATGATGAACACTTGTTATCAAGTGCCTTGAACCATTACACATTACAAGCATTTGTATAAGTGCCTGTATAACAGGTATAGTGTATGAAAGTTGTGAATTTTACATTGAATAGTTTCATCTTTAAAAAAACTAAAATACATTACTGTTACCTGCAATTTATAATCATCTTTCGAATGATGTAGCTCTTTTTATTTCTGTGTTTGCCAAGAAAAAGCTGGAAAGAAATTCCGCCATATGCAAGACACCATTGTACAGTTTTGTTTTTACCTAGATATGTTTCAGCACTCTGTGTTCTCTTAGTGGGATTTTTGATCATTTTCTTCCGGAAAAAATTATTGTTACATGTTAACCTCTTCTATATAGGTTTTATAAAATTTTTACATTTGCAAAAGGAGTGATTATGAAGTATCAAATATTTTACATTACCCTACATATAGTATACGGTTAACACGTGGAATGCCAGCACTTTCGTTCGGTAAGTCACATCATCTTTGTTTTTAGATATATTTTTCCCACGTGGAATTTTTCCCTATATATATATATATATATATATATATATATATATATATATATATATATATATATATATATCTAAAAGAAAGATGATGAGACTTACCAAACAAAAGCGCTGGCAGGTCGATAGACACACAAACAAACACAAATATACACACAAAATTCAAGCTTTCGCAACAAACTGTTGCCTCATCAGGAAAGAGGGAAGGAGAGGGAAAGACGAAAGGATGTGGGTTTTAAGGGAGAGGGTAAGGAGTCATTCCAATCCCGGGAGCGGAAAGACTTACCTTAGAGGGAAAAAAGGACAGGTATACACTCGCACACACATATATATATATATATATATATATATATATATATATATATATATATATATATAGAGGGAAAAATTCCACGTGGGAAAAATATATCTAAAAACAAAGATGATGTGACTTACCAAACGAAAGTGCTGGCAGGTCGATAGACACACGAACATACACACATATATATATATATATATATATATATATATATATATATATATATATATATATATATATATATAGAGGGAAAAATTCCACATGGGAAAAATATATCTAAAAACAAAGATGATGTGACTTACCGAATGAAAGTGCTGGCAGGTCGATAGACACACAAACAAACACGAACATACACACAAAATTCAAGCTTTCGCAACAAACGGTTGCTTCATCGGGAAAGAGGGAAGGAGAGGGAAAGACGAAAGGATGTGGGTTTTAAGAGAGAGGTTAAGGAGTCATTCCAATCCCGGGAGCGGAAAGACTTACCTTAGGGGGAAAAAAGGACAGGTATACACTCGCGCGCACACACACACATATCCATCCGCACATACACAGACACAGATATATATAGAGCTTATATCTGTCTGAATGTGTATTACAGTATTATGTAAAAATCTGCAGTAAGGCACTCAAGAAATTCTCTCTCTCTCTCTCTCTCTCTCTCTCTGTACATGCTACCATAATGTAAAGTACAGTCTTCATTTAACATTGCTACCAAAAATCTCAAACAGTATTTGACTGAATACTTCATATTTTTACATCATTCTCTACTACACTCACTCACTTATGTACAATATATATTAAAAAATATATTGCCTGTGTCCACCTGAACATTTAGCAGAGTATGAAATAAAAATCTGAAGTAAATAGGTCAAGCACTTTTTGAGACTTTTTTTAACAATGTTGAATGACGACTTGCCTTTTTATAGTAGTAGTATAGATTTGGTAATAATATGGATACATCTTTGTTTACATTGCAAACGTCAAAACATTTTCTATTTTTTAAATTTTTTATTATTCTTGTGTTTAGAAAGCGTTTTGTTATTTGCAGTTGACAAGCTGTAAAATTGATATTAAATATAAAGCTACCTGCACACACAACCAGTAAGGATACATAAAAAAATGTTTTTCAATGTTATTTCCAAATTTAACATAAGACCAACATCTATAAGCAAAGTGTAAATGTACAACATATAATGCTTCAACTCAGTGTTGGATGTCTGTAATACATGTAAACCAATGTAAAATATTGGTCACCTAATAATCACTCATTTTGCGAATGCAAGTTCTTTTGAGCACAAAATCCATACAATCTACGCAAGAGATTAACATGTAACCATAATTTTTCAGAAAGAAAATAAACAGAAATCCAACTGAAAATAGGAGAAATTACTGAAACATGTTTGGGTAGCAACAAAGCTATAAAATGGTATCTGCATGCGGCAGAATTTCTCTTCAGTTCACATATATTATGTAGGCTCCTTGCTGCCAAACAAAAAATTTCTAATTGTTGCAGCTTTAACATTCATTTTGAGCCACATGGCAGTGTATTGTGTAGTGCCAAGTGGCATACATTCTATATGTAAGTTACAATAATGTATTTTGACTTTTAAAGATAAGTGTTTATTTTTAAGTTCACAAATTTCATAAATTTTACCAGTTGTGCAGGTACATGTATAAATGCTTGTAATATGTAACGATTTAGGGATTGTCCTAGATAGCTAATTTGACCAGATGAAGACCTTGTTATTGAAAGTAGTTATCAAATAAAGTCAAGACATATTGCAGCTCCCTGGTGGGGTTTTCCTTTTTCAAATAAAATTATTGGCTATATTTTGTACTAGGTGTCAAACTTTGCTTCTGCTGTTTTTCCCCAACATCTGAGGCTTTAATGAAACAAATTGGTTACACATGTATCAATCAAAGTATTTCCCACCACTGGCCCTTTTGAGCAGTGTGTGAATCCCGCGTAAAAAAGAATTGTTCATCTTTTGAAGCGATCCACAAATCGATCCAATTTGTGACTTCTTCATGAAATCGGAAGTGTTGGTCAGCCAGGCCTTGCGCCATTGATCTAAGCAGGTGATAGTCAGAGGGAGCACTGTCTGGAGAATATGGTGCATGGGATAGGACTACCCATTTTAATGTTTACAAGTATGTTTTGACCTCTTTTGCAATGTGTGGTTGAGTGTTGTCGTGCTGCAAAATCACTTTATCATCCTCTCGCTATATTGTGGCCATTTGTCTTTTAATGCTCTGCTCAAACACATTAATTGCATTCAATAACGAGCACCTGTGATTGTTTACTTGGTTTTAACACCCCCCTAGTGCACAAAGCCGAGCTGGTCCCAGCAAATGCAGAGCATGATCTTGGAGCCGTGAATATTTGGTTTGGCCGTCAACGTGGAAGCATAGCCGTGATATCCCCATAAGTTTTTGCATTTAGGGTTATTGTAATGTACCCATTTTTCATCCCCAGTCACATTTCAATGCAGAAATCCCTTCTCTTTTTGCCTCTGAAGCAACTGTTCACAAACACATTCAACGTCTCTTGGTATCAGCTTACACGGGACCCAAGTTCCTTCTTTCTGAATCATGCTCATAGCCTTGAGACGTTTTGAAATGGCTTGCTGTGTCGCCCCCACTAATCATGCCAATCTTCTTGAGTTTGACACGCGTCTTCACTCAGCAATGTCTCCAATTCTGTATCTTCGAAAACTTTCTCTTTTCGACCACTGTGTCGGTCTACGACATTAAAATCACCATCCTTGAAGTGTTGAAACCACCCAAGACACATTCTTTCACTAATAGTGTCCTTACCATATGTACTCAAGAGCATTCAATGAGACTCAGCCGCTGTTTTCTGCATATTGAAACAAAACAGTAACACCTCCCACAAATAACGAGAATTAGGCTCGTAAACCGACATTTTCAATCAAGAACAACTTTATGATTCAGACGCAAATCGACTAATGTTTGAATGAGGTTATGTTGACTGAGGTCCAAGCTAACTGCCTGACACCTGCGATCTATTTCTTTCCACCGCTACTTACCGCTGTCGCCACCTTTCGGCAAACGGTGGAAGCAAGTTGTACACCTTGTAACATTTCCAAATTTTACAGCAGTCTGTGGTATTATGCATGGCGTCTGAGAAGCACACACGTAAGGGCGTCCTTAAGCCTGCTGTTTTCACTTACCCAATTGCCTCAGTTAACTTTCACCAATAGGTCACCTACTTCATTAGTTAATGTACTTGTTATAGTTTATCTCCCACAAGTTGACATACAGCAACTTAAAATTAATTTACATTGTTAATAGACATTGATGTTTAAATGTTTTAAAAAGATAAGCCAATGCCAGATCAGTTAACTACAAATTATTTGGGGTGAGTTCCTTCTGACAGATAGCAAAATAGTGATTAAGTTCTGTTGTTATAGGTTATCTGTCTTGAGCTGACTGCAATGTAATTAAAAAGAATTACACCAGACACGTTTCACTTCTATTTACAAAGCACCTTCTGTGGCATTCTGTAAATTGGATACAAACGTTTGTACATTTATTTTTTAATTCTTTTAGGTTAAAAACAGTGTTTTCTTTATGGAGCTAGTCTGCAAGCTCGTTACGGTGTTTCGTTACATAGTCTGCACCTTCCCCTCTTGCTAGCAGTGGTTGATGTCAACAGGCTTCACTTCACATCTGCAGTTTTTTTGCATTTTGTGTTATTTTCTGCACTGCACTATTTATAATTGACTTTCTTAACTGTTTTTCATTCATCATTATGCCTATTCATTTGTTTTCATTCACGTTGTAAATGTTGCCAACCTATGAAATGGTTTTTGTGTGTGTGTGTGTGTGTGTGTGTGTGTGTGTGTGTGTGTGAGAGAGAGAGAGAGAGAGAGAGAGAGAGAGAGAGAGAGAGAGAATTAGTGAAATTGTCTTGTATGTAGATAGAGACGTGAGAGGGTGGTTTTTTTTTTTCCTCCCAAGGGGGGTGGGGGGTGCGAAGAACAACAGGGGTGGCCTGGACAGTGATTATGGGATAGACCTGGGAGAAAATGGTAGTGGTAAATGGAGCCTGTTGTTATATTTGTACATTTAATGTTATATTAAGTGGTCAATTAGTTTAAAGAATGTGTGCTCCCTCTTACCCACTTGCAAGATACATGTTGAAAATCTTTTCAGAAAACTACAAATTACAAAAAGACAGGACTATAAGAAACACCACACAATTGATTCAGTACATAAAAGACATACAAGTTCCAGACACAGCCACCCTCCTGTCATTTGATGTTTAGAATATGTATTCCAATATACCAAAAACTGAAACAATAAACACAGTACACTTCCACATGAATACGTGTTCCACATCCACGAGGATCTCCTCAGCACGGATCTATGGAACGTAAACTAATCTAATCTCAACATCAAAGAAACATCAGACTGCTAGAGCTAATAACAGGACAGAATTATTTTCAGTTCAATAATGAATTCTATTTACAAAGGGATCTCCAGTGTCTGTAACCATAGCAAACATGTTTACGAACCACGTAGAACAGATTATATTTAACTAAATAGTGCCAAATAGGTACAACATCCTATACAGGATGATATCTTGTGCTTGATAGATGAACCAAACAATAAAATTGACCAGTTACATACAGACATAAATTCTGTTCATGATAAGATACAGTTTACAATAAAGAGAGAGCAAAATAGACAGTTAAATTTCTTGGACATCACCATAAAGATTCAAAACAACTGACACACATTTGCCATATACCGAAAACTGACAACAACAAACACAATTATACACGAGACATCACAACACCCCAATTCTCAAAAACAGGCAGAACTTAGATACATGCTCCACAGACTAAACACAGTACCGTTGGATACAGACAATTACAAAAAAGAAATGAATACTATAATACAAATAGCCACAAACAATGGATACAAAGAGAACTTTGTAACAAAGCTGAACAATAAAATCGAGAAGCAGAAAAGAACAAACACCCAACTGCCACCAACACGTGGACAAAATCACACATAAAGAAATACACTAAATACAAGAATAGAAACAGCACAAAGTGTGAAAGAAACAGAAAGTAAAAGGTGGTACACTATGACGTACAATCACAAATACACAACAGAATATCCAATATTTTCAAAAGACAAGGCAGAAAAATAGCACACCAAACCAACAACTCAATTCAGAAATACTTCCAAAAATCAATGGGAAAAACTGATCTGTATGAGAAATCAGGAATATACCAACTGAAATTCAATAGATGTGATGGACGATACATAGGTCAAACCAGGAGGACATTTGACACGTGATACAAAAAAAACATTAAAGAGCATGGAAGTATAGGACAAATCATTCAACATTTGCAGAACACTTACACCAACACCAACATAAAATTACAACCAGAGAGACAGACATGGAAATCATAAGGGTAAACAACAACAAAAAACACCTCCTCACCTTACAAGAAAACTACCACATCCAAAAAACCATAACAGAAAAGACAATTTCTCTCTCTCTCTCTCTCTCTCTCTCTCTCTCTCTCACACACACACACACACACACACACACACACACAAAAATTGTTTCTTAGGTTGGCAACACTCACAACATGAACGAAAACAAATGAATAGGCATAAACACTGTAACAGTGATGAAACAGTTAAGAAAGTCAATCATAAATAGTGCAGTGCAGGAAATAACACAAAATGCAAAAAACTGCAGATGTGAAATGAAGGCTGTCAACATTAACCACTACTAGCAAGAGGGGAAGGTGCAGACTATTTAAAGAAACACCGTAAGTAACTTACAGACTAACTTTATAAAGAAAACACTGTTTTTAACCTAAAAGAATCAGAAAATAAATGTACAAACATATGTATCCAATTTACAGATTGCCACAGAAAATGCTTCAAAATGCATCTGGTGAAATTCTTCTTAATTACATCGCAGTCAGCTCAAGACAGAAACTATAATAACAGATGTTAACAGTTGCTGCGGAAGGTGGCCACACAAACAAACATATAAGTGATTACAGTACAACTAGAAAAGTTTGAAACACAAAATGCTGTAGGAACTGCTGTTGACATGAACAGTATGCTGGTACAATCATATTGTAGCCAAGAAAATGTTCACAGCAATTATTTAATTAAGAATATAAAAACACATTATAAAGACAAGTGAGATTACCAAACAGCAAAGTGCATAATTGACACCTTACTGAAATGTGAAAGCAATATGATGTAGAGAAGGTGCTGAACATTCCTAAGGAATAAATGGGATGATAGATTCAACAGGAACTCTTAACATTTTAACTCATGGAAGTATAAGGCTTCTCCAAGGTGGTGGCTCAGATACTCTTATTCACTGTGTTTGATGGAGAAGAAACTGATTCCATAACTGCTTCAGTGTGTGTATATCTTTGTGCCCACACATGTGCATGCGTATGACTACTTTTTTTGCCCTGCTGTACTAAAATTTTTAGATTGAGTATAATAGCTGATGTAGTGTCTCATTCTGTTTCAGTTGCACCCTTGACTGAGAACAAAATGGCCACCTATCGGCAGGTATCCCTCGAGCGATTAGATTTAGCTAGCAAATTGCAAAATCAAGTGCAGGTTAACAGTCCTGTCTGGTCAGCCTCTGCCATAAACATAACTGAGAATCCAATATCTGAGGCAGTAGTGTGTTGAAATAGATAGGGAAAGCATGAAGTTTACCACTATTGTTAAGCAGAATCTTTTTTGTTATTTTATACCACTAGTGGCAAATTAGTTCGATAACTTTTGACTCCAGATTCTGTACGAGTCATCAAAGGCACAATGGAAAAAAAACCATAACTTCAGGTAACTTGGAGCACAAATCTCTCGTATGTTACACCTCAAACCTGGAGTTATGACTTCAGAATAGTATTGATGGCAACTGTCTCATCTTTTTTTAACATCTATGTGTATTTACCTGCTTCTGTCATATTTTTGCTAGTACTTAAGTTACACTCAGAATTTTAATAGTATAGTTAAGTGTACTGTTATTAATTTTTGCCAGTGTAACTTTATGTGCAAAAGTTGCTTTGACTGTAGTTTAGTTAGATATGTGTGTGCAGTGCAGAGACATTCTGTTTCCTGTAACTACAACTGTGTAACAGAGCCAGAGCTTTTATTGTGCTGGGCATTTTTAAGATAACACAAATCTGTATAATCAGTGCCTCATTTAATTTCGGCAGCCATGTAGTCTTAGACTAGGTTGCACTACCAAATGTGATACAAATTACTGAGCTAAATTCATGGAATAGTATAGAATTAAGAACACAATTAGGACATACGTATAGTGGAAAATTTGAGATACACTGCTATTGACAGACATTACTTGTAGTATTTCTAGATCAGAGGCAGGCACTTCAGATTAATTACAGAGTGCCCAAGAAAGCAAGTTTGTCACTATATTAATTGTAGATGGAAAGCTAGCAGTGAAAACAAAAAAGAAAATTTATAATACATGTAGTGCAGGCCAGAGTACTGCTTTTGTTATGATACTGCAGGAAATATATTTTAATGAAATTTTGTAAAGATGTAATGTTGACAATGGACATATGTACAGAATTTACAAAAAAATGTAATATTTGTGCAGTTTGTAAATAGAAAATTATATAAAATATTTTGTTTTGTAGGTGTAGATAGTTGTATTGTGTGTTAGTATTTTGGTTTTTTTAAATTTTTGTTTCTTGCATTAGAATTCCCTAGCCGATACAAAATGTTTGATGGTATTATTTGTTAACTTTCTCTTGCTCAAAATATACAGGTAACTTCCAATTTATTTAAAGTAGTATTACATTTGAAAATAAATGTTATCCTTCTGGAACCCAAGTGAATTATTTTTCATAGCTCTATTTGCTTATAGATCCTTTTGCTAGCTTCCTGTCGATTACAGTCATCTTTTCTGGTTTTTATTTGCATAGGGTTTCAGAAAAAGCAGCAGAGCAACATGCAAGGTATGATTATCCATTTTGTTTTGTAACACACCAGTGAAATTTATTTTTAAAATTGTAATGTACTCTACAAAAAGAGTGGCAGTTCATTTTCTCTTGGATAAGGAAATATTTCTATGCTAAATGACCTTTTACACCTCATACACTGGCATGAGTGAGTGGTATCTTAAATTTCAGGTTAATCATGTATGAAACTTTTACCCTAAAACACACTTGTTCACCTGGTGTGCAATAAACTGGGCACTAGAACTTGAGGTAATGAATTTACCAGATAAAGCTGTTAATGATTCTTGTCACTATTTTCTTTCAATAACCGACATAGTATTGCAATTTCTTTACAGTTGCATCTGTGGTGTAAGGATGGTCAGCACAATTTTGATAACTGGAAGAATGCTGTGTTGATTGAAACCTTGGTACAACTAATCACTGTTTCAAAAATTATGCCAGATTTGGTTCTTTTTACTCAATGTTGCAACCAGTCCCATTCCTTTACCATACCTGATATATTGGCAATGTTTTACTGGTGTCAATATTGGAAACACAACAGTATATGCATAAATGAAGTTTTCAGTCCTCTCACCATGTCAAATTAGAGTAAAAACTTGAGGTGCTTGATGATTAGTCTACCTCCATAAGGAACAACTGTCTGTCATGACTGCATGTGTATGGGATAATAAATTTTATTGAAAACAATACATTAAGAATTTGTCTTTATGTTCCTTTACCTTTCCCACCAGTAATGAGCATTACTATAATTTATTAATTTTCTAGGAACAAAACAAACAACAGTACAAAAATTCTGTATACACAATTGTTTCCACTAATACAACACTAATTATTATAATAAAGTCAATCAAGAAGGGCACAGCCATGTTTTTTCAATGTAGACGCACAAATTACTAGACGACTGCAACACCTACATCTCTTTGAGAAACAACTGCAACACCAGGAATAAATCACAATAAATTAAGTTAGTATATGGTATATAATGGTTATGTTGTAACACATAACTTTGGTAAAGTGATGGACTATCCAACCTCTACCTGACCAGTGGATGATGATCATGACAGATGAAATAACTTATTAGTTAAGTAGTTTAGAACCACAAACTGTTGGAAGTTTTTCAGTAGTTTGTGCATGTAAGCTAGTACGTGCATTTTACTGTGCATTGCAGTACCTGCTGGTTTGCCATTTATTCTTTGTTTCGATGTCTTGGCTTGGAGAAGTAAGCCATGCCACTGAATAAAAATTGTGCTGTGACAATGTGGTTGACATCACCGACGACAAGAGAAGACCCAGTTGTAAAATAGATGTTAGTATTCAGTTGTTATATTTTGAGCTGTGAAGTTCACATTTATAGTGAGGTTGAGAGATTGTGGTGTCCCTTACAAAGAGATGTTAATCTGAAGAATCATTGTATTTGAAGCCAAAATATAAATTCCATCTACTGTACAAATGTTGTATTCATTTTTAAAGCTCTGTATTATTGTAAACCAAGGACTTCCAGTGCCTGTGGTAGAATTTGGAAACCAAGTCAGAGCTTTTCAAGATTGGCAGTCATGCAGAAATAAAAAGGTGCACTAACCTAATATTCATAAGTTATAGCTCACAAACAAATTAGACATTTACAATGAAAGGAAAATGCGTGGCACAAAGAAATGAATATATGAACAGAGCAATAAAGCAATTGTATGTTCTGAAAGACCTTCTAGTTAGCTTCTCTGAGTTCAGATACCATGTTCTTTTGTCATAACAGAAGTATTACGTGTAAACTGCTGATTTGTCAAATCTCTCATACATTCAGAGGCACACTATGGAAGAAGTGTAACGACAAGTTTTAACACACACATCATCCTGTTGAAATACCCCAAATACATCGAAGCAAATGATACTGCTTGAATATCCTTCCTAAAATCCCAGTTAATGGCTAGAGTGTGGAACAGCTGTGATCATTTCCGACACTTAGCAGTAGTGCCTCAAACAATTATGGCACACTTTCATGCTGGATAATGTATTTGGGAAGATGGAATTCAAAGTTATAAATGCCGCGTGCAATCTTGATTATTACTATAGTTCAAAATGTAGATATATTAATTGAGAAAGACTTTTTGGCAAGTGGGATGCCACCGTATTTAATGAAAAGCTTAACGTATTTGAAGAAAATTAATCCGGTATCAACAGTATGACGTGCAAAGATATACATGTTTGCAGTCCTTGGTGTAAAAGGCACCAGCAAATAGCAGTGGTTTACAACTGCACACTTGTAGCAGTACACCAACACTCTGCATGGATCTATGGGGTATTCCTACCATTCAGGTGAGGTATCTTGTCAATCATTTTTGATGACAAATTCTTTGGTCCATAGGTGTATTTTTGTTGACAGTGCAGCATCTCTACAAACTGTAATGTCATGATATAGGCAATGCGAATGTATGGAAGCCAAGTATTTTCCTATCTTCAGACACTTCAGTCTGGTCACTTGGTACCATGTGGGAGCACATTGATCAGCCAGAACACTGTGACCATCTATTTAACAATCGGTATGTCCACCTTTGGCACGAATAACAGCAGCAAGGTGTCGTGGCACGGAAGCAGTGGGGCCTCGGTAGGTTGCTGGAGGGATACACTGGCCTTGTGACACGGAGGATTATTTTGTTGAAAAATGACACTGCCGTCTTGAAACACGATCATGATGAAGGTCATGAAGGGGTGAACGTGATCTGCAATCAGTGTATGATACTCATTGGCTGTCATGGTGCCTTACACGAGCTCCACTGGATCCGTGGATGCCCATGTGAATGTTCCCCAGAGTGTTCTCCATGCCACAGCATAGGTGTAAGGAGCTGTTCCCATGGCAGAGGACAGATTTGCACCCTCCCATGATGAAAGTATAAGGACTTATCAGACCGTGTAATGCTCTGCCACTATGCCAACATCCAGTGCTGATCGGCTGCCCATTTCAGCTGCAGTTGACGATGTCACGGTGTTAACATCGGCATGAGCCTGGGTCATTGGCTATGGAAGCCCATCGTTCGGTACACTCTGCGTTCAGACACACTTGTACTCTGTCCAGTACTAGAGTCTGATGTTAGTTTTGCCACAGTTCACTGCCTGTCCTGTTTTACCAGTCTGCCCAGCCTACGATGTCTGACATCTTTAATGAGAGGTGGTGCTCAATCCCATGACATCTTAACATAGTTTCACCTTGATTTTGCCAAATGTTGAAGACACCACAGCACTTCTAGGACACCTGACAAGTCATGCGGTTTTCAAAATGTCATGCTGATCCTCCGGGTCGTCATAATCTGCCACCAATCAAACTTGGACAGATCACGTGCCTTCCCATTATACACATGACAGCAAGCTCACTGATACTACATGCACCATGCTTGCATCTGCCTAACATTTACTCCTCGCCAGGTGAAACTTCTATCGCCTGGATGGGTTTATGCTGAAAAGTCGGGTGTCATGTTCTGGCTGATCGGTGTATCTCCAAAGTCCACTGCATTCAGCATTTACCTACACCTTTTGAAATATTTTGTATTTCAGAAGGAAATTTACACACATTACAAGCTAATAGTTTGGGCACTTCTGAAGAGAAAACAACTATGCCTCCAATGAAAAAAACTAATAATTTAAAATATTTACATTATACGTAGGCTCTTACAATTAATTGTTCGAAAAATGGTACGTCTGAGACCTGCAAATTTTTTTTACCTCCAGTATTATTATACAATTACACCTCGCTCTTTACGACCATACAATTTAGAAAACGACCTTTCTTGAATATCAACTAGCAAAGCTGTCTTGATCTCTTAATATTATGTTTCACCTCAATAGGATCATATTCAGAATATTTGACTCCTTCAGAAAGTAGACTTTTTGATAATTTAATAGATATATGGTTTTCAGGTTAGTTGCAGTCATAAGAAGATTCATGTACCTGTTGTATATCTGGAACCAGGGATAATCATTTACTTGGTGGTAATTCATTACTGAGATTTCTCAGGTTTTCTTTGAGAGCACGGTGCCGAGCATTGGCCGAAGCAAGAGGGGTAGCCCCAGCGTGTGGTTCAGGCCGACCACGTGGGTAGGAATTCCATGTTGACGCTGTGACGAGGACTGTGCTTTGTGTCAATGAAGGAGACTTGTATGCCAGGAGTGCCAAAGATGGCAGACTTTGTGAAACCATAACAGCAGACATTTCACAGTTCATGCAGAAATTAATAGTAGCCAGAGAAATCATGATACCTTAAAGAGAAACACATACATTACCATTATTTGCACGAAGTTTCTGATGGTGTAATCAGATTTTCAATATCTTTATTCGTTCAAAGTTTAGTATCTGACTGTGAATTATACAAGTAACACCCAGCAACGAATTTCCAAAATCTAAGCAGTTCATCCGATTTTGTTGATCGATGTGTGTTTAGAAAGCTATTAGTGTAAACCTAAATTGGTATGAATTGCAGGCATGTAACTTCAATAGCACACGAGTATTGGAGGTCAAAGTGGCCGATTACTATTGATTGCGTCAGGCCATAAGCACTTCACAGTTACATGAAAAAATGGTAGCAGCATGCTTATTTATATTTATTCGTCTGTCTGTGTTTGTATCCGATATATACTACTCATGAAGAAATTGGTCAAATATTGGTTGTGTTTTAGAAAGTACAGAGGCATAGGCTACTGGCCTGCTTTTATTTCTATTCCTTTGATATATGTTTATTTGATTTGTTTATGGATTTTGTAATGTGTGTTAGAGCGTGTTTATGGTCCAGCCTTAGGAATATTTATTTAATTTCAAGTTATTTAAATGTAAATGTAGTAGTTCGTATGTGTTTCAATATGTTTGTGAGTATGCATTGGCTTGGAGAAGCAGCAGGAGCGCTCTAGCCAGTCACAGTGCTCGTTAATGGGGAGACTGGATGGAAGTGGGGGTGGAGTACTAAACTGTCGCAGAGGACACAGGGGAGTGCTGGATGGATGGTCGCAGGAATTACGTGGAGAGTGGGGCAGTTTGCATGTGGTCGCAGGAGATAGAAATATTTCTTAGTGCTGACTTGGTTCCGTGGCTTCTGCACTGAAGGCGTAGTATGCGTTTAGGAGTGAATACCTCGCTAGCTATGTTGTTCATTACTAATAACGTGAAGTAGGAACCTATTGTTTCCCTGTTATTCAACTTATATTTTGTTTAATTGCTGGACCATCGACACCAGTAAGTGTTTTGCAGTAATAAACGGCATTCTTAAACATATTTCTGCTATCATACTCATCATTTAAAGTTGTTAAAAATAGTACCTGCAGGTTTTATTTAATTGGAATCTTTCATTTATAAATTTCTGTCACATTCAAAATTTGCAACTACTGAGTGAAAGGAACCTTAGACCATTCGATTCGTGTGTATATTCATATTGTACACTGTAGATTCAGCAGTATTTGGCTTGTAATGCGGCAACTACATATCCCCCCCTCTAAACAACGAAACCAGCCAAAGCTTTCAATATTTCAACTCTGAGTCAGGGCACATAGTTGAGGGCCACTCATCATATTTCATTTTTTTGAAAGCCCACAGGTTCCCTTTTTAATGAAATTTAATATCTTTAAAGCTTTGGGTGTATATTGTCTCAATATCAATATGAATCTTCAATAAATCAATTAGACCTCAAATAAGACAAATTCTTTTGCATGTAAATATTGCCTAGCTTGAAGGATACAGAAATTTACACTCGCAAATTGCACTTAAAAAATCAGTGTGTCTTTTTTAGATTAAGACTGACAAGGAAATCCACAACTTCAAAATGCCATGCCACATTACACATTAATTATTCAATTATTTTATTAGTATTACAATTAAATTTTTACAAAGATTTGGTGTCAGCAACATTGAACGATGGGATCTTCTTGCAATTGCTCTCTGCCACAAATGTGTTGGTGGCCACAGCAGAAATGCTGCTATCTAAATGTTTCATCTTTTGTATGCTCTGTGAAGAATACATTTCTACACAAATAAAATATAATGTATATAAAAGTAATGTAACATGTATTTTATAATTACCATTAGCTCTTCTCACTTGTCATTGCTTTGACAGATGGAAATAAACTGCAACTGCTGATATATTTTGTTGCTATTTATAATTTAAAGTATGCCTGTAACACTAACCTAAAAAAGATTAATTTTATTGTGCCATACGGGTTTTACCTTTATTTTTTTGAAAGTCATCATCAGTGACAATGTTTCTATGTGCTGCTCTACATGAGTGCTCTCTTTGCTGGTTTCTGCTTCCAGCCTTTCAAATTCTCTCTCTCTCTCTCTCTCTCTCTCACACACACACACACACACACACACAACACAACACACAGCACTGAGAATACAAACATATATTTCCTTCATGTCATGTTTTGAGTTTGATTTAAAACTTGCATGTGATTGATATGAAGTTCTGACACAGACACAACAGATCGCTGATACAAATACATAGATCTGAGAATGATAAAGAAAGATCAAAGCAGATCACTTATTAAGAAAATGTGCAACTGAGACTGAATAATAAATGAGAATTGCTTTAAATAGTGACAAAATTGCTGTTCTCTCATGATAAACATGTCTGTTATAGTCAAAATAAATGAATGTTTTACTACTTTCAAATGTACTAATCTGGCAAAAGGAATATCGGGCTCTGACGCTCACCTTTGTGGGTTTGTATCTGCAGATGCTCAGCTGCCAACATCTTTCACAAAGCTCAAGGTCTCAAGTTGAGTGATACAAATAACCTCCTGCACAATTTTTTACAATTGCAATCAGTGTTCCGAAAGAGTGTGTCATATCAAATCAGGATATCTCTGTAACACATGGCCTTTGTATGCTATACACCACAGAAAGAGGACAGGGATCTAATAAAATAACCTTTCCTTCTTACATGAGATGTGTACCTCTATTAGGGACTGTGACGGACAATTCACAGACCTCTCAAATTCTGTGCTGCACTGGTAAACACTAACACACAGCAAAGAAACAGTGTACTGATCATCAGTTGTCGACTTGTATCCTTCGGCTAAAGAAATGTGAGCAGTTTTTATTTCCAGAGACGATTCAGTGCACAAGTGCTAGTCAATCAAACAGGGGAAACACGGCAGATGATTTAATTGAGATTTGATATTGCATTCACATAATGGATTGAGTGAACATTGTTCTTAACTTTGTTTTCAATGTGAGCCTTCATTGACAGACTACCACCAGTTTGAATGGTAACCTATCTGATCAAAATCACTGCAGAACCTTTTTTTCACCACAATGAAACAGTATTAGTTTACACGATGCACTTGTGCAACCAAAACATATTTTACTAAATAAAAACTTTTAAAGCAAAAAACTTAATGCTTAATGAATAACACCTGGTACTTAGTTTAAAAACAGCAACATGAGAAAGCCTGGGTGTAGATCATAATCTCTGTCTGCAACCTGTCTTGCTCAGAGTATTGTTTTTAAAGTATGTACGGTCATTGTCTTGGTATTTACAAATGCATTTCATTGCGTGACTACAGCTAACTGAACAGTCTGAAGACAGTTGCAGATAGCAATCAAAACTAGCTACTGTACTTTAGTTTTAATAGGAAAATAGTAGTATAGGCATTAAAAGTATTTTACTTAAAAAATTTTTATTTTTAAACCACCTTAAAACTGCCGTCTCCTCCTTACAATGCTGGGCTTCACTGTCACACATTATTTCACCTTCAATGCATGAAGTGTCAAATTGCATTAGTTTACCTATGACATATGTTGCTGCGATTGCCGTTCCATCTTGAAGACACGTGTCTCTTGGCATGACTTGCCACACGCAAATAAAATAATTCCACACAATATGTGTGCTTTTACCTTTGACATCTTATTTTATAGTTTTCATTCAGGAGCATCATTTGTTGGTAAGAAGATGCGGGGATACACATCACTCCTTTGGAGTGGTGCCACCACAGTGTTTCTGGTTAAGTTCACCAAGTAACATTATCCGCAAGCATCTACTAAATGATCTTCCTAGGTTATGTAAGGGAACAGTGATTCTCAACCCCATCCCCCTCCTCCCACCCCTTATGCAGGAACAGGTAAAAGTAAAGTTTAAAAGGAAGCCAATCAGTTTGGAACAATTAATGTAAATAGAAGCTTATGGAATTACTTTTGATGTATTTCACTTATTGGCCTTAAGTGTGCCTTAACTTGGGATGGAGCGAGCTATGAAAACATTGTGCGCATGACTCTCCAGATCACACAGTAGCTACTTCTCTACTTTTACAATAGAGCTGTTTAGAACTGTAACTCTACTCAGCCATCAAACTTCAGGTGTGCAATAGCAGGTCTCCATACTGGCTGTCCCATTCTTCTAATAGCATTCTTAAACTTCCTTCTCTGAAGTGATTGTGATGGAATCAAATTCACAATATTTGTGACAATACTCATAAGCACTATTTTCAAAAATATGTCCACAAAGCACCTGCTGGTGCACAATACAATGATACTTGAAGAAAGGCAGGAAAGATTAGTCATTTGCACCCAAGGTAACAAATCCTTTGTCTTTACTTACCAAAGAAGGTGCTCCATCAGTAGTAACAGACACACATTTCTGAATTGGCAAACCCTTTTCAGGAGGATCAAAATTGTAAGCACAGCTTCTGTTAAACTGAAATTTGAAAATATCATTCTTACAAAAATCATCACATTCCTTAACAACTGTGCCATCATCAAATGGTTTTGCATGTTCCATCAGTACTTCTGATATATGAAATAATGTTTTGTTTGATGAAAGACTTTTTTCTACAGGCTTCACGAGAAACTATTACTGTGTTGGTAATTTACTTTTAAGGTTAGAAAGTTTCTTCCTCCTCAATTCACTACCAATAGCTGCTTCCGATTCGAAGTCTTCATGACTGTTCTAAATGAATTTCCATATTTAACTTTTTTGGTGTGGTTAAAGTAACATTACATACCAACCAGATAAACATATCTTCATGTAATGTGACAAAACTGTTCTTCCCATCTTCCCATTCACAATGGAAGTGGGACTTCTCCGGTGTTTAACTTCACTCATTTTTCAGAAATACATTAAAAACAGCTCATCAAAACAGAATTTGGACAAAGATTTTGTAGGATTGACTCATAAAGCCATGGGCTGAGCATCCCTGCTCTACACAAAGGGAGCTTATTGTATCATGATACCTTTGTTTAATTGTTACAGTGAACTCACAGACTAAATTGGCCAATGTGAAATACTGATTTCTCATTGGTTTCCTTTAATTTTTAGAGCTTAGTCTTGTATATTGATAAACTGTATTCTATGAGCGAAAAAAGTAACCATCCTGAAACAGTTTTGTAAATTATTTGAACAAAAGTAAGCATGATCATTTTCTGAGGAAAGAGATACAGATACATGTTATTACTTCAGCTCAAATGGGATATGTAGATCATGAGAAGAAAAAATAATAAAGGAAACAGGAAAAGTTGTATTCATATGGAGCTAATGACACAAACTGATGATTCGGCAAGGCAACGTGAAATTTTCTATATGATGAGGCAAGCAGCGAGTGAGAGCAATCATAATTATCAATAGCTTCTATATCCAAGTTCATATTAAACTGAAGACTTTGCAAAAGAATGACAGCCTCATCTATTGAGTGCATAAATAAACATGTGAACTTGCAATGCTTCACTCGAGGTTGCAAATTGCACCAATCCATTTTCTATTTAATTACATTTTTATGGAAGTCGTTATTTTCTGAGTGTTTGTTGGCAACTGAAAATACTTTGTCTATTTCAAAATACATAAACTGTTGATCAACCATAAAAATGTGTAAATTATGAAATCACTTACATCATATCCAGTACACTTTCAAAAGAACCTCAAAGTTAATTCCAATGCCCTAGTAATATGTGCTGATTTACAATTATCAGTACTACTTTTCTCGCATCTAAATATAAAACTGTATTAATGTGCATGAAAAAAAAGATACGACACGAGTGAAACAATTTATTTTTAATACGGTTCTAAGACAACATACTACTAAACAAGATTTATCTAGGCTTCTGACAAAAACTGGAATATCTTTATAGTGAAGCTTGGATTAAACTTTTCTGCTGCATCACTCAGACATAATAATATTGACACCTCTGAAAAGTGAAAAAACCTTTATTAGACAGTTACAGTTCGTATCTAACATCGAATGCACAAATAGGAGACACACAGAAGTCGGAGGGATACATACCTGTTTCACCACAAAAATCTCAAGAACTGAGGACTCTTCCTTGGTTGACATAATTGTGTAGCATGTCCCTTAAAATACTGCACTGAGGTGCAATTATATTCAGATCGGTGGACTGAGGGTTAAAAGTGACAGTGTATTTTGTCATTGTGTTATTTAAAGTAATCTCAGTTACTTTCAAAGATGTGAATGGAAGCATTATTGTCTTGGTAGACACATCATTCACCAGTTTAGTACAATGGGCACCACTGAGATGAGTATTGTCCTAAATAGCGACAATCCCATCTTGTAACCTTACATGAACCAAGACTGCAATGCAACATTATGACCCACAGTCTCACTGACCGCCAATCATTATTTACAGCAGAAAGGAGACAGACATCATGACAGGCTTCTGCTGGCATTCTCTGAATGTAAACACATCCACTGGAGAGTTTGTGCAGCCGATTTATGTGCTTTTGTGCCTTATTGTTTCAAAGTAGTATGTGGTACAGTCAATTGTTTTATTATACACAATTTCGTATATTAAAAAATTAATTATTTTTGTAACATAAACACTATGTCTTGTCATAAAATACTTTAATATTATACAATGTAACAAAGTGGAGATATAACAACACACATGAACAGTTTATGAAGAAATAATTACAGCTCATCTTCATTTAGTAACATGTTTGGAATTCCTTGATTTATTGGAAATTTCCTCCCTGATTCAGGGCAGATCAATTCTCCATTGATTATTTCAACCTGAAAGAAAAAAAAAAAATTAGTTCTCAGTTATAAATACAACAAAAATGAGAATATAAGATTATCAAGACAGATTATCTGATCATGGCCTACAAATTAGAGGAGAACGAAAAAAATGTACAATGGAATATGCAGAAATGAAAGCAATGCAAATACCTGGAACTACTTCGTAAGCCACTGAGATGGCCCTTATATGTTTAGTATGTGTATGCAGCAAAGAAACAATTTCATCTGGATGATTAGCTCATGACAAACAAAGCACAATGTTTGACAGGATGGGAAATAAAATAAGTTGTGTCTTTTCTACAGAACCATCCTGGGATTTGCCTTAATACGTATAGGAAAACACAAAAGAACCTAAATTTGGATGCTGGAACTGGGACTTTAAACCCACGCCTTTCAACTGAAAGGTCACAGCTCCTTGATTATGAACTACCTAGGTTCAAACTTAACCACATGGCAATGGAAGGGAAAAATCCATTTAGTACCCAGTAACGGATATGCAAGGTTTTAACCACTTAATCTTCTTTAACATGTAATCCATTCACAAAATAGTTAAAATATTGTAAGTTGTATTCTAACATTCATAATCATAGCACACCCCCTAACAAATCAAAATTTTCTTTTTAATAAATATTTTTCGACAAGGAACAATTTCATTACAAAATTAGTTCAACCAAATTTTGAACAGGTCTGGTCAACTAATTACCCAACAGTAACAGAGACAATGGACAATAAAAGGCATGCTCTAATCACAAAATATTGGGTTGATACATAAGTCTGTAGCATTTTCCGTAAGTTTCATAAACACAACATGTACACAGAACTGTGGCTTTAGTCTTTAATAATATATTTTCCTTCTCTACTAACCGTAAGTTTCATAAACACAACATGTACACAGAACTGTGGCTTTAGTCTTTAATAATATATTTTCCTTCTCTACTAACAACAGTCTGACAATGTTTGGGAACTTTTCGATCCTGCAGCTCTAGAAATTATGTGGTTTTGAGATGAAGAACTTGTTGAGCTACATTCAGAGCACATTTTCATCCAGAAAGGACGTTCCTTGGAGATTACTCAAAAGAGAGTGGAATATGTGAAAATCAGAGGATGCAAGATCAGATGAATAACATGGGCCCAGAATGACTTCCCAACCCAATTCCTGTATAACGTTTTCTGTTGGGCTAACAGAATGCAGGCAGATGATATCGTGGAGTACCATCACTTCAGGCAGTCTTCCTGGTCATTATTCTTGGATTGTGTCTGCAAGACATCACAGTTGTTGACAATAAATTTCGAGAATGATGGTTATAGTTCGGGGAAGCAATTTGTAGCACACCACACCATTGCTGTTCCACCAGATGCATACCATTATCTTCTGTGAAATGCGCAGGTCGAAGTACAGGAAGTTGCTGCTTTGTTTGGTATCAAACATTCCTTCCTTTTCCTTACATTAAGATGAAGCCACCATTTCTCATCACCAGAAATGATACAGAAAGGAATGGTTGGTGTTGTTCACAAACCAAATGATGACGAACAAGTCGAGATGCACATATGGCCACCCGCTGGTTTTTATGAACTTGGCTTAGAACCCTGCTCTTTCTAGCACTCTCTGTCTCCTATTTGGGGCATCATGAACTCCACCAGAAGCCATCATCTTCACATCACTCACTGCATTCAGTTGTTCCTATAGTAAGTATTTCTCAAGATGCTGCACATCAAGCCACACCATAGATCTCAGGAGACTGGCAGCGAGAATACACTGATATCGCACAGTGCTACTAATCTTAGCAGCTAGCCAGTGGTTGTATCTTATACCCACTAGCAAGCGAACCAGTTTTTTATAAAGGACAATTCAGTTATTGATGTATCACAGCACCACACAAGCACTCATAGTATCCCTGATGTTATGTATACAAAGATTTCAACTTGTACAAATTGTAATGTGTTAATATTTTATTCCTTTTATAGATGTTACCTCAAACTACAGACAACAAATAACATAGGTGAGGGGAGGGGAGGACTGCCAAGAGGGAACTCCATGCACACATGCAACAGGGGTAGGGTTGGAAGTTCTGGCACAGAGTCTCTAATAGAAGCCCACTTGGTCAGTCTATTTTTGGGTAAATGGTAAACATTCTGAACTGTGGGCTGTAAAACAGAGTCTAATGTGGATGTTTAGGTGTCTGGTTGATTGTGACCACACAGCCAAGAATTCCTGTCATCTGATCCTCAGTGTTGGGATACTAGCTTCCATCAGGAGGCTGTCTATGGGGCTTGTATGGCATGTGCCAGTTCCAAACTGCACACTACAGTGTTGAACTGGGTTTAAGCAGCTCAGTACCAACAGTGATGCGATTTCCATAAAGATTTCATACAAAATCCAGGTGGGATAATATCAAAGCTTTGTATAATTCCAGAAGAACTGTGCAATCTGTTCTCCAAAAGGTGCTGCTGAAAAACCTGAGGGCATTAAGTTCACTCATGCAATTTGCTTTTAGCTGGCATATGTACGGTAACCATGTGTACTATTATCAAATAAAGGGGCAAAAAATTTGCAATTTTCAAAGACTTCAGGTAACTGATTACCTAGGTAAAGTTCTGGGTGAGTCAACAAAGGTGCACAGGGCAAGTTTTTGTAGGAGAAAATTAATGCTCATGATTCAGTGCACAGCTTTCCACTTCCTGTAATCTCCCTGAAGTTGGTGATCTGTGATGTGCAATATAGGCTAAGAAGATCAAAATACACTGAGGGTGAGACCACAGATCATACTGCCACTGACTGCCTTGAAGCTGTGACACTCAAATCTGATCCCTGAGGTACTCCATTTTCCTGTACACACTGGTCGTTGAGGGCTGAACCTACCTGGATCTGGAACAATTAGAGGGATAGGAAATTCTAGATAACAATTGGTAGGCAATTCTGGAAACACCAGTCATGCAGCACAGACAGGATGTAATGGCACTGGATGGTATCATACACCTTCAGGAAATCAAAGAACGCATTGATCAGGTGTTGGTGATGCATGAAATAGCTGCACACTGCAGATTCCAGATGTATCAGTTGATCTTTGGTGGATCAGAGCACCTGAAAGACACTTTGAAATTTATCTACAAGTCATCTGGCTACCAGACTCAACAGTCATCAGTTACTCATTATTTCAAATAATTTACACAATCCAGCCATTAAGGAGATTGGCCGAGATAGAGTCAAAATTTGCAATTTTTTTCCAGGTTTCAGGATAGGAATGATAATACTCTCTCACCACTGGAAGGGAGACTCCCCATCTCACCATATATGAGTGGAAAATCCGAGGAAGTGTTTTATGCTGTCAAGGTTTTTAAGCATTTGACTGTGGATTTTATCACAGCCAGGAGCTGTGTCTCGACACTCTGCTAAAGGACTGCAGCACTCCTATTCACTAAACAAAACACTGTATTGTCATGTCCTGGAATAGGACCAATCACCAACTCTGGACGAAGGTGTGGCCTGAATGATGCAATCAGGACATTGATGACTATGTGGGCTGGAGTCTACCGAGTTACTTTTAAAGGAGTGAAAGGGAAGAAAATCTCCTTGGATTCTTAGCAGAGGTGATTTTGCAGTGGAGAGGGGAGGTTGTTGGCTTCATATGAAGTGAATAAGGGTGCGAACACTTGAGGATTCAGTTTAAGAACAATTTTTACTTTCCAACAGTTCAGCCTTATCTGGAGAGATGTCTTACAGTGGCTTCATACCTTTGCAAATCAATGAGTACACATTAACAATCAATGAGTACACATTCCAGCAATTCCGTTTTCTTGAGTTCTGCCTTCTCCTATCAGAGACGAGTGTTCTGCTTGCAACTCATTCCGACAACACAGAATAAATATTTCAAGCACAATTGGAGACAAGTTCGAGTTGGTGCTTGTTCCCCTTTTTGTTCCAACACACAGAAAATGTCAATTATTACCTACTGCTACTACTAGTGAAACTCTATCGAGCTTGTTCTTCATCAACAGGTAGAAAACTTAGGATAAAAATGTTGCTGGATACTTACTGTAAACTCAGTTGCTCTCCCTAGAATGTGTACATACTTCTTGTGATTTTTTTTTTACCACAGCAGCATCAAAGTGTCACTCTGAGGTTCAGCTGTAGTACCACTTCTTCTGGTTCCTGGTAGTGACTGTCTTGTGTCCTGCACTGGCTGTTTATACACTTGTTTTTCAAGGACTTTCTCCCATGGAGATGTTTTCCCTGACTTTTCTGATGGTCTTCCTAAAGATTCTTCCAGAACCTTCCACAGGGTTCTCAAACTTTCAGGCTGTATTCCAGCAACACCTTGATGACCAAGACTGTTGTCCTCACCATTACTGCACTGCAGCTGTCTCAGTAGGTTGTCAACAAATTTGACTTCATATGGAGCCCTTGCCCACTTTCTTATCTCCGACTCACATCATGCCTTGTCTGGTGTCTTAAATATTACTCTTAATAAATAATCTTTATCAGGTTTAGCACTACAACTGACAATGTTAATGAAAGCCATTTCAGCTCCACAAGGGGTTATGCCAAAAGATTTAGCACAAGCTCAGAAATTTTTTTATTTACAACATAACTGTTACAACTTTTCAAACACTCTCTAAGAGCACTTACACATTTTTCCAGCCTTTGAAACCACTTCAAAAATGTTTCAGTCCAAGCTTCTTCAGAGTAGTAACTTAAGAGCATTGTCATACGTAGTGTTAGCCTCTTCACTGGATGGAAAATGCTGCCCATGATTTTTTCCTTTGTCTTTGGGAGCAAAAAGAAGTCACACGGAGCCAGGCCACGTGATGGGGGTGGGTGCAGCAACACTTGCACTTTTATCTTCTCCAAGACGTCCATCGTTCTGGCAGTCGTGTGGGCTGATACGTTGTCGTGATGCAGAAGGTGCTTAACCTTCTATTTTTGGTGCTGTGACCACCATGTGGCAATGACTTTTGGCAGCAATCTTTAGTCGCATACCACTCAGTATTGATTGTGCAACAGGTGTCTCAAGGTCACAGGTGTAAGATGATCCACCTTTGTGAAGAAAGTGGGCACCATCATCTTTCCAGAGCTCTAATGTCTGAACTTTTGTGAGTGGTCCCTCACCTGGAAAGCACCATACTGAAGACTGCCTCTTAATTTTTGGGTCATACTGGTATATCCGTGTTTCATCACCTGTGACAATATTGAGAGTCTTTGGACTGCCCTTCGTCGAATTCTTTTAAGCATAAAACACCAATCCGTTTAGGGGTGTTTTGGGCTTATGTCAGGGAATATGGCTCAATGGGCCCTTCTCTTGTTTAGGCTTAAATGATGGTTTGCACCCCAGTTGATCCAGTATTTAGGATTCCTTCAGTGTCACGAAACGCAAGATGTGGATCACTTTACATCATTTTCCTCGCAGCATTAAAGTTTTTTGGGGGGGTCAATGCCATTGTTATGTGACCAGAACAAGGCTCATCTTCAAGAGACTGGTGACCCCCTTGAAAATTCATGAAACCAAGTTCCAACAATTGTTCCAGAAGGGGAAGACTGAGCATCAAAAACGCATACCATAGAAGAGTGGCATTCTTCTGCAGTTAACTCTGTGATCATTGCACAAAACCTGTGGCGTGACAGATCCATGATGCACCATGTCTGACTCAGCACTGCCTGCTTCTCCACTCGCCATTCACATATGGTTTGAAATCCATTGTGGGGGAACTGTCGCACACCCTTCATGATTGAAAAACAATGTTCTTTCAAACTGAAATAATCCCATTCTTGTTAGACTTCTGGTGTAAGAGTTACTAAAACCATTTGGAACAGCCCTCTTATCATTATACTTTTATTGTGTTTAGATTAGTTTCATTCATTTTACATCTTCAGGTTGCCCATTTTAGTTTGGTCCATTGAACTGCCTGAGCTGGCAAAACGAGCAGCTCTTGCAGTTCAACAGCCAAGATGAACTGGCAACCTGGAGATGTTCAGTGAATGAAACTGGTTGTAAAACAATAAATCTATAACAATATGTCTATGGTGGTTTTCATTAATAATTCACTATTAATAAAACTTTCTCTCCTTTGCTCATAACCATATTAACGAAATTCTTTAGCCATGACAGTATGATTTAAGACCTTATGCATTCAAGGATAAGTAGTTTTGATTTTCCAGGAGTTTCTGGACCATACTGACCAGAACAGCAGAGCCTTGTTTCAATTTTGATTTTTCCTTTTCGTCTCCGTGAGGTTTCAGTTTCTGCATGAATTTTCATATCTTGACTTCTGGGCCCGGAAACATATATTCTTTTCTAAGGCAACCCTTGGCTCTTTCTGCTAATGGTTAGTGGCAGATTGTTTGTCCATTTCACCCTGAGATGGGGCACATTGGCAGATGTCCTCTTCCCTGGTGATACCAGGAGAGAAAGAGGCATCTCTGGCTGTGTCATTGGGGTACTTTCCACTGGTGCCGTGGGTCTGGGGTGGTGGTGTCCTTTAACTCAACTGAGAATCATGCTTTAGCATGTGGCTAGGTCCATGAGCTGCTGTTTGAGACCATGCTGTCACTGTGCTAGGAGTGGTTTTTGTCAATGTTTGTGGAGCTCAATGTCATGCTGCTTGTGTGAAGTTGTTCAAACTTTTTCTTTGCATCTTGGTATGACAGCCAGTAAAGTGTGTTAATACCTGTATTTTCTTCTTCCTCCTCGAAACTAAACGTGTTAGCGAATGAGGAAGTAGGGAGGGGGAGGGTGTTTGTGTGTTGTTCTGGGCAGTTTATGCATATAAACCATAACCCATGATCTTAACTTTCTCACGTAGAACATTTCCATTGAAGGCACAGATGAAAGCTCAAGTTGGTTGGTTGGTTGGTTTAAAAGAGTGGGGAAGGGATGAATTTACGAGGTCACTGGTCCCTTGTTCCTAATAAAACATTGCCACAAGTGTTACAATAAAACAAACTAGACATATAACACCAAACGAAAAGAAAGGAAAAACCACAAACGAAGGAAAGGCAAGGAACACTAAAAGAAACAAAAGAGGACAAGAAAACAGACACTAGAAACAGAAGAGAATAAAACAAGAAAGCAAATTACAGTGTCTGGCCAACCACGAGAGTAAAAAGGAAAAGCCAGCCACTCAGCAACACATTAAAACCTCCACCCTAAAAGAACTAGGGTGGAGGACACAGAGGGACAAAGGACATGCGCTAAAACTTAGATCAAATGATAAAACCCACCCTCCGAATAAAACGTAAAACTAAATCAGCCAATAAGGCGTTGTCAGATAAAATGAGTGGCAATGAGTCCAGTAACCCAAGATTACATCACTGGGCAGTCAAACTGAGACAGTGTACCAGAATATGGGCCACTGTCAACTGGGCACAGCACCAACACTGAGGTGGGACCTCACGGTGCAAGAGGTAACCGTCGGTTGCCCAATCATGGCCAATGCTGAGCTGGCAGAGGACAACTGATTCCCTGTGAGAGGCCCACATGGAAGACTTCCACACATTCATAGTCTCCTTTATGACACGCAGTTTGCTGTACGTACTGTTTTGCCATTGTCTCGCGAAACCGAAAAACCCTGCGGCGTAAGTCAGAACACAGGTCAGGTTCAGAGATGCCCATCTCCAGAAGTGATGTCCACTTAGCCTGTTTGGTCAGCCTGCAGCATAGTTCATTGTTTGGGATGCCGTCGTGTCCTGGGGTCCACAAAAACAACACTGAACGACGGGACCGGTCCAGGGCATAGATGGACTCCTAGATGGATGGCACCAAAGGATGTCGAGGGTAGCACTGGTTGATAGAGCTGTAGACTGCTCAAGGAGTCAGTACACACAACAAACAATTCCTCGGGGCATGAACAGATGTGCTCAAGAGCACGAGATATAGCGACCAGCTCGGCGGTGAAAACACTGAAGCCATCGGGCAAGGAATGCTGTTTAATATGTCCTCCATGGACATACACGAAGCCAATGTGAGCATCAGCCATCGAGTCGTCGATGTAAACCACTTCATGGCCTCGGTACTTCTCAAGAATCGAGAGGAAGTAGCAGGGGAGAGCCGCGGGGTTAACTGAGTCCTTAGAGTCACGTGAAAGGTCCAGGCGAAGCTGTGGCCTTGGTGTACACCATGGAGGTGTACGTGAATGGACTTCAAGTATAGGTGGTAAAGGCAAAGACTCCAGTTCAGAAAGAAGGGATCGGACATTAACTGCAATTGGAAGCCCTGACCTGGGCTGCCAAAGCGGGAGATGAATGGCCGTGGGTGGGAAAAGGAGACAGTGATTTGGATGGGCAGGAGAACTATGAATGTGTGCTATGTAACTGGCCAGCAGATAAGCATGCCTAACCTGCAATGGAGGCACTCCAGCTTCCACAAGGATGCTAGTGACCAGACTCGTCCTGAAAGCTCCCGTCGCTAGGCGAACACCACAGTGGTGCACTAGGTCGAGTAAACGCAACGCTGAGGGCTGCGCTGAACCATACACCACATTCCCATAGTCAAGGCGGGATTTAACAAGGGCTTTGTAGAGCTGCAGCAGCTTAGAGTGATCTGCACCCCAATTGGTGTTGCTCAGGCAGCAGAGGGTATTGAAGTGCAGCACTTCCGCTTAAGCTGACAAAGGTGAAGAAGCCAAGTCCATTGGGCATCGAAAACCAGCCCTAAGAATCGATATGTCTCCACTACAGTGAGTGGATCGTCATTAAGGTAAAGTTCTGGTTCTGGATGAACAGTACGATGCCAATAGAAGTGTGTAAAACAGGACTTTGCGGCTGAAAACTGGAAACCATGGGCTAGAGCCCATGACTGTGCCTTGTGGATGGCTCCCTGTAGGCACTGCTCAACAACACAAGTACTGGTGGAGCAGCACAAAATGCAGAAAACGTCTGCATACAGAGAAGGTGAGACAGACGGCCCTACAGCTACTGCTAGACCATTAATGGCCACTGAAAATAGAGATACACTCAATACAGAGCCCTGTGGGACTCCATTCTCATGGGTATTGGGGGTGGGGGACTATGGGAGGCACTAACTTGGACACAGAAAGCACGAAGTGACAGGAAATTCAGGATAAAAATCGGGAGTGAGCCTCGGAGAGCCCACTCATATAATGTGGCAAGGATATGATGTCACTAGGTCATCTCAAAAAAATTTTCGTAAATCAAAAAATACGGTAACCAAGTGTTGGCATCTGGTAAATGCTGTTCGGATGGCAGACTCGAGGGCCACAAGATTATCAGTGGTAGAGCGACCCTGGCGGAAGCTGCCCTGACATGTAACTAGTAGGCCACATGACTCTAGGACCCAACCCAACCGCAGACACACCATACATTCCCGCAGATTACAAAGAACGTTAGTGAGGCTGATGAGCCGATAGCTATCCACAACAAGTGGATTTTTACCGGGTTTTTGTACCGGAATGATTGTGCTCTCCCACCACTGTGATATAAAGAGGCCATCACACAAGATCTGGTTGAAGATGACTAGGAGATGTTTGTAGTCAAATGAGAGATCTTTAATCATCTGACTGTGGATCCAATCTGGCCCAGGAGCTGTGTTGGGGTAATGTGCAAATGCACTGAGGAGCTCCCACTCTGTAAATGGAGGGTTATGGGGTTCACTGTGGCATGTAGCGAATGAGAGGATTTTCCTTTCCATCCACGATTTGAGGGTGCGAAAGGCTGGGAGGTAATTCTCCGATGCAGAGGCTTGAGCATATTGCTCAGCAATCGTATTTGTGTCGGTAGGTTCTATTAACACCGGGAACACCTGTTGGGGTCTGGTACCCGAAAACACGTTTGATCTTTGCCCAGACTTGGGAAGGTGACATATGGCACCCAATGGTCGAGACATACGAGGGTTGTTTTTTTAAGTAAGGGCCGTTTTTATTTTTAATAAAAGATACAAATACTTTTGTAAAAAAACTTTTATTTTCTGATTCTACACACTTTTAGCTATTTTTCTACATAGTTGCCTTGTTTATTTAAGCACTTGTCATACCGTACAACTAAGTTTTTAATTTCCTCTTCAAAGAATACGGCCGCCTGCTCCAACATCCAAGAGTTCATGGCCGCTTTCACTTCATCGTCGTCATTGAAGCGCTGCCCGCCAAGATAGTGTTTCAGGTACCGGAAAAGGTGAAAATTGCTAGGAGCAAGGTCGGGGCTGTATGGTGCATGGTCCAAAACTTCCCAGCCAAAATAATCAATCAAATCCCGAGTCTTTTGAGAGGTGTGAGGCCTAGCGTTATCGTGCAGAAGCAAAACTCCTTTTGTCAGCATGCGACGCCTTTTGTTTTGAATTGCTCTGCCGAGCTTCTTTAGAGTTGCACAGTAGGCATCTGAGTTTATTGTCGTTCCTCGTGGCATAAAGTCCACTAGCAAAACACCGCGCCGGTCCCTGAACAGTTGCCATAATCCTGCGCTTTGACAGCATCTGTTTGGCTTTGACCTTGACGGGTGAGGTTGTGTGTCGCCATTCCATCGATTGTCGCTTGCTTTCGGGAGTGATATGGGATACCCATGTTTCATCTCCAGTGACAATTTGACTCAACATGTCATCCCCTTCTTCCTCGTAACGAATCAAAAAGTCCAATGAAGTGGCAAATCTCTTCCGTTTGTGGTCCTCTGTGAGGAGTCTGGGTACCCACCGAGAACACAGTATCTTAAAGTTTAGGTTTTCAGACACAATTTTGTACAAAACCGATCTTGAAACTTGTGGAAATTCCAAAGAAAGAGTGGAAATTGTGAATCTTCTGTCCTCACGAATCTTTGTTTCGACTGCAGCCACCAAATCATCAGTGATCACAGAGGGCCGGCCTGAGCGTTCTTCGTCATGGACGTTTTATGGACATTTTTAAACTCTCTAACCCATTGACGCACTTTACCTTCACTCACTGCATTCAAACCATAAACTTCTGTTAACTGATGATGAATTTCTGCAGCTGATAGGCTTCTCGCGGTCAAAAAACGTATCACTGTCTGTATCTCACACACGGCGGGCGATTCAATAATTGTAAACATTATAAAGTAGCACAGCGATGCGTACACGTCAGCTACAGAGCTGCAACTTGCATCAGTGTGAAAGGGAAGGATGCCGGCAAGTGGCGCGGTGGCTTGTTGCGGCATCCGTGCGAACTACGGGACTATACGCGCAAACGGCCCTTATTTAAAAAACAACCCTCGTATCTCTCCCAGCATTCCTGCTTCCATCATTTGATAAGTTGGCGAATGTAAGTACGGAGCTGTTTACAGGCTATGAAGTGCTCCAGGGAAGTGTGCCACTTATGTCGCTGTAGAGCTCACAGAGGCTCCTTAATTGCTTCAGCAACTTCCGGCGACCATCAAGTGTCCGTCTTTAACCGAGGGCACCCTAAAGAGTGCTCTCCAGTGTATAAATGGGAGAAGTCCTGGGCTGCAAATCAATGGCCGAATAACTACCTTGAGCCACACTGAAACGTGTGGCGGCCCCAGTATTTAAGAGGCAGAGGTTGAACTGAAACAGTAAAGTTTTGAAATCTCTGCCTCGGCCAGTAAGCACAGTGCCACCCCACAAGGGGTTATGAGCGTTAAAATCTCCCAAAAGTAGAAAAGGCTTGGGGAGTTGATCAATCAGTGCAGCTAACACATTCAAGGATACTACACATCTGGAGGAAGATATACATTGCAGACAGTTATTTCCTGCGTCATCCTTATTCTGACAGCCACAGCTTCAAGAGGGATTTGAAGGGGCACAGTATCACTACAGACTGTGTTTAAGACATAAACACGAACTCCACCTGACTCTATTATAGTCACTATGGTTCCTGTAATATCCCTTATAGCCGCAGGGGGCAGGGGCCCGCATTGCCGGGAACCAGGTTTCTTGGAGGGCAATGCAGGAAGCAGATGTAAAGGTCAACAGTTGGCAGTGGAAAAAACTGCCGCAATTCCACTGGATGATGACGTCGTCATTAGACTGGGAAGGCATGGAACATTCAATGAGGTAGTTTACGCCTCGGGGTCACCTGCTGCCACCAACTTTTTGCCTGAGCAGTCTATATCCACTTTGTCTGAGGGTTCTGAAAGATCTAGGTCCTCAGCGGACACCAGAATCTCCACCTCATCCACAGACGCAGAGCTTGGAGGTAGTGGTGGTGTGGGTGCCACCACAATTCCCTATGTCTTGGGGACCTTCTTTTTGAATTTCTCTCGCTGTTCCTTGGGTTTCCCTGGCTTGGAGGACTTTAATGATTCAGTCTCTGGGAATGAGGATGAGCGTGAAGCCCTATGATCAGCTGCTTTTGGGCACTACAGACACTGACGGGCGTCTTATTTCCCACTAGCAGAAACAAGGGAAGGGAGTGACCCAAGGGACCCCTTCCTAGCGAGAGCAGCTGAAGAAGTTTTACGCTTCTCTGGCTTAGAAGTGGGGACGGACATCCCCGATGTTTGGGAGGATGTTGGTCCTGAAGTAGGTGGTGCAAGAGCTACAGGGAGGGAAGTGACCTCCATCATCAAGGGGGCAGGTGTAGTCTTCCAGCTCTGAGAGGTGACTGCGGTTGGCGGAGCTGATGAGGCTAGAACTGTTGTAGCGGCGGCGTAAGACGATGTCATGCGTACAGGATGTAGGCGTTCAAATTTCTTCTTAGCCGCTGTGTAGGTCAGTTGGTCCAGGGTCTTGTACTCCATGATTTTCCTTTCTTTCTCGAGAACCCTGCAATCTGGCGAGCAAGGCGAATGGTGCTCTCCACAGTTTACACAAATGGGAGGCGGGACACATGGAGTATTGGTATGTGATGGGCATCCACAACCTCGACATGAGACGCTGGAAGTACAGTGGGAAGACATAGGACCAAACTTCCAACATTTAAAGCACCACATTGGGGGAGGGATACAGGGTTTTACATCACGGCGGTAAACCATCACCTTGACCTTGTCGGGTAATGTACCACCCTCTAAGGCCAAGTTGAAGGCACTGGTGGCAACCTGATTATACCTTGAGCCCCGGTGGACATGCCGAATGAAATGTACACCTCACTGTTCTAAACTGGTGTGCAGCTCATCGTCGGACTGCAAAAGACAGTCCCTGTGAAATATGATACCCTGGACCATATTTAAACTCTTATCGGGTGTGATGGTTACAGAAACATTCCCCAGCTTTTCACAAGTGAGTAAAGCCCGTGACTGGGCAGAGGATGCTGTTTTGATCAAGACTGACCCAGCTCTCATTTTGGACAAGCTCTCCACCTCCCCAAACTTGTCATCTAAATGTTCAACAAAACAATGAGGCTTCATCATGATGAAAGATTCCGCATCAGTTCTTGAACATACAAGGAACTGGGGTGAGTAAGAGCCGCTGTCATCCTTAGCCTGACGTTCCTCACATAGTGTGGCCAGTGAGGGGAACGATTTGGGGTCATACTTCTGTGCATGAATTGAGCCCGTGAACGCTTAGAGACTGCTCGTGTTTGACCACCAACAAGAGAGGATGTACTACACTCCATCGCCTGTCATCTGCCCTGATGCCACCCACTCCGACCAGGGGCCCTTCCCACGGGTGCCACCCAGCTGCAGCAAAGGTCACCTGGCAGGATGGCCATTGCCGGGGGTCTCAATGCCCCAGGGGGATGGGCATCTACCCCTTGGCATACATAGGGAGTTAACGGCACAGGCATCAGCAGAGCGATCCCTGTATTGTCAGGGGGCTACAACCAACAGGGTACATGACAGCTCCACCACAATGGACTGGTTACCATGCTGGATATCAGGTGCAACCAAGCAAAGAAGTCCACTGTCATTGTCAGTGTAGAAAATGATACTGCACAGTTGATGGTAAAATACGCACCCAGGAGGGTGACCTTACCCAACGGTTGGAGAATGAGCAGAAGTGCAGATCCACGTCGAAGAATGATGCGATAGGTCTCAGCACATGATGCACCGTGTAAGGCGCCCTTTCCTACCTGGCTTGCTCTTTGGGAAAATTTTGAAAAATGGTGGTCAAACCCTTCAGGGGACCATCACAAAGGCTGAAACGTGTGGCACTCCTTTTAGTTGCCTCTTACGACAGGCAGGAATGCCGCAGGCCTATTCTAACCCCCGGACCTGCAGGGGGCGAAAGTTCATGTGGCCAACTTATTATGCTTAGAGCCTCTCTGAATTTTGAGGATGAGTTTTACTCCACACTACTCAAGGTTAGCGTGTAGTTCATCTGTTTGTATAGACAGATCTCGATGGAAGGAGGAGAGATGGTAACTGCTTTACCCTCAAGCTTGTCACAGGCCAGATGTGCCTGTGATTGGTTAGCATTCAAAGCTTTGATCAAGAGACATCCATTTCCCATTTTCTCTACTGCAGTGGCTTTTCCAAATGTGCCCTCAATATTTTCAGAAAAACAATGGCGTCTTTCTTTTCCCAAAAGATTCTGGAGCACACCAAGAATTAACTGATCTGTGTTTCCATGTCTCCTTGCCTGATCCTCAACCCATGGGGTGGCCAAAGGTGGAATGTCATGGAACTTTAAATCTCTCTATTGAAATTCTGATTTGTAACTGCTGAGATGGTCATGTTTGCACAGATGTTTTATTACAAACTGTCCATCCTGATGCTATTCTGAAGGCTCTCCCCAATGGCACCATTCTGGCACAGCAAAGGCTACATGGCACAGTAGCCATCACCTGGAGTCCTGAATTAGACACACAACTAATCCTTGCCATACATGGGGAACTCAACAGTATAATTCTCACATTGTCTGGTAGCTACAAACATAAGGGTACATGAAGAGTCACCCATGATAAACTGGCTACCACACTATTTCAGGTGCAAATGTAAATCCAATTAAATAGCAAGTGCTGGGAATCACAGTACACAATGAATAGATTACACACCACATAACGCCTCCTTTTCTGAGGCACTTGCTCTTCTGCAGAATTTAGAGAAGTTGAGGTCAAACACCAGAAGGTGACCATAACTAATCAAGCCAAACATGCCGAGGGAGAGGTTGTGATGTGAGCTAAAACTGACAGTCAGCCTGATGAACACCGTGTCATCAACGTGAACACTTGAATAGGTACAAGATGCCTTCTAGTTGCCTTTTACATTGGGCAAGAGTTAACACAGGTCTGTTCCAGTCTCCAACACCACAATGGGTATTCTGTGAAAAAGAAACCCATATTTACCAAAGTAAGGTCTATTGTTCTTTATTTTTGCACATGTAGATGCAGATTTGTTTCATTTGTAATGCATCTCTTGAATGTAAGCTCTGACCTCACCACTGATCTCTCTCTGAATTTAACAAGTCTCAAAAGAGAATTTTCCTTTTTCTACAAAAATGTGCTGTTTCATTTTAGCAACCAATACTGAATAAGAGCAGAATTAATATTTAATTTGTGCTCTGTCATTTGGAAATGGCTTCACATGGTTTAAAAAAGTCAATTTCATGCCCAGATGATGCCTTCGAGTTTCTTGTCATTTATGTAGACAACTCCCATTCTGCACGTGAAACTATATAACAGCAGAACTGCAGCAAATGACTACATAATGTAGCATTGGGTATGGTGTAATAGTTTTAACATGACTAACTGGGGTGAAAGGAATTATGATTCATCTGAGGAGATACTCCATCCCATGAGATACTCATGTCTTAATGCATTTTCAGAGAACTTCAACGTCTTGAGTAGTATTCTTTAGGGAGTTTCTGATAACTTCTTAACAGCTCATTTTTTCCCACGAAAGAATAAACACAAAAATGAAAACAGCTCTTGATGGCTTTTTTTTTTTTTTGTGGTTTTCGGGCGCACAACTTCAATGGTCATTAGCGCCCTGACTACTCTAAGAATGCACCGCGAGGCACAAGTTGACAACAACAACTAAAAGGGAAAACACAATAAAAGACAGACTGACAGGCATAGGATTAAAAAACATCATCAAATGTCCTTAGCGAGGTTTGTCAAATTGATAAAACAAAGAACACGAGCAGCTGCTCGTGGGTCATCCGCTAAAATGGCATCTAAAGTAGTAGGCAGGTTAAGATCGAGGCGCAGTGTTTTAAGATCGGGACAGGACATTAAAATGTGACTAACCGTCAGCAAGTGCCCACATGGGCAGAACGGCGCCGGCGCAGCCGTCAGCAGATGGCGATGGCTGAACCGGCAGTGTCCAATTCTTAACCTTGCTAAAACGACCTCCTCCCGCCGAGAAGGGCGTGAGGAGGACGTCCAAGCCACGGGAAGAGGTTTTAAGGCCCGAAGCTTGTTGTCGGTAAGTGCAGCCCAATCGGCATGCCACAGCGACACAACGCGCCGACAAATGACCCTGCTAAAATCGGACGAAGGGACACAACAAGAAGCTGTCCGAGGCTGGAGGACCGCAGCCTTGGCCGCGGCATCTGCAGCTTCGTTCCCAGGGATACCGACATGGCCAGGAACCCACATAAAGCTAACCGGCGTACCGACGTCCACCAGCTGCTGAAGAGAGCGTTGGATCCGGTGTACGAAAGGGTGAACCGGGTACGGATCACTGAGGCTCTGGATGGCGCTCAGGGAATCTGAGCAGATGACATAAGCAGAATGTCGGTGGCGGCAGATGTACAGAACAGCCTGGTAGAGGGCAAAGAGCTCAGCTGTGAAGACCGAACAATGGCCATGGAGCCGGTATTGGAAACTTTGTGCCCCGACAATAAAGGAACACCCGACCCCGTCATTGGTCTTAGAGCCATCTGTATAAATGAAAGTCATGTTGTTGAACTTCGAGCGAAGTTCCAAAAAACGGGAGTGGTAGACCGAACCGGAGGTGACCTCTTTCGGGAGCGAGCTGAGGTCGAGGTGAACGCGGACCTGAGCCTGGAGCCAAGGTGGCGTGCGGCTCTCGCCCACTCGGAAGGTTGCAGGGAGTGAAAAATCAAGTTGTTGAAGGAGGCGACGAAAGCGAACTCCAGGGGGTAGCAAGGCAGAGACATACAACCCGTATTGAAGGTCAAGAGAGTCGTCAAAAAAGGAACGATAAGAAGGATGGTCGGGCATTGACAGTAGCCGACAGGCATACCGACAAAGCAGTATATCGCGCCGGTAGGTGAGTGGCAATTCGCCAGCGTCAGCATGAAGACTCTCTACGGGACTGGTATAAAATGCTCCGATCGCAAGTCGTAAACCCCGATGTTGTATGGAGTTGAGGCGGCGTAAGATGGATGGCCGTGCAGAGGAGTATACGAAGCTCCCATAATCCAGCTTGGAGCGGACGATCGACCGATATAGGCGAAGGAGGACGGTTCGATCCGCTCCCCACGACATACCACTGAGAACACGGAGGACATTTAAAGAACGGGTACAACGGGCGGCCAAATATGACACATGTGGAGACCAGCTAAGTTTCCTGTCAAAGGTAAGGCCTAAAAATTTGATTGTCTCCACGAGTGGGAGAGCAACGGGACCGAGTCGTAAGGACGGTGGGAGAAACTCTTTGTAGCGCCAGAAGTTAATACAGACCGTCTTCTCGGCAGAAAAACGGAAGCCATTGGCGACACTCCAGGAGTAAAGACGGTCAAGAGAACGCTGAAGACAGCGCTCCAAGACACGTGGACACTGCGCGCTGCAATAGATGGTAAAATCGTCCACGAAAAGGGAGCCTGATACATCAGCTGGGAGGCAATCCATTATTGGATTGATCGCGATGGCGAAGAGAGCGACGCTCAAAACTGAGCCCTGTGGCACCCCATTCTCCTGGCGAAAGGTGTCGGACAGGACAGAACCCACACGTACCCGAAACTGTCGATCCATTAAAAAGGAACGAATAAAAAGAGGGAGGCGACCGCGAAAGCCCCATGTATGCATGGTGCGGAGAATGCCCGCCCTCCAACAGGTGTCGTAAGCCTTCTCCAAATCAAAGAACACAGCCGCGGTCGGGCGCTTCCGCAAGAAGTTATTCATGATGAAGGTCGACAAGGTAACCAGATGGTCGACAGCAGAGCGGCGCCTTCGAAATCCACATTGTACATTGGTAAGTAGGCGTCGAGACTCGAGCAGCCAAACCAATCGAGAGTTAACCATTCGCTCCATCACTTTACAGACACAGCTGGTAAGCGAGATAGGTCGATAACTGGAAGGCAAGTGCTTGTCCTTCCCCGGCTTAGGAATCGGGACAACAATAGACTCGCGCCAGCATGCGGGAACATGTCCCTCAATCCAGATGCGATTGTAAGTACGAAGAAGAAAACCTTTACCCGCAGGAGAAAGGTTCTTCAGCATCTGGATATGAATAGAATCAGGCCCTGGAGCGGAGGACCGTGATCGGCCAAGTGCGTTTTCCAGTTCCCGCATGGTGAATGGGGCATTATAACCTTCACGATTCGAGGAGCGGAAGTTAGGTGGCCTCGCCTCCTCTGCCTGTTTGCGGGGGAGGAAGGCAGGGTGGTAATGAGCGGAGCTCGAAACCTCGGCGAAAAAGCGGCCGAAGGCATTGGAGACAGCCTCAGGGGCCACAAGGACTTCATTCGCGACCTTCAAGCCAGAAACTGGGGAGTGGACCTTAGTGCCAGATAGCCGGCGCAGGCTACCCCAGACAACAGAAGAAGGAGTAGAACTGTTGAAGGTGCTGGTGAAAGCAGCCCAGCTGGCTTTCTTGCTTTCTTTAATAATACGACGACACTGAGCACGTAATCGTTTATAATTAATGCAATTCGCCACTGTAGGGTGGCGTTTAAAGGTGCGTAAAGCACGTCGACGAGCACGTAAAGCGTCCCTACATGCTGCGGTCCACCAGGGGACCGGTACGCGACGTGGAGAAGAAGTAGGGTGAGGGATGGAATATTCAGCAGCAGCGAGAATGACTTCCGTGAGGTGTGCGACCTGACAATCGCAGCTTGTGAAGGTTTGATCCTGAAAGGTCGCCCTGGAAGAGAAGAGCCCCCAGTCTGCCTTGGAGATGGTCCAACGAGAGGAGCACGGAGAGGGAGTATGCTGCAGGAGATGGATAACACACGGGAAGTGGTCGCTCGAATATGCATCAGCAAGTGCATACCACTCAAACCGGCGTGCAAGTTGGGGAGTACATATAGAGAGGTCTAAATGGGAATAGGTATGAGATGTGTCCGAAAGAAAAGTAGGGGCGCCAGTATTGAGGCAGACAAGATTGAGCTGGTTGAAAAGGTCTGCTAACAAGGAGCCCCTCGGGCAGGATGCTGGAGAGCCCCAAAGAGGATGGTGGGCATTGAAGTCTCCAGTTAACAAAAATGGTGCAGGTAGCTGAGTAATAAGTTGCGTCATGTCTGCCCTGGTAACGGCAGATGACGATGGAGCGTAAACGGTACAAAAGGAAAACGTGAAAGTGGGGAGAGTAATGCGGATGGCTACTGCCTGCAGGCCGGTGTGCAACGTGATGGGATCGTAGTAAATATCATCCCGGACCAGCAACATAACCCCTCCATGAGCTGGGAGACCTACCACAGGGGGTAGGTCAAAACGCACAGAGGTGTAGTGTGCCAAGGCAATTTGATCGCATGGGCGTAGCTTCGTTTCCTGGAGGGCTACGACGAGCGGACGATGCGAGCGGAGCAGCAACTTCAAGTCCTCGCGGTTGGAGCGAATGCTGCGAATATTCCAGTTAATAAGTGCCATCGTAAGAAAAGGAAGATGAGAGAAGGGGTCACCTCGAAGGCCGCTTAGGGCCTGGCTTCGAGCGAGCACTGCCGCTGCTAGCAGGAGGCAGACAGTCATCGTCCATGGGGTCTATAGGGTCATCGGCCATCTCAGGAGGATGGCCGGGAGGGGGAGCTTCCTCCGCCGGTGAACGGCCAGATGTTCGGCTACCAGCGGTGCGGCCAGGCGAAACGGATGACGGCCTGGGGCGGCAACCGCTGGGTGGCGCAGGAGAAGAAAGGCGCCGCGGCGGAGAAGGAGAACTGTGCTTCCTATGCGCCTTTTTAGAAGGACGTTTGGTGGAAGTACCGGTCGAAGGCTGGGAGGTCGAGGAACGGAGGAAGTCTGCACGGGATGGTTCCTTCTTGAAGGCCCGTGCATCTGACTTCGGGGTCTTCGACTGAGCAGAAGCTGAGGAAGTGGCTGGTGTCTGTGGGGTGATGGGAGGAAGAGGAGACGTCGACCGCGCGATCTTAGCACTGGCCGAACGGACGACCGTGGTGCTGAAGGTCAGATCGCATGTCTGGGTTGCTACCTCCCGGGTAGTCCGAGGAGAGGCGAGGACAGTGCTGTATTTCCCCGCTGGGAGCAGCGTGGGCTTCCTACTAGCCAATAGCTTGCGAGCAGCCGAGGTGGACACTTTCTCTTTGACTCGAATTTCCTGGATACAGCGTTCTTCCTTATAGACAGGACAGTCGCGGGAGGATGCGGCATGGTCACCCTGACAGTTCACACAACGAGGAGACGGAGGTGGACAGTCACCCTCATGGGCATCCCTGCCACAAGTGACACATTTAGCCGCATTGGAACAAGACTGTCGAGTGTGATTGAAACGCTGACACTGGTAGCAGCGCGTAGGTGTCGGGACATAGGGGCGAACTGAAATGACCTCGTAGCCCGCCTTGATGCGCGATGGCAGCTTAACACTATCGAAGGTTAAGAAAAGTGTCCGGGTCGGTACAAGGTCATTGTTGACCTTTTTCATGACCCTATGGACAGCCGTCACGCCCTGCTCAGCGAGGAAAGATTGAATCTCCTCGTCAGTCAAGCCGTCGAGGGATCGAGTATAGACCACACCACGAGACGAATTCAAAGTTCGGTGAGCCTCCACCCGGACAGGGAATGTGTAAAGGAGTGTGGCCCGAAGCAGTTTTTGTGCCTGAAAGGCGCTCTCAGTTTCGAGTAATAGGGTACCGTTACGCAATCTGGTACAAGATTTGACAGATCCAGCTATGGCATCGACGCCCTTCTGGATAACGAAAGGGTTGACAGAGGAAAAATCCTTTCCTTCCTCAGATCGAGAAACGACGAGGAACTGGTGGGCAGGCGGTAGTATTTTTGTCACTGGTGGCTGGTCACGTTTCCGTTTGTGGGTCGAAGTCGAAAGCGATGGAGTAGAATCCATTGCGGAGGAATCCCCCATGATTGCCAGCGTCTCCGACGGCGCGCTCCTTCCTTGTGGGGACCCTCTCAGAGGGCACTCCCGCCTTAGGTGAATGTTTACACCTCAGGTCACACCTCCCGAGAAACAGACGGAGGGACCAATCGGCATGGTCAGAAGGTATCAGCTCAGGCAATCACCCCTCCCCGGGCCTGGCCTTTACCAGGGGGTACGCGCGTGCCTTACATGTCTACCCAGGGCGGGGACTTACGCGTTACCCCGTCACCGGCTACGCGTGCGAACGCGTGGGTCGGCCTTCAGACACGCACAGGGAGGAAGGAAGAAGAGGAAAAAGAAGAGAGAGGGAGAAAGAGGACAGACTGTCTCAAACGCCGAGGCGGAGACCAGAGAAGGCAAGGAGAAGAAGGCAATGAGAAAGCAAGGAGAAGGAGGCAAGGAGAAGGCAAGGAGAAGAAGGCAATGAGAAGGCAAGGAGAAAAAGGCAATGAGAAGGCAAGGAGAAAAAGGCAATGAGAAGGCAAGGAGAAGTCAAGGGAAAGAATAAGGAAGACAGTGAAGTGGAGAAGAGCAAAAAAAGGAACCAACAAAAGGAATGAAGAAACGAGAAGTGAAAAACCAAAAAGACCACGATTATAGGTCGGGAAACCGTCCGTCTCCGGACGCAGGCGCTAACTACCCCCGTGAGGGGGATGGTCTCCTTTTAGTCGCCTCTTACGACAGGCAGGAATACCTCGGGCCTATTCTAATCCCCGGACCCGCAGGGGGGGCTCTTGATGGCTAGAGGTCTCCGGTGAGTGTCATAGAGGAGTCTTTTATTGGGCTGAAATCTAGAATAAAGACGGTACCAGCAAGGGCGTTGTTTTCTCTACAGCACACAGGTTGGAGAGGAGGAGATTAGTGTTTAACATCCCATCGACACTGAGGACATTGGACATGGAGCAGAAGCTTTCATTAGGAAAGGATGGGGAAGGAAATCGGCCACACCCTTTCAAAGGAACCATCCCAACATTTCCCTGAAGAGATTTAGGGAAATCACGGAAAACCTAAATCAGGATGGCTGGGCACGTGTTTGAACCAATACAAGTCCAGTGTGTTAACCACTGTGCCACCTCACTCAGTGGCACACAGGTTGGCAAGATCAGTTTTGCGTAGGCATCGATAGAGCAGTTTTAGGCAACCAACATGAGGAAAAAATTATGTAGTTTGAGCATCAACATTAAATCATTTAATGTTATTCATGATTTCTTTACATTTTCTCAATCACAGCTTCAATATTCTTTACTATCCTTTCAAAAGAACACTGTTATGACAGACTGATATTTAGCATAACCCATCATCTAGGTTAGGCTGAACCATGATATGCTTGTGAAATGATGAAACCAATGAATGTCAAATTAGGACAAGGAGCTAACATTTACTGAACAGTTCAATTACTTATTCAGAAGAAAGTCAGCAATCACAGGTGAAGTGCAACTCACTTTACTCTGTTTCGGTATTTTAACCATACATCAAAAGGTACATCTTTATTTTTATTGTTATGGCAATTACCTTGCTTAATTTTGTGATTACGATAACTGGTTTTTAACATGCTGGACACTGTGTCTTTATACCAACATCCAGAATGTCTTGGAGAGTGGTTGGTGGATACTGACATGATGCAAACTGTCTCCCAAATGCATCTCAGACATACTCTATGAGATTCAAATTAGGAAAGCGAGCAGGCCACACCTTGCATGCAATATCTTCCATTTACAAAAAAACACCAATCACCCATGCTCTATTAGGTCAAGGTTTACGGTCCATCGATATGAGGTTTGGGCCCACAGCACGCTGCAACAACTGTGTATGAAATCCAAAAACCTCCTCACGGTACCTGACGGCAGTTAAATCTTGCCGATTTACCCATACAATTTCATAAAGAGGTGTTTGATTGGTCAACATAATCCCTGGTCACACCATCAGGGATCCACCTCAATATCAGTCTCTTTCCACAATATTTGGGTCCAGAAATCATGTTCCATGTGCCATCCAGATGCAAATCCATCAACAATCACACTCCAGACCAAATCAGGACTCATCTGTGAAAAGAACATTGGCCCACTGTTCGACCGTCCAGGTAGCATGTTGACTGCCCCATTCTAGATGTACCCTTCAGTGAAGACATGCCAGAGTAAACAGACAGCATGTCTCCAACAATAAAGGCCACTATGCAGGAACCTTCTGTACACCTTTCGCCTCGGTACATGTCCAGGGGATGATGCGAGGTTAAATGCCAGTTGCAGTGGAGTACTAAGGCAGTACCATCGTGCCCTTTCAGCCAAATAACAGTCCTCTCTGATGTCACACATGTTCGGCCCTGTCCTGGTCTCTGGGATACAGTTTCAGTCTCTGTAATATTCCTATGGCCCTCCAGCAGAGAGTCTGTAGGCATCTCCTCTGTGCCCTACTGCATTGTCTGTGGCTGCGTACACAGCAGATTGTGGATGTGGGACTACCCTACAAACACTACCCCACTTGATAGGTGCTCTGAAGTCATTGCTGGCGTGGTTGTCCGTTGATCGGAATGCCATCTTCCATGCAGAACATGATTGTAACGGCTTATCCTGACACTTTGCATGACTATATTGTGAATTGGACACAGGATGGGGAAATAGCAGTTTGTTGCTTTAATTTTGGACACCAGTGTATTTTCCTTTTGACAAGTAGTCACTACAATCTCTTAACATAGCAAAAAGTGTGTGACCATTACCTCATTAACAACTGATTAAACAGGAACTAAATTATTTTATAGAAAAAATTATCAGTTATTTGGATTCAGAATAATAGTTGTGTTTTTTGCTGTTCTTTCCCCTTTCTCCAAGAATCAGTGTATTGCCAGTTAATTCTTCATCACTAAAAACCTTTGTAATCTAAGAAACATTTGCAAACTAGTAACACTACTACACTAAATATTTTACAAGTAACATAAATAAAAGGAACTTCAGCACATTTTTGTACAGAAAACTTCAACTGACCTTTATAATTTATTTTATGCTCTATTTTAAATTGCTGATGTGTCGTTTATCACTGGCTTAGAAAGTCTAAAACTTTTACAATACATACCTCCAATAAAACATGGTGTACTTTTTTCAAAAATTCTTCATTATTTTCAAAATCCTCAATTAAAGTCTGTGGTAAGTCCCCTGCATGCCCAATCTGGAAAATGAAAATTATAGCCACTTGCAATATACTCCAAACTGTATTAATAAGATGAAACACAAACAAAATTTAAAAATTATTAACTTTAATCCAAGTAATGTCAAGACTAGTTTGATGTTTGAAAGGAAAGGTGATCATCCTGCAGGCCTAGAAAGGGACATACACTCCTGGAAATTGAAATAAGAACACCGTGAATTCATTGTCCCAGGAAGGGGAAACTTTATAGACACATTCTTGGGGTCAGATACATCACATGATCACACTGACAGAACCACAGGCACATAGACACAGGCAACAGAGCATGCACAATGTCGGCACTAGTACAGTGTATATCCACCTTTCGCAGCAATGCAGGCTGCTATTCTCCCATGGAGACGATCGTAGAGATGCTGGATGTAGTCCTGTGGAACGGCTTGCCATGCCATTTCCACCTGGCGCCTCAGTTGGACCAGCGTTCGTGCTGGACGTGCAGACCGCGTGAGACGACGCTTCATCCAGTCCCAAACATGCTCAATGGGGGACACATCCGGAGATCTTGCTGGCCAGGGTAGTTGACATACACCTTCTAGAGCACGTTGGTTGGCACGGGATACATGCGGACGTGCATTGTCCTGTTGGAACAGCAAGTTCCCTTGCCGGTCTAGGAATGGTAGAACGATGGGTTCGATGACGGTTTGGATGTACCGTGCACTATTCAGTGTCCCCTCGACGATCACCAGTGGTGTACGGCCAGTGTAGGAGATCGCTCCCCACACCATGATGCCGGGTGTTGGCCCTGTGTGCCTCGGTCGTATGCAGTCCTGATTGTGGCGCTCACCTGCACGGCGCCAAACACGCATACGACCATCATTGGCACCAAGGCAGAAGCGACTCTCATCGCTGAAGACGACACGTCTCCATTCGTCCCTCCATTCACGCCTGTCGCGACACCACTGGAGGCGGGCTGCACGATGTTGGGGCGTGAGCGGAAGACGGTGTAACGGTGTGCGGGACCGTAGCCCAGCTTCATGGAGACGGTTGCGAATGGTCTTCGCCGATACCCCAGGAGCAACAGTGTCCCTAATTTGCTGGGAAGTGGCGGTGCGGTCCCCTACGGCACTGCGTAGGATCCTACGGTCTTGGCGTGCATCCGTGCGTCGCTGCGGTCCGGTTCCAGGTTGACGGGCACGTGCACCTTCCGCCGACCACTGGCGACAACATCGATGTACTGTGGAGACCTCACGCCCCACATGTTGAGCAATTCGGCGGTACGTCCACCCGGCCTCCCGCATGCCCACTATACGCCCTCGCTCAAAGTCCGTCAACTGCACATACGGTTCACGTCCACGCTGTCGCGGCATACTACCAGTGTTAAAGACTGCGATGGAGCTCCGTATGCCACGGCAAACTGGCTGACACTGACGGCGGCGGTGCACAAATGCTGCGCAGCTAGCGCCATTCGACGGATAACACCGCGGTTCCTGGTGTGTCCGCTGTGCAGTGCGTGTGATCATTGCTTGTACAGCCCTCTCGCAGTGTCCGGAGCAAGTATGGTGGGTCTGACACACCGGTGTCAATGTGTTCTTTTTTCCATTTCCAGGAGTGTATAATGCAGCAGCTACTCTGGTCAGTCTTAAGTACTAGTATTACTGACACAATGAAAATATTATCATTATCCAAATAATTTACAAGTGTTATGTTTCCTACAAACAACTGTGAAATTCAAAGTGTGTCTTAACTGTAAATATTTCTACTTACCATAAAGAAGGTATGTTAAGTTGAGGACAGGCACAATTGAAAAAGTTACATTAAACTTTCGGTCACAGACTTCATCGGTTGGTTGGTTGGTTTGTTTAAAAGAGGGGGGAAGGGACTGAAGTAAAGGTCATCGGTCCCTTTTTCCAAAGGAAACAATGGTACAAGGGTGAGAATAAGACAACGAGACTTACAACACAAAACAGAATGAAATGAAAAACCACAATGACTTAAGGGCAACAAACACTTAAATGGGCAGAAGGGGTCAAGAAAATCACAAAGACACAAGAAAGAGGCAGAAGAGGTTAAAACAAGAAATCAGATTACCATGGCTGGCTGACCACGAGGATAAAAAAGGAAAAGCCAGGCACTCTGCAACACATTAAAACCTCCACCCTGAAAGCACTAGGATGGAGGACACACAGGGACAAAGGACATGTGATAAAACTTAGGGCAAATGATAAAACTCACCCTCACAAATAAAATGTAAAACTAAAGCTGTTGCTGAGGTATTGTCGCCAAACACCGAAGGTAGGGTGCTGGGAAAGTTAAAAGTCCACCACACAGCGGCTAAAAGCGGGCACTCCAGCAAGAGATGGGTGACTGTCATTTGTGAGCCACAGTAACACTGAGGTGGGTCCTCACAACGGAGGAGATAAACACGCGTCAGCCACGTATGGCCAATGCAGAGCCGACAGAGAACCACAGAGTCCCTGCGGGAGGCGCGCACGGAGGTCTTCCACACATTCGTAGTTTCCTTAATGGCAAGCAGCTTGTCGTGCATACTTAGGTTATGCCGTTCTGTCTACCAAAGCCGCAAAACCTTGTGGTGTAATACTGAATGCAGGACAGTTTCAGCAAAGCCGATCTCCGTAAGCAGTTTCCGTGTAGCCTGTTTGGCCAGCCTGTCAGCAAGTTCGTTAACTGGGATTCCGAAATGACGTGGGGTCCAGACAAACACCACTGAACGACTGGACCATTCCAGGGCATAGATGGACTCCTGGATGGTCGCTACCAAAGGGTGACGAGGGTAGAATTAGTCGATACCTTGTAGGCTGCTCAAGGGGTCAGTACACAGGAGAAATGGCTAACCTGGACATGAGCAGATGTGCTCAAGAGCACAAGATATGGCCGCCAGCTCTACACTGAAAACACTGCAGCCATCTGGCAACGAGTACTGTTCTATATGTCCTCCAGGAACATAGGCAAAGCCAACATGACTATCAGCCATTGGTGTAAACTACTACATGGCCCCAGTACATGTCGAGAATCGAGAGGAAGTAACAGCGGTGAGTCACATGGTTAACTGAGTCCTTAGCGCCATGTGAAAGGTCCAGGAGAAGCAGTGGCATAGGTGTACACCATGGAGGTGTTTGTGAATGAACCTCAAGTATACGTGGTAAAGGCAAGGACTCCAGTTCAGAAAGAAGGGATCGGACATGAACTGCAATTGGAAGCCCTGACCTGGGCCGCTGATGCAGGAGATGAACCGCCGTGGGTGGGAAAGAGAGACGGTAATTCGGATGCGAAGGAGAACTACGAACGTGTGCAATGTAAGTGGAGAGCAATTGTGCACTCCTATCCTGCAATGGAGGGACTCCGTCCTCCACTAGGAAGCTGGTCACCAGACTCATCCTAAAAAGCTCCTGTCGCTAGGTGAATGCCACAGTGGCGCACTGGGTTGAGTAAACACAAAGCTGAGGGCACCACAAAACCATAAACCAGACTCCCATACTCAAGATGGGATTGAACAAGGGCTCTGTAGAGCTGCAGCAGCGTAGAGTGATCTGCACTCCAGTTGGAATTCCTCAGGCAGCGGAGGGCACTGAAGCGCTGCCACCACTTCCGCTTAAGCCGACGAAGGTGAGGAAGCCAAGTCTCTCGGGCATTGAAAACCAGCCCGAAGAGCCGATATGTCTCCACTACAGTGAGTGGATCGTTATTAAGGTAAAGTTCTTGTTCTGTATGAATGGTATGACGCCGACAGAAGTGCATAAATCACAACTTTGTGGCTGAAAACTGGAAACCGTGGGCTAGAGCCCATGACTGCACCTTATGGATGGCTCCCTGTAGGTGCCGCTCAACAACACCAGTACTGGTGGAGCAGCATGAAATACAGAAATCTGCCTGTATACAGAGAAGGTGAGACGGACGGCCCTACAGCTCCTGCTAGACCATCAATGGCCACTGAAAATAAGGATACACTCAATACAGAGACCTGTGGGACCCCATTCACCTGGATATGGGGGGAACTATGGAAGGCAATAACTTGGACACGAAAAGTATGAAGCGACAGGAAATTTTTGACAAAAAGGTTGCGAGGTAATTCTCCGACACAGAGGCTCGAGCATATTGCTCAGCAATTGCATTTGTGTCGTTAGGTTATGTTAACACCGGAAAACCTGTTGGGGTCTGGTACCCGAAAACATGTTTGATCTTTGCCCAGACTTGGGAAGGTGACATATGGCATCCAATAGTCGAGACATATCTCTCCCAGCATTCCTGCTTCCATCATTTGATAAGTTGGCGAATGTAAGTACGGAGCTGTTTAAAGGCTATGACGTGCTCCAGGGAAGAGTGCCACTTATGTCGCTGTAGAGCTCACAGAGGCTCCTTAATTGCTTCAGCAACTTCCGACGACCATCAAGGGTCTGTCTTTAACCGAGGGCACCCTAAAGAGTGCTCTCCAGTGTAACAATGGGAGAAGTCCTGGGCTGCAAATCAATGGCTCGAGCATATTGCTCAGCAATCATGTTTGTGTCGGTAGATAACATGCCACTGATGTTAATGCCAGGGACACCTGTCGAGGTCTGTTAAACAAAAAGATGTCTGATCTTCATCCACACTTGGGAAGCTGACGTATGGTCGAGATGAATCTCGACCAACACTCCTGTTTCTGTCTTTTGATAAGCTGGCGAACACGGGCACGGAGCCGCTTAAAGGCTATGAGGTGCTCCAGGGAGGGATACTACTTATGCCACTGTAGAGCTCGCCAGCATTCCTCAATTGCCTCAGCGACTTCCGGTGACCACCAAGGGACCACCTTTCGCCGGGGGCACAATAAAGAGTGAGGGATCACATTTTCCACCTCAGTACAAATTGTTGTAGTCCCCTGCTCCACCATCACATTGATGTTACCATGTGGGGGTGAGTAAAGGGTGACCGCAGAGGTAAAAGTTTCCCCGTCTGCCTTGTTTAAAGCCAATCTGGACAGGCTTCCATGGGCCTGAGGCTGGGGCAGTGACAGGAAGAAGATGGGAAGTGGTCACTACCATACAAGTAATCATGTGCTCTCCAGTGGATAGGCGAGAGAAGTCCTCGATTGCAAATGGATAAATCAATGGCCGAGTAACTACCTCGAGCCACAATGAAATGTGTGGCGGCCCCAGTATTCAAGAGGCAGAGGTTGAACTGAAACAGTAAAGTTTTGAAATCTCTGCCTCAGCCAGTAAGCACAGTGCCAGCCCACAAGGGGTTATGGGTGTTAAAATCTCCCAAAAGTAAGAAAGGCTTAGGGAGTTGATCAATCAGTGCAGCTAATACATTCAAGGATACTACACCATCTGGAGGAAGATATACATTGCAGACAGTTATTTCCTGCGTCATCCTTATTCTGACAGCCACATCTTCAAGAGGAGTTTGAAGGGGCACAGTTTCACTACAGACTGAGTTTAAGACATAAACACAAACTCCACCTGACACTCGATTATAGTCACTATGGTTCCTGTAGTATACCTTATAGCCGCAGAGGGCAGAGGTTCGCATTGCTGGGAACCAGGTTTCCTGGAGGGCAATGCAGGAAGCAGGTGTAAAGCTTAACAGTTGCCGTAGCTCAGCTAGGCAGTGGAAAAAACTGCCACAATTCCACTGGAGGATGACATCATCATGAGACTTGGAAGGCATGGAATATTCCATGGGGCAGTTTATGCCTCAGGGTCACCTGCTGCCACTGACTTATTGCTTGAGCAGTCTATATCCATTTCGTCTGAGAGTCCAGCGAGATCTAGGTCCTCAGTGGACGCCAGAATTGCCACCTTATTCCCAGACACAGAGCTTACAGGTAGCAGTTGAGTGGGTGTCACTACAATTTTCTTGGTCTTAGGGATCTTCTTTTTGGACTTTTCTAACTGTTCCTTGGGTTTCTCTGGCTGGGAGGGCTTCACTGATGCCGTCTCCGGGACTGAGGATGAAGCCCTATGCCCAGCTGCTTTTGGGCACTACAGTCATTGACGGGCATCTTATTTCCCACTAGCAGAAACCTGGGAAGGGATTGACCCAAGGGACCCCTTCTCGGTGAGAGGAGCCGAAGGAGACTTACGCTTCTCCGGCTGAGATGTGGGGACTGGTGTCCATGATGGTTGGAGAGGGGGGGGGGAGGGGAGGGGGCAGTGCTCCCAAGGAGGCAGGTATAGCCTTATGGCTCTGAGAGCCGACTGGAATTTGCGGAACTGATGGGGCTACTACTGTTCTTGTGGCGGTGGCGTATGAGGAGGTTATAGCCACAGGATGTGGGCGTGCATATTTTCTCTTAGCATCAATGTAGGTCAGTTGGTCCATTTTCTTGTATTCCATGGTTTTATTCTCTTTCTGTAAAATCCTGCTGTCTGGCGAGCAAGGTGGATGATGCTCTCTGCAGTTGACACAGATGGGAGGCGGGTCACAGAGTATTGGGATGTGATGGACGTCCACAATCTCGACATGTGACGCTGGAAGTACAGCGGGAAGACATATGGCCGAACTTCCAGCAGTTAAAGCACAGCATTGGGGTGGGATATATGGCTTGACATCACAGCAGTAGACCATCACCTTGACCTTCTTGGGTAAGGTGTCACCTTCGAAGGCCACGATGAAGGCACCTGTGGCAACTTTATTATTCCTCAGACCCCAATGGATGCGCCGGACGAAATGAACACCTTGCCGCTCTAAAGTGGTGTGCAGCTCGTCGTCAGACTGCAAAAGAAGGTCCCTATGGAATATAATACCCTGGAACATATTTAAGCTCTTATGTGGTGTGTTGGTAACAGAAACATCCCCCAACTTGTTACAAGGGAGAAAAGCCCGTCACTGGGCAGAGGATGCTGTTTTTATCAAGACTGACCCAGAACGCATTTTAGACAAGCCCTCCACTTCCCCAAACTTGTTCTCTAAATGTTCTATAAAAAACTGTGGTTCCACCAAAACAAAGGAGACCCCATCAGTTCTCGTGCATATGAGGTACCGGGGTGAATAAGGTTTGCTGCCATCCTTAGCCTGGCATTCCTCCCATGGTGTGGCCAGGGAGGGGAATGATTTAGGGTCATACTTTCTTGCAGTGAACTGAGACTTGGAATGCTTAGTGACTGCTGGTGTTTGATCACCAGCAAGTGATGACGTGGTATGCTTCATTGCACGTCATCCGCCCTGATGCCACCCACTCTGACCAGGGTCCCTCCCCATGGGCCCCAACCAGCCGCAGCAAAATCCACCTGGTAGGGTGGCCTTCGCCGAGAGTCCCGATGCCCCAGGGTGACGAGCATCTACTCCTTGGCATACACGGGGAGTTAATGGTGCAGGCATCAGCAGAGCGATCCCTGTGTTGTCAGGGGACTACAACCAACTGGGTACATGGCGGCCCCACCACAACGGACTGGCTACTGTGCTGGATATGAGGTGCAAAGAAGTCCATGGTCATCGTCGGCACAAAAAATGACATTGCATAGCGCATGGTGGCAAACGTACCCAGGAAGGTGTCCTCACCCAAGAGATGGAGATCAAGCTGGACTGCAGTGCGACGACAAGAAAGTGGGCTGAAGATCTGAAGGCACAAAGGATACTACGCACCATGCAAGGCAGCCTTCCCCAATTGGCTCGGTCTTTGGGAAAATTTTGAAAAATGGAGGTCAAACCCTACAGGGGACCATCACATAAAGGCTGAAACGTGAGTGACTCCTTTTAGTTGCCATTTAGTTCTTACAACAGGCAGGAATACCCTGGGCCTATTCTAATCCCCGGACCCGCAGGAGGGGACTTCATCAGTTAAAGAGGGCCTGGAGTTGGGCAGTCACATGTGTATGATGTGTGCTTTCTTGTGTGTATGAATGGCTTGTGTGTGTCTTTTACTGACAAAGGCTGTGGCCCTCAAGCTTTATGTACGTGTCCTTTAATTGCCCTTGTCTGCAATTTAAAACGTCTTCTTTACGGTAAGTGGCAACCCGTCTTTCCCTGCATTTCCATTTAACTGCAATTTTTTTTAAGAGCAAATTCCACGGCACTGGTATCCAACAGTGTGAACTTCAGCAGGACACTAAATTTTTATTCCTACTGTTGGTTTTTTTATTTTAGTATTTAGCAACACTCCTAAGAAAATGAATCCAATCTTCAAACATTTAACAAAATTTTAAGTGAAGAACCAATTACAAACAGGTAGTTCTGTCACTGAACAACATCATCACAAGTTGTAGGCAACAACTATCGAGTAGCAGGTTGTAATGAACAACACATGATTCAGTTCACCTTTCAGCAAGTAACCAAGTGTGTGTGTTATGAGATACAAGCAGGAGTCGAATTTAACCCTCAACTACTACGGACTGCCTCTCTATGATTTTTTTTTTTTTTTTTTTTTTTGCCTTATGACATTTCACACACCCTGGGGATGCAAAATGGGCTCTTCTGTGTACTTTCCTATTACATGGCAAGCTACAAGCGTCAGAACTCTTGCATTGTTGCTGCTCTGTTTCTTATTTTTAGGCCTTGAAAGGTCTCTCAGATGTATCATAGTGTTTGTGTAGTAGTTCTGTTGCATGCTACTGTTTCTCTGTAGCGGGGAAAGCTGGATCTTCTATGCAACGTGTTTTTTGTACGACAGAGGTGTATGTTCAAGAACATCTCAGTGAATCCTTTGGTGAAGACTTTGACGACAGTGATAATGACCCTAAATTTGAGATATTTAGTGATAATGACACTAATTCAGAGCAGGACACTGAAACTGGGGAAGATGTGACAGCACATGATGATGGCGTCATTCCACGTCATATCATGCAGGTCATGCCACCCATCATTTCAGATTGTCATGAAACTTTGCACATTTGGTTATACTTATAACATAAGAACTTTTGCAAAAAACTTTTTTTATAGTTAATTTTATGTGTAGTGATATTCTGATAACTGGACTCTGCAAGAATGTCAATGCAAAATGGTACTTATCTACATAAATGCCCTTAACTCAGGCGTTCATGAAGCTTTTGATTTGAATTTTTTTTCATAAGTTAAGAGAAGCACATACTTAATAGGCATGTAATTATTTACGCAGTAAAGTTACAAAGAACAATACAAAAAATTAATGTGTGTCACTTTCCAATTTCCCGAAAAAGTACATGCACACTGAAGGATGCTTATATCACATTTCTCCAGTGTGGTGGGAACTTATAATTGGTCTTACATAAGACCCAAGACAGTACACATTGTAATAAAATTATTAATAGGTTGTCTATGAATGGACACACAAATAAATTTGAACTCACAATACTTTGTGTTGTAAAGAAAATAATAATAATAATAATAATAATAAATATCATCCGTACCTGACACCCACTGCTTTAGATTTTCACGAAGCTTTTCTACTTGTTACTATCTGCATTGCAATAGTCAGCACAATATTTCTGCTCGAACGACATGTAGTTTTAGGGGAAAAAATGGAATTTTTTTACAAATGTAAATGCCGCAACTGAAATTTGTCATTTGGATTGCATTACTTCAGACAAAAATAATAAAAATTATTATTATTATAATAGAAAGTATTTTATTTTCAACACATTACTGTCATATTTCCTCAAATGTCACAGAAGGGATGTATCTTTATTGGGAAAAAATATAATAACTATTCTTATGAGAATACAAAAATCAACTTAAGCTGTTGTGGTGCAAACAATGATTTTTAAATATGTAGAACACTTGCTGACAGCTGATACACGATTTATTTTTATCAAAACTATGATATTATTAGAAAAAAATGGTGCACCCTGAGTTTTGATAGATATTGGATGTTCATTGAACATATGTCACATCATTTTTCAGAAGATCATTCAAATCAGATTATGTAAACTGACAACCTATGGTAAGACTGCCTCGTGAAAGTACAAAGCTAAAAGTTACAACTGCAATTGAAACATTTTCACTACACAGGTTAACTTTATTTAGAGTGTCAAATTAGCATCTTTAAACAACAATTATCCTAATAACACTAATGTTAATTTAAAATGTACATTTTCAGCAGTGAGGATTCCTGAAACTATTAATGAAACTTGTTAACATCTCTGTTTTTAGTCCACTGTGACAAATTATATTGTGTTAACTTCATATCTTTTTCATTGAAGCAACACATTCTGCCTAATGATGTTGATTTAGGTACGCCAACAGCACATAAAGTGTTTTCCAAAGGCACAAAACTAGACTCTACCTTCTCAGGCCAAAAGAATGACACTGCTGGTCCAGGTGGGTGCAAAAAAAGTAGTTCAATGTCTCCATCGCAGACATTTATGACAAAGGCAAAGTACCATCTGTCATCATATACAGCTGCTACAAAATAATATTTTTGAAGACGAGTGCATGTCCATTGTAGGGCATTTGCACTGAATGAAGGGGGCAAAAAAAAAAAAAAAATCAAGGAAGGCGAAGTTACTCTTCTGATCTCTAAAGAATCACATGAAAGTGGGTTGTACTGGTGAAAATTCCTGGTACCAGGTATTGTACAGGTTGTCGAAAATCTCTTCGAGGTTCTTGCATAGGAAATCTACATTGATTTTCTCAAAATAAGTAAATAAATTGTCAAATTTGCAGAAATCAAGCACCAGATGCAGTTGTTATTTGTCCATCACCAGCTAGTTGAAGACTGGCTCTTCTCAATATACATTTTATAGTTCCTCCCAAACCATCATACACAAAATTACTGTGGCTAGTAGCAAAAAAGGAATGCTCATTTTTAAAGCTTTTTCTATTCTTACATTGAGCAGCACATCTATCAGTGATATAATGCACTTTCTTTACTTGTGGGCAACGCTTTGCAAGCCGCTTAACCATTTCTTTCTGAACAGCATTTACAAATCCTATATAATGTTCCATATCATCAATTATAAAGCAGTGGTTCACTATTGCCAATTTACTTTCTTCATTTACCACGTAAACACACACGGAATGGATTGCACAGCTGCTTCTTGTCCAGTGGTAACTAAATTTCATTCTGAATTACTGAACTGTAGTTTTCAGCAAAGTCCATTAACAGAATTACCGTACTTTTTCCGGGGTTAGATTTTCTTTCAATTTTTTTCAATGATTTTGACTGACAGATACAAATGAGTGTGGTTCAAGTGCCTGTAATTTTTTTACCAATAAGTATACATACTCACCAACAGTTGCACACTGCTTCACCTATTCTGTCCAATGCTCTATGTCTATCCACTGGCTGAACTAAATATCACCACCATCTTTGTAAGCTAATTTTGTTTTAATAGTTCTGACACTGAATGAGTGCTGGCAGCAGCAGCTAAAGTACACCATAATTTAGAAAGACTAATGTTAATGTTTGGATTCTCCCATTTAGAACAAGAGTTCAGTTCTCTTAAGGTGCAAAGGAAGTGTTGTTTTTGCATATATACATTCTTCTGAAAGCCAACTGTCTTTTCCTCCTGGTAACATTAAAGTATATTCATCATTTTGGTAACAATCAGTGACAATCTGTTCCACTTCATCAGCAATAACTTTTCCCCCTTTTTGTTTAGGAATTGATAGGATACCTATTTCTGTTTTGTTTCCTTACTTGTCAAACCACATACTCACTAACACTGAATTCTGACATGGTTTTCTTTTGACCAAGAGGGTGGGGTTGAAGTTTAAATTTGAATTTTTTTAGGTACTCTTACATTAGCCATTTTTTCTTTCATTAACAATATCATGGCGTCAAAATCTTTGGTTTCTTAGCAATTTTATGGTCAAATATTTCTTCTCTACAGTCAGAATCTTCAATACTGCAAACTAATGCCCAGTACACTTTTTTTCCAAAACATGCTTCACTTTTTCTACTCTCTTTTTGTCACATGAAGCCTTCTTGTGATTTGTAACGGAGTAAAGTTTTAAGGGAGATCACCCTAAATCATGTAAAGATTTATTTGCATCCTCAGCACTTTGACTTTTTAGTACTTATTCGTGAAATGTCATCTCTGGGTCATCTGCATCACTCATTTCTATCACTGATGTCAGTTTTCTGTTCACAAATCTTACCATATGTGCACACTTTTTGGCCTGGTTTTACACAACAAAGACAAGCAAACTGACCTCGAAGATATTTTAACTGTTTTTCTTGAAAGGATCACAAGAAATTCTTTGACAACTTTCAAAAACTTAAGTAATAGTACATACGATATCCACATACAGCACCACTTTCTTGATCTCATGGAACGCTTACAATGGATCGCAGAAATATCAAATCTCATTGGTCTTAACTCAGCTCTGCTATTTTTTGTAGAGTTTATACAAAGGTATAGGTAGTCAAATGATATGGTGTTTATAGTCCTTTCCAACAGTGCATGAATTCACATTTTCCACTGCAATTATCTGAGCACTAATTCACTAAAATCATACCTTATACAATTGGAATGATTGGTGCCGCACCACAAACAGTTATAATCTATCTCACAAAAAGGCAACGAGGAACCGAGACCAAATAGACTAATTGTTGCATGTAAGTTATTCTCAACAATGAATTTCAGCAATTGTTGCATTGTTTTCAGGCCTATAAAGGTTTCAAACAAGCTACTGCTGCCTAAGAACTTTTTTTTATCACTATGAGCAGTTGATTGGGTCAACACATAAATCACATATATTTTAGTCTTTAAACTATTACTGAATTAGTCAAGTGAAAGGAAATAAATTTCCACTAAAGTTTACTTGTCTGCCTAGAATGAGTTATTCTTAAATATATGCTAATGTGATACCCCTGCATCTGAGGCAGTGTGAAAGTGAATAGATGAACTTCCTTACAATGACCCTTTTCCATTACAGCAAAAAATATTTTGATTTAATCTGTGTATGTCCATTAGTAGAAAACCTATTAAAATTTTTATTTTATTAGAAAGCTTATAATCTAGGGATTATTTGAGACCAAAATCAGGTTCCCTGCAGGTTGGAGAAATATGATATAAGCATTTTCCCACATTCTCACAATTTTTGTACCTTTACTGCTTCAATAACTGGATACCTGTTAATTATATGCCTTACTTCTGAACAAAAAATCCAAATTAAAAGCTTCATAAACACCTGAGTTATGGGCATTTATGTAGATAAGTACCATTTTGCATTGACATTCTTTCAAAGCCCTGTTACTACATTCAAAATTCGATAAAAAATAAAGTTACAGTTTGAGACCAAAAAAATTTTGCAGGAGTTTGTGTTGTAGGTATGTGAGCAAAGTTTTGTGAATATCTGAGGTAGAGGGTTACAAATCCTTGAATTACTGTGTGTTTTGACATGGAATGACCAGATGGAGAATTTACTTCTTCAGTAAGAACAGATGTTTTCACTGGGAGGAACAGCAGACACCACCTAACGTAAGAACAAGGCACCACAATATTGTCTTGCAGCTTCCTGGGCTGCGACAGTAGGCAAAAAGTCTTTGAGAAAAGCCTTTGGTTTTGCATGTATGGAAACTGTTCTTCACCAAAGATATTCTAGACGAAATCATTTTATGGACAAATCTGAAAATATCTGAACTTAGAGGACAATATACAAATGATTGATTGTTCCATATCTACAAGGAGCTGATGCTATTGAATTGAACATGCTAATTGGCCTATTAGAGTATTCAGCCATTTTCAGATTAGGGAACAAATCGGTTAACAGCTTGGTTGAAACCGATGGAACAGGCAGAGATGTTTTCATGCAGTGTTAGTAAATACAATTACGATCAGAATGAGAGAAAGAAGGTAGACAAGTCTGCAGCAATTTCACAAATATTTTTGTGTTTCAGGTGTTCAGAAAGTATACGCCAAACAAACGGGCAAAATTCGGCTTGAAGATTCAGTGCTTGACTGATGATCATACAATTTACTTGTATAATGTGCACATTTATTCCTGAAAAGACAGTAATGGTCACATCCTTTGTATAAGAAAGGTCACAGCATTCCCACACAGGTTGTTCTTCGACTGGTGAAACCTACTGAACACACATGGAGAAATATTACAGGTGACAACTGGTATTCGTCAGTAGAACTAGCCAATGAATCACGGAAAATAGGCCTTACATTAATCAGTACACTGAAAATAAAAAAAAAAAAAGAGATACCTCAGCAGGTTCTACCTAATAAGAAACAAGATGTGAAGACAACTGTTTATGGTTTTACAAGAGACATGACTGATTTACTTCATACCCAAGAAGTCCAGAGCTGCAATACTGTTTTCTTCTGTGCACCATGCAACAAACAATGATCCTGAATCAGAAAAACCTGAGCTCATACTGTTTTATAACACAATAAAATTTGGAAATACGGAAGCGTCCGATCCCACCCGTCTGCTTTGACCCATGACATCACAAATATGGCGGAAACAAAAACAAACACACACACTTTCCACAAGAAGGCTAATGACACTAACGGGACAAGTGCGGGAAATGGGGTGTTTTGGGTGGGGGGCAAACTAAATATAAACAAATTTAGACGCCTTGCGTAGCTACAACGTGTAAGTGAAAACAGCCATGCATGAATTCCCACCCACCTCCCCAGGGGACATAACCCCTGCAACCCATAGAAGATAAAGATGCTTCAGTATCTGATTAGTGTTTTTTGTCTTTTTTTAAAAAAATCTCACGGGATAGAACGAACAGATCAGAAAAGTAAATAAAATAAGATAAAACAGAACTGGAGACAGCCACACTCAAACCAAACTCCGCGCTGTCATGACGTCACACACGACAACACCCTTACGTCACGGGTCAAAGCCGACGCGTGGGATCGGACGCTTCTGTCGATCCCAAAATTTGGTGTGGACTGTCTCCACCAGAGGTGTGCACCTTATTCATCAAGTCAACCCCCAAGAAGATGGGCTTTGATCATTTTTTTCACATTAGTGGATGCTGCTTGTAGTGTGAATTCTTATGTGATACATGAAGATTATCCAAAGCCAGAAGTAATGACAAGACTGATCGCCAGGAAGACTCAAGCAAGAGATCTTTCTGAGTCTCATATGAAACAGACTTTTTATTGAACACTTGCCACGAGAGGTGAGTGACAATATTAAAAGTATAATTTGTATACAAAATGTGCTTCAGACATCGAAAAAACAGACTCAGGAACTCATTATACTTGGTAAGTAGCTCTTACGCTTTCTCTTGAAAGTAAAATATGGCAAAGTTTCTCTCTTTATTGAATTATGGAGTGCAATAGTCGCTCTATATTGAAATGACAAGCACTAAACTCGAAACTTACTTTGATTACAATTCCTCATAAACGAATCGTGTTTTTCCAACAATTTATATTGCAATTCTGTAATCTCTCTCTGATGATAATCTGGGTGAGTAGAGAGCTAACTATATAGGCTTACTGTTATTTTTGTAACACACAAATTAAGAATATACTGCAATTTTTGTTGTGTTTTATGCATATAAATGTTTTAAATCCTGCCTTGTTTAAAAACATATAAATTTCCACACAATCTACTTCTAATAAGTGTAATGACGACGGGATGTCATGAAAAATATATTCAACGGTTTCGTACATAGTACATAAAAAATAAGAAGTTGGTCTGAGAGGCCCTCCATAGTACCTATATTCCTACAACGTCCGTAGTAGTTAACTGTTAAAGATAACATAATGTATATAACTTTAATTGGTGTTCGGCTTATAAGAGTACTTACGCTGTCGGCTGCATGCCACAGCGTATTCCAGTCCAACTTCGGTATGAGCCGGGTCACAAATTCTGAATTAAATTCAGATTCTAGAATTTTAATGTCCTTAGCCTTGAACGAAGAAAAATTTGTTGTGAGCTGATCAAATATCCACACAATGAAGTCTTCAAAAGCTGTCATTTAAATTACGATAGATTAACTTACCACTATACCGAGAGGATAACCTACAGTTACGCCTTTCATACACCGCGATGTCAACAAGTTATGAGTTAATAGCTTCATTTTCAGAGCCTGCAAGGCTGTTTATAACAGTTTCACAAACAAATAAAAAGCAGCTCTCAAGTCGAGAGACAATACAACACCCCACGTGCAGAATTCTCTCAGCCTGTCAAGTGTCAATGGATATTGGATACAAAATACAAATGTTGTCCCTCCGGTTTTTCTTATGGTAAAGTCTTTGAAATATTATCGATCTTCGTGTGAAAGATAGTCATCCGCCGCCAACGGCAATGACAGTAGTATCTTTGCATCAGGCGTCTAAAGCTAGCGAAATGAGGGATGCTCAACTACCGGACTTACCGATAGATGGCTCTACCAGCTGATTACTGTCGTCTGTATTGACCGCCATATTCGAATTTGGCAAGAAGTTTCTCTCGGTCTGTACGGTGTATAAGGAATTAAGTATTATCGAAATGGTGATTTCTTGTTCCGCTTTCAATTGTACGAAGCGATGGAGTAAGGAAAGTGACTTACCATTTCACAGGTAATAGGACTACCGATACAATACGATAAAAAAAAGACTTAGTGCGTTTGCTAATGCGATGTTTTTGAACAGGTTTCTCCTAAAGCACCCAGAGCTGCTAAAGAAGTGTATTACTTCCGTGAAGCGGAAAGGTTTTAATCCTACGTCTTGCAGTTCTCTTTGCGGAAACCATTTGCGACAAGATGATTACGCAGTGAGCCCTAGAACATGGAAGAAACGTCTCAAACCCGAAGCAGTGCCATCAGTTTTTGACTTTCCGACTCATTTGATGCCACCAAATAAACAGCGACGATGACATGTTGTTAGGATTTTGAGTGACAACGAATGCTTCTCCATTTGAGGTAGCTAATTAATTTCCTTGCTATGTGTGTGCTTTTTACTTTTGTGAATTTATTTCGTACGAACACAAATGAGCTACATATCTCTAAGCAATGTTGTAATACAGGTCCATATTTTTGTTTTTAGCGTTCTGTCATAGAATCTGTGCTCGATTTGCCAGCTGCAGAACCTACTGATTGCGTGGAGAATGTTGTCAATGAGAATTCTTCCGTGGAAAGCATGTCCCAATTATCCAATGCAGAAGCTGCGAATTGTGTCAAAAACGTTAGTATAAGGGTGTTTTCACACGCCCAAAGTTTTCTTATAATATTTTTTCATCAAGCCTTGAGATATTTCAATCATATATAACGAAATTATTTCTTTGTTTCAGAGTGCAGTTGGTTCTTCAGCAATTGATTGTGGTATACAGTCGAAAGTAGAAATGGAAGACAAGGCGACCGAAACTTGCAATTTTTTTCTCAGACATTGTGCACGAATTAAAACGTAAACTGAAGTGCGTCTGTGAAAAACTTCGAAGAAGAGAGAAGAAAGTATGTTCCATGGATGACATCATAAGTTCATTGAAGGAGAATGGGCATCTTCCTAAGAAGTTACATAATTTCCTCAATCATCAGAAAGGAACACAAGTGGAATTAGTGTGCAATTTAGTGAACAACTCTCTCTCGTCAAAGGGTAATAGATACACAACAAATGTGAAAATGTTTGTGATGACTGTGTACTTTTATTCACCAGCAGCATGTGATTACCTGCAAAAATTAATGCCTCTGCCCCATAAATCATTGATTTCCAAATGGGTGGCTAGTGTAGACTGTGAACCTGGCTTCTTAAAAGATTTTTTTAAGTACATTGATTTGAACCAAATTGTAAGGGACCAGTTCAGCGATTCATGTCTAATTGTAGACAGTATGGCAATTAGGAAGCAAGTAGTTTGGGACCGAGGAACTAAGCAATACACAGTTTTTTTTTTAGACTTTGGTGGGGAAGTTTCTCAGTCAAAAGAAGTAATAGAGGCATCTAAGGCTCTGACTTTCATGCTTGGCTCTATTAAAGGCAAATTTAAATGCCCGATTGCATATTTCTTTATCAACGGTGTACAGGCAAATAATCAGGCCACACTGATAAAATCTGCTTTGAGAGGCTGCATAGTTCTGGCATTAGGGTTTGGTGTGTTACATGTGATGGCTGCAAGGTAAATATAAGCACTTGGCTGTACTTTAAATTTTTCCAAGGGTGATTTTAAAAGCCACTTTCCTCATCCTGTGGAAAAATACAATGTTTATTGTATCTTTGACATGTGTCATATGATTAAGTTAGCCATAAATGCTGTAGCAGAAGTATCTATCGAGTCTCCAACTGGCATTATTAGATGGCATTTCATTGAGCAATTGAAGAAGGTACAACAAGAAGAAGGTATGACATTTGCCAACAAACTATCATAGCAACATATAAGTTATGTAAATAGAAAAATGAATGTTTCATTATCTACACAGACTTTGAATTCTAGTGTGGCAGATAGTATAGAGTTTTTGAGGAGGGTTGGTGAACCAAATTTTAAAGGAAGTGAAGCAACAGTAGAATTTTTGTATTATATTGATAGGATTTTTGATATTCTGAACTCCAGAAATCCATTAGGTAAAGGGTATAAGAGCCCCCTGACACTTGACAACAAATCTTATTGGCTTGGTATTTTCAGACACTAAAAATTATATCAAAAGCTTAAAAATTATTGGTGTTCCGTTGCTGCTCCATGCAAGAAGTACTTTTGCTTTTGGGATAATTTTCGATATGCAATCAGTCAGGCACATAGCTCTGTCAAGTATGCTTCGTGTCGAATCTCCTCTGAAGTATTTGCTGACATATAAACTGTCACAAGATCACATAGGGCTTTTTTTTCCTGCTTTCGGCCCAGAGGTAGTTGGAACAACAATCCAAATGCATACCACTTCAAATGTGCCATGAGAAAGTTTCTCTTGGGTAACAGTGTCACTGTAATGAATGAGAATTGATCAAATTTTAATGTGTGTTGTTTGCCACCTGTTTATGATTTTCATGCAAGAAAGCATGTAATAGAAAGTGATGAAAGTGTTGCAGAAAATGAAATAGAGAAGTGGTGTGCACTTCTTGATGATAAGATTAAGTTCTCATTTTACAAGCAAAACATAGTCTATTATATTGCAGGATATGTGTCATTGCGCTTGTCAAGGCAGATCACATGCAAAGACTGTCTTCACATACTGAAGCCACCAGTAGTTAAATCTGCATTAGAATGTGATGCTCTCTATGCTTTTCCCAATATGGCCAGTAAAAATGCATTTGTAAATTTTGTTAACCGGGGAGAACTGGTTAAAACAAATGGCTGCGTATACTCTGTTGTAGAATACTCAGATAAACTGTTTCAGATGTTTGTGATTGCTGGGGATATGTGACGGAAATATATACAGGCCAAGATTTTGCATTCTGTTAAAAATAATTTTGTAGATTACCCATTTCCTGCTCTTGGTCATGATTACCGTTATGAAATTGGGATTGAGGACTTACATCAGACTCAACTTGTTTGTAAAATTGCATCCCTGTACTCCTGCATACGCTTAAAAACATATGGGAAAAAATGTCTGCTGAGAAAATTTTAAACAACAAATCAAGTATAAGGCAGAAGTTAAATAAACTCATATTGTTTAATCATGTATAGTGCGCAAATTGGAAAAGATTATGTAATGGAACATTCCATGCAGATGGGTGTGATATTTTGACAGCTTTTTTAAAACTTTGTCCATAGATTTGTTGTTGTGGAATGATGAACTTCAAAGGACGAATCACATTGAAGTAAAATTAACTCTTTACATCCTGTGTAGATATTGTAACAAAATTGTAATTGTTTATTATATAAGCTTATTTTAAGATGTTTGGTGTTACAAAATATGCACTTGCATTAAAAACAGGTGATTTGTGTGAAATTAATGGGAAAAAAAGTTCTGAGACTTATTTGACAGATGGCTTTCAGTGTGAGAAAATATTTCCCTCAATAACCATGTTAACTTGAATTTGATCTAATGGAGTATGCAGTGGCCCTATGTTTCAAACAGTAATGTTTGTGGATACTCTGCAACATAAGAGCAATAAAATTGTTACTCTGTCAGTTCTTGTTTTAATACTTCCTAGAATGAACACAATGTTCCAATTGATCATAAGCATTCTTTTTACTTTAGAACCATTCTAGAATAACGGAGCCTGAGTCAGGTGAAACCTAATTCTCTGAATTTTGTCTTTATTTTGCTAGGAGGTCTTTCTATTATATTTTCCTGTGTTGGAGGGGGGGGGGAGAGATAATGCAAATAATCATATAGAATTATCTTTCTAGCACTACAAAGTACAGAATACAGTGATTGCAGTTGCACTTGGCAATCTAGGAAATTTCAGTACTTGTTACATGCCTAATTTTCATCATTTACCTTAATTATATGGTTGCACTTTTTGCTGATTTGAACTGTGTACTAAATGTTAAAAATATTTTGTTTGGTCATAGTAATAAAAGCATTTCATTTTGTTAGTTCATATGTCCCACATGGAACTGAAGTTATGACGACAAAGGAAGGAATTAACATTAAGGAATCTTACTTCACAGAAATTATGTAACAATGGTTACACTTTTTGCTAGTTAACGTTAACATAAACCATTTAGTTTTCCATTAAGAGTGAAAGCAGTTGCACGAGTCACGTGTAGAACAAAGTTACCCATAGGGAACTAAAGTATTTTACGTTTGAGCTGTTGCCGGCCCAAAGTATTGTGCTCTTCATATTTCTATTTAAAAAAGTTTGTAACTCAAATTACCAGACAATTTGGAATCTGTACATACATGTGTGTAGCAAAGTACTTTTCATGTGCCATGTGGAACCTTTAATTTTCTGGTTTAAATATAATTTATTTCATGAATTACCTTTAATACCAACAATGTCTGAATGCATTATTTACCATTTAGAACAAGCAATATTAGTGTACAAGATAACAAACCTCATGAAAAATGGGAGAGATTGTTCTGTAGAGAACTTGGAATGGCTCTCTATCAATAGCAGGTAAAAAGAAGGCTTCTATTAAATGTTCAAAGAAACTAGTCAGCACCTCTTAATTATACAGTAATAAAACAATTTACTTTTTTCAGAATTTCTGGTAAGTATTAAAAGTGTGAAGACCTATTCAATTAGTATTTGCTTTACCAATAACCTGTAGTACAAGCACACATAGAAGCAGGTAATTATGGGAGTAAAGAGTTATGTTAAAATTAAAGATACTGACTGGTATTACTTGCTCACAGAACATTGTAGTTGCTGTACAGTTAATGCTGTAAGTCATGTACCCAATGTGATTCCTGGAGGATATAATATTCTGTTATCCTATGGGAGTGCACTGGTACCACACCTATTGAAAGTAAGTTTTGCTGTGGAATAGTTGTATCAGACGTCTGTACCAGAAAACAAATCTCCACTGTGACACCCTTATGTTCTTGGTATGCTATTAGCTATTTATTACAGGAATACTCTAAACATGGAGGAGGGAGGGAGAGAGAGAGAGAATGAGAATTTAGAGAATGTTACTCTCTTTCCAGATACTGTTCTATTTCTTCAAACCAATTCTGAATTTCTCAGGTTATTACATATTATTTACTGTACATTGTCCAGCAATACTTCTGTTGTTACCGGATAGTTTGTAATTTGGCACTACCTTTGTGCCACTGGTATTGGCTAGTGTACTTTTGCAGATAAGAAACTCGGCTGGACTAGAATGTCCTGTCAGTATAGAACAAATTCAGACAATATGGAACTTTTTACACTAAATTTGCAATATAATGACACCCTTGTCTCACACAGATTGTAGCAGCCATTGGGGTGCCTGTTTGGCCAGCTTCTGTAGCTTTCGCTTTCAGGTTTGGTGTTTGCTTGGGACCTATACTGACAACCAGTCATTCCAGTGACAGACACCATCTCAAAGATTGGAACCAAGATTCACAGAAATAAAATTCCATGGTTATAATTCATAGTGTAATTAATTTTGCTCACTCACATGTTTTGAATTCCATTTTAAAATAAAACCATGGTACCAGTCATTGTATGGGTGTCAGACTGGAAAATTGGTTTTAAGACACCCCAACCATAAAATTAACAGCTGTGATCGATGTTATTTTCAGCAAGTTCCTTCACTTCCTACATCATCATGGATCGGTCCAATATAATATTAGTACTAGGCTTAACTTCCAAATGATACAATTCATGCATTTAAGTGAAGCTTTAACGTTGGCCTTTGTGTTTGTCTCATTTAAATGTATTTCTTGTCTCGTATCAAAGACTGAAGCACTGTCAAAAACTGGTGCTTCTACCTTATCACTCAGTTAAAATACACCAAGCACGTACAGCAGTTAATAAAATCATGGCATTTAAATTTCTGATCAAAGAGAGAGCCAAATTCGTAAGTGCATGTTGCAATTACAGTGTCAGCATATATGTAGATCGGTAATGCATCACTTCAGATAAAGAAAAATAATAAATTTTTCCGTTTATACGTAAGTAATACTTTGACAGTTCAGTTGTAATTTCTGTTGTCAGTAAAGATACCCCTAAGCAAACGCAAACGATGTCAACTTTTTATTTGAAGAGACGTCTTCACTGTTTTGCACACTAGATTTTTCGAATTATACCTGTAGTTAATAGCTTTGGCAAGTAAGGTAATTTGTTGACCTCCATTGAATCTTAAATAGTGTTTTAAAACGGGCAAATAAGTAAAGCACTCATAAAATTAATAGTAAATGATTTATAGGTCAGCTTGTCAAACTTCCAAAACACACTCGAATTTAGGAATTTCATAGCAGGACTGTCACTGTTTTTTCTCGCTAGATTAGAGACACTTCATTATGTTGATGTGTAGATATCTAGAACATCCAATATAAAAGACTTATGAGGGCGCAGAACGAAAAACATTTTCATCCGTGTTTTGACACTTCGTTTCTTGCCAAATTCAGATATGGCGGACACCAGTGATCTCTGGCGGACACTCAACGATATGAACTTTGGCCGGCACGCGCTAGAGCCATCTATCGGTAGTTCCGGTAGTTGAGCAGCCCTCATTTCGCTAGCTTTAGACGCCTGTCTGTCAGTGTCGCCAGAGATGTAGACCAATGTTTTCGCGTAGGAGTCTGTGCTGCATAACAAATGTGTTTTGTTGAAATGTCATGTAATCATATGTGAGTGTTATTTTCAAAAACTGTAATTCAGCTTTATGTGGAAGGATTTTCACTGCCTGCGATAATTGTTGCATACTTGATTTTATATCATGACAGCTGAACAATGAATTAAGTGCATTATTACTGCAGTCATTGGGTTACTAAATAAAAAATAAAATATGGCACAGAGTAGCTCCAGTGGCACGTCGTCTAGGCGGCACGGGAGGAGCGATCACGATACAGCTTCATTAACATCAAGCAGATATGCCGACGCCGAATGGGAAGCCAAGGAGGTACGTATTCTTGTCAACTGCTGTATGATACAGTACAACAGTACATGATGAAGTTGACGGTTTAGTCTCATTTATTTCTGCATTTAAAGGCATTACGGCAGAGAGAATTGGAGGAAGCAAGAGCTCGCGCAACCCAGATGGAAAAGACGATGAGATGGTGGTCTGATTGTACTGCAAACTGGAGAGAAAAATGGAGCAAGGTACATAAAATATAATATTTTTTGCTAGTATTGTGTTGGAAACTATCTGCTCAACATGCATCTACTGTAATTATGACTTACCTGGAAAAAGAGCTAGTATTGTTTAAGTAGGTGTTTCATATAATATTTTCCTATCACTTTTGAAAAGAGTATGAAACAGTACATTGGTACTTCGATGGAAATGCCAACAAGTCAACGTGGACTATTTCTTCGTGTTAATGTGTCAGGTTCAGGAACACAGACATCTAAGAATTGTTTCCAGACAAGCTAAGCAAGGAAGTAGGATAGGTATTCATATACAGAAAAATCAGCTTGTGTTTCTAGAATATACTGCATAGTGTATTGTACTGCTTTCCTAGTCTACTCATAGTTCCGCAAATGAGTTCCCAGACTCATTCATGTATGAAAGTGCTAACAGACTGGCAGGTGGTTCTGCTTTGATGAAGATTACTTTATGATGTGGTGTGAGATGCAGATTTTCTACTTGCCAATGTAGGCCTAGTATCCATGTGTCATGTAAATCAGATCAGTTAGACAAATTCTGAAAAATTGGTAACTCATACATAAATATGTCTTTAGGATGACTCAATTAATGAAATGTCGACCCATTGCTCCTCAGTTTGGACCTCATTAGAGACCTTCTGTTTTTGAAACTTTGCTCCTGAACATTTCCTTTTCCATTACTCATGCTTGCCATATGTTGTTTCATTGTAAGTCTTTCTTGGCTATTGAATTCAAGTGTTTGTGGACTGATTTTTTCCCATAAATATTTAAGAGTCTTGCTGTTAATCAATTGTCATATTTCCAAAGTTTCCTCTTCGTCAGCATTTCTGACTTTTCTATGTTCTGATAAATTTTGTTGTTCCTTTTTAATTTCAAAAATTCTGAATTTATATAGAGGACGTAATATATTCCTTACATAAATTTTCGTTCTAATACTTAAGCATTCACGAGCGTAGACTATAGGCATTCAGATTTCACTAGCGTGTTATAGTACTTTATTTTAATATACATCTACATTGTCAAATTGGTCGATATTCCGTGTGACTAAGTATCTTGTATATCACCTATGTGTGTATTAACTGTCACCTAACCAAGCACTATTAATGCAGCTTTAATGAAACTGGTTTGAAAATGAACTTGGTAATTTGAAATTAGTTGCCAGTGTGATAAAACACAACTGTGACAGAATTACAATGAAGAATTTATTATTGAAATTGTTGGTGCTGTCCCAACATCATGTTGGAAATACACATTCTTCGTATTTGTTGTAAAATGTGTTTCACTCCAGAGATTCTTAAGCTAGCCATTGTGGTCCATATTTTTTTTTTTTTTTTTTTCCAAATTATCACAATTTGTTCCAAGATGCTATTGAAAAGAAGTGTATTTATTTTGAAATGTCAAATGCCCTACCCATAAATTTTGAGGTTTAAGTTTTTCAACTTAAACTTGACTCCACACATACAGATGACTTTTCTCAGGTTTCTGTGTCAACAGAGTCAAAACCTTTTATACAGTTAATGAATGTTACTATATCTGGAGTATGTATATATTACAAATTGTGGATCTCAGTTTGAAAATCTCTTCGAAGCAGGATGTACACTGTCTAAACACACAGTGATATCCATTTAGTTGACTGTCATGTATAAATACCTTATTCAATAATAACGGAAACAATCAGTTATTGACAAATTGGAGAGAGAAAAAAATCTACTCACCAAGCAGCAGCAGAACACACACATAAAAGATGGTTGTAATTGGCAAGCTTGTGGGGCCAGTGGCTCCTTCTTCAGGCAGAAGGGTTGAAAGGAAAGGAAAAAGGGTGAAGGAACAGGACTGGAGAGGTCTAGGAAAAAGGGGTAGATTTCAGGAAAGTCACCCAGAAACGTGAGTCAGGGGAGACTTACCCTACGGGGTGAGAAGGAAAGACTGATTGTTGGGGACTCTATCGGACGAGATTTGAATGCCTGAGACTGCTTTTCTCTCATGCATGATGTTTAAGCAGTAATATCTGTCTGCATATTACTGTGTCTTCCACCTTTAAGCTCTCAGGTTTTCAAATCTCATCCTATGGAGTCCCCAACAATCATTCTTTCCCTGCCATCCTGTAAGGTAAGTCACCCCTGACCCACAGTTCTGGGTGACTTTCCCGAAATACACCCCTTTTTCCTAGATCTGTCCAGTCCTTTTCCTTCACCCCTCTTCCTTCCCCTTCAATGCTCCTCCTGCAAGAGCAGCAACTGGCTCCAAAAGCTTGCCAATTACAACAGTCTTTTATGTGTGTGTTCTGCTACTGCTTGGTGAGTAGATTTTTTGGGTCAACAGAAACCTCCGATCTTACTCGTCGGCTTTGACCCGTGACGTAAGCGTGTTGTGGTGTGTGACGTCATTACGGCGCGGAGTTTTGTTTGTGATTGTGGCGTGTTTGTAGATGTCGTGGGGATGTTTGTCGTGCCCTCTGGTGGTGTGTTCATGGTTTACGTTTGTTTGGTTTGTTGGGGTCAGTTTGCTGTTGCTCAGTGGTGAGTGCTGTGTTCGTGGTTTTGAAGCGGAATTTGTATTAGTGAGTTAACGGTTTTGTGTGATGGTTAATGTAATGGTAATTGCTGTACATCGTGTGAGTTTGTTATTGAGTGTATTCGGTTGTGGTTTTTTGTTCAGGAATGGATATGAAAGACCGCATGAATAGTGTTCGGTTGAGGGCGATGATGGGCGAGATACCGTTAGACCTGATCAAGTTTCTACAGCTATTCGGATTAATTGCCGAAGTTGTAAAGTGCTCTCTTTGCCGTGTGTGTGTCTGTGTGTGTGTGTGTGCGTGCATTTGTGTGTGATTGTGGTGGCCAATCTAGGTTGTGGGGCTGGAACTTTTTTGTGGTAAGTTCCATTTTTTTCTCTCTCTCTCTCTCTCTCTCTCTCTCTCTCTCTCTTTTTTTTTTTTTTTGTGTGTGTATTGGGTATAGGGAATTGTTTCATTGAGATTTGTGGCTGTGAAGGTTGGTATTGGTATTCGTATTGGAAGATGTGTTTGAGATCATAGGTCATGGGTAGTGGTCGATATGGGATTGGTAACTGGTGTTGAGCTATATAGCTGGAGGGAAGTGTTAATCTCAATGTTTGGTGGAGTATGTCGATTTTTGTAATTGGAGATGGGATCGGGAGTTGCTGTTGAGCTATATAAGTCAAGGGAAGTGTTCGATCTCAATTTATGGGATCGGGAGCTGCTGTAGATGTATGTAGGTTCAGGGAAGTGTTTGTTTGTTATGGTTTGTGGTGGTTTTTCATTTTTGTATTGGGTGTTGGGATCGGGAGATTCTGTTGAGCTATATAGGTCAAGGGAAGTGTTCGATCACAATTTATGGGATCGGGAGCTGCTGTAGTTGTATGTAGGTTAAGGGAAGTGTTTGTTTGCTTTGGTTAGTGGTGTTTTTTGAGTTTTGTATTGGGGGATGGGATCGGGAGATTCTGTTGAGCTATATAGGTCAAGGGAAGTGTTTGATCCCAATTTATGGGATCGTGAGCTGCTGTAGATGTATGTAGGTTTAAGGGAAATGTTTGTTTGCTATGGTTTGTTTTTTGTTTTTTTATTTTTGTATTGGTGGATGGGACCGGGAGATTCTGTTGAGCTATATAGGTCAAGGGAAGTGTTCGATCCTAATTTATGGGATCGGGAGCTGTTGTAGATGTATGTAGGTTTAAGGGAAGTGTTTTTTGAGTTTTGTATTGGGGGATGTGATCGGGAGGTTCTGTTGAGCTATATAGGTCAAGGGAAGTGTTCGATCCTAATTTATGGGATCGGGAGTTACTGTAGATCTATGTTGGTCAAGGCAAGTGTCTGATTCTGGATAAGAATGTGTTTTTTGGTATTTGGTCAGTTTCGTGATGTTGATTTTTTTCGTCGTTTTGCGTGGTTTTGTATGGCGGTCGGTGGCTACATTTGTGTATATTTAGTTTCTCCCCACCCAAAAACCCCCAATTTCCCACGCTTGTCCCATTAGAGTCATTAGGATTTTTGTGAAACCTGTGTAAAAAAAAAAAAAGCTCTGAGCACTATGGGACTCAACATCTTAGGTCATAAGTCCCCTAGAACTTAGAACTACTTAAACCTAACTAACCTAAGGACATCACACACACCCATGCCCGAGGCAGGATTCGAACCTGCGACCGTAGCAGTCCCGCGGTTCCGGACTGCAGCGCCAGAACCGCTAGACCACCGCGGCCGAAACCTGTGTATTTCAGTGTTTATGATACATATGCGATGTTTTTATATCCGCCATATTGGAATTGTCGTTTATGGTCGTTTCCGCCATATTTGTGACGTCATGGGTCAAAGCCGACGGGTAAGATCGGACGCTTCTGTATTTCCGATTTTTTATGTATCCAATTAAATAATTTTGTTCAATAATGTTGAGAAGGCTGTTTTCCTAAATTTCTTTCAAGATTATTTGTATATCTTCAACAATTTTTCATATAGACTATTTTATAATTTCAGCTGTTACGAGAGTCTTCCCCACTGTTTTTTTTTTATTACTTTCCTAATTTATGATTTTGTTCTCGACAGTTCAGAAGGTCTTTGAACTGTTTTGCAGAAGTACTTCACAGTTCTTGGGGATGTGTGTGGTCAGTTTTACCATTTAGATCACTGAAGCAAAAACTTGGTGCTTGAAGGCTATTTATGTTGTTCTTAAAGGTCTGACAGACATTTTGTGTGTTATTTTTTGTGAGATAGTCCTGTATTTACTCTAGGTGTGATTTTTGAAAAATATACTTTTTGTTTCTTTTATTTGTAGCTTAAATAGCTCATAATGTTAACTCCTCAAGAACATTTCCATTTTTTCCATTCTTTTTGTTACTAGTATCTCACAGATGTCATTCTGTCATCTCTTTTCTTTAGTTTCAGCTGATACGTTACATTATTATTTTTAAATAATTTTTGTCATGTTGTTACAAAAGATCATATTTAAACATTGAGTTAATAATTAAATCACTAAAGACCAAGAACTCTCATGGATATGACGGGGTATCTAGCAGAATACTGAAGTATTGTTCTATGTATGTTAGCCCAGTACTTAGCCATATCTGTAACTTTTCCTTTAGGAGTGGTCGGTTTTCTGACCGATTAAAGTACTCGATAGTGAAGCCACTTTATAAAACGGGAGACAGGGATAATTTTGACAATTATAGACCTATTTCTATGCCATCGGTGTTTGCTAAAGTTATCGAGAGGGTTGTATAGACAAGGTTACTGGAGCATTTAAATTCACATAATTTGCTGTCAAATGTACAGTTTGGTTTTAGAAATGGTTTAACAACTGAAAATGCTATATTCTCTTTTCTCTGTGAGGTTTCGGACGGATTAAATAAAAGGTTGCGAATGCTAGGTGTTTTCTTTGATTTAACGAAGGCTTTTGACTGTGCTGACCACAAAATATTACTGCAGAAGTTGGACCATTATGGAGTAAGGGGAGTAGCTTACAATTGGTTCGTCTCTTACTTTAAGAACAGAAAGCAGAAGGTGATTCTCCGCAATATTGAGAGTGGTAGTGATGTTCAGTCCCAATGAGGCACTGTTAAGTGGGGCGTTCCCCAAGGGTCAGTGCTGGGGCCACTGCTGTTTCTTATTTATATAAATGATATGCTTCTAGTATTACAGGGTGAAAAAATATTTCTGTTTGCTGATGACACCAGCTTGGTAATGAAGGATCTTGTGTGTAATATTGAAACAGTATCAAATAATGTAGTTCATGAAATAAGTTCGTGGCTTGTGGAAAATAATTTGATGCTAAATCACAGTAAGACTCAGTTTTTACAGTTTCTAACTCACAATTCAACAAGAACCGATATTTTGATGAGACAGAATGGGCATATTATAAGTGAGACGGATCAGTTCAAGTCCCTAGGCGTTCGGATAGATAGTAAGCTGTTGTGGAAAGCCCATGTTCAGGATCTTGTTCAGAAACTAAATGCTGCTTTATTTACCATTAGAACAGTATCTGAAATGAGTGACAGTTCAACACGAAAAGTAGTCTACTTCGCATATTTTCATACGCTTATGTCATACGGTATTATTTTTTGGGGTAATTCTTCTGATTCGAAAAGGGTATTTTTGGCTCAAAAATGGGCTGTTCGAGCTATGTGTGGTGTAAGTTCGAGAACCTCTTGTCGACCCCTATTCAATAGTCTGGGAATTCTGACATTGCTCTCACAGTATGTTAGCAATATTAGCTTATTCCCAAGAGTTAGCAGCTTTCACTCAGTTTATACTAGGCAGAAATCAAATCTACATGTGGAATGCACTTCCTTGACTCTTGTGCAGAAAGGATTGCAGTATTCTGCTGCATCCATTTTCAATAAGCTACCACAAGAACTCAAAAATCTTAGCAGCAGCCCAAACACTTTTAAGTCTAAACCGAAGAGTTTCCACATGGCTCACTCCTCCTATTCTGTCGAGGAGCTCCTGGAAGAGCTGAAAAATTAAGCAAATTCCAGTGTTACATTGTTGATTTTCTTTATTTAAACTTACGATTTGTCACCTGAATATGTTACTTTTATTTCATTTTATCTGCTTCTACTCAGAGCAAAATGCCTCGGACCTTTGGAGGTGACGGAGTCCCACCTCTAACTGACAAACCTGGGACTCCTAAGATACAACTTGGCAAACAAATGGTAATGAGATGGGGAGCTATTAATATCAATGGGGGCTACTCTGGGAAGAAGGTAGAGGTGGCAGAGGCTGCAAGTAAGATGGGGCTGGACGTTTTAGCTGTTAGTGACATTCGGGTAAGGCGTGAGAAAGAAGAGGAAGTGGGAGAATACAAGGTCTACCTGTCAGGAGTCAAAGCAGGAAAAGCACAATGGGGTGTAGGGCTTTACATCAGGAAAGAAATGGAACCCAGCGTAGTTGCAATAAGGTATGTAAACGAACGACTGATGTGGATAGATTTGACAGTGTGTAGCAAGAAAATTAGGATTGTGTCAGCATATTCGCACTGTGAAGGGACAGATCAAGATAAGATGGATAGTTTTTATGAGGCACTCAGTGATGTAGTTGTTAGAGTAAAGGACAAGGACAGTGTTCTGCTCATGGGTGATTTTAATGCCAGGATTGGAAATCGAACAGAAGGCTATGAAAAGGTTATGGGTAAATTTGGAGAGGATATGGAGGAAAACAGGAACGGGAAACAACTCTTGGATTTCTGTGCCATTATGGTCTTAGTAATCACAAACTCCTTTTTTAAACATAAGAACATTCACCGGTATACTTGGGAAGGCAGGGGAACCAGATCTGTCATTGACTATATAATAACAGATCAGGAATTCAGGAAGGCTGTGAGGGACACACGTGTATTCAGGGGATTCTTTGATGACACTGATCATTATTTAATCTGCAGTGAAATAGGGACTGTGAGGCCGAAAGTGCAGGATGTCAGGTCCATATGTAGGAGGATAAGAGTGGAGATACTTCAGGATGAGGAAATCAGGCACAAGTACATAACAGTGATCTGAGAAAGGTACCAGTTAGTTGAATGTAGTCAATCACAGTCATTGGAAAAGGAATGGACAAGGTACAGGGACACAGTACTAGAAGTGGCTAAAGAATGTCTTGGAACAGTAGTGTGTAAAGGTAGGAGGAAGCAAACAGCTTGGTGGAATGACACAGTCAAGGCAGCCTGTAAAAGGAAAAAGAAGGCGTATCAAAAATGGCTACATAATAGAACTCAGGTAGACAGAGAAAGTTATGTTGAAGAAAGAAACAAAGCCAAACATATAATTGCAGCATCCAAGAAGAAATCTTGGGAAGAATTTGGAAACAGGTTGGAGACTTTGGGTCAAGCTGCTGGAAAACCATTCTGGAGTGCAATTAGCAGTCTTCGAAAGGGAGGTAAGAAGGAAATGACAAGTATTTTGGACAGGTCAGGAAAACTGCTGGTGAATCCTGTGGATTGCTTGGCCAGATGGAGGGAATATTTTGAAGAGTTGCTCAATGTAGGTGAAAATACGATCAGTAATGTTTCAGATTTTGAGGTAGTATGGGATAGGAATGATGATGGAAATAGGATCACATTTGAGGAAGTGGAGAAAATGGTCAATAGATTGCAGTACAATAAAGCAGCTGGGGTGGATGAAATTAAGTCGGAACTCATCAAATACAGTGGAATGTCAGGTCTTAAATGGCTACACAGGATAATTGAAATGGCCTGGGAGTCGGGACAGGTTCCATCAGACTGGACAAAAGCAGTAATCACACCAGTCTTTAAACATGGAAACAGAAAAGATTGTAACAACTACAGAGGTATTTCTTTAATCAGCATTGTGGGTAAAATCTTCTCAGGTATTGTTGGAAGGAAAGTGCGAGTATTAGTTGAGGACCAATTGGATGAAAATCAGTGTGGGTTTAGGCCTCTTAGAGGTTGTCAGGACCAGATCTTTAGCTTACGGCAAATAATGGAGAAGTGCTGTGAGTGGAACAGGGAACTGTATCTATGCTTTATAGATCTAGAAAAGGCCTATGACCGGGTTCCTAGGAGGAAGTTATTGTCTGTTCTACGTGATTATGGAATAGGAGGCAAACTTTTGCAAGCAAATAAAGGTCTTTACATGGATAGTCAGGCAGCAGTTAGAGTTGACGGTAAATTGAGTTCATGGTTCAGAGAGTTTCAGGGGTAAGACAAGGCTGCAACCTGTCTCCACTGTTGTTCATATTATTTATGGATCATATGTTGAAAACAATAGACTGGCTGGGTGAGATTAAGATATGTGAACACAAAATAAGCAGTCTTGCATATGCCGATGACTTAGTTGTGATGGCAGATTCGATTGTAAGTTTGCAAAGTAATATTTAAGAGCTAGATCAGAAACGCTGGTGACTTTTGGTCAGGGGATTACAGAATCATACACACTGGAACAGCACAAGACAGTCCTGGGATTGCAGGAGTGGGAATTATCCTCAATAAAGAGATGGGGTTAAGAGTAAAAGGATTTGTTCAACATAGTGAGAGGATAATTTATGTCCGATTGGAAACTAAACCAAGAGACACAATCATAATCCAAGTATACATGTCAACTACGACGCACGAGGATGATGAAATCGACATGATGTATGACCACCTTGAAGAAGTAATTGGCAGAATTAAAGGAGCTGAAAACCTTGTCATCATGGGAGATATGAATGCCGTTGTTGGGGAAGGTAAAGAAGAGGATGTGGCAGGGAATTTTGGATTAGGATTAAGAAATGAAAGAGGGGATAAACTTGTAGAATTCTGCCAAAGAAATAAACTTTGCATTACAAATACCTTCTTTAATCATCATCCAAGAAGAAGATATACTTGGAAAATGCCTGGTGACATTAACAGATACCAAATTGACTTCATATTAGTGAAGCAAAGATTTAAAAATCAAGTTACGGACAACAGATCATATCCAGGCTGTGATGTGGAAAGTGACCACATACTCGTTATGATGACGACTGAACTAAAATTCAAGAACAGTAAAAGAAGAAGTACGTGTAAATGGGATTTGACAAACCTGAAAAACAAAAATACACTGAAGCACTATCAACTAGAAACAGACAAGAAAACAAATACACAGGGCTGCAATGACATCCAAAGCAGCTGGGAAAAAATAAAAACTGGTATTTTAGAAGCAGCAGAAGAAGTAATAGGAAAAGAAAGGACAGAGAAAAGGAAGGAATGGATCACTAATGACCTACTAAATATGATGGAAGAAAGAAGGAAATTAAAAAATTCTGTGAAGAAGGAAGACCAAGAGAAATACAAGAGTCTGAAAAACAGAATCAATAGAGAGGCAAAACAAGCAAGAGAAAAATACCTTGATGATCTCTGTATTTCAGTTGAGGACAACATGAGCAAGGGAAATATCGACAAGGCCTATAAATGTGCGAGACATTGCTTTGGAGACAGAAGAAACAAATGTAGGGCTGTGATGGATGAAAATGGCAATATGTTGGATGACGATAATGAAGTTGCAAGAAGATGGAAACAATATAAAGGAAAACTGTATAGCGGACCAGACCTGTCTGAAAACATCATGGAAGAAGAAACAGAAGTAGATGCACACAACATAGGTGAACCTATATTAAAGGTAGAGTTTGAACTAGCTCTGAAAAAATTGAAAAACAACAAATCGCCTGGTATAGACAATATCCCAGCCGAACTTCTGAAATCTGGAGGAGCAAAACTGAATCAGGAGTTGTATAATCTTGTTTTCAACATGTACGAGCAGGGTAAAATTCCTACAGACTTTGAGAAAAACATTATGGTCCCCATTCCAAAGAAGGCAAATGCTACAAGATGTGAAAATTATAGGACACTCAGCCTAGTTACTCACGCCTCTAAAATATTAACCTCAATTATCCTAAAACGCATAGAACAAAAAGTCGAAGTTACACTCTCCGAAGACCAGTTTTCATTCCGGAAAGATAGAGGAACCAGAGAAGCAATATTTGCTCTAAAACTAATAATAGAGAAACGACTAGATAAGAACCTGAAAACATACATAGCTTTCGTAGATGTAGAGAAAGCCTTTGATAATGTTAAATGGGATAAGATGTTTGAGGTACTCAAAAAAGTAGGAATAGACCATAAAGATAGAAAAATGATATGGAACCTGTACAAAAACGAGACTGCAGTTATCCGTGGACGGACAAAACAAGAAGAGGTGCAGATACGGAAAGGTGTCCAGCAAGGTTGCGCACTATCCCCTGTTATCTTTAATGTATACATTGAAGAGGCACTGAAAAAAGTAAGGGAAAATTCACAGACAGGTGTAGTAATTCATGGCCAACGAATAGATATGATAAGATATGCCGATGATATAGCTGTCCTGGCTGAAAGTGAAGAAGATCTTGTAGTCCTACTGAATAGAATGGATAAAGTTATGGGTGAAGAATATAATATGACAATTAATAAAGCAAAAACAAAAGTAATGGCATGCGACAAAGAAGATCAAGTGAAAGTCCAAGTTCATGTAGGCAATGAACTGCTTGAACAAGTTGATAAATTTACTTATCTGGGCAGTAATATTACCAGGGATGGAAGGAGCAAGGCAGAAGTGAGAAGTAGAATAGCTCAAGCAAAGGCTGCTTTTAACAAGAAGAAAAACATATTAACATCTAAGAGCGTCAGCCTTGAAACCAGGAAAAGATTTTTGAAATCATATGTGTGGAGTGTGGCATGCTATGGGTGTGAAACACGGACTCTCGGGACAGAGGAACAGCAGAAGCTAAATTCTTTTGAAATGTGGTGCTATAGACGCATGCTCAAAATAAAGTGGATCGACAAGGTCACAAACGAAGTGGTTCTGGAAAGAGCAGGTGAGAAGAGAAGCTTCTGGAGTTTCATTGTTAAAAGAAGAATGCAATTTACAGGCCATCTATTAAGACATAAAGGACTCCTGAACACAATCATAGAGGGATATGTCGAGGGAAAAAGACCAAGAGGAAGACCACGACTGAGGTACATGGATCAAATCGTGAAAGATGTGGGATGTAACACCTATAAAGAAATGAAGAGAAAAGCTGAAAAACGCACAGAATGGAGACAAGGTGCCATTGTAGCTGTTGCAAACCAATCCTTGGATTGACCACTACAGAAGAAGAAGAAGATCAGAAATGTAAGGAGTATGGTATGAAGATTAGCATCTCCAAAACGAAAGTAATGTCAGTGGGAAAGAGATATAAACGGATTGAGTGCGAAATAGGAGGAACAAAGTTAGAACAGGTGGACGGTTTCAAGTACTTAGGATGCATATTCTCACAGGATGGCAACATAGTGAAAGAACTGGAAGCGAGGTGTAGCAAAACTAATGCAGTGAGCGCTCAGCTACGTTCTACTCTCTTCTGCAAGAAGGAAGTCAGTACCAAGACTAAGTTATCTGTGCACCGTTCAATCTTTCGACCAACTTTATTGTATGGGAGCGAAAGCTGGGTGGATTCAGGTTACCTTATCAACAAGGTTGAGGTTACGGATATGAAAGTAGCTAGGATGATTACAGGTACTAGTAGATGGGAACAATGGCAGGAGGGTGTCCACAATGAAGAAATCAAAGAAAAACTGGGAATGAACTCTATAGATGCAGCAGTCAGGGCGAACAGGCTTAGATGGTGGGGTCATCTTACACGCATGGGAGAAGCAAGGTTACCCAAGAGACTCATGGATTCAGCAGTAGAGGGTAGGAGGAGTCGGGGCAGACCAAGGAGAAGGTACGTGGATTCGGTTAAGAATGATTTTGAAGTAATAGGCTTAACATCAGAAGAGGCACCAATGTTAACACTGAATAGGGGATCATGGAGGAATTTTATAAGGGGGACTATGCTCCAGACTGAACGCTGAAAGGCATAATCAGTCTTAAATGATGATGATGATGATGATGACGACGACGATCTGTTTCTACTATCATGTTATAATTTCATGTATTGACTCGTTCCATGACCATGGAGACTTCTCCTTAATTTGGTCCCACGGAACAATAAATAAATAAAATGATGAAGGATGAAGAGGACGTGGTAATAATTGTCAACATTTATTTGAAAATTCTGAATCAGAGATTAATTTTCTTTGACATGAGGGAAATTGTATTTTAAGGGAGAGAGAGTTCGGCTCAGTTAGGTCAATCGCATTTCAGTAATACCCACAGTTAGTTATACGTTCCAGTGATCATTTACCCTATTTATCATAATTTCATGGAACAAGTCAATTTCCAGGCCTTGTTGGGTGCACAAAATAGAAAAACATAGATGTGGAAAGTATTTGCACTCAGGAAAGTTTTAATTAGACATCTACCTAGTGGAACATGGCATCCCCTTTTTGCCATAGTGATAGTAAGGGTTACTTCAAACACCAAAAGTGATGGAGATCCATCCTGATCTATGATTACTGAGCCACCACCTGTAACTCGTGGAGCCCTCAGAGGGCATACAACTCCTCTGTGAATACATCACTGGTGAATACAGGGTCACAAGACTATGCAATATTGTTTCCCTTTCCCTGTTGCAACTAACTTCTGATTGTCCTTTACACTCCCCATGGGGATTCAGTCAGTGATGATTGGGTACAGGCATAGCAAATCTGGTCTTCTTGAGCTGCGAGCTGGTAAACACTATCAGTCTGTTATTACCATAATCTCTTGCATGTTTCAGTGACCATTGTACGGCACGATGTTGGGAACATTGTGTATTTCAGAGAATGAGAGTCTTAGCTTAACTGTTCACATTGCGAGGATGGTATAAACCCTTGTAAAATACACCTTAGTCTCAAGATGTGTAGTATACTGATTAGATAGCTGGCTGTTGAGGCAAGACAGTTGTTAGTGAGCAGTCTTTAGGGGACCTGCTGCACCATAGTTGTATAAAGCTTAGCCAGGCTCTGCTTGGGTGGACTCCAGAGCTGTTCTTGGAAACACAATGGAACCACACAAAAACGAGTAGAACATTAAAAGATCACCTACACCCTTACAATAAATAGGACATGATGCCCCAATGTAAACTGCTCAGGTAATGACCCTGCTCGGAGCAGGAATTTTCCAATTTTTATTGAAGAAAATTCGGAGATTTGAAGTAACTTAGAGAGTACTCTACTGCATTGGCTCCTTACTTAGCTTGCATTTATCGCGAATCTCTTGCCCAACGTAAAGTCCCGAGCGACTGGAAAAAACCGCAGGTGGCGCCTATATATAAGAAGGGTAGAATCACGGATCCTCAAAATTACAGACCAATATCCTTAACATCAGTTTGTTGCAGGATTCTCGAACATATTCTCAGTTCGAATATAATGATTTTCCTTGAGACAGAGAAGTTGCTGTCCATGCATCAGCATGGCTTTAGAAAGCATTGCTCCTGTGAAACATAACTCGCCCTATTTTCACATGATATCTTTTGAACCATGGATGAAGGGTATCAGACGGATGCCATATTCCTTGACTTCCGGAAAGTGTTTGACTTGGTGCCCCACTGCAGACTCCTAACTAAGGTATGAGCATATAGGATTGGTTCCTAAGTATGTGAGTGGCTCAGAAACTTGTTAAGTAATAGAACCCAGTATGTTGTCCTCGATGGTGAGTGTTCATCGGAGGTAGGGTATCATCTGGAGTGCCCCAGGGAAGTGTGGTAGGTCCGCTGTTGTTTTCTATCTACATAAATGATCTTTTGGGTAGGGTGGATAGCAATGTGCGGCTGTTTGCCGATGATGCTGTGGTGTACGGGAAGGTGTCGTCGTTGAGTGACTGTAGGAGGATACAAGATGACTTGGGCAGGATTTGTGATTGGTGTGGAGAGTGGCAGCTAACTCTAAATATAGATAAATGTAAATTAATGCAGATGAATAGGAAAAAGAATCCTGTAATGTTTTAATACTCCATTAGTAGTGAAGGCAGTTTGATGCTCAGCTCATAAGGCAGGATCACTGGTTTGCAGGCTGGCTGCATTTATGATAGCTGGGTCAGAAGAGTGTCTACATCCACAAGCCACCTTATAGTGTCTGCAGGGTTGTCACAATTTCTGGAAATCAGGGAATATCAGGAAATTTGAAACGTCAGGGAAATTGAAAAAAATAAATAAATAAATAAATAAAAACTGGAAAAATCTTATTTTTGTCTCAGTAGATGAAATGGTTTGTTTACTGTTATGTCACGAAATATTGCTGGCTGGGCACAACTGAGTACGTGCACTGATTCCCTGTTCCCTCAGTCTTACTGCTTGTGCCCTTCTTACCATTCCCCTCAGTTTGCAGTCAGTGCTGTCACCAATTCTTGTTGCTAGCCTAACAACTACCGACGAGAGGCAGGGAGGCATGAGGAGTGATTTGTTTGGATCCGATTGTCAGAGACTGTTGACGCAGCATGTGGAGATTACGGTCATGTGTGTTTGAGTTGTGTCTGAGTGATTGTGTGGAAATGTTGTGCTCTCGTTTTCTGACAAAGGCTATTGCTAAAAACTTAGTTGTGAGAGTGTGATAGTTTTTTCTACGTCCCTGTCTGTGGCTCAGCAACCATCTTTATGGTGAGTTGCTACCTATCTTCATTATTTTTCTTTGACATTTGTATTATATAGGTTATATTCTCATCAACTAGGCAGAAACAAATTATATTGAACAATTTTAACAAATGTTAAGCTTACAGTTCACTGTAACCTTAGAGAAATCTTTACGTATTATGTTCCTTATATTATTTTTAAAAAAAGCATTAACAACTGTATACCAATAAGATTGTAACAATGAGAAGTCTTTGCTGTTAGATTTAGAACGATCTGTCCCAACTTACCTTTCAAGGTCAAGGTGGTGGGTTACTCTGTACTGTTAATGAAATAAATACATAAATGTCCTCATTAGTATTGGTTCTCAGAGTATTCGCACAAGTTATCTGTTGTTTGGATTGATCACCACTGTCTCATTTCATCAACATGGTGCCTGTGACACGTGAATAACTGGCCACGTGAGTGGACTTCCACAACAGGCCAAAACTGCAGTCCATTTCTGCGGGTATCTCTAACGGATCGGGCCAGCCGATCTGAAGCCCATCATTTCCCACTAATGTGCACGCCCTGCCCATCGGATCTAGTGCACCAATCTGCCCACAGGCTGGGTCTGTCTGTGTGTTGCATAATGTGGCAGATTTTCATCACGGACCCAGGACTGTGGTGTTCCTCTGCAAGCCATAGGCCACAGATGATTGATTTCAGGAATTGTTACTGTCTTACCACATGTACATTGTACAGTGTGTAATAACTGACAATGATGAACATACTAGAACCAACATTTTATGGGCGGTCACCTATACTGTTGGTTTACACAACTCTTCCCCACCTTATATTTTATATATTGTAGTACATTGTGGCACTTTGAAAGTAGTACATAAATCAGAAAGTAAGATAAGAAGAAGAAAATTGTGGCAGTTGTTGGCAGTTTGTATGCTGTGTACTTATATATTTCTCGAAAGAAAAATCACACAATGCCTATTTAGTGAAATGATCATGTGGCCTTGACAGCCAGGATGCCCCATCCAGGGAAATTTGGCCACCGGGTTGCAAGTCTTCATTCAGGAGACACAACAATGGCTGATTTACGTGTTGGTGATCATGAAATAATGATGAGGACAGCACAACACACAGTCCACAAGTGGAGAAAATCTCCAATCCAGCTAGGAATCGAATCCGGGCCCACTACATGGTAGGCAAACACGTTACCACTCAGCTAAGCAGGCGGACACACAATATCATTAAAATAATAGACATAACACAGTGTGTAATAACTGACAATGATGAACATACTAGAACCAACATTTTATGGGCAGTCACCTATACTGTTGGCTTACACAACTCTTCCCCACCTTATATATTTCGTGCAGGTGACCTACTTTTCTCTGAGATTATTTCTGAAATCTATGAAGGTATTTTAAATCTGTCTTGCGACGTCAAGGGAATGCATATTTTTGTCACCAGATGTGTTTTATTTTATTGAAATAAAATAATATCAGTGGTTTTAGTGAAAACACATACCATTTGGCTTGCTTTTCCATCTAAATAGTTTATTACAAAAGATTTTGATGTTACTACATAAGATTTGTGCTCATACGTTTATAAATACGGAATTCCTTACATTTTTTGTCATCTTATGTATTTATTCACCCTTGAGATCTTTATCTTACCTGGAAATTGGGGAAATATCGGGGAATTTTACTTGGGGAAACTTGTGGCAACCCTGGTCTTGCAGAGGGTACTTTGTGTACCTGTCACTTTCCCCTTTCCCTGTTCCAGTAGCATGTGACTTTTGGGAAGAAAGATTCCTGGTGAGTCTCCATGTGGACTTGAATCTCTTTAATTTTATCATTGTTGTCTTTTCATGACATATATGTAGGAGGAAACAATGTATTGGTTGATGCTTCTAGGAATGTACAATCTCAGAAATTTAACAGTAGACCCTGCCATGATGCATAATGCCTCTTATTAAGAATCTGCCACTGAATTTGACTGAGAATCTTCATGACCCTTTTGTACTTGTGAATAAACCTTTAAGAAAACATATTGCTCCTCTTTTGACCTTCTCTATCTCCTTGATCGATCCTATGTGCCACGGATCACAGACTGATGAGCAGTATTCCAGTATTGGTTGAACGTGTGTTTTGTAAGTTTCTTCCTTTGTTGATTAGGAATAAAACAAATGCAATGTAAGATTATTCACCTAAGATAAGTAATGAACTATAGACAAATTACAACAGTTGTACACAAAGGAAAATAACTGAACAATAAACTTTGGTTATTATTCCAAAGACATAGATGAACAAAATAATCTGGCAGCCCTGCAGCCAGGCAACTAGCACGAGTTTTCATGTTCCTGTAAAGATAAGTCATTTTAGAGTATAATAATATTAATTTATTACTGATTATGTGATAAATAGGTGTATTACTGTGCTTTTTAAGCGTACCATTAAAGGTTTCATTTTTCTTTAAGTAATATAGCAGAAAATGTGAAAATATCGTACAGTCGCGTTATGGTCATATTTTCTGTTTACGTTTTGCTGCAGAAAATCTATATAATTCTGTTTAATTGTTCTTTGCTCTCTCCAGCAATTTAACTGTAGTGTACCTCTTCATTATTTAACTCACATTTCCGGAAAGTAGTGTAAAGTGTATGTTGTTTTTTCAGAAACTTTGCACTGTTGTTTTTGTTTACATACAGCTGTATATAGGCCAAATTGGAGGAGCCATATTTTCGTTTTTATCTGTAATTTAACTGACTTGTTCTTAGTAAATTATTACGTTTATCATATGTGAAAAGTGCTTGACTTGCCATAGAATTGTTAGATCGGGGCTTTAGTGTGACAGGTGCTGTAGTTTTTTCCATGTGGATGACTGTAGTGGCTTGGGAGTAGGGGGAGTGGATGAGACTCATCAGTGGTTTTGTGGGATATGTAGAAGAGATACGAAGATACTAGAACAGGAGGGGAAAATTGCCGCCATTCAGAATGAGTTAGACAAAGCCAGGGGAGATCTTGACAGATTAAGGAGGGAGAAGGGTAAAGAGGGGTGGGAAGTGGCAACAGGAGGAACAGGCCTAGAACTTTATTTGACAGCTTCGTGGTGAATGTGGAAAATAGATTTGACCTGATGCTTCAGTTAGAAGCTGGTGAGCCTCAAGCAGCTGCAGGTGTAGACAGGGCACAGCAATCTTTCAGCAGCAAATTGAAAAGTAAGAATGTAGGGAAATCAGTAAAGAGAAAGAAAGTGTTGTTATGTAGTTCTCATGGAAGAGGTGTTGGCTAACTTTTGCAGGGTGAACTAGGATCAGGATACCAGGTGACCAATTTTTTTAAACCTCATGCTGATCCGGAGCAGGTGACAGAGGATTTAGGATCACTTTGCACAGATTTCACTAAGGAAGACACTATGGTTATAGTGGGTGGGCCAGTTAATAGTATTGACAAAGATCCTGGGTGCAGTATAGAGTTTGACCTGGCAAAGATTGCATTGGCATCGAAGCATACCTGTGTTGAGTTTGTATCTGTTCTTGGGTGCCATGACCGACCTCATTTGAACTCTTCTGTCAGGAGAGTTGGAACGGCTGCTTTTGTCTGGTGCAGGTTCCTGTTGATTCTCTCAACAGGTGGGATTATACTAAGCATGGCCTTCACCTCGAAAGGAAAGGGAAGGGTAAACTGGCTGGGAAAATAGCAGGAGAGTTATAGGGGGGAGGCACTGTCATGAGTGATAAAATACCAGTGGTTATAGGGTTCAGAAAAGGCCCTATTTTATGTTACGGAGGACAGAAATAAACCAAATCTAAGAGAGATTAGGATTGAGACAAACCTAGCTTATTACATCAGCGTAAACAGCTGTTGGTTAAGAATTTTCAACAATCAGCAGAAATTTCAACTCTACACAATTTTAACTCAATTAATGTGAAATGTCAGTTATTTTTATTACAAGGACTGAGAAATAAAATTACTGAATATATTATTTGCATAGATGAATTAGAGTCCGCAAACCCAGCTGACATAATCTGCCTCTATAAACATCACATGACCACTGGTATAGAACTTTTAAGTGTTACAGGATTTATGTTAGCATCTCACTTTTGTAGAGCAGAAATGGAGAAAGGAGGAGTTGCCACTTTCATCAGGAACTGTCATAAATTTAAGAACATCGACATTCACAAATTTTGCTTAGAACAGCACGTGCAACATAAGTAGAACTCCGTAAAAAAATCCTTCATTATATTAAGTGTATATCGAGCACCTGCAAGTAATTTTAATCTGTTCATAAACCACCTTGGAGCTATACTCACCCATTTAACAACCAAAAACAAAGAAATAGTGGTTGCTGGTGACTTCACTGTAAATATCCTCAAAGACTCTCCCAATGAGAACTTATTTGTGTTAGTAACACTATCATTCAACTTAATTCCCAATGTAAAGTTCCCAACTAGGGTAGCCAATTGCTTACAAACAGCCATTGATAATATCTTAATAGAAAAGTCGAATGAACAAAATTATATTACAAAACCAACAATCAATGGCCTCTAGGACCATAACATGCAGTTCCGTCTGTTAAATGTTAATACTGAACAGGATATAAAATGTGTTAAATCTGAACTCAAGAGGGGGTAATCAGTAAGCCAAAAATTGAGCATTTTAGGACACCCCTCATGCTCACAGCATGAATGAAAAATATAACACTTTTGCTAATAAAGTGCTTACCTTATTTGAACACGGTTTTCCCCCAAAACCAACCAAGGTTAGAGCAAAGTCTACAAAGAAGTCATGGATTGCTCAAGGAATAGAGGTGTCTTGTAAAACAAAAAGAAAACTGTATCTGGCAATCCGAAACAGTTCTGATGTTGATGCTATAGCAAATTACAAGAAATACTGCAAAATATTAAACATTGTTATATGGACATCAAAGCAAATATATAACAAAGAAAAGATAGTCATATCAGATAACAAAATAAAGACAATATGGGATGTAGTGAAGGACGAGACCGGTGGAACCAGACATGAAGAGGGGCAAATAGTATTAAGAGTAAATGATAGATTGGTGACAGATGTGTATAGTGTTGCAGAACTTTTTAACAAACATTTTTTAACTGTTACTGAAAAGATGGGTTTCTCAGGTTCTGTAGATGCTGCCACGGGATACCTCAGACCAGACATTTCAAGTAACTTCCATAATATGAATGCCCTCATTACCCCAGCAGAAGTAATGTCCATCATAAAATCTTATGATGAAATATCAACAAAGTTAATTAAAGAATGTGATTCTGAGTTAAGTAACATATTAAGCTATCTGTGTAACCAGTCATTTATCAGTGGAATATTTCCTGAATGGTTGAAATATGCTGAAGTTAAGCCACTGTTTAAGAAGGGAGATAAAGAAATAGTGTCCAATTTCACTTTTGCCAGCATTCTCAAAAATTGTAGAAAAGGTAATGTACAATCAGCTTTATAACCATCTTATCACAAATAACATACTCTCAGAGCCACAGTTCGGATTTCCAAAGGTTTCTGATATTGAGAAGGCTATCTACACTTACAGTGAAAATGTACTTAATTCATTAGACAAAAAATTACAGGCAACTGGTATACTTTGTGACCTGTCAAAGGCATTTGGCTGTATAAATCACAATATCCTTTTAAGTAAATTAGAATATTATGGTGTAACAGAAAATGGTGCAAAATTGTTCAAATCTTATATCTCTGGCAGGAAACAAAGGGTGTTATTAGGAAAGAGACATGTATTATGCTATCAGACATCATCCAACTGGGAGCTAATTACATGTGGGGTCCCACAAGGTTTCATCTTAAGGCCCTTACTTTTTCTTGTGTATATCAATGATCTTCCATCAGTAACATGACCAGATGCCAAGTTTGTTTTGTTTGCCAATGATACAAACATTGCAATAAATAGCAAATCAAGTGTAGTCTTAGAAAGAGCCGGCCGGGGCGGTCGAGCGGTTCTAGGCGCTACAGTCTGGAACCGCACAACCGCTACGGTCGCAGGTTCGAATCCTGTCTCGGGCATGGATGTGTGTGATGTCCTTAGCTTAGTTAGGTTTAAGTAGTTCTAAGTTCTATGGGACTGATGATCTCAGAAGTTAAGTCCTATAGTGCTCAGAGCTATTTGAACCAATCTTAGAAAGATTGGCTAGTAAAATATTTGTGGACATAAATCACTGGTTCCTAGCCGATTCTTTGTCACTAAACTTTGAAAAAACACACTACATCCAGTTCAGAACTCGCAATGGGTGTCCCATGAGTGTATGCGTAACATATGATGACAAGCAGATAGAAGAAGTGGACAGTGTTAAATTCTTGGGATTACAGCTTGATAATGAATTCAACTGGGAGCAGCACACCACAGAACTGCTGAAGCGTCTAAACAAATATCTATTTTCAATGCGAATTCTGTCAGATGTAGGGGATATAAAATGAAAAAGCTGGCATACTATGCTTACTTTCACTCCATAATGCCATATGGGATTATTTTTTGGGGTAAGTCATCAAGCCAAGCCAAAGTTTTCCAGGCACTAAAACGTGCAATAAGAGTTATGTGTGTTGTGAACTCAAGAACATCCTGCAGAGGCCTGTTTAGGGAACTAGGGATACTAACCACTGCTTCCCAATATATTTATTCCTTAACTAAATTTGCCAGTAAAAATATATCACCTTTTCTAACCAACAGCTCAGTTCATGGAATCAATACTAGAAATAAGAATAATCTTCACAAGGGTTTAAAGTATCTTACTCTTGTACAAAAAGGTGTGCATTGTTCAGGAACACACATTTTCAATAACTTGCCAGCAGCCATAAAAAGCTTAACAACGAATGAAATTCAGTTTAAGAGAAGCCTAAAGGATTTATTGGTGGCCAACTCTGTCTACTCCATTGATGAATTTCTCAGTAGATCTAACTGATTGTGTGTGTGTGTGTGTGTGTGTGTGTGTGTGTGTGTGATGTATAAAGTACAATCTATCTTCTGCACCACTTCAGTGCAGTAATGTGTTCATTGTAAATAAGTATTGTAGTAGTTCTGTTATATGTTTATTACCTTGCAAATAAAAAAAATCAAATTTTAAATTCTGTGCATTAATGTGATATTAGTAAATGAGTGTTGTAAAATGATCCTTTCATATAGAGTGAATAAAAAAATTAAAAAAAAATCATTCCACTTGGGACCTGTGGAAGGTAAATTAGCTTATTTGTTTTAGTTGTAAATATTTGTCATGTATTATTTTTTTTCTGACGTGTTCTACATCCTGCAGGACCACCTCACTACGGATCAAGTGGAACGAAAGTAAATCTAATCTAATCAAATTGACTACATTTTCAAAAGATTCTTCCATTGTGCCTTAGTCTGGTATCTGTCTTACCTTTGATTAATTTCCTGTGGTCATTCCACATCAGACTACTCCGTATGCATCCTTCTAGACATGTTATGGGTGTAACTGCTTGCAGTGATTGTTCTGCAATCATGTAATCATTCAGCAAATGGTCTTCCTGTCTATATATTCACAATATGTTACTTTTGTTTATGGAGACAGTCAACTGCCTCTCACCACACCAAGTGTAGATCCTCTGCAGGTCTTCCTGCATTTCACTACAATTTTCTAGTGTTGAGACTTCACTGTAAACAACAGCATCATCCACAAAAAGTGTCACGGAATATCCAATGTTATCTACTATGCTGAAAAGTAATGGTCCTAAAGCACTCCCTTGGGGTATGCTTCTCTCTCCATTCAAAATCACCAGCTGTGTTCTGTTTAATATAAAATCCTCAAACCAACCACATACTTGGTCTGCTATTGAACATACTTGCCTTTTTTTTTTTTTTTTTTGGCTAGGCAATAGTACGGAAGTTGGGAAACAAGGCACCTACTTGGATGCTTGTATCTACTGCTTTCTTGGTCTCAATGGCAAACATAGTGGGCTGAGTATCACACAATAGTTATTTTTGGAACCCATGTTAATTTCTACAGAGGTGGTTTTCAATCTCCAGAAATGTCACAGTGAACAAGCTTAAAACATGTTCCAAAATTCTAGTACGCGCCGTCAAAGATGTAGGCCTATTGTTCTGTGTGTGTGTTCGACAACGGTTCTTGAAAGTGAAAATACTGTGTGCTTTTTTCCAATCATTAGTAGTGGTTTGCTCTTTTAGAGGCCTATGGTACACTGCTCCTAGAAGAGGAGCAAGATCTTTCACATACACTCTGTAGAATCAAATTAGTATCCTCTGAGGTCCTGTGACCTTTCCTGTGTTGAGAGATTTCAGTTGCTTTTGTATCCCTTGGCCAGTTATTTCAGTATTGTCATTTTGTAATTCAATGTAAATATTTAAAGGGGGTGGGGACTACAGTGTGATTTTCCTGTGTGAAAACGTTTTGGAGAGAAACCTTTAGTATTTTGGCCTTTCCTGTGTCATCTCCTGTTTCAAGGCCATTGTGGTCACAGTGTGGCTGGATAGATGGTTTCAATCTATTTACTGTCCACCTCCATAGCACAGCAGTAGCATTACCGCCTACCATGCAAGGGGGCCCAGGTTCGATTCCCGGCAGGGGACTGGGTGTTTTGTGTCTTTCATCATCATTGACACACAAGTCGCTGAAGTGGCATCACCTGAAAAGACTTGCAATGCAGTGACCGAACCCCGAAGGGGGTATCCTGGCCAATAAATACCATACGATCATTTCATCTATTTACTGATTCAATGTATGACCAAACTACTTAGCATTTTCTGTCAAGTTGGTAGATAGAGAATTTTGCTTTTGAAATCATTGAACACTTCATACATAGCCCTTCTTGTGCTAATTTTGGCTTTATTTTCTGTTTGTCTGTGAGGTGTTGGCAATGTTTAAATTTACAGTGAAGCTCTCTTTTCTTTTGTAGCAGCTTTCTAACATGATAGTCCAACCATGGTGGGCCTTTTTCATTCCTCACAATTTTGTTCAATAAATTTCTGTCTAAAGCATATGGCTTGTTGCTCTTGAACTTTGTCCATTGATGCTTAAAATTGTCAGCGCTAGAGATTAAATTTTCGTGTCAGTCTGTCAGGTAATCTGAAATCTGCCTTTTGTCGCTCTTGCTAAACAGGAAGATCTTCCTACTTCTGTTTACAACCATATTCAGTGATGCTTTAAAGGCCTTATAGTCTCTGATTCCCTGATCTATGTTGAGTTGAAAATTTTTGATTTGTTGTCACCAGCAGGTCTAAAATGTTTATCTTCAAGAGTTGGTTCTCTGATTAACTGTTTATGGTAATTTTTGGATAAGCACTTGGAACAATTTTACCCAATACTCTGTCCCTTTTACCCATCCTGATCACTTGAGTCTCCCAGTCTATAGCATGTAAGTTACAATCTCCATCTAAAATTATAAATGACCAGGAAATTTATGTGAAATATTCTTCAAGTTTACCCTCAGATGTTCCACAACTATTGCTGCTGAGGCAGGGGGTCTAAAAAGACATCTGATGACCATTTTTGATCCACCCCTAACACTTGTCTTCATCCAAATTATTTCGCGTTCTGAATCTGTACTGATCTCACTAGATATTATTGTGTTTTTTATTCATACAAACAAGTCATTAGCAACCAAGTTCAAACTATCTTTGCGATATTCACTTTTGTCAAGGTTTAGAATTTCATTGTCGTTGATATCTGGTTTCAGCCAGCGTTCTGCCTCTAGTACTATTTGCGCACTGTTATTTTTTATAAGTGGGACTAGTTCTGGTACCTTTCCATAGAGGCTCCTACAGTTAACTAATACTGTGTTAACATTTTCTCTGCTATGATGAGTGCTACCCTGTCTGGGCTCAGAACATGTCTTTTCTGGCCTGTGAAGGGATTTCTATATCCTTAAAAATCCACAAGTGCATGCCAGATATACTCCACTGACCTGGTAGCCGCTTCTTGTGTTTGTGTGTATGCCTGTTAATGGGGGCCTGTTAGTGGGGGTCTTCCATTTCTCCACCTGTTGGCAGAGGTCAAGGAATCCATGTTATGCATGTTGGCAATCTCATGGCAGCAACTGACCCATGCAGCCATCAGTATGTAACCCAACCATGCCAATGACATGCTTGGTTGGCCCGGGGTCATATATGTGGTCAAAGAGGCTCTGCTAATGCAGAAGACAAGTACTACTACATACTTCTGTGACATTTGAACTTCCTGAAGACTGACCATTGGCCACAGATTGTGGTAAATATTGAGGAAACTGCTGGTGCAATGAAATGCTGTGTCAGGTCATTGCCAAGGGCGCCGACTTTCCAAAATTTCTGTGGGTACGTACAGTGACAGAATGTAGCATATGTTTTTCTGCGGAGTCTCAATTTTTTTTTTTTTTTTTAAATATTACCTTTCATTTATAATCTCTTATGAACACTGCCTATGTCACAAAGATCAGTGCTGTGATAAAGTAAACATACCGGTACTATAAGCATACAATGAGACTGCCCTAGCTCACTCAGTAACACAGTTGACTTCAGAGGAACAGAAATGGGGTTCAAATGTAGTAGCATGAACCCACTGACCCAGGGTCGTGTAATGTATGCGACGTTTGAAAACTGAGAAAATATTTGCCTGGTGAAGGGCTTTTGCTCCACGCACTCTCTTCTTTATTAATGTGGTAACACCCATTCAGTCTACAATATAAGCTCCCGCATTCTTCAAAGCCATTATCTCAACAAACAAAATGGTAATCCCGATTCCCTTAAAACCATACAAGTTTATCTAAAATAATAATAATAATAATAATAATAATAGAGATAATCTGTAACATTCAGCTTACTTGTATCTCGGATTATTCTTTATTACTGCTCGAAACTGGCGAGTAGATATTTTAAAACAATTGTTGACGAATGGAGTGGGCATATTGTAGCGTGTCACTTGTAAGGAAACATGAAAGCAAGCTGAAAAGACAGGATTCCATTCGCAGTATAGTGCAACTGTTATTGTGGGGAGTGCCTTTGACTTGGCCGGAGAAGTCAAGGAATGAGGGAGTGTGTTGCTTGGTTGCCTTTGCACAAAGACATCTGAAACAAACAGATACGTTTTGGAGGTAAGAAATTTTACCTTCCATCTCAGTGTTTCAGTATTTCACTACATTTTTGATAAAGGCAAGTGGGAAATATTATTTTATTTTGTTTTTATCAAACTAAAAATGTTGTGGATGCAGCAAACCCACATGATTATTTATATGGGTACTCAGCCCTGGCGCACCCATGTAGTCAGCACCGGGCTCCTGTCTGAACCTGTTCCATTATATTTCCTCCTTAGTAGGAGTAATTTGAACTACCATATTCCTGTTTCAGAAACTGGCTGTAACAGGAGCATTAATATATTTACAATTGTTTACACTTTGCATCCTCGTGCTCGAGCCTGGAATAACCTTTCTCGAGTGACCTACTCCTTTTGCTCTCCTTTTTCCTATATTTACACTATTTTCCCCGTGTTACTCCTATGAGGTGCAGGCACAGAGTCTTTAGGTCCTGTTTTGCACTACCCCCGCTTCAATTCTTTGTGGCTGAGTTGCCTCTTCACTGGTTCTGTCACTTCTGGTATAGACCCACATGTTGTTGGACAATAAGGGTGGGATTCAGAAACTCTATGCTTGAGAGAGCAGTAAACACTACCTGTTATCACCAGAACTACACAAGCAGTTGATGGGGTAGTTCCTACGGCAATGGGTTTGTGACTGTATTCGACACGATATTTTTTCACACAGTCGAGAAGGCATTCCATTATCTCATAGTTATTTAGTATGCCCATCATTTGATCCAGGAAGGCGAGAAGAGTCAGGTCTATTTAGGTAGATTTGATTTTCTGTGGGTAGGAACTCGAAGAGTAAGTCCCGTAGGTGTATAAATTTGTTGCCATTAATCAACAACCCTTGCCTCTGCAGTTAAGTCACTGTGCGCCACCAAAATGACCTTGTTGTCCTGCAAATGATGACTAATGGATTTCTTCCCGAGAATAGCCATTGTTGCCCTGTCCTTTGAAAGTAGTTGATTCTACTTATTATTACCTCTATAGGCCACACACTTTCAGGTATTTCAGAACAGAGCAGGGTGAGCTTGCCTTACCCAGAGGCTGTATATACGTGTTTTGTGAGGCAGACAGTGACTTGCTCAGTTCAGCTCTCTAGTAATTCCTTGATGGGGAGAAGGACATGGGACTTCCCATCAGATGCTAGCAATAGTACTTTTGTGTAGCCTTAAACACAAAAATTTCTGCATAACTTCTGCCGCTTCATAATTAGACAACGGGCTCGACATCATCACCATGAAGATGCTTCTTACTTTCACATACCCCTTTATCTTGCGCTTGAAGACTGGAGTTGGGGTTGTTACCCGTTGTTCTCAGTTAATTGGTTCTAGGTTGGATCTGGACTGTACACTATTGGAAGAGGCAATCTACTGTTAGTTTGCCTGTCCACTTTGTGATCTAAGGTCATAGTGATGGATTGAAATAGCTGTAGGGGTGTCCCACTTCACTTATCTGACCTTACCTTTCTTCTCTTTTCCCCCAACCATGCCTTTTCTTAAGTAAAAGTGTAACAGGTTTTGCTAGTTCTGTGGATTTCGAAACAAACTTTCTACAATAATGGGTGAGGCCTAAAAATACCATAATTCAGTTCATACACCATCTCTGCCTATAATATGGCCTAAATAGCGAACATTTAACACAAAATGACACTTCTCGTAGCTAAGCATCAAACACACCGCAAATAAAAACATCTCGTGAATGTACCATGTGCCCTTGGATGTCTGTGAAAAATACAGTGATGCTTCCACATATACCACGCATTCTTTCAGTTTCAGATCCCATAGTATCCTGTTTAATAGGTGCTGGCAAGTTGCCGATGCATTTTTCAAATCAGATGGCATCTGATGGTACTCATAATGACCAGATGGAAATGTAAACACTGTCTTGGGTCAATTCTCAGGTGATACCTCTTAACTCATGGTACCCACATCACAGATCCATAGTTGTGCAATAATAGCCCTTCCCTAGCATGTCCAAGATCTCTGTGATCATAGGCATTGGGTAAACATTCATGACTGTCCATTGATTTGAATTTCTGTAGTCACAATGAAACCTATAAGCTGTATTGCCATCTGAGGGCTTTTTGGTACAAAGACTACTGGCAGTCCCCAAGGACTCACACAGTCTTCTATAATTGCATCATGAAATTGCTGATTAATAAATTCCTCCATTTCAAGTTGTAGATGGTGTGGAAGCCGAACCAGTTTTTGTTTTTGTATTCAGGTGGTTCATTCCCAGAGGGAAAACTGTGCTGCATCAGTGATGCAACTGGCAGTGGTACAGGAGGATTAAATAATTCTGCGTAATCCTATGATAATCTCTTCATACCCTCCTTATCATGTCCTTCCAAATGTGAGACATCTTCCCCCTTGATGCGGCTATGACAGGAGACTGTCCAAGCTTTGAATATTCTGCACTGAAATCTGTATTTGAATCATCTTCCTCTGACACTTCCAAATTAGCTAACAGTGCTTTATGTGATAGCTTAACTTCTTCTGGATTAAAATTGGCTATACAGATGGGCACCACTTGGCCTCCTCCTATTTCTCGTACGTAGAACAAACTACATCTTATAAAACATTGTGCTTGATCCAATTCTTCATTTTCTGAAAGGAGCTCAGCCACACATAAGAAATTAACTGGTGGATCAGCTCCACCCAAATCAGCTTCTCTGTACCTTTCAGTATTACATTTTGCAAGTCGACCTTAAGGGACCGTGTAAACAGTTTAGATTCTTGCCTTTTGTCTGGTGATGTGCTTTGTGACAGCAGCCATACAAAATGAGATGTAACTGTCTCCCATCCATTTATACTATGTACCAATCTAGATTGCTTTAGCATGATATTTAATCAGAAATCCAGCCCAAATATTACGATATAGCAACTGCCAATTCTAGGAAGTACTTGTGTACAAGTCCAGAAGACTTTTTGCGCTGCTTGAAGACCCAACTGGGAAAACCGACATTGCTATATAAGTGAACATAACCCCCACCTACGCCACATAGCTTACAGTAGGATTGCTTCAGGTTTATTACACCAAGTACACCCTGCCCTGACTTGCCACAGATACCTGTGATCTCACTCCAAATAAAAACTTGCACAATATTCTTCTTACCCAGCCAATGAGACAAAAGTCTGCCACTGATTCTGCACTGGGATGTCCTGTGCTAAAATTTACTCGAAGTGCTACACAGTGTATACGTTGCCCCCATTCTATTTATGGCTGGAGCGTGAGCTTTACCCTGAGTCCACCTTCCTCGCGTCTATATGGACATTCCTCATCAGAGTGTCCAACCTGCTTACATCTTTGATGTTGTGGTTCCTTATAATACCACTGTATTTCTCTATTTCGACTTGGTCACCACACCAGTCTCAGCCAAAGCTGCCGTAGTGGCTACTGCTTCATTTGGAGTTCTTGTGAACTTCTTGAACACCTTTTCCTACATTTCAATTGGTAGACCATGCAAAAATGCATCAAGCACCCTTTGTTCAGCTTTATACAAAATGGCCATATTGGCACTGTCATCATAAATAACTCATATGTGTTAATATTGATCTTCATGATACGATCTACAAAGGCTTCCATTGATTCCCCTTGTTTTTAAACTATGCCATTAAGCAGCTCCCAATAATATCTAGATGTATTTTTCCTTTAGTAACACTCTACTAATCATAGCCATGAGTCCACAAAGGGGTAAATATCCCATAACTTCTCATGTCACATCACAAAAACCTTAGCATTCCCTGCTAACTATAACTGAGCCACACTTAACAACCGCTCATCATTCCAGTTCCCTAAATTTGCAGCTATATGCAAAAAAAACCAAGGAAAACAAGAATATCTTCTCCAGATTTACCAGAAAATGGTACTAACACCTGAGACAGTTATGGGTTTACTAGGACTTGACCATTCCCTCCTTTCCTCCTGCAACCATTGTATTTCTCTGTGCAAGTCCACATTATTAGCTATCACCTGAGCTACCTGGTCCAGCAAATGCTGAAGTGCTTCCTTGGTTGACATTTTTTCATTGCCATACATTTTGTGTATCTAGTAAAATCACAACCATACGATATACCCAAGCAAAAAAAAAAAAAAAAAAAAAAAAAAAAAAACCACTATACAGGCCATAAAACTTAAAGTTGGCACTTACTTGTGTTTCAACGCTGCTGCTGCTGAATCATTCCCATTGCTGCCCTCAGTTGGTAAACCATTTCAACCTCCCAACATATCTTCTTCTGACCACTCCATCCTCCTCCTGACGTGAAACATAATAGTTTTGGGGCGAGTGGAGTGGGTGAGTGGTTCTTTGCTAGAGGTGGGTGGAGGCATGGATGATGAAGGTAGCCAAATGTTGTCAAAGTTCTTTATTATTATCCATATACAGACGTAGTGCACCAAGCCTGTAGTAAGCAAACGACAGGCAATAGGTGATGAAACCTGCATCCAGGCACAGTGGTGTGGACGTACATCTACATCTATGTGATTGCTCTGCAATTCACATTTAAGTGCTTGGCAGAGGGTTCATCAAACCACAATCATACCATCTCTCTACCATTCCACTCCCGAACAGCACGCAGGAAAAACGAACACCTAAACCTTTCTGTTCGAGCTCTGATTTCTCTTATTTTATTTTGATGATCATTCCTACCTATGTAGGTTGGGCTCAACAAAATATTTTCACATTCGGAAGAGAAAGTTGGTGACTGAAATTTCGTAAATAGATCTCGCCGCGACGAAAAACGTCTTTGTTTTAATGACTTCCATCCCAACTCGCGTATCATATCTGCCACACTATCTCCCCTATTACGTGATAATACAAAACGAGCTGCCCTTTTTTGCACCCTCTCGATGTCCTCCGTCAATCCCTCCTGGTAAGGATCCTACACTGCGCAGCAATATTCTAACAGAGACGAACGAGTGTAGTGTAAGCTGTCTCTTTAGTAGACTTGTTGCATCTTCTAAGTGTCCTGCCAATGAAACGCAACCTTTGGCTCGCATTCCCCACAATGTTATCTATGTGGTCTTTCCAACTGAAGTTGTTCGTAATTTTAACACCCTGGTACTTAGTTGAATTGACAGCCTTGAGAATTGTACTATTTATCGAGTAATCGAATTCCAACGGATTTCTTTTGGAACTCATGTGGATCACCTCACACTTTTCGTTATTTTGCGTCAACTGCCACCTGCCACACCATACAGCAATCTTTTCTAAATTGCTTTGCAACTGATACTGGTCTTCGGATGACCTTACTAGACGGTAAATTACAGCATCATCTGCGAACAACCTAAGAGAACTGCGCAGATTGTCACCCAGGTCATTTATATAGATCAGGAACGGCAGAAGTCCCAGGATGCTTCCCTGGGGAACACCTGATATCACTTCAGTTTTACTCGATGATTTGCCGTCTATTACTACGAACTGCAACCTTCCTGACAGGAAATCACGAATCCAGTCGCACAACTGAGACAATACCCCAAAGGCCCGCAGCTTGATTAGAAGTCGCTTGTGAGGAACAGTGTCAAAAGCTTTCCGGAAATCTAGAAATACGGAATCAACTTGAGATCCCCTGTCGATAACGACCATTACTTCGTGCGAATAAAGAGCTAGCTGCGTTGCACATGAACGATGTTTTCTGAAACCATGCTGATTACGTATCAATAGATCATCCCCTTCGAGGTGATTCATAATGTTTGAATACAGTATATGCTCCAAAACCCTACTGCAAACCGACATCAATGATATAGGTCTGTAGTTCGATGGATTACTCCTACTACCCTTCTTAAAAACTGGTGCGACCTGCGCAATTTTCCAATCTGCAGGTACAGATCTATCGCTGAGCGAGCGGTTGTATATGATTGCTAAGTAGGGAGATATTGTATCAGCGTGATCTGAAAGGAACCTAATCGGTATACAATCTGGACCTGAAGACTTGCCCGTATCAAGCGATTTGAGTTGCTTCGCAACCCCTAAGGTATCTACTTCTAAGAAACTTATGCCAGCAGCTGTTCGTGTTTCAAATTCTGGAATATTCCATTTGTCTTCCCTGGTGACGGAATTTCGGAAAACCGCGTTCAATAACTCCGCTTTAGCGGCACAGTCGTCGGTAACAGTACCATCGGCACTGCGCAGTGAAGGTATTTACTGCGTCTTGCCGCTTGTGTACTTTACATACGACCAGAATTTCTTTGGGTTTTCTACCAAATTTCGAGACAATGTTTCATTGTGGAACCTATTAAAGGCATCTCGCATTGAAGTCCGTGCCAAATTTCTCGCGTCTGTAAATTTTAGCCAATCTTTGGGATTTCGCGTTCTTCTGAACTTCGCATGCTTTTTCTGTTGCCTCTGCAACAGCGTTCGGACCTGTTTTGTGCACCATGGGGGATCAGTTCCATCTCTTACCAATATATGAGGTATGAATCTCTCAATTGCTGTTGCTACTATATCTTTGAATTTGAGCCACATCTCATCTACATTTGCATAGTCAGTTCGGAAGGAATGGAGATTGTCTCTTAGGAAGGCTTCTAGGACACTTTATCCACTTTTTTAAATAAAATTATTTTGCGTTTGTTTCTGGTGGATTTGGAAGAAACGGTATTGAGCCTAGCTACAACGACCTTGTGATCACTAATCCCTGTATCAGTCATGATGCTCTCTATTAGCTCTGGATTGTTTGTGGCTAAGAGGTCAAGTGTGTTTTCGCAACCATTTACAATTTGCGTGGGTTCGTGGACTAACTGCTTGAAATAATTTTCGGAGAAAGCATTTAGGACAATCTTGGAAGATGTTTTCTGCCTACCACCGGTTTTGAACAAGTATTTTTGCCAACATATCGAGGGAAGGTTGAAGTCCCCACCAACTATAACCGTATGAGTGGGGTATTTATTTGTTACGAGACACAAATTTTCTCTGAACTGTTCAGCAACTATATCATCGGAGTCTGGGGTTTGGTAGAAGGAGCCAATTATTAACTTAATTTGGCTGTTAAGTATAACCTCCACCCATACCAATTCGCACGGAGTGTCTACTTCGACTTCACTACAAGATAAACCACTACTGACAGACACAAACACTCCACCACCAATTCTGCCTAATCTATCTTTCCTGAACACCATCTGAGACTTCGTAAAAATTTCTGCAGAACTTATTTCAGGCTTTAGCCAGATTTCTGTACCTATAATGATTTCAGCTTCTGCACTTTCTATTAGTGCTTGAAGCTCAGGGACTTTCCCAGCACAACTACAACAATTTACAACTACAATTCCAACTGTTCCTTGATCCAAGCACGTCCTGTATTTACCATGCACCCTTTGAGATTGCAGCCCACCCTGTACTTTCCTGAGGCCTTCTAACCTAAAAAACCACCCAGTCCATGCCACACAGCCTCCGCTACCCGTGTAGCCGCCAGCTGAGTGTAGTGAACTCCTGACCTATTAAGCAGAACCCTAAACCCCACCATCCTATGGCGCAAGTCAAGGAATCTGCAGCCAACACAGTCGCAAAACCGTCTGAGCCTCTGATTCAGACTCTCCACCCGGCTCTGCACCAAAGGTCCGCAGTCGGTTCTGTCAACGATGCTGCAGATGATGAGCTCTGCCTTCATCTCGTAAGCAAGACCGGCAGCCTTCACCAAATCAGATAGCCACTGGAATCCAGAGAGAGTTTCCTTAGATCCAAAGTGACACACGTCATTAGTGCCGACGTGCCACCACCTGCAGCTAGCTGCACCCTGTGCTCTTCATGGCATCCGGAAGGACCCTTTCCACATCAGGAATGACTCCACCTGGAATGCACACGGAGTGCACACTGGATTTCTTCCCCTCCTTAGCCGCCATATCCCTAAGGGGCCCCATTATGCACCTAACACTGGAGCTCCCAACTACCAATAAGCCCACCCTCTGCAATTGCCCGGACCTTGAAGGCTGAGAATCATCCTCTGAAACAGGGCAGGCAGCTGCATCTGCGCTTCTCAAGGAGGCAGCCTTGTAGTGGGCAGCCAGCTGCTACTGAGTCTTGACAGCATGACAGTGTCCGAACTCGGTTGACCAGGAAAAGCAGACCTGTGGCCATCCTATTGGGTAACAGCAGTGACGTCCGGATGACGAACACTGGACTGTCAGCTGGAATGCAGTGGCGTTGCATCTCAGTGACATATCTTTGACCATGAGGCTGTGGCAGAATTTCTAGCCAGTGGTCTTGTGAAGATGGCAGCAGAGTGAAGGCAACCTGATGGCTAGGCAGAGACAACATTTAGCTACAAAGCTAAATGCACAGAGCAGTTCAACTTTACACAAACAGCTTGCATCGCAACAACAAAAGGCAAAATCAACACCCAAAAGCACTCAGAATCCAAAGAAACATTACGTGAAACCACCAGTTAGAAGGAAGTTAGCTTGAACCAATGAAGCCAACTTTTAAATGGAATTGGATACATATGTTGAAGAGAGATGTACTACTTCTCCATTCACTGTCCAACATGTCAACAAAAATGGGGAAAAAGAAACCCTCTGATTACTGACTCCTTTCTGCAATGGAATGTGAAAGGTTTTGGAACACATATGGGAGAAGTAAAGATTTAAATACAGGATAACCCTTTGATCAAGTTTATATAAGAGATGCATCTCAAGCCTGTAGACAACCTTTTATCTGTCTTCACCATCAACAGAAAGCATGATGTAGGTGGTGACTTACACTAGGATGAAGTGATGGTTCCATGACACATGGCATGTATTGTGGAGATGCTGCCATTCTATACATTTTACCCTCACCACTCACTTTCAAACAGTGGTTTGTTTCCACACCATTAAGAATAACTATGCGTTCCCTGTTAGCTCACACCTTATGAACATGTCTTTGAGAACCTCATCCAGTAGCTCTCGCATCACTTTCTCCTCCTTTGAAATTTCAGTGTGCCTCACATACAGTGGGGCTCTACACACAGTTTTTGCTAGAGGTCAAGTAGATACAAATTTACCTGCATCTACCTGTACCTTAGGTAATTGGGCTACGCATGGCTCTTTTTGAGTCTAGCCGCACATATCTGCTTTCGTGCCCAGCAGCTGACTTGCTGCAAGTAATAATCTGTAGCTGTGAACCTGCAATCAAATATTGTTTGCATTGTCTAGAATTGCGAACAAATAAAATAATTAAAAATTGTAAATAAAAGATACATGAATAATTAATAGAAAAGGCTCTATAACAATGTCTGAAGTTGATACAGACAATATTGGAGAATTATGTTGAATAATGTTTATCAAGTGGGACATCTCTAATAAATGGAAAGTGGTCCTGTGATCACCAGTTATAACATTGACAGAAATTGTGTTAAGTGCATTACAAGAATGGCAACAAAATCCCCAAGCTAAACAGTCATCCAAGACATGGGAAAAACTAAGTCCATTTCATGAACACAATACATGAAATATCTGCCTGCTCAAAATAATTCAGAGTTCAGCATGGCAGTTTAATTATTAAGACATGAGAAATAGCAAATAGGAACTCGTACTCTGTCTATTCTCAGGTCTGTAATGCTAGCGGAAAAGCTAAGGTTCAGCACTAGGAGCACATTCAGAACTCGCAAAAGCTAAAGCCCTTTTGAAAGTTAAAGTATTTTAGCAGCTGTTCACTGCCCTAAATCTATCACCTTTCTGGCCGCCCTGACAAAAGTGTTTTCAGTCATTCCCTTGAACACACCACTCCAAAAGTGTCTGTTTGCACTGGACTCCAACAGTGTTCTGCCACTGCCTACTTCTCCATGGGCTGAAGGCCACTCCCACCAGAAATATATTGTTCTTATGCTATACAGACAAGATTTAAGTTGACCATTTTCTGCTCTAAACTAATGTATTATAACAACATTTAAATAAAAGAATGATGTAAATGTTTGGTCATGTGCACACCATTACAATAAATGCAAATAATAGTTTGTTCATAAATAAACAAGCCAGGATTCTTGTGCATATGCCTTCACATTAAATAATAATAAAGTGCCTGCATATTAGAAGTGTCTTTTAACCTAACACATGCAACTGACCATTTTTAAATTACAATGACTGTTAATATCAATTGTAATCAACATTTAAATATAGTTAATGGCAAAAATAATAACATATTCCATAAATAACTACACAGGTGTAAGAAGATATGAGGTTTTCATGCTGTATTCAGTGCCTTAAACCCTTAAATTTCTGTTGATTTGCTGCACACATTATGCAAGCAGCCACTGTCCAAATTCACTGCTCTGTGTTTTACGCATTTCTGCCTAATGTTGTTCAACATTGTACCTGCGTGACCAGTATTGGCCACTTGGCAGGACCAGATACCCTGAGCCTGGGCTCTGGGGCCACCTTGTAGTGTTCAGCCACGCAGACCAATTCATTTTACCCCCTTCCAATTCTATGCAGCTGAATAACTCACCTACATATACATAATCTTACATAGTTGGAAGCTTTCTCTTGTCAAATGTTGTCTGTCTGCCTCCTTAGTACATAGAAAGCGTCACATTTTGATACTGCAGGTGGAACATCCACATGCTGTCGACACTTTGCTCTCCCTCACTAGTTAATACAACCTTTCGTGAAGTGACAGAGAACTTGCACTCTGGTGAGCATTATCCCGTATGGATCCACCTGCCAGATATACGTCAGCACCTGCCACCAAACTACGCACACGATGTTAAACAAAGCCAACGTGGTGCTTTACAGCAACCTGGGTGTATTCCAACATCAGTACAGCATCCTCAGTACATGGAAATCATCACATTTTGGTACTGCAGGTGGATCACCCACAGGCAGTGACCTGTCGCTATTCTCTCCAACAGTAGTTAATACTATTCTTTGAGAAGTGTCGGAGGACTTGCAAGCTGGTGAGCATTTTCCCGTATGGACCCACCTGCCAGTATGGACCCACCTGCCAGATGTACTTCAGTATTGCTGCCAAACAACATATATGGAACACAGAAAGATGAGCAACACCCATTACATCCATTCTTGTGTCCAAATCCAAAAAGAGAGAGAGAGAGAAGAGAGAGAGAAATTAGTCTTATGTTTCACTTGTGTTTCCACTTTGTGTGCCATTTCTTCAATGTGACTGCAAATTGTTCTCTATGAAAGAATAGGGGCGGGCAAACATGCTGTTGCAGATGCGAGTGCCGACATCACTTGCCTGCGAGTACTGTCAGCTAGCAGTTCCCTCTACACCTCTCTGCTAACATTGGTTGTTTGTTACTGACGCACGCTGCAGGATGGTCCTGTTTACTTCATGTCATTAGCATTGTCGGTGTCAAGGCATCTTTGGCTTTCTTGGTAGCCACAAATTAGTGAGAGGAAAATGGTTGAGGAGGAATTAAGATCCACAGAATGAAGATTGATCAAATCCTTACATTTCAAACAACAATGGGAAGAAGATTAATTTTTTGTTGAAACTCAACTCAACTCAGCTCTCAGTGTCTGTTTCGTAATGCTAGTTTATTGGTATGGAAGAAGTAGAATGTGAAGTGCCATTTTCAACTTCTTCATGAGCAATTCATGATCATTTTGGATACTGAGGAGTGGAAGGCCATATTTCTCAAGCTAAAACATGAAAGAGAGAAAGAAGTAAGTTCATATTCATATATGTCATTTTTTCAAAATGTTTCTATTATGTATAAAACATTATATGGTTTTGCCCTTGATTTTACCTCTCCCTTGTACCATATTTACGGGAAGAGGAGGTCATATTTGCCAATAATGTTTCCCAAACAAGAAAATTTGTCATCCGCCATAGTTGTACCATGCATTGGCACTGAATCAAGGAGTTCCTTCATCAAGTTGAACACAGTGTCAACACTTCTCGCAAATACAGCATCCACAGTAATGGTACACTCTGAGTAAGCTATCACATAGCTGTCTTAAAATAGCCAAATCGGTATGTCACTTGAGTGATAAAGAATTTGCTAAAGTGTGCTTTGTTGGTGCTGCAGCGATCTTGTGTCCAGTGACTCTTATGGTTTTTGAAACAGTTCCTCTTTCGTAGAGAAAAATTTTGCAGTCACATGAAAGAAAATGGCAAGCAAAGTGGAAACACAAGTGAAAGATAAGACTGAAGATTTTTTTCCTCTCTTTTTGATTTTGGACACAATATAACAGATATTGCTCAGTTTGTTGTAAAACTACAGCTAATGACAAATTTTCTTGTTCGGGAAACATAATTGAAAAATATTACCTTTTTTGGGGAAAGCTTTCATTGATTTTAATAGGTGGAGCTCCTGTGATGATTGGTCAATAGTCAGGTTGTAGTTGCTTAGATGAGGAACAAGGTGAAAGAAGGTGGTACCCAGCAGGATATACTTGCAATACACTGCATCCTACATCACATTAATCTGCTGGAAAAATGTGCCAAAATAAGGGCCATTATGGACATTGTTGTGAAAACAGTTAATGAACTGATTTCGCACTCTCTGGGACATCGGCAGTTTAAATCCTTCCTGGCAGGCTGGGTTGTGATTATAGTGGCATGCCTTATTTTTGTGAAGCATGCTGGTTGTGTCAAGGTGTTTTGTTTTAGAAAATTTTTCTCAACTTGTTTAGACACGTAAAGCTTTATGAGACTAGATGGCTCATAAAGCATGCACACTAGCATAAATTCATTTGCTTTTCTTGATGACAGAGTTGTTATAAGCTAATCGTTATTACTTAGTTAAGATGCAACAGAATCTCACAAGGAAACCAACTGTTTCAAAAAAAGTAGAAAGTAAGAGGAACGTTCTGTTGCTAGGTAGCAGCCATGGAAGGAATGTGGGCCAGATTTTGCAGGAAAAATTAGGTGACAGGTACCAGGTCACAAACTTTTTCAAGCCAAGTGCATGTCTTAGCCAGGTGGTAGAGAATATAGGTTCCTTGTGCAAGGGTTTCTCAAAGCAGGATCATGTGATGATAGTGGGTGGAGTGGGAAACAGTATTGATAGGGATCAGGCTACAGTATTGAGTGTCACCTGGTGAAAATATCCCTTGCAACGACCCATACAAATGTTGGGCTGGTGCTTGCTTTCGTGCGGCATGATCAGCCCCAGTTGAACCACTCTGTCAGGAGGGTAAATATGGAGTTGGATCAGTTGCGTAGGGCGGCCACTCTGACAAACATTGGATTGGTTCCTTTCGAGGCTACTGATAGTGGTGATTTCATAAGGCATGGCTTACACCTCAATAGGAAAGGGAAGGGTAAATTGGCAGGGTTGTTAGCGAAATCCATAACGGGGGACACTATTACTCATGGATGTACCTCTTTTTTAGACTAATATCACTGTCTAATGAGAAGTTCAGGCAGGTAGGTGCTAAGAGGTCCAAAACTCACAAGATTCTCACAACAGTAAAGTAAATAATAATATTACCATATTTAACCAAAATATTGGTGGATTAAAGAAAAAAGTAGACTCTCACAAAAGTAAAGTAAAAAATAATGTTACCATTTTTCACCAAAATATTCCAGGATTGAAGAATAAAGTAGATGAGCTGGTTTGTTTAGATGACATTGAATCTGATAATGTAATAAATATACTACGCCTGTCTGAGCATCACATTGTGTCTGATATGGAAACGGTAAATATCAGTGGTTATAAACTAGCTGCATCTATGAGTAGAGAGAATAAGGTGAGAGGAGGAGTTGCCATATATGTCAAAAGTTACCACTGTGTAAAAAAGCATAGATACAAAAAAGTTTTGTCTAGAGCAACATATAGAACCATGTGCCTGTCAACTTAAACTGAAGGAGGGCTCTTTTATAAGTGTAACAGTATATATGTCCCCTTCAGGAAACTTTCATTTATTCCTGGAAAACTTGGATGCCTTGTTGTGCCCTCTGTCAGATAGGGGAAAGCAAATTATTATTTGTGGGGACTTCAATGTTGATTCACTGAAAGAGTGTAATAGGCAGAATGACCTGGAAGTCTTGCTCGGTTCTTTCAATTTGACATCTGTCATTAATTTTCCTACTCGGATAGTAAAGGACAGCAGCACATTGATAGATAACACTTTTATAGACCAAGATAAGTTTAAAAACATAAATTCTTGTCCTGTTGAGAATGGCTTTTCCGATCATGGTGTTCAGCTTATTACAGTATATGATATAGCTCCATTCAGTAATTCAAAACCACCCTCCAAAGTTGTGCATTCAATTAATGACTCAACAATTAGAAATTTCAGGGAAAATCTTCAGCTGCTAGACTGGGGTGAGGTGTACAAGAAACCCGATGCTAATTTAAAATATAACTTATTTCATGATACACTTGTAAGAGAATTTGAAAACTGTTTCCCCAAGAAAGTAGTTAAATCTAATTATAAGAAACCATGCAAAAAACCTTGGCTTACTAAAGGAATAAAAATATCTTGTAACCACAAAGGGGAACTATATCTAACAACAAGAAAGAGTAATGACCCAGAAACAGTCAAATAGGATAAAAACTACTGTGCTACATTAAGAAAGGCATTAAAAAGTCCAGAAGCATGTACATCATGTCTGAGATTAACACCTCTGATAACAAAATCAAAACAATTTGGAATATTATTACAAGGGAGACAGGGCAACCAAGAGTACAGGATGACGGCATTACCATCAAAGTGAATGGAAACTTGACAAACAACAAGCCAGAAGTCAAAAACATTTTGAATAATCATTTTTTAAATGTTGTAGAGAAAATAGGGTCTAAATGTTCATTAGAAAAAGAAGGCAGTTAATGGAATAGGCCTTACCCACACAATTTGACATAATTGAAATTCCACCCACCTCTCCTTCTGAAATTGGGAAGATGATAAACTGTCTCAAGAATGAAAGCTCACATGGAATTGATGGCATTTCCAGCAGGATAATAAAAGCTTGTTCCCAAGAGATAAGTGGGATTCTTAGCCACATATGTAATAGCTCTCTGAAGCAGGGTATTTTCCCAGATAGACTGAAGTATGCCATTGTTAAACCACTGCATAAAAAAGGGGATATGTCTGATGTCAACAACTACTGCCCAATCTCTCTTCTGACTGCCTTATCCAAAATTCTTGAAACAGTAATGTATTGTACAGTAGCTTCTCATCTTTGTAAAAATAAAGTTTTAACAAAATGTCAGTTTGGTTTCCAGAAAGGTTTTTCAACAGAAAATGCTATATATACTTTCACTAATGAAATATTAAATGCTCTGAGTAATTGGAAGTCACCCGTTGGGATTTTTTGTGATCTCTCAAAGGCTTTCAATTGTGTAAATCATGGAATACTTCTAGATAAGCTCAAGTACTGTGGTATGAATGGGACAGTGCTCAAATGGTTTAAATCATACCTAAATGGAAGAGTGCAGAAAGTTGAAATAAGCAGTTCACATAATATGCAAAAAAAAACTGGTGATTTCTCAAACTGGGGAACAATCAAGAATGGGGTGCCGCAAGGTTCGGTCTTGGGTCCTCTGCTGTTCTTAATATATATTAATGACTTACCATTCTATATTCACGAAGATGCAAAGCTGGTACTTTTTGCCAATGATACAAGTATAACTATCACACCCAACAGACAAGAATTAACTGATGAAATTGTAAACGATGTTTTTCAGAAAATCATTAAGTGGTTCTCTGCAAATGGGCTCTCATTAAACTGTGACAAAACACAGTATATACAGTTCCACACAGTAAATGGAATGACACCATTAATAAATATAGACTTCGATCAGAAATCGGTAGCTAAGCTAGAATATTCAAAATTTCTAGGTGTCTACATTGATGAGGGGCTGAACTGGAAAAAAACACACTGAAGATATGCTGAAATGTTTGAGTTCAGCTACTTATGCTATTAGGGTCATTGCAAATTTTGGTGATATAAATCTCAGTAAATTAGCTTACCACGCCTGTTTTCATTCTGTGCTTTCGTATGGCATCATATTCTGGGGTAATTCATCATTGAGTAAAAGTGTGTTCATTGCACAAAAGTGTGCAATCAGAATAATTGCTGGAGCTCATCCAAGGTCATCCTGCAGACTCTTATTTAAAGAGCTAGGGATCTTCACTGTAGCCTCACAAATTAAATATATATTCACTTATGAAATTTATTATTAACAATCCGAAGGAATTCAAAAGTAATAGCAGTGTACATGGCTACACCACTAGGAGAAAGGATGATCTTCACTACTCAAGGTTAAATCTAACTTTGGCTCAGAAGGGGGTAAAGTATGCTGCCACAAAAGTCTTTGGTCACATACCTAATAGCATCAAAAGTCTGACAGATAGTCATATAGCATTTAAAAGGAAATTAAAAGAATTTCTGAAGGGCAACTCCTACTCATTAGATTAATTTTTGGATATAGTAAGTGGGTAATTTCCCCACCCCCCACCCAAAAAAAATTAAGTGTCATGTAATATTTTGTGTAGTGTAATATATTGTATAGACACCTTTTATTAACTTGACATGTTCCACATCATTACGAAGTGTCATATTCATGATCTATGGAACAATTACTAATCTAATCTCTAATCTAATCTAATCTGTTCATTCAGTGGCTCTTTTGTGCAACACGAGATTGGTCTCTGAGGGGTAAACTTCTGAAAATACTATGAACATGTTATATTGTGTCATAAGTATTTATTGCATTGTCATACTACAATAATTATTATGATAAGCAATGAATACTAATGTGACTATAAACTCTAGCATCAGGTGTCGATCATGTATTATTGGCAGTCTTCAATTCTGTTCACTGGTAAGAGAACTCGAGCTGTGTGTGCGTAGTGCTCTCATGGCGATACCAATATTAATGCCTATGCCCACAGTGCCCAGTCCTGTAGCAGAACATGTAGCTACTGTCACCCGCACGCCAGGACAGGCGGGCAACCCTGCGGAAGTTCAGTCATAATCCATCCAGACTTCACTATGCTCTACGGTCTCCAGCTGTATGATTCCGTGTTTTCGAATGAGATCTACCTGCCGTCCATTAGATCATCTTCTCCTTATTTATGTATCTCGAGAAGGACTTGCTTGGTCCATCAACTATCCTGTCACTATGCTACTGGTCCTGCCCACCCCCATTTCCAGTACAGTTAACTTCCAGTGCAGTATGTTTCTCTTCATTTTTCCTGCCTCTCCTGCTAATTCCTAACATGTATCTCTCCATTCCTCATTGTGAAACGCTTGTTTTCAAATGCTTTTGTCTCTAAAATTTCATGTCTTACAACAGAATTTTGTAATGGGTTACCCTCGACTGAGGACACCCTGTCCTAGATATTAGGCAACATAGGCACTGGGGCCGTGAGGAGTAGGAATATGTAAACAGTAAGTAAGTGATTTCCACCTGTTTATTCCCAACTATAGGTTACAGTAATATGCTCACTGCACCAACTGCCATCATTGTGCCTATAATTTTATATAACATTGTCAGAGAACAGCAATCGTATTGTGATAAAATTATTTAAAAGCAGTCTTGATCATAGCTAATGTTAACTTCTGACTGATTTCGGCCTTTTAATTATGAGCCATCATCAGAATTTGCACTGTAATAACAAAAGTAATAGTTCTGTATTATATAGAGAAGCCAGTGTTGTAAAAGTACACGCTAAAACAATTTATCATTACCCATCTGGATGATAGTGAAGGCGCCTGACCTGCTGTGGATGCCTCAGTTACTGTAACTGATGCTGAAGGCTAAGCAGCCACGAATTATATAGAGTAGAGAGAGGGCGCTCCAGAGCTTAAGGCATCACCATCAGACAACTGGGAACAACGTACATATCGTTCTGAGTCTTCATTCTTAAATATTTATCTTTTAAATTTAAATAATCAAGAAATGAATTTATATTCATTGATGGTTCATAATCTATATTACAGCCAACCTCATAAAATGCGTGACAATCTAGTGTAATTCATTAACTGAGGTACAGAGCATCATCTAGATGAAATAATTAGCATTATAAGATCATTAGTTCTATAGCTACTGCTATTCATACATAATGAAACCAAGGGTATGGAATATTAATATGAAAATTATACATATTGATTTATTTGTATTAGTAGTCAGTTATCTGAAGTCTTAAAAAGCACTAGAAATAAATTCATTGTTGTATATGTGTGCCATCTCTTAGCACCTGTAATAACTTATTAGGATGCCCTTTCCATGGGGACTTCCAGGTCGATGTGTCTCTCAGTTGTCAAAGAAGTACTTGGCACTTGTATAACACTGGAGGTAGATATGACTAGCCAAAAACAAAAGGGGCATTGTTTTCAGAAGTGGCACCAGTTTAGTCACGTTATGTTATTGTAGATAATCTGCTATACATCACAGTTCACAAGAGAAAACAATTATGGTACAAATAATTTAGAAACATTTGGAGCTTAGAATAAAGATACATCTTAAGAAGAGCAGTAAAAATGTGGAAATTATGTACACATGCCATTTTTGAAATCGTCGAAGTTGAGGTATTATAAATTAATATTTCTGCTTCTGTCACACATTGTATATCAGAAGAGAGTCACAACTATTACAATAATGAGTTACATTTGTAAGATTTCTCATCTCGCAGTGTGGCCTCAGATGTCAGAGACTGTAGTTGGCGTGAGTTGCATTTGTGTGTGTGTGTGTGTGTGTGTGAGATCCATTTTTGACAAAGGCTTTGTTGGCCAAAAGCTTATATAGTGACAGTCTTTTTCTTGTGCCTATCTGCAACTCAGAATCTCCGCTATATGGTGAGTATCAACTTTTCTTTTCATAATGTAGTCCAGGCTGGATTTTCGACTGTTTATTTTAATGGAAAATACATGAAACTTGTTATGCTGATGACATTGTATTGTCTGGACATAGGTCTAAGAATCAAAACCAAACTAATGTATAATTATACTAAAGATATTAAATTAACAACGAAGTCATAGAGCCAGCTGGTGAGGTTTTGTTTTTGGAACTGTTGAATAGTTCCTGTTTCTCCAACTGCTCAGCCAATTAAAAAAAAAAATCCATTTTTCATCCTGCTGACTCAGCATCAGTGCACATTGTCTCCCTGGAGCTTTTTCCAGAGCTTATCAATTTGTAAATCAACTCAGAGGTTTTGAACTGATGTTTTGAACAGGAGGGCTAGTTCCACAACATCAATGTTGCTGCTCCTTTGAGTACGAACTTACAAATGATCCCACAGGTTATAGTTACCACGGCCTAGTTGAATTTTTGTTTTTCTGTTAGCAGACAAGAAATCAAATCCAAGTACACCATTTTAGTGTGTTTCCGTACTTGAAACTGTTTGTACTCTGACTGTCTATTTGTCTTGGCCTAAACACATTTCTATGTCAGCTTCTACATTGGTATGTAGCTTTCCATTGTTTAACCCTTTCATCTGTGCAATATCACATTAGTGAGGTCTCTGCTCCTGTGTCAATAAGTAGGCTGATTTTTCTTCCACGATTTTTTAGTGGCTGATTTTTCTTCCACAATCTTTATGATTTAATTTTTGCTGAAACTAAAAGGATCTAATACTGTCTCTGGCAGGGGTTGTGTGGTGTGGTGGCCTGTATGTCCCTGTACTCATTTAACTATCTGCTAAATTTTCTGTTGCTAACATTATTTTTCTGTTCTTGTGGGCAGTCACTCAGTATGTTATTCTGTATCCTGCAACTGTAGTGGGTTGGTTTTTCATTACAGTTCTTACTTTTGTGATCAAGCTTCTTACATCTGTAACATTTTACAGTTGTGTTGAATACATTATGCTCTTGTTGTCACGCGGTGGCCGAGCGGTTCTAGGCGCTTCAGTCCGGAGCCGCGCGACTGCTACGGTTGCAGGTTCGAATCCTGCCTCGGGCATGGATGTGTGTGATGTCCTTAGGTTAGTTAGGTTTAAGTAGTTCTAAGTTCTAGGGGACTGATGACCTCAGATGTTAAGTCCCATAGTGCTGAGAGCCATTTGAACCATTTTCTTGTTTTCAAATTTCATTCGGCAGTCTTCATGGTTCCACAAAGCCAACAGCTGTCTCTGCTGCTTCCTGACAAATTTTAAATCTTGCCAATCTGATTGCCTCGCTCCTTACAACCTATGGATGAATGTGTCCACATCTCTGATCCCATTCAAAAAGATGAATTTGATTCCAAATATTGTCTTCTACCAGCTGGTATGTTTGAGTGTTAATGTTTTGAATTCTGTTGGCTTATTGCTTAATAGATTCATCCTGCTGTATACACAGACTATAAAGATGCTTTCTGTAGAATATAATTGCATTCTTGTGTTTAAATCTCTGAACAACTATCTTTTGAACTCATTATCATGGTCTGATTTCACACAAGAGAGCTCAGCTATATCTTGTGCTTTTTTTTTTTTTAACTTATCAGAATTAACGTGGCAGCCCCTTTGAGTTTCCAAAACAAGGCTTTCACAAGGCTGGAACTGATGGCAGTAACAAGAAATTCTTTATTAGGCCAACAGTGCACAAGTTATCTTTGGTTGAGTCAGTCAGCAGGCAACACTTAATTTTGTCTGTTTTCAACTACTGAATCTGTCTTTGTAAATTCTTTATAACAATTTGGAGATTGATCATGTTACTCTGACTGGATTCTGTCATTTTGACTGATGTATGATAACAAATCACTCAAGCACAGGAACTAGATTTTGACTGACCAGCCTGAATGCCAGCATTGGACGTCTCTACAGTGTCAGATGGTGTCCAGCCTGTTGTTGCTGTGGAGACTTTGTTGTTAATTGTTAATATTTTTATTATAATTATACATTAGTTTATTTTAGATTCTTAGACCTATGTCCAGACTAGCTCTGTTAATAGGCAGTACAGTGTCATCAGCATAACTAGTTTCTGGTGTTTTCCATTAAAAGAAAGACTGTCAAAATATAAGCTCTTGGCCAACAAGGCCTTGGCGAAAATAGATCACACACACACACACACACACACACACACACACACACACACACACACACACACACACAAAAACTGCAGCCTCTGGCAGCTGAGGCCACACTGCAAGCAACAGCAGCAGTGCATGAAGGGAGTGACAACTGGGTGAGGGTAAGGCAGAGGGTGGGGCAGGGAGGGGGAGGGATAGTGATAGCAGGGTAGGGATGGCGGGCAGTCAAGTGCTGCTTCGGAGTGCACAAGGACAAGGTGCATAGGGCCAGCTAGGTGCAGACGGGAGGTGGTTAGGCAGTGGGCAAGGGAGAGGTTGGGGGGGGGGGGGTTGCAGAAAAGGAGAGAAGTAGAAAGACTTAATGTGTTGGTGGAATAAGGGCTGTGTAGTGCTGGAATGGGAACAGGGAAGGGGATGGATGGATGAGAAAAATGACTAACGAAGGTTGAGGCCAGGATGGTTACAGGGCCATAGCATGTATTGCAGGTTGGGTTCCCATCTGCATAGTTCAGAAAAGTTGGTGTTGATGAGAAGGATCTGCATGGCACAGGCTGTGAAGCAGTCATTGAAATGTAGGATGTTGGGTTGGGCAGCATGCTGAGCAACTTGGTGGTCCACTTCTGTCTTGGCCACAGTTTGGCGGTGGCCATTCATGCAGACAGCCAGCTTGTTGGTTGTCATGCCCACATAGAATGCAACACAGTTGTTGCAGCTTAACTTGTAGATTACATGATTGGTTTCACAGGTAGCCCTGGCTTCGATGGGATGGGTGATGTTTGTGACCGGACTGGAGTAGGTGGTGGTGGGAGTATGTATGGGACAGCTCTTGCATGTAGGTCTGTTGCAGGGATATGAGCCATGAGGTAAGGGGTTGGGAGGAAGGGTTGTGAAGAGATGGACGAGTATATCATGTAGTTTTGGTGGACAGCAGAATACCACTGTGGGAGGGGTGGGAAGGATAGTGGGCAGGATATTTCTCATTTCAGGGCATGATGAGGGGTCGTCGATACCCTGGCAGTGAATGTAATTCAGTTGCTCCAGTCCTATGTGGTACTGAGTTACAAGGGGAAAGCTCCTGCCAGACTGTGAGACTTTGAGAGGTTGTGTCAAACTGGAAAGATAAGGCACGTGAGATCTGTTTCTGTACAAGGTTGGGAGGATAATTACGTTCTGTGAAGGCCTCAGTGAGACCCTTGGTATATTTTGAGAGGGACTGCTTGTCACTGCAGATGCGACAGCTACGGGTAGCTAGGCTGTATTGAAGGGACTTCTTGGTATGGAATGGGTGGCAGCTGTTGAAGTGGGGAGGTATTGTATGTGGTTAGTAGGTTTGATATGTACATAAGTACTGATGTTGCTATCACTGATGTGGAGGTCAACATCTAGGAAGGTGATTTGTTGGGTTGAGTAGGGCCAGGTGAAGAAAATGGGGAAGAAGCTTTTGAGGTTCTGGAGGAAAGTAGATAGAGTGTCCTCACCCTCGATCCAGATTGCAAAGATGCCATCAGTGAATCTGAACTGGGTGAGGGGTTTAGGATTATGAGTGCTTAGGAAGGATTCCTCTAAATGGCCCATGAATAGGTTGGCATAGGATGGTGCCATGTGGGTGCTCATAGCTGTACCCCAGATTTGTTTGTAGGTAATGCTTTTAAAGGAGAAGTAATTGTGGGTGAGGATATAGTTGGTCGTGGTGACTAGGAAGGAGGTTGTTAATTTGGAATTCATCGGACCTTGGGAAAGGTAGTGTTCAACAGTGGAAAGGCCATGGGCATTAGGGATGTTAGCGTAAAGGAAGGTGGCATCAGCAGTGACAAGCAGGGCACCATGTGGTAAAGCGACAGGAAGAGTTGGTTGAGGGAATGATTGGTATCTTTTTTATAAGAGCATAGGTTTCGGGTAATAGGCTGAAGGTGTTGGTCTACGAGAGCAGAGATTCTCTCAGTGGGGGCACAATGGTGTGTCCTGGGTTGTTGGGTTTTCGGACTTTAGGAAACATGTAAAAGGTAGGAGTGCGGGAAGTGGTCAGGGTGAGCAAAGAGATAGACTCGAGGGAGAGGTTCTGAGATGGGCCTAAGGATTTGATGAGAGACTGGAGATCCTGCTGGATTTCTGGAATGGGGTCACTGTGGCAAGGTTTGTAGGTAGATGTATCTTACAGCTGGCGGAATCCTTCTGCCAGGTAATCCTTGCCGTGCAAAACAACGGTGGTAGAGCCTTTGTCTGCAGGTAAGATCATAAGGTCAGGATCAGTTTTTAGATAGTGGACGGTGGTTCTTTCGGTGAATGTAAGTTTGGTTTGTGTGTTGAGGGATTTGGGGAATGACGGTTTGTAGTGTGGAATCTCATGTATTTTTAAATCTGAATTTACTATTCTGATAAGTTAATTGCAGTATATATTCTTTACTTATTAAAATCGGTTGGATGCCTGCTTTGTTTTCAAGACCTGTTTGAATAAATTGTGTTAAAATTGATTTACAAAGCTTTCTTTAAATCTGTGAATCCCAAGCAAAGTGATAATTCTTATGAATTGCCCCAAAAATACAGAGATATAAAATAGCTGGTCAGTACTTACCTTCAAGAGGCAAAATTACAATTCAGCTTATAGATACATTTAAAGAGAGAGAAATTATTACCTAGCTTTGGAACTATTAGTTAATTAAACATGCCCTTCCCTACAACCTAGGCCCCTGGAGTAAACATATCTGCTCCAGTACCGAACTCCTCAACATTTGTGCTAGCAAATGTTGAGGATGTGACAAATAGAGGTGTCACTTGCAAAAAACTCAGAAGCACTATCATTAATCACGGAAATGTGGTTTTCTCTCTCTGATGTCCTTCCCATATCACTCATGGTCACTTTCATTGCCCTCCTAACCTCTGTAACATCCTTGTGAAATCGTATGACATTCACAGACTGTTATCCTTACCACTTGGTTCCTACCCTGTGCAATAATTTCTGGTATTAAAACCTGCCTCATGCAAATCTCCACTATCACTTAGCCCACCTCCACTGCTAGTAAATGCTACAATATCAAAGGCAGTGCAACGTTTGAAACCACACATGTTGTTTACTAACTAACCTGTGTCCACTGCATGGTATTGTACACTCATGCTCATAAATTAAGGATAATTACAGAATGTGGTGCCACACATGGCACTACACAAAACTGGCACTAATAGCATAGGCACATAGAGAACACATATGCCACAGATCTGTAAGTCCACAGTATTGGTGATAAGTTGAGAAAACCGTCCCCACACACATGTGCTGTGAAACGTCACTGTTTCCCGCTCATGTACCTCGTCATCAGTATGGGACATGCTCACCATGCACACGTACACAGGCCGCTCAGTGGGTTGGCATACTCTGGATCAGGTGGTCGAGCAGCTGCTGGGGTATAGCCTCCCATTCTTGCACCAGTGCCGGTCGGAGCTCCTGAAGTGTCATAGGGGGTTGATATGTTGACCGAGAGCATCCCATTTGTGCTCGATGGGGTTTAGATGTGGAGAACAGGCAGGCCACTCCATTCGCCTGATATCTTCTGTTTCAAGGTAATCCTCCATGATGGCAACCCGGTGGGGCCATGCATTATCATCCATCAGGAGGAACATGGGACTCACTGCACCACTGAAAAGGTGGACATACTGGTGCAAAATGACGTCCAGATACACCTGACCTGTTACAGTTCCTCTGTCAAAGACATGCAGGGATGTACGTGCACCAGTCATATAATCCCGCCCCACACCATCAAACCACGACCTCCATACTGGTCCCTTTCAAGGGCATTAAGGGATTTGTATCTGGTTCACACCAGATGAAAACCCAGCGAGAATCAATGTTCAGACTATACCTGGTCTTGTCCGTGAACATAACCTGGGACCACTGTTCCAATGACCATGTACTGTGTTTTTGACACCAGGCTTTACAGGCTCTCCTGTGACCAGGGTCCAGTGGGATGCACCTTGCAGGTCTCCGGGTGAATAAACCATGTCCACTCAGTCGTCTGTAGACTGCGTGTCTGGAGACAACTGTTCCAGTGGCTGCGGTAAGGTTCTGAGCAAGACTACCTACAGTACTCCATGGCCGTCTGCGGGCACTTATGGTGATATATCGGTCTCCTTGTGGTGTTGTATACTGTGGACGTCCCATACTGTAGCTCCTGGACACATTTCCTGTCTGCTGGAATCGTTGCCATAATGTTGAGATCACACTTTGTGGCACACAGAGGGCCCATGCTACGACCTCAACACACCTGAACTCAACTTCTGCTAACAGCCCTCTCCCCCTTCTCTCCCCACATGTCTCATTGGTAGTATTTCGTTACTTTCTCAGTTTCTGCTTCATTTCCAACCTTCAATACATCTTTTTTACTGTTTTGTGAGTGTGGTTTCAGTTGCCTGAGACTGTCCTAAGTCCTTCTGCTATCACCGCTCATTTCAATTTAGAGTTGGTTCCCTCTCAACATGAAATCTGAGTAACCTACCCTGAAGAAAGTGCTAACAGTTCCGAAAGCTAGGTAATAGTTTTTTCTCTTTTTAATTGTATCTGCTGGCAGTAGTAGAATTCTACCTCTTGTAGTAGTAGAATTCTACCTCTGTGTTTGACCAGCCTCTACTCGCCATAGTATTCTACCCCTCATAACATCATCAATATGTGTTCTTTGGGCCATTTTCAACACACAGTCACCATTGGCTCGTCTGAAAACGTCTGCACACTTACTCGCTGCACCATACTCTGACATGCACCGACACATATCTGCGTTTGTGGACTGCTGCCAGCGCCACCGTGCGGCGACTGCAGGTCAAATGCACGACATGGTCATACCCCGAGGTGATTTAAACCTAGAAACCAGCCACCAGAGCATTGTTTCACCATGTATCATGATTTTCCTTAATTTATGAGCATGAGTGTATATAGGAGTGAGAGGAAAAATTGACTGAGCTTATGAATCTTCACAAAAAAAACTGTCTGCCTTAGGGACGCTTTGATACTCAGCTTGTTCTACAGGATGATTGCAGAGGTCTGAGTGCATGCAGCAAACTTGGGATCCCCTCAGTGTTAGGAACATGCTCTCCAGCTATATTATCGCTTCCCTTCACCATCCTGAACTCAACTTCTGCTAACAACCCTCTCCCCCTTCTCTCCCCACGTGTCTCATTGGTAGTATTTCATTACTTTCTCAGTTTCTGCTTCATTTCCAACCTTCCATACATCTTTTTTACTGTTTTGTGAGTGTGGTTTCAGTTGCCTGAGACTGTAGTCGTGTGCGTGAGTTGTGTATGCGCGCGCGTGCGCACGCTTGTGTGTGTGTGTGTGTGTGTGTGTGTGTGTGTGTATGTATGTATGTTGCTGACGAAGGCCTTAATGACTGAAAGCTTTAATTGTGAGAGTCTTTTTGTTGTGTCTATCTGCGACTCAGCATCTCTGCTATATGGTGAGTAGCAGCTTTCCTTCTCATAATATTATTTTTTACTCTTTTTCTACTTTCTTCTCATTGCTTATTTGCACTATTCTTTCCAAATCTCATTTCAGTTCTTCTTAATCTCACTAAGTCCTTCTGCCATCACCGCTCATTTCAATTTAGAGTTGGTTCCCTCTCAACATGAAATCTGAGTAAACTACCCTGAAGAAAGTGCTAACAGTTCCGAAAGCTAGGTAAAAGTTTTTTCTCTTTTTAATTGAATCTGCTGGCAGTAGTAGAATTCTACCTCTTGCAGTTTTTGTCTGTCATTGTGTGTTTACAGTTTTCTGTAGTAAAATCATGCTTTGATGATATTAATTACTCCATTCTTTAGTATTTTTTATGACTGTTGTGCTATTTCACAATTTCATCATTATGTCAAGAAAGGCTCATATCAGAATCACTTACAAGAACATATTAGGCATATGCCATTTTGTACAATATATGGGTCTTGTTTTTGCAGTAATTTTCTTATCTTATGATGTTCAGGTACGTAATGAACGTAACAAGGCCAGAGAAGAATCGAAACAGTTGAGGATACGACTAGAAGCAGCAATGAAAGATGCTGGAACCTGCAGGAGGGAGCGTCAAGAACTAGAAACAGAAAATGAGCGGCTAAGACAAGAGTTAGAACAAGCACACATGTTACTACTGAAGGGCGCAGGGAAATCAGGCAGTGCATGGGCACCAAATAGTAATTTGCCAGGTATTGTAATTTTCCAGATTTTACCAATTACTTCAAACATACCTTTCTATTTCCATGAGTAAGTGATTTTATATCTGTGTCAAGTGACAATGATATTCTACTACCCTGATTTGAAATTGAGCAGTGCCAAGAATTATCTTACCATTAATAAAATTAATTATCTGTATTATCTGCATTTTTGGGGTTTGTTGTTAATATCATTGAGTATTGTCTTTATTGCTTCATGAGTGCTTCACTGTCTGTTATTGTAATGACAAACTTTCATGCTTTCATTTAAAGAGTCCATCTACCAGGCACTGTGGATTGCAGAGTAATCATGCAGTTGTTGGATGTTGTTTGCAGGAAGAAGTAGTCTGTTGATTGTAATGTAAAGAGTGTATAAATATGTAATTTGTGTCATGTGTGAAATTATTGGTAAAAGTCAAAACTTCACATCTCCATTGAGAAAACAGCAGAACTAAATTAATGTACACTGCTGCTACCATTTTTCTGGCAACTCTGTATAAGACTTTTAGGTGTTTTTTTTTTCACTTAAAATGATTATGTCGATGTAAGAACAATGTAATGAGTAAAGGCAGACACTCACTTAGATACATCTCAATATTACTGGTATTAGTAGGTATCAATACTTACATTTCAGTACCTATTTTCTCAGTGTTGACACCAAGTTTTCATTAATTTTGTAGTATTATAAAAAGTTTCAGAGGGTCAGTATTGGAAGTATCAAATGGTGTCTAGGAAAGTAATTATCTTTCACTACTAGTTTAATGAGACTTAAAAGGTTAGCAGTATGTATCATAGCATACATGAATCGCAAATGCTATTGTGAAATATATATACAATGCGAAGTCTGTGATATATAGGTACCAGTGACATTAAGTATCTATCTATTAACTTTGAAATGTCCTTTGAGGATTGATTTTGTACGTGATTTGGTTCATAAGAATATGGTGTAGTTCCAGTATTTAGCCTTGTAATTTCATTGAGTGCTTTTATATAAGGAATTTTTTTTTGTAATGAGGGCTTAAAATACTTGCAATGATGTACTGTGATAGTTGCATATATGGGGATCATAAAATTTGTCAAGGCCAGTGTTTTGTTTGCAGTTTAAATATTTGTCATTAATTCCTTATATTTATAGTTGACATTACACCCAAGTTGGTCTCTGAAAACATAGCATAACTTCCTTATTTTTGTGTTGCATTTTAAATAACTCATTTTGTATTTGAGAAAAGCTTTAAAGTACTCGAGCAACCACTACCTCACAGTACTGTCTGTATTGATATTTTGTTGTACTATCATTGTCACGTTGATACAATTTTAGGTACTGGTATTGTCAACCACAATCAAACTATGGTTAAGTGTAAAAATGATGACCCAGTCAAGCATCTGACTAAGTGATAAAATATCTTTCCTTTTATATCCCAGAAAATATTAGATATCCAGTTCTGTGGCCCCAGGAGTGTGTGTGTGTGTGTGTGTAAGAGAGGTTTTGTGCAGGTATTTGTGTACTATTGCTGGAAAAAGAGCCAGTGCTTGAAGCTAGTGTGAATGCTGTTTTTTGTTATGTGTTACTGTGCTCTAGGCATCAATCTGTTATGGCCGAGTCATTGCCTCTCCCTCTTTTACGTATTGCTCCATCTGGGAATTTCCATTATATAAAGAACATTTATTAGCTTGCAGTTTTTTTTCTCTCCAGTGATCTTGCTTTTAACATTGTGACAACTCAGTGCTTTAAATTTCATTAACCATTCCCATACTGCACTTAACACACATGACAGCATTCCCTATAACTGAAAATGCAGTGTAGGGATGGATGTGTAATAATCACTCATTATAATCATCAGCATATGAATCTGAATTTAAAAATGTATTCATGCATGAGACTACTTCCATACCAGTGTTTGACTGCTGCGCAAACTCAGCAATGAGAGACATAGCTACCCCAGGAATTGAAAAGCAATTAGCACTACTTCAAGCGAACAACACACTAGGCCTTTCCCAGATTATATTTGTCGCGAGTTCATTGCTCATGATTAATCTTATATGGCTGTAAGAGTATAGATTACTCCTACAAAAAGGATAAAATATCGAATGCACAGAATTATACCTGGATCATATTAACAAAATGATTGACGGTATTTGTTTGAAGGACAGCTACCATAGCAACAACCAATCAAGGAATGTGTTTGGTCACATCTTCTGCTCTGTTCAGCATTGTCATATCCCTCTTGTATCTCAAGTGCTAGGTATCACAGTCAATTGCAGGCAACACTTTAGACCAGTTATGTAACAATGTGTTTTTTTCCTTGTTTATGTTGCTTATCTGTATATCATGTTTATTTTATGAGATGTTTATTTTATGAGACAGAATGTAGGAAATTAGTTGTGAAGTTTTCAGGAAATTGGTAAGTCTAAGCCAACTAAACTCATAGATGGGGAGGAATGTGAAGTAAACAACTGAAGTGCACAGCTATTGCTGCCATTATGTACATCAGCCAATCCGAACTGCCAACATTGCCCCTTCCATGCTTGGTTGTCAATCAGTTTGTAGTTTGAAGTATACAGACCATACCAGTGATGCCCATTTGTTGCAAAATCCTAGAGCATATTCTTAGCGCAAACATTATAATGTTCCTGTAGGAAAATTATCTCATCTCAAAGAACTAGTACGGATTCAAGAGCAACCACTCATGTAAAATTCAACTTGTTTTATTCATACACATCTTGCAAGCAACAAAGAGAGGTGGACTTGTAGGTTCTGTCCTGCTAGATTCCAGAGGCATTTGACTTGTATCCCGTTATCATCCAGTGACCATTTTAATCATACAGAGTATAACTGCCTATATGAGATTAGCTTGGGGAATCTTTGACTAATAGAACACAGTGCTGTACATCAGATGGTACAATAGTAATGTCTGTTGTATACTAAGGAAGAGTAATGGGACCTCCAGTGTTTTCAGTAAACATAAACAATGTGTCAGACAAGATCAGCAGTACTACGAAATTGTTCACTGATGATGCAGATGTGCACAGGAAATTATTGCCATTGGACGATCTTGAGGAAATGCAAAAAGACTTAGACACAAATTTCCGCTTTGTGCAATGAATGATAGTTCCCTTCGACTGTGGACAAGTGTAGGATAATTCCTGTGACAAAGAGAAAGAACTTTATAGTATATGGTTATGAGATTTGTGAGACAGATTGAGCCTGCCACATCATCTAAGAATTTATAGGTAATACTAAGAAGTGATATAAAATGGGATGGTCATGTTAAATCATTATTAGGGAAGGCAGATGGAATGAATTTGTTGGAAGGTTTCTGAGATTGTGTTGTGTGTATAAAGGAAATCACACACAAGGTGCTAGTGCATCCACTTCTAGAAAATTTATCAAGTGTTTGGAGTCCTTATCATGACAGTTGGCATTAAATTAATTCAGGGGTGCACTGCTAGGATCTTAACAGGTCGGGATATCCCATGCAGAAATGTAAGAGGAATGCTCAGGGAACTTAAATGGGGACCATTGGAAGAAAGATGACATAGTTCTCATGAAATCCTGTCGGGTTAACTTGGAAAACATGTATTTGAAGAAGTGTGTAATTATTATACTGCCAGCACTGTATACCTCATGAAGGGTTCGTGAGAAAGAGAATAGAGAGATTAGGATGCCTACAGAGGCATTTAGTCATCTGTTTTTCCTTTGCTCAATACCAAATGGATTAGGAATGAAAGTAAATAATATTGGTATGGTGTACCTCCACCATTCAGTGTGTGGTGGTTTGCGGAATATGCATCCAGATATAGCTCAACATGGTTGACATTAGTGGCCATTTTTCAACTCATCCCTGCAATTCTCCGGCCATAGCTTCTGCTATTGCTTGTTGTATTCCTATGTCTACCCTTGTTCCCATTTCCTGCCCTTTCACATGTTCCCTCTTCCGAATACTTCACACTTCTCTTTGTTCTGATGCTAGTCCTCTTCCAGTATATTTTCTAAGAGATCTCATTCTACCATCATCCCCTTTCCCTTCCTACCAATTCAAAAATGCCCTCACCTTTAATCTTGTGAGCAGAGGGACTAAGAGAAAAAGTTTGTTGCCTTTACTCATTCTGTTGTTCGTATTCTGCTTCAGATGCTGCACTGTCAGATTTATTTAAGTATATCTTGTTTCAGATTATGGTTTTCCCAGTTGTTAATTTGTGCCTAGCATTAAACCTTTGTTTTGTATTTCTGTATTTCTCAAAATCAGCCGAAGACCATGAAGCAGAGGAGTATGTTCTTCCTCGGCACACTACAGAACTGTGCCATGCAGGAGTGGTGGGGCGTGAAAATGCAGTTGATGGAGATGCTCAAGAGCCAGCAGCTGTATCAACAGGTTTGTCAGCATCTGATGCAGCCTTGGGTGATATGGACCCCACAGCAGCCCTAGGACCACGTGACCCTGCAGCAGATGGTGGAGAAGATCTGGATCGTGATCATGACTGCATGTTGCAGAAGATGTCTATGCTACAGCTTAGATTAGATGAGGCTTCAAAGACTATACAGATTGAGAGAGAGTAAGTAACTAAAAATACTATGAACTTTGTACATTTGAGATTTTTTTTTCAATTAGCCATAATATCAGAAGTATTGATAACACTTTAATCACTCACATTCTTCAACCAAACGTATTTTCCTGAAAACTGTGTCATAGTCATTTCATTCAGAAAAATAAATACAATATCTGTATTGTTTCATATGTTTCAGCAATGCCAAAATGCGAACATTATATCCTAAGTATAGTTTGACTTTATTCAGTAAAGTTCTTTAATGAACACATAGTAAGTGACACTTGCTTTGTTCTGTGATCACAAGTTATAGTTCTCCAAAGAAACTAACAGTATAAAGATGTTGCAAGACAAACCAGTTGTTATCCATACAACAGCAATGGATTTGATGCAACAGAGGGGCACACAAGAAGAATACAGAAGATCTGTAATTTAGAAATCAATGTTAGATACATTAGAATACCGAAGATCTGTAATTTAGAAATTGATGTTAGATACATAAAGACAAGGAAACGAACCAATAGAGAGAGTAAAAAGCCACTCAGGAATATGAATCTGAAGTGAGACAGAACCTAGTGAAAAAAGAGGGACTTTGCTTTATAGCCCTCATTTGAGAAGCAACACGAGATGGTAAAATAGCAATGAGCATATAGTAGATAACATACAGATCATATGATCTGTTATACAGGAGACACGTCAAGTTTAGCAAAAATACAATGTGTAATGATTTACAGAAATTCTTTTTACACTATTTCAAGAATAATGCCAATAAATACAACACTACAATATTTACTATAAATTAACAGTTTACCAATTTCTATTGTTGTACACAGATAACACTGCAATATTAGCTATAGATTTTTATTGTTCAAAGTGTCAGACTGTCTTCCATGAATTCTTCAATGGTGTAGTAACATTTCTCTATTACAATATTTTGGAGTAAACTTTTCAGTGAACCAAGGTCCATTGTTAATATGTTTCTTGCTTTTAATTTGTTGTATATTTTTAGCCCCATGTACTGTGGTGTCTGAGCATAAAGCTATAAATGATGTGAAGGAAATTTGAAGTTTTCCTTGTGACAAGTACCATAGCTATGCTTAAAATGGAGCTTTTCAAGATTATATTGATTATTATATACAAAAACAAAAATTTCAAAAATTTACAATGAAGTAATTGTTAGTTTTTTTCATTTCTAGAACAATGGGTGACTTGACTCATTTTTGTGGGCAGCACACGTGTTTCTAATGATTTTCTTCTGAAGAATTAGTAGCCTTGTACTGCTTCTAGAGTTTCCCCAGAAAATTATCCAATACCAAATAACAGATTCAAAGTAACTGTGGTAGACTGTCTTTCTTGTGTCCATATGAGTGGAAGCAGATAAAATAAACATTGCAAAAGCTAGAGAATTTAATTTATTTGCCAGGAAGTCTATATGTGTCTTCCAGTTTAAACTTTTATCAAGGTGTAGGCCCAAGAATTTCACATGGTTCACTTCTGTCTTCAGTTGATTATTATGGGCTGTTTGGACAGGACATATTGGTGATGATTTAGAGACAAAATGCATTATCTGGGTCTTAGTGACATTTAGCTTTAGTCCAGGATTTCAGTTTCCCCAGAACATTTTCTATACTATCTGGAATCTTTTCTGTTGTATCATTTTCTATCAGGACTGATTTTCATCTGCGAACAAGACTGAATGAGCATCAATATTTAATGGTAAATCATTTATATACGACAAGAAAAGGTAAAGACCCAGTATTGAACCCTGCGGAACACCTTGGGAAATTGTTTTCTATTCGGAGTGGTAGTTAATTGAATTTGATGTTAAAATAACTGTTTGTCTCCTTTCTGTCAGACAAAAGTTGAACCACTGTAATGCAGCATCTTCGATTCCATAGCTCTTCATTTTGTGAAGTAATAATGAGAGGTTCACCAAGTAAAGCCTTTTGTTAGATCACAGAATATACCTGAGACTTTCTTACCCTGGTCTAGTGATGTGCTTATTTTTACTGTAAATTCTATGATGGCATTCATAGTGTTCTTTCCTCTTTGAAAACCAAACTGATTTTTAAAAATAATGTCATTTACTGCAACGAAATTTTCTAGTTGTTTTGCCACAAGTTTTTCAAATATTTTAGAAAAAACAGGAAGGAGAGAAATAGTCCAGTAGTTTCCCATCTTTTACAGTGTTGCATTTGCAGATTTCTTCCATTTGGTTCCTTGGACTCAATCCAATTACTCGAAACAGTTCTTTTAGCTTGTTATGCCTGGTCGCTGTGGCAACTCAAAATATCTTCTTCCCGCTTCCGTCTTGAAATTCCCATTTTCTTTAAGTCCTGTCCCTTAGGTCACCACGTTCTAACATTTTGACAACACAAGAAGTGGTGCAAAACTGGATTGCATTCACAATTCACACCTCACTCTCATCAGTTGACTTACGTGATGTGTGTAGCCAATCCTCTTCTCTGGATAATCAGCTACATCGATCTCCCAAAAGCTTCTTCTCCGAAGACTATTGCTGGTTATAGGAATGTATTTGACTATTTCTCTACTCTTGAAATAATTGGGTACTCGCAGAGTAGTTTCAGTTCAATTACGTTATATTTTCAACTTTCACAGGAAACAACTTTACCATTTCTCGTACAAACATTTAAACTTCTGCAAATCAACTTAGTCATCAAACATTAGACTCAATTAAACACTTTCATAATTGCATTGGCTTGACAACCAAATAATTTGTGAACATCACATGTGTCTTGCCTCGTTCAGAACTAAGACATGAATTAAGTTAAAAGTCTGTAGTCAATTGTTCATTTTTCTTTTTTACAATAATCACATTCACTAACACAGCAAAGAATAGCATATAACTACTCTGTGTCCTCTCACACAGCGTCTGTGGCGCTAGCGGCAAACACTTGTCATCGTCAGTGGACCGCCACTTACAGTCTTCTCATAACAAACTTCCAACCTGCACACAGCAACAGGTGGCATAGTAGATACACTTCCACTCTCCCACTTATATTTAAAATATCGTGTGTTCGAGACGGTAGAAGGACGAGTGGTTCTAGAATTTACGCAGAAATTCTTGAAGCACTACAACCCATGTTCAAAATACTGGTTTACAATAAGTCAGTGGGTGTGAAATAATATGGCATACCTCCTTGATTGCCATGGAAGGTATGCCATCCCATCCATCTGAATTTTTGTTTTTTAATGATAATATTGTGTCTTCCAAATCTTTCAAGTGATTTTTCTGAGTTTTTTTAAAACAAATCTTTTGTATGTCATTTCTCTGCCTGAAAATAACATTGTCCTGATGGGCTGTCAAGTCTACATCAGATTTTGCTATACTGACAAAGAAATCATTGAAGCAGTTTGACATTTGAACATCATTTTACAATAGTATCACCCTGAAACCTAATTTGTGAAATTTATTGACTTTTAACATTGACTCCCAACTCTGATTTCACAGCAGACCAGACTGCCTTTGTTTTATTTCTTTTTTTGTTTATGAATATACTATTTGCCAGCATCGCTTTTTTTGAATTTAGCCTTATAACACTTAACATAAGTCACAAAATTTGGGTTTCTATTTACTTTGAGCTTATTGTACAGCTGTTTTTTTTTGGCACTTGAAATTTTTATGCCTGGTGTAATCCAATTTCGCTTATTCCTGACTCTATTTTGATAAGTTTTTGGGGGAAATGGTTTATTGAATACACCCAAGAAACAATTTAGAAATTTATCAAAATTTTTGTTTCTTGAATCACAGTTGTCTAAAGTCCAGCTTATAACACTTAACTTATCACAAAATAACTCTAAATTTTCTTTGCTAAAATTCCTTCTTATATAAGATTCAGATTTTAGTTTCTCTGTCTTGGGGAGCTCTATAAACAAAGCCGAGTGATCAGATATCCCTAGATCTAGGCAAAACTTCCTTGTATCATCAAACTGATAATTTGTAATAATATTACCTATGCACATTGCTGAATGGAAGTTTTCTATAGTGCACATAGTAAATTTTAACTTGAAACCAGATTTTTTGATTAAATCATGAAATTTTTCAATGTCACTGCTTTCAATTAATGTATTTAAGTTGAAGTCTCCTGCAATTACAATCTTTTTCTTGCTTTCTTTTTTTAAGTTTAACTAAGAGATATTGAAATTTTTCTAAGAACAATTTAATAGCAGAACTCCCAGGAATTCTGTAAATTGATATTATCACACTATTTAAATCGCACGGGTCTACACAACACCTTTCAAAAATACATGCTTCATTTGTCTATGATCATTTTGCTGAAAGTCATTGAACCTAACCTATTCAAGTGTAGCCCATCCTTTCCCAGTCACTTACTACTTACAAATTTATTTGAGTCTACAAAAATTGCACCCAGCTTGTCCCATTGTTCTCAGATTCCAATGTTTATCTTATTTATGTATGTATCACTTACTGTCCGTCTGTGTAAAATTGCACTACGACAGTTTTTGAATTTGCAAACAAACTTTTTGCTGAGCGATCAAGTTCTGTGTTTCACTGATTATTTCTTCCTCACTGCTGTTCCGGATGGAATTTGTTACAACATGAATCAAAACACCTCCGTATTTGTACTATTAAACCATTTTCACTTTGTTTCAAATTTAGAATATTTTGAAAGTGTCTGTTGATCTGATACGCGGATTCCAGGACGAACATCAGTTTCACAGCCTAGAGTTGTAACATTTTTCAGTATGGGCTCACCAATAACAAGAAAGTGCGTTTTTTCAATCAGTTTTGCTGCGGCACTTCCACTTTTGTCCTTTTTGTAGATCACTGTTTCCCATTTATATTTGTTTACAGATAGTCCGGTGGGTGGGTTTTCTACATTGTTTTTGATCACATTTCGCACACCATGTGTAATTTGAAGGTTTTGTTTCATATTTGGCTGGTGTTTTCGAGAAGCCCTGGATTCCGTTTCGCTTATTTCCATTTGATGGATATCACACACACAGAAATGTTTTTCTCAAGTTAATCTATCATTTTCTTTCTTTGTAGTCAGTAATTCAGTTTTCAGTGCTGCAGTATCCTTGTGTAGCTTCTTTATAATTTCATTTTTTGTATCTTCTTTAATTCCCATTTCACACGCATAGGCCTGTTTTTCCAATATTAATCTATCTTTTTCTTTTTTTATAGTCACTATTTTGGTATTTACTGCCTCAGTGTCCTTTTGCAGCAACTTTATAAATTCATTTTTTGAGTCCACTTCACTTATAAGATCGGCTTTTTCAACTTGTAAACAAACGTAGCATGTCCATGGAATATCACCACTGATGAATTTTAGGTTCACTTTGATGCATTTTTCGTGCAACCAGTATTGCACTTGACACAGAAAATACCCTTCATCACTCGCTTTTCACATTCTCTACACAAAAAACTGTCTGTTTTTGATGAGAGTGAAGTATTATCACACTTTCCTATCGGTGCCATCTTGGTGGCTCAAAGACTTCTTGCTCACCCTCAAAAAGATCAGATGTTATGTAGTATACATACATAGGTGACAATATGTGACATAACTGCAGTCAAGTATTTAGAAGCACCAGTGCACAGTAATTTAAGGTAGAGCAACCACATAATCAAGTTTGTGAAGCCAATTACTAAACAGATATTCATTGAAAGAGTTGTGAAAAACTGTAATTAATCCACTTACAAGAACTTTGGTCTTTTCATATCTGGGTCAGTATTTAATAGTTAAATTAATAGGAGAAATAGGGAAAATTCAAAGGGGAACTGCATAATTTACCACAGACAGTTTTTTGTGTAGAGAATGTGAAAAGCGAGTGATGAAGGGTATTTTCTGTGTCAAGTGCAATACTGGTTGCACGAAAAATGCATCAAAGTGAACCTAAAATTCATCAGTGGTGATATTCCATGGACATGCTACGTTTGTTTACAAGTTGAAAAAGCCGATCTTATAAGTGAAGTGGACTCAAAAAATGAATTTATAAAGTTGCTCAGTAAAAGAGCATCATATAAATGGCCAACAGTCTCCAGCGAGCAACACTACAGGAGAGGTATTAATGTAAAGAGAACACATAATCCAAAACAAGTTCATATATTCTACTCTTTCTCACATATGTTGACAATGGCTGTAAGTAATTCATGCTTAGTTGATTATGCACTGACATTTATTCTTGCACGCCATTTTCAAATAGATTAGAAAGAAGGTAAAATGACAATTGTTCGTTGTTGTTGTTGTTGTTGTGGTCTTCGGTCCGAATATTTGTTTGATGTAGCTCTCCATGCTACTCCATCTTGTGCAAGCCTCTTTATTTCTGAATAACTGCTCCAACTTACATCCTTCTAAATCTGCTTACTGTTTTCAACTCTTGGTCTTCCTCTGTGATTGTTATCCCCCACACTTCCCTCGAGTATGAAATTGGCAATCCTTTGATGTCTCTGAATGTGTCCTATCAAGCGATCTATTCTTTTAGTCAAGTTTTGCTACAAGTTTCTTGTCTCCCCAATTCTATTCGATAGTTCCTAATTAGTTACATGATCTATCCATCTAATCTTCAGCATTCTTCTGTAACACCACATTTCATGTCTAAACTGTTAATCATTCACGTTTCACTTCCATACATGGCTAAACTCCACATAAATAACTCCAGAAAGGGCTTCCTGACACTTAAGTCTGTTAGCACAATGGATTGGCATACAGGACAATGACAGTTCAAACCCATGTCTGGCCATCTTGATTTAGGTTTTGTGTGATTTCCCAAATTGGTCCAGGCAAATGCTGGGATGGTTCCTTTGAAAGGACACTTCCGATTTCCTTCCTCATCCTTCCTTAATCCAATGGGACTGATGACCTTGCAGTTTGGTCCCCTCCCCCAAGCTAATTCATCAACCAACACTTAAGTTTGTATTCGGTGTTAACAAATTCAGAAGCATTTTTCTAGCCATAGCCAGTCTTAACTTTATATCATCTTTAATTTGGCTTTCATCAGTTATTTTGCTGCCCAAATAGCAAAACTCTCCTTTCTTAATGTAATTCACTCAGCATCATCTGATTTAATTCAACTACAGATTATTATCCTTATTTGGCTTTTGTTGATGTTCATCTTATATCCTCCTTTCAAGACACTGCCATTCTTTTGAACTGTTCTTCCAAGTACTTCGTGGTCTCTGACAGAATTACGATGTCATTGGCGGATCTCAAAGTTTTTATTTCTTGTCCCTGAACTTTAATTCCTACTCCAAAATTTTCTTTACTGCTTGCACAGGGTACAGTTGGAATAATGCTGGGGATAGGCCACAATCTTGTCTCACGCCCTTCTCAACCACTGCTTCCCTTTCATTATGTGCCATTTCGGTTCGCTTTGTGCTGTCTGTTGGATTGTAAGTGTAGATTTATTTTGACTTCCTTTTCTTTCTGGATCCCTGTGTTCCAAGTAAATTCCCTGGCCATTCACAAATTTTATGACATTTCTTAGTTATTTTACTTTCACTGTGATCCACTTTGCTTTCCAGGAATTTCCTGGTTATGATGGCAAACATCAACTTACCAATAGCCATTGAATCTAATGCTTCCTGAAATGTTAGGCGAAGGAAGCCAAGATAGGTCTTACATTTTGTGATGGGTGATCATACCACAAAACTGCAAATATGTAGTTATGTTGCTAGATAGATCACATATTTTCATTTTCTTGCCTTCATTTCCTTAACTAAAAGTGAAACATTATTTTGCTTTGCTGCAAATAGTTCACCGATTTCTAATGTTTTTTTTCCCCTCTCACTTCTTATAGTGGACCTCTTCCCTGAAGGAAAATCTATGGTAGTGTCAGAGGTTGTACGCTGAGCTTTCCCAGTCAACTACAGAGACAAACAACTGTATGAGTATAACTGAGAGTATCATTCAACTGACCTGTTTTTCAGTCTTCCTTTTCTGTTTGTGAAGTTGTTCTGAATATTTTCAAAAGTGGAGGATTACATCACCTAAATGTTATATAAGAACAGCGAGAAACTTAACATCAGGATTGGTGATTACGAAGTAGATGAAGTTCGGGAATGCTGCTATCTAAGTGTCAAAATAACTCATGACGGACAGAGCAAAGACAACGCTAGGACATCGTGGAATAACTTCCATGGTACTATAGGAAGTCGTAGAGGGTAGGAATGGTGGAGGAAGTCAGAGATCGGAATTCATCCAGCAAATATTTCAGGATGTAGGTTGCGAATGCCACTCTGAGATGAAGAGTTGGCACAGGAGAGGAATTCATGGTGGGTTGCATCAAACCAGTCAGAAGACTGTTGACTCAAAAACTGTAGTTTTTTCTCCAGGAACAGAGATTCAGTATTAGAACACAAAGAACATCACCCTTAAAAAAATACCTGCATGTCAGTCCAGACTTCCAGGAAGTATGGTCTCCTTCTGGCTTAGATTATATCAGTGCAAAGATATGCTTATTAAATTGTGTAGACTCGCCATATAGCAGAGGCGCTGAGAAGCAGATAGGCACAACAAAAAGACTGAGTGTGGGTACTGTTGCCCGAGACTGCAGTCGTGTGCGTAAATTGCATTTGTGTGTATGTGTGCATGAGTGTGTCGTCTATTTTTGACAAACGCCTTATGCACCAAAAGCTTTATTTGTGACAGTCTTTTTCCTTTTCATAATACTGTTACATTCTGTCCTGGATTTTCCAATGTTTGATTAAATAGTGTACACTTTTACAAGCGTATGCATCGAGTCTGTTTAATTCCCTTGGTAAATGTATTGGCATTAATGATGTTATGTGTCACTGTAAACAACAAGCCTATTTCGTAATTTTGTATATCTTCTATAAAGAGGAACAATTGCACCATAATTTTCATATTAAGGGGTGTTGCATGATAGTTTTTGTTTGGTGGAAGTCCACTAAAGAGAAAAATAGGACTTTAAAACTAAAGCAAATAAATCAATGTACCATAGTTCCATTAATTATTTAGAGAATTTTTTTCTGTTTCAGAGAAAAAGGAGCACTGCAACGAGCTTTGGACAGGTTACGAGGAGATCTGGCTGGTGAGACAAGGGTGCAAGACGGTGGTATAGCAGGACGACTTGCCCTCCTTAGAGCAGAGGTAAGTAGCATTCATATTTAATACTTAATGCAGACTTACTGTATTCCAACCGAGAACAACGTTCAATTGAAACTTCCTGGCAGATTAAAACTGTGTGCTGGACTGAGACTCAAACTCTGGACCTTTACCTTTCGCGGCCAAGTGCTCTACCATCTGAGCTACCCAAGCATGACCCATGCCCCATGAGTACGGGGCGTGAGCATTTGCCCACAAAAGGCAAAGGTCCCGAGTTCAAGTCTCAGTCCGGCACACAGCTTTAATCTGCCATGAAGTGTCATATCAGCACACACTCTGCTGCAGGGTCAGAATGTCATGCTGGAAACATCCAATTGAATGTGCTCGCTGTGCTGCAAAATATTATTATTAAATTATGTAGAAGTATTACTTGTCATTGCGACTAGTGTGTGTTGATGGTCCTGTAGTGTGTCATACAGTTGTCTCGGCTACACAGAAGTGGATTCCTACCACCACAAATTCTTATACACTGTTAGCTATTAACATTGCAACACCAGGAATCTTATTAAATAACAAAATTTTACATGTTATCGATGTACAATATAGCAGGAAGATTACCTGATTAAATTGATAGTTGACCAGGGGATACAGAGGATGAAAACTTTAGTGCACAGAGCGGCCATCTCTAGTAGCAACAGTAGTTGTTGACTGGCGAGGCGTTTAGTCGAACTGAGCATGAATGATACTTACTGGTACATTTACTTCAACTCTCTGTCAGAGTTCGTCAGTCATAGTGGTGCCAAGTGGCACCCAGTCTCTCAGCAACTCATGCTCAGATGTTTTCAGTGTGTTTGAGATCTGGAGAATGTTTTTCCCAGGGCAACAGTCTGACAACTTCTGTATCTAGGCAAGTCAGGACAGCACGGGCAGCATTAAGTATTGCATAATCTTGTCAAAAGATGACATCACAGTGACCTTGAGGTAGAGCACACCTCTTGGAACTTTGGAAATGTAAAGGCTGCTGCCTAAATTACCAACTGTGAAAATGAGAGGTGATCGTATTGTGTACCCAACAGCACCCCATACCTTTAAGCCATTTGCTGGGACTGTATGGTGATGATGAATGTAATCTTGGCAGCATTTGCTCTTTGTATACAGAACTGGAACTCAGTGAAAAGACTCTAGTGACACTCCTGCGAGTCGTTGGGCATGCTACTGTTATCAGGCCTCTCTCTGATGCTGTTCCGAGGGAAGCCACTACAATGCTCACTGTGCATACATTGTTGCACTGTCTGCCTGGCTGCTTGCCTTGCTGAAAACGAAACCATTTCCTGGCTCAGGGTATTTAATGTGGCTGTACAATTCTGCACAATTGAGTAACTAGTACATGTATTCTCTTGAGTGCTAGTCATGTGAGCTGTTGAGATCCTGTGCAACAATGAGTATGCTCCTCCTGAACCCATCAAGTTCATATCTTCATGGCAATCATGGAGTACCAGTCAATATGAGTAGCTGTATTGCAGGACAACAAATCATAGTCTCGATAGGCCACAATCTTGCTACTGTTGTATTCGATGGTGCTGGTAGATGTTTCCCCTGTAACACAGTGCATAACACAATTTTGTTAAAAACCATTGACATTTGAATATCATTATTATGAAAAGGATAGATTACTACTCACCATATAGTGGAGACATGTGGTGGGGGTAAGGAGGAGGCTGGTGCAGGGAGGGGGAGGGTTAGCAGGTTAGGGGTGGGGAATGGTAAAGTACTGCTTGTGGGAGTCTACAGGGACAAGGTGGGGAGAGGATAAGGCAGCTAGGTACAGTTGTGAGGCTAGATGGAGGGTAGGAGGGGAAGGGTGAGGGAGGAGGGTTAAGGGAGTGGAAAAGGAGAGAAGTAAAAATATTGTGGGCATGGTGGTGGAATATAAGACTGTGTAGTGCTGGAGTGGATGAAGGACAGTGAATAACAAAAGGGTACAGAGACCGAAATTACACAAACGAAATTACCCTCCCAGCCTTGTACAGAAACAGATCTCCCATGCCTTATCCCTCCAGTCACCCACCACCTCCCAAAGTCCCACTGTCCAGTCACAGAGCAGCATACCCCTTGTGACTCAGTACCATCCAGGACTTGAGCAACTGAATCACGTTCTCCGCCAGGGTTTCGGCTACCTCTAGTCGTGCCCTGAAATGAGGAATGTCCTACCCACTATTCATCCCACTCCTCCAACAGTGGTATTCTGCCGCCACCAAACCTACACAATATCCCTATCTATCCCCATTCCACCCTTGCTCCCAACCACCTTGCCTCATGACTCTTATCCCTGTAACAGACCTAGATGCAAGATCTGATTTATCCTCCTACCACCGCTTACTCCAATTTGGTCACAATAGTCACCTGTTCCATAAGATGCAGGGCTACCTGTGAAACTAGCCACATGATTTACAAGCTAAACCAGCAGACCCCATGCTGTGTTCTATGTGGGCAAGATGACCGACAAGCTGTCTGTCTTCACAAATGGCCGCCGATAAACTGTGGCCAGGAAACAGCTGGACTACCCAGTTGCTGAACTCGCTACCCACCACAGTGTTCTTCACTTCAGTGACTGCTTCACAGCCTGTGCCATCTGAATACTTTCTTGCTGACACCATCTTTTCTGAATTGCGCAGGTGGGAACTCTCCCTGCAAGATATCCTGCATTTTTGTAACCCCCGCCCCTCGCTTTCAGTCTATGTTAATCACTGGTTACTGTCCTTCGTCCCATTCTCTGTCCCCATTCCAGCACTACACAGTCTTCTAGTGCACCGACACACCCCAAGTCTTCTTACTTCTCTCCTTTTCTGCTCCCTCCGCCACCCATATTGCCCTACATCTTAACTTCCCAACCATACCTAGCTGCCCTATGCTCTCCCCATCTTGTCCCTGTATGCTCCTACAAGCAGCACTTTACTATGCCCCACCTCTAATCTGCTACCTCTCCCCCTCCCCACCCCAGCATCTTCCTTACCCCCACCACCCAGACTGCTTCTCCCTACATGCACAGCTGCTCGCTGCCTGGCCTCAGTAGCCAGAGACAGTGGTCACATGTGTCTGTGGTTTTTGTCAACTCCACAGAAGGAGGTCTTTTGACCGAAAGCTTACTTATTTAACAGTCTTTTTGTTGTGCTTGTCTGTGACTCAGCATCTCCACTGCATGATGAGTAGCAATGTATCCTTTTCATAATATTGCCATTATTCCATCCTGGGATTTCAATATTTGAATGTGTTTTCTGAATGAGACCTGCTGCATAATCTTTCCTGATATACAAAATGCTGATGGCGTTACAATGACCTGCTTCGTCCAGTTGTGCTGAAATGCTAATCATTTGCATATTCAAGCATGTATCATAATTCGTGCCAATTTGATGTTTGTTTTCTGCCAGTTTCATTGTTTTGCAATTTTGATGGCTGGCACTCTATGTACTTTATTATCCTTGTTTAATACCATTTTTGCTGTCTTTGAATACCAATATCCAACCACACAAACTACAGTAGAAGGCTGATATAACGCAGTTGTTGGGGGGACATGTTTCACTCCAGAGTTATAGCGTACCTGCAGTATGTCGAGAGGAAGCCATGTAATGACAAACTGTGTATGGAAAGTTTGGAAGAACACATAAAGCAGTATTATACATACTGTACTATATTGTATTTAAATTTAAAGAGCATTAGAAGTAAAACATTTCAGAAACTTACCAAACAAGTTACAGCAATTGGATAATCAAGCATACTGTAACAGAGTTTCAATTCTGTAAATAAAGTACACTATCAAATACAATATGATAATTTACAACACTGCCTGCAAGCTACAGTACGTCATTATTATGCTGTTTTAAAGAAGTCAGTCAGTTTTTTCTGGTGGGTTATTTCACACAGTTTTTGTAATGCACATTGTTTTCTGCTCATCAGGTGCAATAATTCAGTTTGGTTTGGTTCACTTTGTTGCTTCTTCCACATAATCACTTTATTTCTGTGGAAGTCTCCAATAGTTCACGTGTACTGACAATGTCATCTGTACCTTCTTCTTCAGCTTCATCATCCTCAATTGCTTCACTACTCTCATTTCAAACAGCATCAATAATGTCCTTGTCATCTATAATCTCTGAAATCGGTTCTTTGTTGTCAGCGACTACCCAACGGTTCAAGGATTTGAGATCAATACTGCATCACATGCAACTGGATGTCACTGCTGTTAAAATCTATGTTACTACAGCATTCATCTGTTGCATTTTCTTCAATAGAGCACATGTTACAGCAATTCCTCATAGTGGTTGGACCAATGCTTTGCCGTGCAAGGCCTACTAAATACACAATATTTGTTAAGATTTACAGATTTCAAGAACATTTTGATTTTGTCATCTGGCTTTACTACTGAAGTGAACAGTTTGTGGTGATAATGAACCTGAAATTCATATATGTTGCCCTGATACAGTGGCTGAATTAATGCCATCATGTTTTTTGATAAAAACAAAGTTTTTATTTTTCCATCTCCTGATTGTTATGCATCAGCAGGTGGAAGAGCTGGACATACCAGCATCACTTTCAGTTGTACGAAACTTGTGATTGATCCTTCCGGTACACCATAGTCGCATGATACATGCGCTTTAGTTTCACCATTCTTCACACAGTCAATAATTTTTAATTTAAAACTTACAAAATATGCTTTCCATTTCTGTGACATCATAACAAGCAGGCAGAAATCTGGACAGTGAATGAATAATTTATGGTCAACATGGATACGCTCATTTCGATTATTGCCAAGCACTGCTGCACTTCGTTGACTGAATCAATAGTGAGGGGTGTATCAAAAGCTTCTGTCTAGCAACAACCCTAATTTGTTAGTAAGACAAAGCAAAGATTGAGTTTAAGGTTGCAACAGTAAATTATGCTGCAAAAAGGCTTCATGCTGACTATAATAACATTTTTTCAAGTTTATAAAATATGCTGAGAGTGCAAAAATAATTCAGAAATGACATTTTATTTTGGGAGACATACTTTATACCACTTTATATCCAAATCCACGGTATTTCGGTCTGTGGCATTTTGGGCTTCTACTGTATTAGTGTTTGATCTTTCATAATGACACACACCTTTAATTTCTTAGTTTCATCTCAGGGCTAGTGTTCACAATGCTGGTATTTTTGCCAGGAGGAGATTATCTGGTGTCTTTGAAGTACAAAATCATTCTGCTGCAGGTGCTATCGAAGTTTCATGCCAATGTAAGAAGTTCCTGGGGTGCTGATTTTGTTGGTTTTTCACATAAACTGTTTCTGAAATATGACTGAGATTACAGTTTTGTGGTTCACTCTTAATATGATACATCTTCTTCATAGCGGAAAAATGCCGCATCCATTTAATTTTAATATAATACTTATATATGATTTGACCATCAGCAGCTGTGTGAAATATTAGTCCAAATTATTCACTGAATGCAAACTTCATGGCATCAGCTGCTGTGGGCATAGCTGTTTTACACAATTGTGATATATGAAAGTTTGTGCTGGACCAGGGCTCGAACCCAAATTTCCCACTTACTGGAAGTGCCTGCCTGAACCATTCTGGCTGTACATGCAAGGTCCCCGGCCAGATCCAAACCATCATATGTCACTGCATGCTTCTTTATATCTTAGTCTCATGTATGTCTCCTTTCAAGCTCACAACAGTATTTCATTCCTACTAAGGGAGAATGACACTATCACAAGGAATCAAGACCATTTTTATCTTTGTGCACACCATCTCTGATTATGATACTAACATATGAGTGGGAATCAAGCAATGTTTAAAGTGAGACATATGTAAGACTACCATATAAGGAAATGGACAGTGACATCTGGAGGTTTAGTTTGGGCCAGGTAGTGTGCACGAATAGCCAAAATGGTTCAGATGACCGATCACTATAAGCAGAAAAAACTAGTTAAAGTCATAGTTGCTAGATCCCCTCACTTTACTAAACTTCCTGAAGTGTCTCAGTCTAGCTAGTAAGTATATAGAAGATCGTATAAGAAACATACAGTATGACTGGCCTGCTTTTCCATCTGATATTTGCAGTGCTTAAGGCAATCCATCCTTGAGTTATCTTATTGAGTTGTTACACAGGATTTGCTCTGCCTGTTTAGCCATGAAGCTCGTGTGTTCGGTTTCCCTTGCAGAAGCTGTAGCAGCGCCATCAAATTCTCTGGAAAGTGTAATTCTACACCGTGTTATTCTAAGTGACAATAGGGGTAGCTGTGTTACTTGAAACACATCTGTGAATGCCATTATGAAGTGTTTATTTGTGAAAACACTGTAAACTGATCATGATGAAACAGCATGTCACTTATTAAATCAAAAACTAGAAATTTTCGAGGGCATGGTCTTAAGTGCAGAACTCGCTCGGGAGGCTTGGTATTTGCGACTGGCAAGTATGACACTCAGTCAAGATCTTGTACTTACAGTTGTGAAACATTGTAGCTCTTTGTACAGATTCATTAGCTTAAACATTATTCATGTGTTTACTGGAATGACTGATTTCTTGTGTAGTAGTATTGGTGTAAGAAAGTGCTTAGGACTGGTAGGCACCTCATAATGCCTGTAGTGGAAAAAGTGGCTTTTATTTGCAAATAGATGTGTACACACACTGAAATAGATGAATGTCCTGACCAAGCTGAACATCCAGAATATTTTCCAGTCACTGCTATGTAACATACAAGCTCTTGAGGCTCTTCGCAGGAGCTTCACTCAGTAGTAATGGTCCTCATAAAGAATGCTGAAAACATAAAGAAATGTACTTACTTTGTAAGTATTTTTTATAATAAATTTGTACCTCTACTTCTGATTATTGATGTTTCCAAGAGCATCTGTGTATGTAGTTTTGATAGAAAGTAACAAGAAAATTGGATCTTCGACTAGGAGTAAAACTTGTGTTATACAGCTGTTTCTCATAATGGAGTTTAAAAATCTATGTTTGAGTGTAGATATATCTTTTTCTCCTGCAACAGGTTATGTTTTACCCCCAATTCAATAATTCATTGAGGTGAGAAACATTTGGATCCACATTGTGAACACATTTTGATTTTGTGTACTATTTTGTAAAAGAATCAAAGCAATGTGATATTTGCATTACCGCCCACTATCCCCCATTTGGAAAGTCTGATGATTACAGTTTCTTTCCCTTTTATGAATGGTTTACCATAGTGCTTTTCTCAAATGATTAACTAATATAAGTGTAGTGGAATGTCATTTGCACTGGGATGATTACTTTAAATAAAAATAAAATTTTATGCAGCTCGAACGCATGCAGGCAGAAAATTCTGCTGAGTGGAGAAGAAGTGAAAGCCTGGAGACTGAGAAACTTGCCTTGGAGAGGGAGAACAAAAAGCTACGAGCTGAACTTCGTGACGCAAATGAGCGACTTGAACGTATGCAGCGCAATGTTGCAGCAGGACGTTTGCCTTTGCCTTCATCATCAGTAGTGGAAACAGAACTGCGTGAAGATCTTGCTGACAGAGTTAAGGTAATCTAACTTTTTCTTTATATTGATGTGGTGAAATCTCAGATTTTGATCTCTCTAAGAATCAACAAAACACATTTGGGTATTTTTATACATACTTTGTATTGTGTAAAATAAATGTTTGTTTGTGCATGTGTTTTCTGAACTCAAACTGGTCCCCCCTCCCCCGTCCATATCAGAGTCAAAAATAAAAAGCAGGCACAAACAGTAAATGAGTTCACTGAACTAAGGTAAGATAAGGTACAGTTCTGCATTGTGGCCCCAGATGGGCCACTCGGACCCAACCGACCACTCTTGTCATCCTCTTGCATTGGCATTATTGGATGCATATGTAGGGGTATTTGGTCAGCTCACTGTTGTTGGGTTTCTTGACTTTGGAACCGCTACTGATAAGTCGAGTATCTCCTCTGTTGACCTCATGAGGCTGATAACACCCTATATCAGCCCTCCAACTGAGGAATTGAACCTGGATCCTCCACACGGCAGTCAGGCATGCTGACTGCTCAGCTTCGGAGGCGGACTCACAGATGTGAGGACAATATTGAACATAGTGGAATATTGCAAATATTAATTCACATTTCACATGTCACAGTTTTTGCTTTTCACATAATCTATGGAAAAACACTTTTGCACCAATCTCGTGACTAATTTTTTTCGATCAGACCTGTCTCTCATTACACTTTTAACCACAAGACTTGTGGCATACAGCCACCTGTGTAGTGGAGGTAAAAGTAATTCTGCTTTCTTAGTGTAGTTCAGTAGTATGTGCTGTGCTTGAATTGTGAATGGGTCAGTGTCACTTATTTACACTCTTCAGTCTGTCACCACACCACAAAGAGTCATTTCAAGTTTGGACCAGGCTTGCATTGTAATTTTTTGGTAAGAAGTATTGTCAGCATGGGAAGTTGCCACTCAGTGTGTATACTCTACAATGATACTATTCAGACATAAGGTTGCTATTGTAAAACCACAAAAATTGTAGGTCTGCCTTTTAATGGTCACCTGCAGTGAACACTGCCAACTTACCAGATGGGATGAGAAGAAAAGACTGATTTTAGGGGACTGCACCAGAGGAGATTTGAAAATCCAGAGCTTAAAGGTAGAAGACAGTGTAATACGCAAGACAGAGAATACTACTAAAACATCGAGCATGTGTTAATAAGAGTGAAAAGCTAAGTGCATTGCCTGTAACAGATGTGGAAGGGGGATGGCAAATAATAGGCACGTCAGAAAATGAGTGAAGAAAGGGGCAGGTACTGTGAAGAAATGTTGAGACGGAAGGAATTAACATAAATTAAGGCTGGGTGGGTGGAGAGAACCAAAGACATGTTGTAGTTTCAGTTACCACCTGTGGAGTTCTGGGAAATGGGTGTCTGGGGAAGAATCCAAATGGCATGTCTGGTGAAACAGGCACTGAGGTCGTGACTGCCATGTTGCATAGCATGCTCTGCAATAGGACATTGTCTCTGTACTCGCTACGCCCATTAATGCACATTAATCCCGACTGATAACTGGTTCTTAGTCATGCCGATGTAAAAGGCTGAATAGTGTTTACATAACAGCTGGTATATGACATGTCATCTCACATGTGGCTCTCGCTTTGATAGTATATGTTTTGCCAGTATCAGAGCTGGAATAGATGGTGGTAAGAGGGTGCATAGGGCAAGCCTTGCAGTGGGGGCATTCACAGGGGTAAGAGCCATAGGGTAGTGAGATGGGTGCAGGAGCATAGGGTCTCACAAGGATATTGCGGGGATTGGAAGCTATTCTAGGTATGGTGGGCAAAACCTCAGACACAATTGTTCTCATTTCAGGACATAATGTTAGGAAGTCATGGCCTTATTAAGGTAGCTGATTAATACATTCAAGACCAGGATTATACTGGGTGACAAGTGATGTGCTCTGAAGTTGTTTTTTGAAGGGATCAGCAGTATCAGGATTGGATTTGATGGCCTGGGAAATCTGCTTGTGAACTAGGCTGTTCGGATAATTATGTCCAGTGAAGGCTGAAGTGAGAGTGGTGGTGTATTGCTGTAAAGAGCCTGCAGCCGAACAAATAAGTTTGCCTCAAATGCCAAGGCTGTATGGGAGGGAACCTTCGACATGGAAAGGATGGCAATTGTCAAAATGTAAGTACTGTCTCCCTCTATACCAACATCCCTCACATACATGGTCTGTCTGAGTCTGAACATTTTCTCAGTCAATGCCCATCTGATTCGAAACCTATGATGTTCTTCTTGCTCACCTTAATCAACTTCATGTTTGAGGAGCAGACATTCAAACAGATGAGGGGTACAACCACATGAACTAGGATGGCTCCTTCCTGTGCCAACCTTTCATGGGTCACTTGGAGGAGGCTTTCCTAGATCCATAAGCCTTCAGCCCCTGGTTTGATTTAGACACATTGATGACATCTTTGCAGTATGGACTCAAGGTGAGGCTGACCTGTTAAAATCCCTAGAATCTCTAAATATCTTCTCCCAATTAAATTCCACATGGTCCTATTCTGGATCTCCCATGCCACTTTCTTTGATATTGATCTCATCCTCACTGAAGGCAAGCTACACACTTCCATCCACATCAGACCTACTAACAAACAACAGTACATACATTTTGACAGTTGCCATCCTTTCCATGTCATCCTTTCCATGTTCCCTCCCATACAGCCTTGGCATTTGAGGCAAATGTATTTGTTTGAGTGCACTCTTTACAGCAATACATCACCACTCTCACTTCAGCCTTCACTGGATGTAATTTTACCAATAACCTAGTTCAAAAGCATATTTTCCCAGGCCATCACATCCAATCCTGGTACTGCTGATCCCCCCAAAAAACAACTTTGGAGCACACCACTTGTCATCCAGTATTATCCTGATGTTTAATGTATAAGTCAGCTACTTTACAAGGCCATGACTTCGTAAAATCATGCTCTGAAATGAGATAAATTCTGTCTGAGATTTTTTCCCATCACACCTAGAATAGCTTTTCCCTGCCTCCCAATCTTCGCAATATCCTTGTGAGACCCTATGCTCCTTCTGCGCCCATCTCCCTGCCCTATGGCTCCTACCCCTGTAACCATCCCCATTGCAATACTTGCCCTATGCACCCTCCTGCCACCATCTATTCCAGCCCTGTAACTGTCAAAATATTTACTGTCAAAGGGGGAGCCACATGTGAAACAACATGTCATATACCAGCTATTAAGTAAACATTGTTCAGCCTTTTACATCGGCGTGACTACCACCCAGTTATCAGTCAGGATGTATGGGCATAGATGGAGGGCAACATATAATATCCTGTTGCAGAGCATGCTATACAACAGGACATCATGATCTCAGTGCCTATTTTACCACACGTGCCATGTGGATTCTTCCCCCAGACACCAATTTCTCATAACTCCACAGATGGGAACTAATAATACAACATATCCTTGCTTCTTGCCACCCATCTAGCCTTAATTTACATTAATTCCTTTCATCTCACCATTTCTTCACAGTAACTACTCCTTTCTTCACTCCATTTTAGTTTTCTACATCTTTCATTTTCTTGAACCCTCCGCTTTTTTTTCTATCCCCCCTTCCACCACTGTTACATGCAATGCACTTAGCTTTTCACTCTTATTAATTCATGCACAATGTTTTAGTCTTCCATGTTTAAGCTCTCAGGTTTTCAAATCTCAGTCTCCAACAATCAGTCTTTCCTTCTCATCCTGTCCGGGAAGTCTTTGCTGACCCGGGTTTTGGGCGATTTTTCTGAACTGCACCTCTTTCCCTAAACGTCTCCAGTCCTTTTCCTTCACCCCTCTTCCTTTCCCTTCAACTCTTCTGTCAGAAGAAGGAGCCTCTGGCTCCAAGAGCATGTAAAAGTTGAACCTCTTTGTGTGCGTGTGTGTGTGTGTGTGTGTGTGTGTGTGTGTGTGTGTGTGTGTGGTGAGTAGATTCTTTTATCTATCCATTGACATTATGTTTACATAGTTGATATAGTTCATACAAGACTGAAGCTTCTAATCAAAAGAGCAGAGGAAATGATATGGAAATTTCAGTTACTTAGTATCATTCTGGGGCTTTTGAGTTAGTTCAGAATGAGGAACTTTACATGTGTAGTCTACTTTAAGTGATTAACACTGTAGGGAAATACTGAGGTGAAAGCGGGTGGCACACATTAAATGGAGAAAGGAAAAATGCAAGCAAGACACAGGAAGAGGAAAAATTAATGAATGAGACAGCTGTAAAGAGGTCTGTATTAAACAGTTTAATAGTTTTGGAAATTACCCTGATAAAATATATGTACTGTAGTGTGATTCCATGATATGGGAATATCTGTTTATATGTTTGTGACCATCACACATTGTAAAAACATTGTTTCATAGACAATATTGGTCTGGACATGTTATGTGAGGTGAGGTGATAAAATGAGGTAATTCGATAATTAGATAATGTTAAACTGAATTCTAGTGGTTGAGTAGATAAGTTGATAAGGAAATTGTATTAAGATTTCACTGATGTAGGTAAAAACAACAACAACAACAACATTGGATATTTTTCATACATGCTTTGTGCTGTGTAAAATAAATGTGTGTATGTGTGTTTTCCGAACTTGACTTTTTTTTCATTCATAACAGAGATGGTCAATTATCAAGTCTAAGAATATGTAGAACAATGTATGAGCAGTAGGTGATAAATAGTGTGAGAAGACGGTGTACACTTAGGACCAGCTTTGCTCTCACATGTTTGGTCATAAAGACCAATGTCGCAGCAGGGAAATTCAAGACATCATATGCCAGTGCAAAATTTTGCTTTGCAGTACTGTATGCACTCATCATCATTGTCTTTTAGTTTCCAGCCACTGGCTGGATCTATTTGGAACATAAGCCTCTCCAGATTTTCCTGTCCTCTCATCATGTTTCCCTCATCATTCTGTCTCAGTCCTCTCCTCTCTTCTTCACACATTATTTCACCCCGATACTCCATGCCTCTGTCTATCAGCCTTTAAGTCTCTTGCCTTCTATTGTTGTTTCATGAGTCACTGTTTAATAATACTTTATTAAATGATATTTTAAAAAATTCCATAGTTTATGATCAGATCCAACACATCATAAAACAGTGTCATCTGATATAATTCAAGTTACAAGCCACTTCAAATTGAGCTGTCAACATTCCAAGCAATTCCTCAAAAGGCTGGTGTGCAATTAGCCAATCTGAATACAAATTTCAACATGTTTTGACCACATTAATAAGAAGCCAGGGCAAATAACCACTATACGCTAAAAGAACACAATTCATTGTGAGGATGAGTCAAAGGTGTAATCTATCCAAAATCAGGCTTCACTGGAACAAAGAAGCAATGAAGTGATCAATAGGGAAGATGCATCAATCTGCTTGCTGATCAGTTAAAACTCTTATGAATAGCCAGACTCACCAAAATTACATGATCATAATTTGCTACTGAAAGTATTCAATGATACCTAAATTGACATGAAAAGAAAATTTATGAAAGTGGCAAAATTTGAAGGAAGGGCACAGGAATTTCCACTGCTGATTGTGAATGCCAGAAAGACAATTACTTTATTTGGAATCCTTCAAATTGAACACTGGCAAGAAGAAATCAGCATTGTCAAATCTGGTGAGCAACACGAATTTACATAAAACTATCAAAGAAACTTATGAAAATGTGGAGCATTATGAAGGCAGTGAGAAAATTTATCAACTTGGTATGTGAAGGCATTGATAGCAATGAAAGTTTGTTGTATTTATATTGGATTGTGGTATGCAAATAAAGTAAGTTGCGTGTCAGTTTTATCTGCGTAACTAAATTGTTTATAAAGCTTTTTAAAATATTCGTATAAATGAATAAACTGAATACCATACATGGAGGTCTATAGAGAGTATGATGCTCCACTTTCAACAGTTAAAAAAAAGGAATGGCTGAATTCAAATATAGTTGTACTAATCTGGAAGGTACTCCATGTGAAAGACAACTCAAAGGTGCAATCATAGATGAAAATATATTTAAAATTCACAATATAGCATTTGATGATCAACAGTTTAAAGGATGAAATAACTAATGTTATTGGCATATCAAAGGAAGGGTTACATTACATTTTGTATGATAAATCTGTTGAATGCTGACCAACGGCAAATGTAAGAAAGAATTATTGAGGGTTTGATGTGCTGGAGCATCCACTCTATTCGATGAGCTTGGCAATCTCTGTTGTAATCTGTTCCCACATATAAACAAATTTTTCGGTGTAAATTCTTTTGAGTCCGATGCGGAGGTTATGGCAGCTGTAGATGAGATTTTTGCAAACTTTTCACAATCACTTCAGTGATTGAATCCATTGACTGGAAAAATGTTGGACGAACAGAATTGACCTAAAGATTGACTATTTGAAAATATGTGTATTTTTTGCCAGAGGAGAAAAAACAATGCCATTCAAAGAACTTTTCTACTTGCATAGGGCCACAACAATTTTTTTCTGGCCATCTGCACTCATGAATAAAGTCAAATTTGAAACTGGCAGGTTTACTAAACAAGGCATACAGAAGCATGTAAAAATTATTGTGCTTCTCCAGTCATAACTGTACCAAATGCAGATAGATCCATGCTTATTTCTCATGTTTCTGAGAGATTGGTTTCAAGACCTGTACATATGTTTCAGAGGCTTGTGACTGACAAATTTGTCAAAAGTCATTTTATTGAATGTTGTCCAAAAAATTAGGAAACCTAATCGTTGTCAATAATTCAAATTTCGGTAACTTCCATTTACCATGGCCAGTGCTCCTGCTATTTATCAGCTATTTCTGAAACAGATTACACATGCCATACTTGGATGCTCTAATGATACGACTAATGCACTAATCACAGCCACAAATCCAGCACAAAATAAGAAAATGTGGACTAGATTTTGCAATAAAAATGCATAATTTTTTAAATGTAGTATAATGTGTAGACTGTATCATTGATGCAAATTGGATAAACCAGATATCAATGTGAGAGCTATCAAAAAAACCTTCCTCTTTCAGAAAATATTGAAATATTGGACTCATTTATTTTAAAAGCATAAACTGGAAAACAAGATATCAGTGTGAGAACTATCAGAAAACTTTCCTCATTTCGAAAATGGCAAAATATTGGAATCATTTATTTGAAAAGTACAATTATACTTGAAGTTCATTGATAAACGTAATCAAATATTCAGATTGCTGAGACATTTCAGAAAGAAAAATATGAAATTTAAATCGAAAAAACTTTCAACAGTATGTTTTTCAAAAGCTGAAAAATGAAATTAACAACTGAATAAAATTAGGTGTTCACTGAAAAATCCAGGATGGAACGTAACAATATTATGAAAAGAAAAGTTGCTGCTCACCTTATAGCAGAGATGCTGAGTCATAGATAGGCACAACAAAGACCATGATGGCCAAAAGCTTATATTTTGATAGTCTTTTTGTAGTGCCTATCTGCAACTCAGCATCTCCGCTATATGGTGAGTAGCAACTTTCCTTTTCATAATATTGTTAGGTATTAATTGACGTAGATCAAATTGTGGTATTGACCACTAATGCCTCATTTTATGACATTGGGGCTGTTGTTGCATAAATACAAACAGATTGAAAATGAAGTTTTTGTCAGTAATTTGTGGGGCAAAAAATCACACCAAATCTTATGCTGTACAAAACTTAAGGTTATCACAGATTATATATGCCGCTGATTTCCATATTTCATCAAGAGAACCAATTTCCCAGTGTACTAGACAAGAACTCAAAACCAGAACCTTGACTTTTGTGGGTGATGCACAAGGGCATTTCACTTGGAAGACAAGGTTCTGGATTTGTGTCTCAGGTAGTCACACAGTGTACTTCTGTTAGGAAGTTACATAGCGTGAGACACAAACTGAAAGATTAATTCTAGTAACAACCTCTAGGGCAGGGATAGGCATGAGAGCTGCCTACTTCACTGGAAAGGTCAGTGCCAGGGAGAGCGTGGCGTTTTCTCAGCCTGTCTGTGTCAGAGCAGAACCTTCCCAGTGACTCCATCTGTGCTGCACATCACAGGTGGGAAACACACATCTATTTCGACCTACAGAATTAGTGTACTAAGTTGTGAAACGTTCAGACACATGTTTAATGACATGATCACATATAAAATACATGCATGAAATAATAAGAAAAGAACACAAACGTTTCACTTAATCTTACACAGAAGTGTGAAGTTCAAAGCAGGTCTACTACATGTGAAAAAGAAAGAAACACCTTTTTTACATGAATCAAGTTTTTAAAATTAATATTATTTTTTGTGAACTTCTCGTTGTTTGGACTGGAAGTACTGAACGCCAGATGGGGTGCCCCAATCAGGTGAACATAAGTATGACTATGCCTAAGTTTTGATTTCATTAATTTCATTACTGGGAAAAGAAAAGAAAAAAAAGCTTTCACATACACTTATTTCATTCTGAACATACTGCAGACTTGTGCAGCATTTTAAACAACCATAGGAACTGAGCATGAAGAACATTCTCATAGAAGATATCCAAATTTTCTGCAGTGTGAAACTTCTCCCTCTCCTCTGATTGCAACGACAGTCAGTGAGTTGTTGCAGTATTTTAGAAGATGCCTTTACAATGTCCATTGCAGAAGTAATTGCAAAAATATTAAAATCAAGTTAAAACTGATTAAGGCCATGGCTCCATTGCTAAAGTTTTCTTTTGGAGCAGCTAGCACAGTAGCAAGTCCATCCAAATGTTCGATCCGTGTCCCCTTCACAATATTCATTCCACTTGCAGTTAGACTAACATTTATAAAGTGCACACCCTAATATCCTGAAAATTTCTTTGTCTTGTAGAGGAAATATGAACTAGTTATCCAACTACTTGACATTATTTTGGTTTCAGGAGAAAATTATACTGTTGCACTTGCTTGGTCAGTTCAGTAAGAGCTAATACCAACTGACAGTCATAAAACTCCTTTACTGATTTTCCTTTCATGTCCATGAATAGTGCCGTATCTTCACTCTTGTTGAAAATACATTGGAAAATAACATCTCTTCTCAACAGCTTACTTCAGAGAAAGTAGGTACATTGCCATATTCACAGTCACTTTCTTCCAGGAAATATTTAAAAGGCCAGAGCATCAAACCATGCAATCTGAGTCACAGGGTGTCCCAAGAGGAATAGTCAACATTCAGGGATATGACAGGAACAGTTACTAGAAAGGCAAAAAAGGCTAGTAAACATGGACTCTAAAATGCATACTGTAAGAGCTATGAGCATTTGTTCATCTTTGCTACCGTGAAACACGTCTCTTCTGCTGAACTCTTACGGTGTGCATTTTAGAGCCCATGTTTACAAGATTTTTTTTGCTTCAAATGGTCATTCTTGTCATATCCCTGAATACTGACCAGTCCTCTTGAGACACTCTGTATTATTTGTGATTTACAACAATATATTTTGCTAGAGATTATTGTGATATAGAATGCAGTGTATTGCTGGTATTTTCTGCTGTGTACCAATGTGTTTCATCTTTTTTCCTCTCCAAAGAAATGACATCAGACTGATGACCAATGAATGCCGAAGCTCCATCCGTTAATGATCAACAGAAGTTTTTCCTAGCAAATGTTGCACTTGTAAATTATGTTTCTAAGCAAGGAAATATTCCATTAGTTGTAATTGTGTCGTGCATTGGGACCAAATTAAGTTCTCACCCATGTTGAATTCAGTGTGAGAACTCTTAGAAACATGGCAAGGTGAGCAACATGTTACACCATGCTTCCAGTCAAAACAAAAGGTCTTAATTCCTGTCTTTCAACTAAACTTCCACATTGTCCATCATTTATTTCATAAGTCAACACAACACTCCCATTGAAAGAGGAAGTATTTCGAAAAGAGGAATTTTCACTGTGCATAAAATTTTTGCGACAGTCACAAAGCATTATTTCAAATTCTAATAAACATTTTTGGAACAGTGATCAAAAATTTTAAAAATTTTCTTTTTAAAATTCAGTCTTGATCACATCACGTATGTTAAAAGAACATAGGTGACCGGTTTCGATCATATCACATGACCATCATCAGACCCATGGCATCCTTCGAAGATGGTAGGTGGAGCACTCTTCTCAGCTGCTGTGATGTCAACTGGTCCAGTTCGAATGGTGCCATGGGTCTGATGATGGTCATGTGATATGACCGAAACCGGTCACCTATGTTCTTGTAACATACGTGGTGTGATCAAGCCTGAATTTTAAAAAGAAAAATTTTGTTATTTCAAAAATTCTCAGTCACTGAGGGGCCTACTGCTTTCGCTGTTTTTATTTATTTTATTTCATTTCATTTTCCGTAAATCCTGGTAGCGAGTGAATTGCAAGGATATGGAACGTGTCAGATTCTACATAGTTCAAATATAACTTGTATAAATACAATAAAAAGATACATTGTAAATAAAAATCAACTAAACAACAGCACAACCAATTAACAGAAAATTGTGTTTCACATGTTAAGGATGAGTAATATATTTACGATATGGAATGTGTCGTATTGTACACAGTTGAAATATATCTTACGTAAATAAAAGATAAAATGTAAATAAGATATCAGCTAAACAACTGCACATTCAGTTAATAGAACATTCTTGTTTCACATGTTAAGGATGTGTAATATATACAGGAGTCAAGATAAACTAAATATCCAAAGGAAATTGCGGGCTTTCATAAACAAAAAATGAATGTTGTGTGGCCCTCAACTACGTACCCTCAGACTCAGAGTTGAAGTATTAAAAGTTTTGACTGGTTTCATTGTCTAGGGGCTGGGATACGTAGTTGCCGCATTACAGGCCAAATACTGCGGAGTCTACTGTATACAATATGAATATACACATGAATCGAATAGTCGAAGGTTGCTATCACTCTGCAATTGCGAATTTTGAATGAATAGACATTTATAAACAAAAGATTGCAATTAAATAAAATCTACAGGGGCTATTCTTAATGACTTTAAATGGTGAGCACGATAGTAGACGTACCTATAAGAATGCCGTTTATTACTTCAAAACACTTATTGGTGTCGATGGTCCAGCAATTAAGTAAAATATAAGTTGAATAACAGGGAAACAATAGATTCCTACTGCACGTAATTAGTTATGAACAACAACATAGCTCATGAGATATTCGCTTCTAAACGCATACTACATCTTCACTGCAGAAGCCACAGAAATCTCACAAGTGCACAAGTTGGCATTACGAAATATGCTCCACTCTCCAAGTCTTGCCAGCAACTGCCCGTCGCACCTCCTCGTCCAGTGCTCCCCCATGGCCTCTGCTGTACAGTCACTCGTGCCACACTGTTCAAACTGCCTCGTGTCCTCTCCGAAAACGACGCTCCTCTCCATCCTCCATACATCTCTCCACATGTCCTTTTTGGAAATGATCGTTGCGATCAGCTAGAGTGCTCCCACTCTGTCTCCAAGCCAATGCACACTCAGAAACATAATGAAACACATTTGAAATACTGGATTTACATTTAAATAACTTGAAAGTAAATAAATATTCCTATGGTGTGACCATAAACACGCTCTAACACACATTATTAAGTACTTAAACAAGTCAAATAAGCATATATCAAAGGAATAGAAACAAAAGGCAGGCCAATAGCCTAATGTCTCTGTGATTTCTAAAACACAGTAAATATTTGACCAGTTTCTTCATGAATAGTATATATCGGATATAAACAAAGACATAGATGAATAAATATATTTATAAGCATGCTGCTACCATTTTTTCATGTAACTGCAGAGTACTTATGGCCTGATGTGATTGATAGTAATTGGCCACTTTGACCTCCAATAACTCATGTACTATTCAAGTTACATGCCTGTAATTTATACCAATTTAGGTTTACACTAATAGCTTTCTAAAGCCATGTCGAACGACAAATTTGGATGAACCGTTTAGATTTTGAAAATTCGTTGCTGGGTGTTACTTGTATAATTTACAGTCAGATACTAAACTTTAAACTAATAAAGATATTGAAAATCTGATTACACCATCAAAATTGTTGTGCACATAATGGTAATGTACACGTTTCTTTTTAAGTTATCACGATTCATCTGCCTACTATTAATTTCTATACGAACAGTGAAATGTCTGCCATTATGGTTTCACAAAGTCTGCCATCTTTGGCACCCCCTGCATGTCTCCTTCATCGACACAGCGTCACTGTGGAATTCCCAACCATGTAGTTGATAGACCACGTGGTCCAGCCATTGTGCAGCATCACCCGGTTGCTAATGAGCTGCGGCTTGCCGAGCAGCCCCAGTGGCGGCCGCCAACTCTGAACTTAGAATATTTTCATGAACTTAGAATATTTTCAGGGCACCCCAACTCGCCCGTTACCTCACAAAATACACGAATACCAATAATAACTGTCATACGCCTATGATAATACTCAAAATAAAATTAATTATACTAAGTTTATAACACTTACAAATATAGTGATTATGTACTTTTTCTTTCACATATTCATCAATTGTATAAAAAGATTTCTCTATCAAGTACTCCTTGAGAGTTTGTTTGAATTCTGGCAATCTTTTGTGAAGGCATTTGATGTGTGGTGGGAGAGCATTAAACAGCTTAATGCTGGAGTAACAAGCCCTGTTTTGAACCATAGTGAGGCTTTTTGGTTCAATGTGCAGACTGTTATTGGTTGGGAAATTGGCTGTTATCTTTGTAGATAGAAGGGTTTTTACAGACAAAGGTCTACAAGGAAAAGATATATTGTGAGGAGGTGGTAAGGATGCCCATCTTTCAAAACAAGGGCCTGCAAGAGTGCCTTTGATGGACACCGCTCATATATATATATATATATATATATATATATATATATATATATATATATAAAATAGAGGGAAACATTCCACGTGGGAAAAATATATCTAGAAACAAAGAAGATGTGACTTACCAAACGAAAGCGCTGGCAGGTCGATAGACACACAAACAAACATAAACATACACACAAAATTCTAGCTTTCGCAACCAACGGTTGCTTCGTCAGGAAAGAGGGAAGGAGAGGGAAAGACGAAAGGATGTGGGTTGTAAGGGAGAGGGTAAGGGGTCATTCCAATCCCGGGAGCGGAAAGACTTACCTTAGGGGGGAAAAAGGACAGGTATACACTCGCACACACACCCATATCCAACCACACATACACAAACACAAGCAGACATTTCATATATATATATATATATATATATATATATATATATATATATATATATATATATATATGGTTATAATAGAGGGAAACATTCCACGTAGGAAAAATATATCTAAAAACAAAGATGATGTGACTTACCTGATGAGGCAACAGTTTGTTGCGAAAGCTTGAATTCTGTGTATGTTTGTGTTTGTTTGTGTGTCTGTCGACCTGCCAGCACTTTCATTTGGTAAGTCACATCATCTTTGTTTTTTGTGCAGTGAAAATTTTCTTTGTGAGAGGTTGGTTCCCCCAGAATATAATAGCATATGGCATTAATGAATGAAAATATCCGAAGTACGAAGCCTTGCTGGTGCCTACTTCAGCCACTGAAGCAGTAACCCGTAGTGCAAAATATGCTGAGCTAAGTGTTTTATAAAGATGAAGAATGTGTGCTTACCAGTTACATTTGCTGTCTATATAAGCACCCAGGAATTTTGTAACCTCAGCTTTTTGTATTTCTTGATATCTGCACTTGTGTTAATTTCTTCCAGATTTCTTTGTGGAGTATGGAATCTCGTGTAAAGGGTTTTATCTGTATTGAGTGAGAGACCATTTGAAGAAAACCAGTTTACAATATCATTGAAAACTTTATTTGTAATTGTTCAAGATTGTTGTCTGTAAAATAGTCAATTAGAATTGTTGTATCATTTGCAAAAAAAGTAAATTTACTGTTTGCATCTGGAAAAAGTAGGAGATAATTAACAAAGATGAGAAATAGTAGTGGACCCAATACAGAGCCTTGTGGCACACCACAACTTACTGAGCCCCACTCAGATGAGGCAGGTTCTCTGGATGAGCCATTCAGCATTACAGTCTGCTTTCGATCCTTTAGGTATGATTGGAGCCATGAACCAATGGTACCACCCAAACCATAATATTCTGTCTTTTCAAAAGGATTAGATGGTTTACACAATCAAAGGCTTTTTTTTATTTTGAGAGGCCACAAAAAATACTTACTAGAGACATTTTTTTGTTCATGTCTTCCAGAACTTGGTTGGTGAAACAGAGTAGTGCTTGGTCTGTAGAAAGACTGTTTTGACAGTTATGTGATAACTCCGTTTTGTTGCAACACCATTATGCATTGTATGATTTTCTTCCTTTAAGTAGGAGGAGGAGGTAAATTTGGAGACAAAACGATGTAATGAAGTGAAGTGTTGATAGTCAAGGTGGCCAAATAAGACAATCAGTCTTCTGCAAAAAGGTAACACATTTATAAATATATTTACAGTATGTTGATTTAATAATTGAGACATAGATAACTTGAAATGCTGTAGGTTCCTCTGTGGTGATGAGTCATATAAAATTAGAGTAAAGCTCTTGACAGAAACGAATAGTCTTGAATGTTGATGTCATCAGGTAAGTCACTGGTAACTAATAACGCTTAATAGTGTCATGCTAGTCTATGTAGTTTCCTCACTGCAGTCCTCTGCACTGAGGTTGATAATTCTGTAGAGTCACTGAGTCTGGGGTGAAGGTCCGAGTTCAGCTGTTAAAAAAGACATGCTGGCGAATCAGAAGTACAGGCAGTGGGGTCACATCAGTTGAGCAAACCGGTGTGTGTGTGTGTGTGTGTGTGTGTGTGTGTGTGTGTGTGTGTGTGTGTGTGTCGCTTGATGATAGAGAACAGTGGAAGAGTGAGCTCACTCAACAGTGTACTGGTGGGATATTTAAATGTGCTGTCCCTTCCTAGCTGTGAGAGGCATGCCGGGTGTGGTTGATGAAGGCGCTATCAATACTATACGTGCGTAATCAGTAATGTTAATAATATCTAGCTACATGAATACTACTACCTTCTTTCTCTCTGTGTTGTCTCCTCAAGAAATTTAGCTTTCCTTTGTAAAGTATTGAAACCGATGAAGCAGTTGGAAATATTGTAGTACATTACACTTGTTTATTGTTTGTATTTTTGTATCACAAAACAAACACCAAATGCCACTTTTTTTGAAAGTAGGTTTCTTTGTAATGTCGGTTGATGTGTAAGAATTCCTTAGATTGATTTCCATTTTGTGTGCCTTATCTGTTTCTCAGACATTTTCTTCTCAATAGTTGTCTTGTTACTACAAATGAGCACTGAAAATAGAAAGTTCGAACACACGAAGTCAACAGGCCACACTGGTGTGTACAAGTCATTTGGGAAAAAGCAGTGTTAGAATGCTTAGGGAGATGGAGGGGGAATGCATTGCTATTGGGATGGGAGGCAGGGGGGCGCAGCTGCTGGCTAGCTCTGCGACTATTTGATAGTGCTTAAATTTTCACATTTTCCCAGCCCTGCCATAGCATATGGGGAAGACATTTCTCCACCATATTCTTTATTCTCTCAGCCTTGCCATAGGGTATGGGTAAAACATTTCTCCACCTTATTCTTTCCTCCATGAGTGTCAGTCTTTCAGGGAATGCAGAAGAGTTTCTGATGAGCTTGGAATATTGAAGATGGTTATTGACAGTCTGAAAATGTGAGGTAGGTTCTGAGGCGCTCACGGATAATCAATTAGTATGAGCATTAGCTGCAAAAGATGAGTTTTTGGGATCAAGTCCCACTCAATTTCAAGCAGTTTTAACTTATCCAAATGTTTCATTATAGTGCACATGTCAGATGTCACTGTAGCATTGAAAGAGTCATTCTAGAAACATCATTATACTGTAGCTGAGCCATTTGTCTGCCATGTTCTTTTTCAAAGAGTAATAGTCCAACAAGGTACATAGTAGAAATACTGTGGAGTCTGGAAAGTAAGAGATGTTTACTAGGAGCTGAAAGCTGTGAGTTACCTCTGAGTAGCTCAGTTGGTAAGAACATTGCCCATGAAAGGTAAGATTCTGGGCTTAAATACTTGTCCATCTTAAAGTTTTAATCAATCAGATATCGGTATAATAGCTCACACTCCACTAATGAGTGAGGGCAGGTTCTAGGCAAGACAGTGTTGGACCTACATACATGGACAATAATTTTTGTGGTGTTACAATTATAATATTTTTACTGACCCATAGTTAGTGGTCTAGTGGTGGAGCACTAGACTGCAGCCCTGGAGATCTTGCGCGCAATCTTGGACAGGAACAAGGAATTTTCCTTGTCCCATTTCCTCTAGGATAGCTCCAGGTTCACTTGGCCTGCTATCATATTTAGTGTTTGTGGTGGTCTTTCCTAGGGGAAGAGGGGAGGGCGTGGGTGAAAGACAGCCAGGATAATTGGCTCACAATCATTACCCTCCTCATGCCACAGTGAACAAAAAGGTTGCAGAGTACCTGTAGTCAGGCCAGAAGCCTGTTCATGGATTGAGCACCACAGACTTCACTCGTGCTGACCCATAGCTAAATGTACAAGCCTGAGGAATCATGTTTCCACAAAGATGGAAAAAAGAAATAAGTGAAATGTTCATATCGTTTCCTGTTGGCTTCACAATAAAATTCATCGAGCCATGACTAAGGATGGATTCATTAAAGCTGGCGTTGGGTGAGGTCAAATTTAAATGATTTACTAGAAATCAAGAAGTTTTTACAATAAGCTGCAGTCACTACCATTCATGGTTTGTTATTGTGACTGACATTTTGTGAAAGCGTTTATACTAAGAATGCACAGAAATAATATTTTGAATATACAGCATAGTTGCCATTTAGGAATAGATTAAATGAAGCAAATGGCCATATAATATTGTGAACAGCCAAAAATAGACAAAAAAATTCAGCAAATGGTTTCACAGTATAAACCATTAAATTAAGTTCACCATGGCATTTTCATGTTTCACTGAAAGCAGTGGCAACCATGGGAAAGACTTCACGTTGGTTGTGCTGGACCGCTATGGAACTTGTGAGGACTTGTAAGTGTTGATGTAAATCTATGATTTTCATACATAATGGAGATGTCATAAATAATTTCTTAATCCAAGTTATTTGAATTGCAGAAAATATTAAGCATAGAATGACTCTCCTAAATATTGTTTTCTATATAAACACAATTCACACTAAAGTCTTAAAAGAATTTTATAGCCTAAATGGCATGTGACATTTGATTACAGTTCATTTTCAGTCAGCTTCAGTGAAGGAAGATGAAAGATTTGTTTTTATTTTCAAATAAACCACAAAAGAATAGTAGCAGGTGGAGAGAGTAAGAGAAATACCTCGCAGAATATGCTGTCTGTTCAAACAATTCTGAATCCAATAACTGTAAAGTCCACAGTTGAATTATTACACACAACAACCAAGAATTTGGTTATCACATGTTGTATCGCCAAAGAATGAAGATAAGCAAAAAAGGAAAAAAGGCTGTACTTCAGAGTTCAGTTTGGTTATCCCGTTCATACTAAAACCTGTCTATGAGGACTGTGTAAAATGATATCAGTGGTTGCAGCACACGCTGATGATAATCTTTTACAGTTTCCTATTTTCCTTCTTCCTTCTTATCACTTCACCAGAGAAAGACTATACATAATGTACTTACTAGTTGCCTTCACATTTTTTATGGATTCTATAAGATATGTAGAAGGTATACAATATGTTTTTCCTTTTTCTAGGAGCTGACTGAACTGAAACAGGCACACTCAAAGCTAAAAAAGGTATTTCAAGAAAAGTCAACAGAACTTGCACATGCAGCAAGACGGGCAGAACAGTACGAGGCAGAAGTAAAGAGACTGCGTGCTCGTGTTGAGGAAGTGAAAAGGGAACTAACAGCAGCAGAGGATGAAGTTGATGCTGCCTCAAACAGCATACGGTTAGTTACAGTTTGATCGTCTTTTCGGCACACACTAGTCCATTTTATGTGGATGAACAAGCCTCTGTCTCTCTCTCTCTCTCTCTCTCTCTCTCTCTCTCTCTCTCTCTCTCTCTCACACACACACACACACACACACACACACTTTTTAATTTTATTCTGACGAAAGCGATGTAAAATCTCTTGTTTGAATACATTTTTGTGTTGTACAAGACATCATTGATTTTAAAAGGCTGTGTCTATTCATTTTTATCTGAATACCCACCTTAAACATGGAGACAGTTACTTGATAAGCAAACCTCTTTGCCTTTACACATGTCTGCCTGTGTCTGTATATGTGCGGATGGATATGTGTGTGTGTGTGTGTGTGTGTGTGTGTGTGTGTGTGTGTGTGTGTGTGTGTGTGTGCGCGCGCGCGCGCGAGAGTGTATACCTGTCCTTTTTTTCCCCTAAGGTAAGTCTTTCCGCTCCCGGGATTGGAATGACTCCTTACCCTCTCCCTTAAAACCCACATCCTTTCGTCTTTCCCTCTCCTTCCCTCTTTCCTGATGAAGCAACCTTGGGTTGCAAAAGCTTGAAATTTGTGTGTGTGTTTGTGTGATTTTTATTGTGTCTATCTACCAGCGCTTTCTCGTTTGGTAAGTCACAGCATCTTTGTTTTTTAATATATTTTTCCCACGTGGAATGTTTCTTTCTATTATATTCATATGGATGTAGTTGTATTGATATTAAACAGTTTCATAGCCAAATTAGACATTGTAATGCTTCAGTCAGTTACCGTATTTTTAAGTAAATATAAAAAAGAATGCCACAGTATCTACATCTAAATTGACATCTACACTCTCCAAGCCTCCATGAGGTGCATGGCAGAGGGTACATACCATTGCACCAGTTATTAGGGCTTCTTCCCATTCCATTCACATATGGAGCACGAGAAGAATGATTGTTTGAATGTGTCTGTGCAAGCAGTAATTATTCTAATCTTATCTTCACAATCCCTATATGAGCAATATGTAGAGGGTTGTAGTATATTCCTAGAGTCACCATTTAAAGCTGGTTCTTGGAGCTTTGTTAATGGACTTTCTTGGGATTGTTAATAACTATCTTCAAGAGTATTCCAGTCAGTTCCATTAGCATCGCTCTGACACTTTCCCAAGAATTTAACACATCTGTTACCATTGGTGCTGCCGTTCTCTATATACATTCCATATACACTGTTAATCCTATCTGGAATGGGTCCCAAACAGTTGAGCAATATTCTAGAACTGGTATCACGTGTGATTTGTCAGCAATCTCCTTTGTAGAATGATTGCACTTTCCCAGTATTCTACCAATAAACTATGAACATTCCATTTGATATCCCTACAAAAAGGTTGCACGCTGGTATTTGTATGAGTTGGCCGATTCCAGCAGTGACTCGTTGATGTTATAGTCATTGGATACTACATTTTTTGCTTTGTGAATGGCAAAATTTTACATTCCTGAAGATTTAAAGCAAGTTTCCAATCTCTACACCACTTTGAAATCTTATCAAGATCTGACTGAATATCTGTGGAACTTCTTTCAGATAGAACTTCAATATAGATAACTGCATTATCTGCAAAAAGCTTGATGTTACTGTTAATATCGTCTGCAAAGTCGGTAATATTCAACATGAACAACAAGGGTCTCAATACACTTCCCTGGGGCACACTCGAAGTTACTTCTATATCTGAGGATGACTCTTCATCCGAGATAACATGTTGCATCCTCCCTACCAAAAAGGCCTCAATCCAGTCACAAATTTCAGTTGATACCCCATATGATTATACTTTTGACAAATGAGCATAGGTGTGATACTGTGTCAGGTGCTTTTCGGAAACCAAGAAATAGAGCAGCTACGTGATTGCTTTGATCTGAAGAAGCTTTCATTATGTTATGTGTGAAACATGCGAGTTGGGTTTCACATGATTGATATTTTCGAAATCCTTGCTGGTTGGCATTGAGATCATTCTGTTCAAGATACCTCATTATGTTTGAACTCAGAATACATTCTAATATTCCACAACAAATCCGTGTCAAGGATACTGGACGGTAGTTCTGTGGATCATTTATACAACCCTTCTTGTACACTGGTGTGACCTGTGTCTTTTTGCAAGAGGGATTTATAACAGATTATAGTTGGAAGGCGGTCTAACTCAGCCTCAAATTCAGTATAGACTCAGACAGGGATTCCATTGGGCCCTGGCGCTTTGTTCAATTTTAATGATTTCAGCTGTTTCTCAACACCACTGGCACTAATACTGATTTCATTCATCTTTTTAGTGGTGCAAGGATTAAACTGGGGCAACTCTCCTAGATTTTCCTTCATAAAGGAAGATTAAAAAATGGAGTCAAGCATTTCAGCTTTTGCTTTGCCACCCTCAATTTCATTTCCTGTCTCATTCACTAGGGACTGGACACAAACTTTGGTGCCACTTACATATGACCAGAATTTCTTTAGGTGACAATATTCTGCTGTGGTAGTCATTGAAGGCTTCACACATTGTTCTCTTGATAACCAACCACGTTTCATTCAGTATCTCTCTATATGTTGCCCTACGCTTTGGTTTAATGTCTGTTTCTTTAGAAATTTCTTCACAGTGACTGTAGACCATGGAGGTTCCCTCCCATTATGAACTGTTTCGTATATATCTATCCAGGGCATGGTCAACTATCTTTTTAAACTGGAGCCTGAGTTCCTCTACATGCTCCTGCTCTGTGTTGAAAGTTTCAAGTTCCTCATTGAGACATCACACAACTGACTTTTTATCTAGTTTACTGAACATGTATATCTTTCTGCTTGTTTTAGTTGTCCTTTGTACTTTGGTGATCATTGTTGCCACAACTGCATTATAGTCACTGTTACTAGTTTTGATGTGGACATCCTCAAAGAGGTCAGTTCTATTTGTTGCCATTAGATTCCATATATTTCCATCATGAGTGGGGTTCATAACTATTTGTTCTAGTAGTTTTCATAGGAGGCATTTTGTAAAGTTTCACAGGATATTTTATCACTCTCGCTACTAACAGAAGTGCAATTTTCTCAATTAATTGTTAGATTATCAAAGTATCCACCAACGATTTCAGTATGACTGGGAACTTAAGTACAAGTGAACTGAGGTTTTCTCTAAATTTTCGGTTACATCAGGAGATGCGCCTGGTGGGTGATAGAAGGATCCAATTACCCTTTTATACATACCCCTGATACTGGGCCTTGCCCAAACAATCTCACATGCAGGTTCAGTCTGTACCTCGAGGGATTTGAGTTTCTAGGCTGGTGTGACAAATATGCCATCTCCATTTCCCATTTGCCTGTCCTTTCCATATGCACTTAAATTTTCCCCAAAAATCTCACTGCTATCAATTTCAGGTTTTTAACCAGCTTTCTGTATCAAGTACTATGTGAGATTTACTGCTTTCTGTGGGCACTTCAAACTCTGACACTTTGTTGCGAATACTTTGCCAGTTTACCACTAGGATTTTAATACTCTGACTTGTGGAGACTATTATTTTGATCGTTATCTGGATTGGATGGATAGTCACTTAATCTAAAAAAAACCTTGTGTGTGTGCACCCCACACACTGTCAGCTACCTGAGTAACAGCTTCTGATGTGTAGTGCACACCGGATCCATTTAGGGAGACCCTACACTTCTCAACCGTATGGCGCAAGTTCAGGAAGTCACAGCCTAGCCTGTCACAGAACTTTCAAAGTTTGTGGTTCAGTCCTTCCTTTTTGACTTAGAACCAAAGCGTCACACTCAGTTCAGGGGACAATGCTGCAAATTGTGAGCTTTGTTGAAACTCCATGCGCAAGGCTAGTCTTCTCAACCTTCTCTGCCAGTCGTTGGAATGACTCGGGAATGACCTCGGAGCCCAGACGACAGTCATCATTTGTTAGAATGTGCCCTACAATCTGCAGGTACTGGAATAGCCTCTTTAGTGTGTTAAATGAGGCCCCTAGACATACACAATGAGTGCACCCGGTATCCTTTCCTGTCCCTTGCTGCCATTTTTGTAAGGGATACCATTATTAACCATACATTTGAACTGCCGATGATTAATAGACCGGTACTCAATTTGTTTGCCTCCTCCTGACGCTGGATGAAACAGATTTCCCCAAAACAGGTGAAATGAGTCCCACTGCCTTAGTTTCAGTTTCAGTGAAAGACAGGACTTCAAACTTGTTGGTAGGGAGGATCGGTACAACACCCTTAGTCCTCACTGGTCCCCATCCAACCTGTACAGGATGCATAGATCTGCCACTGACGTGCCACCCACCATCAAGTGGACAACTAATGACAGATTCTGTAGTTTCTGCAGAGGAGACAAGATCCACAGGAGAGGCTAGTATTCTGGTACAGGTATCATAGACACGCAACTCACAGAAGCTCTTCCAAAACACAGATTTGCAGCAGCTACCAATCGTTTGAAAGTAGCCAGGGTGATTTCCAGCTGCTTATGAATGTCAACCAACTTATCCCATATTCAAGAACAGCATTCACAGTGGGGCTGCATTTTTGCTGGTGCAATATAGTATAAGACAGTGAACAAGTAACTTTAAATTAAGCCCACTGATTATCTTTTAATCTGTTGAGCTAAAATGTTGCTAGATCCCTATAAGAATTGAAGCAAATACAGATTTCTATTAAAACAACAAAAAAACCTATGTGGTAAATACTACTAGTTTACTAAAATGTTTTGAGGCTAATTATAGTTGTTTTCTCACACAAAAACAGAGTTAATTTATGGTAAATGCAGATAATATGTAGGGCTATTCTTCTTTAAAGGGAAAGTAGATGTAAGACAATATGTTCGTTTGAAAATCTGCTACAGTGACTAAATCGTAGGTCCTGATTTGTTACAAATTGCTCGTAGATTATGAAAGGGACAATGGTAGCTTCCAAAAATTCTCAAAAATACATGTTTATTGGTGTTGATATACAATAAAGTTCGGGGGTGATGTAGTTTTTGGCAGAACTGTGAGCCACAAACACTGATTTGCTTTGAAATAAATTACGTATCCAAAACACTCGAACCAGTAACTTATGAAAATATAGTTTTGTAACCGTCCAAAAGTTCTCAAAATGATCTATTTCTCATAGAATTGTGCAGTGAAATAAGAGAATGATTGTTTTGAATGAGGATAGGCCTATTGTTCTCAAAAATTTTAAAAGAGCACAATTAAGTTTAAGCCTACAATTAATGATAACTGTATGATGAGTTTATTGTGGCACATGCGAATGTTCAAATTTTCACAGTATATCACAGTAGAAATGGATATTGATACAGTCAAAGAAAGATTATGTTTTGTTTTGAAAGCAACTGTCTGTCCGTTTAGTAAGCCAGTCAGTCAGGCTCCAGCTTACAACTGATATACAACTACAGAACGGCAAGTTAAATGTTTATCTTTTTTATGACTTAGTCGTAGTATATTTATTAAATTTTGTGTGTGTTTTTCTGTTATGACATTTAATCTCTCGTGTTTGTAAATGTAAATTCATTCACTCTGTAACGCAGTAGTTACTCACTGAACAGCCAGCTACATTGCTCATTAAGTATCAGCCTCCATTGGTGACACACCAGGAGGGTAGCAGGTCACATATCTAGACTTCTGTCTGCTTTTGTTGTTTACCTCTTCAGTCAGTCTTCCTAGAATGGCTATGATGAGTGCTTTATTTGTGCAGACGTAGAAGGAGCTGGCCGCAGTTCGCGAACAGCTGAATGGAGTTTTGGCTACAGTAGTCACCTTAAGGATGCTGCCTCGAGGGTGTAGTGGTGGCGGAGTACGTGATATTTCACATGGGCCACCTCAAGTGTCACTTGTTTTGCCCATGGTCTCTGCTTCCGAGTTCCGAGGCACCTCCTGATGCACCTGATGCAGTTAATCCTCCCTCACAACAGGGTGAGTGGCAGGTGGTAACACATTCACGTCACTCAAGGTGGAGGGCCAGTGTGGAGAATGGGCACTTGACCTCGACCATTCACCCTGTAAGTGGACAGGTCAGCAGGATCCGAGCAGGTGCATTTGGGGAGGGGTTTACTAGTTATTGGGAGCTCCAATGTTAGGTGCGTTATGGAGCCCCTTAGGCAAATAGCATTCAGGGCTGGAAAGAAAGCCCATGTACACTCACTACATCTGCCAGGGGGTGCTCATCTGAGATGGGGAGGCAGCCTTTACTGTGGCTATCGAGCATGCAGGGTGCAGTCATCTGTGAGTTGTGGCTCACATTGGCACTGATGACGCCTGTCACATGGGTTCTGAGGCGATCCTCAGTTTGTACAGGAGGCTGGTGAAAGTGGTTAAGATGGAGGTGGTTAAGACTGCTGGTCTCACACACAGGGTGCAAGCAGAGTTCACAATTTGCAGCATCATTCCCAGAGTTGATCAGGGTCCTTCAGTTTGGAGCCGAGTGAAGGGTCTCAACCAAAGGCTTCATCAACTCTGTGACGCTCTTGGCTGCAGATTTCTAGACCTGTGTTATTGTGTGGGTATTTGGTGGGCTCCCCTTGATAAATCAAGGGTGCTGTACACAAAGGTGGCAGCTACTCAGGTAGCAGATTACTTGTGGTGTGCAAATGAGAATTTTTTAGGCCGGGCAATAGATTGAGGTGCTCTGATGAACACTCGCCAGTCGATATACAGCAAGGGAAGTCAAACAGCATTCAGAATAAAGACAATTCGACTGCCATATTTTAGCAGTAAATAGTCGAAGTATTCATAATAAAGTTCCCGAATTACTGCCCATCTGGAAAGTTCTTGTGCTCAAGATATTCTTGGGGCCGAGAGCTGGCTGAAATCTGAAGTGAAAAGCTCTGAGATATTTAGCAAGTCTTGGAATGTGTACCAGAAAGACAGATCAGAGATCATAGTAGAGGGAGTGTTCATTGCAGCTGACAAAATTATCATCTCTAGTGAGGTCAAAGTTTAGTGTGACAGTGAAGTTATCTGGTCGCGTATAACAGGTGTAGATGAAACCAAATTAATTGTTGGATGTTTTTACTGACCACCCAACTCTTCTGTAACAGTTCTCAAAAGTATATGGTCAATCACGTGTAAATACCAGATCATGCAATACTAGCTGGAGGTGACTTTAACCTACCAAGATACACTGAGATGTCGATGGATTCATTGTAAGGGTACAGACAGACAGTCATCAAAATACTTTTGAACGCATTTCCTGAGAAGTGTCTTGAGCAGCTAGCTTGGCAGCCCTCACACATTGGAAATATCTTAGACCTTGTAGCTACAAATAGGCCAGACCTCATTGACAATGTCAGTATAGCAACGGTGATTAGCACTGTGATGTCATTATAGCAGCTGTGGTTACGAAAGTTAATAAATCAGTCAAGAGGGCTAGGAGAGTATTTCTGCTAGATAGAGTAGATAATCAGTTATTGCGAGGGTGATTCCAAAAGGAAGGTCTCGTATTTTTATTATAAGTACACAGACCTGTTTATTTCTACAATGGTTTACATCAGTCTACAGCTTGAACATTTAGCTATTTATCAACATAATCACCATTTCTGTCAATGCATTTTTGTAGACGCTGTGACAGTTTTTGTATGCCCATGTCATACCAGCTTGCCGCCTTGCTGTTCGGAAAGTTGTTGCTTGGTCTCAGGTGTAAAGTGGTATGCCAAGGTTTCATCACCCTGACAATTAAGTCCAGAAAGATGTACTGTTCAGCTGCAAGGCAATGAAGAAATGTGCGGGAAGCATCAACTCGTTGCTCAACACATTGCGGTAGTTCAATGTTTCCGTTAAAATTCTGTGAATGGTGCTTCGGGAGACCCCAGGAACCAACGTGCAGAGATCTTCCAGGGTTATTCGCAGATCTTCACGCATGCTTTGCCCAAACTTCAACACTGTCTCCTCAGAAACTGACGGTCTCCTGCTCCTTTGTTCATCGTGGATTTTGGTCCAACCAGCTGCAAACACTCTACTCCACTTTTGAACATTTTTGACATCCATGCACAACTCACCATACACTTTCATTAATTGGCAAAGGATTTCAATCAGCATTGTGCCCTTTGCTTTCAAAAACCGAATAACTGCGTGCAATTCGCACTTGGCGGTAACATCCAACGGGAGCTCCATTCTCAACAGCTGCCAAACCAAGACTGAGCGCCTTAGCGCGACGTGTGCATGTTTACACACAGCGCATGAAGCACTCTTCATAACAGTGTGACCAACTGCCACACAAACAGAGTTCTGTACTTATAAAAAAATAGCAGACCTTACTTTTGGCATTACCCTCGTAGTATCTCACTTAGACAGTGAATTGTCATCGATTAGTTCCAGTAAGATGGATGTAGAGAAATTATTGGCAAATTTCAAGCAGGTTGTAAATCGTGGTCTGCAAAGTTATGTGGCTAGTAAGTGGATAAAGGATGGAAGAGACTCAGCATGGTTTAATAATGAAATTCTGAGGATGCTGAGGAAGCAGAGGCTGTTGCCCTCTTGGTTCAAAAGGAAATGCACAAATGATGACAAGCGAAGGTTAGTAGAGATTCGGGTGTCTGTGAAAAGATCTATCTGCAAAGCACACAACATTTACCACCATCACACCTTAACCAAAGATCTGGCGGAAAACCCAAGGAAATTCTGGTCTTATGTAAAGTCGCTAAGTGGGTCTAAGGCTTCCATTAAGTCCCCTGTTGCCAGTCTGGTGTGGTAGTTGAGGATGCAAAAAGACAGCCAGAGATTTAAATTTCACATTCAAGAAGTCATTCACATTGGAGATTCATACAAAAATAGCATTATTTGATCATCGGACAGACTGCCATTTGGACGACATAGTAATCAGCATCCCTGGTGTAGAGAAACAACTGAAAGATTTGAAAGTAAAAAATCACTAGGTCCAGATGGAATCCCAGTTCAATTTCACAGAGAGTACCCTATGGCATTGGCCCCTTACTTGCCTTGTATTTATCATGAATCTCTCACCCAGCACAAAGTCCCAAGCAACTGGAAAAATGCGCAGGTGACTCAGTATATAAGAAGGCTAAAAAAACAGACCCACAAAACTACAGACCAAACTTCTGTTTGCTGCAGGATCCTTGAACATATTCTCAGTTCAAATATAATCTATTTTCTTGAGACTGAGAATCTTATGTCCACAAATCAGTATCTTTTAGAAACCATTGCTCGTGCGAAACTCAGATTGCCCTTTTCTCACATGATATACTGTGAACAATGGATGAAAGGCAACAGGCAGAGTCCATATTTATAGATTTCCGGAAAGCATTTGACGTGGTGCCTATTATAGGCTGTTAATGAAAGTACAAGCATATGAAATAAGTTCAAAGATATACAAGTTGCCTGAAGAGTTCCTAAGTAATAGAACCCAGTATGTTGTCCTCGATAGTGAGTGAGTATTGGAGACAAGGGTAAGGGTGTTGTCAGGAGTGCCCCAGATAAGTTTGATAGGACAGCTATTGTTCTCTATATACATAAATGATTTGGCAGACAGGGTGGGCAGCAATCTGCAGTTGTTTGCTGATGATGGTGTGGTGTACAGTAAGGTGTCGAAGTTGAGTGACTGAAGGAAGATACAAGACAACTTAGATAAAATTTACGGTTGGTGTGATGAATGGCAGCTAGCCCAAAATTGGAAAACTGTAAGTTAACGTGGATGAGTAGGAAGATCAAACCTATAATGTTCAGATGCAGTATTATTCATGTCATGCTTGACACAATCAAATCATTTAAATATCTAGACGTAATGTTACAAGGTGATAAGAGATGGAATGAGCATGTGAGAACTGTGGTAGGGAAGGCGAATGGTTGACTTCGATTTATTGGAAGAATTGTAGAAAGAAAGAATGATTCACTTGTAAAGGCACACACTGAGTACTGCTCGGGTGTTTGGGATCTGTACCAAGCCAGGTTGAAGGAAAACATCGAAGCAATTCAAAGGCGGGCAGCTACTTTTTTTGCAGTAGGCTTGACCAACACGTAAGTGTTACAGAGATGCTTCGGCAACTCAAATGGGAATCCCTGGAGGGAAGGTGACATTCTTTTCGAGAAACTCTATTAAGAAAATTTAGAGCACTGGCATTTGAAGTCAACTGCCACATGATTCTATTGATACCAACATGCATTGCGCGTAGCTTTTCCCTCACTCTGTTTGCAAGTGGAGCGGGAAAGAAAATGACTAGTAACAGTACAGGGTACCCCACGCCATGCACTGTGTGGTGGCTTGCCAGAGTATCTATGTAGATGTAGATGTAGATGTAGAAATGACGTGAACAGTAAAATATGTGTATCTGAAATTTTAAATTGGCACACAGTCTTGTACACGCAGTCTCACAAAAGGAAAATTCCAGAGTTGGCCATCATATATAAATAAATGTGCTTATTGCACGGATTTTTCATTTAGGTGATTTGTGCACACTTCTACATTGATGTCTCAGAAGAACAACACTGTAATGTGAGTTTATCTTAATCAAAATTGCTAAAATGTGCAGCACCACCAAAGCACATCTTTTGCCTGTTGCAGCTAACAGTAGCAGATGTAAAATTTTAGATTGCCAGATTTCTTGTACTGGTCTTTCTTTATCCACGTATTTTAGATGTTTGTTTATTGTTTTTATTTCCAAAATTAGGGCATAAGTGACTTAAGTGGGTGATAACATCATCATTCTGTACAGAAGTTTTTGAATTACTTATTATCGTATTGTTTGGTTTTGGGATAGCATGTTTGCTTTTTCTTGTAGAAGTACCACTAGTAATTCATAATCCTTATTCTAAATATTCCAATAACTTTGAATAACATTGTTCAATACTGGAAGAATCAATTCAGCTTGTGTGTAGTTTTCTCAGTACATTGACATTCAGATGCTTGAAAATTACATAATTTGTTCATACAACTACTTTTTTTCTAGAAAACTCCAGAGAGCAAATGATGAATTACAGGAACAAGTAGAGACGCTGCAGGTACAACTTGAACATTTGCACTCCAGGTGTGTAATATGTTATGCTATGATTAAAAAGCTAATCTTGCTAGTATGTATTTGTTCATTTCATTTGTTTCTGAATGTAAAAGAACGGACTGATTCCCCTTTTCCCTACATTCCCGTACTCCTTCCTCTCCCACCTCTTTCCTTCAACTTCCTCCTGCCCCCTTTTTTCCTGTGTGTGTGTGTGTGTGTGTGTGTGTGTGTGTGTGTGTGTGTGTGTGTTTTCTCTCAACAGTTGTTGAAGCAGATTAATTTGACAAAAGACACACATTGATCATATTGTTTAGTTGGCAGGTGAACTTAAGAAAAATGCTTCTTCAGATGAGAAATGCTCACTGGAAAGAGAAAAATGTTTCCTTCAAAATTGTGAAGCTGAGCTCAATGTATGGTTTCTCAAGTCTGTCAAGCTAATTAAGAAGAAGGCTTCTTTTAGATTGAGATTTCACTCTGCAGCGGAGTGTGCCCTGATATGAAACTTCCTGGCAGATTAAAACTGTGTGCCGGACCGAGACTCGAACTCGGGACCTATGCCTTTCGCGGGCAAGTGCTCTACCAACTGAGCTACCCAAGCACGACTCACGCCCTGTCCTTACAGTTTGGAGGGTAGGAGACGAGAGACTGGCAGAAGTAAAGCTGTGAGGACGGGGCGTGAGTCGTGCTTGGGTAGCTCAGTTGGTAGAGCACTTGCCCGCGAAAGGCAAAGGTCCCGAGTTCAAGTCTCGGTCTGGCACACAGTTTTTATCTGCCGGGAAGTTTCAAGGCTTCTTTTGTTTGAAGACATATCTGAAGCTATTCAAAACACTTTTCTGAAAATCATAAAAAGAATATAATTTGGGAAACTGCTGATGACTGAAATATATTCCCTGAGATTCAAAGCTGTCATCATGGCAAAGTTACTGCAGGACTGGTAAAATAAGTAGACAGTTTTCATCTTCAGTAACTATACCAGTAGACTGCCATGTCATACCTATTAATATCGTCTGCTAGGTGACTGGTATGTGAGAAGTGTCTGATAATTAAGTTTCCCTGTTTTACACATTACTCAGTTTATCATGTTGAAATAATTTTATTGCCATCATTCAATATTTTTGTTACTTATGTATATAGTCACCATGTTTTTGCAAGCATTTTTGGTAACATGACAAGCTTTTCCAAACCAGTGTTGTACCAGATCAATTCCTGTGTTCATAATCCAGCTGACTGACCCAGGTCTCATCCCCAGTAACAAATCATTTCAAGAACAGATCTCTGCCTTTCTGACGCATTTGCAGAAACATTCTGGTTGACTCCATCTGTTGCTGCTTGGCAGATTAACTGTTCTTGATTCCTCAGAATGAGTCATATCATCCTATCCCTTTTCATCAGTCTTAACCAAGGATTTGTGTTTGGCCTTGTCTTTTGCCTTGTTATTCCTCAGCTGTCTTGACTATTTTGTCTCTTAAAATTACCTGTTCAGCATCTGTTGTATTTCTTTCACATATTCACTCAGTTGCTTCCTAATGATTCAGTTCTGATTCTCAACAATATCAGGTCATTGTGACATACCCAGATCCCATCTGCTTAATTTCTTACTTTTATGTGTTTTTTTATTAAAAACATAAAAATAATAATCAGCAGTTTGTAACGTTGTTTGAGTCCACAGCTGTGCCTGGGAATACAGGGTGTATCAAAAGGAATCATCCAGTTTAAAAAAATTGTAACTGTTGTGTGAACAATGTACTGTTGGAAAGAACAAACTCTTGAGCTTTACATGGTTCCCTCTAGGTAACAGCAGTGGCACCCACTTCAGTTCTGATAAAAATGGTGTCGGGTCTACAGAAAGTATTTTGTGTTTTATGTTTTGCACAGTGTGGGCCATTAATAACTGTTCAGCATGACCTCCGTACCAGATATGGTGTGGATTCTCCTACAGCACAGAGCATTAGACAATGGCATGAACAATTCCGAGAAACAGATTGTTTGTGTAAAGGTAAATCACTGAGGCGTCACTGAGGATCTAACACGCATCCACCATATTTTCGCAAGGAGTCCATAGAAATCTGTTTGCCTTGCAGCTCGACAGTTCAACTTGCCCCGATGTCTGTCTGGCATGTGTTGTGTTGATGTGTACACATGAAACCATGCAAAATTCAGCTACTGTAAGCTCTTCATGAAGATGACAAACAACAATGTGTGGACTTCTGTAATTTCATTCTTCGCAAGGTGGAGGATGACTGTTTTCTTCCATGCTTAGTGTTTAGTGATAAGACAACATTCCATTTAAATGGAAAGGTGAACCGTCATAATGTGAGAATATGGGGTACAGAACAACCACATGAAGCTGTACAACATGAGAGGGACTCTTCAAAATTTGTGTGTTTCTCTCAGTTTCATAGAAAAGATGTATGGTCCATTTTTCTTTGCTGAGAACACTGTTATAGGAAGCACATATTTCAATATGCTTGAGAACTGACATTTCCCACAGTTGGAGACAACTTGATTTACCAGTAGGATGGGGCACTGCCACACTGGCATCTGGAAGTGCAGGAATTTCTAGATAAAAGGATTACTGAACGATGAATCGGTCGCACTGAACCAAATGATACTGGCCTCCAAGGTCACTGGACCTGACTGTATGTGATTATTTCTTGTGAGGGTTTATAAAAGACTCTGTTTATGTGCCTCTGTTACCAACAACAATGAATAAACTGAGGCATCGCATAACATCAGCTGTGGAAGCTGTAACCCAAGACATGCTCACTGTAGTGTGGAAACAATTTAGATACCGCATTGACATATGCTGTGCATCTCAAGGGGGGGGGGGGGGTGAAAACAACCTTTTTGAGTTTCCCATTCATCAAAAAACAAAATTCATTGTATATGTTTATCAGTTCCAGAAATGTAGATGTGCCAAATTAGATGATTCTTTATGATACAAGCTGTATTTTTGCAGTTTAAAATCTTGCTTCCAAATCTCTCAATTACTAGTATATAATTTATCATCTTGTGATTGTCGCAGTTCTTCTTATTTCCATGCTTCCTAAGAAAATTGAAGAAGAATTCTGCCTTATAAAAGTCACTTTTGTAGTTTTCAGCCAGATTTGTTTCCGCACACAGGACAATAGACAATATCACAATAGAAAGTGAACACACCATAAAGCAACAAGGAAGACTGAACACAGCTGAATTCAATGCAAACTTAACAGAAGAACTAGTGAGAACAAAAACACCATAAAAGAAAACACAATAACACCTGAAAAAAAGCCTTCAGAAAGGTACAGTAGAAATTAACCCAAGAAAATGCCAAAATCACAAAATCTGACGAGGGCAAATTAACTGTGCTCATGAAAGCAAAGGATTACATTGACAGAACAGTAGAGTCCATCCAAAGCAACACTATCACATAATTAACAAGTGATCGAACAAACTGATATCAACGAAGCTTACAGAAAACCCTGAAAAACATAGAAACAATTTTCAGACACACACAGATTAAAAGAATGATATAGAAAAATCCCAAGGCCCCCATTCTAAAATCATTGCCTAAAATTACAAACAAGGTACACATATAGCCCTGTGATTGACTTTACCAAAGCATGAACTACTACTTAGCCAACCAAACACACACACACACACCGCTACAGACAATATAGAAACATGCTGAAAACAGTAGTCTGAAGAAACTCAAGTGACTTAATAGAATAATTTTTTTTAAAAAAATGAAAACATACCAAACACAGCAACATTAATTTCACTTGACATAAATTCCATGTACACACACATTCCAACAGAAGAAACCATTACATAATGGAAAGAAATCTCTAGCTACAAGGAAACACACCAACAACAAACATACAAGAAATATCAGCTGTACTCAAGCTCATCACAGAGCAAAACTACTTCAGATTCAACAACAAATTTACTCTCAACAAGAATGGCTACCTATGGTATCCCCAATCAGTGGCCTCCTACCTGAAATTTTCATCCATCAGATAGAAAATCAGATCTTTGATGAAATAGTAAAACAATAGTGAAGCAGTACAAAATAAAATATTGGTACAGATATGCAGATTAAAAAAAAAAAAAAAATCATTATCTTTGTGAGGACGTAAACACCATCCACCACAAATAACAAATATAGTTCACCACTGAAACACAAATGAATGAAAAACTCAGTTTCTTAGATCTCACCATTCACAAGAGAAACAACAATATGAGTCTACAATTTATAGAAAACCTACAACTGCCAGCACCATCATTCATAACCAGTCCAGTCATCCCATAACTCATTAAAAAGCCAGCTGCAAATATTTACTACATAGACTGAACATACTTGATTATGTAGAAGATCTGATCACAACAAAACAAATTGCACTGGAGAATGTGTGTGAGACAAATACTGTAGATAAAATAAACAACAAAATACAAAAACGGGAAGCACACACACACACACACACACACACACACACACACACACACACAAACGTAAACACAACTCACACACATATGACCACAGTCCTGACAGAGACTGTGGTCCTGTATATGAGAGTTTCATTTGCATGTTCTAATGGTTTAATTATTCCGTGTCCTCTCACACAGCGTCTGTGGCTCTTGCGGCAAACACTTGTCGGCGTTGTTCGACTGCCCTGCTTATCGTGTTCTCATTACAAACTTCCAACCTGCACACAGAAACCGGTGGCACAGTAGATACATTTCCGCTCTCTTACTTACTTTTAAAATATCTGGTGTTCGAGGCGGTGGAAGGCCGAGTGTCTCTAGAATTTACACCGAAATTCTCAAGTCACTACAAAGAGTGTGTGTGTGTGTGTGTGTGTGTGTGTGTGTGTGTGTGTGTGTTTTGTCTATTTCTGACAAAGGCCTTGTTGGCTAAAGTCATTTTTTGACAGTCTTTTTTGTTATGCCTATCTGTGTCTCAGCATCTCCACTATATGGTGACTGGCAACTACTATTTGTGTAATAATGTTACACCTACCCCAAAAATACATATGATCAGCTTCTAAAAAAATACATGCCTATCCAAAACTCTCCTTACTTCCCTCCCTCCCTCCTTATCTTGGAAAAACAAACACACACACACACACACACACACACACACACACACACACACACACTCTACACTACGCTACTCTACACTACACTAACTAAATACCAAAAAACGGCAACACTTCAAATCTGCACACTACATCCCAAACAAGCAAAGACAAATGAACACTACACAATCACAACAACACGTAAAGGTGTTGAAAACTCTGTGCTTGGCAAGAAATCGTATTAAATCAATGGGTAATGACAAAAACAAAAGAAAGAACTGTGTTATCTCTACGCAAAAAGTAACAACACCACAGCATAAACAAAATTATAAGTAACATGAAAAAACAGTTTAAATAGTGATTCTCTTTTGGAAAGGGGTAATAAATAGAAAAATAAAATACCATTTTTCTGTTTGCAGATGACAAGCTGTAGATGGTATAGTACACGTAAAGCTACTAGCATAAATGTCCAATAGACCCATCTGAGGTACAGGAACAAATGCATACATCCACTTTATTTCCAAATGTACTATAAAACTAGAAACTTTAGACATATCATAAATAAACAACATAGAATGCCGCAACTCAGTTATACACATCTCAGCTCTGTACTGTATGCAAACCAATGTAAAAACATTTGAGAACAGTTGCTCATTTTATGAATGTAAATATTTTGTACCAAAAGTTTCTCTATGGTTAACATGTAACAATTTTGCAAAAGGAAAATAAACAAACCCACTGAATATAGCACAAAAGGTGCTGAAACATGTCTGGATGATTACAAAACTACAAAGATGTCTTGCATAAGGCAGAATTCCTCTCCAATTATATTATTTATCTGAAAGCTGGTGTCTTTATGTATCTTCTACGTATACAACCATCTTTTATTCTACGTATACAACCATCTTTTATGAATCTTAAACCAAGAACTAGCAGTGACTAAATTGTGCAGTGCAGTGCAGTGCAGTGCAGTGCAGAGTTCTGCCTGTTGGCATTCTCTTTACTCTTCCCCTCCCCGCCCCATTCCTTTGCCGCACAGGGTAGCCATGCGGTCTGAGCCGCCTTGTCACGGTTCTCGCGGCTTCTCCCATCGGAGGTTCAAGTCCTCCCTCAGGCATGGGTATGCATGTTGTTTAAGTTAGATTATGTAGTGTGTAAGCCTAGGGACCAATGACCTCAGCAGTTTGGTCCCATAGTCCTTACCACAAATTTCCAATTCTTTTCCCATTCCTTGACCTGTTAGTTTTCCTTCACTTTCTATACCCTGAGTCAAAATCCAAACCCTCCATAAAAATTAAATTTCATCTCTCTTACTACTCTGAATAATTTATTTTACCTCATCATATATTTTCTCAGTATCTTCATCATCTGCAGAGCAATTGAGATTTATATTTCTAGCACTTTGTAGGGTTGTGGCTTTGTTGCTCTTAGTAGTTCATAAACATTCCTATTTTCTTTATTTTTATTACAGCTAGTGCTGTTTTACCCCAACTTTATTTTGAGTTTGCAACCCTGTTCTCACATGACCAGAAGTTCTTTTCTTTCTGCCCAGTATTCCATTAATTCGTACTATACTTAAATCTACCTGTTTTTCTTTTAAAGTTCTCTGATCCCATTAAGGGAGCCATCATTTTATACTTCGATCCGCAGAGCAGATTACAATTGTAATAGTATCCGGATAATAAATGTGTCCTAATATCTCATTGTAGTTAGTTGGTAGAATTCCAATTTATGCTCTGTAAAGACTGCTGGTTACCTTGCCGGTTTGAAACAGTGAATGAAATGATCATGCTCCATAATTGAATACTGAAGTATGTGTTTTCTTTGTTGTTATTTAAATGATGTGGATAATGTCAGTTGTCTTTTGATAAATTGTCCATCTTCAGAAGAAGACCAGTCTTTAAATTATGTTCTACAAAGAGAAAGAACAGACAGAAATGTCGATATGCCTAGTTATCTAATTCATAGATATCTGTTTCTTTGTAGCTAAATACTTTAAATAGAAGAAAATATTTAAATTCTTTGTACAAAACTCAGTTGTAGAGCGTATTATATTTTTTCATATTATTTGTCATGTTGACATCTAATTTTTTTGAGACAGAATAATTAATCCATAATGAATCAGCTGCACAAATTCTTTGAACTGTTTATGATATTTGTCAATGCGATCTGTTGCACCATGCAAACTCTGTTTTGCTGGAAGAGTGGAGTGTCAAGCAGTACGAAATGAACTCAGTAACCAGAAATTTGGTATTAAACTGAAATTCAGTAGAGTTAATTTAATTATAACTTCATAAGGGTTTGGGAAAGCTAACTCATCTTGTACAGCAGCCAAGCAAGAGAGTGGGATTTTTCAGAGACAGCCTGTGTCTTGAGGAGACCTCCTGAGAGCATGCTGTCCCTGCCAGCGAAGCTCTTGGCAGGGTCCTCTATGGCGACAGCACTGTAGGCACACTCTGAGTGTGTTGCCAGGTAGTGTCATTACACTGCATGCTTGTAGTCACATGTTCTGAATGACAGCTGTTTAGCTGCGATGATTTTTATTTTCCCCCCAAGCAAGTCTCTACTGTATTAGGAAGGCAGTGTTTTTGTTACTGCTTATAAATCTCAGAAATGTTAGTAGCATTTTTACTGTTCCTTGTAAGTATGCTAAAATATATTAGATATATGGGCCTTAAAAGGTATGCTATAGTGTGGAACAATATAAACATTTTACCAACAAAATATAAATAACATCCACCGAAAAGCGTTCTTGTATTCTAGAGCTTTTAGTGTTTTGACTGACTGATGTGTGATCGGCATTAAAAATATTATATGTGCTTTAGCTTTATTGCTGGCATGTCCAGGGTGCATGTAGTTGTTTTCCGTCTGTCAGAGTAGCATGACAGCACATTTCAAATTCATTTCTCTGATGCAAGTTCATGTTCTGGTTGGCAGTAAATATACCAGCTCTGTCACTTTCCTGTGAAAAATGTGGGATGCACCATAATGGACTACTTTCTTACCAGCTTCTGTTAAATGATTACTTGGTAAGTTGTTAGCTGATGCATTTTTGATGCGTGATAATTTATAAAATCAGTTTCTATTCATCTAAATTTCTTAACTGTAGAACACTGCACACTGTTTCAGATTAATATTATGAGTATCTGATGTAGGCATGGATTGTTGAGGAGTCACAATTAATTCACAGAAGAAAGTGACAATAGCAGTAAATAATTTAGTAAATAGTTTTGTTTATTGAACCCAAGCTTTTGAGTTTTTTACATTCCTTGTTCAGTAGAATCAGAATCATCTGTAATAATAAGAAAGCTTTTCTTAGTTTGTTGTAGCAAATGTTGGTGATAATGGTGGTGGTCATTGTGATGGTGGTAGTTGTGGTTGTGGTAGAAACAGTACTCCTGCATGCTCATATCCATACAACAGACGTCTTCCTTTTGGTATGCTGTGGTGCTGGCTTATCTTGAGGGCCGACTTCTTTAAATGTCTTTGTCAGTCATATGAAATGTTATAGTATCATGTGTTTATGTTGTTGATGATTGAACACAAAAACAAACAGAAATTCATCATGGCCCTGTAGAACAAAATATTTTGCACCATAATAGGTTTATGCAAAGTATACTGCAAGAGAGTGGCTACATTCTTTCTATGTTAAACAGTAATATTTTCGTAATGCATTGGGCAGTTCATTTATTTTATTTTGTATTCTACTGGTCCCTGCTTTAACACTCAGTCCAAAGACTGGTTGGCAGCAGACTTTCAATCTTTATCTCCTTCAACCTTCGTCTTTTTTTTAATTTTTTTTTTATTTTTAGAGAAGGACTTCAATTCTGAACTTGTCTTTTTTGCAGTGGTGATCCATAAATTCCACGATCTTCCATTTTCAATGACTTTGTCATTAATAATGTTATATGTCTGTCTTATTTTTGGGAAATCTGGTTATGTACTCCTGTTGAACTAATACATTGGATAAACTGTTAAACTGTGAGAGACATTCAAAGACACCAAAAAATCATGTTAGATTTTCCGTGAATAAGTTCAGGAATGTTTTAGAATGATTCATTTAACAGTGCTGCACTGCATTAGTCCCTATTCCTGTCAAACTGAGCTGAACATGGATTATGAAACCCCAGGAACATTTTATTGATCAACAATCATTTGCCATAGTGTCTGTTCCAGCATTTAGTAAATAAAATCCATTTACTTTGCTGGTATTTATGTTTTGAAAAAGAGTGTAGAGATGTGAACACTAGTAGCTCTTGAATTTAATATTTTTAACTCAAGTTTTTAGTTTTCTTTTCTTTTGTACAGCATGTGTGTTACCCACTTTGTGCCATTGTCCAGTTGACATATATTTTTGGTTGCTTTGATATTTAGAGTTCTACATCATATCACACACTGTTTTTGACTGCTTCATTATCTGACTGAACTAATAAAGTGGTGATGAAATAAAACACTGTATTGCAGATTGCATGTGTTATTTTCTAATTAAGAATTATATTTTTTGTATGCTCTGGTGTGCTGGTTATTATGTAGTTCATGTTTGTTGTAAGATGGTACCACATTAATACTAGCATGATAAATTAAAAACACTGGATTGTAGACTGAAAAAAGACTGTTCTTTGTGAATTGTTTGTTGAGCAAAATCAAAGTTCTTCTGTTATCACATAAGTAACAAGATTACCATAAGCAAGGAGTATTTTAGGGTTTTATATTTCAAGTAAAATGATTTGGTAATTTTTTTCAGTAATTAAATATTCACATTAGTTTTGACTATAAAGTGTTGATTGTATCATTTATTAGATACAGACACAGAAAGAATTGGGACAAATAATGAAGTTACAGCATGACAGATTGGGAAGGAAGTCAACAGAAATGTAACAACATATGAGTATCAACATATGGGATGTTTCCAGAATGAAATTTTCACTTTGCAGCGGAGTGTGCACTGATATGAAACTTCCTCGCAGATTAAAATTGTGTGCTGGATCGAGATTTGAACTTGGGAAATTTGCCTTTCATGGGCAAGTGCTCTATCAACTGAGCTAACCAAGCTTGTCTCACGACCCGTCCTCACAACTTTAATTCCGCAAGTACCTTGTCTCCTACCTTCCAATTTTCACAGAAGCTCTCCTGCGAGACTTGCAGGACTAGCACTCTGCAAGGTTTGCAGGAGAGCTTCTGTGAAGTTTGGAAGGTAGGAGACAAGGTACTGGCAGAATTAAAGCTGTCGGGACGGGTTGTGAGCCGTGCTTGGGTAGCTCAGTTGGTAGGGCACTTGTCCACAAAGGGCAAAAGTCGCGAGTTTGAATCTTGGTCTGGCACACAGTTGTAATCTGCCAGGAAGTGTCATCATCATATGGGATTTGTGGACCCAAAAAAATGGGAGTGGCAGAGGGTTAAGATGACATGTCATAGGAAAGAGAGAATGGGAGGAGAATATGTTGACAAAACAGTGCTGGGAAAAAAGAAGCAAATTCTGAAGAGAACAATGAGAAAGAAAAGGAAAAGCAAACAATATAAGAGATGATTGTGAGTTGCAGTCAAGTGGTTCCTGTTAAAGTTATGAAGTGTACAGCTGTGTAGGAGGGGGAAAAAAAATTGTTGACTCTTCACTCCATTCAAAAATGGATTTGTAAACAGTGATTCCATGCCAGTTGGATAATGAAATGTATTTTGTTACTGCTTTCGGCCATATACAACAGGAATAACAGTGGAGTAGATAGTGGCTGGTGGATGCACAGGACAATTTCCATGGTGGCAGTGGTTTTAATGCCAAGAACATTGCAATGATACAGAGATTGTGAGGGTGGTGAAAAACTACTAAAGTAATACATGGAGAATATTGAATAGGCTGTACCTCATTTCAAGCCAGGTCAAGAAAAGCTTAGCTCTTGGGCAGAACATGACTGATGCATTCTGGGTCGGAATGGTATTGTGAAACGAGAGAAACACATTAAAGTAATTTTTGAAGCAGTCTTCAGTTTTGAGGGTTACTGAGATAGCATGGGACATAGTGCCGAGGAAACATGAGACTTGCATACATTAGTGAGATTGAAATGGTGAAAATATCAGCATTATTTCGGTACTAAATGAGCAAGTGATGGTCACTAGACTGCAAAAAATCCATTTCAAAGTAAATATAATGAAAATGATAGTTGCTAATCACCATATAGCGGAGGTGCTGAGTTGCAGAAATGCACAACAAAAAGACTGTTGGAAAGTTAACTTTCCGCCAACAAGGCCTTTGTCACACACACACACACACACACACACACACAACAGTCCCTGGCAGCTGCCAGTGTGTGTGTGTGTGTGTGTGTGTGTGTGTGTGTGTGTGTGTGTGTGCGTGTGTTTTTGTTTATTTTTGACAAAGGCCTTGTTGGCCGTAAGCTAACTTTCTGACAGGCTTTTTGTTGTGCTTTTCTGCAACTCGGCATCTCTGCTTTATGGTGAGTAGAAACTATCTTTTCCATTATATTGTTACATTCCATCCTGGATTTTCCATTGTTTCATTTCTAAGGAAACTGTGAAGTAGTTGGCATGCTCAGAGGCCATTCAGATTATATTGTGGTGAGAGGAAATGTGTAACATTATGTCTGAGTTTTACTCAACATTTTACAGTTAACTTCCATTTTCTTGCTGTCACCACTTCAGTATTTGCAAGCGTACTGTCCCCATCCTAAACTGTGGCAACAATGAAGCCTAGATAAAGTTCTTAGTTTACCCATCTCCCATAATTAATGATAAGATAATACGTATAATGAAAATACATTTGCTCACTTATAATTCTATACTGTTTATTCACATCGTGATAATTCCATATCCATAAATCAAAAGTTTGGACCTCATAGTCAGATTGTTTATTATTGTTTGTTATTTTATATACCCATTAAGTGAACTAAATTATGGGCTTTAGACTCACGAGTGCTTAAATAAATTGTTTTTCAAATGTCAAAGGACTCATTTTTCTGTGTGTACCATGAAACAAAAATGTCCGTAGCTTCAAAACTATTGATCCTAGGAAGCTAAAACTGGTGTCACTGTAAAAGTCCTCTAATTTGATATGTAACACAATAATGCTGTAATATTTGCTTGATTTTACTAAAATCCAGAAAAGTATGTTTATGTTTACAAAAAGTGGTTAAATTTGAAGATGGATGAAGAATGGATTCTTGAGGTATAAAATTAAGAATATTATATTATACAAAAGAACTAAGAGATTTTAATAACAAACTGTGAAACTAATACTTTCCTTCAAAAATCAAGCTGAAGTATTTGGCTTACTAAGAACTGGATTATATATTATTAATCCTGCATTATAAACCTGATGATATATTTACATAATAAAAGTTACCAGAAATGGAAACAACTCCACAATGATTACTATAATGAACATAATTTGCATTTTTATATGAATAGTTTTAAGTTATCTTTCTGACAAGAGGAAAAAATAAAAATGCTACATAACGCAGTCAGTTGAACTATGTTGCCTGAAGTCCCTCTTGTGTGGTACCTATCTACATCTACATACATACTCCACAAGGCACTGTACAGTGCATGGCGGAGGGTACCATGTACAACTACTAGTCATTTCCTTTCCTGTTCCACTCGCAAGTCCTCCCAAGGACTCACAACTCTTTTGTGAGTATGTGTTTGGCTGTCACAGGGCCCCAGCCTTTGCAGCATTACTTCTTGTCTGTGCTGCATACTTATACTTCCACTCTTCCTTTCTCGCTCTGCTTCTCCAACAGATGGTTTTCTTGGTGCTGACCCTACTTGGACCTGGCTTATGATTGGCCCTTGAGTTACCATTTCTAGAGTATTCTACACTTTTTCATCAAATAAACATCTAGTCTCCATTGTTGGGTTTAACCTGCCACCAATTTTCATAAGTATGAATCATACGGGGAAGGACTGCCAATGTGGTGTGTGCTCCTCCTTTGTGCCTTTCTAACTTTGCACCCTTCACTTAAATGCAGGAATAGACCCTATACCCAGCATAGTAGCCATCCCATTGATGATGTTCATCAAGTACCTGCACGATGGTAGCCCCCTGACTGTGCAGGGATCGCACTGTTGGTGTCTAAGCTGAAAACTCCCCAAGCATGCCAAGGAGTATTTTCTTGTCATGATTGGGGCACAGGGACTTTGAGCAATTGATTAGTGACCATTGCTGAGGCTGGGTGGCACCCATGGGGAGATCTCCAGTTCGGAGTGGGTGACACCATGGCAGATCAGTTGCAAATGAAGTGGATGAAGTTATCTCCCACTGATGGCCACAGGGCCACAGCAGTCTCAATGAAAGGACAGTCCCCTTTCCATGCAAAGAGATATGACCCTAAATGTTTTCTTCCCTGGCTATGCCATGCAAGAAATGTAGGGCCAAGCAGCAAGCAGAGCAATACTCCCTGCAATACTTGATTTGCACAAGGACTCATGGTGATTCCTTCTGGGCCACAAATCCCTTGTTCTTTGTGGAGAACTTCAAATACAAGATTGGTGAAGTGGCAGCCATCTCTAAAATGAAAAGTGGGTCAGTTCTGATCAAAATGGCATCTCCTAACCAGCCATGGTCACTGCTCACTTGTGACAAGCTGGGTGACATACTGATGACTGTCACTCCCCATAACTGTCTAAATTTAGTTCAAGGCATCATTTTCCATAGAGACCTTCTCTTACAATCTGATGATGAGCTGCACGCCAATCTGGAGTAGTGATGGGGTGTACACTTTGTCCGTCGTGTACGTAGGTGGTCAAAAGACAACAAGGTTGCTACCAGTACATTCATCTTGGCCTTTGATGCTGATTGATTGCCTGAAACGGTCAAAGTATACCGATGCGATGTGAAACTGTATTCCCCCTCCCCCTTGCGGTACTTCAAGTCCTTGAAATTTGGCCATATGTCTTTGCATTGCAATGCCAGCTCCATCTGTAGAGATTGTAGATGAGTGCTGCATGCAAACGCTTTCTGTGCCCCCCCCCCCCCCCCCCCCAAATCTGTGTCAACTGTGGAAAGCACCATTCTCACTGCTCACCAGACTGTGCTCTTTTACAAAGAGAAAAGAAAATACAAAAATACAAGACTCTGTACAAACTCAGTCACCGAGAGACCAAGAAGAAAAATGAGCTGTTGCACCCAGAATGTCAAATAATGTTATATGCTACAGCAACATCATCACCCCCCCCCCAGTCCCGTCTGGATTATGGGAGCCTGGCTTATGGTTCAGCATTCCCATCTGCGTTGCGGGTGCTGGACCAAATACTACACAGCGGGATATGACTGGCCACTGGTGCCTTCCGGACCAGCCCTGTGGACAGCGTACTTGTGGAGGCTGGTGTCCCTCCACTGCGATTGAGGCGCCAACATTTACTGGCCGCTTATGCTGCCCATGTTTTTAGCTTGCCCGGGCATCTAAACTATCGTCTCCTGTTCCCGCAATTGGTCATCCAGACCTCAGCCCTGGAGATATTGTAATAATCATTCTGCCTACGATAGGGTGTTGGTCGGAGTTTGCCCATATGTAGTTGACATTCTATGTAGCCAACTTGTGCCTCTTAATACACCTTTGGAGGCTGTGACTGTTTGGGTATGGGCATTTTGGGATCTTACTATCAGCAATCTTTACCTTACTCCTGATTGTGCAGTGTCCCAGAACATACTGTTTGTTTTGGTTTCTCAGCTACCCTCACCTTGGGTGATTTCAACGCCCATAACTCTTTGTGGTATGGAACCTTGATTACTGGCTGTAGCGAAGATCTCGAAATTTTACCGGCACAACTTGACATTTTCCTCTTGAATGCCTGGTATACCCACATACTTCATTGTGGCATATGGGACATTCTCGGCTATAGACCTTTCCATTTGCAGCCCTTGTCTTCTCACACCCATCCACTGGAGGGTCCACGATGGTCCGTGTGATAATGACCACTTTCCGATCTTCCTGTCCCTTCCTCAGTGTCACTCTCATGGCTGCCTGCCCAGATAGGCTCTCAACAGTGCTGACTGGGATGTTTTTGCTTCTACTCTTGACCTTGGCGCCCTTCTGCATGTAGATATCGATGAGGCAGTCCAGAGTACAACTACAGCCATTCTTTTGGCAATTGGTTTAGCAATCCCTTGTTTCTCAGGCCCACTCTGGTGAGAGACAGTACCTTGGTGGTCCTCGGAAATCGCAGAGGCCATTCAAGGTTGTAGGCAGGCTCTCCAATGCCATAAGCAGCACCCATGCATGGAGTACCTTATTGCCCTTTAAGTGGTTCTGTGCCCGGATCCGCCACCTAACAAAAAGACAGAAGCGAGAATGCTGGGAATGGTATGTTTCAACCATCAGATCATGTACCTCTCTTTCACAGGTTTGGGCTAGTAAAAGACGTCTCTGTGGATACCAGACACCTGCTGGTGCACCTGTTATTACCTTTAATAGCATTGTCTACACTGACCCAGATGCCGTCGCCGAACATTTTGCTCTGCACTATGCTCAAGCGTCAGCATCTGAGAATTATCAACCTGCCTTCCATGTCCTAAAACAGCAGTTGGAGTGAAAGCAATTATCTTTTACTACACACCACCTGGAGCCGTAGAAGCTCCATTCAGTGGGTAGGGATTCATCATTGTCCTCGCTCACTGCTTTGATACAGCCGCAGGGCCAGACTGCATCCACAACTAAATGATCAACCACTTACCAGCGAGTTGTCAGTGTCATATTCTTGCCATCTTTAAGCATAGCTGGGGCAAGGGCAAGTGCCCATCGCAATGTTAAGAAAGAATCATTGTCCCAATACTGAAATCGGATAAGCACACTCTAGAGATGACAGTTATAGCCCAGTGTTCTCTGTAAGTTGCTTGAATGCATGGTGAGCTGGTGGCTTTGTTGGCTCCTTGAGTCTCAGGGTCTCGTGGTTCCATCCAAGGGTGGTTTTCACCAAGGCTGTTCCACTACTGCTAATCTGGTTTACTTGGAGTCTACCATTCGAACAGCTTTGGCCTGACATCAATACCTTATAGCTGTCTTCTTCGACCTGCAAAAGGCTTATGACATCACATGGCGATGCCTTGCTACCTTATGTGAGTGGGGTCTCCAGAGTCTGCTCCCATTTTTATCCAGAACTTCCTGTTGCACCGTACATTCCAGGTTTGAGTTGGTGCTTCCCACAGTATCCCCCATATCCAAGAGAATGGGTTCCTGAAGAGAATGGGATCCTGCAGGGCTCTGTACTGAATGTCCTTAACTTTCCAGTAGCCATCAATAGTCTAGCAGCAGTTGTGGAGTCCCCAGTATCACCCTCCTTGTATGCTGATGACTTTCACCTCTACTATTACTCCTCTAGTGTGGGTGTCGCTGAACATCGACTGCAAGGCCCCATACAAAAGGTGCAGGCATGGGCCCTCAACCATGGCTTTTGATTTTCCGCCGCCAAGACTTGTGTCATGCACTTCTGTCGACATCGTACCATTCACCCACAGCCAGAACTTTACCTTGATGACCAACAACTCAATGTGGTGGAGGCTTATCACTTTTTAGGACTGATCTTCAACTCTTGGTTGGCATGGATTCCCCCATCTTCACAAGCTTATGCAAAAGTGCTGGCCGCTGCCTGAGGAACACCAGCTGGGGAGCTGATCGCACTATTCTTCTGCAGCTTTACAAAGCCCAGATACAACCCTGCCTTGATTATGAGAGTCTGGCATACAGTTCGGAATCATCCTCGGCATTGCAGACCCCACAGGGGGCTCACCGCTCTTTGGTGAGTATGTGCTTGGCGACCACGGGGCCCCAGCCCTCGCAGCACCACTTCTCTTTCAGTGCTGCTTGTCTCCTCTTCTCCTGTCCTTTTCCCCTCTCTTGGGACATGTCTCGTGCCTCCACGGGCTCTTGAAGCTCATTTGCGTTGATTTACTTGTAGGACTCTTCTCTCTTGTACTGCTCTTTCCCTATACTGTTCCTTCCCTGTATCGCTCTTTCCCTATACTGCTCTTTTCCTGTATCGCTCTTTCCCTATACTGCTCTTTTCCTGTATCGCTCATTCCCTACACTGCTCTTTTCCTGTATCACTCATTCCCAGCACTGCTCTTTTCCTGTATTGCTCTCTCCCTGCACTGCTCTTTTCCTGTATTGCTCTCTCCCTGCACTGCTCTTTTCCTGTATTGCTCTCTCCCTGCACTGCTCTTCCCCTGTACTGCCCTTTCCCTGTCCTGCTCTTTCCTTGTTTTGCTCTTTCCCTGTTCAGTGTTCCCTGTTCCATTCTTTCCTTGTTCCTTTTTTCCCTTGTTCTGCTCTTTCTTTGTTCTGATCTCTTTTCCCTCTGCTGTGGCATTTGAAGCCATTCTTTCTTTCCTCCTTTCCTTCTTCTCCTCCCGGTGTGTGCTTGACGGCCACCCACACATTTGCCGCGTTGCAGGAGACTGGGTAATGGGTAATTACCAGCCCCGAGTTGGCATGTAGGCCCCGCACGTACCCCCTGGTGCAGGCCAGGCCCAGGAAGGGGTGATTTCCTGAGCTGTTACCTTCCTCCTCTGCCAATTGGTACCTCCATCTGTCATTCGGGAGGTGTGACTTAAGGTGATGGCAATCACCTAAGGCGGGGGACCCCCCTTTGGAGAGCCTCTGCTGGAAGGAGCGCACCATCAGAGACGCTGGCGATTATGGGGGACTTCTTCCCAATGACTGATTTTCCTTCTCTTTCTCAAAGTGTTTTCCATAAACGAAAGTGGAATGAGGCTCCTGCCTCAATGTCTCTTCCTGTTGCGCCTCGATTTCTAGTAGTCTCATGTTTGGACAAAAACCAGACTTTTGCTACTGTTAACCCCTTTGTTATACAGAAAGGCGTGGATGGCATCGCCGGCCCTTTGAAGTCATTCTCTCGTCTCCGCAATGGTACTCTGCTTTTGGAAATTGACAGTGCTCTCCAGGCCGGAAACTACTCAAGGCCCAAATCCTCCACGAATATCCTCTAAAAGTGGAGGCTCACAGGACACTTAACTCGTCCTGCGGAGTTATCTACACCCGGCTGTTGGATGGTTTGACGGAGGATGAAATAACTAATTATCTATCGGATCAGGCCGTTACCGCTGCTCATAGAGTTATGAAAAAGGAAGCTGCCGATTTGGTGCCCACTTGCACATTGTTCCTGACTTTCGATCGGTTAACACTTCCTACCAAGATAAAGGCAGGCTATGAAGTCATCTCTGTGTGCCCTTATATTCCCAATCCATTGCAGCATTATAAATGTCACCAGTTCAATCGTACCAGCATGTCATGTAAAAACGCAGCCATATGTGTCACTTGTAGCCGGGATGCACACGAAGGCACCTGTCCACCTCCTTCCCCCCCACTGCATTAATTGTCGTGGAGACAATGCTGCTTCTTCCCGTTCTTGTCCCGTTTATCAAGACGAGCAGGCTGTTCAGGAGATAAGGGTGAGGAGAAGTTACCTTTTCCTGTTGCCCGGAAACTGTTGGCGAGCTGTAAACTGGCTGTCCCTTTGTCTGGAAGCTACAGCACCGTGTTAGCCTCTGCCCGTCCCACGAAAAACATGGCTACACAAACTTGTGACTTGCAGTTCAGTTCGATGGTGGCAAAGTCACCTCGCCTTCAAGCTGACACTCCATCTCCCGCTTCCCTGGCTGTAGATTCTGCAACCCCTCCTTCACCCTCACTGGCAAAGATGGTTGCAATGCAGCCAGCGAACTGTCCATTCAAAAAGGAGTATTCCCGGGAAGATTTATTACGTACTCCGAGTTCGCAGCTGTCTGGCTCTTCTACCAATCGCCAAAAGCGAAAACAATCATCCGAAGGCAAACAGTCTTTCCCCTCTCCGACTCGTTGACCCTCTTTGACTCATCGGTCCCTTTCAACTGACCGACACCGGGGAAGCTCCATGTATCCCGCTGAGGTGATGGACGGAGATCCTCCACCTGTGGATTGTAGTTGCCGTCCTCCCTCGACGGCTTGCCCTAAGCAGCCATCGAGGTAAGTGTTTCTTCTTCATTCTCCGGTGTTCCTAAATTTGATGGCCCTTTTACAATGGAATATCCGCGGCCTTCGGTCTAACAGGGAGGACCACCAGTTGCTCCTGCGATCGCAGTGTCTGCTTGTAGTCTATCTCCAAGAAACCAAGCTACGTCTTCAAGACCATTTTGCTCTTTCCTATTTTACTTTGCTACGGATGGATCTTCCCCTTACGGGAGGGATTCCTGCTGATGGTGGGGTTATGCTGCTTCTACAAGATGATGTGTGTCATCGTCCTATCGCCTTGCACACCCACCTGCAAGCAGTTGCTGCCCGAGTTTTCCTTCCCGCATTTACCTTTTCCCTCTGAAGCATTTATATCCCTGCATCTTCTGCTGTCACTAAGGCGGACCTGATGCAGCTTATTGCTCAACTTCCTCCGCCCTTTCTGCTCCTCGGTGACACCAATGCACATCATCCTCTCTGGGGCTTGCCTGTCGCCTGCCCGAGAGGTTCTCTTTTGGCAGATCTTCTTAATCATCTTAATCACATGTGCCTTAACACCGGCAAAGCCACATTTCTCTCTGATTCCATGCACACTTATTCCCACTTAGACCTCTTGATCTGTTCTGCCCAGCTCGCTCCATGTCTCGAGTGGTGTGCTCTTTCCGATACTTACTCGAGTGACCACTTCCCTTGTGTGACTCGCCTGTATAATCATACCCTGCCACAGCTCATTGGAAATTCCCTCTTGCTGACTGGAGGCTATATTCCTCCTTGGCAGTCTTTGACGACCGACTGTTTCCCAGCTATGATGATCAGGTCGAGCACCTCGTGGACATTATTCTCCCGGCTGCTGAATCCTCTATCCCTTGTACAACTACTTCTCCCCGTTGGGTCCTGGTCCCTTGGTGGACTGTGGAGTGCGGCAATGCGATTTGTGCCCAACGACGTGCGCTTCGTGTCTTTCACCGTCATCCTACGTTAACAAACTGCATCCGCTTCAAGCAATTATGTGCGCAGTGCTGTTGCACTATTAAAGAAAGCAAGAAAGCGTGCTGGATTTCTTTCACTAGTTTGTTCAACAGTTTTACTCCATCCTCTCTCGTTTAGGCTGGCCTGCGTCGGCTTTCTGGGACTACTTCCCACTCCCCGATTTCCGGTCTGACTGTGGCGGGAAACGTCATAGTCGACCCTGTGGCTGTTTCCAATGCTTTGGGTCGTTATTTAGGAGGTTTCAAGCTCCACCCACTACCATTCTGCCTTCCTTCCTCGGAAACAGGCGGATGAGGCTTGTGCAATCTCTTTTCTCTCTTTGAATCGAGAATGCTATAATACTCTTTGTTCTATGAGGGAGCTCAAGCATGCTCTCTCCTCATCCAGGTCTTCTGCTCCTGGGCCCAAAGCAATCCGTGTCATCATGCTGCAGAATCTTCCTCCTGTGGGAAAACGCTTTCTCCTCGATACCTACAACCGTATTTGGACTGACGGTGTATTTCCCACGCTTTGGCGTGAAGCTACTATTGTTCCCTACCTAAGCCTGGTAAAGATAAATCTTTTCCTTCTAGCTATCATCCAATTTCCCTTACCAGCAATGCGCATGGTCAATGGTTGGTTAGTGTGGTGGCTGGAGTCACACCATCTTCTCACTAATGTTCAGTGTGGGTTCTGAAAGCACCGCTCTGCGATTGATCATCTCGTCACCCTGTCGACGTTCATCATGAATAATTTTCTATAGAAGGAGCAAACAATGGCCATTTTCTTTGATTTTGAAATAGCCTATGATACATGTTGGCGGACAGGCATTGTACGTATTATGCACACATGGGGCCTCCACTGTCGTCTTCCCACTTTCATCTGAGAATTTTTAATGGACCAAGTTGTCCGGGTACGTGTGAGTGCCTCCTTATTCCACACCTTTTCACAGGAGAACGGGGTGCCTCAGGGATTCATACTGAGTGTCATCCTCTTTGCCATAGCCATCAACCCTATTATGGACTGCCTTCCAGCTGGCATTTCTGGCTCTCTTTTCGTGGACGACTTTGCTATTTATTGCAGCTCCCAGTGGACGTGTCTCCTGCAACACTGTTTTCAGCATTGTCTGGACTGTCTCCAATCGTGGAGTGTCACAAATAGTTTCCGCTTTTCTACTGCCAAATCCATTTGTATCAACTATTGGCAGTACAAGGCGTTTCTTTCACCGTCCTTGCGACTGGGCCAAAATGCTCTCCTGTTAGTGGATGCAACAACGTTCTAAGGGCTTACGTTCGATAGGAAACTCAGCTGGTCTCCCCACGTGTCCTACCTGGCTGCACGCTGCAGCTGGTCCTTTAATGTCCTTTGTGTATTGAGTGGTACCTCTTGGGGAGCTGACCGTACTGTCGTCCGCTGCCTCTATCGATCTCTTTTCCGCTTCAAGTTGGATTATGGATGCATAGTCTACTCCTCTGCAAGGCCTTCTATCTCATGCCGTCTAAATACAATACACCATTTGGGGATCCGTCTCGCCACTAGTGCCTTCCGTACTAGCCCAGTTGAGAGTCACTATGCAGAAGCCGGTGAACTACCACTGTCATACCTGCGCAACATCCTACTCAGTAGGTATGCGTGTCGGCTTTCTTCCATGCCAGGCCACCCAACCTTTGACCCCTTTTTTGATGAAATTCTTGACTGCCAGTACGAGACGTACGTTTCTTCTCTGCGGCCTCCTGGCGTCCAATTTCGTCACCTGCTTCAGCAGCTGCAGTTCACACTTCCTGCCACTTTCCAAATGGGCGAGAGCCCTTCACCACCTTGGCTTCAGACAAAGGTTTGTGTTTGTCTTGACCTCAGCTCATTCCCGAAGGATTCAACTCCCGAGATGACCTATCAATGCAAATTTCTCGAACTTCGCTCACAACTTGCTGATAGCATATTTTTGTACACTGATGGTTCGAAGTCCGCCCATGGTATTGGCTGTGCTTTTGTCATCGGTGCGGTAAGTTTCAATACCGGCTTCTCAACCAGAGCACAATTTTTACATCAAGGCTTTTTGCCCTCTATGAGGCTGTTCACTACATCTGTAGACACCAGCTCACTCACTGTATGATCTGCTCTGACTCCCTCAGTGCCCTTCAGAGTCTAGATGATCCTGATACAGCCCACCCCATCATTCGACAGATCCAGGACTGCCTCCATTTGTTCCCGGATGGGGTAGCCCAAGTGATGTTCATGTGGGTTCCTGGCCATGTTGGTTTGCCTGGGAATGACGCTGCTGATGCTGTAGCCAAGGCCGCCATCCATCTCGGTTGGCCCGCCTCTTACTCTGTTCCCTCACAAGATATTCGTACTGTTCTCTATCAGCGTATCACATCACTTTGGCATGACCATTGGTGCTCCCTTCATGGGAACAAACTCAGAGAAGTGAAACCTCCCCCAACAGCCTGGTCGGCTTCCTCCCGGCCGTCTCGCCGTGAGGAAGTAATGTTAGCTCGGTTGCGAATAGGGCACTGCCGCTTTAGTCACCACCTGTTGTTGAGTGGCTGTCCTTTCTGTAGCCATCCATTAACAGTCAGACATTTCCTGATCCTCTGCCCCTATTTTAGCCACTCATGTCTCAGGGTCGGTCTGCCGTCCGCTTTGCCGGTCATTTTAGCAGATGATGTGCGAGCTGTGGCTCACATTTTAAGTTTTTTAAAAAGCAGTAATATGGCAAAAGAGATTTGATTTCTACCTGGTGACTCCGGTTTCTTGTCGATGTCTTTGAGATACTCTTCCGTAATGTCTTGATGTTTTAGATTTGTTTTTTTCTTCCTTTTTGTATTGGACCTTGTAACGGTTTTTTCCTCTTGCGGTCCTAGCATTCCCTGCATTCCCTGGTTCTTTGCTGGGCGCTTATAACCTTGGATGTTTTGCGCCCTACACCCCCACCCCCCACCCCCCAGAAAAAAAAAACCCTCAGCTTTGCAGATACTGGATCTGATACACCACTGCGGGGTTTGACTTGTGACAGGAGGCTTTTGAAGTAGCCCTGTGAACAGCTTATTTGTGGAGGCTGGGGTCTCTCCACTGTGGATCAGGTGCCAACAACAGCTTGTCAAATAAGCTACCCACATTCACAGCTCCCCTATGCATCCAAACTACTGTCTCCTCTTTCCAAACATGATAACCTATCTCCCTCAGTAGTGGTCCTGATCAGGGATTACGATCGCAATCTGCACCCGGGCTATCCTCTCTGAACTTCAGTTGTTTCCTCTTCTACCCCTTATCTGGACCCACTTCCATACATCTCCGTGTTGCATCCCTTGGCCACAGCTTTGTCTTGACGTGTCACAAGGCATGAAAGACTCGGTTCATCCTGAGGCCCTCTGCTGTCAATTTTTCTCCATCCTTGGCACATCTCAGGGTTCAGAAGTAGTCTACACTGATGGCTTGGTGGTTGCTGGTCATGTAGGTGCTGCTTATACTCATGCAGGACGTACTGAACTTCTGTCCTTGCCAAATGGGTTTATTTTTTTCACTGTGTGGTTGGTAGCCATCTCTCATACTCTTGAGCATATTCATTACTGCACTGTTGGAATCTTTCTCATCTGGAGCAACTACTTGAGCAGTTTTCTTGTCAAGGACTACCCTGGCCATCCCTTGGTTATTGCTATCTAGGATTCCCTGTATGACCTTGAGCAGTGTGGACACACAGTGACCTTCATCTGGATTCCAGACCACATCGGGATTCCAAGGAATTAACTCGCTGATAGCCTGACCAAATTGGCTACCAGTATACTGACTTTTTGAGATCGGTTTCCAGAAATAGACATCTGATTGGTATTATGCCATGAGATTTTTGGTGCCGGGAAAACAGAATTGCTCACTCTGACTTCATCAAACAAACTATAGGTGATAAAGGAGACTGTCACTCTGTAGAGGTCATGGAGGCTTCTCGCAAGGTCTCTACTATCCTACTGTTGTTGTGCTGCTCCGGCCGAAGTGGCCGTGCGGTTAAAGGCGCTGCAGTCTGGAACCGCGAGACCGCTACGGTCGCAGGTTCGAATCCTGCCTCGGGCATGGATGTTTGTGATGTCCTTAGGTTAGTTAGGTTTAACTAGTTCTAAGTTCTAGGGGACTAATGACCTCAGCAGTTGAGTCCCATAGTGCTCAGAGCCATTTGAACCATTTTTTTTGTGCTGCCCATTTGACAGTGGTCCACATTTTGCTGGACTGTCCCAACCTAGCCAATCTGTGGTGGACTATCTCCCTGACTCACTACCCCTGGTCTTAGGATACGATGCTTCAGCAACTGACTAAGTTTTATTCGTGAAAGGGGCTTTTACCACTCACTTCAAGAGAGGGCCACTTAACATTATTGGCCCATTATTGAGGATTTGGCAGAATAATGTGTTCCCTTCTCTGCCTAGACCAGGGTTCTTTTCTCTCTCTCCCCCCCCCTCCCCCCTCCCCCCCCCAAATCCCCTTCTCATGTGGTCTGTTAGACTTGTTCGTCTTTTGTCTCTCTGTGCTTCTCCTGCTCTGTCTGTGTTGCTAGTCTTTCCAAGGCAATCTCAGAGTACAGTACCTCTGGTATGTGGCAGGGGCTGGGGTTGTATGTCCACTCATTGCACGTGCTTTCAGGGGCTTCCGGCTGCACCCTCAATGAGGCACCTTGCTTGCTTTTTTCCTCTGACTTCCTTTCTTCTTTTTGTCCTTACCACAGCTTCGCTGACAGTCGTAGACCTTTAGGTTTTCTTCTCCTGGGTTTTGTACAGTGGGCCCCTCTGATCTACAGTCATACAGACCTGTCTGTTCAAGGACAGACGGACTGATGACCTAGTTGTTTGGTCCTTTTAAGCTTCCAAATAACCAACGAGCCAACCATTCGCATGTAGAGCGAGGGGAAAACGACTGAGAATAAGCCTCCATACGAGTTCTAATGTCTCTAATCTTTTCTTTGTAGTCCTTATGCGAAACATATGTTGCCAGCAGTAGAATCGTTCTGCAATTGGCCTCAAATTCCACTACTCTAAGTATTCTCAACAGAGCCTCATGAAAAGAATGTTGTTGTCCCTCCAGTGATTCTGTTTTGAGTTCATGTAGCATATCCATAATACTTGTGGGCTGATTGGACCTACCAGCAACAAATCTAGCAGCATGCACTTGAATTGCTTCAGTGTCTTCCTTTAATCCGACCCAGTAGGGATTCATTCATGCTGTACTCAAGAATGGATCACACGAGTGTTCTGTATGCCATCTCCTATATAGATGAGCTACATTTACCCAAAGTTCTCCCAATAAAGTGAGATTGTCCATTCATCTTTCCTGCTACCAGTCTGACATGCTTGTTCCATGCCATATCATTTTTCAGTGTTACACCTAGATATTTAATCAAGGTGACTGTGTCATGCGGCACATACTAAAGCTGTATTTGAATGTTATGAGATTCTTTTTTCTACTCATCTGCATTAACTTATATTTGTTGACACTTAGAGCTAGCTGTCATGCATCACACCAACTATAAATTTTGTCTAAGTCATTCTGTGTCCCCCTACAGTTACTCTATGATGACAACTTCCCATACACCACAGCATCATCAGCAAACAGCCATAAATTGCTGCTTATGCTGTCCATCAAATCATTTATGTGTATAGAAAATAAGAGCAGTCCTATCAAACTTCCTTTGGAGCACTCTTGACCATACCCTTGTTTCTGATGAACACTTGTCATTGAGAACAATGTACCGGGTTCTGTTACTTAAGAAGTCTTCAAGTCACTCACATAACCGGGAACCTAATCCTTATGCATGGACCTTCAAGAGTGTGCTATGGGGCACCCTGTCAAATACTTTCCAGAGATCTAAGATTATGGACTCTGCCTGTTGCCCTTCATCCATGGTTCGCAGAATATTGTGTGAGAAAAGGGCAAGTTGAGTTTTGTATGAGCAGTACTTTCTAAATTCATGCTGATTTGTGGACAGAAGCTTTTGTATCTCAAGGAAATGTATTACATTCAAATGCAAAATATGTTCAAGAATTCTGCAGCAAACCAGTATTAACAATTTTGGTCTGCAATTTTGCAGCTCCATTCTTTTACCTTTTTTTTATGTAAAGGAGTCACCAACACTTTCCTTTTGCTTGGGACTTTTCAGTGGGTGAAAGATTCATGATAAATGCAAGCTAAGTACAGTTCCCCACAGTCGTTTAATGAACAAAGTAAGATCATATGGACTGTCAGACCAATTGTGTGATTGGATTGAAGAGTTCCTAGATAACAGAATGCAGCATGTCATTCTCAATGGAGAGAAGTCTTCCGAAGTAAGATAGATTTCAGGTGTGCCGCAGGGGAGTGTCGTAGGACCGTTGCTATTCACAATATACATAAATGACCTTGTGGATGACATCGGAAGTTCACTGAGGCTTTTTGCGGATGATGCTGTGGTATATCGTGAGGTTGTAACAATGGAAAATTGTACTGAAATGAAGTAGGATCTGCAGCGAATTGACGCATGGTGCAGGGAATGGCAATTGAATCTCAATGTAGACAAGTGTAATGTGCTGCGAATACATAGAAAGAAAGGTCCCTTATCATTTAGCTACAATATAGCAGGTCAGCAACTGGAAGCAGTTAATTCCATAAATTATCTGGGAGTACGCATTAGGAGTGACTTAAAATGCAATGATCATATAAAGTTTATCATCGGTAAAGCAGATGCCAGACTAAGATTCATTGGAAGAATCCTAAGGAAATGCAATCCGAAAACAAAGGAAGTAGGTTACAGTATGCTTGTTCGCCCACTGCTTGAATACTGCTCAGCAGTGTGGGATCCGTACCAGATAGGGTGGATAGAAGAGATAGAGAAGATCCAACGGAGAGCAGCGCGCTTCGTTACAGGATCATTTAGTAATCGCGAAAGTGTTACGGAGATGATAGAAAAACTCAAGTGGAAGACTCTGCAGGAGAGACGCTCAGTAGCTCGGTATGGGCTATTGTTGAAGTTTCGAGAACATACCTTCACCGAGGAGGCAAGCAGTATATTGCTCTCTCCTACGTATATCTTGCGAAGAGACCATGAGGATAAAATCAGAGAGATTAGAGCCCACACAGAGGCATACCGACAATCTTTCTTTCCACAAACAATACGAGACTGGAATAGAAGGGAGAACCGATAGAGGTACTCAAGGTACCCTCCACCACACACCGTCAGGTGGCTTGCGGAGTATGGATGTAGATGTAGATGTAGATGTAAGTAAGGAGCCAATGCCACAGAGTACTCTCTGTAAAACTGAATTGGGATTTCATCTGTACCTGGTGTCTAATTTGTTTTCAATTCTTTTTGTTGCTTCTCTGTACAAGGGAAGCCTTCTTCAGTGATCTCCATGCAAGAGTCTTTGTGACAGTCAAATGATATTATGTTTAAATGATCCTCCTGCGTGAGTGATTTCATAAACGTGAAGTTCAAAACTTCATCTTTCCTTTTCCTGTCTTCTACTGCCACCCCAGGCTGGTCATTAAGTGACTGAATAAAAGTCTTAGACCTGCTTAGTGACTACAATTTTCTCAGGTTCTTGGCAAGGTACAACAGTTGAAGATGTATGCTTTATATGTTGTTGGTCTTATGAGTGCATATATTTCTACTAAATTTTGCCTGTAGACATTTGGGCTTTCATTTTTGAATTGAAAGTACCACAGTATCTACTTCCTCAGCATTTTCCAGATTTTAATATTAAACCACGGTTGGTCTTTTCCATCCTTAATCCACTTACTTGGCATGTGTGTTTCTAGGCTGTGATTAACAATCAATTTAAACTTTGCCCTTAATTCCTCTCTGCGTATCGTGTTGGACGTAAATAATGTGGATTCATTGTCTAAGTGGAATGCTGACAACTGCTTATCTGCTTTTTCTACCATAAATGCTCTGCTAACCCTCTTTATGGATTTATTAACTTTAGTAACCATTGTCGCTACAATTACATTAAGATCACCAGCCCCTTCTCTATACTCACACTGTTGATAACTTCAGACCTGTTTGTAGTTACAAGGTCTAAAATATTTCCATTGTGTTTGAGTTTTTAATCCATAGATGTCCCAGTCTGTACTCGGTAGATTACAGTTGCTCCTTACTAATATTGCCTGATCCGGGTATTTCCGCATTACTGAGTATAGATCTTCTTTGAATGGTTTGACAGCTGTTACTGTGGAGTCGGGTGACCTGTAAAAGCACCCGATTATTAACGTGATTTCACCTGGGCCTACTGCTCCTATCCAGATAATTTCACAATCAAACTCAATTTTGACCTCAATAGGCACAATATTTTTGTCAATAGCAGTAAACAACCCACTCCTATGGCATCTTATCTGTCTTTTTGATATACATTCCATGCCTCACTTTTTTTTCAGAGCTGTCACATTCACATTGCCTCTAGCTATTGGTTCTTAGAAATGACTTGAAAACATGAGTTTCCACTGAAAGATTATGGCTTAAATGCAGCCCAAAATTCAGACACTGCACTAAGTGTGTGTCATGCGAGTCTGTCTGATGAGTTTTGAGTTACTGAATTGGGACAGTAACCTTATTTCATTTTACTGGTGTTCTTCAGTTGTACATAATTCAAAATTTGACAGCACTGGTTTCATGAGCAAAACTATATAGCTGCTTGGGTCTCATGATTTTGTTTTTAAATAACCTTTGTAAACTATAGAAGTAAGTCATTTTGAGAATTTCTCCAAGTCTATTGCAAGCACTTTTACCATGTGCTGTGAGAAAATATATCATTCTGCATCAATATTATAATCAGTCTTATGATTCATGTGTTGAGAATTTGTGTATCACTCCCATCAGAAAACCATAATATCTTTTTAATGTTCAGCAAGTTTTCCTTTCACGCTAAGATCAACGTTGACTGGAAAACATTAAATGCCACTGTGTTGTGACATAATTCAGATACTCAAGATCAGCACTATAGATGTTAAAGTACACATCAAAAGGATGCAGAATAGCTTGGCCAATGGTCCAGTGGTAGGACTGCATTTCATCTTGAAGCACAAATGAGTAATTTTCACCAAAATCCTGGGTTTTAAGAACTTGTTCCTCTTGTAAGTTATTTTGTATAGCCAGAAAACTGGTTTGCCTCACTTTGGAAACCAAATGTGACCTAACAACAGAAATTTCATTCAGTGATGGTAAATTTAACATCATCAATAAGCACCTAAACTATTTAAATTACACTTCAGATGTTAAAAGTATCCCTCTCATATCTGAGGAAGTTCGCATATTCACTACAGTTTACCAAATAGTTTTTGCCATCCATCTCCTAATGAATAAGATTACTGAGAGGATAATTTATATGTTTTTCCACTTTGGGCTCAGTACATGTCATATAACAGTGGAATAAAAAATTCCATACTTGTTTGGTGTAGTACTATATTTGCAAATTAATTTTTCTTCCAGCACATCCTTTCTCCAATTTCAACTTTAGGCAAACAGAATTATGAAAAAAGCCAATATATTTTTTTGAGGCAAAACAAGACAGCAGTTTTGAGAATTTCAGGAACAATTTTTAGATTTGTTAGAATTTCAGGAACAATTTTTAGATTTGTTCAAGATTAAGCTCGTTGCTTATAAAATTAAAGCACAGTTACAGAGTTTTTAATCACTCCCAAGTCAGTTCTTAGCTTCAGTAGTTTTGTAGTTAGGCTCAAGTTATGTCTCACGCCATTTAGAAAGTTGGACAATTTTTTGTATTTTGAAACACAAAAGCAAAAAGCTGGCAGTATTTGTTAACTGCTTAGATACAGTTAAACAACAAAACATTGAACTCTGGGACATCAGGGTCCAGAAAGTAACGAAAATTGATTGATTTGATATAGAATCAAGCTTCAACAGTAGTGAACTGGCCTCATCACAGTCTGACTCATTAATGATCAAAGTACACGCTCCAGTTAGATTAATGTAACCACCAATTATGTTTTATGTCAGCATGCAGTAATCACTCACAGACAGCAGATGGCAGCACTAGCTGTGGAGGGTATATAAAGCATGTCAGGTGGAGGGGGGGGGGGGGGGGCAGGGGTGGAAAACTGTGCAATCATTGTCTTAATGTGGAAATGAAGTGATCGATCTGATTTCCAAAAGGGCATGGTCATTGGCTTTCGGGCCAAGGGTGGAAGCATTTCCAAAATGGCTTTGTTTGTGAAGTGTTCGCATGCCATTTTGCCTTGAAGTACCGTATTTACTCGAATCTAAGCCACACTCGAATCTAAGCCGCACCTGAAAAATGAGACTCGAAATAAAGGAAAAAAAAATTTCCCGAATCTAAGCCGCACGTGAAATTTGAGACTCGAAATTCAAGGGGAGAGAAAAGTTTTAGGCCGCAACTCCAAATCCAAACAAAGTTGGTCCATTGTAATATGAGACACGATTTAGGTCGAATGAATGACGATACAGCTACAGTAGTTTGGTTCGAGTCGTAAGCTTAGCAGTTAAGCTTTACCATGTAGCCATTGCTATGCGTCAGGCGCTCCGTCCGTATTTATACGGGTACCCTTCCTTTTTCACGTGCTTCGTCTGGTTTGAATCGATTGCTTATTTTGCTTTGATCTGATAAGTGCCGTTTTCTTTGTTGTAGGTGTTTATGTCACTCTAAGCTGAAAATGCATTACTGTACTGTGTCATACATTGTTTGTCGCATTCTGATAGTGCGTGTTTACGGCCTGTCGCCACTCGTGGCATGGCTTTCTTTTGTGTGCGCTACTGCCGCTTTTTTTTTAAAAAAAAAAAAAAGGAGAGAGAGAAAAAAATCGTCTCATTAGCGAAACAATGGCAAGGGACTGCTATTTGTTGTTACTTACACTGCTGCTTTCTTTGATAATGATCAACAAGAACAAAATAATAGACTGCGTATGATAGAACATGTTCGGAACGAGAGTTAGGCGAAAATTTTTCTCCGTTTCAAAATCTTTGCGGCCGCTTCTTTAGTACATCAAATTCTGCACAGAAATTAGAGTCATCTTAGATGTCTCACTCTAGTTTCGTAGTTTATTAGGCAGACAGGATTTAAACGAGATAGCAGCAAACACGAAAGAATACATGGCAAAATGTTTATATTCGTATTATTCTGATGGTGAAAAGAATAATGCATGTGATTCACATTTCATCAGGTTCCTATTAGCAACCATCTCTTCTCACAGGTAGGAAAAAATTCAGAACGTAGAGTTGACCATATTGACAAACGTCTCAAGCAGTCTTGCTAGTCGGATTTTCGTAGTACATTGAAATTCTGCTACATTCGAAGATGAGCAATACGGAATTTGTATTTACTTCATTGGATAATGTATGAAAATGCAGTGGTCGAAACTCGGGACGGAGAAAAAAAACTCGTCTTCCACCTTTTTTTTTAAATTTATTTACTGACGCAGAGGTTTCGGCGCCAGTATTTATCTTTGTGCCTACAAAGCATGTCTGTGTAGCGCTACATGTATTCGACGGCAGAAGTTAGTTGTGGCGGCACCTATCGACATTTTTCAGAACTTCCGTTTGCTTTGTACTCGATTCTAAGCTGCAGGCGGTTTTTTGGATTACAAAAACCGGAAAAAAAGTGCGGCTTAGATTCGAGTAAATACGGTATACTGTTCACAGCAAAATAGTGTTATCCAAAACCAGTGCTGAGTCAACTGTAGTACACCATGACCATTGGTGACAGGTGTGAACTGGCTGTGGAGACATGTATGGGTGAACAGATGCAAAACTGTTGAGCAACTGACTGCTCAGATGAAACAAGGGGCTACCAGGGGTATCTCCTCAGCAGCTGTTCAGTGAATGTTGGTGCGTATGTGTCTCTTCAGCAGGCACTTGGTTCACGTACCCATGCTGACTGTTGTTCATTGGCAATGAAGGCTGGAATTTGCATGCCAGTATCACAACTGGATGTCCACTGAGTGGTGACAGTTGGACCTTTTAGTTGAATTACATTTTAAGCTCCGGTGGACAGATGACATTGACATGTATGGCATGAAACATCTGGAACTAAACATCACGCAACAATTGTTGGAAGAGTACAAGCCAGAGGAGGGAGCGTTATGGTCTTGGGAATCTTTTCATGGCATTCTGTGGGTGATCTCATCATTCTGAAAGCCACAGTGGATCAACACAAGTATTCATGTATCCTAGGGGACCATGTCCACTGCAGTCGTGTGTGTGTGTGTGTGTGTGTGTGTGTGTGTGTGTGTGTGTGTGTGTGTGTGTGTGACGTCTATTTTTGACAAAATCCTTATGGGCCAACAGCTTTATTTGTGACAGTCTTTTTGTTGTGCCTATCTGTGACTTAGCATCTCCACTATGTGGTGAGTGGCAACTTTCCTTTTCATAATATTGTTACATTCCATCCTGGATTTTCCATTGTTTTATTGAAGGACTTAATCTGGTTGCTAATAATATTTACCAGTCTACTTTCAGTGTGTGTTTGAGTTATGAACTTGTAAATGAGTGTATGTTTTCCTTTGTCTTTATCTGAAGAAGGACTTAGTCCGATAGCTAATAATATCTACCACTTTGGTTTTCAATGTGTCTGTGTGCCTCTATGTGGTGAGTAGTACTCTATCCTTTTCATATTGTTTTTACTCAATCCTAAATCTTCTGATGTTTGCTATGTGTTGTCAACGTATGTGAATGGGATGGTTACAACATAAATTAATAAATTTTCTCGAAAGCTGCTTGTAAATACTTATTAAATGCAATATTTATTACCTTTACTGCAATACACCCACATTTCCAATCAGTTGACAATGCAATCCAACAAGCAGTCAGATTGTCCTCTCTCTTTTTTAGGATGGCTATTGTTTTACATTCTTGATTTTGAGAAGTAATGTAGAAAATATAATTGATTATTCATCACTAATGATTTGATTAATGAATTGGAGCTAATAGCTTTAGGGGGTATGTGTAAGGCAACGTGTTACATTGTTGTCCCCATACAGCGCACTACGATTGGAGCAACACCATACATTATGTAAGAAATTTATGTCAGTAGAGGACGTTAGTATGTTTTTATTAATTGTACCTGGTTAAATTAGTCTTATCATGTTGATCTTCCGTATTTTACAGTGATGTTACCAGATCTTCAAAAAAACAATCTGTATGAACTTTTATACAGGGTGTCCAAAAAGTCTTTCCCTGATTACATAAATTGATGCCTCAGGCTAGAAGTTAGATAAAAATATGAAACTAGTGTCTAATTGTTTACGAACTATCAAAGTTTTTTTCACACATCAGTAAACTTCCATATGAGCACTCTTGGTAGCACGTAGCACATCTACGCGATATTCAATTTCCGTCCACACATTAGTCAACATCACTGGAGGGATCGATTCAACGACTGTGTTTATGCGTTGCTGCAGGGTTTCAAGATCTGGTACACGTGTTCAGTAGACCTCGTCCTTGCAATAACCCCATAAAAAGAAGTCTAATGGGGTTATGCCAGGAGAGCGTGGAGGCCAAACCGTTGGCCCATCACGACCAATCCATTACCCAGGAAAGGTCATATCGAGATAGGCACGGACGTCCAAACCACAATGACGCGGTGCACCGTCTTGCTGAAACAAGACATTGGGGTGATACTGAAGCAGCTGAGGAACAGCATACAGTTGCAACATGTCCAGATTCACTGCAGATGTGATGGTAGCCTCAGCGAAGAAGAATGGCCCGATAATTCGATCGTGCAATAGCGCGCACCAAACATCCACCTTTGGACTGCCTCTGGTGCACTCCATGACCTCGCCAGGGGGTTGTGAACCCCCAAATGCGCACATTATGGCTATTCACTATTCCACTGACAAAAAAGGTCGCTTCGTCGGAAAAGGCAATTCGTCTGAGATAACCATCATTGTCCCCAATACGTGATAGCATTTCGACCGCAAAGTCATATCAACGTGTGCTGTCATTGGGCAACAAGGTCTGAATGATTTGCACTTTGTATGCACGAAACAATAAATGTTTGTGTAAAATGTCATGGAGGGAGCTTTTTGGCATCTGTAATTCATGTGAGGCCCTGCGCACCGATTTATTCGGACTTCGCAGAAAAGACTGCCTTACAGCATCCACCCTGTCTGCTGAGGTTCTTGGTCGACCAGACCTCGGAAGGTCAACAACCAATCCTGTGTTCTTGAACTTCTCATACCAGGCTTTAATGTTCTTGACATCAGGTGAATTCCTTCCAAATGTTGTCTGGAAGTGTCTCTGCACTGTGGTTGGTGATTGTGTCTCATGGTATCACAGGACACACTGTGTCTTCTCCTGATTGGTTAACATGGCTTCTTGGGCACTGCACCTCATCCACTACTTACATACTGCAAACCTAAAACAGAAAAAAAAACATTGATAGTTGTAAACAATTCGACACAAGTTTCATATTTGTATCTTACTTCTAGCCTGAGTTATCAATTTATGTAATCAAGGAAAGACGTTTCGGACACCCTGTATTTCTTTTAATTATTTAGTGGTTCACATAACCACTCTAGTACAAGTGACTGCACTAGACATCAGATTATTGCTGGTTTTCAGATTGGTATGTAACTACATTTTATCAATATGATCTTCAGTTTTTTTTTTTTTTTAATTATTTGTTTGTACCAATTCTGTTTGGACCATTGTATGAAACAATTAATGAACTTTTGTATGGATCACTTCACCCCTAATGTACACTGTGTGATCAAAAGTATCCAGACACCTGGCTGAAAATGACTTACAAGTTTGTGGCGCCCTCCATCGGTAATAGTAGGATTCAGTATTGTTTTGGCCCACCCTTAACCTTGATTACAGCTTTCACTCTCGCAGGTATACGTTCAGTCAGGTGCTGGAAATGGCAGTGCATTCTTCAGGGAGTGCTGCACTGAGGAGAGTTATTGATGTCCATCGGTGAGGCTTGGCACAAAGTTGGCATACCAAAACACCCCAAAGGTGTTGTATAGGACTCAGGTCAGGACTCTGTGTGGGCCAGTCCATTACAGGGATGTTACTGACGTGTAACCACTCTGCCACAGGCCATGCATTAGGAACAGGTGCTCGATCGTGTTGAAAGATGCAATCATAATCCCCGAATTGCTCTTCAACATTGGGAAGCAAGAAGTTGCTTAAAACATCAGTGTAGGCCTGTACTCTGATAGTCCCATGCAAAACAACAAGAGGTGCAAGTCTCCTCCATGAAAAACACAACCATACCATAAAACCACCACCCCTGAATTTTACTATTGGCTCTACACATGCTGGCAGATAACGTTCACCAGGCATTCGCCATACCCGCACCCTGCCATCTGATCACCACATTGTGTACCGTGATTCGCCACTCCACACAACGTTTTTCCACTGTTCAGTCGTCCAATGTTTAAAGTCATTGCGCCAAGTGAGGCATCGTTTGACTTTTACTGGCATGATGTGTGGCTTATGAGCAGCCGCGCGACCATGAAATCCAAGTTTTCTCATCTCCTGCCTAACTGTCATAGTACTTGCAGTGGATCCTGATGCATTTTGGAATTCCTGTTTGATGGTCTGGACAGATGTCTGCCTATTACACATTACGACCCTCTTCAACTGTCAGCGGTCTCTGTCAGTCAGCAGACAAGGTCGGCCTGTACGTTTTTATGCTGTACGTGTCCCTTCATATTTCCACTTCACCATCACATTGGAAACAATGGACCTAGGGATGATTAGGAGTGTGGAAATCTGGCATACAGACATATGACACCCAGTCACCTGATCACGTTCAAAATCCATGAGTTCCGCAGAGCGCCCCAGTCTGCTTTCTCACGATGTCTAATGACTACTGAGATCGCTGATATGGAGTACCTGGCAGTATGTGTCAGCACATTTCGCCTAATATGAAAAACTTATGTTTTTGTGAGTGTCCAGATACTTTTGATCACATAGTGTATGTACAAACGAATTGTATGTTGACATTGCTTAATGTGTTTTAAAAAGTAATCTGCAGTTATACCCACTGCTACAACAACAACAACAACAACAACAACTACTACTACTACTAGAGTTTCCTTCTGCCTATACACCACTAAAGTCATATGGTGACATGCACTGCTTTGAGTTTGTCAGATTATAGTTTACTCAAATGGCATGTTGACTATGATGGATCATTGCTGTTGGATAATGTAGTATTTTACATATTGTTTTATATAATCAAGTCTGATTCTGTAATTTCCTTATATTTTAGCAATGGAGATGGCTATTTATAGCTGAAATCTGGATATGCAAGAATAATAAAAAAACCAATGGAATTGGGACTGATGGCTGTGTTCCTTATCTTCCTTACAAATGAAGTGTCACATTTTTCCTGGTTGATAGGTTGAGACAAATAATCTACAGAAGTCATCATGGAACTGCCGTATTGATGATCATTTAGTTAATACTCTGATATACATTTGGAAGGAAACTGCTTTTACAAAAGTAATCCCCAAAGTTGTTTCATAAAAGTAGTATGGCTTGATATGAAGACAGTTGGATGCACTGCCCATTATTTTCTGTGGCCATACCCTACACTATTAGGCAGCACCACCACATCAGTTACATGCAGCACTGTCCTTTAATACTTGTGCTTCTGTCTTGAGTTCTTATCTGTTTCTCTACAGTGTCTTATGTGAAAAGTGTAAAATAGAGACATGAAATAAAAGAATAAGTCTCCCTTTCTCTTCTATCTTACCTCACTCCTATTATTAATATTACCATTTCACACCAATAAATTTTAGATACTTTGCTGTACAGTGAGCAACCCTAAGTCTTGTAATTCCTGAATTCCAGTTCTTTCACAAATTACATATGCTTACTTCTCAATTGTTCAGTAGTTATTAGTGAGTAAAAAGGTGAAATTATCATCAACCAGCTGCTTATTTTGTATACTGCCCTCGTTGACTGCACATAGCCCTGTTGGAGGTGATGTGTGGTTGCTTTCTTCTGACTTGAGAATTGGCTCATCCAGCCAGTTAGAAAGGACTTACAGTTAATGAGGAATCTGAATCAAATTGTGATTTGGCTTCCTTTACTTCCACAAAGCATTGCAAGATATTAAAAGTGGATTTTGTCACAGGAATAGTTATATCTGCAAGAGATTAGAGTCAGATTTGCAATCTGAGACTTATTCGCTGAGATAAACTGTGACTGTTGGTGAATATGAAATTAAGCAAAATGAAGAGGATGGGAAAACACAGCTGTACTGGATGGAGTGTAGGTTGATAACCTGTTTAGCAGAAGAGTAACAGCTGGTAGATATTCGTACCTGGGAGTAATAGGGTGTTGTAAAGGAAGTGGGATGATCTCTTCGGTTCATAATGGGTAAAGTGAATAACAGGTTTCTGTTTAGTGGTAGGTCACTGAGAAACAGGAGTTTGTCTACAAAAGAGATATCTTAAAAGCATGTGTTGCTTGTATTAAAATACTGATAATATAAGTGGGATTCACATCAGTGTAGATTAACAGATGATAATATGCACATACAGAGAAGGGCCATGCGAATGATCGTATAGCTGTTAGCAAGGGAGTGTAACAGAAGTACTAACAAATCTCACCTGACAGACACTCAAAAAAACTATTCATGTTTCATAAAAACCCACTCAGAAAATTCCAGAAATTGGTTTTTAGGATGGAAAGTATGAATATTCTCCTGCACTCTGTTTCCCTTCTGAAGAAAAAGTGTAAATTAAATTAGACTTAACAGCTTTTATGGAGGTATATAGGTGATCATTAAAACTTTATAGTAATTCACAGAGTGTAGATGTATGTGGAGATAACAATGGTACAAATAGAGTTGGTACAAGAGAAATACAGGATGGCAGTGCCATTGATTGATGTCATTTTAGAGACTGGTTAATGTCTTGAATATATATATGAAACCTCAGGGAAATGAGTTACATAAGTTGATCAACCAAACTGAAATATATCAAACGTTTATTTTTGGAGCACACAGCATCAAAGTGGCCTAGGGGGTTAGCTTCATGTATTTGCAGAATAGGTATATGTTCTTTAAATGTACTATAAGAACTATTAACAGCTATTTTGTTTAGGGTGTTGTGTCTTTGGCACATCCTGATGGTTTTAGTACTGTTTATACACCTGACTGAGCAAGTGAGATGTCTTGATGCTAGACATTTTAATTTAACTTATCATACAATGGATGTAGACACTACTCCATATACTCCTATTGGCTAAATATCTCATCTGAAGACCCCATTCTCCATTGGAGATGATGTTCTTAGCACAGAGGAACTAAGGAGCTTGTTGTTTGACATTCCTTACTTTAGTACCATTGTGGAGTCACAAGATAAACATAATAAAACGTTTTTCGTATAAGAAATTCCTGAAATAACTATAGAAATTGACACTGTGGAAAGTGCTGTGTCAAGTTGGGATTATAGGTGAATTTTTCTAGACATGATTATCCTGGATTTTCCATTGTTTAGTTTGATAGTTATAGTGAGACATAAGAAAATTGCTTCAGTTTGTGGGGATCTTAGAACAGTTATATGTATGTTTGTAACATAAGTGCTACAACAGTATATTAGTGTATAAGTAATACAAATGCTGCCCTAGAAGAACCCCAAGTGCAAAATTAGCAAACAATAAAGGTACCTGAAACTGTTGATGTTATTAGACTGAAATCCAGTTTATTAATAACACATTTTTCTCTGTTGCATAATGATATTTCTGTTTGAATATCTGTTGATTATTAAATCATGGAAAGCTTGTTTTTTTGTGTAGGTGGTGTCATATAGTAGCAGTGGTACCTTACTGCCAAACTTTATTAATTTTCAAATTTTTACATTGAACCAGTCATTTGACCTTTCTCAACTGAAGCACATGTCGTGAATTTGGTGGACAATGTATAAATGTTGGAAGGTTGCCTTTTTGTATGAAAAGAGGAAATGATAAATAATAACACATATAATGACTTTTTTTGATAATACAGAAGAGATTCAGAGGTTTTCATTGCAAATAGAAATTACATTGCATTTGTGACCTGCTTACTCATAATGGTAGTTTTGTTGATGCCTAGTTTGTATCAGATGTGGTAGTGAAGCTGCGGTTGTCTTTCTGGTCTTTGTCGTATTCTGTAATCTTTAAAAATTACTAGTTGATGCAATGTCTAACTGTTCATTAACTTCCAGGTTCCAGGTTCCCAGTTCTTCAAGTTCTCATCGTAATGGCCAAGATTTTGCCTTTCGTGGAGAACTGAGTGATGATGAAGTTATATATTAAATGATTTGTGGGTATTTGTCATTGCACTTCCATTTCTGGTAACTTGTGAAAACATATTGCAATACAACTGTATAGAAATGGCATTTTTTCAAAATAAGTAAATAACAGTTGAATTTATAGTAACTAGAAAAATATAGCTTCAGTGAAGCATATAGTATTTTTCTATATATTTGACTGTAATTCATGGTGGAATTGAATGACTGCATTCCATTGCATATTTGTGCTATTAAAACTGTAATTAGACAAAAAGTGGTTGACATATTGAATGATGAATTAGCAGTTGTGATCATTTGTCTGAGCTCACTTCAGCACTTACAATTTAGAAAAAAAAAAAACCAGCAAATATTTCAGGAAAAAGTAGCTGTCTAACAAAGCTCACTTCTCAGATCTTGGGTGCTCTTTCATATCTGAACATTCAAATGAAGCAGAACAGAATGCTAATCATCTGTGAATGAACTGTGGAGTTTTATAATAGACACATAATGGCAGAGGTGGTTCCCCTTCTTAAGATCTAGTCGAACTTGTGGGGATGCTGATAATGCTTCATGGTATATTTGGCTGGAACCTCCCATGACTTAGCTCACAGGTGAGTAGCAGACTGAATTGACATGGAAGATTCTTTTGTCCCAGTCTTGAGCCCATCAAATTGTTGGCTCTCCTGTAGCTTGAGGTGCTAGTATTTGAGTTGCTCCACTTTGTACAATAGATGACTTCTGTAAATTTTCTGCTTGTTATTGAAAAATTTTACTTAGGAAATTGCATTTTGTATTTTAGTGAGTTCAGTTTTCCTATGTACAAATGTGACTGCAGAAACATATATTTATTTATGTAAGAGAAGACTTGTGATATATAAACTCATGTAATTAATGAATAATATAATTTAAATTTACTAGATCCCTTTCTGTAAAAAGTGATGCAAGTTTTTATATTAAAAAAATCACTTGAGGTAACTGTTAAATTACAAAGAGAACGTATGGCTGGCCATTTCATCATTCACTCAATTAGTTCCTGTTTTACTGTTTGGATCATCATCTTTTCCTCTCCTTTTCCTGGTTATTACTTACACTTTTCATACCACTTGTCATTTCTCTTGTTTTTAATCCATCTCACTGTTCTTCTGTCTTCCTTAAGCCGTCGGCACACGGACCGTGCTGCCGAACGTTGAGCGTTGAGCGTGCCGAGTTTCTGACGTCACAGCATGGAATAGCACGCTCGGGAGTCTTTCCGAACGTGCAGAGCAATATCTGGCATGTCAGATATTCTCAGCGTGCGTCTGAGCGTTGACCAATGACATGGCACAACGCCACCTACGTCACACGCACGCCGTCTCCCTTCAGTACAGAGTTGTGACGCGCCATATTGTCATTCATTTCAAGCCTATACGTATATATGCCGTTCCGAGCACCAGCAAATTGAGAATCACCGCAAAACTCATTGTTAACTGTGTGATTCGTTCCAATACATATTCGCGGCAAAATAATTATTGTAACTTGCGTATAATGAGATTAGGCTATCTGAAGGCAGTGACACACTGAAGATCCACCCAAAACCCATTTTTCTTGGTACAATGTGTTATAATTAAATTTCAGTTAGTAAAATATCTACGATTAAAGTTTCTGGCAAGAGGTAAGGTACTATCATTAGACACAGCAGATGTGATGTTGGTATAGCGTAATGAATAGCATCATTGTATACTAATGAGGTTTTTTTGTTGGGGCGGTGGTTCGCGTCCTGACACGACAAATTTTTTTTTCCTAACATTCGCGTTTTTATTTTCTTTTACGCTTTGTAATTGACATGTTGCAAAGATTCTGCTACTGGGTACGAACAGTGATCAAGTAAGACTGACCTTGGGATTTTACTAAAATGTGGGAATGATGAAATAATGTTTATCTTATGCGGAAAGTATTCCAATTTTGTAACGCACTGTTTGTAATGGAACTTTTATAAGCCTGTGTCCTTATTGATTGGACATGGTACTTTCCTTTTCGTGGACGATGGAAGAAATGTGCATTTTAATAGAGCTAACGTGGGAATTTTACGCGCCCGTTGAGTAAACAGTGCGATTAACGAACTAGAAACATCCTTCAACTGTCGCTTGAGTGCGTTGCGATCGCGTATACCACGTTGGGGTCCACGTACCGTATGCACAAGTCGCATCATTCCTGAGCGTTGAGCAGCACGTTGAACTGGGCACGCTCAACGTTAACGTTCGACAGCACGGTCCGTGTGCCGACGGCTTTAGGCTTGAAGCTTCCACAGAGCTGATTGTGTACTATATTTGAGCTCTTAGTGTCTCTGATACCTCCTACTTCATCCATATCTGTCCCAGCCCTATTACATGTGATTCTTCTCTACCTGATGTCTGAGTGATCTGCGTCCCTTTTCTAACCTTCCCCACCATATTTCTCTTTCCTCCCTGAGGAAGGAACTAACAGATCTGAAAGCTTTATATATGGGTATCTATTGGCAGTACTTAGAATTTTGCCTCTTGAAATAAATACTGCCCAGCCATTCTGTCTCCTTATAATGATATAATTATTTAAGTGATAGTAATTTTTTTACAGAAAATGACATACAAGTTTGTGTGTTCACTCACAGTTCTTGTCTGTGGAGAGTTATGTGTCTTGTAAAATTTAATGTTATAAAGCAGTTTGAAATGTCAGAAAGTTTTTTTCTTTATTGATGCCGCTTTCCTGTACTTGCCTTTTGAGAGTGGTATTAATATTAATTCCTACAGAAGCTTGAAGTTTTATTACATTTGTATCATTTTACAATTACAGTGCTACATTGTCTGTGTAATGCGTGTATCATGAAAGGATAAGGATACAAGGCAGAAGTTGTCTGTCACTAGCCTGTTCAACAAATATATAAATAAATAAAAGGGGACATAAATGGGGATATGAACATCAGCAATAAACATGTGAATGGGAACAGAAATATTCAATGGTACTTTGATAGAACCTCATTCATGCTTGTTTCTCCTTGATCCTTTCCATACAAATTTGGGCACTGGACTCGCATTCGGGAGGACGACGGTTCAACCCCGTCTCCGGCCATCCTGATTTAGGTTTTCCGTGATTTCCCTAAATCGTTTCAGGCAAATGCCGGGATGGTTCCTTTGAAAGGGCACGGCCGATTTCCTTCCCAATCCTTCCCTAACCCGAGCTTGCGCTCCGTCTCTAATGACCTCGTTGTCGACGGGACGTTAAACACTAACCACCACCACCACCACCACAAATTTGGGATGTAGGGCTATAGCTGAATGGTTAGAGTTTCACTGCCTTAACTCTACTCACAGATATTAAGAATGATCCAGTCTCATTTTTTGAAATTTCAGTTTTTGCTGAAGAGTGAAAGGTGAATGGGAGGGGATAGACAGAGAGAAAGAGTTTCTCCCCCTCCTCTCTCTCTCTCTCTCTCTCTCTCTCTCTCTCTCTCTCTCTGTGTGTGTGTGTGTGTGTGTGTGTGTGTTCACAATAAAGCTGGCTGTGGTGGAAAAATGGTATTGATGCTCATTACTGAATTTGATGATTGAAATGTCTCTTCCTCAGTCTTTTGCTGTGTATCACAAACGAAATTTACGTTAAATAATTATTCCTTTTACCTGTAACACTGCGCCCAATGCTTTTTTTTGTGAAGTACATCAATAGTGGCCTCTCAGATATATGTAACTTTTTACTGATTAACATTATGATTAACTTAAGCTATTTGCCTACTTAACTTATTAATTATTTCACTTTTGTGAGCAGTTGGGCAGCCTGTGTGTTCCCACTGCTCTCGCTGAGTGCCTGTGGGCGCAGTGATCGAGTGGGTAACACACATGCAGTACATGTGCTGTAGAACTACCCCACATGTGCATGCTGATGGTAGAGCTGGTGTCTGCTTGCCATTGCCTGTGCTGTATGGGATACCGTTTGAATGACTTGGTCTAATGATTTGCTCAGCTCATCCTGGATTTTTAATTTTTTGAGCAGCTTCCTTCTTGTAATGTTGAAAATTTATTTAACGCCTGTGTAAAATCCTGACATTTCTTGATGCCAGTTTTTGCTTCATTCATTGAAATGACAGAAGCTTTCAATTACTTTTAATTCATTGAATTATTAATTACAAAAGTGCTTGCACTTAAACAGTTGTTAGTCTTTAAATTTATTCATGGGAAGTGATCAGTTCTGAAGTACAATTATAAAGGTTGCCACAAAATTATTTCACACTTAATATAGTAGAAAATGCACATTTTCACATTGGAGAAATACAGTTCCATTTTATTGCGAGTGTACACTTTTTTCACTTCTCTGTTGATCTCCCGTGCATTAGTGTATCACAGTTGTCTGGCTGGAATATTTTCACAGAAACAAAGGCACAGATAATTTTTGTGTTTAAATTACCAAGCTGTTCTGTTGCATATATTTTCAGCTATTTGACCTGTATGGCTTCTTTCCGTAAACTTCATATTGAACTTCACTCTACAATAAGGAAGTGGTTATGTGAAATCATATGAAGTGGTGGCAGTCCTTTAAATTTTTACTAAATCAGAAATTTTCCTATGTCAGTCTGGAATTAACAAGAAATGTCTTTGCCATTTTCTTTGAACATTATTTGCATCATTTTGTAACTAATTTTGAAGGCAAAAAATTCTTTTATCTTTGATTAATGTCAAGGAAATAAACTGACTGCAGCATGTGCTCACTAAACTGTTATTTCAGTTACATTCACTGGTTCATTGCCACCGCCTGTCCTGTCAGCTTCCCAGAAAGCCGCTTCTCATTGTCAATATCAAACCATATCAACAATTGTCACAGAAAAGAAATTTTCTTCTCTGATTTCAGTACCAACCCGTATTATTAAAAGTGCAACCTGGTTCACTTTTACCCTCGAGACCTACAATTACTTCACTAGTTTTTAATAACATTTTCTTACATTATTTAAATCTATGACAGTGTGTTAGAGCAGCTGTACTGTATGAGCAAGCTAGGCAGACATATAGGGTGCCAAAAATAGGGAAAAGGGGGACAAGAAGGTACTAAATTTGGTTTGGAAATAAAAAAATCTGATCAAAATTATCTTGTCATCCCAAAGGAATGCAGAATCGATCATGAGAGGTGGACCCACCAGCTTAGAAGGTAGTGGGAAGTGTTGTATTGTCGACAGAGAAGCAGTAGCAGCAGAATGGGTTGGTTAGGAGAGCTCAGGGAGTTTGAATGTGGACTAGTCATAAGATATCACCTGACTAACAAGTCCATCAACTGTTTTAAAGTTGCAGATGTTGACTGTTTGTGATGGCATTGTGAAGTGGAAATCTGATGAACAACCCCAGCTAAACCAACACCAGACCGATCTCATGAACTGACGGATAGGGACCTTCGAGCATTGCAGTGCGTAATTGTAAAAAAATGAATGAAATCAGTGGAAGAAATCGCTCATGAGTTCGAAAGTGCTAGTCCACCTAGTAGAATGACTGTGTGTAGGGAGTTAAGAAGAAGAAGGGGTCTCAATGGTCGAGCAGCTCCTCATAAACCATACATTTATGTAGGTAGTGCTGAGTGTTGTTTTAGGTGATGAAAGGAGCAACACCAATGGACAGTGGATGACCAAAAATGAATGATTTGGAATTACGAATTGTGCTATATGTTGTGGCAATCAAATGGAAGGATTTGATTTTGGGAATGCTTGGAGAACATTACCTGCTGTCGTGTGTGGTGAGATACAGATGAGGTGGTGTTATGGTATGGATATGTTTTTCATGGTAAGTGTGTGGTCCCCTTACTGCACTAAAGAAAGTGCTAAATTTGGAAGGATATGAAGACATTTTACAACATTGTATCGTGAAACAGTTTGGAGATGATGACTGTTTGTATCAATATGACATTGCACTCTGTCATAAAGCAGCACCTATGAGGCAATTGTTGGTGGACAGTGACATCCCTGAAATGAACTGGCCTGTCCAGAGTCCTGACCTGAATGCAATGGAACATCTTTGAGATGACTTAGAAGTTTGAATTCACTCCAGACCTCAGTGTCCAACATCACTACCTTCTCTAGTTTCAGCTCATGAGGGAGAATGGTCTGCCTTTCCAGCACATACATTCAGAGATCTTATGGAAAGTGTTCCCTACAGAGTTCACACTGACACATCACGTATTAATGACCATGACTATGTGCCCGGGTACTATTGATAATATAGTGTATACTGATAGCACTATAGTCTCCAGCCTATTCTGATAGACTAGCATTACTTTAGTAACCATGCAAAAGTGTAGCCTCACTTATACACACCAGTCAACTGCAGGCTTTTCATCAGTACTGTTTTCCCACTACTACTGGATAAATTTCTATTCTATCCTGCTGTATACCTGTATCAGAACAACAAAGTATCGATAACTAGTAGTTTCAAGGACAGCTACCATAGCAACAACTGTTTGGAGAAAGATTTCGTTCTTGCATTACGAACGTTTAGTGCTTTTATATCAGGCTGATACCACAGGCACAAGTTAACACAGTCGGCTGCAGATGGAACTTGCATCCAGGAGTGTAACTGTGGTGGTTAATTTTGATTGTGAGAAAATTTAATAGTCATGAGGGACTGGAATTCAATAGTAAGAAAAGAAAGAGAAGGAAAAGTAATAGGTGAATATGGAATTGGGGTAATGAATGAAAGAGGAAGTCGCCTGGTAGAATTTTGCACATAGTATAACTTAATCATAGCTAACACTTGGTTTAAGAATCATGAAAGAAGGCCTGGAGACACTGGAAGGTTTCAGATAGTTTATATAATGGTAACACAGAGATTTAGGAACCAGGTTTTAGATTGTAAGACATTTGCAGGAGCAGATGTGGACTTCAACCGCAATCTATCGGTTATGAAATGTAGATAGAAACTGCAGAAAGGGGGAATTTAAGGAGATGGGATCTGGATAAACGGAAAGAACCGGAGGTTGTAGAAAGTTTCAGGGAGAGCATTAGGGAACGATTGACAAGAACAGGGGAAAGAAATACAGTACAAGAAGAATGGGTAGCTTTGAGAGATGAAATAGTGAAGGCAGCAGAGGATCAAGTAGGTAAAAAGATGGGGGCTAGTAGAAATCCTTGCATAACAGAAGAGATATTGAATTTAATTGATGAAAGGAGAAAGTGTAAAAATGCAGTAAATGAAGTAGGCAAAAAGAAATACATGTTGTTGTTGTTGTGGTCTTCAGTCCTGAGACTGATTTGATGCAGCTCTCCATGCTACTCTATCCTGTGCAAGCTTCTTCATCTCCCAGTACCTACTGCAACCTACATCCTTCTGAATCTGCTTAGTGTATTCATCTCTTGGTCTCCCCCTACGATTTTTACCCTCCACGCTGCCCTCCAATACTAAATTGGTGATCCCTTGATGCCTCAGAACATGTCCTACCAACTGATCCCTTCTTCTGGTCAAGTTGTGCCACAAACTCCTCTTCTCCCCAATCCTATTCAGTACCTCCTCATTAGTTATGTGATCTACATACAAATGTCTCAAAAATGAGGTCAACATGAAGTGCAAAATGGCCAGGCAGGGATGGCTAGAGGACAAATGTAAGGATGTAGAGGCATATATCACTAGGGGTAAGATAGATATTGCCTACAGAAAAATTAAAGAGACCTTTGGAGAAAAGAGAACCACTTGTATAAATATCAAGATCTCAGATAGAAAACCAGTTCTAAGCAAAGAAGGAAAAGCAGAAAGGTGGAAGGAGCATATAGAGGGCCTGTACAAGGGTGATGTACTCGAGGGCAATATTATGGAAATGGAAGAGGATGTAGGTGAAGATAAAATGGGAGATATGATACTGCGTGAAGATCTGACAGAGCACTGAAAGACCTAAGTGTAAACAAGGCCCTAAGAGTAGGCAGCATTCCATTAGAACTACTGATAGCCTTGGGAGAGCCAACACTGACAAAACTCTACTATCAGGTGAGCAAGATGTATGAGACTGGCGAAATACCCTCTAACTTCAAGAAGAATGTAATAATTCCAATCCCAAAGAAAGCAGGTGCTGACAAGTGTGAAAATTACCGAACTCTCAGTTTAATAAGTCAAGGCTGCAAAATGCTAACACAAATTCTTTACAGCCAAATGGAAAAACTGGTAGAAGTCGACCTTGGGGAAGATCAGTTTGGGTTCCATAGAAATGTTGGAACATGTGAGGCAATGCTGACCCTTCGACTTATTTTAGAAGATAGATTAAGGAAAGGCAAACCTACATTTCTAGCATTTATAGACTTACAGAAAGCTTTTGACAATGTTGACTGGAATACTCTCTATCAAATTCTCAGGTGGCAGGGGTAAAATACAGGGAGCGAAAGGCTACTTACAATTTGTACAGAAACCAGATGGCAGTTATGTGAGTCGAGGGCCATGAAAGGGAAGCAGTGGTTGGGAAGGGAGTGAGACAGTGTTTTAGCATATCCCCAATGTTATTCAATCTATATATTTAGCAAGCAGCAAAGGAAACAAAAGAAAAATTTGGAATAGGAATTAAAATACATGGAGAAGAAATAAAAACTTTGAGGTTTGCCGATGACATTGTAATTCTGTCAGAGACAGCAATGGACGTGGAAGAGCCATTGAACAGAATGGACAGTGTCTTGAAAGGAGGATATAAGATGAATATCAACAAAAGCAAAATGAAGATAATGGAATGTAGTCGAATTAAATCAGGCAATGCTGAGGGAATTAGATTAGGAAATGAGACACTTAAAGCAGTAGATGAGTTTTGCTATTTAGGTAGCAAAATAACTGATAATGGTCAAAGTAGAGAGGATATAAAATGTAGACTGGCAATGGCAAGAAAAGCATTTCTGAAGAAGAGAAATTTCTTAACATAGAGTATAGATTTAAGTGTTAGGAAGTCTTTTCTGAAAGTATTTGTATGGAGTGTAGCCATGCATGCAAGTGAAACATGGACGATAATTAGTTTGGACAAGAAGAGAAAGAAGCTTCCGAAATATGGTACTACAGAAGAATGCTGAAGATTAGATGGGTAGATCACGTAACTAATGAGGTGGTACTGAATATAATTGGGGAGAAGAGGAATTTGTGGCACAGCTTGACTAGAAGGAGAGATCGGTTGTTAGGACATGTTCTGAGGCATCGAGGGATCACCAAGTTAGTATTGAAGGGCAGCATGGTGGGGAAAAATCATAGAGGAAGACCAAGAGCTTAACACACTAAACAGATTAAGAAGGATGTAGGGTGTAGTACTTACTTTGAAATGAAGAAGCTTGCACAGGATGGAGTAACATGGAGAGCTGCAGCAAACCAGTCTTTGGACTGAAGACCACAACAACAACAAAAACAAAAGCAACAACTTCATTTCTACTTGTGGTGTGTTTATTTCACACAACAGAATTTCTGAAGTGTTAAGGCTATTTATTACTGTCACACAAATGCATCTCAGTACATCATGTTAATGGGGAGTATGTGAACACGTGCAACATAAAATTGTGCAGCTATTGTCACTGTGACCATTATGTTTGTCGTAGTAATGCTGAATTTATAACCACATCTCCATCCATGCACAACTATGTTCAACTGTCAATCATTTTCTAAAATGCACGCCCCTCAGGATATTGGTTATCCTTGAAATATTTTTGTTGCTGATAATAAAAGTCAACTACAGCTGAACTTTTTCTTTAAGCACTTTCCCCACCCTAGGATATTGGTTACTCTTGAAATATTTTTGTTACTGGTAATAAAAGCCAACTTCAGCTGAACTGTGATTTGAAAAATCAAAATACAAGACACAGAAGTAACTATCATTTAGACTTTACTTTCTTATCTAGGATTCAGAATGGAGTTGTCCACTCTGATGCAGCAATACTCAGTAGTTCTCGTGTAACATAAAGCTTGAAATTGGGAATCCCAAATGAAGTTAAAAACAAGTCTTGTTAGCCACTCCTTTAAATTATGTTGTTATATAGATTCAAGGATTGAGAATTCTTTTAACAACATAGAGGGTATCAGTGTCCACTGTAAAGGTGTGTGACGAGTAGTAGTGGATTATTAACAGGCGTCTATTATGCAGATGATGTTAACTATTTTCTTTGCAAAATACCAATTTAATGAAGTGACCAACAGAAGATAAACAGTAAATATGTAATGTTACTGAGAAAGCAGCATCTTTTTTCAAAGTAGTGTAGAGATTATGTTTCTAAGAGTTGCTTGTCCATTAATGTTGACTTTGACTTGTCCCATGTCCCTAGTCCCTAAAGATCCTCTTTTTTGATGGACTCTGTGGAATTTGGTAAATGTCTGAGTGAATGAAGATGTTTGCTCAGTTGAGAGTTAAGATTCCAATAAGCTGTCACAGCTTTTTCCTTCTTCTTTAGGAACAAGTGTTTATATTGTGTGTTTGTTGATAGACAAAAAAAGGGTGCAGGCAACTATTGGTGCTTGAAGTAGATTACACTTTTCCCTCTACACACACACACACACACGCGTGCACACACACACACACACACACACACACACACACACACACACACACACAGCTCAACTCTGCTGCAGTATTCATGATAGGTGATGGTGGTGGTGGTGATGATGATGGTGATGATGGTGGTGATTGCGAGTTGAGCCAATGGGTCACAGTGATTTTTAGTGGAGGGGAACAGGAAAGGGCTATGGGAGGAATTAGGAGTAAGATTTGCAGTGCAGGAGGAAATGATGAGAGTCAGGAGGAGGGAAAACATGACCTTCAGCAGTGGTGGTAAAATGCAGGATACTAGTGAAATCTTTCAATTGGGGTTGGATGGGGAATGTGTCTGAAAGGAAAGGAAGGAATATTAGAGCTTAACATCCATTGATGATAACGCCATTTGGAGACTTGGCACAAGCTTATATAGGATAAGGTTGTAAATGGAAATTGGTTGTGTCCTTTTCAAAGGAACTATCATGGTTTTCACTCTTAATCGATTTGCTAACATTTGGTGAGGAGAGGATGCAAGTAGGTACAGTTGAATGTTGGCCAAATATGTAGGTATACAGCTAGCTAATTGTAAGATCTCATGTTATGGCAGCTCTGTGTTATACACTTTCAGGTACCTAACCAGTGTCTTAGGTTGTCTTGGCACAATATTTCAACAACATATTGGTAGGTGCTCCTGACTGTACATGAGAAATTGACTGCATACCTGAGAGATGGTCATGCATATTCTTAATTGTCATAGCCATATAGGACGTGGGATAGTAGTTGCAGCACAGCTGGTAGCTGATTGTTGCTTTCGTATATAACTATCTTTGATAGGAAATGAAATAGAAAAAGGTGTGTGGATGCATGGAACAATCTTTCCACTGTGTGTATGTCTAGCCTCTCAACAGAGAATAATCCATGGGGACAGGAATGGTATAGGAATGGACTAGGATATTGCATTGGCATGGTGGGTAATGGAATACCACTCGTGGAAATGAAGATAGAGTTTGGAATGTGATATCTCTCACTTCTAGGCTCAGGAGTTACCTGGCAAAGGATGATACTGACTTTCTTAAGGTCTCTATAATATTCAGTGATAAAGGATGTACTTATCAGTGCCTTGTTACAGTGGCAACAGATTTGTTGCAGTTAGAGTAAGAAATGTTGCAGGAAATTGTTTATGGACTACTTTGTCACAGTATTGTCCACCTGTAAATGCTGTAACAAGCTTAATAATATGTTGAGATAACTTCTACATGCCACTGCAAATGTATTCTTGCACTGCCTTTAACATTTTTAAAAATTTCTTCTATGCTTTGCAGGTACTGTTGGTGCTTGGTGAATATGGTATGGACAGAGATTTTTAAAACCGTTACAGAGGTGGAGGTTAACATTCAGGAAAGTAGCTGACTGAATTGAAAAGGTCCTGGTGAAGCAGATTTGGGTGGCAAGGAAAGAGCAAAGGGTGCCCCTGCCAGAGTCTAGATCATGGAGATATCATCAGTGACTCATAACTAGGCAGGGAATATTTTTTTAATTAAATGGTTTAGGTGGAAGTGATTAAAAAATAAGTTTACATAGTGCAATGCTTTACATATGCTCATCCAAGTTTAGGGAACTCATGTTATTTGTAGCTTAGTGCATTGAAAGGAGTAATAATTATAGGTCAGTTTTGGAAGGGGGTAGTCTGTTTGGTATTGGGTTTCACTGATAAAGTTCTGTTGAAGCATGGCTATGTGTATGGGAGATGTTGTTTACAGGGACCTAGCAGCCAGAGAGATAAGAAAAGGGATCTAGCAGTAATCAGATAGGAAATGCGGAGAAGTCAGAAGAGGAAGTTATTAGTGGTCTACGGCTAGCGTCTTTCACTAGAGATCAAAACGTCCTTGGTCCAGGGTTTGAACCCTGCCTCTGTTTAAATTTTGAATGAAAAGTATCAGCAATGGCAGCTGAAGACTTCTGGTGTACGAAGTCACCCTCATTCTGTGGACATTGTCAGATTAGATTAGATTAGATTAATACTAGTTCCATGGATCATGAATACGATATTTCGTAATGATGTGGAACGAGTCGAATTTTCCAATACATGACATAATTAGGTTAATTTAACAACATACTTAAGTTAATATAACAACTTTATTTTATTGTGTTTTTTGTTTTTCTTTATTATTTTTTTTTTTTATTTTTTAATTTATATCTAAAAATTCCTCTATGGAGTAGAAGGAGTTGTCATTCAGAAATTCTTTTAATTTCTTCTTAAATACTTGTTGGTTATCTGTCAGACTTTTGATACTATTTGGTAAGTGACCAAAGACTGTAGTGCCAGTATAATTCACCCCTTTCTGTGCCAAAGTTAGATTTAATCTTGAATAGTGAAGATCATCCTTTCTCCTAGTATTGTAGTTATGCACACTGCTATTACTTTTGAATTGGGTTTGGTTGTTAATAACAAATTTCATAAGAGAGTATATATACTGAGAAGCTACTGTGAATATCCCTAGATCCTTAAATAAATGTCTGCAGGATGATCTTGGGTGGACTCCAGCTATTATTCTGATTACACGCTTTTGTGCAATAAATACTTTATTCCTCAGTGATGAATTACCCCAAAATATGATGCCATATGAAAGCAATGAGTGAAAATAGGCGTAGTAAGCCAATTTACTAAGATGTATGTTACCAAAATTTGCAATGACCCTTATTGCATAAGTAGCTGAACTCAAACGTTTCAGCAGATCATCAATGTGTTTCTTCCAATTTAATCTCTCATCAATGGACACACCTAAAAATTTGCAATATTCTACCTTAGCTATATGCTTCTGATTAAGGTCTATATTTATTAATGGCGTCATACCATTCACTGTACGGAACTGTATGTACTGTGTCTTATCAAAATTCAGTGAGAGTCCGTTTACAAGGAACCACTTAGTAATTTTCTGAAAGACAGTATTGACAATTTCATCAGTTAATTCTTGTTTGTCAGGTGTGATTACTATACTTGTATCATCAGCAAAGAGAACTAACTTTGCCTCTTCATGAATATAGAATGGCAAGTCATTAATATATAATAAGAACAACAAAGGACCCAAGACTGACCCTTGTGGAACCCCATTCTTGATAGTTCCCCAGTTTGAGGAATGTGCTGATCTTTGCATGTTACGAGAACTACTTATTTCTACTTTCTGCACTCTTCCAGTTAGGTACGAATTAAACCATTTGTGCACTGTCCCATTCATGCCACAATACTTGAGCTTGTCTAGCAGTATTTCATGATTTACACAATCAAAAGCCTTTGAGAGATCACAAAAAATCCCAATGGGTGGTGTTCGGTTATTCAGATCATTCAAAATTTGACTGGTGAAAGCATATATGGCATTTTCTGTTGAAAAACCTTTCTGGAAACCAAATTGACATTTTGTTAGTACTTCATTTTTACAGATATGTGAAGCTACTCTTGAATACATTACTTTCTCAAAAATTTTGGATAAAGCTGTTAGAAGGGAGATTGGACGGTAATTGTTGACATCAGATCTATCCCCCTTTTTATGCAAAGGTATAACAATAGCATATTTCAGTATATCAGGGAAAATGCCCTGTTCCAGAGAGCTATTACACAGGTGGCTGAGAATCTTACTTATCTGTTGAGAACAAGCTTTTAGTATTTTGCTGGAAATGCCATCAATTCCATGTGAGTTTTTGCTTTTAAGCAAGTTTATTATTTTCCTAATTTCAGAGGGAGAAGTGGGTGAGATTTCAATTGTATCAAATTGCATAGGTATGGCCTCTTCCATTAACAGCCTAGCATCTTCTATTGAACACTTGGATCCTATTATATCCACAACATTTAGAAAATGATTATTAAAAATATTTTCAACTTCTGACTTTTTGTTTGTAAAGTTTTCATTCAATTTGATGGTAATACTGTCTTCCTCTGCTCTTGGTTGACCTGTTTCTCTTTTAATAATATTCCAAATTGCTTTAATTTTATTATCAGAGTTGCTGATTTCAGACATGATACACATACTCCTGGATTTTTTAATAACTTTTCTTAATATAACACAGTAGTTTTTATAATTTTTGATAGTTTCTGGGTCACTACTCTTTCTTGCTGTCAGATACATTTCCCTTTTCCGGTTACAAGATATTTTTATACCCTTAGTAAGCCATGGTTTGTTACAAGGTTTCTTACGAGTATATTTAACTATTTTCTTGGGGAAGCAGTTTTCAAATGCATTTACAAAAATGTCATGAAATAAATTATATTTTAAATTGGCATCAGGTTCACAGTACACCTCATCCCAGTCTAACTGCTGTAGGCTTTCCCTGAAATTTGCAATTGTTAAATCGTTGACTGAACGTACTACTTTGGAGGACTGTTTAGTATTGCTGAATGGAGCTATGTCATATATTGTAACTAGCTGTACACCATGATCAGAAAGACCATTCTCAACAGGCTGAGCATTTATCCGGTTAAACTTATCTTGGTCTATAAAGAAGTTATCTATCAGTGAGCTGCTATCCTTTACCACCCGAGTAGGAAAATCAATAACGGGTGTCAAATTGAAAGAACCGAGTAATACTTCAAGGTCATTTTTCCTATTACCCTCTTTCAGAGAATCTACATTGAAGTCCCCACAAATAATAATTTGCTTCCCCCTGTCTGACAGATAGCACAACAAGGAGTCCAAATTTTTCAGAAATAGATGAAAATTTCCTGATGGGGACCTATATACAGTTACAATTATAAATGTGCCTTTATTTAATTTAAGCTCACAGGCACATGCTTCTATATGTTTCTCTACACAAAACTTTTTTGTTTCTATACTTTTTGCACAATGATAATTTTTGACATATATGGCAACTCCTCCTTTCTCCATATTTTCTCTCATTACATGTGCAGAGAGCTTATATCCACTTACATTTACCTTATCCATATCAGTAACAATGTGATGCTCAGACAGGCATAGTATATCTATTTCATTCTCAGCTTCTAAATTTTCTAAACAAACCAGAAGCTCATCTACTTTATTCCTTAAACTCCCAATATTTTCATGAAATATACTTACATTATTTTTAATTATACTTTTATGAGAACCTTTCCTTAATCTAACATTTGCAGTACTCTCCTGTCTGAGTTTCTCATTGTGCTTTGGCCTAGTTCCTATACCAGAGGTCACACGGTGTTCAGAGAGGCAGATTATGTCAACTGGGTTGGGTGACTTTAATTCATCAATGCAATTACCTAGGACTGAGATACAACTTGGTGGAGATAAAATTTCTGGTGATTGGTGAAAATTTATAATTGATAGCTGTGATTGGTGATCCAATGTGCTAGAATTGTGCTGTTTAATTTCTTTCCTAAACTGAAGATTTGTTTCAATCCTGACCTCTCGTAGAACTTGACATCTTTCTGAGGGCAGAGAAGTGGACAGAGGTTCACAGGACTCTCTTGTCCTTACGGTGAGGAACTGCCCTGAAAGGTGCAAGAATTGGCATTGATGAAAGGCATGAGGATGCAGAAGGTAATAGAAATCACTGCATTAAAGACACACAATGTGTATCCACAGGATACAAGGCTAGTAACTGAAAAAGTGTCATGATGATCTCTCCATTGGCGAAAGATTCCAGACTGATTCCCTGTTTGGATCTCTGGAAGGGGACTGCCAACATGAGGTGACCATGAGAAAAAGATTGAATAACCAATGAAAGGATAACATTCTATGAGTTAGGGTGTGGAATGTCAGATGTTTGAATGTGGTAGGGAAGATAGAAAGTTTGAAAAGGGAAATTCTAAGGCTCAGTCTGGACATAGTTGTGGCCAGTGAACTGAAATTAATGAAGATGAGGATTTTTGGTCAGATGAGTATAGGGAAATATCAACAGCAGTAGGATTCATTATGAATTGGAAGGTAAGGCAGAAATTGAGTTAGCAGATGAAAATGTAATAGTACAGGGTGTCCCACTCAAACCTCCCCGATTTCAAAGACCCAGGAAAAATACAACATCAACAACAACACACACAGTAGATATGACAATGAAGAATGCACCATATTGTAGAGCATCTCAGAGAATTTATTTATTTATCATCAATACACCTCTACATGTCTCACATTCGGGAGGACGACGGTTCAATCCCGTCTCCAGCCATCCTGGTTTAGGTTTTCCGTGATTTCCCTAAATCGTTTCAGGCAAATGCCGGGATGGTTCCTTTGAAAGGGCACGGCCAATTTCCTTCCCAACCCTTCCCTAACCCGAGCTTGCGCTCCGTCTCTAATGACCTCGTTGTCGACGGGACGTTAAACACTAATCACCACCACGACCACCATCTACATGTCAACCATTTGTAGCACGAAGAATATAGAGTCTATATTCAATTTCTTGCCAAGTTCTTTGTAACATTTCCTTTGTTATTGCTGCAATCGCATTAGAGATACGATGTCACAATGTAGGAATATTGTCCACTTCAGTTGCATACACGTGGTCCTTCACGAATCCCCACATCAAGAAATCAAGCGGTGTAATGTCAGGTGAATGTGATGGCCAGGCAATGGGTCCTCCGTGTCCGATCCAACGATTGGGAAATTTCCTATCCAGGAACTTGCGAACAGCTGTTGACCAATGTGGCGGAGCTCCATCTTGTTGAAAAATGGTGTTGGGTTGCAAGTCTTCTATCTGAGGGTACTCAAACTGCTCCAACATGTCCAACACACTGACCCATTCAGTGTTTGTTCCGCAAAGAAGAATGGTCCAACAATCCTGTCATGCATTATCCCGCACCAGACGTTTAGTTTAGGGCTGTCACGAACATGTTCAATGACAACGTGCAGATTTTGCGAAGCCCAAATCCGAACATTATGCCTGTTAACCCTTCCTGATAGATGAAAGGTTGCTTCATCTGATAATAAACATCTTTCCAGGAAGCTGGCATCCAAATCAGTACACTGCAGAATATGTGCAGCAAATTGTTGTTGGCGTGGTTTGGCGTCAGATGTTGCAGAATGTGCACTTTGTAACCACACATACAAAGATGCTGGTGATCTACACGATGCAGTGTTGATCGAGGTACATCAGGTTGCCTAGATGCTTGACGAATTGACTTTACATGGGCTTCTGAGAAACATTTGTCTGATGTCCTCCACTGTCTCTTCTGAAAGTCCGTAACGTGCACTGCCAGAATGTTTCAGAACACTTCCTGTTGCCAGAAACTTCCTATACCATTCCTCAATTGTTTTCACATCAGTTGGATCACATTCATACACATGATGATAATTTCTTCGCACAGTAATCGCCGATTTTGTTTCTGCAAACCACACTGCTGCTTGCGGGTGCTGCTGTGTAGTCACCATTTTCACGTCATGAGACCATGCTGCACTCTGGTGACGATACTTGGCAGTACTGATGCGGGAATATAAATTCTTTGAGATGCTCTACAATGTGGTGCATTTTTGTTTGTCATATCTACTGTGCTTTTTCCCTCGTGGGTCTTTAAAGTCAGGGAGGTTTGAGTGGGACACACCCTGTATTGGGGGAACTGGAATGTGGTTGTAGGGGAAGGAGTAGAAGAAAGGGTCATGGTAGAACATGGGCTTTGAAGTAGGAATGAGAGAGAGGAAAGACTGTTTGAGTTCTGCAATAAATTTTAGGTAGGAATAGCAAATCATCTGTTCAAGACCTACTAGAGGAGGAGGTATACTTGGAAAAGACCAGGAGATAAGAGAAGATTTCAGTTAGATTAAGTCAAGGTCAGGCAGAGATTCCAAAATCAGGTATTCAATTGCAAGGCATGCTCATGAGCAGATATAGACTCATATCATAATTTAGTAATGATGAAGAGTGGGCTGAAGTTTAAACGACAAGTCAAGAAGAATCGATGCACAAACAAGTGGTATTTGACCACATACTACTTAAGACTTATGGGTTTCTTTTTCTTCCATTCTTCCCAGTACTTCTTCATTTTCTCTCCAACTGTTCATCTGTCCGCACTCTCTTGAGTCGAGGCTTTGGCCCATCTTCTTCATAGTTTGTATTTTCTATCTGTAGCCTGAAGTGATTCCTGTCACGCATTATTTCTTCTGAAACCCCTGTTTTGTTGGTACCTTTCTTTACTGCTTCTCTCCATCCTAAAGTTGTTTTCAGCTTACTAATGTAATTAAAAATTTTCTTTGTAATCTGTGTTTCTTCCATTCCTTTTAAATGTCCATAAAATTTTAACCGTCTATTCCTCATTGTATCTGTAATCTTTTCTGTATTTTTGTAAAAATCTTCGTTTATCCTTTTAATCCACCTGTTTTCATTGTTTTTCTCAGGACTTAGAATTTTTCTTAGCATTTTTCTCTGTCTTTTTCTAGTTCTCTTAATTCGCCTTTCGTATTCAATGTTAGGCACTCTGATCCATAAGTTGCTTGTCTCCTAATTACTGAATTATAATGTCTAATCTTTGCTTGTATGGACATTGATTTCTTATTGTAGTAGTTTTGTGTTAATTTATTTGCAAATTTTAACTTTTTTATTCTTTCTTTATTTGTTGTGTTATACAGTCCATTGGCTTGGATCCACTCCCCAAGGTATTTGAATTTATCAACTCTTTTCATTTTTCCATACTTTTTTTTCATGATCTTTTCTGTATTATGTTTGTGTTCTATACAATCAGTTTTTTCATAAGATATTTTTAGCCCAGTCTTCTCAGCAGTCTTGTCTAACAGATCAAACATAACTGTTACATTTGTTCGGTTTTCAGTTATCAATGCCATATCATCCACAAAGGCTAAACATTTCACTTCAAATTTGATCTTTCCTTGGCCCATGCTTATACCCTGTGTGCCCCTGTTTTTTAATGTGTTTTCCCATGTTTTTACTATTTTATCTAAAACCAAGTTAAAGAGAATTGAGGACAGTCGATCTCCGTGTCGAACTTGAACCCCGAAGGCGATATCCCGGCCAAATGCCGTACAATCATTTCATTTCCTGTTTTGATTTCAACAAGTCTTCTGGTGTTTTTGTCCATCCCTGATTCATAAAGTATCTGGAATAGTGTTTGTCTGTCAGCTGAGTTGTAGGCCTTCTTGATATCTATGAAAGTAACTACTGTATTTTTATTTTGCATAGCTCTCACTCTCAAAAGTGTTTTTAAATTAAGAATCTGTTCTGCACATGATCTATCTTTTCTAAATCCTTGATAATCTCCTATATTAGAACCTGCTTGTTCTTCTATTCTATTTAAAAGTGCTTTAGACAGTATTTTGTATGTTACTGGTTACAAGGATATACCCCTGTAGTTGTTGGTGTCTGTTTTATCTCCTTTTTTGTGGAGAGGACGAATCAATGCTTGTTTCCAGTCACTGGGTATGATTCCTTTTGTCCAAATGTCTTTAATTACCTTCTTAATCTTCTGCCATGCGTATAAGCCCCCTAGTTTCCACATTTCTGCTACTATCCCACCCTCTCCTGGTGCTTTGCTATTCTTCAATGCTTTGATAATCTTTTCTATTTATCTTTCTTTTGCATATTATTTATGTCAGCTACTTGAATGCAATAGCTGGTAATGTGACTGTGCGATGATTCTTGCATTTGTCAGCTCTTGCAATCTTTTGAATTGTGTGGATGGCATTTTTCCAAAAGTCTAATGGTTTACCGTCACTCTCATACATGCTACACACGAACATGAATATCTGTTTTGTTGCCACTTCCCCCATTATTTTAGAAATTCTGAGGAATGTTATCTATCCCTTCTGCCTTATTTGATCTTAAGTCTTATAAAGCTTTTTTGATTTCTGATTCTAATACTAGATCCCCTATCTCTTCCCTGTTGACTTCTGTTTCCTCTTCTGTCACATCATCAGACAAGTCCTGCTCCTCAAACAGCCCTTCATTATACTCTTTCCACCTATCCACTCTCTCCCCTGAAGTTAAAAGTGGAATTTCCATTGCCTCTTAACATTATACCACCCTTGCTTATAATTTCACCTAAGATTGTTTTGACTTTACTGTGAGCTGAGTCAGTCCTTCCGACAATCATCTCTTTTTCGATATTTCACATTTTTTATGTGGTCATTTTGCTTTAGCTTCCCTGCACTTCCTGTTTATTTCATTCCTAAGTAACTTGTTTTTCTGTATTCATGAATTTGCGTTAACATTTTCATACTTCCTTTTGTCAATCAACTGAAGTATTTCTTCTATTGCCCCGAGAGAATGGAAAAGAAAATTGTGTTTCTGTTAAATGATGATTGGCTTGGCTTCAGGAAAGTTAAAGGTACCAGAGAGGCAGTTATGTTGGTAATGGAAGCAAGACTGAAGAAAAAACAAGACTCATTCATAGGATTTGTAGAGCTGGAAAAAGTATTCAACAGTGCAAAATGTTCAAAATTCTGAGAAGACTACGGGTAAGTTATTGGGAAAAATGGGTAAAAGACAGTATGTGCAAGAACCAAGAGAGAACAAAAATACTAGGAAACCTTGTGCGAAGTGCTTGGATTAAAGAGGTTGTAAGACAGGGGTATAGTCTTTCAATCCTACTGTTCAGTCTATTCATTCAAGAAGCACTGATGGAAATAAAAGAGAGGTTTAAGAGTGGTATTAAAATTCAAGGTGGAAGAATATCAAGGATAAGATTCACTGACAACATTCTAATCCTCAGCGAAACTGAAGAAGAGTTAGAGTATGTGTTAAATGGAATGGACAGTCTAATGAGTACAGAATATGGATTGAGAATAAATTGAAGAAAGATGAAAGTAATGAGAAGTAGCAGAAATGAGAACAGTGAGAAACTTAACACAGAATTGGTGACCATGAAGTAGATGAAGGAATTCTGCTACCTCGGCAGCAAAATAACCCATGACGAACGGAACAAGGACAACATAAAAAGCAGACTAGCACTGGCAAAAAGGGCATTCCTGGCCAAGAGAAGTTTCCTGTGTGTTATAATAATTTTAATAAAATCTATATGAATGGAAAAAGTTTGAAGGATAATACACCTGCATTATTAGACATGTTCTGCTTGTTTGAATTTATGCTATTCAGACTTCCTCCCTTACATTTCAATTGTAGATGTAGGCAGCTGACTTCAAGGACACCAGTACATGTCAAAAAATGAAGAAAATCCTTCTTAACTTGGCTCCACTTCACTTCCATAAAAATACTTAATACTGTTGTTAAATATACTTTTATTTATATACACATATGATGCATAGCACTTGTAATACTTCATACCTTAAGCCGTACATCTTTATCATCCTTCTACATATGAGAGAGTGAAAAACAAAATCATGTACAAAGAAAAATGAATGATGGTTTTGTTTTTCATTTGTCTGCACCTTACCGCGCATTCATAATTAATGTCTTTGCCAACACTTATGGTCGATTAGTGTTTCATTTTTTGTTTTTAATAAATTTTAACTTTACGATATCCTGGTGGTCTTTCAGTATGTACCTACACACCTGGTATCAATCATAGGCCTTAGTCTCAGGAATATATTTCTGAGAATGTATGTTTGGAGCACAACATTTTATGGCAGTGAAACACGGGCTGTGGGAAACTGGAACAGAAGAGAATTGAAGCATTTGAAATGTGGTGGTACAGAAGAATCTTGAAAATTAGGTGGACTGATAAGGTAAGGAATGAGGAGGTTTTCCGCATAAGTGGCGAGGAAAGGAATATGTGGAAAACACCGACAAGAAGAAGGGACAGGATAACAGAACATTTGTTAAGACATCAGGGAACAACTTCCATGTTACTAGATGGAGCTGTAGAGGGCAAAAATTGCAGAGGAAGACAGAGATTGGAATACATCCAGCAAATAATTGAGGACATAGATTGCAAGTGCTACTCTGAGATGAAAAGGTTGGCACAGGAAAGGAATTCATGATGGACCACATCGAATGATTCAGAAGACTGATGACAAAAAAATGTGAGAAGGGAGACTGCAAATTTTGATACACAAGGCAGAGTATCTCTTTGTGGAAACATTGTAACCAACCACAATTGCACAACCTCTAGGAAGACCAATGGAGCTAATTGTAACTAGCTACTATGAAGCAAACTGTATGTAGACCTGTGAAGTTAGATTTGTGGAACTTTGGTTGCAAGTTAAAGGTGAATGTGTAAGGAAGAAAGTTCCATAACTTTATAACTGTTGGGGATACGTTAATGAACATATGGTGTAGAACAGAAACAAAACTTGTTCAATTGATCTCATAAATTTTGAAGCAGTCATACTCTTTATTGAGTGTTTAAACATAATGACAGGGAGACAGGCATTCTCTGAAAAATTCCCAGCTAAACGATTCAAACTCTGCTCTTCCAAATCACACAAATGGCACCAGCTTGTTCCAAAAATCTCCAAGTTAAGTAATCTCCATTGACTATTATTTAAATAATTGTGTAACTGATTAATTTGACTCGTTGATTTCAGTTTAGATACACTTTAAGATAGTTTAATAGCAATGAAGAGACTGAAAGTACTTCAATATGAGTGTGGCTGCTTCTTGCCACCAACCCCCCTCCCATCTCAATAGAGTGGGTACTCATGTCTTTAATTGCTGTATCATGTAATCCTTAGTCCAATTCAGTAGACTCTTGCAGCTTTCTCACCTTAGCTTATTTATTACATTTGTGCTGCATTTTAGATCTTAGAAATTTTTCTAATCAAGACAGTTACAGAAAGTTTTTTCTCTCAACAATTTTTACCTGTTTGGTTTTATTATGAAAGTGTAATTGTATTCTGATTCAGTATGGCCAATTTATTTGATCTGATCTCCACATACAATGAAGTCATTTTGCCACAGTTGGCACTATAAGCTGTGATTGTGCTATGAGTATTACTACTGTAATGTGTGATAAAGAAAAATTGTCATCAACATGATAGTTGGTTTGAACACAGCTGTGGAAATGCATTACTTTTGAAAGGTGGTATGCCCTACCTACAGTTTGATATGAAGCCCATGCCACTATGCATTTAGGCTCATTTTGTGCAAGCAAAGTACTGCCAGCTGTAATGGCAGATTAACTGCCAGAAAAGGTCTTATAACAAAGTACAGAGTGAACTCTAACCCTTGGAAAAGATAACCTGAAATTTACCAATCCATCCACCAAGCCAGAAATGGAGAAAAGTGTTTGAAGTTAATTTTGTTATCCATTAAATTTGGTGGTGAACTATTTTTTGTAGCTGAATATATAACTTATTTTCGTACAACACTTAGGCTGAGTGATGGGTAGTGCAAATCATTTTTCATTCTAATCTTTTGTTTATGAATGTTACTGTTGTTTTCAAACTGTGATTGATAGCTGACAACAAATATCATATACTGTTATGCTGTTGTTAGTATATTTAACTGTTTGAAAAGCTGTCTACAAGAGGTTCTAGAATGGGCACCACACATTATTCTTATTAAACTCTTTTGTGTAGCAAACACATTTTTCCTCGGCAGTGAGTGACCCCAGAATATGATGCCATAAGACATCAGTGAATGAAAACAGGAAAAGTAAGTAACTTTTATTCTACATTTTTACCTCCAATATGTGACATTATCTGTAATGCAAAATTTGCAAACTTTTAAGATCTGTAACATGTGACATTGATTTCAGTATTTTATCAATATATACGCCCAAGGATTTATAATATTCTGTTTAATTTTTTGATTTACGCTCAAGCTTCTTGCAAAAAACATGTGGTGGAGACAAGGGAGGGGCGGGGGTGTCAGAGAGGTACCTTTTTTTAGTTTAGAATCAGGGTTCAGCCAGCCTAATAACTGAAGAGCCCCACAAATGCTTAGGAATGCACAGAAAAACATGGTTAGCTCATTCCATCTGAATATTAGAAGTTTGTGTAATAAGGTAGAAGAGGTCCCTCTCTGTTCAGAAAATTTAGAGTGCTCTGAAAAGATAGACATCTTGTGCCCATCTGAGCACCACATAACCACAGGGTTAGACAAGTTAAATGTAAAAGATTATGCTCTAGCACCTTACTCAAGTAGAATTAATATGCGGAGAGAACAAGTTGTTCCTTATATTAAGACAAACACAAGTTCAAAAATATTGAGAGAAGCAGATTTTTTAGTGATCAATACATAGAAGTACGGTACGTGCTTGTGAATTAACACTGAAAAATAATTCTCTTTTTGTTGAAATTGTATAAACACCCATGAAATTTTGAATTGTTTATAAGGAATATAGATTCCTTACTGTGCTGTCTGACAGACAGCACCAGGCAGTTCTAAAGGATTCCGATAGGAAAAATGACCGGGAACCCTATTTCTATCCCAGAATTTGATCTCAGCATTTAACTTTCCCACACGGATGGATAAAGGATCCAAATTGATAATGTTTTCTTTGGTGAAGCTCAAAGTAAGAAAACAACTGCATGCTGGGCACCACAGTTTCTTCATTTGTAAGCACCAACCTCAACCTACAACTAAGACAGGTATAAGGTAACAGCCCTCTTACAATATTCCCATGATGAAACTAGTTAATCCAATGGCAAAGCAGACAGACTATGAAATACTGGAAATAGTTAAAACTGATTCAAATGATCAAACCAATTTCATTCACTTTAAGCTCTCAATAACTTATATAAAAAAATTTGAATTGTCTATCCACACAACCTGACATTATTATCTTAACAGTGTATCTGTTCAAAAACAAAATTTTTACTCGATAAAAAATTAATTAATAAAATTGATCAAAAATAAATACAAAATTTAATTACTTTGGCTCTGTGGACAAGAATCACAATATACATAAACCAGATATGACACGCACACACACACACACACACACACACACACACACACACACACACACACACACACACACACACACAAACCCTGTGGACATCATCCAATACAAAACACACATGTGCAACACAATTGTTATTGCCCTCTGCACTGGCTTATCATGCCAGCATTGCAGTTTAACTCATTACTGCCAAAACACCACAACCCAAACAAATCACACTGTGATATTTGATGGCTGAGCACAGCTTAAGATAAAGTTATGCCAAAGAATTTGTGCTTAACAGCCTTACTCCAGATGAAAATTATCTTAAACCAAGAAGTAAACAATACTTAATTTACCATAGTGCACCACTTCTAAGATTAAAGAGGTGGCCCTTTGAGATATCAGTGATTCTAAATCTTTTATTTTGTAGAATTTGAATATACACTGACCAGCAGTGAAACAGCATGCTGGCATACCTTGTCTTAAGCCTCGATTTTACGTAGAACAATGTGGGAACCACTATCACATCCTTAATGTTTAATCCCTAAAATCCTTATGGCAAATAACAGCTTAACCAAGGTATGATTATAGATAAGACTTTACCTGCATCACCCACATGGGGCCAGAGCCAAATGCTTCAATAATTTAACAAACTTGGAAAGCTCTTTGCACAGACGACACACATTGGGAAGATGTGTGTAAACACATTCCCACGTAAGGGTGTAAAGCAACACTGCTAGTCCACACCACAGTGAACAAAATAGAAAAAAAAAAATGAACAAACCACAACTTTCCATAACTTTGGGAAACTAGACCACTAGCAGCAAGTGCCATGTCGATGACAGAACAGTTAAAAGGGCCACATTTCATGATATTGCTTCACATCAGATTGAAACAACACCAACCTCATTCCATGCCACTCGGTGCTGCACAAAACCGTAGCATCTAGCAGTATTTGTTGTGTAGTGCCAACTTTCCAGCAGTTTATGGAATTCTCAATGTTGATTGTCGGTAATACAATCAGACCACCTTGCACTACCAATCCAGATTCTATGTAAGAGGTGAACACTCAGAGACACAATGAAACTAAAGGCTTCAGTAATGAATCACACTGTATTAAATGCATCTGTTCGCATCACCCATTATCACCTCAGAAGCCGTGCCTGAACCAATCCAACCGACTGCTACAAAGACGTTAAGAACTCTTGCTGGCAAACAGTATAAATCACCAATCAACTACTACACTGAAACTTCCTGGCAGAATAAAACTGTGTGCTAGACCGAGACTTGAAGTCGGACCTTTGCCTTTCATGGGCAAGTGCTCTGCCATCTGAGCTACCCAAGCATGACTCACACCCCGTCTTCACAGCTCCACTTCCGCCAGTACCTCGTCTCCTACCTTCCAAACTTTACAGAAGCTCTCCTGCGAACCTTGCAGAACCAGCACTCCTGAAAGAAAGGATATTGTGGAGACATGGCTTAGCCACAGCCTTAGGGAAGTTTCCAGAATGATATTTTCACTCTGCAGCGGAGTGTACGCTCTTTAATAATTTTCATTGCCTGAAAGAAAGTTACATAGTCTTCATTTGTAACATGCATTAATTTTGGTAAAGAATGTCTTTTCTGTTACCACAACCATTGTCATGACCATGTTCAGGACAAGTGCACACATTTTCCATTACTTTATAAAGTCTGTCAACTTCTTACAGCCTTCCATCGATTCTGAATGTTATATTTTAAGCAATGTCCTGTTAGCACACATTTTGGATTCAGGAACCCTACAGAAAAATAATCAGACACTGATAAGTTTAGTGAGTAGAGTGTCCATGTAACATGACCAGACATGGAAACATGGTAAAGTGCTCTGGAAAAATTCTTTGTAAATTTGCTGTGATCATTCTGATTTTGTGATTAGTTGCAGTGTTCTCTTAGAACTACATGATTGCACATGGTTGTTCAAATGGTTCATATTATGAATATATGGTCTGTTCAAAAAATTCCAGAACTTTGTTCGCAAAATTTTTCTATGCTTACCATTTACTTATTGTGCATGGTCTCCTTCGAAATACTCTCCTTCAAAATTGATACACCACTCCCAATACTGTTTCTGCCTCCGGAAGTAGTCTTTGTATGCATCTGGCTGGATGACATGGAACACTGTCTACAAATTTTCTTTTATCTCGTCTATCATTGTAAATCTTCATCCTTTCAATGGGGTTTTCAACTTTGTAAATAAATAAAAGTCTACAGGGAACAGACTTGGAGAGTATGGAGGTTGAGGTTGCACAGTGATTTTATTTTTTTATGCAACAGTTACGCACCAAGAGGGATAATATGCGGGTGCATTATTGTGATGCAAGAGCCATGATTTGTTTCGCCACATTTCAGGCCGTTTACCTCTCAAATTTTTTTGCAGGCATCACAGCACATCCAGACAATGCCATTGATTAACAGTTTGCCCCTTTGCCACAAATTTGTGATGAACTAGTCCTTCGGTGGATGCCAAAGGGTGTTCTGAACAAGGGTCATCGTTAACCTCTGTCTGACCATTTCTAAGCCATGTGAACCGTTCATAAAACAAAGTACAGCTTAAGCACTCATCACTGTAGGCTTCTTGCATCTTTTGGTGTGTCTCCTAAAGGTTTTCTTGAGTTTTGTGCAAAATTTAATGCAGACGTGTTGCTCCTCTAACTCTGTCATCTTGAAATTCGCAAACTGTGTGACACAACTTTCTACTCAATACAGCTCTGAACAATAACTAACAGACATACAACAATAAAACACAAGCATGTGCATTTCACTCCAACACGCCATTGGGGTGTAATTACAAATGTTTTGGAATTTTTTGAACAGACCCTGTAGTTGCAACATAACAATTGGCTGTGATAAAAAAAATGGGGGGGGGGGGGGGGGGGACCGAGGATTCCCTGTGCAGATACTCAGGTACTCCACAACAAGAGTGATGTTTGCCATATTAAGTAGATATGCCTGAAGGTGATACCATTAGTTGGCCCCTGATGTTTTATTTGTTTACATCATCCAGGTGGTTTGTTGTTTGATGCAGATGCTGTAGGTCTGAACTGCCTGTTTGATATCATAATCACATCCTGTGATGGATCATGATCATTGTGGCTGATGTTGAAGCGTTACCAAAACAAACCCTGACTCTTTTACAGTACTCACCACGGTTAAGGATTCTTTCCATTGAAAAATCTTGGTGTTCACTCAACCATTACTTCAAGCTGAGTATTATGTATGGTTTTGCATGAGCACTGCTTTTAACTATGCTTTCTAAACATCAGCTCTTTTGGAAGCTGCGGCCATCAGTTGTGTGAAGTGTTTTTTCAAGCAATACTTAGTTCTAATTCATCAAACACAAATATAGTTTTTAAAAGTGTATCACTTTTTCTGTTTCGCATTCTACATGAGGCTTTCAGTTAATGCTAATAACTACACTGACATCCACACCTAATCCAAACAATAAGCCAGAAACTATTTGCAACATTGTTAAACAAGAAACAGACAAAACTAGTCACCCAAATGATATTGTCAGATCATAACCACAATTGAGTCCAAATCCAAAAGCAAGGACTGAGCAAGGTGGTGCAGTGGTTAGCACACTGGACTCACGTTCAGGATGATGATAGTTCAATCTCACGTTCGGCCATCCTGATTTAGGTTTTCTGTGATTTCCCTAAATTTCTTCAGGCAAATGCCAGGATGGTTCCTTCAAAAGGGCATGGTTCACTTCCTTCCCTATTCTGATGGGACTGATGACCTCACTTATTGGTCCCCTCCTTCCAAATCAACTAACCAACCAACCAACCAATAGCAAGGTCATCAGTAAAGTACAACACTTAGCACTGAAAGCACATTTGTTACGAACACTGGTGAGCAGACAGAAAAGAACTGAAATCCACTATGGAATGTTCTGTTATTTATACAAGCATAAAATATTCTGGAATATACGAACACAATACATTTTGAGAACTTTCTAGGATTTATAAATACTAAATAACAGTTTCTGATTGTTGGGTTTGAACTTGCGAACCTCAGCACACCACCCATTGATGCAAATTGCTACACCATGTTACACACACCACAGCTTGTACCTTTGTCCCTCTCATGGAGAAACAGTGATCTGCAATTTCAGAAGCTCTCTTTGGAGCCAGCTACAGTATCCTGGATCTAGATCTTGTCAATGGTCTTCTTTACGGCAGTACTGGCAGATCTCCGCATTCTGGACATGTTGTCACATCCAGTCACTTTGGTGATCTCCTCACTTCGATGCTTTGAGGTTGTCAAGTGTGTCTTCAGTTTAATTGCACGAGAAGCTCTGTGCCGTTAGACTGTAGTAGGGCTTCATACAAAGAATATGGATAACTCAGTGCTTTCATATTTTCAGTGGAGGGTCATAATGCTCAACTCCATATGTGGCAGCCAACAAGTGACAAAGGATACGGCAGAGCTCTAATAGCACTTTAGTAACTTTTCCTATAGTCATACTTTCCACACAGGCATAAATATCCATGCTAAATCTCCTGGGATGTATCTCACTGGTTGGAGCTTGGCATCATACCGGTAACTCTCTTGGTCCTCCTCCTGTGCATCCCCACTCCATATGCAAGCCAGCTGTCTTGCTTTTCTGGTCTTCATGACAAGGTGTTTCAGGCAGTCATCCTTTGTATTGCCTGGGACTGTGGATCCATTGTTGTTTTGGTATGGTGACCACACAGCAAAAAGAACAATATAAAGCCTGTATTCTTGGGCTTTGTTGTGTTGTATACAAATGACATGATGGACAGTATTGTACACCAGTCTCTCTGTTCAACATCGGCACACATTGAAAGCATATCTGCCAACATCTTATTAAAGCATTCTGTGATGCCATTTGTCTGTGAGTGATAGGCAGTTGTCATCCTGTGAGTGATGTTGCAATGTGAAATGATCTCTGGTACTACCCTTAACTTGACTTCTTGCACATGTCAAGAGATCATCATTTAGGGTGTTCCATGCTTCAGAATTATGTCTTCTACAAGAAACCTTCAATTTCCAGTCAGCACAGCTTTGGTGACATCATAATGGCTTAGATTGTTAGTACAGACTATTATCTATCAATTCCCATGTCTTGGCTTTGGGAATCTCCCTAAGAGATCAATTCCAGGCCGACACTGCTGCTGGTGGAATGGATACCAGATGACCCACAGGTGGCTCGCATGGTGTCTAATGGATCTGTAGAAACGTGACATGTGATATCTGCATATTTTATTTATTTATTTATGTATCCATCCATCTGTAGACAATAAATATTGTATGAATGTTGTTCAAAGGTACATATAAATTTATGGGAAACAATCTGTGCAAAAGGAAAATACAAAATTTTACATTAAGTAGTACAAAGAATGATACATACAAAATTGTACAAAAAGTGTACTAAGAATAATACTTGGTCATACAAGACACAGTAATACAACTTTTTATACATGTATACTAACAGTATTGTAACTGCATATTCTGTTTGGCCTAAGGCTTTACTTTTATCTTCCCTAACAGGAAGTCCTTATATTCACTACAATAATTCACTAAAGATTTTACCACACTCAACAGCTGTCCATCAGATTTAAAAAATTAACAGAGACTTTAGGGGATGAAAGACAGTGTTTTCAGTTTTGCCGTAATATAAACATTTTCAGAATTATTTATTGGCCTAAATAGTCATTTACCAAATAAAAACATTGTGCAAGTAGAAATTCTTTAAATTCTATTTAAATCTGTTTTCATCTTCTAACTTTCTGATATTGGCTGGCAGTATGTGTAGAGTTTCGTACCCGTATGGCTCACATGCCTTTGTTGTGTGCTCTTCTTGTTTACTGAGTATGGAGTGCTGTGCTATTTCGAGTATTGTAGTTATGCAAGTCAGCATTTGTATGAAAATCTGCAAGGTGGGCCCTAACATATAAAACGTGTGTGTGTGTGTGTATATATATATAAACAAAGGTGATGTAACTTACCAAACGAAAGCGTTGGTATGTTGATAGACACACAAACAAACACAAACACACACACAAAATTCCAGCTTTCGCAACCCACAGTTGCTTCATCAGGAAAGAGGGAAGGAGAGGGAAAGACAAAAGGATGTGGGTTTTAAGGGAGAGGGTAAGGAGTCATTCCAATCCCGGGAGCGGAAAGACTTACCTTAGGGGGAAAAAAGGACAGGTATACACTTGCACACACACACACATATCCATCCGCACATATACAGACACAAGCAGACATCTGATGTGTTACATCATCTTTGTTTTTAGATATATTTTTCCCAGGTGGAATGTTTCCTTCTAGAACTTTAAGCTTGTTGAATAAGAGTTTGCATTGTGCCTGTGGATGACTGTGTGTTATTATCCAGATAGCCCTCTTCTGTAACAGAAAGATTTGTTTCAGACAGCAAGTGGTGGAACTCCAAATATTGTTCCGTATGTTGCAAGAGGCTGAAAATAGCCAAAAATCTTATCCTGGCAACCTCTACACTACAAACATTTGCAATAATTCTAAGAGCAAAACAAGCTGAGTTAAGTTTCTGCACAAGTTTCATTACATGATCATTAAAATTAAGATTTTCATCTACATGAATCCCCAGCAGTTTTGTTGATGCCATTCTGTCTGTCTATGGCCTTGTGACTCAACAATGGATCAAGATTTACATTTTGACATATTTTCCCAAACTGCATATAATTATGTTTTATTTGCATTTAATGTCAACCAATTTGCACTGAACCAAGTGTGGACATTCTTTATTACTTGATCAGTAGTTGTTTGTAGCATTTGCTTTGGTGTACCTATTATCACACTAGTGTCATCTGCAAATAGTATGGCATTTGCTGCTCCCTCTGAGGTGTGAAAGTCATATATGTAGACAAGGAACAATAAGGGACCTAGAATACTGCCTTGTGGCAGAGTATTTGCATCTGGTACTAAATTTATTTTGTTGTTGGAGTAATCTGACATCAGTCCTACAATCTGTGTTCTGTTTTGTAGGTATGATTCAGACCACTTTTTCCCTGTCCCGTGGATACCTAATGTTCCCAGTTTTTCTAGAAGAATGCCACGATTGACAGCATCAAATGCTTTGCAGAGATCTAAATTTATTCCTACTACACTGTTGTCTTTTTCTAGATTTTTGATTATTTGTTCAGTGAGCACATTACTGCTGTTTCTGTATTTTTACCTGCCTGGAAGCCATGCTGATTTCTATTTAGTAACTTGTGTTCATTTGGGTATTTGTTGATTCTGTCCTTCATTAATTTTTCTATTACTTTGGAAATTGCTGGAAGGAGGGATATTAGCTGACAGTTTTCTACCTTATGCTTGTCACCATTTTTGAATAATGGCTTCACTTTTGACATTTTCATCCTTTCTGGAAACACTCCTTCACTAAACAAGGGCCTTGCGATTTGTGCAGCTGTCATTTTTGTGATATAAACAGGCACCTCATCTACTCCTGCTGATATTTTAGGTTTCAAGCTTTTTATTACTTTGAACAATTCACGTTCATTTGTTGGATCTATCGTCATGCTACAAGAAGCTTTTGGAAATTCAGGTTTATCTTGGTTTGTAAATTTCGAGCTTAATGAAGTTGTTGCATTTATGAAATGATTGTTGATGTAATGTGGCAAATCTTGTTTTTTAATATTGACATTTCCTGTGTTTTTGAGAGTGATATCCTGATCTTCACATCTCTTTCCTATCTAGAGCCTTCCTGAATTCCAGATGACTTGATGTCAGAGTGCCATGGAAAAACTTCAGGATAGCTAGCCATAGGTGAGCTGGGATGCTGGACAACTATTTCTATCCCATTGGATTATAGTTTGTTTTATACAATGTTCCATTTATTAATTGTAATCTTCCTTTGGTTAGTTCCTCCTCTTTCAAGGCTTCTGTGGGTTTCAGCAATGCTGGATCTTCCCTCTATTCAGCTGTAATGACATTTATTGCAGCAATGACTGAGATTTTGTCCACACTGCTTTGTTATCCCATAGGATTCACTGAAAGACTTTTAGCATCCTTGTGTTTGAGCCCATTTTTGTATAACACTGTGAAGACATAATCCTGAAGCCTCAATGTCCGAATCCTGCCTTGGGCATGGATGTGTCTGATGTCCTTAGGCTAGTTAAGTTTAAGTAGTTCTAAGTTCTAGGGGACTGATGACCTCAGAAGTTAAGTCCCATAGTGCTCAGAGCCATTTGAACCATTTTTGAGCCTCAATGTCCATCATGCCAGTGGACATGATCGACCCTTCAGGCTAGTCAGTCAGCACAGAGAATAGGGGTCCATCTGAACTATGAATGGTTTGCCAAATAAATGTTACTGGAACGTATTAATGGACCAAATAACTGCAAGGCACTCTTTCTCAGTTGTAGAGTAGTTCATATCAGATTTGGAGAGTACTTTGGAAACATAAGCTATCACCTTCCAACAAATACCTGAAGTTCTACAAGAACTGCTCATGTCTCAAAACTGTTAGCATTGGTGTGAAGTTCTGTCTCAGCATTCTCATCATGCAATGCTAGGATTAGAGAAGACGGTAGCACCTCCTTAAGGACAAGGAAAGGTCTTTCTAGTACCTTGTTTGAAGAAAATTTGGCATCGCTATGCAATAGTTCTTGCAAGGGGTGTAACTCGATACAAAAGCCCTGTATGAACTGTCAGTAATACAAGCACATGCCTACATAATTTATCACATCATGAATGTGCCAAGAGTTAAGAAAATCTATGACTGCTCTTACTTTCCATGAATCATGATGGATTCCATCACCATTAGCTACGGGCCCTAACTTTTATATTTCTTGGGCAATGAAGAGGCACATTTTTAGATTCAGGCAGAGGCCTGCAGTCTGAGTGCATGTCAACATGGTTGTCGGGTGGCTTAGACGTTGTTCAGATATCTTTGAAAAAATGATGTCATTGAAGTAGCAAAGACACATCATTCATTTAAGGTGGCTAAAAGTATTAGATAGTCCAAATGGCATAACTTTGAAGTCATAGAGGCCATCAGGAGTTATAAAAATAGTCTCTTCTCTGTCAACCTCAATGTGTGAATAGCTTGTCTGCATGTCCACAGTAAAGAAATACTTTGCTCCTTCAAGCAGTAGAGGGTGTCATCAGTGTGTGGCAATGTGTAGATATCTTTCTTTGTGATTTTCTTCAGTTGTCTGTAGTCATTGCAGAAACTCTATGTGCTTTCACTCTTCTTCACAAGGGCCACAGGAAAGGATTAAGGATTCTCTGAACATTCACTGATGGTGTCACCCTGCAACATCTTCTCTGCTTATCCCTGAAGTATGTGTCGTTCACCAGCAACAACCTGTATGAATGCTGGCTAATTGGTGGATGATCCACACTTTTGGCTGCTTGGCCTGTGTTTCCTCCATTCTGGATATGAAAGCATCCAAAAACTGCTGTGGAACTGCTAACATTTGCTAACATTGTTCTTCAGTGAGACCAGATCCTGTTGGCAGTTAGTAGCTTCCTCCACTGTGTTGTCTGTAATGGTAGAAGAGCACATAACTTCATCAGTGACGCTGAGCTGCCTGACCTGGGCTAGTTTATTTGTTCCTGTGCACATACCTTTAGGGATGAGTTGTGGTTGCTTGTGACAGTTAATTATCCAAAGCTCTCGTTGGCCACTTGTAATGCATAACATACACTGCTGTGTTTCCTCTCTTACTGTCTGGTGTATGAGAAGGACAAGCTCGTGGTCTTCCACATCTGCCGTAGGGACCACATTTGGCAGTGGATCATACCTGATTCGACTAATTCTTTTCTGTTTCATTTCATGGATTCGCTGGCACCACTTTACGAATTCCTCTGTCGTCACAAGATCATTTGTCAGAAGAGCTTGGTACATATTTTCTGTAATTGCTTTCATCAAGTGTGAGATCTGGCCCGCTTCTGTCGTGTTGAGATTCACAATTTGGCATAGGTCCAAAACATTCTGTATGTACACTGATGTAACAAAAGTAACGGGATAGCGATACACACACATACAGACAGCAGTAGTATTACATACTCAAGGTATAGAAGGGCAGTGTATTGGTGGAGCTGTCCTTTTACTCAAGCAATTCAAGTGGAAAGGTTTCCAACATAATTATGGCTACATAACATGTATTAACAGACATTGAATGCAGAATGGTTTCCAACATAATTATGGCTACATAACAGGTATTAACAGACATTGAATGCAGAATGGTAGTTGGAGCTACACACATAGAACATTCCATTTAGGAAATCGTTAGGGAATGATCTAGAATGTCAAGAATGTGCCGAGAATACCACCCTTCATGCATTACCTCTCACCATGGACAGCTCAATGGCCCACGGACTTCACTTAATGGCAGAGAGCAGCGGTGTTTCCATGGAGGTGGGGTCAGTCCTAATAGAAAAGCAACACTGTGTGAAATAATCGTAGAAATCAATGCGGGATGTATGTCGAACATATTTGTTAGGACGAAATTGGGCAGCACACGACTGATGCCAATGTTTTTGCTAACAGCATGACGTCACCAGCAGCGCCTCCCCTGGGTTCTTGGCCATATCAGTAGGATGCTATACGGTTGGAAAACTGTGGGATGGTCAGATGAGTCCTGATTTCAGTTAGTGAGACCTGATGGTAAGATTTGAGTGTGGTACAGACTCCACACAAGTTGTCAACAAGACTCTGTGCACACTGGTGGTGGGCTCCATAATGGTGAGAGCTATATTTCCATGGAATGGACTGGATCCTCTCGTCCATCTGAACCGATCATTGACTGGAAATTTGTATGTTCGGCTATTTGGAAACCAAATACAGCCATTCATGGACTTCATGTTCCCAAACAATGATGGAATTTTTACGGATGACAGTGCACATTGTCACCATGCCACAGTTGTTCGCGACTGGTTTGAAGATATTGTGTACAGTTTGAGCGAATGATTTGGCCACCCAGATCACGCAACATGAATCCCATCGACCATTTACGGGATATAATTGAGGGGTCAGTTCGTGCACACAATCTTGCATCAGCAACACTTTCGCAATTATGGAGGTCTACAGAGGCAGCATGGCTCAATTATTCTGCAGGGAGCTTCCAACGACTTGAAGAGTCTGTGCCATGTCGAATTGCTGCGCTATGCCGGGCAAGAGGAGGTCCAACATGATATTAGGGGGTATCTGATGACTTCTGTCAGTTTAAAACTCTGTCATTTCCCCACATGACCTTATTCACTGTTCTTCAATTGTTCCAGTACACGGTTCTAGGCACTTTAGTACGGAACCACGCTGCTGCTAGGGTCGCAGGTTCGAATCCGGCCTCGGGCATGGATGTGTGTGATGTCCTTAGGTTAGTTAGGTTTAAGTAGTTCTAAGTTCTAGGGGACTGATGACCTCAGATTTTAAGTCCCATAGTACTCAGGGCCATTTGAACCAGTTGTTCCAGCACAAAGCGAACACTGCTGATTGTCACCAAACGTTTTCTTCAGTTCAGTGTGGAATTTATCCGAGTTATTGAGCTTCTCTTTGTTGTTATCGAACCAATGCTGGACTGTGCTGTTCAGGTAAAAGAATACATTTGCCAGGCACGTCATGTCATCCCACCTGACGACTCAGTCGAATTCTTTTAGCCATTTCGTCGAGCCTTGACCAGAGTCTCCAGAAAACACAAATGGATGCTTGATGTGCAGCTGGAATGCTTTTGTTTTGGAATCCATCCGTGTCCTGAACGTAATGATCTTAGGAACGATGTACTAATTGTGTTCCAATTCCTGTCCGAAAAAGCGACGGCTTTTATGTTGCTTATTTGGTGCAATGGTGGTGTAAGTGTATTGAAGTACTTGGTGCCTCCGCCAAACAAAGCCATATCGTAACCACAATCAAGTCCAAATACGAAGGCAGGGTTATCAGTGAGGTTCAACACTTAGCACTGAAAGCACATTTATTACTGACACCTTCGTACAGCCAAAAAAGACCTGTCCTCATGGAACCGTGCTACATGACACAGTGGATAGCTCTCTGGAGCTATCCACATTTAGTTTTTCGATTATTTCCCCAAATCACTCTTGGCAAATACTAGGATCGTTCCTTTGAAAGGGAACGGCCGATTTCCTTCCCAACCCTTAAAAAATAACGAGAGAGCTTGTGCTCCGTCTGTAAGGACCTCGTTGTTGATGGGCCGTTGAACCTTAACCTTCCATCCTTCCTTTCCTTATACTGCTAGATGGAAAGTGGCGATATTTATACAGACATCGAATACTCCAGAACATATAAACATAACACACAATACATTTCGAGAACCTTGCAGAAACGATAGATAATAAAACATATTTTCTGGTGCTCAGCTTTCCCCTTCTGACACGGAGCGCGCCATCCAGCGATGCTAAACACTAGACCACGCAGCTAGCATCGTAATTTAACGACAATAGGAACTTCGTTCACATGTCGCCCCACATCCCATTTACTACTGCAAGTAGCTAAGTTCACTATAACCTACGGTGAGTCTGAATTAATTTGTTATGTACTAGTACCAACAGACGCTGAGTTTTAAAATAGTTCAGAACGTTCTTTTCTGCATACGAAAGTCAGTAGACGTAACTGTTTGTCTCACATCAGCTAAATTTTTCTCCAGACCACAACAATACATTGCTCAAATCCAAAAGCTGACGTTAGAAAACGTGAAGAAATTCTACAAACATGTTTAGAGGAAGTGCACTCTTTCTTTCGTGCCACTTAGCATTAATGCAATGAACGGGAACATGAGTCTACCATCGATAATGCTGTGAGTGGCGTGCGCGATATGCATTGACGATTAGGAACCTATAAGATTCGTCTTAGTGGCCCAGTGCTGGGAAGCTGGCACAGTCGCTATGAAATTGTACGTAGCCTCTCAGAATAACAACAATTAACGTCTTTGTGCATTTCAGTTCTAAAATTGAAATAATTTCGGAGATATTCCAAATTACTTAAAACCGATATTTTGTAACTTCCCATTAAAGACAACATCCTAACACGTTAATATGTTTCTGTAAATTCATTAGAGGATGAATTAAAATAAACACTTTTTCACTAAATAGTTAATTAAATAGTATTTTGTCCATAACAGTCTAAGTTAGGTAATATTTTCCGCTTTCAAACAGTAATTATTATTTTCAGTTGTTTGACACCATTAATTTCATTTATTCTGCTATCAGAGTAAGTGAGGGGAGGTAAATGCAGCAAGTATGTGACTTATGCATCTTGAAATTTGCTAATGATTATAAATGAGCACGCGAATCACGCTGCGTAATCGTGCAGTCAGTTACATACATGCCATGAAATGCATTTGATATGTAGCCAGTTTAAGGATTCGGAAAACAAAATCGTTACTTCTATCCTCAAGACTTGTAAAGATGAGGTTCTTCTGAGTGTATTTTCTTTTCGAAAAATACAACGTTTGGGAAATAATTAAACGAAATTCTGAGGTAGGGAGAGGTGCTTCCACGAAAAACTATGAAGCTCATTCGCTAAATTATGTTCCATCCATTTTGAGAGGAGAACGATAGTCTGTTCTAGAAGTAGGAGAATTTGCAGTCGCTCGTCTCTAGGACTCGTGAGTGAGCCTCGGTAGCATGAAGACCTGTTATTCGGTGTTCTGCTAAGTTTACAAAAAAAAAAAAAAAAAAAAAAAAAAAATTGTGATTTGCTTTTGGTCAGACGATTAGTGGTTAGAAAACTGATGAGCTCTGTTGTAAGTGGCGTTTCCAAAATTTTCGTGATTAAAAAAAAAAAATTGACTTTCTTCCTACAGGCTACAGAATTCCGTGTAGCATGATGTGTAGTCGTATTTCAGAAACTTCAGATTACTGAATATCGAGGAACTGCGTATTACTACGTGAGCATACTAAACTGATGAACACTGTGTGAACTTCCCAACTGTTTACTAACGGGCAACAGTTGCTGCCCTAGAGAGAGAACATGCTATGTGAGTGAACGGAGTAGTGCAAAGTACGTGCAAGTATACACTTTTACGTCAGGAACTGTGTTCTAGGGTGGACTTGATAGCAGCACGTGTATTACTAAAGTGAGGGTATAGTACAGACATTTTAGCCAAGAACTTGTTTTATTTGACCGCTTTAGTCAGACAAGATAGAACGAACCTTCTAAGTTATGCGATGGAATAATTGATCCAGCCTTTCTTTTAAACAGGTTTTCCTGGTTGAACCACGCTATGCGGCTTCAGTGCAGAGCGTGGATGTAAAGAGCAGACTAAGGTATGAGAGTCACTTTCAGAAAAAGTATACCAAGGAACATAGGAATCCAGCGCGCGTTGTCTGTCGTCAGGTTGACGACGCGATCGCGCCTTTATCTTAGTTTGGTGCCTAACTTCGAAGCGGTTTTGCTTTGCATGTTGGTATTCCGGTTGCTATGAGTTTAACTGTCGATTGTCATTTTTTATTTGTTGTTCACAATTGTTATTTGAGTTTACGTGTTGTCATTTTGAGATAATGAGTGGAGCTGTGGATGTTAGAAAAAGGAGAAATCAGAACATTTCCGACGTGTTGTTCTGTTGGAGTTCAACAGAGGGGTGACAGCAGTGGAGGCAGCCAGAAGCATTTGCGCTGTGTGTGGGGGGATAAAGCCATTTGACAGAGCACGGCAAGATGACGGTTTTCTCACTTTAAGGAGGAGCGTTTTGACATTAGTGATTCTCCACGATCAGGAAGACCTTCGAGGTTTCATGAAGATCGTTTAAGCATATTAATCCACAATGATCCACTTCAGTGCACTCGAGAACTTGAAAATGTGATTAACTGTGATCATTCCACTATCGTGCAACATTTGCACACAGTGGGACGGGTTCGAAAATGTGATGCATGGGTACCAGATGTTCAAAGCCAAAATCACAAAAATCAGTGTGATGCCACGCATCTGTCTCTGCTTCTTCTACATCTACATGGATACTCCACAAATCACATTTAAATGCCTGGCAGAGGGTTCATCGAACCACCTTCACAATTCTCTATTATTCCAATCTCGTATAGCGCGCGGAAAGAATGAACGCCTATATCTTTCCGTACGAGCTCTGATTTCCCATGTTTTTCGTGGTGATCGTTCCGCCCTATTTAGGTCAGTATCAACAAAATATTTTCGCATTCGGAGGAGAAAGTTGGTGATTGGAATTTCGTGAGAGGATTCCGTCGCAACGAAAAACGCCTTTCTTCTAATGATTTCCAGCTCAAATCCGGTATCATTTCTGTGACACTCTCTCCCATATTTCGCGATAATACAAAATGAGCTGCCTTTCTTTGAACTTTTTCGATGTATCCCGTCAGTCCTATCTGGTAAGGATCCCACACCGCGCAGCAGTATTCTAAAAGAGGATGGACAAGCGTAGTGTAGGCAGTGTCCTTAATAGGTCTCTTACATATTCTGAGTGTTCTGCCAATAAAAGGAAGTCTTTGGTTAGCCTTCCCCACAACATTTTCTGTCTGTTCCTTCCAATGTAAGTTGTTCGTAATACTAATACCTAGGTATTTAGTTGAATTTACGGCTTTTAGATTAGACTGATTTATCGTGTAACCGAAGTTTGAGTTCCTTTTAGTACTCATGCGGATGACCTCACACTTTTAGTTATTTAGGGTCAACTTCCACTTTTCGCATCATTCAGATATTTTTTCTATATCGTTTTGCAATTTGTTTTGATCTTCTGATGGCTTTATTAGTCGATAAACGACAGCGTCATCGCAAACAACCGAAGACGCCTGCTCAGATTGTCTCCCAAATTGTTTATATAAATAAGGAAAAGCAAAGGACCTATAACACTACCTTGGGGAACGCCAGAAATCACTCCTGTTTTACTCGATGACTTTCCGTCAATTACTACGAACTGTGACCTCTCTGACAGGAAATCACGAATCCAGTCACATAACTGAGACGATATTCCATAAGCACACAATTTCACTATAAGCCGCTTGTGTGGTACAGTGTCAAAAGCCTTCCGGAAATCCAGGAACGCGGAATCGATCTGAAATCCCTTGTCAATAGCACTCAGCACTTCATGTGAATAAAGAGCTAGTTGTGTTTCACAGGAACGATGTTTTCTAAACCCATGTTGACTGTGTGTCAAAAGACCGTTTCCTTCGAGGTAATTCATAATGTTCCAACACAATATATGTTATAAAATCCTGCTGCATATCGACGTTAACGATATGGGCCTGTAATTTAGTGGATTACTCCTACTACCTTTCTTGAATATTGGTGTGACCTGTGCAACTTTCCCGTCTTTGGGTACGGATCTTTCGTCGAGCGAATGGTTGTATATGATTGTTAAGTTTGGAGCTAATGCATCAGCATACTCCGAAAGGAACCTAATTGGTATACAGTCTGGACCAGAAGACTTGCTTTTATTAAGTGATTTGAGTTGCTTCACTACTCCGAGGATATTTACTTCTACATTACTCATCAACTGGCTCGTTAACAACACCGATCACCCCTACCCTGCGTCGTCGCGGCGACGAGAAATGGTGTCTTTGTGCTAATTTAAGGAAAAGAAAGAAATGATTGAGCCCGAACAAGGCAGCAACTCCCTATAAAAAGACCTGCACGCATCCACAAAAGCCACGCGGGGTAGCCGCGCCGTCTTAGGCTCCGCGCGGCTCCCCCCGTCGGAGGTTCGAGTCCTCCCTCGGGCATGGGTGTGTGTTGTCCTTAGTGTAAGCTAGTTTAAGTTAGGTTAAGTAGTGTGTAAGCCTAGGGACCGATCACCTCAGCAGTTTGGTCCCATAGAAACTTACCACCACCATCCACAAAAGATAATGCTACGTACCTGGTGGAACAGTGAACAGTGTACTACGAATTGCTTCCCCGAGGTGTAACCAATACAGCTGATATTTATTGTCAACAGCTGAAACGTCTTTCAGACAGAATCCAACAACAACGACCAGGAAGAATGCGTGACTGATGCTACTCCACGATAACACCCGCCCGTATTGTGCTGGACTGACAAAAACTCTATACTGGAGTTGGGTTGGGAAGCCATTCCGCAGCCACATTATTCACCTGATCTGGCGCCGTCAGATTTTCATCTTTACCACTCATTATAGATCAACATTCAAGGAGCTTCCTTTCCGTATGAAAATGTGCTGCGAACATGGCTCGATGAGTTCTTCGCTTGAAAACTACGTGATTTCTGCAGCCACGAAATCTGAAAGTTACCCCAGCGTTGGCAGATTGTTGTAAATAGTAAAGGAGAATATCTTGTTGATGACTAAAACCTGTTACGTGTATCTGTTGCGTTTATTAAACTTATGGAAAAATGCTATGAACTTACGAACCAGCCTAATATTAGAATTGCGGTAGGAGCTGTGCCGAACACGTTACATGTGAGAACACGGCGGACCTAGATCGTTGCCTTCACGGAGATCTCGCTCAGCCATTCAATATGCCGATACCGCGCACCGCAAAAAGCAGATACCTGTGCTAAAGGGGAATCCCGTTAGGGGTGGGGGCTGTTTGAACCCCTAAAACTTCCTCTTCCGTACACCCATACAATAGGGTCACAATGAAGGAAGTTATTTCCCACATTTCATAACTACTCTGGTAGGGCATGTAGCACGAAAAACAAAAATAACTATTCCTCTCGTAATCTACTGCAGAATGCAGTACGAGATCGACTACCGAAAAATTCCGGGCGGTGTTTGGTGTCACTGCTTAGAAGGAAGGGGGTCTTTGGTTGGGAAATGTTTTGCAGTTTTCTGCTGCTGTTGCGTCAAGGCCGATGTCTATTCAAGATTAATACAAGGTCTTTGAGCCGAATTTGGCAGAGTCACTGGAGGCCTGGGGCGACGCTCTGGGGGCGATAACTCCTGACCCGCAGGTCGCGCTCCACTCACCCAGTCGTTGTGGCGCTTCCTGTATGAAGGATTGCAATGAAGTTCCGAGAATATTGTGGTATATTGCACGATACCGGTACCATATTTTTATGCAGCCATCCAGCGCTGTACGGGCTCCAACAGCCGGTGGAAGTCTCTAAAATGTATTTTTATAGAAATAGAAAGTGTTACACCATGAAGCACCAGTCTGATATTAATCAAAGTTTCCGGGGATTCTCATCACATAACTGATATTAAATCATTTAATTTCATTCCAATATTTTATTATTGAAGACTAAACCTTACTTGCCAGTGCCCTTGCCGCAGTGGTAACACCGGTTCCCGTCAGATCACCGAAGTTAAGCGCTGTCGTGCTCGACTAGCACTTGGACGGGTGACCATCCGGTCTGCCGAGTGCTGTTGGCCAGCGGGGTGCACTCAGCCCTTGTGAGGCAAAATGAGGAGCTACTTCATCGAGAAGTAACGGCTCCGGTCTCGGAAACTGACATATGGCGGAAGAGCGGTGTGCTGACCACATGCATCCAGTGACACGGCGGCCTGTCGGTACCGTTGGGTCTTCATGGCTTGTTCGGGAGGACAGAGAGGAGGAAACCTTACTTGTTGTATGCACTGAAATGTGATCGAGTCTGAGACTATTTGCTGCAAAATATCCAGGATGAATCCGTGATGTGTTACAAACTTTCAGGGATGATGGAGAATGGTTAATGTGTGTTAATGCTAAGATTTTAGAGCAGGCAGTCCCGACGAGCACTTAGGTACCGGTTGGGGCAAAACTCAACTAATCCAATGCAGATGGCGTACTTTGACTGACATTGGCAATCATGGTATACAATGTCGGTACTGAAGTAGACCGCAGTCTGCGTTTACAAGTTGAAGTACTAAAGTCGATAAGCCCTAACTAAACAGAATTGTACCCAGTGGCGGAACTTGCAGAAATGATTGTCCTGTATGGACAAGCATATGGAAGCAGGAAACAAGCGGAAAGGTTGTTCAAAAATGGTTCAAATGGCTCTGAGCACTATGGGACTTAACTTCGGAGGTCATCAGTCCCCTAGAACTTAGAACTACTTAAACCTAACTAACCTAAGGACATCACACACATCCATGCCCGAGGCAGGATTAGAACCTGCGACCGCAGCGGTCGTGCGGTTCCAGACTGTAGCGTCTAGAACCGCTCGGCCACTCTGGCCGGCCGGAAAGGTTGTACAGGACCAAATATTCTCATAGAAGACATCCGGCTCACACCATGTTTCCAAGACTTGCCACGATTAATTGAAACGGGGTACTTGGTATTACAGTACAATGAACAAGGAAGACGATGAACTACACGAACTCTCGACTTTTGAAGATGCAGTGCGTGCTCGAGTGCGTGAGGCGCTTGCAATCAGCACTCGATCAGTTGCACGTGAAACGAATGTTTTGGAGTGTACTGTGTGGCGAGTATTACGGGAAATGCAGCTATACCAGTACTAGCCACAGAAAGTGCATGCTTTGCCTCGTGCTGACTTTGGTCCTCTTGTCGTGTTCAGCCAACGGCTCTTGCAGCGCCTTAAAGTCGATCCTCACTTTCCAGCACAAGTAGTTCTCACGGGTAAAGCTCACTTCACCAGAGACAGAATGCTAAATAGTTACAATAGTCATGTTTGGGCCGATAAAAATCCCCACGCTACAGTTATGAAGAGCCACCAACACAGATTATGAGTCAGTGTATGGGCAGGCATAGTCAATGATTACGTACTATGCCCGTTTCTTCTCCCTCCACCAGTGTACACAGTGTTTGTCAGAGACTTACTACCCATGTCCCAGTAAAACATCTTACTTGTTACTCGACAACGGATTTGGTTCCAACATGATGAAGCCCCACCTAACTTTGGACCTTGTTCGTGAACACCTGGGTGAAAAAAGGGTAGGAAGGTGAGGTCGTGTTTTGTGGCCAGCATGTTCACCTGGTCTCATCCCACATGATTTCTTCTTGTGGGGCCTTGTGAAAAGTCTTGCATACGAGGCACCTGTCGACACTGAAGGGGATCTCCTGCAAGAATTCTCGCTGCCTGTAACACTCTTCAAACAATGTGGATATTACAACGTTTATGGCAGAACCCTGGACCGTCACACTGCTTCATTACAGACAGATCACGAATGAGAAGCCTGTGCTGGTAGTAGTTGCCCACTGATAAAGTCACGTTTAACGTTTTGGAGCCAAACGTTACCTAGGATTCGGTCACGGCTTCTGTGCTCGGTCACCATGACTGGTGCGGGCAACCTATACAGTTAGGCCGCGCCCGTCCCGTCTCGCATTTTCTGCTCGCTTACTCGGTCATCCGAGGCTCTAATTGATTCCGTATTGAGCTCTGAGGCGTCTCGGGAAACCTTGGGCCCGTTCGAACCGAGAATTTCGCTTTCCCACCCTTAGTGTCAACAAGTGGAGAACGATGAACCATTATGAAGCACTGGCACGAGTCAGTAGACCCAAGCGACTCCGAAGTAACTATTTACATTTACAAATAAAAATGCCGGCCGAAGTGGCCGTGCGGTTAAAGGCGCTGCAGTCTGGAACCGCAAGACCGCTACGGTCGCAGGTTCGAATCCTGCCTCGGGCATGGATGTTTGTGATGTCCTTAGGTTAGTTAGGTTTAACTAGTTCTAAGTTCTAGGGGACTAATAACCTCAGCAGTTGAGTCCCATAGTGCTCAGAGCCATTTGAACCATTTTTTTACAAATAAAAATGCTACAAAAAACAGTAAAAAAATAAGCAGGACGAGTGAAGGTCTCGTTTTACCAACTCGCGTAGGTCACTATCCATAAACTTGAGAATTTTTAATCTACCATCCCAGCACATGTACTTCCTCATTATATCGGGAGTTAACCGCATCGATGAATTAAACACGGAAATGTCCCTGATTAAATATAATCCAAACGACAGAAATCTAATAGCACACTTTAATATTGCAGCTCAAACGCTCAGAGAGCCACACGAGGATTTTCTCAGGGTTTCAAGTTTGGGCCGTTGCTGTTTATGATTTAAATAACTGACTTGCGCAATACTATGATGGTAAGTCCATGCTTTATGCAGATGACTGTTTCTGTTACAGCTGGAGGAGACTCAGAAGCATCGACGCAAAAAAGCGAAGAACTCCTCAAAATCTCTAATATACAGGATGTGTCTCCTAAGAGTCGTCACGTGCATTTTCTCTAGTGTTTTGGGAGATGTCTGCAATTTCGCTTTCGCACTGTGTAGCTGGATTCAGCCCAGACTGTTACCACTCATCACACCCAGTGTCAGCAGAAAGTGTCGGCTTGTTTCCAATTGCAAACAAAATTATTTTTAGAGCGGAATTTTTCGTGCCCATTCGATATGGCAATAGTCTGGTGCGATATTTGTTTTATCGATATGTATGAAAAGGGAAAGCAAGAGACGAAGAAAAAACAGCAGCCCAGCAGCGACTGAGTAGCGCTGCCTGCTCGGCGGCAGTAATCAGCGCGGGCCAGGGCTGAAGTACTCGTTACTCTTCGAATTTTACTGTCCCTGTTAATACATATCGATAAAACAAATATCTCGCTGGACAGATCTGGCACTGCTCTATCGAATGGGAACGTAAAATTCCGCTTTAAAAATCATTTCGTTTGTAACGGGAAGCAAACCAACACTTTCTGCTGACACTGGGTGTCGCATAAAATAGTTGATGAGCAGTAATTGTTTGGGCTGACTCGATCTGCACAGTGTAAAAACGAAATTACAAATATCTGCCGAAACACCAGAGAAAACGTGCCTGATGACCCTTGGGAGAGACACCTAGTGTATTCTTTGGAGTCAATTAATTTCAATTTAACTATTCGGAAATTATAAATACTCTTCTTAGTGCGTATAGTAATGGCAATGATGATAACTCTTCACCTTGGCCCAAAACTAACTTGAGAAAATCACACATACTACATATCTGCTAAATTAGCTCGAGTCGCCTATATGATAACCATTCTTAGGACTTACTTAAATGCGATTGTTTAACTATTATACCTTTTTCGCAGGCACATAATCTTTGGGTTATAACTGTGGTCAATTTCTCGTAAGAACAGTATTTTTATTTTGCAAGAAAAGAGGCAGGTACATCTGTCAAGTGAGACATAAAGAACACTGCAGACCAAATTTAAAAAAAGGAAATACTGATTTTTGTATTTCTACATACACTTAATCGCTAGATGTAGACCAAGGGAAACTAATAGAACCACAAACAGCGTCAGTCTATACAGAAAGAATTTTACACGACATCAGAATTTGAACATGGGATAAGAGTGATCTTCTGCATCTTTGTCTGTAACTCTAGTTGTTAATATTACTGATACTTTTTTTTGTTTTGACATTTTAGTACTGTACTGTACAATTTGATTCTTAATGTACATACTGTCTAGTACGGGACTGTACCGTGCTTCAGTCCGGATCTAGCTGATAGTCCTGGAACCTTCATGGAATCACGATCAGGTTTTCCCCGATGTGTCACCGAGGCAGAAGTAATGTATTTAGGTGCTCATGCGACAGGCATGATATCTCGACGTTATGGACAGTTTAGTGGACTTGTGAACCGTTTGTATGTAAGTATGTATTACGTATGTATGTAAGACTTCCTTCCCCCGGGGACGTATCATAACAGACGAGTGTAACCCCGAATGTTTGCATGGAAAAATAATTATCGCGTACGTGGAAACAGTGCTTGCGCAGCAACCGCCGACATAGTGTAACTGAGGTGGAATAAGAGGGACCAGCCCGCATTCGCCGAAGTAGACGGAAAACCGTCTTAAAAATCATCCACAGGCTGGCTGGCACACCGGACCTCGACACTAATCCGCCAGGCAGATTCGTGCCGGTCCGCTCGGGAAGCAGCGCATTAGACCGCGCGGCTAGGCGGCGTGCTGTATACGGTTTAGTAGTCGTCTTATTAGCTACGGTCAACTAAATGTTTGTTCAGTTCTCCAGTCGTGTTTCGCACCTTTCGATGCAAGTTCGAAATGATTCGAATGGCTCTGAGCACTATGGGACTTTACTTCTGAGGTCATCAGTCCCCTAGAACTTAGAACTATTTAAACCTAACTAACCTAAAGACATCATCACACACATCCGTGCCCGAGGCAGGATTCGAACCTGCGACCGTAGCGGTCGCGCGGTTCCAGACTGTAGCGCCTAGAACCGCTCAGCCACCCCGGCCGGTTCGATGCAAGTGTTCTGTCGGACTTTTATGGTCTGTTTATGCACGCAGTCCTAAAAGTTTGTTTGGTCGAAAAAGTTAAGCGTTGGCGGTACAGAATACGGCTGAAAGTGGAAATGCTGTTTAGCCTCGGTTAGGTCTACCAGCACCATATTAGAGTTGTTGCCTGTGGCTGGCAACTCACAAGTAACTGTCGGTGAGCTTTTGTAGGGAGAGTAAAAGACATGTGTGTTCGGGAATCGGTTAGTTGTTTCGCTGTGATGTGCAAGCAGGCGTCGGTGTCGGAAGTGCGTTGGTAGTCTAATGGTTAGAATCTTTCCTGCGGTCGGCACCCACAAGCTGTCGTCTGAGGCGGTTTGCAGCAAGTATCAATGGCGTATGAGTTCCTCGTTTGTTGGGATCGCGCATCATGTATCGATTATAGCTCCAGGGCGAGTGGTTCCACTTTGGCGTGTGATCAGCAATGAGGCACACATGTGGCTTGTACAGGGTGGCAATTATTGAACTATATGAAGGAAACTTAAATATGGCGTGCACACACTTTATTTAAGATGTAAACGTCACTATAGATATTCGGATTTAGGTATGACATGTTCAACATACCTGTCATCATTGGCGATGATGTGGCGCAGAAGAATAGCGAAATTCTGCGTGACCCGCTAAGGTGTCGGAACATCGATGCTCCGATGACCTCCTGAAGGATTGTTTCCAGCTCAGCAATGGTTTTGGGGTTATTGATGTATACCTCGTCTTTAATATAGCCCCAGAAAAAGGAGTCGCATATGTTCAGATCCGGCAAATATGGTGGCCAATTGAGGCCCATGCCAGTGGCCTCTGAGCACCCCAGACCCAGAATGCGGTTACCAAAGTGCTCGTCCAGGACATTAAACAATCTCTTGCTTCGATGGGGTCTAGCTCTGTCTTGCATGCACCACATCTTGTCGAAATCAGAGTCACTTTCGATAATGGAGATGAAATCATCTTCCAAAACCTTCACGTAGCGTTCGGTAGTCACCGTGCCATCAAGGAATATCACACCGATTACTCCGTGAGTGGACATTGTACACCATGCCTTCACCATTGAGGGTGAAGGGACTTCTCTATTGCGAAATGTGGCTTCTCAGTCCCCCAGTTCTGCTTATTGACGAACCCATCCAAATAAAAGTGGGCTTCGTCGCTAAATCAAACCATACAGCGCATACTAATTCCCATCATGCCTCGCGGCCAACCGCGCAGTTTGAACATCCTAACGCAAACCGTTCAGAAGTTATGTCGATTTTATTTCGTATAGTTCAACAACTGCCACCCAGTATGTTTCCCAGTTCAACCACGTGAAAAGTGGTGGCGTATAATTTGCCTGTCTGTTGTGTTCTATTAGCTTGTGCAAAGACCGTGTAGCTTCTGTCTGAAATCTAGCTGACTCAGTGTCTTAGTCATATGACACGAACAGTTTTTACTGTAGAGGAAATAGCACGTTTCAGAGAGGATGTACGGAAAGTATGACGTCCGTGTCCTGTGCGCAATACCAGTCACTAAACAAAGACAGGAGGGTCCGTTAGTTGCATGATCTGAGGACATGTTGTTTGTGACAGCTATGTTGACATAACATTATACTTGGTTGTATTTAGTTTGTTGTATTTAGTTTGCTGTGATCTTGTTGTTCCTAACTGTACTTACATCGGCTTGTTTAATGGTGTCGCTGTCGAGTTTCCTTGTACTGGTTTTGTGTGTTCCCGCTGTAATTTTGGGATGACTTGTCTATGACATGTGGTCTCAGAGTTGCTGTCGTGCATTTTGAGTTTCTTTTTTTTAAATACGAGGGCCTTATGGCTTGTTGTACTAACATTTTATGCTTGTCCATGTTGTTTATGTGATGGCTGTCTCCACAGTTACGTATGTGACTTCATGTAGTGCAAAATGAACAACGGATGTGTGTCTGTTATTGCTTTAATCCGCTTCTTTCAGTGGCGACCTTACGTCTCTTTCGCAAAGTCTTACACCAAGAATGATTCTCACTTGGTGGTGACTGAGTAACCTAAGGTTCATCTTAAGAGTGTAGCGTGTTTGCTTTTCAGACATGACTAGTTCCTGTTTACTTTTAAAGGGTTTAGGTCCCCGCCTTAAACTGAAAGCCTGGTTTAAGTTACGGCTAGTGCCTTTAAGAGCAGACATAGTTCGCTGTAAGGGCCTTTTGACTTAGTCCTAAGTGGTGCCGAACTAATGAAGGTACTAATTGTGAGTTCACCAGTTTGAGTAATATTGGCTTACAGCCAACCTTGGCTTGGTTTAGAACTGCCGCTGTTTGCTTGTTATGTGTACTAATTTCGATTACCAACAGAGCACGCAGAGAAACTTTAGCTCTATAACTGTTTGATGGTGAACGTTCGTTTGTGTCCATTCTCTCTCTCTCTCTCTGTCTCTCCCTCTCTCCCTCCCCCCCCCCCCCCCCTCTCTCTCTCTCTCTCTCTCTCTCTCTCTCTCTCTCTCTCTCTCTGTGTGTGTGTGTGTGTGTGTGTGTGTGTGTGTGTGTGTGTGTGTGTGTTCTTTTTAATGTTAAAAATTTGCTGTGACCAGATTTTTATTAATGCATTTCCAGTTTACTTCTATGACAATGCTTGACGGTTTGCTCAATACTAAATATGAGGTCAGAATTTGTTGAAGTTTTCCGACTAAATTGTGTGGTAATGCTTCAAGTAATGTTTCGCTTTTTTAAAAAAATGTCGTCGGACAGTGGTGTTGTGCCGTGCAATGTGACATAGTTACTTATTCAGTCTCTATTACAAAGCAAGATTGTCCCGCATTCCCTGCGTCTTGCTCATGCGCGCCGGAACTGTCGGTACGAGTTCTTGCTTCAGGCACCCGGATCACTGAAGGGACATCGGGTGTTGAAATAGGCGCCACATCCAGCAAACTGTTGATGCGCTATCGTAAAAGAGAAAAGAAAAAAAATTAAGGTAAAAGTTTGTTTCAGCTCTGAACAGTCTCAGTCGCAAACACGCAGATCTCTATCTCCTTTCCCACGCTCCCTGCTCGTTTCGTATAGCTCATCAGCCTTATCAGGCAGATATGCACTATGCATATGTTTAGACATCATCGTAGTAACTCTTACTTCTTACAAACTACTATATGAATAGCCTGAACAATACTAGAAGGTGGATAAATGAATAACCAGAAAAAAGCTGTTAGACACTGAATGTGGAACGTTTCTGTCAAAACTGCAGTTTTTCATTTACATAACGAATACATTAAACTGGGAGCATACTTTATTACGTGCTAGAAGGTAGAGACGAGATATCACAGCTGAATTAAGATTTTGCCATGTGGCAGGCAACCCCGCCGGAACAGGTATTTTGACGTTTGTACATTAAGCCATGCGGATGAAACTTCCTGGCAGGTTAAAACTGTGTGCCGGACCGAGACTCGAACTTGGGACCTTTGCCTTTCGCGGGCAAGTGCTCTACCTTCTGAGCTACTCAAGCACGACTCACGCCCCGTCCGTTCGAGTCTCGGTCCCGCACACAATTTAAATCTGCCAGGAAGTTTCATATCAGCGCACACTCCGCTGCAGAGTGAAAATTTCATTCCTGAAACATCCCCCAGGCTGTGGCTAAGCCATGTCTTCGCAATATCCTTACTTCCAGGAGTGCTAGTTCTGCTAGGTTCGCAGGAGAGCTTGTGTGAAGTCTGGAAGGTAGGAAACGAGATACAGGCAGAAGTAAAGCTATGAGGTCGGGGCGTGAGTTGTGGTTGGGTAGCTCAGATGGTAGAACACTTGCCCGCGAAAAGCAAAGGTCCCGAGTTCGAGTCTCGGTCTGGTACACAGTTTTAATCTGCCAGGAAGTTTCATATCAGCGCATACTCCGCTGCAGAGTGAAAAACTCATTCTAAAGCCTTGCGGATGACTCAGGTGCGAGAGCAAGGACCTAGCTTTCAATGACAGATTCCGAGGAGTGAGGGGGAGATCTAACAAGGAGAGGCCACGACGTTCAGATCGCGAATTTATTTCAAACTTTGTAATCTTGTAGTAGTTCATTAGGGTAATATAATGTGCAAATAGTAATGCGTACTACTTAGGCGGTTTCGAGAAAATCGTCAATGATGCACGGGTGCGTTGCGACCCTGAGCAGGAGTTGGCGGCGGCAGTGTGGTTAGCGTTCAAACTACGTAATCGGTTGATCGCAGATCGAATCTCGCTCATCTCTTTATATTTTATACGTTTTTCAACACTACTCATATTATTTCGTACTTATTACGTTTGAAAGGTAATATGATGGAAAGGCACGTGTATTTGCACGGATTTTTATTGGAGTTTAAATGTTATATGGCTTTCTACTAATTTTTATTATTACAACAAATATTTATTTCTAGACGCAAGTTAAAAACTTCATCAGGCGCCTTCAGACTTGTTTGAACTTGATTGACAACGAACGAGAAACTGCTTCTCGTGAAGATACTATAAAGTACATTCAATCGTTTATCGCCAATTTTGGCACCGATATTTACGAAAATGTTGCGTTAAACATAGTTCGCATTCAGACTGTCGGAAGAAAGACTGTTTTCCAAAATGTCAACGAACTTAGTTTTTTCTTAGAAACTCTGCAGATTCCTTGTGCATGCGGGAAAATTGCGTTTATTTGATGTAGTAGATCACATTTTAATTTATGTTTCCCATGTCTGTAAGAAAAATTTCATCCTGCAATTTTTCTTGGGGAAAGAAAGCACTTCTGACGACTGTTCGTACATTACCCTCATATTCTGACATACTATAACTCACTGTATTATTGAATAAAGTTATTTATACCTTTATTTATCGATGTTTGACTTGGGCTTTCCAAGCCTGTCCCTCGTCCTTGAAATGTCTGCCTGTAGAACCAAGCAACCAAGTGGAAAGAAGTACTCGGTCCTTATCCTATTGCAGTTATAAGGTGAGGTATCATAGATCGATAGCACCATCACCAGCATCTCACAGCAGGCAACGGAAACGCACGTTTCCGACAGACAGCGGTAGCGGTCGTGCAGGGACATGGCGGATCCAGTGATGCGCGCCCACTGAGCCACACCTTCAGTGGCTTGACTACGAGTGCCCTCTGTCACTGCGTTTAGGCTACACGGCCAGTCTCAGTCACAGTCCTCGGATAGTCTTCAGTCTTAGTCAGCCTTGGGCAGTTCGCTCCTGCTTTAGTAGCACTAACCTCACACTGCACGATGCTTATTAGTTTGTTTCTTGTAATAGCTGGACTCTGCCGCTGTTTGTTCTTTTGAGAAGTTTCTTCACAACGCTTGGAGAACGCTACAAGTTAAGTAAATCTTCTGTTTACTGTATTTATGTCTCGCTCATCATTTCTGCTTCTGTCCAGCTTCCCAACGAAGACAGTTGTTGCATCATTCTGTAGCCGACCTCTCCATACTGTTGTGTACAAAGTAGTACACAACAGAAGAGATTTTGGAAATCACAACAGACATACATTTTCAGAAAATCTTTATGTGTTTGTTCGTCTGCTTGTCGATAGCTATAATATTTGTTGTAATAATGAAGATTAGCAACAACTAAATAACATTGAAAATAAAAGTTCACGCAAATTCGCGTGTCTTTTTTCCATATTACCTTCCAAATGTAATATGTATGACATAATATGACTGATCTTGAAAAAAATGTAAACTAAGAAGAAGATGAGTGGAACTCGATCCTGCGATGCACCGATTAAGAGTTGGAAGCTAACCACTTGACCGCCACCAGCTCGTGCTCAAGGTCGTAACGCATCACCGCATCATTGACGTGTAAAACTTGCGATTTTCTCGAAATCGCCTAAGTAATGTGCCTTACTACTTGCAAACTGTGTTGTCCCAATAGACTACTAAAAGTGGACAAGGTTTGAAGTAAATCCTTGATCCGAACCTCGTGGCCTCCCCTTGTAAGCCTAGAATGTTACTGTTGCAGCGTATTAAAGATACAGTAAAATTGCTAGTTTATGAAACGACTGATATTCAAATTGTTTTTCGGAGTTACTTACCTTGCTGCGTCTCTCTAGGGTTCACTTATAGATGAGTCGGCGCCTGGGTGATTTACAGTCAAGTGGTACTTATATCACACCTTAATGCTACACGTCAAACAGGTTCTCTTCAACTTGATCTAGTGGCCACGTGAATCGTAGCATAGGCTAAGAAATGTGCTCTCTTGTAATTCTGGAGTGTTGTATCTCGTTGACTTTAACAAGAAAATACTACATTTAAATTTACGAAAATGCTTACCAGACTTATAACTTGATCAAATAATAAGGCTTGCTGCACAACAAACTGCTATTCTTGAGACGATTGTTAATTTACGCATCCAGCTGCAGAGGAAAGGAGAAAAGAAGATAATTGTTGAGACAACCGTTCCCTGTTGTGCACCAGCTGAAGGGTAACATATGCTGTTAACAACATGCTACACCCAGTGAAACAAATAAATCAGGGCGATACTAAGGCCGAGTAAGCACGATCTAGTGGCAGCTGTGGATCTAAGGGGAGAGTCGGAGGGGGTGGGTCATGAATCTCACCGCTGCCACCATCACCACCGCTACAAAAAAGAAACCTTTTAATAAATGTATTTATATTTTTATCTACATAAGTTTCCAAATTTCTTTCGGAGAACAGAGTAGTCTGAAAACATCGAGTATCGAAAATGGCAAAGAATTCTTGAAGTTATAACCTACCGTTATGTTTAACACTGGATACCTTTAAGTTACTTGTTGAGGTCCTACACTTTTTAATGCGATAGCGGCTCGGCCTCCTAAAGAGAACATTCAATCCAGGAAAAGACGTACATTCACAGGGTGACAGTTTTTGTTTTCTCTAATACACACACAAAAAAAAAGTTTTTCATCACGCCAGTTCCGCCGGCCATGGTGGCCGAGCGGTTCTAGGCGCTACAGTCTGGAACCGCGCGACCGCTACGGCCGCAGGTACGAATCCTGCCTCGGGCATGGTTGTGTAATGTCCTTAGGTTAGTTAGGTTTAAGTGGTTCTAAGTTCTAGGGGACTGATGACCTCAGAAGTTAAGTCCCATAGTGCTCAGAGCCATTTGAACCAATCACCCCAGTTCCCAGAACTCCTGAAGATAGACGTTGACTGTGGATATTGTATCACAGACACAGTCCCTTTGACTGTTCAGAGATGTCACTAAACCCGGCCAAAGATGTAAACAACCATGCATGAGCAGCGCCTATTAGACGTAGGGGGTTCGACAGCTGATCAGTTCCAGTCATTTCATCGGGAAGGAGGTACACGCCTCGTGTTGTCTGTAGTTCTACCATGCCTAGACGGTCAATACCGCGGTTCTATAGCGTCCGCATTGTTACTTTGTGCCAGGAAGGGCTCTCAACTAGGGAAGTGTCCAAGCGTCTCGGAGTGAACCAAAGCGATGCTGTTCAGAGATGGAAGAGATACAGAGAGACAGGAACTGTCGATGACATGCCTCACTCAGGGCGCCCAAGGCTTACTACTACAGTGGATGACCGCTACCTACGGATTGTGCCTCGGAGGTTCCCTGACAGCAACGCCACCATATTGAAGAATGCTTTTCGTGCAGCCACAGGACGTTGTATTACGACTCAAACTGTGCACAATAGGCTGCATGATGCGCAACGTCCGTGGCGAGGTTCACCTTTGCAACCACGACACCATGCAGCGCGGTACAGATGGACCCAACAACATGCCGAATGGACGCTCAGGATTGTCATCACGTTCTCTTCACCGATGAGTGTCGCATATGCCTGCTGTTTTGGGGTGGCATTATGTGGGGCCGACGTACGCCGCTGGTGATCATGGAAGGCGACGTAACGGCTGTACGATACGTGAATGCCATCCTCCGACCGATAATGCAACCATAACGGCAGCATATTGGCGAGGCACTCGTCTTCATGGACGACAATTCGAGCCCCTATCGTGCATATCTTGTGAATGACATCCTTCAGGGTAACGACATCGCCGCCTAGAGCGGCCAATATGTTCTCCAGGCATGATCCCTATCGAACATGCCTGGAATAGATTGAAAAGGGCTGTTTATGCACGTCGTGACCCACCAACCACTCTGAGGGATCTACGCTGAATCGCCGTTGAGGAGTGGGACAATCTGGACCAACAGTGCCTTGATGAACTTGTGGATAGTATGCCATGACGAATACAGGCATGCATCAATGCAAGAGGGCGTGCTGCTGGGTATTAGAGGTACCAGTGTGTACAGCAATCTGAACCACCACCTCTGAAGGTCTCGCTGTATGGTGGTGCAACATGCAATTCGTGGTTTTCATGAGCAATAAAAAGGGAGGAAGTGATTTTTATGTTGATATCTGTTCCAATTTTCTTTACAGGTTCCGGAACTCTCGGAACCGAGGTGATGCAAAACTTTTTTTGGTGTGTGTAAATCAGCGCAAACTGATTAATAAATACTGCTGGAAAAAATGCAACATTCAAGGACTGGGTCCAGTGGCACCTGGGTATAAATATGCATACTGAGGGATTGTAGTGTTAGTGTTTCATTTTGACACGGTCATTAGCGATCATATGACACTCAGGAGGTCTATCTGTACACCCAGCGTTTTGACTCTGTAGGCAGTAACTGTTCTGAGTTTAGAGGCGAACAGTGTATGCAACACTGATTTTATGGTACAATCATGCCCCACCAATGACTACGTACTCCTGTTGACTAGCTGCAGTCATCGAAAGGGTGTCACGTTGCGTGTCTGCGGGAAGCTGGATGGACGTATCGATAGACTGATGCACGTGTTGGACACGATGTATCGATGGTGTGGTGCTGCTTTCAACAAAGGTCTGTGGAACTTCCACCGCACCTGTAGACCACTTCTGGGCGTCATGATCGATGCGTGTGCGAGCAGCGGTCACCTACCGAACATCATCCAGGGACGAAATCCGGGCACGTGTTGTGAGTGCTGTATAATCAGGGACCGTTAGCAAGCACCTGCTTGCACCAGGATCAAGGTCGCGTGTGCCTCTGGCCAGGTTGCTAATGTCACCATGACACCTCCAAGCATTGTTATTCTGGTGTCGAAAGAATTGACCGGAAAGTGGACTAGTGGTCTGTTGTCTTCAGTGATGAGAGTAGGTTCTGTCTGATACGGATGATGGACATACACGAGTATGGTGTAGACCTGGTGAAAAGCCTATTCCGGGTTGCATTCGCCCTTGACACGTATGTCCCATCCCACGCTTCATGTTGTGGGGAGCCATCCGTTACAACTCGCGCTCACATTTGGTGTTACTGCAGGGTAAAGTAGCCAGTGGCCGCCACACAGCATAAGCTGTTATCCTGGTGCTGCAATTATTTCTTCGACATGAAGATTATGTGTATTTTCAGCAGGATAATGCATGTACACATAGAACTGCTGCGACGCATCGTGTTCTTCGGGGTGTACAACAACTTCCCTGGCCAACAAGATCACTAGATATCTCGCAAATTAGAGTCGAATGGGGCACGATGATGCGGGAACTTACTCATTCTCCGGGTTCAGCACGAACCATTGCTGAAATGCAACAAGAGGCGCAAGATTCTTGGGGCAATCTATCGCAAGATGCCATTCGGCTCTTTATGATCGTTTGCATGCGAGAATATGCACCTGTCTTGCAACCAGAGGGGAGTACACAGTGTACTGATGCTACTGTTTGGGCATCCTTTATTGTGACGTTTGTTTCGCTTGGTCGGAATTTGTTACCATATACTTCTACAGTGATTAACTACCTCTCACCTCTCTTACCAATAAAATCACATTGTCCTCGAGGCCGTTGCATTTTTGCGGGAGTGTACAAGTAATTCCCATAATAATCAGTAGAGTAGATTAGCACCGGACTCGTATCTGGGAGGACAGCGTTTCAAAACCTGGTGTGGTCATCCAGATTTCGGTGTTCCCTGATCTCCCTAAATCGCTTAAGGCAAACACTGGGACGTGTCTGATAATTTTTGTTTTAAGGGCATTAGGCCATGGTCCAATGCATATTTATCTGCCCAACGTTGCGTCTTCCAATCCTGGAGACGTTATCAGAGGCATTGGAAGACGAAACATTAGGCAGATAAATATGCCTTGGACCATGGCCTAACGCCTGTGAAACAAAAATCACCAAAAACACAAGTGCCGATCTTGCCAGCCTGCTTTATATGATTATATGCTGGGATGGTTCCTTTTAAAGAATTCGATCGTAATTTTCCTTCCTTTCGTTTTTTCTTTTCATCTTTGGGTATCACATGCCGACAGCTGTCCTTGAGGGAGCAACTCATTGGCCTACAGAATCAGAGGAAAGCTATCTAGAAACAACGCGACGAACTTGAAACAGAGCACAATAGCAAAAGCTTCCAGAACCATTTTATAATACGAGTGTTTTGTGCTAATACGAATGTACTTTTTGTGTATGGAAGAATTGACGTACGTGTGGTATCCGACCTGTGAAGTCACAACCAGTGACGCTCAACGGGATGGCTGTATGAAAAATGCATTCACGTTCGCTGCCATCGGCCAACACGCCGAGTGTCAGCTTGCATTCACTTCACATGTCGGCTACCGTACGTGCATCAGTTCTCCCATACACAAAAATTACCTTTCTATTAGCACGAAACACTCGTATCACAAAATGATTCTGGAGACTTTTGCTATTGTGCTCTGTTTAGACTGCGTGTAAAACACACGGTCACAGTGTGTCTCTCGATACAGTCATCGGACGCATTTTCTCTGTTTGGGCAGATATTTGCAAGTTCGTTTTTGCAATGCAGAAATGGAGTCGGACCAAGCAGATACCGCTCGCGTTATGTTTCATGCGACGCCCGTTCTCAACGAAAAGCGTCGGTTTGTTTGCCGTTACAAACGAAATGATTTTTAGAGCGGAATTTTGTGTCTCAATTCGATACAGTCGTCTCAAATTAGTCTAGTGCAACATTTGGTTTAGCGATATGTGTTAACGGGGACAGTAAACCAGAAGGTTAACAGTAATTACTCCAGTAATTACTGAGAAGTGCTGCTGCATTGCGGTAGAAGTCAATGCGGACCACAGCGGCACACGACTCGCTGATTCGCTGCTGGGGTACTGATTACTCTTAGCGTTTTAATATTCCTCTTCATACATACCGACAAAACGAATATCGCATTAGACTAACAAACAGATGCTTGTCGCCGACACTGGGCTTTGCGTGAGAGATATGAGGAGCAGTGTTTGTTTGGCCTGTCTCTAGCTACACACTGCGAAAATGGAATTGCAAGTACCTCTCGAAAGACCAGAGAAAATGCCCCTGACAACTCTTGGTAGATACATCCGGTATAAGATTCGCTGTACAAATAGTTTTTTGTCTAGCTGGCGTTCATGGTTGCTGGAAATTAACTACACTGACCTAGTATTTTCGTGCCACATCGTGCATCTAATAGTCCATTACTGCGCAGGAACAGTTATGTTCCCTCCCTATAGGCTTAACTTGATAGCGACTTGTAACTAAGTTACTGAAAATTTGCAGGCAAAAATTCTATTGTAAGTGTTCGACGTTATTAAATGGTACAATCAATAACCTTACCTTCAATCAATCCAGAGAAGTGCTATTGTTTCCATGTCTTTCTTGCTTTTACAAATATGTACAGCTACAGTCACAACATAAAAGAAGGTAGAGACAGCCGATCTATTTGGATTCTCTGTACTAATGAAACTGCCAACAGCTGAGAAATAAATACAGAACAATGGTAATGTTAATGTACAGTTTATTTCTTTACCTCAAATCCTGAAGCAATCCATGAGATTTATTGGTAACATCATATAGTTTTTGTTTAGTTATAATTCACAACATTAGACAAAATACTGCTTATTCATTACAAAACTGTGGACTGTTTGACATTTTAACGTCTAATCGATGTCACAAGTGTATTTCACTGCTTTATGCTATATGCATTTGGCAGTATTATAAATCACAGGACACTTAAAATCCTCTACTATAAATAACGCAAAGTGGCGCAAGTGTAGGTTAGTCAGTGGGAGACTGGTACAAAACTCACTGCACTGAATTATGTGGCAGTACTGAGTTCATAGTAAACAAACAGTAAAGTAGTTTAATATAAAAATGTACATTAACTACATTTCTATTCTATGTCAACTAAACTTTTATAAAAAATGTTCGTTGTTTTTCCTCTAGCTTTCATTGTGTGATGGACACAGAGGACGCTAGTCAGTATGATAATAACACAAACTAGTAACATGATTTCTTCGAAAAATTCGAAGCAGAATCACAGATGACAGCACATATTTTATGAGATGGTCGGCTGCGTATTGCTATCAAATTAGCGTGCTACCGTATGACTCTTTAACGGATTAGTAAATTATGCAGATGACTGTTCCACGATCAGAGTAAAATTATGTAGCAGACATTTAGTGCTGCTCCGTAATGAGCTCGCACACGCACGAGACATTGGGCAGGGATATGTGCCACTCTGTATTCCCATTTCTGAGTGTTAAATATAAAATTAGAAAAAAAGCATATGCTACTTTCTGTAGATATGCTCTGCGCTGTTGCATGATGAAACAAAAGAGACGTGGAAGGAGATGGCATTTGCCGGAGACTGATTTTTCACTTTTTAAGAAGAATGCCGTGCAGGAACTTGTAACGTTAATATGGTGATAGAATGTTTCGAAAAGCAAATATCGCGAGTTAATCAAAATGGAGATCAGTTAAATATTCAAATGCAAGAAGCTTTGTTATAGAAACTTTTAATGACCGCATGTGTACAGGATGAAAAACGAACATAAAATAATGGAGCACCTAAATAATGGGATTCAGTTGGCATGTAACGATGTGAATCAGAAAAAGGAGACACTGCAATTAGACAAACGAAGAAACTAGTAGCTTACGGTCCATCTGAATGTGCTGCACATTCTGGAACGTAGCACTAGTTAAGAAACGTTCAGAGAATCAGGCAAAAATAAAAAGAAGTGTAAGAATTATGCGCAGAAAAATCGATCTCTACGACACTTTTCAATGCGCTGGTGATAAAGATGATGACAAGCGAATGTAAATGAATGGGGCGCACTACTGCAACGAAAAATGCGATCTGCTGAGATCATTGTATGAAGATGACGTGTAAGACAGAAACAATGATAACCGTGGATGCATGTAGGTAAAATGTAGAGAGAGTACCCTAGAAAGCTATTGTGCATAAGAAAATGATAACAACTGTGTTCGACGAAGCCTGCGTCATAAATGTGACATCTTAAGTCTAAGAAGAAAAATGTAAAAAAAAAACAGAATCACGAAAGGTGACTACAAGCGTCAAAAGTAACGTCGTATAACGATTAATGAGAAGTTCAATTCGTAACTGAATGTCTAAGAGTTGCCAGAGTATTGATGAACTAGTTGAAAGGTTGTCAGATAACGTAAACAAGCTGAAAAAATAAATTTATTCCGTACCGAGAAAGGTAGTTATCGTTTCCTGAACCATGTGCTTAGTGAATTGTTTAGTGTGGACACTATCGAACGTAACGGAGAATTCGTACTGAATATTCTGTTACACGTCCCAGATAGCAAAAATGAGATCATATACTTGTTTCCAAAGTATCAGTTAAGATGAAAGCGTCCGCATTATTTTTATATGTTTTTTCCGATGCTTCTCCGACTGGTGCTACAATTCAGCTAATGCAGTTACGTAATAGATTTGTAAGCACTGTTTGAGTATTGTCAGAACTAGTATAAAATAAGAGACAGGGAACAGTACAAAAGTGGAATCTCTTGAGCTGCGTTTAGTGGACGGCAGAGCAGGTGTCTAGCAGCAGCACGGCGTGCCGTCTGGGTTGGTGGGCGGGTTGGGCTTGCAGATCTTGGTGCGGCCGTTGGAGCCGTAGACGACGTTGCAGGAGAAGGTGAAGTAGCCGCACGTGGAGGACTTGGAGTAGTAGGTGTGGGTGTACTTGCCGCCGGAGGCCGCGGGCTGCCCCGCGCGCCCCCTGGAGGCGGCGCCGCCCCCGCCGCCGGCCGGCGCCAGCTGTCCCGCCACGCTGTTGGTGACGGTCACGAAGCTGTCCGGCACGGCGTCACCGGAGCGCACGCGGGGCCTCAGCACCCGCACCGTCTGCGTCTGCGACCGACCGCCCCCGGAGGCGGAGGCGCGCGTCGAGTCGCCCGCCTGCGACGTCGCGCCGGACCCGGAAGTGACGCGGCCTCTGAAGCCCGCCGGGATCACGTACCTGTTGGCAGGTGCACCGCTTACAGGGTGGTCGCGAACTCCTGCATCTACATCTATAGCTGTACCCTGCAAGCCACCTTAAAGCCGTCGGCACACGGACCGGGCATCCGAACGTTGAGCGTGCCGAGTTTCTGACATCATAGCGTGCAATAGTACGGTCGGGAGTCTTCCCGAAAGTGCAGAGCAATATCTGGCATGTCAGATATCCTGAGCGTGCGTCTGAGCGTTGACCAGTGAGATGGCACAACGCCACCTACGTCACACGCACGCCGCGTCCCTTCAGTACAGAGTTGTGAGGCGCCATATTGGCATTCATTTCAAGCCGATATGTATATATGCCGTTTCTGAGTACCAGTAAATTGAGAATCACCGGAAAACGCGTTGTTAACTATGTGATTCGTTCCAATAAAATAATGAGAAACATCATATTCGTGGCAAAAGAATTATAGTAACTTGCGTATTAAGAGCAACACACTGAAGATCCTCCCAAAACGCATTGCTCTTGGTACAATTTGTTATAACTAAATTTCAATTAGTAACATATCTACGGTCAAGGTTTTCAGCAAGGGATAACATACTATGATTAGGAGCAAGGGGTTTGTTGTTGGTTTAGAGTAAGCCGGCATGGCAACTCAGCATGTTCGGTCAGAGGGTTAGCTGCCCTCCGTAATAAAAAAACTGAGTTAATGGATCAACGACGAACTGACACGGGTGTCTTGCGACGTCCGCCTCGAGCAGATACAACGAACGAAACTGAACAAAATGAGATTACAAAAAAAAAAAAAAAAAAAAAAAAAAAAAAGTGATGAGCAGCGTCACTGTGCTGTATTGAAATGTTGATTGGGGCGGTGGTTCGCGTCTTGACTCTTCCAAATATTTTTCCTAACATTCACGTTTTTATTAGGTTCTGGTACTTTATCATTAGTTTAATATAAGTACAGGGCTATTACAAATGATTGAAGCGATTTCATAAATTCACTGTAGCTCCATTCATTGACATATGGTCACGACACACTACAGATACGCAGAAAAACTCATAAAGTTTTGTTCGGCTGAAGCCGCACTTCAGGTTTCTGCGGCCAGAGCGCTCGAGAGCGCAGTGAGACAAAATGGCGACAGGAGCCGAGAAAGCGTATGTCGTGCTTGAAATGCACTCACATCAGTCAGTCATAACAGTGCAACGACACTTCAGGACGAAGTTCAACAAAGATCCACCAACTGCTAACTCCAATCGGCGATGGTATGCGCAGTTTAAAGCTTCTGGATGCCTCTGTAAGGGGAAATCAACGGGTCGGTGTGCAGTGAGCGAAGAAACGGTTGAACGCGTGCGGGCAAGTTTCACGTGTAGCCCGCGGAAGTCGACGAATAAAGCAAGCAGGGAGCTAAACGTACCACAGCCGACTGTTTGGAAAATCTTACGGAAAAGGCTAAAGCAGAAGCCTTGCCGTTTACAATTGCTACAAGCCCTGACACCTGATGACAAAGTCAAATGCTTTGAATTTTCGGCGCGGTTGCAACAGCTCATGGAAGAGGATGCGTTCAGTGCGAAACTTGTTTTCAGTGATGAAGCAACATTTTTTCTTAATGGTGAAGTGAACAGACACAATGTGCCAATCTGGGAGGTAGAGAATCCTCACGCATTCGTGCAGCAAATTCGCAATTCGCCAAAAGTTAACGTGTTTTGTGCAATCTCACGGTTTAAAGTTTACGGCCCCTTTTTCTTCTGCGAAAAGAACGTTACAGGACACGTGTATCTGGACATGCTGGAAAATTGGCTCATGCCACAACTGGAGACCGACAGCGCCGACTTCATCTTTCAACAGGATGGTGCTCCACCGCACTTCCATCATGATGTTCGGCATTTCTTAAACAGGAGATTGGAAAACCGATGGATCGGTCGTGGTGGAGATCATGATCAGCAATTCATGTCATGGACTCCACGCTCTCCCGACTTAACCCCTTGCGATTTCTTTCTGTGGGGTTATGTGAAAGATTCAGTGATTAAACCTCCTCTACCAAGAAACGTGCCAGAACTGCGAGCTCGCATCAACGATGCTTTCGAACTCATTGATGGGGACATGCTGCGCCGAGTGTGGGAGGAACTCGATTATCGGCTTGATGTCTGCCGAATCACTAAAGGGGCACATGTCGAACATTTGTGAATGCCTAAAAAAACTTTTTGAGTTTTTGTATGTGTGTGCAAAGCATTGTGAAAATATCTCAAATAATAAAGTTATTGTAGAGCTGTGAAATCGCTTCAATCATTTGTAATAACCCTGTATATACTACAATATTTGATGTTATGTAAATATAAGTTCACCTTTTTTTGAGGGGTGACTTTGTTCGATTGGCTTAATCTACAGGACGGCTTGCGCTACTTGTATAAAGATATTTTGCTTCTTTTTCTTTTTGGCTTCGTAATTCACATACTGCTACTGGGTAGGAACAGTGATCAATCAAGACTGACTTTGAGGTTTTACTAAAATGTGGGAATGATGAAATGATGTTTATCTTATGCAGAGAAGTATTCCAAATTTGTACGGCACTGTTTGAATGTAACTTTTATAAGCCTGTGTCCTTACTGACTGGACATGGTACTTTCCTTTTCGTGGAGGATGGAGGAAATGTGCGTTTTAATAGAGCTAACGTGGGAATTTTACTCGCGCCCGTTGAGTAAACAGTGTGATTTACGAACTAGAAACATCCCTCAACTGCCGCTGGAGTGCGTTGCAATCGCGTATACCACGTTGGGGACCACGTACCGTATGCACAAGTCGCATCGTTCCTGAGCCTTTAGCAGCACGTTGAACTTGGCACACTCAACATTAACGTTCGACAGCAGGGTCCGTGTGCCGACGGCTTCAGGAATGAGGCGACTTGTGCATACGGTACATGGGCCCCAACGTGGTATACGCGATCGCAACGCACTCCAGCGGCGGTTGAGGAATGTTTCTAGTTCGTAAACCACACTGTTTACTCAACGGACGCGCATAAAATTCCCACGTTAGCTCTATTAAAACGCACATTCCCTCCATCCTCCACGAAAAGGAAAGTACCACGTCCAATCAGTAAGGACACAGGCTTATAAAAGTTACATTCAAACAGTGCGGTACAAATTTGGAATACTTCTCTGCATAAGATAAACATTATTTCATCATTCCCACATTTTAGTAAAACCCCAAGCTCAGTCTTACTTGATTACTGTTCCTACCCAGTAGCAGAATCTTTGCAACGCATGAATTACGAAGCGTAAAAGAAAAAGGAGCAAAATAGCTTTACACAAGTAGCGCAAGGCGTCCTGTAGATCAAGCCAATCGAACAAAGTCACCCCTCAAAAAAAGGTGAATTTGTATTTACATAACATCAAATATTATAGTCTATACTTATATTAAACTAATAATAAAGTATCAGAACCTAATAAAAACGCGAATGTTATGAAAAAAAATTGGTTGTGCCAGGACGCGAACCACTGACCCAACAAAAAAAATCTTTCAAGGACAGTAACGTTATTCATTACGCTAAACCAAAACTACACCTTTTGTTCCAAATCATACAATCTTACCACTTGCTAAAAACCTTAATCGTAGATATGCTACTAACTGAAATTTAATTATAACAAATTGCACCAGGAACAATGTGTTTTGGGTGGATCTTCAGTGTGTTGCTGCCTTCAAATAGCCTACTCTCATTACATGCAAGTTACAATAATTCTTTTGCCAAGAATATGATGTTTCTCGTTATTTTATTGGAACGAATCACACAGTTAACAACGGGTTTTGCCGTGATTCCCATTTTTCTGGAGCTCGGAACGGTATATATACATATAGCTTGAAATGAATGCCAATATGGCACCTCACAACTCTGTACTGAAGGGAGACGGCGTGCGTGTGACGTATGTGGCGTTGCGCCATCTCATTGGTCAACGCTCAGACGCACGCTCAGAATATCTGATATGCCAGATACTGCTCTGCACGTTCGGAAAGACTCCCGAACGTGCTATTCCACGCCATGACGTCAGAAACTCGGCACGCTCAACGTTCGGATGGACGGTCCGTGTGTCGATGGCTTTACGGTGTGTGGCGATGGGTACTCTGTGTATCATTGTCGCTCCTCCGATTTTCTGTTCCAGACACGAATACTTCGCGCTATATTGAACCGGCTAATACCGCTCGTTTGGTGACATTAGTAGCACACGACACTCGAAGTATTGGACCTTGTGGTATTCTAAGTTTAGGACTTCACGATACAGAAGACATTTTTTCTGGAAATATACTAATTCTTTGTTTTTTTTTCTTCCTCCTAACAGATTATCTTGTCTACGTAAAAACGTAAAAACACCTTTTAATTAAAATGTTAACTAAAACATTTGCTCATTTATGTCTTATCTTTAAATGTCAACTACATCAATAATCACTATCGATAATGTTACTTATTTCACATTTAAAATTGAAGAAGTGACATAAAAATTGAAATATAACATATACTTCGAAAACTTTTGTAAATGTAAGTTCGAAAATCATTGTATCGCGTTATTATCTTTGAACTTGCGTCTAACGCAGCATTTGTGTACCCGCGTGGAGAAACGCATGGCCCATTCTGTTGTTTGTTGGGATTAAGGGTGGGTGTATCGAGTTTCTTGTTCATTTGTGTTGTTATTAACGAATGTGCTTATACCAACTAGCTGATGGTAACAGAAGAATCAAATGAAATTTAAAAACGCAACTTACATCTGAAACAATTTTTTGTGTGATTGGTTGGTTGGTTTGGCGCAGAGGACCAAACAGCGAGGTCATTGGTCCCATCGGATGATCGAAGAATGGGGAAGGAAACCGGCCGTGCCCTTTCAAAGGAACCATCCCGGCATGTGCCTGAGGCGATTTAGGGAAATCATTGAAAATCTAAATCAGAATGGCCGGACGCGAGTCTGAACCGTCGTCCTCCCGAATGCGAGTACAGTGTGCTAACCACTGCGCCACTTCGATCGTTTTTCTTGTGTGATTAGCAATGCACAAGAACGCAAATACCCATCATTTTTTGCAACCGAGCTAGAATTAACATGCTCGTAGACAAAACGAAGCCAACATACCACATGAAGATGATTTACAAGCTTCGACCAGAAACAAGCAAAGTTAAACTGATTCTTTACTGTACAAATAGAATTACTGTGGTAAACATTCGTATACTACTAGGTTTTGCACGAATGTATTTAACCAAAAACTCGCTGTAACGGCGAATGTTGAAATATCGTGAATCTGACTAAATTTCACCCATTAGTGACAAACGAAATAACGACAGGAAAAGGACCCGGTAAGAGCGGGAAGAACGATTGCCGGCAAAGCCGTCGGCACACTGGACGAGTTAGTTAATTTTGACGTGGCGCTCTACGAGTTTTGTGACTTCACTTCCTGCTTTATTTCGTTGAGAAGCCATTTTGTCACGTGAAACACATAAGGAGTTCTGCGATATTTCGGCAACGTGTCACATAAAGTAGAACCAATAGGAAGCAAAAACGTTCCCTCCGCCACAAGCAGAAAGCAAGACGCCATATTGTATTTGTCGTAGGGGGAAGCAGTATATTTGTTGACTTTTCTAGGAATGTACGCTCTCAGAATCTTAACAATAAACAACAACGTGATGCAGAACATCTCTCTTGCAGTGTCTGCCACTGCAATTTGTTGCTCATTTCTGTAACTGTTTCGTACTTGCTAAGTGAACTTGAAACGAAATTCGCTGCTCTTCTTTAGATCTTCTCTGCATCTTCCGTCCGGCCTGCCTGTTAACGATGCCACGCTGATGGGCAACATTCAAGTATCGGTCGAACGACTTTTTTTGTAAGCTACACCCTTTTTGCTGATGGACTACATTTCCTGAGAATTCTTCCACTGAATGTCAGTCTGCCATCTGCCTTACTCGCGATTAATTTGTTTCAGATCGCTCTTTACGAAGACTTCTAGATCTTTGTAGAAGTAACTGCTTCCAGCGATTGTTCTGCAATTGTGTACCCATACAATGGGTATTCTCAGTACGTTATGTTTCTTTATGTTGAGGGTCAATTGCCACATGCTGCACCGAGTGTCGACTCTCTGCTTGCCTTCCTGCATTTCGCTACAATTTTCTAGAGTTGTCGTTTCTCTGTATAAAACAGCGTCATCTGCGAAAAGGCTCATGGAAGTTACGACATTTTCTGCTGGGTCATTTATACATGTTATGAAAAGTAATAGTCCTGTAACACTTCCCCTGGGGTACGCCCGTAGTTACTTTTAAGACTGAAGACTTCTCTCCGTTCAAAGCGACACGGTAGTTTTATTTGCTAGAAACTCTTCAGTCCAGTCACGCAGTTGTTCGTGGTCATATATTCCACACGCTTGTATTTTATTCATTAGGCAACAGTGCAGAACTATATCGTATGGGTGTGTTGGACTCAACCACGTGCTGCCAAACTCATAATATTAAACAAATTTGTAAGAATCAGTGTAACAAAACAAGCTGGAGAGTATAAACTTTCCAATGTGGTAAGGCTCCCATGCTACAAAATGATATGTCCTACTACTCACATACGCTGCGGTCGCGAAACCCATGGGATAGCGATATGCACATATACAAATGGCGGTAGTATCGCCAACACAAGGTATAAAAAGGGCAGTGCATTGGCGGTGCTTTCATTTGTACTCAGATAATACGTGTGAAAAAGTTTCTGATGTGATTATGACGGCACGACGGCAATCAACAGACTTTGAACAAGGAATGATAGTTGGAGCTAGACGCAAGGGTAATTACATTTCGGAAATCGTTGGGGAATTCAATATTCAGAAAATCACGGTGTCTAGAATGTGTCGATAATACCAAATTGTAGACATTACCTCTCACCACGGACAACACAGCAGCTGATGGCCTTCACTTAACGACCGAGAGAGCGGCATTTCCGTAGAGTTGTCGGTGCTAACAGACAAGAAACACTGCGTGGAATGACCTCAGAAATCAATGTGGGATGTACGACGAACGTACCTGTTACGACAGTGCGGCGAAATTTGGCGTTAATGCGCTACGGCAGCAGACGACCGACGCGGGTGCCTTTGCTAACAGCACAAAATCGGCGGTAGCTCGTCTCCTGGATTCGTGACCATATCGGTTGGACTCAAGACGACTGGAAAACGGTGGCCTAGTCAGATGGGTCCCAATTTCAGTTGGTAACAGCTGATATCACAGACCCCACGAAACCGTGGACCAAGTTTTCAACAAGGCACTGTGCAAGCTGGTGGTGGCTCCATAATAGTCTGGGCTGCTGTATTTACATGGAACTGACTGGGTCCTCTCGTCCATCTGAAGCCTCCATTGAGTAGAAATGGTTATGTTCGGCTACTTGGAGACCATTTGCAACCATTCATGGGGTTCGTACTCCCAAACAACGATGGAATTTTTATACATGCCAACGCGACGTGTCACCAGGCCACAAGCAATTCGCGACTGGTTTGAAGAACATTCTGTAGAGTTCGAGTGAATGCTTTGGCCACCCATCAACATTTATTGGACATAATCGAGAGGTCAGTTGGTGCACAAAATCCTGCACCGGTAACACTATCGCAGCTGTGGACGGCTATAGAGGCAGCATAGGTCAATATTTCTGCAGGGGACTTCCAACGACTTCTTGAGTCCATGCCAGGTCAAGCTGCTGCACTACGCCAGGCAAAAGGAGGCCCGAAAGGATATTAGGAGGATCCCATGACTTTTGTCACCTCAGTGTAAGTCGCTGATGACAGTTTTTTCGCCCGAGGTAGGGATTGTGTCTACCCTGCGTAAACTCTGATTTACGGTGAGATGTCACACAACTGTCATAGGTCGCTGACAAACTGACTGGGATGGTGTTTCCTCTGAGAAGCTTAAAGTATCTGTTGTCACAGGCTGGGCCAAGGGTTCTACCAAAATCTGCTTGGAACTGGATCTGCAGACAAAGAGTTTGCGGCACAATGACGAGCGCCCCAGCTGACGTCACAACTGAAGGATCAGATGAGATTCCGTCTGACAACAGGACTTGACTGCAAGCAGAGGTTTACGGGAGCTTACCGAATATCGGACCAAAATTGTGACTTGATTCAAGGCTTCCTCGCAGACAGAACTCATCCAGTCGCTCATAACGGAACAAAATCGATCGACCTAAATGTAATTTTCGGAGTACCATAGAAATGTGATAGGACCGTTACTGTTTACAATGTTGTAAATGATTCAGCAGAAAGCGTCGGAAGCTCTTCAAGACTTTTCGCAGATGATGTAGCTGTCTGTAAGAGAGTAGCAACGCCAGAAGACAGTAACAGACGATTGATGAATGGTGCAGAATCTGGCAGTTGCCTCTGAACATAAATAAATGTAACATTTGCGCATGGATAAGGAAACTACACTATTGTAGACAAACTGCTGAAAATAGTAATCACCGTAAAAGATCTAGGAGTAATTATCCAGAGCGACCTTAAGTTGAATGACCATACAAAATAAGTAGCAGGAAAAGCAGTGCCAGACTGAGATTCATTGGAAGAATTTTAAGGAAGAGTAACTCATCCACGAGGGAGGTGGATTAAAAAGCGTTTGTTCGACCTGTTCTTGGGTATTGTTCGTCAGTCTGGGACTCTTACCAGGTAGGTCTGGTGGAAGAGAAGATCCAACGAAAAATAGCGCGTCTCGTCAAGGGATCGTTTGGTCGGCGCGAGAGGCTTACAGAAATGCTCAACAAATTCCATTGGGTGCCGCTACAAGAGAGGCATTGTGGACCACGGAAAAGTTTACTATTGAAATTTCGAGAGAATACGTTCTGGGAAGAGCCGGGCAAAATATTACTTCCTCCACACATACATCTCGTCCTACTAGCACGATGAGAAAATTCGAGAAATTAAGAGCTGGTAGAGTGGAACAGAGAAGGGGGTATCAGTTAGCGGGACCAGCCACACATCGTCAGATGGCTTGCGGAGTGTTGATGTAGATGTAGATGTACGAAGTTGTCATCGAGACAACAGCTGAGAGAGGAGGAGAAACCCGATGAACCATCACCCAAAAGAGAGTGGGCAATATTTTAAAACCTCAGCTGTGTCTGAATGCAGAACAAAACCCTGCACAGCAATCAAAAGGAAGAGGACTAATTTGAACTTGATATTTTGGACTCGAAAAGTTCCTTTGTGCTTGTATCACCCTGGCTACTAAATGAGTTTCATGGCTTTCACCAGTCTCTCAACGACACTGTGGTTTTCAATGCTCATCATAACGCGCTCTGTTGTACGAAAGAGGAGTCTTTCATTCACAGAAACGGAGCTACAGGGAGTTGTGTAGTGAATACCGACGACCCGGCGTTGTCTACAATGACTGCCAGATGATATTCGCTTTGCAGTTTCTTTCAAACCATCAAGACTGGAAGATGTAATTCTCTTATACAACATGCTCCATCCTTCAGACCTATGCCAAATGCCTTCAGACAGAGTTCTCAGCTGACCAGCCAAATTCGTCATTAACTTTTAGTATCTAGTAAATTATGTCATCTATTTTCTTTTGATGGCTAAATGCAATTTCAGTGATATGACGTTTTTAGTTTCTGGAACAGACATTACACTAATTGAAAATGTTTCCTCCAAGATAACAATTATTTCCAGAACATCGAATAAAATTATGTTAACTGTTTTACAAACAAATGGCGCCTAGTACTTCCATCATATCCACTATTTTTATATAAATAAATTCACAAGGTCGTGGGCTCTATATTTTTGTTTTTGCTTAATTGGATGGTCTTATCCAGCAGAAAATATGCGAAACTATTTGGAATGTTGGGTGAATCGTGGCAAACAACATCTCCACAATTTTGTTCCCGTACGGGATCTAATCACCAACGAGTGACTGCAGCTGAATATGACAATTTGTGGACTGTATTTCTCGCCGAACTGAAGCCATTATCAAGGCAAGACGTGGTGTTTTACGTTATTAGCGCGATACCTCCTCGTGATGCCTAATTTTTTCTTTGCTATGAGTACACTGTGTCAAGAGTGCGACCAGAATACCAACTTCCAGACATTACCCATCATCACAACAGCACAGTGGCCGACGCCTTTCACCTAACGACTGAGGGCGATTGCGTAGAGTTGTCAGTGTTAACGTACGAGCAACACTGCGCGATATACCCGCAGAAATCAATGTGGGACCTACGACGAGCGTATCTGCTAGGGCAGTGCGGCGAAATGTGGCGTTAATAAGCTATGGAAGCAGGCGAGGGCCTTGGCTAGCAGCACATCGCCGCAGCGCCTCTCCTGGGCTCGTTACCACATCGGTTGGACCCCGGACGACTGGAAAACCGTGGCCTGGTCAGATGAGTGCCGATTTCAGTTGGTAAGAGCTGATGGTAGGCGTAGGGTGCGGCGCAGATCCCAAGCAGCCACGAACCCAAGTTCTCGACAAGGCACTGTGCAAGCTGGTGGTGGCACCATACTGGTGTGGGCTGTGTTTACATTAAACGAATAGGTGCTCCGGTTCAACTGAATCCATCACTCACTAGAAATGGCTCTGTTCGACTACTTAAAGACCATCTGCAGCCATTCGTAGACTCCATGTTCCCAAACAAAGACGGAATTTTTACGGATGACAATGCGCCGTGTCAACGGGCCACAATTTTCCGTAATTGGTTTGAAGAACTGGAAAATTTGACCGTATGATTTAGCCATCCAGATCGTCCGACATGAATCCCATCCAACATTTGTGGGGCGTAATTGAGACGCCAGTTGGTACACAAAATCCAGCGCCGGCAACACTACAGTGACAGTATAGCTCAATATTTCTGCAGGGGACTTCCGACGACTTGTCGAAGCCGTGCCACGTCTAGCTGCTGCACTATGCCGCGGGATGGTTTCCTCGACCTTTATCACGTCAGTGTATGTTGGACAGAATAAAGGCTTACCCTGGAGAGCCAGGCACGCTCTGTCCCGGCTGCAGCAGCACCTCCTTGCCCGACGACGACGAGGACGACGACGAGGAGGAGGAGTCCTGCCTGACGAGCACAGTCTTGCCGCCGGTGCCCGCGACGTAGATGCCCTGCGCCTGGCTGGGCGCGCCGCCCCTGCCACCCGCCGACACGACGGAGCCGCCGCCGCCGCTACCTCCCAGGTGGACGTTCTGCGTCTGGCCGCCGGGCGGCGCCTGCACGCGTCGGCTGCCGCTGCCCGCCGTCACCGTGCCGTGCGGGCCCGCCGACAGCGTGCGCTGGCCGCCGCCGCCGCCGGCGCCGTCTCCGTTGCGGAACAGGTGCCGCGAGGGCGCCGACGGCCCCGACGCCACGTCCTCGTCCTCGTAGTCGCCGGAGCCGTCGTAGTCGCTACCCTCCCCGGCCCCCGACTCGGGGAAGCCGCCGCCGGAAGGGGGCATCGACTGGCCGCCGCCAGACGGAGGTACGGCGTGTCCACCGCCCGAAGGAGGCACGGCGTGCCCGCTGCCGGAAGGAGGCATTGCGTGTCCGCTGCCCGAAGGAGGCATTGCGTGCCCGCTGCCCGAAGGAGGCATTGCGTGCCCGCTGCCCGAAGGAGGCATTGCGTGTCCGCTACCAGATGGAGGCAGGGCGTGGCTCCCACCAGTGCCGGAGGGCCCCGAGTAGCCACCGCGGCCGGAAGGAGGCATGTACGAAGAGTCGGCCCCCGACGGCGCAGAGGTCCCGAAGCGGTAGCCGCCACCGCCGCCGCCCCCAGTAGTCCCCACCGTGTGTCCCCCGGCACCCCTCATACCGCTCGTGTCGAGGTGCGCCCCGCCAGCGTGCCTGCCGTTTCCCGCACCCATCCCGGCGCCACTTCCGCGCCCATTACTGGTCGGCATTCCCAGACCACTGCCGATACCGCCTCCGCCGCCTCCAACTCCTCCACTGCCCCCACCCATTCCGCCTCCAACTCCTCCACTGCCTCCACCCATGCCGCCTCCGTTGAAGCCGCTGCCACCCATGCCACCTCCACCTGTGGCACCTCCGCTCAAGCCACTACCGCCTCCACCCATCGCGCCTCCAGTCGAGCCAGTGCCGCCTCCGCCTCCGCCGCCGCCGCCGCCGCCGCCGCCGGCTAGTGCTCCGCTCCCGGCGTCACTATCCGCCGCTGCCCCTCCGAAAGGCAGCTGTCCACCGCCGATGGCGCTGCCGAATGGCCTCCAGCGCTGCTCCTCGGGCGCGACGCCTCCGCCTCCGCCTACAGCCCCGCCCCCGCCACCGGCGCCGGCGACCGCCGCCCCCTGCCCTGCACTGGATCCTGCTTGCGCGGCTCCAGAGTAGCTCAGTCCCTGGCGGAACGAGCCCTGCACCTGCACATCACATAGGGCGTAAGCTGTGGAAACTGAATAACGATCAGTATTACAAGTATAGCCGGCCGAAGTGGCCGTGCGGTTCTAGCCGCTGCAGTCTGGAACCGCGAGACCGCTACGGTCGCAGGTTCGAATCCTGCCTCGGGCATGGATGTGTGTGCTGTCCATAGGTTAGTTAGGTTTAACTAGTTCTAAGTTCTAGGGGACTAAAGACCTCAGATGTTGAGTCCCATAGTGCTCAGAGCCATTACAAGTATATGAATGCGTGGTGCCTGCCATTTCGGACACCACGTATACATACAGTGTGTTTGAAAAAGAACTCCTTAGCTTTAATGTGTCCTAGAATCTGTGCAAAGTGGCATACACTATTCCAGTTCGTAATGTTTGATTCATTTACTCTCCAAGTTTGGCTCCTCTGCAGTTGGCAGGTCCGCTTGACTTTGAGACGGTACCAGTGCTGCTTTCTTCATCTGTTCCTTCAGTTCAGTCCAGGCGTACGTGCAGTGCAGTGCAGAGCATCTCAGCAACAATGTGTACTCCGCAACGGAAAGTACAGTGTGTTATTTGGCTTGTGAAAACTGAGTCAGTTATGACAGTTCGAAAATGGTTCTGAGCACTATGGGACTTAACATCTGAGGTCATCAGTCCCCTAGAACTTAGAACTACTTAAACCTAACTAACCTAAGGACATCACACACATCCATGCCCGAGGCAGGATTCGAACCTGCGACCGTAGCGGTCACGCGGTTCCAGACTGACGCGCCGAGAACCGCACGGCCACACCGGCCGGCGCCAGACGTAGTCTACAATTAGGAGTGCGTAAGGTACTCTGTGTGATGTTGTGCGTAAAAGACTTTAGTAGTGCGCCTATAAATTGCAACTGTTACATGAAATAGAACCTACTGATAAAATAAAAAAAAGTTATGACTTTGCTGTTGACTTTCTGCACAGAATTGATGACGATGTCATTTTTTTAAAAAGATTCTTTTCAGATGAGGCTACATTGCATGTCAGTGGAACAGTTAATCGTCATAACTGCAGAATTTGTGGGGCAGAGCATCCACATGATGTTATTCAGCATCAACCCCACTGAACTTTTTCTTTTGGGGCCACATAAAAAAATGTTGTGTGCAGTTAAAAGTTCAGAGACATCAATCATTTACGAGAAAGAATCGTCGTAGCGGTTGGAATAGTTACACATGAAATGTTGGTGAATACGTGGCGTGAAGTGGAATGTCGTCTCGACGTGTGCAGGGCAACAAATGGAGCCCACGTTGAAGTCTACTAACATTAAACAAAACTTGAAGGAATTCTCTTTCATGATATGTACTCATTGATGTAATTTTTCATTAATTTCCCCGTTAAATTTATACTTGAAACTAGGGAGTTGTTTTTCAAACACCCTGCATAATTGACTCGATACGATGGGCAGTGAATCCACAATCTTCAGTTTGGGTGCACATTGAAGTTCAACCTCCAGCGGTAATCTAAAATTAGCGACCACAGAGGACACAGGCAGGGACTGAGGATGGGTGGCGCTGGGCGGGAATGTGGGCCAACAGGGGAACTTGCCGAGATAGTCCGCGCATTTGCCACAAACACGGTGTTTGGGCGGTGCAGTGGTTAACGCAACTGCCTAGTAAGTAGGAAATCCTGGGTTTGAGTCCCAGTCTGGCACACATCTTCACTCGTCACCGCTGATTTCACATTAAATCTCCATGAAGCTGATATCATTAGTTCCTTTCTTTTCCTTTCCTTTCCCTTCCTTTCCTTTCCTTTCCTTTCCTTTCCTTTCCTTTCCCTTCCCTTCCCTTCGTTTCCATTCCTTTCCTTTCTGCCCCCCCCCCTCCATCTTCCATTTATATAATATTATAAGTCCATTGTACGGAACCACCGTCGCTGCAAATTTACTGAGGGAAGTGAAATGGCCTGACTGACCGTGGGAGTATTGCGTGTAATTGCTCGTCGAGCCGGCAGAAGACTCGGAAGATACTGGTCTTCGTTCCATACGTATATTGTGGCAATTTTGTGACTCAACCACATTTTTGTTGTGTTTTGGCTGGCTCTTTCCTCCCTCACGCACGTAATAAGGGGCTTCACCATTCGCTGCCTTCCGTCAAACATTTTTAAAGCTTCCCTCGTTTGCCATATAAGAATGTGTCACTTACGAGATTTTCTGCAGATCTTTTAATTTAGGCATAGGTAATAATGACTTTGACCCGGTGTTTATTGCTATTGTTTAAACTACTTTTATCTCTCTTGAGACACAACCGAGTTGTTAAATTCGCTGACATGTATGCCATTGGATTTTTAGACGTTGATGGTGTCATATGCAGTTTTATTAGAAATGTTAACTAAAGGCTTTTAATGTGGTTTACGCTGGCACAGTGACAGATCCGTAGAAGGGTTGATTTTTTTTCGTTTTAGACACGAAATTCACATCTTTGAAAAAGTTTCAATGTCATTTGATGGTAATGCTAAATGTAATTCATATTTTAACGTTTTTTGTGCTCACTACTGATGTACGATGTCTATTCAAAAAATTCTAGAATGGTGTGTTGGAGCGAAATGCAGTTGGCATGCCTGACCACATCTGTGTTTAATGTGTAACTGCCGGAAGTTTCATTGTTGTATATCTGTTAGGTATTGTTCAGTGTTGTACTGAGTATAAAATTGTATCACACAGTTTGCGAATTTCGAGATGGCAGAGTAAGACGAGCAACGCGTCTGCATTAAATTTTGCGTGAACCTCAAGAAAACCTTTACAGAGACACACCAAATGATGCAGGAAGCTTCCAGGTGGAAGTTACAGATGACCCTCGTTCAGGATGTTCAAAAATGGTTTAAATGGCTCTGAGCACTATGGGACTTAACATCTGAGGTCATCAGTCCCCTAGAACTTAGAACTACTTAAACCTAACTAACCTAAGGACATCACACACACCCATGCCCGAAGCAGTATTTGAACCTGCGACTGTAGCAGTCGCGCGTTTCTGGACTGAAGCACCTAGAACCGCTCGGCCACCGCGGCCGGTGTTCAGGATGTCCTTCAGCGTCTACCGACGACGTCCATGTCAGGGACGTCAACGAAAGTGTGCGTGCCAGTTGGAGACTGGCTCTCCGAGGGATTTCACAAGAATGTAACATTTCAGTTGGATCATGTCATGAAATTCTGACACTGCATATTGGAATGCATCGTGTTGCCGCCAAGTTCGTCCCACGACTCATGAGTCAAGACCAGAAAGAAGATCTTTTGGATCGCGCAAATGAGAAAGAGATATTCCTTAAGAGAATCATAACTGGTGATGACTGGGTGTTGTGTGCTGTCCTTAGGTTAGTTAGGTTTAAGTAGTTCTAAGTTCTAGGGGACTAATGACCATAGATGTTAAGTCCCATAGTGCTCAGAGCCATTTTTTGAACTGGTGATGAGAAGTGGGTCTGCGGTTATGATGTTGAGACTTAAGTTCATTCTTCACAATGGGTCGAGAAAGGTTCTCCAGGTCCAAAAAAAGCTCGCCAAGTCAGGTCAAATGACAAAGTCATGATGATAGGTTTTTTTTCTTTTTTTACAGTGAAGGGGTAGTTGATTATGGATTCGTGCCACAGGGACAAACTGTTAATCTATGGTACTATCGGGGCGTTTTGCGACGTCTGCGAGAAAATATGAGAAGGAACGATCTGAAATGTAGCGGGACATTTCACGGCTCTTATATCACAATAACGCACCTTCACATTTATCCCTATTGGCATGTGACTATTGCACAAAAAAAAGAAATGACTGTGCTGCTTCATTTTCCGTACTCTCCAGACCTGGCCCCCAGTGGACTTCTTGTGAAAACACCGTCGAAAGTACGAAGATTTGGGACGATAGACGAGGTAAAAGCAAACTCGCAGACGGCGCTTCGCGCGATCCTTCAAGGGGCGTACCAAGACTGCTTCCGGTAGTGGAAACGGCGCTGGGAGCATGTATCAATTGTTGAGGAATATTTCGAAGAAGACCATGCACAATAAGTAAAAAGCAAGCGTAGAAAAAGTTTCTGGACGAAGTTCCGGGATTTTTTCAATAGACCTCATATATAAAAGTTGTGTCCCTTTCCACCATTTTGATAAGTAACCTTTATTGGGGATATCATTAGATGGTGCTTCTTTCTGGTAGTAATGTGCAGAAGATATAACTTGAGAACACAGATTTTCACTCTGACGGAGGTGTGTAAAAAGTTTTATGTACATTTCTGACATTATTTTTCCAGTCTTGAAGCTATTGTATCTGTTGTCATTTGTTTCCTACCATGTGGCTTGTATAAATTGCCAAGGGGGTGAAATTAGCTAATGGTGGAAAAGCATGAAATAAAGTGTTTATTTCAAAAATGAAAACGGTCTACACGGGAAGTGGCTTTCCTCAACAGATCACTGTTACGTTGATCATACAATGTAGTACGACATCATATCTACAGTGCGATATTACAGATATTACGAATTACGATGCAAATGAGTTCCAAAAGAAATCCCTTGGAATTCGATTACTCAATAAATAGTACAATTCTCAAGGCGGTCAATTCAACTAAGTACCTGGGTGTTAAAATTACGAAAAACTTCTGTTGGAAAGACCACATAGATAATATTGTGGGGAAGGCGAGCCAAAGGTTGCGTTTCATTGGCAGGACACTTAGAAGATGCAACAAGTCCACTAAAGAGACAGCTTACACTACACTCGTTCGTCCTCTGTTAGAATATTGCTGCGCGGTGTGGGATCCTTACCAGGTGGGATTGACGGAGGACATCGAAAGGGTGCAAAAAAGGGTAGCTCATTTTGTATTATCACGTAAAGGGGAGAGAGTGTGGCAGATATGATATGCGAATTGGGATGGAAGTCATTACAGCAAAGACGTTTTTCGTCGCGGTGAGATCTATTTACGAAATTTCAGTCACCAACTTTCTCTTCCGAATGCGAAAATATTTTGTTGAGCCCAACCTACATAGGTAGGAATGATCATCAAAATAAAATAAGAGAAATCAGAGCTCGAACAGAAAGGTTTAGGTGTTCGTTTTTCCCGCGCGCTGTTCGGGAGTGGAATGGTAGAGAGATAGTATGATTGTGGTTCGATGAATCCTCTGCCAAGCACTTAAATGTGAATTGCAGAGTAGTCATGTAGATGTAGATGTAGACGACAATGAAAATTTGTGCCGGACTGAGACTCGAACCCGGATTTCTGCTTATTGCGAGCGGTCGCCTTACAATGTGGCTATCCGAGGACGACTCACAGCCAGACCCAAACTTTGATGTATCGTCAACCAGATGTCTGCAATCTGTACTGGTACATCCATTATGTATCTTCCTGTGCACGACAAACATTTTACTAGAAGGTCGCTGCCCGGTGTCGGCGGATAAGTACTGTATTGCAATGACTGTGTTACGATGTAAAGTTCCGTCGGACATGTTTGCATTGTATTAATGTTTTATACTGAAACGTGTCATTTCCTGCTCACGTCGATTGACTTCATCGTTGGCTATCTGGTTTCTGATACCTGAAGTACGGAGGTTCAGGCTTTTGCCCTGCCTGAAGATGATGAATCGATATTTCTGTAATCTTCCTAAATGGATTGTGACTGGGGCCTACTACGCTGCCTTTGAGATATTAATTAGGTGGTCGTGATTCAGTGATACTCTGTATGTAAAACACCAATTACTGATACAGTTGTAAATGGATTGATTTCTTTGTCCCTGCATATCAGCAACGCTGACTGGATATGCCAGCTGCAATTAAAGCTGGAGCCGTGTGGGATACCCGCGCGGTTTAGGCGCCTTGTCACGGTCCGTGCGGCTCTCCCCGTCGGAGATTCGAGTCCTCCCTCGGGCATGGGTGTGTGTGTCGTCCATAGCGTAAGTTAGTTTAACTTAGATTAAATGGTGTGTAAGCTTAGGGACCGATGACCTCAGCAGTTTGGTCCCATAAGACCTCACCACAAATTTAGGCCGACCAACAGGCTACAGCAGGGTAACCGGCGAGCTCGCACACTGACGCACGAACAAATCGCAAACATCACCCTACACTGTGCATCTGATATATGACCTATCGGACACAAAACGATGCTGAACCTAACTGTTACAGGTATGCTGACGCTGACCGACAGATCAACACCGGCACCCAGCGGCAGCCGCCGAGTAACAACACTGCACAACGTCAATGGTATCGACCTTTTTCCCTCTGCCCTTCAAACGGCTACCCTTCGTTCGACTTTCGACCAAGTCTATCTCCAGATGAGTGCGTATTAAAGGTTCACCTTGATCACTTAAGTGAAAACTAGCGCTTCAGCAGAGATGGCAGTAGAGCTTTTGAGTTGGCCATCATGCTGGTGTGGGCGTAGAGGGGCTCCACCTCTATTTATTGGATTGATTACTGTTTAGTAATTGGATTTACCCTTTTCGTATTTAGAGATGAGGCTGTGTCAGACCTGTACACTGGTAGAACGTAAATAGCGGGCAATGAAACACGACAAGATTGACAGTGAAGTCTAGTAGTAAGAAAATACTTTTCGCGCCGCCAGTAACACAGAGCATAGGCTACCAGGGGGCAAGCACAAGAAAATACACCGTTCACCCAAAATGTTCCGACACTGTTTTATTCCTGGCATATAAGCGGCGTTAGCGTGGCAACCTGGGTGGCAGCTTGAACTAACAACAGATGAGCATTCGACCACTCAGTTGCGAACAGGCGGTGTCAAGTAGTGAACGTGCGATCATAGTGTGTCAGCGTTACTGTGCCACAAATCACAACGGAGCTACATCTGTAAATGAAGTGGTGAAGACGTTCTCTGGAATGTCTGAAGAAGATAAAAATGTGTGCAGTGTTTAGCCCGTACACCTTCACTAGCACACAAAAACAACAATGCTTGGTTGGCTGCCTACTACGACTTGTTTGAAATGGAAATCTCGTAAAATTATTTTCTGTAAAAAAAAAAAAATCATCAGGGTACCACAGAACGACAAAGTGCAGAAACTCGAACGAAGACTTTGACTACGTAACTGACATTCAACACCCCAAAGAAAGACTTCCAACAGTTTTACAAGTTTCTGTGCTCGTTCTGTGCAATGCATTCAAGTGTGTGGAGGGGAGACCATGTAGAAGCATTAATACCTCCATTTTAACTCTTATCTCAATCCAGCCTTGATACTTTTTGGACTAGCGGGTATGAGGAGTGAAATCTGTTCGTCTATTCGTACGTATCTATACAGGCTGAAAAACTGTGAGGGTGTCGAGGGTAGGCTATGCTGAGGAATAATGGCTGCACCATTTCCGAGGTAATTAGTGTTGAAGTTACGCATGCAAATTCAAGGGGGCCGCTAGATAAAATTTGTGGTGTCACCGCCAGACACCACACTTGCTAGGTGGTAGCTTAAATCGGCCGCGGTCCATTAGTACATGTCGGACCCGCGTGTCGCCACTGAGTGATCGCAGATCGAGCGCCACCACACGGCAGGTCTCGAGAGACTTACGAGCACTCGCCCAGTTGTACGACGACTTTGCTAGCGACTACACTGACGAAGCCTTTCTCTCATTTGCCGAGAGACAGTTAGAATAGCCTTCAGCTAAGTCCATGTCTACGACCTAGCAAGGCGCCATTAGCCTTAGATAGCTTGTATCTAAAGAGTCTCACTTGTATCGCCACAATCTCCAGATGTCTCATCAAGAACGATGTATACAAGGATGTATAAAAAGTTAAGTATTCAAGGAGCTACGTACTTTTCTTTATAACATTCATTAAGTATCCTGTTTCAGACCTCACTCCATCCTTCGTGAGTTAGCGCGTGCATCTTGGCCGCCTCTTTCAATTAGTGTGCGTAGTGTTAGCAAGTCTGCCGACACTACAATTTTGGCGACGTGGATCACTCAGGATCTTGTTCTTTCTAATTGCTTACATTTACTTGGTCATGGCTTCTCCATATGTACTGTCCGAATTTTATCGCTTGCAGAATCAGCAGACGCAGGCGTTATTGGATGCCCTTAGACAGCTCGTCCAGGGTCAACGTGCACTGCAACATGATGCGGCCGCCGCCGCTTCACCGCTACCGCAGCCACAACATGCAGTTGCACCCCCGTTTCGTAGCTTTGATGCAGCCATTGAATCGTGGACGGAGTGGTCACGCCAATTTGGATTCCATCTCGCCGCCTATAGAATTCAAGGTAATGAGCGGCAGCCGTTTTTGCTTTCGTGTGTAGGTGTGTCCACCTACCGTGTGATAGTGAAATTGTTTCCCCGACGCGACGTAGCAACTCTATCCTATGAAGAAATTTTGTCAGCGTTAGATGCCTATTTCAAGGAAACAGTCAATGTCGTTGCAAAAAGGTATACGTTCTTTCGTACAAAACGTACGGCCGGTCAGACTAATAGGGAGTGGGTTGCAACATTGCAAGGACTTACAAGGGATTGTGCGTTTGAGTGTGAATGTGGACTCCCTTATTCAGATACTATGGTGCGTGATGCAATAGCACAGAACGTTTCTGATGTTCGCATACGGGAACAGATTTTAAAACTAGTAAATCCCTCCCTTCAACAAGTGATAGACATATTGGATAGGCAAGACACGCTTGACTTTGCTCAGGAATCATTTGAAACTTCGCCAGCCGTGTGTCATATTAACCGGCCCGCCGGGCGCGCTGCACTGACCGCTAAACAGCCCTCGCGCACGTCCGCGCAGCTGCGGCCTAGCTCTCACACACGTGTGCCGCGTAGGCAAGCAAATGCAGTGAAATCATGCCCGCGGTGTGCAACTAGACATTCGCGTGACGATTGCCCGTCACGCCAAGCTATTTGCTTTTACTGTCATAAGAAAGGACATGTTCAAAGTTTTTGCCAGAAGAAGCTCAGATCGGACAATCACAACCATTCCAGGCCCTTTGCTTCGCGCCGGAATCGAACCAAGGACAATCAGGCTCGTGAACCTTCGCCCATGGACATTCATGTAGTTCATTCCACCCCGTCCAGTGCCACTATCTCAAACAGTGACTGTGTTCGTCCCACAAACAGTGTGCGTCGACGTCGCCGGAAATCCCGTCAAGTCGCAAGTGCTTCTGTACCTGTATCAGTTCAAATTGCCCGTGAAAGTCGCTCTTGTCGTCAGCAGGACAATAAACTTTTTGTAGACTTAGACTTTGACGGCAAAGTGATACCATTCCAGCTCGATACCGGAGCTGCACTTTCATTGATCAATCACGACACGTACAAACAACTGGGCAAACCTCCGTTGCGTGCCGCAAATGTTAAGTTAAATAGTTATTCGGGACAGAATATCCCTGTGTTAGGACAGTGCACTCTTCTTGCAACATACAAGGGACAAACAAAACTTGTGTCATTTTACGTCCTTCGTTCTTCTTCTGCAGTGAACTTGTTTGGTTTAGATTTATTTCAGTTGTTTAACATGTCTATAGTAAATCAGGTCCTATCAGTGACGAGACTGTGCCTTCAGACAGTGTTTCTCGTCTATGTGAAGAATTTGCAGACATTTTTGCACCGGGCCTTGGTTGCGCTAAGAACTATGAAGCACATTTGGAACTGAAAGTAAACGCGCAACCGAAATTTTTCAGAGCGCGCAAAGTTCCCCACGCATTGCGTGATGAGGTCGCAAGAACTTTACACGATTTAGAATCACAAGGTGTAATTGAACGTGTGCAGGCTTCTCTCTGGGCCTCACCCTTAGTCATTTTGCCTAAACCTTCCGGAAAATTGAGACTTTGTGTGGACTTCAAGGCAACAGTGAATCCACAACTAGTGATTGCAACTTTTCCTTTACCCCGCCCGGAAGATCTTTTTGATAAACTGTGCCCGGGTAAATACTTTTCGAAGTTGGACCTAGCAGATGCGTACTTGCAGATACCAGTGGACGAAGAATCCCAGCGCGTTTTGGTGGTTAACACGCATCTTGGTTTGTACCGATTCAAAAGACTGCCATTCGGGTGTGCATCCGCCCCTGCATTGTTTCAGCAATATTTACAAACTGTTTGTGCGTCGGTCCCTACTGCTGCGAACTATCTGGACGATATTGTGATCTCCGGAAGGACAGCAGCTGAACATTTAGAAAATCTAAGAACATTATTTCAGGTCTTGCGACAGAATGGTCTTCGCTTGAGGAAGGACAAATGTGTGTTTTTTGCTCGTGACTTACCGTATCTGGGACATGTCATCAATGCCCAAGGCATACACCCCAGTCCAGAGCACCTCCGTGCCATACAGGACTTACCTTCGCCGCAGACTTTGAAGCAGCTGCAGAGTGCGTTGGGAAAAATCAATTATTATCATCGCTTTCTGCGCAATGCCTCTTCCATTTCAGCTCCGCTTCATCGCTTACGCCGTAAAGGTGTTCCGTTTGTCTGGACGACGGAATGCGAACGCGCCTTTCGCCAGTTGAAATCGGCGTTGCTTTCAAATACTTGCCTTACGCCATTCGATCCCCAGAAACCCCTTTTGTTGATGGTAGATGCATCGGATTTCGGGATCGGTGCTGTGCTTGCGCACAAGGATGGATCGCATGATCGCCCTATTGCCTTTGCGTCAAAATTGCTCTCTTCTGCGCAACGAAATTATTCACAGATCGAGAAAGAAGCTTTAGCTCTCGTGTTTGGTGTTACTAAGTTCCATGATTTCTTGTATGGTCGTCATTTTACCATCATCACGGACCACAAACCTTTGACTTCGCTTTTTCATCCGAACAAGCCTGTACCTCCACGTACAGCGCAGGAATTCATTCGCTGGTCCATTTTCCTCTCGCAGTACCGCTACGATATCTTGTATCGGTCCACTGCTAAGCACGGAAACGCCGATGCGTTGTCCCGTTTGCCTGTTGCTGAGGATCGAGCATTCGATTCTTCCGAACTTGCTTGCATGTTAATTGATGCGGAAACCGATAACGTGGTCGAATCGTTTCCGATTGATTTTCGTCGTGTCGCTACAGCCACAGCTTCTGACCCTGTCCTTGCTACTGTTTTGCGTTTTGTTGCTACGCAATGGCCCTTGTCAAAGTCGCGGATCGAGGATCCGCTGGTTCGCCGATTTTTTGCTCACAAGGAGAGACTTTTTGTACGACGTGGTGTTTTGTTGTTGTGTTCTGATAATGATCAGTCCAGAGTCGTGGTCCCACGTTCGTTACAGTCCTCTGTCTTACGGCTTCTTCACTAAGGATATTGGGGTATAGTGCGGACGAAACAACTTGCTCGTCAGCACTGTACTTGGTTCGGAATCGATGCTGCGATTACGAATATGTGCTCTTCTTGCCTGGCGTGTGCCGAACAACAATCCGCACCGCCGCGGAAATTCTTTGCATGGCCGCAAGCCACTTCCCCTTGGCAACGCTTACACATCGATTTTGCTGGTCCCTTCTGGAATGCTCGATGGTTGGTTGTGGTCGATTCTTTCAGTAATTTTCCTTTTGTTGTCAGGATGTCTTCCACGACGTCATCTGCCACCATCCAAGCGTTGTCCGCTATCTTTTGCATTGAGGGTCTTCCGCAGACTATTGTTTCAGACAATGGCCCACAATTCATGTCCGCAGAATTTCAGTCATTCTGCAAGGCCAATGGTATTCAACATCTGACATCCGCGCCGTTTTCGCCTCAGTCAAACGGTGCCGCTGAACGATTGGTCCGGACTTTCAAGTCACAGATGTTGAAGTTGAAAGAGTCGCATTCTCGGGAGGACGCGTTATTGCTCTTTTTGTCCTCGTATCGCTCTCAGCCCCACGATGGTCGCTCGCCGGCTGAGTTGCTCCACGGTCGTCCTCATCGAACCTTGATGTCTTTGCTGCATCCGCCGCATCAGGTTCCTGTGCAGCGGCGGCCTCCTGCTTTTGCTCCTGGCGACGTTGTCTTCTATCGCAACTATCGAGGTTCACGGCGTTGGCTCGCAGGGCGCATTCTTCGCTGCCTCGGCCGCCCGATGTATTTGGTTTTGGGGGCCTCTGGTGAGGTGCGTCGGCATCTCAATCAGCTGCGCCTCTGTCGTCGCCTGGGTTCTCCCGCTCCCCGTCTGCTTTCAGCAACGGTGCCGTCCGGTCAGCGCCCTGGGGACCCATCTACTGGCTCGCCTCATCCCCAGGTGTTACCGACGCTGCCTTCCGTTTTGCCTCATGGCGACGCGCCGCCGCCTGTTCTCCCGCTGGCGCCGCCCGCAGTGGACGCGTCGCTGCAACCGCCTGGCGCCTCCCTGGGTCACGCGACGCCGATCGCTTCCCGTGACCAGATGTCCTCCGCCATGGAACTCTTGCCCGCTCCGGACCAGATGTCGTCATCGCGCGTCGGATCCCCCGACGCAATGGCGGTCGACCCTTCGGCCCCTCCTGTCTCATTATGGGCGCATACACCGCATGTTGACGTGCACCCTGGACTAGGTTTCCAGGCGTTTCCTAGCTCCCCTCGGACCGAATGGCCGGGTGCGGGTGGCACAGCCTCGCCTGTTGTTAGGCTCCCCACCTCATCGCATACGTCAACATGGGGTCCTCCCCACGGCGGGCGGAAGCCTTATCACACGACCTTTCGCCGATTTGCGGGGGAGGAATGTGGTGTCACCGCCAGACACCACACTTGCTAGGTGGTAGCTTAAATCGGCCGCGGTCCATTAGTACATGTCGGACCCGCGTGTCGCCACTGAGTGATCGCAGATCGAGCGCCACCACACGGCAGGTCTCGAGAGACTTACGAGCACTCGCCCAGTTGTACGACGACTTTGCTAGCGACTACACTGACGAAGCCTTTCTCTCTTTTGCCGAGAGACAGTTAGAATAGCCTTCAGCTAAGTCCATGTCTACGACCTAGCAAGGCGCCATTAGCCTTAGATAGCTTGTATCTAAAGAGTCTCACTTGTATCGCCACAATCTCCAGATGTCTCATCAAGAACGATGTATACAAGGATGTATAAAAAGTTAAGTATTCAAGGAGCTACGTACTTTTCTTTATAACATTCATTACGTATCCTGTTTCAGACCTCACTCCATCCTTCGTGAGTTAGCGCGTGCATCTTGGCCGCTTCTTTCAATTAGTGTGCGTAGTGTTGGCAAGTCTGCCGACACTACAAAATTAGTGTCAGTTGTCCTCGTAGCGTAGATGATTAGTACAAGAGACTGCTCAGCCTTTGGCTCGGGTTCCGTGTCCAATCTTTGTACCGCTCTCTAGTTCGGTTGTAGGAAACCAAAAGAAGAACACGTTTAGCGACTCCGTTCCTGGCAGTGTGTTTGAATTTGCGAGTGCAAAGGCCTGATTGGATAACTTAAATGCTAATTAACTCGGAAACGGGGCAACGCATCGAATTTTCTTCTTAACAGTTACTTCTAAGCACGTTTTGAAATTTAAAAAAGACGTGCTAAGATATCTGAATAATTTTATTTTTACATGAAAGCCTGTACCTTAATCTACGCACTGACGCCATTACAGTCTGATTCTTCCTTGTTGACGTTGTGTACTGAGTGTTTAAGATGCCTCCGACAGTCGTGAGTCCCGCTGACTATGAAGTACGGTCTGTTATGAGATTTCTTAGTACTAAAGGCCTAAAAGCGATCGATATTCATCGTGAGTTCTGAGCAGTTTACGGAGAAAACATTACGAGTGATGGAATGGTAAGAAAGTGGGTGAGAGCATTTAAAGAAGGCCGCACAAACGTGCACGATGAACAACGTAGTGGACGTCCTTCGGTCTTTAATGAAAGTTTGGTGCAGGAAGTGGACAATAAGGTGAGAGAAAACAGACGCTTTACGATTTCCTCCTTGCGGGATGACTTTCCTAATGTTTCTCGTAGTGTTTCGTATGGCATTGTGACCGAGCACTTGAATTGCCGAAAATTGTGCGCACGTTGGGTACCGAAAATGTTGACGGATGCCGGCCGGTGTGGCCGTGCGGTTAAAGGCGCTTCAGTCTGGAACCGCGTGACCGCTACGGTCGCAGGTTCGAATCCTGCCTCGGGCATGGATGTGTGTGATGTCCTTAGGTTAGTTAGGTTTAATTAGTTCTAAGTTCTAGGCGACTCATGACCTCAGAAGTTAAGTCGCATAGTGCTCAGAGCCATTTGAACCATTTGTTGACGGATGTGCACAAAACCAAACTTTTAGACAGTGCATTGACTTTCCTTGGGCGGTACCACAACGACGGTGATGATTTCTTAAGCCAAATTGTTACGGGCGATGAAACATGGGTGGCCTACGTCACACCAGAATCAAAGCAACAGTCCACGGAAGTTGAGCAAGGGCATCTTTTTGCTGCAAGACAATGCCCGTCCGCATGTGGTGAATCAGACCAAAGATCTCATCAAATCTTTTCGATGGGAAACTCTAGACCATCCTCCGCACAGCTGCCATCTTGCGTCCAGTGACTACCATCTGTTCCTGCACTTGAAGAAACAGCTGGGCGTGTGGCGTCGCAACTAGTGCGCGATCGCCCATTTGTCTATTAAAAGCTTTACTTCATAATGTATGTGGGCTGCAATGTAAGCCGGTAGAGTACAGGGTGATTCAAAAAGAATACCACAACTTTAGGAATTTAAAACTCTGCAACGACAAAAGGCAGAGCTAAGCACTATCTGTCGGCGAATTAAGGGAGCTATAAAGTTTCATTTAGTTGTACATTTGTTTGCTTGAGGCGCTGTTGACTAGGCGTCAGCGTCAGTTGATGCTAAGATGGCGACCGCTCAACAGAAAGCTTTTTATGTTATTGAGTACGGCAGAAGTGAATCGACGACAGTTGTTCAGCGTGCATTTCGAACGAAGTATGGTGTTACACCTCCTGATAGGTGGTGTATTAAACGTTGGTATAAACAGTTTACAGAGAATGGGTGTTTGTGCAAAGGGAAAAGTTCTGGACGGCCGAGAACGAGTGATGAAAATGTAGCACGCATCCAGCAAGCATTTGTTCGCAGCCCAGAAAAATCGACTCGCAGAGCTAGCAGAGAGCTGCAAATTCCACAATCAACTGTATGGAGAGTCCTACGAAAAAGATTAGTTATGAAACCTTATCGTCTGAAATTGGTTCAAGCACTGTCTGCAGCTGATAAGATTAAAAGAATCGATTTCTGTGATTTTATCCTTGCTCAAATGGAAACAGATGAATCTTTCGTTTCAAAGATTGTGTTTAGTGATGAAGCAACTCTCCACACTAACGGGAAAGTCAACCGTCACAATGTCTGTATATGGGGCACTGAGAATCCGCGGGAAACAATTCAGTATGAACGTGACTCGCCTAAGGTGAACGTTTTCTGTGCCATTTCAGCCAATAAAGTTTTTGGTCCCTTTTTCTTCGAAGGTGCTACTGTAACTGGACTACAGTATCTGGAGATGTTAGAGAATTGGCTGTTCCCTCAGCTCGAACAAGAAGCACAACAATTCATATTTCAGCAGGATGGAGCGCCACCACATTGGCACTTATCTGTCCGTAACTACCTGAATGACAACTACCCGAGGCGATGGATCGGCCGCCAGGCAGCCCATGACAGAGCACTTCATCACTGGCCTCCAAGAAGCCCTGATCTTACCCCCTGCGATTTTTTCTTATGGGGTATGTTAAGGATATGGTGTTTCGGCCACCTCTCCCAGCCACCATTGATGATTTGAAACGAGAAATAACAGCAGCTATCCAAACTGTTACGCCTGATATGCTACAGAGAGTGTGGAACGATTAGGAGTATCGGGTTGATATTGCTCGTGTGTCTGGAGGGGGCCATATTGAACATCTCTGAACTTGTTTTTGAGTGAAAAAAAAACTTTTTAAATACTCTTTGTAATGATGTATAACAGAAGGTTATATTATGTTTCTTTCATTAAATACACATTTTTAAAGTTGTGGTATTCTTTTTGAATCACCCTGTATTATACGGTCAGTAACGGACGAGTTGTGTCCCGCAGACTGACGTCACGACCATCTGTTGTAGCTGCGCATGTGAAAGCCGTGGAGTAGCGCTGGCAGGCCACTTACATTATACGAAACTAAAAATATTAATAACTAAAAAAGGAATAACCTGAGGAACGTCATATTTGGTGTACATCCTTCTGTTGTAAAAACAAACAATAAGTCAAAGTGTGAGATAAAAAATAGTTGTATTTTGGAAGTTAGTAAAATTAAAAAAAAAAAACGTAATTTTCCGACAGTCAAGAATTTAAATAATTACAGTGATGTAATAGTTCACCTTCAGTGACTATGTACGATGATCTGATAACACTTTCAGTGTTCATATATAAATTTGGAAAGTTTTAGTTTCAGAAAACCTCTGTAACTTTTCTATAATAATAATTTCAAGAATTCTAAGTAAATATATGTATTGTGTGTTAGGGTGCGTGTGAATGAGAATGCGTGCGTGAGAGTATGTAGGACGTTCAGCATTATTAAAAATCATTCATGTAATTCTCTACAGGAACCGGAAAGTGTTCCAACTCTGTAACGTGGGAACGAATCCACTAGTGGTTCCCCTACTAGTGAATGTCGGATGTCCAAGTATGTATGCTTATGTATAAGACAGCCAGAACATTCGCGACTACATAAGAAATTTCCAGATGTAGGGTAAAGCTTATAGTTCATTTTGTTTTGTTTATTTAATTAGAGAGTTTTGTGTTACTTAATTTGATGACGTCAATGAGCCTAGAGAAGTGGTTGGTGCTTGCTAGATTTTGGCGCGAGCCGCGCCCTAGAAGTGAGTTCTCATTGGTCGTAAGTGCTGATAGCCAATGAGAAGCGAGACGGTTGGCCGCCTAGCGAGGAGATATAGTTTTGTGTAGTGGGAGAGTGAGAGGGGAGTCCCGAGCTAGCTTTGATTGGAGGCGGTTATGCTGGATGTGACTTTTCGCATTATGTGTAAGATGAAGTCTTGGGATGACTTCCGCGTCATGGTCCAGTGTTAATGGTATCTGGTAGTGACCAGAAACTGTTTATGAAAACTTTAGAGTGTTGTGATAATTCGTTCCGACGAAAATCGCGAGTGAACATTGAATTATATAGCGTGGCGGTACTGAGTATATTCTTACTGAGTATTTTATGGCGAACATAAACTTTAACTAAAGACAACCACCGAATATCGTGTGCAGAAGTAATTGGCCGATCATTGACTGTGTTACAAGTAATTGGTTTCGGAATTTGGGAAGGTAAAAGTTCTGGCTGTTTTAGGTATGGTGATAACTGTGAGCAGAAACTTTAGTAATTTTCGTAAATGTGGGCTGATGATCTTGCTTAACGGCAATAAAGATCTATCGAAAGTTTAAATTTGAACTTCATCCACTTTCCGAATCATTTCTTTAAAGTACATAGAAAATTTTCAGCAAATTTTACTTATAGCGGCGTCCGGCGTGTAGCTATGAGGTTACAGTTTCCTCAACACTGCTTTTCTGTGATCTCGTAAGTAGCTGCAGTCAGGAGTTTACGGGCGAAGATCTACCGCTGTTAAGACGTAGGTGAACAAAAATTATAAAAGAAATTGCATTGCAGCAGCAACGTATAATCCGTCGCAATTGGTGCATCGTATCGCACGCACGTAAAATCCGTCGCAGGCGGTCAGCGTCTTCGAGACGATGACGAAGTCAAAACAGTGGTGATGCAGTGGTTAACAAGTCAGGCGGCAGACTTCTATGAGGAGGGTATTCAAAAACTGGTACAACGTTATGACAAGTGCCTCAATATTGACGGAAATTATGTAGAAAAGTAGATTAAGGTACAGGCTTTCACGTAAAAATAAAATTGTTGAGATATCTTAGCACGTCTTTTTTTTAATTTCAAAACGGTACTTAAAAAAACACGCCTCGTACTCGTGACATTTGTACGGTTACATCCATTAGAGCAATATCATGAATGAATAGAGAGTGTAGCAGTGAGAGCGGTACCTGCGTCTGGCTCTGGCCGGAGAGCGCGCCGGTCTGCGCGGAGGCGCTGCCGCCGCCGAGGAAGGGCGATCGCTGGCCGCCGCCGTTGCCGCTGCCGGCCTGGGAGCCACGCGGCGAGAAGCCGACCTGCGCCTGCGAGCTGGTGGAGCCGGCGCCGCGCGCCTGCGCGTCGGCCAGCCCGCCCGCCTGCCCCGCCTGCACCTGCGACGACGTGCCGTGGCCCCAGCCGCCGCTCTGCGCCTGCGCCGCCGTCGCGCCCGACGACGACCCCACCTGCACCTGCGACACCTCTCCACGTCCAACACCGCCTTGTCTAAAAGCCTAATCGCGGCAACAAATCTGATCGAAAGTATCCGGACTCCAGTTAGTGGACATTAGTACAGGGTAATCTGCAAGAAGAATTTGACAGAGCTCTAGAAGAACTACGGGACAACAAAGCAACGGTATCGATGACATCCCTGCAGAACTAATAAATAATTCTGGTGACAGCATGAAAATGATGCTGCTTAAACTTATTAAGTCCATCTACAGGGTGTTACAAAGCGGTACGGCCAAACTTTCAGGAAACATTCCTCACACACAAAGAAAGAAAATATGTTACGTGGACATGTGTCCGGAAACGCTTACTTTCCACGTTAGAGCTCATTTTATTACTTCTTTTCAAAACACATTAATCGTGGAATGGAAACACACAGTAACAGAACGTACCAGCGTGACTTCGAACACTTTGTTACAGGAAATGTTCAAAATGTCCTCCGTTAGCGAGGATAGATGCATCCACCCTCCGTCGCACGGAATCCCTGATGCGCTGATGCAGCCCTGGAGAATGGCGTATTGTATCACAGCCGTCCACAATACGAGCACGGAGAGTCTCTACATTTGGTACCGGGGTTGCGTAGACTAGAGCTTTCAAATGCCCCCATAAATGAAAGTCGAGAGGGTTGAGGTCAAGAGAGCGTGGAGGCCGTGGAATTGGTCCGCCTCTACCAATCCGTCGGTCACCGAATCTGTTGTTGAGAAGCGTACGAACACTTCGACTGAAATGTGCAGGAGCTCCATCGTGCGTGAACCACATGTTGTGTCGTACTTGTAAAGACACATGTTGTAGCAGCACAGGTAGAGTATCCCGTATGAAATCATGATAACGTGCTCCATTGAGCGTAGGTGGAAGAACGTGGGGCCCAATCGAGACACCACCAACAATGCCTGCCCAATCGTTCACAGAAAATCTGTGTTGATGACGTGATTGCACAATTGCGTGCGGATTCTCGTCAGCCCACACATGTTGATTGTGAAAGTTTACAATTTGATCACGTTGGAATAAAGCCTCATCCGTAAAGAGAACATTTGCACTGAAATGAGGATTGACACATTGTTGGATGAACCATTCGCAGAAGTGTACCCGTGGAGGCCAATCAGCTGCTGATAGTGCCTGCACACGCTGTACATGGTACGGAAACAACTGGTTCTCCCGTAGCACTCTCCATACAGTGACGTGGTCAACGTTACCTTGTACAGCAGCAATTTCTCTGACGCTGACATTAGGGTTATCGTCAACTGCACGAAGAATTGCCTCGTCCATTGCAGGTGTCCCCAGTCGCGAGTCATAGGCTGGAATGTCCCGTGCTCCCTAAGACCCCGATCAATTGCTTCGAACGTCTTCCTGTCGGGACACCTTCGTTCTGGAAATCTGTCTCGATACAAACGTACCGCGCCACGGCTATTGCCCCGTGCTAATCCATACATCAAATGGGCATCTGCCAACTCCGCATTTGTAAACATTGCACTGACTGCAAAACCACGTTCGTGATGAACACTAACCTGTTGATGCTACGTACTGATGTGCTTGATGCTAGTACTGTAGAGCAATGAGTCGCATGTCAACACAAGCACCGAAGTCAGCATTACCTTCCTTCAATTGGGCCAACTGGTGGTGAATCGAGGAAGTATAGTACATACTGACGAAACTAAAATGAGCTCTAACATGGAAATTAAGCGTTTCCGGACACATGTCCACATAACATCTTTTCTTTATTTGTGTGTGAGGAATGTTTCCTGAAAGTTTGGCCGTACCTTTTTGTAACACCCTCTATAACACAGGAGAGATACCGACAGACTTCCAGAAATGTATCATTCTTCCTATATCAGAGAAGGCAGCAGCTACAAAATGCGAACAGTACCGAACTCTAAGCCTATAATCACATGCGTCAAAAATTATCATAAAAATATTTCCGAAGAGAATTGAAGAGAAGGTGGAGGATATGCTGAGTGAAGATCAGTTTGGTTTCAGAAGGGGATTGGGAACAAGAGAGGCGATTCTGGCACTGAGACTCGTTATCGAGAAGCAATTACAGAAAAATAATCCAACTTATTGCCTTTGTAGACATTGAAAAGGCATTTGATAACGTTATCTGGCAAGAGATGTTCAGAGTGCTGAGGAAAAGTGGAATAAAGTTCAAAGACATCCGTGTGATACTCGGTTTCTATAAGAATGAGGTGGCAGTGATTAGGAACTGTCACCAGGAACAAGAAGCAAGGCAAGGATGTGCTCTCTCTCCTCTTATATTCAATGCTTACATTCAGGAAGCTATAGACCAAGTTCGAGAAACTACCGAGGTGGGGATCAAAACTAATCGGCAGAAGATAGACATGCTACGTTATGCAGATGATATTTCTGTAGTCACGGAGACAAAAGAATATCTACAGGAAGTCCTCAGAACAATGGAAAAAAATTCTATGCAATCGGTATGGAATGAGAATAAACAAAAAAAGACTAAAGTGATGGTATGCAGTACAGGAGCAGAATATGAACCTCTGAGAATGAGAATTGGAAGAGAGGAGCTGGAAGTGATAGAGGAATTTACTTACCTGCGAAGCAAAATCACAAGAGATGGTATAAACCGGAGAGAAATTGCGACCAGAATACAAAAGGCCAAAATTGCATTTAATCGGAGAAGGAACTTACTCACCAGCAACAACATCAGTCTGAAAATACGGAAACGTATCATGAAAGGTTTCGTTTGGAGTGTGGCCCTATACGGATGTGAAACTTGGACGATTGGAAGAGAAGAGAAAAGACGGCTAGAGGCCCTGGAGATCTGGTGCTATAGAAGGATGATGGTCAGCTGGAGAGACAAAGTAACAAATGAAGAGGTGCTTAGAAGAGTACAGGAAGCCAGATCTCTGTGGAGGCACATCGAAACAAGAAGAGACAAACTTGTAGGGCACATCCTACGACACAACAACATCATTGGAACAATAGCAGAAGGAGCTGTTGAGGGAAGGAATCGGCGGGGGCGACCAAGGATATCATACATGAAACAGATCGTGAATGACATTGGATGCAAGACATACGTGGAAATGAAGAGGAAAGCAGACAGAAGAGAGAAATGGCGCTCTGCTGCAAACCAACCTCAGGGTTGAACACTAAATGAAAGTATAGGGTGTGTTCACCCTTCGCCTTTATGACGGTTTGAACTCCAGGGCGACATTTTCAATTAGGTGTCTGGATGTCTGAGGAGAAGTGGCAGCCCGTCCTCCCTCAAGAGACAAATCCAAAGAATGTAGTGATGTTGGATGCTGGGATCTGGAGTGAAGTGAACATCCTAACTCATCCCAAAAGGGTTCCACTGGGTTCAGACCGAGACTCTGGGCAGACCAGTTCATTTCAGGAATCTTTTTCTCCGCAAACCATTGACTGACCGATGCTGCATTACGACAGAGTGCACTGTCCTGGCTGTTCGTCTACTGTACATAGTACACAATGCTGTAAAATGTGTTCATATCCTTCCACAATTACCGTTATCTTAAGCGCAGTATAGGAACCGTACTCCATCCACGAAAAACACACCTACACCATAACACCACCTCTTCCGTAGTTCACTATCGGCCCTACACATGACGGCAGAAAACGTTCTCCAAGCATTTGTCACACTCACACCCTTCCACCGGTTTGCCATAAGATATACAGCTTGATTCATCACTCCAGAAGAAGGGAACGTTTCAGCACAATTGTAACGTTCAACTATGTATTGTCTATTAAGTTTTCCAAAATGATGTTACAGGACGAAACTCATCATCATCTACATTGATGGATTAGGTTCGAGGAACCATTCCGGCCTTAGTTTCTTAGCTCCGTCGTTTTGTGGGCCGATCTACGTCCGTGACGCCTTTGGGTACATATGACAAAACTTTTTAAAATATCTGCTTGTTGCATTCCGTTTACATGTTCCTTCCATGTCTTTTATATGTATGCGTTTTCTCTGTTATTTCAAATATTGTATGCTCATTTGTAATATCTTCGTCCTCAATTTATCTTCTAGTTTATATTCTTTAACCGATCTCAGGAGTTTCATATCTAACACCACTATTCGATTTATGTCTTCCTTGTTTGCTAGCCATTCTGAAATTATGATTTTGACCAATTTGATTTAATTTAAACATGTTTCTTTGTAACTGTTCTTCCAAAATGGCTATTGTAGCATAAATTAATGTGTTTATACAGGGTGATTTCATGATGACGTTACAAACTATCAGGTATGATGGAGAAGAATAAATATATCAATTTGAGGTAAGGGATCCTAGTCCGGAATCGACCGAGTTGAAAGTCATAAGCGAAAATCTACTCAAATTACACCTTAGCCTCGCGCAGTGCTCGAACAAAGGGCCCCAACTTTGGAGACCTGATAACGACGTACAGAATTCACGCTGAATGCTTCCCAATACCATCAGATAATTCCCCCTGTTGATAGAATAGTAACGGTGCACGTAACTTGATGTCAGAGGGCCCGAAAATGCTATGAGTTCGGTACAGTAATACTGAATCCCATTTACCTGCACAAGTTTCAAAAGCTACTATCCTTTACAACAGTTGTTCAAGACGGCGACCCCAAGTGCCAATGCAGACATGGAATAGTCACACAGTGTTCTGTCGTACCCGTTTTAATATTGCCAGTGTCGTTTGACAACGAGAGTTCTTGCAAGGAGATCCTTCTTCAGTCTAATCAGGTGCAAGAGTTTTCACATGGCCCCGCAAGAAGACATCAAGTGGGGTGAGTTTAGGTGAACGTGCAGGTCACGAAACTGGACCTCCTCTGCCTATCCACTCTTCAGGGAATGTCTGATCCAGATTTTTGACGGCCCTCAATCTAAAGCGAAGTGGGGCTTCATAATGTTGGAACCACACTCTTGACAAATAACAAGTGGGATATGTTCCAGGAAACCTACAGTCTTAGTGACGACAGCATTGGTATATGTATTCCACTGTCAAAATTGTCGCAACAATTTTCGCTTATAATTTTTACTCGGTCGTTTCCAGACCAGGGTCCTGACCTCAGATTGATACATTTTCCCTTTCCCATCGTCCCTGGAAGTTTGTAACACCGTTGCGCAATCACGCTGTATCGTGGCCCTTATTAAGTTTTATTCCTTTATTATCGTTGTTTCGTCGTTCCACTACTTCATTTATATATGAACTGAATAGAACTGGGGAAAGACTGGAAGCTTGTTTCACTCCTTGGTTAGTTATATTGACATTCTTACATGTTTTGTTTCCTTTTTAGGGTTTCGTACCTCAGTCGGTAAAAACGGAACCCCTATAGGATCACTTTGATGTCCGTCTGCCTGACTGTCTGTTCACCTGATAAAAACGCTTTTTCGCATGAACGGGTAGACGTTTCACGGTGAAATTTATGACGCTTACTAAGGTATATGGTCCCTAAGCACTACAATAAATGTACGCTTCTAAGTCAATTCAGTTTGCGGATACAACCATTTACATCACATATTTTGACACTCACAAACTCACGTATCAAAACGTACAGGGTACTTACCGTTGATCTGGAATCATAAAATTTAGCAAGAAACAAGGTTTCACAGTACAACTAAAGGAAAAAAATCAGAAAGTTGTTAGAACACAAGATTTTTTTTTCTCGTTTGTTATCTGACAGTCCTTCCATTTGTTAAGACCCCTTTTTCTCGGGAATGTGTAGACATAACTGATTTAAATTTATGTCACATACTAAGTTGTAAGGTCTCTTGGCATTGTAATAAATGTAGGCTTCTAAGTCTGTGCAATTAAAACATACGACCAATTATATCACAAATTTTGATACTCACAAGCTCGCTCATCAAAAAATGTAGGGTATTTCCCGGTGATCTAAAGTCATGAAATTTGGCAACAAGCAAAGCTTCATAGTACAACCAAAGGAAGAAATCCGAAAGTTATCAATTTGTTATTATGTCGCATAAAAATATTTCTTTTGTTATTTATTATTGGACTTCAGACTTCAAATTGAAACATCTCGAAAGTCTTGAAATTCCTGGAAGTGATGTCTCGCCAGTATCAAAGATGATAACAGGCAAAAATTGTCGACATTCTCGATTCCTGGAATGGATGAACTCTCTCTATATTGCCCCCTGTGTGCAAGTCCTAGTTCCACCTCGCCAATTTTTTGTTGCAAATTTAATTTCATTATTTGTCTCATATTAAGTATCACCCCATGAACCATGGACCTTGGCGTTGGTGGGGAGGCATGCTTGCCTCAGTGATAGAGGTAACCGTACTGTAGGTGCAACCACAACGGAGGGGTAACTGTTGAGAGGTCAGACAAACGTGTGGTTCCTGAAGAGAGGCAGCAGCCTTTTCAGTAGCTGCAGGGGCAACAGTCTAGACGATTCACTGATCTGGCCTTGTAATATTAACAAAAACAGCCTTGATGTGCTGGTACTGCGAACGGCTGAAATCAAGGGGAAACTACAGCCGTAATTTTTCCCGAGGGCATACAGCTTTACTGTATGGTTAAATGATGATGGCGTCCTCTTGGGTAAAATATTCCGGAGATAAAATAGTCCCCCATTCGGATCTGCTGGCGGGGAGTACTCAGGAGGATGTCGCTATCAGGAGAAACAAAACTGGCGTTCTACGGATCGGAGCGTGGAATGTCAGAGCCCTTAATCGGGCAGGTAGGTTAGAAAATTTAAAAAGGGAAATGGATAGGTTAAAGTTGGATATCGTGGGAATTAGTGAAGTTCGGTGGCAGGAGGAACAAGACTTCTGGTCATTTGAAGACAGGTTTATAAATACAAAATCAAATGCCGCGCGGGATTAGCCGAGCGGTCTCAGGCGCTGCAGTCATGGACTGTGCGGCTGGTCCCGGCGGACGTTCGAGTCCTCCCTCGGGAGTGTGTGTGTGTGTTTGTCCTTAGGGTAATTTAGGTTAAGTAGTGTGTAAGCTCAGGAACTGATGACCTTAGCAGTTAAGTTCCATAAGATTTCACACACATTTGAACATTTGCACAAAATCAAATAGGGGTAATGCAGGAGTAGATTTAATAATGAAAAAATAGATAGGAGTGCGGATAAGTTGCTTACAAGTTTATATGCCAGCTAGCTCCGCAAATGACGAAGAGATTGAAGAAATTATTCAGATAGTGAAGGGAGACGAAAATTTAATAGACATGGGGGACTGGAATTCGATAGAAGGAAAAGGAAGAGAAGGAAAAGTAGTAGGTGAATATGGAATGGGGGTAAGGAATGAAAGAGGTAGCTGCCTGGTAGAAGTTTACGCAGAGCATAACTTAATCATAGCTAACACTTACTATAAGAATCGTGAAAGAAGGTTGTATACGTGGAAGAGGCCAGGAGACACTGGAAGGCTTCAGATAGATTATACAATGGTACGACAAAGATTTATTAACCAGGTTCTGAATTGTAAGACATTTACAGGGGCAGATGTGGACTCTGATCACAGTCTATTGGGTATGAACTGTAGAGTAAAACTGAAGAAACTGCAGAAAGGTGGGAATTTAAGGAGATGGGACCTAGATAAACTGAAAGAACCAGAGGTTGTTGAGAGTTTCAGAGAGAGTATTAGGGAACGATTGACAGGAATGGGGGAAAGAAATCCAGAAGAAGAAGAATGGGTAGCTTTGAGAGATGAAATAGTGAAGGCAGCAGAGGATCAAGTAGGTAAAAAGACGAGGGCTAGTAGAAACCCCTGGGTAACAGAAGAGATATTGAATTTAATTGATGAAAGGAGAAAATATAAAAATGCAATAAATGAAGCAGGGAAAAAGGAATAAAATGTCTCAAAAATGAAATCGACAGGAAGTGCAAAATGGCTAAGCAGAGATGGCTAGAGGAAAGATGTAAGGATGTAGAAGCATATATCACTAGGGGTAAGATAGATACTGCCTACAGGAAAATTAGAGAGACCTTTAGAGAAAAGAGAACCACTTGTATGAATATCAAGAGCTTAGATGGAAACCCAGTTCTAAGCAAAGAAGAGATAGCAGAAAGGTGGAAGGGGTATGTAGAGGGTCTGTGGAAGGCCGATGAACTCGAGGGCAATATTATGGAAATGGAAGAGGATGTAGATGAAGATGAAATGGGATATATGATACTACGTGGAGAGTTTGACAGAGCACTGAAAGACCTGAGTCGAAACAAGGCCCCGGGAGTAGACAAAATTCCATTAGAGCTACTGATAGCCTTGGGAGAGCCAGCCCTGACAAAACTCTACCATCTGCTGAGCAAGATATACGAGACAGGTGAAATACCCTCAGACTTCAAGAAGGATGTAATAATTCCAATCCCAAAGAAAGCAGGTATTGAGAGCTGTGAAATTTACGGAACTATCAGTTTAATAAGTCACGGCTGCAAAATACTGACACGAATTCTTTATAAACGAATGGAAAAACTGGTAGAAGCCTACCTTGGGGAAAATACGTTTGGATTCTGTAGAAATGTTGAAAACGTGAAGCAATACTGATCCCATGACTTACCTTAGAAGATAATTTAAGAAAACGCAAACCTACGTTTGTAGCATTTGTAAACTTAGAGAAAGCTATTGACAATGTTGACTGGAATACTCTCTTTCAAATTCTGAAGGTGGCAGGGGTAAAATACGGGGAGCGAAAGGCTATTTACAATTTGTACAGAAACCAAATGGCAGTTATAAGAGCCGAGGGGTATGAAAGGGAAGCAGTGGTTGGGAAGGGAGTGAGATACGGTAGTAGTCTATCTCCGATGTTATTCAATTTATATGTTGAGCAAGCAGTAAAGGAAACAAAAGAAAAATGTGGAGTAGGAATTATAATCCATGGAGAAGAAATAAAAACTTTGAAGTTTTCCGATGACCTTGTAATTCTGTCAGAGACAGCAAAGGACCTGGAAGAGCAGTCGAACGGAATGGACAGAGTCTTCAAAGTAGGATATACACTACTGGCCATTAAAATTTCTACACCAAGAAGAAATGCAGATGATAAACGGGTATTCATTGGACAAATATATTATACTAGAACTGACATGTGATTACATTTTCACGCAATTTGGGTGCAAAGATCCTGAGAAATCAGTACCCAGAACAACCACCTCTGGCCATAATAAAGGCCTTGATACTCCTGGGCATTGGGTCAAACAGAGCTTGGCTGGCGTGTACAGGTACAGCTGCCCATGCAGCTTCAACATGATACCACAGTTCATCAACAGTAGTGACTGGCGTATTGTGACGAGCCAGTCGCTCGGCCACAATTGACCAGACTTTTCAGTTGGTGAGAGATCTGGAGAATTTGCTGACCAGGGCAGCAGTCGAACATTTTCTGTACCCAGAAAGGCCCGTACAGGACCTGCAACATGCTGTCGTGCATTATCCTGCTGAAATGTAGGGTTTCGCAGGAATTGAATGAAGGATAGAGCCACGGGTCGTAATACATCTGAAATGTAACGTCCACTGTTCAAAGTGCCTTCAATGCGAACAAGAGGTAACCGAGACGTGTAACCAATGGCACCCCATACCATCACGCCGGGTGATACACATGTATGGCGATGACGAATTCACGCTTCCAATGTGCGTTCACAGCGAAGTCGCCAAACACGGATGCGAGCATCATGATGCTGTAAACAGAACCTGGATTCATCAGAAAAAATGACGTTTTGCCATTCGTGCACCCAGGTTCGTCGTCGTGTACACCATCACAGGCGCTCCTCTCCGTGATGCAGCGTCAACGGTAATCGCAGCCATGGTCTCCGATCTGATAGTCCATGCTGCTGCAAACGTCGTCGAACTGTTCGTGCAGATGGTTGTTGTTCTGCAAACGTCCCCATCTGTTGACTCAGGGATCGAGACGTGGCTGCACGATCCGTTACAGCCATGCGGATAAGATGCCTGTCATCTCGACTGCTAGTGATACGAGGCCGTTGGAATCCAGCACGGCGTTCCGTATTATCCTTATGAACCCACCGATTCCATATTCTGCTAAAAGTCACTGGATCTCGACCAACGCGAGTAGCAATGTCGCGATACGATAAACCGCAAACGCGATAGGCTACAATCCGACCTTTATCAAATTCGGAAACGTGATGGTACGCATTTCTCCTCCTTACACGATGCATCACAACAACGTTTCACCAGGCAACGCCGGTCAACTGCTGTTTGTGTATGAGAAATTGGTTGGAAACTTTCCTCGTGTCAGCACGTTGTAGGTGTCGCCACCGGCGCCAACCTTGTGTGAATGCCCTGAAAAGCTAATCATTTGCATATCATAGCATCTTCTTCCTGTCGGTTGAATTTCGCGTCTGTAGCACGTTATCTTCGTGGTGTAGCAATTTTATGGCCAGTAGTGTAAGATGAACATGAACAAAAGCAAAACGAGGATAATGGAATTTAGTCTAATTAAATCAGATAATGCTGAGGGAAGTAGATTAGGAAATGATACACTTAAAGTAGTATATGAGTATTGTTATTTAGGGAGCAAAATAGCTGATGATGGTCAAGGTAGAAAGGATATAAAATTTAGACTGGCAAAGGCAAGAAAAGTGTCTCTGAAGAAGATAAATTTGTTAACATAGGGTACAGATATAAGTGTCAGGAATTTTTTTCTAAAAGTGTTTGTATGGAGTGTAACCATGTGTGGAGTGAAACGTAGTCGATAAATAGTTTAGACAAAAAGGAAACAGAAGCTTTCGAAATGTTGTGCTACAGAAGAATGCTGAAAATTAGATTGGTAGATTGTGTGACTAATGAGGAGTACTGAATAGAATTGGGGAGAAGAGGATTTCGTGGCACAACTTGACTAGAAGAAGATATCGGCTGGTAGGACATGTTCTGAGGCATCGAGGGACCACCAAGACAGTATTGGAGGGGAGTGTGGAGGGTAAAAATCGCAGAGGGAGACCAACAGATGAATACACTGAGCAGATTCAAAAGGATGTAGGGTGCAGTAGTTACTTGGAGATGGAGAAGCTTGCACAGGATAGAATAGCATGTAGAGCTGAATTTCTTGTATTGTTGACCAGAGTTCTTGCCTTGTTTAAACTATAAAACGCCTTGACAAAGTCAATCATGGCCACGTGTGTCTCATTATTAAATTATCTTTTCAGTATCTGCAAAGTGAATATATTGCCCACTGTTGTACGTCCAAATCTAAATACACTGATCATCAGTTAAAATTGTTTCACCTACCGGCCATAAACTTAGAGTTAAGTTATTAGCACACTCCAAACTAAAACGATAACTAAGCGAGAGCAGTGTGGGGTACCTGCGCCTGCGCCTGGCCGCGGCCCGCGCGGCCCTGCGCCGTGGAGCGCGCGCCCTGGCCGGCCGCCTCCACCTGCCCCTGGGCGCCGGTGCCGCGGCCGCGGTCTCCCGTCTGCGCCTGCGCCTGGAAGCTGCCCCCGGCGCGGGCCGCGCCGCTCACCTGCGCCTGCGCCTGCGCCGCGCCGCCCGCCAGCGCCCCCTGTGCTGACGCCGCCGCGCGCGTCTCGTTCTCCTTGCGGTCCACCGTCGTCTGGGCCTGAGCGTCGCCTCCCGCCTCTCCCGGGTAGCCCGGGACGCGCGCCAGCTCTCCCGGCACTTGCGGGTAACCCGGGACGCCCGGTACGACTCCCGGGGGATACCCGGGCGCGCCGGGGACACCCGGAACTTCACCCGGCCCCGCTCCCGGAGGGTACGCTCCCGGTCGGACTCCCGGAGGGTAACCGGGTACCGCGACGCCGGGAGGGTAGCCCGGGACGGCGGGAACACCCGGGTACACTCCGGGCGGGTAACCGGGTGCGCCCGGAGACACTCCGGGCGGGTAACCGGGCGCCCCCGGAGGCACTCCGGGAGGGTATCCGGGGACACCCGGTACTCCGGGCGGGTATCCGGGAACGCCTGGAACGCCGGGAACGTAGGAAGGGATACCGGGTACTCCGGGGGGGTAACCGGGGACGCCCGGTATGCCGGGTACGGGTCCCGGTGCGACGCCGGGAGGGTACCCCGGCACGCCGGGTCCGGTCGGTACTTCTCCGGGTCGCGGAGCTGCGGGGTATCCGGGCACGCCCGGTCGGACACCCGGCGGGTAACCAGGTACTCCCGGTACTTCTCCAGGGGGATAAGGTGGGACGCCGGGTCGCTCGGCGGGAGATGGCCAGATACCGGGCGGGTATCCCGGAGGGACGCCGGGTACTCTTCCGGGAATGCCGGGAATTCCCGGTCGAATTCCGGGAGGGTAACCGAGATCTCCCGGTCCGACGGGAACGGGTTCTCCCGGACGGTAGCTCGGTAGCTGACCTGGGATTCCGGGCACTCCCGGATAGACGCCCGGTGGTACTCCGGGTGCTACACCTGGAACCCCTGGCACAATTTCTCCCGGATATATCCCTGGGCGGCCTTCGGGTACTCCTGGTGGTGACGGAACTGCTCCCGGCCTTAATCCCGGAACTCCCGGAATCCTCTCTCCGGGAACAGCGCCCGGATATCCTGGAGGATAGCCCGGTACTGACGGTGGCCGCATTATGTCGCCTGGTGGGTAAGGTGGCTGTCTGGGGGGACCAGTCGGATATCCTGGCACTCCTGGAATTCTGGGGATATATCCTGGCACTCCTGATACACTTGGCACAGCTTCTCCTGGTCGGACACCTGGTGGATATCCGGGAACACCTTCTCCTGGTCGAACTCCTGGAGGATACCCAGGTACACCTTCTACTGGTCGAACTCCCGGAGGGTACCCAGGTACACCTTCTCCTGGTCGTAATCCTGGAGGATAGCCAGGTACACCTGGAACAACCTCTCCTGGACGGATTCCTGGTGGATAACCGGGCACACCTGGTACAGCTTCTCCCGGTCGGAGTCCCGGTGGGTATCCAGGTGCACCTGGCACAGCTTCTCCTGGTCGGAGTCCGGGTGGGTACCCGGGCACGGCACCTGGCACAGTTTCTCCCGGTCGAACTCCTGGTGGGTATCCGGGCACACCTGGCACAGCTTCTCCCGGTCGGAGTCCGGGTGGGTACCCGGGCACGGCACCTGGCACAGTTTCCCCCGGTCGAACTCCTGGTAGGTATCCGGGCACACCTGGCACAGCTTCTCCCGGTCGGAGTCCCGGTGGGTACCCAGGCACAGCACCTGGCACAGTTTCTCCCGGTCGAAGTCCTGGTGGATATCCAGGTACACCTGGTACTGCTTCTCCTGGTCGGACTCCTGGTGGGTATCCAGGTACTTTTTCTCCTGGCCGAGCCCCCGGTGGGTATCCTGGTCTACCTGGCACCATTTCTCCTGGTCGTACTCCTGGTGGGTATCCAGGTATACCTGGAACATATTCTCCTGGTCTGGCACCTGGTGGGTATCCTGGCCTTCCTGGCACTACTTCCCCTGGTCGAACTCCTGGTGGGTACCCAGGCACACTAGGTACAGCTTCCCCTGGTCGGACACCTGGTGGGTAGCCTGGTACACCTGGTACTGCTTCACCTGGTCGGACTCCCGGTGGGTACCCAGGTACGCCTTCTCCAGGTCGAAGGCCTGGCACAGCTTCCCCTGGTCGAATTCCTGGTGGGTATCCAGGTACTCCTGGTACTGCTTCCCCTGGGCGAACTCCTGGTGAGTATCCTGGTACAGCTTCTCCTGGTCGGACTCCTGGTGGATATCCAGGTACACCTTCTCCTGGACGAATCCCTGGTGGGTATCCTGGTGCTCCTGGCCGAACTCCTGGTCGTACTCCTGGAGGATATCCAGGTACACCTGGTACGACTTCTCCTGGTCGAACTCCTGGTGGATATCCAGGTACACCTTCACCTGGTCTGACGCCTGGTGGGTATCCTGGTACTCCTGGTACACCTGGTATGGGTTCTCCTGGGCGCAGTATTTGTGGCTGTGGAGGGAAGAGCCCTGGAAAGCCGCCACCGAGAGGGAAGCAGTCTGCACAATCGCCGGTGCCAGACTGGCTCTGGGCCTGACCCATGCCGCTGCTCCCACCTGCAGGAATAACAGTAATGAGTTTCCAGTATATGACTGTTGCAATCTATTATATATTTACATATGATCAAGTTATCATATGATAAAAGACTTTTGCTATATTGTATAATGATTTGTAAATACTGTCTTTTCATTATAGTTCCTGAGAGCCATACAGCACCAGCAAATGTATGATAAGACAAATCATGATACACATTGCCAATATGTTTACTGAACATGGCATACCTTGAGAGACAAAGTAAAATTATTCTTCTGGTTCAACTTGTTCCTTTGCCGTCATCACCAACATCCACTGTTTGTGTGGACATATAGTTGAATGGTTCACTAGAATTAGGGTCTATGCCTTGTGCAGTTAGGTTAGAGAAACAAGCAATTTTTCTAAATTTCAGTTTTTATCCGAGACGCGAGTTGAACAGAATTTAGTTTTGGTACAGCACTACTGAACTCATCAACAAATCCGTGGGAATTCGTTTTGAAATTGACCATCATTTATTCTCATCTTTCAAACCTCTCACACATAAATTTATAGTTGAGAGATTCTGTGAAGATTTATAGGTTGATTACTTAAACAGCCTTGTTGACTGAAGTGGCAAGTAGACAGATTTAGTATTTTGAAGAAACAGGTTCGGTGTTAGTTGTTAACTCGTTTGGGCATCTTTGTGCTGTTGTTCTGCCGGAAACGTAGTGGCTGCAATACCTATGGTTAAGTGACTCCAAGAAAATCAGTTCGCCGTCAAGCGTGAAAAATGAGCATTCTAAGAAGCGCTATACACCGTATCTAGACAGAAGATTTTCTGAATGCCTATAAAACCTTACTCGAGAACTCAAAGTAAAATATTCTGGGTGATTGGGCTGCTTTATATTGCTATGCAGACGTCTTGTCCAAAACTCTACGTTTCCGCTCCTTTGCTGATATCTTCTTCAGGAGCCTTTTGGTGTTCAGGGGTGGCTGAAAACTTCATGAAAACCACTGTCGTGGCCACTTATAAGACGATGTTTCCTCGCGCTTTTCCGGTGAAGTAGAGCTATTTGGTAAAATTCCATCGTTACTGGGTCGGTGCTGATAGCTGGAAGTGAAAGTTTTCAAAATAATGTCGTTATAGTGCCGTCTGATTGGCTTCCTAAAAGTTGCATATGAGGACCACAAATCTTTTCAGTCTACATAAACAGTTTATCAGGAGAAGCATAAGTTGACCTCAGACGTTTTCGGTTTAAATAAATGATTTACTACACGGGTTGAGCAGCAGTCTTAGGTTGTTGACGGACGCCACTGAGTGGTTGTAAATAAACATACGCTGCCTCACAAAAAACGTGAAGTTCCTGGAAGACGTTGTCTGATTGCAACTTCGTACATGCGCACACGGTTGGCGCGTCTGTAAATGATTCGAAATGCACCTCCCTGCGTCAGGTAGAACTACCCCCACAGAGCATTGTTCAGCGTCATCAGTCGTGGTGGGACGTATAAGGGGCGTGAACAGCGTTAGATGTTGAGCGATCACTGTGAAATGGGAGGTAGTGCTATCAGCACCTGACCCAGTTTGAAAATTGTGGGTCTGTTTTTGGCTGGCTGGTCGAATCGTGCACTATCGAGATTTGTGGGGCGCCCGGATGTGGTAGGGGCAGATGTTAGACTGTGTACGAAAGTGAGTACAGGCATACATGCCGTCAAGGTTCCTGTCATCCACGTCTGACCACCATAAGGAATGTTACACGGTTGCCTCTGTGCCTGCTGTCCGAGAACAAGTAATGATCCGAAACTTTCTGGCAGATTAAAACAGTGTGTCGAACCGAGACTCGAACTCGGCACCTTTTCCTTTCACGGGCAAGCGCTCTACCATCTGAGATACCCAATCACGACTCACAGCTTTAATTCCGCCAACATCTCGTCTCCTGTCTTCCAAATTTCACAGAATCTCTCCTGCAGGAGAGCCAGACGAGGTACAGGCGGAATTAAAGCTCTGAGGAGGGGTCGTGAGTCGGGCTTGGCTGGCAGAGCGCTTGCTCGCGAAAGGCAAAGGTCCCGAGTTCGAGTCTAGGTCCGGCACACAGTTTTAATCTGCCAGGAAGTTTCAAATCAGTGCACAGTCCGCTGTAGAGTGAAAATTTGATTCAAGTAATGGACGTCTCGCAACATTCTGTGTCGTTCCGCACCTCTGGGGAGAGGCTATCAGTAGCCACAGTAGAGAATTACCATACCATGTGTGGTTGCCCTTAACAGCAAAAGGCATACGGGGACGTTTGGAGTGGCGCCGTGATTGGGTAGCATGGACTGCTAATGACTGGCATTGCACTCTGTTCATCGATGAATCGCGTTCCTGCACTACTCCCGGATGACCATGGAGGCAAGGTCACGTTCTGCCAATGTTCTCGAGAGGCACAGGGGCTTTACTCCTGTCGCCATGATGTGGGAAGCCATGGGATTTGACTTGGTCACGGCTGGTAGCAGCTGAGGGAACTGTGACGTCACGGACACCCTGCGTCCTCATGCGCTACCTCTCATGCGACAGTATTGCGTTGCCATTTCTCAACATGACAATGATCGTCAAAACATGACACGTGTCTCAATGAACTACCTACGCGATGTTGAGGTACTATTTGTCCCAGTGCTAATGCACAGGATAACAAGCAACAATTAAAACAGTTTTCAAATAACTTCCGGGAATTCAGCCAGGTAACACTTTCAGCAACCGCCGATATTTCGGCGGGAGAACACCCCGCCATTTTCAAGGCAAACTGCAACGGACAGGCGGCGTACATGCAAATTTAATACCTCGGTTCTCCGACAGAAGCAGGAAAGATAACACACACACACACACACACACACACACACACACACACTGAACACTAGTGCCACCAAAGATGGCCAAAGTCAGAGCTATCGATAGTGAGACTATGAATTCGCAGGTGAGGCAGCATTGACTCTGTTCCTCTGTTTTTTGACAAGGGAGAGAGCCGGATTCCAAACAGAGTTTAAACAGAAACCTCCATCCCTGTTAACGAGGTTGCTCGCTAATTTAATCTCAACTGCCTCCCTAATGACACTGTCCCAATAGCTGGACGTGCATGCCAATATCTCGGTGTTATTATATAACATGGGGTGACCAGTATCCAAGCAATGTTCGGCAATAGCAGATCTATTTGGCTGCTGTAATCGTGTGTGCCGTTTATGCTCAGTACATCTGTCCTCCACGGTCCTGATAGTTTGACCAATATATGCCATGCCGCAGCTACAAGGAATACGATATACACCCGCCTTACGCAGTCCAAGATCATCCTTAACGGAACTCAAATGTGCTCTAATTTTAGATGGAGGTCGGAAAACACATTTCACATCGTATTTCCGTAAAATACGACCGATCTTATTGGACGTGTTTCCTACGTAAGGCAAAAAGGCAGTAGACTTAGGTGTTGACTCAGAATTATCATCAATCACCCGATGTACAGTTGGTCGATAGCGCAACGCACGTTCAATCTGTCTATCACTATAACCATTTTGCCGAAATGTAACTTCAAGATGGGACAGCTCAGCCTCCTGAAGAAAAGTGGTTTGTCGCAGGACACAATCAAGAGGCTTAACACCTATAGTGCCGTTCCCCCTAGGTTATATGGCCTTCCAAAGGTTCATAAGGAAGGGGTTCCTTTCCGTCCTATAGTGAGTAACATTGGCGCTCCGACATATCGTGTATCCAAGCATCTTGCTTCTCTGTTGAGTCCACAAGTAGGACGGTGTGAACATCATATCAGGAACTCAGCTGATTCTTTACGTCGTTTGGAGGGACTGAGGCTGAATGACTCTGATATTTTAGTGAGTTTCGATGTGGTCTCTCTCTTCACTCGTGTTCCTCTGTCTGATTCGTTGCGGTTAATTGAAGCCAGGTTTGCTGCTGATTTAACTAATCTCTTTAAGCATGTGTTGACATCCACTTACTTTTTATTTAATGACCAGTATTACGAGCATACAGATGGAGTTGCGATGGGTAGTCCGTTGTCTCCTGTGATCGCAAATTTATTTATGGAAGACTTCGAGGAACGTGCATTGGAGTCGGCGCCTTTAAAACCCACCTGTTTCTTCAGATACGTTGACGATACCTTCGTTGTTTGGCCTCACGGCAGGGAGAATTTGAATGTCTTTCTAGAACATCTGAACTCGATCCACCCGAACATTCGTTTTACGATGGAGGTGGAAGAGGATGGTTGCCTTCCCTTTCTCGACGTGTTGGTTAGGAGGAAGGATGATGGATCATTGGGACATGCAGTCTACAGGAAACGTACTCACACCGACTTGTACTTACAAGCTAATAGTTGTCACCATTCGGCTCAGCGTGAAGGGGTACTTCGTACCTTGGTACACAGGGCACATGTCGTTTCTGACGCTGAGACTTTGCCAGCTGAGCTGTCCCATCTTGAAGTTACATTTCGGCAAAATGGTTATAGTGATAGACAGATTGAACGTGCGTTGCGCTATCGACCAACTGTACATCGGGTGATTGATGATAATTCTGAGTCAACACCTAAGTCTACTGCCTTTTTGCCTTACGTAGGAAACACGTCCAATAAGATCGGTCGTATTTTACGGAAATACGATGTGAAATGTGTTTTCCGACCTCCATCTAAAATTAGAGCACATTTGAGTTCGTTAAGGATGATCTTGGACTGCGTAAGGCGGGTGTATATCGTATTCCTTGTAGCTGCGGCATGGCATATATTGGTCAAACTATCAGGACCGTGGAGGACAGATGTACTGAGCATAAACGGCACACACGATTACAGCAGCCAAATAGATCTGCTATTGCCGAACATTGCTTGGATACTGGTCACCCCATGTTATATAATAACACCGAGATATTGGCATGCACGTCCAGCTATTGGGACAGTGTCATTAGGGAGGCAGTTGAGATTAAATTAGCGAGCAACCTCGTTAACAGGGATGGAGGTTTCTGTTTAAACTCTGTTTGGAATCCGGCTCTCTCCCTTGTCAAAAAACAGAGGAACAGAGTCAATGCTGCCTCACCTGCGAATTCATAGTCTCACTATCGATAGCTCTGACTTTGGCCGTCTTTGGTGGCACTAGTGTTCAGTGTGTGTGTGTGTGTGTGTGTTATCTTTCCTGCTTCTGTCGGAGAACCGAGGTATTAAATTTGCATGTACGCCGCCTGTCCGTTGCAGTTTGCCTTGAAAATGGCGGGGTGTTCTCCCGCCGAAATATCGGCGGTTGCTGAAAGTGTTACCTGGCTGAATTCCCGGAAGTTATTTGAAAGTTGTATACGCCAGGAGAAACTCAGGTCTCACAATTAAATCAGTTGTGGACCATCTCACCTCGGGAGAGGATACGACAGCTTATGACACACTTTCCAAGCGAATCAGTGCATGTATCGAGGTCAAAGGAGGTGCAAGCCATCAAGCTCATGGTGAACTCGACTCGATGCTGTAATCACTGGAACAACATCACATACCCATTTAAATCCGATAGGTTTCATTTAGTTTCCTCTTTGCCTTTGGGGTGCTTCACAGTTTTGTCCGACACTGTAGAATAACTTTTTGTATCGCATAAAAACTCAACTTAAATGTGGATGAATAGTGGAATGGTTCAACATCAAAGTATTCAGATAAATATGGGGACCCTCTCACAGCGTTAAAATACCAAGGGGTAACAATCCAAATCGATTTGCAATGGAACGGATAGGTGAAATACACTCCTGGAAATGGAAAAAAGAACACATTGACACCGGTGTGTCAGACCCACCATACTTGCTCCGGACACTGCGAGAGGGCTGTACAAGCAATGATCACACGCACGGCACAGAGGACACACCAGGAACCGCGGTGTTGGCCATCGAATGGCGCTAGCTGCGCAGCATTTGTGCACCGCCGCCGTCAGTGTCAGCCAGTTTGCCGTGGCATACGGAGCTCCATCGCAGTCTTTAACACTGGTAGCATGCCGCGACAGCGTGGACGTGAACCGTATGTGCAGTTGACGGACTTTGAGCGAGGGCGTATAGTGGGCATGCGGGAGGCCGGGTGGACGTACCGCCGAATTGCTCAACACGTGGGGCGTGAGGTCTCCACAGTACATCGATGTTGTCGCCAGTGGTCGGCGGAAGGTGCACGTGCCCGTCGACCTGGGACCGGACCGCAGCGACGCACGGATGCACGCCAAGACCGTAGGATCCTACGCAGTGCCGTAGGGGACCGCACCGCCACTTCCCAGCAAATTAGGGACACTGTTGCTCCTGGGGTATCGGCGAGGACCATTCGCAACCGTCTCCATGAAGCTGGGCTACGGTCCCGCACACCGTTAGGCCGTCTTCCGCTCACGCCCCAACATCGTGCAGCCCGCCTCCAGTGGTGTCGCGACAGGCGTGAATGGAGGGACGAATGGAGACGTGTCGTCTTCAGCGATGAGAGTCGCTTCTGCCTTGGTGCCAATGATGGTCGTATGCGTGTTTGGCGCCGTGCAGGTGAGCGCCACAATCAGGACTGCATACGACCGAGGCACACAGGGCCAACACCCGGCATCATGGTGTGGGGAGCGATCTCCTACACTGGCCGTACACCACTGGTGATCGTCGAGGGGACACTGAATAGTGCACGGTACATCCAAACCGTCATCGAACCCATCGTTCTACCATTCCTAGACCGGCAAGGGAACTTGCTGTTCCAACAGGATAATGCACGTCCGCATGTATCCCGTGCCACCCAACGTGCTCTAGAAGGTGTAAGTCAACTACCCTGGCCAGCAAGATCTCCGGATCTGTCCCCCATTGAGCATGTTTGGGACTGGATGAAGCGTCGTCTCACGCGGTCTGCACGTCTAGCACGAACGCTGGTCCAACTGAGGCGCCAGGTGGAAATGGCATGGCAAGCCGTTCCACAGGACTACATCCAGCATCTCTACGATCGTCTCCATGGGAGAATAGCAGCCTGCATTGCTGCGAAAGGTGGATATACACTGTACTAGTGCCGACATTGTGCATGCTCTGTTGCCTGTGTCTATGTGCCTGTGGTTCTGTCAGTGTGATTATGTGATGTATCTGACCCCAGGAATGTGTCAATAAAGTTTCCCCTTCCTGGGACAATGAATTCACGGTGTTCTTATTTCAATTTCCAGGAGTGTAGTTGGGCAGGAAATGCACGTGGAAGACATATTTGTTGCAAGAGTGCAATGCTTGGCGTTCTCACCGTGTCAGCCTGGAGAAAGACCAGCTAGGGCCGTAAAGAATCGGAATAGTTCATATTACGTTGTGACATAGATGCTCAGGGATCTTAAATGTGAAATTTTCGAAGAACCGTAACACAGCTCTTGCGAAAGTCTGCTAGCTAAATTTAGAGAACTGCTATTCAAGATGAATTGTACAATATTATTAATATTTTTCTTGTATAGAATGAAATTTTCACTCTACAGCGTAGTGTGCGCTGATATGAAACATCCTGGAAGGTTAAAAGTGTGTGCCGGACCGACACTCGAAATCTGAAGCGTTGCCTCTAGCGGGCAAGTGCTCTACCATCTGCTCTACCCAGGTACGACTAGGCCTTCCCCTCACAGCTTCACATCCGCCAGTATGTCGTCTCCTACCTTCCGAACTTCACAGGCGCTCTCCTGCGAAACTTGCAGAACTAGAACTCCTGGAAGAAAGGATATTGAGGAGACATGGCTTAGCCACAGCCTGGGGGATGTTTCCAGAATGAAATTCTCACTCTGCAGCGGACTTGCCGGCGAAAGGCAAAGGTCCCGAGTTCGAGTCTAGGGCCGGCACAGATTTTTAATCTGCCAGGAAGTTTCATATCAGCGCACACTCCGCTGCAGAGTGAAAATTTCATTCTGGAAACATCCGCCAGGCTGTGGCACAGCCATGTCTCCGTTATATCCTTTCTTCTAGGAGTGCTAGTTCTGCAAGTTTCGCAGAAGAGTTTCTGTGAAGTTTCGAAGGTAGGAGATAAGGTACTGGCGGAAGTAAAGCCGTGAGGAGGAGGCGTGGGCCGTGCTTGGGTAGCTCAGATGGTAGAGCACTTGCACGCGAGAGGTATAGGTCCCGATTTCGAGTCTCGGTCTGCCACACAGTTTTAATCTGCAAGGAAGTTTCATCTTCAATGTATGTTTGGCATAGAAATCTAAGATTATGAAGATTAGGGCGTGTAAGGAAACGTACAAAATGGCTCTGAGCACTATGGGACCTAAAAGGTGTGGTCATCAGTCCCCTAGAACTTAAGGAAACGTAAAGACATTGCTCGTTTACCTTAGCCCTACTTCACAAGGGAATGGAATATGACCGGGAATAGTTAATAATAGTGCAGTGTACCCTCCGCCATGTTATATACGACTGTACGGAGTGTACTGGCCGGCCGAAGTGGCCGCGCGGTTCTGGCGCTGCAGTCTGGAACCGCGAGACCGCTACGGTCGCAGGTTCGAATCCTGCCTCGGGCATGGATGTGTGTGATGTCCTTAGGTTAGTTAGGTTTAACTAGTTCTAAGTTCTAGGGGACTAATGACCTTAGCAGTTGAGTCCCATAGTGCTCAGAGCCATTTGGAGTGTACTGAAGAAAAAAAGAAAACATCGACGACGTTTAGTGTGATTTGCGGGAATACTTGACTAACACGTCGCTGTGTGGAGCCGAAGTTTGACGACTATGGCGTCAGTGTGTCATCGGACTGCTGGTGGTAGCACAATTCTGACCGCATCCCTGCGCATATACGGCATCTTTTTTGTTCTTCATTCCCGCCACAGCTGGTTAGCTGAGCTGTGTACCAGTGCAGTAGAACTGTGGAGAGCATTAACACGTGTACCAACGCACAAGTACTATAACAAGCAAATGGCAAAGTTGATAGCAATGGCAGAACTGCAGTACTATTTTATAACTGCAGGTTTCCCAAACAGAAAAATTCCGCATCATTGGAAACCCTCAGCAATTGAGAGAAGACTACGAGAGATTTGAAAGTTGCAAGTTAATACCGTGTTTTTCACTAGATCCTTCTTTTCCAGAACTGAAGCATGTTGTTGTTGTGGTCTTCAGTCCTGAGACTGGTTTGATGCAGCTCTCCATGCTACCCTATCCTGTGCAAGTTTCTTCATCTCCCAGTACCTACTGCAACCTACATCCTTCTGAATCTGCTTAGTGTATTCATCTCTTGGTCTCCCTCTACGATTTTTACCCTCCACGCTGCCCTCCAATACTAAATTTGAGACCCCATGATGCCTCAGAACATGTCCTACCAACCGATCCCTTCTTCTAGTCAAGCTGTGCCACAAACTTCTCTTCTCCCCAATCCTATTCAATACTTCCTCATTAGTTATGTGATCTACCCATTAATCTTCAGCATTCTTCTGTAGCACCACATTTCGAAAGCTTCTATTCTCTTCTTGTCCAAACTATTTATCGTCCATGTTTCACTTCCATACATGGCTACACTCCATACAAATACTTTCAGAAATGACTTCCTGACACTTAAATCTATACTCGATGTTAACAAATTTCTCTTCTTCAGAAACGCTTTCCTTGGCATTGCCAGTCTACATTTTATAGCCTCTCTACTTCGACCATCATCAGTTATTTTGCTCCCCAAATAGCAAAACTCCTTTATTACTCTAAGTGTCTCATTCCCTAATCTAATTCCCTCAACATCACCCGACTTAATTCGACTACACTGCATTATCCTCGTTTTGCTTCTGTTGATGTTCATCTTATACCCTCCTTTCAAGACACTGTCCATTCCGTTCAACTGCTCTTCCAAGTCCTTTGCTGTCTCTAACAGAATTAACTGAAGCATATTTGTGCCGAAAAGTGCGTTTTCTGTGCTTGTTACGCGGGGGCCTTCGCAAAGTAATGCAACACTTTTTTTCTGGAAGCAGGTTTGTTTTACTCAGGATTCCAATACACCATATTATTTTCCACTCTTTTGGCTTCAAAACCCTACTTTTAAACATAATCGCTGTTCAATGCCACGACCTTATGTTACCCTACTGGGAGGGCCGGTATGCCCGCATGGCACCACTACTGTTCGGCGTCGGAGTCAACATCTTATTGCATCAATAGCTTTTCCATCATCCACGTACCGCTCACCGCCAAGTGCACCCTTCATTGGGCCAAACAGACGGAAGTCGGGAGGTGCCGGAACGGGGCTGTAGGGTGGATGAGAGAAACAGTCCAATGAAGTTCTGTTACCTCCTGTCACGTGCGCAGACTTGTGTGAGGCCTTGCGTTATCGTGGAGAAGAGAAGTTCTTTTGCATTTTTGTGGCGACGAACACACTGGAGTCGTTTCTTCGGTTCCCCGAATCAATACACTTCACAGTGGATAGTTGCTCCATGGGGGAGGACGTCAAACACAATAACGTTTTCATTGTCCATGAAGACCAACGCCACGACTTTGCCGGCTGAGGGCGCAGCTTTGCACTTTTTCTTCGGGAGAGAGTTGGTGTGGCGCTACTCAGTGGACTGCCGTTTTGTTTCCAGTTCGATGTGATGAACCCGTGTTTCATGGCCTGTGACGATGTTCGGCAAAAATTTGTTACAATCAGCGTCGTAACGCTCAAGCAATTCCACACAGATGGTCCTTCGTTGCTCTTTATGGTCTTCTGATAGGCGGCGAGAAACCCAGCGGACGCACAGCTTCGAGTACTCCAACTGGTAACGAGTGTGCCAGCACTGCCAAAAGCGATATTCAGTTGGCAACGAGGTGTTTTGATTGTGATCCGTAGATCACCTCGAATGTGAGTGTTCACACATTCAGACATTGGAGGAATCACAGCTGTGTGCGACCGGCTGGCGCGCTGAGAATCGGACAGGTTTGAGCGACCTTGCTGCGATCAAGACAGACGCCTCGTCCAACGAATCACCGTGCTTATTTTCACTGCCAGGTCTCCGCAGACATTTTGCAAGCGCCTTTGAATATCTACGACGTCATCGTTTTCCGCCAAAAGAAACTCAATAAGCCGGCCGCCGTGGCCAAACGGTTCTAGGCGCTTCAGTCCGGAACCACGCGACTGCTACGGTCGCAGGTTCGAATCCTGCCTCGGGTATGGATGTATGTGAGGTCCTTAGGTTAGTTAGCTTTAAGTAGTTCTTAGTTCTAGGGGACTGATGACCTCAGATGTTAAGTCCCATAGTGCTCAGAGCCATTTGAACCAGCCATACTCAATAACAGCCCTCTTCGTGGAACGCACTTCCGTTACAGACGCCATTTTGCAGGCTACGCCACGTATAGGAAATTTATATGAAACTGTAGGGTTGAAGCGGCGATATTCCACGACGTTCCACAACAAATTCCGCAATTCTTCAACCGAAACTAGCCGAGAAAAAAATATGTTGGATTTCTTATTGAACGCCCCTCGTGCTGTGCGTTAATGAAAAATTTACATGTTCATCAACCCTTGGCAGGCAGCCTCACGGTTTGTGGCGAAGGATACTTCTGGAAGAGTTATTTTTTGCCCACTTCCGTCTTTCATTCGCGAAGATTAGAGATTAGATTAGTACTTGTTCCATAGATCATGAATACGACACTTCGTAATGACGTGGAACGTGTCAAGTTAATAAAAGGTGTCTATACAAGATATTACATTGCACAAAATATTACGTGACACTTAATATTTTTAATTTTTTTGGGTGGGGGGGTGGGGAAATTACCCACTTACTATATCCAAAAATTCATCTAATGCGTAGAAGGAGTTGCCATTCATAAATTATTTTAATTTCCTGTTAAATGCTATATGGCTATCTGTCAGACTTTTGATGCTATTAGGTAATTAGGTAAGTGACCAAAGACTTTTGTGGCAGCATAATTTACCCCTTCTGAGCCAAAGTTAGATTTAACCTTGAGTAGTGAAGACCATCCTTTCTCCTAGTGTTGTAGCCATGTACACTGCTATTACTTTTGAATTCGTTCGGATTGTTAATAACAAATTTCATAAGTGAATATATATATTGTGAGGCTACAGTGAAGATCCATAGCTCTTTAAATAAGTGTCAGTCGCATGATCTTGGATGAGTTCCAGCAATTATTCTGATTACACGCTTTTGTGCAATGAACACTCTTTTACTCAGATAAAAGTTACCCCAGAATATGATACCGTACGAACGCAGAGAATGAAAATAGGCGTGGTAAGCTAATTTACTGAGATGTATATCGCCAAAATTTGCAATGACCCTAATAGCATAAATATCTGAACTCAAAGTTTCTGCAGATCTTCAGCGTGTTTTTTCCAGTTCAACCCCTCATCAGTGAATACACGTAGAAATTTTGGTTATTCTACATTAGAAACCGATTTCTGATCGAAGTCTATATTTATTAATGGTGTCATTCCATTTCCTGTGTGGAACTGTATATACTGTGTTTTGTCAAGGTTTAATGAGAGCCCATTTGCAGAGAACCACATAATGATTTTCTGAAAAATATCGTGTACAATTACACCGCGAATAGCGAGTGGGTAAAAGGGATTGTAAATGAACCTCCGTATGGGCTCTGATTTCCCTTATTTTCTTGTCATGATCGTTTCATTAGACGTGCACTGATACCTGGTCGGCTCCACACCTACGACGATCGTGTCACCTGCACTCGTTCGTGAAGAGAACCCGTCGCAACTGATTCAGTTTCCAATCCAGCTTTTCTCTTGCCCACAATTTCCGCACACTGCAATGCTGGGGAAGGGTGGAGGTTTCTCCTTCATTCTTCTACGAGCCATTATTTGTAGGAAGCGGTAATCAACTGGCGCTGTGGAACAAAGGCGATGTTCTGAGTCGGTGTGGTGACTGGATGTTCTAATGACGGCACTCTGGTATACGCCGATTCAGCAGCAACTTCCCATGTTGAGTACCCGTCTTGCTATAACGTGATAATGAGCATACGATCGGAGGACGAATTGACCTTTCGAGGCACGTTGGCAGATTAAATAACGAACACAAGACGCATTGTCTCGTTCACGAATGAAAATTTAGCGTGCTCTACTACATTCTTATTAAAAATATTTATTTCGCGTTTAGTTTTACCTACATTACACAGAAATTTCCCGTGTTCAAATGAGTAGTGAGGAAGAGGTTTCCAGTAAGAGAAAAATACTAACTTTTCAAATCGTTTTCTTAGGTGCAGAGTGTCTGGATTAAAAATTTAATCGTAAAAAATTTAATATCTTAAGAAGTACTGAGAAACGTATTGACGGTATATCTCTACAAGTGTGGACATTTAAAAAGCTTTTGACACGTAATACACCTCGACAAGCGCATCATTAGTGTCGCGACACACATCCAATCTGTATTAAACTTCCTGGCAAATTAAAACTGTGTGCCGGGCCGAGACTCGAACTCGGGACCCTTGCCTTTCGCGGGCAACTGCTCTACCAACTGAGCTACCCAAGCACGACTCACGCCCCGTCCACACAGCTTTACTTCTGTCAGTACGTCGTCTCCTACCTTCCAAACTTTACAGAACTGGCAGAAGTAAAGCTGTGAGGACGGAGCGTGAGTCGTGCTTGGGTAGCTCAGTTGGTAGAGCACTTGCCCGCGAAAGGCAAAGGTCCCGAGTTCGAGTCTCGGCCCGGCACACAGTTTTAATCTGCCAGGAAGTTTCATATCGGCGCACACTCCACTGCAGAGTGAAAATCTCATTCTGGATCCAATCTGTATTCTACTTCTCTCCAGTGTTTTGCAACATTGCAGTCGTAAGATTTGCGATATCTGCACGAAAGCTATGGCGCAGATCTTGCAGATCACGAACTGGTGTCCGGCACACGTGATTCTTGATGACCCCCCCCCCAGAAAAAAAATCAAGTGGTGTAATGTCTAGGGTGTCAAGCACTCGAAGGATTACCTCTCCCAATCCGACGATCTGGGATCTCCTGATCCAAGGAATCTCTCACAACGTTCGCAAAATGGTATGTTGTGCCATCTCGTTGAAATATCACGTCACGAGGAAGTTGTGTCACGGCACACAGAACACCTTTTGCTTTGGAACCAACATGGTACTGACGCTCATTTACATGAAAAAGCAGTTACCCACTTTCCCGCGTCTTACCAACTGCCGAAAGCAAAGACAGGAAACATTTTGAGTTACCAACTTGTAGAAGCAAACTGCCAGTAAATATCTCAATTACGTCTCATGTTATTGCATTTTATACTTTTGTATTCTTAACCTGGATATCCTGTATTTAGAAGCGATGAATGATTTTTTCTAGTTTATAACATTGTCTTGGGGATTTTGCCAAATTGTTATATCTTCTTGGTGCAATATGTCGACAACGTAGCTCATAGTCATTGTCAGGTACTATCCGACGTACTGAAGCTTTTTGGATCCGCGCTGGTTATGTGTTGGTATACTGCTCTTTCTTTTACCGCTCCCTTTGCCATTCGGCAGCCTTGGCTCCGTTGCCCCTCATTCCTTGTTCCTTCTGCTCCCAAGCTCTATCCGCAGCCTGAGGCGTTTCGTACGTTGTCCTCTGTCACTGGCGGTGACTGCTGTGCAGGTGATGCGTCAATGGCTGACTTCCCTGTCTGTAGCCTGAACTGAGCTTCCTGGTGCTCTTTACTTAATATTAAGAAAGGATCTCAGGTCTTGCTCGGATTGTAACCGACATTTCTGTTGATGATATTTCTTCCGATATAATATCCACCGTGCTGCTAATAACACTGTCCCAGAACTTAGGAGGCTATATAAGGATTTTTGTAATACATCAACACGTACGAGTGATTAAGTTCTAGGAAGTGCTAGGCGACTTTCTTGGTTGTACCAGACGTGTGTGGTGTTCGTGTTTCCGGCATCGGATTTCCACTATTCTAATTGTTTCACCGATGTATGATATACTACACTGACATGGAATGCTGTAAATTCCTAGCTTATGTAAGCCTCGAAGAAAACCCTCTGCTGACACGTAACCAACAGGGATTCAAAAAATATTCTTCTTGTGAAACACAACTGGCTCTTAATTCAAATTTATTTATTATTGTTTTCGACGAGGGATCTCAAAATGATTCCATATTTCTAGATTTCCAGAAGGCTTTCGACATAGTTGCTCACAATCGGTTTCTAATCAAATTGCGTACCTATGGAGTATCGTCTAAGTTGGGCATGATTTCATTTCAAAAAACGACGCAGTAGTAGTTGATGACAAGTCAATAGAAGTAATACTTGTCGTCGTTCTCCAAGTAAATTTTTGCTATTTTTACCCATATACAAAAGATTTGAGAGACAATTTGAACAGCCCCCTTCTGTTGTTTGTTCTTTCGTTTACCGTCTAGTAAAGTCATCAGAAGATCAAAAGCAAACGCACATTGACTTAGACAAGAGGTGTGCCAGTTGATCCTGAACAACAGAGAGTGTGACGCCCAACACAGGAGTATTAAAATATTTCGTTAAATTTCGGTTACACGATTAAACACACAAATTTAAAGTTTGCAGGTTCGACTAAACACGTATAGATTGCAACTACGAACAACTTAAATTGGAACCATCAAGTAAAAAAAGCTAAGCTTGTCCTTCCTTCTCTAGAGTACTGCTGCAAGGTATGGGGTCTTTACCAGATAGGATTATTGGAGGACCTCAAAAAAGGTCATAGAAGAGCAGCTCATTTTGTATTAGCGCAATATTGGAAAGAAAATGTTACGGATGTGATACGTTAGTTAGTGTGGTTATCATTAAAAGAAAGGTGATTTTCGTTGAAGGGATATCTTTTCACGAAATACTAATCATCAGCTTTCTCCTCCGAATCCATAAATACACTCCTGGAAATGGAAAAAAGAACACATTGACACCGGTGTGTCAGACCCACCATACTTGCTCCGGACACTGCGAGAGGGCTGTACAAGCAATGATCACACGCACGGCACAGCGGACACACCAGGAACCGCGGCGTTGGCCGTCGAATGGCGGTAGCTGCGCAGCATTTGTGCACCGCCGCCGTCAGTGTCAGCCAGTTTGCCGTGGCATACGGAGCTCCATCGCAGTCTTTAACACTGGTAGCATGCCGCGACAGCGTGGACGTGAACCGTATGTGCAGTTGACGGACTTTGAGCGAGGGCGTATAGTGGGCATGCGGGAGGCCGGGTGGACGTACCGCCGAATTGCTCAACACGTGGGGCGTGAGGTCTCCACAGTACATCGATGTTGTCGCCAGTGGTCGGCGGAAGGTGCACGTGCCCGTCGACCTGGGACCGGACCACAGCGACGCACGGATGCACGCCAAGACCGTAGGATCCTACGCAGTGCCGTAGGGGACCGCACCGCCACTTCCCAGCAAATTAGGGACACTGTTGCTCCTGGGGTATCGGCGAGGACCATTCGCAACCGTCTCCATGAAGCTGGGCTACGGTCCCGCACACCGTTAGGCCGTCTTCCGCTCACGCCCCTACATCGTGCAGCCCGCCTCCAGTGGTGTCGCGACAGGCGTGAATGGAGGGACGAATGGAGACGTGTCGTCTTCAGCGATGAGAGTCGCTTCTGCTTTGGTGCCAATGATGGTCGTATGCGTGTTTGGCGCCGTGCAGGTGAGCGCCACAATCAGGACTGCATACGACCGAGGCACACAGGGCCAACACCCGGCATCATGGTGTGGGGAGCGATCTCCTACACTGGCCGTACACCACTGGTGATCGTCGAGGGGACACTGAATAGTGCACGGTACATCCAAACCGTCATCGAACCCATCGTTCTACCATTCCTAGACCGGCAAGGGAGCTTGCTGTTCCAACAGGACAATGCACGTCCGCATGTATCCCGTGCCACCCAACGTGCTCTAGAAGGTGTAAGTCAACTACCCTGGCCAGCAAGATCTCCGGATCTGTCCCCCATTGAGCATGTTTGGGACTGGATGAAGCGTCGTCTCACGCGGTCTGCACGTCCAGCACGAACGCTGGTCCAACTGAGGCGCCAGGTGGAAATGGCATGGCAAGCCGTTCCACAGGACTACATCCAGCATCTCTACGATCGTCTCCATGGGAGAATAGCAGCCTGCATTGCTGCGAAAGGTGGATATACACTGTACTAGAGCCGACATTGTGCATGCTCTGTTGCCTGTGTCTATGTGCCTGTGGTTCTGTCAGTGTGATCATGTGATGTATCTGACCCCAGGAATGTGTCAATAAAGTTTCCCCTTCCTGGGACAATGAATTCACGGTGTTCTTATTTCAATTTCCAGGAGTGTATTTTGTTCCCTTGCTTACTATTAGAGAGCGCAAAAGATAAGGAAGAGTCTGAAATTGAGTCTGTGAATCCTCTGTCAAACACTTAAGTGTGAAGTGCAGAGTAACCATCGAGATGTAGATTTAAATGTAGATGTAGTAGTCATCTTTAGAACCTGTTGACAATGCACTACACTTGGGAAACATACTAGCGAGAAGCATTCAAAAAGTTTTACTCAAAGTTTCAAATTAATTTTTTGGCTGTTTGCAGTTATATGTGTGCAGTTGTGGTACACAATGGACTACCCGCGCCACAGTACCGTAGCACGGCACTAGAGAAGCCAGAACAAGACTGTGCAGCCCATTGATAAACTGGAGTATCGGGTGGTAATTAGCCTGGGTTTGAAGGGGACAACGCTGCTAAAATCCGTACTCATCTAATGGAAGTGTACGACAACAATGCACCCTAATATGACGCGGTAGTTAGATGACGCAGACGCTTCCATTGTGGTCAAACAAGTCTAAATGACGAAGAACAATATGGCAGACCAGCGCTCTAAGAAGAACTGGGAATTACATGAGATGTGAATGGCCTGCTACTCGTAGACCGCCGTACCGTAATCTCGAGGTTAGTGTAAAAAGCGAAATATCAGTCATGCCCCAATTTTTAACATCTTGTACGACATTTTGATCATGGCAGATGTCGCCGCCCACTGAGTTTCGAGACTGCTCACACCCATTGTTATAAAAGACCATAAAAACGAAGAGCAAGGGAAATGTTGCAGATGTGTCTGGCCAATCCAGACGACTTATTTAAACGCCTTATCACCACGAATAAGTACTGGATTTATGACTATGACCCCAAGACAAAGGAGCAAAGCAAGCAGTGGAAGTATGTGAATTCATTGCTACCCAAAAAGGCAAATTTCCAATCCTAGTTTTCGTAGGTACCAAACGTTCACCTGGTACCCAGTGACGCGGTGTCCCGTGGAACGAACGGTACTTTTGAATGGTTGAGAAGGAAATGGTTGACTTAGTGAACAGCTGGTTAGAATAGGAGGCCAAAACGCAGCACAGTCGTCGTAAGTGTACAAGAGCAGAGTGAATACCGAAAGAGAGAAAACACAGGCAATAATTTAACACTATGTCAGATGGTACGGTCTGAAGGCTTCACGTGGTAAAAAAATGAAATGTCGTGTGACGAGGGCCTCCCGTCGGGTAGACCGTTCGCCTGGTGCAAGTCTTTCGATTTGACGCCACTTCGGCGACTTGCGCATCGATGGTGGTGAAATGATGATGAGTAGGACAACACAACACCCAGTCCCTGAGCGGAGAAAATCTCCGACCGACCCGGGAATCGAACCCGGGCCCTTTGGAGTGACAGTCTGTCGCGCTGACCACTCAGCTACCGGGGGCGGACTTCATGTGGTAAAATGTATGCAAGATAGCCCTTATTTAAGCGCAGAACTGTGCCGCAGGACAAACTCAAGGAACTCTCGGCTACTGCCGTCTGTACAGCCACGAGGAACTGCATCTACCAGCCAGCTGTAGTACTCGTATCTGAAACCCGATATCGGTACTGCAGCTTGGCGGAGAATCCGAATCCAACAGCGAGGACTCTAACATCATCGGGCGAGGTGGCGCTATTTTTTGGGAATGCCTTTGTGTGGTACTAACAGATTATGCTCGCACAGGAGCATACTATCGAAATCTCTTGACGAAGTTGCCGGAGGCTGACAAGAAGAAACAAAGGTGGATTCTGGTTAAGGCAGAGTTTTTGCTTCACGACAGTGCCCCAGAAGACATTTTGCTTCTTTTGACTCGAATTTTGTCCCCACATCCAATATTCCCCTGCCATGCCACCCAGTGACTTCTTCCTTGGATGAAGAAATCATAGCATGTCAGGCATTTTCAGAGTAACGACAAGATGATATTGGAGTTGTAAAGGTTTCTGGACGACACAAACCCAAATTTACACAGTCAGTGTCTCCGCCAAACTAAACAACGTTGGAAAAAATGAGTCTCATTGACGGGTAAGTACGTGATGAAGGACAAACACCATCATAAAGTTTCACAGTCGCTGCTTGATGATTTTCCGAAGTGACAGTTACAACGTTATGACTGTTGCTCTAATATAATCAGCACCGGTACAATATGAGATCTTACATTTGTATTTGTTAGCGAGCGCAGATATCGCCTGCAGAGTGCCCAATGACCATTATAAATTAAAACTGTAGAGGTGCCACAAGTCGCACGTCAGACATAAAATTCTATTTCTGACGTCGGAACTACATACAAAGCCAGAGTCTTTGCGCCAAACGTCTGGGGCTCATAGATCAAGTCATGAGCAACAACTTCCCTCACTGACAAAACTTCCGCTGAACCTTTTCAGCGACGCTTGTTGTCTTTTATAATTGACTAGCGTTCTACCTGCGGCGTCATCCATTTACCCATGTGGCATATACATAAAGCACACATCTCCTCTTCTCTCCTCTCTCTGCCCACCGCCTCCACCTCCCCCTGTCGTTCCATCTCATTCGCCCCTAATCTCTCTGACCATCTCCTCCTCCCTACATCTCCTCTTCCCCTCTCTCTGTCCCTTCCTTGCTTCCCCTCTCATCATATCTTCCTTCCCTCTCCCTCTGTTCATCTCCTCGTCTCCACTCACCTTGTCCATCGCATCCTCCCCCTCTCTGACCATTTCCTCCCCCCAGTCTCCGTCCATCTCCTCATCCCCACTCTGCCCCTCTCCTGCTCCTCACTTTCTCTACCCCTCTCCTCCCCCCCTTTCCTTCTCTCCATCTCCTCCACTCACCTCTCTCACTCTCCATCTCACCCTTCCCCTTCTATCTGTCCATCTGCTCCTTCTCCATTTCTCTCTGTCATACTCCCACATTTATCTGTCCATCTTCTCCTCCTCCCTTTCTCTGCCCATCTCTTCCTTTCACTCTCACAATCCGTCCCCTCCTTCTGCCATCTGTCACCTCAGCTGTGCCCTTATGCACATGTACTCCCTGAAACACTTTCTGATACTATCTCCACAACATGCCAGTCATGTGGGACAGTCTAGATATCAGCCATTACCAATGCTTTTTCACCTCCACTCTCACCCCTATGGGACTTAGGTGGTACTTACCCCACCAGACAGTAAGTATTTTGTGTACCAAATATCGCTGAAATTGATCCAGTGGTTCATGAGAATACACACATACAACGACTTTTATATATACACACTGTGCAACAAAATTGAAGAATCACTTTTTCGAAACCGCATAATTATCTTCCATTGTGACGCATAAGCTTGAAACGTGGCTCAAAATGCCTGCAACCTTTCCCTGTAATGGTGCAAATGCGTGGTGCTTCCAACGTCACCTTTAGGCTCTGCGATGCTTCAAAGAGCAAGATGTCGATACATCCAAAAAAAGGCCACAACTCAAAAGTTCACGTGAGGTGAACGGTGGGTTACTGATGCCACATTGGCACCATATTTCATTACAGTTATGCCCAACGCCAACGTGGATATCTCACACAATGGGAAGGTCGTTACAGTCCGTCTTACTCACATTTCACCCATTTGTTTTGGACGTCTTTTGACGGAGGTCATAAACGCGATACCCAGCGTTGAAATCACATAGTTTTCTTATGGGCGGCTGAGGAAAATGTTTCAGACACACCGCCGCTCAAAATCGACACGAAGAGGCGTCAGGCGGTGGCATAAAGTGCGTCAATGAAACCATCCCTTTCCCTTGATTGTTGATTCCCAAACATTTTGCTTTCGGAAACGACAGTTCGCAGTGCGATGAGCAACAGGAACATGTTCTTTACAAACTTTGACATTCCTGACACCCTCTGGTGGTTCAAACTGTCTCTAAGGAATTTACGGTGCTACATCCCCATTAAACTTGATGGCACCTCTTTGAACTGCAGCTTAACTGCAATTTTTGCTCTCGTGTACAGGCTGGAGCAACTAGGGGCTGTTCAAAACCATTCGACGAAATCTGAGTGTGATCCGAAGCAGGAGAGGGTACTTATGATTTTTCATCCCTCGTTTTTCGCGCCTTAATATGGCGTGATCATGGGGAGGAGGGTGTAACATTAACATGTGTACGAATAAAACGGCAAAGGGTCCCTCTAAGACTTCCCAGTTCGGCAACATCTTCTGTGCCGCCCCCCACGAACCTTTGTCGAACGTGTTACTCCAGAGTGGTGAGGGTTGCCTAACCCTCAGGCGCTAGAGCAGCCGAACTGCTGTCAACGTTTCAGACAGGAAAGTTGTATGCGATTAATAGCAGCTCCTCAATTGCATTTGGGCTCGTGTCGATAACAAGTGGATGATAAACTAAAGGAGCGCGGTACCCACCGACGAAGGCCCTGGACAGGTCGGGCTTGGACTCGGCCTCTGCGCGGCCGTCGCCCTGCCCGCCGTTGGTGTGCAGGTACTGCGACTGCGTCTGGCCGCGGTGTCGGCGCGCCGGCTGCTGCGGCGCCTGCCTCCTGGTGCGGCCGTGTGCGGGCCGCAGGTCCAGCGCCAGCGCGGCGTCCAGGGACTGCTTGCCGGCCGCCGGCGGCAGCGAGTTGCCGCGCCGGGCCGGGCGCACTACGAACACCCGCAGCCCCGCGCAGAAGTCGTACAGCCGCGGCCCGGCGAACGACAGCGCCTGCGTGTCACAAAACACGTGCTATTCAGTCACCTCTTACCTGCGTAATTTTGCGAGATACTCGACCGCTTACTGACCCCTGGTAAGTCTTGGGAACCTGTGAAACAGGTGCATTGTCACAGATCAGCTAGAAAAGATACATTTCTTGACTAGCCAGGAACGAGCGGAGTGATGAGACGACAGTCTTGTCTCCTAGTACGAGGGGCTTTCTATAAGTAATGCAAGACTTCTTTTCTGAAAACGGGTGATACGCGGAGAGGCGCCGGCGCCAGTTGCTTTCTCCGTTCGATTCACCCGGATCGATTGTTTCCCTCTGGCGTTGCTTATCTTTGCCTCGTTGGCCGGTGGTGGTGCTGGTGGGCTGGCGGGCAGACTGGATTTTGGCTTCGTAACGGCCGGTACGTGTCGCTGCTCAGAGGGTGAAACTTGTGTTTGCGTGGAGTTAGCTGGATTTGACCGATGTATGTGGCTCGGAGTGCGGAAGCGGGCCTGTTATTGCAAGTTCTTGAGGCGTGACTGGGCCACGGTCTTCTACACAGGACGCTGAGCAATGTGTTATTCATTTTGGCTAATGGAATAGAACTATGTACCACGCAGCTGTCTATTGAAGAAGTAGACATTCAAGCTTTATAGTTTTGCAATCGGGCCTACCCGTGTTATCACTAGCTTCTACCTTTTCTTATGAGTGTCAATATTGTATTGGAACTGCGACGTACTGGTGTAATAATATTATTCTTTGTATTATCGTTGCCCTTTTAAAACTAGTCTGTTTGTGCTGGGGCAATTTTACATATTTTGAAATTTGAAGTCTACAGTTAATGCTTTTAACCATTTTTAATTTGCCTTCGTCTTGATGTGATCTATCTTTGCAGAATTTTATCTTACTGTATTCTGTGGCTGTTAACATTGTTTCTTTTGGCTGTGGCTGTGTGTGCTTTTCTGTTGCAGCACTGCAGCGAGCACCTAGTCCGTGTCTAAATCGATGTACGGAGTACGACGCCTTGGCCGACCAGTACCAGAGGGAACGGAGGTTCTTTTGGCCGCGGGGAAAATGGCAATTGATACGGCAGCCACTGAGTTCTTCCGGTTGCAGTGAGTGGGGATCTTGTATTAAGTTAAGTTTCCCCTGCATTGGCACGCCAAGGCGTCTGTTCCGTTTGCTATACTGCTTGTACATTTACCTTCAAAACCATAAAGGAAGAAGACTAGTGTTCTGAATTATACCTTACGTGCAGCGGGAGTTGAACTTAGCGAAATACTTGATGGGTAGTGGAAATTGGAAATTAAGTCAATTGTCCTATTGCGCTTGCCCAGGTGACCTATTTAAAAGAAACTTATTTCACCTTTATTATTCAAGTGTCCTTTGTTAAATGAAACTGATTTTGCTTTTTATTATTGAAATGGTTACAGGTAGTATAGAAGTTATAAGAAGTTCTTGTTTGCAAGTAATTCAATCAGAAAAGTTTTGTGTAATGTATTTTTTTGACTTGTGTATCCTGTTCAAAAGAAACTTGTTCCACCTTTATTATTCAAGTGCCCTTGTTAAATGAAACTGATTTTACTTTTTATTATTGAAGCGCTTAGAAGAAGTTCTTGTTTGCACCTAATTCAATTAGAAAGGTATTGTGTAATGTATTTTTCTGATTTGTGAATAAGAGACACTTGTACGAAGTTTTTGGGTAAATACTGTGCCCTTTGGGTTAAACTGTTGATCAGTAATAAATTAGTTGTATCTTCCAAGTCCTCTGTACTTATTATTTCACTTGTCACCGTCTTGCACTTAACCACCACGTTGCACAGGTTCGTTTTATTCCTGATTCCAGTACACTGTCTTATTCTCCACTCTTTTGGCTACGAAACATTATTTTTTAACATAATCTCCATTAAATGCGAAGGCCTTACGCCACCTTACTGGAAGGGCCTGTGTTCTGTCATTGTACCTCTCGACTGGCCGACGTTGGAAACAAAGTTTGCTGCATCAATAACCTCCCCATCAGCCACGTACTCCTTCCCACGGAGTGCAACCTCCATTAGGCCAAAGAAATGGAAGTCTTCTGTTAGGCGGCGAGGAACCCGGCGGGCACACACCTTTGAGAACCCCAACCCGTGGACGAGTGTTTCAGCACTACCAAAGGAGACGGCCAGCTGAGCAGCGAGGTGTTTGATCGCAGTTTGTCAGTGACCTCCTTTGAGAGTGTCCGCACATAGCAATACTGCAGAAATCACAGCTTGTATGCGGCCAGCGGGCGCCGATGGAGATCAAACAGGTTTACGCGGCGTTGTTGCGGTGATGAGAGAGTCTCGCCCAACGACTCAATGTGCCTTTGTTCACTGCCAGATCTCCGTAGACATTCTACAAGCGCCTATTAATATCTGCGATGCTCTGGGTATCTGCTGAAGGAAACTCAATGACAGCTGTTCGCTTGGAATGCAACTCCATTACAGACGCCATTTTGAAGGCTACGTATATTGCTGCCACCTATCTTGAAACTGCTGCATAGGGGCTGAAGCGAGAATCTCCCACAGTGTACACAGCAAATTGCGCATTTTTTTCAACCGAGATTGGCTGAGAAAAAAATGAGTCACGTTACTTACTAGACACCTTGTGGAACGCCCTCTTACTTAGGCTTGAATCATATGAACCAGTGCTTTCAGCGAGTTGGTTGGTTGACTTGGGGTAGGCGACCAAACAGCAAGGTGATCGATCCATTAACTAGGATGGCAGATATAAAGGGACGAACGACATAAATAGCAGGGTCCAGTAAAGGGGAAGGGATAATGTGCAAACAAAGGAGGAAAGAGGATGTCAGGGCAGCAGGAAGAGGAAAGAACAGGAGGGGGCTGAGCGGAAACGGGCAGAGCTGGGGTGTCCCAGAAACACTACGCCTGGTGAGACACCAGCACTGCCACTGAACCGTCCCGACACCCATACCATACCACACCATTATCACGATATAATGGGCGCAACACCAGGGGAAGAAGACACAAGAAAAGGGGAAATAAAACAGCACAAACCAAAGACGAAATGTAGCAAAAGGCTCGCAGGTGGGGACGCAAGGTCGTGGCCTTCATAACCAACGTCTATGCTCACTCAAATTCTGGAGGAAAATTCAAGAACTTGTATCTGAGGTATAAACGACTTTCGAGAAGAAAACTAAGGACAGATGTAACCATGCAAGGGTCGTCCGCTAACACCCCAGACAAGGAAGGTGGGAGGATATATTTAGTGCAAAGATCCAAAAGGAGGGGGAAAGTACAGCAAAATATGGATTACTGTAAGTAGAGCCCCACAACTAAAAAAGGAAGGGGAGGGGCTGCTCATTGCAGGGTAAAAACCCATGGCTCCACCTAGTATGACCAATATGAAGATGGTAGAGGATGGTATATTTCTGCCAGTTAGGCAGAGGGAAGAACGGCACATAGTGGAAGTCTCTTTGATGGGCGGCCTCCAAAGAATCAGCCCATGATTGAACAAAAACGGATTTGATGCAAAACCACAAATCTGCCCCTGGAGAGGTCAATGAGAATGGGGCGTGGGGAGGATGTCCCTCCCCCCCTCACCCAGACAGATGATCAGCAAGTTCATCACCCAGGATACGCACGCAGTCAGGAACCCAAAGGAAGTCAACCGAATAAGCAACATCACTAAGATCAGCTGGAAGGTCGTGGATGGCAGAGAGCAAGTGACAGTGGAAAAAACAACAAGCGATAGCCTGAAGGAGACTCATTGGGTCTGGACATAACACATTAGGGTGAGGGAGGATCATTTAATAAAACGAGGGGCTCCAATAGATGGCCATCAATTCCCCAGTAAAAACCTACACATGGTAGGCGAGAGATGGCGTTCCATGCCAACTAAAGATGTGAAGGCATATTCGACATGATCAGCGGATTTAGAGCCATTGGTGTAAAGACAATAGCATTCGAAACAAACAATGGAACACTGTTGGAACGACTGAGGTTTTCAAACCCTGGAAGAGATCCATGTGAATCCACACCTGAGGAACTAATCAAGGGGGGCTAGTCACGAGAGAATATGGGGAAGAGGGCAAGGAGGGGAGATGGAAGTCATGGGAGGGAAAAGCGAGGTTGAGCCCACTGGTAAACCCACCTGAGAGTGGGCGGTAGGAAGGCGATGGCCCAAAGCCATGAAAAGAACAGAATAGGAGGGATGAGTAGGGGAAGAGCACATAATTATGGCATAGGAAACCAGATGCTGGGATCGCTGAATCGAAAGGGAAGGGAGCCCAGTGTCAACCAGAAGACTATCAACAGGGATAGTGTGAAAGGCACCGGTGGCTAAACGGATGCCATGATGGTGAACTGAGTCCAGGAAGAGCAGTGTAGAACGGACAGTTGATTCATAAACTTAACAATCACAGTCCAGATGAGACAGAACTAATGCCTGGCAAAGGAGAGGAAGGGTCGAATGATCCGTGCCCCAAGAGGTGTAGGCAAGGAAGCGAAGAACATTGGGTTTCTGCAAACAGCCAACCATCAGATGACAGATATGGGGCAACCAAGTAAAATTGTTGTCAAAGAGAAGCCCCGAATAACGCAGCTGGGGGACCAGTCAGGCGTGGGGTATCTAGGTAGAGCTCTGGATCAGAATTGTCCATAGTACGGTGACAGAAATGCCATACCGTCAACTTAAGGGGAGAAAACTGGAAACTATGCGAGAGAGTTCACGTGAAAGCGCTCCAGATGGCACATTGGAGCTGTTGTTCCACAGAGGCCACAGAGTGGGAGCTAGCGCAAATACATAAATTATCTACATGCGGAGCATGGGTGACCAATGGTCTGGAACAGGCCATAAGTCCATTAATAGCGATTAGGAAATGAAGAAAGGCACTTAATATAGAGCCATGTGGACTGTCATTCTCCTGGGTCGGTGGAGAGTTGAGAAGAGTGCCAACCTGGACTCTGAACGACCGGTGGGACAGGAACTAGCGAATAAAAATCGGAAGGGGCCCCCAAAGACCCCACTCATGGAACATAAGGAGGATACGACGGTGCCAGGCTGTTTTGTAAGTCTTACAAACATCAAAGATGGCGATGCTGAGAAATGGCCTGCCGAACTGCGGTTTCCAGTCAAAGCAGATGATCGATTGGAGACACCCCTCCCAAGAGCCACACTGGTAAGGAGATAAAAGGTCCTGAGATTCAAGGACCCAAATTATGCTGATGAGACACCATCCATTCTAATAAGTTTCAGGGGACATTGGTCAGGCTGATGAGCTGGTAACCATCAAGGGACATGAATCATTGGCACAATTGAAGGACAGAAACCACAATACTGTCCATCCACTGAGAGGGGAATGCCTTAGAGCCAAATACCGTTAAATGCCTGGTGGAGATACTGGTATTGTGGAGGACTGAAGTGTTGAAGGAATTGGTTATTGATGGAATCAGGACCATGAGCTGAATTGTGGGAAGAAGAGAGGGCCAGAAGAAGGTCCCATTCCATAAAAGGTTCAATGTAGGATTCTACCTGACAATGGGTAGAACAGAAGCAGGAAGCTTCAGGCCACTGTTTCCAGAGGAGGATGGCAGCTGGATAGGAGGCTGACGCTGATATCATGGCAAAATAAGTCGTGAGGTGTTCCGCGAGAATAGATAGATCTATATAAAGCCCACCTGGAAAGCAAGACCCAGAATGGAAGACAGCCACTAACAATCTTTGAGGGTGCAGAGTGTAGCCCACACTCATAATGATACAACAGCAGAACCTAGAGAGGAGACAAACTGTTCACAACACACCTGTTTGTTCTGTCTGATTAAGTAATGGGCTTTGGCGTGAAGATGTTTAAAGGTAATTTGACCAGTGGAGGATGAGTGCCACTTAAGATGTTGCAAGGCACAACGATGATCACAGATAGTGGTAGCAGTGGTCATGCTCCATCATGGAACTGGCCCATGACAAACGGTCTGTCAAGTGGGGAACCATAATGGCAGCAGAGTGGATGGTCTTATCAGGCAGATCATGAACAACTTCATCAATACTACCTCACAAAGGGGATGGAAACATGAACTGGAAGGTATATAGAGGTCAACATGATGGAAAGCCCAGTGGAAGGTGAGAAGGGAACGACAGAATCAACAGGAAGTGGCCACTATCACAGAGTTCATTGTGTGGTGACCAGTGTAAGGAAGAAAGAAGAGGAGGTGAAATGAGCGGAAGATCAATAGTAGAAAAGTGCCATATGCAGCACTAAAATGAATAGGTGAACCATCATTAAGAAGGCACAGGAAATTGGTCAATGAGGAGCTCCTGACTAGGTGAAGAAGCACTCCCCGCAATGATGATGGACATTAAAATCTCCAAGGAGGAGGACCCCACAACAGTGATGGACATTAAAATCGCCAAGGAGAAGGAAGGAAGGAAGGAAGGGGGGTTGCTGAAGGAGATCAGTTAGGGTGGTAGTATGTGTGGCCTGTCAGGAGGGGACAGAGACTGCAAACCATGATGGCAGAGTCCAAGTGTACCGAGATGTAAGGAAGGATTGGGGGTTGCTGAAGGAGATCAGTTAGGGTGGTAGTATGTGTGGCCTGTCAGGAGGGGACAGAGACTGCAAACCATGATGGCAGAGTCCAAGTGTACCGAGATGTAAGGAAGGAAGGGGGGTTGCTGAAGGAGATCAGTTAGGGTGGTAGTATGTGTGGCCTGTCAGGAGGGGACAGAGACTGCAAACCATGATGGCAGAGTCCAAGTGTACCGAGATGTAAGGAAGGAAGGGGGGTTGCTGAAGGAGATCAGTTAGGGTGGTAGTATGTGTGGCCTGTCAGGAGGGGACAGAGACTGCAAACCATGATGGCAGAGTCCAAGTGTACCGAGATGTAAGGAAGGAAGGGGGGTTGCTGAAGGAGATCAGTTAGGGTGGTAGTATGTGTGGCCTGTCAGGAGGGGACAGAGACTGCAAACCATGATGGCAGAGTCCAAGTGTACCGAGATGTAAGGAAGGAAGGGGGGTTGCTGAAGGAGATCAGTTAGGGTGGTAGTATGTGTGGCCTGTCAGGAGGGGACAGAGACTGCAAACCATGATGGCAGAGTCCAAGTGTACCGAGATGTAAGGAAGGAAGGGGGGTTGCTGAAGGAGATCAGTTAGGGTGGTAGTATGTGTGGCCTGTCAGGAGGGGACAGAGACTGCAAACCATGATGGCAGAGTCCAAGTGTACCGAGATGTAAGGAAGGAAGGGGGGTTGCTGAAGGAGATCAGTTAGGGTGGTAGTATGTGTGGCCTGTCAGGAGGGGACAGAGACTGCAAACCATGATGGCAGAGTCCAAGTGTACCGAGATGTAAGGAAGGAAGGGGGGTTGCTGAAGGAGATCAGTTAGGGTGGTAGTATGTGTGGCCTGTCAGGAGGGGACAGAGACTGCAAACCATGATGGCAGAGTCCAAGTGTACCGAGATGTAAGGAAGGAAGGGGGGTTGCTGAAGGAGATCAGTTAGGGTGGTAGTATGTGTGGCCTGTCAGGAGGGGACAGAGACTGCAAACCATGATGGCAGAGTCCAAGTGTACCGAGATGTAAGGAAGGAAGGGGGGTTGCTGAAGGAGATCAGTTAGGGTGGTAGTATGTGTGGCCTGTCAGGAGGGGACAGAGACTGCAAACCATGATGGCAGAGTCCAAGTGTACCGAGATGTAAGGAAGGAAGGGGGGTTGCTGAAGGAGATCAGTTAGGGTGGTAGTATGTGTGGCCTGTCAGGAGGGGACAGAGACTGCAAACCATGATGGCAGAGTCCAAGTGTACCGAGATGTAAGGAAGGAAGGGGGGTTGCTGAAGGAGATCAGTTAGGGTGGTAGTATGTGTGGCCTGTCAGGAGGGGACAGAGACTGCAAACCATGATGGCAGAGTCCAAGTGTACCGAGATGTAAGGAAGGAAGGGGGGTTGCTGAAGGAGATCAGTTAGGGTGGTAGTATGTGTGGCCTGTCAGGAGGGGACAGAGACTGCAAACCATGATGGCAGAGTCCAAGTGTACCGAGATGTAAGGAAGGAAGGGGGGTTGCTGAAGGAGATCAGTTAGGGTGGTAGTATGTGTGGCCTGTCAGGAGGGGACAGAGACTGCAAACCATGATGGCAGAGTCCAAGTGTACCGAGATGTAAGGAAGGAAGGGGGGTTGCTGAAGGAGATCAGTTAGGGTGGTAGTATGTGTGGCCTGTCAGGAGGGGACAGAGACTGCAAACCATGATGGCAGAGTCCAAGTGTACCGAGATGTAAGGAAGGAAGGGGGGTTGCTGAAGGAGATCAGTTAGGGTGGTAGTATGTGTGGCCTGTCAGGAGGGGACAGAGACTGCAAACCATGATGGCAGAGTCCAAGTGTACCGAGATGTAAGGAAGGAAGGGGGGTTGCTGAAGGAGATCAGTTAGGGTGGTAGTATGTGTGGCCTGTCAGGAGGGGACAGAGACTGCAAACCATGATGGCAGAGTCCAAGTGTACCGAGATGTAAGGAAGGAAGGGGGGTTGCTGAAGGAGATCAGTTAGGGTGGTAGTATGTGTGGCCTGTCAGGAGGGGACAGAGACTGCAAACCATGATGGCAGAGTCCAAGTGTACCGAGATGTAAGGAAGGAAGGGGGGTTGCTGAAGGAGATCAGTTAGGGTGGTAGTATGTGTGGCCTGTCAGGAGGGGACAGAGACTGCAAACCATGATGGCAGAGTCCAAGTGTACCGAGATGTAAGGAAGGAAGGGGGGTTGCTGAAGGAGATCAGTTAGGGTGGTAGTATGTGTGGCCTGTCAGGAGGGGACAGAGACTGCAAACCATGATGGCAGAGTCCAAGTGTACCGAGATGTAAGGAAGGAAGGGGGGTTGCTGAAGGAGATCAGTTAGGGTGGTAGTATGTGTGGCCTGTCAGGAGGGGACAGAGACTGCAAACCATGATGGCAGAGTCCAAGTGTACCGAGATGTAAGGAAGGAAGGGGGGTTGCTGAAGGAGATCAGTTAGGGTGGTAGTATGTGTGGCCTGTCAGGAGGGGACAGAGACTGCAAACCATGATGGCAGAGTCCAAGTGTACCGAGATGTAAGGAAGGAAGGGGGGTTGCTGAAGGAGATCAGTTAGGGTGGTAGTATGTGTGGCCTGTCAGGAGGGGACAGAGACTGCAAACCATGATGGCAGAGTCCAAGTGTACCGAGATGTAAGGAAGGAAGGGGGGTTGCTGAAGGAGATCAGTTAGGGTGGTAGTATGTGTGGCCTGTCAGGAGGGGACAGAGACTGCAAACCATGATGGCAGAGTCCAAGTGTACCGAGATGTAAGGAAGGAAGGGGGGTTGCTGAAGGAGATCAGTTAGGGTGGTAGTATGTGTGGCCTGTCAGGAGGGGACAGAGACTGCAAACCATGATGGCAGAGTCCAAGTGTACCGAGATGTAAGGAAGGAAGGGGGGTTGCTGAAGGAGATCAGTTAGGGTGGTAGTATGTGTGGCCTGTCAGGAGGGGACAGAGACTGCAAACCATGATGGCAGAGTCCAAGTGTACCGAGATGTAAGGAAGGAAGGGGGGTTGCTGAAGGAGATCAGTTAGGGTGGTAGTATGTGTGGCCTGTCAGGAGGGGACAGAGACTGCAAACCATGATGGCAGAGTCCAAGTGTACCGAGATGTAAGGAAGGAAGGGGGGTTGCTGAAGGAGATCAGTTAGGGTGGTAGTATGTGTGGCCTGTCAGGAGGGGACAGAGACTGCAAACCATGATGGCAGAGTCCAAGTGTACCGAGATGTAAGGAAGGAAGGGGGGTTGCTGAAGGAGATCAGTTAGGGTGGTAGTATGTGTGGCCTGTCAGGAGGGGACAGAGACTGCAAACCATGATGGCAGAGTCCAAGTGTACCGAGATGTAAGGAAGGAAGGGGGGTTGCTGAAGGAGATCAGTTAGGGTGGTAGTATGTGTGGCCTGTCAGGAGGGGACAGAGACTGCAAACCATGATGGCAGAGTCCAAGTGTACCGAGATGTAAGGAAGGAAGGGGGGTTGCTGAAGGAGATCAGTTAGGGTGGTAGTATGTGTGGCCTGTCAGGAGGGGACAGAGACTGCAAACCATGATGGCAGAGTCCAAGTGTACCGAGATGTAAGGAAGGAAGGGGGGTTGCTGAAGGAGATCAGTTAGGGTGGTAGTATGTGTGGCCTGTCAGGAGGGGACAGAGACTGCAAACCATGATGGCAGAGTCCAAGTGTACCGAGATGTAAGGAAGGAAGGGGGGTTGCTGAAGGAGATCAGTTAGGGTGGTAGTATGTGTGGCCTGTCAGGAGGGGACAGAGACTGCAAACCATGATGGCAGAGTCCAAGTGTACCGAGATGTAAGGAAGGAAGGGGGGTTGCTGAAGGAGATCAGTTAGGGTGGTAGTATGTGTGGCCTGTCAGGAGGGGACAGAGACTGCAAACCATGATGGCAGAGTCCAAGTGTACCGAGATGTAAGGAAGGAAGGGGGGTTGCTGAAGGAGATCAGTTAGGGTGGTAGTATGTGTGGCCTGTCAGGAGGGGACAGAGACTGCAAACCATGATGGCAGAGTCCAAGTGTACCGAGATGTAAGGAAGGAAGGGGGGTTGCTGAAGGAGATCAGTTAGGGTGGTAGTATGTGTGGCCTGTCAGGAGGGGACAGAGACTGCAAACCATGATGGCAGAGTCCAAGTGTACCGAGATGTAAGGAAGGAAGGGGGGTTGCTGAAGGAGATCAGTTAGGGTGGTAGTATGTGTGGCCTGTCAGGAGGGGACAGAGACTGCAAACCATGATGGCAGAGTCCAAGTGTACCGAGATGTAAGGAAGGAAGGGGGGTTGCTGAAGGAGATCAGTTAGGGTGGTAGTATGTGTGGCCTGTCAGGAGGGGACAGAGACTGCAAACCATGATGGCAGAGTCCAAGTGTACCGAGATGTAAGGAAGGAAGGGGGGTTGCTGAAGGAGATCAGTTAGGGTGGTAGTATGTGTGGCCTGTCAGGAGGGGACAGAGACTGCAAACCATGATGGCAGAGTCCAAGTGTACCGAGATGTAAGGAAGGAAGGGGGGTTGCTGAAGGAGATCAGTTAGGGTGGTAGTATGTGTGGCCTGTCAGGAGGGGACAGAGACTGCAAACCATGATGGCAGAGTCCAAGTGTACCGAGATGTAAGGAAGGAAGGGGGGTTGCTGAAGGAGATCAGTTAGGGTGGTAGTATGTGTGGCCTGTCAGGAGGGGACAGAGACTGCAAACCATGATGGCAGAGTCCAAGTGTACCGAGATGTAAGGAAGGAAGGGGGGTTGCTGAAGGAGATCAGTTAGGGTGGTAGTATGTGTGGCCTGTCAGGAGGGGACAGAGACTGCAAACCATGATGGCAGAGTCCAAGTGTACCGAGATGTAAGGAAGGAAGGGGGGTTGCTGAAGGAGATCAGTTAGGGTGGTAGTATGTGTGGCCTGTCAGGAGGGGACAGAGACTGCAAACCATGATGGCAGAGTCCAAGTGTACCGAGATGTAAGGTTGGTTGGTTGGTTGGTTGGTTTTGGGGAAGGAGACCAGACAGCGTGGTCATCGGTCTCATCGGATTAGGGAAGGATGGGGAAGGAAGTCGGCCGTGCCCTTTCAGAGGAACCATCCCGGCATTTGCCTGGAGTGATTTAGGGAAATCACGGAAAACCTAAATCAGGATGGCCGGACGCGGGATTGAACCGTCGTCCTCCCGAATGCGAGTCCAGTGTCTTACCACTGCGCCACCTCGCTCGGTGAGATGTAAGGAAGGAAGGGGGGTTGCTGAAGGAGATCAGTTAGGGTGGTAGTATGTGTGGCCTGTCAGGAGGGGACAGAGACTGCAAACCATGATGGCAGAGTCCAAGTGTACCCGAGCAGCAACCACTTCCAATGGGATACAAAGTGAGATCAATGTACTAACGATATCAGTATGGACTAATGTGCAGACGCCACCAGAAGCCTTCAAAGGGTTGACCCTGTTCCAGTAGAAAGCACGTTATCCACGAAAAGATCCTGAAGAACAACATAAGTTGCCGAGTAAAAGGCAATAATGGATTGTCACTCTGGGAAGTGATGGAACTAACCATTACAATACTACTGAATAATCATGAAGCAGGTATCCAAATAGGAGGCGAATGGGCTGGAGCCAGTCATGCCATCTGGTCACCATCCATCGCAAACGAGGATGTGGTAACATCCATAAGTAAGAAAGATGTCAGATTTCGAGGGGGGAGATAGCTCCTCTGGGGGCACTGAGGAGGCGTTGTCCTCAGACTTGTTTTTCTTGTTCTTCTGTTTCATAGGTTGAGAAAGACGTGGCACAGAGGGAGAGCAGGACCAAAACAGATCAGGCACACAGACTGTGTGTCTCACGGCTGAGTTGAGGTAGCAGGCCTCTGGTCTGAGAAACGCTGGGGGAAGGAGTCCCAGGAGAGAGCCCCATCACTGGAGGGTGCTGAAGAAAGGGGGCACTTCTTTGGCTGGTGAGGAGGAGCACCACCCAGAGGAGAGGGCGTGGCAACCTCTGGGGAGGGGAAGAGGAGAGGGGGATGGGTCTGGGGTAGTTTATCCTGTAGTGAAGTAGACGTGAATAGTTCCTGTGAATTATTATGGGTGGAGGTTACACTCAACAACCGAGCTAGGTTAATAATTGGCTCCTTTTACCGACCTCCCGACTCAGCAGCATTAGTGGCAGAACAACTGAGAGAAAATTTGGAATACATTTCACATAAATTTTCTCAGCATATTATAGTCTTAGGTGGAGATTTCAATTTACCAGATATAGACTGGGACACTCAGATGTTTAGGATGGGTGGTAGGGACAGAGCATCGAGTGACATTATACTGAGTGCACTATCCGAAAATTACCTCGAGCAATTAAACAGAGAACCGACTCGGGGAGATAACATCTTGGACCTACTGATAACAAACAGACCCGAACTTTTCGACTCTGTATGTGCAGAACAGGGAATCAGTGATCATAAGGCCGTTGCAGCATCCCTGAATATGGAAGTTAATAGGAATATAAAAAAAGGGAGGAAGGTTTATCTGTTTAGCAAGAGTAATAGAAGGCAGATTTCAGACTACCTAACAGATCAAAACGAAAATTTCTGTTCCGACACTGACAATGTTGAGTGTTTATGGAAAAAGTTCAAGGCAATCGTAAAATGCGTTTTAGACAGGTACGTGCCGAGTAAAACTGTGAGGGACGGGAAAAACCCACCGTGGTACAACAAAAAAGTTAGGAAACTACTGCGAAAGCAAAGAGAGCTTCACTCCAAGTTTAAACGCAGCCAAAACCTCTCAGACAAACAAAAGCTAAACGATGTCAAAGTTAGCGTAAGGAGGGCTATGCGTGAAGCATTCAGTGAATTCGAAAGTAAAATTCTATGTACCGACTTGACAGAAAATCCTAGGAAGTTCTGGTCTTACGTTAAATCAGTAAGTGGCTCGAAACAGCATATCCAGACACTCCGGGATGATGATGGCATTGAAACAGAGGATGACACGCGTAAAGCTGAAATACTAAACACCTTTTTCCAAATCTGTTTCACAGAGGAAGACCGCACTGCAGTTCCTTCTCTAAATCCTCGCACAAACGAAAAAATGGCTGACATCGAAATAAGTGTCCAAGGAATATAAAAGCAACTGGAATCACTCAACAGAGGAAAGTCCACTGGACCTGACGGGATACCAGTTCGATTCTACACAGAGTACGCGAAAGAACTTGCCCCCCTTCTAACAGCCGTGTACCGCAAGTCTCTAGAGGAACGGAGGGTTCCAAATGATTGGAAAAGAGCACAGGTAGTCCCAGTCTTCAAGAAGGGTCGTCGAGCAGATGCGCAAAACTATAGACCTATATCTCTGACGTCGATCTGTTGCAGAATTTTAGAACATGTTTTTTGCTCGAGTATCATGTCGTTTTTGGAAACCCAGAATCTACTATGTAGGGATCAACATGGATTCCGGAAACAGCGATCGTGAGAGACCCAACTTGCTTTATTTGTTCATGAGACCCAGAAAATATTAGATACAGGCTCCCAGGTAGATGCTATTTTTCTTGACTTCCGGGAGGCGTTCGATACAGTTCCGCACTGTCGCCTGATAAACAAAGTAAGAGCCTACGGAATATCAGACCAGCTGTGTGGCTGGATTGAAGAGTTTTTAGCAAACAGAACACAGCATGTTGTTATCAATGGAGAGACGCCTACAGACGTTAAAGTAACCTCTGGCGTGCCACAGGGGAGTGTTATGGGACCATTGCTTTTCACAATATATATAAATGACCTAGTAGATAGTGTCGGAAGTTCCATGCGGATTTTCGCGGATGGTGCTGCAGTATACAGAGAAGTTGCAGCATTAGAAAATTGTAGCGAAATGCAGGAAGATCTGCAGCGGATAGGCACTTGGTGCAGGGAGTGGCAACTGTCCCTTAACATAGACAAATGTAATGTACTGCGAATACATAGAAAGAAGGATCCGTTATTGTATGATTATATGATAGCGGAACAAACACTGGTAGCAGTTACGTCTGTAAAATATCTGGGAGTATGCGTGCGGAACGATTTGAAGTGGAATAATCATATAAAATTAATTGTTGGTAAGGCGGGTACCAGGTTGAGATTCATTGGGAGAGTGCTTAGAAAATGTAGTCCATCAACAAAGGAGGTGGCTTACAAAACACTCGTTCGACCCCTACTTGAGTATTGCTCATCAGTGTGGGATCCGTACCAGATCGGGTTGACGGAGGAGATAGAGAAGATCCAAAGAAGAGCGGCGCGTTTCGTCTCAGGGTTATTTGGTAACCGTGATAGCGTTACGGAGATGTTTAATAAACTCTAGTGGCAGACTCTGCAAGAGAGGCGCTCTGCATCGCGGTGTAGCTTGCTCACCAGGTTTCGAGTGGGTGCGTTTCTGGATGAGGTATCTAATATATTGCTTCCCCCTACTTATACCTCCCGAGGAGATCACGAATGTAAAATTAGAGAGATTAGAGCGCGCACGGAGGCTTTCAGACAGTCGTTCTTCTCGCGAACCATACGCGACTGGAACAGGAAAGGGAGGTAATGACAGTGGCACGTAAAGTGCCCTCCGTCACACACCGTTGGGTGGCTTGCGGAGTATAAATGTAGATGTAGATGTAGAAGGAAGAGGAAGGAGGGGAAGGACAACACAGAAATCATCAACACAGGATGAAGTCAGTCAAATTTCTGAGAAGCCTCAGTGTAAGATAAACGATCCAGGGACTTATACTCGTGTATCTTCTTTTCTTTCTTATAAGCCAAGCAGTCTGGTGAGCATGGAGAGTGATGGTCAAGACAATTTACACACATGAGTTGCAAAACACAAGGCTCATCTCACGGAGTGCATGTCCACAGTCACCAGTAGAGGGTCCACTGTACAGGAGGAAGATATGTGCCCAGAAGGCAAGCACCAAAATCACCTCATGGGTGACAGGATGTAAGGCTTCACGTCACACTAATAACATGTAACCTTGACCTTATCTGGGAGGGTATCTCCCTCGAAAGCGAGAATAAAGGTGCCAGTGTCAAAGTGGTTGTCCTTACTATCTTTCTGCACACAACAAACAAAATGAAAGCCCCTGTCATTCCATAGTGGCGCAGAGTTCCTCGTCAGTTTGAAGGATATAGTCCCTATGAAAAATTACTCCCAGGACCATATTTAAAGACGGGAGGGGTGTAATAGACACCAGAATATCGCCAATATGATCACAAGCATGAAGAGCTACGGACTGGGTGGCAGAAGAAGTTTTGATCAACGGGGAACCCGACTTGCCTTCGATATTTTCCTCAAAAAATAATGGCTTTGTGGCGGTGAAAGTGTCTCCATCTGTCCTAGTACAGACCAGGTAGCGGGGAAAGTGTTTCATCCCAAGCTGGATAGCCTGGCCCTCCTCCAGGGCCATAGGATATCGGTCAGATTGTTTGGGCGCTAAGGCAGGAAAGCAAGAGGGAAAGGAAGGAGGGAGAGGAATCCACGCTGTTGACACTAAGGAGGGAGTTTCTTCCCCAAATGGCTCACATTACAGACAGAAAATTTAGAAATGGAAGTCAAACCCCAAAGGGACCGAAAACGCTAAAAAGGAAGGATGAAAGAGAGAAGGCAAGGTGAACAAAACCGGAAGGAAGACAGGAAACCAGGTGGATAGCCAGGTGGACGTAAGTAAGAACACCGAGAGAGAGGAAGGAGGGGGCAGAGGGAAAGGAGCGAGGATGGGGAGGGAAGGGCATGGGGAAGGAAATGCAGCCCGGGATGGAAGAATGGGCCGCAACAGCTCGGGGTCCCGTGGGAGCCACGCACGAACTCACGAAAGAACCGTGAGCCCCCTGGGGGGTCTCAGTAAGTTCACAGCGTCAGAAATCGTTTGAGTGCACGCCAGGTGGCATGGCAGAGATAATCGTACAATAATACTAGATTCAAATGGAATCAGTATTGACGTAGGCAGAAGAAAACAGGCAATGAGTACACTGAACTGGCTGAAATAACAGAATGTACACTGTCTGACAAAAAAAGTGAATTATGCAGAAAACATTGACCGACGTCCATGTGACTACGTACAAGAACACACCATTGGTCGGAGGATGGCAGCGGCAGGACTAGGTCCTTACCGCTCCACGCGTAGGCTCACGGTAATAGTAAAACACAAACGGCTGCGTTTGGAATGGTGCTGTGACTGGGAAACATTGATGTACGGCGTCGCTTTGGTTTTCAGTGACGTATCGCGGACCTTCACTACCCTGAGTAACCACTGTTGGCGAGTATGACGGCGTCCTTGGGAGATGTCTCAATCTTCAAATCTTTTGGAGCTGCACGGTGCTGTTACTGCTGGCGTCAAAGCGTGGGGAGATATCGGGTATGACTTCAGGTAATGGCTATTAGTGACTGATGGGATACTGACAGCACAACGGTGCGTCACGAGCATCCTGCGTCCTCATTGTTACTTCTTATGCAATAGTATCGTGGTGGCATTTTTCAGCAGGACAATGCATGTCCACACACGGCATGAGTCCCCAACCCAAGAACTATCTTCCTGGTGTCGAGGTACTCCTAGGACCAGTAAGATTCTCAGATCTGTCTCTTAGAGAATGTATGTCGGACTAGCTCTGACGCCACTTTGTCCCAATGTCAGCATCCAGGATATCAAGGACCAGTTTGAACACCTGTGGCCCAGTTTGCCTCAGGAGAGAGTACAATGTCTCCATGACAATTTTTCCAACCGAATCTGTGCAAGCATCCAGGCAAGAGGGGTGTTACGTCATGCTAATGGGTGCGCTCATACTTCCAAGCACTTTGTAAATTTGGCTCGATAGTGTAATCGCTGAAATAACTTCACATATCCTCTAAACCCATGAAGTTTCATTTCGTTTCCTCTTCCCCTTCTGGGTGCTTCACTTTTTTCAGGCAGTGTATTTTTAATTATTATTGACTGAAGATTTGTATATTCAGATGAAAGGGCTCTAGCCAGGGAACAAAGCATTTGCTGGTTAGGGCTAAGTTTGAATGGCCACATTAGAGCAAAAACTGCTCTACTACAACATAAACGCAAAATTGTTTAACAATGATACTTTTCTACATCATTCATCTCCTGATCCGGTTTGGCAGTAAAAACGTCACAAAACTTTTCACACATTTGAAACTTTGTGGCTCTATTTTTCGTTTTATCGTGGTAATCCTTGCGAGATGTGTCCCCCATTTCATTTTACTTCTTCACCTCTTTAACAAACAATTTCACATCCAAATCGGCTACATCCAAGGAACTTGACGGCAGCTGTTGTTAGGGTTAGGAACAGGCGTGCACTCACCAATTCTCCGACAACGATTGCTGCTTCGCTACGATCGGCTCGATTGCTGCCAAAAAGCAGTGGTTGGCGAACACAGTTCTCTCGCTGCGTCCCGGCTGCGAATTAGAAGCTCTACTGCCGTAGTGTATGCGGCTCCATTGTTTCACGTGTGCTGTTAAAATGCGTGTGAAAATGAAGCTGCGAACTCGCGGGAATAAATCATTCGTATTCATCAAGCCTTAAAGCCAGTTAAAGAGGGGAGAAATGCTGTTGAAGTTGGTGCTCTATGTTATACTTTCTTGGACGCAGAGTGATTCCCCCCAAATCACTTCACGCAAATGCCGGGATGGTTCCTTTGAAAGAGCACGGCCGACTTCCTTCCCCATCCTTCCCTAATCCGATGGGACAGATGATTTCGCTGTTTGGTCCTCTCCACTCAAATCAACAAAACAACCATGGGCGCAGCACCGTTCAAACTGTATTTCCCGGCAGCGCTGCAGAGCGAGACAGTTGGGTGATGTAGGGGGTCTTGTTCTCGCCATGGCCAAGGTGGGAGGGTACGCACCGCCCTTAAACAGTATTCCACTGGGGTTGGCTTGTATAGCAAGCTGGCCGCGCGGGGTAGCCGTGCGGTCTAATGGCCCCTTGCCACGGTTCTCGCAGCTGCCTCCGTCGGAGGTTCGAGTCCTCCCTCGGGCATGGGTGTGTGTTTACCTTAGCGTAAGTTAGTTTAAGTTAGATTAAGTAGTGTGTAAGCCTACGGACCGATGACCTCAGCAGTTTGGTCCTATAGGAGCTTACCACAAATTTACAAAAAATTTTATAGCAAGCTGGAGGCCGGGGTTCCTAGCCAGTTGTAACTGAGATAGCGCGAGATGCGTTGACAGACTGGACGCTGCAGACTTACAGGTGCCTACGATGCCGCCACAGAATGCTGTTGGCTTTTTCCCGTGACACGTATTACGGTTCGTACGTTGAGAGTAAGACTATTGGTTAACTAATTTCCGTTGCGGCATCAAGTAACCAGTTACAGTGCAGACCAAGCAGCATTTCCTTGCAATAATACTGTATTGGTAAAATTCTGTTTATGTCTTTGCTGAAATTATTTTATAACGACTGTAATTAGGCTGTTTCCCGAGCTAATCTTGTACATTAGGTATTTGTTGCTGTTGCTGTTCGTCACTAGTTAATGAGGCGAGTTATCATTAAGACAGTGGTTTCATTCTGAATATTAATCCCTTCAAAATTAAATTTTGGTCTTCAAAATAGTTTTATTATCATAGATTTCATTCTCCCAGGGATGAATACGAGGACCTCCTGAAAAATAATACCTCCGAATTTTTTATTCTGTCCTCAGTATCAACTGAGATATTACATGCCATCCATATTACCCGGTCGATTTGCTGAATTCAATGGAGCCGATTGCAACCTTTGCCGCTAGAGGGCTTCGAATTGTAGTGCAACACTGCTGTGGGTAACGCAACTATATCGGTGTGTCAGAAACAACTCAGAAAACTGAAAGTACGGATTCGAAGAGTTCGTCCACACATGAAGCACGCTGTCCTTCAAAATGACAATGCCGGAGCACACACGAGCATTGCGACATCTCCAACAGTCCGACGCCCTGGGCTCTGTCGTCGATCATCCTCCATACACTCACGACCTGGGCCCATCCGATTTTTATCTGTTTCTGAAACTTAAAGAGCACCTTCGAGTACTTTACTTTGGCAGTGATGAAGGCTTGTAAACAGAGGTGATGTCGTGGCTTCCTCAACAAAGTCAAATCCTCTACAGTGACGTAATCAACAAACTGGTCTCTCGGTGGGAGAAAGGTATTCGTCGCCAGAGTGACTATGTTGAGAAATAAATATGTAGGCGTTAGGAATAAGGATGTAGAACGTTAATAAAGTTTATTTTCTTCAGTTGAAGCTTCCGGGCTGAGAGGCCGTGATCGATGTATAAAATTTCCACCTGACGTTTCGTCTCCATCTGCGGGAGACATCTTCTGAGGTCATCCGGCTACTGCCACTGATGCTCGAGGGACTCTCGCATTTATAGAGCGCATAGAGGGCACCACCATTCGTCACGTGATGCCGACGGTATGCCTATCTTGGAAGGTGTCATCATTCTCGATTAAGAGTAATCGATTGTCATTCTGCTTGCGCAACGTCGACATCCATATTTTGTACAACTTTAAAACTTCCTCTTTTCTATGAAAATTGTTATGGTGTTTGTGAATTTCTATTACTTCTCTATACATGCGCGCATGATAATGGGATGTTCGTGGTAGAACGCTTGTGTCATTAAATTTAATTTCGTGATTCCCATCTCGAAAAACATGCTCAGCTACGGCCGATTATTCGATGTCTCCTAAGCGACAGTTTCTTTTATGTTCGGCTAAGCGGGTTTTTACACTAATTTTCGTTGTTCCAGTATATACTTGTCCACAACTGCATGGAATTTTGTATACCCCAGGTGTTGCTAGGGGATGTCGGGCGTCTTTTGCAGTTCTTAAATATTCCTTAATCTTCTTGGTGGGTCTGAAGATTGTTTCGCTCCCATACTTGGCCAGCACTCTACCGATACGGTCCGTGACCTTATTAATGAACGGTAGGAAAACTTTTCCAGTAGGTGACCATTGTTGCTCTGGACTTCTGGCTTCTTTTCTTCTTTGATGGAGGGCTCGATCAATTTCCTTGCTGGTATATCCGTTTTTAATGAAGGCTGACCGTAGGTGATTCAGTTCATCTTGTAAGTAAGCCGGCTTGCAGATTTTGTTGGCTCTGTCCACCAAGGTTTTCATGACACCTCTTTTTTGCCTAGGATGATGGTTAGATTCCTTGTGGAGGTATCGATCCGTGTGAGTGTTCTTTCTATATACCTTGTGGCCCAGCGTCCCATCCACCCGTTTAATTACCGACACATCCAGGAAATTGAGTTGACCGTTGCTCTCTTTCTCCATCGTAAACTGTATCTTCGGGTTAATGCCGTTCAGGTGCACCAAGAAGACATCCAACTCTTCTTCACCATGAGTCCACACTACAAATGTGTGAAAGCCTGAATTGTATGAAAGTTTATTTTATTTAAAAAGTTTCAAGAGTTTTCACATAAAAATTCAGAGGCATTAGTTTTCAGTACACTCTCGCATGTTAATTTGTTTGAAGGTTACGATCTTGAGCGAAGAATTTTGTCCAGCATAAAAATTTTATTAAGCATTTGTATTGTTTAGTGCTTAATGAATCAGTTGTGAATTATTGTAAAATATACTGCTTGCAATCAGCCCCATTCGCTCTGTATCGATGTAAACATTCTTTTAATTGATATGGATTTCTCGTAACCAGAAAACTACTACAAACTCGTTTGGCCTTCTGAATATCAAATCATAACAGATACCATTACAGTACGCTTGCATTCGTTACTGCCCGGTCCTGTCTCAGGTTTGCTTGTCAAGAAATGTTATCGTACGTTGACATTGGTATCCAACAGTTTTGGTGAGTGCTTATTACAATATTTTCCACTGTTGTGAAGATATTTTCACAAAGAGAAGAGTAATTGAAGTAACAAACATAATAACTGTAATTACATTACTATTATCTGGGCCACCGATGACTATGAATCAGGATGTTGATTAAAACTCGAAACTGATAGCCGTGAAATTTTTGGGGACATTTTGAGAGCATTTCGAAATGATAGTCTAATAGGAAATGGAGATGGTATGTTTGTTACCGTAGATAAGAAACTCAAATACACACAGAAAGAAATTGAAAGTGCACGCGAGACTGCTCGCGCAATAATCAGCGTCAAGGATGGGCACAAACTTATAATGGGGATCTTCTATCGTCCACCATTCTTACCTTGTGGTGTAACAAAAAATTTCAGAGCAACCTTCAGTTGGCGAGTACTTAAGTTCCCCACTCATACTGTCATCATCTGAGTACATCAAATCAAATGGGCGTGACAAGACGCCCTGCGTCAAAAAACTGCCTACAACAGGTAGCTTGCAAAGCCCATAAAGACGAAAAAATGTTGGATCTAATGGCAACAAATAGACGTGACTTCTTTGAATATGCCTACGTTGAAACAGGTATCAGTGACCAAGATGCAGTTTTTATAACAACGACTACTAAAGTGAAAAAAAGCAACGAAAACAAGTAGAAGGATTTATATGTTCAGCAAACTAGATGAAGAGGCAATTGTGGGGTACCTCAATAAACAATTTGAAACACTTAGCTCTGGAGCGGAGCGTTATAGAACTGTGGCTCACCTTTAAAAGAATAGTTGACCCGTGGAAGAGGGTCACATAGGTGCTGAAAGAACTAAGCTGACAGATGCTCAAAGATAGACGCAAACTACCCCGCGAAGCCCCACTTACAAAGTTTCAAGAAGTAGCTTGAAGTGATATATCTAGGGATAAAATGCAACCTCTTACATATCACTCCCTTGGGATCGCGAGGACAAGATTAGGCTAATTACAGCTCACACAGAGGCGTAATCCTTATTGCTGTGCTCCATACATCAGTGGAACGAGAAGAAGCTCTAATAATTGATTGAATAGGAAGTTCTGCCGTTCATATAAAATGAAGTTTTAGACAGAACTGTTCCCTATACGTCACGAGAAGTTTCGCATATCAAAATCGCCTCACTGGAGCTATTTCGCTACACCAGCGTAATGTGATTTGAAAGGAAGGTGACGTGTCCGATTCATCTTGGACGTCTGGCGGGCCACTGTTCTGACTCATGCGGCAGCCTATAGGCGGAGCCCGACACGGGCGGCTGAACACAACACTCGCTGATGGAAGACGGGTCGCTGGCCTCATTCTTTGGCCGTCTGAATACCTTTGGGGGTCCTCTCGCGCCTCCATGTCTGTCAGTGTCTGTGCTGCGTCGTTTAAAGGCTAGTTCACGTGACGACATTAGGTTCCACGAAACTGATTCCGTATATGACGGTGGACACAACGCCACCAGAGTACACTTCAATATCATTGTATGTGAGTGCCAGAGACGTCTCCGAAATGAAAATTTTGGCAGCTGCACGAGAAGTAGCGTAGTTAAGTCCTGTCTGTAAGTATAAGAGTCGTATTTGGATTCATGATTGTATAAAAAGAAAGATCAGCTAGGTTTTTCAGCGACCTTGCTGCAAGAAGTTGTGGTGGGAGACTAGAGAAAACATTTCAGCCATCTGAGAACAGGTCAGACTTGTTCTTAATAACAAGGAAGGAAGATATATAGTGCCTGAAGTATTGTCTCCAAAACTGAAATTACAGAGTACATTGCGTTTTTTTTTGGGGGGGGGGGGCAAGTGGAGATTCATAGTCGTCTTTACAGCCAGATGTTTTATTTGTTTACTTTTTTCGCAATTCATCTGCGCATATGTTTCTAATGGAATGTATTATACTCTTCAGCTCAAATATAGTGAATCCTTCCACGTTCCCATAAACTATTATGCATAGCACTGATGTCCTAAAAATGAACGATTTGCTCCGTTCCTTACTCCACATTTTAACTTTGTTGGCACGCTATAGACGCAACACATAACCTCAGGCCACATGCAACTACTAGTTTCGTGGCGCCAAAGTTGTAGCAAGCCCGAAACTATTTAACTTTGCCAGCGACTTGCGCAAGCATGCGCCGCACAGGCGTACTGGCCCGTAGCGCTGTTTCGAAACTCAGATTCGTAACGTAGTGTCGTCATGTAAACTAGCCGTAATATAACCTCAGAGGCTTCATCGAGAAGTTTTTAGATATTATGCCGTATTGATACATGGAAAAGGAAGGAAAGCATGGCCGTTCTGGCCACAAACGGACCAGTCGAGCCCGAATGAACGCCGTGTCATTCTCTGCCAACGGCGTCATAGGGTGCGGTTTGGCGGGACATGTAGTCACCACGTCGCTCTCACGGTCGTTGTCGGGTTGCTTTACCTTGGAACCGCTGCTGAATTACTGAGCGCCGAATTGTACACTCCTGCCAAAATTTACGAGATGATTCAGGATGTGTTTAACGTAATTTCTAATTCAGTATATAGACGAGCGCAATATTACATCAAATATTTAGGCTAGAGCAACATCCTCTTGGGATCAGTTATGAATAGCTTGCCGAAATCGCAGATAAACCATCCGCATTATTCACAGACAACGTTCATCCTCTCAAATCAGAAATAGAAAGTAACAATGTGACGTTAGTAAACTGCAGGAGTATCCACGGTAAAGTGCCAGAATTAGTATGGCTTATTAAACCTAATAATGCCCAGACAGTACTAGGAACAGGATGTCTGTTGAAACCTGTAATGAGTAGCAAAGAAATCCTGAATGTAGACTGGAAAATATATGGCAAGGAAAAGTTAGACGTATGTGGCGGCGACGTCTTTATTGCAATAAAGAGTTGTATAATATCTAATGAGGTTATTACGGATTCCGTATGCAAAGTAGCGCAAGCTGGGTCAAACATGATAGTCTGATATCAGAATGCAGTGTCTCGCAATCGAATCGAATAAAATGTTCACGAGCTTCCAGCCGCGCCATGTAGTGAAAAAGCCACGAGCTTTCGATCGAACACATCTTTGCCATTGCAAAGTGGAATGACTGATGACGGCCTGCCGATACGACCTTATATACCCTAGCTGCTGAGAGTGACGTCACTGCTGTTCACGGTATCGCCATATATGGGCAGACGTTGACTTCGCCTTCGAAGCGCTGCTTCAACCTCGCGATCGCTGGATCCCCGCCGCGCAGAACTGCAGGTCACATCAGTACCTACTGTAGTGATTTTTATTTCGATAGCTTCTTTAATTACACAGTCCCAGAAGCCGTTAGTTCCAGCCACGACAAAGGTTTCGGAAGATTTAATCCGGTAACAGTTTCCTAGAGCATGCTCAGCTGAAACGGCTTTTTCAGGGTAGCGCAGACAATAAAACTTCTCATGGTCCTGCCTGAGTTGTTCTGCAATGCGTATTGTTTGTCCGATGTAAGAATGGCTACACTCGCAAGGTATCTTACACACTCCAGGTGTTCTGAGATCTACTACTTCTTTATCTAGTCCCAGTAATTGCTGGACTTTTGACGATCGATTTGATTTTGTGTCTTTTATGCAGGAGAGTTACCTTGTTTAACGCAGCAAAAAAGCAAGTTTCTTTTCCTGAGTGTCGTCGGTGGTCTTTCTCGAGTTGCCTATATTTAATTGTTAATCGTTGCACTCGTTGTTGCTAAAGACCTGGCGTAGGTGGCTCAACTCGTGGGGTGTGTTGCTGGATTTTGATACCGCTCTGCATCATATACCAATATTCGTAACACAGCACGCCTCTGTGCCGGGAGTTGACGGCTGATGGCGTGCAAGTACAGATATCTGTGCGTAGGTTTCCTTTAGACGCTGTAGCCAAGGCATCATTTTCGTTTGCGGCGGACGAAGACTTCGAGAAAGGCCAATGCTTCGTCTTTTTCTGTTTCCATAATGAATTGGATGTTACTTTTAATACTGTTGAGATGTCCCAACACCTCTTCAGGTTTTCAAATCCACAGGGTCAAATGACGAGCGTGTCGTCAAAGTATCTAAGTAAACAACTAGGCTTTAACGCGTCCCTGTCCAAATTCCTTGAAATTCTCTACAAAGATACGAAGGTTGGAACTTAGATAGTGACAACTATTTATTCACAACCTATACAAAAGAGTTACATGTTTTCACCTGTTACTGTCCTTCAAAGTAGTTACCAGCGCTGTATAGAAGCCGTTGCCAGCGATGTGGGAGGCGTAGTATACCGTTAGCACAGCCTGTTCTGTTGATGGTGCGAGTGGATCGGTCTACTGCCTGTCGAATCTCTGGAACACTTCTGAAGCGAATGCCACGAAGTGGTTCCTTCATCATCAGAATCAAATCAAAGTCACAAGGACTTACGTCCGGGGAGTATGATGGGTGGTACAGTACTTCCCAGTCCCATCGACCGAGCAAGAGCAGCCACAGCTTGCGCCGTATGTGCCCGCGCATTGTCGTACAAAATGATGGGTGGGTTGTGCAAAAAGTGTGGCCGCTTCTTTCGCAAAGCTGGTCGCAGGTAATGCTCCAAAAACGAACAGTAAAACTGTGCATTGACGGTCTGCCGTGGAGGAACGTAATGCGTTAGGATAACACCGTCACAGTCGTACACGAGAATCACCATAACAGTGGACCGCTCCATTCGCACCCTCAACAGAACAGGCTCTGCTAACGGTATACTACGCATTCCACATCGCTGGCAACGGGTTCTACACAACACTGGTGACTACTTTGAAGGACAGTAACAGGTGCAAACATGTAACTCTTTTGTATCGGTTGTGAATAAATAGTTGCCACTATTTAAGTTCCAACCCTCGTATTAACAACGGCTGGAACTAACGTGCTTCCCATCGCAACGCCGTCCGTCTGATTATAATAGTAGCCACTGTACAGAAAACAAGATGACGTAAGAGTGTGCAAAAATAACTCGAGCACATAACTTTCAAAGAACTGGAGTAATAGGTTCAAAGAGTCGTCGATGGCTAATCCGGCTGATAAAATCGGCTAAGTTTTTAATATGACATTCAGAGGAACCATAGCGGAGCGAGGAGATGGCCAAGTACTTCGTCTGTTTGTACGTCGGTGAACCAATGGCGGATACGATGAGACGGAAAGACATCCCGTTCTTTTGGATCTCCGGTAGAGCATAAACAGTAGGCAGTCTTGGTGCCTGAGGGAGAAGGTTCTTAACCACATTACCTTCGAGCGATGAGAGCTTAAGTTCAGATGTCTTTTTTATAATTCTTGATGTTGGGCCACTTGGTAGCTTCCGGTAAGTACATTCGTCGAGTTGCGAGTCTATCTTCAGAGCGTTGTCCACGTATATCATAATTACGGCTGCATTGCCCTGTCAGCAGGAAGAATCACAACGCTATCACCAATTCGCTCAGCCCTGCCATGTTGGATGCTGGTAACATTACTTTCTCGAGAATACGGTTCGTTTGACGCCGTATTTCGTCCGCCGTTTCACCGTGGAACTTCCGGACTGCCTGTTCGAAGCCACTTATTATTGCACTGACGGGAATGTACTGCGGCGAAGGTGCGAAGTTAAAGTCGTTTCTTAAGTACCGACATGGCACCTGAGCTTACGTCTGTCGCCGTCATGTTGATGACGGTGACTTCGGAGGATCTGTGGTCCGCACCATGTTGCTACGAGATCCGGCTGTACTTCCGTTTCGCTTTTCTGTAGGTCTGTGATAACCTTTGTTCCTTTGTTGGGAATACAAGAATACGTTAGTCACCCGGGAGGGGGGCGGGGGCAACCCCATACAGCTGTTGTTCATGGACAACAGCTTTGAATGTAAATGAGTTTAATCATTTAATACACGCAGTGTAACGAATATCGCCATGAAGTACGATAAATATCGAACTACTGCTGTAACACTTTTCGCTTCCGTCAGTATATTCATGTGCTACTGAAAAAGAAATTTATTTTAGTTGAAGGTTACCTGAGAATGTGTGTGTTCGTGTTTGACCTGAGGCTCTTCCTTTCTCAGAACCTATATAACATTGTGGAAGGGAACTACAACTTCCCACTAAACGTTCCTGTTTATTTCGACGATGCTTTCGCACATCTTGCTGTGTAAATATCGACATTTAAATGCTTCTGTACTTTATGCCTTGGTTCGATACGCAAGACCTATTCTTATATCGAGTATATTTGGTTCCAGCAGACATCGTTTACTACAGTAAGTACCGTAGCTCAGTTAGTCCTCTGTATGGAACAAGTCACATTTTAGAAAAATATTACCTGGTATAGGTGTCACACACACACACACACACACTCTTTTTTTGACACTTAATCCTCATATGGACTGAAGAGAATGGTGAGGAATAACTCTTTGTTGCAGGTAGTTCGTGCCGCATGGGATTGTCACACTGTTCCTTGATAGCTGCCTCACATTCGTTCCATCAAACTGATGAGCTGTCACATGGGATGAATGAAAAGACCTAGCTTAGTTTATGTTCAGATCTGCTACCCTTTTGAAACAATCAAGAAAACTAAAATTGTCCTTGTAATCTTTTTCTTTTCGACTGTAACGTCTTTCTTTTCTAATAATCTGACCAGTTGCCTTGTCTAGAATTCCATTTATACCTCTGACTTACAAAACTATGCATATTACAACATGAAGTTGAACAGATGTACGGTACCATGTATATTAAAACACATAGTTGAACAAAGCTCTGCATCAACCTCCACATGACGACTCTGTAATTCACAGTTAAGTGCCTTGGCAGGGGGAACAACCTTCAAGCTGTTTCTCTACCGTTCCACTCTCGAATAGCGCCCGAGAAAGACGAACACTTAAATCATTCCGTGCGAGTGCTGATTTCTCTCATTTTATTACAATGTTCATTTCTCCCTATGTAGGTTGGCGCCAACAAAATATTTTCGCATTCGGAACAGAAAGTTGGTGATTGAAATTTGATGAAAACGTTCTACGGCAACGAAAGTCAGCTTTGTTTTAATGTTTGCCACCCTAACTCCCGTATCATATCCGTGACACTGTCTCCTCTACTTTGCGACAGTACAAAACGAACTGCCTTCTTTGTACTTTTTGGATGTCCTCCGTCAACCCTATCTCATGCGGATACCACACCGTGCAGCAATATTTAACAAGACGGAACAGCGTAGTGTAGGCAGTCCCTTTTAATAGGCATGGTCTGCCAGTAAATCGCAGTCTTTGGTTCGCTTTCCACACAACATCATCTATGTGGTCGTCCCAGTTTAAGTTATTAGTAACTGTAATCCTAAGCATTTACATCTACATCTACATCCATACTCCGCAAGCCACCTGACGGTGTGTGGCGGAGGGTACCTTGAGTTAGTTGAACTCACAACCTTTAGATTTTTAAGATTTATCGTCCAACTGAAATTTAGTGGATTCCTTTTAGTACTCATGTGAACAACTTCACGCTTTTCATTATTTAGTGTCAACTGTCACTATTCGCACCATAGAGATATCTTTTGCAATTGGTTTTGATCATCTGATGACTTTACGAGATGTCAAATAATAGCATCATCTCGCGAACAATCTCGCCACGGATGGGGACTCAGTTAAGAGATAAAGCTACTTCTACTGACTCTGCCGGGCCACCCAGCACCAACGAGCCACTGTACCATCCTCTGCCACTGGCGTTCTCCTGATGTGGCAGACATACCGGTTAATGAGAAAACTGGATTCTTTATTGAAACTGAATACAGAATGGAGATTACCAGTGTTCATGTCAACCGCGGCGACCGTTATTGGAGTGCAGGGTATTATGGATTACAGGGTTGCCGTTTGTGTCTATCATCAGAACAGCGTGTGTTGACATTTATCAGTTTACTTGGCCTGTGTTGAGAGCAACCATGGATAATCTGTAAGACGAAGGAGTGATTCTTTCACATTGTGTCTGAAAGGATACGTTGCTCTACGTGCGTGAACATAACATTGACTTTGATTACCATAAAACTTAAAGTTTTAATCCAGTTTTATTACGCAGCTAAAGTTTCGTTGTAAGATCTCCCTTTTCAACACCGATTATTCTTCCCCGTTAGGCACGGACACCAAATATCGTGATTTAGGCTTTAGGCTGCTTTATTATTCTAAAATTTTTAGCTTAATTTGGAATGATACATCTTATAAACGATGACAGAACAGAAGAATTTTTCTATTCACTCCAGTGAGACATCAGGCAGCCCCTTCAGTCTTCTGTGGAACGAGAAGTGAATGTACGGTGTTTCAGTCATAATAATATCCGTGAAGAGAGAAGAATGATGTGAATAAGTAGCTTCCTGTAGTTCCTATTCAAAATTACCTTCCACAAGCCCTTAACAACGTTATAAATCTTAAAGTATCCTGACTAGCAATTTAATGCTGTTGTTCTCCATTGCAGTACCATCATTGTCAAGCTATTATTTTAAACGACATTTATAACTATACAGTACATCTAATCAGATTCGATATTTTAAAGCACAGTAAAACCTACGATATTCTGCTGGATATAGTATATCGTATTTTCGATCTACAAAATATGCTCCTTCTTAAAGTCGTTAGGTTCCTGTACGATCATAGAACGATTTATGTTTCCTCGCTAATTAGCCTTCTCGGCATCTTTAACAAACAGGCTCTACTGGAAGTTCGTACCAAGGACGGAGGATGATACATGAGAGCAACAACGGCTGTTGAATCGCAAGGTCGAACTGTTCAAAACACGATACGTCATTTTATCAATGAAAAGCTATGGCAAATAAACAGGACAAGAACAACAAACACGGACCACTTCGTCCGACGTAATTAATCACACTTGTCACAGCACATGAAGCCCTACTTCTGAGGCGACCAACTGAAAGCACTCCTAGAAACTAAGATATATTGTTACAAGAAAAAAATACCATTTCGGGAGACAATCAACAGCAACAGAAATTCGAAAACAAATAACGTGATACGTTTCTTACAAGTGCATACGCAACTTAAAGAGCTGAAATAAATTATATAACAACACTGGAAATTAACATGACTCTTGATGAATGAAGAAATAAATGAAGGCTGTCCTCATCTGAAAGTATTTAATAACAGATCTGTATAACATGTTGGCTCTCTCTCCTTTCTTCAGGTATTTTTATATACCAACAGAAACAGGTCTTGGTTACACTGTTTTCAATTGCTAAACTTTATTATCACGAAGAAATTTCTTTATACACTAAATGAGGAGTGTATGTTATAGGAAAATTACCGAATATTGGCATGTTCAACGTTCCAGCTGCCACTGTCCAAGTAGTGCAAATTTTAAGACTGTTAAAACAAACACAGAATTCATATTTGTGTGTACCCAAGACTCTCATGAGATGGCCTGTTAACCCCCTGTGCTGGACAGGTAACTGAGTGGCATTCGGAATTTTTCTGTGGTGCTGCGTTGGTGGCAGTACTTGGAACAGGTAGTATACGAAATAGCAGTGCCTGTGTTCTACTGCTTAATAACACAGGCACTGTTATTCGTCAATACCAGGGCCTCGACTCTCAATAAATACGTCTTTCCTGGACTCATAACGTACGAGTGCATTTTGTGACACATGAGCGACGACAAATGGAAGTTTGGCTCTGGCAGTGATTCGTTCACGGATAGCCAAAGTTGTTACGGCGACCGCCCTCGTAAAGCGGGAATTCCAGATTCGGGTAACGGATCAGCGTAAATTTTCACTATCGTCATTCCAGTATACACAAGATGGTGTTCATATGCGCATGTGCGAATACATTTCCTATATTTCTGCATCATTTCTATTGGGATGCAATGTCTATTGCTTCGGAAATTTCGGCACAGCTACCAAACTGAGTGTGGTAACAGTTTCTCACCATCCTTGACAGTAACGGCTGGTCTGAGTGTCTCATCTGCCAGAGACACAGAATTTGCAATCAAGGAAATAAGAAGCAATGCGCACAATACAAATTGTATATATAAGCACTACCACCAACATCTACTCTTGTTTTCAGCAATAATCTGTTCTGACAGATCCCTGTAGATCTGGTAGCTCGTTGTTCAACGTGGGCATCGATAAAAATGAAGCCACTAACGAAGAATATGTGGAAAGAAGCTTACAAGCAACAATGAATGATGTACGAGCGATGCGCTGGTCATACCCATATCCATATCAGATTAGTTCAGTCAGCCTATAGGCGGTTGTTGCATAATGTGCAGCAGCCTCAGAGGTCGTTTAAATAAGAAAAAAAGGAATGGATTTTCTCCCTGCAGCGGAGTGCACACTGATTTGAAACTTCTTGGCAGATTAAAACTGTGTGCCGGGCCGGAACTCGAACTCATAACCTTTGACTTCCACGAACAAGTGCTCTACCGACTGAGCTATCCAATTACGACCCAGGACTCACCTCTTAGCATTACTTTCACCAGGACCTCACTCGGACCTTCCAAACTGCAGAGAAGCTCTGCCGCATATCCTGCGGAACCAGCACTCTTGAAAATAGAATACTGCGCAGATACGGCTTACCCAAATCCTAGAGCACTTGCTCGCGGAAGACAAATGTTCCAAGTTCGAGTTCCAGCCAGGCAGACAGTTTTAATTTGCCAGAAAGTTTCAAATAAATGCATACTCTGTTGCAGTGTGAAAATTCATTCTGGAAACAATCCCCTTGGTTGCAACTAAGCCATTTCTCCGCAATATCCTTTCTTCCAGGAGAGCTAGTTTCTCAAGGTATGCAAGAGAATTTCTGTGAAGTTTAGAAGGTAGAAGAAGTAGTGCTGGTGGAAGCGAAACTTTGAGGACAGGTAGTGATTCGTGCTTGGAAAGCACGATCAGTGGAGCACTTTGTCGCCAGAAGCAAGTGTACCAGGTTCGAATCCCGACGCAACACACAGTTTCAATCTACCAAGAAATTATGACAGCGAAAAAATTAGAAGTTTTGTGAAATTTTTTTTTCAGTGTATTGCTAAAGAAGCATAGTCACCAAACCATAATGAACTGATTTTCGTCGATGTCGGTATGCAGTTTTCACAGTAGCAATTACATTGAAGTGAGGCTTATTCTATTAAGATGTCAAATGTAATGAAATAATTCTCTTCGTTAAGTATTTTGGTTGAAGAGACTATAAATTAATTGTCAGATCTGCAAAACGTTCATTTTGCATATTCACACACAGTTTTCGTTTCTAGTTGCAACCAGTTTCTGTGCTTATTACTACGTGTGCTTTATTAGCTTTAAAAAGCTTTAATAGCTTTAATAACGTCGATGTTACGGTATTACCTCACATCACTTTTAAAGTATGGAGGACTATTTTAGAAATTAAAATCGAGATGCTATAATTATTATGTTATAAATGAGCTTCCCAACACCTCTGAAAGGATGTGATACATAGCTAAGGTCAATTAACATTATCTACTAATCCTTATACTCAGTTGCTCAACAGAGGGTGCGTCCTATAACATTTATCTAAGACTCGTCCGAAATTGCTTGTGTCTATGAAATATTCTCCGTCCAAACTAATCTGTTGCATTCAGCATTTCGAGTTCGACAAGCCATCGATGTTCCTCGATATCCAATATAAGCGTACTTTCACTCACTGACGTCGTGGTGATTTTTTTGTTTCTAACACTTTGAGAAGATGTGTGTGTGGTTTCTAAATCTACATCCATACTCCGCAAGCCACTGAACGGTGCGTGGCAGAGGATACCCTGTACCACTGCTAGTCATTTCCTTTCCTGTTCCACTCGCAACGACTGTTTATATGCCTCCGCATGACCCACAATTTCTCGTATCTTATCTTCGTGGTCCCTAAGCGAAATGTGTGTTCGCATTAGTAGAATCAGCCTGCAATCACTTTCAACTTTCGGTTGTGTAAATTTTCTCAACAGCGTTCTTTGAAAAAATGTCACATAGCCTCCAGAGATTTCTACTTAAGTTTCCAAACCACGACTGCGATACTTCAGTTTTGTTCAAACATCTTTTTTTTTTCTTTTGGTGCTCAGTCTTCTGACTGGTTTGGTGCGGCCCACACGAATTCCCCTCCTGTGCCAACCTCTCCATCTCAGAGTAACTCTTGCAACCTACGTCCTCAATTATTTGCTGGCTACATTCCAATATCTGTTTTCCTCTACTGTTTTTGCCCTCTAAAGCTCCCTCAAGTACCATGGAAGTCACTCCCTGATGTCTTAACAGATATCCTATCATCCTCCTTGTCAATGTTTCCCACATATTCCTTTCTTCTCCGATTCTACACAGAATCTCCTCATTTCCTATCATATCAGTCCACCTAATTTTCAACATTCATCTTTAGCACCACATCTCAAATGCTTTGATTCTCTTCTGTTCCCGTTTTTCCACAGTACATGTTTCACTACCATACAATGTTGTGCTCCAGTTGTACATTCTCATAAATTTCTTCCTCAAATTAAGGCCAATGTTTGATACTAGTAGACATCTCCTAGCCAGGAATGCCCTTTTTGCCAGTGCTAGTCTGCTTGTGATATCCTTCTTGCTCCATTCGTCATGGGTTATTTTTCTGCCTAGGTAACAGAATTCCTTAACTTCATCTACTTCGCGACCATCAATCCTGAAAAGTTTCTCCCTGTTCTCATTCTGCTACTTCTCACTACTTTCATCTTTCTTCGATTTACTCTCAGTCCATATTCTATACTCATTAGATTGTCAGTTCTATTCAGCATGTCTTGTAATTCCTCTTCACTTTCATTCAGAATAGCAATGTCATCAGCGAATCGTATCATTCATATCCTTTCACCTTGAACTTTAATTCCACTTATGACCCTTTCTTTTATTTCCATCATTGCTTCTTCGATCTACAGACTGATCAGTAGGGGGGAAAGACTATATCTCTGCCTTACACCCTTCTTAACCTTACTTCGTTCTTGGTTTCTGCTCGTATTACTCCCTCTTGGCTCTTGTACATATTGTATATTATCCGTCTCTCCCTATAGCTTACCCCAATTTTTCTCAGAACTTCGAACACCTTCCACCATTTGACGTTGTCGAACGCTTTTGCCAGGTCGACAGATCCTATGAACGTGTCTTGATTTTTCTTTATTCTTGCTTCCATTATCAACTGCAACGTCAGAATTGCCTCTATGGAGCCTTTACCTTTTGTAAAGCTAAACTGATCGTCATCTAGCATATCCTCAATTTTCTTTCCCATTCTTCTGTATTTTCTTCTTGTCAGCAACTTGGCTGCATGAGCTGTTAAGCTGATTGTGTGATAATTCTCGCACTTGTCAGCTGTTGTAGTCTTCAGAATTGTGCGGATGATATTTTTCCGAAAGCCAAGCGGTATGTCGCCATACCAATACATTGTAGACACCAACGTGCATAGTCGTCTTGTTGCCACTTCCGCCAATGATTTTAGAAATTCTGGTGGAATGTTATCTATCACTTCTGCCTTATTTGTTCTTAAGTCCTCCAAAGCTCTCTTAAATTCTGATTCTAAAACTTGATCCCCTACCTCTTCTAAATCGACTCCTGTTTCTTCTTCTATCACGTCAGCCAAATCTTTTCCCTCATAGAGGCTTTCAGTGTATTATTTCCACCTATCCACTCTCCCCTCTGCATTTATTAGCGGAATTCCCGTTGCACTCTTAATGTTACCACCCTTGCTATTAATGTCACCGAAGGTTGTTTGAACCTTCCTGTATACTGAATCAGTCCTTCCGACAATCATTTCTTTTTCGACTTCTTCACATTTTTATGCAGATATTTGTTCTTAGGTTTTCCACAGTTCCTATTAATTTCATTACTCATCGACTTGTAGTTCTGTATTTCTGAATTTCCCTGAACATTTTAGTACTTACTTCTTTCATCGATCAGCTGAAGTATTTCTTCTGTTACCCATGGCTTCTTCGCAGTTACCTCCATTGTACCTATGTTTTCCTTTCCAACTTCTGTGATTGCCCTTTTTAGGGATGTCCATTCCTCTTCAACTGTACTGCCCACTGAACTATTCCTTATTGCTATATTTATAGCCTTAGAGAACTTCAAGCGTGTCTCGTCATCTCTTAGTACTTCTGTGACCAACTTCTTTGCACATTGATTCGTCCCGACTAATCTCTTGAACTTTAGCCTACTCTTCGACACTACTGCATTGTGATCTGAGTCTACATTTGCTCCTGGGTACTCCTTACAATACAGTATCTGATTTCGAAATCTCTGTCTGACCATGACGTAATCTAAATGAAATCTTCCCGTATCACTCGGTCATTTCCAAGTATACCTTCTCCTCTTGTGATTCTTGAACAGAGTATTCGCTGTTACTAGCTGAAATTTTCTACAGAGCTCAATTAGTCTCTCTCCTCTCTCATTCCTTGTTCCAAGCCCATATTCCCCTGTAATCTTTTCTTCTACTCCTTCCCCTACAACTGCGTTCCAGTTCCCCACGACTATAAGATTTTCATCTCTCCTTACGTACGGTATTAACCTTTCAATATCCTCGTATATTTTCTCTGTCTCTTCAACTTCAGCTTGCGACGTCGGTTTGTATATCTGAACTATCGTTGTCGGTGTTGGTTTGTGTTATGCCAGAGCCAAGATAGCCCTTGAGGGCCGGCAACCCATATTACACCACAGAAGACGAGGTTGTCTATGTCCAAGGCATACCAAAAGCACCATGGTTACATACAGGATAATGGAAACAGACATTCCGAGTACTACTTCGAGCAGGGAGAGCTCGAACCACGGCCTGCAGGAAGTATCACTATGCCAAAACCTGATTGGCTGGAGACAGCTATTTAGGGGCTAGAGCCAGCCCCGAAGTTCAGTTCACTCCGGATGCCGAACTCGTGTACTTCGACCGCTGAATATTACGTCTTCCTCTCTGAATTGGACTCTTACTAGTGTGTGTGTGTGTGTGTGTGTGTTACCACAAACCTTTGTGGAAAATCAGAAGTGAACTTTTGTTTGCCTCAATTAGGGGACTTTTATTGGCATCGTTATTGTTACCTTTCGTTTGTTGTTCACTCATCAACCTTGTGAACTTACATCAATAAAAGTTGTGTTTGTGAAAAATTGCGAATTTTCAGTCACAACACAAGTAATATGGGTTGCCGGCCCTCAGGGGCTACCTTGGCTCCGGCATAATAGTTTGCTGTCGATTCTGATAAGAATAACCCTATCACTGATTTGTTCACTGTAATACAGTCTTTGCCCTACCTTTCTGTTCATAAGGAATCCTACTCCCGTTATACCATTTTCTGCTGCTGTTGATATTACCCACTACTCGTCTAACCAGAAATCCTTGTCTTCTTTCCATTTTACTTCACTGACTTCTACTATATCTTGATTGAGCCTTTGCATTTCCCTTTCCAGATTTTCTAACTTCCCTACCTCATTTAACCTTCTGAAATTCCACACCCAGACTCTTAGAACATTATCCTTTGGTTGATTATTCAATCTTTTTCTCATGATCACAACCCCATTGGTAGTCCGCTCCCGGAGATCCGAATGGGGGACTATTCAGGAATCTTTTGTCAATGGAGAGATCATCGTGACACTTCTTCAATTACAGGCCACACGTCCTGAGGACACACGTTAAACGCAGTTGTTTCCATTGCTTTCTGCACCCTCATGCCGTTGATCATTGCTGATTCTTCCGTCTTTAGGGGCAGTTTCCTACCCCGACAAGATAGTGTCCTGAACGACTGTCCACTCCTCCGACCTCTTTGACAAGGCCGTTGGCCTCACCTACCGGTAACAAATCTAGCAGCCTGCTTCCGAACTGCTTCGATGTCTTCCTTTAATCGGACCTGGTTCTAATCCCAAACACTCGAGCCGAGCTTATGAATAGGTCGCGCCAGCATCCTATATGCGGTCTCCTTTACAGATGAACCACACTTCCCGAAGTTCTCCCAAAAGAACGAAGTCGACCATTCACCTTGCTTACTTTTACTCTACAGTTTGAGAAAATAATTTGCGTTAACTACATACTGAGGTGACAAAACGTCATGGGATAGCGATTGCACATAAACATATGGCCATTTGTATCGCATACACAAGGTATAAAAGGGCAGTGCATTGGCGGGACTGCAATGTTTGTACTCAGGTAGGTCATATGAAAATTTGTCCGACCTGATTATGGCCGTACGATGGGAATTAACAGACTTTGAACGCATAATGGTAGTTCGAGCTAGACGTATGCGACAGTCCATCTCCGACCTCGTTAGGGAATTCAGTATTCCGAGATCCACAGTGTCAAGAGTGTGCCGAGGATACCAGATTTCAGGCAGTGGCCGACGGTCTTCACTTAACGACGAGAGCAGCGGCTTTAGCGTAGAGTTGTCAGTGCTAACAGACCAGCAACATTGCGTGAAATAACCGCGTAAATCAATGTGGGACGAACGACGAACGTACCCGTTAGGACACAGCGGCGAAACTGGGCTTTAATTGGCTTTGGCAACAGGCGACCGACTCGAGAGCCTTTGCTAACAGCACATCGCCTGAAGGAACTCTCCTGGGTTCGTGACCATGTCGCTGGGACCGTAGACTATTGGAAAACCGTAGCCTGGTCAGTGCTGATTTTCTATTGGTAGGAGCCGATGATATGGTTCGAGTGTGGCACGGTCCCCATGAAGTCATGGACCCATGTTGTCAACAAGACACTGTGCAAACTGGTGGTGGCTCTATAATGGTGTGTGCTGTGTTGATATTGAATGGACTGGGCTCTGGTCCAATTGAACCGACAATTGTCTGGAAGTGTTTATGTTCGGTTACTTGGAGGCCATTTGCAGCCATTCATGAACTTCTTGTTCCCAAACAAACATCGACTTTTTGTAGATGACAGTACTCCCTGGCACAGGGCCACAATTGTTCGCAATTGATTCGAAGAACATTCTGGACAGTTCTAGCTAATGATTGGACTACCCAGATCGCGGTACTTGAATCCCATCGAACATTTATGGGACATAATCGAGAAGTGAGCTCGTGCATAAAATGCTGCACCGGTAATTATGGACGGCTTTAGAGACAGTATGGCTCGGTATTTCTGCAGGGGACTTCCAGCGATTAGTTGATTCCATTCCACGTCGAGTTGCTGCACTGCTCTGGACAAAAGAAGCTTCGACGCGATGTTAGGAGGTATCGCATGACTTTAGTCACTTCGGTGTATTTGGACTATCAAATTTTGCCTCAGTTTCAACACTCTCCTGATATTTCACGTAGCGACTTTTTCCTCTTTCCTCGGATGAAAAAAATATTGCATAGCCGGTATTTCCAGAATGACGACGGTGTGGGGGTGGAGGGGCGATTCTCGGTGTGAAACGTTTCCTGAATAGGCAAAACGCAGACTTCTGCAACCAAGGTCTCTGCCAAGTCATCCATCTTTGCGAAAAATTTGTCATATAGTAGGGTGAGTACGTAGAAGTGGACTAGTAACAAGTTTCGTGGTTGCTAGTTGACTTTTTTGTGTGAGGTGATAATTAGAAAATGCCACCACAGTGGCAGTTTTGCCAGTCAGTTGCTCCTGCCAAAGAAAATGCAGGTGATCATCGAAACCTGAGGAATTACGCTCAACTGACGCAGTAATAAGTCCGAGCATGTTTTACATAACAGAGCTGTCGCGGAAGACTACGCTCTCAAGACGTCGTTCTGGTGATATAAAATGGAAATGCCGTGTGGCTAGGGCCTCCCGTGGGGTAGACCGTTCGCCTGGTGCAAGTCTTTCGAGTTGACGCCACTTCGGCGACTTGCGTGTCGATGAGGATGGAATGATGATGATAAGGACAACACAACACCCAGTCCCTGAGCGGAGAAAATCTGCTACCCAGCCGGGAATCGAACCCGGGCCGTTAGGTATGACATTCCGTCGTCTGACCACTCAGCTCCCAGGGGCGGACAATGGAAATGCTGTGTGGCTAGGGCCTCCCGTAGGGTAGACCGCTCGCCTGGTGCAAGTCTTTCGAGTAGACGCAACTTCGGCGACTTGCGTGTCGATGGGGATGAAATGATGATGGTAAGGCCAACACAACACCCAGTCCCTGAGCGGAGAAAATCTCCGACCCAGCCGGGAATCGAACTCGGGCCGTTAGGTATGACATTCCGTCGCGCTGACCACTCAGCTACCAGGGGTGGATGTTCTGGTGATGATTAGAACTTTGTGACGACCCCTCGAGTTTCCAGTGCGGCTGTTGCCCGGCTGCTCACCTGCCACTTGCTGAGCTGCCAGTGGGGTACGAAGAAAAACCGGTCCGCCGGATCTGTGGGTGCGACGGGGTGCCGGCCTCCCAGGCGATGTAGGTAGCAGCGGCCCGCCGGAACATCGCGGTACGCCACCAGCTTCTGTAACAGCAGGCAGCGTCCACCCTTCAGCAGACCGGGTCCCTACGCCACCCTCGGCTCTCAGCACTGGTGGGTGTTCGGTACTTACCCTGTCGTAGTCGAACAGCGACCGCGTGGCGACAGCGCGGGGCGAGGCCGGTGGCCGCGCGTAGTACAGCACGCCCTCCAGCCGCTCCTGCAACACCAGTACACGTGCCGCTGCAGCGACTCCAATCCCAAAACAAACAACATAGTTTTGAAATTGCTAAAGGTGCGGCAGGACAGGGAACTGGTAGTCTGCGCGTCAGTACCTGGTCTGCATAATATGCTGTCGCACCGACTCGGTTAAACAGACCGCTCCCGCCCGCGACGGGCAGCCGGCAGGTTGTGATTATTTACAGAAACCGCGGAGGCCTGGTGTGAGAAATCTCGGAATAAATCGAGAGTTTAATTGATTTGGTGTGTGCAAACGTACCGGGTGGTTATAATTAAAGAGCAGCAACTCACGGAGGTCCAGTGTGGGCTGTAATTATCGTATGGCAATTAAACTTGGCAGATATGCTAATGCGTTAATATGGAACCGATTTACGCTGGGAAAAATTAGTTCCAATTTTGGCCACCAGTTGTAAATCTGGCGCTGTACAGCATCTCGTCGACGTCTCCGGTACTCGTATTAAACAAACTCTATAGTAATAAAATCGACATTATGTTTTTCTCACTTGTTTGACCTTTTCGTCCCACGTCCCGTTCCTAGCCGTTACATTATGCTAACATTTCTATACGTCTTTCTTGCATTCACAGCGTCAGATTTGCACCCGAAGGCCAAAAAGCCGGCCGCTGTGACCGAGCGATTCTAGGCGCTTCAGTCCGGAACCTCGCTGCTGCAACGGTCGCAGGTTCGAATCCTGCCTCGGGCATGGATGTGTGTGATGTCCTTAGGTTAGTTAGGTTTAAGTAGTTCTAAGTCTAGCGGACTTATGACCTCAGATGTTTAGTCCCATAGTGGTTAGAGCCATTTGAACCATTTTTGAGCTTGCTGTTGCCCCTTCCCAGGAAAGCAGCAGTGACTTCAATGAACTGCACACACCTGTTAACGTTTGTCGCGTCAAAAACGGTGCGCACACTGATTACCTGTAACGTAATTTTAAAAAAAAAATTGTAGAGACGCTCTATCCACTGATATGCTCCTATTTTTTGCCTGTCGTGTTCCATGCACTCATCTTCTGAAAGCGCAGATATATTTATAATAGCTATGTATATTACACGAGTATGCATTTATTTACAAATATCTGTATATATGAAGAAGAGTGTGTGAAGAGGAAGATCACTGTCTACATAAGATTCCGTAATCTGACTTGAAACATATATGTATGAAATACATAAATGGGAAATGTTGTTATAAAAAATGTCTAGTAGTTCTTGGCCGATCTACTTCAAATTTTTACACGATGCCCTAATGACCGTTTGGGCGGACAGAGGCTATAAATTTTTAATACACACAATACATACATATACATTAAACATATAAAGGAGAAACATTAATGCCAAACATCTCGAAAAGTACTTGACTGATTTACTTCAATGTTCTTAGCCGATTTACTTCAACTTTTCTTACGTTCAGGTGAAACAATTAAGAAAATAAATAAGGAATTAAATGCCTAACGAATGAAATACATTGCGTTAACTGATTGTGATTCCTATCACGAGAATAAATTACAACGATAATACTCGTCTTGGAGATAGTACCATCACTTAATTGCTGAACAAGCGAAAGCTAGAGAATTTGACGTAAACAATATTTCAGAGTTTTACTTATTGATTAGTTTCTATTGTTACACATGACATATAACCTAGAAGATATTTTAGCCCGTGTTTCACATTTGTTTTCATTATTAAAATCCACAGCGTCATACAGACGCAAAGGCAAGTTGTGGTAAAGTACCAACAAAAGTCACTAGATCGCGAACCGACCAAATGATCGGACAGTTTCCCGTGCGCCTTGCATTTGCTATGAGTATCAAGGCACAGGGCCAATCACTCTGTGTGACAGATATTAAACATCCCGGGCGACGACGGGCACTGCAGCTAGTATGGAATAAATAACAGCTATCTGATGCAGACTAGCTTGTATCTCTTTCACAACTTTTCGACACATTTTTATATTCGGTATCGTTCAAAAATAGCGGGTGGTTATAGTTAAAGTGCAGCTACTCACAGAGGACTAGAGTTGCAATCATCATACGGTAGCGAAATGTGGTAGATAAGCTGATGCGTCAATACGAATCCGATCTAGGCCGGGAGAAAAAAAAAAATCGTTTCTGTTTTGGCCTTCGGTTCAAATGGCTCTAAGCACTATGGGACTTAACATCTGAGGCCATCAGTCCCCTAGACTTAGAACTACTTAAACCTAACTAACCTAAGGACATCACACACATCCATGCCCGAGGCAGGATTCGAGCCTGCGACCGTAGCGGTCGCGCGGTTCCAGACTGCAGTGCGTAGAACCGCTCGGCCACCCCGGCCGGCACGTTTTTTGTCTTAGAATGTATTTTGCTTGGTACAAATGAGTATTTATGCCACCTTTTTGAAATTTCGACTTTCCATCCTGACTGAATCTATTGCTCTTCTTGTGGACATTCTACATGAGCCACCCACGCTAGCTGTTAATAGTGAATGTGGGAGAGACAGAGAGGGTGCTGGAGTGAACGGGGGAGATCGGGTGCAGTACTGGCTGTGTATGAGCGTGGGAAACCGCCTAAAAGTGCCGGCACGCTAGCCTGCATCCGGCCGGGCCGGGGTGGTCGTCTGGGGCCGAGTCACCGCTGCGATTCCCGGAAAGGCGCCTCCTCCCGTCCATTGGCCGGCTGTGGACTCTGGCCAGCACGTGCGGCCGCTGGCCGCTGCCGCTGCCCGCCGTTGCCGTAATTGGCGGACGGAAGGCCGCGACGGCCACTAATTAGCCCACAATGCTCGCAATTACTCTGCTGCACTGAGGGGGGAGGGGGGGAGGGGGCAAAGTGCGCCGCAGCTCGACGCCCGCCGCCGGCTCCCACACTCCCGATCCATGGGCAATCTACACTACTGCCCATTAAAATTGCTACACCAAGAAGAAATGCAGATGATAAACGGGTATTCACTGGACAAATATATTATACGAGAACTGACATGTAGTTACATTTTCACCCAATTTGGGTGCATAGATCCTGAGAAATCAGTACCCAGAACAACCACCTCTGGCCGTAATAACGCCCTTGATACCAGTGTGCGATTTGCAGGGGGGGATGGGGGGGATTTCCCCCCCTCTGCATCAGACCATCCCCTCCTCTGGTTTTAGTTTATGCGTCCCAACCTGGGATGTTTATTTCCCACGCACTGGAGTGAAACTTTACATATAATTTAAATTTGTGGAGCCGAACACTGAAAGTTTGTAATAAGTCCTACTATTAATATGTTTCAGTTTTCCATCATCAGAATAAGTACAGCTTTTCACAAATGTGCCTCTACTTTTTGAATTCCCCTCATATACCTGTATGTAGATGATTTTGTAAATAAGCTTTACCTACAATGGACTTTTAAAGATGTAACAAGGGGTGGCTTTTCTGATAGTGCATACGCGTGAATAGTGAGTTCCGGCATTAACATCTATTTATAAATAGCCGTTTAACCATGCGTAACGCCACGGTCCAAGCTAGTAACATATATAATTCTACTAACCCCCTAAGACATCCCCCCCACTGCTAAAAGCACAAATCGTACCCTGCTTCATACGCCTGGGCATTGAGTCAAACAGAGCTTGGATGGCGTGTACAGGTACAGCTGCCCATGCAGCTTCAATACGATACCATTGTTTATCGAGAGTAGTGACTGGCGTATTGTGACGAGCCAGTTGCTCGGCCACCATTGACCAGACGTTTTCAATTGGTGAGACATCTGGAGAATGTGCTGGCCAGGTCAGTAGTCGAACATTTTCTGTATCCAGAAAGGCCCGTACAGGACCTGCAACATGCAGTCGGGCATTATCCTTCTGAAATGTAGGGTTTCGCAGGGATCGAATGAAGGGTATGGCCACGGGTCGTAACACATCTGAAATGTAACGTCCACTGTTCAAAGTGCCGTCAATGCGAACAAGAGGTGACCGAGACGTGTAACCAATGGCACCCCATACCATGACGCCGGGTGATACGCTAGTATGGCGATGACGAATACACGCTTCCAATGTGCGTTCGCCGCGATGTCGCCAAACACGGATGCGACCATCATGATGCTGTAAACAGAACTTGGATTCATCCGAAAAAATGACGTTTTGCCATTCGTGCACCCAGGTTCGTCGTTGAGTACACCATCGCAGGCGCTCGTGTCTGTTGTGCAGCGTCAAGGGTAACCGCAGCCACGGTCTCCGAGTTGATAGTCCATTCTGCTGCAAACGTCGTCGAACTGTTCGTGCAGATGGTTGTTGTCTTGCAAACGTCCCCATCTGTTGACTCAGGCATCGAGACGTGGCTACACGATCCGTTACAGCCATGCGGATAAGATGCCTGTCATCTCGACTGCTAGTGATACGAGGCCGTTGGGATCCAGCACGGCGTTCCATATTACCGTCCTGAACCCACCGATTCCTCCTGCTAAGAGTCATTGGATCTCGACCAACGCGAGCAGCAATGTCGCGATACGATAAACCGCAATCGCGATAGGCTACAATCCTACCTTTATCAAAGTCGGAAACGTGATGGTACGCATTTCTCCTCCTTACACGAGGCATGACTACAACGTTTCACCAGGCAACGTTGGTCAACTGCTGTTTGTGTATGAGAAATTGGTTGGAAACTTTCCTCATGTCAGCACTTTGTAGATGTAGCCACCGGCGCCAACCTTGTGTGAATGCTCTGAAAAGCTAATCATTTGCATATCACAGCATCTTCTTCCTGTTGGTTAAATTTCGCGTCTGTAGCACGTCATCTTCGTGGTGTAGCAATTTTAATGGCCAGTAGTGTACATCTTGTATCACTTCTGCACCAAAATATCGAGAGTCACGTGTTGACTTCCGCTTAAAATTCGAAATAATAAGCTGTCTACCATCGCATCAACAACGGATGGGAAAAGATGCTCATAGGCAAATGGAGTAACTTTACAGATATGCGATTGGCTCAATAAACAAATAATTAATACACTGAGTTGACAAAAGTCATGGATAGCGACATGCACACACACAAATGGCGACGGTATAGCGTGTATAAGATATAAAATGACAGTGCATTGTCGGAGGTGTCATTTGTACTCAGCTGGTTTGTGTGACAAGGTTTCCGATGTGGTTAGGGCCACACGATGGTTATTAACAGTCACTGAACGAGGAGTGGTAGTTGGAGCTAAACGCATGGGATATTCCTTTTCGGAAGTCGTCAGGGGATTCAATATTCCTAGATCCACAGTCTCAAGAGTGCGCCGAGAATACCGAGTTTCAGGCATTATGTCTCACGGTAGACAGCGCAGTGGCCGACGGCCTCCACTTAACGACTGAGAACGGAGTTTGCGTAGAGATTATCACTGCCCACGGCAGAAATCAATGTGGGATGTACAAAGAACGTACCCGTTAGATAGAGCGGCGAAATTTGCCGTTAATTGGCTGTGGCAGCAGACGACCGACCAGAGTTCCTCTGCTAACAGCAAAACATCACCTGTAGCGCCTCTCCTGTGTTCGTGACCATATCGGTTAGACCCCAGACGACTGAAGAACGTGGCCTGGTCACATGAGTTCCGCTTTCAGTTAGTAAGAGCTGATGGCAGTGTTCGAGTACGACGCAGATCCGACGAAGCCTTGGAACCAAGTAGTTAACACGGCACTGTGCAAGCTGGTGGTGGTCCGTAATGGTGTGGCTGGAGTTAACATGGGATGGGCTGGGTTCTTTGGTACAACTGATCCTATCGTTGACTGGAAATGGTTATGTTCAGCTACTTGGAGGCTATTTTCAGCAAAAAACGATACAATTTTTATGGATGACAATGCGCCGTGTCACCGGGCCGCCATTGTTTGCGACTGGTTTAAAAAACATTCTGGACAGTTCGAGTGAATGATTTGGACATGCACAACGGCCGACATGAATATCACCAAACATTTATGGAACATACATAAGAGGTCAGTTCGTGCACAAAATCCTGCACCGCGAACACTTTTGCAATTATTGGCGTCTACGGAGGCGGCATGGCTCAATATTTCTGCTGCGAACTCACAACGACGTGTCGAGTTAATGCCATGTCGAGTTGCTGCACTGCGCCGGATAATAGGAGGACCGCAACGATACTTGGAGGTTTCCCATGACTTGCGTCTTCTCAGTGTACAATCAAGTACATTATGTAGAGTAATTAAAAATGGACTAATGGCCATTAAAATTGCCACACCACGAAGATAACGTGCTACAGACGCGAAATTTAACAGACAGGAAGAAGATGCTGTGATATGCAAATGAACAGTTCGACGACGTTTGCAGCAGCATGGACTATCAGCTCGGAGACCATGGCTGCGGTTACCCTTGGCGCTGCATCACAGACAGGAGCGCCTGCGAAGGTGTACTCAACGACAAACCTGGGTGCACGAATGGCAAAACGTCATGTTTTCGGATGAATCCAGGTTCTGTTTACAGCATCATGATGGTCGCATCCGTGTTTGGCGTCATCGCGGTGAACGCACGTTAGAAGCGTGTACTCGTCGTCACCATACTGGCGTATCACCTGGCGTGATGGTATGGGGTGCCATTGGTTACACGTCTCGGTCACCTCTTGTTCGCATTGACGGCACTTTGAACAGTGGACGTTACATTTCAGATGTGTTACGACCCGTGGCCATACCCTTCATTCGATCCCTGCGAAACCCTACATTTCAGAAGGATAATGCCCGACCGCATGTTGCAGGTCCTGTACGGGCCTTTCTGGATACAGAAAATGTTCGACTGCTGCCCTGGACAGCACATTCTCCAGATGTCACACCAATTGAAAACGTCTGGTCAATGGTGGCCGAACAACTGGCTCGTCACAATATGCCAGTCACTACTCTTGATGAACTGTGGTGTCGTGTTGCAGCTGTGTGGGCAGCTGCACCTGTACACGCCATCCAAGCTCTGTTTGACTAAATGCCCAGGCGTATCAAGGCCTTCATTACGGCCAAAGGTGGTTGTTCTGGGTACTGATTTCTCAGGATCTATGCACCCAAATTGCGTGAAAATGTAACTACATGTCAGTTCTAGTATAATATATTTGTCCAAGGAATACCCGTTTATCATCTTCATTTCTTCTTGGTGTAGCAATTTTAATGGCCAGTAGTGTAAATATAGCGAATGCAAAATGCTGTAACTCCTAAATGCATAGCGATTCACTGAGAAGAGTTATGTAAAATGTAAGCTTCCAAAATCTCTGTAGTTGCGCAAGCGCATTTTTAAATCAACATCTTCCAAACAGTGGGATATGTCATGGTGGACATGACGACTGTGTTCTGTTTTTGGTCACCTGGATCTCCGGACCTGATAATCACAGATTTTCTTAATGGGGTTATGTAAAAGAGATTACGTATCTCCTTTGTCGGACGCAATTCCACATCTACATTATACTCCGCAAGCCACCTAACGGTGTGTGGCAGAGGGTTCTTCTGGTACCACTAACTGATACCCCCTTTCCTGTTTCACTCGCGAATGGTGTGTGGGAAGGATGATTGTCGGTAAGCCCGTGTATTGGTTCTAATTTCTCGAGTTTTCTCGTTGTGGTCATTTCGCGAAATGTGTGTGGGAAAAAGTGATCTCTCTGAATTTCAGTGGTAAACCTGTCTGTGACGCAAAACGCCTTTTTTGCAACGTCTGTCAATGTATGCCGTGAAGAACCACGGTGCTCTTCCTTTGAACTTCTCTGTTACTTCTATTAGTCCTGGTAAGTATCCCATGTTGATGAACAATACTCAATAAGTGTCGAGCAAGCGCCTTATAACCCATTTCCACTGTGGATGATGTACATTTCCTTAAGAACCCATTTACATTCTTTAAGATTCATCTCACGAATCTCAGTCTGGCATCTGCTTTTCCTACTATTTGTTTTATGTGGCCATTCCACTTAAGATCACTCTGTATATTGTAGATACTGTTTCCAAAAGTTTAACATCACCATTGTAGTTGTACACTGATGGCTTTTCTTTCCTATGTATGCGCAATATGTTACATTTATTTACGTTGAAGGTCAACTGCCAGAGCCTGCACAATTCATCAGTCCTGCAGGTCATTCTGCAAATCGATATTGTCTTTGGGTGTTGCTACTTTGTTAGGTCATTTGTACAGGGTGGTCCTTTGATCGTGGCCGGGCCAAATATTTCACGGAATAAGCGTCAAGCGAAAAAACTACAAAGAACGAAACTTGTCTAGCTTGAAGGGGGAAACCAGATGGCGCTATGGTTGGCCCGCTAGATGGCGCTGCCATAGGTCAAACGGATATCAAGTGCGTTTTTTTTAAATAGGAACCCCCATTTTTATTACATATTCGTGTAGTACTTAAAGAAATACGAATGTTTTGGTTGGACCACTTTTTTCGCTTTGTGATACATGGCGCTGTAATAGTCACAAACATATGGCTCACAATTTTAGACGAACAGTTGGTAACAGGTAGGTTTTTTAAATTAAAGTACAGAACGTAGGTACGTTTGAACATTTTATTTCGGTTGTTCCAATGTGATACATGTACCTTTGTGAACTTATCATTTCTGAGAACCCATGCTTTTACAGCGTGATTACCTGTAAATACCACATTAATGCAATAATTGCTCAAAATGATGTCCGTCAACCACAATGCATTTGGCAATACGTGTAACGACATTCCTCTCAACAGCGAGTAGTTCGCCTTCCGTAATGTTCGCACATGCATTGACAATGCGCTGACACATGTTGTCAGGCGTTGTCGGTGGATCAAGATAGCAAATATCCTTCAACTTTTCCCACACAAAGAAATCCTGGGACGTCAGATCCGGTGAACGTGCGGGCCATGTTATGGTGCTTCGACGACCAATCCACCTGTCATGAAATATGCTATTCAATACCTCTTCAACGGCACGCGAGCTATGTGCCGGACATCCATCATGTTGGAAGTAAATCGCCATTCTGTCATGCAGTGAAACATCTTGTAGCAACATCGGTAGAACATTACGTAGGAAATCAGCATACATTGCACCATTTAAATTGCCGTCGATAAAATGGGGGCCAATTATCCTTCCTCCCATAATCCCGCACCATACAATAACCCGCCAAGGTCGCTGATGCCCAATAGTGCATATTATACTGGTTTACGTTACCGCTGTTGGTGAATGACGCTTCGTCGCTAAATAGAACGCGAGCAAAAAATGTGTCATCGTCCCGTAATTTCTCTTGTGCCCAGTGGCAGAACTGTACACGACGTTCAAAGTCGTCGCCATACAATTCCTGGTGCATAGAAATATGGTACGGGTGCAATCGATGTTGATGTAACATTCTCAACATCGACGTTTTGAGATTTCCGATTCTCGCGAAATTTGTCTGCTACTGATGTGCGGATTAGCCGCGACAGCAGCTAAAACACCTACTTGGGCATCATAATTTGTTGCAGGTCGTGTTTGACGTTTCACATGTGGCTGAACACTTCCTGTTTCCTTAAATAACGTAACTATCCGGCGAACGGTCCGGACACTTGGATGATGTCGTCCAGGATACCGAGCAGCACACATAGCACACGCCCATTGGGAATTTTGATCACAATAGCCATACATCAACACGATATCGACCTTTTCCGCAATTGGTAAACGGTCAATTTTAACACGTGTAATGTATCACGAAGCAAATGCCGTCCGCACTGGCGGAATGTTACCTGATGCCACGTACTTATACGTTTGTGACTATTACAGCGCCATCTATCACAAAGCGAATAAAGTGGTCCAACTAAAACATTCATATTTCTGTACGTATTACACGAATATGTAATAAAAATGGGGGTTCCTATTTTAAAAAAAACGCACCTGATATCCGTTTGACCTATGGCAGCGCCATCTAGCGGGCCAACCATCGTGCCATCTGGTTTCCCCCTTCAAGCTAGACGAGGTTCGTTCTTTGTAGTTTTTTCATTTGATGCTTATTTCGTGAGATATTTGGCCCGATCACTATCAATGGACCACCCTGTATACATTGTGAACAGTAGCGTCTTATCACACTTCGTTGGGATATTCCGGAAATTACCTTTACATCTGTCGACATTGTTCCGCTGAGAGCGACGTGTTGAATTGTATCCGCAAGGAAGTTTGGAAACAAATAGCAAATCTGCTTAGATACTCTATAAGCTCTTATGTTTTTCACTAACAATAAATGGTAGTGGAGGACGGTGTTAAATGCCTTCCCGAAGTCAAGGAACACGGCACCAACCCGAGCGCCGTTGTCTACAGCAGTACGGATCTCATGAAGGAAAAGAGCAAGTTGAGATTCGTAAGTTCTGTGTCTGCGGAATCGATGTTTATTTTTAAAGCGGAGATTTTTTGTTCTCCAGATACGTCATAATTCTTTAGCATAAAACACGCTCCATAATTTTACAACAGATTGAAATCAACGATATGCGTGCATCTGTCCTACGGCCCTTCTTGAAAACGGGAATGACCCGCGCTTTTTTCGGCCTCTAGGTACCCTTCGTCGCTCCAGGGATCTACGATAAACTGCTGCTAGAAAGGGAGCAAGTGCTTTTCCGTAATAGTTGTAGAATCTTAGAGGTATCTCATTTGGTCCTGATGCCTTTCTACTACTAAGCGATTGTAATTGCTTATCTATTCCGCGATCGGTTGTCTCAATAAGTGTCATTTCGACGTTTGTACGATGACTGAAAGGAGGTACAGTACTAAGATCTTGCGCGGTCAAACAACTTCGGAAGACCGAATTCAATACATCGGGTTTCTCTTTTACCTTCCGTTTCGATGCCTGGTCTGAGTGAATGAACAGATGATTTCGAAACGCTTACTGATTTTACGTAGGAGCAAAAGCTCTTAGAGTTTTTATTCGGATCAGTTGACAAAATTTCACTTTTAAAGTTACTGAATGCCTCTCTCATTGCTCTCCTTGCCCTGAATTTCGTTTCGTTCAGCTTTTGTTTGTCAGCTAGGTTTTGACTTCTCTTTGAGACGAAGCTCTCATTGTTTACGAAGCAGTTTTCTAACACCGCTATTAAACCACGGTGGATCTTTCTCACTCCTTATGACGTTACTCGGAAAATACTTCTCTAAGGCGTATTGAACGATGCCTTTGAATTTTTTCATTTGTGCTCTACAGCTTCTTCTTCATGAATGATGCTGACTGTTCAGATACTCTGCAATTTGTGTCCTGTCGCTCTTATTAAGAAAAATATCTTACTACTTTTCTTAACATTCGTTGTAAAGCCCGTAGTCAAAGTTGCTTAGACGCTATCACTGATACCTTCGTCTACGTTAATTGATCCGAAGTATTCAAGACTGTTTGTTGCTAAGTAGTCTGTTACCTTCACGGGTTGGTTCTCCACTTGCCAAAAGTAATTTTCCGACAAGATATTTAGAATAATCCTTGTCTCTGGCACCAGTTTTGATCGCATGACTCTCTGAATCTATACACGGCAAGTTGAATTAACGCCAGCCTCTCCCATTGCAACAGCATGGGGCCGGGGGAGGTGACTTCATCAGTTTTCCACACATAGATTGGGAGAGTCATTACTCTGAGCAAATTCCAGAACTCGAAGTGCGCATTTATAATGCTCTTGTGTACGTTACTCCACGTATACTTCGGAATGTATGGCGTGAAATGGATTATAGCTTAAATGTTGTCTATGCTACCACCTATAAAGTATATAAAATTGAGCTGAAGTATGTAAAAAAATGAACCTTCTTCTACATTCTCCATGATTCTTACCACTATGCATTAAAGAGTTACAGTTGTCTGAATTCTGTAAATTCATTTTGGTTGGTTGGTTGGTTTGTTTGGGGAAGGAGACCAGACAGCGAGGTCATCGATCTCATCGGATTAGGGAAGGACAGGGAAGGAAGTCGGCCGTGCCCTTTGAAAGGAACCATCCCGGCATTTGGCTGGAGCGATTTAGGGAAATCACGGAAAACCTAAATCGGGATGGCCGGACGCGGGATTGAACCTCCCGAATGCGAGTCCAGTGTCTAACCACTGCGCCACCTCGCTCGGTAAATTCATTTTGAACTGCAATATAGTGGACGGTGTATATTCAATAGAAACGACACTGACCGAGAAAGCGTATTAGCTCTTCTAATGTTTTATATACAGGGTGATTCACGAAGATATACCAATATTTTAATATGTGATTCTTCAAGTAAAACTAAAGAAAAAAGTTCATATAAACATCGGTCCACAAATGTTTAGTTACGGGGTTACGGCTAATAAAAGATTTTGCCTGAAATTTAGCAACTTCGGTAATATGATGCCATCGCAAAACTGCACGAGGTAAAAGTAAGGCACGATTTTCATTTATTTTGTTGTTATTGGTCTTATGAATCTAATAAAATATGTCCTAGCCGCGTATCTGGAAGAGTTTTCCAGAACATCCAGAGGAGCAAAGATCATTATGCAAGTAAATTTGTTTACTTTCCATCAAGAATGTAGAACGTTTACGTCACTGTTGGCAACCGTTATTGAGTTGTTTCAGTCGTTTCCTAACCTTGAAACGAGTTAATTTTCTGTATTGTTCAATGAAAGAACATAATAACAACAGTGTATTTAAGTGAAACAACGTAGTAACTGTTGTAGTTTGTAGATTATTTATGAAATAGGGATGCCTTTCAAATTTACAGACACATTCATACAGTTTCAGTTAACGTTATTACCCTCATTTTTCCAAAATTAAATTCTCTATATCTTCTGTTGAAAACTTTGTGCAGTTGTCTGGAATTTAAAAAACAAATTGGGCCAAGTAGTTAATAAATTAAAAATTATACGAAATTACTTCTTTGCTTCTTTGGATGTTACGGAAAACTACTGCAGAAACACATCTGGGATATGTTTTATTAGATTCACCAGATCAATAACAACAAAATAAATGGAAATCGAGCTTTACTTTAACCTCGTACAGTTTTGTGATGGCCTCATATTAGCGAAGTTGCTAAATTTCGGGCAAAATCTTTTATTAGCCGTAACTCTGCAAGTAAACATTTGCGGACCTATGTTAATATGAACTTTTTCTTTAGTCTTACTTGTAGAACAACATATTAAAATATTTTCTTATCTTCATGACACCCTGTATACGTACGTACGGACAATGCTTTCGTGTGGATAACACCATCGCCAGCGAACAACCTTCCTCTATCGGATCAATCGTTTATATATATATATATATATATATATATATATATATATATATATATATATATATATATATATATATAAATGACTGATCAGATAGAATCAGGTTGTTCACTGACGATGATTTTATCCACAGGAAATCTGTTGTCCGCGGACGATCGTCAGAAAATGCATAAAGCTTTGCGCAAAGTTTTCATTTGGTGAAATTAATGGCAGCTCTGTTTCAATGAAGATAAATGCAAGATAATGCCTGTGTGTATAACATCCGTCAATTTCAGCATGGCAGTGCTTCATACGCTGAGACAGGTTACTTGGCAAATATACGCTGTATCTACTTCATCGTCAGCTCAGGGTGCGTGCATCTCAGTATCTCGCATCACAGATTAAGTGCGTGCTATCTCATCATAATCGAAGTATCATATGTCACTTATCTAGTTTCCTCACCCGCGCCTATCTAAAAAGTAAAAACATGCGCAAACTCCTTCCCTGTAGTCACTGTCCGCCTTTGGAACAAGCTACCTGCATTATGAGCACAATGGAATGCCCTGTTGCTTTTAAAAAGAAACTAAATGGATACCTTCCCTAAACTTCATAACTATTCCACAAAATTTACGTATGTGGCAAGTTTCCCTGCGTCAAATAGCGAGGTAAATGCTTCCATCTTCTCCCAGTAACTCTTCTTTCCGTTTTTATTCCTCAGTCGGGTAGGCGAGTCACTTCTCCCCCATGTTCTTTACTTGTGTTTCATCACGTTCGTCTTCCTATCCCTCTTCCACTTCTCTCAAGTCTATCGGTGCTAGTGCTCATAGTTTAAATCTAACTGCGTGCAATTTGTCTTTATTGCTGTATTTGTCATGGACGACTACAATTTTTTGCACTATTTTTGTCAATGGAATTTTCTAAATTGAAATAAATGGTTGTAGCTCCGTCGTAAGTTGCATTAAGAAATATTATTTTTTTTATTTCTTGATGGTGACTAATTTCGAACACATATGTCCATTTTCAAACCATCCTTACAATTGGCATGACAATTTTACACAAACGAGGCATTCATATTTGTAGTACAAATATTACGCTAATTACAAGTAAGATATACGAATTTGTCATGGTCAATTCGTTTTATGAGTTGCCTTACTAGTTACATATCATTACAATACAGACGAAAGCCTATATACAAAAATTACACCTGAAGTGAAGATCAAAGCGGCACAATGGCCGAACTCAACAACAGTAAATAGGCCACATAGGACGAGCATAGGGCAACTGGTATGCAGACACTCACGTGGTCGCCAGGTAAAATCCTAGAGGCTGCTGACAGCCGAGTACATCGAAGATAAAATGTTTATTGACTAAACAATACACTCTTTTTTATTTCATTAACCTAACATAGACTCAAAAGCGCTACAATATCAAAGAATTTTTTGCTAAGACTACTCACTGGTCTCCAGTGGATCGACTTACATCAAAGTGCTATGCATTACGTCATGACACGTCATCTGCAGAAGACGCTGCAGTTTCGTGAGCTACGCCCAGTAGTTATACTGTTATGAATTACATATAATTAATGTCCGGCCCCAAAAAAATTATACGACTTTAAAGCAACGCAAAACCAAAAAGTGTGGCAGCCCCCGTTCCAAAAATAAATTAACCAGCCAGTTTCAAAAAGACTGCGCCCTAAACAGATCAACTCAACAGTAATATACTAGTTTATATTCAATCCTCTAATGGAGAAGAGAAGTGTCTTACTTTTATATAAAGCGTAGTAGACAGTAGTAAAGTGAGCAAAAATTACATTTGACTATAATAACTTAAAATTACAAAAAATGGTTCAAATGGCTCTGACCACTATGTGACTTAACTTCTGAGGTCATCAGTCCCCTAGAACTCAGAACTACTTAAACCTAACTAACATATGGACATCTCACACATCCATTCCCGAGGCAGGATTCGAACCTGCGACCTAGCGGTCACGCGGTTCCAGACTGTAGCGCCTAGAACCGCACGGCCACTCCGGTCGGCTTAAAATTACAACGAGAGGCTTTATACACAAATACTAAAAAGTAGGAACAAACAACCAGCGTACAGTGAATCACACAGACAAGCTATTTATAACAAATATATTTAGTTTTACATTCTTTACGGTAATGAGCAAAAATTACATTTCTTTTTGTTACAAATTAATTACTGTGGCAGCACATCCAATACTGAAACGATAAGCACCGACGTCTGGAGAAAACCAGATGAAATAGCAAAATACTTTTTCTAAAAAAAATTTAAAGAAAATTAGAAAAATAGCAAATCTTTTCTTTTTACAGATTAAGCTTCTTATTACGCACACAATCTAAAAATAACAACCAGGATGCCACGCATAGGTGATTTACTTGTTTGTTTCTGCTTTTTAATCTTTGCACGTAACGCACGTTGTGATTTTAAGTTATTGTAGTTAAATTTTTGATCACTGTGTGTAAAAATATTTACAACGCTCTATATGAAAGTAAGACACTTCTCTTCTCCATTGGAGGTTTGTATATAAACTAATCTGTTATTGTTGAGATGATCTGTTTAGGGCGCAGTCTTCCTGTATATTAGCAGGTTAATTTATTTTTGAAGCGGTGGCTGCTTTGTAGTAAAATCGTTTATCTTTTTAGGGACTGGACATAAATTATGTATAACGCATAACAGTGTAACTACTGGGCGTAGTTCATGAAATTGTAGCGTCTTCTGCAGATGACGAGTCATGACGTAAAGCATAGCACTTCGGTGTATTTCGACCCACTAGAGACCAATGAGTGGTCTTAGAAAACAATTTTTTTTTATTGTAGGCTTTTCAAGTCTACATTAAGTTAATGAAATAAAAAAAGAATGTATTGTTTAGTCAGTAAACATTCTCACATGTTCGTCCTATGTGGTCTGTTTACTGTTGTTGAGTCGGTCATAGTGCCGCTTTGATCTTCACTTCAGGTGCAATTTTTTTACATAGGCTTTCACCTGTACTGTTACACGTTAGCCGGCCGCGGTGGTCTAGCGGTTCTGGCGCTGCAGTCCGGAACCGCGGGACTGCTACGGTCGCAGGTTCGAATCCTGCCTCGGGCATGGGTGTGTGTGATGTCCTTAGGTTAGTTAGGTTTAAGTAGTTCTAAGTTCTAGGGGACTTATGACCTCAGATGTTGAGTCCAATAGTGCTCAGAGCCATTTTGTTACACGTTAAGATACGTAACTAGTAACTAAATAATCATGACAAATTTGTATATCTTACATGTAATTAGTGTAGTATAATTGTATTGCAAATATGAATGCCACGTTTGTGTAAAACTGTCATGACAATTGTAAGTTTCTTTGTAGGATGGTTTGAAATTGGACATATTTGTCAGAAATTAGTCACCATCAAGAAATAAAAGAAAAGGATACTTCTTAATGGAATTGTGACGGAGCTACAACTGTTTATTTCAATTATGAAACAAGTTGCCGACATATTTTTCACCTGCAGCATGGTGCAATTTAGTAATTTATAAATGCTGGATCCTACAAGGTGCGTCTGAAAAATTCCATGAAAGCTATCAGAAAACTAAGAAATCAAGAGATGCAAACAAAGTACTTTTACTGGCCGTCAAAGCAATCACCATTGGTTGCAACACACTTCTGCACCTGTCGCAAACCTGTTGGAAATTGTCAGCAAGCGCTTCTTGTTGATCGCTAGAAGCATCGTTGTCACGCGTTTTGGACAGCCGCATCATTACAGGAGATGAGACCTGCTGCTACCATTACGTTCCGCAGACCAAGCAACAATCTATGGCATACTATTCATCGTCTTCCCCGTCTCGCTCGGGTAGAAATTCATGCTGGATCATGCCCTTGTTGACGAAAAAGGCGATCTTAAACTTGAATTTTGTCAATCGACCTTTTTTTTTTTGGGATCTCGTTTCAAGGAAGATAGTTTTGACGCGAATTATTCGCAATATTCACGAAGACAAACGAGCTTTGATGAAAGACGTTTTTGCGGCTTATCACTTTCTTCCATACAAATCTTGGCAAATCTGATGAAGTACGATCATTTAATCTTCGTGAGACACTGCATTCAGTGGACGATGTTGGGTTATGCCATCCTCTCGACAACGAGGTGTGAGAATGAAGCAGTAACTAGAAACTACCATTTGGAAGGGCGGCTAGGGGAATCAACTGAGACCATTCAAGGGAAATATCCCAGCATTTGCCTTAATCGGTATAAGGACATAACGGGAAATTTAAATCAGAACGGCCAGATACGTATTTGAATCACACTGTGCTAACTCCACACAAAAGTATGGTTAGTCAAATAAAAAATATCTGAATCAAAGGCTAGAACGTGTTCACAAAACGTAATGTTCTGCATATGGTGACACTAGGAAGGTGTTTTGTGTTACGAACTGCATTCGAGTGCTGAGTCCATCGCAGTTGGCATTTTTTGTCAACAAGTGAGATGCCTTGCGATCGCAATAGAAGAAAACTACCAAGGAATCTACGTCAAGTATTGCTAATGTGCGAAAATCGTCCGTCTGCATTCTGCTGGTTCCACTTACATAGAAACTGGTGCAAATAATTAACTATGTTATCATTGTCAGTTACAATGCACAAGATTCATGCTGTAATAGTATGCTTGTACATGTCTCACTGGGCCAACTAATTATAATTATACAGCAGTTGTATTATACCTACATGAATAGTTACTGACCATCATCACTATCACATTCCAGAAATCAAATAAAGACTATAATTGTAACTAGAATAATACAAATACATGGAGTGATTTTGCTCCTTGTCAGTTCAGCACCTATGTCGATGATTTGTGACAGGCGCAGATTATGTTCACAGCTGATTACGATTTTCAGTCCAGCAAAGAGATATGTTACGAATGCCTATATCAGGTGAGATGATAATGATAGGCTGACAGAAAAGAAACGTTAAACGGAAATCGTTCAGAAGCTGTTCGTGAAGCTCATGAAGCACCAGCACTTTGGTATATTCCAACAGTAAAACTCACACATAAAATTCCATAATTCGATTTTATGAAACCATATGATATAGGTTGCAGTAGGTATTGGGAGATGAAGAAGCTTGCATGGAGAGCTGCATGAAACCAGTCTCTGGACTGAAGGCCACAACAACAACGACATGATAACTTCAAAGTCGAAAAAACATCAATGACACATAATGGAAAAGCGTACTCTGACTTACACCCTCCACATACGAGTACCTGGGTTGTGCGGTCATTTGTCACACTGGGAAGTTCAGTATTTCTGTGGGGGTCTGTCATTACCTGATCTAAAATCTGCCTTGCCAGTTATTATGTACTATTAGGCTTAAAAGTATCCGAATGACACCCGCCAGATTTGTATGCAACCCACATAACGTAACATCCTTGCAGATCGTTTAATCGCCTTTCGGTTGAGTCGTTTGAACATACAAGATAGTAACTACAACAGACTATTAGCGAACAATGCTCTGTAAGGCCATCAGTCCAGTTACAAATTAATACCAGCTTAGCTGGAAAGCAATCCATATTGCACTTATTCTTCCGATCTTGGAGCTCAAACTTCACGTTACTCGCTCCTTATCGAACAAGCAAGAAGAAAATTTCTTTGTAGATGAAAACTTACATTCCATTTGGATTGATGCCATCTTTATGTCTGAACCAGTAGCTTTCTATAGGAGTAGCACCCAAAAACTGTCTGATCATTAATTTCTCTCTTATGTTTGTCTATATGGTATTAAAACATGCACTCTTCTAATACTAACGAATATAATTTACGGCGGAAACATTACGATTAAGTCTAATTTAATATAACAAATAGTAAAGGTAATACGAGACTGTCTAAAATTTTATTCATTAGTAAGCTGTTACGCAGTTTTGGCTTCGATAGGTTCTCTGTTTATATGAAGTCCTGTGTCCTGCAGAAGAGGCATTTTCAGATTGCTATGAAAATATTTTAACATGGCAGTGAGAGTAAACCCAAAACGAAACACAGTTAACACATTGTTCAATGCCACACATAAATCAATCAATTTTTCCATTCACAAAAAAAAAAATTACATCAGTATAAGCAGAAAAATGCCGCAATTTATAAAATTTTTGCCTTTTGTTGTACTGGGTACTAAAACAAAGTTTTGAGAAGACTTAAAGATAGATTAATAAAGATTTCCTTACTGATTTTCTACCTGGAAGTGTGTAACTCCGTAAGAAAAGTGGTAAGAAGATGAAAAATTGTCTGGATTTCCTGGGAAACTGGAACCGCGGGCTAGTAATCTCCCCTTTCACAAAGCAGCCACATTACCTCTTAGTACTGCCTGCAGTATTCTTACGGCCATTTGATTGATAACAGGTAATTTGCAACATAAGATATGATATTAGTTTCAGGTTCTATGTGGAACGACGCTCCTAGAATCAAGTCAAAATTTTGACAACTCAATGTACACCTTAAGTGAGAATCATTCGGATTACATATTGCAAGTTACAAGAAAATATCAAGTTAATTTAGCAGGATAATTCTGAACCACTCCAGGAAAGAAAAGAATGGTCACATGATTGTCAAACATATTCTATAAAGTTGCCTATTCTCCATGAGACGACGGACTGTGAGGAATACGTTTGCTCAGCCAGTGTGTTTCTTGAGCTGCCCAACACTCGGGAAGCTCGGAGTCGATGACGTGGCATGGTCTGGTGCCACCACTTTGACTCGAGCCAAAGTTATCTAGGTACAGGCCAATGAGTTTATTCACATTTCTGGAAATATGATTTTGGTCCAAATTTTAGTTACGAATTACATACAGGCCCACCGACTCATTAACTGGAAGTGACTCGCTTTTTTACATTCACCAGGTGCTGTTAACATTATTAGTTAATGGCCTTCGTTTTAACATTATACTCTTAAAACAGTTTTCCTTAAGAATACTTTCGTTACAACCGCCTCTAACACGCAATAACACAATTGGAAAGAAGACATAACACTGAATAAAAATTGCGAACATGCTACGGCGGTGCGGCTCTCCCGCATCGTTCCCCTACGCTCTGTCAAGGAGCATGGGACTTCATTTCCACTCCAATTTCAAGTTGAAACTTGCTTCCTGAAATGTCATTTATTGTAATAAATTTGAGTTTACTAGTGTTAAGGATTGTGTTAGATCTAATAATAATAATGAACGATTTTCCTGAGATCTGCATCATCGTGGTATTAATTTGCATGTGGACTGATGGCCACACAGAGCAATGTTCTTTAGTGGTCTGTTGCAGTAACTAACTACTTTGTATGCTGAAACGACTGTACGGAAATTAGAGGACTTGCAAGAAAGTTAGGTTACTTGTGTTGCTTACAAATCAGGCGAGCGCAATTCGTGAATTCATGTCGTTCGGATACCTTTGAGCATCATAGTACCACTAAGACAACTTTTGTCCTGTTGTGGCGAAACAAGCGCTGTATCATTTGAGCGATACAGAGGCGAGGGAGTGTGCCGGGACTTATCCTAGTTCACTGCCACCAGCACCACGGCATCATAGCGCGCTCGTGCGTAGCATACAAAGTATTGTGCCAAAACATAAGGATGAAATTAAAAAATTAAAGTAGCTTTTCCAAACTTTGTTAATACAGGGTTCCGTATATTAATGTTTAAATTGTTAAATGGTTCAAATAGCTTTGGGCCCTGTGGGACTTAACATCTGAGGTCATCAGTCCCCTAGAACTTAGAACTATTTAAACTTAACTAACCTAAGGACATCACACACATCCATCCAGGCAGGATTCGAACCTGCGACCGTAGCGGTCGCGCGGTTCCAGGCTGAAGCGCCTACAACTGCTCGGCCACACCGGCCGGCAAATTGTTAAATCTCAGAGTGATCAGATGAATGTGTTTCCCTAAATACATTGTTTAAAAAATTAAGTGGCGCTAACTAATAAAGCTAGAGAGCCAAAAATTGCTCAGAATGTGCATACGTATGTCGCAATCAACTGTGACAAGTCTAAACTTGGTCGGAGTAATATTTCGGTCGAAATCGGTGTTTTTTTACGAAGATTTGAGGGCACTAAATATTAGACTCAGAAATATGACAATTCGTATGAAGCTTCAGTTTGACATAAAAAACATTAACTATGTGACCCCATTATGCTACCACTAATAGTTTTCAAGTAATCTACCGAAAACTAGATTTGGGACAGAAAGCAGTTGTAGATAAAACAATATGTGTCAGAAAAGCGGCCATTTAGATGATACTACCTGGGTATATAGCAGTTACATTAACGATAGACAGTTCTGGTTACAGCACTTGATTACATCCATTAAATAATAAATCTATAACAAGTTTCAAGACTTTAATGTGAATACCAATCAATACAAGGTCTCTTAAAGTTGTAATTCAGAGGTCATGTTCTACTTTCAGTTCGGTACTGAAAATTCTAGTCGGCAAAGTTTTAATGCAGTCGAGCTGAAAGATTTCCTGCAGTTAAAGCCAACTTTACTGCATTCATATAGAAAATACAAAGAATGTAAATTGATAAAACAATATGTGTCAGAAAAGCGGCCATTTAGATGATACTACCTGGGTATATAGCAATTATTTTGGAAATTTATGGTAAGTTCCTATGGGACCAAACTGCTGAGGTCATCGGTCCCTAGGCTTACACGCTACTTAATCTAACTTAAACTAACTTACGCTAAGGACAACACACACAGCCATGCCCGAGGGAGGACTCGAACCTCCGACGGGGGGAGCCGCGCGAAGCGTGGCAAGGCGCCTCAGAGGGGGTATATAGCAGGTGACGGCAGATGATCCCTTCGGCCGCCCGCAGCGCCCATATATAAATAAGGCCTGAGAGACAGTGGCACACACATTTCGCACCGAGCTATATCTCTTCTAACGTTCTGCGTGGTTTCTGTTTGTTCTATATCGTGTCTCCCTACCACTTTCGCGCAACGACGCTCTGAGCGTGTTTTTTAGGGAATTGACTAGTTTGAACCTGGAACCTGTTGCTGGAAAGGAGACGCCAGACCACACATGACATGCAGAATTCAGAAGAGTTCAGTGAGACTAGCGATGATATAACCAAATACTTAATGATTTCAGCGTCAGCTCCGCGGCACTCCCTGTAAAAGAATCTTAATACTAACTAAATTTAGTGGAAGGGGTTCAAGGCTTTCCTATTTTTAGTTAGCTGGTAAAAATAACGTCGAAAAAGCAGTTAAGTTTACCATTGGAAATTTTATTCTACTCACAAAACATTGTTTATAAATTGCACTATTGATAAAAGGAAATATTTTAATACAGGATGACAAAAACCAACTGCGTTCAACAAAAATGTGAACGAATATTCCCTGAGTGGGTTTCCAAGTTCTACAATGGATCGAAGGATGACCTATGCCATATCACATCTATAATCTAGTTTTAAATTAAGTTTCACAAGAGAGAAAACTATCAAAATGGTCTACAGTGACCCACAATTATCTTTAATTACTTATCTAACTTGTCGTAAATTACAGTGGCTGATGTGGCTTCTCAATAACTATATAACAGAAAAATCATCGCGTTTCAGATTTTTACTTCAAGTGGCAAATGTGAACACCATGAGCTTTAATTGACCATCGACACTAGTATTACGCAAAAAGGGGGTGTAATAGATGAGACTTCTGCAGTTCCGAGTGAAGCTTTATGCGCTGTTATGCGGCATCGCGTGCGTTCATTACCTTGTCAGTGTTCGTCAGGGGGCGGCGGGCAGCACAGCTCTGCTCACCTCGCCGTCTCGGAAGCAACTCTCTCCTAACTTCTCCTTACTACAATTTACCGAAGTTGGTTTAAAAAAACTATCTGTCTGTCTTTTCATCTGACCAATCAGGGTCTCAATGTTAACCTTAAGCTCCGCCTACAAAAATTCTGTCTATCCAATGAGAAACGTTATACTTTTCGTGGTGGGGCAATGTTTTTAAAGTTTGCAATGTAACAGAGACGCGAAAAAGTCTCACGCTAAAACTTGCAGCTGGTGTGGTCCTTTTAGCGTTATCGTAAGATCTATACTGTTCTTCTGGAGGGTTCTATCTGTTAACATGGGCTGGGGGGTGGTCATGACGTAACAGAGACGCGAAAAAGTCTCAAGCTAAAACTTGCAGCTGGGGTGGTCCTAGCGGTTAGCTGGCGACGTGGGTGTCCGTCCCTTATCGTAGGGCCTTCCAGCTTAACACGGTTCTGCTCTCGGCTTCTGTTCTCGTTCCTCCCCTCGGAACTGCGTCTGTCTCGCGGTGGGAAGGTATGACACGCATTTAGGCATTATTGTGTTAGCCTGTGGTATTCCATTTGCTCACTCGTTACTCGTATTACTTTGGTTAATTTAATGTCACGATTTATTCGGGCTATGTGACATACTACTGGATTTGCTTATCATGTCAGGGTTTTCATGGAAGGTGTTGGATTTGCCTGACACCTTACACTCTGTCTGCGTCTAACTGCTGGTTACGCGCTGCCTCGGATGACGTCACAGCCAGGCTGCTGGTAAATGCGTGTTTTCGGTACACATAGGAAGTGAACTTGGGAGGACTGTACACCGTCTTGGATCGCTTAGGTTTCGCGGAAGTAACTTTTTGTGTGCCACCTGTAATGTTAAAAAAACCGCGTGACAAGTAGTGAGATTATTTTCCACCCTTGTGGCGAGCAATTAACTTTGATTATTAGAAGTCAGGGCGAAAGACCATTAAATGGGAGCTTACCGTAGAGGTCGTCTCTGAACTGCTCATAGTGCTTTTTATGGTAGAGGCATTATTATCGGGAATATTACTATGTTGTGAGTGTGAAAATTATCAGATATATGAATCAGTTAGAACTCAAAACTTTCATTTGTTATCTTAGTGCCTCATCCCGTTGAGTAAATAGAGAGTGGAAACATTTCTTTCATTGAGTACAAGAAAAATATGGACTTACAGACTGGAAATTATGGTCATTATGTTCTCCATAGCTTTCTGGCTCACCGCAAAAATAGTTTTCACGCTGTCGTGAAAGATGGCGACGAATGAACAAACACAATATTTCTTATTCCATTATTCCACCCGCCGCCCCACACTGTGAGAATGGTATCAAAATAAAAAGTATTTGTAACATACTCCAATCACCATCCACAAGTTGTTTTAGCTCTTTTTATTTAAAAAATAAAGAAGTAAAAGTAAACAGTGTTTCCGTTTTCTGGCTTACATAATTTTACATTCAAAACGTATGGTGTGTAGTTAATAGGCGTGTTGTGGTAGAGCATGCAGGAACTATATTCATGAGATGTGTAATAATGATTATGAAATTTGAGATTGTAACACAAATTTATGCTAGAGTAGAATTTACGTGACATGACTGCTGGAAATTTTGTTTCAAAGTTTTTCACCAATTACTAACATTCACATTGTTACTGAAACACGCACAATTAGACACAGTATTCCACAATCTTAAAGACGATTCCTCAACAAAAGCTCTAGTTGCTTAACCTACGGCAACACATCTGTAAAACAGCGTACCAAAAAAAATGGCTCTGAGCACTATGGGACTCAACTGCTGAGGTCATTAGTCCCCTAGAACTTAGAACTAGTTAAACCTAACTAACCTAAGGACATCACAAACATCCATGCCCGAGGCAGGATTCGAACCTGCGACCGTAGCGGTCTTGCGGTTCCAGACTGCAGCGCTTTTAACCGCACGGCCACTTTGGCCGGCTAAAACAGCGTACCATGCATTTTAAATGTAAATGAGTGTAAGCCATCTGAGATGAATTTTGTCAATTGGAAACAGGTAACAGTGGTTTTAAATTAAAATAAAATTAGATTGTGTCTGGATGCTGCTGTATGTTATAAAAATTCTGTGCCACACAGCAGCCAACATTTTTCAAAAATGACCACCCTTCGCAAAATAGAAACAGTGCAAGTATTTCAGTGTCGACGAATACATATCACGACATCACAGACATCCTGCGTCCTCATGTGTTACCTCTCATGTGAGTGTATGACACTGTCATTTTTCAATAGGTTAATGCATGTCCACATATGCATGTGAGTCTATGAACGATTTGCGTGATGTTCATTCATTACTTCGATATGGCTAGAGCCCACCCAAGATCACCTTACAGACACTTATTTAAGGAACTAGGGCTATTCACAGTACCTTCGCAATAGATACACAGAGGAGCCAAATCATCATGACCACTTGCTTAATAGCTTGTTTGTCAGTCTTTGGAACGAAATACATCACTGACTCTGCGTATCAGGGATCCGACAGTTCGTTGGTAGGTTTGTGGAGGTATGTGGCATTAGACGTCTGCGCACAGGTCATGTAAATCGCATAAATAACGGTCCGCTGATTTGAGACCCAAATGGGTTCGATAGGCCTTACATCAGGCGAATTTGGTCGCCTAGACATCAACGTGAGTTCACTATAATCCTCCTCATACCAGTACAACACGGTTCTGGCTCCGAGACACGGACAATTATACTGCTGAAAGATGACATCGCCATCAGCGAACACATCAAGTATGAAGCGATGCAGGTGGTTCGCAGCTGTCAGCGTTTCTTCCCTTACTACCACAGGTCCCGTGCAAGCCCAAGAGAATGTCTCTCGTAGCATAATACTACTCCCACCAGCCTGCGTCCGTGGCGCGCTGCACGTTTTGAGCCGCCGTTCACCTCGATGACGGCGTTTGTGGAGGCGACCATCGACCTAGTGTAGCAAAAATGTGATTCACCCGAAGAGCCGACACGTTTCCATTGATCGACGGTGAAATTCCGATGGTCCCGTGCCCCAGCAGTTGTAATTGACGATGTCGTTAGAACAACATGTGAAAACGTCGGGGTGATCTGCTGCGGAGCTCCATGTTCAACAATGTTCGATGAACGGTGTGCTCCGAAACATTTGTGCCTGCACCAGCATTGTTCTTTTTTGGCAGAGATGCCACGGATCACCATCTATCCTACTTTACAGAGCAGTCAAGCCTCCGACCCCTTTTCTGTGAAGAGTTGTGGACAAATGTTCAAATGTGTGTGAAATCTTATGGGACTTAACTGCTAAGGTCATCAGTCCCTGAGCTTACACACTACTTAACCTAAAGTATCCTAAGGACAAACACACACACCCATGCCCGAGGGAGCACTCGAACCTCCGCCGGGACCAGCCGCACAGTCCATGACTGCGGCGCCTTAGACCGAGAGTTGTGGACGTCCAACAATTGGTAGTTTCAGTGTCCTTCTACCTCTTTCCGTAGATGCTTACGACAGTAGCACGTGAAATTCGACCAACCTCGCCGCTTTCGAGTTACTCGTTCACAGGCTCTGTGTTATAGTAATCTGCCCTTTTTTTAAAAAAGAAATGGTTCAAATGGCTCTGAGCACTATGGGACTTAACTTCTGAGGTCATCAGTCCCCTAGAACTTAGAACTACTTAAACCTAACTAACCTAAGAATATCACACTCATCCATGCCCGAGGCAGGATTCGAACCTGCGACCGTAGCTGTCGCACGGTTCCAGACTGTAGCGCCTAGAACCGCTCGCCGGTCGGTAATCTGTGGATTTCCCCATTTGTAGCCCACATCTTCACTAGGATGATCCCCCGTCCGTGTCTGCTCTGCTTACATATATCTGTTGTCACGTCACGTGCCCGCAACGCCAGCAGGCGGTGCCCAACGTCGCGGTGGGCAGCGGTCATAATGCTTTGGCTTATCAGTGTATATTCACTTATGAAATTTGTTGTTGATAAGCCATCCCTGTTCAAATATAATAGCGAAGTGCATAGCTACAACACTAGACGAAAGGATGATGTTCGCTGTCCTGAGTTAAATCTCACTTTGGCACAGAAAATGGTGAATTATGCTGCTACAAAAGTCTTTACTCATTTACAAAACGGCATTAAAAATCTGACAGCCAACCATCATTTAAAAACAAATTAAAAGAATTTCTCAATGACAATGACTACTTGTTCTACTCAATAGATGAATTTTTAGATATGAAGTAGTAATTGTAAGCCGGCCGGGGTGGCCGAGTGGTTCTAGGCGCTACAGTCTGGAACCGCGCGACCGCTCCGGTCGCAGTTCGAATCCTGCCTCGGGCATGGATGTGTGTGGTGTCTTTAGGTTAGTTAGGTTTAAGTAGTTCTAAGTGCTAGGGGACTGATGACCTAAGAAGTTAAGTCCCATAGTGCTCAGAGCCATTTGAACCAACCCAGTAATTGTAAGAAAATAAAGTTTTTATTTAACCTACATCGTGTAAATAAACCTTGTGTCAAAGTGTCACGTTGTACATCATTGCGAAATGTCGTATTCATGATGATGGAACAAGTATTAATGTAACGTAATAATGTAATGTTGAGATATTCCCGTGGGCAGCAAGATCCCCAGCTCTCTCCCCCAATCGAATAAGGGTGAGACCAGCTCGGAGGTCAGCATATTTCCCAACTAAATTAGTGCATGCTCCCAGGCAAGAGGGGGTACAACATCACATTGATTAGTGGACTCATATTGCCAAGTTATTTATAAATTTGATTCGATTCTGTTACTAATGCAGTAACATCAATTTTAAAACTCACATCATATACCCTCTCAATCAGGCAGTTTTATCTCGTTCCCCCCACCCCCCACTCCCCACTCCCTTCGCCGTACCTCACTTTTTTTGCTAGGCAGCTCTAATCAGTTTGACAAACCGTTCAAAATGGCTCTAAGCACTATGGGACTTAACATCTGAGGTCATTAGCCGGCCGGTGTGGCCGTGCGGTTAAAGGCGCTTCAGTCTGGAACCGCGTGACCGCTACTGTCGCAGGTTCGAATCCTGCCTCGGGCATGGATGTGTGTGATGTCCTTAGGTTAGTTAGGTTTAATTAGTTCTAAGTTCTAGGCGACTGATGACCTCAGCAGTTGAGTCGCATAGTGCTCAGAGCCATTTGAACCATTTAGCCATCTGAGGTCATCAGTCCCCTAGACTTATAACTACTCAAACCTAACTAACCTAAGGACAGCACACACATCAGGCAGGATTCGAACCTGCGGCCGTAGCAGCAGCGCGGTTCCGGACTGAAGCGCCTAGAACCGCTCGATCACAGCGGCCAGTGACAAACCGTCAGCTGACATTTCTCCGATCTTATAATATCCGCCCGAAGTTTTCCTGGACAAACAGTTTAAAGCATTCAACGGTAATCGCTAGGAAATGACCAGGAAGCCTGTTAGTTAATAAGATGACCCGAGGAGTAGACAAAATTGCTTGGCCCGGTGAATCGGCTTCGGCTTTGTGCCACAGCGGACACGGGCAATCACAACTGCAGCCAAGCGGCACGCCGGCCGGCTCCTCAATACGTGACGTCACACCGCTGCTGGCAGCTACGCGTGACTTAAAGAAGCTAATGCCAGACGAAACACGTCAGCGCATCCAGAGTTTGAGAAGAGCTGCTACCGCGGCAGCGTCTTCACTCTATCGCCACCATTTTTTGGCAAATGGTGTAATTAAATTTTAGGCATTAATATTCTCCTGACTAGACAGTACCGCAACTAAAAATATAATAAAATCTGTTACGAATACAGGGTGGCGTAGATAATGTAGCTGCCGTAAATTCAAAGGAAATGCAGTGAAATTGAAAAATACAGTGATAAATACATTTATAGAAGATGGTGAAAGTGACACCCTGCAACATCAATACACAGCTTTGCACGTCTAAGCAAATTCAGATACTCCCGGCTAAGGTTCAGATACTGATGGCGGCAATTTTACTGCTGATGTTTCTTTCAGTTCCTCTATTGCGTGAGGCTTTATTTCATAGACCTTGCTCTTCAAGAGTCCCCACAGGAGAAAATCACATGTTGTTACATCCGGCAAAAGTGGCGGCCATAAATGTTAGTTGACAGTTCGTTCCTCAGTGAAGACATTATGGACTTGTTCCAGCGATACCTCAGACGTGTGGTATGTTACCCCATCTTGCTCGAAGATGCAGTATTGTTTTTCATATTCAGTGAGTTGAGCACAAAATGTATCAAAAATTTCCGTATATGCAACAGTGTTTAGAGTAGTTTCAAAAACTTCGGCCCAATTATGCGTGTTCCTGTTACACCGCACCAAACGCCGATTTTTTCATCATGCAGTTCCCCGTTGCCCAGTGCCTCGTGGACTGTGAATTCACCTGACCGGGAAGAAGAAACCATGCATGATTTAATGGAAAGGGTCTAACAAACATCGTTGTACGTTATTCAAAAGCCACGTGCAGTAGTCTACACGTTTCTGACTGCCATTCTCCTGTAATTTCTGCACAATCGTTGGACGGTATGGCTTCAGATTAAGACTTGTCAATATTCGCTGGCAACTCCTCCTACTAAATATGCGCCTTTAGGGCAAATTTACGAGTAGACTTCTTTGAGCTCTGAATAATTCTTCGGTGAATGTCTGCAATAACTTCTGGTGTGAGAACTGAAGGAATTCTTTGTCGTTTTACATTTTGCACAGATCCGTAGGTGAGCCAATTTTTATACAGACTCTGTATTGCTCTCTTTGCTCGTAGTCTTCTATCCGGGTGCTTGACTCCGAAAATTTCGCGGGTTCCCTTAACCGAACCTGTTTTCACATATGCTTCCACAATTTCAATTCTTTCTTCTATTGAGAAAGTCATTTTGCCAACCGCAAAGAGAAACATCTAACTTCAGTGATGAAATAAACTGAAATACTGACAATCGATTACTGCATGAAACTGTCCATTGTTGTAGCTGTTTATTCTATTTCAGAACTGTTTATTCTATTTCAAAAATTGAAATATTGCTTTCGCATCAAAAGGGGAGGTGAGCCATTTTTAAAGCAGTATAATAAACTGTTGACAAGGATGAGGGTGTCACAGCCACATTCTTAGATATTTCTAAGGCTTTTCTTGCTATTTCCCATAAGATTCTACAACATACTCCAGAACCCTTATGAAAAATAGATGTAGCTAACTACTAGTTCCGATCATACCTTGCACACTGGAAACAAACAGTAATGATAACACAAACCCAAATTAGGTTAAACTTTTAATGAAACACTTACTACTACCAAAATACCTTAATATGTGAGTTTATCAGAGTAGTAAGTTAGTGGCATTCCTATTTCTGACATACATTAATGACTTTCCTGATAGTGTTAGTCATGGGGGGAAAATATGTTTGCTGATGAGAGAAATGTTACAGTCACTGAGGAAATATGAAACTTCCTTGCAGAGAAAGAAAATGAAACGATGAAGGGCCTTTACAATTGAACAGAATCCAATAAAGATACAATGACTACGGAGGAAACAAATGCTATAAACTTCAGTCTGAAGAGGGAAAGTGACACTGTAAATTTAAACGAAGATGTTACACGTACAGCATGCGTTATAAATACTAAATTTCAGGGAATGAATATTGATTCTCATTTGAAGCGATGCGAGCACAGAAATAAAACTACGAACAAAATGTCATCAGCATATCACACCCTTAAGGTCATAATGCGAGGCCGCGCAAAAAAGTAATGCCTCCGATTTTTTTATGTGAAAACTCTTAAAGCTTTTCAAATAAAACAAACGTTATTAACATTCTACATCTTTATTCTTCATGTCTACGTATTTATTTCTCAACATAGTCACCCTGGCGACGAACGAGAGACCAGTTTATTGATACCGTCACTGTAGAATGTTCGACTTTTTTGACGGTTCTACAGCCTCACCTCTGCTTGTACCAATTCATCACTAACAAAGTGAAGTTCTCGAAGGTGTTCTGCAAGATTTGGAAAGAGATGAAAATCAGATGGTCTCAGGCCGGGAGTGTATGGAGGATGACCGATGACAGTGGGCCCAAGACGACTGATTGTTGCAGACATCGCAGCAGTCGGGTGTGGTCTGGCATTCTGATGCCGAAAGAGAGGGTGCTCTATGCATGGACGAACTCTTCGAATTTGAAACTCGATTACAGCACGCAATTTCTCATGTACCGACCTAATTACGTTACACACCGCCGTGTTACACGCTACAATTCGGAGTCCTGTAGCGGCAGTGGGTTGCAAATAGGTAGACATGAAGAATAAACATGTTGAATGTTCATAAACATGTTGAATGTCTATAAAAGCCGCGAGGGATTAGCCGAGCGGTCTAGGGCGCTGCAGTCATGGACTGTGCGGCTGGTCCTGGCGGAGGTTCGAGTCCTCCCTCGGGCATGGGTGTGTGTGTTTGTACTTAGCATAATTTAAGTAGTGTGTAAGCTTAGGGACTGATGACCTTGGCAGTTAAGTCCCATAAGATTTCACACACATTTGAACATTTTGAATGTCTATAAAGTTTGTTTTATTTAAAAAGTTTTAAGAGAACTTTTCAGCATGCCCTCGTAACAATAACCACAAATAGAAATCGCGTTCATTGCAAACATCTGTTCAAAATATTGGAATTTTGATTACGCCGTGTGAGTATATTTGTTAGTCGATTATGTACATAAAAATGACCTTGATAATTATTACATAAACAGCTCTGTCCCTGAACATGTGACGAAATATCGACTCAATTTAGATCCATCAAGTAAGAATAAACATAAAGCCTAAAACAGCATTTACCTTCGAGGAATGAAATTGTACAATAAATTACCCAAGAAGAGTAAATAGATTAATAAAATGAATTTATTTAAATAGGCAGTTGAAAAGTTCTTGTTAAGCAATCTGTATTATACAGTGAAGGATTGTGTAGACAACAAAGTGTAGGGATTTAGTGAAAAAAATGTGAAAACAAGTAAATAACGACAATATTCTCTGATATTTCACACCACACTTTTGCATTATACTTTTTTCTTTTCTTTCCTGAAAAACCTTGCTCCAAAACTCTGTAAAGGATAATACTAAGGTCGTGTCCGCTTTCTGAGCTCAAGCTCTCACTCATTATGGGCAGATGCTGACTGAGTTTAGAGGGAAGCAAATGAGGAGGACACAAAACGGAAACTAAATACGGCCGCCGTGGTTCTTTTGCAAGCTGATAACGAGTGTAGTGTTACATTACCAAAACGTGTGTTCAGTATTAAAAATGTATTAAGAGTGTACCATTAACTTATTACGTTTTTAAATAACTCCTTTGCAAAGCAATATTGTACACTAGAGATAAACCAAATGAGGTAGCGGTGTTTTACATAAACTGGCTTTGTATTCGAGACGGTGGACTAAAGTAAGCTGATTTTGTGTGTATTTCTTTACGACACCACTGTGGCTTCATTGTATTGGGACACGTTATAAAGAGATCTGAAGATTATCATTGCTGACCGAAACTGGTAGTCTAAGGACCCCAAAAGTTTTGTGACGTTGCCGGAAAGAAAAAAAATTTATTTCCACTCTCTGTTCGGCCTTCCTGATTTAAGTTTTCCTTGGATTTTCTAAATTTCTTCAGGCAAATGTCTCGATGGTTCCTACTATAAGGCTGTAGTCGGTTAATTGTCTCATCCCTCAAGAACTGGGCCTTTAAGAATGTAAATGACTGTGTATACGAATTACGTCTTTTTTTCTTCTTCTTTTTCTTACCTGTGATGCCATTACATGTCCAATATTCTTTTGAATAAATGCACTAATACTGCTGCTACTGCTACTAATACTACTGCAATAAGAATTCTCTTATTATTTTTATTGATCATTTCCCAAATCAAACGCAAGGCCAATACACAAAAATCTACGTACTTTGACAGTCCTACTGCAAGCGGTTTGCTTACAAATGTCATTTCATCACAGATCCGTTAAGAAGCATTTTTTTCCAAATGATGCCCATCTGCAATTAACCTACGACGTCTGGAAATGTGTTCTTTTTTCTGAGATGTATCTATGATGCATACAACATGTTATATAAACGTAAACATTTGAACGGCTGAGGATTTTTAGCATATATCGTGCATTATAACAACTAACAAGCCTCAGTGGAGTGCTACGTGTGTAACCATGCCCATTTTCACTATGTGCTTTATATTTTTACATGAATTTATTTTTGAAAAACCTATGTATAATGTGCTATATATTCTCCACCGTAATGACGATAGGGCATGAGTGATAAACTCATAATGGAACACGACTTCTAACCAACTATTTTTTGAAGGTCAGAAGATAATAGTTTCAACTGTCGCAACTGGTAGTCGGCAACAATTATTAATTACGAATAACACGACCTTCACCATAAAAATTGTTTTCATGACAAAAAAGATCTGCGTGAAGTCCAAGATTACAGTCAACAACTTAGTTATGATGAAGCTCATGGAATAACATTTCACATCCTCCTTATTTGATACATAAAATTTCTAAGACTGAACGAGTACTCTAAATAGATGGCACTAGAGTATAGTATGCCTTTCTCTTAAAGTATTCACTGCATTTTCCTGGAACCGTTCTAAGAATGTAAATCGCTATTAATTTCAAATTTTAATCCCATGACACGTCGCTTTGTAGTCTATCTCTAAAATACAGTAAAAGCCGATCTCAACCAAGACTTTAGATATGAGCACCTACTAAAGTGCCTTACTAGGGAGTTTCCTGTTGTAGGTGTTATGCCTTTGCCTTACACTTTGAACTACTTTACAGACCAATCTACTAGGGGAACCTACAATTTGACGTGGATTTGGAACCAAATTGTCATCTTTTCCACACACAACAAACAAACGCCGTCCGAACACGCCTTGAAGGCCCAATAGTACCAACCGGCCGCCGTGTCATCCTCAGCCTTAGGCGTCAACGGAAGCGGATAGGGAGGAGCATGTTTTCAGCACACCGGTCTCCCGGCCGTTGTCAGTTTTCGTGACCGGCGCCGCTACTTCTCAGTCAAGTAGCTCCTCAATTGGAATCACAAGAGCAGCCGGCAGACCTGGACGGTGACCCATCCATGTGGTAGCCAAGCCCGATAGCGCTTAACTTCGGTGATCTAACGAGGAAACGGTGTTAACACTGTCGCAAGGCTGTTGGCTATTTTTTCTCTACATATACTAACCATTTCCAAACGCAAAAGAAGCAACCAGAATCGTCCTGAACGATGTGTAGATTCTATATGCTCGCCACTCATACAGAAATCTGATACTATAGAACTCTCATTGTTGCTGCGCATTATCTTGTACAGGGAGTTTCACATGTGACACAAACGCTGTGTCTGGCTTTGCGCAAAAGGCTCCGCTAGCCGCATAAGGCACTTTCTCCGATCTGGTAGTTGCCATCAGAAGGTCGTTATCCGGAGACGGAGAAGACAAGCCTGTTGCTCGGTCCTCTCTATTGACAAACCACCAAAACCTGTGTGTGTGTAATGGAGGTGTCTTGAAATGCCTCGACGAAAAGTTCGATGCTGCTCGTTCTCTCATTTGCTGTATATAACTCACAAACGTGTTTAATTCAAGTCCTCTTAAAAATTGATAAATAGTGCGGCGATACTGTAATGTTCCATGATCGGTGCTTTCGAAAACTTTCATGATAGTTCATTTTTAACGTAAAATATTTGTCAGCTGAAGACAGCGCCTTGGGAACAAATCTGCGTTTCTAAATACAACCAACACACTGCTCACCGTTACTAGTCCGTACGTGGCTTGCAGGCGCGAATCCAAACACCGAAATCATTTCCGATGTTTTGTAACAAGATGAAGGCGACGGGTTGAAACCCGCTTCAGGCTCAACAACTAGCTCTTTTGCCACAGGTAATTGTAGTAGTAATGTTATGCAAATGACATCACCCTAGAAAGAGTTAGGACAGTATATATTTGCCCAAGTAATCAACCGACAGCAGTTACTAAAAAGTCTAAGAAGAATCATGAATTCCCGCGCCCGGGTTCCCGGGTTCGACTCCCGGCGGGGTCAGGGATTTTCTCTGCCTCGTGATGACTGGGTGTTGTGTGATATCCTTAGGTTAGTTAGGTTTAAGTAGTTCAAAGTTCTATGGGACTGATGATCATAGATGTTAAGTCCCATAGTGCTCAGAGCCAAGAGTCATGAAAGTTGTATGACTTCAGGATTCATGAACGATAATGATAATCTTCACTCCATTATAGATAGCTAAGTTTTCCCAAATTATTTTCAACAGCTCCAGATAAAATGGGTCGTCATTTGGAATCTATTAATTGCGATCTCAAAGAAAAAGTTTTGAATCCTTAAAATTAAAAACTTTTATGCATAAATTATAAAAACAGGGAATTAAAAAACAATAGGGTCTTGTTACAAAGATGTCAGGTAGCCCAACACGGTAGAGTCTACCCAACTGCGAAAAATCTTATTAGACTTTCCGCTATGGAAATGGTAAAATGTACGCTAGGTGAAAAATCAGCACAATAAATAGCTAAGATCCCATTTTCGAAAGACACGGAAGATTATTGTATCAAAGGATAAACTCAGATTTTCGACTCAAATCACGCAAATTTTCATTACAAATGACTAAATGCGACGATGTAACTGGACATCAGTATTAATTGTAATAGTTAAGCATCAGCTCAGCACGAAAAAGCCTTACTGGAAGATCTTATATGCAAATTCTCATCAAACATACTACTGTAAGTGAATTGTTAGGTCTGTTACATTCTTGAAGAGAATGAAATACCACGGGACAAGTATACTGACATCTATGCCGATGGATCAAAGGTCATGAGTGGAATAAGTAATGGAGTTCTGTAGCTTATTAAAAATATCGTCAAAAACTGTTCTAGTAACCGCTTTATGGTCCATAGTAGACATTTGGTGCATAAAAGTTATCTCAAAAGAATGATCTTTATCAGGTCAGCAATGTAATTAACTTCATAGAACCTCAGCCAAAATATCGTTTATTCAGAATACTAGTTAAGGACATAGGAAGCTTCATTGGTATATGCAAGTAAAAATCTTCTTTTACATATTAAAGGCAGGTAGTTTTCTCAAGGAAAGATGCTAAGGCGAATTTTATCTGAGGGACGAGGTTCTCTATTTCTTTCAAGAAGAAATTCGAATTGAAATGTCGATTATTTGATAGAAAATGATTGCATCAAATTTCTGGTTTAAAGGAATTTTAACAAAGGTTAATGAATTTAATTTAAACTTTGCAGGCAAACAAGTAAATGTGTTTACTGTACACAAAAAAATTTGCTTTCAAGCAAAAGACAGAATTTCGGACAATTTGTTTTTTTCTATTATGAATCTTATTGCTTCCCCCAAAAGAAAAAGAAAAAAAAAATTAGAAGGGTAAAGGGCTGAAACAGACATTCATCGAAGAAGCTTTTCATAACCTCAAACATTTGAATGAAGTTTTTAATCAGTATTTTCAGAAAGACAAGCAAATTTAATATCAAAATGGATTGTTGGTTAAAAATCCATTTATTATGAATGCATGAGTTTCAATCACTTAGGAAATTCAAATGGTTCAAATGGCTCTGAGCACTATGGGACTTAACATCTGAGGTCATCAGTCCCCTGAAACTTAGAACTACTTAAACTTAACTAGCCTGAGGACATCACACACATCCATGCCCGAGGCAGAATTCGAACCTGCGACCGTAGCGGTCGCACGGTTCCGAACTAAAGCGCCAAGAACCGCTTGGTCACAGCGTCCGGCTTTTAGGAAATATTTATTGAACGGGTCTAATTTATCATTGGAGGAGAAATTTAAATTAAGGCCGTTACGGCAATTGTGGTGTAGCTTTAAAGACGAATATCCTTGTCGCAAAATACTTCTCAGCTCACGTGTAAACAAAACATAATACCGAGACAGACTTGATGCCGAGCCCATCTTGAAAATTTAGCTTCTATCCATAAAGGCTAATATTAAACATATCTGCGAATAAAAGAAGCAACAACAGTTATCACTGAAATTTGAGATACTTTAAGAACTGTTGAGTTAATTTTGTAATCAGTTTTGAAGCAAACTAATATTTTTTTCAAATAATTGTTATTTTCGTTGTATAAAATTCCTTACAGAATGCTGTATTGAAAACATACTAAAGAAAAGATCCACAGGTTCCACAACTTAAATGGATAATAAAAAGCGTTCCTCGAGTGGATAAAGTTAAGAAATACTGCTTTAGATGTTAATTATGTGTTCTAGCAGTACAAAGTTTGAAACAGAAAGATGTTTACGAACGGTATAAACTGAATACGCATTGGCTGAGATCGGAGTAATTTGAGTCACAAACGGAGAGCACCAAAAACACAACTCAGTATCTGCGTAAACCTCATCGTTAGATACTTGCTTGTTTGCTTCCACCGCAGGAGCGGAGCCTCTTTCGACCGAACCGTGGGATGAAGTTACTGGCGAGGTCACTGCAGACAGGGCATCTCTGTTTGTGCTGAGGTCACGCTAGGCGGAGCAACTTTGTTTTTAAGGACTTACGTTCCAGGAAGAACTCATCATTCCGCACTCTTGTCAGATCCATCCAGAAACAAGCACAGAGAGAGGGGTTAACACGAGATGTCAGATGCAATTAAAATGCCGTGCTCAAGAAGATTCATTTCTGTGTAACTGTCCATGGACACGTCATATAGACATGCAGAGTGTGGTTCTTTCTTTCATGCAGATCAGAAATACTCTTACACAGTCGTTTTTACTAATTACAGAAATAGAACCTTGATAGTGGCAACTTTGTAATAAGATCTCCGAGATCTCGCGGAAGGCTGAGGACTGTAGATGGTAGCGGGAGGAAACAAATGCTCACTGTTCCTCCTTACCGCATAATCACAGTTAACAACACAGAAAGGAGGACGATAATTATCAGATGCAATATCAGTTTTAAAGAATCTGGTTTTGCAATTAACTGGTCATGCAAATGTGATACACTGGACTGAAGCAAAATGATTTAAGAAAATAAGAAACTCAGTTAGTTAGATATTTTCGTGTACTATGAATTATACTCTGCTTGACAACTGCAAAGGAATAGAGACAATGTAGATCAGGAACAATCACAGACTATGTAGGACGACATGAAACACTGTACACACGGAGTGTAACGAAAAATGGTAAACATTTTACCACATAGGAAAGCAAGATGACATACATAAATAACGTTCATGTTTGACACCAGTCAGATTCCGAACATAAGCATCAATATCGGACTTTCAGTAAAGAATACGCCCTCCTCGGGCGCTAACGCACATTGTACACCTGTTATTCATGCTGGATACCAAACTGTTGAGGAGTCCTTGCGGGGTGCTAACCAGTTCCTCCCTCAAGGCGGTTTTCAGTTCTTGCACGGTTTGCGGAGGGATATTCGCTGAGAAACACGTTTGCCAAGAGCATCCCAGATACGGTCTACAGGGTTAGGTCTGGGGAGTAATCAGGTCATTCAATACGTTCAATATCTTCACTTTCCAGTGTGTCCGACATCTCATCGGTCTCGTGTGGTCGGGCATTGTCGCCCATAAACAGAAGCTGGGACCCACTGTACCCCTAAAAAGACGGACATGGTCCAGAATAGTCTCCGTGTAATACCGCTGTGCTGTAACGGTAACTCGAGCTAAGACATGCAGCGGTTTTCGGCCACTGTGCATAATGCCTGACACCATCATAACGCCCTAGGCCACATCGATCACACTCGTGAATATTCTGTCGTGTTTAATGCGTTCCCTCTCAACGCTAACTGGAAGCCAGAATCACTTGAAACAGTGATGCGGGTCACGTCGGAAACACCACTCTGGGCCACTGTTGCTGATTCCGAAACAACACGCTCTATATACCGACGAACTCTTTCTGGATGATTGCTTGGATGAAGTGAAACGCGTTTAACAAGAAACCCGACATGGAGATCGGCCTGAGTTAATCGCTGCAAAGTGGTTCTGGCAGAGACTCGTGTAACAGTAGCGGTTGAAAAGTCTGCAGGGATCAGCCTAGGAGTGACATATCCGTTACCTTCAGCCACTAGGGCAACGTATCAATCCTCTTGTGATGTGGTGATCCGTCTACGATCACCGGCATGCTTCCGCATAGCATTTCCACATATGAATCACTGATGATACTTTCTGATACACCAATTATTGTGGCCACAGTAGTGACACTTTGGTCGACTTCGAGCCGTTCAACTGCTTTGCCTTGATCGTAATCACTCAAGTGCCGCCGTACCACACACAATGTCGCACAAATCGGTTCCACAATAAATTTCATGAAACACCGTACTGCGTGAACTGTCGATTACATACAGAGCTTCGCTGCAATTAAAATGTCTCGTTCTCTACAGTTCCGTTTACTAACATTGGTAGGGTATTCCGTAGCAGTTTTCGGTTGTTCCGCAGCAACTAGTGGTCGTTCCTTAGCAAGCTGTTCCTTAGCAACTGTCAAGCAGTGTAACTGAAATACTCGCTGTAATTTAGAACGAATCAGTTTACATTTATTATAAACTTTCTCGGTGAAAATAATGGCAACATATTGACGACGTCGATTGTTTACATTACTGTCTTTAACATTAATTTTAAGCCCAGTTCCTCATTTTACATTATTATATAACTAACAAAACGACCATTAGACCTGTTAATCAAGGTTTTTGATGATATTTTGGCATGTTGTAGATGAACCTGTCCTGAGTACCTGGCTAGCGGCTTTTTACGTGACAGGCCCTAGTTTCGGGGAAAATCGATGTTGAAGTCTCATGTTCATGCGTATCTCACGTACACATAACGAAAGTCACTTTTCGATAAAGCGAGCGTGGCACAGCGGCAAAGGTTTGCGGCTACGACGCTGGCGATATTGGTCCGAACCCTGGATGTATATATTTCAATTTCATCGCTTCGAGGGAACATTCCATTAAAATACGTTCTTTGATGCACCTACATCGTAGTTACTCGAAAAAAGTACAGTCATATAGAATTTAAACTAACTATACACACCACTTTCGGAAACATCATGGGGAATTCGAAAATCTTTTTACATCAAAAAATTTAGGAGAAAAATTAATAATGACTACTTGGATAGTGAACTGGCTAATTTGTTCAAATATTTGTCTTGTGGGCCTATACACTAAATATGGATAGCCATAATCACGTTCAATTCTTCATACATTTCTCTCTTAATTACCAGCTGTAACCTTCAAGAAAAAATCCTTTGCAAAAAAAGTAAAAAAAAATGAATGTAATGCATTAATATTATTTTGAATGGTTGTGGTTGGTACTCTAATAGCGGTAAGTGACAGTTTAACGTAAAGGCAGATGTAATCCACTAAAACAGAACATCTTTGACTGTATAGAAACTCTTTGGAAAGCAATATTGCGGCAATATCTTTGTACTGTGTTAAGAGTTAGAGTATACGAAATTGTGCCGTTTTGACAGTTTTGTTCTGTTCTTAGAAGAAAAGGAACATTATCCCGTCACAGTCGACATTTTATTACATCACAATTTTCTCTTTTTTGTGGGAACATAACAAATGCGTCGTAATGGAACAATTTTTGCAACAATAAATTAGTTATACTGCTGACTTTTGAAACGATTTGTTTAAATAATCCACATATTTATGCAAATAATTTATTTTTGGGCCAATACCGGTTGGATAAAGCAGCTGAAGTGGTTTTATTCGCTCAGAAAACATATGATGGCTGAAATTATGTTTCAGGTGTCAGGAATGAGATCACATTGCAAAATTTCAGCGATTGAGCTAATCATCATATGCAAATTTTAATTCGCCAAAGTCTAACAGACTCTCTTACGGTGATGTTACGTTAACTGATTTACATCCCCATGAAGATGTGGGGACGTCACACTACATGCCGATACCACAATACTGCCATAATGAATACGACGTCATATGTCGGCAATCACAGAGGATGCTGTTTTGCTTTCTCTGTTTCATGAAGTTGTCTCTTTAGACACACATTCAAAAAATATTCCGAAAAGAGGTATTTTGTTTACTGCCCTGTTAATATTGAAAAGTGTGAAAGGTTTTCAGGAAGGTAAGACCCAGCAAGGGCCCCTTTCTTCCGTTACTAGTTACCTTCGAATTTCAAAAAAGCTAGCGTGGACGATAGGCATCGTGTAAAACAGAATAATATCTGATTTTCTGAAAGGGAATGTTATAGGCCCTCTGCTCTACCTTATCTACATATACGGTTTAGGATACAACCTGAGCATCCATCTTAGATTGTTATGATGCTGTCATACTTTCTTGTACAGCCATCAGATAATCAAAACCAATTGCAAAATGATTTATATAAGATATCTGTATGGACTGAAAAGTGACGATTGACTCTAAACAATGAAAAGTGTGAAGTCATCCTTATGAGAAATCCGATAAATTTCGGTTACACTATATATTACACAATTCTAAAGGCCGTAAATTCAACTAGGTACTTAGAGATTACAATTACGAATACGACAATGCTGGGAGAAAGCAAACCGTAAGACTGCGATTTATTGGCAGAACACTTAGAAAATGCAACAGATATGCTAAATAGACTGCTTAACTATGTTTGTCCACCCTCATCTGGTGTACTGCTACGCGGTGTGGGATCCGCATAAGATAGTCTTGACGGAGGACACCGAAAAAGCTCAAAGAAGGGCAGCTCGTTTTGTATTATCGCGAAATAACGGAGGAAGTGCTACGGAAATGCTAGGCGAAGTGGGGTGACAATCGTTAAAACAAAGGCGTTTTCCGTTTCGCCTGGATCTTTTCACGAAATTTCAAACACCATCTTTTTCCTCTGAGGGCAAAAATATTCTGTTGGCGCCAGTCATACAGGGAGAAATGAACATCATAATAAAATAAGAGAAATCAGAGCTAGCACGGAAAGATTTAAGCGTTCCTTTTTCCCACGCTCTGTTCGAAAGTGCAATGCTAGAGAAAAATCTTGCAGGTGGTTCGATGAACACTCTGCCAGCCACTTAATCGTGAATTGCAGAGTAATCATGTATATGTAGATGTAGATGTAGAGTCAACCGGGAGAGTCAAGAGTCGGAGTACTGACGAGAGGCGCGTGGTCTCGTTAAAGATGTGTAAGTGGATGTAACGCAGTTACTTAACAGGGGACCGACGAAAAGATATCGTGAGTGATTTACGTAGAACGTATCTTAGGCTAATTACTTCAAGTAACAGAGAGAACTATCGCTGGTAAAATCTTGAAGTATGTGAAAAGTAGAACTGTGATTTCAGCGGTGTGTGTGTAAGAGTTAGAAAGCATCCGATTCATATATGGTAATAAATTCCAGCGTCTCTGAACATTATTTCAGCTGTTACTAATCAGTAACCCCCATGAACCACGGACCTTGGCGTTGGTGGGGAGGCTTGCGTGCCTCAACGATACAGATAGCCGTACCGTAGGTGCAACCACAACGGTTGGGTATCTGTTGAGAAGCCAGACAAACGTGTGGTTCCTGAAGAGGGGCAGCAGCCTTTTCAGTAGTTGCAGGGGCAACAGTCTGGATGATTGACTGATCTGGCCCTGTAATACTAAACAAAATAGCCTTGCTGTTCTGGTACTGCGAACGGCTGAAAGCAAGGGGAAACTACAGCCGTAATTTTTCCCGAGAGCATGCAGCTTTACTGTATTATTAAATGATGATGGCATCCTCTTCGGTAAAATATTCCGGAGGTAAAATAGTCCCCCATTCGGATCTCCGGGCGGGGACTACTCAGGAGGACGTTGTTATCAGGAGAAAGAAAACTGGCGTTCTACGGATCGGAGCGTGTAATGTCAGATCCCTTAATCGGGCAGGTAGGTTAGAAAATTTAAAAAGGGAAATGCATAGGTTAGAGTTAGATATAGTGGGAATTAGTGAAGTTCGGTGGCAGGAGGAACAAGACTTTTGGTCAGGTGAATACAGGGTTATAAATACACAATGAAATAGGGGTAATGCGGGTGTAGGTTTAATAATGAATAAAAAAATTGGAGTACGGGTAAACTACTACAAACAGCATACTGAACGCATTATTGTGGCCAAGATAGACACGAAGCCCACGCCTACTACAGTAGTACAAGTTTATATGCCAACTAGCTCTGCAGATGACGAAGAAATTGATGAAATGTATGATGAGATAAAACAAATTAGTGAAGGGAGACGAAAATTTAATAGTCATGGGTGACTGGAATTGGGGGTAAGAAATGAAAGAGGAAGCCGCCTAGTAGAATTTTGCGCAGAGCATAACTTAATCATAGCTAACACTTGGTTTAAGAATCATAAAAGAAGGTTGTATACATGGAAGAACCCTGGAGATACTAAAAGGTATCAGATAGATTATATAATGGTAAGACAGAGATTTAGGAACCAGGTTTTAAATTGTAAGACATTTCCAGGGGCAGATGTGGACTCTGACCACAATCTACTGGTTATGAACTGTAGATTAAAACTGAAGAAACTGCAAAAAGGTGGGAATTTAAGGATATGGGACCTGGATGAACTGAAAGAACCGGAGGTTGTACAGAGTTTCAGGGAGTGCATAAGGGAACAATCGACAGGAATGGGGGAAAGAAATACAGTAGAAGAAGAATGGGTAGCTCTGAGGGTTGAAGTAGTGAAGGCAGCAGAGGATCAAGTAAGTAAAAAGACGAGGGCTAGTAGAAATCCTTGGGTAACAGAAGAAATATTGAATTTAATTGATGAAAGGAGAAAATATAAAAATGCAGTAAATGAAGCAGGCAAAAAGGAATACAAACGTCTCAAAAATGAGATCGACAGGAAGTGCAAAATGGCTAAGCAGGGATGGATAGAGGACAAATGTAAGGATGTAAAGGCTTATCTCACTAGTGGTAAGATAGATACTGCCTACAGGAAAATTAAAGAGACCTTTGGAGAAAGGAGAACCACTTGCATGAATATCAAGAGCTTTGATGGAAAACCAGTTCTAGGCAAAGAAAGGAAAGCAGAAAGATGGAAGGAGTATACAGAGGGTCTACACAAGGGCGATGTACTTGAGGACAATATTATGGAAATGGAAGAGGATGTAGATGAAGATGAAATGGGAGATATGATACTGCGTGTAGAGTTTGACAGCGCTGAAAGCCCTGAGTCGAAACAGGGCCCCGGGAGTAGACAACATTCCATTAGAACTACTGACAGCCTTGGGAGAGCCAGTCATGACAAAACTCTACCATCTAGTGAGCAAGATGTATGAGACAGGCGAAATACCCTCAGACTTCAAGAAGAATATAATAATTCCAATCCCAAAGAAAGCAGGTGTTGACAGATGTGAAAATTACCGAACTATCAGTTTAGTAAGTCACAGCTGCAAAATACTATCGCGAATTCTTTACAGACGAATGGAAAAACTGATAGAAGCCGACCTCGGGGAAGATCAGTTTGGATTCCTTATAAATGTTGGAACACGTGAGGCAATACTGACCCTACGACTTATCTTAGAAGCAAGATTAAGGAAAGGCAAACCTACGTTACTAGCATTTGTAGACTTAGAGAAAGCTTTTGACTATGTTGATTGGAATACTCTCTTTCAAATTCTGAAGGTGGCAGGGGTAAAATACACTGAGCGAAAGGCTATTTACAATTTGTGCAGAAAGCAGATGGCAGTTATAAGAGTCGAGGGGCATGAAAGGGAAGCAGTGGTTGGGAAGGGAGTGAGACAGGGTTGTAGCCTCTCCCCGATGTTATTCAATCTGTATATTGAGGAAGCAATAAAGGAAACAAAAGAAAAGTTCGGAGTAGGTATTAAAATCCATGGAGAAGAAATAAAAACTTTGAGGTTCGCCGATGAGATTGTAATTCTGTCAGAGACAGCAAAGGATTTGGAAGAGCAGTTGAACGGAATTGACAGTGTCTTGAAAGGAGGATATAAGATGAACATCAACAAAAGCAAAACGAGCATAATGGAATGTAGTCAAATTAAGTCGGGTGATGCTGAGGGAATTAGATTAGGAAATGAGACACTTAAAGTAGTAAAGGAGTTTTGCTATTTGGGGAGCAAAATAACTGATGATGGTCGAAGTAGAGAGGATATAAAATGTAGACTGGCAATGGCAAGGAAAGCGTTTCTGAAGAAGAAAAATTTGTTAACATCGAGTGTAGATTTAAGTGTCAGGAAGTCGTTTCTGAAAGTATTTGTATGGAGTATATCCATGTATGGATGTGAGACATGGACGATAAATAGTTTGGACAAGAAGAGAATAGAAGCTTTCGAAATGTGGTGCTACAGAAGAATGCTGAAGATAAGGTGGGTAGATCACGTAACTAATGAGGAGGTATTGAATAGGATTGGGGAGAAGAGAAGTTTGTGGCACAACTTGACAAGAAGAAGGGATCGGTTGGTAGGACATGTTCTGAGGCATCAAGGGATCACCAATTTAGTACTGGAGGGCAGCGTGGAGGGTAAAAATCGTAGAGGGAGACCAAGAGATGAATACACTAAGCAGATTCAGAAGGATGCAGGCTGCTGTAGGTACTGGGAGATGAAGAAGCTTGCACAGGATAGAGTAGCTTGGAGAGCTGCATCAAACCAGACTGAAGACCACAACAACAACATTAATCAGTAGCATCTCAGTCATTAAGAGTACACACTCTTAATAATCACTTTAACCGTGTTCGTTTGGGTACAACATGCTCTCATTGTTAGAATGCAACCAACAGAAGTGAATTCAGCTACTAATTAAAAACTCAGACTGCTGGGAATTAATTAAAGTGTGGTAACAATATATTCTACACTGAAGAGCCAAAGAAACTGGTACACCAGCCTAATATCGTGTAGGGCATCCCCGAGCAAGCAGAAGTGTACTGGGGGAACTGCAGGGCAGTCCATAGAGCCGTAAGAGTGCGAGGGAGTGGAGATCTCTTCCGAACAGCAAGTTGCAATTCATCCAAGATATGCTCAATAATATTCATGTCTGGGGAGTCTGCTGGCCAGCGGAAATGTTTATACTCAGAAGACTATTTCTGGAGCCACTCTGTAGCAATTCTGGATATGTGGGATGTCGCATTGTCCTGCTGGAATTGCCCATATCTATCGGAATGCACGAAGGATGTGAATGAATGCAGGTGATCAGGTGGGGTGTTTACGTACGTGTCAGCTGTCAGAGTCTATCTAGACGCATCAGTGATCCCACAACACTCCAACTGCACACGTCCCACACCATTACAGAACCTCCACCAGCTTGAACATCCCCCTGCTGACATGCAGATTCCATGGATTCATGAGGCTGTCTCCATACCCGTACACGTCCACCTGCACGATACAATTAGAAACGTGACTCGTACGACCGTGTAACACTTTTCCAGTCATCAACAGTCCAATGCCGGTGTTGTCGGGCCCAGGAGAGGCGTAAAGCTTTGTGTCGTGCAGTCATCAATGGTATACGAGAGGGCCTTCGGCTTCGAAAGCCCAGACACTTGTTGACGGCCCAGCATTGAAATCCGCAGCAATCTACGGAAGGGTTACACGTCTGTCACTTTGAACGATTCTCATCAGTCGTCGTTGGTCCCGTTCTTGCAGGATCTTTTTCCGGCCTCAGCGATGTCGGAAATTTGATGTTTTACCAGATTCCCGATATTCACGGCGTTGTTCTTGTGGTCTTCAGTCCTGAGACTGCTTTGATGCAGCTCTCCATGCTAATCTATCTTGTACAAGCTTCTTCATCTCCCAGTACCTACAGCAGCCTACATCCTTCTGAATCTGCTTAGTGTATTCATCTCTTGGTCTCCCTCTACGATTTTTACCCTCCACGCTGCCCTCCAGTACTAAATTGGTGATCCCTTGATGCCTCAGAACATGTCCTACCAACCGATCCCTTCTTCTAGTCAAGTTGTGCCACAAACTGCTCTTCTCCCCAATTCTATTCAATACCTCCTCATTAGTTATATGATCTACCCATCTAATCTTCAGCATTCTTCTGTAGCACCACATTTCGAAAGCTTCTATTCTCTTCTTGTCCAAACTATTTATCGTCCATGTTTCGCTTCCATACATGGCTACACTCCATACAAATACTTTCAGAAACGACTTACTGACACTTAAATCAATACTCAGGGTTAACAAATTTCTCTTCTTCAGAAACGCTTTCCTTGCCATTGCCAGTCTACATTATATATCCTCTCTACTTCGTCCATCATCAGTTATTTTGCTCCCCAAATAGCAAAACTCCTTTACTACTTTAAGTGTCTCATTTCCTAATCTAATTCCCTCAGCATCACCAGATTTAATTCGACTACATTCCATTATCCTCTTTTGCTTTTGTTGGTGTTCATCTTATACCCTCCTTTCAAGACACTGTCAATTCCGTTCAACTGCTCTTCCAAGTCCTTTGCTGTCTCTGACAGAATTACAATGTCACCGGCAAACCTCAAAGTTCTTATTTCTTCTTCATGGATTTTAATACCTACTCCGAACTTTTCTTTTGTTTCCTTTACTGCTTGCTCAATATACAGATTGAATAACATCGGGGAGAGGCTACAACCCTGTCTCACTCCCTTCCCAACTACTGCTTCCCTTTCCTTTCATGCCCGCATCTCGTGGTCGTGCGGTAGCGTTCTCGCTTCCCACGCCCGGGTTCCCGGGTTCGATTCCCGGCGGGGTCAGGGATTTTCTCTGCCTCGTGATGGCTGGGTGTTGTGTGCTGTCCTTAGGTTAGTTAGGTTTAAGTAGTTCTAAGTTCTAGGGGACTGATGACCATAGATGTTAAGTCCCATAGTGCTCAGAGCCATTTGCACCTTTCCTTTCATGCCCCTCGCCTCTTATAACTGCCATCTGCTTTCTGTACAAATTGTAAATAGCTTTTCACTCTCTGTATTTTACCCCTGCCACCTTCAGATTTTGAAATAGAGTATTCTAGTCAATATTGTGAAAAGTTTTCTCTAAGTCTACAAATGCTAGAAACTTAGGTTTGCCTTTTCTTAATCTTTCTTCTAAGGTAAGTCGTAGGGTCAGTATTGCCTCACGTGTTCCAACATTTCTACGGAATCCAAACTGATCTATTCTCTGATATTCACGGTACACTCGTGAAATGGTCGTACCGGAAAATCCCCACTTCATCGCTACCTCGGAGATGCTGTATCCCATCGCTCGTGCGCCAACAGCAACACCACGTACAAACTCACTTAAATTTTGATAACCTGCCATTGTAGCAGCAGTAAGCGATCTAACAACAGCGCCAGACACTTTTTGTCTTATATAAGCATTGCCGATCTCAGCGCCGTCTTCTGCCTGTTTACATATCTCTGTATCTGAATACGCATGCCTATACCAGTTTCTTTGGCGCTTCAGTGTAGTAGAGAGCATACACAACGAAGGTGACATCAGTCTTAGCGCTGTTTCCTGTAAACTTCTGGTTTCAATGAACAAATATAGTGAAAAAATTTTGCGGCACTCTCATAAGACTGGATGTTCCTTCTGTGATACTGCAGAAAAACTTGGAAGAACGTAGTCACTGCACATGATTGCTAGAAGCGGTGGTCACGAGATCGTAAGAGAGAAAGTAGACGGGGCTCCGGGCGGTCTCGTGACACTACCGAGAGGGTAGGCCCTTGTGTTCGGCAAATGGCTCAGGAGCATCGTATTGCATCTGCGACTCTTTTTGTTCCTGAATACTGCAATTAATTTCTAATTATGCCTGAGTCTTCATAAGAGAGTAAATGTATTGTTAGGTTGTTGCCGGTATGCCTATTTTTTTAAATAGTTGCGTACCAGAAGTTCTAGCATGCACACCAGCATCTTAACAGCACACTTCTGTCCCAGAAAATTTCTCCATATACCATGAATAAATAGATGTATGCAAAGTAATCTAATTTTCTAATGGTAATAACCAAAATCAGAAGTTATGCGAACAGCAAATATGCTAAGTTCCAACATTTAAGAATATTTGTAATAATTGATTCCTAATTTTGGAACTGTACGATTTACACATCCAGGAATTTTGAACAACCTGTTTTCCATACACCCTTTCCACTATGCTGTATTATTATTGATGATAATATGCCTTGTATAGAATGCAATGAACTGTGTTTTTCTAAGTTAAGCGATAGATTGTGTATCGAGAACAGTTAATAATGCTTTTCAATGTTTCATTTTTGCTCATTTTGTTGTTGTAGTTCTGTTGAACTTGATTATGAAGCTTGTATCGTAAGCAAAGAGCACTATTTCTGTTTTATCAGAGTAAGATGGAATGTCACATATACACAGCAAGAACGGGAGTGGTGACAGAATTGAATATTGTGGACTGCCAGTAATAGTTTGTGCCATAGAATCGTAAAGAGAGCTATATGAGCTCAGCAACATGACTCTTCACTCCCTAGAATTTATAAACGAAATCAACCACTTACTCATTACACTTCAAAAGCCATAAACATTGAACTTCTCTTCAAATGGTTCAAATGGCTCTGAGCACTATGGGACTCAACATCTTACGTCATAAGTCCCCTAGAACTTAGAACTACTTAAACCTAACTAACCTAAGGACATCACACACACCCATGCCCGAGGCAGGATTCGAACCTGCGACCGTAGCAGTCCCACGGTTCCGGACTGCAGCGCCAGAACCGCTAGACCACCGCGGCCGGCTTGAACTTCTCTAACACGATGTGATTCGCTCAGTCAAATTTTGTAAGCAGATCACAAAAAATGTTGCTAGGATATAACTTGTAATTCAGATATTTTAACACACGGCCAGGGCAACAGTAGACCGCATGTTCATTGGAGAGCGCTGGAATCTAAATTGTAACTGACTCAGAATCTCATGTTTGCAGATACGCATCTGAAATACATTACCTTTTCCAAAATATTTGAGGAGGAAGTTAGCAGTGTGACTTGACGATAACTCTATTAATAACTGTTCTAATACGTTTCTGCCACTTGAACAGACTACTAGTGCGCAAATCACTAAAACAAATTTCTCTGTTGGTTATCACTTTATCCCAAAATCATTTCTGTGTGAAAATTTCAATCTAATTTTCTTCAAAATCATGGCTCCAGCATTTCGAAAATCTATTTAAAACAAAAATGTAGTTCTTATCAGTTGAAACTCTCTTACGAAACATTATGTAAATTTATACTACATGCAAATGATATGACTGATGACCATAGATGTTAAGTCCCATAGTGCTCAGAGCCATTTTGCAAATGATATATCTTTCAATGACTTGCGTTATTCACTACACGTATTCGTGCTACGAGTCAGAAATTGTACAACTGAAGCCTGCTGAATTTCGTTTGCTTGTTCTCGCAGATATTAGTTTTACTTTGTGACTAATAATTGTATTCATTGACACCTTTCTCTTAAAACTGTTCCGATGATGCCACTCCACTAAAGAAAGTCACGGCTTCAACTATTGAGAGGACGTGTTTTGGTTCGCCGACATTGAACCGCGGTCAATATCCCGTTTTTTCATGCATCGCCGTATATTATTCGTTTTTCAGCCGACTCATAATGCTGAGGTACATTTGAGACGAAATATATTATGTAGTACCGTATTTATTTAAACGTAAGAGCTTGTTTCACATCTACGTGGGAACATAGGTACACTGAATCTACATACACTGCTATCGTTGTAAGTTTAAGAACTCTTTTGGAAAGAGAAATAATATGAAAATATTGATGCGATTATTCTACAAGCTAATTATTTTTTTCTCTGAAACGGATGTGTTCTGTAATATAATGTAGCAGATTTTTACGGTGCGACCGCCGTAGTATTTGAGTTGCCTCTATACTCTTTGTAGTACACTCCCAGACAATTGCCAAGAAACAACTGACACTTGCTAAGGAACAACTGTCAATTGCTACGGGACAACCGACAACTGCTACCGAACACTCGACCAATGACAGTACAAGGAAATATAAAAGGCGGAACGTGTTAACCACAACGAAGCCTGTTCTCTGTACGCGTTCGACAGTTCATGCAGTACGGTGTTGTTGGCTCAAATGGCTCTGAGCACTATGCTACTTAACTTCTGAGGTCATCAGCCGCCTAGAATTTAGAACTAATTAAACCTAACTAACCTAAGGACATCACACACATCCATGCCCGAGGCAGGATTCGAACCTGCGACCGTAGCGGTCGTTCGGTTCCAGACTGTAGCGCCCAGAACCGCACGGCCACTCCGGCCGGCTCGGTGTTGTTGTGGAATCAATTGGTTCAAATGGCTCTGAGCACTATGCGACTTAACTTCTGAGATCATGAGTCGCCTAGAACTTAGAACTACTTAAACCTAACCAACCTAAGGATACACACACATCCATGCCCGAGGCAGGATTCGAACCTGCGACCGTAGCGGTCGCCCGGTTCCAGACTGTAGCGCCTAGAACCGCACGGCCACTCCGGCCGGCTGGAATCAATTAGTGCGACATTCCCTGGGTACGGAAACATGTCTGCAAGACATCATTTGAATACTTACGATGGTGGATGAGCAGTTGGACGGCTCGAAGCCGGTCAAAGTGTCGTTATTGTGGCCACAATAATTGTCCAAAAGGGTCATCACATGATTAAAAAAGACCGCTGAAGTTGAAAATGCTATGCGAAAGGTTGCCGGTGGTCATAGATGGACCACTACACCGCAAGAGAGTCGATCCGTAGACCTAGTGGCTGAAAGTAACAGGTATCTCACTCCTAAGCTAATCGCTGCAGACTTTGCAACCACTACCGGTACACGTGACTCTGCCAGAACCACCTCGCGGCGATTAACTCAGGCTGATCTGTATGCCCGGGATTTGTTAAATGCATCCCACTTCATCCACACACTCATCGATAAAGAGTTTGTCAATATACTGAGCATGTTGTTTCGGGGTCAGCAACAGTGGCCCAGAGTAGTATTATCCGACGAATCCCGCTTCACTGTTTCGAGTGATTCTGACCACCAGTTAGTGTGGAGAGAGAGGTACGCATTAAATACCACAAATATTCACGAGCGTGATCCGTAAGGCCTAGGGCGTTATGGTGGTGTCAGGCATTATGCACAGTGGCCGAACACCGCTGCAGATCTTAGCGCGAGGTACCGTTACAGCACAGTGGTATTGTAGGGAGATTATTGTAAATCATGTCCATCTGCTTACCACTGAGCTAGGTCGCGACTTTCTGTTTATGGAAGGCAATGCCTGCCCACACATGACCGCTGAGGTGTCGGACACAGTGGAAAGTGAAGATATTGAACGTATGAATGGCCTGCGTACTCCCCGGACCTAAACTCTGTAGACCATGTCTGGGATACTCTTGGCAGACGTGTTTCTCAAGGAACACCCCCTTCCCAAGCTGTGCAAGAGCTGAAAATCGCCTTGAGAGAGGACTTGAGAATACTCTCCAACGACTCCTCAACAGGCTGGTAACCTCCATGAATAACAGGTGCACAGTGTGCATTAGTGCCCGAGGAGCGTATATCGACCTTTATGTTGGGACTTGGACCTATGTCAAACATCAATGCTATTTATGTATATCTTGCTTTCCTATGTGATGAAATGTGTACCATTTATCGTTATAAATATACTACTTCACCTCTACTACGTATGTACAGTGTGTCATGTCGTCCTACATTTCCTGTGATCATTCATGTCCAACAATGTCTCTGTTCCTTGGGACCTGTCAAGCAGTACTATAGAAGGTATTGCGTTAGTATTGAATTGATGTTTCGATATGCGCTGGAGCGTATGCTCTGAGGTTACTTCCTGGTGTGTTGTATCTTTCACATCACCCTTGAAGAAAAAGATCGCAGTCTGACAGAGACGGTTAATGTTTCAGAAAATTTTATTTAATTCTTGTTTGTTTCACTCTCCATTTTAATTGATCATATCAATAGACAAAAAAATGGTTCAAATGGCTCCGAGCACTATGGCACTTAACCGCTGTGGTCATCAGTCCCCTAGAACTTAGAACCACTTAAATCTAACTAACCTAAGGACATCACACACATCCATGCCCAAGGCAGGATACGAACCTGCGACCGTAGCGGTCAGCGGGTGCAGACTGTAGCGCCTAGAACCGCACGGTCACTCCGGCCGGCTATCAATAGACATAACTTACAGCAAACATTGTTTAAATATTTTACTTTCTCTGACATTGATCTGAAAAAAGTTCAGCCAAATTACGTATTATACTATAGCGCCCTTGTTGACTACATAAGTTCAGAATAGTTTAGCTCTCTAACTTCTTGCACACAGCTAACCCTTCCGACCTTGAGAAAATTCACCGATTTCCATACATTATGACCTGTAGAATCAGGTAAATATACTGAAAAATTCTCGTGGCAATAATTTGTTCAAGAAGTCATTAGCATGATCATACTACTAAACATACAAACATGTACAAAATCCAACTGGTACTTCATGCATATTTTTGACACGTTTTATATGTTAAATAAAACATTCCCAGTCCAAACAATTGAGTAATTACCTTGAACTACACACATCAAAAAAAAGTTTTACATCATCTCGGTTCCGCGAGTTCCGGAACCTGTACAGAAAATTGGAATAGAGATCAACATAAACATCATTTCTGCCCTTTTTATTGCTCATGAAAACCACACATTGCATGTTGAACCACCATACAGCGAGACCTTCAGAGGTGGTGGTCCAGATTGCTGTACACACCGGTACCTCTAATACGCAGTAACACGTCCTCTTGCATTGATGCATGTTTGTATTCCTCGCAGCATACTATCCACAAGTTCATCGAGGCACTGTTGGTCCAGATTGAACAGTCAAAGGGACTGTGTCTGTGATACAATATCCACAGTCACCGTCTATCTTCCGCAGTTCTGGGAATCGGGGCGGTGCAGTACTTTTTTATGTGTGTAAATAAATGTAGGGGAGACATAGTTATTCTTCTTGTTAAAGTTTGAAACGATCTGTAGCCCTCTGGTGGTCACAATATGAAATAAAACCGCTGCCAAACGAAAGCGGGAACTCGCACAACCTTTGCAGTCGGAAGTTGCGCAGAAAAGTTATGTAGTTGAGCCGCGACATATTTAAAACCAAACCCAAATGGACGTATGGGCCAGGGTGGAAAGCGATAAACCCCCTCCCCTTCTCTACCTACACAGACATATCATAATTCTTATTGTTACATTTCTTATACGTAGATTATCAGAGATTTTTATAGGGCCTGATTGTCATATCTCCATAGCCTCTGTAGCGAGAAAGTTCTATAGCTGTTTTAGCAGTCTGAAGACCCTGACACCGTGTAATCGTAAGCCTTGCGATTCCGTGATGTTGATTTTATGCCAAGTTCAGCAATTGACCAAGTAGGATCCAGATTGAATTTTCACTCTGCGGACTACAATGAGGTGAAAAAAGTCATGGGATACCTCCCAATATCGTCTCGGATCTCCTTTTGCCCGGCGTAGTGCAGCAACTTGACGTGGCATGGACTCAACAAGTTGCTCGAAGTCCCCTGCAGAAATATTGAGCCATGCTACCTCTATAGCTACCCATAATTTTGAAAGTGCTACCTGTTCCGAATTTTGTGCACGAACCGACCTCTCTATTATGTCCCATAAATGTTAGATGAGATTCATGTCGGGTGAAATGGGTGGCCAATTCATTCGCTCGGACTGCTCAGAATGTTATGCAAACCAATTGCGGAGAACTGTGGCCTAGTGACAGTTCAATCGTTGTTTGGAAATATTAAATCCATAAATGGTTGGAAACGGTCTCCAAGTAACCGAACATACACTTTTCCAGTCAGTGATTGATTCAGTTGGACCAAAGGACCCAGTGAATTTGCTGTAAACTCAGCCCACATCACCGCAAAGCCACTCGCGTCGGTCGTCTATTACCATAGTCCATTAAGGCCAAATTTCACCGCACTGCCCTAACGGATACGTTCATCGTACGTCCCAGATTGATTTCTGTGGTTATTTCACGCACGCAGAGTTGCTTCTCTGTTAGCACTGACAAATCTACGCAAACGCTGCTGCTCTCGGTTGTTACGTGAAGGCCGTTGCCCATTGCGTTGTCCTTGCTGAGACGTGATGCCTGAAATCTGCTATTCTCAGCACACTCTGGACACTGAGGATCTCGGAATATTGGATTGTCTAACGATTTCCAAAATGGAATTACTCATGCATCTAGCTCCAACTACCGTTCCGCGTCCAAAGTCTGTTAATTCCCGTCGTGCGGCCATAATGACGTCAGAAACCGTTTCACATGAACCACCTGAGCGCAAATAAAGCTCTGCCAATGCACTGACGTTTTATACTTTGTGTACGCGATTTTACCGCCATCTGTATACGTGCATTTCGCTGTCCCATGCATTTTGTCACCTTAGTGTAAGTTTTAAACGTAGGAGAAGAGGTAGACCCTTCTGGTGGAGGTGAAGCTGTGACAGCGGGTCGTGCTTGGTGCTCGCATAGCTCAGTCGGTAGATCACTTTCTCGTGAAAGGCAGAGGTCCCAGGCTCGAGGACAGGTCCGGCATAAAGCTTTAATTTCATCAGGTTACCTTCCATTCAGATGGCTGTTGCACGCAGCGACTGTTATACTGAGTAGTAAATAATAGATTTTAGCTATCAGTCGTCCTTTTGAAATTTTATTGGCAGATCTAGATTTCAGCTATAAACTAGCCATTCTCAATGCACTACCATTTTTGATCAGTGCATGTAATGTCGGGCTTCATGCACAGTTCCTTGAATTCAGTGCGAATGAAGCTCGACCAACCGGCTTTAATTTGTCAAGTAGGATTTCAGCTGCTGCCAGTCGAGCTCATGATAGTTTGTGTATTGTTGCAGATCGAACATTGCAGTTCCGTGCAGATGTTCCTTAAGGCGTCCATGACTGAAGTTTAGGCGCGTCGTTGTTACTCGAAATCTTCGTGGTTCGTCTGTTTACTAGACAGCGGAATGCAGGTAGGGAGTACATGTGGATGTATAGGTCTTGAACAAAAACATGGAAACACAGCGATAAATGCTTGCTTAGACACAAAAGCAGATACCAGCCAAGCCTCCAGTTTGCGGTGTTGTGTTTGATCACGAACGGCACCTACACAGTGTCCTCAGTACGTCCAAGTGTTGTCAGAACAGTGCCCCGCGTAGTTGTGAGTGTACTAAGTGAATTTCAACGTGGGGAAATTTCTGGTCACCGTATGGTGGGTGCTTCCATAACCGAAGGAACCGAAATGCTTGGTCTTTCAATAGGCACATTAGCGAAGATTTACACCACATACTGGGAAATAGGAAAAATATTATCCTCCAAATCACAACGCAGACGAAAGTGGGTGTTGAGTGATCGTGACAACGGTCATTGAAGATGATTTTAATGAAAAATACACTACTGGCCATTAAAATTGCTGCACCACGAAGATGACGTGCTACAGACGCGTATTTTAACCGACAGGAAGAAGATGCTGTGATATGCAAATGATTAGCTTTTCAGAGCATTCACACACGGTTGGCGCCGGTGGCTACATCTACAAAGTACTGACATGAGGAACGTTCCCAACCAATTTCTCATACACAAACAGCAGTTGACCGACGTTGCCTGGTGAAACGTTGTTGTCATGCCTCGTGTAAGGAGGAGAAATGCGTACCTTCAGGTTTCCGTCTTTGATAAGGTCGGATTGTAGCCTATCGCGATTGCGGTTTATCGTATCGCGACATTGCTGCTCCCGTTGGTCGAGATCCAATGACTCTTAGCAGGAGGAATCGGTGGGTTCAGGACGGTAATACGGAACGCGGTGCTGAATCCCAACGGCCTCGTATCACTAGCAGTCGAGATGACAGGCATCTTATCCGCATGGCTGTAACGGATCGTGTAGCCACGTCTCGATCCCTGAGTCAACAGATGGGGACGTTTGCAAGACAACAATCATCTGCACGAACAGTTCGACGACGTCTGCAGCAGCGTGGACTATCAGCTCGGAGACCACGGCTGCGGTTACCGATGACGCTGCATCACAGACAGGAGCGCCTGCGATGGTGTACCCAGCGACGAACCTGGGTGCACGAATGGCAAAACGTCATTTTTTGGGATGAATCCAGGTTCTGTTTACAGCATCATGATGGTCGTAACCGTGTTTGGTGACATCGCGGTGAACGAACGTTGGAAGCGTGTATTCGTCATCGCCATACTGGCGTATCACCCGGCGTGATAGTATGGGGTGCCATTGCTTACACGTCTCTGTCACCTCTCGTTCGCATTGACGGCACTTTGAACAGTGGACGTTACATTTCATATGTGTTACGACCCGTGGCTCTACCCCTCATTCGATCCCTGCGAAACCCTACATTTCAGCAGTATAATGCGCGGCCGCACGTTGCAGGTCCTGTACGGGCCTTTCTGGCCTTTCTTAATGCTCCCTCGGATTGGATTACGACATTTTGTTGCGCGAGTGTGTGGTGTAACCGACGCAAGTAGTGAAGTAGTCGGCGAGAGACAGCGCGACAATGTAGGAGCAAACACTTTATTACGTCTGTGCTTGAGCAATTGTGGCGTGAATGAGACCCGAGAAACTGCACGTTCTGGATTAGCGGAGCATTTGGTGGTGCAGAGTAGCAGAAATAAACTGTGTGGCGCCCCGGCCGGCAGCAGCTGCGGTGGCCGCTGACCGCCACTTGACCTCATCAGCGGGCCGCGCCCTGCCGCCGCCGCCGCCGCCACCGCTGCCGCTCGTGCGCCGACCACCACGATTCGGCAATTCCATCCACTGCTCTCTGGGTCATACAGCCAACAGAGACGCTAAAGAATACTGTAGCTGCGACATACACGAAAAAGAAAAGATCATGTTTCAGGCTTTCCCAGCTGATCTGTTGGGTCTCACGAGCGGAAGGCGTATCTTGAGCTTCCGGGTGGCGGCACTATTTTCGTCCGTCGAACAGGGATTTCACACACGGGGACATATCGCAGCATTTCGTTGCCAGGTCGCGCGATCTGCCTGCGAATCACACGGTCCAGTCACACTAACGTGACAGTCGCCTATGTTTTCAACGTAAACGTGCAATAACCACTCACAGAAGGCATGCGGCAGCACTAACAGCGAAGGGTCTATAAAGCGTGGGGCGGAGCGGTGGGAAGAGGATGAAGGAGGAGACACGGAGCACAGTCACCGTCGTGTTTTGGAAACGGAGCGATTTATGTGAAGTCAAAAAGGACAATATCATTAGCTTTTGTGCCAAGGGTGGGAGCATTTCTGAAACGGCTATGGTTGTAATCTACTTGCGAGCTGCCGTGGTTAAAATATACACTAGTGGCCATTAAAATTGCTACACCAAGAAGAAATGCATATGATAAACGGGTATTCATTGGACAGATATATTATACTAGAACTGACATGTGATTACATTTTCACGCAATTTGGGTGCATAGATCCTGAGAAATCAGTACCCAGAACAACCACCTCTGGCCGTAATAACGGCCTTGATACACCTCGGCATTGAGTCAAACAGAGCTTGGATGGCGCGTGCAGATACAGCTGCCCATGCAGCTTCAACACGATACCACAGTTCATCAACAGTAGTGACTGGCGTATATTGACGAGCCAGTTGCTCGGCCAGCATTGACCAGACGTTTTCAATTGGTGTGACATCTGGAGAATGTGCTGGCCAGGGCAGCAGTCGAACATTTTCTGTATCCAGAAAGGCCCGTACAGGACCTGCAACATAAGGTCGTGCATTATCGTGCTGAAATGTAGCGTTTCGCAGGGATCGAATGAAGGGTAGAGCCACGGGTCGTAAAATAATTGAAATGTAACGTCCACTGTTCAGAGTGCCGTCAGTGCGAACAAGATGTGACCGAGACGTGTAACCAATGGCACCCCATACCATCACGCCGGGTGATACGCCAGTATGGTGATGACGGATACATGCTTCCAATGTTCGTTCACCGCGATGTCGCCAAACACGGATGCGACCATCATGATGCTGTAAACAGAACCTGGCTTCATCCGAAAAAATGACGTTTTGCCATTCGTGCACCCAGGTTCGTCGTTGACTATACCATCGCAGGCGCTCGTGTCTGTTATGCAGCGTCAAGGATAACCGCAGCCACGGTCTCCGAGTTGATAGTCCATTCTGCTGCAAACGTCGTCGAACTGTTCGTGCAGATGGTTGTTGTCTTGCAAACGTTCCCATCTGTTGACTCAGGGATCGAGACGTGGCTACACGATCCGTTACAGCCACGCAGATAAGATGCCTGTCATCTCGACTGCTAGTGATACGAGGCCGTTGGGATCGAGCACGGCGTTCCGTATTACCTTCCTGAACCCACCGATTCCATATTCTGCTAACAGTCATTGGATCTCGACCAACGCGATCAGCTATGTCGCGATACGATAAACCGCAGTCCCGATGGGCTGCAATCCGACCTTTATCAAAGTCGGAACCGTGATGGTACGCATTTCTCCTCCTTACACGAGGCATCAAAACAACATTTCACCAGGAAATGCCGGTCAACTGCTGTTTGTGTATGAGAAATCGGTTGGAAAATTTCCTCATGTCAGCACGTTTTAGGTGTTGCCACCGGCGCCAGCCTTGTGTGAATGCTCTGAAAAGCTAATCATTTGCATATCACAGCATCTTCTTCCTGTCGGTTAATTTTTGCGTCTGTAGCACGTCATCTTCGTGGTGTAGTAATTTCAATGGCCAGTAGTGTAACTTGCATAGCAAAATGACGCAATCCGAAAACGGCGCCGAAGAGACGTGGCGCACCACGGGCCTTAAGATGATAGGGGTGAACGACGGCTGCGGACATGTGTACGGGCGAATAGACGTGCAACCGCTGAGCAACTGACCGCCCAGATGAACCAAGGGACTACTGACAATGTCTTTTCAACAACCTTTCTGCAAACGTTGCTGCGTATGGCTCTTGGCAGCAGGCGTCTGGTTCAGATACACACGCTGATAGCTGTTCACCGGCGATGAAGGCTAGCAGTTGTACGCCAATATGGCAGCTGGACGTCCACTGAGTGGCACCAGGTGGCGTTTTGAAATAAATCACATTTTATGCTCCATCGGACTGAAAGCAAATACTCTGCAATAATCGTCGGTAGGGCGCAGACCGGAAAAGGGGGAGCTGTGGTTTGGGTAATATTTTTGTGGCATTTCCTAGGTAATCTCATCATTCTGGAAGGCAGAATGGAACAACATAAGTATGCATCTATCCTTGTGGAAACTGCCCACCCCTAAATGTAGTTTGCTTTTCCTCGGCACGATGGCATCTCTCACCATGACTATGCAACATGTTACACGGCTCGCAGTGTACGCGCGTCGTTTGAAGTGCACCAGGATGAGTTTACCAAACTCTGCCGTCAACCAAACACCGCGAAATTACACCCACTCGAGAATCTGTGGGACCACCTCTATCATGCTATTCGCACGTTAGGTCCTCGACCGAGAAACCTAGTGCAGTTGGCCAAGGCGCTGGAGACGATATGTCTCCGTGTCCCGGTCGGTACCTTCCAGAACCTCATTGACTCCCTTCCTGCACGTCCCGCAGCGGTCCGCTGTGCAAAAGGTGATTAGTCAGGCTTCTGACAGGTCGTCACATTAATGTGACTGCCCAGTGTAGACGTCGCATGGCACTGATGGCTGGCAAATTCCATAAGGTGGGTTCAACCCGACAGGGTGGTCTGCCTCCGCGCACAGTGGTCCCTTCCCTTCCGGATATATGGGAGTTTGAGTATTCGTGGAATATACGTGAGTGTGATGAATGCGTGAATAGTGTAATGTTCGTGTTGTATGATGATGGGAAAAAGCAGAAGGCGAAACGTGGTGCCGGCACGTAGTCTACACCTCTAGATGAGTACGAAGGGCGCCACTGAGGTTAACGACTCTATCCCACAGACTATCACCATCACCAGTACTACAAGTCCTCACGCACACGAGACCCTGCGGAGAGGTTTCTAATTAAATCCAGGACATTGGCAGAAAGACTGGCGACCAAAAAATTTACGCCACTTTGTCTCATCCCCATGCCACCCAAATACTGACCGTGAAAATTTCATCCACCATCACGATGCGAACCGGCCTACATCTGAGTCGACTACCGCCGAACAGGCGTACGTTACCGACCTTGGATTGCAGTTGTGTGGGAAAATTGCAGATCGCAGCGATTAATCGTTGATCGCCCGCAGCTCCCATCAAGTCTGATGAAGCCTACAGATCGAACTTGTCTGGCAAATGACTCGTTTGTCTAGTAATTAACCGTGCTTCTCTAGTTTTGTTTCGTTTCGCTTTGTGCGTGTGGAGCAAGAACTTTATACATTAGAATTTATATTCAGGAAGCATGAACTGCTCTGAAAAGTGAAGCTGAAGCTAAAGTTGTCGCTTAAGTTAAGAAGTAATTTAAATAGAAAATCATTCTTGTTGTTGTTGTTGTCTTCAGTCCTGAGACTGGTTTGATGCAGCTCTCCATGCTACTTTATCCTGTGCAAGCTTCTTCATCTCCCAGTACTTACTGCAATCTACATCCTTCTGAATCTGCTTAGTGTATTCATCTCTTGGTCTCCCTCTACGATTTTTACCCTCCACGTTGCCCTCCAATGCTAAATTTGTGATCCCTTGATGCCTCAGAACATGTCCTACCAACCGGTCCCTTCTTCTTGTCAAGTTGTGCCACAAACTCCTCTTCTCCCCAATTCTATTCAATACCACCTCATTAGTTATGTGATCTACCCATCTAATCTTTAGCATTCTTCTGTAGCACCACATTTTGAAAGCTTCTATTCTCTTCTTGTCCAAACTATTTATCGTCCATGTTTCACTTCCATACATGGCTACACTCCATACAAATACTTTCAGAAACGACTTCCTGACACTTAAATCTATACTCGATGTTAACAAATTTCTCTTCTTCAGAAACGCTTTCCTTGCCATTGCCAGTCTACATTTTATATCCTCTCTACTTCGACCATCATCAGTTATTTTGCTCCCCAAATAGCAAAACTCCTTTACTACTTTAAGTGTCTCATTTCCTAATCTAATTCCCTCAGCATCACCCGACTTAATTCGACTACATTCCATTATCCTCGTTTTTCATTTGTTGATGTTCATCTTATACCCTCCTTTCAAGACACTGTCAATTCCGTTCAACAGCTCTTCCAAGTCCTTTGCTGTCTCTGACAGAATTACAATGTCATCGGCGAACCTCAAAGTTTTTATTTCTTCTCCATGGACTTTAATACCTACTCCGAATTTTTCATTTGTTTCCTTTACTGCTTGCTCAATATACAGATTGAATAACATCGGGGATAGGCTACAACCCTCTCTCACTCCCTTCCCAACCGCTGCTTCCCTTTCATGCCCCTCGACTCTTATAACTGCCATCTGATTTCTGTACAAATTGTAAATAGCCTTTCGCTCCCTGTATTTTACCCCTGCCATCTTTAGAATTTGAAAGAGAGTATTCCAGTCAACATTGTCAAAAGCTTTCTCTAAGTCTACAAATGCTAGAAATGTAGGTTTGCCTTTCCTTAATCTATTTTCTAAGATAAGTCGTAGGGTCAGTATTGCCTCACGTGTTCCAGCCAGCATTTCTGCGGAATCCAAACTGATCTTCGCCGAGATCGGCTTCTACCAGTTTTTCCATTCGTCTGTAAAGAATTCGCGCTAGTATATTGCAGCTGTGACTTATTAAACTGACAGTTCGGTAATTTTCACATCTGTTAACACCTGCTTTCTTTGGGATTGGAATTATTATATCCTTCTTGAAGTCTGAGGGTATTTCGCCTGTCTCATACATCTTCTGTGGAGTCACCGCTAGAAACCACACTTGCTAGGTGGTAGCTTTAAATCGGCCGCGGTCCATTAGTACATGTCGGACCCGCGTGTCGCCACTGTCAGGATCGCAGACCGAGCGCCACCACACGGCACGTCTAGAGAGACGTACGAGCACTCGCCCCAGTTGTACGGACGACATTGCTAGCGACTACACGTACGAAGCCTTTCTCTCAATTGCCGAGAGACAGTTAGCATAGCCTTCAGCTAAGTCCATGGCTACGACCTAGCAAGGCGCAGTTAACCATATCTGGAGAGAGTCTCACTTGTATTATCAAGAGAAATGTACCATAATTAATTAAAGTTAAGTATACGAGAAGCTCCGTTCTTTTCTTTGTAGCATTCATAAAGTATCCTGTTTCAGACTTAACGCAAGACGGCGTGAGTTGACGCGTGCCCTTTCGGCTACTTCAGTGTGGCGTAGCTAGCTTGTTACGCCACAACATCTTCCTCACCAGATGGTAGAATTTTGTCAGGACTGGCTCTCCCAAGGCCGTCAGTAGTTCCAATGGAATGTTGTCTACTCCCGGGGCCTTGTTTCGACTCAGGTCTTTCAGTGCTCTGTCAAACTCTTCACGCAGTATCGTATCTCCCATTTCATCTTCATCTACATCCTCTTCCATTTCCATAATATTGTCCTCAAGTACATCGCCCTTGTTTAGACCCTCTATATACTCCTTCCACCTTTCTGCTTTCCCTTCTTTGCTTAGAACTGGATTTCCATCTGAGCTCTTGATATTCATGCAAGTGGTTCTCTTTTCTCCAAAGGTCTCTTTAATTTTCCTGTAGGCAGTATCTATCTTACCCCTAGTGAGATAAGCCTCTACATCCTTACATTTGTCCTCTATCCATCCCTGCTTAGCCATTTTGCACTTCCTGTCGATCTCATTTTTGAGACGTTTGTATTCCTTTTTGCCTGCTTCATTTACTGAATTTTTATATTTTCTCCTTTCATCAATTAAATTCAATGTTTCTTCTTGACCCAAGGATTTCTACTAGCCCTCGTCTCTTTACCTACTTGATCCTCTGCTGCCTTCACTACTTCAACCCTCAGAGCTACCCATTCTTCTTCTACTGTATTTCTTTCCCCCATTCCTGTCAATTGTTCCCTTATGCACTCCCTGAAACTCTGTACAACCTCCGGTTCTTTCAGTTCATCCAGGTCCCATATCCTTAAATTCCCACTTTTTTTCAGTTTCTTCAGTTTTAATCTACAGTTCATAACCAATAGATTGTGGTCAGAGTCCACATCTGCCCCTGGAAATGTCTTACAATTTAAAACCTGGTTCCTAAATCTCTGTCTTACCATTATATAATCTATCTGATACCTTCTAGTATCTCCAGGATTCTTCCATGTATACAACCTTCTTTTATGATTCTTGAACCAAGTGTTAGCTATATAATCACTGCAAAATTTGAGAATATTAGAAAACCATTAATATTCTCAAATTTTGGAGTGATTATCATTTTGAGGCTTGTGCGGTAAAAGCAGAAACTCATGGGAAGTGCATAGTAAGAATGTCAATATACTGGGCCCCATCTGGTGGTTTTGAGTTACTTTGAAATGACAGTGGCTGTGATGGTCTAGCGGGTAGAGCACTAGACTCTTGTCCTCAAGATAACGAGTTGAGGCCTGGATAGTGGCGGGGACTTTTCCTCGTCCCGGTCCCTCCAGAACGGCACCGGGTCCACTCATCCTGCTGTCAAATTGAGTACCGGGCATCTTTCCTGGGGCAAAAAGTGGTCGGGGTGATTGGTCCGCCACCTCCCCTCCTAGTGCTGCGTCGAAGAAAGTTTGCACTGCAGGCATGAAAATATCCTGCACAGGATTCCGCCACAGATTTTACTTTTTCTATGAAACAACTACAAGCGTTATTGAAGTTTTTGACTTTTTAACATAATGCGATAATTCTGAGTGAACATTTTAACTTAAATGCTTATGTCATTCTTTTTCTGCAAAATGGCTCTGAGCACTATGCGACTTAACTTCTCAGGTCATCAGTCGCCTACAACTTAGAACTAATTAAACCTAACTAACCTAAGGACATCACACACATCCATGCCCGAGGCAGGATTCGAACCTGCGACCGTAGCGGTCGCTCGGTTCCAGACTGAAGCGTCTAGAACCGCACGGCCATTCCGGCCGGCGCTTTTTCTGCAGCTGTACTAAATTCCTTTTTATTACATCTAATCTAACGCTGCCTAAAAGAGAAAAAAGTAGACTCCTCCCGTACAAGCCTTGAAGGTCCAATGGCACCGACCGGCCGCCGTGTCATCCTCAGACCACATTCGTCACTGGATGCGTAAGTGGAGGGGCATGTGGTCAACACACCGCTCCCCCAGCCGTATGTCAGTTTCCGAGACCGGGGCCGCTACTTCTCGATCAAGTAGCTCCTCAGTTTGCCGCAAAAGGGCTGAGTGCATCCCGCTTGCCAACAACGCTCGGCAGATCGGATGGTCATCCACACAAGTGCTAGCCCAGCCCGACAGCGCTTAACTTGGGTGATCTGACGGGAACCGGTGTTACCACTGCAGCAAGGCCGTCGGCCCAACGGTATGTAACGTACAGCAAAAGCTGCAGCTTCTACACTGATTAGCCAGAATATTATGACCACGTATCTGCTATTGATATAAACCCGTCCAGGCGATAGCAGCCTCACCTGGCGAGGATTGACTGTTAGACACATGCACGGTGCGTATAGTATCAGTGAACGTGTTATCCGTGTGCAGAACGGGGAAGGCGCCTGAGATATCTGAGTTTGACCGAGGGAAAATTATTATGGCTCGGAGGCTCGGCCACGAGCATTTCGAAAAATTGCGCAGCTTGTCAGGTGTTCGAGGAGCGCTGCGGTGAGTGCCCTCAACACGTGGCGAAACTAAGGTGAAACCGCGTCCAGAAGTCGTGGAGTTTGGCGGCCACCACTCATTACAGATGTTGGACGTCGTAGGCTGGGAAGACTGGTAACACAGAAGGCGGCGAATTGTGGCGGAACTAACATCAGACTTTAATTTTGAGCAGAGACAAGTGTGTCTGAAAATACACTGCACCAAAAACTCGCAACGAAGGGCCTCCGCAGCCGGCGACCCATGAATGTGCCAATGTTAACAACACTACATCAGCAACTACCACTGAAATGAGCACAAGGCCATCTGCAATGAACACTGGCGCAGTGCCAAACGGGTATTGTTGCGTCGTTGGAGTGATTACCACATTGTTCACAGTGATTTTGCCTGATTGACGTACCGATTCTGGACTGTGCGGCCTTGCAGTGGAAAATTTTTGATCGCCCCTTATACTCCATCTACATCACAAATCAGTGTTAAATCTGCTGAAATCTATATTTCAACTAGAGAACGCAGAGTAACAGCTGTTAAATCGAGCACGTGTAGATTTTAAAAAAAGAAAAAGGTAATGATACGTATTTAATACGGATGAGAAAATGCAATTGTATTAACACTTTTCGATGCCGAACTTTGTGTGATTCCTCATATTAATCTCCAAGTTAAAACCAGTTCCAATCAAATCTACAGAAAATATACTCGCACCTCCAACCTGTAGCTAATACTTCAACCTATAAACTGCAAATGTATGGGTTGCTGTTATCTGAACAGCAGAGAGATAAACAACGATTATAGACAATATGTAGGGCAGTGTTAATAACTGACCCCACTCGCTAACTGGAAGTCTTCCTTATCGGTGTACTTATGACATAGTTTCGTTCATAAACGCAGGAAGGCAAGAAATAAAACTCGCATATCCCGTAACACGGACTGGCAATAACTGTGCTCTCCTAAATGATTTAACATCAAGAGAGCAATGTGTACTGTGGGGAAAGTGATAGAAGAAAAACGGAGGATGAGGTTATTAGAGATTGAGCACTAGTGCGCATTATGGATGAATAAGGGAAAACTATCCCGGCTTTCGGAGTAAGTGCTTTAGGGAAATGACGATAGAAAATCTGCATAGTCTGATGGAGACTTGAATACCCACACCTCCGAATATGAGCCCAGGTCTTAACTACGGCGCTGCACGTCATTTGGTAAGCGGCAGAAGACGAACATATAAAAGATGCAGCCCGCACGTGTCTCCTACCGTTTCGTTGAGTCACTTGATATGATGGGCACGGCCAGCAACAGATCATCCTTGCACACATGATTCTCTGATTCTCACCCCAGCCCCCCCCCCTCCCCGATCTCTGTATTGAAAGTCATGTGGCATATCAACACTGCCAGCGCGAATGGAAGACAAAGATACCGTGTCTAGATGTTCACGTCTTGACGTACTGATGCATCCCGAGAAATAAACACGATGACTTCATTTCAGAGCACACAAAGATCCAAGTATAAGAGAGTTCAAGCACGTTTCGGCGACTAAGGCAGTAACTTAGTTGGCAGCTTCAATTTTCAGTTTCTTTAGTCAGTTATAATGCCATACACAACATGTAGGCGTTCAGCAGGCTCCTGGACGCCTACAGAATCATTCATTCGAACCTACTTTCACCGGTGTTCGGCGGCACGTATCGAAATAATGATGCATTGTCCCCTTTCTTCCTTTACAGTAGTACGTCGAGTGATAATCTCTGTTCTGTGGATTGTCGTAATGAGTGTCTGTGGTTTGTAATGTTATTTTTGTGTTTTTCAAATAAAATAAAGGTACAGGAGAGATCACAAAGCAAAACCGACAAATAGCCCACTTCTATCGAATACCAGCACTGCGAGTGACATTCCCGTTTGATGCATTGCTAACTGTCAACAGTGTTTTAGGTCTCAGTCTTGAGATGCTTTAGAAGGAAACTCAAAATTAATCCAGAACACTGGCACGTTTTCCAGACCAGGTACAATTTCTCCTATGACCAGCATACGAGCGGACTACTTGAAGATCTTGCACCATAACAATATCGAACCATGACGACTTCAGTTTTTCATGTGGATATTTAAGAAGGTGTTAAAATCGTTAGAGAGTTTCATTATTGTCTTCATTTTAGTGTGGTGTTCTCTTTGTGGCTGCCCAGAACACTCAGACGTTACATGTAAGGGTTTGGTAATTGATGTAGTAGAAGATGTTAAGATACTGACAGTATGTTGTCAACTAATATACAAATTGATACTCTGTCTACGTCAGCAATAGGAAACTGGTTGTTTTCAGCTGCCATGACGTAAATACGGAGTATATCAGGCATTCGCTGTCACAACCTCTGATGGACTAGGACTGAATTGTTGGATAAGACAGGAATTATATTCTTACATTTCCGCTGAGGCAGCTACAGCAACATCTATACTCGGCACTCCATTATACTGTATGTGGTGGAGCGTATTTTATGTTCCTCTCCCACTGTAAACCTTTATCTGATCCAGTCACGAATGTTGTTGGCGAAGAACAACAGCTAAGCCTCCATACGAGCTTCTGAGGGTTCCGGCTCTACTTTCAAACAAAACTTTAGTTGTGCAAGCCATTACATTCGCTTTTGATTCGCCAAGCTTCAAATGGCTCTAAGCACTATGGGACTTAACATCTGAGGTCATCTGTCCCCTAGACTTAGCAACTACTTAAACCTAACTAACCTAATGACATCACACACAACCATGCCCGAGGCAGGATTCGAATCTACGACCGTAGCAGGCGCGCGGTTCCGGGCTGAAGCGCCTAGAACCGCTCGGTCACAGCTGCCGGCGATTCGCAAAGCCCCTTGGCGTATGGGCAGGAGTACTGTCAGGTTAAAAGTGGAAGCGCCCAGTTCAAAATTATGAGGAGCTCAGAGTGATCTATTATAGCCTAATAGTCTTTGGCATTCATAGCTCGAAGAACTAAACCAGTGGACCCAGACCAAACACGGAATGATGCAGTGTTTACAGCGAACTCATTCGAGAGGAGCACTTTGTATGGTTGTCACGAGGTTAATATCGCCGGCTTCATTTGTTAACGTCGTCGTTATAGTACACATTACCTTGTTGGGGCATCAGAATCGAGTTATTCTGAATCAATGCTTAGCAAGATCGTAAATTAGTTTCTGTCTACGATTCATCTTGGACAATTTTACTTTTGTGGTGCTGGACATTTAAAATTTTGTGCAATTCGCGCAAGACCTCTATGAAACAACTGTGACGTCAGGGGGTGTCAACCTGAAGAGAGAGTCGCTCTGATGTGTGGCAACGCGCGCATGCGCGAAGTGTCAGACGCTCTCGTCCTTTTTATATGGAATATTCACTTGCAGTCCACATAATGGAGAATGTAGTATTAAAATTTATCGCCCCGCCATTAGGCACTGCTGATATCCTGCCATTTGAACCATTAGGTTACCGCTTGGCGGTAGTACTTTGCCCTCGTCCTTGTTCGTCATGATAGAGACAGTTTTCATTAAAAAAATCCTAACTACAAAATAATCAGTTAGAACATGCTGTGTCTCCACGATTTCTTACTTCCAAAATTATTTATACATCTCAATACCTGTACACATTACAATGGGCACTTTTAGTAAAAACTTTATGAATTTTCCTGAATGCAAAAATTTCCCAATATTTCAAAAAACAGGGCTGCGGTGCATTAGTAAAATATTTACTGTCGTTACAATTAGTCAGTATGTTATGCAGCGTGTGCAACTGGTTACTGGAAGAGTTTAAGCTATGAAGAAGAAATGGGGCCATGTATGTCGGCCAAATATTCCCTACAAATTAGTCGGAATCGCGCGGAGGCCTTTGCCAGTGCACTCTTAAGTGGCCTCCCAGACTCTTCAGTCCAATTGCGGCCGTTGAAAAAGCGGCCTCGGCGGCAGCGGCGGCGGCGGCGGCGGTGACGTCACGCGGTGCCTCACGGCCGCTTTTAGGCAACGTCTGCCCTGCTGCTGCCCTCATCGTCGTCTGATGGCCGTTCCGTTACGCCAGCAGAAAATCCTGTCGACGCTTCGTCTGTTCCACTACGGGCTCTTCGTCTGTTCCATTACGGGGTACTCTAAAGATATGTTGTCAGTGATACTCCTTACCCGGTGCTCTCACCATCAAAACCGTGAGATTTGTTTCTGGTTGATTGAGGAGACTTGATTCGATATGTGGCATAATGAATATTTGCCTCTCGAATCAGTAGTCACATCATGCTCTTGTCTGTGTCTGGCGTGAAAATCGTCTTATTAAGTCAGTTATCGTGGTACTCACACTTTGATGTGTAATTGAAACCACTCTCAATCTCTACTTTTTCCACGAACATAAAGCATAGTCAAAGGCGAAAGTGACTCCAGGTTCCGCGCAAAATTCGAGAAGTTACCAGAATCGAAGCTCATTCAGTGACTTTGTAGTATGACATTCACCAAACGAACCTTTAAGTCAAATCATCGTACAATAAGAAAATAAAATGAACGCAAAACTGGACTAGAAATTCCGTCTGAAGAAAAACAACAAAAGCAGCACGATTTGAGTCCAAAATTGGCAATAACAAAGTATTCCGAGGTACATAATTTAAACTCTCAGCTGAATGGATCACAAAACTGTAACAAAATAGAAAGGCTATAGAATATAGACTTCAAAAAATAGAAACAAGATTTCAATTAACGAAAAATATTTACAGTGAAGTGGCTTCTCTGGAACTGTAACGTCTGATGTTAAACAATGGTCACAAAAAGAGACGCATTGTATGACTCAGTAACATTTCCTCTCTAGTATGAAACAGTAGAACAGCAATTAAAAGTCGCAGAACGTAAAATTATGGCTACTTCTTAGGACCAAGAATAAAATCCTTATATAAAACACGATGTGTGTATGTATACTTGTATGTCCAGCATCTCCTCGCCCCATTGGATCAGCTTTAACGAAATGTAGTAGACGTACTGCTTGCTACATGAGAATCATCACTGTGGTCAGAACTTCCTTACTGCGACAGGAACAGAGATACTGGAGAAAGAGTTTTTTTTTGTAACACCTGGCATATCGGCTTCGCCAGTGGCCTTGCCGTGTCGGTAACACCGGTTCCTGTCAGATAATCGATGTTAAACGCTGTCGGGCGCGGCTAACACTTGGATGGGTGAACCTCCGCGTCTGCCGAGAGCTGTTGGCAAGCTGGGTGCACTCACCTCTCGTGAGACAATTTAGGGTCTATATGACTGAAAAGTAGCGTCTACAGTCACAAAGAGGTCAGGAGAGCAGTGTGCTCGCCACGGGCCCCTCCATATCCACATCCAGTGAGGCCTAACAGTCGAGGTTGACATGACAATGGAGGGGTACAGCTGGATCTTTTCAAGACCTGTTCAGATGGAGAAATGTAGGCTGCCCTGCACAACAGGTTTATTGTGTGGCTAGTACTGACATATCTTGTGGGGCTACACCTAGAGACGGGCAGGGCTGAGAAGAAAGAGGGGGAGGATATGGATAGAGAGGGAGAGGATTAGGTACATGGATAGAAAAAAGGTGAAGACTAGGAGATGGACAGGGAGAGAGAGGGGGAGGAAATGAATAGGGAGAAATAGGAGGAAGAGGTAGGCACAGATACGGGGGAGAAAGAGTTGGATAGAGATAGGTTGGAGGGCGGGTTGTCCTGAGAGGGGGGAGAGGAGATTGACAGTGAGAGAGCAAAGGAGGAGATGAAAATAGACAGTTGTGATGAGAAGATGGATAGAGAGAGAGTGGAGAAAGAGTTGGAAAGCGATAAGAGCAGGAGTTGGAGATACAGGCATGGAGGAGATGGACTGAGAGGGGGGAGGAGATGGACAGTGAGAGGGCGGTGGAGGAGATGACCACAGAGAGGAGTGAGGAAGAGATGTACAGAGAGGAGGCGGACAGAGAGAGGGGGATGCAGTGCTGAACAGAGAGACGGGACAGGGTATGAGCTGTAGAAGGCCAGAGGAGGACATAGACATAGACGGGGGTGAGGAGGAGATGGACAGAGAGGTATGGTCGGAGATGTACAGAGAGAGGGGGTAGGAGGAGAGGACCGGAGGACGGGTGAGGAAGAGATGGACAAAGACAGGGCAGAGGAGAAGATGTATGCAATATATATGCCACACACGTACGCGAGCGAATTCGTGAGGAAAGAGGCTATAAACAACCAAATGTACCTGCAAAATTATGCCACTGTACAACTCGTAGTTGAGGAGATTTGACGTCATAAACACTGAGATGTGTGAAAATCTGCCGCACCAGGCTTTACGTTTCAATTTATTACTTCTTTATTATTACTCTACTCGTCACATATTTCACACAATATCCACATACACCACTGAAACTACCTGCAAAATCGTATCATTGTATGGCAGACAGTTCACGAGATATGATGCAATAAACACTACAATGCGTGAAAACCTGCGTTTCCTTAAAACGCAGTGCAAATTACACAGTTTATATTTATCTAGTGTTTGATTATGAGAGCACTTAGCGACTTCCAACAAACTTTAAACATTATTTCAAACCTTTTCTAAACTTTTTCTCATTTACATGCTTAACGTCAAATATTTAACGTATTAACTCATTTATTAAGTAGTCAGACGTTTGAAGCTTTTTTTTATATAGGGAAGTTCGAGTCTTTAAATAATCTTGGATTTATTAGTTACTTACCAACTGGAATGAAACACTGTGGATTTAAAAACCACCTTCATCCTATAGGGATGGGAATGAAAAGGGGGTCACACTGAAGCATATGTCAGATACACTTGGAGCGATTGCAGCCTAATTTGTTAGGTATATATTATTTGTACAAAAATTCCTTAGGAGTAAGATTGCCCACTACAGCTAGGGGTGAGGGGGGAGATGAGACGGGGTGACGTGAAGAAGTCCGAAAACGACCTATTTGTATTTATTCCCTGTATTTAGTTGGCTTGGAATAGTTATAAAAGTATGAAGTAGAATATATCCATTATTGTGCTGTTCAGTGCGTCAGCCAGGTCGCGAGAACGAGCACTGCAGCAAGCCAATAGTTTTATTGCGTATTACGTTACCTAAGATCAAGACACAAGTCTGAATACCATTGGGGGGGGGGGGGGGCAGGGTGGAGATAGAGGAATAGAGGAGGGAGGAGTATATGGACAGTGAGAGGAGGAAAGAGGAGATATACTGATAGAAGACTGGAATAAGTAAGTACGCATGCAACGCCGCATCTCTCAGCTAGGATGGAATATGTCTCTTAAAAGCGTACAGAACACATTTAGAACGTATGCGATGAATTCAGCTCACGGGACACGCAGAAAATGTGCTCTGAATCCAGCTAACTCATTAGATTCTCAAATTCTTGAGAAATAAGATTACTAGACTCAACTGGTACAAAAAAAAAAACAGAAATGCCTTAAGGAATTAGAATTGTCAAATCTGTAGAAGTCCGCAGCTCGTGGTCGTGCGCTATCGTTCTCGCTTCCCGCGCCAGGTTCCCGGGTTCGATTCCCGGCGGGGTCGGGGATTTTCTCTGCCTCGTGATGACTGGGTGTTGTGTGATGTCCTTAGGTTAGTTAGGTTTAAGTAGTTCTAAGTTCTAGTGGACTGATGACCATAGATGTTAAGTCCCATAGTGCTCAGAGCCATTTGAACCATTTTTGAAATTTGCAGAACCGAGATGCAAACAGGAAAGTAACTCAAATACGGGGTTAGGAAGAAGAGAATAGAGCGCGGACGAGGAACGGAAACACTCTCACTAGAGCATCAAGCAGTACTGGGTTAATATGAAGGCCAACAAGGGTCGATTTCACGTGGTTTAAGAGACCCATTCTCGAAACAACAAGAAGAAGAAATATTGATGTGAAGCACAATTTAGTTGCAAATCGATGAAACAGCTAGTTTGGCGTTCCGGAAAATCATTTAGTAAACACTTTTGTAAGTATGGAGGCCCGGAGATAACACTGTCGGCGGTAAAAAAAATATTCAACAAAAAATTTTAGAAACTGTGGAATATAAATTTACAGCTCAACAGATACTGTTGTAATCTACGTTTTTAGACAGTATACTACAATTTCAAGTGAAATTTCAATGAAATTAGATCGGCTCCAACTGTCTGCGGTGGCCAAATTATTCCCGTTTTCACGAGTATCAAACAAAATGTCATCTTCAGTTTTATTTTAAATTTAAAGCTGAAGTGTTATATTCAAAAATAATAGTCCTTCTAAATAGCAGAAGTACGTATTAAACTCCAATAGTTTAATATGCAAATCAATCGGTGCAACAATCCATTAAAATTTCCTCTTCCAGTCGTTTATAGCTGTACCTGAGCCTTTCGAGTTGTGTTAGGCGCAATTGGATTCAGTAATTTCAATAACTACAATAAATAATACTGTGTGCCCTATTGAAGTAGCATTCATACGCGGAAAGATAAGCTTCTCTACTGCATGCAGCGGGTTCATCAGAGATTGAGCGACTGCAGTACTTTGCTCTCCATGAACGCTTACAAAAATCTGGATTCCGGAGAAAGTATCTAGACGAAATTGCGGCTGTACCGAAGCTATTACATGTTAACTAAAAGCTTCAAGTCACTAGGCTCAGAAGAGATAAACTAGAGCAACAATCGTGTGCTGCATTAATTATATGTGGGTAGGCAGACACAGAAAAACAAAAAATACTCTCAAGAGTAGATAAATAAACACAACTGTGTTCACTCTGTCTTTTTGCGCATGTGGTTTCAATATACAGGACGGTCATTAACAGACTAAAAATCTTGTAAGGATGTTCCAGGGGAGATTGTGGTGAAAAATAATTGTTTGGCAAGGAATGGATACGTTGCGCCGTTTCCGCATTATTTAGCACTGAAGTTAGCCAATCAAGTCTTCGCACACGCAAATTAAAGCACTTTCCCCCGCTAAAGAGTGCTAATGCACAGATATCTGTGTGTCTGTGACTGTCAATTGTTCAAATGCTCATTGCCTTCTTCGGAAGTGATAGATTTAAGCTAAATGAGCAAAAGCTACGTTTATTCGGTTTGAGGAAGTGAGACGAAGAGCGTGTTTGGCGACAGTCTTGGCAGGCTGTTTCAACCTGCACGCGCAGGCACCTCATTGGCCAACTTGAGTGCTAAATAACTCGGAAACAGCGCAACACATCGACTATTTCCCTTAACAATTATTTCTCAGCGCATTCTCCCCTGCAGCACCCTTCAAGTTTTTCAGACCACCCTATATCTGCGTAAGTTAAGTGTACTCTCAGTAACACATCATGGCAACCACTGCGATTAAAAAAATCTTTCCTCCAGTGGGAAGATTGTTAAATGATACTTTGGACACTGCAATGCACTAGGTCCGGTATACTAGTACATTTGACGAAGCGCAGGGTTAAGCAATGACCATAGTCTAAGGAACCGCACAGGCGTGAATGCGTCACGGGGATGCTCATGTAACTGTAGGGGCAGACGCTGCAAAGGAGGTGGTCTACATCGCGCTGAAATTTATGGTTAAAATTCCCAGAGTGTACGATTCTAGAAGAGTCAACCAGGACACTGCTTCCTCCTACGTACACCTCGCGAAAAGATCAGGAACGTAAAATCAGAGATGTTAGAGTTCACACGGAGGCTTATCAACAATCGTTCTTTCCGCGACTCATTCGCGACTGGAACAGGACAGAGGAGGAGTACCCTCCGCCACACACCATAACGTGGACTGCGGGCAATAGATGTGAACAGTACGAGGAAAGTAAGTTATACTCTATTATAGCAGCCAAGTAACTTATGTCCGCTGCTGCACTACATTTCAAAATGATAGAGATACAAGACTATTTTTAATATAATCACCAACTCCCTGTAAACAGCGATCGTTCGATTCCTCAGCGAGATAAATCCGCCATTCGAGAACAGCTGTGTGAACGTCCTCATTGTTGGAAAATCTCATTCCCTCCCAGATGTACCTGCTCTGTGTAAGATTTAGACGTTTTGCAAACCAGAAATGTACGCTTGATTAAAATTTTCACTTTGCAGCGGAGAGTTCGCTGACAGGAAACTTTCTTGCAGATTAAAACTGTGTGTCGGACCGAGACTTGAGCTCGGGGCCATTGCCTTTCGCGGGCAAGTGCTCTAATGATTGAGCTACCCAAACACGACTCACGATCCCTCCTCACAGCTTTACTTCTGCCAGTACCTCGTCTCCTACCTTCCAAACTTTACAGAAGCTCTCCTGCGAAACTTGCAAGACTAGCACTGCTGGAAGAAAGGATGCTGCGGAGACATGGCTTAGCTATAGCCTAGGGGATGTTTCCAGAATGAAATTTTCACTCTGTAACGGAGTGTTCGCTGATATGAAACTTCCTGGCAGATTAAAATGTGTACCGGACCGAGAATCTAAGGCGGGAGCGTTACCTTTCGAGGGTAAGCGGAAGTTTCGCAGGAGAGCTTCTGCGAAGTTTGGAAGGTAGGAGATGACGTAGTGGTGGAATTAAAGCTGTGAGAACGGGTAGCGAGTCGTGCTTGGGTCACTCAGTCGGTAGAGAACTTGCCCGCGAATGGCAAAGGTCCCGAGTTCGAGTCTCGGTACGGTAGAACTGTCTGCGGGAAACTCTGAAAACGTACTCTCTCCTGACAATGCGCCGCTGTTGTTGTGCAATGGTCTTAACGAGGGACTACATGTGAAACATATTGTAAAGTCCATACGTGGTTAGGCTTTCACATGGGGTTAGCTAGCGCAACAACGGCAAAGTGTAATTCAGAATTGGAACGCTGCTCCTTCCAAATTTCTGCCGGTCGAAGTGGCCGTGCGGTTAAAGGCGCTGCAGTCTGGAACCGCAAGACCGCTACGGTCGCAGGTTCGAACCCTGCCTCGGGCATGGATGTTTGTGATGTCCTTAGGTTAGGTGTAACTAGTTCTAAGTTCTAGGGGACTAATGACCTCAGCAGTTGAGTCCCATAGTGCTCAGAGCCATTTTTGAGCCTTCCAAATTTCTGTTCATTGCTCCATTCACTCAGCACGAGTGACAGAAAACTGAGAACAGAGCACATAGTTTGTCTGAGGTCTTTCTTTCAGAAGAATCCCTACTGTCATACTTTAGGATATATCTATAACCTTCTGAAACATTCTGTAGTCATGCTCCGCAAGCCAATGTACGTATGCACATCATGGCAGAGTTCTTCACCCTTTCTGTTGCAGTCGCGAACGGAGAGAAATGAACATTGCACATTGCTCGCTTACCAGGTCGCGATGGGTCTTGTAGGCGACCTCAGTAGATGCACTCTTCCAACATTCCAACACTATGAAGTTTGCCATTCAAACATCCAAAAACAGACTTTTTGTGTTAATTCAATTGTGTATCTTGTATAACGCTACTCCTTGATATCAAATCATAATAACATGGTCGAGAGGTCTAGCACGAATAGCACAACTGAATATTACGGAAATGGTCTCCTGGTAATGTGGAAAATAGGATACAAAGAGATCCAGAGTCGCACTAGGTAGAAACATTGTCTAAGTAGTTTTGTATTTCAGCGAAGATAATCAGAGAGGATTTCGTTGTAGGGAACAGCGTAATTAAAGACAGATCGGAGTCGTTTGTATACACTGTTTTTGTATCCCGCCTGGGAGGCGGCGCGTGGGCAAGGAACAGGAACAGGAAAAGGTACTAATCTCTCAGTACTAACGATACTGTTAAACGCACCTTTACTAGTGGATAAACATAACTTGCAAGGTGGGACGCTGAAGCGAAGTGTCCTGGCTGGCTGCACCTGATGAAATGGGGAGAATCTGTAGCGATGCTCGTAGAGCTCTCCAGCGCCGGCTAGAGGGCGCTGTCGTAGGTGTCTGTCGTCGTGCCAACCTAAGCAGTGGCATCGTAGATATCGATACCACGACTGTGGTCAGTAACGGTCCTTTGGTGTATCTGACGCTGTGTTGATTTCAAAACGAACATTAACCATCGATTACATATAGAAACATATTCATTGACATATAGTCGTGCTACTTGGGAATATAAACCGAACAGACATATCTCTATTATTTACCGATGGTGTAATACGAATTGAATATTTTTAAGTAATTTAAAAAAGCTTTTAAGTAGTCTAAGAAACTGAGTCCATAATTTCCAGATTGCCTTGTGTAGAGACAGCGAGTTCTGTTTCACGTATGTGTGTGTGTGTCGATTATTTGAGCGAAAATTTTCGAATCCAGGGAGAATGAATAACTGTATTACAAGAATATAAAATTGACAGACACTTTCAGTACTGGCTTATGATCTTCTCACATACCCTACTGAAATCAAAGGTTAAAGAATATCAATGACAAGATTCGCCAATGACGTTTGTGTCCTACGTAAGACTGAGGAGGAATCTCAGGACCTGCTGAATGGGGTGAACAGCCTTGAGTTAAAAGTAAACCAAAGAGAGACGAAATTACTAAGGGGGTGCATAAATTTATTAAAGGACACATTGTAGTAGGCGAGCAAAGGCTCTCTGTTGCTTCGAAAACAAAACAACGGATGACTGGTGAAGCAAGGAGGATATAAGAAACAAACGCAAAGGCAGAAAGGAGATTCTTCGCTAAAATCAGTCCTGCGGTGTCAAACATCACTTCAGTACTTCGTCGAGGTTATAAAAATCATGTTTCTGTTATTCATAAACAACTTTCGCACTTATCAATAACAACAGGAGACTCTTGCCTTTGAACATGATGAACATTCCATGGAGTACAAACATAACGACAATAATTATATAGACTTTTTTTTTATTTTTGCGTATGTAAACTCTACTTGCATCAATAGTAATCACTTTGGTTACATGAAAACACAGAAGTTACGCAATCACCTAATTTTTATTACTTATAAAAGGCAATTTATAATTTGTAAGGACATGAAACACGATTGACTAACACTGAACGATATGCGTTTCTAATTTTGTGCAAAACAAAGAAAACACAAAAAGAAGTCTTCGGCTCCCAGTATCTATCTCACACAGTCATTTACGTTTGTTTCCCTACCAATACTGCCGGTACTGCCGTTAATCCTACCATTTACCACACCATTTATGTGCTGTACCAAAACTACCGAATCGTAGTTTTTGATAAAGCTAAGCTCTGGTATGGGAAGACAGACATTCGAATATATTCAACAAAGAGGACGTCTGGTTAAACGTTACTATCCGATGAAGAGATTGACACAAGAGAGATTGGCTGGCCACATCAAAGCAGCCGCAAGACTGACGACAAAGAAACGTTTTGCCTCGGCTCAGCAATACTGAGCATTGAGGGGATATGCTTATATTTACCTTTTGTAGGTGTTTTATTACACCGTGAACTAATGAGTATATGAGACAGTTACTACTGCTTGTATCTAACAATCATTTCTTTTTTTAGAATGATGAATCAGTTCTCAGTGCTTCGCGGATGCTACCGACAGCTCCTTCTCAGGAAAGGAAACCAACTATCCACAATGAGGGTGGAGAATTGTTACGAAACATACTTCCTCTGCATCACTGCTCTTCCTAGCGTCACTTGCTTCGCCCACGTCTACTATCACTACGTAAAATAAACCAACTTAAACTGTGAGCACTATAATTATTGTCTGTAAATCGTCATTGCCACTAACAATAATAATAATAATACAGTGTGGGCCCTACAGCAGTGGAGTAACCATTACAGGGCTACTGTTGCGTTTTTCTGTCAATTAGTTCGTTTGTCTGCTGCGAAGTGAGTAATGAAATAATTTTTGGTTTATTGCGAGAAACAGAGCTGAGTCGCACAGTGGTTAGCGTACTGGGCTCGCATTCGGGAGGACAACGGTTCAAACCCGCGCCCGACTATCCAGATTTAGGCTTTCAGTGATTTCCCAAAATCGCTCCAGGCAAATTCCGGGGGGGGCCCTCTGAAAGTGCATGGCTGATTTCCTTTCCCCTCTCTTATGACCTTGAGGTCGACGGGACTTTAAACCCTATCTTCCTTCCTTCATTGCAGGAACTACCCACGACTCCGAGAAGGCATTTAAATCAATTGTTTGAGGATTTGTGACGTGTGTGTCTGATTTTTATTGTAACAGATGGTGCGGAGTGAAACAGAACTATGGGAAGAAGATATTCTTCATACATTCGTTTTACAAGCTGCAGTCTCCAGCACATTTTGTCACACTTTAATGTTAGTATTTGAAAAAGAAATGTAATTGTTGGCAACTTAAGTAATCAGTATTATAGTCTTATGAAGTAGTGATGATCTTTTAAAAATAATTTAGTTTTGTGATCGAAACACAACTAAATCCTTTTGTTTTTACTGCTCACAAAATTTCATTTTACTCCTTAAGGGGTTATAACACCCAGATTGGGAACCATTGGTTATACGAAACACTAATGTGCTGCTGGTTGCAGATATCGTAGGTGTTCCGGTAAATTCTTGCAAGCTTATTACATCGATTTTTAACTCCACAAGAAACTGAAGACATCAGAGACTATGTCAGAGGATGTGTCAGTGGGATATAGTTGATTGATGGAAGGTTTATTAATGGCAGTACCACATCACATACGAACCAAAAGAAAAGAAAAACCTGACGCTTTTGAGAATTATCGAGCATCCAGAACTAAACGAAACTCGACTAGCACGTTGTCCTGCCGAACAACTGCTACTTCACCCTCTTCCTAGGGCAACAATGATCGACAAAATAGAACACACGTTCAGTACGCTGTTATCCCGGACGTTAATATCGGATTACGGAATCGGAGTTACTACAGAACTGCATAACAAAACTCATTATGAGGAATTTGTATATCGGTGTGAGGGTCCGCGGTGTCTGTAGTTGCTGTGGTGTGGCGTGGGAGATCAGCTGCGAGGTAGAGATAGCACAAAGGACGGGCCGTTGTCTGTGCGCAGCGCGGGATGCTGTGGAATCTGTTGTAAGCTCTGATAGTTTTGTGAACCTGTATAGTGGAGGTATCAGCTCCTCTCCTCTTCCCATACATTCTTACAGAAAATTCTCGTATGTGCGAACATCTGCGAGTGTAATTGACGGTCACTGGCATGCTTGCGACTCGTCAGCAGTCGTAATCCACCAGACGGGGTTGCACGTTCCGGGAAATGACTTGCTTCACACCACATCCTGTACAGAGGAATATAGCGCTGCTATATATATCAGCTAGGCTTCGGACAAATAGAGCCAAAGAAACACATTTTACCGAATGGCTCGCTTATTGTATAGCTGATTTGTATAATTCCTTTGTAAGTTTTCTTAAAAGAGATTTCAGCTAGTTTGAGAGTTTCAAGAAACTTTAAAAATGTAACTCCCTTATTAATTTTTAACTTAAAGTTCGTGATTAATTACAAGAAAAATGGTAATAAGCGACTATTATTTGAAGGTACGTTAACATTGTGCCTAAGACTCGCATGTTATGGACTTGTTACGAACTGCATACTGATCACTTATAAATTTATTGCATGCGATTGTTGATATTTATTACGTTTAGTTGCACTTTAATTCTTCTATGTTTTACGCGCTACAATTAGTTTTTCGCGCGGTGATAACTACATTGTCTTTCTTCACTTCATTCACTGACGTTCTCTAGAATACACATGACGCAAGTATTGACTACATCGACTGTAGACGTACTTCAGAAGGAGTAGATTGATCAGTTCTGGCAAACAGCCAAATGTGTTCCTCTTTGTGATCTGTACTGCAAAGATAGAACCCGGAGCCTTGCTGGCCTGACTTCCTTGGCTCATATTATAAGTGCCCCGCTAGTTTGGTCAGTCTATAGACACTATGACACGCTCTTCCAAACACACACCGACCGTATTCGACGCTGCCCACTGTAAGTCGCTTCTCTAGCAAGTTTATATGTGTATAAACTGAACTTTAACAGCGATCTGGATTAATCTGATGTTTGACACAAAATCTCCTACATCCATCACCCGACGGGTCATGGGACGACAGCTGTTACTATATGTACGGAGTAGGGATGACACCTTCAGTTAAGTTTTTGTAGGTCTTGTTTCATTTGCAATCTATTTTTGTGTTACAGTAAACCACCTTAAAGCCCTCTGTGATATCAGATGATCGTCACACTTGTTGCAGAGGCTACAAAAAATCTGTGAACGTTGTGCTGAACATTCTTTCCTGGTGTAAACGGTGGCACCGTTCACTCTATAAGAGGTAAGGAATGTTCAGCAAATTTCATTTGATTTGTTGCACATATAAAGACCTGCTGCCTAATATTTTAAAAGAATATCATACGTTTTTCAGTTTTACATGTAATAATACATTGCTCCACACTACTAGCAAAAACTGTTGTGAGCAATAAAAAGTAGAGTAATAACGAGTCACAAAGAAACTTAAATAAGTTGAAAGAAACGAAGGGTGTAAGATAATAAATATTAGTACCGTACTTTAGAGGAAAATAATAGGAATACAAGAAAGGGACGATCTGCAGATTTTTTTGCTGTTAAAATAAAACATATAAATTATGGCTCGTGTTATTGCTATTGCAGGTGGGTGGGCCTCAGCAGAAACATACAGCGTGTAACACCTGAAGTAGTGAACAAAATTATGATTTCTTATATTATTAAATTAAATACATCAGGCCGTAGGTAGAAAGTGAGCCTCGAAATTTAAACTTCGAGATTCTCCTCCTCGTACTGCGTATTCCTTAGATGTAATGATTGTCTTACTGCTTACATTAGTTACTATCCTTTACAATATTTTGTTATGATAATTAAAGTGCAGTTTAGATTCTTCGACCAACACTTGTTATATGAAGATCGTCTCTGTTCAAAAATGGTTCAAATGGCTCTGAGCACTATGGGACCTAACATCTGAGGTCATCAGTCCCCTAGAACTTAGAACTACTTAAACCTATCTAACCAAAGGACATCACACACATCCCTGCCCGAAGCAGGATTCGAACCTGCGACCGTAGCGGACGCGCGGTTCCAGACTGAAGCGCCTAGAACCGCTCGGCCACACCAGCCGGCGGTCTCTGTTCTTTCGGCAGCTCTCGAAGAATGAAATCCCGGTCATTAGCTGCTTACAGGCGTTGAAATGAAACGATCGTATGGCATTGTTGACCGGGAGGCCCCATTCGGGGAAGTTCGGTCGCCAAGTTGATAAATGGTTCAAATGGCTCTGAGCAGTATAGGACTTAATAGCTGAGGTCATCAAGTCCCATAGAACTTAGAACTACTTAAACCTAACTAACCTAAGGACGTCACACACATCCATGCCCGAGGCAGGATTCGAACCTGCGACCGTAGCGGACGCGCGGTTCCGGACTGAAGCGCCTAGAACCGCTCGACCACCGCGGCCGGCAGTTGATAAATATCAATGGGAATAGTTGAAAAAGTGTGGCCCGACCCGGGATCTCCTTCTTACACGCCAGACGCTCCATCCGACTGAGCCATCGAAAACATAGAGGATAGTGCGACTGCAGGGATTTATTTCTGGCACGCTTCCCGTGAGACCCACATTTCCAACTTACTGTCCACGCACTACATTTGTAGTGCCCCTGCCCACTATACTCATTAATCGCGGCAGTCAATCTACCGCTTCCCGTAAGAGTTTGAGCAATGTGAGCCCGTCTGCACTGAAGATGATCATTGGCCGGTAAGCCTTACTTATATGAAGGCGGTAACTGTTCTTTCGGACGTGTGCGAGCTGTCGTTCTTATTGCAGTGTTTTCCTTTGTCACGTGTATCTTTCGGTAGTCTTGTGTGCTCTGTAGGTCATGGTAGTTTATGTTTCCACCCGGTGTTCGCTAGCGGAATGGCTGCTGACTGCGCTCTTTAGAATAAGTCTCTCAAAACATATGTTTTGTATCCTGTGCTACCTTGGATAGCGTATAGCGGAAAACCTTCTACTATGACTCCAATTTTCTGTCAATTGGCCCTACCTAGAAGTAACTGCTGATGTTGTGAGGTCCTGCCGTGTGTGTTCAGGTACGCGCCTGTGTTAATGATTATGGCATCGCTGTCACTGTGTGTTGCTTTGTCCAATAATTCCCACATTTTATGTGTGCTAATGAGTTTTTGTTTGCTAGTGATATATCTAGAGATTACTGAATCGTCCAGCATTACCACAATATGTTGTTGCTTGTCCTGCTATGTTTAATAAAAAGAGTTTTCACTCATTTATGATGTCAACCAGTATTTGTCCTCTGGTATCTTCTATCAGCACAGTATTGATCGGGTGTTAATGTCTATGGATATAAGTAATCTTCTCTCCATAGAAAAGTGTGCAGCTTCTCTGATTAGGTCTGAGAAAGGTTCAGTGTTGTAATATTATTGTGAGTACATCGACGTGGTTATCCACGTGAGGGAATGTAGCTGTCGCTATGCGCTCCGACCAAAGCTGTGTACTCTTTGTTAACGTGAGGGTCGTGTTTATTATTTCTATTGCAGCCTTTGTGCCTTTTGCCCCATGTGTCATGTAATATTTTGGGAGCCCTGGAATTTTTCCACGTATATTTTCCGGGAGACAGAGTAGGTCCCTACATCGGCTCATACCTCGTACAGAATCGTTCCAAGTTCTATCCCTGCTAATGTACTCCTCACAGTTTAATTGTATTTTATTCAGAATGGATATTTAGTGTAAGCGAACCCTTTGGTGTAGTCTCCTTGGGGTTGAAGTACACACGTCCGTGAGCTCTTAGACAGTCCTTGTAGACTTTCTCTAAGTTCAAGCCCTCTCTGCTTCCTGTGCATGCTAGTCCCAAGAGATTGGAGAATTTCACGTTCGTCGATTTGGAGGCTTACAATACAGAGGATCATACGGTCTGTCTGCTCAGTTGTCGGTTAACAAACCGAGTGTACATTTGGATGATTGAAACGTGTAACTAAGCCTAGTTCCGTTTGAAATACTCGTATAACTTTATTTTCGAGCTTAATGATACGTAGGTTTCTCTCAATGTCATCGTAATCGATTGCATTCACGTATAATCCCACGTCCGTGTTTCTGGTCTTCGTCAAGTGATGTGACTTGATGGTTGTCTTTATTATTGGTTTGGTGCATAAGTTCGTAGCGTTTTCCCATAAGTTTAATAAATGCAACAGATACACATAATAGAGACTTTAGTCATCGATAATATACTCCTCGTCACTATTTACAGTAGTCTGCCAACGCTGGGGTACTTTCCGATTCCGCGACTGTAAAATCACGTGGTTTTGAGGAGAAGAACTCCTCGAGCCATGTTCTGAGATCATTTTCATCCGGTAAGGAAGTGCCTTGAAGGTTGTTCGATAGGGACAAGAAAAGGCGAAAATCTGAAGGTGCATGATCAGCTAAATAAGGTGGGTGTGGAATGACTTCCCAACCCAGCTATTGTATAGTGCTTTTTATCAGTCTAGCAGAACGTGGGCGGGTGTTATCGTGGAATAGTACCACTTCACATAATATGTCTTGTGACAGCCAGAGCGAGAGCACCAGCAGCAGCGAGTACTGTTTGTATAAAGCGTTTATTTTGCATTTTGTTTACGACCTTCCACTAAGGAAGGGATTCTATTTGTGTTTATCTGCTCTGCATAGAAACTAACAGTTCTTGATCGTTAGGAGAGAAATTTATTTTGTACTTATTTGCTGCGCTTAGCTTTTAAATAGTTTTTCTGGGAAAACCTAGCGTAGTTTTCGCGTCTCGTATTTCAGTGAGTGTTTCTTGATTATCAGAGTAGCTCATCAGAAGATTATCTTGGGAATTTGTCACCGTATAGAGTAGGGTAAACATAGTCATGTGTAGGGACTGTGGTTGTTGTGAGCGGACGCAAGGAGAATTGGCCACTCTTCGGGGGCAGGTGGAGGCTTTGTCTGTTAGGCTCATCGAGCTCGAGGCGCAGGCGTCGGCTCGTAGTGGCGTTGGGGCAACTGTGGTGAGACCTATGCCTACTTCGGTGGCCTTGGAATCACATGGAACCCCTGATGTCGCTGCGTCTTCCGGCAGTGAGCATCTTACCGGTCAGCCATCACTCCAGGGTGAATGGCGGACAGTGGTGGGCTCGCGCGTGCCTGGCCGAAAGGCGAAGGTGGGATCTGGCCGCGTGGCAGCTGCCTTACCCCTTTCCAACAGGTACGGGGTGCTTCCTAGTGGTGATGACATCGTTTCCGAGCCACCACAGGATGCCTCGCCTGTTGGGCCAGTGGCCGATTCTCCGGCAAGGTCCCGACAGTCACAGAGGGCGGGCCTATTAGTTATAGGGAGCTCCAACGTTAGGCGGGTTATGGAGCCCCTCAGGAAAATAGCGGGTAGGTCGGGGAAGAATGCCAGTGTGCACTCGGTGTGCTTGCCGGGGGGTCTCGTCCGTAATGTGGAGGAGGCCCTTCCGGCAGCTATTGAACGCACTGGGTGTGACCGGCTGCAGATAGTAGCACACGTCGGAACGAATGACGCCTGCCGCTTGGGTTCTGAGGCCATCCTTGGTTCCTTCCGGCGGCTGGCTGATTTGGTGAAGACAACCAGCATCGCACGCGGAGTGCAAGCTGAGCTTAATATCTGCAGCATAGTGCCCAGAGTCGATCGCGGTCCTCTGGTTTGGAGCCGTGTGGAGGGTCTAAACCAGAGGCTCAGACGACTCTGCGACTATAATGGTTGCAAATTCATCGACCTCCGTTATTGGGTGGAGAACTGTAGGGCCCCCCTAGACAGGTCAGGCGTGCACTACACACCGGAAGCAGCTACTAGGGTAGCAGAGTACGTGTGGCGTGCACACGGGGGTTTTTTAGGTTAGAGGGACCCCCCCTTGGGCGAAACGATAAAATACCTGACGGCTTACCAGAGAGAACATCAGCATCGTTGATAAAGAACGTCCGTCCTCAGAGACCAAAAACAGGAAAAGTTAACGTAATATTGGTAAACTGCAGGAGTATCCAGGGCAAGGTTCCTGAATTAGTATCGCTTATTGAAGGAAATAGTGCGCATATAGTATTAGGAACGGAAAGTTGGTTAAAACCGGAAGTGAACAGTAACGAAATCCTAGACACAGAATGGAATATATACCGCAAGGATAGGATAAACGCCAATGGTGGAGGAGTATTTATAGCAGTAAAGAATTCAATAATATCCAGTGAAGTTATTAGCGAATGCGAATGTGAAATAATCTGGGTTAAGTTAAGTATCAAAGGTGGGTCAGATATGATAGTCGGATGCTTCTATAGACCACCTGCATCAGCAACCGTAGTAGTTGAGCGCCTCAGAGAGAACCTGCAGAACGTCGTGAAGAAGTTTCGTGATCATACTATTGTAATAGGGGGAGACTTCAATCTACCAGGTATAGAATGGGATAGTCACACAATCAGAACTGGAGCCAGGGACAGAGACTCTTGTGACATTATCCTGACTGCCTTGTCCGAGAATTACTTCGAGCAGATAGTTAGAGAACCAACTCGTGAAGCTAACGTTTTAGACCTCATAGCAACAAATAGACCGGAACTTTTCGACTCCGTGAATGTAGAAGAGGGTATCAGTGATCATAAGTCAGTGGTTGCATCAATGACTACAAGTGTAATAAGAAATGCCAAGAATGGAAGGAAAATATATTTGCTTAACAAGAGTGATAGGACACAAATCGCAGAATATCTGAGTGACCACCATCAAACGTTCATTTCTGAGGAAGAGGATGTGGAACAAAAATGGAAAAAATTCAGAAACATCGTCCAGTACGCCTTAGATAAGTTCGTACCGACTAAGGTCCAAAGCGAGGGGAAAGATCCACCGTGGTATAACAATCATGTACGAAAGGTACTACGGAAACAAAGAAAGCTTCATCATAGGTTTAAGAGTAGTCGAATCATAGCTGATAAGGAAAAGCTGAACGAAGCGAAAAAGAGCGTAAAGAGAGCAATGAGAGAAGCATTCAACGAATTCGAACATAAAACATTGGCAAACAATCTAAACAAGAACCCTAAAAAGTTTTGGTCATATGTAAAATCGGTAAGCGGATCTAAATCCCCTATTCAGTCACTCGTTGACCACGATGGCACCGAAACAGAGGACGACCGAAGAAAGGCAGAAATACTGAATTCAGTGTTCCGAAACTGTTTCACTGCGGAAAATCGTAACACGGTCCCTGACTTCAGCCGTCGCACGGACGCCAAAATGGAAAATATTGAAATAAACGATATCGGAATTGAAAAACAACTGCTATCACTTAGTAGCGGAAAAGCATCCGGACCAGACGAGATACCCGTAAGATTCTACAGTGATTATGCTAAAGAACTTGCCCCCTTTCTATCAGCAATTTATCGTAGATCTCTGGAAGAACGTAAAGTACCTAGCGACTGGAAGAAAGCGCAGGTCGTTCCCATTTTCAAGAAGGGTCATAAATCAGATGCGAATAATTATAGGCCTATTTCGCTTACGTCAATCTGTTGTAGAATAATGGAACATGTTTTATGTTCTCGTATTATGACGTTCTTAGATAATACAAATCTCCTTCATCATAACCAACATGGATTCCGCAAACAGAGATCATGTGAAACTCAGCTCGCCCTATTTGTCCAAGAAATTCACAGTGCCGTAGACACTGGCGAGCAGATTGATGCCGTATTCCTGGACTTCAGGAAGGCATTTGATACGGTTCCGCACTTACGTTTAGTGAAAAAAATACGAGCTTACGGAATATCGGACCAGGTTTGTGATTGGATTCAGGATTTCCTAGAAGAAAGAACACAACATGTCATTCTTAACGGTTCAAAATCTGCAGATGTAGAGGTAATTTCGGGAGTACCGCAAGGAAGCGTAATAGGACCTTTATTGTTTACAATATACATAAATGACTTAGTTGACAACATCGGTAGCTCCGTGAGGCTATTTGCAGATGACACGGTTGTCTACAAGAAAGTAGCAACATCAGAAGACTCGTACGTACTCCAGGAAGACCTGCAGAGGATTAATGAATGGTGCGACAGCTGGCAGCTTTCCCTAAACGTAGATAAATGTAATATAATGCGCATACATAGGGGCAGAAATCCATTCCAGTACGATTATGCCATAGGTGGTAAATCATTGGAAGCGGTAACGACCGTAAAATACTTAGGAGTTACTATCCGGAGCGATCTGAAGTGGAATGATCACATAAAACAAATAGTGGGAAAAGCAGGCGCCAGGTTGAGATTCATAGGAAGAATTCTAAGAAAATGTGACTCATCGACGAAAGAAGTAGCTTACAAAACGCTTGTTCGTCCGATTCTTGAGTATTGCTCATCAGTATGGGACCCTTACCAGGTTGGATTAATAGAAGAGATAGACATGATCCAGCGAAAAGCAGCGCGATTCGTCATGGGGACATTTAGTCAGCGCGAGAGCGTTACGGAGATGCTGAACAAGCTCCAGTGGCGGACACTTCAAGAAAGGCGTTACGCAATACGGAGAGGTTTATTATCGAAATTACGAGAGAGCACATTCCGGGAAGAGATGGGCAACATATTACTACCGCCCACATATATCTCGCGTAATGATCACAACGAAAAGATCCGAGAAATTAGAGCAAATACGGAGACTTACAAGCAGTCGTTCTTCCCACGCACAATTCGTGAATGGAACAGGGAAGGGGGGATCAGATAGTGGTACAATAAGTACCCTCCGCCACACACCATAAGGTGGCTCGCGGAGTATAGATGTAGATGTAGATGTAGATTCCTGCCGGCATCTGTGGCCTAGCGGATCTAGGCGCTTCAGTCTGGAACCGCACGACCGCTACGGTGGCAGGTTAGAATCCTGCCTCAGGCATGGATGTGTGTGATGTCCTTAGGCTAGTTAGGTTTAAGTAGTTCTGAGTTCTAGGGGACTGATGACCTCAGATGTTAAGTCCCATAGTGCTCAGAGCCATTTGAACATTTCCATATTCCTGGTCGTTGTTTTCGGACTGCGTCTGCAAGACTTCTCAGTTGTTGATAATAAATGTCAGCTCTGATGGTTATTGCTTGGGGCGGCAATTCGTAGTATACCACACTGTTGCTATTCCATCAGATGCAAAACATTATCTTTTGTGGACCCGAGCAGGTTTTTGTATGGGGAGTTGCTGCTTTGTTTGGGCTCAATCGTTCGTTTCTTTTCCTTATGTTATCATAAAAACACCTTTTCTCGCCACCAGTAACGATATAGGATTGGAATGGTCAGTGTTGTTCACGAGCCAGTTGATGACAAACAAGCAGAGATGAACATACGGCCACCTGCTGATTTTTGTGATTTTGGCTTAGAGCATGCGGTACCCATACACTCAATTTTCGAAGCTTCCCATTGTATGCAAATGTCACACGATGTTGGAATGATCACAGTTCATCACATTTGCCAGTTCTCGAGAACACCGACGTCGATTGTTGTGGATTAATGCGTTTTAAGGATGTTCATCAAATTCCGGAGGTCTGCCCGAACTTGGACAGTCACTAATGTCAAAACGATCCTCCTTAAAAAGATTAAACCATTTTCTTGCCATGCTCCGTCCAATGGTAATATTCCCATACACGGTACAAATGTTTCTGAACACCGCAGCTGCTGTCACCTGTCTACTGAACTCAAACAGAAAAATACGTCGGAAATGTTCCGATTCCTCCACTTGGTATTCCATTTTCTACCTTCCACAGCTCCCCTCATTATCTCCAAATGACAAAATAATAATATGTAAACTCAAATAGCCGTCCGCGGTGGCCGAGTGGTTCTAGGCACTTGAGTCTGGAACCGCGAGCCTGCTACGGTCGCAGGTTCGGATCCTGCCTCGGGTATGGATGTGTGTGATGTCCTTAGGTTAGTTAGGTTTAAGTAGTTCTAAGTTCTAGGGGACTGATGACCTCAGATGTTAAGTCCCATGGGTGCTCAGAGCCATATGTACCATTTAAACTCAAATAGAAACAGTGAACTACAAATAAGAAGTGACACTCGATAAATAAACCCGTAGCAACCGGAATACCAACAACAAAATAAAAACGCTACAAACCTAAGCACCAACGAAATAGTTGTAAGTGGGTCTGCAGAATTTATGACTGCTTCTGGTGAACGGATTACTATTACAAAGTCAAAACAGATACCACGAGAGTGTCTCATTTTTTCTTTCAGTGCTGTAGAAAAGTTGCAGTGCTACGTAAATAGCTTGCTGCTGTGTCGTCACGACTGACTGCAGCACCGTCATGGGACGGGTCGCTTCCGCGTACTACGCCGCCCACACTTGGGGAGGCGCCCGTCTGCAGCTTCGCGCATGGTTTTTTTTTTCTTCCTCCTACGCACGAGGGTCACAGTCTGCGGCACTTTTCGCGTACATAAACAGCAACGAACCTCAAGTAGGCCAGACGTCTGTACTCTTTTTTTGGTCGTACGTTGCTCCACTTAGCCACTAGGAGACGAGAAAAAGAGCAACGCTTGCACTTTGCACTTGCCTGCCCCTGAGATAATCCGTTCTGGGCAGTTAATAAACAGATAGCGCCGCATGTGCTCCTAATGTAGACCTACGTCTGTCGCCCGCATACACGCGCGGCCATGCGTCCGAGAGCAGACTTCCGCCTATGACCGCCTTACGTCAGTTTACGAGCTGACCGCAGATCGGCTACAGAGCCATTCCCGTACATGTTACTTCACTCGCGGCTGGCACATGGATTTTATTGCAAACAGACTGAAGAAAATGGTTAGACTTGCTGTCCTCCTTTGACTAGAGCAAGAGGAACAAAAAAATCAATGTTAAGACCGAATTCAATGTAACACACGTAGAACAGAAAACACCGAGGTGACAAAAGTCATGGGATATCTCCTAATATCGAGTCGGACCTCCTTTTGCCCGGCGTATGACAGCACCCCGACGTCGCCTAGACTCAACAAGTCGTTGGGAGTCCTCTGCAGGAATATTGAGCCTTGGTGCCTCTGTAGTCGTACATAACGGCGAAAGTGTTGCCGGTGCAGGATTTTGTTCACGAACTGACCTCTCGATTATGTCCCGTAAATGTTTGATCGGTGGCTAAATCATTCGCACGAATTGTCCAGAATGTTCCGCGAACAATTGTTGCCTGGTGACATGGTGCTTTATCATCTTAACAATCCCATAGTTGTCTTGCAACATGAAGTCCATGAATGGCTGCCAAGTAGCCGAACATAACCATTTCCATTCAATTATCGGTATAGCCGGACAAGAGAACTCAGTACATTCCATGTCAACACAGTCCATGCCGGTCGCAGTAGCCGAGCGGTTCTAGGCGCTTCAGTCTGGAACCGCGCGACCGCTACGGTCGCAGGTTCGGATCCCGCCTAGGGCATGGATGTATGTGATGTCCTTAGGTTAGTTAGGTTTAAGTACTTCTAAGTTCTAGGGGACTGATGACCTCAGATGCTAAGTCCCATAGTGCTCAGAGCCATTTGAACCATTTGAACCACAGTCCACACTATTTTGGAGCTACAGCCAGCTTGCACAGTGCCCTGTCGACAACTTGGGTCCATGGCTTCGAGGGATCTGCGCCACACCGGAACCCTACCATCAGCTCTTACCAGCTGAAATAGGGACCTATCTGACCAGGCCACAATTTTCCAGTCGTCTAGGGTCCAACTGAATTGGTCGCGAGCCCAGGAGAAGTAATGCCGGCGATGTGCTGTTAGCAAAGGTACTCGCGTCTGCATTCTGCTTCCATGGCCCATTAACGCCAGATTCCGCCGCACTGTCCTAACGGATAAGTTCCTCTCACGTTCCACATTGATAGATCTCTGCGGTTATTTCACGCAACGCTGCTTGTCCGTTAGCACTAATAACTCTATGCAAGTGCCGCTGTTCCCGTTGTTAAGTGTTGACCTTCAGTCACTGCATTCATGGTGAAGGTAATGCCTGAAATTTGGCATTCTCGGCACACTCTTGACACTGTGGGTCTCGGAATATTCAATTCTCTAACGATTTCCGAAATGGAAAGTCCCATACGTCTAGCTCCAACTACCATTCCGCGTTCAACGTCTGTTAATTCCCATCGTGCGGCCATTACCGCGTTGGAAACCTTTTCAAATGAAACATCTGAGTCTATGATAGCTCCGCCAAAGCACTGTCTTTTTATACCTTGTGTACGCGATACTACAGCTGTCTGTATATGTGCATATCGCTATCCCATGACTTTTGTCACCTCAGAGTACATTTTTATACATATGGTAACCACATAGTACATGAAACATCTGCAAAAAATTGGTAGAGATAAATGGCAAAGAAAATGTAAGAAATGATACAGTGTATGAAACAGAAACTCTCAAAATCTTTTTTCCATGTTTATAAACATTTTACGCGTCCTCCCTTCGTCAGATGGCACACGTCTAATTCTTCTACCCTACCTGGCTCTGCATATAAGGAGTACGAACAGCTGCTGCGATATGGAGCTGAAAGTCTTCGAGGTTGTGCAATTGGCATGGAACACATCGCTATCCTTGATGTAACGCCATAAGGAAAAATCTCAAGACGTCAAGTCTTGCAACCACGGCGGCCACTGGAGTAGCACCAGCTCAACGGCTGCAACACGGCCTATCCAGCGGCATGGCAACGTCTCAGTCAGGTAATCTAGTACACAATCTGTTGGCTGAGGCATCTTCAGTTCTGTAGTAACTTCATAAGTAGGCTTTGAGGGACTTCGCAACATCACGTTCCAAAAGCGGTCCATTATCTTTTCTGACTGGCCCGACAGACTCGAACGTTTTACATCGCACAATCATCATCCTCGAATTTCTTGTACCACTTCGCCACACTGTTGTAAACTGGTGATTTCTTGTGAAATATGTCACGGAAAATTCTTCGCAGACTCACTACCTATTGGCAATGAACAAATTCTAGCACACAAATGATTCTCTGCCTGGTTCGTCGCCATTTTCAGCAACTAAGATCGATGGTTGTCTAACTTGCCGGCACCACGAAAAAAAAAAAAAAATCTTTAAGAGTTTTTCTTTCACATAGCTGGTGATTTTCCTACTGTATGTTAGACATTTACCTATACCGTTTTTTTTAAAAATGTTCTATGGACTTTAAATACCCCATATAATACAACAAAGCTGCTAAAATGTTTATCACGGTGCAACTATTTTCAACAATACGTCACCTTGTGACAGACTTTTAAAGTTTAAAATTGTTTATCCGTTGTCTTAACGACAACACTGGACAAGCGAATTGGAACATTACATCTTTTCAGAGGAGTTCTGTGTAGAGTATCACAATGGACGCGTCTGTGTGTGAATTCTCTCTTCAGGACGAGCACTGTAAGACTGCATTCGTCATCATTCGGGTCCAGTATCTGGCGTGGCGGTATGGGGAACCACTGATTATGCAACATGCTCACCCTGGTTCTGACGTGGCTATACCCTATTCTGACTCCCAAAATTTGAACGTTAAACCTTTTCGTGGTGCATAACTCCTCTCTTGTAACGTCTGCCACTGGCGTTCATCACCGTTACGCTCTCGCCCTTGTCAGAGTGACACATGACGAGTCGTGCAGTTGTTCTTTGGACTTTCTCAAACTCCTTACTTATTTCTACGTGGTAGGACTCCTAGATGTTATTCCTTGTTATTGTTTCTAGCGACTGATAATAGAATAATAATGGATCTTTCAACTATTTATGTGTAACACGTACATTTATGTATGCTGCGTCTCTGCTCCAAATTTCGATCGCTTACAGATCTTCCCACATTTCGCTACAATTCACTGGCAATGTGATTTCTATACGTGTAAGAATCACATCCGCGAACAGATTAACGGAGTTTTCTGACGTCAGCCACCAGTTGGTTTGTATATATCATGAACAGTAAATGATCTACAACACATCACGAAGGACTTCTGAAATTAATGGTGAGTAATAGAACCCAGTACGTTGTCCTCGATGGTGAGTGTTCATCAGAGGTGAGGGTATCATCTGGAGTGCCCCAGGGGAGAGTGGAAGGTCCGCTGTTGTTTTCTATCTACGTAAATGATCTTTTGGATAGGGTGGATAGTAATGTGCCGCTATTTGCTGATGATGCTGTGGTGTACGGGAAGGTGTCGTCGTTGAGTGACTGTAGGAGGATGCAAGATGACTTGGACAGGATTTGTGATTGGTGTAATGAATGGCAGCTAACTATAAAGATAGATAAATGTAAATTAATGCAGATGAATAGGAAAAAGAATCCCGTAATGTTTGAATACTCCATTAGTAGTGTAGCGGTTGACGCAGTCACGTCGATTAAATATTTGCACGTAACATTGCAGAGCGATACGAAGTGGGACAAGCAGGTAATGGCAGTTGTGGGGAAAGCGGATAGTCGTCTTCGGTTCATTGGTAAAGTTTTGGGAAGATGTGGTTCGTCTGTAAAGGAGACCGCTTATACAACGCTGGTGCGACCTATTCTTGAGTACTGCTCGAGCGTTTGGGATCCCTATCAGGTCGGATTGAGGGAGGACATAGAAGCAATTCAGAGGCGGGCTGCTAGATTTGTTTCTGGTAGGTTTGATCATCACGCGAGTGTTACGGAAATGCTTCACGAACTCGGGTGGGAGTCTCTGGAGGAAAGGAGGCGTTCTTTTCGTGAATCGCTACTGAGGAAATTTAGAGAACCAGCATTTGAGGCTGACTGCAGTACAATTTTACTGCCGCCAACTTACATTTCGCGGAAAGACCACAAAGATAAGATAAGAGAGATTAGGGCTCGTACAGAGGCATATAGGCAGTCATTTTTCCCTCGTTCTGTTTGGGAGTGGAACAGGGAGAGTAGATTCTAGTTGTGGTACGAGGTACCCTCCGCCACGCACCGTATGGTGGATTGCGGAGTATGTATGCAGATGTAGATGTAGAGCTTTCGGGTGTTCTAAAGAGTTATTGTTTCCATTTGACGCACAGTATTCCGACAACTGATCCAGCCACCACTTCAGGTGCTGCGAGATTTTCCGTTATGTTTACTAGCTGCCTGGACTGTTTGCAGCCCAGGCAAAGAGTGCATACAACAATAAAACTCACAGGTCCTGACGAGTGCGGCTGAGTCGGTTGTCGAGATATTTGCATAAAATGGAAACAACGTCTTGGCAGAACACCTGGAGACACACTAAATCAGTCACGCTGCGAAAACCCAAGAGATCACAGCACTCCTAAAAACATTTTTACATCTTTCGATTTCATTCCGTTTAGAACATCGTGTTGAGTTATATCTGTTAGAAAGTCCTGAATCCAGGAACAAAGCTAGCCCGATATTCCATGATTTCGTATGACTTCTCTAAACGGTAATTAGAAATTGTGTCGAAAACCTTCTGGAAGTCAAAGGCCAAAGGTAAACAGCTTGATTTTATTCGCCATCTTACCTGTTTCTCAGTTTCGTTATTGGAATACTTGTAGTACTTTCCTCTTTGTATCCTGTTGAGAATCGAGCAGTGAACGTCGTCCATATTCGTAGCACTGCTGACTCAACACTGTACCCATGTTGCCTTGTGGCATGCTATAATGGCTCGTAGCAGGAGCTTGCTCTTTGAGTGCACTATCAGTCAGTTAACAATACACGTTCCTCGCGTTACAACTTGATCTTAGCACCTCATCTAAGCAACTGCTTTGCTGAAGAATACCCTGCATTAATTTCTCTTATTTTCATCAATGATCACAAAATTTTTGGTTCTGAGACTACCGGATTTGGTTAGCAAACACCAGCTTCACGTCATTTTTGTAACAAGTCCCAATATAATGAAGCCATACGGACATCTTCATAATATGCAACAATGCCACTATGGCTTCTTTATATTAGGACATGTCGTAAAACATTACTGGAGATGGTCACTGCTGACCGAAACCTGTACTCTCAGGACCAAAAGTTTTGCGATCGTTGACGGAAATAAAAGAAATTTATTGTGCACTTCCTGCATCACTGTTTTAATCCGCGAGTATGTCGAAGTGTGTGAAGTCCATGCACTTGTCGTAGGTAGCACATCTGATAACTGGCCTTCAAGTGGAAAATAAAGACTAAACGAAAAATCTCCTATACCCAAGTAGCTACACGGCTAGCCATTAAAACTATAGCACAATGAAAACGGAATACAACAAACTTCAAATTGGCATTAAGTGTGCTACATACTTGGATACGCAAATCATTAGCATTTCTGGGCATTTTTTGCAACCGCACAAAGAATGTAGGAGCAATTCCTCCTGTATGGAGTAAACGACAACTGTTTACAACGTATCACAGATGTGCAGGGGAAGCCGAGAAGAACAGTTTTGATACAGAACATTTGCGGTCTATCAAGCCGTGAAGTAACCTCAAATTGGGCTGCAAAAGCCGCCGAAACTGTAGCGCAAAAGCGACCCACGAGATTTTCAATATCGTCTCGCTCTCTTATGCCACCGGATTTGTCGGCTGTTTCATTAACATTATTAGTTTAAACTATCCCTTGAGGGTAATGAAAGAAAAAACTTATATAAATATTATACAAAAACTAATTACTTTTAGCTACAGTTTGCATTAAAACACTGTGAGACACAGCGGCCATTGGATACACTTAAACACTTTGTGATATCTTGATCATAATTCCAACATTCCTTACCCGCTTCAACGTAGGTCATTAACAAAGACTAATAAAATACAAAGACAAAACTTGTATCAATAGAAATACAATGCATATTACATCTTCACCATTAAATAGAATCATGATACGGAAAGTAAAATTTGGTTAAAGCTAACCGAGTATTTAATGTCATTATTGTCAGACGAAACTTGTCCCAATGGATACATGGTATCTAGTCAACATGCCACAACAACTAGCTCTTTACTCGCATGGAGTGTTGAGTTCCATTGACAAGGGATTTCAGATCGATTCCGTATTTCTGGATTTCCGGAAGGCTTTTGACACTGTACCACACAAGCGGCTTATAGTGAAATAGCGTACTTATGGAATATCGCCTCAGTTACGTGATTGGATTCGTAATTTCTTGTCAGAGAGATCACAGTTCGTAGTAACTGACGGAAAATCATCGAGTAAAACAGAGGTGATTTATGGCGTTCCCCAAGGTAGTGTTATAGACCCTTTGCTGTTCCTCATCTGTATAAACGATTTGGGAGACAATGTGAGCGGCCGTCTTAGGTTGTCTGTAGATGACACTGTCGCTTATCGACTACTAAAGTCATCAGAGTATCAAAACAAATTGCAAAACGATTTAGAAAATATATCTGAATGGTGCGAAAATTGGCAATTGATCCTAAATAACGAAAAGTGTGAGGTCATCCACATGAGTACTAAAAGGAATTCTTTAAACTTCGTTTACACGAAAAATTAGTTAAATCTAAAGGCCGTAAATTCAACTGAATACCTATGAATTACAATTACGAACAACTTAAATTGGATGGAACACATAGAAAATGTTGTGGGGAAGGCTAACTAAAGACTGCGTTTTATTGGCAGGACACTTAGAAAATGTAACAGATTTACTAAGAAGACTGCCTACACTACGCTTGTCCGTCCTCTTTTAGAATACTGCTGCGTGTTGTGGGATCCTTGCCAGATAGGACTGACGGAGAACATCGAAAATGTTCAAAGAAGGACAACACGTTTTGTATTATAGCGAAATATGGGAGAGAGTGTCACTGAAATGATACAGGATTTACTCGGTACTCGCAAACTCACTGATCAATACCGGTAGGGTACTTCCTATTGATATAGAATCATAAAATTTGGCAAGAAGCAAGATTTCACTGTACAACTAAAATAAAAAATCCGAAAACTGTTAATCTGTAATTGTAGTACACGAAAAAAATATTTTTTGACTTTTGTTCTCCGCTTGTCTGCCTGTCCTTTTTTTTTAATAACTGGGAGAGGTATGAAGTTGAAACTTATGTCAAACACTGATATCTATGTTTCCTTGGCGGAATAAGTAATTTAAGCTTCTAGATCAGTGCAGTCAAGCGGTAAGGCCATACAAGTCACATATTTTGATACTCTCAGACTCTCTCATCAAAACCTATAAATGAATTACATACAGCCTACACATACACCTCGGGCCCGATGGCCTAGCGGAAAAACGCGTGCCCGGACACCGAGCAGTCGCGGGATCTAATATCGCGTAGCAGGAGCAGAGATGACGTCAGACGTGATCCTTGGAAGCGATCCCGGGTTCGATTCCCGGCGGGGTCAGGGATTTTCTCTGCCTCGTGATGACTGGGTGTTGTGTGATGTCCTTAGGTTAGTTAGGTTTAAGTAGTTCTAAGTTCTAGGGAACTGATGACCATAGATGTTAAGTCCCATAGTGCTCAGAGCCATTTGAACCATTTTTGGAAGCGAGTACTAGGGGTGCACGTCGACATGTGTGTGTCTGGCGCGTGGCCGTCGGCGTGTTTGCGTCCTCTCACAGAAATTATCAAAGCGAGAGGAACCTTGACCGGCGGCTTGCGTGGTCCACACTGCCAAAATAGCCAAATATCGGTCGTTATGTAAATGCATCTCCGGCTAGGGCGGAGGTGGGAAGCGGTCACGTGCTCGACTTCCTTCGCACTGTCTGCAGGCCCGGCTGCCGCTGGTGCTTTCAACGGCTGCAAAACATGTCCAAATCGTCTCCTCACAGTGATGGCACGTCTCAGCGGGAGGCTCATCTTTTCGGAAAAATAACAGTAGGAAGTATTTTTATGTGAAACTTTACAACACGCTCTCGGCACATTCGAGCACAAGTAAAGCGTACCCGAAGAGTTCGATTGCAAAGTTGGAAGATTATTAACGGGAAAAGTTCTTGCAAATGTTTAATTTCGTAGTGGCCGACAGGTAACTGATGATTTTAGAAAATCGGACTGTCTTATTACACACAGTACGTTATTTTGGAAAATATCGTTGAAGCTGTTTTGCGCGCAAGCAAATGCGTAAGTCGCCTCTGCACGTTAATGACACTCAAAACGGCCAAGTTTTTCACGAATATAGACGACGGATTCGACAAAGTGGACAACAGTTCCTTCTGGAGTGATAATCAGCCTCATACATCACTCACAATAAGACGACTAAACAAATTCATAGGCTTTAGCTCGTGACTGGATGGCGCTTTAGGCGTTGGTCAATCCCTGGCAATCCAGCAACGTAACTATGGAAAAAATATAAATTGTACGAATAGCGCCGTCAACGTTTTTGAGAACCTGGTCATAATGTATTGACCGCTGTGCTATCTCAACTGGCGAGGTCCGCAGCTCGTGGTCTAGTGGCTACCGTTGCTGCCTCTGGATATCACGGTCCCAGATTCGATTCCCGGCCGGGTTGAGGGTTTTCTCTGCCCGTGGACTGGGTATTTGTGTTGTCTTCATCACTGCATCATCATCAACATCACTCGTGACAGTGGCTGGATTGGACTGTGTAAAAATTTGGACTTTGTACGGGCGCTGATGAGCGCGCCGTTGAGCGCCGCACAAACCAGACATCATCGTCAACTGGTGAAGCATGAACACGACCTACATATGCTAATATTAACTGTAAAATGACATGACATTGGAACATCTCCTTCCAAAATTACCAGCTCAATTCGGTTATTTTCTACTACCTTTCACGCTAGCCGAACTAGGTGACGCAATGGGAAGACATTGGACTCGTATTCGGGACGACAGCGGCGCCCGCCCATCTACAGTTATTTTACCGACTCCTCTTAATTGCTTAACATAAATGTCAGGATGGTTCCTTCGAGAGGACAGGGCCGACTTCCGTTCCGAGACCGAGATTGTATCCCGTCTTTAAAGTCCTCCTCGTCCAACTGGACGTTAAACTCATTTCTCCCTTTTTACTTCCTTTCGTTTCGTTGTAAATTTCAGAGAGGAACACTTCAGTAAAATTACGCAGCTTTTATATTTCCACTTAATACTATCTTACAGAATTATGTATGGAGTGAATCACATTAATGAAACAAAATTTTCATTCTTCAGTAGCGCATCGTAACATCGACTTGTAGTCCACTATGTAACTCTTTTAGTACCAGTGGTTTCTGCCTGCAACCACCACTTTATTATTATTTTTTGATGTACCAATGCCTTTTAGTATGAAACCACTGTTGTAAGATAGAGACATCAAATGTTACACTGACGTACTGCTGCGAATGTATTGCGTTGTAGTAGTCATTTACAGCGTTTAAATCAACAGTCGCCACGGAGGTTGTTTTAGGTGATTGTAGGAGTTCGTGACATGCGCTTTTTTTTACCGTGGCTACATTGTGGAGATCATTGTCAGTGAAAGGAGCTATATTGTAATGTAAATTTGAGTTTGTACTCTTGCTTTTATGAGTGGTCTCGAAATGAAACCACTGAGACAGTATATAGTTTTCATACAAAATTTATTAAATTTCAGGTCCAATTTTTTATTTTTATTGAAAACTAATTTGTATAAGGCGTGATGAGTTCATGGACATTTCTAGATGTGGACTGTCTGGCAAAAAATACTAATTTGCCTTCAAATATATCACACGAAATGATGAGTGGTTGAAACTTGTATGTCCTAGTGGTTCCAAGGAGAAACCACCTCCTTAAGACAATTCATTGTTTACTTTTTGCCCGTTTCTTCTTCTATCCGTTGCCTACTACGATAGTAAGGTTAATTTTGCGAAAAATTTTAAAATTATATTTTACCAATTCCTTCTTGTATTGATTGGTTAGTACGATAATAAAGGATACTTTTATGTTTTCATATTCTTGCGACGTAAATGGTCGAGCAGTATCAGTGCGAAAGGATTGGCGCAGAGGTTCTCGATTCGCATTCGGGAAGAGCGTGGTTCAAATTCCAAACGGACTTCAAGACTGGGGTTTTCCCCAGTTTCCCTAAATCGCTTAAAGACAGAGCCGGGATGGCTTACGAAGAGAACACGTTCGACTTCTTCCTCATCCTTGTCAATGGAACGTTAAATCATAATATCCGTTCCCTGATGTAAATTGGACAGCAAATGCACCGAGGAAGTTCCTTGCTGGATCCAAAGACCTAAATAAGACGCAGACTACGATCTGTTGGATGGAGGATAATATACAAGGTGAAAAAAAGCTACATTTGAAAAATTTTAGAGTGTTGAGAGGAGATAAAAAGAAACATCTTTGTTATATGAGAAATGTCACAAGTGTATCGTCCGCCCCCCCCCCCCCCCCCCTTAGGAGCCCATAAAGATTTTGATGCTAGTGATGTTCAGGGACAGACTTTAATATGCCGTGTGTCTATCGGCGTCTAGCACACCAAACGCTTCACCTCCCCCCTCCCCCCTACCCCCCCCCCCTTTCACACATGAAGGTAAATCCATACGAGGGCAGAAAAATCTCTAAATGTTCATCACACGGTAGTTTGAACGCCTTCTCTGAACATCACAACCGTCAAAACCTTCAGGAAATGATCCTCGTGTGACATTTTTGTCACGTAAAACATGTTTCTTTTTATCTCCTCTAATCACTCCAATAAAATTTCGTATACGTATGTTTCTTACATCCTATACAGGGTGAACAAGATCTCTACTGGAAAACTGTCAGAGGTACTACTGCGGACCTAAACAAGAAAAAAAAATAACAACTAAACATGGGCTCCAAAATGCATACGTTAAGAGCTATGAGCAGTTGTTTATCTTCGCTACTGTGAAACACCTCTCTTCTATTGAACAAGTGCTCGTAGTTGTCAAGGAATGTGTTTCAGAAAAAAATTTTGCTGGACTTTTTCTTGTTTTGGTCCATACTACCTCCTTCTAAAATATGACAAGTAAACAGCTAGCAGTAGAAAAGACGTGTTTCGCAGTATCGAATGAACAGGCACTCTTAGCTCTTAAGATATGGATATTAGAGCTCGCGTTTAATAGACTTTTTTTCTTGTTTTGGACCATAATACCATCTCTGATAGTTTGTCAGTGGAGCCTGGTTCACCCAGTGTACGAGAATATCTGGAGTTTTGCTCTAACCGTCCTTACTTTGACTCTACAGCTTTGGGCGTTCATCGGTCATTAGATCGGGGAGTTGTCTTCGCCTATGGTAGTCACATCAGTCCACTTTGCACTGTTGTGACGTAAAGACGGCCGCGCCACTGTCTGTTTGCGCCGTAGAAGACAAGCGTTACGCAATCCGTTGTTTTATGATGTAAAGGTGCATCAGGAGCGGAAATTCATAGAAGATTTTCAGCAAGTACGAGGACAATGTCTTGTGACAGTTCGAAAGTTCGAAAGTGGACGAACGAATGTGAAGGGAGAGAAAAGGGTGGGTCGTCAAGCCGTATCCACGTACCGCCGAGAACACCACTCAGACGCTTCAGACGCAACGTTTCGGCGTATAGGAACATCCTGCATAATGTCCCAATCTCGCTCTGTCGGACGACCATCTGTTTAGTCCACTTAAAGATGCTTTAAGAGGCCATCTGTTCAGCTTCAGTTAACAGATGAAGGAAGTGGTGGGTGCATACGTGGCTTGCTGCGCAACAGAAAACATTTTTGCAAAGGGTAACAGAAAGACTATGCAGCGGTGGACCAAGTGCATTGAAATGCGGGGTCACTATATTGAAAAACGATATCAGTACTGATTGTGTACTCCTGTTGTAATAAATTATAAATATTCATTGCAGATACTTATTGACTTACCCATGTATATTTATCAATAATCCACTACAGTTCCGTAAGGAGAAGAATGTCTGTAAGTATTAAGGCAGAAGAAACGATAACCATTATTCTCTAACTCTGCCTTCCCTTAGAATGTATAAGTAAATCTATTTAATCTTTGATATCTTTTCCAGTTACATCAAATGCATGACAGAAACAAAGCTTACATTTGCAATTTAGTAACATTCTTTCACTGAACTAAATATTTTTTACTGTAAAGGTCAGAAGCAGTATTACAGGGTTTTTCAAAAAGATCCATCCGATTTCACACATCTTCTACAGGAGTGGAAATATAAACTTGGTGTGCATTTTGACGTACACGTCGAAATCAAAAGTTTATGTTGGTTATTTTTATAAGTTGTTGGTTCATGTGGTTGCCGGCAAGGATTTACGTGGTGCAGCTAGCTCCTTCATTCACAGCTCAATGAGCACCGACTTGGGATGGCGACAGCCCAGAAACAGTGTTTCGCGTTCGTTGTTCGTCAGCTGCAATGCACATACAGCTGTGCGTTGTTTTTGCGGAAAATACGCCTATAAGAATCGGGAACCTGGTTACGCCGGATATGTGACTTTTTACACAACTGTGAGACAACGCCGAAAATTTTTCAGTAGCACTGATCTTCTCTTAACGATGAGCTACGTCAACGATAGATATGCTATAAGGGGCACCATTGTCCCATCGACTAAAGGTACTTGTAAAAACATCTTGTACTTTACTATTAATCATGCTGAATAGCCTGTAAGGTAATTCATTCCATGTCATTACGATCTACCGTACAAAATGATCCCTGGAATACGAAACAAACTAAACCGAACCAACCAGCGAGACGAGAACTGCTTTGAAAATGGAACTGTTTTGTGCGACCCGTCAGTTGGGTGGTGAGTCCTGCAGTTGTCTCTGCGACAGTGTTTACGATGTTTTTATCTACCATTGAAGAAGAGATCCGAGGAGGCTGCGCCAGCGACCCGGAAGATGGCCGTGTCCTCTGCTGGCCCTGATAACAAGTCGCCCACTGCCGCGCATCACCAAGCAGCTAAAGCCTTTCATCCGTCTTTTAGGTCCACGTGTTTCATCTGGCCGCCAACTACCGACTTTCTGCAATACTCTTCCCGAAATTATTCATACTTCCCCATTACTGGAACTCTCTTGGTGCCACCCTGTTCCAGATTAACCCTTTCCTGCCCAGTGAGACTTAAAAGTCTATTCCTCTTTACAGGCTCATAAAACAGTATGGAGTCGAATTCATGCATCTGAATCCTGTCTGGACACATGTGCCCCTTTGTTGCAGCACAGAAACTTGTTCGCTGTGATAGTTCAACATCTCTGCCCACAGATGGCGGTAAACGATAGTACTGTCCTTGTCCATTATGCCGTAATAAATGTTTCGTACCTGAGTCCTAACAAAGTTTCAAAACCTTTTTCCATATTTATTTATTTACTATAGTACGATTTTTAAGCTCAAAATTAAATATAATATAGACAATAACACATGTAATTTACAGACAGACATCTAAATTTTTAATATAATCAACTGCGTCATTCGTATATCAGGAAGTAGTCGAAAGTACCACGATAGACCCCAGAACTTTTCAGGAGGAGTCGGACAACGTATTACTTCCTCTTACATACATCTCACGTATTGACCACGAGGAGAAAATTCGAGGAATTAGAGCGAATACAGAGGCTTACCGACAGTCATTCTTCCCACGCACTATTCGTGAGTGGAACAGGGTTGGAGGGATCAGATAGTGGTACCGAAAGTACCCTCCGCTATACACCATTGCCCGCATCTCGTGGTCGTGCGGTAGCGTTCTCGCTTCCCACGCCCGGGTTCCCGGGTTCGATTGCCGGCGGGGTCAGGGATTTTCTCTGCCTCGTGATGGCTGGGTGTTGTGTGCTGTCCTTAGGTTAGTTAGGTTTAAGTAGTTCTAAGTTCTAGGGGACTTATGACCACAGCAGTTGAGTCCCATAGTGCTCAGAGCCATTTGAACCATTTTTATACACCATTAGCTGCCTTGCGGAGTATTGTGTAGATGTAAATGAGACTATGTGGCGAACGGTTCTCCTGGCTGCAATTTGGCGATAGAGCCTTACCCTATCTATGAAGAGAGTCCACGCTTCTGTCATGACTGGTGCGTTTTCAGTTAAACATTGTCCGTGTTCTGCAAAACTGGTCAAAGGCAGGGGTTTCTTTTCTTATGCAGGACAATTTCTGATAATGTGGAGGGACAGCCTCTGTCCATTCTCTTTCCCATAAGAAATGAGACGTGTGCAGTTCCATGGCTGTATTCGTGGATGCTTTTCTTGATTGAAGCCGGTTTCTTTCTAGGGTAGCCGAATCTCGATGGATAGGGAGTTTCGGGTTGTCTTATATGCGTTTAAAAGCACGGAGCAGAACTGCTTTTCGTCAAAGCCCGGGAACGGAATGTGGCTCAATATGGACAGCCATTCGACAGTTGTTGATCTTAGCGTACCGATGATAATTCTCATTGTGTTGTTCAACTGTACTTCGAGAGTTTATGTGTGTATCCACTGTTGAGCCATACAGGAGCATCACCGTATTCCTCAGAGGAGTCCAAGTGCTGAATTGCGCAGCATTTCGGCAGCGGAGCCCCAGATTATTTCGCACAGCTTATGTAGGATGTTGCTCCTAGTTCGTATCTTCGCAGCGGTGTTTTCCAAATGCTTTTTGTAGGGTAGTGCCCGGTCCAATGCAACCTATTTCCATAAGTGTTACGAAGTAATTCATCTGATCAGAAATGATGATTATATCGTGATGGCATTCAGAAGTCCCACTTGTGTTTCGTACATAACTTTAAAAAATATATGTATGACAAAGCACTATTCTATTTTCAGATTCCTTAGTAATATTCTCCCCAAATTTTAAATATTTTGGCTTAGTATTTTACAATTTGGGTGGGAAAGATTCAGTGTAATTTGAGCCCCATCAGATAGGGGGCTTAATCGAAAAATTTGCATTTCAGGTACATGTTTACTAAGACGTTTCACAATTATATCGCAGAAAGCTCGTTTGGGAAAACATGTTTACTGCTCCACTTTTACTTTTGTAGTCTTATTACTTTCATCCATATCAGTATACGCCCTGTACATCGCACAAAAGTGAATTTTTTACTACCTTATTCCCCAAGACCAACATTCTAGCAAGTATTAGCTTTTTTGTGTCATCAGTATTCTGACTGGTTTGTCGCGGCCCGCCACAAATTCCTCTCTTGTGCCAACCTCGTCATGTTAATGTACCATTTGCACCTTACGTCTTCAATTATTTTTTGGATATGTTCCAACACCTGTCTTCTTCTACAGTTGTTACCATCCACAGCTCCCTCTAGTACCATGAAAGTTATTCCTGATGTCTTAACACACGTCCTGTCATCCTGTCCCTTCTCCTTAGCTTAATTCGGGTAATTTCATTTAGATCAGAATGAGGATAGAGGCAGTATAGAGCATATTAAAAACTAAAAGTGCCGTTTTCCGATATTGTCAGCAGAAACTATATTTAACTGCAACTACCAACTTTTAGAAGGAGATCAACACACTACTCAATCTGCAGTAGACTCTATTCCAGTAAAAGATTTCTTGGGACAGGCAACTTGCGAAAGAGACCATGTGGAGAGTAGACAGCTATTACCGTGTAAAAAGTTTCAGAATCAAGCTGAAATATGAAATTGAACGATGTCCTAGAAACACCACTGTATTTGCAGCTGGTCTGTCTACTCAATGGAAAAGGGGCCTCAGATAAAATGTAGCTTTTCATGTCAGATGTTGTATAACTGAGTTAAGCTAATCTACTGCTTTAAAAAAATTACGCAGGACCAATAAGTTTCATAAAGCTTTTTTCGCTGCTTGCGTGAACAGAACCAGTCAGGGAGCAAATCCTGCTAGCATCAGCTGCAGATAGCTGTCGCATGATAGGCTTCACCGCTAAATATATTGGCAAGCCGTTTGCCTCGGCTATTTGGCCGAAAAGGGAGAAGTAGGTAGTGGTGCACAATTTATGATAAGAGTAAAATGGTTCAAATGGCTCTGAGCACTATGGGACTTAACATATGTGGTCATCAGTCCCCTAGAACTCAGAACTACTTAAACCTAACTAACCTAAGGACGTCACACACATCCATGCCCGAGGCAGGATTCGAACCTGCGACCGTAGCGGTCACGCGGTTCCAGACTGAAGCGCCTAGAACCGCACGGCCACACCGGCCGGCTGATAAGAGTAAGTGAGCCAAGTGGGACTGTTATTGGATTTGCTCAGAGGTTAAAGGCTATGTAGATACTGTGTTTCCTGCTGTTCCTCCATGCAATTTGTGTAGCCATTCATAAAATTATAAAGACTATAATAAGCTACCGCTCATCAATGACAAACGCCCATAGTGTTTCCCATCTTACAACTATATCTACCTTCCGCAAGACACCGTGCGGTATGCGGTGCAGGCTACTTATCGTACTTCCTTCTTCCAGTAGCAACGGTGTGTAGGGGAGAAGGAGTGTCAGTAAATCTCCATATAAGCTCGAATTTCCCTGTGGTCTTTTAGTGAGTCTTGCTGTTGTTGTTGTGGTCTTCAATCCTGAGACTGGTCTGATGCAACTCTCCATGCTACTCTATCCTGTGCAAGCTTCCTCATCTCTCAGTACCTACTGCAACCTACATCCTTCTGAATCTGTTTAGTGTATTCATCTCTTGGTCTCCCTCTACGATTTTTACCCTCCACGCTGCCCTCCAATACTAAATTGGTGATCCCTTGATGCCTCAGAACATGTCCTACCATCCAATCCCTTCTTCTAATCAAGTTGTGCCACAAACTCCTCTTCTCCCCAATTCTGTTCAATGCCTCCTCATTAGTTATATGATCTACCCATCTAATCTTCAGCATTCTTCTGTAGCACCACATTTCGAAAGCTTCTATTCTCTTCTTGTCCAAACTATTTATCGTCCATGTCTCACATCCATAAATGGCTAAATTCCATACAAATACTTTCAGAAACGACTTCCTGACACTTAAATCTATACTCGATGTTAACAAATTTCTCTTCTTCAGAAACGCTTTCCTTGCCTTTGCCAGTCTACATTTTATATCCTCTCTACTTCGACCATCATCAGTTATTTTGCTCCCCAAATAGCAAAACTCCTTTACTGCTTTAAGTGTTTCATTTCCTAATCTAATTCCATCAGCATCACCCGATTTAATTCGACTACATTCCATTATCCTCGTTTTGCTTCTGTTGATGTTTATCTTATACCCTCCTTTCAAGACACTGTCCATTCCGTTCAACTGCTCCTCCAAGTCCTTTGCTGTCTCCGACAGAATTACAATGTCATCGGCGAACCTCAAAGTTTTTATTTCTTCTCCATGGATTTTAATACCTACTCCGAATTCTTCTTTTGTTTCCTTTACTGCTTGCTCAATATACAGATTGAATAACATTGGGGAGAGGCTACAACCCTGTCTCACTCCCTTCCCAACCACTGCTTCCCTTTCGTGCCCCTCGACTCTGAGTCTTATGTGGGACGAAGTAATGTGTTGCCCTGTTCTTCTTCGAATGTACGATTTCAGAAATTCAATTCAGCAGCGATATACAGCGTCTCTCTTGTAGGTATGCCACTGGAGTTTCTTAAGCATCTCCGTAACGCTCTCGTGCTGAGAAAACTACTCCGTGACGAAACGTACTGCTCTTCTCTCTCTTCTGTCAATCCGACTTGGTTCCGTACTGATGAGCAATACTCAAAAAACCAAAGAGTTTTGTAAGCCTGTTCTTTCGTGGATGAATTACACTTCCTCGAAATTCTTCCAGTGAATTACAATCTCGCATCATCTTTTCCTAGAACCCAAACAAAAATCGATGTACGCATATGAGTATGTCCCACATCTCCTCCTAAACCAGTGGACCGATTTCAACCAAACTTGGTACACATATCTCTTACTCTCAAGCAACAATCGCTGTTGAGGTAAGAACCACCTACATATCTTCGTTCAGGAAAAACGACGTCATATACAATGAGACGCGTGAAACAGCCGCATCACGCATAATGTTTATATTTATTACTGCTGTGCTCCTAACCCTATCCGCAATAAATTTTCCAGACTGAATCGAAATAGGCCGCTGAATGCGGTACAAAATTATATCATGGTACGGTACATAGTTCAGGAGATCTGACGTCATAAACAATGATATGTCTGAAAAACTGCCGCATCATGCATGACGTTTAAATTTATTACTTCTGTGCTACTAATCCTATTCGCAACACATTTTCCGCATAGTATCCACATCTGCCGCTAAATACACCTATAAAAATATATCATTGTACGACACGTAATTCAACATATATGACGTCGTAAACGTTGAGATGCCTGAGAAAACGCCGCGTCATGCATGACGTTTTAATTTATTATGTCTTTACTACGAATACCACTCGCAAGAAATTTTGAAGACAATAGCCAAAAGAGATGGACCCAGATAGTTGGAGGAGGAAGTGAACGGAGAGAGGGGGAGGGGAAATGAATAGAGAAAGGAAAGAGGATGAGATGGAAAGAGAGAGGGGCGATGGGGAAATGGACAGAGTGGGAACGTAGTTAGTTTACATGTGTATTCCACTGTCGGCTATTCCGGATGGCTGCTCATACATATTTTATGGTAGTTACTATATCCTGTGATTTGTCGCAAATAGCGCGAATGAATAGTAATGGATCACTTCGTTTGTTTTATCCGCAGTACGCTACATTTATTTGCGTTTAAGGCCAACTGCAAGTCTCTGAACCTACCGTCGATCCTGTGCTGGTCTTCAGAGACTTAGATTTTCCAGTAGACAACAGCATCAAATGTTCAAATGTGTGTGAAATATTATGGGACTTAACTGCTAAGGTCATCAGTCCCTAAGCTTACACACTACTTAACCTAAATTATCCTAAGGACAAACACACACACCCATGCCCGAGGGAGGACTCGAACCTCCGCCGGGACCAGCCGCACAGTCCATGACTGCAGTGCCAAGACCGCTCGGCTAGTCCCGCTCGGCTAGTCCCGCGCGGCAGACAACAGCATCGTCCCCGAATATCTTCATGGAGCCTACAGCGGTATCGGATAGATCATTTATGTACAGGGTGATTCAGCAGTAAATTTTTCAGGAAATTTAATTAAATTAAATTTCGTATTTGAATACATTTCGGCTGGAGGCTGTTGTTTTTGAGTTACTCAAGAAAAAAGTACAAAAGTGACCTTCAACCCCCCCCCCCCCCCCCGCCCTTGGGTCACAGCTTCTGTATGTTGTTCATGTAATTCTCTCTACCACTGCACAAAAGTTTGTGACAGCACGAATTACACATTAAAACAAAACAAAAAAGACGCAACTAGGAAGAATTATCCCAATACGACGGAAAGCGGTAGGTGTGATGTACAAGTACAGGCAAATAAATTATTACAATTTTAGAAAAATTGTGTGAGTTATTCAAGGTAATGAGCTTCGCAAATTGAGCAAATCAACAACGCGTTAGTCTGCCTCTGGCCCTTACGCAAGCAGTTACTCGGCTCGGGCACTGACTGATAGAGTTGTTGGACGTCCTCCTAAGGCATATCGTGCGAAATTCTGTCCAATTGGCGCGTCAGATCATCAAAATCGCGAGCTGGTCGGAGGGCCCTGTTCATAATGCTCCAAACGTTCTCAGTTAGGGAGAGGTCCGGTGAACTTGCTGGCCAAGGCAGGGTTTGGCAAGCAGGAAGACAAGCAGTACAAATTCTTACTATGTGCGGACGAGCATTATCGTGCTGAAATGTAATCGTAGGGTGTCTTGCTATGAAGGGCAACAAAACGGAGGGCAGAACATCGTCGACGTACCACTGTGCTGTAAGGGTGCCGAGGATGACAACCAAAGCGGTTCTGCTATGAAAAGGGATGGCAACCCAGACCGTCACTCCTGGCTGTAGGGCCGTGTGGGGAGCGACAGGCAGGTTGGTATCCCACCACTATCAGGCGGGTGTCCAGACACGTCTTCAGCATGGAGTCACATTGACTGGAGTATAATTATCTTCACGGAAGAGTCCCGCTTCGAACTGAGCCCTGATGATCAGCGAAGTTGAAGTTAATTTGTAAACAAGTGTCAAAAAAGACACACAAGTGTCTTTTGAAAAAACAGTTATACGGTCAGTTGAGAGTCTTAGGTAGGTTGACGCTGACATTCACAATTTTTGTTTATGACGTAAATTTAAAGATGCATTTGATGATTATTGCCTATTTCGGGGAGCAGAAATAAATAACGGCTCAGATAATAGAAGTCTTTTCTCAAAGATGTGTATTTACACAAACAACGTCAGTTGGAGACAGCGCAGTGAGATCACAGGTTAACGCTATCCAACAGCAGTAGTCGGCGATTTTAGCAAATACTTTCTCGTGACGACGAATTGCGGAAGATGAGTTAGTCAGTTTGGAGGAAACAATTCGAATCTTTACACTACGCTTCCCTGGAAATCTTTCGAGCAGTTTTAATCTCAATTTTATCTGGTGTTTCTATTGCCAGGAACAATGTCTATACGCAACAACGACTTTTGATTTTGATTTTATCTTCATACTCTACTACTGCATGGAGCAGAGGTTCCCACACTTTTCTTCTGGCGGAACTCGCGGAGAATCCTGGTACTTAATGGAACGCCTTGTTTATTTTGAAAATTAGCAACATTTAAAAAAATGAGAAATAATTGTTTTAATTAGTGATGACTTCAATTTCAAATAATAATAATAACAATAATAATAATAATAATAATAATAATACAGAGATCATAAAATTTAAAAAAAGCATCAGTTTCGTCAAAATGTACAAAGAAAAGACTCCATGTTATTAATAGCTTTTCGTGGAGCACTTACTTCCCGCCGACCAACAGTGTTCTGCAGAACACAGTTTGGGAAATCCTGCCATAGAGTATTTAAAACTCAAGACGAATGCCATAATTACACTTTACAGTGTGTAAATACAAAATTTACAAATAAAGAAGTGAAGGGATTAGTAAATTAAATAATTTACTAGATGCGTTTCTTATGCATAATACTATACATAACAGGGGAAGGTGTTGTCCTTCGGGACACGCTTCAGACTTCCTCCTCTAGTCAACTTTGTAGTAAAAGTTTAATATAATTTCTTATTCCATTTTTAAATCACTGCATTCTCTTTTTACGCGCTTCAGAGTTTTGAATAATTTCAAAAATTTCTCCGGAAAATAAAGGTTATCCCAAATCTAAAAACGTTCCAAGATATAAAATGGTCAAGTACCTACGGCAAATAGTGTATTGAAATTTAAAAGCGTTGCAATCAAGGAAGTCTCGTCACTATTTAGTCTTCTACTAATACATCATTAATCTATCGCACACGAATAATCAGTAAGTGAAATCAAATTAAGGGCAAGTATTATCAAGAACTTGTTATGGCCTGATAGGGTAGCTGAGAGCGCAAATGCGCTGCTTTCTGGACTCGGGTAGGTGCGTCGGCCCCAGATCGAATCCGTCCGGCGGATTAACGATAGGGGCCGGTATGGCGCCCAGCCTGGATGTGGTTTTTAGGCGGTTTTCCACATCCCGCTAGGTGAATACCGGGCTGGTCCCCACGCTCCGCCTTAGTTACTCGACTCGCAGACATTTGAACACGTTCGCACTATTCCATGGCTTACACTAGACGCAGACAGCTGAGGTACACTAATTCCGCCCCAGGGGGTTCGGGATGGCGGCAGGAAGGGCATCCGGCCACCCTCTGCACCTAACACTGCCAACACAATAGTAACAACGCCGACCCTGCATTGTAGCAGGACAAAGGCCTCAAGAAAGAAGTCTCAAGAACTAGTGATGAGATAAATACATTTTGAAATCAAAGCTACTGGAAACTAACAAGAATTTTCATTTCTGAGAGAAATGAAACTGTTTAGACATTAACGAAAGTCAATTAATTTGCAAATATTCCATGTTTCATAGTAAAAGACTTTTCCATTTCAAGGTACAAGATGGCGCACGACCGACAGTGTATAATTTTACCGTCCATACATTATGAATTAATTTTTAAAATATGTAGAATTTTACTTGCTATAAAATGCTGTGACTGAAGAACTAATAAGATATTCTAACTAGCTTTCATATTTTATACAGAAATGTGTAGAACTCAAAATATTTACAGGTGCTGCACAAATCACAAGCTCATGCCTACGAACAACAAAAACTGTAGAAAATGGCTTAAACTCCTTAAGGCGATTTCTAGCGCGTATCCCTTGACGTGATTCTGAAATTAGTCACTAGACTGAAGTACCGGTACCGATCAGGAAAAATGTGTTCCTGGGTACATTACTCTCTCTTCTACTGAAATTCTAAATTTTTGCGTAAACATAAAATACTGTTTTGCTGACAGTACCAGTTATCACTCTACCCTAGCAGAACATTGCCCCAAAGAAATTGTAAAAATATCCGTTAAACGTACTCACTTATTCGTCGTTTGTAATACAGATTTTTTAAAGCCTGCCATTTCGATGAGATTACGTATTTCCTAGCTGACCGTACCTTGCCCTTTCGGCCCTTTCAGAGAGTGTACTAAATAAGGAGAAGAATAGGTTTGTATCCCACCGAAATATAGATTATCTAAATTTAGTTGAAGGCGTTCCAAAGAACACCGTAGCTTTCCCATTTAGATTCCTTGATGACTGCCATAATCTTGTATTTGGACTAACCAATTAGACGGAATATTTTTGTATTTTACTATCGTTCCGCCAAATTCAACACTGAGGAACTACTCCTACACGAGGCTTATTTGCGATCTACTGAACAGACGTGGTGAATTTTCCCCCTAAATCGATGTTTTCCATTCGCCCTGTATCCTGAAGGCAACGGATGGTGCGAGCTCTGTCCATTTCATGCCCGGTCGGTTTCATTACTGTCATCCCGTTATACAGCCGATGGTTGTAACTGTTTGCATCTGCGGATACATTTAATGTATTTCATAATGACTGTAGTCGCCGCAGTGCCTGTTCCTTCGGACAGTTCCGAAGGAACATTGCATCGAATTCAGACTAACATAGGCTCTGCAATATCGCAATTTGTGTAAGTTTCCCGACTTGATAGATCTGGATCGAAGTTCGTCTCGAATTTCTCTACACTGCTGTGGTACGTTGTAAAAAAAAACTATCAGGTGCACCGTGTATATCCCATAAAGAATGTATTTCCTTAGACAAATTCGGTATGGAGATGTGTCAAAAACTTTTCGAAAGTCAAGAATCAACGCATTCGTCCGATTAAATCAATCCATAAGTCGGAATATCGTGTGTGAAAAACGCAGATGCTAGTAGTCAACAGCATTCCTGAAGGTACCGAAAATGTCTTCTGTTAATACTCCCGAAAGAGTTTTGCGTCTCTTTGGAGCGGTTTGACTGTAACACTAAGTCGTACAACTTCTAGCAATGACTATCGATATTACATGACTCAAAGCAGCATAGTGCCACAACATGACACAATCAGGTGGTTCTATCTTAAATCAAACAAATTATAGGTTATAAATTTCATATCTTATCCCCGTTTTCACAATTTTAAGGTGAAAACTACTCGGCTTGACACATAACGGCGTTTATATCGCTGAAACATTGCGTTTTGCTTTTGATATATCGTTGCATGTTGCCCACTAACTTAAGTCAACTGTTAACTTGTATGGAATAGTTTTGTTTATGCCCATGTTTCCATTAGTGGTGTAGTACGTGATACATGCAGACGACTAAACTGGGAACCCAATTGTTTTGGACGCTTTATTGCCCACTACAGCCGATTCTGCTTTAGTGAAGGTTTTATATCGGTTTTTCTGCTTCGATTTCAGCAGCTACGAAACAGACGTCTGAGTTAAGATTTTCGCATCTATCTTGAAAGCGATCCACGCGGAGGACGTTCCAGAAACTGCAACCACAAATGAAAACATCGTCAAGTCGCATAATATGGAACTGCAGGGTAGGTAGCTAAAGGTATACGCAATATTTGACGTCCTAGGCATATCATGGGACAGCGTGCTGTACGTTTCCCATGAAGAACTGAATGTGATAAAGCGTTCTACAAGATCGAAGTTATATTTTTCGAATGCTGGCCAAAGGCAGGAGCGAGAAAATCTCTCAATAAATTCCAGTCGCTTTAGAAAGAACTCAAAAGATTTAATATCAAGAAAGACACCATTTCCAGAAAGGCTGTTTAGGTAGATGAACAATTTGAAATGCACTTTATACGCCGATTTGTTTTTTTGCAGATGAGGAGCGGACCCACGACTTCACTCTAGAAATGAAGCAACAAGCAAAGCAATAAACGGAAGTCGACGGCCCTGCTCCGAAAAAGGATCACTGGTCGGATAGATTAAGACAGCGGGTTACGGGAAACAAACGGGATTCTTGGATAAATGTTTGACGATTTTCCCGGCCCGTCTGATTTGCTTGTATGCGGAAGCTATCAACGATTTCCTACGCCTTCATCGTCAGTCCTGTCTTACTATTAGGCCGTGTTGTACTTCCGTATGTGGTTGGTCAAATCATATCATGGAGGCGTCACAAACTGACGGAACCTCTATATGCTACTACAGATAATGTCTATGTCTGTCACGAAGGAATATTAGTAGCAAATGGAAGTTTCGCGGCTTCGTGAATGGAATAATTCGACCAACCACATACGAAGGTACAACACGATCTATCAGTAAGACAGCACTGACGATGACGGCATAGGAAATCGTTGATAGCTTGCACATACAAACAAATGCGAAAAGGCAGAAAAGCTGAGAAACATTTATCCAAGAGTATTGCGTTGAGAAACTACATATTGATACCCAGATACTTCTTCGACAACAACTCACACAGTTTCCGAGACGAATGGAAAAACAAAAGACTTGAAATATGTGTTCCAAAATGGCAAAAAGTATTCTTGCGTCTGTACTATGAAAAGAACTTTGGCAAATGGGAAAACTGAGGTTTTCAAATTACAGTAACTTCCAACTGCACCTCGTAACATCTAGATAGTCCCATATCTAAAGAAATTTGTGACTGGACAGCTATCAGAGTGCAGTGTAGGGTCATGGAAGTCGTAAGTATATTTTCCAGTGGGAATTACTGACAGGGGAAGCTTTCGACGCAGTATTCGTACATTGATTCCGTTGAAATATTAAGTGGCTTTTTTACGTAGTGTTGTGTTTCGGTGGAAGCAGCCAACTTGCGGACTCACGTGCGGGTGTCCGGCACGCGCCAGCAGCAGCAGCAGCAGCGGCAGCAGCAGGGGTGTCGGCGCCATGGCGTGCCGGCGGCGACTGCCAGCCTGTGCTGCCGGCCGAGCTACGCTGTCCGGGTGGGAGTGGGGGGGGGGGGGGGGGGACACCAGGAGCGGCACGATAAGAGGCAGGGCAGGGGCATGTGGGGACACTACACATCCCAAATCGGCTGCTGCTGGCCTTGCCTTAAGTAACAGGGATTAAATAGGAACCAGCCGAAAAATGCTACTATCGGAGCAAAAAAAAGGAGTCTGAGAGTGAAAAATGGGCAGCAGCTACATCATTCTACCTTCCTCAGTATCTTTAAATTTTTTTCCAATATTTTGACATGCGAACATATTCACGGTGTGGCTCTGAGCACTATGGGACTCAACTGCTGTGGTCATAAGTCCCCTAGAACTTAGAACTACTTAAACCTAACTAACCTAAGGACAGCACACAACACCCAGCCATCACGAGGCAGAGAAAATCCCTGACCCCGCCGGGAATCGAACCCGGGAACCCGGGCGTGGGAAGCGAGAACGCTACCGCACGACCACGAGATGCGGGCTATTCACGGTGTGTTTAACATGTAACTCACCTCTGACTCCCACAGCTCTCCTAACTATGACGTACGTCAATTAGTCCATCGCTTTAAGCTGCTCATCCCCATCCACCTCCACATGCCCTTTCTCACTTATTGATTCAGCCAAACGAATTATCTCTTTGACTCTCTTCAACTGTCACTGTCTCCTGTCTCGCAGCCTGAGTCACTGTTCTGTCCTGTCTTACTGCTACTACCTCACTCATTCCTGCCCATTGCTGCTGTCTCTTCTCACTGTCACTACCTTTGTCACTGACTGTCACCCACTTCCACTTTCTCCTTCTCTTTATTCTTCTCTCACTTGCACTGTCTCCAACACTCATTTCGTAGCACTGTTGTGACACTGTCAACTATGTTCCACTGCCGTTGCGTCCCTCTCTTTCTCTCAGACTGCCACTGTCATTTTCGCTCTTTCTATACCACAACCACTGTGTTGTATTGTCCAGCACAGCATTTATTACTTTTCCTTTATTACTTTTCCTTAGCCGGCCGGAGTGACCGAGAGGTTCTAGGCGCCACAGTCTGGAACCTCGTGACCGCTACGGTCGCAGGTTCGAATCCTGCCTCGGGCATGGATGTGTGTGATCTCCTTAGGTTAGTTAGGTTTAAGTAATTGTAAGTTCTAGGGGACTGATGACCTCAGCAGCTAAGTCCCATAGTGCTCAGAGCCATTTGAACCATTTGAACTTTTCCTTCTCTCTCCCATTGCACTGTCTCCTGTCACAGCGTTAACAGCACGTATATGTTCGCATGGCAAGTATTTCGTAAAAATTTTAAATATGCTGAGAAAGTAGAATGAGACAACTGGTACCCCACCTTTCAGTCACTCTTTTAAACAGGATCATATACGCCTATTTTGTGCTCCGATAGGAGCATTTTTCCGCTGTTTCCCTTCTATTCCCTTCCAGAGCAGGGCATGTCACTCACATGAAGGGAACTTTATGGGTCACTAAAATTTTGATTGTTATTATGTGAAATGGAAATAATGCCAAATTAATATTACACCTGAGACCGGATCAATAATGCGCGAAAATTTTGCAATACTACAACGCGGTTCCCAGATGATAACGCGGTCCTTTTACAACATATTTCTCCGTGCTACTTCAGTATATAAACTACGTTTTCACCTCACACCGGATTTTACGTGAACAAATATGGTAAATCTCTAAAATGGATAAAAATATCAAGAAAATTTTCACAATTATTCGAGATCTTAGGGTCACATAATAAAAATTTCAACCTTTTGCTGTGTGTATCCGTCTTGAAGTCCGCAGCTCGATTTTGCTACGAAAGAACGGTAAAAAATTTTTTGGGAGATATTCGAAGGATCCACCTGTGGCTAATGGTGCCTCCATAAGCTCCTTAAAGCCCACCGTAGACCACCTCAAATGCAAAAGCGACCAACCGATTTGCTCCATTTGCCCAAGCAGATCCTGCACTGTAGGACACAAACACTAAGGCGATTCTTCTGTTGAGTATACAAATGGTCCCTAGCTCAAGGACTATCCAAAACACTTGACCCTGCCTTTCTATCGTGAACAGAACCAGAGGTACGAGTCCTGTAAAAATCCAGTTTTTATGCGCGGAGATTTGGAACATACTGGTGGCGCATGCTATCGCATGCTTACTGATAAGCACGGGGGGCAAATAATTAATCACCACCTCTAGCCTTGATAATAATCTCATTTTGGCGAGGGACAGAGACCACAAGTTTCTTCTGGTATACCAAATTCAGTCGAAGCCGCTCTGTGGCCCCGTTCAGCCGTACAGCTATCAAGCTGCAGGAATGCTCCAATAGCCCCAGACATCACCAATGGGATTAAGATGGAGTAATCTAGCAGGCCAATAGCCGTGTCGTAGGGTGCCTGAGTGATGTTCAAACCAGGAACGGTCGCGTGCAGACCAGTGATCGCTGCTGTAGTTATCTAGAATACAAGAAAATCCACAGCGTGGTCACCATGAAGATTGTAATGTTATGTGAGCCGCAATGCCCCTTTTTTTTAACCAATTTGTGCCTGATTTTATTCTGAGAAGCTCAGTAATGTATGTAAATACTGTAAATGTAAATTTGATTCAAAAAGTACTTGAAGTGAAGTGAAGCGCAGCTGGACAGCAACAAACTCTCTAGCGCGCAATCCCTGCAACGATAGTAGTTGTGAATCTTTGAGTATGGACTCTAAAAGAAAAGACAGTTGATTTATTAGAAGAAAAAGAGAACTGTTAATCTGTATCTTGTGGAAAGAGGACGTGTTGCTAGGCCGTCGCTCAGAACGTATTGGTACATTTAATGAAAATTGATATTTTAGTGATAAAACCGAGTAAAGTATGTGTATGAGTTGCCAAACATTTCTGTATACAAATTATCTGGAAGTGAAAAATAGAAATATCTTGTTTTTGGAAAAGGTGGTGAACCTCATTGTCGTCGCCGTCTATCAATCGACAGAATTATAAGTGTACAAAGGTCACTAAAAAACAGGAAAAGAAATGCATTCTCTATAGTTTTCATTCAATAAGTAACAACCTCTCATAATTTCTTAATTACAGTAACTGGATTATGTTCTTGTACAATAGTATGGTGCTGAACTCCACTGACCAATTTTGATGTAGCTGGACGTGTAGCACGAAGGAAGTTTGTGAGCTAAGCAATCTCCTTTTCTCATGAAAACCAGATTGCTGTTTGATCTTATTTACTTACAACAGTGGTCCCTTAGGTATGAAAAGCTACGAAAACTTGGGCTCAAAGCTAACCGCAATACGACCAAGTAACTAACAGAGTCGTATTTTAAACCTTAAAGAACAATAACTTCTTCCAAATTGTAATACGTCACCAACTGGTGCAGAAGCTAGCTGATCATTCAAGAAGGCAGCAACCAAAATTCAGGTACCAGTTGCGACTTAAAGTAAAAATCTCCAAACACATATATAAAGATTCATATTATTAAAACGAAAAAGTCATTTTTATAAGATGCAGAAGAAAGGGCAACGTTTGGGCACCGAGAAAGTTGGGATATACATTCTGGTCCATGTTCACGTTAATATAATGCCACAGCCCATTGTATGGTAGAAAAATACCCCCCTAAACACCACAGATGTAGATCCAACTCCGAACTAAACTACACCATTCACACACACACTGTGGATTAAGTCTCATCGTGTCGTTTGCGCACTCGATGCCTTACCTAAAGAGCGAAAATACCGACCGCACTGCCGGCCGAAGTGGCCGTGCGGTTAAAGGCGCTGCAGTCTGAAACCGCAAGACCGCTACGGTCGCAGGTTCGAATCCTGCCTCGGGCATGGATGTTTGTGTGTCCTTAGGTTAGTTAGGTTTAACTAGTTCTAAGTTCTAGGGGACTAATGACCTCAGCAGTTGAGTCCCATAGTGCTCAGAGCCATTTGAACCATTTTGAACCGACCGCACTACACGCCCCCAGTCAGCTACTGTCCAGTTTCTTCTGGACCGTCGAAGATGCGCTGGTTCATGTGTTGCTGTGAGCAATGTCTTTTTACCGAGATACTAGACCTCAAATTTACATTGCATGCAGACGCTCACAATGAACACATTGGGCTCTTCATGTGTCAAGCGCGTGCCGTGTGTGCGTTACCGAGCGAGGTGGCGCAGTGGTTAGCGCACTGGTTTCAAAATCGGCAGGACGACTGTTCAAATCACCGCCCTTCCATCCAGATTCAGGGTTTCCGTGACTTCCCTAAATCCTTCCAGACAAACGCGAGGATGACTCATTTGAAAGAGCACGACCAGTTTCCTTCCGCATCCTTCCATAATTCGAGCTTAAGCGGCGTCTCTGATGACCTCGCTGTCGGCAGGACTCCAGTTCTAATATTCCTTCCGTTCAAGTGTGCCTTGACCGGTGCAAAACGGAGGTAGCTGGAGAGCCGTGAGAAACGGCATTTTAATGACAGGAATAAAGGAAAGGAAGAACAGAACTGAATGTTCTGTGGACGACGACGAAATCGTCAAAGATGGAACACTATCTCAGCTAGCGTATAGGTGGGGCGGTCAATCGATCACATTTTCTTCAAAGGAACCATCTAGCTTTTAGTCTTAACCTTCTCTGGGAAACTACGATAAATCTATTCTGTCTGGACGGGAATCTGAAGGGCTCCAAATTATGACTCAGCTGCCTTTGTTAATACACCAATTCGCTCGATGCGGGTTGCCATTTACTGCTGCGAATTTTGAAAGCGGATATATGCTCCAGAGTGCAGCACTTCAGTCGTCATTTCAATAATGGACAAGAAAAACCAGCGAGCTGTCATACCATCTGAACCTCATATTTGCTGCGCGAAAAGAAGCCAACGCCCCATACCTGTACGTCTGCTTACTGCTTTTAGATTAACAGGGGTCAAGTCAACGTTTGCAGTGTGGGCGAAAGTCATCTGGTCTGATGAATCAAGAGGCATGTTGATATATGCCGATAGTAAGGTACGAGTTCGTTGAGAACCAGGTGAGTCGATACATCTCACTTGCCGCTGTTCAGCCAAGTGGTTTTTCTTTTGTAGAATATTTACATGGGATGAGATGGAACCGCTGACAAGTTTATCATAACCTCTCTCTGGCGAAAGATAGTTACCTTCTTGTGACATATCATTACAGGCCCCACCCAAAAGAATGTGTCAACTTGGCTATTGTAGACCTCAGAACTGGGTTCCAGTGTCTGGGAGAATGTGGCCTTGCCCATCCTGGAAATGATAATCTTTCGAAATAGGTGTTAGTCTGTGACCAGAAAGCAGGCTTTAGAGCGATCGGTTTTCTCCTGATGGTACCTGTTGTCCAGTGCCTGCAGGAAATAAACTTTCAAAAGCCTTTGAGAAGCTGCATCTGGAGGAGGAGTGGTATTAACGTGAGTGGGAAATAGCCAATGGAACCGCCTATATTCTGCTCCTGAATCTGATTGGCAGAGAGGCCTGGATGTTAGCACAATTTGGGGCTCACGACATGGGGAGTCGGGCGGCAACCTTCGTGGAATGTAGGATAAGAGTTTTGTGTCCTCTGGGCTGGCGCTAGTGTTTCGAAGTGTAATTCGAAAGGTTGTTGGAAGATATCCGTGATTTAACATTTTAGAAACAACACTCCAATATTAGAACCTTTGTATCAAAAACGGAACAAACTAGAAAAATATACAAGAAGATGTACCAGTCGAAATTTTAATCATCACCTCGCAAAAATCAAGATGCAACCATGAGCCCTGGTGATGGCGCTAGTCCTCCTCCATGTATTCAGCCCTCTACGCGACTTATTTTTATCAATGATAGCTTTCCAAAATGAGATTTTCACTTTGCAGCGGAGTGTGCGCTGATATGAAAGGTAGGAGACGAGGTACTGGCAGAAGTGAAGCTGTGAGGACGGGGCGTGAGTCGTGCTTGGGTAGCTCAGTTTGTAGAGCACTTGCCAGCGAAATGCAAAGGTCCCGAGTTCGAGTCTCGGTTCGGCACACAGTTTTAATCTGCCAGGAAGTTTCAATTATAGATTTCTTGGTGGACACCTTGGTTGTAGAAGTCTGCGTTTTAACTGTTTGGGAAACGTCTGACCCTGAAATTCCCCTAGTTGTCTTTCTGGAAATGCCTGCCATGTAAAAATTTCCTCATCCGAGGAAAGAGGAAAAACTCATAGGCTACAATTCAAAAAGAATACTGTACAGGGAGGGAGGCAAAATGTGACAGCCAATGACGCAGGGCAGAATGAGCTATGCCGTTGGCGTGGAACAACGCGCTTCAGATCACTTTGACAACCTCAAATAACCTCATCAGGAGATTACGGTAATACACAGTCCAGTCACATTAATATCACTGCTACTTATGTCAAAGTACAATAACCACACACAGACGACAAGTGATAGCACTACCAATGGGGGCATATAAAGCATGTTAAGGGGACACAGAAAACAATGCAGTCATTGTTGTAATGTGGAAACAGAGATTTTTATCTGATGTCCAAAAGGGCATGATCACTGGATTTTGGGCCACGGGAGGAAACATTTCTGGAACAGCTAAGTTTGTAAACTGTTCGTGTGCCTACTTGGTTAAAGCATACTGTTGTTGTTGTGGTCTTCAGTCCTGAGACTGGTTTGATGCAGCTCTCCATGCTACTCTATCCTGTGCAAGCTTCTTCATCTCCCAGTACTTACGGCAACCTACATCCTTCTGAATCTGCTTAGTGTATTCATCTCTTGGTCTCCCTCTACGATTTTTAGCCTCCACGCTGCCCTCCAATGCTAAATTTGTGATCCCTTGATGCCTCAGAACATGTCCTACCAACCGGTCCCTTCTTCTAATCAAGTTGTGCCACAAACTCCTCTTCTCCCCAATTCTATTCAATACCTCCTCATTAGTTATGTGATCCACCCATCTTATCTTCAGCATTCTTCTGTAGCACCACATTTCGAAAGCTTCTATTCTCTTCTTGTCCAAACTATTTATCGTCCACGTTTCACTTCCATACATGGCTACACTCCATACAAATACTTTCAGAAACGAGTTCCTGGCACTGAAATCTATACTCGATGCTAACAAATTTCTCTTCTTCAGAAACGCTTTCCTTGCCATCGCCAGTCTACATTTTATGTCTTCTCTACTTCGACCATCATCAGTTATTTTGCTCCCAGAATAGCAAAACTCATGTACAACTTTGAGTGTCTCATTTCCTAATCTAATTCCCTCAGCATCACCCAACTTAATTCGACTACATTCCATGATCCTCGTTTTTGTTTTGTTGATTTTCATCTTATATCCTCCTCTCAACACACTGTCCATTCCGTTCAACTGCTCTTCCAAGTCCTTTGCTGTCTCTGACAGAATTACAATGTCATCAGCGAACCTCAAAGTTTTTATTTCTTCGCCATGGATTTTAATACCTACTCCGAACTATTTGTTTTGTTTCTTTTACTGCTTGCTCAGTATACAGATTGAATAACATCGGGGATAGGCTACAACCCTGTCTCACTCCCTTCCCAACCACTGCTTCCCTTGCATGCCCCTCGACTCTTATAACTGCCATCTGGTTTCTGTACAAATTGTAAACAGCCTTTCGCTCCCTGCATTTTACCCCTTCCACCTTCAGAATTTGAAAGAGAGCATTCCAGTCAACATTGTCAAAAGCTTTCTCTACGTCTACAAATGCTAGAAACGTAGGTTTGCCTTTCCTTAATCTTTCTTCTAAGATAAGTCGTAAGGTCAGTATTGCCTCACGTGTTCCAATATTTCTACGGAATCCCAAACTGATCTTCCCCAAAGTCGGCTTCTACCAGTTTTTCCACTCGTCTGTAAAGAATTAGTGTTAGTATTTTGTAGCTGTGACTTATTAAACTGATAGTCCGGTAATTTTTACATATGTCAACGTCTGCTTTCTTTGGGTTGGTTCAAATGGCTCTGAGCACTACGGGGCTTAACTTCTGAGGTCATGAGTCCCCTAGAACTTAGAACTACTTAAACCTAACTAACCTAAGGACATCACACACTTCCATGCCCGGGGCAGGATTCGAACCTGCGACTGTAGCGGACTCGCGGTTCCAGATTGAAGCACCTAGAACCGCTCTGCCACACCGGCCGGCCTTTCTTTGGATTGGAATTATTATATTCTTTTTGAAGTCTGTAAAGCATAATAGAAATGGTAAAATGGCGCTACCAACACAGACGCCGAGGCAAGGGTGGTGCTCAAATGGTTCAAATGGCTCTGAGCGCTATGGGACTCAACATCTAAGGTCATCAGTCCCCTAAAACTCAGAACTACTTAAACCTAACTAACCTAAGGACATCACACACATCCATGCCCATGGCACGATTCGAACCTGCGACCGTAGCGGTAGCGCGGTTTCAGACTGTAGCGCCTAGAACCGCTCGGCCACTCCGGCCGGCTAAGGGTGGTGCACCACAGACCATAGATAACAATTTGAACGACGGCTGTGGAGACATGTACAGGCAAACAGTTGTGGAACTGTCGAGCAACTGACCACCCAGATGAAGCAAGACTACCAACAATGTCTCGTCAACAAACTTTCAGCAAACGGTGCTGCATATAGGCCTCTGCAGCAGGCGCCTGGTTCATGTACCCATCCTGAATGCTCTTCATCGGCATTAAGGCTGGAATTTGCACGCTAGTGCCGCAACTAGATGTCTACTGAATCGCGACAAGTGGCGTTATCAGGTGAATCACTTTTTACACTCCAACGTGCAGACTGCCATTGACGGGTATAGCCTGAAAGCGTGAAAACAAACAGAGGCCCTTATGGTCTGGGTAGTGTTTTGTAGATCTTGTCATTATGGAAGGCACACTGGATCAACACAAGTATGCATCTATTTCGGGACCATGCCCAGTCCTACATGCAGTTTGTTTTTCCTCTGGACGATGGCACCTACCAGCAGGACAATGCTACGTGTCACACAGTTCGCAGATTATGTGCGTGGCTCGAAGAGCACCGGGATGAGTTTACCATGCTTAACTCGCCACCAAAAGCCCAGTATTTAAAACCAATCGAGAATATGTGGGACACGTCGATCGGCCTGTTCGCTCCGTGGATTCTCAACCGAGAAACCTAGTGCAGCTTGCCACGGCACTGGAATCAGTATTGCTCCACACCCCTGTCGATGCCTTCCCAAACGTCACTGACCCTCTTCCTGCACGTCTCACGGCGTTATGCGCTGCAAAACGTAGCTATTCCTACTTTTGACAGATAATCGTATTAATGTGATGGGCCAGTGTACGTTCATTTTACAATTTACCCCGTAGGCCGGTATTACAGTATCATATTTCTTCGACAAAGAAATATGATCAAATATTTGTCAAATTTCTTTGACAAAGATCTTTGACGTGGCGCTGTCGTTATACTTTTTGGTCAAATTTCAAGATGGCGTATAACAACTTGATATTATGCGCTGCAGTTGCTAGTACTTCAACTGCATTGTGTGTGTATTTGGAATAAAAGTGGTAGGAAAAAAGGAAACATACTTGGATGAATCCATAGGTATTACTCCGAGATGGCAAAAGCATTCAGCAAAAATTGTTATGAGAGCTGCAAATGGAGGACGTAAAGTCTTATAAATAAATTACTTGCGAATGGATGAGAGTGTATTTCAGTATTTACTCAGTAAAGTGGCTTTTCATATTACAAAACAGAATACGCTCTTGAGAAATGTTATACCTGCAGAAGACAAGCAAACTATGACACTGGGATTTCTTGATACAGGAGGGAGCTGCTCTAGTTTACAACATAGCACTCGAATATCACACTGCACATTAAACAAAATAATTTCAGAAACGTGTGAAGCGATTTATAAAGGACTGAAGGGGGAATATGTAAAGTAAATAAATGTTTAGTGCAGTATATGGACAATAAGAACTATTTTTATTTTTGAATAATTTAATTAATGGAATTAGTGTTCCAACAACTGCATAATTAATAAGAAGGACGAAACACATGAATCGCTTTTTGACTTGTGGCATCTAGAGTTTAAAAAAAAGACAAAGTGGAATGCAAAGTTAAGAAGAATTTATTATTTTAGATTGTGACCACATCCTCTGTTCTGTCTTGCTGTAAAACTGCCTCGATGTTTTCAGATGCAGAGATGGATGGCTGTAGCTGTAATTGTGGACATATGTTGCCTGCAGCACATTCCACCTGCCCATCAACACACAATTAACAGCATGCACTGTGCCCCTTGCCACCCTAATCGAAGCAAGCTTATTAAAAATAAATAAATAAGTAAAAATTGTAACAAAAAGTGTCGAAGGAACACACCAACTTTGAAGCCATGTTTACAAACACACTCCAGAGATGTAAAACAGCTGTAGCGACGCCAGCGCTCCAAGTGGTTACATTTCACATTGCAATGAACAGAAGATGAACGGCTTTTATGATCAAATCTACGGCGAGCCCCTAGATTTGATCATATTTATTTAACGACAGGCGAGATTTGACAAAGTTCCCTATTAAACCATCAAATTTCTTTGACATAAGTATTTGACATATTAACTATGACAAAGAAATATGATAGTGTAGTACCGACCTTAGAACCACAAGCTATCAGCGCCACACCATGGCAGTCCTGAAAACACTACGCAGCCACTAGACCTATTATAGTTGGGCATTCGCCTCTTTCAGCAGTGGTTAAGGTAAGTTCCATCCACAGGCCCTGGTGGGCCCACCGATACCGACCGACAGGCGTGTTATCTTCTGCCAATGGCGTCACTGGATGCTGTATGGAGAGGGGCGGGGTCAGCACACAGCTCTCCCAACCTATGTCAATGGTAAATCTTCGTATCTCTCCTGCTTGCTTTTTCAATGGGCAGTCATAGGACCTTGCAGAGACTGTCACACTCGAAATGTCGTACACGATGTCGGATACGTGACTGACTCCCACCATTTCCATTATCGTCTCGATTGTGATACACCTCTCCAGGACGTCCACATCTTCCGCGTTTCTCGGTTGTTCACAGAGAGATGGACTGCCACTTTGGTCTTGGTCAGTCAGACTTGGTTGACCACACCGAAAGCGTCCATGCCGACTAATCACAGTGTCATATGATGGTGCATTATTGCCCTACACTTATATTAACTCAGCAAGGACTTCTGGAGCGTTGTTCCTCTTCAGAGACAGAAAACAAAGGACCATACAATATTTCACTTTGTTAATGGCATCCACTCTTTTGTTCCAGCTCCTCTAGCAGCGTGCTAGGGTACTGTGCCGCAGGGATTTCAGTGTGCACCAGGACTGCAGACATTACATGCTAACAAACAAAATATTTATTTGCGTGCCATTATTTTTTCGAGGTGCTAATTAAAACTTTATGATTACCCCTCGTATAAGCCTCACAAGCGAAAAAAACTTTATTTTTTCGACAACTTTACGACACGGTTCAGGCTAATACTCAGAATATTATTGTTGTTGAAGATGCCAGTTTTTGATCAATCAACTGCAGGCAGTGCAAAGGTTCATGCATGGAATCAATCACCAGTTACACTGCCGGAAAAAATTAGAAAAGCTTGAAAAACGATGCCGATTTTGATCCGATGAGAAAATATGCTACCTGGGTGACTGTAGGTGAAATGATAAGAGTTTCAGCGTGTCCTCCAGCAGGTGGCGTAGCGCCGTCGCTACCAGAGGGCGCCTCTACATCTACACTTTAAAAGACACCCGTAACGCGCATGCAAATAAGGCGCAGTGTGGAGCAGACATGTAAAGCTCGCAGGCATCATGGCGCAGGGACACAGTAGTGCTTCCTACAGCCAACTTAGACAGTTTGAGAGGGGTCAGATTGTGGCCTTTCGAGTTGCAGGATGGTCGTTTCGGAGAATTGGCACCCGTGTATTGTAAGGGCAGCAGTGGCAGATCATACAGTTTCCACACTGCAGGTAAGAGCAAATATGAGCCCACAAGTATGAACACGAACTGTTCCGTACTGGCTAGTAGCAGTGGGACTACGGGAGCACACATCTCTCGCTCGTCTTTCTCTCATGCCACAGCATTGCCTGGTTCCGTCAGAGGATCACCTGGAGGCTGAAATGCCGCACAGATTCCACTAGCATGCAAGTGATAGTCATACAGCTTCCCTCTCCAGCACCATCGCCGGAATTGTCTCCAATCGAACACGTGACGGTAAGTGAAGTGACTCATGCGAATCGTCCTTCCACAACTTTTAAAGAGCTTCGCCACAGATTGGGCAACTGTGGAATAACGTATCCCAAGACAGTATTCGTCACTTTTATGACTGACTGCATGCCAGAGTCAGCGCCTGCATTGCACCCGTGGAGGCTACATTGCGCACTAAAATGGGTGTTTCAGCATGGGTTCATACCTGGTACCTTAGAAACGTTGGAGCTATTGACCTGTAACGTGTAAACATTCCGTGTACTCCATATATATTCTTTCTATAATAAATTTTCGGCTAACTGGAAACTCTCAATTGGTATTCTAATTTAACGTTTTTTAAACAGTGTATATGAGAAAGACAGAATTTCTTCTGAGCGAGTATAAAAAGCCGTGAGGGGGCGAGTGTGAATCGAATATGAGATTCAATAATTACATAAGGTGCGTATTTATGTACTTGTTGTGTATACCTTTACAATAAAATAAAATGAATCCACTGCTCACTAAATATGGTATTTTTTTTTCATTTATTTCGTTCGTGTAACTTGCTACGTAAAGGAGGAGGTAAAATTTGTGTCTAGAACTCTCGATGAATAGGATTTCTCTCTTGTGCTAAAATATCCGTTTTTAACACACTGGCATTAAATGCGGACACTTTTAGAGGTGCATGTGTTTTGATTTAAAATATCTGGAGAAATACATCTTGTATTTCCCTCATAGGTATCAGCTATATGAAATCATTCACGCCGGCTGAAGTGGCCGTGCGGTTAAAGGCGCTGCAGTCTGGAACCGCAAGACCGCTACGGTCGCAGGTTCGAATCCTGCCTCGGGCATGGATGTTTGTGATGTCCTTAGGTTAGTTAGGTTTAACTAGTTCTAAGTTCTAGGGGACTAATGACCTCAGAAGTTGAGTCCCATAGTGCTCAGAGCCATTTGAACCATTTAGCCAAATCATTCACAGAAGTGTGAAGAAAATATGCGCAGTAGAAACACATATGCGACGATACCAGTCTTGAAATAATATAAAAAGGCTTGGACTAGAATTGATGTTAATACATTCCAATTTGAAAAACAGGTCTTAGATTTTGTTAGCGACCCTTTGAGATACCAGAAATACTAGAGAATATTATACCTAAATTGTAGAGCGAAATGCGACATCACTTTTGTCGAAGCTGGTTAAGCAACTCTCCGTTCTCCATGGGTTACATATAATGCAAGGAAGATGATAATACCGTTCCATTGCTTGAAAATGTTCATGTTCCATGATGAAAATGGTTCAAATGGCTCTGAGCACTATGGGACTTAACTTCTGAGGTCATCAGTCCCCTAGAACTTAGAACTACTTAAACCTAACTAACCTAAGAACATCATACACACCCATGCCCGAGGCAGGATTCGAACTTGCGACCGTAGCGGTCGCGCGGTTCCAGACTGTAGCGCCTAGAACCGCTCGGCCACCCTGGCCGGCTTCCATGATGAATTTAAATTGTCACCGCAAGAAGAGAGCGCAATCTATGCTGTTTGTATTTTTCTTATTGCAACGTATGTCTACGCATGGTTCTGTGACCCCTCTGAAATCAAGGCACGGTGTTCGGACTTCAGAATTCTTTCATAATTTATGAATACAAGTTTGGCGATCGTGGTATTTCTCATGTGGCTGTACTAAAACAGAAAAAAATATTTATAGCACATCTTTACTGGTCTGTCAGCTTGACCGTCCTGATTCTAGTTAGGCTTCTTAATAAAAAATTAAAATGGGCAATGCAATGAATCGTAAGGCCAAACCATCTGACAAAAATATGAAAACGATTGACGGGGGAGTCGAACAATATGCAGAAATTATCACCAATGTGTTTGAAAGTTTTATTTCTCATAAAACGAGTATTTTTACCATATTTGATCTTGGTGGTAAGTTCCTTAATACATATTTTTCGTAGTGACATAAAAACGTAGCTTTCTCAACATTCTATAGCTAGTTATTTAACTAAAAGTTGTAAATGATCCTTCTGTGAAAGGTGTAAAGCTCAAGGAGGCTTGTAATAAAATTTCAAAAACCGAGAAACAAGCAATATTGTCACTTAGAAGAAGGTGTAATTAGATGAATGACGAACACTAACTTCACTTAACTAAGGTTTATTTAGCACTTGCACATACAAGGGCGCGGAGCGAACTGCCTCCAGCCACAACACATACAGTATATATACAGCTGCAAAACATTCCAGTACAATGATTCTTGACATCTCCAATTGAGTTTTGAACTCATGACCCACCAAGCAACACTTTAGTATCATAACCACTACACCATATACACCACTGAGCGACTCAGCTTCTTCTGCGACAATATATGCATCTGGTTGTATGTGATATCGCCAATAGTAGCCTGGGAATAAATGAGACTTTTCGAAATAAGAATTTGTAAAAGAAAACTTTATTTTTGTCACAAGATCATTATAGAGATAGCTTTATATATTGTATTATTGAAAGTACCACAGCAGTATTAATTATTAAGTTGAAAGTAAAAAGTTATTGGCCTATCCACTACTTCAGAACAATGGTTTTTAAGATAAAAAAATAAAAAAGATTTATACGCTATTTTTCGATTTTATTTTTAAGTGTATGGCCGGAGTGCAACCTTTCTTATTTTTCTATTGAGTTCAAATTACACGTACATACTACTGATCATAGGCGTCCGGTGAGGGAGGGGGAGGGGGGGGGGGCAGGGCGATAAGAGGTGTATAGTTACAGGCTTTTAATTCATTACATAGGTGAAAGTCGGGAAAGAGTATGCACTGAGTATTTAATCGCTCATATCTGGTACATGAAAAGGTTAAAACAAACTTTTCTTATAACAATTTATTGCTGGTTTATTTAGGAGCAACATACTCGTATATCAGTTGTAACTGCCTAACTTTTAACGCAAATCTTAAATTTCAACATATGTAAGATATTGCTCGTTCGTACTCTTAGTTAGATTGTCTGGTAAGAGTACACATCATGTAGTCAAAGAGATCGCACTAACATAAATCACAAGAAAATTTTCCATGTCCTTCATAAACTGTGCATGCTTCATACCACCATTGGGAACAATTATCACTTAATCCAGTCTTCCATGGTAGGCTCCTTGTAGACTTCACCATATCCTGGGCAATTCGAAACATCAGATCCCTCCTTGGATTTGGAACTGTTTCTTCCTGAAGATGATGGCGCAGTTAAGTCCTCATTAGCCCTACAGATTTTGCGTTGTTCGCCAACAGTATTTTATCTCTTCTTGGCTTTCTCTGGTGTAGCACGTTTGTCTAATAATGCATTTTTATACAGAGACCAAGACAAAATCTCGGATTTTTTGCCATTTAATTCTTTGTTGAGGGTCGACTGTATTTTTGGCAGTGGATAAATACTGGACAGGCCTACACCAGTTCGTAGGTCAGTACTCTGAATTTCATTTGTGTAACGTTCTTGGTTTTTTCCTGGTGGCTGCACAGACAAATCATCTGTCACTGACGAGCAGCATTTGTCCATGGGCTCCTGCTGAACTCCTTTGCTTTCTTCAGTTGTTGGAAATTCGGCTCTCTCAATGATTTCTGATGGAGCAAAATCTTCCGTTGTGAAGATATCCAGATTGAACGGGAATATTCCAGTTGACTCGAAGGATTTCTCAACTGTTTCGATTGCGGCCACTCTGGAATATGCAGCTCGAAACAAAGCACTCACATCTGTCTGCCTAAAGGGTTTTCCTGGATTAATTACCCTTAGAAACAAAGAAGGAAGTGTTAGCGACGGGGAGGGGGGGGGGGAGGGGGGAGAGGGCTAAGACGACGCGTGTAGCTTTTTCCGCTATCTAACACACATCAAAAAAAGAATCACAAATGGCAGTTACTGCTTGGTTCTACTGTTTGTTGTTCCATGATTTGTTCCTCACAGAACGGCAACTATTTTAGCAAATAATTTTATTTTCCAGTGCATACCTAGATAGTGCTTATTGCTTACGAAATACAACTTAAAGATTCTATAACTTGAAACAAAAACTTATATTTACCTGCTATAAACAATAATCCTGGCTGAGCTCTTCAAGATTACATGTGATGGCGTCGCTGTAGAAAAACTGAATGTAGTTTTTCGTCGTCGGTAAGTGTTGCCAACACTGAGGAAATGCCACTGGAAACTCTTACCAGACGCGTACTCTTATCCGACCTTACCCTAATTCTCGTATATTTCTAACAATGATTGACAGCGACTATACTGAACTGCATATTTAACATTGCTGAGCCCGTCAGAAAGTACTGTGACTTTGAAGATCATACACGAGGAGACTTCAAAAAGTAATTTACACATAGTTATGGCAGGCTAAGTAACTTATGTTGAACTCTGCACACCACTTCTTAGCGACACAGATACATGACTATTTTCCAACAGTCACGAAGTCTGTGTAAACAACGGTTAGCGCATACTGCCAAACGTTCAGTTCCTCAACGATAGAAATACCGCTACTACGACACGGATCCATTCGAGAATCGTTGTGAGGACGCCCTCGCCGCTGGAAAATCTGTTTCCCGAGATGCTCCTTCAGCCTGCCGAAAAGAAGGAAATCGCATGTGCGGGATCTGGAATTTTTGGTCAGCATTAGCCGCGTCTGTACCGCCGTGGTCAGATTACTGGTAGCATTTCATATGGCTGGACGCTACACTGCATTTGGTCCATTTATCACCAAAATTTCACTGTTACTCTATGAGCCATTTAGACAAATTGGCCACAAGAATCTTACTTGGGCGTACGTGTCCAGTTGCCACGCCATTTCCTTCCCACATTTTGATGCACTATTATGCTCAAAGTATTCGAACGATCTGAATTGTGTTCCGCCTGATTAGTATGCAACACACGTAACGTAATTTTCTTGCAGGCCCACTACTCTCATTTCGATACAGTCGTTTGAATGTACAAAATGCAGACCACTAAACAACACTGCTCTGTATAGTCGTCAGTCCAGATTCAAGTTAATACCACAGTAATATAAATAACAGGAAACATGGTACTGGAGATGAAACAGTCTTTAATGATTGTAAACTCGAATTTATTACAATAAATGACATTTCAAAAAGCGATTTTCAATTTTCGATCACATGACGAAAATTTTGCCTCGGGATTCTATCCAGTCACTGTTGTAACTGTTAACTAACCACGAAAGATATTAAAAATGATTTCATTCACACACGAGATGGTAGTTCCCCAGTTTGGCTACTGTTAGTCTCCATTCCACGGTGTGGGATGACACAGAATGTTGGAAGGTGTCATTCTCTAATGGTAGGCACAAACTTGGGCAGTTTATGATGTACTTGGTGCACGATGCAGCAATCCAACGTTGTGATGGTTAAACGTAGTCAGCAGGACGAGTATGCTGCCCTCACATTCCTATGCTGTCCAGCATCAGCTGCTGTAACATTCAAATGCCCCCTATCCCCCAAAATCTGTAGGGTAACTTGAGCAGAACAGTAACACAAACATTAAAACAACCAAAAGCCAAAAAAATTCTTCAAAACATTCAACACATACTTTAAACAGCGAAAGAGAGAAATCTGATGTATAATCACACAGATGAACATTTAAAAAAAATTTTAAAAGGCTGATAATTGATCAGTTGGACCCCAGACTTGAGGCAGAATGGGACCACATTTATAACTTTGATACAGTGTAAGGGCTGTTACTAACTTAGATTTCCTTACAAGTGTTACTTCAAATTCTAATCATATTTCCTAAATTCTACAGAACCATAGTAATCATATGAGTTTACAAGTGGCAGATGAGTTTAGTTTCGTTGTATTCACTGTCAGTTTCAACCCAAGAGTTGTGTGCCCACTTATGACACTAAACAAAAGCCATCCAACCTTCAGTCAATCTTGTTCATAAATCATTTCAGTAAAGATTCTCAATGTCAGTCCCGAATGCTTCACTTATGACATATTTTTTGCTCTTATTTGAATTCTTCATGTTACTTTTTGTTTCCTGAAGAATGAATGTCTATCTCTCGCCTTTTCATCCTGCTCCTGCGTTCTTTTGTTACAATTTTCAACAGCTGTCTGAAGTTCATTCTTATAGGATGATGAAGTCAGGATCACAGCACAACCTTTCTTTTTTTTCCTTTTTGGAGCTCTCCTTACTTTCACATTAAGTTTTTGAATGGCGAATGGGGAAATGTTGCGGAACTTAAAGGGGAAGTTATGTCTCCACCAGGTCTATTTAGGTCTCCTCATGCATTCTATTTTGGCAAATTATATGATTCAGGAGTCATTGCTGGTTCTGCAACAGCAACATATGAAATTGATGGGCTTGACGTCTTGTCTTCCATAGAGTGATCAGTTGGTGCTACTGATAAGAAGTCTGCTTCAGTGAAGACACCCATGTTGACAGGCCAAATTCATGTATCCTCAAACCCTTTGCCTGCAGATCTCATTGTCGCAGTGTTTAGAAATGCTGAGCCAAAAAGAAATGCTGATGTCACAGAGTGACAGCATTTCCAGAATGTGTTCTGAGTAACTTTCGAGTTTCTTGGTCATAGTAGGGTAACTGAAGGTAATAATGCCATGCATCCAGTTAATTGTCTCTAATGTTGTATAGAGATACTCAAAATGTTTAATTTCTTAATGAGTTATGCCCTAACATCTCCCTTATGGATTCCTTTAAAAATACTTGGCTTATATTTAGTATTTTATTAAGATGTAACTTTTTATGTGTAAAAGGCAAAACTAGTGTTTGTAGGGAGTAGTGAAGGTAATAACACCACCTTGAAATTCTTTCATATTTATAACACCCAACATACCCTACAATAAGTCATAAATGAAACAAAAAATGCATAATTGTAACCAATAATGGAAGTGATATATTCAACAGTTATGGAAACAATGTAAAATTTAAGCATACAAGGAACTAAACAAACAATATACACACTGAGTTTGCTGTTGCCACAATTACACTACAAGCATGGAGTGGAAGCTGCCTCCTTTTTCATTCATTACTTACACAGTGGTGCCACCATTGTACACTACTGGAAATTGAAATAAGAACACCGTGAATTCATTGTCCCAGGAAGGGGAAACTTTATTGACACATTGCTGGGGTCAGATACATCACATGATCACACTGACAGAACCACAGGCACATAGACACAGGCAACAGAGCATGCACAATGTCGGCACTAGTACAGTGTATATCCACCTTTCGCAGCAATGCAGGCTGCTATTCTCCCATGGAGACGATCGTAGAGATGCTGGATGTAGTCCTGTGGAACAGCTTGCCATGCCATTTCCACCTGGCGCCTCAGTTGGACTAGCGTTCGTGCTGGACGTGCAGACCGCGTGAGACGACGCTTCATCCAGTCCCAAACATGCTCAATGGGGGACAGATCCGGAGATCTTGCTGGCCAGGGTAGTTGACTTACACCTTCTAGAGCACGTTGGGTGGCACGGGATACATGCGGACGTGCATTGTCCTGTTGGAACAGCAAGTTCCCTTGCCGGTCTAGGAATGGTAGAACGATGGGTTCGATGACGGTTTGGATGTACCGTGCACTATTCAGTGTCCCCTCGACGATCACCAGTGGTGTACGGCCAGTGTAGGAGATCGCTCCCCACACCATGATGCCGGGTGTTGGCCCTGTGTGCCTCAGTCGTATGCAGTCCTGATTGTGGCGCTCACCTGCACGGCGCCAAACACGCATACGACCATCATTGGCACCAAGGCAGAAGCGACTCTCATCGCTGAAGACAACACGTCTCCATTCGTCCCTCCATTCACGCCTGTCGAGACACCACTGGAGGCGGGCTGCACGATGTTGGGGCGTGAGCGGACGACGGCCTAACGGTGTGCGGGACCGTAGCCCAGCTTCATGGAGACGGTTGCGAATGGTCCTCGCCGATACCCCAGGAGCAACAGTGTCCCTAATTTGCTGAGAAGTGGCGGTGCGGTCCCCTACGGCACTGCGTAGGATCCTACGGTCTTGGCGTGCATCCGTGCGTCGCTGCGGTCCGGTCCCAGGTCGACGGGCACGTGCACCTTCCGCCGACCACTGGCGACAACATCGATGTACTGTGGAGACCTCACGCCCCACGTGTTGAGCAATTCGGCGGTACGTCCACCCGGCCTCCCGCATGCCCACTATACGCCCTCGCTCACAGTCCGTCAACTGCACATACGGTTCACGTCCACGCTGTCGCGGAATGCTACCAGTGTTAAAGACTGCGATGGAGCTCGTATGCCACGGCAAACTGGCTGACACTGACGGCGGCGGTGCACAAATGCTGCGCAGCTAACGCCATTCGACGGCCAACACCGCGGTTCCTGCTGTGTCCGCTGTGCTGTGCGTGTGATCATTGCTTGTACAGCCCTCTCGCAGTGTCCGGAGCAAGTATGGTGGGTCTGACACACCGATGTCAATGTGTTCTTTTTTCCATTTCCAGGAGTGTAATATTTACAAACTAACCATTAAACTGCACATGGCATTAGAACTTGCACAGCATAATTACCTTCAGTTACCCTATAAACTAAGGTGCTTCATTAAAGAAGCATCAAGGCATTGCAGCCTATGAGAAGAATGAGGTGGGAGACATAATACAACCACACATTGTTTTCTCACCAAGACAGTGAGATGGAGTGTGTGTAGAGTTTCCATGTAGAATCAACAGCACTACATTTTGTTTGTTTGACCAGGAAGACACTAAGAATTTCTTGAACCACTTGGTACAAATCTCCGTGTCCATCCAGCCTGATTCTCTGCCATCTGTCAAACAACTCACACGAAGACCCAACTTGAGCTCTTGTACCCTTTTCCCGAGGAAGTTCAGCATAGGAGGCACATAGTCACTGGCAGCTGAAACATATATTGCTGTTATTACAATTTCTCCCCTCTCTGCTGACATAGGAATGCCTATTTGACGCTTTCTCTGGAGAGCTATCATCTTCAAATGCCCATTTGGATTGACACACATCCCAGTCTCGTTGCAGTTATAAGTATGACCTGTTGACAGCTGGTACTTGTCAACAGTTCCTACAAAATGCTCAAAAAACTTGGAAGCATTTGCAAGATTGAAGCCCTCTTTTCAAGCACCAGAGGTAGCCTTCGGCTTTCTAATACTCAGGTCCAGATGCCTTGAAAGAAACTGAGTCACCTAGTTCTCACCTACCATTTTCAGTTCTTTATTAAATGAGTTCTTCAATTTTTTTTTCTCAGGCAACTGAAAAGCTAAAGCTCTGAACTCTTCGATTGTCAGTCTGAACAATCTGACTTCTATGGTTTTTAATATATAATTGATAAGCACTAACTCTCACTTAGTCAAGAAAACACAACAAAATTTTTCCTTTGTCTTGTCAGTTTGAAAAGACGCATTTTGAAGTCTATTCTGAACAGCTCTATGAAATGTCCTTTCAGAAACATTGACCTGAATACTGGCTTTCCTAAGTCTCATTTCCTTTTTCACAACAGCTGTCACTGTCTCTTCCATGTCTTCTGTAGACAAACTTTGACAATTAGTTTTGTGTTTGTGTCTCCTAGCCATCCATGAAAAAGAAGAGTTGTGACTAACAACAATATGAAAACCCGAAAACGTAGTAATGCATCTTAGACATGTTATAAACATGAACACTAAAAAATAATAGTAGGAATGAATGGTACACTACCTGGGGAGGAACATAACGTCGGCCCATTCCACCCTGATGCATTCTGCCCCAACCTTTGAGGTTAGGTACAGATAAAAACCTACAAAGCACTTTGAAAAATAAGCATCATCTAAATACTTTAAAATAAAGGGCCAAGCATTCATTTTGAAACTTTAAGAAAGAGAAAACTACTAGATAAAGTGTTTTCACATTTGCAGATAAAGAGTTATTAATATTGCAAAATGCACGTGAAAAACATGTACAAACATATCACTGACACAACAATCAAAGACAACCTCTTCTGCAGTGGCTCCTCAACATGTTTGTTGCTTGGATAACAGTGCCAGAAAGTGATTCTAGAGTGTACCACTCTGCAGCCAAATAAACCTCTAGTTCAGTTTTGCCTCATGGTTCTATTTTGCCCTTGCTTCCCCTATATTGCACGTTTCAACCAGCTGTCCAAATGGAGTTACAATGAGACCCATTCTGCCGTGCAGAGTGGCCACACAGTTTGAGGCTCCATGTCATGGATTACACGGCCCCTCCTGCCAGAGGTTCGAGTCCTCCCTCGGGCATGGGTGTGTGTGTTGTTCTTAGCATAAGTTATTTTAAGTAGTGTGTAATAATAGGGACCGATGAACTCAGCAGTTTAGTCCCTTAGGAATTCACACACATTTGAATATTTGAGACGCCTTTGAAATTCTGATAGGTGTTGATAATGCTTTCTCACACAAGTGTGTGGCACTTCCGTGACCTTCACAATGGTAACTTAACAACTGACACTGTTCACAAATCTTGTATACCCTACGATAGAGATGGCCAAAAAATATTGAGATATCGATATATCTTCAAAATGTATATCACCAATATTTAAATTTTATGTAAATCAATTAATTGTTATCTAATAGTGAACATCGAAAGCAATATTTTTATTGCCTATCTTTTCTTTATTAATAGGCACTATAATTCTGTTCAACAGACTTATTGCCCATTCCAACTACTACCAATCTTTGCAATCTGAGAATAAAAGTCTTACAATAGGCTTAATTTAATTTCACATTCAGTATTGCAAATGAGCACCAGATTTGAAGATGAATGCAACTATACTGCATATTCATGAAGGCTTGTTATTTCCATGTGTCATTTCTACCATTGCAAATGGTAGGTACAAGGTGTAAAGTGCATACATTTGGTGACAGTTCTGTATGAGAATGGTGGAAATTGTTACTCCCTGCCCCCAACTATGAGGCAGAATGTGCACTTCTCTTACTCCGTGACTGCCTGGTTCAAGAAAACATAGATGTACTGAAAAAGCAACATACACTCTGTACAAAAATCACACACATTGCTGCACTGATATTTAATGGAAAATGGACCCTTTTCTCTGAAATGTTTAGATATCACTTCACATCTGTTTTGTCAGGAATTGCTCAAATGTGCTTAATGTGCTGTCTCTTCTGTTTGGTCTGAAAGAGTGGCTTACTTAGTAAACTTGTTCTGCCAGATAACAGAAGCAGACTGGCAGGGGAACATATTAAACAAAGAGTTCTGTTAATGCCTATCAGTGATGATAATTGGTTTCATTAATTAGTTTTTTTATAAATAAGTGCTTTTATAGCACATTGTGTGTCTTTTATTGGTTAATGTTGGACATAATAAAGTATTTGCCAATTTTTAAATGTTTGCTAATCATGCCCGTCATTTTGACCATCTTTTTTAAATTTCTGTATGTATTGAAAATACTGACAGATATATCAAAATAATGATATTTTTGTCTCTATAATACTGATATATTTTATAAATATCAATACAATAGATATCAATGTATTTAAAAATTTGCTCATCCCTACACCACCACATGTGGTAACTACACTAAACACATACAGCACTAGTGCTTTTCTAAATGTCACATAGAATTGGAACTCTAATCATTTATATACCTGCCAATGGTGTGTATGTGCACAAAATTACATTGACATTTGACCATGTCTTTTGGGTGCTTCACATGTTTGTCAGGCAATGTATGTAACAAGGCACTCAAACAAGTTTACCAAGTGAAGTGATGCTGGTGTCATATTCAGAAGAAAAGGATTTCAAATCCCTGTCTGGACATTAAGATTTTGACTTTCCATGGTATCTCTAAGTCGATTAAAGCGAATACCGAAATGAATCCTTTGAAAAAGATGTGGTCAATTTCATTCGCAGTCCCTGTACTGCCCAAAATTGTGCACCATCTCTAACAATCTCTTCATTGACAGGAAATTAACCTAATTATCCTTCTTTACAATAAATCTATTCCTTCTGGTCATGACATAATTGTCATACCTTTGCTGTTGGGAGCATTATCATGTTGATACAAAAACTGTCTGATCCTAAGCTATAATTTTTTCCACTCTAGGTTTATGAAAAAGCTGAACTGTTCATATGGTCTAATGCACAAAGCACTAGACTGGGAGGCAATAAAGTGAGCCAGACCCGGATCAAGTCCATACAGTAGACTGGTCTCACACACCGGTCAACCTGAGTGTGATTTTTAGACTTTTTTTCCACTGCCTCAGAAAATATGATGCATAAACAGATGGAATATGATAACAAACATAAAAAAGCTTACACAATTCACAGACAGATGAGACGCATCCCTGCCTTTTGCCAAGTGATGACTCTGGTGGTGGGATGTGTATCTGGTGACAATGTTAAATAAAAGAAATTTGTCAGATTACAAAAAACAGCAGATCCTGACGATGGGATAAATGCTAGGAAAGACAGATCCTTTAAAGAAATTAATTGAAAACATCCCTGTTCAAATTATACCTCTATTTTCTTTATTTGAACAAAAACTGTAGTTACATGTTCAGTATAGGTTCAGAGTTCGACACAGCACAAACTTTTGACTATCGGTGTCTATGCAATGAATGAACACTGTCAAATACTGTCCCCGAAGAAAGCTAAAGTCTGTCGAACTGCTATGGAAGATCTAGCTGGAGTCACACACCAAACACAGTCCAAGCTTGCTATGTAAATTGTCAACAAGAGCGCAGCCAGCATGTACATTATAAATGTGTAGACTGAATATGACGCTGACTTGTTATTGCTGTGTGGGTAGCTTTATCCCACTTTGGAGACCACAGGATCGTGCCACGCCATATGAAGTGACGTGGTGGAGGATGGCATGTATCCAGTAGCTGAGCTGTGCTCTCTGGTTACTGTGTGTAAATAATGCTGTCAGTTGTGGTAGTGAGTGAGTAGCCTCATTATCTGAGTCGCTGGTCACAGCATCTCTCTCTACCTGTGATAGTACATAGGATCAAAAATGACTCAACCTGTGCCAACTCCAGTGATGAGCTAGGGGTGGTGCCTCCGGTGGAGTGCCTGCTCAATGTCTTGTGTGGGTTGCTAGGTGAGGAGACTCGAGCAAGTCTGCATGATCGCCTTGTGTCAGATCAAAGTTGACTACATGGCCCATTGGGCCTAGCAGGGTCTGCACAGCACCATAGGGAAATGTCGGGACCAGCTGTATTGGAGGAGGAATGGGGAACCACTCCGTAGTCATTGTAGAGCAGCGACGGTGACTACTTTCAACCCACCACAGCTGCTACTGCAATGGCATGGGAGAAGACAGTAAGTGCCACATTTGTGGACTCAGCTGCAGGTTACAGGGGACGGCCAGTCCAGACAAAGGATGACATTGCAGTCGGTTTTGGTGGTGCCGCCAGTGAAGCCTGTTGGTGCCCACATTGCAAAGCCATCAGCCCTGGGCATTTGTGATGGTAGCAGTGGCCCATACTGGTTGCCATCCAAATGCCCATGCCCATACCTTGTTCCCCATACAGAATCTATATTCAAATGGTAGAGAGTATTGGTCTTATTGGGACTGGAGGAAGTGAAGGATGGTTTGAGGTTGCCTGCTGTAGAATGTTCTGCCAAGGTAAAGACTGAACTGCCACCTTTATCTTTTCCTTAAAAGTGCAAACCATCCATTCAGTCTCACTGTTTGATTAAGGATGAAAGGTAGCAGTGAAGAGGTTGGAGAGGTGGTGCATACCATGTTGGCTACTAACCCTTGTGATTGGTCATAGTGTGAAATTTCACACCATAGCGGTAAGTGTGAAACTTGCACATTGCTAGATGATATCGAGGGCCTCTTTCTTGATCTGAGTGAAGTTTTGCTGGGTTTTCTATAATGATTTGGAAATGAAAGTTATCAAGTGTTCTGACTCATCTGTTTCCCAGTGTGAAAGGAGCACCATACCATGCTGGAAAGCTTCTGTGGCAAGAATCAAATGTTTGTCAAAGAAGGCACCTGTTGCATGTCCAATTTAAAGTGTGGAATGCTTTTTTGTATGTGGGTGACTGAATGAACTCAACCCCTTCTTTGGGGAGGGCAGTGAGGAGTTGTACAATCTTTTTTTAATGTTGTTGACAGAAGATACATTGAACAGCAAACTGAGTTTGAAGTCCCCAGGGTATGGTGTTTAAGTGTGGGGCATATATTTACACCAAACAAACCTGAGTAAGATGACACATATATGCATATATGAACCATATTACTGTACGATTAACTAATCAAAATTATTTTTTGTGTTGTTCCAGAAATTTTATTATTGATGATTTGATTTGATTTGATTTATTTCGTGTTCCATACGTCCAACTGTGTTGGATACACAAGGACGTGGAATGAGTCAGTTTTTTACAAATACAATCTGATATTCTTATAGCATATACAGAAATTTTAGTACATAATTATATAAAAATTTATACAGTAAATTCTTTGGGCAGCAATACAAAAAAAGAAAATACATATTTTCTTAGAATCATTAAAACACTACAGAAAACAGATACGGAGCCCTCACAGATACAGAGCTCAGGTTAAATAAAATTCATAGTGGCATTATGTCAACTTGTATTATATAATATTAAAACATTACAATTTATTTAGTTAAAAATTCATCTAGTCTGTAAAAATCTTTTTCTAGCAGAAATATTTTTAGAGCTTTCTTAAACTCACTATTGTTACGAATCTTTGTCTTTATTTCGGGAGGAAGAGCATTGAAGAGTTTTGCTCCAGTGTAGTGGACACCCTTTTGTGCCAAGCTCAAATTTCTGAGTTCACTGTGTATGTCATTCTTCCTCTGTGTGTTATGCTCATGATAATTACTGTTTGGTTGAAATATATCTATATTTTTACAAACAAAACACATAAGAGAAAAAATATATTGGCATGTAGTTGTGTATATTTTAAGATTACGAAAACTATTTCTACAAGAGTCTCTTGGGCGCAATCCACATATAATTCTTAAAGCTCGCTTCTGTGCAATGAACACTTTCCTTGCTAATGGCTGGTTGCCCCAAAAAATAATTCCGTACTCAATGAGACAATGAAAGTAGCCATAATATGCCACTTTTGCAGTGTTAGGTTCAACACATGTAGTGACAACCCGTAAAGCATAGGTAGCAGAGCTAAGCCTCTTACAGAGATCAATAATATGTGAAGACCAGTTCATTTTCTTGTCAATGTGCACTCCAAGAAATTTTGTTGTTTCCATTCTAACTATTGGTTGATTACCACATGTCACTCTTATCTCTCTCTCTCTTTTTCTGTTTTTGTACAGAATTGAATAAAGCTGGTCTTACTGGAATTTAATGAGAGACCATTCACCTTGAACCAATTAACCATATCTGAGAGTATGTGATTAATGAGTTCCTCAAGATTGTTGTCTGTTCTACTGCTCAAAAAAATTGTGGTATCATCAGCAAATAATGTAAATTTACACGGCAGGCTTGTACATGATGGTAGATCATTTATAAAAATCAGGAATAATAGTGGCCCAAGAATTGAGGCGTGGGGCACTCCACATGTAATGGAACTCCATTCAGAATCTGAGGAAGTGTCACATACTCCATCCGAACTATTCAACACAACTTTTTGTTTTCTGTCTTGGAGGTATGACTGTAGCCAATTGCCTGCAACACCACTTATTCCTACTAATTTTGCTTTTTGCAAGAGAATCTGGTGATCAACACAGTCAAACGCTTTGGATAAATCACAGAAGACACCAAGTGCTAGCATTTTTTCATTAAGAGTATCTAGGACTTCATTTGCAAGTGCGTAGACTGCGTCTTCTGTTGAACGGCCCTTTTGAAAGCCAAACTGGCTCTTGCTGAGAACTCCATTCTTCATGAGATGATCAGTAATTCTTACATGTATTAGCTTTTCTAGAATTTTGGAGAAAGCTGTCAGCAAGGAGATAGGTCGATAGTTAGTTAGTTCAGCTTTATCACCCTTTTTGTACAGGGGCTTCACAATGGCATACTTAAGTCTACTGGGAACAACACCTTTCTGAAGGGAAGCATTGAAAATATGACAGAGAATGTCCCTTATCCACACACAAGAATATTTCAATAAGTTACTAGATATATTATCAACCCCTGCAGAATTCGTACTTTTTAGAGACATGATGATTTTTTGAATTTCTTCTACAGTGACAGGATTAAGGTGCATTTCTGAAATTGTGTTTGAATATACGGCTTGACAAAGAGTTACAGCTTCATCAACATCGGGCTTGCAACCAATCTGTTGAGTTACTGATAGGAAGTGTTTATTAAAAATCTCAGCCACCGTTTTGGGGTTGTCTACTAGGATACCTTCATATCTTATATTATTTATATCTTCTTTACCTGTTGTATCTCTTCCTGTTTCTTTTTTTACAATGCTCCAAATTGCTTTTATTTTATTATTAGAATTATCTATTTTCTTCTCATAGTAAAGGGCTTTTGATTTATGTATTAGTTTCTTCAAAATTTTACAGTATATTCTATAGTGTTCCCATATTTCTACATCTTTACAGACTCTTATTGCAGCATAAGTTTCCCTTTTGGTTTTACATGACTGTTTTATACCTTTTGTAATCCAAGGCTTGCTTACAGAATTGGAAGCGCTGTTTCTGACCCATTTCTTGGGAAATATTTCTTCAAAAAGTGCACAGAATTCATTTATAAAACAGTTAAATTTAGTATCAACATCATCATGGCTATATACAAAAGACCAATCCATTTGCTGCAACCTGTGGTTGAAAGTTCCTTTCGCTTCTTCATTAATTACTCTTATGAATTTCCATCGAGGAAATTCTTTTTTGAACAGATTAACGTCATAAATAGTGAGAATTTGTTCATCATGATCTGAAAGCCCACTTATAACCTGCCTGACAATATAATTCTGATGTCTATTTACATCTAAAAAAATGTTGTCTATCATAGTTTGGCACTCGGATGTAATTCTTGTTGGGAAGTTTATTACTGATGTCAGATTGTGTAAGGTCATCACAATCTCAAAGTCTATTTTATTCTTATTTTCTGTCAAAAAGTTTATATTGAAATCACCTAATACTACAATATCCTTCGCTTTTGAAAGTAACCATGACAAAAGGAGTTCCATTGAATGCAGAAAAGTTTTTATGTCACCTGAAGGAGCCCTGTAGACAGCCAACACTATTATTGGGTAGAATTTAGTTGTTATTTCTGTGGCACATGCCTCAAATTGTTGTTCCACACAATATTTCTTAATATCTATAGCTTTGTATGCTACACTATCCTTAACATAAATTGCTACTCCACCTTTATCTTTACTTTCCCTACAGTAGTATGTTACTAAAGTATAACTTACTATAGATGGCAAGGCACATTTATCAGTAACATGGTGCTCAGTTAAGCACAAAATCTGGGCATTATTTATACTGTCCTTTTCACTAATGTTAATAAGGAGTTGATCTGTTCTGTTTAAGAGGCCCCTTATGTTTTGATGAAAGAAAGAGATGCCTTCCTCTTGCTTTTTCATTCTATTAGTGCTGTTACCTGACTGAGAACCCATTGGAGTCTGCCTTGAGACAGGAGAGAGGAGACACCTGACACTACCTACTGTTGTCCCTTCTTTTTCTTCAGGCCCACACATAAAAAATTGTTGAGATGAGAAGGAGGCTCAGCATTTCTTCTGTCCAACAGCCTTCTATTTGTTGTTGTTGATGGTGGTGCTGTTTCTGACACTTCAAATGTTGGTTCTACCACTACTGCTGTGTTTCCTTTGGAACTTGTAGTCTTCTCGTTTTTGTTATTTTCGTCTAAAATAATACTTGGCTGATGAGGAACAGTAGTTCTTTCGTTGTTGAAATCGATGTCCACTGTTCTTTCTGTTAAAATTTGGTCTTTTTTGACATGTTTTGCTGCTGCTGATGAAGTTTCTAATGAATTTTTTTGAAGCGTTTTCGTTATGGAGTCAGGCAATGGCAATGCAATTATCGTTTTGGTTTTGAATTTATTTTGATGGTTTTTTTTTTACCCTGGTTATCAGGCTTCTCAGATATTCTTTCCCCAAGCCATTCAGGTGAAGTCCGTGTTGCGTGTGGAATCTACGTCCAATACTGCTTATATCAACGCATTTCACGTTTTTAAAATGTCTGCAGATTTTTGCAAACTGACTGTTGGCACTTTCTATTTCCCTGTTAACACATGACCATCTTACAAGATCATAGCGATGCGGAATATTGACAAGTATTACGTTAGTGTGAGTGAGGTTCCTCAGACACTGTTTAAGATCGCGCGTTGCACTCGCTGTTTCATTTTTGTAGACATCGTTTGCGTCTCCCATAAGTACAACGAAGTCTTTATCATGCAGATTTTTTGCCTCTGCGGATTCGGTCATTTTTTTAATTTCGCTAAGTGGGGCTCCCGGTTTCACTATACCACACGAAAATGTTTTAGTTGTTTCTTTTAGTTTACTCGGAAGTCCACGACCATGGCTGTCTGAAAACACAGTTTCCTGTTATTGGAGTTCACAATTTGCGAATCGTTTTGTATTGTTTTACTACACACTTCGACACAATTTTTGGTCGGCACATTTATATTGACCTCCTTCACAGTTGTTTGCGTCAGTAAATTTTCTTCTCTTACCTTATTCCCCAAAGTGTCTTTTTGCTTTTCCCATCGTTCATGCTAACTGTAAGCTGCATTTTCACTATCGGCGATCGAAAGTACTTGAAATGTGTTTTCGTGCACAAAGCTTGCGTAACTTTCGCAGGTTTTCTGAATTTGCACTTTGGACTTGCTGTTCTTGCACTTTACATTTGACCACTTTTCCGTAACGGATGAAATATCTCGCACAAGTTTTAGCGTGTTCAGTTCACTATTTTCTTGTTGTATTTTCGAAATGTCCGTTCTCAAACTGCCGATTATGAACTGTAAGCTCGTTATGCGTTCATTCAGTTTCTTGATTTCGTCTTTACAATTTTCACACGATTTCTTTTTTACGGCAAAATTTAAGTTTTTCTGGAAGGACACTTGCTTAACTTTTACTGTAGCCGCCATCTTGCAATGATTACTGCACAACCTAGGTTTCGGAATATAAGCCCGTTTTCAGGTACATTACTGATTCTAAAGATGATAAAGCAAAGATAAACATGACGATAAGGCAAAGATGAACATCTCAACTCCTTAATGTACTGATACTTGACTTAATGTAAAATTACTTCAATCACCATTTTTTGACAAATTACTTATGGAGTTATGCAATTCAGCAATTACACTAACATGACTAAACATACCTAGGAATAAAGTTATGCATCAGCCTAGAACTTTTTATCCAATTGTAAACTGAGGCCCAAAGTTTTTACATCTATCTAGGATATGTAATACCGTACCATCTAAAAGAGTTGAATAATTGAATTGGGTTTGTTCATTTAATAGTAGGTGTGGGGATATATACATTTGTTTTTTAAGTTCTATAATTTGTAACTGGCTCAGTTTTGTACCCTTTTCCTCTGTGTGCCATAATAAAATTTGTGAAACAAGGCAAAAAACAGTGTTTGACACTCTGGTTTCAGAGGTGATGGGAAGAAGCTGGCACTCCAGATATAGATGAAAAAGATGACACACTCTGACACTGGAGACACAACAGAAGGCAGACTTACATTTCTGGGGGTCAGCCCATCACACAGCAGCTGATGAGTAGTGGTCAACAGCAGGCCTGCATGTATACAGGACTTGACTCTTGAACTCAACTTTGGTCAGTATATCTTGCAACACAGGCTAACCAGAAGGCAGAACAGTTAAACATTTTTAGGTGTGTGGCTTTTAAAATTGATTAGGTGCCATAAATTAACACATGATTAGGCATTCCAGGGCCCATCCTTAATTTCGTCATTTGCATGCGGATTTTCTGCATTTTTGTGGCATGATCAGTCCCATCGCTGCACACTGTAACAGAACGTCCTCCTCTAGCATCACCTTTCCCCAATAGTAGTTGTCGACACCAGCATTATTTTTCAAATTTTGGAATGGCCATTATTATCTCAGTTGCTTTTCTGAAACCTTTCATATAATTTTATACACATTATATTATATTGCAAGCTAAAATTTATGAAAAGGAGTTACTTTATAAAACATTTTAGTTTCGATCTTATAATGTATAAGTACTGTACTAGTTCTGAATCTACAGTTAAAATTATGTTTTTTCAAAACAGCTGAAATTACAAATTATTGGCACACTTAAAATTTATATTATTAATTATGCAATCATCTACAGTTAACTATGTCTATTTCTGGGTTCATTTATGAAATAATAATCGAAATTAATATTGTAAAGAAAACTAGTAGTATTTAATTTGTTAAGAAAAATTGTAAACCCATTGGAATATGGTTATTTCTGCAGAGTGACAGAGTCGTAAGCATGCATCTGATGTTTTTTGTGCGAACAGTGTAATTTCACTATTGTAAATGTGAAAAATCATAATACTGTATGATATACTAAAATGTGAGAAAATATATTTATGTAAAAAAAATGCTGCAACAACAATCTTCAGGTTTATTAAGTTCAAACCACACGTGAGGACCTGATGTGACATTTTAAGCTTCAAGAATAGACTCCTAGACAAGAAGAACTGAAGTGAACTCAACATGACAAGCTAAGTAAATTAGAATGTTTATTGTAATCTTCGCTCCTCTCAAATCTTCATAAAAGACTTTGCTTACTAATTACTTGGTCTGGACATTGTTTAATGTGGACAATAGATGGAAGTAGGAAGGAAGGGGGAGATTACAACTGTAGGAGTCATCCGTGATTAATTGACTAATAATGAAGTTATGTCTGCAGCAGAAATTATTTTGTTTTATTGATGTTAAAATTTATGTACAAATAAATTTTCGATCACATGGGGCAAAATTGAAGGCTGACCAACAAAGGATCTGTATACCAACAGTGACGATGCACTACCAATAATGATGGACCAGAACAAATGAAAGTGAGGAGGACTTTACAGCTACAACCACGTACATTAAAACGGAAAGATAAGTACAAATTATTTGTGAAGTTAATTTGTTTGTGGACTCATGTGCTTGTTAACAAAATGATTAGGGATGGAAGCAAAAGTGAAGTAGAAATGAAAGGTGCAGGATCCATGTTTGAGCTGAGTGAAATCATAGTCAGCAAAGAACCAGTAAAGGCTGATCCGGCCGCGGTGGTCTCGCGGTTCTAGGCGCTCAGTCCGGAACCGCGCGACTGATACGGTCGCAGGTTCGAATCCTGCCTTGGGCATGGATGTGTGTGATGTCCTTAGGTTAGTTAGGTTTAAGTAGTTCTAAGTTCTAGGGGACTGATGACCACAGATGTTAAGTCCCATAGTGCTCAGAGCCAAGACTGATGTTTTGCATTTAATTTTGGCAAACCTAGAGAAAATGACGTCAGATGACAATAGCAAATTTAGTGCAGTCAATGGTCAGTTAACTGAAATAAGAACAGATAATGATAGAAAATTTGCTTCACTACAAGGACAATTAAATAACTTGAAAACTGGAAACATAGTAAAATGGACATGGTACAAGATCAAATAGGTTAACTTAGTAATCAAGTTTCTGAGTTTTAAAAAAAAGTTGATGTTTTAGAAAATAAAATTTATTGTTTTAGAAAATGAGTTAGTAGCTGAGTCAGTGAAGCAATCAAAGATTGTTGATGACATCAGAGTTGAACAGAATGCCGTAGCGGAAAACGTGTGTGAGTTAGGAGCTACCACCCAACAAAATGTAGCCAATTTAAAACAAAAAACAAAAAAAATTAAATGTAGAAAACAATATGCAGACTAATGTAATTGTTTTAGATCAAAAAATTTCAGCAGTTCAGGAAAGTTGCATTAACAGAAATCTGTGTGCAAACAATGGTATTGCATGGTCCAACACTCCTATCAAAAGTTTTCCATCAGATAATTTACATCCAGTGGATTTTCCGCAACACTGTAGAGATAGCTTTGTGTTAGGCATGAATGACAGTCAAAAAATTAAATTTGTTAAAAAGTTTCTTGGAGGCAGAGCTCTATCACGAGTAAATTTAAATTTAAGTCAGTGGAAAACTTATCAGAGTTTTGAGAAAAGTTTTTTAAATAAATTTTGGTCAGAAGCAGAACAGGGAAGAGTTAAAAGTGAATTTTGGAATGGTCCTAATTATAAGAATAGAGTTTGAAAGAGTTTTGTAAGAACCAACTTAAAAAATCAGCACATCTTGACAAACCATTGGACGAAATGACCTTGATTGATCCACTTAAAAGGAGATTACCAGAAATATTGCAGTGGGACTTGTTACACGGACCTGTCAATTGTCTTGAACAGTTTTTATGATTTGTTGACAGGCTGGATAGGGCAGTAAAAGAAGTATGTACCATAATAACAGGAATGATAGAAATCACTAAAAACTAAACTAAACTCCATTCGTTACAGGCCTTTGAAGGCGATCTTGTCATCCTCAGCCCACAAGCATCACTGGATGCGAATATGGAGGGGCATGTGGTCAGCACACCACTCTCCTGGCTGTACGTCAGTTTACGAGACTGGAGCCACTGCTTCTCAATCAAGTAGCTCCTCAGTTAGCCTCACAATGGCTGAGTGCACCCTGCTTGCCAACAGCACCCAGCAGACCGGACGGTCACCCAGTGATAGAAATCACAATGGGAGTAATCACAGAAACAGAGATAATGGTAACGTTCATCAGGATCAAAGTGTCAGTATAGAGAGAAATTCTGAACATCAGCAGGATATGACTAATGGGAATAACCATGGGCATTTTAATGGAAGAAACAATCACAGCAATAACTACTCAGGAAATGGCAGTTCACCTCAATGAAACTCCACAGTTTTGGGGTGAGGAAACATAACAAGCACAGGACCCATAAGTTACACTTGCAAATAGACAGTAATAGCAGCATTAATGATATGGCACATGTATGTAAAATTGCACAGGAGGAACATCAGATTTCTCATTTATGTTTTGATCAAAAGTTTTAGGGTACTATGTTTCATTATGGTGATATGCTAATCACAAACCAGAATGTGAGAGTAGTGAGAATTTTGATGTAGTATGTACTAATGGTTTCTTCTCTTGGGTGGAAAACAGTGTTGTTGATGTATGTAAATCAGGTATGTATCTGAACTATCAGGTATTTTTGATGTAGATGTGAATGAGAGCTGTGAAGTAACTGAGCTTGGTATGTCTGAGACTGGTGACTTATTGCAAGTGCATGTAGGTGAGGTAAGTGACTTTGATGAAGACAGGACTTCTATTGTCACTGATGTTGATGAAGTAATTTTGGAGGTATGTGATGAGTGTCAGGTATTTGTGGAGTTTATGAGAAATGAAGTTTCAGAGTTATTTGTATGTGATGTTGACAATACAGGTAAGATAAGTGATGTATGTGATGTTGTAAGTGAGGGTCGTTGAATACCAGTCCAGTCAAAACAGTTTTTCATTAATGTCAGGCAGAGTAATGACCCAAACAGTGAAGGTGAGGTATCTGCAAGCCTGGATAATAAAGGTGAAACATTTTTGAAGTTTGTTTTGAACCAGATCGATGATGACTTAGATAAAGGTGCATTCTGGAATAAGTTGGCTGTGGTTAGTCAGAATTTGTATTCCAGTTGGTGGAATGAAGTGCAAGGGGATCTAACCAGGAAGCGTGATTTTGACCGTAATGTGTTTTGTGCTCTTTCTGAAACAAATAATGATACTTGTGCCATGTGTTCAATCTCTACCTGAAAACATGAGTAATCAAAATAATTTTATGATACCTGTAAAGTTGATAAAAACTTGTAAAGACAATGTGGATGGACCATTTGATGAAATTGAAAGTGATCTTTTGCATGCAGTGTCTGACAACAGAGAGAGCAGTTCAGATTTTGAGTGTCCTTACATTAAAATTAGGATTGATCATTGTGAAGGCAGCTGTTTGATTGATACAGGTAGCCCAATTTGTGGTATATCTGAACATTTTAAAGACAAAATCAAGTATAGAAAGAATTTTGTGGAAATACCCATTGTAAGTGTAAAGATAAGAGGAGCTACCGGTAAGCAAAGCAAATTGATAAATCTCTGGTACTTTTAACTTTTAGTATAGAAGGCAAAACCTTTGAACTTGGATGCTTAGTGATCCCTAGTCTGGAAGAAAATATCACTCTTGGTAATGATTGGATAGTGAAAGTTGAGGCTTGTTTTGACTGGAGTGCTAAAGATTTGTTTATTTTGGAAACTAAAAGTGATATATGAAAACTGATTTCTGTATTTTAAACCGTGGGAAAAGTTGCAACTATTTGCAAAACATTATTAACTAATTTTTATGATTTTTATAATTTTTATGATGATACAAATTTTGATGAGACTGACATTCAGTATTTTGAAGGTGTAGTAGATTCTAAAGTGAGGGAAGCTAAAACTCTTAATGATCAACGAAAGGAACAAATTAGGAATTTGTTATTGGAGTTTAGAAACGATTTCAGTGAAAGATCATGGAAAGTGAAAGGCTATCAGTGCATGCATTAACTTAGAAATCATCAACCTATCTTTCTCAAGCCATATAGTATACCGTTTTTAAAGGAAGGATGTAGAGAAAGAAATTTAAAAAATGGAAACATGGTGAGTAATTGAGAGACGTAGGAGTGCTTACAATAATCCTTTGATTGCGGTAAGTAAGAGAAATCATGAAGTGGGAAATGTTGTGGACTCTAGACATTTTAATATGTTTCTTATTGGAGAGAATGAGCATCCCAAGAACATGGATCAGCAGTTACACAAATTTGATAATGTAAAATTCATGAGTAGTTTAGACTTGACCTCTGGATTTCACCATATTCCATTTGAAATTAATTCTAGAACGTATACTGATTTTTGAATGGAGGTAAATGTTTTCAGTACTGTGTGCTGCTATTTGGGATAAATGAATCAGTAGCTGAATTCATAAAAGCTCTGGATTCTATCTTAGGAAGTGAAGTGAGTTCAAAATTAATTGTGTATGTTGATGACAGTTTGGTCACTGAAAAGACTTGGGAATAACATTTGGATCTGTTAAGAGATGTGTTTTCAAAATTGGAATCAGGAGGAATGACTCTGAAAATGGGTAAAGGTAAATGTGGTGATCTGGTGTGGAAGAAGTAAAATTTTTAGGACACATTATACCTGAGAAAGGATTGCATCTGATAAAGAGAAACTTGGTGCCATTGTTAATTTTCCTGCTCCTAAGGGGGGGACCTTAAATCATTTTTTGAGTTAACTGGATTCTATAGAAAATTTTGTAGCAGCCAAGCTTTGAATGCTTCATGCCTGTGTGAACTTTTGAAGAAGAATAGTGTTTGGGACTGGAATCAGGAATGTCCAGATGCTTTCAAAGAGATCAAAGGACAGTTGCGTCAAAGTCAGATATTGTTCAGACCAGATTTGTCTCTTCCTTTTTGTATTATCACAGATAGTAGTCACGTTGGTTTGGGTACTCATTTATTTCAGAAGGTTGATGTTGGTGTTATTGAACATAGATCACTTGAATTTGCTAGAAGAGTATTGCAGAAGCATGAAAAGACATACACTGTAACTGAGAAGGAACTTATGGCTGTACATTGGGCATTCAACAAGTTTAAAATTTATTTTATAGAAAGAAAACTGGCATTCTACGGATCGGAGTGTGGAATGACAGATCCCTTAATCGGGCAGGTAGGTTAGAAAATTTAAAAAGGGAAATGGATAGGTTAAAGTTAGATATAGTGGGAATTAGTGAAGTTCGGTGGCAGGAGGAACAAGACTTTTGGTCAGGTGATTACAGGGTTATAAATACAAAATCAAATAGGGGTAATGCAGGAGTAGGTTTAATAATGATTAAAAAAATAGGAGTGCGGGTTAGCTACTACAAACAGCATAGTGAACGCATTATTGTGGGCAAGATAGACACGAAGCCCACGCCTACTACAGTAGTACAAGTTTATATGCCAACTAGCTCTGCAGATGATGAAGAAATTGATGAAATGTATGACGAGATAAAAGAAATTATTCAGGTAGTGAAGGGAGACGAAAATTTAATGGTCATGGGTGACTGGAATTCATCACTAGGAAAAGGGAGAGAAGGAAACATAGTAGGTGAATATGGATTGGGGTGAAGAAATGAAAGAGGAAGCCGCCTTGTAGAATTTTGCACAGAGCACAACTTAATCATAGCTAACACTTGGTTCAAGAATCATAAAAGAAGGTTGTATACCTGGAAGAATCCTGGAGATACTAAAAGGTATCAGATAGATTATATAATGGTAAGACAGAGATTTAGGAACCAGGTTTTAAATTGTAAAACATTTCCAGGGGCAGATGTGGATTCTGACCACAATCTATTGGTTATGAACTGCAGATTGAAACTGAAGAAACTGGAAAAAGGTGGGAATTTAAGGAGATGGGACCTGGATAAACTGAAAGAACCAGAGGTTGTAGAGAGTTTCAGGGAGAGCATAAGGGAACAATTGACAAGAATGGGGGAAAGAAATGCAGTAGAAGAAGAATGGGTAGCTCTGAGGGATGAAGTAGTGAAGGCAGCAGAGGATCAAGTAGGTAAAAAGACGAGGGCTAATAGAAATCCTTGGGTAACAGAAGGAATATTGAATTTAATTGATGAAAGGAGAAAATATAAAAATGCAGTAAATGAAGCAGGCAAAAAGGAATACAAACGTCTCAAAAATGAGATCGACAGGAAGTGCAAAATGGCTAAGCAGGGATGGCTAGAGGACAAATGTAAGGATGTAGAGGCTTGTCTCACCAGGGGTAAGATAGATACTGCCTACAGGAAAATTAAAGAGACCTTTGGAGAGAAGAGAACCACTTGTATGAATATCAAGAGCTCAGATGGAAACCCAGTTCTAAGCAAAGAAGGGAAGGCAGGAAGGTGGAAGGAGTATATAGAGGGTTTATACAAGGGCGATGTACTTGAAGACAATATTATGGAAATGGAAGAGGATGTAGATGAAGATGAAATGGGAGATAAGATACTGCGTGAAGAGTTTGACAGAGCACTGAAAGACCTGAGTCGAAACAAGGTCCCGGGAGTAGACAACATTCCATTAGAACTACTGATGGCCTTGGGAGAGCCAGTCATGACAAAACTCTACCATCTGGTGAGCAAGATGTATGAGACAGGCGAAATACCCACAGACTTCAAGAAGAATATAATAATTCCAATCCCAAAGAAAGCAGGTGTTGACAGATGTGAAAATTACCGAACTATCAGTTTAATAAGTCACAGCTGCAAAATACTAACGCAAATTCTTTACAGACAAATGGAAAAACTGGTAGAAGCGGACCTCGGGGAAGATCAGTTTGGATTCCGTAGAAATGTTGGAACACGTGAGGCAATACTAACCTTACGACTTATCTTAGAAGAAAGATTAAGAAAAGGCAAACCTACGTTTCTAGCATTTGTAGACTTAGAGAAAGCTTTTGACAACGTTAACTGGAATACTCTCTTTCAAATTCTGAAGGTGGCAGGGGTAAAATACAAGGAGCGAACGGCTATTTACAATTTGTACAGAAACCAGATGGCAGTTATAAGAGTCGAGGGGCATGAAAGGGAAGCAGTGGTTGGGAAAGGAATGAGACAGGGTTGTAGCCTCTCCCCGATGTTATTCAATCTGTATATTGAGCAAGCAGTAAAGGAAACAAAAGAAAAATTCGGAGTAGGTATTAAAATTCATGGAGAAGAAGTAAAAACTTTGAGGTTCACCGATGACATTGTAATTCTGTCAGAGACAGCAAAGGACTTGGAAGAGCAGTTGAACGGAATGGACAGTGTCTTGAAAGGAGGATATAAGATGAACATCAACAAAAGCAAAACGAGGATAATGGAATGTAGTCGAATTAAGTTGGGTGATGTTGAGGGTATTAGATTAGGAAATGAGACACTTAAAGTAGTAAAGGAGTTTTGCTATTTAGGGAGTAAAATAACTGATGATGGTCGAAGTAGAGAGGATATAAAATGTAGACTGGCAATGGCAAGGAAATCGTTTCTGAAGAAGAGAAATTTGTTAACATCGAGTATAGATTTAAGTGTCAGTAAGTCGTTTCTGAAAGTATTTGTATGGAGTGTAGCCATGTATGGAAGTGAAACACGGACGGTAAATAGTTTGGACAAGAAGAGAATAGAAGCTTTCGAAATGTGGTGCTACAGAAGAATGCTGAAGATAAGGTGGGTAGATCACGTAACTAATGAGGAGGTATTGAATAGGATTGGGGAGAAGAGAAGTTTGTGGCACAACTTGACTAGAAGAAGGGATCGGTTGGTAGGACATGTTTTGAGGCATCAAGGGATCACAAATTTAGCATTGGAGGGCAGCGTGGAGGGTAAAAATCGTAGAGGGAGACCAAGAGATGAATACACTAAGTAGATTCAGAAGGATGTAGGTTGCAGTAGGTACTGGGAGATGAAGAAGCTTGCACAGGATAGAGTTGCATGGAGAGCTGCATCAAACTAGTCTCAGGACTGAAGACCACAACAACAACAGGTCACAAAGTCATCACCTATACTGATCACAAAGCATTCTGTTATGTCCAGAGCGTAAGCTGTACCATAACAGAATTACTCATTGGGCCTTGTTTTTACAGCAGTTCAGTTATGAAATCAGACACATTAAGGGCACAGACAATGGAGTTTCTCATGCTTTGTTTAGGTTACTGTTAGGGAGTGACTCATCTAACAACTTTGGAGAAGGAGAGAAAGAGTTTAAAATTATGTGCTTGAGAGGTATGAAGGAGGAAAAAGAGATCTTGAAAATTTGCAAAGACATCCGCAGGTATCAAAATTTTGATCAAAATTGGAAAATGGTGAAGAGCATTTTGGGTAAGAAAGAAGGAGAAAAGACTGGACAGTGTTATAAGGTACACAAGGGTATTTTATTCAGGAGACATAAGACTGGCTCAGACGATTGGAAACTATGTTATCCAGAACAATGTATTGATACTTTAATTACTTATACAAATGAGAGATTTGGTCATTGTGGATCAACCAAATTACACAAAAGATTCAGGAAAACATCTATTTTTATAACATAGGAAGGAGAGTCAAGGAGAAAAAATCCAGCTGTGACAGATGTCAAAGAGTGAAGGTAAGTAACCAAACAAGTAGAGGTCAAATGCAAAATGTACCGCCTAATAATAAACTTGTGTCTGTGGACATCTATGGACCTTTGCCCAAGTCTAAGAATGGAGTTTTATTATGATTTCGTGATGGCTGATGTATTTTTGAAGTTCATAAGGCTGTTTCCTCTTGAGGAAGCTACCAGCAAGCAAATAATTTCTAAGTGTGAGAACTCATACTTTCAGCAGTTGAATGGATATTTCTTAAACAATTTCATCTGACAATGGTTCTCAGTTTACATCACAAGCTTGGAAAGACTTTGTTGATCATGCTAAAATACCACCCCATGTGACCTCTGTGTACCATCCATCGAATAATCCTGCAGAGAGAGATATGAGAGAAATTGGAAAACTGTTTAGAACATACCAGTTGAATGTATTATGTTAGTGACTTTAAGGATATTATAAAAGCTTACAACATTCTTCAACAGGTTTTTCACCACTCGAAATCATGTTTAATCACACGCCAGCTAATTTTATTTCTGGGAATGTTGAGTTTCCACCATGTAAAATTCTGTCACCATAAGAGAGAGACGAGTGTGTCACAGATATGATGAAAGAGTAGGGAGATAGGAGAAATCAGAGACATGATAGTAAATGTAGATTTTCTAAGTTAGAGGTAAGAGATCTTGTGCTGGTGAAAGCCAAAGAGAAATCTGAGATAAAGAAATTTTTCAATATTTATACAGCGCCATTCAAAATTCTTGAAAATCCACACCCTAATGCATACAGACTTGTGTATCCTAAATCTAAGGAGTTGTTTATATTATGCAGTATCACTAAACTGAAAGCTTATGGACATGATCCATAAGTATCTTTCTCTCTCTCTCTCTCTCTCTCTCTCTCTCTCTCTCTCTCTCTCCTTCCTCAGGAATGTAGTATGTAAGATGGTGTGATATCTAAAGATCTGTTTTGTCTACTGACTGAGTTTAAATCTGTGCTACACTACATTTGCAGGTTCAGAATGCTGAAGATTAGATGGGTAGATCACGTAACTAATGAGGAGATATTGAATAGAATTGGGGAGAAGAGAAGTTTGTGGCACAACTTGACCCGAAGAAGGGATCAGTTGGTAGGACTATATATGGTAATTCTGTTGTTGTTGTTGTTGTTGTTGTTGTGGTCTTCAGTCCAGAGACTGGTTTGATGCAGCTCTCCAAGCTACTCTATCCTGAGCAAGCTTCTTCATCTCCCAGTACCTACTGCAACCTACATCCTTCTGAATCTGTTTAGTGTATTCATCTCTTGGTCTCCATCTATGATTTTTTCCCTGTGTGCTGCCCTCCAATACTAAATTGGTGATCCCTTGACGCTTCAGAATATGTCCTACCAACCGATCCCTTCTTCTGGTCATGTTGTGACACAAATTTCTCTTCTCCCCAATTCTATTCAATACCTCCTCATTAGTTACGTGATCTACCCATCTAACCTTCAGCATTCTTCTGTAACACCACATTTTGCAAGCTTCTATGCTCTTCTTGTCCAAACTATTTATCGTCCACGTTTCACTTCCATACATGGCTACACTCCATACAAATACTTTCAGAAATTACTTCCTAACACTTAAATCTATACTCGATGTTAACAAATTTCTCTTCTTCAGGAACGCTTTTCTTGCCATTGCCAGTCTACATTTTATATCTTCTCTACTTCGACCATCATCAGTTATTTTGCTCCGCAAATAGCAAAACTCCTTTACTACTTTAAGTGTCTCATTTTCTAATCTAATACCCTCAGCATCACTCGACTTAATTTGACTACATTCCATTATTCTCGCTTTGCTTTTGTTGATGTTCATCTTATATCCTCCTTTCAAGACACTGTCCATTCCGTTCAGCTGCTCTTCCAGGTCCTTTGCTGTCTCTGACAGAATTACAATGTCATCGGTGAACCTCAAAGTTTTTATTTCTTCTCCATGGATTTTAATTCCTATTCCGAATTTTTCTTTTGTTTCCTTTACTGCTTGTTCAATATACGGATTGAATAACATCGGGGATAGGCTACAGCCCTGTCTCACTCCCTTCCCAACCACTGCTTCCCTTTCATGCCCTTCATTCTGCCCCCATTCTGTTATGCAATAGATTTCTGCTTTAGATTTTGATACGTGCTTGCCATGTGACTAAATGGGTAGATCCTTTTACAGTTTTGAAATGTGACAATGCCATTAAATATCTAGTGGTAGATTTCTTATTTTAGAATGCTATTAGTGTTAAATATTATTATCATTCTTGTGAAATCTGCAGAAAGTGATTTAATTTAATTTTTATGAACTCTTTTGGGTAATGTCATGGGTGTTGTGGTAAATTAAGTGAAGACTTGTTTTAGTCATGTGTGCTGTATATATTGGGAATAGTATCCAGAAATTTCATATGTGCAAACCAAACACATGTATATGTTAAACACAGAATTCTTATGTCAGTACATCATGGACTATGTATGGCCCATACCTCATTTTGTAGGCATTTGTTGTATGCTGCATCAGTGCAGTCGAACTTGTCTTGCTTCTATACATAATTCCTTTTAATTTGCTAATTGCTAAGTAAATGTTGCTTTGAGAGATCTTTAGTATATATGTGTATCTTACCTTACTAGTTCGTTTTTTCATTGCATTTAGCTCTGTTTATTAATGTGCCATATGTGTGAACACTTTTTAATCCATTCTAACATGAACCCTGAATACATTTTTTTTTTCAATATAAATAGCCAAACATATGCTGTGTGATGTGAGACAGGTATTGAACAGCATATTTAGTGCATAAAACAATGTTCCAGGTTTCGATGTGAAAGCTGGGCAGGAAGTTACCTATCTGTTGACGTGTGTGATGAGAAATCTACATGGGAAACTGAAAGATGTGGGTGGATCCACTCCCACACTCCTGTATGGCTGTGCCTTTGTTGGTCTAGTCAACTTTCAAGAGATCCTAGGTGCTGAGTAATGTACTCAAGCATTTGTCAACTACATCAGTCTTGTGACTGAAATTTGTAAATTGTTACACACGAAATTATCCTATATGCAAAATTCTTGTATTTATATTAATTTCAAGGAACTTTTTATTTGGAAAATAAGTCACTGCTATGGACAGTGTTATTCCACATAAATGTATGTTTTTACAAGTCGGGGATTCCCAATACATTATGTAACTTTAAATATTGTCGAACTCTGATATAATGCTGTGGTAGGTTGATGTTCTATGACTGATGATTTATCATGTTCAACATAGAAATGTGAAAACTTAAAAATTTCAGGAGTGTGTTCTATGAACCATGTTGTAAATACTTGTCAGAATCTGATAAAATTAGGCACTGTTGGTTTAGTAACCATACATTTCAATGAATTTTCTTATCTCAACACTCAGTATGTATTTTTTTATCAATTGTAAATAAATCTTCTGAGTTTCTATGTATGTAGGTTGGTTTGTATGAACAGTTAGCCAATAGTGTAGAAGACATTTATGTTTGTGATCATAACTTGTGTATACACTGTCTAACAAGATTTATACATTTCTGATTTCATACACTGATTTTGGTCCTCATGCTATTCGATTATGTCATCATTCAAAGCTATCAATGACTCTGATTACTTGTATTTATCCCGAGTACTGCATTATTGTATTAGAACTTGAGTTGTGGGCAAATTCCTTCTTAACTCTGTTTTGGGTAGCCATGATCAACGTGAGTGTGTGTGTGTACTCAAGGAGAGTGTGCAACTATTGATTGAGGCTAGATGCTTCCTCTAATTATTCTTTATGTATGATTGAACTTATTGATATATGATAATGAACTTATTTATTTTGTTGTGTTGAAATACACTCCTGGAAATTGAAATAAGAACACCTTGAATTCATTGTCCCAGGAAGGGGAAACTTTATTGACACATTCCTGGGGTCAGATACATCACATGATCACACTGACAGAACCACAGGCACATAGACACAGGCAACAGAGCATGCACAATGTCGGCACTAGTACAGTGTATATCCACCTTTCGCAGCAATGCAGGCTGCTATTCTCCCATGGAGACGATCGTAGAGATGCTGGATGTAGTCCTGTGGAACGGCTTGCCATGCCATTTCCACCTGGCGCCTCAGTTGGACCAGCGTTCGTGCTGGACGTGCAGACCGTGTGAGACGACGCTTCATCCAGTCCCAAACATGCTTAATGGGGGACAGATCCGGAGATCTTGCTGGCCAGGGTAGTTGACTTACACCTTCTAGAGCACGTTGGGTGGCACGGGATACATGCGGACGTGCATTGTCCTGTTGGAACAGCAAGTTCCCTAGCCAGTCTAGGAATGGTAGAACGATGGGTTCGATGACGGTTTGGATGTACCGTGCACTATTCAGTGTCCCCTCGACGATCACCAGTGGTGTACGGCCAGTGTAGGAGATCGCTCCCCACACCATGATGCCGGGTGTTGGACCTGTGTGCCTCGGTCGTATGCAGTCCAGATTGTGGCGCTCACCTGCACGGCGCCAAACACGCATACGACCATCATTGGCACCAAGGCAGAAGCGACTCTCATCGCTGAAGACGACACGTCTCCATTTGTCCCTCCATTCACGCCTGTCGCGACACCACTGGAGGCGGGCTGCACAATGTTGGGGCGTGAGCGGAAGACGGCCTAACGGTGTGCGGGACCGTAGCCCAGCTTCATGGAGACGGTTGCGAATGGTCCTCGCCGATACCCCAGGAGCAAGTGTCCCTAATTTGCTGGGAAGTGGCGGTGCGGTCCCCTACGGCACTGCGTAGGATCCTACGGTCTTGGCATGCATCCGTGCGTCGCTGCGGTCCGGTCCCAGGTCGATAGGCACGTGCACCTTCCGCCGACCACTGGCGACAACATCGATGTACTGTGGAGACCTCACGCCCCACGTGTTGAGCAATTCGGCGGTACGTCCACCCGGCCTCCCGCATGCCCACTATACGCCCTCGCTCAAAGTCCGTCAACTGCACATACGGTTCACGTCCACGCTGTCGCGGCATGCTACCAGTGTTAAAGACTGCGATGGAGCTCCGTATGCCGCGGCAAACTGGCTGACACTGACGGCGGTGGTGCACAAATGCTGCGCAGCTAGCGCCATTCGACGGCCAACACCGCGGTTCCTGGTGTGTCCGCTGTGCCGTGCGTGTGATCATTGCTTGTACAGCCCTCTCGCAGTGTCCAGAGCAAGTATGGTGGGTCTGACACACCGGTGTCAATGTGTTCTTTTTTCCATTTCCAGGAGTGTATTTCTGCTGGTGTGTACCTGGTGTTGTTAGGATTCATGGGCCGGTCCCCACATCGTAAGCATAGGCCATTTCATTATTTTCACTTTTCATGAGTCAACATATCCTTACATACTCTGGTTTAAGTAGCTGATTGATTTTGTGCTATACTCCTATTTCTGACTGAGTATATTCTTCTGGTCAGCACCTGTTATTGTGAGGTTTTTGAGTCAGCTCACTTGTACATTTAGGCTCTGAATTTTTTCTTCTCTTTTGATGATTTTGAAGGTGTGACTTTATAGATGTAAACTTGCAATTTCAAACGATGGAAAATGCAGGATGGAATGTAACAGTACTAGACAAGAAAAGTTGCTACTCACCATATAGCGAAGATGCTGAGTCGCGATAGGCACAATAAAAAGATTAACACACTCATAGCTTTCGGCTATTAAGGCCTTTGTCAGCAGTAGACACACATACACTCACGCAAACGCAACTTGCACACACATCTGCAGTCTCAGAGAGCTGAAACTACACTGCGAGCAGCAGCACCAGTGCATGATGGGAGTGGCGACTGGGTGGGGGTAAGAAGGAGGCTGGGGTTGGGAGGGGGAGGGATAGTATGGTGGGAGTGGCGGACAGTGAAGTGTTGCAGTTTAGATGGAGGGCAGGAGAGAAGGTGTGGATGGGGGAGGGGGTAAGTAGCAGAAAGGAGAGAAATAAAAATAAAAATAAATTAAAAGACTGAGTGTCACGGTGAAATGATGGCTATGTAGTGCTGGAATGGGAACAGGGAGGGGGCTGGATGGATGACGACAGTGACTAATGAAGGTTGAGGCCAGGAAGGTTAGGAGAATGTAGGATGTATTGCAGGGAAAGTTCTCACCTGCACAGTTCAGAAAAGCTGGTGTTGGTGGGAAGAACCCATATGGTACAGGCTGTGAAGCAGTCATTGAGATGAGGGGTATCATGTTTGGCAGCATGTTCAGCAACAGGGTGGTCCACTTGTTTTTTGGTCACAATTTGTCGGTGGCCATTTACGTGGACAGACAGCTTGTATGTTGTCATCATCAATACCTCTGTCCATATCAAAGCTACCAACCACCAGCAATACCTCCACTTCGACAGCTGCCACCCATTTCATACCAAGAAGTCCCTTCCGTACATCCTAGCCACCCATGGACGTTGCATCTGCAGTGACGACTGGTCCTTCTCTAAATATACCAAGGGTCTCACTGAAGCCTTCACGGACCATAATTATCCTCCCATCCTTGTACAAAAACAAATCTCACATGCCTTACCTTTACAATCTCCTACCACCTCCCAAAGTCCCACAGTCCGGCCCAGAGGAGCATTCCCCTTGTAACTCAGTACCATCCGGGACTGGAGCAACTGAACTACATTCTTCACCATGGTTTCGACTACCTCTCGTCGTGCACTGAAATGAGAAATGTTCTACCCACTATCCTTCCCACCCATCCTACAGTGGTATTCCACTGTCCACCGAACCTACACAATATACTCGTCCATCCTTACACAACCCCTGCCCCCAATCCCGTACCTCATGGCTCATACCCCTGTAATAGACCTAGATGCAAGACCTGTCCCATACATCCTCCTACCACCACCTACTCCAGTCTGGTCACTAACATCACCTATCCCATCAAAGGCAGGGCTACCTGTGAAACCAGTCATGTGATTTACAAGCTAAGTTGCAACCACTGTGCTCCATTCTATGTAGGCATGACAACCAACAAGCTGTCTGTCCGCATGAACGACCACCGACAAACTGTGGCCAAAAAACAAGTGGACCATCCTGTTGCTGAACATGCTGCCAAACATGATACCCCTCATCTCAATGACTGCTTCACAGCCTGTGCCATATGGATCTTTCCCATCAACACCAGCTTTTCTGAATTGCGCAGGTGGGAATTTTCCCTGCAATACATCCTATGTTCCTGTAACCCTCCTGGCCTCAACCTTTGTTAGTCTTTGTCCTCACCCACCCAGCCCCCTCCCTGTTCCCATTCCAGCACTGTACAGGCATCATTTCACTGTCACACCTAGTCTTTTAATTTATTTTTATTTTTATTTCTCTCCTTTCCGCTACTTACCCCCTCCCCCCTCCACACCTTCTCTCCTGCCCTCCATCTAAACTGCAACACTTCACTGTCCGCCACTCCCACCATACTATCCCTCCCCCTCCCAACCCCAGCCTCCTTCTTACCCCCACCCAGTCGCCACTCCCATCATGCACTGGTGCTGCTGCTCGCAGTGTAGTTTCAGCTCTCTGAGACTGCAGACGAGTGTGCAAGTTGTGTTTGTGTGAGTGTATGTGTGTCCACTGCTGACAAAGGCCTTAATGGCCGAAAGCTATGAGCATGTGAATCTTTTTACTGTGCCTGCTGCGACTCAGCATCTCCGCTATATGCTGAGTAGCAACTTTCCTAAACTTGCAGTTTGTAATTCTAGTAATTTACTTTGCCTCTGCACTTATTTCTATAGTTTAGTGTTGTAATGTTGTAGTTTTGAGTTTGTATCATTTGTCTTGGAACAGAATGCTCCACAGATCTGAAAATCTGAATGCCATGTCCTCATATATGCATTGATTATGACTTGTATAGTAGATATTTTTCTTACGTTTTCTGCAATATGATATTTATGAGATACTTCCATACCTCTGAATTCTACTTTATGATGGGTAATATGCTTACACATGCGGTACTTACTATGTATGTAGAAAAAATGTTTCACTTTTGTACTCTATTCATCTACTTTAGATTATTATGGTAACATTTCTCCATAATATTTTATTATACAATTTTAAATAACATTAACAGACACTTAAACCTCATTCATTGCAACACTGAAAGAGACTTAAAATTACTCTAGATTAGATCATTTTGTATGAAGCTAGATATGTTAGAGTAACTTCATGTGAATTTTGTCCATAATTTTGGAAATAGTCACCATATGTTAGTTTTGCCATTTCACTACTCAGGTTTCAAACTTATTTGGATTATAGACAAACTGTAAGCAGGAAGAACTCTGTTTATTGTAATCAGAAAATTGTCAGTTGCTATGTACTTCCTTCTATACCTTTTCAGTTTTTTGTAAGCTAACCTATACTTATGTTCATAGGGAAATGATGATCATACAACCTAAAATTTTCTTGTAATTTTGGAATTTAACTTCGATAATCTGTATTCTGTCTTTTTGCATCGTTTTGTACACCATTTGGCAAATATTATAGAAGGTCACAAGATATTGTAAATAGATTGTTTCCATATTAAGTGAGGTGGATGTTGTGATGGGACATCCTCCTGTAGCACTACCTTTCCTCGACAGAGGTTGTCGAAACAAGTATTTTTTATCGAATTTTGGACAGGTCGGTATTATCTCAGCTGCTTTTCTGAAAACTTTCATATAATTTTATACACAGTATGTTATATTTCAAGGTGAAATTTATGAAAAGAAATTACTTTATAAAATATTTAAGTTTCAATCTTATAATTGATAAATACTAGTTCTGAATGTACAGTTAAAACTATTTTTTTAGAAACGTTTGAAATTACAAATTATTGGCATACTTATAATTTCTATTCTTAATTATAAAATCCTCTATTGTTAACTATGTCTATATCTGGATTCATTTATGAAATAATAACCGAAATTAATAATGCAAAGGAAACTAGTAGAAATTAATTTGTTAAGAAAAGTAGTAAACCCTTTGGAATGTAGTTATTTCCACAGAGTGTGAGAGTTGTAAGCATGCCTCTGATGTGATTGGATGTATTTTTGTGAGAACAATGTAATTTTGGCATTGTAAATGTGAAAAATCAAAATACTTTATGATATACTAAAATGTGAGAAAATATATTTACATAAAAAAATGCTGCAACAACAATCTTCAGGTTCATTTAGTTCAAACCAACCATGAGGATCTGATGTGACATTTTAGGCTTCAAGAATCAACATGACAAGCTAAGTAAACTAGAAAGTTTATTGTAATCTTCACTCCTCTCAAATCTCCATAAAAGACTTCGCTTACTAATTACTTGGACTGGACTTTGTTTAATGTGGACAATAGATGGAAGTAGGAAGGAGGGGGAAATTACAACACTTATCAGTGGTTATGCTTTTTCAAGAAAGACAACAGTCACGTCTATGTAAGTTATTCCTTGCATACTTTGGCAAATCAGCTGAGTTCCAATTTAAGTTTGTTTCAGTGTTTATAATTCATAGTTCCCTTCACTTTGCTTTTTAGTAATCACATTAATGTATAAGTATTGCTTTCTTGTTTATCTATGCGCTCACAAGAAGTAATTGTAATTAATTGGGGTCATATTGGGGCAAGATTTTTATTTTAGTTATAAAATCCTCGTATAATTATTAAACTAATACTTTATGTAAGAACCAACATCTGGGAGCTTGTCTTGTTCCCCCAAAGATGCTTTGTGGAATATCATCAGTGAAATCATGAACAGACATAAAGATGCAAGGTATGTGTGAGATGTTCAGTGTGAGATGTGAGATGTTACACTACTGAGTAAAAGATGGGCATTTAAGCTGGCTGAGGTGCACCCTGGAAATATGTCCGGAAGAGAGATCTCTTACCTCAAAGGTAATAGGTCCCAAGATTTTAACAATGCGACAGGGCCCCCGAAACCGCGGTGTAAATTTCCCTCCCAAACAGTGTCCACCAGTCTCAGAAATTGTATGGACAGAAATTAAATCACCAATCTTAGCATTAAATGGCCGCTTTCCCTTATTATACCTGTCGGCCTCTTTATGGTGGGCCGCGAAGACGTTTCTCCTTGCTCTCTCCCAACTTTCCCAAAGATTCGCAGGAGTAAATTGCTCTGGAAGAATATCATTGATGGTCCAGAGATTAGAGAGTGGCAAATTGACCTGATACGCAAACATCAACTTGTTGGGGCAAGAGTCGGTGGATTGGTGCCTCGCGGAATTGGACGCCTGATTGAGCCAACCTAAGGTGGTATCCCACTTAGAAGGAGCCCGAGCATGATAAATACAAAGAGCTGCCTTCAAATTGCAGTTAACTCTTTCTGCAAACAAAGGACGGGGATAATAAGGGGTGGTGGTAATATACCTAATACCTTGATTAAAACAAAATCCCTTAAAGTGGAAAGACAAAAAGGCCGGCGCGTTATCAGAAACCAAACTCTTCAGGGGTCCAAACCAGGTAAAAATCTGGGTTAGCTGCTGAACGGTGACAGAGGCAGTAACTCCAGTGGTAGGCCTCAACCAGAGAAAGCGAGAGAAGGCATCAACGGCCACAAAGATGTACTTGTTTCCTCTCTTAGTACACAGCAAAGGTCCGACATAATCAATATATATACGATCCAAAGGATACTGCTCGCGAGTAGACTGCAGCAGACCTTTCCGAGCCCCGGAGTCGGGTTTAGCCTTTTTACAATCATAACAATTGTTGACGTAAGAACGAACATCGTGATACATGCCCTCCCAGAAAAATTTCTGTCAGACGTTCGCTAAGGTTTTAAAAAAACCAAGATGACCACCCAGGGCCGAGTTATGAAAATAGTGCAAGACACTCAAAATGAGTCTACTAGGAAGACAAATTTTCCAATCCGCTCCGGGAGCACATTGTTTACACAGGACCCGCTGACGCAAGGAAAAGCCAGACACCCCCTCTCTACTCTGGAGACGAGTATAAACATCACTCCACTTAGAATCCTGTTTCTGTTCTTGAGGTAAATCACAAAATAGATCTGGCACTTCTCTCAGTATAGGTGTTAACGGCCACCTCATGTACTTCAACGTAGGGCTCTTCAGTAAACATACGACTCAATGCATCAGCCACCTCATTATCGACACCTCTGATGTGACGAACCCGAAAATGAAATGCCGACAACCTAATAGCCCATCTAGCAATACAACCTGTTTTACGGGGATGCGCCAGGACCCAGCTCAGAGCCTGGTTATCAGTTTCCAAAATGAATTCTCAATGTTCGAGGAGAAAGGCAAATTTCTTGATGGCAAACAGAACAGCCAGAGCTTCACACTTGTACACAGAGTATTTACTTTCAGTTTCAGTAAGACGACGAGAGGCGTAGGCTACAGGACGCCTCTCACCGTTTTCCTCCTGCAACAAGACAGCCGCTATGCCCGCATGAGAAGCATCAGTCTGAACCACAAAGGGGAGATTGAAATCTGGGATTGCTAACACAGGGGGATTGCTAATAGCGGTCTTAAGAGCCAAAAAGGTTTGTTGCTGCTGTTCCCCCCAAACGAATGGAACGTTCTTTTTTCTTAAATAATTAAGAGGAGCAGCCAACTGAGCAAAGTTAGGGACATGCTTACAAAAAAAAATTAACCATGCCAACAAAACAAGCTACTCCGCATTGATCGCGGGGCGGAGGAAATTCCCTAATGGCTCTGATTTGCTCCTGATCAATGCCGACACCTTTGGCTGAAACAATATGCCCTAAAAACGAAATCCTATCTCTACATAGGGTCATCTTGGCGGGGCTGACCGTTAACCTGGCGTCTTTAAGCCTTTGAAAGACTTGTTCAAGATGGTGAATGTGTTCAGGAAAGGATTTACTAAAGACAACAACATCATCTAAATAATTGTACACACATATAAACTTTAAGTCGTGTAGTACATTATCGAGCAGGCGTGAAAGCACAGCTGAACTGGTCGTGAGACCAAAAGGGACCCGGTTTAATTCGAATAGGTTCCAGTACATGCAAAATGCTGTTACTCGCTTCGATGATTCAGCGAGAGATATTTGGTAATATGCTTGGTTAAGGTCCAGTACCGAGAAAACGGTAGCCCCCTTGAACCAGCAAAAACAGTTATGTAAATCGGGTAAAGGAATGGACTCCAAAATTACCTTTTTATTAAGTTTGCGATAATCTACCACCGGCCTAAAGTCCTTTTGGTCACCTTTCAGTACTAAAAACATCAGGGCAGCATAACGCGAAGCAGAAGGGTGAATGACTCCCTGTTGTAACATCTTTTCAATCTTTTGCCGAAGAATGCCCATTTTGGGTGGAGAAAGGTGGTAAGGTGCCCGACGGATGGGGACGTTATCCATTAACTGTATTTCATACTGAATCAGGGCAGTCATACCCAAGCATTGAGTAATTACCTCAGGAAACTTCTCAATTAATTGCTTAAGTTGGCTAGCAAACACCTGCTCAAGATGATCCAGATCAACACCCGCCTCATCTTGTATAACACAAACGGTTTTGGTTGGATTCTCGTGATTACAGGAACACAGAGCGATAGAAGTGCTAGGACTGAATTTAAAATAAAAGGTGTTCCCAGAGAAATCCAAGACCAAACCCATACATTTAATGAAATCATAACCCAAAATAAGCGGGATGCTTAATTTTTCAGCAATCAAGAGGGGGTCAGCCATGAAAAACCTTGTATAGAGACCTTAGCCTTCACCAAACCGAAGATAGGTAACCATTGCCCATCCGCAAGCCGACATCTACCTTCGTAAGGTTTGGACAAAGTAAAACCACACAAACGTCTAAATTTATGATACCAACGTCTATCAACGACCGACAGAGCACACACGGAATCCAAGAGAGCACACAGAGGCTCTTGCCCAATAGCAAGGCATAAATACGGTACTGAGCACCTTTTAGGGTAGGAAATGGCTCTACAATTAATGGGCCAGTTCCTAACGCGCTTCCTTTTCCTCCCTATGACCTGGCGTCATTGAGAAACATGAGGTTTCCGTTGTACCGGGCACTGAGCTACCAAATGTTTGGAAGAAGCACAACGATAACAACGCTCCCTGGGTTTCTCAACATAACGCTCAGACGAGCTCTGTGGAGTGCACAAGGGAGTAATATGGGAGATAAGATTATTCTGATCCCATTGTGATTCTGCAAAAGCTAACCCTTGTGCCATAGAAATCAGAGCTTTAATCTGCTGGTAAGAAGTTGGACGCTCAGCCCACACAAAGTGCCTTGTGCCTCATACCTTCAAGTAACATGGCAACTCCCTCCTGTTCTGGAGTATCAACGTCCAAGGCTAGCCTAGCTACGTTAACTCTTTCAAAATATTGAGCTAAGGTTTCTTCCGCACCTTGCACCTTCCAGAAATAATCAGACAATAACTGGTTGCGCACGCGTGCTGAGAGAAACTCAGTGCGAATACATCTCGTCAATGCCACCAATGATACCCCATTTTGCAGATACTCAGCCAAGACGGAAGTTAAATGACCCTTAGTTAACAGGTAAAGCACCGCTAGGATCAAAGAATGTGAAATCTGTAAAGTGTCAGCATGATCTTGCAACTCAACCAGCAGCCAAAGCAGATATTTAAGCTGCTGCAATGAATCAACATCTAAACATTGAATCCTCTGAACTAACAAGGCTAGCAGATGCGGTAAACGGGCAAAATTACTATCAAAGTAAGCTGTCCGATCTCTGACCAAGGAAGCACAACTCGACACATCCACTGCTTCTTGTCTACTATCCCCAGACTGATTCTCGATCAAAGATACTGATAACAAGCGTGTCTGCAATGACTGCAACGATGTCAATAGGTCTTCAATTTGCTTCTTACCCTCACCAGATTGACCCAACAAGAGAAGACCTATAAGAAACTGCCTATAATGCAAAAGGTGCGCCTGAATACGAGCTACCTGTTTCTGAGTGGGTGTCTCTCCTGTAAACAAATCCAGAACCGGCTTTAATTGCTGAAGATTATGTGCTACACTTGCCAAGGACTCACCCAATGCCGGAAAATTGTCCGCGACAATGTTGACCGGTAACCCGAGCGCCGCATGCAATCGCGACGCCAACTCGGGAACGGTGCCATCTAAAGCTTTGCCGCGAATGCGCAGCTCACTACGGAGCTGATCTCGTCGCAGATAACCTAGTCCGGGAACTGGCTGGACACTCATGACAGCAGTCTGAACTGAAAACACAGTACAAGAACAAATGAGTACAATACCAAACAAGGCCAAAATACTTATTATTAAAGCTACTTGCATGCAAAAACCCCCCAGAGGAAGGATGGTAGCTCTGCTACCATTGAGCGGATGATTTGGATGGGATTCGGTTAATGAAAAGGGGACATACAATACACGGTTTATTTCCCCAAAACAATTAATTAATTGTAATGAATTACACTGTGGTTTACAAATTACAGTGACACAAACAATCAAACTGCTTACAATACGAGGTAACAAAAAAGGTGAAATGTGAACAGAGAAAATTATTTGTGTCGTTTGAATCACTGCCAAACAAACTTTACAATTTGATACTTTGACAAATAATCGTTGTGCATTAAACTACATACTCTCACCTAATACAGTTAAATTTTTAAATGTGAAGCACAAATGTATAATTTACAATTAAATTTTCAGTTGAAGTTACTCCTTCCTATACCTTCTTTAAAAGAGTGATAAAATTTTCAACAGGTATCTCAGCTAAAAATGCCCTAAAATCCTTAACAGAACAACAGGTACATGAGTAAATATATATACGGCAAGGCCCAACATTAACAGCGCAAACACATACAAACTTTCGCCAACATGGGCCGCTTGCCGGTCAAAACATGTTACGACTACAGCAGCGGGGAAACATACATAGGTAATAACACAGGCCACCTTGCAATCTTGCCAAAATCAGTTTACACGAAGGAGGGGGGGGGGGGGGAGGGGTAAATACAATAAATACCTTACGCAAGTGCACTTGCCAAACCTACTACAAAAAATACAGTATAAAATGCTCTCAATTAATGACAAATCTGGGACAAGCCCGGCAATATTGCACCTGAGCACTAGTAGCCAAAATAAGGTTGACAGATACCAAGGTCTGACATCATCTTAGGGCTAACTGGCACAACAAATAAATGAGAGTAAAAGAACAAGGAAATGCCAATGCTCAAGAATTTAAATAGGATTAAGTACACACGAGGCTACAATCAATTGCTAGCACCTTGGACATTGTCTTATGCTTAATTGACACTACGAATAAAGGTAAAAGGACAGACAAATGACAATGCCCAGCAATTTAAATAAAATAAGTAAGCACAAGGCTAAAAGCAATTGCTAGCAACTTAACAAGCACACATAAAATATCAGACAGCTGCCACATCACAAACGGAACAGGTGCGTGCGCAGTCCCCAGCAAGCCAAAAAACCAACAACACACACTCCACCAACCGAGCCAGCCTGACCACAGTAATTTCAACTCAGAATCAGGGCACGTGAGCACACCGGGTCCATGCAAAACACATGCTGCTAAATGATTCCCACCAACAGATACGGCCGCCCCCCGGGTGGGAAAACTGGGACAACGACCGGGTACACACCAGCAGAAAACTCGACACCTAGACTCCAGCTAAAACAGAAGCACACAGAAAATATGAACAAGCTGAAGTAAGGTGAAACGAACCCCATCACACAGACCGGACAGAGAAAACACACACCAAAACTGCCCTGCAGTCCTTACAACTGCTGAGTGCAGAAACCCAAGCGATATCGTGGCACCCTTTTCAGAGGCTGAGAACCTCGAGCGATCTGGTGCAGGAATCCATCAGTTGTCCACTACACCACATCATCAACACGGCACACTGCCCAATGCCCAAATCAACGAGACCACACCTCCGTGCTGGGGCGGAAGGCAAAATACCACCAGCTCGGTGTGAATCCAACTGCCGAGCCGAGCGCGAGCAGCCCCCCGCGAACGCTCCAGAGGGCAGCAGCCACCTCAGCACCTGCGTAGGCCGAACCAGACGGAAACAGAAATACAAGTGACTATCGATAGTGCCGGATACGCAACGCGCCAGAGAACTGGCACATCAGTGATATCATGAACAGACATAAAAATGCAAGGTATGTGTGAGATGTTCAGGGCCACTATCAAGAATACTAGTCACGAGAGTGAGACTTATATTCAGGTTAGAGCCATGAAAATTAAACAAATGGCATGGAATGATGTAAAGCAGCTGTGGGGTCATTAACAGGTATAATTGTAGACTTGCCTTGTGGAGGTTGTGAAACTCCAGGCACGCTTGTAATTTGTGTCCGTGACTTGTGTGGCTGTGGTAAGCATTATAACCTGAAGGGGCTTGTTCAGACACAAATTCCCAATATGTTTGGTGCTATGGGGTGAGAAACAAATTCTTTGTATGGTGCAGACTGTTCGGCAAAGTAAACAGAAAAGCAAGGTGCAAAAATGCAAAGGGACTGTATTCCTTGCACATTCAGAATTGTCCATAGTCTTCACAAAATGACACCAAGTAATACCACTAATGTATGGGGCAGCAGCAGATACAAATTCAACACTTGGCAGCAAGTGAGACAACAACTCCATCATGAGGAGAAGTAGCTTGTCCACACCAGAGTTGACCACTTATTGAGAGTGTTTTAGTGCAGCAACAGGCACCACAGAGGAACATATTGTCCATATGTGTTATGGATGTGAGAACCCCATATCCCCAGCCATTAGCAATGTTCACTTCCTCTCAAATTTCATGCTGCTATCTAGACGTTTTTGCTATTCTATGTCTATGGGAGAGTGTTTTTCTTTTATATTTTGTGTGTTAGATGTAAGGGATATTTTGAAGATGGTTTATTATTGGGAAGAGAGAGCAGGTGCCCACAGTATTATACAGAAAACTTTGAACCTCCACTGTATATTCAAGGATAAACTGTGAGGGAAAGAAGTGAGTATATTGTTTTTCACAGGCTGTGGCATATTGTAAGCTCATTTGAGAAGAAAGAAGTAATTGTGTCATGGCTGTGATAACAGCTGTTTAAAAGAACAGTTGAGAGAATTTTGTGGATTGATGCATTGAGTTATGCTGTATTAAAATTAGCATGAAGATTAATGGTGTTCAGTGGTTTTCCCCACAAACATTGATTGATGCATGGAGATATCTTTTCTTGTGGTCTGTGGTGTAAGCTGGGCAGTAACCTGAGAAAGATTAATATATGCTGAAGATTTAGGGAGAGATATTGTGTCAACGACAACTGCTATTTACAGGTGCATCAATTCCATCCTAAACCTGAGGGACAAAAAAAACCAGAATCAATAGTCATATTTATTGACTTGTCAAAAGCTTTTGATGTGGTGGATCATAAATTTCTGCTACCAAAGCTTGAAAGATATGGTATTCAAGGTCTGTCCAACAAATGGCTCAGCTCCTTCTGGACTAATTGTAAGCAGACATTGTGCATCAAGCACACAAACATTGAACTAAAAAATGTATCTGAATGCTTATCTGATTATAAACAAAGTAAATGTGGTGTACCCCAAGGATCAGTAATTGGACCCCTTCTGTTCCTTCTGTACATAAGTGATCTAAACTTAAATGTTGTTTCACATAAAACATTCATATTTGCAGATAACACCATGATTCTACTAAAAGGAGACAACAATAAACAGTTACAGCAGACAGTAAACACAGTCATGAAACAACTTAGCAGTCACGAAACAACTTAGCAGCTGAGCACAGAGTAATCAGCTTGTAACAAACAGTAAAAAAACCCTTGCACTAAAATTCTACAGTGTTCCTAACAAGGACATTTTTATCCCATCGGTCTCTATTAATGATGAACCAGTTGGTGACAACACAGAAACCAAATTCTTTGGACATTGCCTGCAGAGCAACGTCAGATGGAATAAGCATACTGAATATCTCATTGCAGAACTGAGCAAAACATGTTACCTTCTTTTCTCATTATATCATGCTGCAGTGAGAAAACAGTAATGTATGCAATTCATGCCTACTTTCATTCTCATCTTAGATATGGGGTCGCCTTCTGGGGAAGCTCTAAAACAGCTAACAGCACTTTTAAACTACAAAAAAGGCCATTAGAATCTTGTTTGGGTGAAAGCTTAGAGACTTTTCTAAACCTCTGTTTAAGAAATCTGGTATTCCTCCATTACCACAGGTATACATTATGGAAACCCTTTTGTTCTTTGAAGTAAATGTAGCAGGTAAGGACTGCAGACTGCAAAAAAACTGTGATATACATGATCACTTTACCAGACAAAACAAAAACTTACAGATAACTCAAATCAGCACAGCTCTGTGCCAAAAAGGTAGTTTTCACATGGGAGTTAAGCCTTATGAAAAACTTCCTGAAAACATAAAAGCCATTACTGAGGTCAATATCTTTGTAAAATCTCTAGTCATATTTACAGCATCACTACATTTACTCCAGAATGAGATTTTCACTCTGCAGTGGAGTGGGCGCTGATATGAAACTTCCTGGCAGATTAAAACTGTGTGCCGGACCGAGACTCGAACCCGGGACTTTTGCATTTTGCGGGCAAGTGCTCTACCATCTGAGCTACCCAAGCATGACTCACAGCTTCATTTCTACCTGTACCTCATCTCCTACCTTCCAAACTTTACAGAAGCTCTCCTGTGAACCTTGCAGAATTAGCACTCCTGAAAGAAAGGAGAGCTTCTGTAAAGTTTGGAAGGTAGGAGGCGAGGTACTGGCAGAAGTGAAGCCGTGGGGACAGGGTGTGAGTGGTGCTTGGATAGCTCAGATGGTAGAGCACTTGCCCGTGAAAGGCAAAGGCCCTGAGTTCGAGTCTTGGTCCAGCACACAGTTTTAATCTGCCAGAAAGTTTCATTTCAGTGCACACACTGCTGCAGAGTGAAAATCTCGTTCTGGAAACATTCCCCAGGCTGTGGCTAAGCCATGTCTGTGCAATACCCTTACTTTCAGGAGTGCTAGTTCTGCAAGGTACGCAGGAGAGCTTCTGTGAAGTATGGAAGATAGGAGAAGAGGTACTGGCAGAAGTGAAGCTGTGAGGATAGGGCGTGAGTCGTGCTTGGGTAGCTCAGATGGTAGAGCACTTGCTCACAAAAAGAAAAGGTCCTGAGTTCGAGTCTCAACCAGGCACACAGTTTTAATCTGCCAGGAAGTTTCACTGCATTTATTCCATTGAAGAATCTTTAAATTTTTGAAGTGTGTTATATAAATACTTATGTATAAAGTTATTATTGTACCCTTAAATACATGAGCCTATAAATGACTTTCAGCTGTATGTTCTGTGTATTTATAACTTGATTTGTCCAATGTCTTATGCATAACCTGCTTTGTAGACAACAGGACCAATAAAAATACACTACAATACAATGTTATGTGAAAGTAGTTCACTGATGCTGGGCGCACTGTAGCCCATGTAGTGGAAAGCTGTTAGTGAGATTTTATGAAAGAGATTGCTAAGAGAGGATTACTGGAGAGGATAACTTATGGAATAATTCAATCAGAAGTTTGAGGATTGATTGTCAAGAGGAAGCAAGCACAGGCAAGTTATTGATAGTGAGGTGACACATTTGATTTTTCTTCTTTTTCTTTTTTTTTTCTTTTTTTATTATTACATTAGGAGTCAAAGAATAAATGTCGTATGATTCTATGTCAGTTGGAAATTTGTAAGTAACTATTTGACAAATTAAAAGAGCCCACAATATCTCACTGACATTTTTAAAAAAATACATATAGAATAGCTGCCAAAGAGATAATTATAAGAGTTGATTGGGAAACAATTGACAAGAGAGTGGTGGAATGAGAAGGAAGACTTTCCCTTTTTTGTTAAGCCTTGAGAAGTACTGCTGAACTTTTTCATATTTTCTCTCTTGATTGAGGCTTATGCGTATCTATTTTCTCTCTTAATAAGCTGTGTACAGAGATTTTGTAGCTTTTCAGTGGTAAATTTTTTTTTCTTTTGTGGACTGTTTTTATAATTAATGAAACAGTGTGCTGATCTAGGAGTATGCCTTGCTGCTTGGTCATGTAAGGAATGTGTCAACTGATGAATCTGTGTGTGAACTGGTGCGTGTGAATGTTGGTTGACAAGAGTTATGAGGAATGTTTCAGCAGAATCAATGAAACATGGTTGATAATAAGGGTGTTGCTCATTATAAGTGGACAGTTTGGCTGATTGATAGCTGTGTGTGCATTCTTTTTATGTTTTGATAGTGAAATTATTTCAGTTAGTGTTCTGTAGTTCTTATGTTTATCCTCCCCATAGTCTTTGGCTCCTGTATTACTTACTTGCTCCTGGGATTAAGTTGAACCAGAACTTTACTGACAAAATTTTGGAGGTTGTTCAGAGAAATTTTCTGAGTATTTTGCTATGGGGACCTGCAGTCTCCAGTGACTCATTATAAAGCTATAATGTAATTATGACTTGTTTGGCCTTGTTACCAGAATGATCTTTGTTTCCATGAAAACACTTTCACAACAGTGAAAAACCCTGTAATATCAAATCAGCAAAACATAATAACTTGAAAGGATCCAGTTATTCATTAACACTTATGTAAAGATACAGAATTGCTATTAAGCTGTTGATTTCACTGCGGGAACAGATGAATATATCATCATCACGCTGTTTGTCCATTGGACTCACTGAATCAATAGAAGACATGCGTATTAGCCAATTCTTTGTCAGTAAACCAATCCATACTTTTTGTATCACTGTCAATGTACAACTAACACTACCAGGAAAACCAACTGTAGACTGGACTGAGCAGTATTGAATTCAAGCTTGAGGGCAAAGAGTAAAGAAGACATTACTGTTGCCAACAGCAAGAACCATGAGTAAACAGAACAAGTTTGTTATCAAACATGGCATGCAGCACACCTCATCAACATTTTCATGTGCAGGTATTGTCAGTGCAATACTACATTACATCAGACTCCCTCGATAATCACTGAAAGTTTGTCAATGGAGTTTTGATTCACAGCACCCTGTGTGTGTTTGTGTGTATGTGTGATATATTTCAGTGGAGTTCTGATTCACCCTGTGTGTGTGTGTGTGTGTGTGTGTGTGTGTGTGTGTGTGTTGGTTAAATCAGCAAGGGCTGAGAGTAAATTTTTTTCTTATTTTTGGGAAGGCAGGTAGATGACCTAGGGGTTGAGAGAAGTGTAATAGACGGATGATATACCATGGACATATTTGTGGCGGGCTTGGTGCCAAATGGATATTTGTTTTGTGATGGACTTCATGGGAGAAGTCAAGATTTTGAGGTAGTTCTGCTGTCTTACATATATAGTCAAATGTGGGTGTAGGGTGTGCTTCAATCCAATCCTTGTGGATGTGATGAGGTTTTCTTTTATCTGCTATTTTATTTTGTTCCATATTGTTTTTGGTTTATGATATCCTTAGAACGGAGGGAGAGTTGAGTTATGTCATCATTGTTTGGGGCTGTTGTGTTGTATTAATGTCAACACCAGATGAGCATTTGGACCCTATTGTTAGTTGAAGTATGAGGGGATTTTTCAGAATGGTTTGCACATTAAAAAAATATTGGACACTATGTTAACAATGGTTCTGTACATGGTTACAAAACTAGTAACTGCAATAATTTGCATCTGGATGGAAAAAATAAAGTCAAAACACAACAGAGTCTACTGTACAATGCCATCAAATTATATAATAAATTACCGCAAAACATAAAAGACATAGAGACAATCTCCTCCTTCAAAGAAAAACTAAAAAATTTTTTACAAAATAAATGTTAACATACAGTAATGGAATACTTGAATTAAAAAAGGTTACTTAAAATCTTAAAAAGTTCTGTGTTAAACTATATGGAGAAATAATAATTATATAAGACTGAAAAATGTAAATTAGATTATAAGAAAATTTCACTGTCAACTATTGTGTAAGAAACAAATTTAAACAGTTAAATTGTCTATTATTCAATGACAAAGTCCATACAATGTAAATTGTTTCACGGATTAATAAAGAAATCAAATCAAAATTAAATCAAATCTTAGCATAATGATGTCCAATGTCAGATGCCCTATATTACAGAAGCCTGGCATTCTTTGAGTGCTTTTTCTAGGAGCTCAGAATAAGGGGGATTTGTATTTTTTGTAGGCAAGGTTTCACAGTTGAGAAGCGATGGTCAGGACTAAGATAATGTCACATGCAATTTAGGAGTAAGGTGAGAAACAGCCTGTGACTAAACCTTAGTAGAGGTAGAAGCTTCCCCCCACCCCCAAGAAGCAGCTTTGTATGAGCATCATGATGAGAGTGGGAGTAGAGCCATTGGAGGACAAACCTTAAGAGTGGAAGAATATATTGAGGAGTGAGTGAGTAGAAGCACAAACCATCAATGGAGAGAGATGCTGAAAATTAAATGGAAGTAATTATCAAAGCAAGTAATAGCTGGAATACAGAAATTTGAGACAATGATATGTGAGTATGTAAGTGAATACATTAATTTAAGGAGACTCTTTTGGTGTTTGCTGTTGTCCACTTTGTCTTGGCTGAGTGTTTCTGTTTTCTTTTTTGCACATAACTGATTACAGATCATGTAATTGTTAAGTTTGGTACAACCTGAAATGGCCCAGTGTTTTCATCTGACAACATAAAAGAAACTGAGGGAAAGAATGGAATGTGGATAAGGAGAGGAAGGAGAATGAGAACGGGGAACCTGACAAGAGCAGTGGATGCCATCTGGATAATGTTTAATGGCAGTATGAGTAGTATTCTTTTTCTTTGGTCTGGCTTGGTAGTTTTAAAATTACATTGCTAAAGAAATCCATGGGATTTATATCTGAACCTTGGAGGCCATGGCACAGCCACTGCTCTTCCAATCCAATGTTGACCATACGTCCAAGGTAGAAGCCGGCGCACTCATAAATGAAAATGTGCTGGAGCACCATCATGCATGAACCACATGTTCAGGAATTGATTCAGAGGGATGTTATAATGTACATCTGGAAATACAGTCTGCAAAATCTGCATGTACTGCTCACCAGTTAGTCTCTGTGGTAGGAAGTGTGGTCAAATTATGCTGTCTCCGATCAGTCCTGCTGAGACATTCAATGAATAACACTGCTAATGTGGTGATACATGTGCTGAATTAGGATTGACATTGGCCCAAATGTGACAGTTATGGTAGTTAAAAATACTGGTAAATCCAGCCTCATACTGCTTACAAACAGGGGATTAAGGGTACACTGTTGTTGCACCCATTGGCAGAAATTCTCTCCAGGAGGGAAGTTTGCATTGTTGAGGACTTGCATTCGCTCAAGATGATATGGATACAAGTCTTGTCAATGTAAAGTCCGCCACACACTGCTATGACTGAGGACACCCTCATAGGTAGCAATCCTCCTTTCTGAAGCACTCGGATGTTCATGTGCAATGCGTAACACCCTTTCCTCAACATTGGGTGTTATGGATCTGGATTGATCTTAACGTACATGATGCACAAAACGTACAGTTTCTCTAAGGTGCTAATGTAACCAGCTAAATGTACACCTGTCAGACTGCCTGCAGAGTGGAAAAGCTTTTCCATAAAATTGTGCAGCCTCAAGGGCACTGCTATTCCCTTTGCCATACATAAAGTGCATGTCAGCATACTCTTTATTTGTGTCCATAGTGCCTTCATGTTCGTAGCTGACTGTGAAGCTGATATGGCACAGTGCATGGAGGGGTGATGGGAAGAAGTTGCACATGCATAAACAAAAAGACAGTGAATCACAAACCTTGAGATACCAACATAAATACTGCAGTATCCAGGGGCGTTTACAATTGGTTCCCAACTCGAATTAGTGTGATACCTCAGTAACGATTGATTTGTGGTCCCATGTTTGGTGGAGCTCTTTAGCGACTTTTGGCCTGCACTTTCTCTGTATGTATATCAATAAAAAAGAATCTTGGATAAACAGATGAGCCACCTGCATTGATGTTAGGGTTAAGATTTTACTTTTCATTTCAAAAATAATTTTTCCTTATTTGTACATAGATCCATGTAAATCCAAAACTATTGTATAAAGCAGGTTAATCTTTATTTAACTGCTATTCATCTCTATATTTAAGAAACTTTTATAGTAAATATTCATTTGCATCATCACAGGAACTGTTTGGATTTAAATAGTAACTGTGTTTAATGTTGCTCTATAGGATAGGAAATTTGTCCTTTATTAAGATGTGAAGTATTATGTAAACTAGTGTTAGTGACTATGATGTTAAGTGCTGTGAAGACAATGGAACATGAAACAACTTGTGCACTGGCAATCATGGGAGATGAGCATTGTTCTCTGACATCTGATGAGCAACCTGGTAGAACAGGGTGCCAGTCCACAATGAAAGCAAGACTCTTGACTGACTGCACATACAAACAGGGCAATAGTGTGTCCACATGAGGAGTCCAATGGCCTGAATTCTTTCTTTTGCAAGCGGATAAACAACAGAGGTGCTATGCCATCTGGATGAGGGATCCCAAGGGCAAGGAACTTGCTGATTGATGAATTTGATGGGGGTCAGGAACACACCAGCTATATTACTGCAGCTGCATTCCCTCCTGCTGGAGGTTTGAGTCCTCCCTTGGGCATGGGTGAGTGTGTTGTTCTCAGTATACGTTAGTTTAAGTAGTGTGTAAGTCTAGGGACCTGTGCAGCAGTTTGGTCCCTTAGGAATTCACACACACACACAGCTGCATTGGGTTTTCAAGCAGAATTTGGATGCCCATGGCACCATCAGCTGTCCTTGGAAACAAACTGTGGTGTGTGCCACAGCAACTTAGTGTCACTTTTCCTTACCGCCTATGACCACAGAGCACAGGTGCATTAACTCTTGGCATCATAGTGTGCCACAACACACCTCCCTCTTCAGAGAAATACAGTCCCCAAATTAAACTTAGTGCTACTCTGATGAATGCTAACTAGAACAGACACTCAGATACAGTTAGGAATGGCAAGTCTCTCTATAGTTCATATTGTTTTCGTGACAGGCTCGTTCTGTAACTTGTGACATGGATCTTAGGATATCTGGTATATGCTATTACACTTGACTCCACTCGTTATGTTTGTCCAAGTCATTCATGCTTCAGTCCACTTTTCAGTATTCACTCACTGCTTCCCACAAAATTTGTTATGCTGTCCCTCTGAGATCTAGGTGAAGCTAGTCCATCTGACACTTACAGTCCAAGATTCACTTGTTCACTTAGCAGCAGCATTTAATCATCTCATAAAGATATGAGTGTGGGGATCTGGGAGGCATCCTATCACATAATGAAATACATACCAACTCCTCATCACACACTATCCTCCTTGACCCTTATACTTAACCTTAAAAATGTATCACATACCCTAACATAGGTATCACACTACACAACATGATCAGTATTTTGCAACACATAACATCAATGCTTCCCTCCCATACTAAATTAAACATCCTAAGCTTCCACTATACACATCACAACATCATAATTCCCCATAATGAGACATCTCACCTAGAAGTTCATCCAACATAACACCTAATCACTTACTTTAACTACAGCAAACTGTCTCATTTATATGCCTATGCAAACCTTTTGCATGAATCCAACACCTTTTACAATTCAAACCTCAGCATTCCTGAATGCATTCAAACATTCCCATGACATGTACACACTCCTGTATGCATACCAAATGGATTGCAAATGTACTTCATGAGATGAATAAAATGCCATTCACAAAGTTCACACATATGTTCAGACGAACAGTTTAACCTAAACTATTCAAAACTGTAATCTGTGGCAGAGTCCCTATGGTTGCATTATAATACCCATAAGACTCAGAGAACCATCACTTGAACTTTAAACTGTATTTCTCACCATGAGAGGCCTGCTCAGTGTATCATGCTGCATGAGCTCCTCAACATCAGTGACATATTTGACCACAGGTGGTTTACCATCTACAACCTGTGTCCCTTAATACTAATAAAAATACTCTGTGATACTACTTCATCATAAATCCCACCGTCATCATCATAAATTCTCAATACTTCATAATAAAACTCAATGTCTCAACTCACAATTACCTGTGAAACTAGTACCAAACTCACTTGGCATCACAGCATGCTGCAACATTGATAATAAACCTTCCAATTTTGTGAGCTCATGCAGTCAGTAATCTTAGTGACAGTGTAGCAGGTGCAGTATTGAGGGTGCATTACTATCCATTTATTTCCATTTGTCAACTTGTGAAACCTTTCCAAAAGGTCAATTACAGTTAAGCAAAATCAGGGAACTGCTGGGAGAATGGTACAACATGTCTTGAGGTAATATATTAAAAAACTAAAAACCCACCTTGACTGCGAAAAAAGCACTTAGTGTTAAGTATTAACCCAGGTTTCGGCGTAGATAACTACACCTTCTTCAGAACAACAATAAAACCCACAAGTGCCTAAGAAGACCTTTGTCAATGATTAAAAGAACACCATAGCTATACATTTATAAATGAAAAAGAAAAGGAAACACAAACAGTACATATGTACAAAGTCAAACCCACTGCTTAACTTAATGGTGTACGCACCACCTCACACCAGCCTATGTTCAATGGGCCATGACCCATCATAAACTGCACCTACAAATGGTCACTCACTTACAAGCCTGACCCGCTATCTATGCACATGCGCGAGACAAGGGAAGTTACTTGAATGCACATGCGCATATGAATACAAGAAAGTTTATACATGGGTCGGGGCTAAATAGCCCATATATTCCCAACTGTGGATCAACGTATATCAAAAAAATGAAATGGATAGAACAAGAGATGAGCTAAATAGGAGATGAAACCTAAAAATAACCGCACATAGTTGCTTATGCTGGTAAAGAAACTTACATATGAAGCTACCTATGACAACAGAGGAACTCTTATTAGAAACTATACCTAAAGCCAGTAGTTAGCCTGGGGGGGGGGGGGGGGGCTGAGGGGACGTAATCTAAAGACGTCGTGGTAATAAAGATATAGCGATAAAACGTGAGGTGTTCAACAGGCTAAAATCACCTTCATCATAAAAGAAAAATGAGGATAAAAAGAAAGAAGATGGACAGCTTGACCAACCGCGCTCACCAATCAGCGCGCGCATGTGATAATCCCCAGATCATCAAATTTACAAGTATGAAGAACAAAGTAAAGGCGTGAAACCTTCAAAAAATTTTCTATTTCTTAGTAGGAGTTGGACATTGAGGATATTGTCTTTAACATGTTGCAGATGCTTAAAGATCTGCATTTCTTCCAAAACATCCAGTTTTACGCCCTTAACCTTGGCATGAAGTTAACTCGATATTAACTGGAGGGCTTGGCGCATGAGCCATTTGCACAAGGTGTTCCACATAACTCATGTAGTACATAAAGAAATATGAATGTTTTAGTTGGACGACTTTTTTTGCTTTGTGATAGATGGCGCTGTAATAGTCACAAACGTATCAGTACGTGTTATCACATAACATTCCGTCAGTGCGGACGGTATTTTCCTCGTGTTACATTACCCGTGTTAAAATGGACCGTTTACCAATTGTGGAAAAGGTCAATATCATGTTGATGTATGGCTATTGTGATCAAAATGCCCAACGGGCATGTGCTATGTATGCTGCTCAGTATCCTGGACGACATCATCCAAGTGTCCAGACCGTTCAGTGGATAGTTACGTTATTTAAGGAAACAGGAAGTGTTCAGCCTCATGTGAAACATCAACCATGACCTGCAGCAAATTATGATGCCCAAGTAGGTGTTTTAGCTGCTGTCGTGGCTAATCCACACATCAGTAGCAGACAAATTGTGCGAGAATCGGGAATCTCAAAAACATCGGTGTTGAGAATCCTACATCAACATCGATTGCACCCATGCCATATTTCTATGCACCAGGAATTGCATGGCGACTACTTTGAATGTCATGTACAGTTCTGCCCCTGGGCACAAGAGAAATTACGGGACGATGACAGATTTTTTGCACACGTTCTATTTAGGGACGAAGCATCATTCACCAACAGCGGTAATGTAAACCGGCATAATATGCACTATTGGGCAACAGAAAATCCACGATGGCTGTGACAAGTGAAACATCAGTGACCTTGGTGGGTTAATGTATGGTGCAGAATTATGGGAGGAAGGATAATTGGCCCCCATTTTATCGATGGCAATCTAAATGGTGCAATGTATACTGATTTCCTATATAATGTTCTGCCAATGTTACTACAAGATGTTTCACTGCATGACAGAATAGCGATGTACTTCCAACATGATGGATGTCTGGCACATAGCTCACATGCGGTTGAAGCGGTATTGAATAGCATATTTCATGACAGGTGGATTGGTCGTCGAAGCACCATACCATGGCCCGCACATTCACCGGATCTGACGTCCCCAGATTTCTTTCTGTGGGGAAAGTTGAAGCATATTTGCTATCATGATCCACCGACAACACCTGACAACATGCGTCAGTGCATTGTCAATGCATGTGCAAACATTACGGAAGGCGAACTACTCGCTGTTGAGAGGAATGTCGTTACACTTATTTATTGCATTAATGTGGTATTTACAGGTAATCACAAACAGCATGCATTGTCAGAAATGATAAGTTCACAAAGGTACATCTATAACATTGAAACAACCGAAATAGAATGTTCAAACGTACCTACGTTCTGTATTTTAATTTAAGAAACCTACCTGTTAGCAACTGTTCATCTAAAATTGTGAGCCATATGTTCATGACTATTACAGTGCCATCTATCACAAAGCGAAAAAAGTGGTCCAATTAAAACATTCATATTTCTTTATGTACTATACAAATATGTAATAAAAATGGGAGTTCCTATATTTAAAAAAACGCAGTTGATATCCATTTGATCTATGGCAGCGCCATCTAGCAGGCAAACCATAGTGCCATCTGGTTTCCCCCTTCAAGCTAGACAAGTTTTGTTCTTTGTAGTTTTTTCGTTTGATGCTTATTTCATGAGATATTTGGCCCGGTCATGATCAATGAATGACCCTGTATTTGGTAACTAGACCTGTAAGCATCACATTAGTATACAAAACTTAACGGCACTCAAACCAACCTGAAATGCAAAAATCACAGAACCATCTTGGCATAAAGTGTATACCACTCACAAAATATACTTCAACAGAACACTCTCAAACATCACAAGACTCTTACATGAGAGTAATTGAAGACGTACATTAATATAAAAAATGACAAATGATTGCAAATCAAACTGTTGATGAAAATCCAAAGGCAATACAACAACATTTGGCCAGATTACAGGAAGACCAGAGCCAAACTCATTGTGACTTTAACTAAAACAGGCAGCCTACTTCAAGCACATAAACGGTAACACTGTGCCAAACATGCAGCATCAACTCCACATGCTAACAGCTCCCCCATTGTCCCATAAGACTCACTCATTGTGGCATTTGTTGGAGATGAAAAGATGAGCCGATGCATGTACAGTCCTTTAAAGCCTCATTGCACAATCCTGCTGCTACCTAGTGGGACATAGTGGACGGTGTTACCAAGAGACACAGCTCAGATTTTTTTGAAACTGATAGCAGACCAGCTCAGAAAGCACATGTCCTCTAATGTCAGAGCATCCTGAAACTGCTTCAGGATGGAATGACAAACAACCATTTATATCCCAAAAGATTCTATTTCCCTTTATATAGCATTCTGTCTATTAATCTGAATTTTCATTTGACAGCTTCTTCCTTCTGTAAAAGCTCTAAAATATTAACTGCTGTAACATTCCTCCAATGGACTGAGTGAAAGGCAGTCAGCACCCTTGTGTTTGAATTCATTTTTGTATATTACTGTGAGATCACATTCTAGAGGTTTTAGTGCCCATCTCGCTAGCTGTTCTAATGGATCCATCAGGCTTGTCAGCCAGCATAAGGAATGTTGGTCAGTCACAACAGTGAATTGACTGCCATATAAAATGGATCAGAACTTACTGATTTCCTAAACAACTGTAAGGTATTTTTTCTCAGTTGTAGAATAATTCTCTTGGACTAGGAGAGTACTCTGGAATGTTAAGAAATCACTCTTACAGCACGTTTCTGGAACTTCACTAGAACTGCACCTATTCTACAACAGTGTGTAGCTGTGCAAACCAATGCAAGCTAGGCCAATGCCACATGTTGCAATTAGAATTACAAGCATGCAGAAAGCTTACATTGCAAATAGCAGAGCAAACCCAGAAGATATTGCCTCACCCCATATGAGTGAGAGGCATGAATTGTAAACTCAGCAACATGACATCAGTGGGGAGAAGACATAACATCATTTTGGTACAATAGCTTCATTTCTCGAGAAAGAGTAAAAGTGTCCAGTCTGGTGTGCTCAGACACTGTGAGCTGCCAACCTCTCAGCCACTGAAGAGAAGACTTGTAGACTTCTACATCCTCCTTCCTGAGTGAAACTGGTGCTGTTTGGTGCACCATCCTCTCACAATATTCAGGAGATGCACTAAATGCTGCTGCCCTCAACTAGTACCTGTAAGCATTCATTGACATCCCTGGCCTTTCTTGATAGAAGGGCTATGCTGTTGTTCATCTTCACAGCGTGCAGAGGTGCTAAGAGATTACCTGAGCACACCGCTTCATTGCCCATGAGAGTGCTCTAGTAGCAGTACCTGTTGTGCAGGGTACACTGCTGCCAGCGAGACCTGCCAGTGAAATGTGTTTTACTATGCTGTGCTAATAACTGATGTCAGGGAATGTGTGACTTTGTGAAGGATAATGAACTGAAAAAGGGAACATAATTATCATTTAGGTGAAGTCTGTGGCTGAAGAACTTTGGGTTTGTTTAGAAGTTACTTTCTAGTTGATGACTGTAAGAAAGTTAGTCTACAGTTAACATGGTTTGTTCCAAACTGAACTCATAGTGAATCAGAATTGTATTACTGTGATGTGTAATTAAAGGAACATTGAACTGTAGCGACTGAAGTCAATTTCACACATCAGCTTAATTATTGTTTTTCTTGCAGAGGAATGAGTACTGATGAAATTTTAGGCAGCTTCCATCATTTCAGCCATAAATATACATTGACACATACAAATTCTATTGAATGAGATTTATTCACTTGATTGACTATAATACAACTTGCAGCCAACAGTAAAGGGAGAACTGTGAAACTAGAATTAAGAGTACACATAACAAGACAGATCCAACCAGCCAGCCAGAGAATAATATATGTGCTTTCAATCTGTCCAAATTCAGCACTTCCCACACAGCTCCCCACAGCAGAGTGGAGCTCATCAGTCTTCTAACTTATTTGAAGTGGCCCACCAGAAATTCCTCTCCAGTGCCATCCTTTTCATCTCAGAGTAGCAGTTGCAACCTACTTTCTCAATTATTTGCTGGATGTATTCCAGTCTCTGTCTTCCTCTACATTTGTTACCCTCTACAGCTCTCTCTATTACCATGGCTGTCTTAACACATCTCCTATCATCCTGCCCCTTCTACCTGTCAATGTTGTTAAATGCAGGGGAGAGACGGGGCAGGTGGAAAGAATATATTGAGGGCCTCGTTGATTCTGCAGAGGACCTCTTCATTCCTTCCCTCGTCAGTCCACCTAATTTTCAACATTCTTCTGTAGCATCACAACTCAATACTTCAATTCTCTCCTTATTCAAGTTTTCCCACAGTCCATGTTTCACTACCATACTATGCTATGCTTAAAACATACATTCTCAGAAATTCTTCAAATTAAGGCCTATATTTGATACTGGCAGACTTCTTTCATCCAGGAATGTCCTTTTTGCCAGTGCTAGTCTGCTTTTTATGTTCTTCTTGCTCCATCCATCATGGGTTATTTTGCTTCCTATGTAGCAGCATTTCTTAACTTCATTTCCTTTGTGATCCCCAATTCTGATATTAAGATTCTTGCTGTACTCATTTCTGTTGTTTCTCATTACTTTCATTCCACAGATCTTGTAATTCTTCTTCACTTTCACTGAGAACAGAAATGTCATCAGCAAATCTTATCATTGACATTGTGATATTATTGGATTTCAGACATTTTGCATATGAGAAAAGGACAGCCATCAAGCTGTAGTTTGTAATGATACTAAGCATGACAAAACGAGAGTAAAGAAACGAAATCTGTTTATAACGTGCGCCTATACCAAGACGCGCAGCCAGCGTTTAAAAGGTACTTTTAAACACTATGACTCGCTGGGCACAGATATTTAAAATCATTGCCGCAGCACTTGATAGGAAGAAGCTGCGAAACAGAAGAAAGAACAATTTATCATTTGTTAGGAAAATTCTAGGGTCTTTATAGTTAGTTGTACTTCTGGTCGCCGGTATGTTAACATGTACTTCATTACCTTTGATGTTTGGTCGCCGACTTGTTAAGACGTGTTGTGTAGCACTGCTACAAATTATATTTATTTTAGTGTGAAAAACCACGTTATCATCAAGAAAGAAATCGCTTTTGTAAACCTTGTGACGATAAAAAATACTTATGCGCACGCCAGGACATTTAATTTTTACAAAATATCACACATACAAAAGCAGCGATTGTTGGACTGCTCCATGTATGAGAAAAACATAAAAATGTAAGTTTTGTATTCATTGTAAATTTGTTAATGTTTGTAGTTTAACGCCTTTGTTCTTTGAGAATATATTGATGCTTCACTGTACAGAAAATCTATGCTTATTCTTTTCTTTACATTAACCACAAATAATGTTTATGTTACAGGTTCGTTCTTTATCGCGGTGTCTCGATTGTATTTGGGAGACCATTAATGTGTTCAATTTCCGATCTGACAACTTTTTTTACAAAATTTCACTGATTTGCATTTTTTTTTATTATTCAAATAGGTCCCTCAGGTAATTTCATTGAAGAGTCTGATTGCGTGAAAGCAATCTGGGTTAAGAGGTCATTTGAGAAACTATTTTCGCGCAATCAATCTGTACGTCTCCTGAACACAATCGAGAACCGACGCATCAGCATCATTAATTTTTCTCTCTTTCCAAGTCGTACCAAAAAACGGGCAAGGAGAACTGCCGTGAGTATGCAATCTAGTGTTAAAGGTTGCATTCTTTATCTTGTCGGCAAACACTGCCATAAATTATCATCATCAATGTTGTATTTGGTTAAATACGAAAAGCAAAAACCTTTTAACGCTAGAACATCCTTTCACTCTGAATTTTAATCCCACTCTTGAACCTTCTTTTTTTTATTTCTGACAGTGCTCTTTCAACATTTAGATTGAACAGCAGGGGCAAAAGACTACATCCCTCTCTTACAATCTTTTTAATCCAAGCACTTTATTCTTGGTTTTCCAGTCTTATTGTTCTCTCTCAGTTCTTGTACATATTTTATATTACCCATCTTTCCCTTCAGGTTACTCTTATTTTCCTCAGAATTTTGAATGTCTTGCAACATTTTACATTGTTGAATGCTTTTTCCTGGTTGATTAATCCTATGAACATGTCTATAGTTTTCTTGAGTCTTGCTTCCATTATCAGCCTTAATGTCAGAACTGCCTCTCTGGTGCCTTTACCTTTCATAAAGCCAAACTGATTGTCATCTAACAGATCCTCAATTTTCTTTTCCAGTCTTCTGTGCTTTATTCTTGCCAACAGCTTTGATTCATGAGCTGTTAACCTGACTGTGCAATAATTCTCAGTCTTATCAGCTCTTGCTATCTTTGAATCGTGTGGATGATGTTTTCCCTAAAATCTCACAAATTCTACATGCCAACATTAATAATCATTTTGTTGCCACTTCCCCCAATGGGAATGTTATCAATCACTTCTGCCTTATTTGATCTTAAGTCATCCAAAGCCCTTTTAAATTTTGACACTACTATTGAGTCCCCTATCTCTTCCCTGTTGACCCCTGTTTCTTCTTCTATCAAATAATCAGACAGGTCCTTCCCCTCATGGAGGCCCTCAATATATTCTTTCCACCTACCCCATCTCTCCCCTGCATTTAACAACAGAATTTTCATTGCAGTCAGATGTTACTGCCCTTGTTTTTAATTTTACTGAAGGTTGTTTTGCCTTTTCTATATACTGAGTCATCTCTTTTTCAATTTCATCACACTTTTCATACAGCCATTTCATCTTAGCTTCCCTGCAGTTCCTAATTATTTCACTCCCAAGTGACTTGCATTTCTATATTTCTGAATTTCCCTGAACATTTTTGTACTTCTTTCTTTCATCAACCAACTGAAAAATTTCTTCCATTACTTATGGTTTCTCCACAGATACCTCCTTTGTGGCATGATAAAATACAGGGAGGGAAAGGCTATTTACAATTTGTACAGAAAACAGAAGGCAGTTACAAAAATTGAGGGGCACAAAAGGGAAGCAGTGGTTGAGAAGGGAGTGAGACAGCATTGTAGTCTATCCTTGATGTTATTGAGCAAGCAGTAAAGAAAACAAGAGAAAAAATTGGAGTAGATATTAAAATCCAGGGAGAAGAAATATAAACCTTGAGGTTTGCTGATGACATTGTAATTCTGTCACAGACAGGAAAGGATTGGAAGAACAGTTGAATGGAATGGATAGTGTCTTGAAATGAGGATATAAGAAGAACATCAACAAAAGCAAAACAAGGATAATGGAATGTGTTTGTTGTTGTTGTGGTCTTCAGTCCTGAGACTGGTTTGATGCAGCTCTCCATGCTACTCTATCCTGTGCAAGCTTCTTCATCTCCCAATACTTACTGCAACCAACATCCTTCTGAATCTGCGCTGTATTCAACTCTTGGTCTCCCTCTACGATTTTTACCCTCCACGCTGCCCTCCAAAGCTAAATTTCTGATCCCTTGATGCCTCAGAATATGTCGTACCAACCGATCCCTTCTTCTTGTCAAGTTGTGCCACAAACTCCTCTTCTCCCCTATTCTATTCAATACCTCCTCATTAGTTACGTGATCTACCCATCTAATCTTCTTGTCCAAACTATTTATCGTCCACATTTCACTTCCATACATGGCTACACTCCATACAAATACTTTCAGAAACGACTTCCTGACACTTAAATCTATACTTGATGTTAACAAATTCCTCTTCTTCAGAAACGCTTTCCTTGCCATTGTCAGTCTACATTTTATATCCTCTCTACTTCGACCATCATCAGTTATTTTGCTCCCCAAATAGCAAAACTCCTTTACAACTTTAAGTGTCTCATTTCCTAATCTAATTCCCTCAGCATCACCAAACTTAATTCGACTACATTCCATGATCCTCGATTTTCTTATGTTGATGTTCATCTTATATCCTCCTTTCAAGACACTGTCCATTCCGTTCAACTGCTCTTCCAAGTCCTTTGTTGTCTCTGACAGAATTGCAATGTCATCGGCGAACCTCAAAGTTTTTATTTCTTCTCCATGGATTTTAATACCTATTCCGAACTTTTCTTTTGTTTCCTTTATTGCTTGCTCAATATACAGATTGAATAACATCGAGGAGAGGCTACAACCCTGTCTCACTCCCTTCCCAACCACTGCTTCCCTTTCATGCCCCTCGACTCTTATAACTGCCATCTGGTTTCTGTACAAATTGTAAATAGCCTATCGCTCCCTGTATTTTACCCATGCCACCTTTAGAATTGGAAAGAGAGTATTCCAGTCAACATTGTCAAAAGCTTTCTCTAAGTCTACAAATGCTAGAAACGTAGGTTTGCCTATCCTTAATCTTTCTTCTAAGATAAGGCGTAAGGTCAGTATTGCCTCACGTGTTCCAACATTTCTACGGAATCCAAACTGATCTTCCCCAAGGTCGGCTTCTACCATTTTTTCCATTCGTCTGTAAGGAATTCGTGTTAGTATTTTGCATCCGTGACTTATTAAACTGATTGTTCGGTAAGTTTCACATCTGTCAGCACCTGCCATCTTTGGGATTGGAATTATTATATTCTTCTTGAAGTCTGAGTGTATTTCGCCTGTCTCATACATCTTGCTCACCAGATGGTAGAGTTTTGTCATGACTGGCTCTCCCAAGGCCGTCAGTAGTTCTAATGGAATGTTGTCTACTCCTGGAACCTTGTTTCGACTCAGGTCTTTCAGTGCTCTGTCAAACTCTTCACACAGTATCGTGTCTCCCATTTCATCTTCATCTACATCCTCTTCCATTTCCATAATATTGTCCTCAATTACATCACCCTTTTATAGACCCTCTATATACTCCTTCCACCTTTCTGCTTTCCCTTCTTTGCTTAGAACTGGGTTTCCATCTGAGCTCTTGATATTCATACAAGTCGTTCTCTTTTCTCCAAAGGTCTCTTTAATATTCCTGTAGGCAGTATCTATCTTACCCCTGGTGAGATAAGCCTCTACATCCTTACATTTGTCCTCTAGCCATCCCTGCTTAGCCATTTGCACTTCCTGTCGATCTCATTTTTGAGACGTTTGTATTCCTTTTTGCCTGCTTCATTTACTGCATTTTTATATTTTCTCCTTTCATCAATTAGATTCAATATTTCTTCTGTTACCCAAGGAGCTCTACTAGTCCTCATCTTTTTACCTACTTGATCCTCTGCTGCCTTCACTACTTCATCCCTCAAAGCTACCCATTCTTCTTCTACTTTATTTCTTGCCCCCATTCCTGTCAATTGTTCCCTTATGCTCTCCCTGAAACTCTCTACAACCTCTGGATTAGTCAGTTCATCCAGGTCCCATCTCCTTAAATTCCCACCTTTTTGCAGTTTCTTCAGTTTTAATCTACAGTTCATAATCAATAGATTGTGGTCAGAGTCCACATCTGCCCCTGGAAATGTCTTACAATTTAAAACCTGGTTCCTAAATCTCTGTCTTACCATTATATAATCTATCTGATACCTTTTAGTATCTCCAGGGTTCTTCCATGTATACAACCTTCTTTCATGATTCTTGAACCAAGTGTTAGCTATGATTAATTTATGCTCTGTGCAAAATTCTACCACACGGCTTCCTCTTTCATTTCTTACCCCCAATCCATATTCACCTACTATGTTTCCTTCTCTCCCTTTTCCTACTCTCGAATTACAGTCACCCATGACTATTAAATTTTCGTCTCCCTTCACTATCTGAATAATTTCTTTTATCTCGTCATACATTTCATCAATTTCTTCATCATCTGCAGAGCTAGTTGGCATATAAACTTGTACTACTGTAGTAGGCGTGGGCTTCGTGTCTATCTTGGTCACAATAACCCATTCACTATGCTGTTTGTAGTAGCTTACCCACACTCCTACTTTTTTTTATTCATTATTAAACCTACTCCTGCATTACCCCTATTTGATTTTGTATTTATAACCCTGTATTCACCTGACCAAAAGTCTTGTTCCTTTTGGCACCGAACTTCACTAATTCCCACTATATCCATCTTTAACCTATCCATTTCCCTTTTTAAATTTTCTAATCTACCTGCCTGATTAAGGGATCTGGCATTCCATGCTCCGATCCCTAGAACGCGTTTTCTTTCTCCTGATAATGACATCCTCCTGAGTAGTCCCCGCACGGAGATCCGAATGGGGGACTCTTTTACCTCCGGAATATTTTACCCAAGAGGACGCCATCATCATTTAATCATACAGTAAAGCTTCATGCCCTCGGGAAAAATTATGGCTGTAGTTTCCCATTGCTTTCAGCCGTTCGCAGTACCAGCACAGCAAGGCTGTTTTGGTTGGTGTTACAAGGCCAGATCAGTCAATCACCCAGACTGTTGCCCCTGCAATTACTGAAAAGGCTGCTGCCCCTCTTCAGGAACCACACGTTTGTCTGGTCTCTCAACAGATACCCCTCCGTTGTGGTTGCACCTACAGTACAGCTGTCTGTATTGCTGAGGCAATCAAACCTCCCCACCAACAGCAAGGTCCATGGTTCATGGGAGGGAATGTAGTCGAATTAAATCAGGTGATTAGATTAGGAAATGAGACACTGAAAGTAGTAGATAAGTTTTGCTATTTGGGTAGCAAAATAACTGGTAATGGTTGAGGTAGAGAGGATATAAAATGTAGACTGGCGATGGCAAGGAAAGTGTTTTTGAAGAAGAGAAATTTTTTAACATCATATATTGATTTAAGCATCAGGAAGTCTTTTCTGAAAGTATTTCTATGGCATGTAGCCATGTATGGAAATGAAACATGGACAATAAATAGGCACAGACAAGAAGAGAATAGAAGCTTTTGAAATGTGTTGCTAGAGAAGAATGCTGAAGATTAGATGGATATATCACGTAACTAATGAGGAGGTACAGAATAAAATTGGGGAGAAGAGCAATTTGTGGCACAACTTGACTAGAAGAAGGGATCAGTTGGTAGAACATGTTTTGAGGCATAAAGGGATCACCTATTTAGTACTGGATGGAAGTGTAGAGGATATAAATCATAGAGGGAGACCAAGAGATGAATACACCAATCAGATTCAGAAGAATGTGGGTTGCCGTAGGTATTCTGAGATGAAGAGGCTTGCACAGGTCCTCTGGACCGAGGACCACGACAACAACAACAACAATCTATCTTTTTCTTTCCAACTTCTGTGATTGCCATTTTTATAGCTATCTATTCCTCTTCAAACAAAACCACCTACTGAGCTAAACATTATCACAGTATCTATAGCCCCAGTGAACTTCAAGCATATCTCTTCATTCCGTAGTACTTCAAAAAATGGTTCAAATGCCTCTGAGCACTATGGGACTCAACATCTTAGGTCATAAGTCCCCTAGAACTTAGAACTACTTAAACCTAACTAACCTAAGGACATCACACACACCCATGCCCGAGGCGGGATTTGAACCTGCGACCGTAGCAGTCCCGCGGTTCCGGACCGCAGCGCCAGAACCGCTAGACCACCGCGGCCGGCGTAGTACTTCCATACCCCACTTCTTCATGCACTGATTCTTCCTGACTAGTCTCTCAAACATTCAATCTACTATTCACCATTATTAAATTGTGATTTGAGTCTATATCTGCTCTTGAATATGCCTTAAAATCCAATATCTAATTTCAGAATCTCTGCCTGGCCAAGATGTAATCTAACTAGCTCATTAGCATGCCTTACAATCCAATATCTGATTTCAGAATCTCTGCCTGGCCATGATGTAATCTAACTGGAATCTTCCCATATCACCTGGCCTTTTCCAATTATACCTCATCCTCCTGTAATTTTTGAACAGAGTATTCTAGCTGAAATTTGCTACAGAAGTCAATTAGCCTCTTTCCTCTCTATATATCCTACTTCCAGGCTCATATTCTCCCATAACCCTTTCTTCTGGTCCTTCTCCTACAACCACTTTCCAGTCCTCCGTTTCTATTAGATTGTCATCTGCCTTTACATACTGAATTACCTATTCAGTGTCCTCACATACTTTCTCTACCTCTTCACCTTCTGTTTGTGATGTTGGCACGTATGCCTGAACTACTGTTGGTGGTGGTGGTTTGCTGTAAAATGTGATGAGAACAACCCTGTCACTGAACTGTTCACATTAACTCACTCTCTGCCCTGTCTTCCTATTCACAATTAATCCAACTCCCATCACAGAATTTTCTGCTGTTGTTGATACTATCCCATACTCATCTGAAGAGAAATCCTTGCTTTTTTTCTATCTCACTTCAATGACATAACTATATCTAGATTGAGCCTTTGCATTTCCCTTTTCAGATTTTCTAGCTTCCCTTCCACATTCAAACTTCTGACATTCCACACCCCAATTCATAGAACATTAACCTTTCATTAATTATTCAGTCTTTTTCTCAGGTCACCTCCCCCTTGGCAGTCCATTCCCAGATGTCCGAATGGGTACCAGTCAGGATCTTTTGCCAGTGGAGAGTTCATTATGACACTTTTCCAATTACAGGCTACACGTCACATAGATACCCCTTATATGTATTTAATGCAGTGGATTCTGTTGCCTTCTGCATCCTCATACTGTTGATCACTGCAGATTCTTCCACATTTGGGGACAGTTTCTCACCCAAAGGGCAAGAGAGTGCCTTAAACCTCGGCTGCTTTTGTGCCACCTTTGAAAAGGCAGAACCAGGGTGATTTCTTATGCCAGACATCTTTGGCCGGCATTGCTGATGATTTTTATTCAAAATTTTAGCAGTGGTAAGGTTTAAGATCTGGGACTTATGACATTTTGATTTCTAATGAAAGGCGCTATCCCAAGAATACAAGTGCTCCTGACACATGTAGGTATTTATGTCATACCGATCGACCCACCCTTGTATAGGTTACCTTATGTTTGGCATTTCCTGTGTGCTTGTTTGCTGAGTTGAGGGTGATGCTGGTGTTGGCTGACCACTATCACTGCCCAGTTGATTCAAAGTTGCTGGTGTAGTATCCAAGGTATCTGGTTACTGTTTGTGCATATTTGGAATGAGAAAATATGCTGTTTTTGCCATCGTCGTCCCACTGTCATTGGCTTGTCATTCCACATTAATTGATTTTTATCTCCTCCATGTTTTATCACCTGGAAAGGTACAGAGTATGACAGCAGTTTCAACAGTGAGCACACCACATCTGTTCTTAGCATCACATATGTGTGCTCATTTTAAGGTCCTTGTGCATGAACACTCCCTGTTCTCCATTGATGCTGGTGAAGGATGCAGCTTAGCTACATGGATCTAGACCTGTTGCAGCATATATGGTAGCTCTGGTTCTGTTTGCATCAGTTTTGCGAAAAAAAGAAAAAAAAACCCTCAGATGACAAGCCCTACATCTTTCCATAAACCACCTCTGCAGTAGATGTGTCAATGTACAGCTTAAAGGCTGTGTGAATTCCCAGCAAAACTAATGGTAGTGCAACTGTCCAGCTATTCTCATGGCACATAAGTGCAGCTTTCAGTGTTCTATGCCAGCATTCTACCACCATGTTGCTTGCAGGGTGGTAGCTGGTCATATGATGGTGCTGGAACCCACACTATCCAGACAATTTGAGAAATTTTGAAATTGTCACCTTTAGTCCAGGGTGACATGATCTGGACAGCCAAAATGGGAAATCCTCACTTTTAGGAAGGCACTTGATGTGATTTCTGCTGGTATCTATCAAAGACTACAAAAATAGAAAAACAGAAGGCAAAGTTTTTAGGTATTATACTTGACAACAGTCTAACATGGAACTCTCATGTTGATCACATTGTGGTTAGGTTGTCAAGAGTTATATATTTGTTGAAGAGACTGATGTATTGTGTGACATTTAAGTACATATGGACAGCGTACTTTGCCTTTTTTCAATCTGTTTTAAGGTATGGGTTAATACTCTGGGGAAACAGCAGAAAAATAAATGAAATTATGGTTATCCAGAAGAAAGCAATCAGAGTAATGGCTAAGGTAGATAATAGAACACATTGTAAACCATTGTTCATTAAATATAGAATTTTAACAGTTATTAATTTATATATTCTTGACAGTGTTAACTACATACTTTCTGAACTACCTAATTTAAGTGTAACAAATGAAAGGCATGACTACTATACAAGAATGTGTACTTCTCTGCTGTTGCTACAAAATAGATTAGCTAAAACTAACAATAGTCATAAGTATATGTCAATTAAAATATATAACAAATTGTCTAAAAATGGGTCAATCAAGCCTGACAAATTATTTAAAGACAAAGTTCATAACTTCTTGTTAGCTAATCCATTCTATTCATTAGAAGAATTTTTAGAAATGCCCAATATCAACTTAAATATGTAAAAATTTATTTTGTAAAATTAATAGGTTAAGTCAACTGACGAAGTCTATTGCATGTAATAATGCTGAATGACCAATAAAGAATCTGAATCTGAATCGGATATCACTAAGTGATATTGCCTCCACCCAACATATCTATTGATGTAAATATCCCACTGACGGTGGAAGAGGGCCCACAAGGCCTGTGTGAATATGAGAGGAATGATTTGTTGTTTTAGAAAATTCTTCCACTGACTTGTGTACAACTCTGCCAACTTTGCATTGTTGAAATGCTACGCGTGCTCTAGACCACTGGTGGCAGTCTTTTTTAATACTGGGCCATACAAATTTATCTGTCATCAGTTTAAGCTACTTCTACATCTACAAAAGTGGAGCAAGGGATGAAATATCCAACTATCGGCCCATCTCCCTGCTGCCAGTATTCTCAAAGGTATTTGAGAGAATAGTGTATGATAGGATTTATAGTCACACTACACAAAATAGCTTACTGGCTCCTACAGAGTTCGGCTTTCGTAAGGGCTCCTCCACAGACAGAGCTATATTTAACCTAACAGATGAAATTTTAGGTGAACTAAATTACAAAAGGTATCCAATGGGGTTATTTTGTGACCTTGCCAAGGCATTTGATTGTGTAGATCACAACACACTCTTAAAAAGCTTCCACATTATGGAATTAAAGACAAATCTTTGACTTGGTTAGAATCATACTTACAGAACAGGAAGCATAGGGTTGTCTTAAGGGGGACAGGAACAGCATTAACATCAGACAGGGGAAATATAAAGTATGAAGTCCCACAGGGCTCAATTCTTGGGCCATTAATTCTCCTGATCTACATTAATGATCTACCAATCACAATTAACAACAGAGCAAAAATAGTAATGTTTGCCGACGATACAAGTATCCTCATAAAAGGACCCAACTCCACAATGCAGGATACAGCCATGACAGTCTCTACTCAAGTACACTGCAAATAGCCTAACCTTAAATATTTCAAAAACCGATATGGTACAGTTTCTGACAGAAAATAAAAATAAATAAAGCTCCAGAAATACATGTTAACTATCACAAAATGAATGAAACCACACATACAAAATTCCTAGGTATCCAGATAGACAGTCACCTAAGATGGCAAGAACAAATTGATCAGCTGGTCAAGAAACTTAGCTCATCCTGCTTTGCACTAAGAGCTCTCCATCAGTTAGTAGACAGAGAAATAATGTTGTTGTCATATTTTGCATATTTTCATTCTGTTCTCTCCTATGGCATAATCTTCTGGGGAAATGCTGCAGGTGTTGAAAAAGTCTTCAGAATACAAAAACAAGCAGTGAGGCTAATATGTGGGGTCCCTAATGGGACATCTTGCAGAGGTCTCTTCAAATCTCTCAGGATACTTACCATCACAGGTCAGTATATATACTCACTGATGTTATTTGTAGCCAACAACAGGTAACTGTTTCAGAAAAATTGTGACGCCCACAACCATGGCACAAGACAGGTGAAAAATTTTCATCAAGGCTCTGCAACTCTCACTAAAGTACATAGGGGAGTTACTGAGTCAGGTATAAAGGTCTTCAATAAGCTCCCCATCAATATAAAAAAAGGAAATAAATAATGTACAGGTTTTCAAAAGGAAACTAAAATTATTCCTCATTGAACAAACTTTCTATAAAATGAATGAATACTTAGAGTTATGATGCACAAGAGTGGGGGAAACTGCCTAAGAAAAGCACTCCCTTAAAGATAAAGTGTGATGCTGTTACTTGTAGTTTAACTGAAATTGTGTTGATAAAATGTAAATTTATCTGTTTCATTACGTGAAAATGTGAACTCCCATGTATCCAACTCTCTTGACCATTCACTTAAACCTCTTCTTAAGGAATGCAGTTAAAACTTGTATTCATTCAAACCATGGCCATGAAGAAAATTTACTTCCTTATTGTAGTAGCCACCAGAAAGATCACGGGAGGCGCACATTGGCATGGCGCGTCACGGGCGGTAGTTGCCGCAAGTAGAGTCCCGTCCACCAGAGGGCACGCGAGAATTCGGACGCGACCTCTGCCGGCGTAACAACAACAACAACAACCACAACAACAACTCCGGCAGCACGGGCCGTGCCCAGTCAGTTAACATCGGGCATGCCTAGAAGACAGTCCCGGTCTACGCTAAGTGAAGTGCGACGTAACGTGAACAGAGTTACTACACAATTGGCGACGAGTAGGGTGGTTCTTTCGCGTGTTGTGTCGTTGTTCCGGTTTCGCAGCTTCTCCACGGCATGGAGGATTTGGTACGGGTTATGGTGGCGCAGCAGACGGAGCTCATGGCCACCATGAAACAAGTGCTTCCGGCGTTGCTCTCCACGCCGTCTGCTCCGGCGCAGTTCCCTCCTCCGTTTCCCCCGTATGACGAGACGGCGGAGGATTGGGACGCATATGAACATCGCCTTCGGCAGCATTTCCAGGCGTTTCATGTTGCCGATGCGGAGGTATGTCGTGCTCTCTTCTTGTCTTGGATATCTCCCTCGCTGTATCAAGTTTTGCGGCAGCTAGCGCCGTTGCAGGAACCCTCGTCCTTGTCTTTTGACGCATTATGTTCATTGCTGTCTTCATATTATCGCCGCCGCACGCATGTTGTGGCGGCTAGGGTCGAGTTCTATCAATGCAAGAAACAGCCCCATCAGTCTTACCGGGCGTGGGCCGCTGCCCTGCACGGTCTTAGTCGCAAGTGTCATTTTGTCACGGAGCAGTCGCGAGAGTCGTATGCCCACGTTATGGTACGCGACGTCATTGTTCGTTCGGCCCCTGATAGGGAGGTCCGGCAACAGGCCCTGCAGTTAGAAGACCCTTCCCTCGAGGAAGTCCTGTCCATTGCTCAATCATATGAAGTCTCTCACGCAGCAGGTCAACAGCTGGAAGCGTGGTGCGACGTCGCAGAGGTTCAGGGCGGCACGGCCGCGTCCACTGTGTCCGGGGTGGACGACGTGCGAGCGGTACAATCCGGCCGTTACGGCCGCTCCCGCACGCCGCGTAAACAGAATTCCGGCCGCCGGCCCCTGTTGCCGTCCTGTGCGTCGTGCTATATACATCATGATCGGTCAGAGTGCCCCCGGCGTTGGGCCGTTTGTCACAAATGTAATAAAAAAGGTCACATTGCTAAAGTTTGCCGCTCAGCCTCGAAAGAATCGAAGGAAGCACGTACAGAGGACATGGACGTTGACATTCAGGAAGTTTCATCGGGCCAGGCTCCCGACGCATCGGCACACAAACTCTTTATCGAGGTGTCGGTTCGGTCGCGCCGGTTACAACTGCAAGTAGATACGGGCGCAGCAGTTTCGTTGTTGAATGCACAAACTTATTCCAACCTCGGATCGCCCCCGTTGGCGCCAGTTTACCGGCGTCTACGCGGTTATGGTAAACAGTTCATTCCCCTACTGGGTCAATTCACTATCGACGTGACTTACAAATCAGTCACTCGGCCTATTACTTTTGTTGTTGTCAGTGATGCGAGCTCCGCTAACCTTTTTGGCCTGGATGCCTTTCAAGCTTTCGGTTTTTCTATTTCTGACACCATACAGTTGGTCTCCGAAGACGTTCCCTATCACTCATTGGAATCTTTGATCTCGGACTTTCCAGATATTTTTGAGGAGGGCCTGGGGCGTGTTTCCGATTTTGAAGCTCACTTAACGTTGAAGGCGTCGGCTCGCCCGCGTTTTCTACGCGCGAGACAGAACCCCTTGGCTCTCCGCCCTCAGGTAAAGGACGAGCTAGACCGGCTGACAGCCCTAGGGGTCGTTCTTCCCGTTTCTTCCAGTGAGTGGGCTTCGCCCCTCGTTATTGTCAAGAAGCCCTCGGGAAACTTACGTCTTTGTGGCGATTTCAAGGCCACCATTAATTCCCAATTGGTGGTGGACACCTATCCTTTGCCTCGTGCTGATGAATTGTTCTCCGCCGTAGCGGGAGGCCAATATTTTTCGAAAATCGATCTTTCGGAGGCTTATCATCAGATACCACTTGATGAGTACTCCAAACGGCTGGCGGTCGTCAACACCCCGTTTGGCCTTTACCAATACCAGCGGTTGGCTTTTGGAATATCCAGTGCCCCGGCGATATTCCAGCGTTATCTTGAGCATGTCACGTCGACAATCCCTCATTGTATTAATTACCTGGATGACATAATTGTCACAGGCCGCAGCACGAAGGAACACTTGCACAACCTTCACACCCTCTTTCTCAAATTCAGGTCTGTGGGCTTGCGTTGCAACCTGCATAAGTCAACCTTCTTCCAACCGTCCATTGAGTATGTGGGCTACACCATATCTCGGCACGGCATCCAGCCATTAGGAAGTTTGGTCCAAGGTATCGTCAACCTTCCTCGGCCCACTTCGCTGAAAGAGTTACAAGCTTTTTTAGGCAAGATAGCCTATTACCACCGGTTCACTCCCAGGGCTTCCACTATAGCCCACCCCCTGTACTGCCTTCTGCACAAGGGTGTTCCTTTTGATTGGTCGCCTGCATGCGAGCGAGCGTTCACCTCGTTGAAGGGCCTCCTCACTTCAGCCCCTTGTTTGGCTACTTTTGATCCCCATAAGCCGTTGGTCCTAGCTACAGATGCTTCGCAGTATGGGGTGGGGGCGGTCCTAGCCCATCGCAACGCAGATGGTTCCGAGCAACCACTGGCGTTTCCGTCTAAAACGCTTAGTCCCGCGCAGGCCCATTACTGCCAGGTGGAAAAAGAGGCTTTGGCCATTGTCTACGCTGTTACCAAGTTTCACCCTTTCTTGTATGGCACGAAGTTTCAGTTAATCACTGACCATAAGCCGTTAATATCGTTATTTGGCCCCGCCTCTCAGATTCTGGATAGGGCGGTCCACAGACTACAGCGCTGGGCCTTGTTCCTCTCTAAGTACCATTATGACATTCATTTTCGCCCTACAGGACAGCATTCCAACGCCGACGCTCTTTCCCGTCTTCCGGTGGGCCCGGATCCTACGTTCGATCGAGAGGAGATTATGTGTTTTCATTTGGATGTGGCGTCCCGTCAAGCAGTTGATGGCTTCCCGATCACTAGTTCTCGAGTCGCCAGGGAAATGGCGGCTGACCCGGTTCTCCGGCAAGTAGTTCGCCTCATTCAGCAGGGGTGGTCCTCCCGCCCTCCGGGCCGGGCCTCGGACCCTCTTCGTAATTATTTTCTTCTACGAGACCGCCTCTCGGTCTTGGAAGGAGTTCTCCTTCTGGCTACCGATGATACAGCTCCTCGCGTGGTTGTTCCTGCAGGTTTACAAAGGGAGGTCCTCACGTTATTACATGCGGGGCACTGGGGTGTTTCCCGTACTAAAACCTTGGCTCGCAGACATGTGTACTGGCCCGGTATTGACAGAGAAATTGAGCACTTAGTGGCCGCCTGTTCCCAGTGTGCGAGCCAACAAGCATCTCCCAGGGCAGCGTTCTCTTCATGGCCGCCGGCAACCCAAGCATGGGAACGTGTTCACATAGATTTTGCAGGCCCATTTCTCAATGGCTTTTGGCTCATTGTCATTGATGCTTATTCCCGATTCCCATATGTGGTTCGCTGCTCCTCAACCACTTCAGAAGTTGCAATCCAGTCACTAGCAAAAATCTTTTCTGTGGAAGGTCTGCCAATCACCCTGGTCTCAGACAATGGACCGCAGTTTATTTCGCAGACCTTCCAGGATTTTTGTAGGCGCTTCGGTATTCGGCACGTTTGCTCTCCCCCCTTCCATCCACAATCGAATGGGGAAGCCGAGCGCATGGTGCGTACATTTAAGACGCAGATGAAAAAGTATGTGCACGAATTTCCTGCAGAGGAAGCCTTGACGTTTTTCTTGACGGCATACCGGACCACAGCAATGGGCGACTGCAGCCCCGCAGAGCTCCTCCATGGGCGTCAACCTAGGACTCTGCTGCACCTCCTCCGGCCTGGTCCTCACCAGTCTTCACAAAACGAAGTACCTGGCTTTCCACTGGGTATGTCGGTCTGGGCCCGTGGGTTTGGTCGCAATCCACGTTGGATACCGGCGGTGGTCCTGCGCCGAAATGGCCGCCGGCTCTATACCTTGCAGGCGGGGGATCGGGTGGTACGTCGTCACCAAAATCAGCTACGTCCACGTTCGGGCACCCACCCTCCGACCTCTCGGACGCCGGCTTCCCCATTGCCAGCACCTGTATTGGTTTCACAGGGGACGTTACCTCCTCTCCCCGCTGTGACTCTGCCGCACTGCGATGGTTCTCAGCCTTGGCAGCCTCCAGTAGCTCCAGCACCGGCATCGCCATCATTCGAGATGCCCCAGCGAGAGCCGGCCCCCCTAGCAGGCCCGGTTTCTCAGGGGGCTAGTTCACCTGTGGTCGTCCCTTCCCCTTCGTCCCCACCACTGGGTCTTGCCCCTCCCGAGGTGGAACAGGATCCGGAGTTCGACAGCTTGTCACCCGTTCTGTCCCGAACTCCGGTTGGGGGACGACGGGGGCCTCTTCGTGTGGGTCACTTCCAGCTGTATTCGAAGGTTCCGGCTCGAGGGTTGGCAGCTCCCCTCAACTCCGGCCATCCAATGGATGTGGAGGTCATCGCTCCTGCCCAACGCTCCACCTTCCGACGCAGGGGATCACAGTGGCTTCACCCCCCGAAGGAGGAGGAGTGTAGTAGCCACCAGAAAGATCACGGGAGGCGCACATTGACACGGCGCGTCACGGGCGGTAGTTTCCGCAAGTAGAGTCCCGTCCACCAGAGGGCACGCGAGAATTCGGACGCGACCTCTGCCGGCGTAACAACAACAACAACAACAACAACAACTCCGGCAGCACGGGCCGTGCCCAGTCAGTTAACATCGGGCATGCCTAGAAGACAGTCCCGGTCTACGCTAAGTGAAGTGCGACGTAACGTGAACAGTGTTACTACACTTATATATGTCAGTAGCATAAAAATATGCACTGTCACTTACTCTACTATTTTAAACAATCACTTAAACTGTTTTTGGCATAATGCAGGCTTTAATACTGCATGCAAGTAATTGTTCTTGTAAAATAAATCAACGTCTGTGCAATGTGATGTATAAATGTTAATGTACTACTGTAATTGCATCAATTGACTTCTCCTATATTACTTGTACACTGGCTGTATAATATGTAATCAACAGGACCAAATAAATAAATTAAAAAAATAAAAATAAAAAATAAAATAATACTCTGCAAATTACACTTAAGCACCTGGCAGAAGGTTCATTGAATCACCTTCACACTAATTCTTTATTATTCCACTCTCAAACAGTGCACAGGAAAAAAAATACTTATATCTTTCTGTATGAGCTCTGATTCACCTTATTTTTTATGATGGTTGTTTCTCCCTATGAAGGTTGGTATCAATAAAATATTTTTGCATTCAGAGGAGAGTAGTGGCTTTTGCACAGGAATGGGTGAAGCTGTGAACACTGTCAAAACCTTCTCATAGTGTTTTGAGCATGAATGGTCTAGGTGAGGATCTAGATACATTACACCAAGTAAGCTCCTTTGTTTGAGCTGAAGAGCTGTTGAAGCATCTTACAAATATTGTTGCAGCCACTTATCTGTAGCTTATGCTGTCCAAATTTGATGGTAAATTATTGCTAAGGAAATTGTTCTGACACTAAGAAAAAATCAGCCACTACATTTTCTACCTCTCTTATGTGTTTTACGTCAGTTGTGAATTTTCCAATAAACTTTAGTTGGAAAAACTGCTGGGGTGATAAACCTTACTTGATGTTGTGAAAGGATAAAGTGATTGGCTTATGATCTGAGTAGATTGTAAATGGTCAACCTTCAACATAAGGATAAAAGTTTCATACAGCTTCATAAATGACCAGCAGCTCTCAATCATATGCCTCCAATTAGTTTTGGCTGTCATCAGCTTCCAGGAGAAAAACCCCAAAGGTTTCCAACTATTCTTGACATATTAATGGAGAACTGCTCAGACAGCCACTTGGCTATTGCTAATGGTGCATTATTGATCATGTGGGATAAGATGATTGCTTTTTGTACTAGCCATTACCTTTTCAAAGCTAGGGGATGTCTGCCCATAGCACTGTTACCTGGCAGTGCATCTGTCACCAGAAACTCCATCTCTGCAGCTCTGGGTAGGTGACATTAGTAAAAGTTGATGATCCCTAGGAATATTCTTAATTATTGATAATCCATGAGGAATGGGATAGTGACTGTTGATTGTTCATGTGTTTAGAGTGTGGTAATCCCTGCAGGGCCTCCAGCTGACATCTCTCTTTTTAATGAAGTAGAATGGTGTTGCCCATGGGCTGTCACACCTTTGTATGATGCCCACTTATAATGTCTCCACAAATTTTGCTTTCTTTACTGACGAACAGCCAGGTGCTAGCCTCCTTGGCCATTGAGAGACCATATGCCCATGTGTTCTTTATGTGATGCACTGTGGTATGCAATTCTTTCTGTAATTGGCTTACAGTCTCTTGTCTGGCTTTTGGACTAACCAAATTACTGGGTGATGCAATGGCATACTTTGCACTTCTGCCTATAACACCCATTTCCACTCCACATGTTTTACTTAGCTTTATTTTCAGTCCCTCATGGTGTATGAAGTCTGCACCTAGTATTAGTCCACCCACACTTTCTGGTATGAACCCCTGCTTGACTTTTTAATTGAAGTCCAGTTCCACTGTCTCTTCACACTCACCATAAGTTGTGGTCGGTGAGTTGCTAGCTGCGGTAAAGTGGAGAGTTGCCTTTCATCATCTGGCCATTTGTTTGATTCTGCTGTAAAGATGGATATTCCTCTTGCCTTTAAGGATGGTGCAGACATCAAATCACATGCTCAGCCACAGGCACAATGCTCTACATGTGATAAGACACTAGCAATCAGTGAAACATTTATGCTTTAAATGAACATTTTACAGAAATATGGGTAAATGTAAGGTCGTGACAGAGTGACAGGAGAGTGCAATAATGTTTGGCCAAGCTCATGGCCATGTTGTGTTGGAACACTGGATCTGTTGCTGTTCCATGGCAGACTGTTCAACATGTCTACAAGCAGCTGTATAAAACATGTGGCCATGAATCACAGTGACAGACCATTAGAGAAGAATAGCCAAGTAAGAAATCAGCTTTGCAAATTCTAGGAAAACTTGCAAGAAAAAAGTTAGTTAAGTAATATCTACTCTTCCCCTTACCTGGATGAAGTGATGTTGGCTAGTGTGTTTCAGAATGTTGTCTACGTTGAAATAATGATCGTTTGAATGTTGTTTTGCTACTTTCTTGACTTTATAATCATGTGAGAAGTAATTATTTGGAGATAATGATGCATTATAGATTTATTGTGAGAGATATGAGTATAATAACATGTTAGGGTACTTTGATAATAATGATGATTACATGGATTATTACAATGATGTTGATGATGATGATGATGATGTAGCATGATGAAACTGTGGTTAGGGACTTTTTATTATAGAACATAGAAAATCATCTTCATGCAGTCATGTGGAATGGATTGATGGTAAAATGTCAGTAATTCTGTGAGAATAATTGATGTAAAAAGTGTGACAAGCGAAAATGTAATTAAGTTATAGTTAACTAAACTGTTGCTTAAAATAAAAATGTTGTACTTACAATATAAATCTTTAACTCTGAAAGTGAAGTAGATACCTATCTTAATAAACAGAAATTGGAATGTAAAATGATATAATCTGAGAAATAAGGGGTTACAATGACTGGTTATGAGAAATAGTAATTAAAAGAAAAATATGGAAGACATATTAATTAAGAAAGTATACTTTGTAATTAGCTATTAATCTGACATGTGGAATAATCGGGTCAACTGCCGGATGTTGTGTCGCTCTGGCACAATATTTCGGCCACGTAACTCGTTGCCTTCTTCAAGTGCTACCTGAGACTGCCGTATTGGAGGATCTTGTGCAGTATTTATGCCCAGAGGGCGCTGGATGCTCTCTTTGCCATCTGCGCCCACCTGGCGCTGCTTGTAAGGTGTTGTCTCTTCCCCGGTGCTCCCTCAGACGTCTGCGCCCAACTTGGTCGCCATCTGTGGCAGCTCTCTGAGGCCCGTCCTGTGTCAGGGGTTCTGTTTGTGGTCCGCGCCCTCCTGGTGCTGCTCCTGAAGTTTTGGCCCTTCCCTGGTGCTCCCATGGATGTCCGCACCTGCCTCATCCACCAACTGCATCACAATGATGTAACTGAAGTTTTCACATTTCTTTGTCAGAACTATCTGACATGTTAACATGTAACAGTATGTGATGGAAAGCTTGTCCATAAACAATTTTAATACTCATCTTTATTATCTGAAGAATATGTGGCTTAGCTCATCATCAAAATATATTTTGGGTCACCATTATCTGTAAAAATTCTTTTAAAGTCTGACATATGCTGAAGCAAAATCTTTTGCAGTACCACTTGAAAATGGCCCAAGCGCCAAAATAGCAATTGTGAATTTCTACAGTCAATGGCAAATATGAAGTCCTTTAAAAAAGAAAAAAGAAAATAATAATTTGCAGCTGAAAAAATCATAGTTTATTGTCAAGTCCAACTTTTCCAACAATTCACTTTTAAATTTTTAAAAAGTTGCTCAAAAGAGCCACCTTTAAATACATATTGATTTCATAACCTTTACTTTTCATAACTGTAGAATTACAAAAAAATTGACTTTCATGTTAAACAGTGTTCACAGTGATCAGTCCAACAAATAAAAATCCACTTTGCCTTACATGAAAGCAAGTCCAAGACTAACTTATGTGAACACTGATCAAAAGCTTTCCCTCCAAATACTAAACAAAGACACTACAACTCTTTGATTCTGAGCACTAGTTATTGTTTTCACTGCAAGCCTGGCTTAACATTTACCAATAAAACAATATTCAGGATAGAAACAAAATTTAGAGAAATAAAAAAATTATATATTTTTGAATAAAATTTTAGAACGCAGTTTTCATGAGCAGGAATTTTATAGGATAATAAACATTCTTAAAAGTCAAAGATATAAATGGATATCCAAAATATTGCAGAAAATATAAAAATGAATTACATTCATCAGTTTTCTGCTCTATTAGCAGGTCCTTTGCGTCTAAATTTTCTGCGATCCATTGCTTCCTTCCTAAGGCTGCTGTATGTTGTACTGTCCATCACATCATCTAGTATCTGAAATCTCTTCCTTCCTCACATCCTTTTCCCTTCTACATAAGCTTCTAAAACTGTTTTTATCAGTCTGTCATTCCTTCTTAATATATGGCCAATCCAGTTTCTTTTTCTTCTTTTTATTACATCTAGTAACTGTCTTTTCTCTCCCACTCTTCTCAGTACCTCTTCATTTTTTACTCTGTCCATCCAAGTTATTCTTTCCATCCTCCGCCATATCCACATCTCAAAAGCCTCCAGCCTTTCTTTGTCTTTTTTCCTCAAAGTCCATGTTTCAGTGCCATACAGAATAACACCCAACACAAAACATTTTATGAGTCTTTACCTCAGTTCTCTGTCCAGACTGCTGCAGAAAATTCTCCTTTTCTTATAAAATGGCTCTTTTTCCATTGCTATCCTTGTTTTAATTTCTGTTCTGCACTTCCAGTCAGTGTCTATCCTGCTTCCAAGATATTTAAAATTTTGCAGCTGTTATAATATTTCTCCATTCAACATAATTTTTATTCCTTTATTTCCTCCTAGTGCCAATACTTTTGTTTTCATTGTGTTAATTTTCATTCCATAATTTTTTTTCATTAGCTTCAATGGTGTCCACTAATTCCTGTAATTTTTTTCCCCTGTGGCTAGAAGGGCCATGTCATCAGCAAACCTCAAACACCCTACTTGTCTTCCTCCAATTTCTACTCCTCTACCCTAAAGTATCTAAATTTGCAAAAAGTGAAGAACCTGCAGCAAAATTAATTGTACTTAGCTTTTTGATGTTGAAGTTTTGATGGTAGTCTCCCAGGCTGCTGTTTCTTCTTCTTGTGTAAGCTTGTCAAAAAATATGTTCTGGTAATAAGTTTATGCTGACTTTTTCTTTTAAATAAATAGTCTTAGCCATGATATCATTTTCGATCATATGGTTTAATTCCATATTGTGATACACTTTCACAGCTGATTATAATATTCACATACATTAGTGATGACAACAGTTGATGCAGTGATCCTTTAACACACATCCACTTTCTAACATCCCTGACAACCAAGTGTGTCATCTGCATTGATACATCAAAGGGCTCATAATACCTCCATATTCAGGTTGGAGTTGTCATTCTGGTTTTTGTTTACACACTTTTGACAAAGGTTAATACCATTACAGACACTAGAAAAATGTAGAATATGTTGGTTGAGACTAACACTTACAGTAAGTATTGGTAATTATTTATGGGAATATTATTTTCATATGGTGTTGGCAATGGTATACTTTAGTTGTGCATGTTTTCCACTCTGATTGTCAAGCAGGTATTTTGCAGTTTTGTGTATTTCTACAGATATATTACATCTGTTTTATGTTCTGTATCAGGATTTACAAATAATAGAAGTAATTTTGGTGTGAACAGTTTTGTGAATCAACTGTACTATTTTGCAGTAATGACTTTTGTATGCAAATTATTTGAGATGTACAGCTTTTAATTATAATTTTAGTTATACTCCTATCTAAAAACAACACTATGTAACATTGTGATAGTTAGATATTATACATATTCTGGCAGCAGCACCCCCAGGCCAGTTCAGTTCAGTATGGTGTTTGACAGAGTCTGATTTTAGCCTGCATGGAATGGGTAGTCTGTGTTAGTTGCATCCAGATCAAAATGGGTAAAGTAATGTCTTCCTTTGTCTGATAAAAGTGGATACAATAAATGGGAAGAGAAATTTTAAAATGGTGTTTGGGTTATGATTATTGCAAGTACCAAAAATCCAAGCAGAGTTCCACTTTTCCCCACATGAGTACCAGTATATGTTTTAAAATTGTTCCTAGATGTGCATTTAACATCCAAGCTTTTATTGCCTGATGATCAACATGGGCAGTTGTTCCAATAGAATCGCCTGTAGTTTTACAAATATCATTATTTTCAATGATTACAATGATTATTGTTTCATGATTTTTGTATGGCAGATGTTACAGCCTCTATCCAAAACGATGCCGTGTGGTGAGTCAGCATTTTTCTGTTGTCCTTTTTCATTGTGCTATAGTTTCTAGGCATGTTGAGTCACAGGGACATTAATTCCATACTCAAATTATCATTTGTTAATCTGCAGACTTCTCATTGTTTAGTTGAAATACCTGAAAAGTATAAGAGGCCTGTTCAAAACATTCTGGAACATTCGCAATTTGGAACGAAATGCAGTTGACATCACTGCACGCGCCTGTATTTAATGTGTAGGTGCTGAAAGTTTCATTGCTGTAAGTCTGTTAGTTATTGTTCAGTGCTGTATTGAGTTGACTGGTGTGTCAAACAGTTTGCGAATTTCAAGATGGCAGAGTTCGAAGCACCATGTGTCTGCATTAAATTTTGCATGAAACTCAAGAAAACGATTACAGAAACACACCAAATGATGCAGGAAGCCGATAGTGATGATTGCTTAAGCTATACTCGCTATTAGGAATGATAAACATGGTTGAAGACTGGCCAGATGGAAGTTACAGATGGCCCTCATTCAGAATGTCCTTCAACATCTTCCAATGACACTTATCAGGAGTGTAAACAAAATTTTGCATGCCAATTGAAGACTGACTGTCCAAGAGATTGCAGAAGAATGTATCATTTCAGTTGGATCATGTCATGAAATCCTAGCACAACATCTTGGAATGCATCGTGTTGCTGCCAAGTTTGTCCCACAGCTCCTGAGTCAAGACCAGAAAGACCTCGTCAGGTCAAATGTCAAAGCCATGATTATAGTTTTCTTTGACTTTGAAGGACTAGCTCATCATGAACTCATGCCACAGGGACAAACCATTAACTGAGCTGTGGTGTGGCAGTTGGAATCAGGAGGGGAAGAAGACTAATGAATCATCTGTGGAATCAGTTTCACTGGAATCCAGAAGATTAATGCATAAATACATGAGCCGACATAAAGGGCAGAAGTTGATGCAGTTATCTTGCATGAAGCTGAAAACAGAGCTGTCAATTTTTTCTTATGGTGTGTCCCTGCTGACATGTCATGGAGAGTCAGGATGGAGAATCCATCTGACCTGGCCAAAATTATTAGAATTGCCACATGGCTGGAAGAAATCAATATTCCTACAAAAGGGTGTCATGAATGTTAGGTCTTCACCTCTGAAGTAAAGTGCTACATATGTGGATGTAAGGATCATCTGCAGAAGCAATGTCATCAACCAGATTGTTATGAGTTTTGTTGAGTTGGTCATAAGGCACAAGAGTGCAAGAATAAGAAACAAGGGAAACATCACTAGGAAAAGTGTCCATTAAACACAAATGGGAATGCATCACCTATCAGAATTCATTCCTAGTAGAACAAAACACTGCACATATACATGCAGAGACAGAATACTGCTTGTTAGGCAGTGTACAGGACAAGGAACATAAGTTTTTAACAGGCACAGATGCATGTTTGTCACTCATTAGTCTGGACCCCTTACTCAGAAAAAGACTTAGGTCTCCACCGTACAGGTTATGTGAAGTAGGTAACAATAACATGAAGTCATCAGGGACAACACTGCTCAACTTTAGCACTGGAGCTAAGGATTTTTGAGAATATATGGAAGTGTTGCCAAATGTTGGTGAAGGTTATTCTGCAATTCTCAGGCTAGACTTCCTTGAAAAACATCAAGCCAAAATCAATATTTCATGTTGTACAGCTGAATTTCAAGTGAGACATTGTCATGAGGTGCACCAATCATGGAGTATTGCCAACTGAAATGTGAATACATGTGCTAAAGATTGGTTACCATGGTAACATAACACCAGGTACAGGTAAATTGATTTGGATTTCTGAAGATGCCAATGTATGACAAGTTTTTGGTAGAACGACTACAAATTACCAAAGATTTAGATAAAATGCATTTTTTTGTGTCCAGAAGCACACATTTGTAACGTAAACATAGTTTACGGTTCAAGTTAGCCTGGATAATTTTAGTATGGACAATGTCAGTCTGCTAAAGGGCTTGAAGATTGTCAGTTTAGATGTTCTGGGTGAAAAAGATAAAGACAGAGCATGTGATGACCATGGCTGCAAGCAGACCGTTAGTGCATCTGCTTTACACAAGAATGTGAGGTTACTTGCAAGGAAGTGACTGACAAACAACAGAAGCTTTTTTACTATGGATTTTAGACTTGTTTAACGCAAATGGTCCATCATCAGCAATGCCTCCTTCAAGTCACCATACACCCACAGGTAATAATGCATCAAGCTATAGGAGCCCATATCATGTACCTAAGCATCTGTAACTATTTATGGAGAAATTTATTGAACAGCAACTGACATCAGGAATTATAGAATATGGTGATAGTCAATGGAGAGCAAATTTCATCACTGTTCTGAACAAATCACCTAATGGTACTAACAATGGAACATTTACCAGGTGCAAATAAATGATCTTGATGAAATCTGTGGGTCAAAATAATACAATTCATATTTTTTCATTTTTTTCCAGTTTCATTTAAAACACACCCCAAAAGGTAATTTGGCATATTAGATTCTGAAAGAATATCTTTATAATCATGATATATAAAATATGGGTTTCATATAAAAGCTGAAAGTGATTAACATTTTTGTAAACAGTATAATCAGCTTTGGCAATAATTTGAAATTAGGCAAAATACCCAACTACCATTCATTTATTTTGGAAAATGAAAATTTTTGTTACAATATACATTACAGAAGCTTTCATGCCACATACATCCATGTGTTATAATACTGATTTCTGAGATACTATGTTTGGTAAATAAACAATTGTAATGATACATCAATTTCTTTTCCTATATATTACAAATGATTCTTAAATTTGTGTATATTTTGTATTATAAATGCTATTTAATATCTTTCATGCACATAGCCAGAGAAGGCAACTTAATGTACATATATCAGTAACCAGATAAAAATCAACATAATGTTATCTCTGAATTTTTGTAAGTTGTTCATCAACTCTCTCTTGTCTTCTTCTTTTGTTAGCCTACTCTCTCCTGCCTTGGACACTGCTTATGTAAGTGTTTGTGATCATTAGATAATAACAATTGAGTTATCTGAGAATGGAGCACATGTCTGTAATGTAAGACTAATTACCACCATTTTCATAGCTGATAGACCAGGTGTTTGGGTTCCTGTAAGTACTTGTGACACTTTCCAGAATAACTGCTTGCTGACTAAAGTTTAGCAACCATTTTCTACATCTTATGCAGATAGCTACTAATGGTAACAAACTCTTTCAGAACCTGTAGTTATTACACTGCAAGAAAAAAGATTAGTACACCTGGAAAGATGATATCCGTTTTGATCCAATGATGGCATATGCCACCTGAGGGATAGTAGATGTATTGGTAATGGTTTCAGCACTGTCTGCCAGCAGATAGCATAGCTACCAGAGTACCATCTGTGTCTACCCTTTAATAGGAAACTGTCATAGCCAGAAGGCTCAGTGTGGTGCAAACGTGTGAAGAAAGCAGGCACCCATGTCACAGTGATGGACTTGTGTTTCCAACAGTCAACGGGATGAATTTGAAAGGGGTCAGACTGTGGCCTTCTGTTTGGCAGAATTGTGCTTTCAGGGAATTGCCAAAAAAGTTGGATGTGCTACATCAGTTGTGGTACTGGAGGTCATGTGAACATTCTCACACCCATAGATGAGGTTCGAGATGTCCCTACAACACAGACACTCACCAAGATCTTTGCAGTGTAAGGGCAGCATTGACAGATCATACAGCCACCAAAGAACAGTCAACATGAACTGTTGCAAATCTGTTATTAGCAGTGGAACTATGGGCATGCACACTTCTAGCCCATCTTCCACTCATGCCATAGCATCACCATGTTTTGCTAGACAGGTGCCATCAGACGATCACTAGGAAGATGGCACGGCATGCTGTAGACTTCAGCAATGAAAGAAGATTCTGTCTGCACACTGGTGATGGTCATTTCCGTGCATGATGTAGACCTGGTGAGCACTGTCTTGTAAAATGCATTTATCCAAGACACAAAGGTCTGACGTACAATAAGCTACAACTCTCATTGACCTTTGGTGTTTCTGGAGGGAACACTAACCGTCACTTGGTGTATACAGAATGCTGTTAGACTCATTCTCTTGCTGTTATTGCAACAGGAAGGTGATGAGTTGTTCCAACAGGATAATGCTCACTCATACACCGCCTACAAAACTGAGCATGCTCTGCAAGATGTGCAGCAACTTCCCTGGCCAGCACAATCTCTGGACATGTCTCCAATTGAAAATATTAGGAAGTGATTTGTGGGATCACGAACCAACAACTCTTACAGAACTACATGAACAGGTTCAGCAGGCATGGCATAATGTATCTCAGGACAATATTCACCAGCTTTATGATAATAAATTAAAAATATCTTTAAAGAAAGACAAAGAAGACACAAGAACACAACAGCAATATAAATATTATTCATTCAGATTTCTTTTCATCAGTGTTGGATTGTGGTAACAAATGATAACATAGTCTCTTTTCACTTGCTTCTTTATTACATTTCACTAATTAAACTCATTATAAAGGACAAAGTACACAGCTTGTGGTCTTGCGGTAGCGTTCTCGCTTCCCACGCATGGGGTCCTGGGTGTGATTCCCGGCGGGGTCAGGGATTTTCCCTGCCTCAAGATGACTGGATGTTGTGTCATCTTCATCATCATAATTAATCCCCATTATGGTTGGAGGAAGCAATGGCAAATTACCTCCACTAGGACCTTGCCTAGTCAGGGGTCGGGTCTCCTGCATCATCCCCTTCGCTCTTCTAAGTATGGGACCTCATCATTAAGGACAAATATCTTAACAGCAAGGTAAAGATGACATTATATCACAATAACAATGGTAACATTACTTATTCAATGGTATCATTGTCACTTTTGGACTGTGGTAACATATGAGGGATTTTACCACAGTCAGAACAAAAAGGTTCAAAGTGCATCAAACAGATTGGCTTTTGACACATTTTGCAACAATATTTTGTCAGTCTTTTCTTCATTGTGCAGGTATTACACCTTTTCCTCTTGCTTGCAGTTGTTTTTTCCCCTTTCCTGCTTCTGTCTCCTGCTTCATCTTCACACGTTGACCTATAATGTTGTAGCCTCACTTTAAGATCCCTGTGAACTCCTGTTGTGTCCAAACTTTTTTGAACCAAGTGAGGTTGAACTAATGCATGAGATAGTTGATTCAGGAATCCTTTTCTTCTGATACAACTCTCATTGTTGCAACTCTAGATTACTTGTGCATTGATTCCACTCATACTGCTCACTGCAAAAAATACAACCATGGGCCAACAATGCACATTTCTTGCAACATTGTACGAAGATGGCAACTTATATGTAGTGTCGACTCCACCTTTGGTTCTATTATAAAATGTTACAATCAATGGCTTTAGCTTATCTCTAGTGTCAGCATCTATTGAATTATTGTCATGCAAACTTGATGCTAGGATCACACACTTCCCCTTTCTAGGAACATAGGAAATTAGAGTACATCCTTTCTTGAAGCCAAAAAGTGAACTGTTGGCAGCCCTTCCTTTACTGGTAGCAAACTCTGGAGGAATCTCACACTTGTTTTTCTTCATAGTTCCAACAAAAGAAAGATTTTTCCTTCGTAACTCTTCTATCACGCCAATACTAGTAAACCAGTCGTCTGCAGTCACATTTAGACCTGACTGATAAATAGGTTCACATAGCCACAGAACAACATCAGAAGGTTTTATTGCTTATGTTATATAATCCTCCTCGTTGCAATGCAGCATATATTTCCAAATTATACAGGTAACATACATGGAGCATAGATCTTAATCTCAAATTTGTCTGATTTGCTAGGTATATATTGGTGAAAATTGCACCTTCCACAGAATCCTTCCAGTTTCTCATCCACTGTAACATTTTCTCCAAGGGTATAGGATTTCTGGCATTTCTGTACAAATATAGAAAATATTTCCCAAATTGTTGTTCTCTTGTCTAATCTCCTCCATTCATCACGAGTTGTATGATTGTCAAATGTAAGACACCACATAATGAATTCAAAATGTTTTATGTTCATTATGAGGCAAAATTTCTCAATGCCATCCCCATCACTTCCCCACAGGGCCTCTAAGCTTTGCCTGTTACTTTTGTTTACTCCCGCAAAAAATAAGAGACCAATGAAGGCTTTCAATTCAATAATGTCTATTTGTTTTTTGTCTCTCTCTTGCTGAAATGAAGCTCTGACGCCCTTAATATACTGATTTGTACACAAAACTATAACAGACAAAATTTCGTCATCTATGAGGCAATTCCAGTGTTACAAAGGCTTTCTCACTGCTTTTGCCACACCTATAGGGCCAGGTAACTTCCAAATAATATTGAGAACCCTGAATCGTACTCTCTGTGATGGTAGAACACTATTCCATTTTGTCTCTTTGTCCCTTCCAACATAGTAATGGCTGTTTTCCTCAAGTACTTCCTCGTCATCTTCATTGTCGTCTTCCTCTGTTTCTGAATCTTCCGACCAGACTTGAACTATGTCATCACCATATGTGTCCACTTCATCTTCAAAATCCTCTTGAAATTCATTATTATCCTCTTTGAATAGCTTCTTTTGAATTTCTGCAACATGATTTGGGTCGACAAGGTTATATATCTTACTGTAGCCTGCCATCATGAAGTATATCCCACATAAAATCATAAAATTCCTATTAAAAATGCGTTCAGGCGCAGTGTATCAATTTGATATTTGACATTCAGACAACTGTAAAAGATGATTAAATGCTCCAAAAAGAACATAAGTGCATTTTACATTCTAAATTAGCTTTCTACTACATACTAAGGTATGTTGATAATCAAACAAATTACCTGTGGAACAGGCGCAGTGTATCAAACCGAGCACTCAGCAAATATCTCAACAACAGAGCAGTCACATTGATACTGAAGCACACAACAGTGGAAAGCATTTGGAGAAGAAAAGCTACTAGTGAGAAGGTGCCAGTGCTGCCAATTGCTGACAAATAAGTTACAACAAATTTCAATGTGTATCAGTCTGAACAGCTGCACCTGATGGAAATTTAACCATGGAAATCTCATGTTTCCACATAGACATGAAATGGAGTCAAAACTTGGACAAGTTTCCCATTATGGCTGTGCAAATCACTGCAGACATGCACCACTACTCAGTCACAAGCTACTGTAGGGGTATTTTCTGCATAACTGATTAAAATGTCTTTATGTTCTGATTATTTATTTTACTTATTTCTGTTTTACGATTTAAACTGTTATTTTACAATGTACATGCATGATTTTTTTTCACATGCATGTAATTTGTTAATTGAAAGTAATAAGTAGCTCTTCGTTATGATACAAAAGAATTACAGTAATGACAACCTATAAATAAATGCTTAAAACATAACTTTTTTTAGACCATGCACATAAAATGAATGAATTTTTTTCATATAATACACATGATGGACAACATAATATAAAACAAAATTCAGCGGGATTTCAAATTGTGGGAGGTGATCCTCTTGTGAATTTCGGTTGGGTTGTAGCCAAGGAAAACAAACTTAATACTACCCACAGGAGGGCCTCAGTCCAAAGACTGTTGTGACACTGCAGTGATGTCTTGAAAGTGTGATGCCATCGTTCTACCAGTCCATTTCCTTGGTGGGAGTGGTAGGTAGTCATGTGGCAATTGTTTATACCACACAGCTGGGAGAGCAATGCAAGAAAGAACATAAAGGAAGCCCTCTGAGGGAGGAATGGGGCTGATGAGGTCCAGGCATACATGGCGAAAGCAGCCAGATGGAATGTTGAATTAGCGGAGAGGTGGAACAGTGTGCCTGGTGACTTTGTTGCGCTGGCAGGTGATGCCATCCCAGACCCAGGTCTGACAATCGTGCTTCATGAATTGTTCGGGCACAAGGTGAGTCGATGTCTTAATTCCAGGGTGTGCTAGAGAATGTAGTGTGTCAAACACTGAATGGCAGAGGGGGGTGGGGATGAGGGTATGGCCGAGTGGTTCTAGGTGCTACAGTCTGGAACCACGTGACCACTACGGTTGCAGGTTCGAATCCTGTCTCGAGCATGGATGTGTGTGATGTCCTTAGGTTAGTTAGGTTTAAGTAGTTCTAAGTTCTAGGTTACTGACAACCTCAGAAGTTAAGTCCCATAGTGCTCACAGCCATTTTTTTGCTGAGGGTGTGGAGGGTTTCGGTGGAGGAGTCGCACCAGACCTCCTCTCGGATGCAAGCGAATTTTGCTTTTTGTGAAAAAAGACAGCAAAGTGGAGGTGCTGTTGAGGAGTTGCTGTGTATCCTCATCCTCATACTGTTCATGAGGTCAGAAAGGTGGACGACCATTGAGATGGCACTAATGTGGGAAAGGAAATCTGCAATGATGTTGTCAGCACCTTTGATATGGCAGACATCAGTCGAGAACTGAGAGATGAAATCGAAAATTGAAATACCGAAAGTGACAGGGGGGAGGGGGGTGGGGGGTTGCATATAGCATCTCCTTCTGGTTTATGGAAGGTCAGGATGTGGAAAGGTCAGCCCTCAACGTCGGGGCAGAAGTGTTTCACCACCTCATAAACATACGCTAAACGTTTGCGGTCTAAGGCTGAGTATTTTTGATAAACACGTGAAAACTTCTCCAAAACGAACTGAAGAAGCATGGCGACATCATTGTGGCATTATTGTCGGACCATGCATACCACAGAGTCACTGGCATCCATGGTGATAAAGAGTTCACCATCCAAAATTGGATGAACGAGGATGATGACACACGAGAGAGTCTTTCAGGGCCTGGAAGGTTGTGCGCATTGGTTCAGTCCATGGAACAGGGCACATCTCTGAAGTATGCTTGCCAATGTGGGTGTTAGTGAGGGCAGCCTGGGAGTCAGCTGCCACAGGCGACAGTATTAGTTTATCATTCCCAGGAACTGATGGTGCTCTTTGTTTGTGGTAAGGAGTAGCACGGATAAGATCGATTGCACCTTCAATTCAGGGGAGTGTATATCGTCGGCCAACTCCAAAAATTGGACAGATTGTTGGCATAGCTGCAGTTTGTCGACTCCATTAGATGAGAGAGTGTCCTTTATTATAATGATGTGACGTTTGTGGTCTTGCGCAGATTTGCTGATGATCAGGATATCGTCACGATATATGAAACAGAAGTTGAACTGGAGCAAGAGAGAGTCAATAAAGCATTGCCATGTCTGGGTGGCATTTTTTAACCTGAAGGGCGTGAAATGGTATTCGCACAAGCCAACAGGGGTGATGATCACCATTTTCAGAATGTCGTCGGTGCAACTGGGATTTGGTGATAAGCGCGTGTGCAATCCAGTACGCTGAAAATTGTAGCACCAATGAGAAGGTGATTGGGGTGGGAAATGTTTGGTACAGAATAATTGTCCATTACAGTTCTATCCTTCAAGTGTCTGTAGTCACCACACATACAAAAGGAGTCGTCCCGTAGGGTTAAGGTGTATGGTTGACAACCAGTTACTATCGGAGGGCTGTAAAATTCCTGCCCCAAAAAGTTCCTGTATTGGCTAGCAAGCTGAGTGTAACTTAAGGTGGCATTAAAGCGGCGAGCCTTGTGACAAATAGGTGGGCCCTCAGATGTGAAAATGTGGTGAACAGTTCTGTTCGTGACAGTGGAAATTGAAAGTTTGAAGACTGCGCGCAGACAGGGTGCAGTGTTGGTTGAATTTTTAGGGGTGTATGGCTTGGAAGCAGCATAGTTGTCTGCTCGAGAGGGGAATGGCAGTGAAAAGGTCACATGTTTGTTATGTTTACACCAATGTGGATGGCAGTTTGCCAAGCATGTGGCAGGTGCAAGCAGTGCGCGTAGAGACTGTTTATTGTTCATAATGCGCGAGAGAGGCCTGCTTGGCGGTGGCGGCACGCTGGCGCAAGTGGAGCTCTCAAGCAAACTGTGCAAGGAGGTGCAAGAGAGGGGAATATTTATCAATACACTGGGTGGGTGCACATGTGGTCGTGGGGGGCTTGGTCGGAGCCTGGACAGCTGGACTGTCATGAGCTGCGTGAGTGTCAGTTTGCAAAACAGATGAGAGAGATGCTGAGCGGAACACACTTGATGGGGTCGGGGGAGGCAGGGGTAACACTGTGTGACTGAGACTGGAGTTACACGAGGTAGTTGTGGTGTTGCTAACCTATATGCTGTTGTTGGCAAAGCTATCAGGTGCAGCAGATGAAGGCTCGCGTGTCGGCACTACCAAGCAGTGTGAATTTATGTGGAAGGTGATCATGGCAAGCTCATCCTCAACATTTGCAATGCGATATTCCAAAACAGCATTCTCATAGCAGAGAGCACATGTCTTGACATTTTCTGCCAGGCTGTGATCCATGGTAGCACAAGTCCTGCTTGTGAGAGCCTCGCATTGATGCTCTAAATAGTTAACAGCATTTACATTCGGAGAAGGTGGCAGAGCATGTACACATGGGATGTGAGAGTTAGAGGTGTGGTGAAACAGAGAACCACGAATGACATTTGGAGACAAGTTATAGTGTGATGAGAAGTCATTTCCTGAAAAGTTGATTCCTAGGATTGGTTCTGCAAAGTCCACCATGTGGTAGATCCAGGGCAGCGAGAGGCCATTAGAGAGGTGGAGTTGAAGCTCGACGGAACTCCAGGTTTGGAGTGTAGATGAGTTCACAGCTTGCAGGAGAGAATGTGTGTGTGTGAGGGGGCATGTGACCATCGACTTAGGTATGATTGAGACATCAGCACCAGTGTCCACGAGGAAGTTGCAACTCGAATTATAGTCTTTGATGTAAAGGCAGCCCTTTGACGGGACATAGGTGAGGACGGAATCTAATGTGGGTTGGTGCTGATACGGAGGGTGGCACTTTTTAGCATCATTGCCGAATATGGTGTGGTAAGAATAAGAAGGGTACACTGGGAGAGGAGGCAGCTGATTGTCCTCAATGTGTTCAGGTTCATACTCTGGGGCATCGCGTTTTAGTACCTGAATAGTGTAAATTCGCGTAGTCGTTTGTCTTTTGTTTTTGTTTTGAACGGCCAGTGTCGGTTGGTCAGTCAGTGTGATCCCTGCCGCCGTTGCATAAGCAGCTGCAGCAGCAAGTCGTATACTCCTAGCTCACTCATTTCTTACATAGTTTAATTCTTAATTTCTTTGAGTGTTTTTGGTACTTGCATTGTTTGATACATAAATTTCGGGCGTATTATAGTATTTGCGAGTTGTAGCATCGCGTTTTAGTACCTGAATAGTGTAAAATCGCGTAGTCTCCTTCCGCTGCCGAGCAGTGTGTCAGCAGTGCGTTAGTAGCAGCATTACTGCATTTACTAGGCAATCTTGTATTTTAATAACCGTTTAAATTTTGTCGATTTGTTTGCGCTCTCTGTAGATTAGTTCAGACGTTCTTTGCAAAACAGTTTTTAGAATGGATAGGGACTGCAACTGCTGTGTTCGGATGCAGGCTGAGTTGGCATCCCTTCGCTCCCAGCTTCAGGCAGTGTTGGCTTCGGTCACACAGCTTGAGGCTGTTGCCAATGGGCATCACTGTGGGGGTCCAGATGGGGGTTTGTCGGGGACGGCCAGCTCGTCCCACACATCCCCCGATCGGACTAAGACAGTGGTTGCCCGGGATACTGCCCGCATTGAGGCTGATCCCTCACCTGTGGTAGAGTGGGAGGTAGTCTCAAGGTGTGGCAGGGGGCGAAAGACATTCCGGAGGGCTGAACGGAAGGCCTCTCCAGTTTGTCTGACGAACCGGTTTCAGGTTCTGTCTCAGGCTGATACTGATCTTCGGCCTGACATGGCTGCTTGTCCTGTTCCAGAGGTTGCCCCTCACTCTGCAAGATCCGGGCGGTCGCAGAGGGTGGGCTTACTCGTAGTTGGGAGCTCCAATGTCAGGCGCGTAATGGGGCCCCTTAGGGAAATGGCAGCAAGAGAGGGGAATAAAACCAATGTGCACTCCGTGTGCATACCGGGGGGAGTCATTCCAGATGTGGAAAGGGTCCTTCCGGATGCCATGAAGGGTACAGGGTGCACCCGTCTGCAGGTGGTCGCTCATGTCGGCACCAATGATGTGTGTCGCTATGGATCGGAGGAAATCCTCTCTGGCTTCCGACGGCTATCTGATTTGGTGAAGACTGCCAGTCTCGCTAGTGGGATGAAAGCAGAGCTCACCATCTGCAGCATCGTCGACAGGACTGACTGCGGACCTTTGGTACAGAGCCGAGTGGAGGGTCTGAATCAGAGGCTGAGACGGTTCTGCGACCATGTGGGCTGCAGATTCCTCGACTTGCGCCATAGGGTGGTGGGGTTTCGGGTTCCGCTGGATAGGTCAGGAGTCCACTACACGCAGCAAGCGGCTACACGGGTAGCAGGGGTTGTGTGGCGTGGACTGGGCGGTTTTTTAGGTTAGATGGCCTCGGGCAAGTACAGAAAGGGCAACAGCCTCAAAGGGTGCGGAGCAAAGTCAGGACATGCGGGGACCAAGCAGCAATCGGTATTGTAATTGTAAACTGTCGAAGCTGCGTTGGTAAAGTACCGGAACTTCAAGCGCTGATAGAAAGCACCGAAGCTGAAATCGTTATAGGTACAGAGAGCTGGCTTAAGCCAGAGATAAATTCTGCCGAAATTTTTACAGAGGTACAGACGGTGTTTAGGAAGGATAGATTGCATGCAACCGGTGGTGGAGTGTTTGTCACTGTTAGTAGTAGTTTATCCTGTAGTGAAGTAGAAGTGGATAGTTCCTGTGAATTATTATGGGTGGAGGTTACACTCAACAACCGAGCTGGGTTAATAATTGGCTCCTTTTACCGACCTCCCAACTCAGCAGCGTTAGTGGCAGAACAACTGAGAGAAAATTTGGAATACATTTCGCATAAATTTCCTCAGCATGTTATAGTCTTAGGTGGAGATTTCAATTTACCAGATATAGACTGGGACACTCAGATGTTTAGGACGGGTGGTAGGGACAGAGCATCGAGTGACATTATACTGAGTGCACTATCCGAAAATTACCTCGAGCAATTAAACAGAGAACCGACTCGTGGAGATAACATCTTGGACCTACTGATAACAAACAGACCCGAACTTTTCGACTCTGTAAGTGCAGAACAGGGAATCAGTGATCATAAGGCCGTTGTAGCATCCCTGAATATGGAAGTTAATAGGAATATAAAAAAAGGGAGGAAGGTTTATCTGTTTAGCAAGAATAATAGAAGGCAGATTTCAGACCACCTAACAGATCAAAACGAAAATTTCTGTTCCGACACTGACAATGTTGAGTGTTTATGGAAAAAGTTCAAGGCAATCGTAAAATGCGTTTTAGACAGGTACATGCCGAGTAAAACTGTGAGGGACGGGAAAAACCCACCGTGGTACAACAACAAAGTTAGGAAACTACTGCGAAAGCAAAGAGAGCTTCACTCCAAGTTTAAACGCAGCCAAAACCTCTCAGACAAACAGAAGCTAAGCGATGTCAAAGTTAGCATAAGGAGGGCTATGCGAGAAGCGTTCAGTGAATTCGAAAGTAAAATTCTATGTACAGACTTGACAGAAAATCCTAGGAAGTTCTGGTCTTACGTTAAATCAGTAAGTGGCTCGAAACAGCATATCCAGACACTCCGGGATGATGATGGCATTGAAACAGAGGATGACACGCATAAAGCTGAAATACTAAACACCTTTTTCCAAAGCTGTTTCACAGAGGAAGACCGCACTGCAGTTCCTTCTCCAAATCCTCGCACAAACGAAAAAATGGCTGACATCAAAATAAGTGTCCAAGGAATAGAAAAGCAACTGGAATCACTCAACAGAGGAAAGTCCACTGGACCTGACGGGATACCAATTCGATTCTACACAGAGTACGCGAAAGAACTTGCCCCCCTTCTAACAGCCGTGTACCGCAAGTCTCTAGAGGAATGGAGGGTTCCAAATGATTGGAAAAGAGCACAGGTAGTCCCAGTCTTCAAGAAGGGTCGTCGAGCAGATGCGCAAAACTATAGACCTATATCTCTGACGTCGATCTGTTGTAGAATTTTAGAACATGTTTTTTGCTCGAGTATCATGTCGTTTTTGGAAACCCAGAATCTACTATGTAGGAATCAACATGGATTCTGGAAACAGCGATCGTGTGAGACCCAACTCGCGTTATTTGTTCATGAGACCCAGAAAATATTAGATACTGGCTCCCAGGTAGATGCTATTTTTCTTGACTTCCGGAAGGCGTTCGATACAGTTCCGCACTGTCGCCTGATAAACAAAGTAAGAGCCTATGGAATATCAGACCAGCTGTGTGGCTGGATTGAAGATTTTTTAGCAAACAGAACACAGCATGTTGTTATCAATGGAGAGACGTCTACAGACATTAAGGTAACCTCTGGCGTGCCACAGGGGAGTGTTATGGGACCATTGCTTTTCACAATATATATAAATGACCTAGTAGATAGTGTCGGAAGTTCCATGCGGCTTTTCGCGGATGATGCTGTAGTATACAGCGAAGTTGCAGCATTAGAAAATTGTAGCGAAATGCAGGAAGATCTGCAGCGGATAGGCACTTGGTGCAGGGAGTGGCAACTGTCCCTTAACATAGACAAATGTAATGTATTGCGAATACATAGAAAGAAGGATCCTTTATTGTATGATTATATGATAGTGGAACAAACACTGGTAGCAGTTACTTCTGTAAAATATCTGGGAGTATGCGTGCGGAACGATTTGAAGTGGAATGATCATATAAAATTAATTGTTGGTAAGGCGGGTACCAGGTTGAGATTCATCGGGAGAGTGTTTAGAAAATGTAGTCCATCAACAAAGGAGGTGGCTTACAAAACACTCGTTCGACCTATACTTGAGTATTGCTCATCAGTGTGGGATCCGTACCAGATCGGGTTGACGGAGGAGATAGAGAAGATCCAAAGAAGAGCGGCGCGTTTCGTCACAGGGTTATTTGGTAACCGTGATAGCGTTACGGAGATGTTTAATAAACTCAAGTGGCAGACTCTGCAAGAGAGGCGCTCTGCATCGCGGTGTAGCTTGCTTGCCAGGTTTCGAGAGGGTGCGTTTCTGGATGAGGTATCGAGTATATTGCTTCCCCCTACTATTACCTCCCGAGGAGATCACAAATGTAAAATTAGAGAGATTAGAGCGCGCACGGAGGCTTTCAGGCAGTCGTTCTTCCCGCGAACCATACGCGACTGGAACAGGAAAGGGAGGTAATGACAGTGGCATGTAAAGTGCCCTCCGCCACACACCGTTGGGTGGCTTGCGGAGTATGAATGTAGATGTAGATGTAGATATGGTTCAGGCAAAATATGCAGCAGCTTGGTGGGTGGAGAGTGTGCACGCTGGGTGCCAGGTGGCACAGCAGTCTGAGGAGCAGAGCGCAGCCTGCCCCTGCCAGTGACTGAGCGAACTACCAGTGCAGGAGTACCAACTTGTCATGTGAGCTCCTGCTGATGGCACTGGTGTGTGAACAAATAGACCCGGTCAGTCATCCGCATATGTGAAATTACGGATTCCAAGGCATGAAGGAGGAGATGAGCCTGGGAAATCTGTAGGCAGTTTTGAAAATCACATCGACCACAGGGTTTTGTCCGCCATCATCTCCTCACTGACCAGGAGGCGTAGCCAGCTCCAAAGCTGGGACAGGGTGTGGTCGCCGAGATGTTCCTTGTACAGTATTTGCAGAATAACCTCTCGTGGGGAATGCGAGAGACACTTGGTGATAGTTTGTTTTGCAAAATCATACTTCGAAGTTAGTGGCGGCATCAGAATCAGGTTGCACATCAGGTCTGTGTCCCCATGCAGATGAGTCATGTGGCACAGGAATTTGGAATTGTCATCAGTGACACGGTACAGTTTGAATAAGTTATCCACCTGTGCAGACCACGTTGCTGGGTTGTCCTCGGATAGCAGGTGCAGGGTCAGTAAGTGGCCTGGTTGTGGCGATGAGGGTACAACTAGTTCTGTATCCAAGTCCCTCATATCACTCATATAATGTGGATGGTGGACTGGTGCAGTCGATGCAGACGGCACTGCGTAGCATGCGAGCGAGCAGTCTGTCGGAGTGTGGAGCACTGAAGCACTAGGAAACGATGCTATAGAACTGTCCGATGCAACATTTGCGGTGCAGAAGTTCGATGCAGAAGGCATGGCCGGCGCCGTGTGAAAAGCGAGTGGGTGAACGGCTGCAGCTGAAACTCCCTGAAAGTTTACTTGTGGTGGTGGGGAGGGTGGAAGAGCAGGCGTGTGTGGAGGAGCATAGTTAAATGTTTCCACAGGGCTGTCAACATGATGAGCTGTGGAAACCACAGTTAGTATCACTATGCATCACATTGTTCACATTAGGTGGGGACCCATAAAGTGCACTGAGGGGCAAAATGGTCACTGGTTGCAGAAACGAACCTGAAAATGTTCTGATATATACTGGGCATTGTCCTTTTGTAAACTGATGAAGCGGTAAAGCACTCGGATGACACAGGAGCATGATCTGTACACATGGTCTGTCCTAACAAAGGCGAGGTTGCACACAGTTGTAATGGTTGCTTGGGCGACTGGCGTCTGATACAGAGTTTGTGCATGAAATGCAGAATCCATGTTAACATGATGAAATGTAGGAACATTGCTCACCTCATTATCGTTTTTGAAATGCACGTGTTGATGCACACTTGCTGGAGAGGCAAGGCCTGAGTCTATAGTCACATGTTACACTGTCAAGTGGCAAATTTGTTGAGGTGACAAAACTGCAGGAAAAGTGTTGTAGAATCCAGGTGGTGGTGAAGCAATGAAATGTCCCAGTGTAAGTTAAGGAACTTCGATACCACATGCTGTGTGGCAGGATAAAGGCCAAGCAGAACAAACATAGGTGTAAACAAAGCCAGCATGGTAGACACAAAAATACTTGCACTACGAGGAAAAGGCATGTGAATTCTTACTTGGGGTCACCACAGTGAGACTTCTGTTGGGTTGTAGCCCAAGGAAACAGCACTTAATACTGTAAGACTCAATATATTTCATATCAGTAAGTACAAACGTCCACCTTACAGCAAGTTATACAGTGAACTCAATAAGCAAAATGGCACAGGCCATTATGTTAAAGAATCAAAAATCTTGCGATAGCACAGATGTGTTCTTCATACTTGTTCACGCCACACTCTGAATATCCTGATTTACACCAGGCTTATTTCAATAAACTTGGAAACCTTAGGAAAGAGAATTATTGGTTATGTGCTGGAAACTGTAGCTAGGTTATATTGTTTCTCAAGTGGAGATTGAGATCATAATCATTCAGTAGAACTAGATACTAGATCTGCAAATTTCTCACAGACTTCTTCCAACATCGAAAGCCATGTACAACTTATGGCTATACCTGTGTTGTTGAGTCTTTTAGCATCACCAGATAAACAAGTTCCTTGTCCTCAGGTATAACCTTCACCACCCTTTCACAGTTTTAAAAGAAACTAATGGAGAAAATCTCTTTTTGAAGCCCCAAATGTTCTTGTGACAGCACAAATTGTGGTAAACTAACACCTGTCCATGTCAAAAGTTTTTTGAAAGAGCTACCCAATCATGACTCATGACCAATCCTCATAGCTTCAATTATGCCAATATGTTGTCTCCTACCTTCCAGATGGTAGAGCACTTGCCCGCTAAAGGCAAAGGTTCCGAGTTCGAGTTTCGGTCTGGCACACAGTTTTAATCAGCCAGGAAGTTTCATATCAGTGCACACTCCACTGCAAAGTGAAAATTTCGTTCAGGAGAACATCACATTTCACATCATATGAATGACATTCATTCAGAGAATGTTCAGTAAAGGTAGAATCTTCCTTTCTCAGTCTTTATTATTGGTCAACCTGATTATTTATTTGTAATATTTTTTACTGCATGAACTCTTTAAACGAGTAAACAGTACTTTTAGTATATACACCATAAGATGCATTTTAGTTTTAACAGTTCTTTATGTCTGATATCTTTTGGCAATTTATTATACAGCAAGACTCCTCGGTAAAACACAGTGGCTTGCATCTTTATATTCAGTTACAAACAAACACTGTATTCATTTTAATAATAATAAATGGCAATGCTTGCTACATATTGCCCAGTGTTTTTCTCTATAAAAACTCTAAGTTGAAGATGTATTCGCTTGAAACTGTCCATTTTTTAAATAGGTCCATACAGTTGGCCCTTTTGATATTTGATATTTATTGCTCATCAATTTTATCATACAAATCATACAGATAATTAAATACATAAACAGAAAGAAATCATACAAATGCAGACACAAATCATACAGATAACCAAATATAACTCTAACAAATTCTAAGTTTACATTATATGCATTGACAAACGGCTACATTTAACTTAAGTTACAAATGTCCTTGAATTCATAAAATTCATGTACTCATCAACACTGAAAATCCTTCACTTATAAGAATTTTCTCATTTTTAAAAATCTGCAGCTTTGATATCCATACAATTCTTAATGGAAAAGCACTTAAAAGAATTTTGCGATGATATACTACACTTTTATGATATTGGAATTTGTTATGCACTTCTCTGTGAAAGCCAGTTCTGTGTCTAGTTTCATAGTCATGGTAATCACTGTTAGAAGAAAAGAAGTGAGGATGGGATTTCAAAAAGCATATACTTTCATAGGTATATATGTAGATGGAAGAGTCATAACTTTCAGTTCTTTGAATCTTTCGCTGGGTGCAACCCTTTTTATCATTGTTATTGCTAATTTTTGAATAGTAAAGGAGTGTTTTACTAGACTTGAAATACCCCAAAATAAGACATCCTATAGCACTAGACTATGATGAACACATAACAGGCACTCATCACTGCTTTTTCACTGCAGGAATTTTTGAACATTCTAAATATGTAACAGCATTTACTTAATGTTTTATTAAGCTATTCTATATTTTTATCCCATTCAAGAAGCTCACCTAACCAAATTCCTAAAAATTTAGTATTTGAAGCTTGCAGTATTTTCTGTTTACCTAACTTCACTATTATGTTAGGGTTTACTTTATTTGACGTATGCCTGAAATTCATCCACAACATTTTCTTCTCATTAACAAATAGACTGTTATCTCTAAACCATTTAACTGCTTCTTCAGTTGTTATTTCTATTTTTTTTTTTGCATAAGTCAGCCACATACTGAGCTTTAACAAAGAGACTAGTATCACCAGCAAACATCTTGTGTTAACACATTGACTGCCATGGTATAGTTGGGGTAACTGACCCCTTGGGGCCATTTACTGTTTTCAATATCCTGCTTTAGTTTGCTCCAAGTAAACTTGTTAAGTGCAAATAAAGTGAAAATATGGCATTTCAGTACCTTTTTTAAATTGTTTTGTGTGAGTTAAATATGATTAACATGGCCCCAGAGTAAAAGTACCAGGTGTGTCTTTTACTATGTCGCTAATAATTTTAGGTTTGTACTCCTGTCAGTTTTTCATTCCACAGCATTATTTGTGTACAGTTCCATTATTGCTTTCCTGCATTGTTGCTACAGTCTTTATTCAGTGTCGTTTGCTCCATAACAAAGGGATATTGTGGCAGAAGAAAATGTCTCGTGAAGTTGTGAAGATGAACAAAGGCATGTACAGCAGCTTTTAGATGAAGTTATGGACATAAGTGATGAAGATTCTGTGTCTTTATTTGGTAATAGCTCAAACGAATTTTTACCAGAGGAGACCGGTAGCAAAACCAAAGTTCTGATGATGGAATCATATCAGTGAAGGTAGGAAGAAGAGTTTAATGTCCACATTCAGTCAAAGAACCAGATTTCAAAGCTGTAAAAACCAGGCAACAAAGCACCTCTAACTGTGCTATTACCATAACTACTACAGCTGATTCAGGTTCAATTGAAGTAAGTGTAATATCAGGAAGTTCAGAAGATGAAGATGACACACTTAGAACAAATTCTAATGATATTTTCTGGGGGCAGTTACGGGTGAAAATATGAAAAGCTTTACATTTATTCATTCCAGTTCTGACATAAATGCTCCTGATACACTAACTCTCAAAGGCAAGACACCATACAATTCCTTCAAATACACTCCTGGAAATTGAAATAAGAACACCGTGAATTCATTGTCCCAGGAAGGGGAAACTTTATTGACACATTCCTGGGGTCAGATACATCACATGATCACACTGACAGAACCACAGGCACATAGACACAGGCAACAGAGCATGCACAATGTCGGCACTAGTACAGTGTATATCCACCTTTCGCAGCAATGCAGGCTGCTATTCTCCCATGGAGACGATCGTAGAGATGCTGGATGTAGTCCTGTGGAACGGCTTGCCATGCCATTTCCACCTGGCGCCTCAGTTGGACCAGCGTTCGTGCTGGACGTGCAGACCGCGTGAGACGACGCTTCATCCAGTCCCAAACATGCTCAATGGGGGACAAATCCAGAGATCTTGCTGGCCAGGGTAGTTGACTTACACCTTCTAGAGCACGTTGGGTGGCACGGGATACATGCGGACGTGCATTGTCCTGTTGGAACAGCAAGTTCCCTTGCCGGTCTAGGAATGGTAGAACGATGGGTTCGATGACAGTTTGGATGTACCGTGCACTATTCAGTGTCCCCTCGACGATCACCAGTGGTGTACGGCCAGTGTAGGAGATCGCTCCCCACACCATGATGCCGGGTGTTGGCCCTGTGTGCCTCGGTCGTATGCAGTCCTGATTGTGGCGCTCACCTGCACGGTGCCAAACACGCATACGACCATCATTGGCACCAAGGCAGAAGCGACTCTCATCGCTGAAGACGACACGTCTCCATTCGTCCCTCCATTCACGCCTGTTGCGACACCACTGGAGGCGGGCTGCACGATGTTGGGGCGTGAGCGGAAGACGGCCTAACGGTGTGCGGGACCGTAGCCCAGCTTCATGGAGACGGTTGCGAATGGTCCTCGCCGATACCCCAGGAGCAACAGTGTCCCTAATTTGCTGGGAAGTGGCGGTGCGGTCCCCTACGGCACTGCGTAGGATCCTACGGTCTTGGCGTGCATCCGTGCGTCGCTGCGGTCCGGTCCCAGGTCGACGGGCACGTGCAGCTTCCGCCGACCATTGGCGACAACATCGATGTACTGCGGAGACCTCACGCCCCACGTGTTGAGCAATTCGGCGGTACGTCCACCCGGCCTCCCGCATGCCCACTATACGCCCTCGCTCAAAGTCCGTCAACTGCACATACGGTTCACATCCGCGCTGTCGCGGCATGCTACCAGTGTTAAAGACTGCGATGGAGCTCCGTATGCCACGACAAACTGGCTGACACTGACGGCGGCGGTGCACAAATGCTGCGCAGCTAGCGCCATTCGACGGCCAACACCGCGGTTCCTGGTGTGTCCGCTGTGCCGTGCGTGTGATCATTGCTTGTACAGCCCTCTCACAGTGTCCGGAGCAAGTATGGTGGGTCTGACACACCGGTGTCAATGTGTTCTTTTTTCCATTTCCAGGAGTGTATTTTGTAACTGATGAAATTTTAGAACATGTGACTCAACAACCTAATTTGTACGCAAAACAAGTCTAAGAAAGTCGTTAAGTAACTGTTAATTCATGACTGAAAAAGTGGACCGATGTCAGCAAAACTGAAATTGAACAATTTTTAGGATTTTTGTTATGGATGTCACTAAATGTAAAACCGAGGATTCCAAATTATTGGTCAAGAAATATGCTGCGTCACAACAACATAAAAAATGTTATGTCACGCAATCATTTTGAACTGCTTTTATGTATGTGGCATTTTTCTGATAACAACCAATGCCCACCGGGAAAGCGCTTATTCAAAATACAACCTCTTATTAATAAATTACTGCAGTTGGGCCTAAGAAAGAAGTTTTCATTGATGAAACACTTGTGCCATTTCGAAGAAGACTAAGTTTCATTCAGTTTATAAAGAGTAAATGCCATAAATTCGAAATTAAATTGTTCAAACTTTATCTAAAGGATGGCTACACTTGGAATATGAAAGTTTTCTGTGGGAAGAATATGAAACTTGGTGTTCCTCTTGCCACTTCTGTTGTTATGAGCTTTATGAGTGGATTACTAAATGAGGGCAGAATCTTATATACAGACAATTTTTACACAAGTGTTCACCTAGCACACCAGCTTCTTGAACAATCAACACATTTAGTTGGTACTCTAAGATCAAACAGAAAACTGAATCCTCAAGATGTTGTACAGGCAAAACTGAAGAAGTGGGAACACAAAGCAAAGGAAAGTACCATAGGTGTAGTAGTACTGAAATGGAAAGGTAAGAGGGATGTTCTGATGCTGAGTACTGTTCATGGTGAAGAAGAAGCAGAAGTTCAAACCAGGAGGGACACAAAGAAAAAACCAGCAATGATAATTGACTATAATCAGTCAAAGTCTTTTATAGATCTTTCTGGCCAAATGAATTCATTCTTGCATTGTCTAAGGCGGGGTGTGAAATGGTACAGGAAGCTTGCAGTTGAATTGTTGAGAGGGTCAGCACTGGTAAATGCTCGTGTGATTTACCGATACATCAACAACAAGAACGTCTCAATCGCAGATTTCTAAGAGGAAGTGACTCTGAGACTACTCCATATAGATGATGCCGATGAGCCTGAGACATCTCTCACCAAAGCCACTGCATTACCTGGAGATTGTGCACTTGTGAACATGGAAGCAGCCAGACGTAGGTGTACAGTGTGCTACGAAAAAATGAAGAATGAATTTGGACGAGAGCAAGCTGTCCATAAATGCAAACAAACTGCATGGAAATGTAAGAATTGTGATTCATATTTTTGCGTAGAGTGTTTTTCAAACAGCACAGTGCATACAGGTGTTAGAGAAACAGAGCAGAATGATCCAAATTTTTCAGTTTCATTGTTGTTGCAATTAGAGTTGAAGAATGTAAATAAAACTGTATGTGATTTGCAATTTACTGTGTAATTAATACATCAAACTAAATAATATATAAATAACAAAAGAAGAAAAGTCCAATACGACTGAGCCGTGTGAGTTATATATAACTCATGAATTCAAATGTCAATAACTACTCTTTAGCTCTTGAAAACCGTAGGCCACAAACATGATTTGTTACTGGGGCCGTAACCTACTATAACACCGAGTCACAGCACGCTTCTGTGAGTTACAATCACACCACAGAGTTTTAAATGGAAAAATGTCTGTGGGTTGTAGTTACTTCACGTGGCCTGAAGAGAAAACTTCCTGTGAGTTATATTAAACTCATGTGGCAGTCAATGTGTTAAATAACTTGTTAAGTTATTTATGAGTATCAAAAATAACAGGAGTTCTAACACCTATCCTTAGGGTACTCCACGAGTAACTTTCTCGTATACAGAATCAACAAATATCTAAATGACCATAAGTTACTAATTAGAAAGCAGCATGGCTTCCGGGCAGGTAAAAGTACAGAAACGGCACTAATGTGCTACATTGAACATATAACCAATAATCTAGAAAAAAACAATTGCATAGTAGGAATAAATTTAGGTTTATCCAAAGCATATGACACTGTCAATCATGGCATTTGTTTAGAAAAGCTGGAAGCATTAGGTATTCATGGGACAGGGAAAAAGTGGTTTGAATCATACCTACAAAACAGAACACAGATTGTAGGACTGATGTCAGATTACTCCAACCACAAAATAAATTTAGTATCAGATGCAAAAAAAGTGGAATTATTTTTAAACATTCAGGATCTTGAAAGTGAAGTTGAAATTCTAGAGGAGTCATTGCCACAGAGTAAGTATTCTTTCTTATGTCTATCTCAACATTGGCTTAAACCAGAACAAATACAATACTATGTACCAGACGGTTATAACCATGGAAACAGTTTTTGCAGATCTCAGTACTATAATGGTGGTACTGTTATCTGTGTTTCAAATGAAATAGAGTGTAGAGCACTAGATCTTAGTTGGGCATGTGTAGAGAAACACTTTTAAATTACTGGGATCATATGTGATACAAAGAAACTTATCATAGTATGTATCTACCATTCCCCTGACTCAGATGATAAATTTTTTTAGGTAATTTAGACAGTGTACTCTGCTACATAATGAAGTGGAAACAATATGTAACCATAATTGGGGGAGACTTTAATTTAAGCTTTGATGTAACATGTAACAAACCCTGTATAAATAAGTTACTGAATATGCTAAGGCAGCACAACTTCCATCATGTAAATTCAGAACCAACAAGACTAAAAGCATGCTTGAATAATGCTTTTTTTTGTTTTCTCGGACCACTCCATGTTAACAGTAGAGTTAAGACATTTTATAAAAGGGGATGAGAGAATTCTGCACAGAAGTTAACAAAATCCAACACCTTAATATTAACAAAAAACAATCTCAGAAAACTAACACACCAGCTGAGCATAACTAACTGGGACAAATTATTTCAAAACTGTGACTCCAGTGCCCAAACAGTTTATGAAACATTCCACAATTACTTAATAGGTTCATTAAAGGCCCATCTTATTCAAAAGAAATATCATGAAACAAAAAAGGGTAAATTGTGGTACACCAAAGAACTGGAGAATCTAAAAAATAAGCTACTGCTGTTGAAGCACCTTGGCAAAGGAAATAATTCTAATGAAATTAGGATCTGGAAAAAACCACTAAGAAACTGTATTAGAAAGGGTTACAATTGGCAATACAAAGATACAACACACATCTCATAAAAAATGGTAAAAACCAATGCAAAACAGCCTGACCAGTAATTACTACTGTTAAAGGTGAAATCAGAAACTTTTGACAGGACAGTCCCAATACCAGCAGATACATTCAACAAATATTTTGTAAGCTGTGCTCATGATAACAAAAAGTTGATCAATAAACACAATGTAACATATATATATTATCTTAACTCTTTAAAGGGCAGGCAAAACTGTAACTAACCACATACGTACATGGTTTCAATGGGCAGTGGTCACTGTGGCTAACCACATAATATTTTCTCCCTTTACCACTCAGGGACCAGTAGTCTCTCTGCCAACCACCTAATTGTTGTCTAAAATGCCGGTAGATGGCAGTGCAGGTCTTCTGCGCAAAATTTTTGCCGCTTATTCAGAACAATAGTTGATAATTTTTCATTGTTAGCACTGTTCTTGGAAGCGGCATGCAGTATTCTCTGTAGCTCTTCTTTATACGACTATTTTTGGTAAGTAATTGCTTATATTTATGTGTTGAACACATATAAGTCTATGTTAATGTAACTTTAAATTGAAATAGAATTTTCCATATTTTACAGACAAATTTCTGTGTGGTTAGTGCTGCTAACCACCACCCTTCTGCTCCACCCAGTATATTTTCTTCATCTACATCGAATATGTCTAGCCGAAAAGGAATAACTGAGGACGAATGTTACCGATTTTATTTGAAGAAATATCTTCTAGTGACAGCAGTGTTGGCAGTGATGGAAATGACCCCACATTCACGACAAGCTGTGAAAGTCTCGTGTTGTGTGCAATCGTGTGGTTCTAAATTTAACCAGTTGTCTTCATGGAAAGAATCATATTATTTTCATGGACAATTATTTTACATCATATGATCTGTTCAAGGACCTAAAATCCAATGGTGTGTATGCTTGTGGAACAGTAAATCCCAGAAGGAAAAACATACCAAAACTCAAGGAGGAAAAGGAACTGGAAAGAGGGGAATTCGATTATAAAATAAGCAATGATGGCATAGTAATCTATAGATGTAAAGATAACAGGGAAGTCAACTTGATTTCAACATGTCTTTCACCATCAGATGTGTCCACAGTAACTCAAAAAATGAAAGATGAAACAATAACCAATATCACTTGTCCAGTTGTATTGAAAGACTACAATTCCAGTATGAACTATGTGCATAATTTTGATCGACTAAAGTCAGACTATGCTACTGACAGAAAAAGCAAGAAATGGTGGATGAGATTGTTTCTTCACTTATTAGACTGCAGTGTGACAAACACGTTCATTATGCACAAAGAAATCGAAATGGAGCAGTTCTCCAACAAAGACTTCCGTCGAGAGGTGTAAAAAATCTTGTTGGCTCCGAAAATAGTTTCAGTGGCAGCTTATTTTGCTTCTGTGTCCCAAAGTAGTATAGCAACCCAGATCAAATCATACAAACCATACGTCACAAAAGCAGTAAACAACAACCAATTCACTCATCATCTAGAAGATGTGCAATTTGCAATTCAAAGAAAAATCCAGTGTGAACAGTGTGGATGTGTTCAGTGTGAAAAGTACCTTGGTGTCTGAGAAAAGTCAAGAACTGTTTCAAGAGATACCAAGAAAATTAAAAACTAGTTATTTCAAAGTTCAACCATCAAACATCGAGTTTGTAAACTGTAATGGGGTGCTGGTTGTCTGTAGTGACCACATTTAATGTTATTTTGTTGTTGTTTAAGTGAATTTTTACAAACTCAATGTATAAAACATGTCAAGACAATAAAACAAATGTGTTACAAGTAAAAGAAATTTGAAATTTGCAAATAATTTTTCTTGCCCCACTAGGGTAAGTTTTTGTGCTGTTTACCTGCCCCTCAAAGAGTTAAGAGTGCAAACCTAAATCATAATAGGTTCAGATCATCATTGAAACCCTTTAAATAGGTATGCCAACATGAAGTTCTTAAAATAGTCAAAGAAATGAAAAATTCATACAGTACAGATATTTTTAGTATGTCAAACAATCTATTGGAAGAAATCATACACTACATTGCAGCACCATTAATATATTCTATAAACCTATGTCTCATAGGAGGGGTTTTTCCTGATGCTCTCAAACTATCCAAGGTGACTCCAGTCTTTAAGAAGGATATCAAATCCGATCCTGCAATTTCACTAATTCCAGTACCAGGAAAAGTCTTTGAAGGCATAATATATCAGCAGATGTATGAGTACCTAGAACTAAATGATATGTTAAGTGCATCACAGTTTGCTTACAGAAAAGGAAGGTCAGCTATACATGCCATAGAGCTCTTAGTCAGAGACATTTTAGGAGCATTCGAGGACCATGCTCAGACACAGGTAACCTTACGTGATCTGAGCAAAGCCTTTGACTGTGTTGACCAGTCACTTTTGCTCTCTAAACTTGAGTACTATGGAATATGTGATAAAAGTTTAAAACTCATCAAATCATACGTCAATAAAAGGAAACAGGTGGTGAGTTCAGGAAGTCATCTGTCAAACACACTCAAGGCTCAACACGGAGTGCCATAGGGATATAAATTGGGACCACTTCTCTTCCTTGTACACATAAATGACTTACCAGGAAATATAGGTGTAAAGATGTATATGTATGCACATGATACAACTTTTCTATCTGTAAACCACGTATTTGATAACCTTGTAAGTGGTATGAAATTGGCAAAAGAAAATGCAACATCATAGTTTAATGCAAATGGTCTACTATTAAATGAGGTAAAGACCCAGAATATGTGGTTCAGTCAATCAAAGACTACAAAAATAGAAAAACAAAAGGCAAAGTTTTTAGGTATCATACTTTACAACAGTCTAACATGGAACTCTCATGTTGATCACATTGTGGTTAGGTTGTCAAGAGTTATATATTTGTTGAAGGGACTGATGTGTTATGTGACATTTTAGTACATAAGGACAGCGTACTTTGCCTTTTTTCAATCTGTTATAAGGTAAGCGGTTAATACTCTGGGGAAACAGCAGAAAAATAAATGAAATTATGGTGATCCAGAAGAAAGCAGAGTAATGGCTAAGGTAGATAATAGAACACATTGTAAACCATTGTTCATTAAATATAGAATTTTAACAGTTATTAATTTAAATATTATTGACAGTGTTAACTACACACTTGCTGAACTACCTAATTTAAGTGTAACAAATCAAAGTCATGACTACTATACAAGAACCAGTACTTCTCCGCTGTTGCCACAAAATAGATTAGCTAAAACTAACAATAGTCATAAGTATATGGCAATTAAAATATATAACAAATTCTCTAAGAATGCGTCAGTCAAGCCTGACAAATTATTTAAAGAAAATGTACATAACTTCTTGTTAACTAATCCATTCTATTCATTAGAAGAATTTTTAGAAATGCCCTATATCAACTTAAATATGTAAAAATGTATTTTGTAAAATTAATAGGTTAAGTGAACTGACAAAGTCTATTGCATGTAATAATGCTGAATTACCAATAAAGAATCTGAACTTAGTGAATTTAAAGGGTTCCTGTTTACGGAAGACAAAAGTAAATCCTTCGAGCAAACACACTATGCAGTTACAATACTGTGATAAAAAGTTGTAATGTTGTGTCTTGTATGACCAAGTATTATTCTTTGTACATCTTTTTGTACAATTTTGTATGTATTATTTTTTGTACTACGTACTGAAAAATTTTGTATGTCCCTTTTCCATAAATTGTATCCCATAAATTTGCATGTACTTTTGGACATCATCCATACAATATTTATTGTCTACTGATGGATCAATAAATAAATAAAATAAATATCTATCAGATAAGTATGATTTAAACCACATATGAGTAGTGCCATGAACTCCATAGCAGTTCGTCAAGTAATATTTTATGATCAGATAAATCTAAAAGCAATCCACAGTTTACTCCATTACAATCAATGGCATTAGAATAAGTTTTAAGAAATTATGTATAACAGTTTCAGTCAATCCATTTTTTCTAAAACGGTTTTGTTCATTAACAAATATTCCACTTTTGTTCAAAACAGCAGAGAGTCTTTCATACATTAGTATTTCAAAAATGTTTGAGAAACAAGACAACTTTGATAAAGGTCTGTAGTTTTCTACATCATAACGGTCATTGTTTTTATATAATGGTTTCATTACTGATAGCTTAAGTTCTCTAAGAAAAGTGCCAATGCTGAAAGAAACATCAATTGCTTCAACAAGCAGAGGAACAATATATTTGCTGTGTTTAATTACTTTATCTGGAATGTCATCTGTACCACAGAACAATTTATTTTTTAGTTTGCTGATTGCATTCTCCACTCTTGCACTGTTACAGGATACACAAACATATTTTTGGGATTTATAGAGATGTTATGATTAGCCATTATATGACTTTGATTTTTTATAAAAGTCTATATTTGCGTAGTGACTAATGAACACAGTGGCAATATGTACAGGATAATTTATAGTTTTTCCCTCACTTTTAATAACAATGTTGATGTTTTTTGTTTTGCTTCTGCCTAAGTTTGTACACTCCTGGAAATGGAAAAAAGAACACATTGACACCGGTGTGTCAGATCCACCATACTTGCTCCGGACACTGCGAGAGGGCTGTACAAGCAATGATCACACGCACGGCACAGCGGACACACCAGGAACCGCGGTGTTGGCCATCGAATGGCGCTAGCTGCGCAGCATTTGTGCACCGCCGCCGTCAGTGTCAGCCAGTTTGCCGTGGCATACGGAGCTCCATCGCAGTCTTTAACACTGGTAGCATGCCGCGACAGCGTGGACGTGAACCGTATGTGCAGTTGACGGACTTTGAGCGAGGGCGTATAGTGGGCATGCGGGAGGCCGGGTGGACGTACTGCCGAATTGCTCAACACGTGGGGCGTGAGGTCTCCACAGTACATCGATGTTGTCACCAGTGGTCGGCGGAAGGTGCACGTGCCCGTCGACCTGGGACCGGACCGCAGCGACGCACGGATGCACGCCAAGACCGTAGGATCCTACGCAGTGCCGTAGGGGACCGCACCGCCACTTCCCAGCAAATTAGGGACACTGTTGCTCCTGGGGTATTGGCGAGGACCATTCGCAACCGTCTCCATGAAGCTGGGCTACGGTCCCGCACACTGTTAGGCCGTCTTCCGCTCACGCCCCAACATCGTGCAGCCCACCTCCAGTGGTGTCGCGACAGGCGTGAATGGAGGGACGAATGGAGGTGTGTCGTCTTCAGCGATGAGAGTCGCTTCTGCCTTGGTGCCAATGATGGTCGTATGCGTGTTTGGCGCCGTGCAGGTGAGTGCCACAATCAGGACTGCATACGACCGAGGCACACAGGGCCAACACCCGGCATCATGGTGTGGGGAGCGATCTCCTACACTGGCCGTACACCACTGGTGATCGTCGAGGGGACACTGAATAGTGCACGGTACATCCAAACCGTCATCGAACCCATCGTTCTACCATTCCTAGACCGGCAAGAGAACTTGCTGTTCCAACAGGACAATGCACATCCGCATGTATCCCGTGCCACCCAACGTGCTCTAGAAGGTGTAAGTTAACTACCCTGGCCAGCAAGATCTCCGGATCTGTCCCCCATTGAGCATGTATGGGACTGGATGAAGCGTCGTCTCACGCGGTCTGCACGTCCAGCACGAACGCTGGTCCAACTGAGGCGCCAGGTGGAAATGGCATGGCAAGCCGTTCCACAGGACTACATCCAGCATCTCTACGATCGTCTCCATGGGAGAATAGCAGCCTGCATTGCTGCGAAAGGTGGTTATACACTGTACTAGTGCCGACATTGTGCATGCTCTGTTGCCTGTGTCTATGTGCCTGTGGTTCTGTCAGTGTGATCATGTGATGTATCTGACCCCAGGAATGTGTCAATAAAGTTTCCCCTTCCTGGGACAATGAATTCACGGTGTTCTTATTTCAATTTCCAGGAGTGTATTTATCACATTCCAAACTGATGTCATTTTTTTGTTATCCTTGGTTCTGTTGAATAGAACAGAATAGCATAACATAGAATAGATATTTATTCACCTTTGCAAGGAGGCTTTTACATAAGTAACTACTTCAGAAAAGTACATTGTAACACAAACTGATCACTTTTTGCAAACCAAATACAGTATTCTACAATGAATCAGAATATTGTGTGTCTCTTTGTGTCTAAATAATCTGTATACAAATATAATAATGATAAATTTTATCTCTGTATTGCCTTACACAATGTAGCATAGTGAATCAACATACCACACTGGTAGCTTCATAAAATATTACAGATTATAATTTAGTATAGTCTCATCTTAAAAGTCCAAATCATCTATTACCTATTCCTCAACTCCTTTCACTGTATAGAAGGCTTTGTTTTTTACCCACTTTGTTATTACACTTTTGAATTTATCCACGGTCACTGAGTGGTCATTTTAGGTAGTTTGTTAAAACATGTGAAACCAAGATCTTTGTAGCTATTGTGGACCCTTTCTAGTCTTGCATAGGTCTTGTCAGTTGCATGTCTCTGTATAGTGTATACTAGGCAACTATAAATATATAAACTAGTTACTGTCATAACATTCATTTCCTTGAAGCAGTGTCTACATGATTCTCATTGTGTGAGTCCCGCAATGCATCTGATGGCCTTTTTTTTACCATTTAAATACAGTTTTAAATCCAGGTTAGTTTCCCCATAGCAAAATTTCATATGTCAGAAGGGAACTGAAGAAGGAAAATCATACATAGAGCAGCAGAATTTCACTTAAACATGGCCTCTCAATTTACGCAACTGATAAATCAAACGTGCGAGTCTGAAGCATAACTTATCTGTATGTATGTCCCAGCTTAAACTTTGATCAATATGGAATACAAGAATTTTCACTGATTTATTTTCATTCTTGGAGCATTCTGATTAAATAAAATGTTCTCTGTTTTGCTATTATTTCTGTGTATTGCATTAGCCTGAAACCAGGAGGTACACACATCTACTGCTATTGCTACATTCAGCTGTAACTCAGCCATATTAGTATTCTGAGCTATTAATGTGGTGTCATCTGCATATAGTACAGTGTCACAGGGCAAAGTGGAAGGCAGATCATTTATATATATAATGAACAGATAGGGTAACCTTCCAGCATTCCTTTTATAGCAGGTAAAGGATCTGATTTTTGATTATTCACACACACTAACTGTTTTCTATTACTTAGCTATGACTGCAGAAGGAGGAGGACCTTCTCCCCAATTCCATACTACTGTAGCTTTCTTATTAGGATAACATGGGACACTGTATCAAAGGCTTTCTTTAAGTCCAGTAGTGTCACACAAGTTACTGACTTATTTTCAAAACAGTCATATACTTTTGTTACAATGCTGTCAACTGCTTTCACAGTAGAGAGAGTGATCTGAAGCCATACTGTGCATGACAGATTAGGTTATTATGTTCAAAATATTGGTCCATCTGCTGGTGCATACAGTGCTCTGTTGTTTTGGAAGTAATTGGGACTAGTGAAATAGGCCAGTAATCATAAGGTGATGATGTACTACCTTTCTTTCTTATGGACTGGCTTGATTATGGATATTTTTAGACATTCTGGGCATGGTACACTCCCTCTGTTAATATTTTGTTTTTTAATTTTGTTAAGGGCATCATTATCTCTTTTCTTATTTGTTTAGTAAGAAAATTAGAAAAGTCATTACTGAGTTTAACTATTGCTTTGATGACATGTCAGCAAGTTACATAACTCCATTCAAAGCATTCAGTTGGTTTATTGTGTAATGGTAGCAGCAGTGCTTCAGCCTTGATCACATCTCCCTTGATGTCAGTTTCTAGTATAGGATTGGCAAAGTATTTATGTAATGTATCAGGAATAATTGGAATGCTGCAATCTTTCTTTTGACAATTTATTTCAGTTTTGATAACTTCCCATGCCACTTTAATTTATTTCAAGAGTTAAGAATGTATCATCCTTGGCCTTGCATTTTGCTGTCTTGCTTGCAGTTCTGTAGTGCTTTTTTATGATCTTGTATTTATCCCTATCTGCTTTATTGTGTTGTGATCTATCATAATACAGATGCGTCAAGATTCTTAAGTTATTTAGTTATGGTGTATACCAGTGTTTCAAACTTCCTGGCTTAGAATGGGGGTCATTCTTCCAGTCTTTCTTATAACATCTAGTGCATACTTCTTCAAAGATCTAGTTACCACTTGATGTATGAATTGTTTCTTAATTTGGTTTTGCCTAGCTGATTTAAATAACTTTCTAATTTGCTCTGTAGATTTTGTCATCCCTGTTTTATCCAAGTGTTAGTTCTTGTATTCACTTTAATTTCCACAAGAGGGAAAGCAATTTCATAGTCATGTTTATAACAAGCTAGAAATGACTCAAACTTCATATCTGCATTGTTGTATTTATCCAAATCACAGTTTGAATTTATTAACAAAGAATTAAAAATCCTAATGTTGTCATCATTTATACATATTCCCTAGAAGTATTTCTCACTTTTCCTAGAGTTTGTGCGAAGTACATTATTACACTAAATTTTATTGCTTCGTGATCTGAGATTCCAGTGTCAATCATTTCTACATTACGACCAAGTGCTTGCAAGTCAAAAAATATTTGATCAGTTGTAGTTTTAGAGGTCTTTCAAGTCTAGTGTATTCATGGAGAGATGCTGATAAATTATGTGAATATAACAAATTATTCAGTCAGTTTAGATACATTTTGACAGGTTAATTTAAAGTTCACATTATAATCTCCAACTAGAATAATGTTATTTTTAAAAATTCTTAATTCACCAAAGAGTCTTTCTATGCTGTCCAAACACACCTTGAAGTTGCCTGATGGGGAACATTATCTGCGCACAGTGATTACTTTGGGTTCTTTAAGATTGCAAAAACAATATTCAAACACTTTTTCAATGTTATTTATGTTAATGAACTTAGTTTTTTTGCATTCAATTCCTTGCTTAACATATATGCATGTTACTTCACCCAGAAAAGTTTTTCTACAGAAGCTACAAACAATTTCAAATCCTCTTATTCTCTAACTACAAGCTTGGTTTTGCTATAACCAATGTTCACTCACACAGAACATTGAAATGTCCTTTAGCTGATCAAGCAGAAGTACTGCTAATTCAGTTGTACCATGAACATATGGTAAAAAATTACTAGTAAATTATTGTTCTTGGAAATTGTCACACTGCTCACCTCAATGTCTGGTTTATACTTGACTACAATGAAAAATCCTTGTACTAACCTGGTGATGACAAACTTCTTTTGCTTGATGGGTGGTTGGCTTTTACTGCTGTAGGTGGTTTAGTTGATACTGTTGTTGGTGTCAGTTGTGTAAGCTGTCCTGTTGCTTCTTGATTGCTGTGTGCTGTTGAGTGGGAAACAGGATCTGGAAGAGTAATAGGGTGACTCCCCTTGCATCTGTCCAATGAATTTATGTCGTCTCAGATTTTATGCCATAGTAACGTCTTTCCCTTAATATTCAGCTGTAGACCATATTGTGTAAAGTGTTCTCTCTCAGGGGAATCTACTGATAAGAAATGTGAGCTCTGGAATGCTTTGCAAATCTTTTCAAACTGTCTATTGGCCTTAATGATTTCCTCAATCACAAAGGAAGTCTTTATTGGTGTTCTCCTAGTAGAGTTCAGAATTTATTTCAAATTGTTAGTGGCTTGGAATAATTCATTCTTGTACACATCATCAGCATCGCAAATAGTTACTGTGTTTTGTAGCAAACTAGAGAGATTTTCAGCGTTAATGTTTCTTGTGATTTCTGCCAGAAGTGCCCCAGGTTTTACAATGAAAGCAGCATTTACATGAAAATCATTATATAAGAGTCCAGCAAGGCCATATCTATGGCTATCAGAGAATATCATTACATTAAATCTGGAAATATGCAAATTGAAATTTGTATTTATCTGCACATGTTTGTGTGTAAAGATTGCTGTACCTTAAGGTTGTTCTGTCTTCTGTACACTCTCTGGATTGAACATTGTGTTTTGTAACTTTTGGTCAGTTTTTTCAGTTTGAACACAGTTTCAATATTTTTAGCATTTACGTTCTGGAACATTGTGCCATAACTGATGTTATAATGATTGTGCAAAGTGTGAAGCATGATCATAAGCTATTATACACTGTGGTTAATATTTGTAGAGCGTAAGATGCTGGTGCTTATCTTGTTCCAAACATGTTCATTCTATTTTAATTACTGCTCAACATACATAGCTTAATTATTCTCCTGCATATACATTCTATAATCTCATTATGCACTTTAAGTAAGACGAGTACAAGCTGAGTTAGGGAACTATGTTATTGCACAAGCTCCATACACAAAATTTCTAGGTATATGGGTGGATGAGCAATTGAGTTGCGAAAATCATCTAGAAGTTTTGAGTAAATAATTAAGTAAATGTTGCTATGTGCTAAGAATGCTTCGGGAATGTTGCAACACTGAATCACTGCTGTGTGCCTATTATGCTTAGATGAACAGTTTGCTGTGATATGATATGATCTTCTGGGGAAATACAGGTATAGCAAAACAAGCTTTCAAACTTCAAAAAAAAGAGCTATTAGAATAATGAAAGGGGTTCCCTGCAGAGTGTCTTGCAGGGAAATATTTAAAGAATTTAAAATAATGACTCTTCCTAGCTTATACATCTATGAGTGTGTATGCTTTCTGAAAACTCACCAGGAATTTTCAACATTAAATACTCAGGCTCATAACCTTGAAACAAAGGAACAGGGATGATTTTCACAGAGACACCAACAAAGGAGCACTCTACCAAAAAAGTGTAAACTACCAGCTCAACATACTTTTTAGTGCATTGCCTTGTACAATAAAGAAAATTAAAGAATTTCATAAATTGAAGAATATCTTAATATGGAAAAGTAATATTATTTATATATACTGATGTAAAATATTTGTATTTATTATCGAAGTTTTTGAAACAAATTAAATATAAGAAACTATATTGTAATTGACTACATCCATACAATGTATATTGTTAATGGATAAATAAAGAGATTGAATTGAATTGTATTAGTTTCTTATACTTGTATTGTAGCTGATGTTACTTGTCTTTTTTAAATTAAGAGTTAATTGTTGTTGACCAGCTATGGACAGCTGTAAGTACCTTTTCAGCCTATCTATTCTGGTGTCCTATTTGTAATTATTATACTACTTTCATCTGTAAATAACACTGTTTCACGATGTGTCACCTGTGCTTGGAAGTCATTCATGTAATTAAGAAATAGTATTGGGCCTAACGTGCTTCCCTGAGGGGCTTCACTACCCAAAAATTCAGGACATGCAGGATGTTTCACCATATGTTTTGAGCCACTTGAAATTTGGGAGATTTCTGTCCTCTGTACTCTGCTAAGTAAGACTTAAACCATTTCCTGATAACTCCCTTATTCCCAGCGCTTCAAGTTTACGTAGCAATAATTCATAATTAACTGTTTTGTAAATGTGTCTGCCTGTTACATGTTCTCCCTTAGTCAGGGCTTCGAAAAAACTTTTCTAAATTCTGCTACAGAATTTTCTGTTCCCTTTCCAGATGTGAAACCAAACTGCTCTTTGTACAGAAGTTGGTATTTATTTAACTAATCCATAAGTCTGTTTTTCATGATAGTTTCTGCTATTTTTAAAAAAATAAAACAGTTATGAAACTGTTTTTTGACACTTTTTATTTTCTTGTAGCGCCTTTTTTCTGGATGAGAAGAACTTTTTCATGCTTTAGATAATCACAGTTAACCAAATTTCTTCAGGTTCAACTAAACAACAAGATACAATGGGGTCAACACGTAGATAAAGTAATTAGGATCCTCAGTTCTGCATGTTATGTTTTAAAGCATTTTGTCATTGTGCTGAGCTAAAGAAAAGATTGTTGGTTTATTTTGGAGTTTTTAGGGTACTGCAGTTTCCCTGTAGACTTTGCCTCCATTTCTAAGATTCAGAATAGGTGTAGGTATTTTGGTGCAAAGACCTTCACTAAGCCCCAGGTACATATTGCCAATTTGTCTTTCAGAGAAGGTGTGTTTCCTGAGAGGTTGAAAATCTCTAAGGTTAGACCTCTGTTTAAAAAAGGAGATCCATACAAGATAGAATATTATAGACCAATATCCCTTCTCCAATCATTTTCAAACATCCTAGAGAAATTAATGAAAACCAGACTCATAAATTACTTAGATGCTCACAAACTTCTAAACTGCAATCAACATGGCTTTCGCTTGGGCCACAGCACAGAATCAGCTATCCATGCCTATACCAAAGAGATTGTCAGGAGTCTCGACACTAAAAAATGTGTAGTGGGAAATAACTTAGATTTATCTAAAGCTTTTGATACAGTAAATCACAAAATTCTGTTAAACAAGATGGAGGCAGTAGGTGTAAGGGGAGTTGTGAAGCAGTGGTTTGAATCTTACCTTCAAGATAGAACTCAGGTAGTAGAAATCACCGCAGAACATAAAAATCAGAAAATCAAGTGGGTCTCAGATGCAAAGAAATTGGAAATAGGTGTCCCACAGGGCAGTGTTCTTGGTCCCTTATTATTCTTGCTTTATATAAATGACATAAAAAATCCTAATATTTCTACCAAAATATTGTTGTTCGCAGATGACACTAGCATAATTATAAGTGATGATAAAAAATCATTAACCACCACAACTGATATAGTCCTGAAATATATTCAACATTGGTTTAATGCTAATGAGTTAACACTTAATCTAAGTAAAACAAATTATATAGAGTATGGCAAAGCAACTCAAGATATGGACCTCCAGTTAAAACTAATGGATAAGAAGATAGAGAGTGTACAATCCACAAAGTTTTTGGGCATGCACATTGATCAAACTTAAGCTGGAAAAAGTACTTATCCCAAAGGCTCAATTCGGCATGTTTTGCATTGAGGATATTATCTAGAGTATGCAGCACAGACTGTACTAGACTAGTGTATTTTGCTTACTTTCAGTCCATCGTGTCTTATGGCATAGTGTTCTGAGGGAAAACTAAATCAAGCTTAACAGATATCTTCAAATTTCAGAAAAGAGCCATACGAATCATAACAGATAACTCTCCAAGAACTCATTGTAGACCCCTTTTCAAAGAACTGCAAATACTCACAATACCACCACTGTATATTTTTAAAAGCATTCTGTGTACAAGAGCACATATGAAAAATCTACATACAAATGAGGACTGCCATAATTATAAAACTAGAACTCGTAAGAATTTGTATGTAGAAAGGGTAAGGACAACAAAAACCCAAAAGCATGTAAGTTATTTTGGAATAAAACTCTACAATGCTCTGCCAATGTACATGAAGGCAATAATAGATGAAGTAAAATTTAAGACTGAGCTTAAAAATTACCTTTTACGCAAAACTTTCTATGACGTAGATGAGTACTTTGATTGTGTGTAAATTTATTGCCAAAAATTTCAATTTATATGCCTAAATTTGTACTTTTAAAAAATGCCTTGAAAGTGATATTCCATTATTATGTCTTTAGTACTTGGACTAGTATGATAACTTTGTTATGACAATTCCTATATCATGTAAATGATATACAGGAAGATAATAAAATGAAATGAAATGAAATGAAAGCTTCCATCTCATATACGGCAAAAATTTTTGAAACCTTATAAACAAAACACAAAAAAAATTCTGTGTTATCTGCTTCATATTTCTAATTACCAGCTCTCCTGCTTTTTTTACTCTGTTAGATGTAGCCTGAAAAACCACAAAAACAGTCTAATGAAACTTAACATCAGACAATTATTAACACAGTTTCTACAACTGCCTCACTGCACCCCAAATCTTTTTGTGTTGAGTGTTCATTAATCTGAAGAAAAGCTGGAACTGACAGTTTTTACATATTGGATCTTATAATAATTATAAATAAATTTTGTATTTACTGAAGGCATGCATCCAAGAAATGTAAATGACAATTTTTCCATACATGTATCCACAGCATATGTATTATACCACACAAAACTTCCCATTATAAAGCTTTACAATGCACCCCACACAATCCATCTAAACACACTGAGAGATTCCAGTGGAGAAAGCATGAAACGTAAATTAAAATTTGTAATTCCATGTTAGTTATATAAGAAATACACTATGCAGCTAACTGCTCATACTTCATTGAAATATTTACAGTCTTTATCAGAACCAGTTAGGTAGTGAACAACACATTCACATAAATTATCATCTGACCCGAAGTTTATTACGAAATCAGAGGTCACTAGAGATAAACCCTGTCAAAGTTTCTCTGAAGGATGATTACAGGCAGTTCAGCTTCTGAGGAGGGTGAGTCCTTAGCAATATTACACCACAATTTATGAGATTGAAATTAAGTTTAGAGCATATTTTCATATGTAGAGCTATGTTCTGCAAACAATATTGCTTTCATCAAGCAATTACATACTTGGAAGAAATAATTTTCTAACCAATAAAACATAAAGCATATGGTACACTGTGATAATTAACATTTATATTAACAAAAACTGGAAAACTTTGAAACAAAAGAAGATATAAGACAATGCTGAAGCCATAAAAATTATTTCAGAGTGTTAAGTTATGTGTTTTTAAGCAGACTGTACTCTTCACAGTTTTATACAAAGTTTAAGCTAAATTTCTTTGTTCTTCTTCATTTCTTCATAGTGCATGAATATAGTTTCAATATACCATTTGATTGTATATATTACTGTATCATCTACAGTAAACTGTCCTCATGTTTGAAACAACCAATTCATTTACTTTGCTTTAAATAATTTTATCTGGTATTTGACTGTCTCCATCACTTACATACTGGACTCTGTATTTGTTGTGTTCTTGTGTTGCACCCCTTTTCTCTCAATCTTTTAGAGCAAAAGCACTTTTTTATCCTCCTCCTTCTCTTGCCGGAAGCCAACATCAGAGATTTAAAATTTTGCAATTATCTTGCAGATATACTTTACAGAACAATGGAATTCTTACAGTAATATGCTAGAGCACCTAACTGCTCTTGGTGGTATTTGTAACAAATAATAAAATTCAGATTTAAACTGTGATATGTATTATTATAATACATGTGAGAAAAGCAGTTTCCATGAAGACTGCTTCACCATCTAATACTCAGAGCTGAGATCTGTATTCTGGTGTGAAAATCTGGCACAGTGCTTGCACATATATTTAGAAAACTTGCAAATAAAAAAGAAATAAGAAACATATTTTATTATATAATTCCTCAATAAATTACTTTATTATTAAAACTGTGGGAGATTCATTTTCATATTTATACATCAATGGCTGATCTTGTACATCATACAGGTTTCATCAGGTATATATACATAACATATAAACACATGTATATATACATATGTGGCAAGGATCCATAATATTTAAAAACTGTTAAATAATATTAATAAGGGGACAGTGAAATCTAGCAAACAGAAAGATATGATACAATGCTAGACTATTCTCACATCATGTACCTCAAACCTCTGTAGGATAATTCTAGCATTATGACACAGACTGCTGGAAGATACCATCATATCAGGGAAGGCATCAAGCATGAAGGGCACAGATGCTCCGTAAAATATCCACATAGTCCACGTTGTCATGGTATATTTGATTACTACCACAGGTCCATGTAAGCCCAGCTGTATGCCCCCAGTTGCATAATAATGCTTTTACTGTCCTGTTCCCATGGTGCCAATCTTTTTTCAAGCACCCTTCACCTGAATGATAGCATATCTGGACAGGATCATCAACATGAAAAACACGATTCACCCAACCTAACAACATGTTTCCATTGACCCACAGTCAAATCTTGAATGTCCTATATCCACTACAATCACAATTGATGATATTGTTAGGTATACGTGGGAACACATTGGATTTGTCTATTGCAGAACCCCATGATCAATGATGTGCATTGAACAATGTGCTCTGAAACACATAGTGCCTTCACCAAAACTGTACTCTATCATCAGACATGCCACAAATTGCTGCCTATCCTACTTTAAAGAGCAGACAAGCCTCCAACTTCCATGTTCTGTAATGAAGTGTAGACACCCAACACCTTGTCATCTACTCAGGGATTCACTATCCTTCAAACATTTTCCACAGATGCTCACAACAGCAGTGTGTGAACAGCTTTGCCGTTTCCAAGAAGCTTGTTCCCAGATGCCAGATCATAACAATGATCCTTTGTCAAACTTCCTTATATAAGTGGATTACCCATTTGCGGCCCGTGGTGTTGTTAGAATGATGCCCCATTCATGTATACTCTTCTTATATACTTTCCTTACCTTGTCATGTGCCTGCAACACCATCAGGTGACATTCAGTTTTGCGGTGAGTGGTGGTCACAATGTTTTGGCTCATCAATGTATTTTACCTACATGAGATTTCCTTATCATATATGTGTGCAACACCAATTTCTAAAAACTTATTTACTACCTTTACCTACTACACAAAACTTTTTAAGATTTATGACTCCAGATTTGATGATAATATTCTTCCTTGTTGGCTATGTCATTTGCTTGCATTTTGTGGAATACCTTTTCCTCTTCCTCTATTAACATTTATTTCCCTCCTCTATCTCCAAATAAAGTTTAGTTGTGAACTGCTCATCAGTTTTCTGTAGATGATATTTCATCTACATACATTACCCTTTTTACACTCACTGTCTCTTGCATGTTGTTCATATGCACTTTTTAGTTTGAAAATGAGTTACTTCAACACTGAAGCTTGTGATACAACGTACCTTGCAAATTTAAAACCAGAATACTTTGTTGTTTTTGTGCTTTTTCACTAAGTGCTTTGTATGATTTCAGTCATTTTTTGTAGCAATAGAATTTGGGGAGCATAACATGTGTTCATATATTCCTCTTCTTAATCTACATAAATAATCTTATAATGCCTTTAAAGGGCTGTTCAAACTGTAATATTTGCTAATGATACAAGAGTACTAATCAAAGGTCAAAATCAACCTTAGAAGATGCAGCTCAGATGGTAGCTGAACTGGCCTACAGTAATTTGAAGCATGTAAGCAGACACACAGTATGCTGCCATCTTGTTTCCTTATTATGTGCTTTGCCTTTGTATTGTTTTTCCCCCTCTGAACAGATTTTACAAGCTGTAGTATTTTAGCTGAAAAAGATTTACCCTGAAAGTCTTCTGCTATTAGCTACAGTATAAACAATTTCTTGGACTAGTGTTATACCCTTCTAAGCATGAATCTCACGAGTTTGTCACAAAAAGGTGTTAAAAAGGACACTGTTGCTTTGAACATGATTTCCCATTGTGTGATACAAAACAAAAACATTTTTTAGTCATCAACAGCAGACAAAAAAATAGTTTTCTCTGATATTTTGTCTCTAGCACCAACGAAGGCAGCATTTTGGGAGGAAAATTAAAATAAATGGTGAAATGTAGGAATTACTTACACACAAAACTTACAATATGACATACACACACAAAGATGGAAAATCTCATAAACTATATTTCTGATGTCCTGCCTGATAAGTATTTTTTTCTCTTTATAATTTCATTCTGTGGCTTAAAAAGTTTAGATCACTTGAAATTCTAAAGTGATTTTGAAAATCACATCCTGTACAATTTATTTGCTGTTTAATTAAATGTAACAAATTTCATTTGGTTCTTGCTATGCAACTTTCTATATTTTTACTTGATGAGTGTGCTAAGTCTAAGACTGTTGTTCTTTCTGTCGAACTCTATTAATGTATCACTCAGAGTCATTTCAGGTGTTGTGAGGATTCATTCTTTATATTTTGTACTACTTTTCTGTTAAAATATTCCCAATTATATTGCATTAGGATTTGTTGCTATATCACTGACTCATTTTTTGGACATTGCTTTAATTCTTAGACTGTACCTTGCAGAATTATGTTTTCCATGGTTTTTCAAAATCACTCAAGATAAATACAGTGATGCTTCCTTAAAAAACACATGGCCAGTTTCCTTCCTCATCCTTCCCCAATACAAGTTCACGCTCCACAACAAATGATCATGTCATCAATGGAACAATTAATTCTAATCTTCCTCCCTTCATTCTTTTTTAACACTTTGTTTATCTCTTCACAGACATCTTCTGCCACTTTAGAGAGAGAGTGCACTGGTGCACAGAATATAATTATTTCTGTGTAATATAGTTTCCTTATTTTTAAAATGAACCTAACTTCCAATAGCTTCTTTCTACATCTGCAACACTGTCACTAATTTTCTTGTGCACTGACAATAATACCTACATCTGAATTTCCTCCCTGCTCTGTACCCACATAGAAAAATATGTGATCTACTTTAATTCTATTTGCTCTTTTCTTATATTATTTTTGATACTGTCGCTATTGATGTTATTTAACTCCTGTTTCAACTCCATTAATTTCTCTTCACTTTGATACCAATAGTTCTGTAGTTCATTGCCTCTATTTAAGAATTAGTATTTTATAAGGTAAATGATCCTATTTATTTAGCCAAATTTCGTGTGAAAAGCTTTGGACACAGAGTAGCTGCAGAAGCCCCATGCCTGACTCCATTGCTCAGGTTCCCTCAAGTCACTACCCCCAGTACTATTTCACCCAGTCAAAATACCACCACCCAGAAACTCACATATCACACTAGAGCTCTGCCAACCCCACTAATTGCATATTTGCCTACAAGGTCTGAGGAGTTTGGTAAAACATAATAATGGTGTTTGGCAGAACTGTGATCAGAACAGTCTGAATACTTCCAAACCTCACAGCTTGAGATCAACATGACCAGTTCTGTAACCTGTCATGGTGTCATTATGTAGTTTTGTAGTGTCAGCCATGGGGAGGGTGGAAGAGCAGGTGTGGGATTGTCTGAGTAACTGCTCCAACCTCCTCACCTTGAATGTGTTGGTTCACTAGTGGGGTGCAGGACCAAATTCAGCAAAGCTCATGTCAAAATCAGAGTCAGTTACTGATATCATACAACAATCCATGTCCACAACCAGAAGGCAAAGGGAGGGGGGGGGGGGGGGGAGGGGTATCAAACCCACAGTCCTTGGCAGCAAAACATAGTCAGTATCTTGGCTGCAGGTATAAAAAACACAACTTGTATCAGGAACAGAACATACTTTCTGTACAGGTGGCTCAGCAGTGGCTAATGCTGAGATACAATAATTAGGGTGTGCTGAAGGTCTGTCCATCAGTGGCTTGTGGTGGAGGCAGTGTCATCCAGTGAGTGAACTCCAGCCCCCAACATCTGGCTGGTAATGCATGGCGACAGCAATCACTAAGCCAGTCGGTAGCTAATAGTGTTTTAGTTCAATATTCAATCTGATGCAGGCCATATCACAAATGGGACCATTGAATGATAGAGCAACAATACTGCTTTGTGCCAAATGACAGCAGCCCACTCTACAATGGTCTCCAAATTTGTGACCTTTGGTAGCTGGTCAGGTGCTATTTATATGCACCCTCACCCAGTCTGTTATTTTCTAGAAGCCAGGTGCCATGTTGTTGTCTATTTGTAATGCTGAAGTGGTTTCCCAAATTTCTGTAATACATGGGTAGTCGTACAAACATAACAGGGCTGGATGGAGTGGCATAATGCTGAAACACCTACTTGCTGCAATCTGCGGCAGTTACGTAGTTGTCAGGTGCTGACTTGCGAGAGCTAGCTAGCAGCCACCGCACAACCTAGCTCTCAAGTCAATATTGTTAGTTATAAGTGAATCAGTCGCTATGTGACACAAGTCCAGTGGGTTGCAAGGTCTGTTTGTAAGCAGCTCCCTATATTGTTCTTTCCGTCACTAACATAAAGGCTGGTTTGTTACAGATCTCCAGTTCTGTCACTACCAGCTATCCTCTTTACTTCAGTGTTACTGGTACATCCCATATCAGCAACATTCTGCCTTATATGATTCATATCTTGGCCTGTACATGTGAATTGTTTCTTCTGCTTCCTCTTCAACTACAGTTTTCAGCAGTGACTCATGTGAGAACATATTTAATCATTCTGTATGTTTGATTTATTAAGTTATTTGTTAAATCTTTTTTCTTATTAACTTACGGCAGGACAAACTCCTATAACGCAACATTTTAAGAGTGCTTCCCTTTTGTCAATATTTCACACCTATACACAACTGTTCCTCGAAACATGCTTTTCATGACTCTTGCCAATCTTAAGGCTTACATTTTTTTATGTTAGCATTCATTTACACTGCTGGGGAAAAATGCAACACTCTTGAGAACTGTGTTCAGTCACACCAGGGTATAAAATATGCATACTGAGGGGCTGTAGTATTAAGTGATTCATTTGTCACGGTCATCGGCAATCAAATGTCGCCCTGGAGGTCTGTCTGTACACCCCCTGTTTTAAACTGCAGGCAGTGTTTAGAAGTGAACAGTTTGTGCAACATTCATTCTATGGTACAACCATGCCCCACCATCAATTGCGTACTCCTATAAAACAACCTCAGTCATTAAAACAGGACTAAACTGGGTGGATGTATCAACAGGTTGCTAAACATGTTGGGCACAATTTATTAGCATATGTAGCTACTTTCAATAGTGGTCTGTGGAATATTCCCAAACCTACAGACTTGGTTCTGGACTTCCATATAGTACAGATGCACATCAAAAATGCTGTATTGTGGAAGCACCACTGGCCCACCAAACATCTACAGAGAAGAAATATGGGAACATGTTGCACCTGATGTGTCACAAAGGTCCATTGGGGAACTGGCTGCATACAGCAGCACTAAGATCACACGTGGCTCTCGCCAGGCTACCACCTACCCTTGTGTCATAAAAGAGTCAACGAGAGAGTGAAATTTCACTCTCTCGTCTTCACTGATGAGAGTGGGTTTTGTCCACATGTGAGTGACAGATATACATGCATAAAGTGTAGACCTGGTGAGGAGCCTTTCCTGGAGTGTATTCACCCATGAGGCATAGGTCACACTCCAGGCTTCATAGTGTGGGAGGTCATAAGCTATAACTCGTAGTCATATTTCTGCAAGTAAAAGTAACCAATGGGCATTACATTGCACAGATTTTTATCCCCATCTACTGCCATTTCTGTGACAAGAAGGTGATGTGCTTTTTCAACAGGACAATGCATGTTCACATACCACTACTGCAATTATGAGCTTCATGGTGCACAACTGCCCTGGCCACCATCAACCGAATGCATATGGGACATGGTGAAGTGGGAACTTACTTGTTCTACAGAACCTACAAGAAACATTGCCAAACTGCAACAAAAAGTGTGAGGTGCTTGGGAGAATCCATCACAGGATGCTATTCAGCACCTTTACAATCATTTGCATGAGAGAATGTACATATGTGTTGCTGACAGAGGAGGGGGGGGGGGGGGAAGAGGGGTTGGTACAATGTGTATTGTTACAAATGTGTGGGCACCCTTTACTGTGATGTGTGTTTCATTTGGTCTCAGTCTGTCAACACTGGATGTATGTGTAGTCATCATCATCATTGATGCACAAGTTGCCAAAGAGGCATCAAATAAAAGACTTACAGCAGGTGGCCAAACTCATCAAAAGGGGCCTTCTTTGCATTATATGTTCATGCATAGCCCTTCTCCCTTGTGTAATCCTTGCTGCTGTCTTGTACTGACTTTCTTCAGCAATTCTACTTCTGAAATAGCAGAATTCATCGATTTCTTCAAAGAGTCACTCGTTAAACCAAAATTTAGCCATAAAGTTTATCCACCTGCTCTGTACAGCACTACTTTGCTCTTATTTTTGTTTGTATGCATACTTCAGCAGCTAAATTCACATCAGTTTCCCATAATGTAATCATTCAATGCGGGCTTGACAGTCACAGGAGATGAACGTCAGCAGTGGAAATTTGGATGTGTCCTGATTGTTTATATTAAAATTCATGATGATGCCATTGTAGGATGCTACACATTCTTAGTAGATTCTCTTCTTCAGCTAAACTGTGTGTGGCATGGTTAATGGATTTCCATAAATAGAATTTGGAGTCAACCGGAATACCTAAATGTTTTACATATCTACCAGCGGTATCAAAGTTTTGTGTTGTGTCTGAATTACAGATGAGTCTATAAGTGGTTAACTAGTTCATTGCTAATCAAGGTACTCTTGTTTAATTTGATGTAGCGGTGAAATTTTTCATGTGTGGTAAATAGTCTAGCATTACCAATATCATGTGACAGAACACACTGCTGGAATGACAACCTACAATTAGATAAGAGCAGTGTTAGCACTATGCATTTTAACTTATCCAAGACACACATGTAACATAACAGTACACATATTAAGCAGATCAAATACATTAAGACAAAGGCAGAAATAAAAGCAACAATGATTGACACTTTTTGTCTTAATGTTCAACTGTTAGCATCACCACACAGCTCCCTACCCCCCATGGAGTGAAGCTCCCAGGATGAATGTGTATTTGTGCCGGATGATTCTGCCAGCTCTTATATGTACTGGCCAAGATGGTTGAGAATCAAAATGAGTGTCCTGTGGGTTTAGTTCTTGTAGTTTCAGTAGAAGCTGCATCTGTTGACATAGACGAGATTGATGCAGACTCATCCAGTGACATTGTAGGCTGGTTGACCATTGCAGACTGTGATATAGGTGTCAGGCAACAGTAGTGGGGTCAGTCCATGGTACTGTCTGTCAAGAGTAGACAGGCCTGTTTGACATACTCAGCAGAAACTTTGGTAGGTTTAGCATTAACTAAGATTTTTACTGTGTGGGTATTACCATCGTAAACTGGCTACAGACCTGTATGAGGTGGTTGCAAAGCAGCTCTGAAAGAGTTTCTGCATAGCCTCACATGTGAGCATGCAGCAATGTCTTTCTTTATAAAAATGGGAGAGTCCACGTGGCAGGATGCTGGGGCTGGATGGGAACAGGAGATACAATTTCTGATTTGCTAAATTAAAAAGGAGGGGTCTCAAGACAGATAGCACTGTAGTTGACTGAAAAATCCAGCAGAAGCCTGATGGTTTCATCAAACATGAACTCTGACACCAATGCACTTTGAATGATGCATGCAAACTGAGCAACACTAGGGGCTAGGCTGTCAACCACGAGTATTTATGACACATAAGGGTTGACTTGAAGGTCTAGCACCAACACGCCATCATGCCATTGCTATCCGTTTGGTAGCTGGTGATATCATGGTGTATAAAACCACATAAGTAGCAAGTTCACTAAACAAAGTGCACTCAAACTGCCCTAGTTCGTTGTTATGTCTGTCAGGCAGCCAAATCACAACATCCATGTGGTTTCTGCCTCTACCCATTGGGTGTATCCTTTTAAGGGTTGAGTGGCCCTATGAAGTTGTATGAGAAGAACACTGGGGAGCCTCCTTAAATGAACCAACTGGTCTATGGACATGGCATCTCACTTTGGTTGATTGACATGACAAACAAATTTTTACCCACAGCCAAAACTCATGTCGCAGACCCCACCAAACAAATCTGTCCACTGTCGTTTGTGATGTGGCACTGGCAACAAAATGAGTTAGTCCATGGATGTCATTAAATACCCTGCTCTGGTGATAAAATGGAACAGAAGTCGTGGTCAGCTGTCAGAAACATCACATCACACTAGAAGGCTGGCCATTGGCAACTTCTGCAGATGCAATCCTGTGTCTGTTTTCTTGATGTACTACTATAGCACTGCATTGGTATTTTGAGCCATAGCTAGTTGTGAGATGTTGCTCCTGCAGAAATGATTTAATGCAAGAGAAATAATCTGCCACAGCATTAACAGCACCCTGCAAATGATCGGTATAAGTAGCAAATTGGTCTATGAATTTCAAAATAGCAGAATTGCTATAGTGAGAAGGAAATGTGGGGCATTCTGAAAGTGAAGGAAACTGGTTTGTGATCTGTAAATACTGTAAAATGGCATGCTTCCACCTCCAGTCTATAATGTTTAATGGCTTCATAGACAGCCAAAAAATCTCTGTAATAGACAATCAATTTTGTATGAGTCTCTGACAATTTCTGGGAAAAGAATCTGTAGTCTCCCCCCTCCTTCCTTCTATTGTCCACATTAAATAATGCCCAGTCAAAGTAATTAACAAGCAAAGTCTTTACGAAAATTTTGAGAGGAGCAAAGATTACAATACACTTTCAAGTTTACTTAGTCTGTCATGTTGAGATGGCCCTAGTTCTTCTTGTCCAGGAGTCTGATTCTTGAAGCTGAAAATCAGAATGTATCAAACAGTCTTCACACATATGGTACATTAATAAACATAGCTAAATTCAACGAAAAAATGAACTAGTATGGTAAAATACACATATATACTAAAGATATCTCAAAGTAATATTCACTTAGCAATTATCAGACTAAAAAGAAATTATGTACACAAGCAAGACAAGTCGTACTGCACTAACGCAGCATTTAACAAACGCCTACAAAATAAGGTATGGAGCATTTTCACGATGTACTGACATAAGAATTCTGTACTTAACATATACATGTGTTTGGTTTGTACATATGAACTTTCAAGATACTAATCCTAATATTCACAGTACACATGAATAAAATGAATCTTCACTCAATTTACCACAACACCCATGACTTTACCCATAAGGGTTCATTACAATTAAAGTATGTCACTTTCTGCAGAGTTCACAATAATAATAATAATAATAATAATAATAATAATAATACATAACTTCGTTTACACATTTTTCAACAGACTACAGAAAAAAACGTATAAGTATGAAAAATGTATGTGTGAAATATAGCACCACACTATCAAATTAATTGGTAAACATATATGAAAAATCCAGTACATAAAAAGTTACATTCTACAAAACGTTATATACTTTATTACTAGATCTGTGTTGTTTACCAGTCATGACTGGACAGCCTGCGTCAAGATTAATTACATATATACATTTAAAAAATATTCACAAAATTAAGACATTTATACTTAATAGAAACAATATTTGTTTGTCCATTCACTTTGGTCACTATCAAAGAATTCATCAATGGAGTACAATGGGTGTTCTTTCAGGTCCTGTGATACTCTCCTTCTGAATGTTCCTAGCGGCAGGGACTGCAGTTCTGGAGGCAGTGAGTTGAACATCTTTAGGGCAACCACTGGAAAGCTGTCTTGCGTTCCTGTCAGTTGACACCTGGGTATTTCGATGCTCCTCTTGTTACGGGTATTGTGATTGTGTATATCTTGTCTCATGCTGAAGACTCCTTGGTTTTCTTTCACGCTGATGAGACATAAAAACACATACTGGCTGAAGACTGTCATAATTCCTAACTGCATGAATATAGGCCTGCAGTGCTCCTGTCTTTTGCTTGATGTGATTATTCTGAGAGCTTTTTTCTGTAGAATTAGCACATCCTTACAACATGCAGAATGTCCCCATAACAGTAGGCCATAATTGATGTGGCTATGGAATAGGGAATAATATACCGTTATGAGATATTGGTCACTCAATACACCTTTTAACCTCCTCAGAAGGTATATTACATGGGAGAGCTTGGAGCACACATACACTGTGTGTTCGTTCATTGTTAGTTTCCTGTCTATCATGAAGCCCAACAGTTTGACAGCCTCCATATTATCATGGCATCCGATGTTGTTAAGGGTGTTTTTTCTTCATCCATTTTCATTTTATTTTTGATGAACCATTCTTTAATGTTTTGGAAGAGTGCATCTGTTTCTTGGGGTGATTCTGCAGCAGTTCTTCCTTTGGGTGGTGTCATCAGCAACTGTAACATATTGTTGTTATAACCCATATCATTGACATAAATAAGGAACAGGAGAGGCCCTATGACGGACCCTTGGGGTACTCCATAATCCAGCTATTGTTCTTGTAGGTACCATACCTAACAAAGATATAAAGAAAAATGTAAACCTCTACACAGAAGATAACGTCATTTCGTAAAAAAAGGTCCGGAATTTTTGCTTGTTTTTTCTTCGACGCGGCAATAGCGTACACTGTACCCTCAAACGGGATAACTCTCTCATTATTTCGTCAGGAACAGTGTGGCGCGTCACAAATTGTTTAATTATTTCTAACGCATTTACTGCACCGTTAAACGTCACAGAGGAATGCTGAGGATCTTCTGTATCATCCACATCGTCAGTTTCTCCCTTGTCCAGGTCCCGCGATGCACACTGAACTATCTGAGCCATAGTCATGGGTTCTGTAGTGACGAGGTTTTCATCAACGTTCACGTAATCCTCAAATTATGCCTGCTCTTCAAGTCGATTTCATTTTTCATCAGTGGGTGAAATATCGTCCATTTCCACCACGAACATGGACTTCATTTCCAAATCCAGCTTTTCGTAAACAGATCCGAATGGTATCGTCTGAAACTGTGTGCCAGGATGCTGCAATGTAGTGCATTGCCTAGCAGAAGAAACAAATTCATTAATAATTTTTTAAAGTGTTCTTTCGCTCCGGTAGCACAAAATGAAATAAATGGCAAGTAAAAATCTTACCTGTAAAATGTTTATTTTCATTTCTTCCTTTTTCTCGATTTACACACCTGATGTCATGCTGCACGAGCATTTTGCGATAATGCAACTTGAAATTATGTATTATTCCAAGGTCAAGTGGCTGGAGCTCACTCCTGCTATTCGCTGGAAAGAATTCCACGGTCACATTCCAAAAATGGAAAGTAAGGGGAGGATGTACTGCACACTTGTCTACGAACAATAAAATCTTCCGGCCTGCTGCACCCATTTTCGCATCGACACTTCGAAACCAGCTATCGAAAAATTTGGCATAATTTACGAGTTCTTGTTACTATGATATTTTGTGGGAAACGTGACAATTTTCTTAAAACAACGAGGCTTGGCAAATTTCCCGATCGAAAGTAGGGGGAGCTTCTCACTCCCACACTGTTAGCAGATAACAGCACTGATACACGTCGTTTCACCAACACAAGATCGCCTGCTTCAAACTTAGAAAACCTGCCTTTACCATGACGTCTCTGCTTTCTCCCATCGCCTGCTTTTTCATCATCCCTCTGACACACTATTCACTCTCTTTCAGTGACTGAATTATACATGGTGGAAACTCAACTTTCTCAGAAGTAAAATTAGCCAGTCTGCGCTTAAACGTGATTTCAAATGGTGAAAAACCTGCTTAAGAAAGATATAAGCTGTTCATAACATTATCAAAATCACTGACATAATGAATACAACTGGTCTGATTCTTACTACAATATGTTCTAAACATGATTCCAGTTTCTCTCATATATCTTACTGCAGGATTATTCGATAGGTGGTTCACAGAGGTTAGAATATGCCTTATTTTAGAATGAGCAACAAATTCTTTCCAAGCTTGTGATGTAAACTGAGAACCATTGTCAGATGAAATTGTTTAAGAAATGTCCACCTGTTGAAAATATGTGATTTCACACTTAGAAATGATTTGCTTGCTGGTAGATATCTTAAGAGGCAACAGCCTTATGAACTTCAAAAATACATCAACCACCATTAAAACATACCAAAATCCATTCCTAGGCTTAGGCAGAAGTCCACAGACGTCCGCAGACAGGAGGTCTAGGTTATTATTAGGCAGTTCGTTTCGCATTTGACCTCTACTTGTTTGGTTACTTACCTTCATTCTTTTACATCTGTCACTGCTGGCATTCGTCTCATTGACTCTCCTTTCTATGGCATAAAAATAGATGTTTTCCTGAATCTTCTGTGTACATTTCGTTGATCCACAATGACCAAATCTCTCATTTGTATAAGTAATTAAAGTATCAATACATCGTTCTGGTGAACATAGTCTTCAGTCATCTGAGTCAGTCCTATGTCTCCAGGATAAAATACCCTTGCGTACCTTATAACACTGTTCAGTCTTTTCTTTTCCTCTCTTACCCAAAGGGCTCTTCATCAATTTCCAATATTAATCACAATTTTAATATCCACTGATATCTTTGTAAATTTTCAAGATTTCTTTTCCCTCCTTCACATCTCTCAAGTACATAATTTTAAACTCTTTCTCTCCTTCTCCAAATGTGTTAGATGAGTCACTCCTTAATGGTTGCCTAGGCAAAGCATCAGCAACTACTTTGTTTGTGCCCTTAATGTATCTGATTTCATAACTGAACTGATGAAGAAACAAGGCCCAATAAGTAATTCTGTTATGGTACAGCTTACACTCCTGGCGATATCAGAATGCTTTGTGATCAGTATAGATGGTAACTTTGTGATTTATTTAATAATTTCTAAACTTCTTGAAGGTCCAATGTACAATGAGAAGTTCTTTCTCAGTCACTGTGTATGTCTTTTCATGCTTCTGCAATACTCTACTAGCTAATGCATGTGAAATGAATGAGCACCCAAACCAACATCACTTCTGTCTGTGATAATACAAAAAGGAAGAGACAAATCTGAACAGAGTCTGACATTGACACAACTGTCCTTTGATCTCTTTAGAAGCATCCTGACATTCCTGATTCCAATGCCAAACAGTATTCTTCATCAAAAGTTCACACAGGCATGAAGCATTCAAAGCTTGGGTGCTACAAAATTTTCTATAGAATCCAGTTAACCCAAAAAATAATTTAATTTAAGTCGTTTTTTTTTTTTTTTTTTTTGCTGCAAGAACAAGGAAAAGCATCAAGTTTCTCTATATCAGGTGCAATTCCTTTCTCAGATATAATGTGCACTAAAATTTTACTTCTTCCACGCCAATTTTACACTTACCTATTTTCAATGTCATACCACCTGATTCCAATTTTGAAAACACATCTCTTAAGATCCAAATGTTGTTCCCACATCTTCATAGTTACCAAAATGTCATCAACACACACAATTAATTTTGAACTCATTTAAATTCCCAAGACAGAGTCCAAAGCACTTATGAATTCAGGTACAGGCACACTTATCCCAAATGGCACCACACATTATTGAAAACACTTACCTCTATACAAAGATGCAGTATACTTTCTAAAATTAATTTCATGTGGAATCTGGTGAAATCCAGAGGTCAAGTCCAAACTATTCATGAATGTTACATAATCAATTTTGCGTAACTGCTTGCCCATGTTCTCACGATGGTCATTCTCTCTGATAAGAACCTTTTTTAATATGTCTAGACTCCAAAACGATTCTCATTCCACCATATCTCTTACTTACCACAACCAAAGGATTGTTGTAAACACTCCTACTTCTCTTAATTACTCCCGATGTTTCCATTTTCTAAATTTCTTTCCCTACATCTTTCCTTTTCGAAAATAGTATGCTGTATGGCTTGAGAAAGAAAGGTTGATGATTTCTAATTTAAAGCATGCACTAATAGCCTTTCCCTTTCCATAGTCTTTCACTGAACACGTTTCTAAACTCCAATAACACATTCCTAAGTTGTTCCTTTCGTTGGTCCTTAGCTTCACTCACTTTAGCATCTACTACACTTTCAAAACTCTGAACCTAGGTCTCATCAAAATTTGTATCATTGTAAAATATCTGGTACTCTCCTTGGTTCACAATGTGTTGCAAATAGTTGCAACTTTTCCCACAGTTCAAAATACTGAAATTTGTTTTCACATAAATATTACTTTTAGGTTCCAAAATAAACAATACTGATGCAGATAGTGGAGGTCCGCTAAGAAAGATTAACAAAACTGTGTATGAACTTATTTTATTAATTAAAATAACTGGTTTTCTTTAAAATGGCATACTTTTCACATGCAACAAAAGTAATATAAAAAATACTACTACTGCAAAAAAGACAAAGATAAACAGCTGCGCTGACATAAGTAAACTCAATGCACTAGTGGTCACAATGAGAGCTTAAACGAGAAAAAGACCTGCAAACATACGCAAATGCTAACCTTTCCAATGAATTCTTTAATACTCCATCCAAAACAATCCTCAACTTTCACTATCCAATCGATACTGAGAATTATATTTTCTTCCAGACTCGGGTTAACTAAACATCCATTTTCAAAGGTTTTGTCTTCTACACTAAAAGGTAAAAGTACCTGAGACTTTACAAATTTGCTTTCCTTACCCGTAGCTCCTCTTATCTTTACACATACAATGGGCATTTCCACAAAATTCTTTCTATACTTGATTTTATCTTTAAAACGTTCAGATATACCACAAATTGGGCTACCTGTATCAATCAAACAGTTTCCTTCCCACTGATCAATCTTAATTTTAATGTAAGGACACCCAAAATCTGAATCATCCTCCGTCCACACTGTCTTCACAAGATTTACAAGTACTATAAAATTACTTCGATTACTCATGTTGTCAGGTAAAGATTGACCACAATGAAAATTATGACTAACAACAGCGAACTTATTCCAAAATGCAATTTTATCTAAGTTATCATCAATCTGGTCCCACACAAACTTCAAAAAGTTTTCACCTTTATTCTCCAGGCTCACAAATACCTCACCTTCACTGTTTGGATGATTACTCTGCATGTTTGTAAACGAACAAAACAGTTACTTTATTGGGCCTAAAAGTTTTGTCGTGTTAATCGTAACGAAAACAAATTTCGTGTCCCACAAGCAAATAAGTTTGAATTTTTAACGTGTGATGAATATGAAATATGTGAAAAGAGCCAAAGAAAGGAAGTACTTTCATCAAATGCAGCGACCACATATCATTTCAGTAGGCCTACGAAGTCCTGTAATAACAAGAAAGGAAATACCAGAAAATACATGTAACATACTTATCGTGCAAACAAGACATCTACCAATACAGGTAAGAAGAAAAAAGAAAATATTTTCATACTTTCAGACAGTCATGGAAAGGGCTTAGCCAACATTTTGTGTAACATGCAAACTATATTCAAGGTTAGTGGAATAACGAAACCGGGTGCCCCTTTGCGCGAAGTTTTAAAACACTGTGAACATTCTTTGAAGCTGGGAAGCAACTGTCTAATAATAGGAGGTGCTAATGATGTTTATAAGAACGAGGGCAAACTCGCCACAAGAGCTCTAAGAAGTACATTACAGAAAATTACAGATGTTAACTTCTTCATTGCCAGTATCCCACAAAGACATGATCTTATAGAAGAATCCTGTGTCAACAAAGATATCACAGTTACTAATAGGAAATTTGAGAAAATCTGCCGAAGCCTCCCAAATGCCACATATATGTCATTTTACAAGGCATGGGCTTCACAGAAATAAACTCGGAAAATCATTCATTAGTCGAGAAATCCTTAATGCAGTGAAGGCAGTTAAGGACAAGAATAGCACGACCATACCACTTCCATCACCAAACACAGCAACTGAAAATTTCCAACAAGAAAATGAAACTGAATCACTGACAACAGGTCCAGCACTAGAATCTCCACTCTCTTCAAAAACAGCTGAGATAAATGATTCAACTAGGGCAGAAGTTTCCAAAGCAGCTTCAGCAGAAGCAGCTACATACTATGCAACTGCATCATTAACAAGGAAAAAAAACGCCTGATGTGCCAACAGCCAATGACCTTTCATCAGTATTGTCCGCTCCTCAGTCTTCAACAGTGAAAGACTTTTCACCAGCTTCACCATCATCAGCGGTAACAGAAGCAAACAGAAGAAGCACAAGAACCAGGAAACTTTTAACTCTGCAGGATTTTTGGTACCCGGCCTCAGTTACAAGACTAACATAAGGCAGATACCTTCAGATACACCAACTTCCAAGTCAAACCGGCAACAGACTCACCTCCACTGTCATCAACAGAAGAATAACCATGCCACCAGCTCATCTAAAGGATTTTTTAGCATCAGGTCTAAATGGAAAGGCGCCACCAAGATAAGTGAAAACAAATGCCTAACAGTGTTTCACCAAAACATTCAAGCCATAAAGAACAAAGCACAACAGCTAGAAGTAGAATTGGAAAAATTTGATAGCCAAATTTTGTGTATCACTGAACACTGGTGCAAAGGGAAGCAAACTGAACACATTGCATAGCCTCATTTGACCTTGCATGTTACTATAGCAGAATCTCAATGAATGGTGGAGGTTCATGTATCTATGTAAAAAAAGGTATGTCATTTAAAGTAAGATATGATCTTTTAGATCTAGGTGAGGACAAACATTTCGAACTTTCCGCTGTTGAAATAATAGGACCTAGCATAGCAAAAAAATTAGTCATATTTTGTGTGTACCGCTCTCCCAGTGGAGACATTGATATATTCTTCTCAAAACTGAATCAAAGCTTAGACAAAGTTTCTGGACCAAAAGCAAATGTAATTATCTGTGGTGACTTAAACATTAGTACACTCCTGGAAATTGAAATAAGAACACCGTGAATTCATTGTCCCAGGAAGGGGAAACTTTATTGACACATTCCTGGGGTCAGATACATCACATGATCACACTGACAGAACCACAGGCACATAGACACAGGCAACAGAGCATGCACAATGTCGGCACTAGTACAGTGTATAACCACCTTTCGCAGCAATGCAGGCTGCTATTCTCCCATGGAGACGATCGTAGAGATGCTGGATGTAGTCCTGTGGAACGGCTTGCCATGCCATTTCCACCTGGCGCCTCAGTTGGACCAGCGTTCGTGCTGGACGTGCAGACCGCGTGAGACGACGCTTCATCCAGTCCCAAACATGCTCAATGGGGGACAGATCCGGAGATCTTGCTGGCCAGGGTAGTTGACTTACACCTTCTAGAGCACGTTGGGTGGCACGGGATACATGCGGACGTGCATTGTCCTGTTGGAACAGCAAGTTCCCTTGCCGGTCTAGGAATGGTAGAACGATGGGTTCGATGACGGTTTGGATGTACCGTGCACTATTCAGTGTCCCCTCGACGATCACCAGTGGTGTACGGCCAGTGTAGGAGATCGCTCCCCACACCATGATGCCAGGTGTTGGCCCTGTGTGCCTCGGTTGTATGCAGTCCTGATTGTGGCGCTCACCTGCACGGCGCCAAACACGCATACGACCATCATTGGCACCAAGGCAGAAGCGACTCTCATCGCTGAAGACGACACCTCTCCATTCGTCCCTCCATTCACGCCTGTCGCGACACCACTGGAGGCGGGCTGCACGATGTTGGGGCGTGAGCGGAAGACGGCCTAACGGTGTGCGGGACCGTAGCCCAGCTTCATGGAGACGGTTGCGAATGGTCCTCGCCGATACCCCAGGAGCAACAGTGTCCCTAATTTGCTGGGAAGTGGCGGTGCGGTCCCCTACGGCACTGCGTAGGATCCTACGGTCTTGGCGTGCATCCGTGCGTCGCTGCGGTCCGGTCCCAGGTCGACGGGCACGTGCACCTTCCGCCGACCACTGGCGACAACATCGATGTACTGTGGAGACCTCACGCCCCACGTGTTGAGCAATTCGGCGGTACGTCCACCCGGCCTCCCGCATGCCCACTATACGCCCTCGCTCAAAGTCCGTCAACTGCACATACGGTTCACGTCCACGCTGTCGCGGCATGCTACCAGTGTTAAAGACTGCGATGGAGCTCCGTATGCCACGGCAAACTGGCTGACACTGACGGCGGCGGTGCACAAATGCTGCGCAGCTAGCGCCATTCGACGGCCAACACCGCGGTTCCTGGTGTGTCCGCTGTGCCGTGCGTGTGATCATTGCTTGTACAGCCCTCTCGCAGTGTCCGGAGCAAGTATGGTGGGTCTGACACACTGGTGTCAATGTGTTCTTTTTTCCATTTCCAGGAGTGTATGATGAAGCCTGATAAGGCTGGCAACATATATGTGATAATTCTAAGCTGTTATGGAATATCCTCCCTTGTTAATTGTCCAACTAAAATAACGAAAGAATCCTCCTCATCTATAGATCATGTAGCTACAGATATTGATAGTAAAAAATGTCATATTGTTGTCCAAAACCTGGGCCTAGCAGACCACCTCTGCCAGATCTTACAAACTAACATTCATGTAGAAACTCCTCCTAAACTTTGTACATACAAAAGAATTTTTTCCAAATCAGCCCTGCATCAGTTTAAATCCCAGCTAGAGTATGAAGATTGGAGGGAAGTCTATGCAGAAACCAACGCAAATCAGAAATTTATCAAGTTCATGTCAATTTTTAAACTCAGATTTGAAGAGATGTTTCCCAAAACTCTTTATCAAATTAAAACTACAAAGAGAAATCATTGGGTGACTACAGGTATCATAAAATCCTCAGAAACTCTTAGATATCTCAACTCCATAAAAAATAATCAATCCAACCCAGAAGTTCTGCAATCCCACAAAAAGTACAGGAAAATTTACAGAAAGGTGTTGCTAGCCGCAAAAAATCTTTCAAACAACAAAATATTACTTGAAGCTGAAAACAAGAGCAAAGCAGCCTGGAACATCGTCAAACAGTAAACATCTAACTCTGCTAAAAAGGACCTCAATTCACATATTAAAAACAAAGATGTACCAGTAGGTAACCCTAAAAAATTAGCTGATTTTGTAAACTCATATTTCAGTAGTATTGCAAAAAAATTACAGCAGAAATTTCCAGATACGTATGATTTACCTACTCAGAACCAGCCAACAAACTCAATGGTGCTCTTGCCAACTACAGAAAGGGAAGTGACACTAGTAGTACACCAACTAAAAAATAAAACTTCAGTAGGACTTGATGAAATCCCAGTCTGCGTAATTAAAGATTGTATAGACTCCATAATGTGCCCATTAACAGACATAATTAATGAATCTTTCGGATCTGGATACTTTCCGGAGTACCTAAAACAACCAAAAGTTATACCTATCTTTATAAACAGAGATGTGGAAAATGTAGAGAACTACAGGCTGATCTCTATACTGTCTATCATTTCTAAAATAATAGAAATACTAGTCAAAAAGAGACTGCTAAATTACCTGAATAAATATAATCTTCTTTCCAATGACCAATTTGGTTTTAGGCCCGGAAAAGGCACACAATATGCTATAGCACAGTTCACTAAAGTAATTTTAGAAGCACTGGACAAAGGTGAAAATGTAAGTGGTATCTTTTTAGACTTGTCCAAGGCCTTTGATACAGTTGACCACAAAATCTTACTTCATAAATTAGGGCAAATAGGAATAAGAGGTGTGACAAAGAAGTGGTTCAAATCATACTTGGAAAACAGAGTTCAACGAGTTGAGATATCACAAGTTTCAAACAATTCCCTTATAAAACACCTGTCTGACCCAGAAAATGTGAATATAGGCGTCCCACAGGGAAGTGTATTAGGCCCAATATTGTTTCTTATATACATTAACGACTTCCCACAATGTATCAGACATGGCGAAAAAATACTTTTTGCTGATGACAGCAACATAGCAATAACGGGTGAAAATCCAATACAACTGTCAGAAAGAGCAAATGAGGCTCTCAATGATGTCCACAACTGGTCATTAAAAAATAAAGTAACGCTAAATGTAAAGAAAACTAACTATATTAACTTCCAATTGAACAAAAAACACAATGGCACTAGAATAAAAGTTAATAATAATGAATTAGAATGTGTAACAAGTACCAAATTCTTAGGGATGAATGTAGACAGCCAACTGGAATGGACAAACCATGTCAACATTTTGGCAAAGAAATTATCCACAGCATGCTATGCTCTTAGAATCCTTGCACCGGTATGCAATAATACCTGTCTTAAAATAACATATTACGGATATCTACACTCAGTCCTCAGCTATGGGATCATGTTTTGGGGAACAAGTGCCAGTAACATACAAACTGTGTTCAAAGTACAAAAAAGAGCCATAAGGATAATAACAAATAGCAACAACAGGGCCCACTGTCTAGAAATATTTAGAAAGCTAGGAATTCTAACTGTTTCTTGTGAGTATATCTTTCAGAACATAATGTTCATTAAGAAAAATCTCAACATGTACAACACAAACTGCCTAATACATGACCATGAAACAAGACCTTGTCACCACCTCCATCTAGATAGAAAGAACAAGGCAAAGACGCAAAAAAGTATATTTTACAATGGGATAAAACTGTACAACAAATTACCACAAGAAATTAAAGAAATAAATGAGCCCCTCACTTTCAGACAAAAGCTTAAAACCTTTTTAGTAAGTAAAAGTTGTTATACTGTAAAAGAATATTTAACATAGATGTAGATTATTAGCAACATATGACATTATCACCAAAATATTATGTAATTATAAGTATGTGTATGACTAGTTATAAAAACTACACAAAATATGAGAAACCTGTTTAATTGTAAATGTAAATGTGTGCTCATGTGTTGTAATCTGACGACATCCATACAATATTTATTGTTCCACAGATGAATAAATAAATAAATAAATAAAATAAATGGCATTTACGAAAAATTGTTTTGACCGGATTGGTATTCCATGACCCTCACTTACATCACATAGGTCACTTACCTTACCTGTATTGTTGGCATTATTTACAAATAAATTTGAGATTTAATTATTCTTAAACTCCACAAACAGCTGATACTCATGATCATCATTTTCCTCCAAATTACTTCATCAATAACATCACTGACAATACAAGTCTCATCTCCATCAAGGTCACTTACCTCACCTACATTCGTTTGTAATAAGCTACCAGTCCCAGACTTACAAACCTCAGTTACTTCACACATTTGATTCACATCTACAACAAATATACCACTTAGTTCATAACCAATACAGTCATCACCTGATTTACATACTACATACTACACCAAACTTCTCACCACTCTCACATAATGGTTTGTGATTAGCACTTACGTTACCATAGTTAAATATAGTATCCCAATCCTCACCCCAAAACCGTAGACCTTCATTGAGGCAAACTGCCGTTTCCCGAGTAGCTACTTTGGTGATTGATTCTTCTATTACAATGCCCATGGTTATTCCCACTAATCCTATTATGCTGCTGCTCAAAATTTCTCTCCTTACGTCACTTTGATCTCAGTGGAAGTTGCCATTATCTCTGTATCTGTGATTACTCCCATTGTGATTTCTATCATTCCTACTGGTATGGTACATACTTCTTTCTACTGCCCTATCCAGCCTGCCAACATATCGTAAAGACTGTTCAAGACAATCGTCAGGTCCATGTACCAAATCCCACTGCAGTCAAGGTCATTTCATCCAATGGTTAGGCAAGATGTGCTAATTTTTTAACCTGCTTCTCACAAAACTCTTTCAAAGTGCCATGCCTATTCCTATAATTAGGGCCATTCCAAAATTCACTTTTGATTCTCCCCTGTTCTGCTTCTGGCCAAAATTTATTTAAATTTTTTTTCTCAAAACTCTGATATGTTTCCCACTGACTTAAATTTAAATTTACGCATGACAGACCTTTGCCTTCAAGAAATCTTTTAACAAATTTAATTTTTGATTGTCATTCATCCCTGACACAAAGCTACCTCTGCAGTGGTGCAGAAAATCCACTGAATGTAGATGATCTGATGGAAAACTTTCGATAGGAGTGTTAGACCATACAATATCATTGTTTGCACACAGATTTTCGTTAATACAACTTTCCTGAACTGCTAAACTTTTTTGGTCTAAAACAGTTATATTGTTCTCCACATTTAAAATTTTTTAGTTTAAATTGGCGTCATTTTGTTGGGTGTTGAATCCCAACTAACAGTTTTTCCGCTACGGCCCTCTATTCCATTCTGACATCATCTATATTCTTCATTTGTTTCGCTGACTCAGCTACAAACACATTTTTTAAAACAATAAATTTATTTTCTAAAACATCAACTTTTTTATTTGCACCCCTCTGACGACCCATTTTTTAACTCTGGAACTTGATTACTAAGTTGACTATCTGAGTATGTACCCCGTCGATTTCACTGTTGCATTAAAGTTGCTGTTGTTATCATTCCTCATTTGCTCTAGTTTTGCCAAAATTAACTGTAAAACAGCAGTATTTACTGTTTTTTACTGTCAACGATTTCACTCAGCTCAAATACGTGACTGGATCCTGTGGCTTTCATTTCTATCTAGCTTTTGCTTTCGTCCCTATTCCTTCTGTTAAAAAGCACATGAGTTCACAAACAAATTAACCTCACATATAGTTTGTACTTATCTTTCCTTCTTGATGTCCCTGGTTGTAGTTGTTAAGTCCTCGTCACTTTCATTAGTTCTGCTTCATCATTGTTGATAGTGCATCGTCACTGTTGGTGTAACGATCCTTTGTTGGGCAGCCTTCAGTTTAGCTCCATGTGATCGGAAATTTATTTGTACAAAAAGCACTCATTTCACGCCAGTAAAGTGACAGTATGGTGTGATGTTTCACCACATAGGATTATCGGGACGATATTTTCGGAAATGAAAGGGGAAACACAAAAACAGTCAATGGCGATCGTTACGTGGAGGTATTACGAAATTTCGTTATACCTGCATTGAACACCTTTTCAAACGTTCAAGAAGCCTGCTTTCATCAGGACGGAGCGACATCACATACTGCATGGCAATCAATGGCATATGTGCGAGAAATGTTTGGCAACCGTACGATCTCACGATTTGGTAACATTCCATGGTCCCCTAGATCACCGTTTGTGATTTTGTCTTGTGGGGCTACCTCAAGAGCAAAGTCTACACGAATCCGCCAAGAACCCTGGATGAGTTAAAACAGAGAATTCGGGATGCAATTCACAGTATCCCAGCTCAGATGTTGCAACGGTCAATGAGGAATCTCAGCAGCAGATTTCACAATTGTATTCGTACAGGAGGACGCCATCTAAAAGACGTAATTTTTTTTAAAAAAAATGATAAATGCCATCAACGTTTAGTAAATGGCAAAGTTGTAAAGTTTCAATTGCTATGAATGCAATTTCTTTCCTTCGTTATTGGATTGTGCAAATGTTCCCGGTTTTATGTGCCACACTGTATGTCATATAGTTTTTTGATTTTTCATATTAAGAAAGCCGAAATTACATTTTTCGCACCTATTATACAAAAATACATCCGATTACATCAGAGGCAAGTTTACGACTCTCACACACTGCGGAAAAAACAATATTCCAAAGGTTTTAAAATTTTCTAAACAAATTCCTACTGGTTTTTGTTACATTATTAATTTCGATTATTATTTGATAAATGAATCTAGAAATAAACATAGTAAACAGTACAAGATTGCGTGATTAATAGTAGAGAGTTTAAGTGTGCAAATATTTCGTAATTTCAAATGTTTCTAAGAAGAATAAGTTTAACTGTATATTCAGAACTAGTACTTATCGATTATAGCATCAAAACTAAAATGTTTTATAAAGTGATTCATTTTTATAAATTTTAGCTTGAAGTATAATATACTGTGTATGAAATTATAAGAAAGTTTTCAGAAAAGCAACTGAGATAATACTGACCTCTCCAAAATTCGAAAAATAATACTGGTATCGACAACTACTGCTGAGGAAAAGTAGTGCTGGAGGAGGATGTTCCATTACTGACACAAGAAGCTGTCATGTACTGCTCACTTATTGTTGTAGGGCATTTCCTGTCATGGTCTGCTATTATCAATACAATAGCTAGAGGTGCAGAAGGAAGAGGATGTGCTAGGATCACTGCATCTATTAACCTGGATTTAAGCTCGTGGAACGCAGACAACATTGTTGGAGTGAACGTAACAGAACATTGTCTTCTTCAAGCTGTGCCGGACAGCATGGCAATGAGTGGTGCTTATACAGTAGAACACTGATGTCCAATCCTGAGTTAATAGATAAACTTGTGCACATGTGCTGGATATATAATTAGTGTGATGTAGAAAAACTGTGAATAGCAGAGCATCAGTGAGTCATGCCAGATAGTCTCATTTCTGATACAAGGATGAGGTCTGCTTTCTTTGTAAGTGGGTATTTCTTGTACACTTTGAGCTGCATGCTGAGGATATTGTCGTAGTGGTGCGTAACGAGTTTACTATTGGAGTGGTCAGTCATACCTAATCCCCACCACTGTCTTTATTTGGTTTATTGCACTAGGTACGCATCTGCAAGCCAGCTGTCCAAAGTAGGACTGCGTCACAGCATGCTCTACATTGCTTGGCAGACTGGGAATTGCTAGGATCTGCAGAAATTTGTCAGAGTTGCTGTTTGAGTTCGGTGAAGCCACACTGTAGCAAACTAACTAGTTCTACTGGCGAGAGCTGCTCCCATTTAGCTGTGGCATCTGAAACTACACTCACAGTTCATGGGCAACTGTTTGTGTTATCATAGAGCAGCAAATTACATATTTGCTCAGCTATGAGTAACAGCGAGTTGAGATTTTAGGTATTATTTGCAGCCACAGCACTCTTCACTGCAAAAAGGAAATTGAAGAATCCACACTTGTCATCAAGTACCATCAGGTACCATGAGGGACCAGGAGTGGTGCCACAATGCAGGTGACTTGTCACTGATGACTTTACATCATAAAACTTGTTTTATATGAAGATTCATTGGTTTACTCACCCAACAATGCGTACATATATTTGTTCGCTTGTAGAGCATTATGCGCAGTGCCAGATAATAATACAGAAGTCTGCGAATTTAATGATCCAATCATCAAAATATACTGCAGGTTGTCATCCACGATTCTGTAGCCTTCAAAAGACAATTCTATGAGTCGAAAGCATAAATCGGGTTTTGTGGCATTTATGACAGGGTGACAAATTTTCTACCCACATTGAGGATGTGATGTAGCTTGTTGGTGAATTGTCAGCAAGCTGTATATCACATGAGGTGCTCGGCACTTGCCAGAAATTTGACATTTATGTTGAATGGCAGTCATTATCTTTGATGCACACAATGGCTCTGAAGAGGCAGTGTTCACAGTATCTGGTGAAGTAACCTCAATTGTTATGTATTTAAAGTCTGCCATGGTGCTCGCCGGTGTCACCACTTATAAGACTGATGATCCACAATTATATAAGAGATGTGTTAGCATTACACACTTTTTTAACTTATCCACGACACACATGTAACACAACAATATAGATGTTAAGCATATCAGACAATTGACATTAAATCCTGAGCTTTCTGTGGCTGTAGCTCACGACGTGAGACCATCAAGTATGTGACACTGCTGGTAGATGTCACAGTCAGTGAGTCATTCTTAAAGTCTTAGTCGTTTTTTTCAGTGCTTGTGAAAACGACAGCAATGTATTTGAGTTATTGTCGGATTTGTTACACACTGTGTATGTGTTTGCCCTCTAGTCAGACATCAGACTGTACAGATTTTATGCCTGTGAGCTTAAATATGAGCTTGTGGGAAATTGGATCCTATACTCACTGGAAAAGACAATGATTCACCATTTGATTGTAAGATTGAGGTTTTATTACTTGACAGACTGATGCAAGAGACATAAATAACAACATATAAGAACAAGATAGAGCTAAATAATGACCAGCCAAGGCTCTTGTGACTATTGACAGTGTAACTATCAATAGTCACCGCAGAGTCCCCCACCCCTTGGCAGTGTGGCACACAGAGGAAGATGCAGTGCTATTGATATGCAGGGAGAGGTGGCAACCAGTCGGATTCCTGAATATCTTTGTAACCTGTCCTGGCTGGCCATGTAGGGAGACGTGGCTGAACTGTTTCTCACAGAGTGCAGCAGAAGCTCAATACTGAATGCTGGGACGACATAGTTCTGCAGTCAGTGCAGTGGATTTATGGGATGGCACACATGGGAAAGTAGAATAATTTGGTCTGTGCTGTACAGGGAGGGGGGTATGAGATGAGAAGTATGACGACCATAAGGTAAAGTTTGGCATCAGTCAAAGCCAAAATGTTCTCATTGTCAGCATTCAGTGAAAGGTGATAAAAAAAGAGGACATGGCTGGTGGAAGTGTCATCGAGCAAGTGTGGGGAGCATGAGGTATGAAGAGCCTGCCATGACGTAATTGGAGAGAGAGGTCTTTGATGCAGTATGGCGAAATATCAATGCAAAAATGCCATGTGAGAAGGCACTGGTATCTGAAGGCACACATAGTGGGGTGAGGGGAGGGGGAACCTGGACTAGAGCACTCAGAAGAAAGTGCAGTAGGGGGACAGGGGACATGTCACACACAACACTCAAATCTCAGGGCACACTCAGTAGGTCACACGTGGGTGGCTCCAGACTGAAACACTTGGAGGAGGAGGCACTAGGAACAAGGTCATCTTGAGGCTGGAGGGAGTCCCCACTGATTGTCCACGCCAGTTTGACTGTGTTGATTGACACAGTTTGGCGCTTGCCATTCCAGTAAATGTCTACTGTTGTGTCTGTATGATGAAGTAGTCTGTGTGGTCACGAGTGTGGGGGCCACAAAGCCGCCTGACCTGAGTCACTGTGAAGCATAACAAACTAGTACAGGTCAAGTTCCTTGTGTATGATGGCATGAGGCACAGAATGAGTGCGTGGAGGGCAGATGCATTAAACTAGTGTTGGAAGCTCGGATGGAGAAAGCAAAGCAGAGTTCTCGACAAACTCGGCTGCATGTGCAAAAGGTTGACCATATAGTATCTTGACCAATGAGGAGTTGACATCGTCCTTGAAAGTGGTATATAAAACTAAACTTAGCTCTGTGCTGCTGCCCTATCATCATCAGCCTACAGATGTCACTTGATGCAGATATGGAGGGGTGTGAAGTCAGCACACTGCTCTCCCAGCCAGTGTCCGTTTTTGTGACTATTTCTCAATCGAGTAGCTCCTCCGTTTGCCTCACAAGAGTTGAGTGCACCCTGCTTGCCAACAGCGCTCAGCAGACCCATCGAAGTACTGGCCAAGCCTGACAGCTTAACTTTGGTGATCTGATGTGAACCAATGTTACCACTGCAGCAAGGCCATTGGCGAATGTGGTACATACACTGAGTAACATCCAAGGTAGTGCTTCAGACCAGGATACACCGTTACACAAAGGGCTGCTACCAAAGGACATTGCCACCACTTGGCCAACACACTGATATGCGAATGGTATGTGGTTGTGTGGAATTTGTAGGCACCGCACAAGGCACACATCTTGGAAAAAAGTAATGACTCAGATTGCCTCCCCTGATCACTTGTGATAGAGGAGAGGGAGCTGAAGTGGGTTAGCCTTGTGTTGATGAAAGCTCATGTGACTAAGTCGACTGAAATGTTGGTCAGGGCGCTGCTTTCGCCCAACCTGTTGGTGTAGTCGATCATGGAGAGGATGTATCTAAAACCATCAGCAAGAGGGAGTGGACCTACGAGGTCAAGATGTACATGATGAAACTGACATTTATGGATTTCAAAATGTCCCAGGGAAGGCTGGACATGTCAACCAACATTGCTGCATTGCCAGGATAAACATACATGAGCCTAAGCACGACAGTCTTTTTGATTCCTGGCCAGATAAGACGTTCAGTGATGAGGTGTGTGGTAGACTTGGTGCTGGGGTATGCCAGCTCATGTATGGCTAAAGAAAATCTTATACCATAAAGATTTAGGAACCACAGGTCAAGGTGTACCAACAGGTATGTCATACAAAATCGGCAATGAAGAACCGGAATGGTGATATGATTGGACAGTCAAAGCTGAAGAGGCATCATATAACAGTTTCTGGACGTTGGGGGTCTTGCACTTACAAGTGAGCTAATTCATTTAAGTCGAGAGGGGAGGAAATAGCATGTATGCAACATATAGTCAGCCATGACCATAACACAGTCAGCTCTTTAAATGTAGCGCGACCCATGAAGCATTGGCAGATAAGATCCATGTATCAGAAACAGCAAGGTGGGAGGTCAGCTGCCGAATTACGGAGTGCATCTGCAAGCAGTCAGTGATTGGTGAGAAACATGACCTCCCATACTTCTATGTCCTCAAAGAAGTTATGGATGGCCTTATAGATTACTAACAATGCAGACCATTTGCATTGTGGGGAAGAAAGTTTTTTGGAAAAGAAGCATAGTGGCTGTGAAATGTCACCAAAATTTTGTTGCAAAACAATGCCAATTGAAGATTCGTTCATGTTCGTAGTGATGGAGATGTGAGTGTTGGCGATTGGGTGTGTGACAGTGAAGGCATTCGTAAAAGCTGTCTTGAAATTGTTGCACATGGTCTGTTCAAAAAATTTCGGAACTTTGTCCAAAAAATTTTCTATGCTTACCTTTTACTTATTACGCATGGTCTCCCAGTGCCGTTTCCACTTCTGGAAGCAGTCTTGGAATGCCTCTTGCTGGATCGCATGAAGCGCCGTCTGCGAATTTTCTTTTATCTCGTCTATCGCTGCAAAACTTCAATCTTTCAATGGGCATTTCAACGTTGGAAATAAAAAACGCAGGGGCGAGGCCTGGCGAGTACGAAGGATGAGGCATCACAGTGATTTCATTTTTTGTGCCACAGTCAGACACCAACAGGGATGAATGAGCGGGTGCTTTATCATGGTGCACGATCCATGAATGGTCCATCAAATTTCAGGCCATTTTCTTCTCACATTTTCTTGCAGCTATCGCAATGCATCCCAGCAGTACCATCGATTAACAGTTTGTTCCTATGGTATGAATTCAAGATGTACTAACCCTTCAAAGTCAAAGAAAACAATCAGCATGTCTTCGAAGTTGGACCTATCCTGATGAGCTTTTTTTGGTCTTTGAGTATATTTCCCAACCCATTGTGAAGATTGAACGTTGGTCTCAATCGTAGACCCATGTCTCATCACCAGTTATGATTCTCTTAAGGAACATATCGTTCCCATTTGTGTAATCCAAAAGCTCTTCACAGATTACGAGGTAAAGGTTTTTCTGGTCTTGACTCATGAGCCATGGGATGAACTTGGCGGCAACACGATACATTCCAAGATGCTGTGTCACAATTTCATGACATGATCCAACTGAAATGTTACAATCTTCTGCAATCTCTCGGATAGTCAGACATTGATTGGCATGCAAAATTTCCTCGACGTTTCTGACATGAGCATCGTCGGTAAGCATCGAAGGACGTCCTGAATGAGGGTCATCTTTAATCTCTGTCTGGCCATTTTAAAACCATGTGAATCTTTCGTAATGATTCCTGTATCATTTGGTGTGCCTCTGTAAAAGTTTTCTGGGGTTTCACGCAAATCTGAATGCAGACATGTTGCTCCTCTGAACCCGCCATCTCAAAATTCGCAAATTGTGCAACACAAAGTTCTACTCAATACAGCACTGAACAATAACTAAAAGACATACAACAATGTCGCTTCTGGCAGTTACACATTAAACTCACACATGTGCAGGGATGCCAACCTCATTCTGTTTTAACACACCACTGGCGCGAAATTACAAATGTTCCACAATTTTTTGAAGAGATCTTATACATATGCATCATACCTTCAGACAAATGCATCTTATGTGTTCTGGAAGTGTTTTTGCCCATGAGGACATCTGTTCTGGGGGCGTGAAGTGAAGCAGCATGAAGAATATGATTCCAGAAAAGGTCCACCGAACCAATAAGAAATCTGAGGTCATAATAAGTTTTGGGTAAAGGCAGTTCGTATATGAAAGCTATGTGGTCAGACAGACTCATTTGAAAGTGACAGGGTGGCTGAGCAAGGCAGTGCTAGAACGTCAAAGTTGTAGGTTTTCATGCTTGATCTCTATGCCATCGTCCGAGAAAATTTTGGACACCTAAAATAAGTGTCACTCTCTGACTGAGAAGACGAGGATATCATCTAGGTGAGGATAGCAGAAAGGTGAGAAAACAGCACAGAGTTGATAAACCGTTGCAATGTCTAGGCAGCATTATTCAGGCCATAAGGCACAAATCAATAATGCAACAGGCTGAACCGAGCGAGTATAGACCTTGTTCATCAGTATCTGGTGGTAAACGTTCCCACAGTCAATAACACTGAGGAAAAGCACGGTCTGGAGCTGCTGCATTAAGTCTTGAATGTGAAGGACTGTGTAGTTTCCCATAACAGATCGTGCATTGAGTTTGCGATAGTCTATGCACACCCTAAAGGTATCGTTCTTCTTGGGAAGCAGGTGAATGGGTGATGACCAATTGCTAACAGATGGATGCACAATATCTGCATCTAAAAATTCTTGTATGGCAGGCTTCGTGTGATGGAGTTTTTAGGTGTAAAACGTCTAACATCGTAATAGTCAGGAGAACTTTTCGTTGTGGATAACCTATGGCAGGCACTATTAGGTGTCTTTGTAGTACTTTGGAATTCTGTGAGCGTAGCTACACAAGGTGGGAGGGAATCAGAGGGAAACTTCACGTAAAACATAGATACTTTGTGAGTCATTGATATGAAGTGTTTGCAACGGAGCCAGCATTCAGGGAGCAGCAGATGCACGGTTGGAACCCTCAACAAGAGCCCACACAGTGGTGAGGTTGGCAGCCATGCAGAGAGCATGCACCATGTTGGCATTGGTGATCAGGCAGCAGAGGATGTTGTTGTTGACACAGAAGGCGTTGATGTATTGGCACCTGAGTCACAATCTCTGCCAGTGAGTTGAGGAGGTTAGCTGTCAGGTCGGGGCACATGGAGATAGCGGGAACAAGGGGATCATACTGAGCCATAGATGAGGGAAGGGAAGAGGCAAAGGATCTGGGAACACGCATGACCTATGTATGGTGGGGTAAGGCAGCAGAATGTAGGTCAGGGGAGAGACCGAAATGTTTAAGAAAATCGATCCCAAAGATAGGGCCCTCCATATCAGTCACATCAATGCTCGCAGAGAATCGAAGATCCAGTGTAAGCTGAAGCTGAAGATCAGTGGCGCCATGCATAGTGATATTGGAACTGTTAGTTGCTTGAAAAGCCGTTGATGTCAGGAGAAGGCTCAAAGGACTGAAGGAGGTAGGGACGAAACTCATATCCACATATTATCTCATATCTGTATATTATACACTTCATCAAACACATAAATCAAACACATAGATCAAACACAGAAACTGAGGATGGTAACTGACTCTGAACATAACACCCTGTTGCAGTAATGTGGAATCAGGCACCTAAACTGGCACACATTATGTCTCTTGCAACATCAACAAATGTCATATGCAACCAGCATAGCAGGCAGACAGGGTGCGGGGTGAGGCGGGTGTTGCATGCAGCATCTCCCGGCCCATGCTGGTGACAAGTGGCAGCAGAGTGTGGGGCAGTACCTAGGACAGAGTGGGAAGCAGGAGCTACTAGTGCCAAGGACTGGACCCCAGGAACCTGGTGCCACACACTGTGTGAGTTTTTGCACAACCTCTGTCATATGATCATGGAGATAGGGCAGTGGTTGAAGCACTGCTAGCAACCTTGTCTGTCTGAGAGCGACTCGTTGCAAACAGTTGACAATGGTGAATGATGTGATAAGCACGGTCAGAGACCAGGAGTCCAGCACCCCTGAACACCATGGAATATGACAGTAGCTGCAGCTGGAGGTCATGGGGTAGTTTGACCAATCATAATGTCCATAGAGTAACAACACGCATCACCTCTAGGCCCACAAGAGCACGTAATCATTGCCAGTGGTATCAAAGGGATTTGTCTCTTAAGCGCTTTTCATTGGTGATATTCCACAAAGCATCTTTGAGGGAAGGATGCGAGCATTAAACAATAACCATACGTGCATTGGTATATTTTGATAGGGATGGAGGGGTCAAAATTAAGTCACTGATCAAGTATGTATGTACACTCTTGGAAATTGAAAGAAGAACACCGTGAATTCATTGTCCCAGGAAGGGGAAACTTTATTGACACATTCCTGGGGTCAGATACATCACATGATCACACTGACAGAACCACAGGCACATAGACACAGGCAACAGAGCATGCACAATGTCGGCACTAGTACAGTGTATATCCACCTTTCGCAGCAATGCAGGCTGCTATTCTCCCATGGAGACGATCGTAGAGATGCTGGATGTAGTCCTGTGGAACGGCTCGCCATGCCATTTCCACCTGGCGCCTCAGTTGGACCAGCGTTCGTGCTGGATGTGCAGACCGCGTGAGACGACGCTTCATCCAGTCCCAAACATGCTCAATGGGGGACAGATCCGGAGATCTTGCTGGCCAGGGTAGTTGACTTACACCTTCTAGAGCATGTTGGGTGGCACGGGATACATGCGGACGTGCATTGTCCTGTTGGAACAGCAAGTTCCCTTGCCGGTCTAGGAATGGTAGAACGATGGGTTCGATGACGGTTTGGATGTACCGTGCACTATTCAGTGTTCCCTCGACGATCACCAGTGGTGTACGGCCAGTGTAGGAGATCGCTCCCCACACCATGATGCCAGGTGTTGGCCCTGTGTGCCTCGGTCGTATGCAGTCCTGATTGTGGAGCTCACCTACACGGCGCCAAACACGCATACGACCATCATTGGCACCAAGGCAGAAGCGACTCTCATCGCTGAAGACGACACACCTCCATTCGTCCCTCCATTCACGCCTGTCGCGACACCACTGGAGGCGGGCTGCACGATGTTGGGGCGTGAGCGGAAGACGGCCTAACGGTGTGCGGGACCGTAGCCCAGCTTCATGGAGACGGTTGCGAATGGTCCTCGCCGATACCCCAGGAGCAACAGTGTCCCTAATTTGCTGGGAAGTGGCGGTGCGGTCCCCTACGGCACTGCGTAGGATCCTACGGTCTTGGCGTGCATCCGTGCGTCGCTGCGGTCCGGTCCCAGGTCGACGGGCACGTGCACCTTCCGCCGACCACTGGCGACAACATCGATGTACTGTGGAGACCTCACGCCCCACATGTTGAGCAATTCGGCGGTACGTCCACCCGGCCTCCCGCATGCCCACTATACGCCCTCGCTCAAAGTCCGTCAACTGCACATACGGTTCACGTCCACGCTGTCGCGGCATGCTACCAGTGTTAAAGACTGCGATGGAGCTCCGTATGCCACGGCAAACTGGCTGACACTGACGGCGGCGGTGCACAAATGCTGCGCAGCTAGCGCCATTCGATGGCCAACACCGCGGTTCCTGGTGTGTCCGCTGTGCCGTGCGTGTGATCATTGCTTGTACAGCCCTCTCGCAGTGTCCGGAGCAAGTATGGTGGGTCTGACACACCGGTGTCAATGTGTTCTTTTTTCCATTTCCAGGAGTGTATGTGTAGGGGGTTCATTAGGCACACGAATATGATATCATCATTGTCCAGTATATTGTCAACCAATGCGAAGCAGTTTTCAGGTTGTCTTTAATCAGCTGAGAGGTAGCTTGGGTAAGTGTCTGACATGACCTTGTTGCATTACTGAGGAGGGACCAAGTGTAAAACAGAGCAGGGGTGGAGTGGTTGTCCTTTGCATCGATATTTCAAAGGCGTCTGGTCTGGGGAACACATCTAAAGCACAGTATCTATGTACATCACATCTGAAGTGCAGTGTACACAGTGAAGAGTTACTCAAGTCCTAGGTGAAGTTACGGGTTGTGAGATGCCCCAGGAACATAGCACAGCAGCTGTGGCTGAAGACACAACTGGCGCAGACGGAACACTCATAACTGATGAGAAGCAAGTCGAATCATTGAGCCGCATCTGGTCTTGAAACAAAACGCAGCGACGTGATTTCTGTACAAAACACAACTCTCTCGCCGGTTGTGATGGGATAGTCAAGGTGGGGCAGGCTGTACTAATGCAGCCAAAGACGCACTACGTTCATGTTTAAATGGCACTCGTTCCTGAGCCGAAATGTTCACAGGCTCGTCGTTACTAGCGGAAGCTGTGTGGTGCGTGGCAACAAGGCATGTTTTTCCCGTCATGGCAGCATTGACCTGCTCACGTTATGTACATGTGCCAAAATATCTTGTAATGTTAGCTGATAATGCTTTAAATACGGTGTGAATTCCGGGTGATATCCGAAGTAAAAAACGGCATGGAAAATATGCGGAAAATCAATCCATTGTCTGGCACTGTTTATCACTATCACACGTAAAAATAACAGTACGAGGCGGCAAAATCAGGGTCACCGCTGTGGGAAAACAAGTTCTATACTCGTTGGAAAAAAGAGTGATTCACCACTCGATTGTAAGATTGAGGTTTTATTACACAATACATTCATACACAAAACATAAACAACAATGCACGCAAACAATTTGGAGCCGACTAGCATCCACGCAAAGGGGTTCTGCTAAATCTCCAGAAACTATCGATGGTGTAACTATCAATAGGCACCACAAGCATTTACCTGATAAGGGGGCAGTTGTACAATCCATAGATAAATACAGGGATAGCTACCTGAAAAATGGGCTAACCATGGGTTAACTTGGAGCATACATTGTACAACACCATTTTATTCCCTGGTTAGTCATTCCCGGAATAGCATTCCTGTCCAGTTAAGTCAGCAACAACCTAAGAGCATACTGAGTATTTTTTCGTACATCATTCCATATTTACATGAGTCGTCATTTGGAGAAGTAGCGTGCCTAACGTGAACGATAAGCGTTCCAGAGGGAAAAACTGTCGTTTGAGGATTTTGTAGGTTGGTAGATAATATAGACAAGTTCACGGGTGTCATAGAAAACACTAAAACTTATGAGGTCTCATTCAATGAAAATGTTAGTGCAAAACATTTAACTAAGTTTGTAAGATACTTGCATGTATAACAGTATCACGATCTATCGTAAATTTATTCGAGGGGAGTTAGCACACTATATGAACAATGTTAAATTTAGTGACTTCGATTCCTTGTATTTCAGGAACCACTGCAGCCATTGACATGAAACTTTTACAGGACATTTAACTATATGTTCTGAGTCTACTGAATTATGGTAATTGCATCTCAACCATTGCTTTCGGAAATACAATTTTTTAACTACATGGTTAAAATTTTGTGTACTTTTTTATACGTTGTCCTGAATAATTTTAATTATACATAACATTATGTTCTTCTTTTAGCTCAGTAGACTCAGGAAATGTATGTTATTGCTCCCTGAATATTTGAATACTCTAATCAAAGTGGTTTCTGAGATTTAGAAAAAATGTAACAGAAAACGTAAATCTTCAGGAACAGCTTCTAAAGATTCAAAAGATTGTAACTCACTAAATATATGCTGCATTTTTTTTATTTTTAGTCACTCAGAAGCACCCTGCACCTTACTGTATATTATCCTCTTCATCTTTTTCCAAGTTTTTCTTATTTTCTTCTTACTGGACTCCTTAGTGGCCAACTGTGCTGCATACTCTGCTTTATCAATGCAAACCTTGTCCATCTGTTCAAGTTCTCTGGTGCAGTTTGCTCCAGAGTTAATTCCCGAATGCTGTAACACTTTCACCCTACCAATTTTGCCATCGTTAAAAGCAATAACAGTATCACTTACCCCCCCACCATTAGTGTCTTAATTCCAACAAAACCATTTTTTTCGTAAGTGAGTCCGTACTAGATTATTGAACGACTCATTGTGATTTTGAGTCTGACCATGCAGACAATTCTTGAGTGATTATGGATTTGCCAGGTCCCTGTAAATAGGTTTCATAATATCCATGACTGCTAAGCTAGGAGAATAACTTACAATTTGGAAAATCAGTAATGTTCATCTCCGAGTCCTCAGACTTTTACCACTGTTGCGACATTACAGACTTTTAATTGTAAGAAATCGAACTGAGTGACGTTTTAGTGGTATATCTTCAATGTGGACTGGACTTCCCGGTCGACAATGCCATACACCCATTTCATTTCAACACATTACAAGTTATTTCCTATAAGTAAGTGCTGTTTCAAAACACTGTTACATTGGGGATCTCTCAAAAAGGTACAGTTTAGAGATATTAAGTGTCAGATAATGCGTTACTGGCGCTTAAAGGTTTTAGGAGTGATATGTGACAATAAAAAGCTACACCCTAAAAATCGTCGCTGTGGTATAGTACGTAAGTGTTCAGTAGAGGACAAGAATGTCAAATTGCAAATACAGTAATACAGGTTTGAGTCCTGTCAGCTGCAGAAAATTTTATTGATCTTCACGGTTCTCAAGGTTTCTGGACTTGTCATTGTCAACAATTTACAAATTAAGTATGAAACACGGAAATGCAAGTGAATATTCAATACACACTGATTACCGGTATCTGGTAAAAACAAACTACCACTTATCATTAGAACAAAAAAATATAAAAACACTGACACCTGTGAAAAAGAATCAAACGGTGACTTAGTCTCACTGTCAGCCACCCATAAATTATAAAAGAAAATTTGCAAGCTAGTTATTTTAGGAAACTTCTTTTCCATACAAGAACATCTACAAATTAAACACATAAGCAGACGAAATTTAATCTGGTTCTGGTGCAGGCATATTTCTGCTGGTGTTTCAGTTACTTTCAAGAGCAAAGGAAGTTTAGTTCCCTGGAAGTTATCAGTAATTTTTCGCACAAATTAGAACATACTCCACCAACTAGCATATTTATTTGGCAGGGGCAGAGCTTCTCCTTAAGTACTCATTGTAAAACGTACCACTATGCAAAGAACAAGTATATAGTCACAGGTTCTAACTTTTCAAGAAAAAAATACAGTAACACTCGCTATTCTTCAAACAAATTAAAACATATTTCACACAACCATCAAACTTATATAGCGTTGGGAGAGCTTCTTAAGTACAGTACTTTCGTTCTATAAACCGCTATGTGTCTACTAGAACGACTGCCACAGTCAAGACCATGGAAATGTTGTCACCATTATACGTTGAAAACAGAGATACCTATTGATGCCATCGAAAAGTCCTAAGTATATTTCTGAAAGGAGCGGAGCCACAGTACATCTTGTGAGGTATACACAAATAAATGCACGACACATGGACGCATCGAATGCCTTGTGATTTTGACATGACTTCCTAGTAGGACAAGCGTGGTGCTGCCTCACCAGTTACAGATTTTCATGTCACAGAAGCTCTTTGGTTGAGGAGCCACTCGTTGGCTAACAGCGTAGTGAGTTCCAGCGATGGGAAATAATTTTACGCTCAGGTGACTCAGGCTATAAGAACTCCTCAGGATTTAAGACCAAATGTTCAGATTGACAAAGACGATGGCAGGAATCAGAATAAAAAAAACCACTAAAGTACATAAAACACAAAAGCAAAGATATTCCACAGTCTTTGTTTTAATTTTCGAATGTCAGCGTCGCCACAATGCTATGTAAAAGATTATATATGTGAGCACCCAAAAGAACAGAAGAGCCTAAGGATAGAATCCTGCAAAATACCAATTACATTTTGACAATTTCGGACTGTGTCAAATTATTTGCAATAATTTCCAAAGCAGTAACTGTGGCATTTCTCTGTTTTTGTTGGTTGGTTGATTTAGAGTCTTTTATTTTATTTTATTTGGTGTGTGTATTCCATGGACCCATACATGCGTGTGATTCACCCAGATGGGGAATGTGTCAATATAATTGTAGAAATACAATTAATGCTACAGAATAGTAATATAATACAATGATATAGATATTAATAAGTATCACTTTTTCTCATTTACAAGCTGTTATTTAACTAGTATAGCGATTCACACTATAACATTAACATAATATTGTATCATCTATCTAATAACTAAGAGACTAAATACATCTATTATTAAGGGAGTGCATTATTTCTGGAAAAGAATTCATCTAAGGAGTACAGTGGATGGTCAAGCAGGTATTTTTTTAATGTACCGTTGAACAGCGTTTCATTTTCTCTTGTACATTTAATATAATTAGGCAATGCATTAAAAGTCTTTATACCAGCATACTTACTCCCTTCTGTACAAGTGATGAATTTTTTAATTCGACATGTAGATCGTGTTTACCTCTAGTATTGTAGTTATGGTATAAACAATTTGTTTCATACTGAGCATAGTCTTTATTAAAACATTCAGCAGAAAGTATACGTACTGACATGTTGTAGTCAGTATATCTAACTGTGTGAAAAGTTTTCTACATGAGGTTTGTGGAAGAACCACACACATGATTCTGACTGCTCTCTTCTGAGCAGTTAAAATTTTTTTTGAGGCTGGTGAATTACACCAGAAGATTATTCCATAACTCATTAATGAGTGAAAGTATCCAAAGTTAACTGATTTTAAAATCTTCATGTCCCCAGAATGAGTAATGATTCTTAGAGCAAAAGTTGCTGATGAAAACCTTTTTCGAGTAAGGGACACATGCTGTTTCCTGTTGAGCCTACTTTCAATGTGAACCCTCAGGAATTTAGTGGAGTGTACCTGTTCTAGTTCCTGGTTGTCATGAGCAATTACTATATTTTCTAGAGTGCTATTTTTTGTGTGGAGCTGTATAACATTAGTTTTTTTTTAATAATAAATGAAAGAGAATTAATTGAAAACCAAGCTGTAACTTCTCTGAGTATATTATTAACATCAATCTCCAGATCAACAGTAGACTTACCATTTACTACAATGCTTGTCTCATCAGCAAACATTGTGAATTCACAATTTTTACTAATGGACAGGAGTAAATCATTAACATACATTAAAAACAGCAAGGGTCCAAGGAAAAATCCCTGGGGAACTCCATGCTGAATTTTGCCCTTTCAGAATCCACTAGATTAGAAGATCCTTTGTTGCAGCCATTCAGAACCAACTTTTCTTTCGTATCTTCAAGATATGATTTTAGTCAGTTACCTATAGGCACTTTGCTTCTGTAATGATAGGCCTAAGAGTACCTTGTGGTTTACTGAATCAAAGGCCTTGGAAAGATCACAGAAGACACCAACTGGTGACTTCGTACTATTAATAGAGTCCAAGACAACATTTGTGAGAGAATATATATCTCACGCTCTGTGGAAACCCGTTTTTGAAAACCAATCTCTCTGTGGTTAATAATATTAAGTTTATCAAGATGTGCCACAATCCTGTTATACACTGCCTTTTCAAGAACCTTTGAAAATGTTGTTAAGAGAGAGACAGGACGATAATTTTTGACATCTGTAGCATCGCCACATATGAAAAGAGGTCTCACAATGGCATATTTCATTCTCTCTGGAACAACTCCCTAATAAAGAGACATGTTGCAAATGTGAGCAAGTAGGATATTACACTTACATCATTACTGCAGGCTTTCAACAGTTTACTAGAGATGTTATCTATACCTGAAGATCCTTTAGTTTTCAATGAGTGAAGGTGTTACATTTATATCATTAAAACTTTGTGGGAGGTTAAGTTTCAGAATATCTGCAGCTTCCTTTAGATTACCACTGCAACCTATTTGAGAAGTGATAGGTAGAAAGTGGTTGTTAAATGCGTCTGCTACCTGTTTACTATCAGTTATTTCCAAATCGTTAATTTTTAGGACAGCAGTGTTTACATTGTCAGATGGTGCAGTACATGCTTCCTTCTTTATTACATTACAAATCGTTCCGATTTTATTATTTGAACAATTAATTTGAGATTCTATGCACATACTTTTAGATTTTTTAAAGTCTATAGTTAAAATTTTACAGTATGTCCTATAATAGTTCATCTGGTGGGGATTATTGGATTGTCTGGAATTATATACAGTTCTCTTTTTCTCTGGCATGATATTTTTGCGCCCTTGGTGAGCCATTGGTTTTTGCTTGGTTGTCTGTTCTGTAGTCTGCAGACCTTTTTTGGAAAGACACTTTCAAATATACCTGATAATTCATCAGTAAATAAATTATATTTTGTTTTAACATACCGTAATTTGCAAGATAAACATACCTCCAGTCACTCTCCCGAATGCACGATTTGAAGCTTTGGATATTTTCCTCATTCATGTTTCTAATGGTTTTCCACTGTGCACCAGCTTTGCTCTGATTTGTATTAAAGTTGTCAATTGTGTCATAGGTCCCATCGGATTATGGAAGGATGGGGTAGGAAGTCAGCCATGCCCTTTCACAGAAACCATCCCAGCATTAACCTGAAGTGACTTAGGGAAATCACGGAAAACCTAAATCAGAATGGCTGGGTGTAGTTTGAACCGTGCCCTCCGAGTGTGAGTCCAGTGTTCTAACCACTTCGCCATCTCGCTCGGTCTCTCTGTTTTGAGATCCAAAATTACTGTTATATAGAATGTCATAAATTGTCTTTCTTGTTAGTGTTGCTGAGTAACGCTTATTAATATTTTTTCATAAGTTTCTCATGACACGAGTTCAGCACAACACAAATTATAACCATCAATAAACAGTAATTCTGTTGTTGACACTTGCGTGTAAATTCGTTGGTATTACTGAGCCGTGAGTATTCTTTGTCTCTGTACGAGTGCTTGAAGGAGCGGTAATAATTTCGTACAATATATCAAAGCAATATAAAGAAATAGTCATTGAATCTCTAAAGACTATATACATAGTTGCTGGCATCGCTTTTGTTGTCAAAGTCAAACGGAAGTGATGTAATACCTTATCCGCTCATCACTGATTGGTTGTATAGTATTCAGTTATGCCTGTTTTATCAGATCCAGTGCGTGCGAGGAGTCTGATCCGTGCAAACCTTGAGAAGCCTAGTGTGTTGCTTCGGAGTAGGATGCCGAACATCAAAGTTTTTAGTGGTACATCGCATCCAGACCTTGCGCAGCGGATTGTCGACCGTCTTGGAATAGATCTGGGAAAAGTCGTTACTAAGAAATTTAGTAACCTTGAGACATGGTAAGTTGTTTTTATTTACCTCTCTTTGTTTGTATCAAATTTCCGAGCTGCATGCCGCGTCTGTATCACATTTTAAAGTTTCAATGCTTTAGGTTTTGTGCGTATTTACTATAGCTGGAACTTTACAAGGGTTCACTTGTCTTCCGCTTGCCGGCTTCAAATTAATTGCGCCGTTGGTGGCGTTATTCAAAAACATAGAATGGGATAGCATGTGGGCAGCAATTTGCTTGAGGACTTGTGTAATAGTCTTGTTTCGCTTCTTAAATCAATTTATTTAGTGTGACGGATTTTTTTTTATTATATAGATAACTTACGTATACTATTATGAACTGTATAAGTTTGTTTACACGTTTCAGCGTAGAGATTGGAGAATCAGTCCGTGGGGAAGATGTATATATTGTTCAAAGTGGAAGTGGCGAAGTAAACGATAACTTAATGGAATTGCTGATTATGATAAACGCTTGTAAAATAGCGTCTGCTTCTCGAGTGACTGCTGTCATTCCATGTTTCCCATACGCAAGACAGGATAAGAAAGACAAGGTATGCTTCCTAATTTATATATTTACGTTTACTGCATGTGTGTTGTTTTAAGAGAATACTCATTATATTGAGCGTATCATGTGAAGGCAATAGCGTGAAAGACTGGACTGATGGGCCAAGAATTGTGCTTCGTGTGTTACAGCAGTTATGATTCCGTATTGCACTGCAGTTATGGCATTTTTCAATGAAATATTGGACAGATGTGATATTTGTCTCACATACACTACTTATAGACATGAAGTGAAACGTTCTTAAACATCATTCAGTAAAATTTAAGATAGGCCTATTTGAACAGCTATTTGTGTGTGTACACTTCTTCATGGCTTTGCCTCTACTATTACATCTTTGTAGATACGTTTTTCATTATTTTCTTTGCAAACAAATTTTAACTTTTTAGTAGGTAATTCATATTAAGAAAATTGAGATGGATGCTAGTATGTTACGTTAAGTGTGCCTGCTTTGATGAACTTGTTTATAGTTTTTAAGTACTGTTTATGATGCATTTTGGTTATATATGTACATCTCCTTATTTCTAAGAAATTGTTTGATTGTTAAATATTTTTCTTCTTTGTAATTTGATGTTCAAAACTTCAGTGTTGAGTGCCTATGCTTTCTTAATTTTTCCTACTACTATTTATGTAGATTGCAGGGCCTTCGTATCATTTCAGTTCATTGTGTGCTCATCGTGGCATTCTTGCCTGTTTATTTCATGTGTTCAAGTTTTTTCTTGTGATCTCACAGGCTGGAGGAGATGGGGAAAGTAACGGAAATGATGTTACTCCTTCTTTCAGATTGAAACCCAACAACGAATGGAAGTTTCGGGTAATTGTAACAATATCCTTAAACTGATGGAAAGTTAAAAAAAAAAATTTACCTGTTTTGGGATTTCAATTCTTCTTTTGGGATGGCTCGTCATTGTTGTGGGAAGTCTTGTACTGGAAGAATGCACAGGCGGTGGAATAGCTGTAAGCTCTCCCTCTTTTCCTTTGATCTCCTGTTCCTCTTCTTTCAGACAACATTGTGGGTCTATACTGAATGCATACCATATTACTTAACAGGCCAAAAATTTTATTAATTGTAATAGTTGTGTCACCTGCTTTTACAGAAGGGCAAGCTTGTGCTTAAAGTATCTGTGCTACATTACTAATCAGTTCTTTATGCTTGTGAGATTATGTTGTTACAAAGATGTGTCAATTACTTCTTATGTAGGAAACTTGCTTCATATGCAGTTGCTTGTGGCTACTGTACACCATTTTTGGTAGTGGAAAATTTTTCTTTAACTCCATTGAGTTTCCACATTGTGATCAAAGGCAAATCATTGTAGGTGCTACAGAAGAATAGATTAGATGGATTGGTCAAATAACTATTGAAGACATATTAAGAATGATTTTTGGAGAAAATATGTGTATGGCACAGCTTCACGAAGAGACATCAAAGAATTGTTAGTTTGGTGATTGGTGATGGAAGGGAGTAAGAGAGAGAAAATCACTGAGGTAGAGAAAGGCTTGAATACGGTAAGCAGGGTCAAATAGATGTAGGTTGCAGTAATTACCTAGAGATGAAGAGGCTCATTAGGATAGATTAGTTTAGGGAGCTGCATCAAGCCAACACTTGGACTGAAGACTGCAATAACACCATCAGACATATTGCTAATGTCCTATCAAGCACTCCGACGAATTGCAGACTCAATATGGACAAGAAATAAGTAAGATGTTTCTTGAAAACTTAAGTATGTACACCTCTATCCATTCCTTCACCAGAAAAATTGTTTTCTTAACTTTTTGTTTTTCATCATAATTTTTCTTTACTAATACTAATAATTTCAAAATAGTGATAGTTGCTCTGATATTTTAACCACGACATTATAAACTTCTACCTGCCTGTCTCTAAGACGGACTCAAGAGGGAAAACTTCAGCAAGTACTTGCAAAGTTCTGAAATTTCCTTGCCCCCAGCTACTTGCAGAAGTAAATTTATACAAGTATTTGTTCTGATGTAAACACTGCAGCAAATACTTGCAACATTACATGCTAATAGACACAAACCTTAAAGAGTTGATAAACGCTGCTAAGACAGTCAGCTAGGCGTACTGCCCCTATTAAGACCATGCCTAGTAAAACACTGTTATGTTCAAATCAACCTTTGGGTTGATTACTGCTCTTTCAGCTGCTTTGAAAAGGCAACTGTTGATTTAGTCTCATATCTGTGTAATCAGATTTTAATTTCAGCTTCAAATTACCTTCTCATTGATAGGCTATTAAACTTTAATCTTCCTTCCTGGACCTCCAAAACTGACTTGGTAGTAGGATCTCATTAAAACACTGCATCCATGTGGTGAGCTGAGTGAGCAGCAGTCTTTCCCATCACTGCAGTCCACGCAGTTCGCTCTCACTCACTTCCAAGCAGGCAAGAACTTGGCAAGTTAGGCCTTAACAAGTTCATTTTGTTTATGGGAACATGATGGTTAGCTATGTCACAGGGCAGTGCGAGACCTACGGAAGCACATTGACCTTGCGCACACAGCAACTTTGTAGCTGTTGCTCATGTGTGTTACTCTGCAAGTGGATGTGCAATTTAACAAAATATTATCAGCATCTTTAACCTGGTTGTGTGAAGTTTATTCTCTCTCTCCCTCGCCGTGGACATTGGGCAAATGCTTGCAGTACTTAGTTAACACATCAGAGGTTGACACCTATACAGTACTTTTTTACACCAATAATAAGATTCAAAATTGCCTTTTGTTTTAGGATCAATTAAATTTTCCTCTGAAATGATAAAAAAGAATATTCTGTACTACAATAAATTAAAATACAAAGTTACTTTTATTATGAAAATGCAAAATCGCAAAAGTGCAGAGCAAAACATTCAGCTGAATAAAACTAGGTATCCTATAGTGCACAGGCACTGCATTGATATATAGGGATGTGAGGATGAGAATTTGTTCTGCATTGGCTGTTAAGACTTGTTAACATTTCAATACATTTGATGAATTAATTTTTCAGTAGCTCCTTTATGGTTATCTGTTCATCTACGGCAACACCCACACACATTTATATTGAGTCCCATTTACTGATTTTTAATCATCGGTTTAAACTTTGTTTGAATGTGATTGCTTTCCCTCCTCTATGGAATTATGGTGTGTTGAGACCGATCTCTCTCTCTCTCTCTCTCTCTCTGTGTGTGTGTGTGTGTGTGTGTGTGTGTGTGTGTGTGTGTGTGTGTGTGTGTTGTTGGAAAATAATTGGTCTTGAGTGATAAAACTAATTAATGTGAATAAAAAATCTTGTTTGTGGTTACAGCCCAATCTATAGCACAGCCTAACATTTGCTCCAAGTGTAATACACTATGCTTGTATAAATAACAGTTATAAGATAGTCATAAATGTTCTAGTATGTGCTAGACAAATCACTGCTGAGTGGTTGATGCACACATGTATATATTTGTTTATATTTTATTGTCTTCATTGGACCACTAAATTAAATTTTATAAAAAAACTAAATGACATAAATTGAGAGACTTTGCTGGCTCACACAGATATGATTTTATTTATACAGACTGAAGTGACAAGTTGAAAATATGTACCAATTAAACACGGGTCTTCTGCGTACTAGGCAGACGTGAAAACCCTAAGCCACCTGAACACAATGGATCACATGACTGCACGGATTACCATGGCATGCTAGCCTCCTCAATCAAAATTCTCACTGCTGTCCCACTATACTTAAATTCCCCCTTACACATGAACATAATTGTCGAGGCGCTCCATGTTCTGGATAGCGCATCAGCATCGAATGTAAATATGGGATCCAGCCTGAAACCCAAGTTAAATTACTTGTACGAATGAAATGACACAGTTTCAGAGACTGGCTCTCAGGCTGGATCCCCCATTTATTTTCAATGCTGAAGTACTATTCGAGAATGTGGGGAGCTTTGGCAATTCTGTTCATGTGTAAGGGGGAACTTAAAGTAGGCTGGGGTGGCAGTGAGACTTTGGTTTGAGGGAGAAAGTGTGGCTGGTCAATTCGTGCAGTTGTGAAAACCACTGAGCCAAGGTGTTGTAGTGGCTAGTGCACCTGCCTAGTAAGTAGGAGACCCAGATTTGATTCCCGGCCTTGGTACAAATTTTCATTCACTGCTTCTGTCTATATTTTATAATGGTTTTTCAATTGAACCAGTTATCTCTGATCACAACCTTCATTCTTCATCAGAATTCAAATTTCCCATTGTTTTGTTTGGTGAACTTGGATGATAAAATGGCTTGTCATTGAGTTTCTTGATTTTTTTGTCCGTTTTGTTTTTAAAGTCATTTGCGGTAATTTGTAGTTTCCTTATATCTTCCATGCTTTCATATCTTTCTAATGTTGATCTTGATTTTATTTTATTGGGGAGACAAAACAACATTGGTTTTTGCCTCCTATTGCCCACACTGATACACAATTTATTGTACAGTTTCATTCCAGTAAAGCCAATCAGAACACTTGAAGAGTAATAGCCCCTTTGTTGTATCTTTATTGGACATAGTCTGTTCAGGAATTAATGACATACACATTTTTTGTCTTTTAGCCTTCAGTGTTCCCCATTAGAAGATAATAAATGTGATGCAGTTTGATCCCCCACATCACATAATCTTTCTTTACATCCATAGTGTGCAGGTGTTTCCTGAAGTTCCCATGGCCAGTCATTAGACCTGCTGTGAGCTAAATCTGCCTCGTATTAAAGTCAAAGATTGCAGAATGTCTCTTTAAACATGGTTCCAGCATCAGTAGCTTGGCATGTTTTTGGGTTTTAGTCCACTATCCTATGTGCTGCCTCCTGATCCAGCCACATAGTTCAGATTTTACCATTGCCTTAATGATAGTTGAGTCAGGTTCCAGTCCAACAAATGAGCTTGTCACCGCTGCTATGGCTAGCGTATCAGCCTGTCTGATTGCTCATTACCACTAATTCCCAAGTGACCAGGGACACACAGCAAGTTTACCCTGTTGCGTACCCGTAGCTTCACAAGCAATTCATGGCATTTTACAATGATTTTTGAACTCGTTGCAGGCACTGATAGATTTAAAAGCTGCTTGGCTGTCTGAACGAATGTAGATGCTGCGATGCTTATAGCACTTGCGTAGATTCTCCTCTGCGCACATTCTGATTGTGGTTATCTCAGTCTGGAATACTATAGCCAGCCTGTGCTTTCCAGTCTAGGCTGCACCCCATATATCCAGCCCAGCATGTTCTCCTGACCAGTTTTTGACCAATCAGTAAACCAGACTAAATCTCCTGATTGTATTGCAGTTCATACCCCCACTGATCCCTACTTTCAATTATACATTGAAAGTTTTATTGAAGCAGCTGGAAGCTATTTTATAGTCAGTTGGCATGTCCTTGACCATTCCTATGTTTGCCACATTCATTTTATTAGTGTGAGATTCTCAATATCCTAGAGGTTTCCAGTTGTATGCTCCTGGTGCTGCCTCCATTGTAACCCAAAGGCATAAAGGGAGCATGTCCAGCATGGTCTCCATTCCAGCAGTGGGTGTGCTGCTAATTCTACGTATTATGGGTAGGCAGGCCAATCTCTGCACCTTTCCAAGCTCCTTAGCAGCCACCATATGTTCTACTTCAATGCACCATACTGTATCCACATAATTTATCAGCGGCCTTATTAGAGAGTTGTATAGCCAGTACATGATCCTGGAACTTAGATCCCAGTTTTTGCTACAAACCCTTGTAGTGCACATGAAGCACCTTTTGCCCAGGAATTTATATTATGTATGTGAGGGGTCCCTGTTAGTTTCTCATCTAGAGTTGCCTCTTAGTACTTCACTACCTCCCTACTGGCAGAATTTTGTTGAAGAGCTTATGATTACAGATGTCTTGGGTTTGCTTCCTTGTGAATGGTACACGTTTCCCTGGGATTGATCCTTGATCCTGTTTCCTTCACCAATTTTGCACAGTGTCCAGAGTGGATTGTCATTGTTCTAATGGTACGTGCAAATTTGCAAATATTACTGTGAGAAAATTGTCTGTGTTCCATAGTAGTGGGGACAAAACCCCATATTCTGGACACCCTTGTATGCTACCGATCATAATTTTCACATCCATCATTGTGGTTTCTACCTTCATCTACTCAGCATAGTGTAGTGCTCTCAGTGGCATGATCTTCTGCAGCTCGAACAATGGATTTGAAGATTGTATTCCTAAAAGCCAAGCCCACTCAGTATCCAGGAAGATTGAAAGAGCAATTTCCTGAAAGTGTAGAGCTTTTTCTACCTTTCCCACATCTTGAAGTGCTGTTTAGGATGATTTACATGACTGATATGCGTTTACATGACTGATATGCATGTTGGATTTAATGTAGAGGGACCTCAGTTAACCTCCTTTCCCTAATGTCCATGTTAACTAGTCTTTCTAATGTTTTTAAAAGAAAGGATGACAAACTGATTGTTCTCATATCCTTAAGATTGGTATAATCTGGCTTGAGAATAAAACCACCTTCATTGTCCTCCAACCATTTGTAATGACTCCTATTGCTAGTCTGACTCTAAACAGCCTGAATATTAGTGATTAATCCCTCTCTGCTTGTTACAATAGTCGAAAGATTCCATATGGGCCTGGTGACTTAAACAGCTGAAACATTCCAACCACTTTGATTACATGTAAACTGGAACCTTACAAGGACTAAATTTTGGTCTGTAAAATTTGCTGGTTAGCATTAAGGGAAGTGAATCTTGAGCACCACGTCCAGCATCTCATGCACTGTCCCTGTATACCCAATGTCCTCCTTCCTTAGTGAGCCTCCTGTGTTTGTTGGTATTCGTAAGAGTATTTTGTGAAGTCTGGCCGTGACAGCTGTATCTTTGCCTTGTCACAGAATACCTTCCAGGATGATTGCTTTGCTTCCTTAATAGTATTTTGCTGACTACCTTCTCCTTCTTGTCAGGTTGAACAGTCTTCTTACCTGTTGCAGTTCAGGATTATTGTTCAACTGAGGTTTATTCCTGTTTGTGCACTTTTTGGTGATTGGGCAGTTTTTTAAGTAGTGAGTTACTGATGGCAGTTATCCCTTCATCTGCAATTTCCTCTGAATGTACTAGATTTCTTATCAAGTATTTAACTTCCGATAAGCACAAGTTAGTCTTTCCTATACGACTCTGTTTTTCCTTGGATTCCTATAATCTAACACCAATTTCAATTCGAGACTTAATATACAAGTGGTCAGCTAAGATTGTTCCATTGCAACAGGCCATTGATTTATGTATGAGTACCTAATAGGATGGACCCAAACATTATGTCAATTACTTTACCCTTCTTTTATCCCTGTAGATAGCTTCCTTACACCTATTAAAGATTTTTGGGTTAGTCTCAAATAGATTTTCAAGTAGCTGCTCACCTCTGCTGCTGTCACAGCTATTTCTTTACACCAGATTGTGGGCATTGACATTACAGCCAACCACCAATTGTGTATTCACCCACAAGCAACTGTCCACCAGTCTCCTCACTTCGTGGGATGGAGCAGTACTGTTCTCATAAGGGAGATAAGCTGAGGCCAGTAAAATTTCACTCTTGCACCCCTCCTCATACTGTTTCATTCAGATAGTCACTAAGTCCCTAGAACAGAGTTTCCCATTGGCATGAATGATTTTTCCATTCTTAACATAAATGCATATTCTGAGGTTCTTTATATATCTAAAGTAAATCGGCTTACTTCCAGTTCCTTGGATGCCTGATCTGCAGCCCCCACCCCCTTATATAATTCCTGGATCAAGACCATGTCCACTCCCTGTCTTCCCAGAAGGCAATTGTAGGTGGTGCTTGCTTGATTACTGTGTTTTAGGTTTATCTGCAACATTTCCAGCTGCCATTGTCACTTCTGATGTCCTTACTTACCTTGACTGTAACTTCAGATACCTGTAGATACAGTATTAGGTTCTACTCTCACATTGCCTTCAGGAATTTCTCACAGACTTCTATCCCAATGGATTGGCTGTCAGATGCCAAATTCTGGTTGATTATTCTCAAGTCAGCTGTTGAGGCATCCTGGTTCTGCACTCATTCGTTGGAGAAACATGCAGTTTATGTACTCAGATTGATATCTCTGTGGTCTTGAAGAGCTCTTCTGCTGTTTTGACCAGTTGCTTAATCATGTGTTACAGAGATATCTTGTGTGTGTGTGTGTGTGTGTGTGTGTGTGTGTGTGTGTGTGTGTGTGTGTGTGTGTGTGTGTGTGTGTGTACCGACATTGACTGTGAGTGGGCATTGATTTAAATCAATGCCAGTTTGCAGTCAATGACTGTAATTTCTTTCTGTCATGAAGATTGGGGAACCTTTGTTCAGATAGACCTTCCTGAATTTGGGCATTCACTTGTTTTCCCCAATAATTTCAAAGTGAGCCATGTGAACTAGCTCTTTCTGCTGCATAGTGATATTAACAAGTGAATATCCCTGTTGGGTTACTGCCGTCCTAAAAATAGGCTGTAGTACTATAAGTAGGTTTCCATGTTTCCTGCATCAGCTTTTTCTGGATCCATTTATCCTGGGAAGTGGGAGTAACAGTCTCGACCCCATTCTCTTATTCACTGTCTTGGAAGGGGTGGGGTCTGTTTAACCCCTTCACTCTAGAGTCTTTTCTTGGAAGTCTGTTTCCAGACCTTTTAATTCCCTCCATTTGTTGTTGGGAGCCATTGTCTGCCTTCCTTTTTTCTCTAATCTCTTAGACTTTTATTCCTTTCAGTGCAAGGCAAGGCTTCAGTCTGAATTTGGTCCAATCTTGAACTGGTCTATCCACAGATCCAGTTGCAATAACAGCTTTCATTGGTTCGGCACCCACTGCTCAGGTATTTGAGATAGCACCAAGCCCCTCAGTTTCTAAATTGGTTTCTGTGTTCTCCATTTTGGTCTCAAGAGAATTGAGAATACTTCAGGTTGACACCAGGGGAGTCCCCACCAGTGTGAAGCTAACTGGTCAGGGAGATTGCCTGTATCTCTGAGGCTCCATTAACAACACAGCTTCCCATGCCCCACACACTCCAGGGCATGGATCGCATCATACATTGGCTTGGGTGCTGCCAGTAGCTATGCTACTGTCAGCATAGCCTTCAGCTTCATGCGAACATGTAAAGCTCTCCTCCCACGCGGTCAGTGCTAAGATAAGGTGGTGTTTCCAGAAGAGGAATGTTGATCTCACCATGCATATATTTGAGTTGCAAAAAATACCGAGGGTAAGACATATTAATGTGTTACATGTAATTGAATAAGCCAGTTTTGTGTCTTCCCCCCCCCCCCCCCCCCATCCTGTAATTTTTCTGATTATTATTTCCTACCTATTGGTTTAAGAATCATGAAAGAAGGTTGTATACATGGAAGAACCCTGGAGATACTAAGAGGTATCGGATAGATTATATAATGGTAAGACAGAGATTTAGGAACCAGGTTTTACATTGTAAGACATTTCCAGGGGCAGATGTGGACTCTGACCACAATCTATTGGTTATGACCTGTAGATTAAAACTGAAGAAACTGCAAAAAGGTAGGAATTTAAGGAGATGGGACCTGGATAAACTGAAAGAACCAGAGGTTGTACAGAGTTTCAGGGAGAGCATAAGGGAACAACTGACAGGAATGGGGGAAAGAAATACAGTAGAAGAAGAATGGGTAACTTTGAGGGATGAAATAGTGAAGGCAGCAGACGATCAAATAGGTAAAAAGACGAGGGCTACTAGAAACATTTGGGTAACAGAAGAAATATTGAATTTGATTGATGAAAGGAGAAAATATAAAAATGCAGTAAATGAAGCAGGCAAAAAGGAATACAAACGTCTCAAAAATGAGATCAACAGGAAGTGCAAAATGGCTAAGCAGGGCTGGCTAGAGGACAAATGTAAAGATGTAGAGGCTTATCTCACTAGGGGTAAGATAGATACTGCCTACAGGAAAATTAAAGAGACCTTTGGAGATAAGAGAACCACTTGTATGAACATCAAGAGCTCAGATGGAAACCCAGTTCTAAACAAAAAAGGGAAAGCAGAAAGGTGGAAGGAGTATATAGAGGGTCTATACAAGGGCGATGTACTTGAGGACAATATTATGGAAATGGAAGAGGATGTAGATGAAGACGAAATGGGAGATAAGACACTGCGTGAAGAGTTTGACAGAGCACTGAAAGACCTGAGTCGAAACAAGGCCCCGGGAGTAGACATCATTCCATTGGAACTACTGACGGCCTTGGGAGAGCCAGTCCTGACAAAAATCTACCATCTGGTGAGCAAGATGTATGAAACAGGCGAAATACCCTCAGACTTCAAGAAGAATATAATAATTCAATCCCAAAGAAAGCAGGTGTTGACAGATGTGAAAATTACCGAACAATCAGTTTAATAAGCCACAGCTGCAAAATACTAACACGAATTCTTTACAGACGAATGGAAAAACTGAAAGAAGCCGACCTCGGGGAAGATAAGTTTGGATTCCGTAGAAATACTGGAACACGTGAGGCAATACTGACCTTAAGACTTATCTTAGAAGAAAGATTAAGGAAAGGCAAACCTACGTTTCTAGCATTTGTAGACTTAGAGAAAGCTTTTGACAATGTTGACTGGAATACTCTCTTTCAAATTCTAAAGGTGTCAGGGGTAAAATACAGGGAGCAAAAGGCTATTTACAATTTGTACAGAAACCAGATGGCAGTTATAAGAGTTGAGGGGTATGAAAGGGAAGCAGCGGTTGGGAAGGGAGTGAGACAGGGTTGTAGCCTATCCCTGATGTTATTCAATCTGTATATTGAGCAAGCAATAAAGGAAACAAAAGAAAAATTCGGAGTAGGTATTAAAATCCATGGAGAAGAAATAAAAACTTTGAGGTTCGCCGATGACATTGTAATTCTGTCAGAGACAGCAAAGGACTTGGAAGAGCAGTTGAACGGAATGGATGGTGTCTTGAAGGGAGGATATAAGATGAACATCAACAAAAGCAAAACGAGGATAATGGAATGTAGTCGAATTAAGTCGGGTGATGCTGTGGGAATTAGATTAGGAAATGAGACACTTAAAGTAGTAAATGAGTTTTGCTATTTGGGGAGCAAAATAACATGATGGTCGAAGTAGAGAGGATATAAAATGTAGACTGGCAATGGCAAGGAAAGCGTTTCTGAAGAAGAGAAATTTGTTAACATCGAGTATAGATTTAAGTGTCAGGAGGTCATTTCTGAAAGTATTTGTATGGAGTGTAGCCATGTATGGAAGTGAAACATGGACGATAAATAGTTTGGACAAGAAGAGAATAGAAGCTTTCGAAATGTGGTGCTACAGAAGAATGCTGAAGATTAGATGGATAGATCACCTAACTAATGAGGAAGTATTGAATAGGATTGGGGAGAAGAGAAGTTTGTGGCACAGCTTGACCAGAAGAAGGGATCGGTTGGTAGGACATGTTCTGAGGCATCAAGGGATCTCAAATTTAGTGTTGGAGGGCAGTGTGGAGGGTAAAAATCGTAGAGGGAGACCAAGAGATGAATACATTAAGCAGATTCAGAAGGATGTAGGTTGCAATAGGTACTGGGAGATGAAGAAGTTTGCACAGGATAGAGTAGCATGGAGAGCTGCATCAAACCAGTCTCAGGACTGAAGACCACAACAACAACAACAACAACAACAACACCTATTTGAAACATGATTTGTTTGAAATTGTTAATATAGTATCTAAAATTTCTTGGTCATAATGTGCTTTTGTTATCATCATTCCAAGTTGCATTGGTGTTGTTCATTGTGTGACGTCACCAGTTTTTACTTGCTAAATTTCAGCTCTATTTAGGTCTTAAAAGTCTCTTTTTGTAATCTGTCCGTTTTTTTCTGTGATGATTCTAGATTACATGTACAGTCAGTCAAATATAAGTAACATCGGAAATTTAACACTTAATAGCATTTCTCTGTTTATGAAATGCACAGGACTTAAACCAAAGAATTTGATTCAAAGGTGTATGCTTAGACCTACTGGGCAACTCAATTTCGCAGAAAACTTGGAGTACACAAGAGTATCAAGTAGTAAAATATCTTATTGCTTTTTCATGAGAGTATTGATGTAGTTGTGGTTGAATGGGAGTTTATAATCACAAGACGCCTTTGTCTTTAAGTACTACAGCAATAAAATCTTTGCAGGATAAATGTGGCCAGAATACTACGAAAAGTTGCTAATGATTAAAACATCTTGTCCTTTTCATTCAGTGTTCAGTTAGATGACATCACGGCTTAAAAGAATTGCTTCTCTTAGAGCAGTTTTCATAAAGAGTAAGGATGCTTTTTGCTAGCATAAATCAGTCTTTTGGCCCCCATTTCATATCATATGAAATAGAGATTGTGTGTGCCATCTGTATAGAAATTAACTCATTATTTAAGATATCAGTCCTGTTCGTAATGTATTTAAATTTTTCTGTTGTACTCCACAGTAATCTTAAAGGGCCTCATCTTTTTTCATCTATGTGTTGCCTAATTTTCTTTGCATGGCATGCAGTAAAAGTTCAAAATTTGGGTCCTGACTCACCATGTATCAGCTTCTGCGTTTCTGTGAACTGTCGGTACTTAATGTCATCTTGTCATGTGGTAGTATTTGTAGCATGCTGTGTTAACAAGAGTTTACTTGATTGTTTTATAACTTTGTAATGTACTGAAGTGTAATACTAGTCAAGTAGTAAAATGGAGTTTAAAAATAGGTTATCTTTGCAAATAACCATAGTAAAAAATATAAAGTTTGTTAGTGACAAACATTTTGAAAATTTGCTCCTTACCACTATATCACTCAAATGACAATAACAGTTTTGTTGGAAATGACACAAAATGATGTGATGGATGTAACAGTCAACTCTAATTTATGCCAGACAAAGTGAAGATTATTGCTTGTTCAGATGGTACAGAGCTATGTGTGAATCTCACTCTCTTGCTTAATCTCAGTATGTTGGGTATGCAGAGGATGATGTCATTGTGCTTGTGACTTGCTGAATGGTGTCATTTCTTCATTCCCTGAATTTGTCAGACTAATTTTTGCACATATCAAAGCAGTGCACGGTAATGAGAAGGAATTCTTTGTCAGTTTTCTGTGTTAAGTCATTGGCTATGCTTTCAAAATTAGATGCAGGGAAGGTTTCACAAATATTATGAAGACAGGGATTATGTTAATGAATTAAGAGGTGATGGTGTTCTAAATCTTTAGGGTAAAAAATTACACAGTTGGAAGGATTCTATTAAAAAAATGAATGTCAGCATGAAGCACCAATGACTAGAAAGGGATATTTAGTTTGTATTGATATAAACGACTTGTACTGTATAGCAACAACCCAAGCTCATAACAACTTTTAAGTTGTTGTGTAATGAGATAAACAGTTGGAAACATACAGTTCCTCTTCAGTTTCTAGTGGTTACCTGCTACCAAACTTTTCACTGTACATTAATGTCCCTTTCCGGAAACATCATCATCTTACATCATACATTAAATGAATGTTTGCAAGTACCTGTAACATGTAGTACACTATATTTGTGTATTTTTTTCTTCTTTTTCTTCAAGGTAGCACTATTCAGCATCATTGTGGGAGTTCTCAGTTTGATCCTATACCATATGTGTAATTTTGATCTTTCGTATTTGGGACACAGTGCACAACACACAGTAGAATGAATTTATGTGACACTGACGGATTTAATTTGCGCTGTGATGTTTACTTTTTGTTAAGCATTTGTATGATGCAGTTTGTGTGTGTTACTGGTGCAGGTCGGAAATTGAAAAAAAATTGCAACTGTAGTTATGCTTTCACTGACAGAAGGTGTTTGTGTGTGTTACTGGTGCAGGTCGGAAATTGAAAAAAAATTGCAACTGTAGTTATGCTTTCACTGACAGAAGGTATCTTTCAGCAAACAAATTGTTCAGTATAGAAAAACACAATTGATCACGATGTTTTCCCGTATGACTTAAGATAGTTCGTTGTTGAAAGCAGACAGAAAAAACTTAAAACAGCAGAAATGTGGCTTTGGAGAAGGCTAACACAGCCCAGCTGAATAAGAAAGAATATCCAGTGTAGAACAGGGGAAACTCATAGCATCTATCCAGAAAAAGGAACACTGACCACTTTTGATCATTTATTTAGATGCAATAAGTATTTAACAAGTAAATTGGAAGGAACAAACTTGGAAGGGAAGGCAAAGACAGAAAATAATAAAAGATCTATTGGCAGTATTAAAATTATCGAGAAATGAAGAAAACAGAAAATAGATGAGTGGCCAGAGCATCAAGGCACTGCCTGTGGTGGTGGTGGTGGTGGTGGTGGTGGTAAGAAGAAGAATCATTGTGTTATAGAACACAGCAATAGCTTCACTGAAGTTCATTATTGTATTTCCTATGTTTTCTGTTTATTTTAGCTTACAAATAATGAAGAAAACTGCAACTGGATGTGATGGTAAAATTTTACACTTGTGAAGAAGTGTGACTCACTTCAAATTGCTACCTGGTTACTCTGACGAGTTCTAGATGAATGATTGCTCGAACTGCTTCTTGTGACAGGGTGACTGCCAGTGCATGTGTGGCTACAATGAAAGAGGCTAGATTGTTTCTCGTTCTCCATAAGCCTCACAGTTGAGTTTTATGTATTATGTTTTATGCATTTGAAAGAGAGTTGGCTCAGGGAAGAGAAATATTCTGTTATCCAAATAAAGTTAATTTCATGCAAACTACATTGGCATTGGCAAAAGTTTCTTGTTATTGAGTTTCTAGAAGATATATAGCAGCAATTTTTCACTAATGTTTTCAAAATATTGAAATTAATTATTTACAGCAAAATGAAAAAGTGGCAGAGACCAACTTTGGCAAAGATCAGTTGAAGTTCCAGAGAAATGTAGAATCATATGAAGCAGTACTTACTCTACAACTTCTGTAAAAGGAAAGCAAATGTCTGTTTATAGCATTTGTACATTTAAAGAGAGCAAATGAATGTTGTCAAATCAGGCAATGCTGAGGAAATTGGATTAGGAAATGAGGTTTTAGAAGTAGAATCAGTTATGCTATTTGGGCTCAAAATAACTGATGATGGCCAAAATAGGGAAGATATAAAATGCAATAAATGAAAAGCACCAATTTGCTTTTCTGAGTATTGTTACCAAAGAAGTTGCAATGTTTGCAAACAACATTGAAAGAGAAGTAACTTTCTCGTTGCATTACCACCACACTGTCAAAGATGTTACTTACTATATGTTTCTGCTTCAGTCTAGATGTTACTTCTCTTTCAATGTTGTTTGCAAACAGTGTAACTTGCTTGGTAACAATACTGAGTAAATGTCTGAAGATGGCCTTATAAGCCGAAAACCGGTTAACACAATAAAAGTGACATTGTAAAAGCAAACTGGTGCATGGAATAACAAAGGAGGTGGTACTAAATTGAATTGAGGAAACCAGAACTACATGGCCCAACTTTACTAAGGGATTAGGTGATGGAACACACCCTAGGCATCAAGGAATTGAGCAGCATTTTATCAAAACTCAATACATGCAAAAAAGTACATTTTTGTGGAAACAAAATTTTTAAATGCCATACACATATACTAAGTACATAAACAAAGTAATGTAATGTTTACACAGCTTTTGTAGGCATATATCAAATATTTTCATTGGAGTACAGGGATAAAATTTCAAATTTTTGTCAATAAATGCAAAGTTGCAGGTTAAAAGGTTTGTTGATATATATTTCCAGAGAGGTTTTTTTTCTGTTACATTTTTTTGTTGCCATTACTTAAAAGAAACACACTTAATTGCACTTTTATGCAAAATGAACACTAACACTTTAGTGTCACAATTTTCCATAAATATTTGATAAGCAGAAGTACAGAATAGCCAAAAAAGGTTATTGAAATACAACAAAATATACTGGCTACAATAATATTAAACTGTAGTCTGTCTTTACATGTCCCTGACAATGGTTGAAATGTTGCTGCACATTCGGGTACTCCCTTGCCCTCTCTCTTCCTTAGGCTGATTTTATCAAAACATGTATTTTTCCTTTGTGCCTCCTTCCTGATATTATGGTGATGTCACTGCGATTTTAGTAACAATTAATCTTGGTCAGTTTTGTTTAAACTACTTTACAATGAAAAGTTGTGACATAAGTGAGATCAGCAGCTCTGCATTATTTTCTTCCTGAGGCTTTTAGATTCACTGGTATGTCTGGTATCCCATGTGAACAAGCAGTTGCCAGCATTCTCTTATTCTTGTTAGATTTCTTGTATGCTTTCACTCTCAACTAGGACTTCCTACAACCTGAGCACCCCCCCCCCCCCCCAGGGGACCCACAACTCTTTTGTGGATACGTGCGTAGCGAGCACGGGACCCCGAGCTGATGTGGCCTTCCTTCCTTTCCGGGCTGCATACCTTCCTTTTCCGCATCCTTCCCCATCCCCCATCTTCGTTCCCCCCCCCCCCCCCCCCCCACCTCTGGCTCTTTCTTTCCCTTTCTCCCCCTCTGGGGTTATGGTTTGTGCCTACGTCCGGAGAGGGACGCTTGTAAATATACTACATTCTTCGCCTTCCTTCCTTGCTTGTAAGTCTTCATCCTTCCTTTGTCCTTCTCTCTACCCTTTCCTCCGCTGCGGCGTTTGAGACCTCTCTTCTTTCCTTTCCCTTTCTCTTTCTTCCTCCCTGTGCGTGTCTGAAGGCCAACCCACGCACTTCCATGTGTAGCCGGTGACGGGGTAACGCGTAATTCCCCGCCCCGGGTAGACAGGTAGGACACGTACGTACCCCCTGGTAACGGCCAGGCCCAGGGAGGGGTGATTACCCGAGCTGATACCTTCTGAAAGTGCCGCTTGGTCCCTCCGTCCGTTTGTCGGGAGGTGTGACCTGAGGTGTGAACAATCACCTAAGGCGGGAGTGCCCTCAGAGAGGGCCCCCACAAGGGAGGAGCGCGCCATCGGAGACGCCGGTAATCATGGGGGATTCTTCCGCAATGGTTTCCTCACCTTCCACTATGTCTGCTCACAAACGTAAGTTCACGGAGTCTCAGCCACAGTCAGTTCTTCCATCGTTGCCACAGTTCCTTGTTGTTTCTCGGTCTGACGAAGGTCACGACTTCTCCACGGTCAACCCTTTCATTATTCAGAAAGGTGTCGACGCAATTGCAGGTCCAGTAAAGTCTTGTTCCAGATTACGGAATGGCACCCTGTTGTTAGAAACAGTCAGTGCCCTCCAGGCCAAAAAATTGCTGCGTACCTCACTACTACACTCTTTCCCTGTCCGGGTGGAACCACACCGTACCTTAAATTCCTCGCGTGGAGTCGTTTATACACGCTCCCTCGATGGACTGTCTGACGAAGAAATTCAGCACTACCTGTCTGACCAGGGCGTAACGGCTGTTCATAGGGTTATGAAAAGGGTTGACACGAAAATCATTCCAACCCGCACTGTCTTCTTGACATTTGACAAAGTTCAACTCCCATCGAAAATCAAAGCAGGCTATGAGATAATTTCCATTCGCCCTTATGTCCCAAACCCTACGCGCTGCTATCGGTGTCAGCGGTTCAATCACACCAGCCAGTCCTGTTCCAATCCGGCCAGATGTGTTACGTGTGGCAAGGATGCCCATGAGGGTGCTTGTCCACCTCCATCCCCTCGCTGCATCAACTGTATGGGTGACCACGCTGCTTCCTCTCGAGATTGTCCCATTTTTAAGGACGAAAAGCTCATCCAGGAAATTAGAGTAAAGGAAAAGGTGTCGACCTTTGCTGCTCGAAAATTATTCGCCAGTCGACAGCCCACCATGCCTCAGAAAGGAAAATACAGCGCTGTCCTTGCTTCTCATCGGCCAACAAAGGAGGCGGCCACGCAGACATGCGACCTCACCTTTAGTGCCACGGTCGTCAGATCGCCCGTTCAACCTCACCACTTTCGCCTGCCCACTCTCTGGCTCACCCTTCGTCGAGTTCTGCTAAATCTCGAGCCCAAAAGTCAGACACCAAGACTTCGAAAAAAGAGCATACTCGTGAAGAGTTTTTACGTACGGCAACTTCCCAACCATCGGTTCCTCCTTCCTCTAAACATCATACCTCCAAGAAGGCTACAAAGAAACCCAGTTCCTCTCCTTCTCCGCCAAGGCGTGTCCCATCTACAGCACCACCTGGCGGAAATCGCCCTCGGCCGTCTTCTGTGTCACCGAGGCTTACTGCTGGCGGCCGATCAACCGGCCGGTTGCTGGTGGCAGGAGCTGCTCCTGACCAACCTATGGATCAGGATCTTCTGCCTTCGGCTGAATGCCATTCCATGCTGTCGGTCGCAAGCTCAGAGCAGTCGTTGAGTTGACAGCGACCTTGGTCACATTCCTCCATTTTCTGTTCACCCTATGTCCATTATCCACTGGAATATCCGCGGTATTCGAGCCAATCGGGATGAATTGTCGATCCTCTTACAATCCTACTCGCCGGTCATCTTCTGTCTTCAGGAAACAAAGCTGCGTCCCCATGACCACTTTGTTCTCCCTCATTTTCAGTCTGTCCGATATGATCTCCCCTCTGTTGAAGGCACTCCAGCACATGGAGGACTCATGATTCTTCTCCATGAAACTCTCCCTTATCACCCAATCCATTTAAACACCTCCTTCCAAGCTGTCGCCGTCCGTCTTTCCCTTTCCGGATACACGTTCTCTCTTTGTACTGTATACATTCCATCGTCCACACCAATGACACGAGTTGATCTCCTTCATCTTCTTGGTCAGCTTCCACCCCCATATTTGCTGGTTGGGGACTTCAATGCCCACCACCCGCTTTGGGGATCTCCACATCCTTGTCCACGTGGCTCACTATTGCTAGACGTCTTCCACCAAGCAGATCTAGTTTGCCTCAACACTGGGGTTCCTACATTTTTGTCTGCCTCCACGACAAATTTATCTCATTTGGACCTTGCAGTCGGTACTGTTTCGCTAGCTCGGCGCTTCAAATGGTTCGCCCTTGATGATACGCACTCGAGTGACCACTTTCCATGTGTCCTTAGACTGCAGCCTCAACTGCCCTACATGCGCCTGCGATGCTGGAAGTTTGCCCAAGCCGATTGGACACTTTTTTCGTCTCTAGCGACATTCGATGACCGTCACTTTCCCAGCGTCGACGATGAGGTCACACATATTACCGACGTTATTCTTACAGCTGCGGAACATTCAATACCACGCACCTCCGAATTGCCCCGGCGCCCCCCAGTTCCTTGGTGGAACAAGGCATGCCGTGATGCACTACGTGAGCGGCGACGTGCTCTCCGCGTTTTCCGCCACCATCCTACTTTGGCCAACTGTATCCGCTATAAGCAGCTCCGAGCGCGATGCCATCGTGTCATCCGCGATAGCAAGAAGGCAAGCTGGAAATTCTTTATTGGCTCATTTAACACCTTCACTCCCTCCTCGGAAGTTTGGAGTCGGCTTCGACGGTTCTCAGGCGCGCCTAGTTTCTCCCAGGTCTCTGGGCTCACTGTCGCGCATGACACATTAGTGGACCCCGTCGCAGTTTCTAACTCATTGGGTCAACACTTTGCTGAGATTTCGAGCTCTTCAAATTACCCGCCAGCGTTTCTCCCGAAGAAACGTGCAGCGGAAGTGCGACCTCTTGCTTTCTCCTCTCCAAATCGCGAAAGCTACAATATTGTTTTCTCCATGCGGGAACTCCAACATGCACTCTCTTCTTCTCGCTCCTCCGCCCCAGGACCGGATGGTATCCACGTCCAAATGTTGCTACATGTATCAACCCATAGTCTGCGTTACCTCCTTCGCCTTTATAATCGAATTTGGACCGACAGTACTTTTCCCAGACGATGGCGGGAAGCTATCGTCGTTCCTGTTCCGAAACCTGGAAAGGACAAACATCTCCCCTCTAGCTATCGCCCCATTTCTCTCACGAGTAGTGTATGTAAGGTTTTGGAGCGTATGGTGAATTACCGTTTAGCTTGGTGGCTGGAATCCCGCAGTCTTTTAACACCTGCCCAATGCGGATTCCGAAAGCATCGTTCTGCAGTTGACCATCTTGTTGCTCTCTCCACTTATATCATGAACAATTTTCTCCGGAAACGCCAAACAGTAGCAATATTTTTTGATCTGGAGAGAGCATACGATACCTGTTGGAGGACAGGTATCCTCCGCACACTGTTCTCTTGGGGCTTTCGAGGTCGGCTGCCCCTTTTTCTTCGCGAATTTATGGCAGAGCGCATATTTAGGGTGCGGGTGAACACTACTCTCTCCCGTACTTTCTCCCAAGAAAACGGGGTACCCCAGGGCTCCGTGCTGAGTGTTGTACTGTTTGCCATTGCCATCAATCCAATTATGGATTGTTTCCTTCCTGATGTCTCGGGCTCCCTCTTTGTGGACGATTTTGCGATCTACTACAGCTCTCAACGGACCAGCCTTCTTGAACGACGTCTTCAAGGATGTCTCGATCGCCTCCACTCTTGGAGCATCGACACCGGCTTCCGTTTTTCTCCCAGTAAGACCGTTTGCGTTAATTTTTGGCGACGTAAGGAGTTTCTTCCGCCCTCCTTACATCTAGGTCCTGTCAACCTTCCGTTTTCCAACGTCGCTAAATTCTTGGGTCTTATGTTTGACAGAAAACTGTGCTGGTCCTCCCACGTTTCCTATCTTTCGGCTCGCTGTCTGCGATCCCTTAACACCCTCCGTGTCCTGAATGGTACCTCCTGGGGAGCGGACCAAGTGGTCCTTCTCCGCCTCTATCACGCCTTAGTGCGCTCGAAATTGGACTATGGATGCATAGTCTACTCCTCTGCTCAGCCGTCTATTCTTCGGCGTCTCGACTCTATCCACCACCGTGGATTACGTTTAGTGTCTGGAGCTTTTTACACCAGCCCTGTGGAAAGCCTTTATGCTGAGACTGCTGAACCTCCGCTGTTCAATCGGCGAGCAGTTCTTCTGAGTTGTTATGCTAGCCATCTGTCTTCCATGCCTGCTAATCCAGCCCATGACCCCTCCTTTGATGTAGGGTATGCAGGCCGCCCCTCCTCCCTACTACCACCGGGAGTCCGCTTCCGTCAACTACTCCATTCTCTTTCCTTCCGCTTTCCTAAAACCTTCTTGACAACTTGGGGTACAGCACCGCCTTGGCTCCGTCCCTGGATCTGCCTGCTCTGTGACCTTTGTCGATTTCTCAAGGATGGTACCCCTTCACTTGTTTATCGTCGGGCATTTGCTGCTCTATGTGCACAAATGACGGACGCCACATTTATTTACACCGACGGCTCGAAAACATCGTTCGGTGTAGGGAGTGCCTATATTGTTGGCGACACCCCAAATCACTTTCGGCTTCCCAACCAGTGTTCGGTTTATACTGCGGAGCTTTACGCTGTTCTCCAGGCTGTCCACTACATCTGCCGCCATCAGCGGATACAGTACGTTATCTGCTCAGATTCTCTCAGCTCTCTCCTCAGTCTCCATGCTCTTTATCCTGTGCACCCTCTGGTCCACCGGATTCAGGACTGTCTGCGCTTGTTCCACCTGGGGGGGCGTCTCGGTGGCGTTCCTCTGGCTCCCGGGACACGTTGGTATCTGTGGAAATGAGGCGGCCGATATAGCGGCCAAGGCTGCAGTCTCACTTCCTCGGCCAGCTATTCAATCGCTTCCCTTCACCGATCTACGGAGCGTTCTATGTCGACGTGTTGTTCATTTATGGGACACGCATTGGTCGACACTTACCCATAATAAATCGCGGGACGTGAAAGCTCTTCCTTGTGCTTGGACCTCTTCCTCCCGAACGCGTCGTCGGGAGGAGGTAATTTTAACTAGACTCCGGATAGGGCACTGTCTTTTTAGCCATCGACATCTTTTAAGCGGCGATCCTCCCCCACTATGTCCCCACTGCTCTCAGCTGTGGATGGTAAGACACCTTTTAATTGAGTGCCCCTATTTTAATCCGTTACGCTCCCGTCTACAGCTATCGCCTGATATATCGTCGATTTAGCAGATGACACGCGCTCCGCCGACCGCGTTCTCAAGTTTATTAGTGCCAGTGAAATGACGTCAGTCATTTGAACCTTTTTTTGGGGACAACCAACCCCTTTCTGTAGTGGATTTTTAAGCCTTCCTTCTGCTTTTAGTTTCTCCAATTTTATGACTTTCGTTCTCATTGCTGCTGGTTTTAAATTTCGGTTTTTTACTGTTTCCTAAGTCACGGACCGGGCGCTAATGACCATAGAAGTTTTGCGCCCCCAAAAAAAAAAACCCTGAGCACCAAAGTTATAGGTATACTCTTTTCTGAAACACTTGTATTAACTTCCCATTTTGTAGTTAAACAGCTTACTCTTTTACTGCAAACTTCGTCCTGACAAAGCTGGCTCAAACGGAGCAATAAACAGTAGTTAAAGTTGTTCTATAAACCACTAATTTCTGTCGTCAGTTCTGCAGAAACATCTGTCAGATTATCGTTGACAATGACTTACTACGATATTGTCCTGCCTTTAGGTGTCTCAAAAGCAAAGCACAGTTTGCACATATTGACTTTTGGTTTAACTGACTGAGAACAAATGTAGAGTTTTTTTCATAAACTCATAGTTTTCAACACCAAAGATCAAATTTTGACCAGAAGATTTAAACAGGTGATGCATGGCAAAAAGCTTGATTTGTAACTACAAAAATCCCAATTTTGAAAAATTGGGGCAGTTATCAACTTTTGGAAGGGAAAAAGTTCCTTAATTGTCAATTTGTTAATGGAAGTGTGGAGGGGAGGGGGGGGGGGAGGGAGAATTGTAGAGTGAGACAAAGGCTTGAGTACAGGTTCAGATAGATGTAGGATGCTTTAGAGATGAAGAGGCTTGCACAAGACAAAATTAAGCATTGAGAGCTGGATCAGACCAGTCTTTGGACTGGAGGAAGGTAGGTGGTGAAATCAGTTGCAATATCACTATCTTCTCCCTCCTGCCCCCCCCCCCCCCCACCAATTAAATCCATCATAAATTAATCCAGAAAATGACTTGCATAATCACATAGGCTTGCAGTGTGACTGACTGCATGATTAATACATCCCAGAACAGATTGCACCTTCTGAGCAGCTTTTTGTTCTCAAACGATTTTTATAGTGTAGAGCACCACTGTCCATTTCTGGGTTACAGAATACATTGACTTATTTGATGATTTCATTGTAAATTAAAATGACTGAGCAGTCATTGCTACCACAGCATTTTTAATGTATTTGTAGCAAATATTACAGATTTTTTGTTTCACATGAACTTGCTGGTTTGTTGGACAGTAATTACCTACGTGGGTGATCCTTTGTTAGTGATTTTTTAATTATGTTTTCTACATCAGATTTCAAAAGTGGTGTCACAACCAGTATTTCTGTATCATCAAGTTGGCATCAGGTGATCTGTTAAGAAGAAAGAGGAGAGAATACTAAAATACTAGGGAAACTAAATCACAAATCAAATTAACTTGTATTCACAACCATCCATACAGTACTTGAATTTGTTACGTAGTAATTTTGCAATTGAAGACTCCCAGAGAAGAGCTTGCAATGTAAACATATCTGCACTTAGATTGTGGGGACTGAAGGTGACAGTTGACTACATAGTATTAAGTTGTTAATAGGTATATTATTAAGAAACTTCACGATGTAAAACTGATTTACCTGAGAAGGGTTTCTCACACTCAATTGTACATGGTGAATATTCTTAATCATATATACACTCTAACACAAAAAGAAAGACACTCCACAAAGTAATTATTCAAATTGGATGGAAATCTGTAGATGTAATGTACAAGCACATACAAACAAATGATTGTAATTTCAGGAAAATTGGATGATTTATTCAAGAGGAACAGCTTCATAAATTGATAAAGTCAATAATGTGTTGGTCCACCTCTGGCCTGCGTGAAGTTATTCAGCTTGGATTGATTGTTGTTGAATGTCCTCTTGAGGGATCAAAATTCTAGGTTGTTTGAGGGGCCCTACCCATAACATTTCAAAAGTTCTCAATTGGGGGGGGGGGGGCTGGGGGGGGCAGGTACTTTGCTGGCCAACATAGGGTTTTAAAAGCACTAAGACAAGGTACAAACTCTTGCCTTGTGCGGGTCAATTTTATCTGAAATGTAAGCCCAGAGTGGCTTGGCATGAAGGGCAACAAAATGGGGCACAGAATGTGCTCGACATACTGCTATGTTCTAAGGGTTCCGCTTTGTCTGGAGATGTCCCAGACAGCAGTGAGATGGTAACCCAATTGTCGCTTACCATACGGCCAGACATCCAGGAGTGGTGTCTGGGATGACATTTCATTTCATAACAGGACACCTTTGTTTGGCATCTGCAGCACCCATACAGCGCATCAGTACTTCAACGAAGATAATGCCCGCCTACTAATGGTGATAGTTTGTACTGCTCGTCTTCGTGCATGCTGAGCCCTACCTTGGCCAGCAAGATCACAGGGTCTCTCCCCAGTTGAGAACATTTGGATCATTATGGGCAGGGCCCTCTAACTAGATCAAGATTTTGATGATCTAACACACCAATTGGATGAAATTTGACACCATATCCTTCAGAAGGACATCCAGCAACACTATCAATGAATGCCAATTGAGATAATTGCTTGCATAATTGCCTGAGTTGAACAGACATGTTATTTATTTGCTCAGTTTGTGAACTCTTTCCTCTCAAATTTTCAAATTTTTTCTGAAATTGTAATCATTTCTTTGTCTGTACATGTACATAACATCCAATTTCCATCCCATTCAGATAATTCCTTTATAGTGTGTTTTGATTTCTCCCTCATTTATCTTAAATTGTATTTGCAATTTAGGAGTTAACTAGATATTACATAGTCAGTGGTAGCCTTTAGTCCCAACACTCACACTGCAGATGTGTTTACATTGTGGGCTCTTCTGTGACCTCTTCAGGTGAAGAGTTACTTAGTATAATGTATTTCATTTGTAATTTAGTTCCTTAGTATTGTACTATCACCCTTTTTTCTTTTCAAACAGGTCATCTGATCATAAGGCATAACTGGTTATGATACCATTTGTGTGACCTGTGGCAGAGATATAATGACACTCTTGTAACATTCTTATATAAAATTTTTCAAGATTGTTGTTGTTAACATTGAGGCAGTTTGCTTAGTCAGTTGTGGATATCCTCTGTCTGTCTTTTGGCCTGCTTTCATTAGATAAATGTTCCTTGTGAAAGTAAAGTATGTCAATTTTAAAATGGTAAGAGTTGATTTGTTGGCATGTCTTTCACGATTTGCGTAAACAAACTAACTTCTAATATTTAGAATAGGTAGTTATTTTCAAGTAACACTCAGCATGGAGTAAAGAGTATTATTTCCTTGTGTAGAATCACAAGTCCCTTTCACATGGAGAAATATTATAATGCTATATTAAGTACTGTGTAGACGTTTGGCAGTCACTCCTTTAAAATAATGGAAGGCTTATCTGAACAAATATTGTGTGGTATCTGACTGATAGGGCAGAGGTCAAACCCCCCACGGAATGAGTGTTTTGTGACAGTCTTGCTGACGTCAGCAGGTCAGTGAGTGTATCAGTCATTTCTGCAATAACATCACTTGGCCTTCGAGGAGTCTTTTTATCATTTAAAAAATTTCTCATTTCTGGCATGATGTCAGTTTTTTCATATTTTATTATTTGTATATGATGACAAATACAGTGAGATATAGATAATTGTGTAGATTATTTTGTTAAATGATGTAGTGACATAAACTGTAGCATACTTGCACATCAGGAGATACGTCAAAACTGCTCAAAATTAAGTGGCACTGATTTTCTTGTTAGTAAAAGATATCCCTTTATGAAGAAGCTAACAGGCATGCAGAAGGCTTTTGAAATCAGTGATATCACAAACCATGCTTTTAGGCCAATACCCCTTTTCCCCTTTGTGGTTAATAAAATTATTTAAAAACTTAGTCTCCCTACAAAGTAATAAATACTTCTGTAGTGATTTTGTTCAGTTTAATCATGTCATTTTGTAATCCACTAGAATTAAGTTTCTGTAGCCGACAAGAAAAGCAGTATGAAAGAATTTATGGATATAGTAGTAAATAAAATACCTATTGTGTTTACATAGATTTTATAAACTGTATGGAAAAGTTCTTTGATTGGTGAGATAAGAGGAAGAGCAATAAAGTATCAAGATGTTGTTATATTAAAGCTGAAAATCAAGCTTTGAGTCTGTTACAAATTGATTTTGTACCCGTTTCATATTTAGACAGTAGGTGCTCTGTTTGTAGATTGCACAGGTACCCATAATCTTATGGTCAACCACTGCAAGGTGTTAAGAACAAAAATATTGTTATGTGAAGAATGAGTACCATTTATGGATCTTACGGAACATATATAAGAGTAAGAGGTGAAAAAATAGGTTCATTCAAACACTCATGAGCAATAGTGTCTACAATAAGGGAAATGTGCAAAATTAAATTATGTAATAAAATTAAGAAAGAGCAGTGAAAGAATTGAATAGAATATGCTTCAAAAGGACTTTGTGTCGTGGGCAACAGAAAATTAAATAATACAAAGGCAGTACCACAAAAATATCCATATAAATAATTTAATGTTTCATAATCATTTCACAGATTATCTTGGAGCTATTTCCGTCACTGAGGCTGCTCTGCTCTACTTTTAACCTGTTTCGTTGTTGTTTGTTTGGGTTTCAGTTCAATACATTTATGCCAACGATGTTTATTGCAGATCTAACTTGGTGTAAGGCCCATGTTTCTTGTCTTTCTAGAGTTTGCTGTGTTTCCTGTCTGCACAATGGTAACTGTATAACTGTAAATGTTACTGTGTTCCCGGCTTGGCATTTGTAGTATTCTTGACAGATCAATAACTTATAGGTAATTTTATTTCAGGACAATAGTTGTGTAGCTAAACAGCTGTATATAACAACACAATCATTTCACACATTTCAGGATTTTGCTCCTGTTCTTTCAGCAGTGAGTACAGTGTCAACATAGCGTGAGCAAATGATACTCTTGTTAATCTCCCTGCAGTATTCACAATAGAAAAATCCAGAATCATCAGATTACTCTAAATGTCTCTTTTCCTAACAGTTTATTTTTCCCTTTCGAAACAGTTATTTCTGCTACAGTAGATTGTATTTTTTGTGAACTAATTTGTTAAATTGTTTAGGATTATATGACATGAGATTAGTGTTGAGTGGACTACAGCCTTGTTCAAAGTATTTCTTGTGGCATTTACTGAATTTATATTGGGTTAGCAAATGAGTTTGTTCAGGGTACTAGGTCATAGTGATAGAATGTGTTCTATATACTGAATAAACTAGAATCATTTTTGTCAGCTGTTGTCTGTAGCACAAAACTTTTTAGTAATTTCTTTAGTAACATTTATAAATTTGTGAAGCGAATCCCCTGTCTCCTTTAAAAACAGTAAGGGGGTGTACCTGTAGTTTTGCAGTATTTTATGCTCTAGATTATTGTGAACAATTCATATATCTGGTTAAGTGATCCTTTGGCATTTATTTTAATCAGTTACAAATGACACACAAGTGGTTGGTTTTGCTATATTCAGTCCAAGTGGAACTGAAATGTTTTCTCAAACAGCAAGTACCAGTGTTAATTCATCCCACAGAAATATATATAATCATCTCTAGATTGCTTCTCAACATTTGAGATATTTTTTTATTCACTTTGTAAGGTGACTGTTAGGAATGCATCATGCTCAGATCTCCAAAACATCATTTAACAGATTTTTATTGAATGAATTAATCAACTGCAGCTCAGTTTTGCAGTTGTGTAGAACACACGATGCTGACACTATAATAACGTGCGAATATTGGAAATATGCAAATAAGTTATATGATATCATTTTGATAAGAGTGGATAGGAATGAACTTGCACGAGATAATAGACTGAACAAACTTTTTTTGCAAGCCCAGTATTAAAGTTTGGAAGGAAGGAAGTGGTTTTGGGTGTTACTTCTAGTTGCCAAGAAGGCCATTAGAGACAGAATCCAGGATAGGATAAGACAGGGATGTGATAGGAAATAACACCAGAACTTAGTTTCTATAAATATCCATTTGTGGAATATATAAGCAAAAATTAAGCTGCAAATTTGTTAGTGTTCCTCTTGGTTTCTTTTTCATTTCCAAAAAACATTGTCCTGGTGTTTCTTTCCCCATGAAGGATGAATTAAGAGATCTGTGTTTCACTCAATGGAATAATCAGCACACATGGGCTTCTCAGATCTTCGTACTTGCATTCAGAAAGTTATGTAATCAGGTTTTGTGGAGAAAGTTACAGACTGAGGTAGCCAGTACATTTAAAATTTTGTTTCATAATCACATTGTCAAAAATAACTTAATAAAAAATAATTTATTTTTGGTCTTCTAGAGGTGAAATTTATGGTGCCATACACGTTCACTGATGGAGCACTTAATCTGGGAGATGCTGGGAAATCTGTGATATCCTGGCTGTACCTCATATACAGGAAAAACTACAGCTCCTATTTTGGTCAGCATTGCTCATATGCTAGGATCTGTAATTTTTCCATACCATTTTAACAACGCAGTTCTTCAGTACATGCTTCTGTTTATAACTGAAAATGAGCTGCCTTTGCAACACTTCAAAATAGGTACAGTCAGGGATCCTTTGCTAATGGGAATTTCTGTCTTTCAAGAATGGTGCTTGCACCTCCCCCCTCCCCACTGCAGGTCCGCGCATCACACACACACACACACACACACACACACACACACACACAGTACACTAAACAGTCCCATTTGATTACTTCCTTGCTTGGAAAAGGAAGTGATTGGTTGGGAAAGGTTAAAAAGAAAGGACTGGTCACACTCCCCCAGAATGAGAACCACCACCATGTAGCGAAGAGAAGACCAGAAAACATTTTCAGTGAGCTTTGCGTCCTCTCATCCTCACAACATGTGGGTCTGTCACATCCTGGGGTCTGTGTAGCTTTCCCTTCCATTCCACTCTCCTCTCTTTACGAAAGAAAACTAGGATATGCCACTCTGTGCATTTTGTGTGTTCACGTCGACAGTAGTACTGCTCAGAAATTCGTCTCCTATTTCAAGACTTGTTATTTGAGACTCTTCACAAACCTTCCTCCTGTCTTCCTCCTCCCCCTTTTCCTTCTCAAATGTATGTGTCAGCTTTTTGAGAGATTATACACCAATATCCCAAGCACAGAGATTTTCTTTCTCGAAGATAATGAAGAAGTTAATTGAACATCTGGTGGTAACTGACCAAACACATCTTAGTGGATGGATATAGCATTCTCATGTTGCATTCATCCCTCCTCCTGCCAATCACTGGCTACAATGTCAGTGATCTTAAGCATGTCAGACAACCACACTTACCTAAAAGTGATCACTAGCGACTGTTTATGGAATAGTCTTCATAAATACAGCATGGGTGGAGAAAATACAGCACTCGGTTTGACATTGTGTACACACACAAATGTACATGGTACTGGCTGCTGGCTGTGTCTTTGAAATGAATACACTTGCTTTGTATGATGCTCTTCAGTCAGTCATGCTTAATTTTAAACTAAGACATATCAGTTATTAGCCAGAGTATGGTTGTACAATGGTGTGTTTCTATAGTTTTTCACGGGCAGAAAGATTCTGTCTGTATTTTTGGCATTGTTGGACAGAATCTTTAGAGGCTAGTGTATAATGCTGGCAACAAAAGTTAGGCATTTTCTAGACATTTATTCAGAATCTGGTGTTAGTACCTTGTCAGGTATTCTTTTGATTGATGGCATCTGAATTTCAAACCATCCTTCTTAAAACTCTTTATTTTAATTGTGTAATGTTGCGAACATTGTGGATTGATATAGGCTCTGCATTCATATAAAATACTGATGCTTATAGTTAATTGTGTAAGTTTTATGTCTACATACTTACTGTCAAACACAAAATTGAAATTTCATTACAAGTGACAGGTACATTAGAAAATGTGCCTGAAGTTTTTAAATCTCAAAAGTTGTGTATATTGATGCTGTTGGTGCTCATTGAGAGAGCTGCATACAGCTAGTGCACATAGCCCAAACTTTTCAGGAGGAATGACGTAACTACTAACAATTATTTGCATGTAAGAGTTTGTATAGCTTCATTGTCCTGTTGTGTTTGCTGTTTAACCCAACTCACTCATGGCATTAACTTATATGGAACTAGTGTTGTTGGGATGCACCATGTAGTAGCATTGCTGGATGATTAGCATGGTAGCAGTGTATCACTGTACATATGCAAAAAAAGAGAAGGCACTTAAAATCAGTTTTATGCGTATTACAATTCTTTCCACATATTGTCCCTTAGGGAACTATCTTGTCTTGGAGATAAATGAAAGTTTGTGAATACAAAGAATTTGAAATTAACAAGATGAGGAAAAGTTATTTTCCAAATAGGTAGATAAAATCAAATGGGATAAATCCTTAGGTTTACTCCTCTACTATTTGGGAACAATGTTCTGAATAGACTGGAAGACATTTTTTATTAAACTCCATTCACAAACGCTCTCCTGAATTACCTATGTGCACAAGATCTTATGAAATTGGTAATTTAGAATTGAACTGTGCTAAAGTTTGTCAATACAATTCCAGCCAACAAAATGAGTGTGGACCCTTGTTACACTTTGCACATTTTCTTTAATAAACAAGAACCTCATGAGACTTCTGCACGAATTATAACAAATTTTGTTACTTCCTTGGCCTTCATATGTTACAGTGAGGCCTTCATATGTTACAGTGAATCGCTGTTACTTTGGAAATAAATGTTTTTGTGTTGATATTTATGCCTGTCTGTTTTGAGTATTTTTTTCAATGCTAATTGCAAAATAATCAGTGTTTTGCATTGCTTCCTATAACTTTGGTTTTATTTCTATTTCCTAACTTACTTTTAAACTAACTGGGGTGCATTTGCAACACATTAAACTTTTTAAGTTTTTCATTCACACATTGTAAACATTTCTGCTGATTTTTCTTTCTTGGAAGTGTTTTTATACAGCTAATAATCATTTCTCCTTCAGCTCCCCTGCAGGAAGGGTTATATGAGAATTATTTGTTATGATTTTTCTTGCCACAATATAATGTTGCAAATGGACCTTAGTACATGTGATGTAACATTGTATGTACGTTCGGCATTTTTTGACAGAGCCGAGCACCGATATCAGCCAAGTTGGTGGCAAATATGTTATCTGTGGCTGGTGCTGATCACATTATTACAATGGATCTCCATGCATCTCAAATACAGGGATTCTTTGATATCCCTGTAGATAATCTGTATGCAGAACCAGCGGTTTTGAAATGGATTAAAGAAAACATAGTAGAATGGCGTAACAGTATTATAGTATCACCAGATGCTGGTGGTGCCAAAAGGTTAGTTACTGTTTTTTTGGGTATTCTCGTTACAGTATTTTAAATTTTACACAAATCTCACATTATGAAACTACCTTCTCATGGTATCTGAGAAAATTAGATGAGTTTCAAAGTATGGCCATTAACTATTAGTGGAAGCAATAAACATTATTAATATGTGCTCGTATATGAGTGTGTTTCATTTATGCTGGCAACAAAGGCTGATGTTTTAAACTGTGCACATACTAAGTAAAGCTAACAATAATTTCTAACTACTTAGTCGTATTGGATTGTATGCAATTGCATAACATATTTATATTTTTAAATATTTTTCACTCCGTAATTGTCAGTTTTTTCCTTGTGTTGATTATTTTCTAGAAGGAAAGTGAATCCGCATAGATTAGTTTTAAAAAAAGTCACATTTAGGGAATTACGTGAGCTAATATTTCTGGGATTAGTAATTCATTGTGGCTGCACCAGAAAAGAAACGTAATCTGATGTTTAAGAATGTAGTTTGGTCAACTTCATAAAATACAGTTTACAGTCTCATGGACAGTTGCCATGTTCACTTTAAAGCTCTCAAATTAGGATTATCGGTGCTATATAAAAGCAGTTTAATCTTCAATGTCGTTATTCACTGATTCTGTATAAAATATTTCACAGATCTTTTAAATCATAGTCAGTAAGCAGGTGAACAGTTGTACAATATAACATAGCTTATAGATTTACTATTGATATGCAGAGTGCACAATGCCTTGCTTCGATTGCACTAATCTGAATGTGTGTTAATTCTGTGCCATTAAATATGTAAAGGTGTTTGTTTCTGCAAGAATGCATCAATAAACTTAACATCTGTAATTGCTGAGCACTAATAAAGTTTACAGATAACAGCACAGCAACTGTATTAGACTGTGAAGAATTTTCTCTTAGTTTGTAGGCTGTGGAAGTGAGGTTCATAATTGGATTCAGAATACCGTAGACAGTGTGTAGGTTTTCATGCAGCATAAATTAAGAAATTAACAGATATGCAAAAAGTGATTGCTAATATTTAGCTTTGCACTGGTTCCTTTACGCTATTGCTTTTGATGTCTCTCTCTCTCTCTCTCTCTCTCTCTCTCTCTCTCTCTCTCTCTCTCCCCCCCCCCTTCCCCACCCCCTCTCTCCCTTACAAATTACTTCAACACTTCGGGTGTGTTTTGACCAGAGGCCAAGCAGTATGCTATAAATGTAAGTTATTGCTGCCCAGACAGAAAGTACTGAGCAAATTCAACTTAAATTTAATAGGCGGATTAAATATTGGCTTTCAAAATCTAAAAATTCCATTACCCTGTGTGAGGGGTTGACAAGATACAGGAAATAATTTGAAAATGACAGTGAATCAAAATCTACTTTCAAATTCCATAGTTCTATTATATAACAGAGGACAATAACTTAAATAAGTTATTAATGTTACTTAAAGTTAAACAAACAAAGGGAAAATAAAATTATCCTAGACCAGCATGGGTTTTCTCTGGAATTTATCTGAATATGAAAAACAGTGTTGATATTTTGTCATTATAATGCTTTTCACGTTTTTTTGCTAGAGAAGGATCATCTTATTTTTGTATACTTCCTAGAAACTGCCTCCTCACACTATATATTTTAACTTGATACTGGAATAGCTCTTGTTATTGTTTCTGCAGCTGCTGCTGCTATTATTGGTGTTACTGTTTTTTAGGGTTACATCCATAGCTGATAGGCTGAATGTTGAATTCGCACTTATCCATAAAGAACGCAAAAAAGCAAATGAAGTTGCAGCAATGGTGCTGGTTGGAGATGTGAAAGACAGAGTTGCCATATTGGTAGATGACATGGCTGACACTTGTGGTACAATTTGTCATGCTGCTGAAAAGTGAGTATACATTCATACTTTTTTATGTAAAAGAAGAAAAGAGTATTGCAGATACAGTTGCATTTTCTTTGTTCAAAAACTAGGCTTCTGGAAGCTGGTGCAACCAAGGTTTATGCTATCTTAACTCATGGTATATTTTCGGGGCCTGCAATATCAAGAATAAACAATGCATGTTTCGAAGCAGTAGTTGTAACCAACACTATCCCACAAGAGCAACACATGAAGGACTGTCCTAGGATACAGGTTGGTGAAACTCTCATTAAGAGCATGAATGTCAGAAATAAGTATATGGAACTTAGATTTTACTATAGCAATCCACCTGTTGGTGATTTTTCCCTGTCTTTGATTATACTCCTTAATGTCTTTTTGGACTAAAGAGGTAGTCTTCTCTAATTTTCAGCAGTATATAACATTTAAATTATTCATCTATTTAATAGTGTGCGAAGAAATAGCAGTGGATAATCTTTTCTCAAAAACAATGCAAGTGTGTCAATTATAGAAGTAATCTTTTTCTGTGGTCAAAATGCTACATGGCAATATTATATGCTTTTATATAACAATAAGTTCCTTTTCACTTAGCTACATTTAAGAAGTGATAGAGTTCGAAGTATTAAAATTCCAAGTAATATGTATGGTTATTGGACACACACACACACACACACACACACACACACACACACACACACACACACACACACACAGAACAAGTGGACAGATGTCACATGCAATATCAGTAAAACAACATAAAATACGAAAGGTTGAAGTAAACAGTGCTGGACAAAGTATACACAAGCAAAATGAGAAATCTGGACCAACCATGATGTTGACATCAAAATAGGGGAACCAGGCACATGTCATGGATGTTAAATACTTTAATTCTGAAAACAATATCATAAGAAGGGAAGTTGCTACTCACCAAAAAGACTCAGTTAGAGGTGTGTGTGTGTGTGTGTGTGTGTGTGTGTGTGTGTGTGTGTGTGTGTTAAAGAAGGCCTTAATAGACAAAGGCTATAATTGCAAGAGGCTTTTTGTTGTGCCTATCTGCAACTCAGCATCTCCACCATAAGGTGAGTTAACAACTTTCCTTCTCATGATATTGTTACATCCCATCACAGATTTTCCACTGTTTGATTCTGAAAATGGGAGAAACAAAATGGCAACAACACCAGTTCATGCAAACAAACATTGAAACACCTATTTCTCTAGCCAAACAGGGATCCATCCATCAGTGTAAATCTCAGCAGTCCTCATAGATTGTTTGCAGGTGACGCTGTCATTTATTGCACAGTAAAGTTGTCAGAAGATCAAAACCATTTCAATTGATGATTTAGACAAGACATCCATGAAAAAGTGGCAGTTGAGTATAAATAATAAAAAAAAAGTCACCCAAATGAGTGTTAAAATGAATACATTAAATTTCTGTGAAATTGCAAACAATTTAAATATGACACAGAAAATGATGTGAAGGTGAACCAGAGACTGATTTATTGGCAGTGTGCTTACAAGATGTGACAAATATACAAGAGAGACTGTCTACACTACACTACTCCACTCCATCCTCTTCTGGAGTACTGCCACAAAGTATGGGGTTCTTAAGATTGGATTGGCAGAGGACATAATACAAAACAAGCTGTTCTTTGAACGTTTTTATCACAAAATAGAGGGCATGTCATGGATATAAGAGTTGGGTTAGTAGTCATTAGAACAAAAGCTATTTCATTGTGGGGAGATCGTTTCAGGAAATATTAGTTGCCAACTTTCTTGTGTGTGTGTGTGTGTGTGTGTGTGTGTTTTTATGGAAAAATAATCATCATAAGAGAAATCTTAGCTCACTCAGAGTTAAGGGTTTCCAGAATGAAATTTTCACTCTGCTGTGGAGTGTGTGAAACCTTTACCAATCACTTATGAACTGCAGTGTAGTTATGTAGAGGAGCTTAATGTGTGCATGAGAATGAGAAACTAAGATTCGTAGGAAGTTTGATAGAAGCAGACAAATCTTACAGGTTATTCATTGGAATTTGATGAGGGTTTGCACAGCAGGTAGCAGCGCTTAGGGTCAGGCAGGTCAATCAGGCCATGACTGAGTAATCTTATGGCATACGTGTGAGAAGGGAAACAATGGGGACCAATGGAAGCTTGAGAAAAAAAAAAAAAAAAGTTTGAAAGGACTTCAACAGTTTCTTTGCCTGATTGGTTGTAGATTGCCTTTACTGATTTTCAGTTATCATTACTTTCCACACTTACAATACCCTCTTAATTAACTGTAATAATTATCTACTGAGTCAGCTTTAAAATTTATCAGTGACTGTATTTCCCAAGAGGTTAGTCATAACAGAAATAAAGTTCTGTGCTCTTTGTCTGTTGCAGTGCATTGATGTGTCAATGATGTTTGCTGAAGCAGTCCGTAGGACACACAATGGAGAATCAGTATCATATCTATTTTCAAATGTACCATACTGAAGAAATATAGATACTGTTGACATGGAATGTTGAACGAGGTTATAAAAGAATCTCATTTCTTTACATATTGAAATTCTGTATAGATACTTAATTTCGTAATCAAAAATAGATTATTACTGAGGCATCAATAAAGAGAATATTGTTCATACTTGTAATAAGCTGGCTTTCAGTTTTATTTGAGACCTATCTTTTTACAAAGAACATTTGAGAAACTTTGTAATTGATTGCTTATCAGCAAACTTATTTTGTGTATGTTATGACTTAACAGTTATTCTGTTTAAAATGAACTGTGTAAAAGATGTGTTTTTATATGCATTGTTGTACACTTTGTATCATTTTACTTATACTTCGTCTGCTGAATAAATATCAGTTCTTATATACCTTTCCTTGCTTTGTTATAACTCTCATGGAGTATACCATATACTGTATATTCATTTATTTACAGACTGTGGTAAAGAGACATCAAATACAATGGGGGGGTTTGTGGGGAGGTAATTTATATCACATGTTGATGCATTGATGTAAATAACTTTTCCATCTGATGTAATTCCATAACCTGAAACAAAATAACAATGGATGTAAAGCAGTATAACACATGGAATACATTATTTGATTTCGGCAAACTCAGTTAACTTCTAATGAGTTGAGTGCTGTAAACAATTGTGGCTGCTTAATACTGTGAAACCTGTTTTGTCAAGGACAAGGTTATCATAAAAAAAAATTCCTTTTAAATTTGCTAAAAGTTGGCCATAGTGTAGAACAGTGGCAGCCAAGTCATGACAACTCACTGAATAGTACTGTTGGCAGACATCACCTTGTATAATTGCAGTGTCAACTGAAAACACAATGTAGTCATACAAGTAGGTGTAATTTTATCCCTAAATTGAAGATTTTCTTTTCAAATTTAGAATATATCTGTTTAGGCCAGACTGAAATACACTGACTGGGAACAGAATGAGGATAGCAGGGTGCAGGAAACAGTGCTGCCTGGTGGAACTGTAGTGTCGTGAAGGACTGTGGATCCAGATGGCCCTAGTTGTGAAGCAGCCACTGCTATTGAGCATTTTGTGTAACAGGGTGGTCCACCTGGCCACAGTGGCCATTCATCTTGGTGGATAGTTACTTGTCCCTTTAAGCAAGTTTTGATGAATGATTGGTTCCAGCAATTCAAAACTGGGAGTGCACAAACCATAATAGGTATGGTGTTCATCTTTTATCTATTAAGGTGTATCGGAACAAATACTGAGTACTGTTAAAGATGTAGTCCTTGGTTAGCTCTTCTATATGTAAAACAAATCATTGCTAACATCTCAAAACATGACTACAATTTTTACACGTCCAACTCTACATGGTTGAGCCAGCAGTAAGGTTGCATTTGTTAGTTTTGTGGAGCACTATATTGGTAATAACATAATTTTCATAATTTAGGAGCAGACACAGAGACACCCCCCCCCCCCTTTTTCCCCTCCTCTCTGGCCAGTGGTCTCCTTTATAAGTTTTTACATTTTACTACAGCTGTATGTTTGGTCATTACTGTAAGTCAGACATATAAGGAGAAAGAAGGTATGGACTGGTGGATTACGTGTGTTAAGATTACTCAGGTGGTCCATAAAAACCCAGAGACAAATGGTCTGCTTTAAGATTCAGTCCAAAATGCAGTTAATCTATAATGAAGATTCGGTTTGGTGAAATAATGGAAGAGGCTGTTCAAAGTGCGTGTTGCACTAAATAAATATTAACTGATCAATCATTTGATGGGGAAAAAATAGAGAATTACTAGAAAAATGATTGCAGTAGACTTGAGATTGAAGCCACTAACAAGGGAACCTCCCCATCGCACCCCCCTCAGATTTAGTTATAAGTTGGCACAGTGGCTAGGCCTTGAAAAACTGAACACAGATCAATCGAGAAAACAGGAAGAAGTTGTGTGGAACTATGAAAAAATAAGCAAAATATACAAACTGAGTAGTCCATGCAAGATAGGCAACATCAAGGATAATCTGAACTCAGGAGCGCCGCAGTCCCGTAGTTAGCGTGAGCAGCTGCAGAACGAGAGGTCCTTGGTTCAAGTCTCCCCTCAAGTGAAAAGTTTTTCTTTATTTTTGCAAAGTTATGATCTGTCCATTCGTTCATTGACGTCTCTGTTCACTGTAATAAGTTTAGTGTCTGTGTTTTGCGACCACACTGCAAAACCGTGCGATTAGTAGACGAAAGGATGTGCCTCTCCAACGGGAACCGAAAACATTTGATCGTGCGTCACATGACAGGAATATGTTGTCGACCCACCTAACTTGTACACTTGGCGAATGGATAAAAAGATTCTTCTACATTGCCCGATTTAGGTTTTATTGTGGATGTGAGAATTACTCCCAAAAAAGTGATGAAAACATAAGAGTTTGTCACATAAACTGCAACAAATGAATCCAACAGTTTCACAGTCACACACTTTTCCCCGTGCTCTGTCAAAACATATGTTTTTAACGTTTTCCAATTTTTCCGTGTGTAGACCGTCAAATCCTGCATATGTCCAAGCAAATCTGAACATGTCCTGGATTTTTGGAGAGCAAAGTTGATTATGTGTGAGTGCCTGAACTTTGATAATTGTCTGAAAATAAAAAATAAAATTTTATGCTCGAAGGAAGACTTGAACCAAGGACCTCTCGTTCCGCAGCTGCTCACGCTAACCACGGGACCACGGCGCTCCTGACCTCGGAATATCCTTCACGTTGCCTATCTTTGCATGGACTACTCAGTTTGTATATTTTGCTTATTTTTTCATAGTTCCACACAACTGCTTCCTGTTTTCTCGATTGACCTGTGTTCAGTTTTTCAAGGCCTATCCACTATGCCAACTTGTAACTAAATCTGAGGGGGGTGCGATGGGGAGGTTCCCTTGTAAGTAACAAAGTTCAATCTGCTATTATTTGCAAGAGGACAATACCCCATTTCTGTAGATTTTTTAGGACACATATGTACACAATTTATATGCCAGAAATGTTTACTATCTCCTGTACACACTGACAAGTGAACCACCTTCTTTACATTAAAGTCCCTAACCTCTGGGAACTTTTTTCTAGATGTTAACTGCCATGTTTTCTTGGAAGAAGATGCATACATTAAATAAGTGTCTTCCTTTGCAGCGATGAAAATATTTGGAAAGTAATAGTAAAACAAGTAGTTGAACGATGTTCAGAAATTATATCTGGTTTAAGTTCAAAGTTATGTGACAATGTACATTTTCAATATGTACAGAAACAACTTTCCCCCTTTATAATAAAGGCAATGGTTCAGCTGTTAAGGTCACGTGTGACAATTATGAAAGCAGCAACAGCTCCTCTCCGATATATGAACTGCGAAGAAGATTCCCCCAAAAATGTGACGAATGATAGCAAAAACACATACACGATTTCTCTGCAGTTCACAATTATGTGCCTGGCAGAGGGTTCATAGAATGACAATGTTATTTCTCTTCTGTTACACTCACTAACAGCGTGCAGGAAATACAAGTTCTATATGAACTCTGATTTCTATTATATGATGATGATTATTCCTCCTTATGTAGATGGGTGCAAACAAAATATTTTCGCAATCAGAGGAGAAGATCCTGCCACAGCAAAAACCAGTTTTTTCATGATGGCCACCCCCAATTCACATATGTCTGTGGCACTCTCTCCCGTGTTTCGCGATAATACAAAATGAGCTGCCCTCCTTTGAACTTTTTTGATGTCATACACACACACACACACACACACACACACACACACTCTCTCTCTCTCTCTCTCTCTCTCTCTCTCTCTCTCTCTCTCTGCATATCAGTACTCCAGAAGAGGGCAGATAAGTACGGTGTAAGCAATCTCTTCCGTAGAACTGTTGCACTCTCTCCGTGTTCTTCCAATAAATTGACATCTTTGGTTTACTTTCCCCATATTATCTGCGTGATCATTCTAATTTAAGTTGTAATCTCTAAAGGGTACATTTTATTTTATGTAAAAGTTTTTTGTTGCACTATTTATTTACACTGATGACCCAAAACATTATGACCACCTGCTTTGTAGCCTGTTTGTCCGTCTTTGAAACGAAATACATCACCGATTCCTTGTAACGGGGCTCCGACAGTTTGTTGGATTTACGTGGCATTAGATGTCTATGCACAGGTAATGTAATTTGCATAAATAATGGGCCACTGATTTGCATACATGGTCATGGCACCTGATAGTGGCCCAGATGGATTCCATAGGATTTACACAGGTGAATTTGGTCACTGAGACATCAACATGATTTCACTGTAATGCTCCTCAAACCACTGTAGCACATATCTGCCAGTAGCACATATCTGCCTCCAAGACAATTATACTGCTGAAACATGACGTCACCACTGCAGAAGACATCGAGCTTGAAGGGAGGCAGATGGATCTCACCTGTCAGCAAGTCTTCAATTACTACCAAAGGTCCCATGCAAAAGTGCAGGATAATGTCTCCCACAGCATAATACTGCTCCCAACAACCTGTGTCTGTGGCACACTGCACGTGTGGAGCAACCATTCACCTCGACAACTGCACTTGTGGAGATGACCATTGACTTACTGTAACAAAAATGTGATTCACCTAAGAGCTGATCAACAGTCAAATGCCAATGGTGTCATCCTGTGCCCATTGCAACTGTAACTGATGATGTCCTTGGGTCAACATGTGAACATATGCTGTGGAGCTCCATGTTCAATAATATATGATGAACCATGTACTCCAAAACACCCGTGCGTGCACCAGCACTGTGCTCTTTCAGCGGAGATGTCACAGATCACCAGTATCCTACTTTATACAGCAGACAAGCCTCCAAAACCCACATTCTGTGAAAAGTCATGGATGTCCAACCATTTAGCGCTGTAGTTTTGCAGTCCTACCTCTTTTTGTAGATGCTCGTTCATAGGCTCTGTGTAATAATAATCTGCCCTTTGTCAAAGTTAGTTATCTCAATGGATTTCCCCGTTTGCAGCTCATACCTTTGCTAGAGTGATCTCCTGTCCGCGTCTGCTCCACTTACATACTTTTCTTACCATGTCACGAGGTGGCATCCTATGTCGTGGTGGGCAGTGGTCATAATGCTTTGGCTCATCAGTATACTTACTTACACAACAAGCTCGTTTTGGCATTTTGACATTATCAGGTTATGTTGAAGTTTATGACGTTGTCCATATGGCATCTTGAAGCATAAATGTCGGTTGTCTTTTTATTATGATATGATCACATTGTTTATAGGTTTACTTTTTTACTCGCATGATCTTAAAAAGTTATTTTGACAGCTTTACTGGAGGTTTAGCTGTCCAAAAATATTTTTATAAGAAAATCCAAATAAAAAGTAAACATATAAATAATGTGATCACATCATAACAAAAAGACATTTATGCTCCAAGATGCCATATGCGCATGTCATACCGGCCAAGATGTATGCTTAACATTGGCAAAATATCGAAATGATCTCATCGTATAACTTGCATCACTGAGAGTAAATAAATAAATAGTACAGCAAAGTAGATGACTTAACACTTTTCATTATTTAGAGTCAATTGTCACTTATATTGTCTAAATCATTCAGCAACTGGTTTTCATCACCTGATATCTTTACGAGATGGTAAATGACAGCACCATCTGCAAACAATCTAACAGGGTTACTCAGACTGCCTCCTAAATCATTTATATAGATCAGGAATGGATTGAGGTGTGCTCAGATTGTCTCGTAAATCGTTTATGTAAGTCAGGAACAGCAGAAGACTTATAACACTTCCTTGGGGAAAACCAGATATTACTTCTGTTTTACTCCATGACCTTCGTTCAATTACTATGAACTGGACCTTTCTCAAAGAAAATCCCAAATCCAGTCGCACAACTGAAATGCAAGGTCAGTTTCTCACTGTTAGAGGTGTCATGCATACAGGTGATAGAGGCAGCAGAGTGTTTTCTGAAATCTGTGTACAGGAGACATTCATATCACCACTGTAATGTCGAGGACAGCCATGCCCAGAAAATATTTGATCTGAGAGTCATAACTAGCTTGAAGGGACAGTTTAAGGAAAACTGTCACAATAAATTCGAACTGTGTAACTACATCCTATTTCCTTGGAATGTGTGACAAAGATATAAATATAGAAACTGGCACAATCAAGTGTTCTAAATATTTTACATTATGTTTTCTGTCATGCTCCACTCCTACAAGGAATTGCTCATTTTTGCATCTATAGAATGAAAAATGGATATAATTTAATGAAAATGTTTCTTCAAGGCATGTAATAGACAAATATAATCACAATCATATTTAACAAATTTACACATAGGCCTATATATTGTATTTACCATACAAGTACTTCTTTACAGAATCTCCAGATCTCTGCAGCTTTTTATCTTCCTGCACAAATTTAAAAAATCCTTTGCAATTATAATCGAAACTGATTTCAATGGTAAACTTTGATTTTATCAGTTCTAAGGTAATATTGTTTCTCTGATCAGTATGCTTATTTCCCACAAGAGATCTTGGTATGTTTAATACAAAGCCTATGATTTTACTTGTTGTTTGTTGTTGTGGTCTTCAGTCCTGAGACTGGTTTGATGCAGCTCTCCATGCTACTCTATCCTGTGCAAGCTTCTTCATCTCCCAGTACCTACTGCAACCTACATCCTTCTGAATCTGCTTAGTGTATTCATCTCTTGGTCTCCCCCTACGATTTTTACCCTCCACGCTGCCCTCCAATACTAAATTGGTGATCCCTTGATGCCTCAGAACATGTCCTGCCAACCGATCCCTTCTTCTGGTCAAGTTGTGCCACAAACTCCTCTTCTCCCGAATCCTATTCAGTAACTCCTCATTAGTTATGTGATCTACCCATCTAATCTTCAGCATTCTTCTGTAGCACCACATTTCGAAAGCTTCTATTCTCTTCTTGTCCAAACTATTTACCGTCCATGTTTCACTTCCATATGTGGCTACACTCCATACAAATACTTTCAGAAATGACTTCCTGACACTTAAATTTATAATCGATGTTAACAAATTTCTCTTCTTCAGAAACACTTTCCATCTATACTCGATGTTAACAAATTTCTCTTCTTCAGAAACGCTTTCCTTGCCATTGCCAGTCTACATTTTATATCCTCTCTACTTCGACCATCATCAGTTATTTTGCTCCCCAAATAGCAAAACTCATTTACTACTTTAAGTGTCTCATTTCCTAATCTAATACCCTCAACATCACCCGACTTAATTCGACTACATTCCATTATCCTCGTTTTGCTTTTGTTGATGTTCATCTTATATCCTCCCTTCAAGACACCATCCATTCCGTTCAACTGCTCTTCCAAGTCCTTTGCTGTCTCTGACAGAATTACAATGTCATCGGCGAACCTCAAAGTTTTTATTTCTTCTCCATGGATTTTAATACCTACTCCGAATTTTTCTTTTGTTTCCTTTATTGCTTGCTCAATATACAGATTGAATAACATTGGGGAGAGGCTACAACCCTGTCTTACTCCCTTCCCAACCACTGCTTCCCTTTCATGTCCCTCGACTCTTATAACTGCCATCTGGTTTCTGTAAAAATTGTAAATAGCCTTTCGCTCCCTGTATTTTACCCCTGCCACCTTTAGAATTTGAAAGAGTATTCCAGTCAACATTGTCAAAAGCTTTCTCTAAGTCTACAAATGCTAGAAACGTAGGTTTGCCTTTCCTTAATCTTTCTTCTAAGATAAGTCGTAAGGTCAGTATTGCCTCACGTGTTCCAGTATTTCTACAGAATCCAAACTGATCTTCCCCGAGGTCGGCTTATACTAGTTTTTCCATTCGTCTGTAAAGAATTCGTGTTAGTATTTTGCAGCTGTAGCTTATTAAACTGATTGTTCGGTAATTCTCACATCTGTCAACACCTGCTTTCTTTGGGATTGGAATTATTATATTCTTCTTGAAGTCTGAGGGTATTTCGCCTGTTTCATACATCTTGCTCACCAGATGGTAGAGTTTTGTCAGGACTGGCTCTCCCAAAGCCATCAGTAGTTCCAATGGAATGTTGTCTACTCCTGGGGCCTTGTTTCGACTCAGGTCTTTCAGTGCTCTGTCAAACTCTTCACGCAGTATCGTATCTCCCATTTCATCTTCATCTACATCCTCTTCCATTTCCATAATATTGTCCTCAAGTACGTCGCCCTTGTATAAACCCTCTATATACTCCTTCCACCTTTCTGCCTTCCCTTCTTTCCTTAGAACTGGGTTCCCATCTGAGCTCTTGATATTCATACAAGTGGTTCTCTTCTCTCCAAAGGTCTCTTTAATTTTCCTGTAGGCAGTATCTATCTTACCCCTAGTGAGACAAGCCTCTACATCCTTACATTTGTCCTCTAGCCATCCCTGCTTAACCATTTTGCACTTCCTGTCGATCTCATTTTTGAGACGTTTGTATTCCTTTTTGCCTGCTTCATTTACTGCATTTTTATATTTTCTCCTTTCATCAATTAAATTCAATATTTCTTCTGTTACCCAAGGATTTCTATTAGCCCTCGTCTTTTTACCTACTTGATCGTCTGCTGCCTTCACTACTTCATCCCTCAGAGCTACCCATTCTTCTTCTACTGTATTTCTTTCCCCCATTCCTGTCAATTGTTCCCTTATGCTCTCCCTGAAACTCTCTACAACCTCTGGTTCTTTCAGTTTATCCAGGTCCCATCTCCTTAAATTCCCACCTTTTTGCAGTTTCTTCAGTTTCAATCTGCAGTTCATAACCAATAGATTGTGGTCAGAATCCACATCTGCCCCTGGAATGTCTTACAATTTAAAACCTGGTTCCTAAATCTCTGTCTTACCATTATATAATCTATCTGATACCTTTTAGTATCTCCAGGATTCTTCCAGGTATACAACCTTCTTTTATGATTCTTGAACCAAGTGTTAGTTATGATTAAGTTATGCTCTGTGCAAAATTCTACAAGGCGGCTTCCTCTTTCATTTCTTACCCCCAATCCATATTCACCTACTATGTTTCCTTCTCTCCCTTTTCCTACTGACGAATTCCAGTCACCCATGACTATTAAATTTTCGTCTCCCTTCACTATCTGAATAATTTCTTTTATTTCATCATACATTTCTTCAATTTCTTCGTCATCTGCAGAGCTAGTTGGCATATAAACTTGTACTACTGTAGTAGGTGTGGGCTTCGTATCTATCTTGGCCACAATAATGCGTTCACTAAGCTGGTTGTAGTAGCTTACCCGCGTTCCTATTTTCCTATTCATTATTAAACCTACTCCTGCATTACCCCTATTTGACTTTGCGTTTATAACCCTGTATTCACCTGACCAAAAGTCTTGTTCCTCCTGCCACCGAACTTCACTAATTCCCACTATATCTAACTTTAACCTATCCATTTCCCTTTTCAAATTTTCTAACCTACCTGCCCGATTAAGGGACCTGACATTCCACGCTCCGATCCGTAGAACGCCAGTTTTCTTTCTCCTGATAACGACATCCTCTTGATAGTCTCCGCCCGGAGATCCGAATGGGGGACTATTTTACCTCCGGAATATTTTACCCAAGAGGACGCCATCATCATTTAATCATACAGTAAAGCTGCATGCCCTCGGGAAAAATTACGGCCGTAGTTTCCCCTTGCTTTCAGCCGTTCGCAGTACCAGCACAGCAAGGCCGTTTTGATTTTACTTAGGTTTGGCATATTAATTTGTTTTGTATTTTTAAATGTTTAAAAATGTTAACCCAACTTTTTCTGTTGTTCCTGTTTTCACTAGAAAACTAGATGCCTAGTGACTACACAAATCAGAACATTTCACGTTGACTCTCCTACATTTTTGATTCCTGCCAACTTAAACGAACCCCATCAGTACTATCTCTTTTGAAGCGTTGTGAAATATTGTTGTGTTTTCTGAGTCAATGGAGCAATAAATAATATAACAAGTATGTTTAAATGTGAATGTCTCTACAATCCACTTTTGTGAGTCCTTGTTACTTCCGTTGATTATTCATACCATAGTTGCTGATAGGTATGAGGCAAGCCAGTTATGAATGGGAAACAAGTAAGTATTCCCTCTCTCATGAACCCTCAAGACACATAGGCTGTGTCATTCTTTCTCCTCTCCTCACATTCCCTACAGCCAAACCGTACTCTTTCTGCAGAAGCACGAACAGAAAGAAATAGTATCAGTTATTATGTGAAAACTTTTTGAATCTTTCGTTCAGGGAATCTCAACTATGGGTGGTACTTCACTCGATTAAAATTCATAACAGTGAGTACTACATCTACATGACTACTCTGCAATTCACATTTAAGTGCTTGGCAGAGGGTTCGTCGAACCACAATCATACTATCTATCTACCATTCCACTCCCGAACAGCGCGCGGGAAAAACAAACACCTAAACCTTTCTGTTCGAGCTCTGATTTCTCTTATTTTATTTTGATGATCATTCTTACCTATGCAGGTTGGGCTCAACAAAATATTTTCGCATTCGGAAGAGAAAGTTGGTGACTGAAATTTCGTAACTAGATCTCGCCGCGACGAAAAATGTCTTTGCTGTAATGACTTCCATCCCAATTCGCATATCATATCTGCCACACTTTCTCCCCTACTATGTGATAATACAAAACGAGCTGCCCTTTTTTGCACCCTTTTGATGTCCTCCGTCAATCCCACCTGGTAAGGATCCCACAACGTGCAGCAATATTCTAACAGAGGACGAACGAGTGTAGTGTAAGCTGTCTCTTTAGTGGACTTGTTGCATCTTCTAAGTGTCCTGCCAATGAAAAGCAACCTTTGGCTCACCTTCCCCACAATATTATCTATGTGGTCTTTCCAACTGAAGTTGTTCGTAATTTTAACACCCAGGTACTTAGTTGAATTGACAGCCTTGAGAATTGTACTATTTATCGAGTAATCGAATTCCAACGGATTTCTTTTGGAACTCATGTGGATCACCTCACACTTTTCGTTATTTAGCGTCAACTGCCACCTGCCACACCATACAGCAGTCTTTTCTAAATCGCTTTGCAGCTGATACTGGTCTTCGGATGACCTTACTAGACGATAAATTACAGCATCATCTGCGAAAAACCTAAGAGAACTGCTCAAATTGTCACCCAGGTCATTTATATAGATCAGGAACAGCAGAGGTCCCAGGACGCTTCCCTGGGGAACACCTGATATCACTTCAGTTTTACTCGATGATTTGCCGTCTATTACTACGAACTGCGACCTTCCTGACAGGAAATCACGAATCCAGTCGCACAACTGAGATGATACCCCATAGACCCGCAGCTTGATTAGAAGTCGCTTGTGAGGAACGGTGTCAAAAACTTTCCGGAAATCTAGAAATACGGAATCAACTTGAGATCCCCTGTCGATAGCGGCCATTACTTCGTGCGAATAAAGAACTAGCTGCGTTGCACAAGAACGATGTTTTCTGAAACCATGCTGATTACATATCAATAGATCGTTCCCTTCGAGGTGATTCATAATGTTTGAATACAGTATATGCTCCAAAACCCTACTGCAAACCGACGTCAATGATATAGGTCTGTAGTTAGATGGATTCTACTACCCTTCTTAAACACTGGTGCGACCTGCGCAATTTTCCAATCTGTAGGTACAGATCTATCGGTGAGCGAGCGGTTGTATATGAGTGCTACGTAGGGAGCTATTGTATCAGCGTAATCTGAAAGGAACCTAATCGATATACAATCTGGACCTGAAGACTTGCCTGTATCAAGCGATTTGAGTTGCTTCGCAACCCCTAAGGTATCTACTTCTAAGAAACTCATGCTAGCAGCTGTTCGTGTTTCAAATTCTGGAATATTCCATTCATCTTCCCTGGTGAAGAAATTTCGGAAAACTGCGTTCAATAACTCCACTTTAGCGGCACAGTTGTCGGTAACAGTACCATCGCCACTGTGCAGCGAAGGTATTGACTGCGTCTTGCCGCTTATGTACTTTATATACGACCAGAATTTCTTCGGATTTTCTACCAAATTTCGAGACAATGTTTCGTTGTGGAACCTATTAAAGGCATCTCGCATTGAAGTCCGTGCCAAATTTCGCGCGTCTGTAAATTTTAGCCAATCTTCAGGATTTCGCGTTCTTCTGAACTTCGCATGCTTTCTCCGTTGCCTCTGCAACAGCATTCGGACCTGTTTCGTGTACCACGGGGGATCAGTTCCATCTATTACCAATATATGAGGTATGAATCTCACAATTGCCGTTGCTACTATATCTTTGAATTTGAGCCACATCTCATCTACATTTGCATAGTCAGTTCGGAAGGAATGGAGATTGTCTCTTAGGAAGGCTTCTAGTGATACTTTATCCGCTTTTTTAAATAAAATTATTTTGCATTTGTTTCTGGTGGATTTGGAAGAAACGGTATTGAGCCTAGCTACAACGACCTTGTGATCACTAATCCCTGTATCAGTCATGATGCTCTCTATCAGCTCTGGATTGTTTGTGGCTAAGAGGTCAAGTGTGTTTTCGCAACCATTTACAATTCGTGTGGGTTCGTGGACTATCTGCTCGAAATAATTTTCGGAGAAAGCATTTAGGACAATCTCGGAAGATGTTTTCTGCCTACCACCGGTTTGGAACAAGTATTTTTGCCAACATATCGAGGGAAGGTTGAAGTCCCCACCAACTATAACCGTATGAGTGGGGTATTTATTTGTTACGAGACTCAAATTTTCTCTGAACTGTTCAGCAACTATATCATCGGAGTCTGGGGATCGGTAGAAGGAGCCAATTATTAACTTAGTTTGGGTGTTAAGTATAACCTCCACCCATACCAATTCGCACGGAGCATCTACTTCGACTTCACTACAAGATAAACCACTACTGACAGACACAAACACTCCACCACCAATTCTGCCTAATCTATCTTTCCTGAACACCATCTGAGACTTCGTAAAAATTTCTGCAGAACTTATTTCAGGCTTTAGCCAGCTTTCTGTACCTATAACGATTTCAGCTTCTGTGCTTTCTATTAGCGCTTGAAGCTCAGGGACTTTCCCAGCACAACTACAACAATTTACAACTACAATTCCGACTGTTCCTTGATCCAAGCACATCCTGTATTTGCCATGCACCCTTTGAGATTGCAGCCCACCCCGTACTTTCCCGAGGCCTTCTAACCTAAAAAACCGCCCAGTCCACACCACACAGCCTCTGCTACCCATGTAGCCGCCAGCTGAGTGTAGTGAACTCCTGACCTATTCAGCGGAACCCGAAAGTCAAGGAATCTGCAGCCAACACGGTCGCAAAACCATCTGAGCCTTTGATTCAGACCCTCCACCCGGCTCTGCACCAAAGGTCCACAGTCGGTTCTGTCAACGATGCTGCAGATGGTGAGCTCTGCCTTCATCTCGTAAGCAAGACCGGCAGCCTTCACCAAATAAGATAGCCGCTGGAATCCAGAGAGAATTTCCTCAGATCCAAGGCAACACACGTCATTAGTGCCGACGTGTGCCACCACCTGCAGCTGGCTGCACCCTGTGCTCTTCATGGCATCCGGAAGGACCCTTTCCACATCAGGAATGACTCCACCCGGATTGCACACGGAGTGCACACTGGTTTTCTTCCCCTCCTTAGCCGCCATATCCCTAAGGGGCCCCATTACGCGCCTAACATTGGAGCTCCCAACTACCAATAAGCCCACCCTCTGTGATTGCCCGGACCTTGAAGGCTGAGAATCATCCTCTGAAACAGGGCAGGCAGCTGTATCTAGCTCAGCCAGAGACCTGTTTGTCAGACACACCGGGGAGGCTTTCTGATCAGCCTCCGGGGACGTCTTTCACTACCTGCCACGCCTTGGAACGACCTCCCAATCAACCACAGGTGAGGGCTCAGCCCCACTGCGGGCAGCAACCGGGGCAACCACAGCGGCAGACCGATCTGGGGACAGACGGGACAAGGTTGACATCCCCGTGATACCCAAGTCCGGCTCCCCACAGTGGTGCCCATTGGCAACAGCCTCAAGCTGCGCGACCGAAGTCAGCACCGCTTGCAGCTGTGAGAGAAGGGATGCCAACTCAGCCCTCATCTGAACACAGCAATCACAGTCCCTGTCCATTCTAATCGATGTTGAACAACAGTTACTGAAACATGAGTCAGTGCCTAGATAACGCAAGGGAAACACGCAAAGAATGTATTAACTAACCTGTACAAATGCCTAACGACTGCGTTACAATCTGCCTGAATTTACGATTACAGTAACTAAAACTCGAAATTACACCTCCTATACGAAACACACGCAATTTAAGTAAGAATCTACGAAGTAAACACTAAAGCGCGATGCTACAACTCTCAAATACTATAATACGCCTGAAATTTATGAATTAAACAATGCAAGTACCCAAAAACACGCAAAGAAATTAAGAATTAAACTATGTAACAAATAAGTAAGCTACGGGTATACAACTTGCTGCTGCAGCTGCTTATCCAACGGCGGCAGGGAGCAGGGAGTACTGACGAAATACACTCCTGGAAATGGAAAAAAGAACACATTGACACCGGTGTGTCAGACCCACCATACTTGCTCCGGACACTGCGAGAGGGCTGTACAAGCAATGATCACACGCACGGCACAGCGGACACACCAGGAACTGCGGTGTTGGCCGTCGAATGGCGCTAGCTGCGCAGCATTTGTGCACCGCCGCCGTCAGTGTCAGCCAGTTTGCCGTGGCATACGGAGCTCCATCGCAGTCTTTAACACTGGTAGCATGCCGCGACAGCGTGGACGTGAACCGTATGTGCAGTTGACGGACTTTGAGCGAGGGCGTATAGTGGGCATGCGGGAGGCCGGGTGGACGTACCGCCGAATTGCTCAACAAGTGGGGCGTGAGGTCTCCACAGTACATCGATGTTGTCGCCAGTGGTCGGCGGAAGGTGCACGTGCCCGTCGACCTGGGACCGGACCGCAGCGACGCACGGATGCACGCCAAGACCGTAGGATCCTACGCAGTGCCGTAGGGGACCGCACCGCCACTTCCCAGCAAATTAGGGACACTGTTGCTCCTGGGGTATCGGCGAGAACCATTCGCAACCGTCTCCATGAAGCTGGGCTACGGTCCCGCACACCGTTAGGCCGTCTTCCGCTCACGCCCCAACATCGTGCAGCCCGCCTCCAGTGGTGTCGCGACAGGCGTGAATGGAGGGACGAATGGAGACGTGTCGTCTTCAGCGATGAGAGTCGCTTCTGCCTTGGTGCCAATGATGGTCGTATACGTGTTTGGCGCCGTGCAGGTGAGCGCCACAATCAGGACTGCATACGACCGAGGCACACAGGGCCAACACTCGGCATCATGGTGTGGGGAGCGATCTCCTACACTGGCCGTACACCACTGGTGATCGTCGAGGGGACACTGAATAGTGCACGGTACATCCACACCGTCATCGAACCCATCGTTCTACCATTCCTAGACCGGCAAGGGAACTTGCTGTTCCAACAGGACAATGCACGTCCGCATGTATCCCGTGCCACCCAACGTGCTCTAGAAGGTGTAAGTCAACTACCCTGGCCAGCAAGATCTCCGGATCTGTCCCCCATTGAGCATGTTTGGGACTGGATGAAGCGTCGTCTCACGCGGTCTTCACGTCCAGCACGAACGCTGGTCCAACTGAGGCGCCAGGTGGAAATGGCATGGCAAGCCGTTCCACAGGACTACATCCAGCATCTCTACGATCGTCTCCATGGGAGAATAGCAGCCTGCATTGCTGCGAAAGGTGGATATACACTGTACTAGTGCCGAAATTGTGCATGCTCTGTTGCCTGTGTCTATGTGCCTGTGGTTCTGTCAGTGTGATCATGTGATGTATCTGACCCCAGGAATGTGTCAATAAAGTTTCCCCTTCCTGGGACAATGAATTCACGGTGTTCTTATTTCAATTTCCAGGAGTGTATATGCAAGAATTTGATGGGCAATAGAGGAGCCAGGAGGATTAAATAAAAAAAGTGAAGTAATGGGAGAGCCTGGAAAATACAGAAGATTTTGTCACCCTTGCCTTAAGATCAATGGAAGAAAAAAAAGTTCAAAGTTTGCAACATGTCAACTTTCGTGAAAAGTATAACAGACCTATTATGGATTACGGGTGAGAAAAGCTGTCTCATAAACACTTCTCTATTGGCAGTTACGAACATTATAAAACTCTCATAACAATGTTGCAAATGATCACCTAAGGGATCTTCGTAAAATCTCACTGAAAGTCTTAATTCAACTGTGGGATCATGGAACAAAAATGTTGTGCATGTGCTACTACGCTTTCAAAACTGGAGTATTAGAAACTATTTTCTAATTATGGAATATCAAAAGCTGATGTTCTGAAGAGATTAAGAATCAATTCAAATTGCAAATGAGAGACATACACATGAAATACTGATTTTCAAAATATTTGTAAGACATACATGCAGCCATTAATCAGATGATAAATATGGAGCAGCAAAATATCAGCTGTAAAAATTGCTGGATAGAATTAAACACAAATTGTACTTTCTTACAATAACTCTTTTTTTTTTTATATATACCACCATTTCTGGAAATATGCATGAGCAGTAGTTCATATATGTTACAGTTGTTTCCAAATAGTTTTCTCCTTGGAAATTAGCACTGCCAACATAGAACTGCCCTGTATGTGTTCTGCTCTTAAATGGATAAATTTAAAAGCAGTCATCAGATAATAGATATGAAGGAATATTTTTCAAATTTTCCCTTTTCCCGTGAATAGCACAGGTTATGATGCAATTTACAGTCAATTAAGTGAAAAAGGAAATATTTGAATGCAAACATTTTAGCTGGTTTATTTGTGGATGACTCTTCTTTAACAACACACCTGCTCTCAGTACTGCTGATCTTGATTAGGGAACCAGTAACTTGTTTGCCTTCTCCTTGCCTGCATCACCACTTGTTTGTACTCTGTCCAGCTCCAAAATAAAACCTGAAAATTATCTTCTAAAACCTGTCATTTTCAGTTTTAACACCAATATACTCCAAATTGCTGTAGGAAGCAACTACTATAACAAACCAAATTTTGATAAGTGGCTTGCACACACAGTTTTATATCGAGTGTACCTATGGCAAGAATTGCCATACAGCATAAGAACATTTATCTGATCTGTGTTCAGTTTGTTTCTAGAGCAAAGTCTGGCTTCGCTTAGAAAGAGGCTAAAGGGATGTAATTACTTATAGTGCTACTTCTATGCTTAGCTTTCACAGCTCACTTTTCCTTATCTGCCTGCTATCCCTCCCTATTCCTGACAACAAGGTCATTGTAACAAGACTGAATACTGTAACATCCAATTCCACAAAAAATAAACAAAAAAAAGGTGCCTTATTTAAAAATGCAGACAGAAATTTGCTTACCACCTTCTTGATAGTCTCCACTTCTCCCAAACTTGACTACGTAAGTGAAGACCTGATGTGGTTTAAATTCATAGAAATAATATTAACAGCAATTGAGAATTTCATATACAGCAAATAAAAAAGAGACGGAACAGATCCTCCTTGGTACACAAGACAGGGTAGGACACTGCTGCAGAAGCAACAAAATAAGATGCCAGATTTAAAAGATCACAAAATCTCCAAGTTTGGCTAAGTTTTACAGCAGCTTGAGATTAAACACAGAATTCAATGTGAAACGTCTTCAGTTGTTTCCTTAATGAAACATTGTCTCAAAATCTGGCAGAAAATAAGAGATTCTCATCATATGTAAAGTATACAAGCACAAAGACACAATACCTTCACTGCACGATAGCAATGGTAATGTTATCAATGACAGTGCCACTAAACCGGAGTTACTAAACATGGTTTTCTGAAATTCCTTCACTAAAGAAGATGCAGAAAATGTTACAGAATTTGAATCCAGGACAGCTACCCCAATATGAGTAATTTACAAGTAGACCCCCTCAGTATAGTGAAACAACTTACGTCAATCAATAAAGGCAAGTCTTCTGGTCCATATTGTAAATTAGGTGGGTTCGTTTCAGAGTATGCTGATGAAATAGCTCCACTTTTAGCAATCATATACGACCACTCACTTGACAAAAGTTTTGTATCTAAAGACTGGAAAGTTGCACAGGTAACACCAATACACAAAAAACGAAACAGGAGAAATCCATTTAATTCTAGACTCATGTCACTGACACTGATTTGCAGTCGGGTTTTGGAACATATACTGCGTTCAAACACTATGAAATGCCTTCATGAAAACATTCTACTGACAACGCCAGTATGGATTCAGAAAATTGTTCCCGTGAAACACAAATGGCTCTATATTCACAAGAAGTAATGAGCTCTGTCCACATGGGATCTCCAATTTATTCCAGATTTCCAGAAGGCTTCTGACACAGTTCCTCACAAGCATATTCTGATCAAATTGGATGTTGTGTGATGGCATTCATGATTTTTGATAGAATGGTCACATTTCATACTAACTGCTGTGAAGTCATCAATTGAAACAGAAGTGATATTGACAAATGATTTACACAATCCACGTTCCTTAAAAAAATTCTGTAAAATTTCAGTTACACAATAAGCCATACAAATTAAAATGTTGTGTTGATTCAACTATATACCTAGTGATTACAACCATGAACAACTGAAATTGGTACTTCGCAGAGAAAACATTATTGGGAAGTTGAAGCAAAGACTGTATTTTATTGTCAGAACCCTTAGATAATGCAACAAATCTACTGAATAGACTACTTACACTATGATACACTACACTACACTATCTATCGTCTTTTGGAGTATTGTTGTGCAGTATGGGTTCCTTACCATATAGATTTGATGGAGGACATGGTAAAAGCTCAATCTTCATTATCACAAAATAGGGGAGAGTATGTAACAGATATGATAAGCAAGTTGGGGTGGCAATCATTAAAAGAAATGTGTTTCTCAGTGTGGCAAGATCTTTACAAAAAATTTCAATCGCCAACTCTCTCCCCTGAATGTGAGGATATTTTGTTGATTCCCACCTGTGTAAGGGGAAACCACAATTGTGAGAAAACAAGAAAAATCAGAGCTCGCATGGAACGGTCAAGAAACAATCAAAGTGGTACTGTGAACTCTCTGCCAAGCACTTAAGTGTGAATTGTTGGGTTGTTTCGGGGAGCAGACCAGACAGCGAGGTCATCGGATTAGGGAAGGAAGTCAGCCGTGCCCTTTCAAAGGAACCATCCCGGTATTTGCCTAGAGCGATTTAGGGAAATCACGGAAAACCTAAATCAGGATGGCTGGACGTGGGATTGAACCATCATCCTCCCGAATGTGAGTCCAGTGTGCTAGCCACTGCACCACCTCACTCGGTTTAAGTGTGAATTACAGAGTAGTCATGTACATGTGGATATCTTTACAATGTTCCATTTTTTTACTTCACAGACCTGTAAATTCTCAAGCCCCTAACTGTTTCTTTATTTAGCATTTTACAAGCAGCATTTTTGGATTCAAGCATGGGCACACAAGCACAGACAAGGATATACTCCTCATCTTCTTAGCCTCTCCAACCCTTCTTCACATTTTGTCATTTTTTCTTTTAGCTTTGAACCTTACTGTACTTCACTCAGATTCTTTTATACTGCTGTTGTGTAATGATGACATTTCTGTCTTAATAGTTAATTGTATACTAATTTTCAAGTGCTGCACTGAAAGTGGACATAGCTGACACAAGAAGTATGACTGTTGTAAAAATTAATAAAGAAAAAGTTCACTTTAATTTGTCATTCACAGAACATGACAAATACGGTTTCAAATTGTGGAAATTCATCTCAATTTAGCAGTGTGTGTGTGTGTGTGTGTGTGTGTGTGTGTGTGTGTGTGTGTGTGTGTGTGTGTGTGTGTGTGTTTTAATTTTTTCTCCTATCCTTGCATGAAACTGCTTTGCATGACATCGTTAGCAACTTACTAGACATATTTAACACTGACAATTATTAGAAGGCCTTTTCTATTTAATAATATATGTTTACCAATTGAAATGAATGTGTTCATGAAAGCTATTTCAAGAGGGCAATGATTTTGGAGTTCAGGTTAAAATGTTTATAATTATATATTTAATAATTTTACCTTCATGGATGTGTCCAAAAACATGGTATTTTGGCTTCACTCTCTGCTGAACAGTTGTTAGCAGTTCCACACAGCCAGCACGCACACCTGAGCAGCATAGATCACCATGACCAATTGGTGGTGTGTGCGTAACAAGAATGTCTGTGTCATCAGGTATTTTATTCCACTTCTCCAAACATGGCGCTCCTCTTGGGACATTGAAGGCCCACTTGCAAAATTCAGGCTGCCTGCGAAGAATGCAAATTCTCTTAGTTTCATTTTAAGAATAAGGAAGAAGTGAATGGAGAAGGAATGTTGTTACATCATTTTCAAAGATCCTGATATTTTTCTTGAGCAATAAATAAAAATTTCATTGGGTATTTGAACTTCAGTACTCTTCAGTTTTTGAATAAAGTACTGTTACACAGCAGTAACGTATTATAGAAAATGTAAAAACAATGTTTTCAAAGTCCTCTCCAGCCAACTCCCTATGTCACAATCAAAATGACAAACAGGCACAAAGCAAACATTGCGGAACTTGGAACAAGTTCCGAAGAGATTGCCTCACCCAGAGTGAGCAAGAAGCTTTAAGTGTAATCTCGGCAGATTTGTGACCTACGCGAGAAGAAGCCATCACGTCATTATAGCAGCTAAGATTGAGTAAGTATGGGAGAGTAGAAGTTTGACAAGAACACCTATCAGCTTGCTGATACGGTAAGCTGAAGCCCTGAAGCCATTCTTGCGAAATAGTGTGTGGTGAAGAGCACTGATGAGTCCAGAACACATTCGCTTGTCACTGTCCAGACATTATGTCACTGCCTCAAACCAGTAGTAATAAATATTCAGGCTTCTGAGCTTTTGTGTTCATTGTTTATGCTGCAGTAAACCAACTAAGAAGCCAAGCCTGCAATGTGCACAGACAATTTCCACCTCCGAGACTGCCACTATCTGGTCTACTAGACTGATGCTGTGAGCTGCCGGCCTTGCAACCACTGATGAGAAGGCTTGGAGACTCCTACCTGCAGCTTGCTGAGTTGAATTTATAGTGCCTAACACGTTATAGACATGTCCCAATATCCGGGAGGCACGCTAACCGCTGCTGTCCCCAAATGATATTTGTATACAGTCATCGACATCTCCAATCTTCCTTGCTGCAAGGGTTATGCTGTGGACAATCTCCACACCAGGCAAAGCTGCTGAGAGATCGCCTAATCACAACCACTTTGACGTCAACAAGGGTGCTCTGGTAATTTGCAGTTTCCATCCGGGTCTGCCTTGCCTGTCAAATGGACTACACCATTTACCCATGATGCCTACCACCCCAATACCACTGTGATTATGTAAGCTGCAAATTGAGGATGATGCCCGTTGCAGTTCACTGAGACAGCATCAGCAACTTCTGAAGTTGTGACACAGCACCACCAGCAGCCTGGGTGCCGACACAGAAGAGAATATATGACTGTAAACTTTAATGAATGAATTCTTGTTCCACTAATGTTGTGTCATTAGCATCCAACGCACCAACTGTCCTACTCCACCGCACTGCACACACTGTCATCCTGACAACACCAGAGATCTCAGCTGGGCCAACACAGTACTCATTGTGCTTACAGGAATTTCCTTTATTTAGCAGTTTAATGTTTAACAGCTCATAACAGCAGTTATATAGTACCATTTCAAATGCTGTCAGCAGGTGTGGCTATGATGATCTAACTGATCCTCTGGCTTATTAGTTATGTTTTTACAATACTGCGCCACTAAGCAACAACATAATAAAATGGAATGTTTTTTGTGTAGCTCTAATCCTAAGGCTATAGACATTTCTGAACAGTTTTTCTCTACTAAGCAAATACAGGTGTTTGAAAATGTCATCCTTTCAGCTAGAATGGAATATAAGGAAACAAGCCTGCCTTTGGGCACATTTTGTTAAGTATATGAACCTCTAATGATTAGTATGGTCTTCATTTCACTGAATTCCTGTGTATCCAGTTATCCAGCAGCAGAGCGTCTATTTCTTCTGCCTCCATATCATTTAGACCTCTTTCCCTGCTCAATACATTTATTGAGCTGCTTACTAGTGTTACAGTAGTCATATAAGATGATTATACCTCTCTATTAAAAGCTGTATACTCTTTTTGTGAGCAAAAGTTAAAAATATTTGAGATGATACCTGCTTAGGAGCATAATCTGAGGTGTATCTGGATTTATTTTCTACCACAATAAATATAAAATAAATTTGGTGGACTTTAATGCCAAATGTTCTGCCCCTTTCGGTATGAACAGTATCATGACCTATACAACTGCAAATGTGTCTTGCTTAGAGCAAACCCTATTTGCCTCTGTTCCTTGTAAACACATTTTAGTCTGTGAGTGTGCTGTGATTTTAACTTCTTAACATAAAACTATACTCTAATGTAAATAAATGTCAATAAATATTAAATGAATTTTAAGCATCAACACTGAATTCAAACTCCATTCTCAAGCATTAAATTGTAAGTTTATTTTCTTGAATTTCTACAGTTATTCAAAAAAGGCTATCATTATTTTTACTATGATGGGATGCCAAATGGAACTGCTAAATGAGTGTGAAATTCAAGCAAGCAGTAAGTAACCACTGAAAATCTATAATTACTTCATCCAATATTTATTTTTCTTGGGCTGATCCAAGCATTGTCATCACATCCCAGTTACTGGTACCCTAAAGAATTTCTTTAATGATATTATTAGGATCTCATTAATTCTGTCCATAGTGTAAAGAATGTAAGACAGGTACCCTGCAGCAATTTGTTTAATGTCAACTTGGGTCTCTCATAAGTTTTTCCGGTGGTATCATTGTTCTGACTAGTGATTACACAATCAAGATATTTCTTTACTTATTTTGTATATTTTGAGTTTATCGTGTTCCAATGGAGGCTTGTGGGCCACCTGGTGACCATTTACCAAGCTATGGTATAATAAATCTAAAACATCAAGCTGACATCACTTCCTTTTCCCCCTTCAGATATATTAAATTGACCAAATTCATTCTTGACTGATTTCACCTATTCCTTATCTCTCCAGTCTGTGTGATACTGACAAGGTGCCTCTCATATGTAACATTCCATTACCTCAGAGCACTAACAATTAGCCTAAACTGCAGTTCCACTCTTGTTAATTTTGATCTGTTAGTATTTTGCCTCAATGTAGGACATATTATTCCCATTATCTGCTGGACAATGCAGCACACTTTCAGCTGCACTAAAATTCACAATCGTATCCATGTCTTCTTTTTTTTTTTTTTTACATCTGAATATTTTAAACTGATTAATAACAATCTCACCCCTCCCCTTTTTCCCCTTGACAGACTGACAAATCATATCAATTTCTCCTTTTTTCATCCCTTGCGTCCAATGTTCTCCATGTACCTATAAGTGACCCCATCAGTACTGTTCTTATCTCCACAACACAGGTGTTATTGAGACAGTAATACACATACAGTGTTTCAGTCTACAAGCTTTAGGTTGGTTTGATGCTGTTCTCTATTCCTGTCACATGAAAGCTATCCTCTTTGTTCCACCACAACAGCAACACTCCACATCATCTATGATGTGCCTTGTTGAGGTTTACTTGTATCTAGACCCGCCATTATGATTTTTTCCTTCCACCACTCTTTCAGTAACAGTATTCAGCAAAGAATCACGTTGTAATGTGTGGCCAATAACTTTACCTCTTCAATTCATTGTTCTTTATTAGGCAGTTTTTCTTTTTTACTCAGGTTGCGATGTCTTCATTCCTTACTTGATCAATCAATCTGACCCCCAACAGACTCCTGTAATACCTAATTTCATTTCAAAGGTTTCTATACTTCCCTTTTGTCTTCCATGCTGTACATGTTTCCCACACATACACAACAGTGCTCCTAATATAATGAAGCTTTACTATGCACTAATTCATTCTAGCCAAGTCCCTTCATATTGCGTGAACATGATCTTGTGGAAATGCTGACTTTGCTGGGTCATACATATAGGACACATTGAAAGATTTAAATATCTTGGTATTTGTGAAACTTCGATGTAATTATTTACCTACAACATTAAAATAGTTGCAGAAAAAGGAAATGAGTCTCTCACTTCCACATTTTGTGTAGGTGTTAGCATTAGATATTGCCCCTGCACAGGAATCTGATGCAATAGTTCAGGCTCTACTCGTAGCCATTCTCAATAACATTTTCTGTTAGTAACTGATCTGCTAATTCTCCACAGAAGTTCTCACACACATGTTTTAGCAGTAGAAACGGTTAACACTGTCAAAAGTGTGTGTGCAGAATACTGTTCATATTCATCCACATCAAAATGCAAGGAATGCTTTGACACAGTGTGTTTTTACTAATGTACACATTTCAATCCATTTATTTTTTACCAGTTCTAACTGAACAGTGGTAAACCCAAGTGCTGTGCACTATAAACACAGTATTTCCACATTTTGGTAATTATTTTGCTATCTTCACAGCTACATGGGATAAACAAATGAGATCTGGATGTTCCTAAACTTGAAAGTAAGAACAGCTTTTCGAAAACATATCAGACATAAAGCTTTCCTCATGCAGTTCTTTGTGCACTCCTCCACTATTGCACTAACAATATCCTTCAGTACTTCAGCACAAACTTGAGATTGTGGTGCACACACTAAAAATTCTACACTTAACAGCAGAGACATTCATCTTCAGTAAGTTTCAGCACTGGGTGTAACTTCAATGTTATGAAAGAAAGAAAACATTTCCATTAATATCTGTCAATTCCCCACACAAGAAATTTTCCCAAAATATGGGACTTGCCGTGTTCGGATGGTACACACAAAATTCTAAAAATCTTCAACACACACAAATATACTGACAATTTCAAACCTGCTAAACCTACATTATTACTGATATCTCTCTATTACTATATCTGTCACAATAATTGTTTTTAATTTTGAATCCACAAAGAGACCTGCTTCATAATGTAGCTACACTATCTGATCAAAAGTACCAGACACCTATTAGTAGATATTAACATGGGGAAGGTCCACCCTTCATATTTATGGTGGTTTGAAATTTGCTGGCAACTTCTTCAATAAGGTGTCTGTGGAGGAATGGCAGCTCATTCTTCCTCAAGAGGTGAAACCGTAGAAGGTAGTGATGTTGAATGCTGGGGTCTGCAGTGAAGTCAGTGTTCTAACTCAAAGGTGTTCCATTGGGTTCTGGTTGAGACTCTGGGCAGGCCAGTCTATTTCAGCAATATTACTGGCCACAAATCATTGCCTCAGAGATGCTGCTTTCTGACAAGGTGCAATGTCATGCTGATAAAATCAATCATTATCTCCAAACTATTCCAATATTGCACACACACAGTACACAATGCTGTAAAATGTGTTCATATCCTTCCACGTTTGACGTTTTGTTAACACTTTGGAGACCTGCCATTTAGAAGAATATCAGGCCTACGAAACTAGTCATTTACAACATTATTTAAATTGTTATTGGCACATATTTAATTGGTGTATATTCAAGGGTAATACATACTAAAAAAAGGCCCAAGCTTCAAGATTTATTTTTCATATTTACTTTAGTTCTTTGATAGATTACAAGTTTTAAAATGATGATGACAGAGAGTATAATTATCCTTCCAAGAAAAAAGTGTGAGGTGAGTTACTGAACGATATCTTCCTCTTGAGTTTCCAAAATTTCCTGCTCACCCAACAAATGCGACACATTTGTACCACAATTACAGTAAACTGTGAAAGCTAATGAGTACATGCACGAAATTACATGAATGCAATCACACTGGCTCAGCCACTCGTGACAGCAGCTGTTACATTTGCTAATGTTTCTTTCTAAATAATTCTAGAAACTGACAACAGAAGGCAGCACCAGTCAAGAGACAGGTAGTGAGACGTCCGTACATTGTTCTCAAATGACCAAGTCTAGTTTTCAAGCAATAAGTGATTCATGCATTCAGAAAATTGCAGCCCAAACTGTACTTAGGTGTGGTCTTCTAAACACAAAGTTGTAGCCCGAGCTAAGCTTGGACTTGGTCTCCAGAGTATTAAGTGCGATAAGGGGACCACAACCTAACCAAGAAATACACACCAAAACCACAACATAACCTCCTCCGTACTTCACTGCTCCTCCATACTTCACTGTTGGCACAATAAATGATGTCAAGTAACATTCTCCAGGCATAAACCAAATACAAACCTTTCCATGAGATAGCCACAGCTCGATTCATTACTCCAAATTACTTGTTTTCAGTCACCCACTGTCCAGTGACAGTGCTCTTTCCACCTCCTCAAGCACTGCTTAGCAGTGACTACAGAAATGTGTGACTTGTGAGGAGTTGCTCAACCATCATACCTCATTTGTTTTTGAACTCCCTGTGCACAGTCATTATGCTAGCTGGACTGCTAGTAACACTTTGAAACTCACAAACGATTCCTTCCATTGATTCCATCCAATGAATAGTCCACATTCTAAGTTACTGAGCTCTGCTGACAGACCCATTCGACTGTTACTGCTTCTCTACAAACAACACAATACTCCCAGAGTCCTTTTATTCTGGCGGTCCACCTCTCATGACATTTAGTGATCGACTCTTCATTACACAGCGTTGTCCCGATATTTTTGATCAGATAGTGTATGTGTACAGTGATGTTCACTATCCACAAACCATCGTATGGCAAAACAGAGTTTAATTGAATATCGGCTTAAATAAGCTGTACAGATAGGTTACCAAGCTGGTGCAGAAGTAGTCTTGTGACGTATAAGCATTCTTCCTTTTTTATTTTTACAACTTTTTCACTCTTAAAAGTAAAAGCTCATCTGCCTCAGTAACTCACCTGTAAGCTGGAGTTGATTCTTCAGAAATCTTTATCCTCTGTTGGAGTTTTATGACTCTTAAAGCAGCTACACAGTCTGTAATGCAAAGTAAACAAAACTGAGGCACTGTTCTATGAACTCACCTCTCCTTACTCTCTAGCAAATTGTAGTTTCATTCTTTGGTCACAGTCTTCCACAACGCTCCCCCCCTTCTCAAGCAGCTCACCTAAAGCTCCTATTCATTTTTGAATAGTTTATAATGCATCTGACAATCCAAAGGCATTCTACCCTCAGGAAAAACTGGTCTGCTCTTTTTATTCACCTGTTTCAAAAATTGTTCAGGGACGGACTTTCATCTACTTAGCAATGTAAAGAGTATTGGGAAAGTTTTACAGTATAATACACAGATTCCTCCCCTCACCCCCAAGCCAACTTTTGTCAAGTGAAGATCAGAGCTGCAAGAGATCTAGAAAAATATAAAAGCCTACTACAGTTACACAGTCAGAATAAATTTTGACTAATGTGCTAGAACGCTATAATGATTCAAGAGCTAACTGAACAGTAACAAATTATGGATTGACAAAACTGAGATTTGCAGTAGGTGCTCTTTCATGTTCTACTTGCCTGAAACTTCTTTTAGACTCTAGCAACACACAAATATCAAAAAATAATCTTCAGGAAAAGAAACCAACATCCATAAATTGGCAGGGGTTGCAATAGGTATAGGGCTCATGTTTATATATTCACCTCCTGTTTTGAGACTTGGTTTGAACATGTCGTTGTTACTGTGACATAACTATCTGTTTATTAGTTCCCATGATGCAGCAGCATTCTCATACACGACAAAGGAAGAAGGCAGGCAAGAAAGGAAAGTGCTCGAGTCATTTCACTGACAATTCCTCCTCCAGTTCTAGCAAATAGATAAGGGTACCACAAAACTGCTCCTATCTTTTTTTCCATTGATCACAGTGCTATCTGATCAGTTGTGCCAAAACTGACAAGAGGAGCAGGAGCTTTTTACCTGTATGAGTAGGCTTAGTCATGAGCAGAAGAAATCTGTTGCAGCTTTTCCACATGTAGCCTTTTACAGAACTTTCCCAGTATCCTTCCCAAAGCTGTGAAAGCTCCTAGAGCTCAGTCATCTTAGTATAACTATTAATTCAAGAGTTTCCTCCAGCTTGGGTCCACAGCTATAATAATATTATTAGAAGTCGTCATTTTTATGTATCTACATCTACATAGACACTCTGCAAGCCACTGTATGGTGCATAGACGAATTTAACCTGTTGGTTGTTAGGAATAAAATGCTTTATCCTATTTCACTTCCACATTCATGTGCACTTGGAAATGTACGGCAGTCTCATCCCCTGAACACAGTTTAGAATATTTTTATATGCTTTTATAGCAGTGTAAAATTGTAACTGGTATGCTTTTAGGCACACTTGATGGTTACCAACTGGTAGAAATTGGCTGGCAGTGGAACTGAAATGGAATAAAGTATTTTGTTTCTATTGGCCTTTAAAATAAACCTCACTTCTTTCAATGAAACTGCAGCTGGTTTTTTCTAAGTAGAAACATGGATATAATGCTCCCTCTTACAATGTGAGTGAACCTGATCAAAAATTGACTACTTGCCCTCTTTAACATTGCAAGTGCACAGCAACTCAGACACAACACAGTATGCCAGAACCTGCAACATTTTTCTCCAGCAAAATGTAATGCACTCCTCTCTCTCAAAATGTATTTACAAACAACAAAATTTTTGATCCACACATTTATACTGGAGGTTGTGCATCCTTTCTTCCTTGAACACCACAGCAAAGTCTCTCAACCAGATGAGGATTTAATTTCAAACATGGTGTTGCTTGGTTCATTCCACTCTTTGCAAGAGATGAAGATCATATTAGTTGCTGGAGACAGTCCCATAATACTTGCAACAGAATAACTTCTCCAGCTGACTGTTTGATCTCATCATCCCTTGAAGATGTGCACTTTTACCTTCTTGTAGAGCCTCAGCAGTCAACAGACACTGTCTGAAAGACTTTTAAAAATTTATTTACAATTGCAGACTTACAATAGATTTGTGTGTGTGTGCGCGCCATACTTCCAAATATCTACAGTCAGTTTTATCTTTGCAATTACAGACATGCTGTATGAGGCATCTGAAAAACAACATATGTAATACGCCAACTGAAAGTACTACCTTCACTTTGGCAACACAGTATAACAACATATTCAAGTTACTTGGGAAAATACTAAATGTGTACTCTAAAAAAGGCTCTCAGAGATGTGGTTAATGGTAGTTGCATAACTGAAAGAAGTTCAATTATTGGTACTGACCACTTTCTTCTCATTGCCAACTTAATTAGCAGATGACACTGTATCCAGTGCATCTAAAGGGAGTGGCAATTGGGGAGGGGCGGGGTGGAGGGGGGGTAGAGACAGGTGCATTTCAGAGACTACAAGGGGACATTTTTAGTAGCCATGGAGCAGTGGTCAGTTTAGCATCACGTGTTTGTTGTCAAGGTGTTTTTTAAAAGTGGCGATTCCTGTGTTGCTGTGCAGCGGCAATTCCATAGGCATTTTAATTTAGGTTGACGAGGAAAACTTCCAACATGCAACACAATTATGCTGTTGGTGAGTAACTTCAGAGCTACCAGTTCAGCATCGAAATGGAAGCTAACAGGCCATCCAAGGTCAGCCTGGATGCCAGAGAATATCGATAGAGTAAGAGAAGCTGTGGAAGCCAGTACTCGGTGGCCAACCCGTAAACAAGCTGCTGCTTTGCATATGTCTGACTGCTTGGTAAGGCAAGTTTTGTGGCTCGATCTGCATTTCTATCCATACAAAATGGCTATTGTTCAGCAGTTAAAGCCCAATGACTATGCAAAGTGAAAAGCATTTTCAGACCAAATGATTGATTTGATGACGAATGAAAAAATTTTCATGATGCGCGATGAGGCACATTTTCATCTGGACAATTATGTAAACAAACATAACTTTTGTTACTGGTCAACCACAAGTCCTGAAGAACTGCATGAACATCCTCTGCATAGTCCTAAGGTCACTGTGTGGTGTGGTGTAGCAAAAACTTGTATCACTGGACCATACTTCTTTGAAGAGGTTGGTCAAACTGTTACGGTCAATTTGCGACGTTGTCTGTTGTTACAAAACTTCCTGATCCCCGAACTTCGGACAAAACGCTTAGTGCATAGTAGAATGTGGTTCCAGCAGGATGGGGCAACTGCCCATACAGCCAATGAGGTGATGGACTTTTTGAAAAGTAAGTTTCGTGGCCGAGTAATCTTGCATTTTGGGGATATTGCATGGCCAGCACACTCCCCTGATTTAAACGTTTGTGATTTTTTTCTTGTGGGGTTTCTTGAAATCCAGAGTTTACACAAACAAGCCCGGCACATTGGGCGAACTTAAGGTGGTCATAACTCATGAAATCACCAACCTGTCTCCAGCGATGTAAGGGAAGGTGTTCGACAGTTTTGGTGCGAGACTGAAAGAGTGCTTCATCACAGAAGGGCACCATTTGAAGGACGTCATCTTCAAATCTTAAACTGATGAAATCGGTTGTTCCAATGTTATTTTTTTAAATTTCCATAAACACTGTTCTGTAAGAACCAGTAAAACATTTTTTATCACTCTTAACATTTGTGTTATTTGTACTTCAAACCCATCGGATCTTTTTGCCGCTCCCTGTACATCCATGAAATCACAATAAAATGGAACTAAAACAGCCACTGAAATGTTAAGGGTGACTGAGTTTGAAATAGTGTCATTTATGGACATGTTTGAAGCATTAAATAGAGAGAGTTATCTGGTATCTAGTGTTAGTAGTCAGACAAGTCTGTGATAAGCAGTCCATGGTCACCTGTGGCTTGTTACGGAGTAATAACATTATTATAATTTGTCTGTTTGGTTTCTTTTTTGTAACCCCAGTTACATTGTTTCTGTGAAAATACCCTGACAATGATGAAAAATCCTGTAAAACACAATCACAGACATATATTCTATAACACACACAGTAATGTAAGAACTTCCAGATAAATACAAAATTTCTGTGACATAGCTGCCATCTTTGCAGAATCAATTCAGCATAGTGATATGCCACTCTTCTATTTCATTCAGTGAACCCATATACAATGTGCACAATGATGAAGTCATCATCAGTAAACCATACTGTTTTTGTCACTGTTAACATACAAGTAACTCTGTGAGAAATACAAACCTGAGACAGAACAGAACATCACTGACTGCAAGCTTGAGGGTGACCAGGAAATGGACATTATTGTTGTCAACTGCAAATACTATTAATGAACAGGACAAATTTCTTTCCAAATAAGGTACACGGTGCATACTGCTGGTATATCTTCTGCGTTATATGGTTGTGGTCCATGAAACCTTTTCATTCCTAATGTTTCATCCAAAGCAACATTGACATCCTCAGAAGTGCTCAAGTTCCACAGACCATGATCACATAACCCAGAAGATATACTGGCAGCTGTGACATCCAGTCATGAACACCTTCACGTACAATAGTGCATACTGTCGACATACGCACTGTTGTGCAGATAAAAGATAAATGGGGGTAAGAAATCAAATGAAATGCAATTACTCTGCAATCAGCCACTCTTTTTACCTTCCCCCATTTCTTCAAATTGCTGTGTTAAGTAATTTTTTTTTATCAAAAGTTGCAAAACAAATTGCTTGTTCTTGTATCCAGGGCGTATACGACCAGGAACAATTGGGAGATCCGGGAGAAACTCAGGAATTTTTTCATCTGGGAGCAAACTGGAGAAAATCCAGGAATTTTTTAGAACTCCAGGAATTTTTCATTGTTTTAGCTTTAGGTTAAATTTTTGTAATTTTGACTGGTAAGAACCAATACTCTAACAAAGGACATTACTGTATCCCACTACTGCAGAATAATACTGCAGCAATAAAAGATGAAAAAGAGAAAGAAAACTAAAACGAAACTTAGGTTGCAAAGGAAATGTGCAATATACAAAAACAAAACACAGTGCTCATATAAGCATCTGTCAAGAGCTAAATATGTCAAAGGCTTTAGGAAGACTATGCAATGCTTCATAACAACTAAATGTCTCTGATGATCATGACGTCACAACTGTTTACATTCATTTGAGCAGTTGCGAGCAGGCTCTTGCGCATGCACAGTTGAGTTGCATATGAGTAGTACCTTATCCTGCTTCTGACTACAGAAGTGTCTGCTAGCTGTATAAGCAAGCAGCCAGATACAACCCAGAAAAAATTTACTGACGCGCTCAAGCTGCCCAATTCACACATGCACAACTGGCCTGGATCTAGGGGGCCGGGGAGGGGGGGAAGGTGGGGGGCAACTGGGATATTTGCCCAGGTGGCAATTTCAGAGGTTTTTGAACATTTTTGAACACATTCTAAGTTGATTTCTGAATGGATTATAAGTTGATTTTTGAATGCGTGCATACTGTACATGAGGTCTCTGCCAGGGGAACCCCCGTCACATCTAGAAATAAACTTTCAGGCAGTAAAAGGTGATGGGGCTGAGTGGAAGAAAACTGAACGGGTGAATGCCAATCGCTGCTTGTTTACGTGGTTCAATGGTTTTGGTGAATGATCAGCATTGTTATAATTACCAGCAAAATCCATAGGTTGAGGATACCAGAATGGAAATAAACGACTAACAGGAATAACAGGCATGAAAGAAAACGTATTATCTCCTCAGTGTATCCAAGGAAATGAAATTTTGACAAAACATTTTTGGCCAGATCGCTACAATGGAGAGCAGCTACGAAGGTGGGTGCATTGTGCGTTCTGCACAAAGAGAGAGAGAGAGAGAGAGAGAGAGAGAGAGAGAGAGAGAGAGAGAGGAGGGGATGTTGCTGTGCTTCCAATTTCCTTCCGTCAGTTCATGCACCCAGACAGCTGACGGCACACCAGTATACACATCGTTCCACAGTGAACTTTAAGAACTGCATTCTTAGTAACGACAATCCTTACACGTGTGCACATGCAACCTAGCACAAAGAATTAATTAATATCAAAGTCAGTCACAATGATCCCAATTGTATAAAATATTGAGTTAAAGATTTCTCTACATTAAGTTCTATGCGGTTGAAGACAAGAGACTCTGAAAGCAAAACAGCTGTAAAGAACACACACAAATAAAAAAAACCACTGCCTGTGGTAACAAGGTATACGCAAAACTTTATGCTGTCATAAAAACTTTCTTAAAAACTCTAATTTATACATGTGTAAGTAGTAACGAGGACATGCAGCTTTACTGTATGATTAAATGATGATGGCGTCCTCTTGGGTAAAATATTCCGGAGGTAAAATAGTCCCCCATTCTGATCTCCGGGCGGGGACTACTCAAGAGGACGTCGTTATCAGGAGAAAGAAAACTGGCATTCTACGGATCGGAGTGTGGAATGTCATATCCCTTAATCGGGCAGGTAGGTTAGAAAATTTAAAAAGGGAAATGGATAGGTTAAAGTTAGATATAGTGGGAATTAGTGAAGTTCGGTGGCAGGAGGAACAAGACTTTTGGTCAGGTGACTACAGGGTTATAAACACAAAGTCAAATAGGGGTAATGCAGGAGTAGGTTTAATAATGAATAGGAAAACACGAACGCGGGTAAGCTACTACAAACAGCTTAGTGAACGCATTATTGTGGCCAAGATAGATACGAAGCCCACACCTACTACAGTAGTACAAGTTTATATGCCAACTAGCTCTGCAGATGACGAAGAAATTGACGAAATGTATGACGAGATAAAAGAAATTATTCAGATAGTGAAGGGAGACGAAAATTTAATAGTCATGGGTGACTGGAATTCGTCAGTAGGAAAAGGGAGAGAAGGAAACATAGTAGGTGAATATGGATTGGTGGTAAGAAATGAAAGAGGAAGCCGCCTTGTAGAATTTTGCACAGAGCATAACTTAATCATAGCTAACACTTGGTTCAAGAATCATAAAAGAAGGTTGTATACCTGGAAGAATCCTGGAGATACTAAAAGGTATCAGATAGATTATATAATGGTAAGACAGAGATTTAGGAACCAGGTTTTAAATTGTAAGACATTCCAGGGGCAGATGTGGATTCTGACCACAATCTATTGGTTATGAACTGCAGATTGAAACTGAAGAAACTGCAAAAAGGTGGGAATTTAAGGAGATGGGACCTGGATAAACTGAAAGAACCAGAGGTTGTAGAGAGTTTCAGGGAGAGCATAAGGGAACAATTGACAGGAATGGGGGAAAGAAATACAGTAGAAGAAGAATGGGTAGCTCTGAGGGATGAAGTAGTGAAGGCAGCAGACGATCAAGTAGGTAAAAAGACGAGGGCTAATAGAAATCCTTGGGTAACAGAAGAAATATTGAATTTAATTGATGAAAGGAGAAAATATAAAAATGCAGTAAATGAAGCAGGCAAAAAGGAATACAAACGTCTCAAAAATGAGATCAACAGGAAGTGCAAAATGGCTAAGCAGGGCTGGCTAGAGGACAAATGTAAAGATGTAGAGGCTTATCTCACTAGGGGTAAGATAGATACTGCCTACAGGAAAATTAAAGAGACCTTTGGAGATAAGAGAACAACTTGTATGAACATCAAGAGCTCAGATGGAAACCCAGTTCTAAGCAAAGAAGGGAAGGCAGAAAGGTGGAAGGAGTATATAGAGGGTTTATACAAGGGCGATGTACTTGAGGACAATATTATGGAAATGGAAGAGGATGTAGATGAAGATGAAATGGGAGATAAGATACTGCGTGAAGAGTTTGACAGAGCACTGAAAGACCTGAGTCGAAACAAGGCCCCGGGAGTAGACAACATTCCATTAGAACTACTGATGGCCTTGGGAGAGCCAATCATGACAAAACTCTACCATCTGGTGAGCAAGATGTATGAGACAGGCGAAATACCCTCAGACTTCAAGAAGAATATAATAATTCCAATCCCAAAGAAAGCAGGTGTTGACAGATGTGAAAATTACCAAACCATCAGTGTAATAAGTCACAGCTGCAAAATACTAACGCGAATTCTTTATAGACAAATGGAAAAACTGGTGGAAGTGGACCTCGGGGAAGATCAGTTTGGATTCTGTAGAAATGTTGGAACATGTGAGGCAATACTAACCTTACAACTTATCTTAGAAGAATGATTAAGAAAAGGCAAACCTACGTTTCTAGCATTTATAGACTTAGAGAAAGCTTTTGACAACGTTAACTGGAATACTCTCTTTCAAATTCTGAAGGTGGCAGGGGTAAAATACAAGGAGCGAAAGGCTATTTACAATTTGTACAGAAACCAGATGGCAGTTATAAGAGTCGAGGGGCATGAAAGGGAAGCAGTGGTTGGGAAAGGAGTGAGACAGGGTTGTAGCCTCTCCCCGATGTTATTCAATCTGTATATTGAGCAAGCAGTAAAGGAAACAAAAGAAAAATTCGGAGTAGGTATTAAAATTCATGGAGAAGAAGTAAAAACTTTGAGGTTCGCCGATGACATTGTAATTCTGTCAGAGACAACAAAGGACTTGGAAGAGCAGTTGAACGGAATGGACAGTGTCTTGAAAGGAGGATATAAGATGAACATCAACAAAAGCAAAACGAGGATAATGGAATGTAGTCAAATTAAATCTGGTAATGCTGAGGGGATTATATTAGGAAATGAGACACTTAAAGTAGTAAAGGAGTTTTGCTATTTGGGGAGTAAAATAACTGATGATGGTCGAAGTAGAGAGGATATAAAATGTAGACTGGCAATGGCAAGGAAATCGTTTCTGAAGAAGAGAAATTTGTTAACATCGAGTATAGATTTAAGTGTCAGGAAGTCGTTTCTGAAAGTATTTGTATGGAGTGTAGCCATGTATGGAAGTGAAACATGGACGATAACCAGTTTGGACAAGAAGAGAATAGAAGCTTTCGAAATGTGGTGCTACAGAAGAATGCTGAAGATAAGGTGGGTAGATCACGTAACTAATGAGGAGGTATTGAATAGGATTGGGGAGAAGAGAAGTTTGTGGCACAACTTGACTAGAAGAAGGGACCGGTTGGTGGGACATGTTCTGAGGCATCAAGGGATCACAAATTTAGCATTGGAGGGCAGTGTGGAGGGTAAAAATCGTAGAGGGAGACCAAGAGATCAATACACTAAGCAGATTCAGAAGGATGTAGGTTGCAGTAGGTACTGGGAGATGAAGAAGCTTGCACAGGATAGAGTAGCATGGAGAGCTGCATCAAACCAGTCTCAGGACTGAAGACAACAACAACAACAACAACAACAACAACAACAACAACTAAACCAGTGATTGTGACAGGTTTAATGAAGTTAACCGGAGAATATGTTTTGACACTGGCGTAAACAGTTACAGAATTAGTGGTGAGAAGATTGTTTGTTAGAACGAGGAAGGAGGAAAAATGGGGACATCAAACAAATTATGGAAGAATACGACGATTCCAAAGTTATATAAAAATTGCGTAATACTACTTTTCAATCTCATGCTTGAGAAACTGGAGCGTATGAATGAACTGTGGAACTATTTCCTAACATAGTTTTCTGCTTGTAGTAAGCCTAACAGGCACTTGATATTGGTTCTTCATTAATTGTGCCCAAACAGTTTCATTTATTTGGTGTATATTACAATTGCTGCAATATTAGAAAGGCCTATTTCATTTTATCTTGCAGACAGTGACAAAATAGACGTAATCAAATCGAGAAACCACACCAATCTTGGGTACTGTTTGTATTAGCAGCTTTTTCAGTATTAGACAAAGACATATTGATTTTGCATGTATCAAAGCATTTGACGAACTTTGATGAGATAATAGATTCTTTCACAGAAAGGAAAGCATGCGATGTAAAGCTGTAGCAAGCTGAAGCTAGGAGCTAAGGCTTGACGAAACGTGTACTGTCTTACTTGTCTCTTGTCTTCACTTGTTTTATGTATCCCATATTTAATTTTATGTCACACAAAATAGCAAGTTATTAGCAAATAGGCAATAAAGAGTGCAAATTTTCTTAAAAGTTCTTGTTCTGCGTTGACAAATAATCCCATCCAGTATTAATTGTTTGAGGGGCAGGGTGTCAGACCAGCTGACTGGGAGCAGGGACATTTTAATTTCCACTACCCTGAATATAGTTTGATGGCATCCATTACAAAATATACACATTTGAATTCACAGAGCTATAGTGAGGTGCTATAGAAGAATGCTGTGTGAAGAGGTGTGGCACTGCACTTTGGTGGCACACTTTAAGATCAAATAACATGTCTTACATTTCCTCAAGCATATATCTTTTATTTATCAGATTCTTCAGAAAGCTCCAAATGAACATATTTTTGGAAAGTCGACTTATTAAAAATTTTTTACGTCCTCTCTGAAACACTCGTGGTAGTATCTAGTACTGCTCTGGTTCGAAAATATCATACATCTGGGGCTGATGCGCAGAGCAGTCTGAGTTGCAGTGGGGAGGTGAGTACTCTCCATGTGACCCGTGTTTACGTTTAGTGATTTTACTGATTCCTCTTTGTTTACTGCTCTCACATCAAATGAAAACAAAACAAATTTCTGTGTCAAGGAGCTATCAAATGAATTAAGATACATTCATATAATTATGGAAGGCTAAAATATGTTATTAGTTTCAGATTTTATTTTATTTCCACCTTTTTGACAGTCAAGCATTAATCACCTTGGAGAACAATGACATCATTTTTGTCGGTGTACTAAATAAATTTGGATTTTATTAATCTTTTCCACTGAGACAGTCAATGTATTTGAAGTAAAGTGTTTAGTGCCACACTATTGGCTAGTTTCAACTGCTCGCTACATTTCAAGTGCACGTTTTCATTTTCTAGCATGTATGGCACTATACCGTAATAAAGAACCAAACATGAAATAATAAAGTACTGGTATGCCAGGAAAATCTACATCCTGAAAACCACACAGAAATTCTTAAAATCAGGTCAAGACCTACTTCACTGGGAATCTGGACACGAGATTAATTAATTTGTGGTAAGTTCTATGGGACCAAACTGCTGCAGTCATCAGTCCCTAGGCTTACACACTACTTAATCTAACTTATGCTAAGGACAAAACAAACATCCATGCCCAAGGAAGGACTAAAACCTCCAACAGGGGGAGCCATGTGAACTGCGGCAAGACGGTTCATACCACATGGCTACCCTATGTGACTGGAAATACGAATGTGCACTTTAAGCCAAATTATGCATTTCGGTATGGTTCACAAAATACCGATGCTCTTGTCTCTTTTATGAGATAATGTAAGATCTTTTAATGTTTTACACGTATGAACAAACAGGCTTCCTACACCATCGTAGCTGTGCAAGCGCGGTGACGCCTGTTATCTGGCGCTCTCTGGCAACTGCTGAAACGAACCTATTTCTAACAGGTCGTGGGAAAATATTGCAAATGGTGGTTTGTAAAGTGTTACTTTCAAAGTGAACTTCCTTTTACACAAGATGAACTATGTGCAAGAATGTGCGATGATTTTCTTAAGTCACAGAGCGTTAGATTCTCATTTAAAAATCAACTCTTTGAGGACGAGCCATTTAGAAGCGTTTAGAGCCCAGAAATTCAGACACTTACGTCGTTATTAAAAATTTTACTGGCACATTTGTGTGATGTATCTTAAAGCGTAACATGTGCAGAAAAGATCAACATTATATGTAAAAGCTTAGCTTCTCTTGCAGCTTATTAATCTTCAAGACCAATATTATATGTGAAAGCTTTGCTTTTCTTGTAGCAACACTATGTATATTAATTTAAACCATTAACTTTTCCTATTTGTGTGCTCACACTACTTAGCAGTGATGTTGCTATCGGGTGACTACATCATATGTCCTATGCTCTGAATATCCACTGTCATTGGTTGGCGAGCTCACGTGACATGAGCTATGACTGGCTTACAGAAGTGCATTGCAACCTCAATTTCAATGCTTTGGAAAGCAACATGTGGTGTTTGGTGGAATTCGACCTTATAATACGAAAATATGCAGCATACATGTTGCTGGACATCAAAGATCTTTCCAAAAGGTGTTTCCCCCACCCACCCCACCTCCTGAGTTTCATTTTTTAAAGGCCAGAAAATTCTATGCCAGTGTATAGTACCATAACCACTCAAAGGATTTATAAGTTATACAGTTCCTAGGGAAAGTATACTGTCACTTAATACGGAAAAAGTGTATTCCCACCCAAGAGAAAAGTGTATTTTTAACTGGGAAATCTGGGAAAAATCCGGGAATTTTTTTTTCTTCATCCACGTATATACCCTGTGTATCTCAGTCTATCTTCATTAGCATCAGATGATACACCAACCTCTTATTCTGTGTATGCTGATTCTGATAGCACAGATATACTTTCTATTGCTTCTCACAAGTCCTTTTGAAAAAGAAGATGCAAATGCATTTTGGCCCTTGAGCAAAATACAATGAGTTGATTGAAATCTAATGGTGAAAGAGTGATCAGTAAGTTGACAGCATAAAATGAAAGAAACCTGTAGTGTGATAAAGAAATAAGGCCCTGAATGTCTTGTGAAACTGCTTAGGGCATAGGACTGAAAAGGTCAAAGTGTTGTGTCAAACAGTAAGAGTCAAATAACATGAAGGTTTTAAAATGATGCAACAAGCACTGCCCTGACTTACTCAGACAAATAAAAGTGCAACATTATTTTACTGCAATTTAAAAGACTCTACAGTCCTGTAATTGTTGTCAACTAACGTCCATACTTCCTTCATTGGTAATGTGAGATAATACTGAAATCCACTTATGTAACAAACAGCTACCTATCTGAAAAAAGCTATTTTGTGTGGAAAAGTAATTTTGTGTGACTGGAAGAAATTTTCCATTAACTCTATTTTAGAATTAAAGTTGAAAATATCAGACTGTCTATTATGATCTATTTCAAATAAAAGACACTGCAGACTAACTTCTACCTTTAAGAACTAAGTTGAAAGCTCAATTTCAGGATACTAAACCAATATAAAAAAGAGGTCTTCAACACTGTTTTCTCTTATCAAAATAAGGCATCATATGGATTGTATAGCATGTAATGTCAGAAATTTTCATGGAGATCATTGTAAGGAATACTGCTACCTTTGATATTATGAGTAGCAATATTGCACTTCTTACTTATCACTGGCTTCTGGAATTTTTGAAGCTGAGCGCACCTTTTCTCTGGAAGGAGCATTTTCTTGTTGTATAACGTCAACACTGACCCAGCAATACTGGTCATACAGCAAGTTAATGTGTGGAGAGTTGATGATAGGCTTCTGCACGGAGCAGTCGCATGCAGTCATATCATCAGCAACTAGCGGGAAGAATTTGCTAGACACTATAATTACACGGATTCACAGGAGAAAAGTGTATGAGTAATTCAGTTATTTCATGGAAAGGAATGCAGGATTAGTTTTGATATTTGTGGTTGATACAGTATTGTGTTTGTGAATCAGTAACTTTCATGGAGGAACATGTAGACATAACGTAAATGAAGAGACTTCCATGAAGTGGAAATGTGTTATGTGTTAAAGGGACAATAAAAAAAGTAATCTGACTTGTACTGTCAATATTTCAAAGAACTATTTCCCATCTTCCAACTGAACAGCTGTAATATTTGAGAAGTATAAGAGTTACCTGCTGCTCGTATTAGGCACATGGTCATTTTCATTTTGTAACAAAGTGTGTCCTACACATAAAGCTCCCATATGCAGGGTCATGCAATGGCTACCGCACATTTGTATTTGTCTCCCTAGCACGATAACTGATAATGTGGATCAAGCATGATGAAGATTTGCACAAAGCACAAGAGAGAAGAAGCAACAAGAGTCAAGAGGAAACACAAGTGAAAGAAACAAGAGAAGGCATGATTACTACCATGAAGATGTGCAAGATAATTATGGCTTGTCAATTTACTGGCAGAAACACAAAAAGAGACAAAATGAAAGCAAACGGCCAAGGTCAACTGAGTGTGCTCAGAAAGGAGCTAATGAGCATAGGCAGAGTTGAAGTGGAATATTGTCATTTGAACATAAACAAGGACATCAATATTGCATGGACTGATAACGTAAGAAATGAGGAGCTTCTCCACAGAAATAGCAAGGAAAAGAATGCATGGAAAACACTAACAAGAAGAAGGGATAATATGGTACAACATCTGTTAAGACACCAGGGAATAAATTTGGTGCTACAAAAGGGAGCTGTAAAGGAAGAGAGATATTGGAATACATCTGGCAAAAGCCGGCCGAAGTGGCCGTGCGGTTAAAGGCGCTGCAGTCTGGAACCGCAAGACCGCTACGGTCGCAGGTTCGAATCCTGCCTCGGGCATGGATGTTTGTGATGTCCTTAGGTTAGTTAGGTTTAACTAGTTCTAAGTTCTAGGGGACTAATGACCTCAGCAGTTGAGTCCCATAGTGCTCAGAGCCATCTGGCAAATAATTGAGAATACAGGTTGCAAGTGCTACTCTGAGATGAAAAAGTTGGCACAGGAGAGGAATTCATGGCACACTGCATCAAACCAGTCAAAAACTGACGACAACAGAAAAAGGTGTACGGTGGAAGAGGCAGTGCAAGGAGATTGATAATGATGCATTTATGCATGCTGTACAGCCACAAAAAGACTGAGTGGCAGTCATAAATAACAGAACTGTCAAAGTCAAACAATGGTAAACCCAAGATGGAATGTAACAATATTATGAAAAGCAAAGTTGCCTCTCACCATACAATTGAGATGCTGAGTCGCAGATATGCACAACAAAAAAGACTGTCACAAATAAGCTTTCAGCCAGTAAGGCTTCATCAAAAATAGACCACACACACACACACACACACACACACACACACACACACACACACACACACAAACTGCAGTCTCTGGAAACTGAAGCCACGCTGTGAGGAGCAGCACCAGTGCAGTGCAGTGCAGTGCATGATGGGAGTGGCAACTGGGTGGGGTTAAAGAGGAGGCTGGGAGGCTGGGACGGGAAGGGGGAGGGATAGTACGATATGGGTGGCGGCCAGTGAACTGCTGCTGGGAAGCACACGGGGACAAGGTGGAGAGAGGGTAGGGCAGCTATGTGCAGTCAAGAGGTTAGATGGAGGGCAGAGGAGAGGTGGGAAGGGGAAGGGGGTAGTGGAAGAGGAAAGAAGTAAAAAGACTGGGTGTGATGGTGGAATGAGGGTTGTGTAGTTCTGGAATGGGAACAGGGAAGGGAGGGGCTGGATGGGTGAGGACAATGACTGACGAAGGTTGAGGCCATGAGGGTTACGGGAACACAGGATGTATTGCAGGGAAAGTTTCCACTTGTGCGTTTCAGAAAATCTGGTGTTGATGGGAAGGATCTATATGGCACAGGCTGTGAAGCAGTCATTGAAATGAAGGATGTCATGTTTGGCAGTGTGATATGCAACAGGGTGGTCCACTTATTTCTTGGCAGATGGACAGCTTATTGGTTGTCATGCCCACATAGAATGCAGCACAGTAGTTGCGGCTTAGATTGTAGATCACATGCCTGGTTTCACAGGTAGGTCCGCGTTTTATGGGATAAGTGATGTTTGTGACCAGGTGGTGGTGGGAGGATGTATGGGACAGGTCTTGCATGTAGGTCTGTTACAGGGGTATGAGCCATGAGGCAAGGGGTTGGGAGTAGGGGTTGTGTAGGGATGGACAAGTATATTGTGTAGGTTCAGTGGATGGCGGAATACCACTGTAGGACGGGTGAGAATGATAGTGGGCAGGGCATTTCTCATTTCAGGGCACAATGAGATGTAGTCAAAACCATGGTGGAGAATGTAATTCACTTTCTCCAGTCCTGGGTGGTACTGAGTTACAAAGGGGTATGCTCCTCTGTGGCCGGACAGTGAGACCTTGGGAGTTGGTGGGAGACTGGAAAGATAAGGCACAGGATATTTGTTTTTGTACAAGGTTTGGAGGATAATTACGGTCTGAGCAGGCTTCAGTGAGACACTCGGGTATTTCAAGAGGGATAGCTTGTTACTGCAGATGCGATGACCATGGGTGGCTAGGATGTATGGAAGGGACTTCTTGGTATGGAATGGGTGGCAGCTGTCGAAGTGGAGGTATTGCTGGTGGTTAGTAGGTTTGATATGTATGGAGGTATTGATGTAGCCATCTTTGAAGTGGAGGTCAACATCTTGGAAGGTGGCTTGTTGTGTTGAGCAGGACCAGGTGAAGCAAATGGAGAAGAAGTTGTTGAGGTTCTGGAGGAATGTGGATAAGATACCCTAACCTTCACTCCATATCGCAAAGATGTCACCAATGAATCTGAACCAGGTGAGGGGTTTAGGAAGGTTTCCTCTAGATGGCCCACAAATAGTTTGGCATAGGATGGTGCCATTTGGATGCCCATGCCGTACCCCATATCTGTTTGTATGTAATGCCTTCAAAGGAGAAGTAATTGTGGGTGAGGATATAGATGATCATGGCGACTAGGAAGGAGGTTGTTGGTTTGGAATCTGTTGGGTGTCGGGAAAGATAGTATTTAATAGCAGTAAGGCCATGGGCATTAGAGATGTTCGTGTAAAGGGACGTGGCATCAACAGTGACGAGCAGGGCATAATGTGGTAAAGGGAAGGAACTGTGGAGAGTCGATGGAGGAAATGGTTGGTATCTTTTATATAGGAGGTTAGGTACTGGGTAATAGGTTAAAGGTGTTGGTCTAAGAGAGCAGAGATTCTGTCTGTTTGTTGTTGTTGTGGTCTTCAGTCCTGAGACTGGTTATTCTGTCTGTGGGGGCACAGTAACCGGCCACAATGTGGCATCCTGGGTGGTTGGGTTTATGGACTTGTGTCATGTAGAAGTAGGAGTGCGGGAGTGGTAGGAGTGAGCAGAGAGATGGACCCTGCCAGAGGTTCTGGGATAGGCCTACGGATTTGAGGAGTGATTGGAGATCCTACTGGATTCTATGGAATGGGGTCATTGAGGCAAGGTTGGTATGTGGATGTATCAGACACTGGTGGAGTCCTTCTGCCAGGTAATCTTGCAGTTCACCACAAAAGTGATGGAGATTTTGTCTGCAGGTAGTTTTATAAGGTCAGGATAAGTTTTTAGATGGTAGACTGCAGTCAAAATTACAAAAATTTAAATGAAAACTAAAAGAATGGAAAATTCCCGGAATTCCTAAAAATTTCTGGGTTTTTCCCAGTTTTCTCCCAGATGAAATAAAATCATGGGTTTTTTCCCAGATTTCCCGGTTGTCCCAGGGCGTATACACCCTGGTCCGGTCACAAACATCACTTATTCCATCAAAGGCAGACCTACCTTTGAAACCAGTCATGTGATCTGCAAGCTAAGCTGCAACCACTGTGCTGCATTCTATGTGGGCATGACAACCAACAAGCTGTCTGTCCGCATGAATGGCCACTGACAAACTGTGGCCAAGAAACAAGTGGACCACCCTGTTGCTGAGCATGCTGCCAAACATGACATCCTTCATTTCAATAACTGCTTCACAGCCTATGCCTTATGGATCCTTCCCACCAACACCAGCTTTTCTGAATAGCGCAGGTGGGAGCTTTCCCTGCAATATATCCTGTGTTCCCATAATCCTCCTGGGTTCAACCTTCGTTAGTCATTGTCCTCATTCATCCAGCTGCTCCCTGTTCCCATTCCAGCACTCCACAGCCCTCATTCCACCATCACACCCAGTCTCTTTACTTCTTTCCTTTTCCACCACCCCTCCCCCCTTCCCACCTCTCCCCGGCCCACCATATAAACTCCCGACTGCACATAACTGCCCTACCCTCTCTCCACCTCATCCCTGTGCGCTCCCCGGCAGCACTTCACTGTCCGCCACCCCTACCCTACAATCCCTCCCCCTCCCAGCCCCAGCCTCCTCCTCACCACAACCCAGTCATCACTCCTATCATGTTCTGGCAATGCCCCTTGCAATGTGGATTCAGTTGCAGTCGTGTGTTCGTGTGTGTGTGTGTGTGTGTGTGTGTGTGTGTGTGTGTGTGTTCTACATCAGAGGAAGGTATTTTGGCCAAAACCTGAAGTGTATAGCAGTCTTTTTGTTGTGCCTGTCTGTGACTCAGTGTCTGTAGCATTTATATGTCTGAGTAGCTGCCAAAATGATAGTGGAAGAGAGCTGTGACACAATGCAGTTCCTCCAAGCATCTGGCCATACCCACTGCCACCTGACAGCCACAACACACAAAGCTGTGGCTGAGCTTCAGCATGCCACCCCATGCTGCCTTAGCAATGATACGTGGGCAGGTCGCTGACCTTCGGCCATGGTGATGACCGCTATGCAACAATCAACACCTGTTGCACTCACCGAAGGTCCTCAGCAGAAGTAGAAGCAATAAAATTAGGTGATAGTACTAGCTGTCAGTGAGAGTGAACACTGCTCGAAGCATTGTATGGAAAAGTGAAATGTCAATTACGCATGTCTTTCCAAAGGTTTTGTTTCAGATAATTAATCAGCAACTAGTATTTCCTTGTGTTAGAAATGTTTTTCCAACTTCAAATACCAGACTGTCTGGCTGTCTTACATTACCTACAGAAAAAGTTTTATCATATGTTTCTTTATGTCAGGTCATTTTGTTTGCTGTAGATATATAATACTTGTTTTTTTTTCTGATTTGAATACGACTTGAATCATAACATACTGTATGATGTACAGTTATGAGACACTGTATTATGTTAGGTAGTCAGCTGGTCACCAGTTAGGGTTCCAGTTTAATTAAAGTTGACATTTTCTTGATTTCTTCAATGTACAGAGCAGCAGTTATATGTGCAATAAGATTCCTTTTGCATACGCTGATCAATGTTCCAATACAAAGAACAGGTGGGGTATCTTAATTACTGAGCTTTTGGAAGTACACCTGAAAGAGGTAAAAGTTACATTTATTACAGTTGAAAAGTATCATCAGTTATGTTACGCTAAGGAAACAGAAAAGTAAAGAATGTCTTTAACTGTTTGAGAACTGACAACATCGTAATTTTTTGCATAACCAATTCCCATAACATCTACACATCTTTGTGAATATTCCTTTATAATGTATAATCCTGTTTATTCAGAAAAATTAATGTTCAGGATGAGCTGTACGCTATTCAGACCTAACTGATGCACTAAGGAATTTTGATATTCTTAATTTTTGTATAGTGTTGATTACCTACTTGTCACATATATTAACCAAATTGTAAACAACTGTAAATATTTTGGCGCAGGGACATGAGTGTGAATTGCGCTTGATATTTTTATTCCCACCCCCTCCCCCCATGAACCATGGACCTTGCCGTTGGTGGAGAGGCTTGCGTGCCTCAGCGATACAGATGGCTGTACCATAGGTGCAACCACAACGGAGGGGTATCTGTTGAGAGGCCAGACAAACATGTGGTTCCTGAAGAGGGGCAGCAGCCTTTTCAGTAGTTGCAGGGGCAACAGTCTGGATGGCTGAGTGATCTGGCCTTGTAACACTAACCAAAACGACCTTGCTGTGCTAGTACTGTGAACGGCTGAAAGCAAGGGGAAACTACAGCCGTAATTTTTCCCGAGAGCATGCAGCTTTACTGTATGGTTAAATGATGATGGCATCCTCTTGGGTAAAATATTCCAGAGGTAAAATAGTCCCCCATTCGGATCTCCAGGCGGGGACTACTCAAGAGGATGTCGCTATCAGGAGAAAGAAAACTGGCGTTCTAGGGATCGGAGCGTGGAATGTCTGATCCCTTAATTGGGCAGGTAGGTTAGAAAATTTAAAAAGGGAAATGGATAGGTTAAAGTTAGATATTGTGGGAATTAGTGAAGTTCAGTGGCAGGAGGAACAAGACTTTTGGTCAGGTGAATACAGGGTTAAAAATACAATATCAAACAGGAATAATGCAGGAGTAGGTTTAATAATGAATTAAAAAATTGGAGTGTGGGTAAGCTACTATAAAGAGCATAGTGAACGCATTATTGTGGCCAAGATAGACACGAAGCCCATGCCTACTACAGTAATACAAGTTTATATGCCAACTAGCTCTGCAGATGATGAAGAAATTGATGAAATGTATCATGAGATAACAGAAATTATTCAGATAGTGAAGCGAGATGAAAATTTAATAGTCATGGGTGACTGGAATTCGAGAGTAGCAAAAGGGAGAGAAGGAAACATAGTAGGTGAATATGGATTGGGGGTAAGAAATGAAAGAGGAAGCCGTCTGGTAGAATTTTGCACAGAGCATAACTTAATCATAGCTAACACTTGGTTCAAGAATCATGAAAGAAGGTTGTATACATGTAAGAGGCCTGGAGACACTGGAAGGTTTCACATGGATTATATAATGGTAAGACAGAGATTTAGGAACCAGGTTTTAAATTGTAAGACATTTCCAGGGGCAGATGTGAATTCTGACCACAATCTATTGGTTATGAACTGTAGATTAAAACTGAAGAAACTGCAAAAAGGTGGGAATTTAAGGAGATGGGACCTGGATAAACTGACTAAAGCAGAGGTTGTACAGAGTTTCAGGAAGAGCATAAGGGAACAATTGACAAGAATGGGGGAAAGAAATACAGTAGAAGAAGAATGGGTAGCTCTGGGCGTTGAAGTAGTGAAGGCAGCAGAGGATCAAGTGGGTAAAAAGACGAGGGCTGGTAGAAATCCTTGGGTAACAGAAGAAATATTGAATTTAATTGATGAAAGGAGGAAATATAAAAACGAAGTAAATGAAGCAGGCAAAAAGGATGCAAACGTCTCAAAAGTGAGATCGACAGGAAGTGCAAAATGGCTATTCAGGGATGGCTAGAGGACAAATGTAAGGATGTAGAGGCTTATCTCACTAGGGGTAAGATAGATACTGCCTACAGGAAAATTAGAGAGACCTTCGGGGAAAAGAGAGCCACTTGTATGAATATCAAGAGCTCAGATAGAAACCCAGTTCTAAGCAAAGAAGGAAAAGCAGAAAGGTGGAAGGAGTATATAGAGGGTCTATACAAGGGCGATGTACTTGAGGACAGTATTATGGAAATTGAAGAGGATGAAACTTCCTGGCAGATTAAAACTGTGTGCCCGACCAAGACTCGAACTCGAGACCTTTGCCTTTCGCGGGCAAGTGCTCTACCATATGAGCTACCGAAGCACAACTCACGCCCGGTCCTCACAGCTTTACTTGTGCCAGTATCTCGTCTCCTACCTTCCAAACTTTACAGAAGCTCTCCTGCGAACCTTGCAGAACTAACACCCCTGAAAGAAAGGATATTGCGGAGACATGGCTTAGCCACAGCCTGGGGGATGTTTCTAGAATGAGATTTTCACTCTGCACTGGAGTGTGCGCTGATATGAAACTTCCTGGCAGATTAAAACTGTGTGCCCGACCAAGACTCGAACTCGGGACCTTTGCCTTTCGCGGGCAAGTGCTCTACCATATGAGCTACCGAAGCACGACTCACGCCCGGTCCTCACAGCTTTACTTGTGCCAGTATCTCGTCTCCTACCTTACAAACTTTACAGAAGCTCTCCTGTGAACCTTGCAGTTTTAATCTGCCAGGAAGTTTCATATCAGCGCACACCTCCGGTGCACAGTGAAAATCTCATTCTGGATTGAAGAGGATGTAGATGAAGATGTAATGGGAGATACAATACTGCGTGAAGAGTTTGACAGAGCACTGAAAGACCTGAGTCGAAACAAGGCCCTGGGAGTAGACAACATTCCATTGGAACTACTGATGGCCTTGGGAGAACCAGTCATGACAAAACTCTACCATCTGGTGAGCAAGGTGTATGAGACAGGCGAAATACCCTCAGACTTCAAGAAGAATATAATAATTCCAATCCCAAAGAAAGCAGGTATTGACAGATGTGAAAATTATCGAACTAACAGTTTAATAAGTCGCAGCTGCAAAATACTAATGCGAATTCTTTACAGACAAATGGAAAAACTGGTAGAAGCCGACCTCGGGGAGGATCAGTTTGGATTCTGTAGAAATGTTGGAACACGTGAGGCAATACTGACCCTACAACTTATCTTAGAAGCTAGATTAAGGAAAGGCAAACCTACGTTTCTAGCATTTATAGACTTAGAGAAAGCTTTTGACAATGTTGACTGGAATACTCTCTTTCAAATTCTGAAGGTGGCAGGGGTAAAATACAGGGAGCAAAAGGCTATTTACAATTTGTACAGAAACCAGATGGCAGGTATAAGAGTTGAGGGACATGAAATGGAAGCAGTGGTTGGGAAGGGAGTAAGACAGGGTTGTAGCCTCTCCCCGATGTTGTTCAATCTGTATATTGAGCAAGCAGTGAAGGAAACAAAAGAAAAAATTCAGAGTAGGCATTAAAATCCATGGAGAAGAAGTAAAAACTTTGAGGTTCGCCGATGACATTGTAATTCTGTCAGAGGCAGTAAAGGACTTGGAAGAGCAGCTGAACGGAATGGATAGTGTCTTGAAAGGAGGATATAAGATGAACATCAACAAAAGCAAAACGAGGATAATGGAATGTAGTCAAATTAAATCGGGTGATGCTGAGGGGATTATATTAGGAAATGAGACACTTAAAGTAGTAAAGGAGTTTTGCTATTTAGGGAGTAAAATAACTGATGATGGTCGAAGTAGAGAGGATATAAAATGTAGACTGGCAATGGCAAGGAAATCGTTTCTGAAGAAGAGAAATTTGTTAACATCGAGTATAGATTTAAGTGTCAGGAAGTCGTTTCTGAAAGTATTTGTATGGAGTGTAGCCATGTATGGAAGTGAAACATGGACGATAACCAGTTTGGACAAGAAGAGAATAGAAGCTTTCGAAATGTGGTGCTACAGAAGAATGCTGAAGATAAGGTGGGTAGATCACGAAACTAATGAGGAGGTATTGAATAGGATTGGGGAGAAGAGAAGTTTGTGGCACAACTTGACTAGAAGAAGGGACCGGTTGGTGGGACATGTTCTGAGGCATCAAGGGATCACAAATTTAGCATTGGAGGGCAGCGTGGAGGGTAAAAATCGTAGAGGGAGACCAAGAGATGAATACACTAAGCAGATTCAGAAGGATGTAGGTTGCAGTAGGTACTGGGAGATGAAGAAGCTTGCACAGGATAGAGTAGCATGGAGAGCTGCATCAACCCAGTCTCAAGACTGAAGACCACAACAACAACATTTTTATTCTATTGGAGTATAACAACTCAAGACAGAACCATTGCTGGGTTGTTAGTTGGTATCCGATTATTTGTTTATGCAGGGTTCTTGTTTCTAGATCATAATTTATGCAGGGTTCCTATTTTCTCTTTTGAATTTTCAAGAAAGTTTTTCTTGCATTTGTTGAAAAGATTCTACTAGAGGGGTGCAAGGAGCACTGCTATCTTTCATGTTATGCTGCAGCAAAATGATACTCTCTATTAATCACTGGCACTGAGTTTTTGAAGCTGAAAGTTTCTTTTCTCTATAGGGAGCATTGTCATGCTGTATAACATTAAACAATGTCCCAGTGGTGGTATTGGTCAAACACCAAGTTATATGCGGAGAGTAAGTGATGGGCTCCAGTGCGGAGCAGTCACATGCATCCGCACCATGGATAAGTAATACAAAAAATTGCTGTAAAATATAATTAAGAGCTGAAAGTTCCGTTGGTTCGTAGGAGGGAAAATGTTTCAGTAATTCAGTTATTTTGCCGAAAGGACGCAAGATTCGTTTTGAGATTTGTCGTTGAAATAGTATCGTGTTTGTGAATCAGTAACTTTTGTGGAGGAACAAATTGATAGCAGAACATAAATTAACATGCCACATGAACAGCAAGGCTCCCAACACCCTTCCCTGGGGTATACCTGAAGTTACTTCTACCTTTGATGATGACTCTCCATCCAAGATAACATGCTGTCTCTTCCCTAACACAAAGTCCTCAATCCAGTCACAAATTTCACTTAATATCCAATATGATCAAATTTATTGACAATAAGCACTGATGTGGTAATGAGACAAATGCTTTTCAGAAATCAAGAAATACTGCATCCACCTAACTACCTTGATCCAAAGCTTTCAATATGCAATGTGAGAAAAGTGCAATCGATGTTGTCAGAATTCATGCTGGTTGGCACTTTGGAGGTCATTCTAATCAAGATACCCCATTGTGTTTGAGCTCAGAATATGCTTTAAGATTCTACAATAAATTGATGTCAAGGATATTGGATGGTAATTTTGTGGAGCACTTTTACCCTTCTTGTAGAAGGGTGTGACCTGTGCTTTTTCCAATTACTGGGCATGGTTTTTTATTCAAGGGATCTACAATAGTTTATATTTAGAAGAAGGGCTAACTCAACCACAAATACAGTGTAGAACCTGACGGAGATTTCATTGGGCCCCGGAGCTTTGTCCAATTTTAATTATTTCAGCTGTTTCTCAACACCATTGGCATTAATACTTATCCCATTCATTTTGTCAGTGTTACAAGGATTAAATTGGGGCAATTCTCTTGGGTTTTCCTTTGTAAAGGAATATTTGGAAACAGTGTTAAGCATTTCAGCCTTTGTTTTGCTACCATCAATTCCAGTTCATGTATCATTCACTAGGGGCTGGACACTACAGCATTTACATATGACCAGAATTTACTTGGGTTCTGTGAAAGGTCACTTGACAATATTCTGCTACAGTAGTCATAGAAGGCATCACGTATTGCTCTATTGACAGCCAAATGTGTTTCATTCAGCGTCTATAGTCCTATGCTTTATTTTACACATATTATGCAGTAATCTCTGTTTCTTTAGAATTTTCTTTACAGTGACTGTATACCATCGAGGTTTGCTCCCACCAAGAACTGTTCTACTGGGTACATATCTGTCCAATGTATGATCAGTTATTCTTTTAAACATGAGCCAGAGTTCCTCTCCATGCTCCTGCCCTGTGCTGAAAGTTTTAATTTCCTCATTGAGATATGACACTTCTGATATTTTTGCATACATTGTTTGTTATGACAATTATACAAGTAAATTTCCACATAAACAGTAAATTCACGGATAGTAAGTTCACTACTAAAGGATGCACAGTGGAAATGAAGTGTAAACACTACAAAGAATATCTTACCATGGTGTGCCATATATTTTCAATCCGTAAACTACAACTTCTTCATCTTGTAAATATATGCAGTTCGTCAAACATTTTTTCACATTTGGAGTTGTTATTGCTTCTGTTATGTTTTCTTTTGGAACACCCAATGTTGGAATTTTATCAACAACACTGTAACCTGTATGAGAAGTTCTGTCGCCTGGACTGCTGTTCAGAGACTGTGTAAATGTTTCATCAAAACTCAGCTCATGATTTCCCGCAATAACAATTTTATATTTGTGAGGCAGCTGACCTAAAATTACATATTACAAATAAAATCAGTTTTCATATTAGTATTGACTATCATGGAATAATATTAGGAAACAACTAAGCTTACCTATCCAATTATTGAAATCAATAACCTCTTCCTCTCTGCCACATTTTGTAAAATCACCTGCATGTATGAAAATATCTCCATCTGGAATGTCAAATCTGATATGTGGAGTCAATGAGTGTGTATCACTCATACACACTATTCGAACCTGCAGAAACATTACAAATAACTCAAACTGCAACAAAAAATTGCGCCTAAAATTATACTGTATGAACATTAATTAGAAAATGAAAAGCTGCTTCAGTAATACATTGTCACTGATATCCTTAAACGTATACATCACAAGTTACTGGGTCTGTCACCCAGCGTATCTGTTCATAAACTTGATGAACATAGTTTACATAACTTAAAATGTAAGTTACAAATTTCTTGTGGTGGGCATTTTTGCAGCAGTTGTGTATAAATTGAAGTAATTTTAAAGAAAAACACCTTTTGCATGCTGCACATTAATTTTTTTTTTTAAATTTTGCTTGCACACCCAGATGTGTTTCACTTTATTTGCAAAGCACCTTCAGTGGGTTTCAGATCAGCATCTAATTCATTATTTGTAATCCAAACAGCTTTCTCTCATATAGACAATTGGTTGACAGTTTGCAGTTTCTGTTGTGGTCACTGCAGCCTTTCAGCCAGTTTTCTGTATGGGAGAAAGCTGTTTGGCTTACTGATAATGAATTAGATGCTGATCTGACACCCACTGAAGATGCATTGTAAATAAGGCAAAATATGTAAAATGTGAAAAACTAATGTGCAGCATGCAAAAGGCAATTTTATTTTAAACTACTGCTTAAACTTAAAGTTTTTCTTTTATAAGTTTCTGCAATTTAAAATATATGTATTTGAAGGTAAAAAAAATAAATATTGTATGGGAATATAAGATACGAGTACCAAATGTGTCTTACTGCAGTACTGACTGAAACACGAGTGCTAAATGTTATACTGTTTGTTTGAGGATTTAAAGAGAGAAGAGAAGAAAGTGGACTGATACATATAGGGCAAACAAAAAATTCATATGCAGAGTAAAATGACGGCTATTAGATTTCAGGAAGGAACAGAACACAATGACAACAATTACTGCTAAGATACTTGAAGGGTCCAGGAAAAAAAGTTAAGTCCATCTTTTTCTTTTTTCACCAGTATATGGAAGTACAGAACAGATCCGATATCTCTTACTATGGTAACTAGAAAAACTAACTCAGTCATAATGTAAATGAGCTTTGAAAAAAAGTTGTACAGGGAAAGAAAGAGCTCAGCCCATATGAAACACAACAAAAAGGCTTAGTCAATTACGTGCTGAACTTACTGGACTGCATAGTTTTGCAGGATGCTTATTTATATGGTCTCCTTTCTGTACTTCTAATGTACTGAAAAAGGCCTAGGAAAAATGAACGTGAAGCAAGATTTAACAATGCAACCTATGAGTACACAGTTTGAGTACAAATATGGGATGCAGTGAAAGAAGTTTTTGTTTTTCTTAAGGCATTGATGGCAATGCATGGCACATGACATATCAAAAAGTAAGATACAATATGTAGTGTCTAGTCATCGAACTACCAGGAATGCCCTTCTTGATAAGAGAGAGAAACACGGGAACAGCCCCTGGAAATCAAGCAGCATATTGCCCTTTTTCCAGACAGACATTGTTATTATGGGTTAGAAGATACAACTAAAGTATACTCTCTGATGAACTGGACATAAGTACAATGTTCAATTTATTCAAAGAGAATTACCCAACACGTAAGGCATATTACAAAACACAGAGAGACATATTTCATACATAGTGTATTTCCTTTGAGTATACTCACACAGATACATGTAGTACCTGTGACAAATACAGAGGCAAAGTGAAATGCCTACAAATGGAGAAGTGGCGGAAATCAGAGACAATGAGTCTCAACTGAAGAATTAGAAAACTTAAAACTATTTTCACAAATTGAAAGCAAACATGTTTTATGAGAGGAGGAGAAAAACTAAGAAGGAAAGCAGAAGAGCTGGAAAAGGAAGCCATATATATGGATTTTGGCAAGGATCTGCCTCTGTCCAAAATTACAACTAAAGCTTTATGTTATAAATGGCAATTATATATGTAAACTTTAAACATCCACTGTTTATCAAATGCATAGATTACGTTTTTCCTTTATCCTGAATGTGTTGCCAAAAAAGGTAGTGATGTTGTCTGTTACGATTTGCACATTTTGTTAGGAAGCTAAAGCTGAAACTTTTCACCAATGGACAGGATTCCTGAGGCACTTCTATGTGCAGAAGTGTCCCTTTCCTACAAACCCATTTAGAGAGCTTGTCGTAGATGGAGCTCACCCAAGGCTTATCAAATTCACAATGACATAATGGAGCATAGAAGATTGCTGTTTGAAATCAGCACATCCGGTTGAAGAATCCAAAGGACTAGAGTTTGGGTTTTCCTGAGTTTTCTCCAAACCATATATGTTTTTTACTATGATACAGTTTCAGATTACCCATCTATCATGAGAAACACCAGGAGCTATATATTTTGAAAATTTTTTGTTTGTCATTAGCAAAAGAACATTATGAGAGTTGCCTCCTCCTTGCTTGAAGTTCTCAGACTAGGCAGTCTTGTACTGCTTTTAAATTATATTTCGATTCTGTGTCAAAACTTCAAACAAATTTGCAATAACATTGTTACATATTTACAGGATGTTAGTTAAGGTTTGTAAGTTTGCAAAATAACTGTAAATGTTACAGAACTGTAAGATCAAGAAAAGATTTAACTAGAGATATTAATGTTCCACACTGAAGAGCCAAAGAAACTGATACATCTACTTAATAGCGTGTAGGGCCCCCGTGAGCACGCAGAAGTGCCACAACAAGACATGGTATGGACTCGACTAATGTCTGAAATAGTGCTGGAGGGAACTGACACCATGAATCCTACAGGGCTATCCATAAATCCGTGAGAGTACGATGGGGTAGAGATCGTATCTGAACAGCATGTTGCAAGTCATCAGAGATATGCTCCATAATGTTCATGTCTGGGGAGTCTGGGGACCGGCAGAAGTGTTTAAACTCAGAAGAGCATTCCTGGAGCCACTCCGTAGCAATTCTGGACATGTGGGGGTGTCGCATTGTCCTGCCAGAACTGCCCAAGTCCATCGGAATGCACAATGGACGTGGATGGATGCAGGTGATCAGACAGGATGCTTACATACATATCACCTGTCAGTCATATCTAGATGTATCAGGGATCCCATATCATTCCAACTGCATACGACCCACACCATTACAGAGCCTCCACCGGCTTGAACAGTCTCCTGCTGACATGCAGGGTCCATCGACTCATGAGGTTGTCCCCATACCCGTACACGTCCATCCGCTAAATACAATTTGAAACGAGACTTGTCTGACTAAGCAACATGTTTCCAGTCATCAACAGTCCAATGTCGGTATTGAAGGGCCCATTAGAGGCATAAAGCTTTGTGTCATGCAGTCATCAAGGGCACACGAGAGGGCCTTCGGCTCTGAAATGACCGTATCGATGATGTTTCATTGACTGGTTCGCACACTGACATTTGTTGAGGGCCCAACATTGAACCCTGCAGCAATTTGCAGAAGGGTTGCACTTCTGCCACGTGGAACGATTCCCTTCAGTCGTTGTTGGTTCCATTCATGCAGGATCTTTTTCCAGCCCCCAGAAAAGTTGGAGATTTTATGTTTTACTGGGTTCCTGATATTCCCAGTACACTCGTTAAATGGCCGTACAGGAAAGTCCCCACTTCATCGCTATCTTGGAGATGCTGTGCCCCATCGCTCGTGTGCTGATTATAACGCTATGTTCAAACTCACTTAAATCCTGATAACCTGCCATTGTAGCACCAGCAACCGATCTAACAACTGCATCAGACACTTGTCTTATACAGATGTTACCGACCGCAGTGCCATATTCTGCCTGTTCACATATCTCTGTATTTGAATTACACATGCCTATACCAGTTTCTTTGGCGTTTCAGTGCATAAAATTCATAAAATTGGACTTGCTCATTCTTTTCCTTGCCCCTTTATTTGATTCCTCCAAGTAGTCTACCTGTCCTCACTCAGATGTGTGATAAAATTTCACTGCCAAAAGACAATTTTTTGTTGAAGAGATCAAGACACTTTAGGTGACCCACCTACCTCACGCCCCCCCCCCTCCCTCTCTCTCTCTCTCTCTCTCTCTCTCTCTCTCTCTCTCTCTCACACACACACACACACACACACACTAGTGAAAAGTGTTCAGCCTTTTTGTTGTATATTAACTAGTGGCACAGTAAAATCTAATCCCCTCAGGGGAAACGGGCATTTTTATCATTCTCTGCTGGTGAAAATCAATTCCAACAGTTAATTCTTCTGGTTCTCTTTATGATGCTACAAAGTGGTGTCTTGTACATGATTACATTTTATTTGGGAAAAATAATCTACTATTTTTGGCAACAGTTTGCTAAGAAAGATTAAAAAAGTTTTTAGTGTTGTATTAACCAGCATTTATTTGCTTTTGGAAGATATTCTTCCAACTCACTCCTATATTTTGGTTAGTAAAATGAAATTATTGATTTAATCACGAACTTCTACTCTGCTTTCTTGAATTAGTCAATGGACTTTTACTCTTGCTATATTGAAAGCTGCAGGGTTCTCTGCTGACTGTCTACATCTGGACCTTCACACAGCTGCTGTTTGGTCCTGAATGCAGAGCTACTTTCCTCATGCCACAGTTGGATAGGCTACCTTCTAAACTTGCTATGCAAATTTGGAAGAAATAGTTTAATGTCATAGTAACTGTAATGTGCTCCACCATGTCCTGGATGTTTTCTTTAGCCCTTTTTGAAAGTAGTGCAAGTAGTGTTGGGTGCTAGTTTTGCTGCTTCAGACAAATGGGCTCTCATAAATGGTTTTTTTCGTACCTAAACATTTATTAAAACTGTAACAGATCACAAAACCCCGAAGATGTTTCATTTCAATTTTTTATTTTGTCTCTGATTTGACACTTTAATAAAGGGACATGGTCATTTGTAGACTTTCAAATACTATAAAATTCAGTACGAGAAGACTGTTCATTTTATCGATTATTTGTGATACTTTTACAATCTGGCCACAAGGTCCCGACACTCTGGAACAGTTTATTGATCACATGAACAGTATGCACCCACGCATCTGGTTCATTGCCGAAACAGTAGAAGACATACTGAGATGTTGTGGCAAACAAAGTTGTATGGGCGGCTGCTGCCCTGTACACCAGAGATACACTGATTTATATCTCAGCATGCAGAGTTTTCACCACCCCATCCAGAAGAGAGTCATTTTAAATACATTGCTACACAGTGCTACAACTGTTTTTGACTCGACTTCCGGAATTAACTTCTGGAGTATATGTCTTGAAAGAATGAGATGGGGCATAAGATTTAAAGTTGGCACTTTCAAAGAAACAAAAATGCAGAAATACTGAACAATCATGAAATGAATCACCTATTGTGCTCCTTCCTTTCTGCAGTGCTCCTCTAGCAAAATATGTAGAATCTGAGGAAGACAAGGTGTAAGATCTATTTTCTGACCCCCTGAGAAGATAATGGAAATGTTGCAGCCATTTATAGACAGTCACGACCTCAGGGTCCCTGGGATATATAAGATTTTATGTGGGTGCAGTAGCAACTGCAGCAGTTAGTGCACCCATACTGTTTCCAACTGCTATGCAGAATACCAATTTCACGTTACATGGGAATAATAATTCAAGTACTGTTTGGAAGATACTGAGAAAATTAAATTTTAAGCTTTGAGGACTGTGTCAAGTTTTAATTACAAATAATTTATAGATTTTACCCCCTAAATTATTGTCTACATTATATGTTATACCATGGCATAATAACCACTTACAGTAGTGCAGAATGACAATGAAGAAATATATCAATAGAACAAAAGACAAAATTTGCAAGAAGTGATCTAAGTTCATTCATAATTAAATTTAAAAGCTTAGAAACTGCTCTTTTATCTGATTATTATTACCAATGTATCACTTTTCTACTTGACATATAGGATATATTCAATAAAGCAACCTTTTATCTTGTCATTATACTAGGTCTACTTACAATAATGCAGTACAACAGTGAAAAAACTTAATAGCAGTACACAGAATTAATTTTGCAAGGTAAAAATTAGCATTAAAATTCTTAAAACATATGAAATAAATTTAAAAGCATAGGAACTATTCCCAGGGCTTTCCTATAATGACCAATTTTTTTCTAATTATTCAACTTTAAACATGACACAAGTTCCTATTTAATAATACAAAACAGTAACATTAATTAAATAGGCAAAATGATCTAAGTCCAGTGTTACAATGTCTGTAATGTTACGAAAAAAACACTTGTCTTCATCATGGGTTTCACCAGCTGATAATGAACTGAAACATTGTTGAGCTTCTTAGCCACAAAACTGTTTCAAAATTTACAAATTGTCATATTTTGCAAGGGATTACACTTCACTACAACAAAGGGTTCTGCAAGTCATCTTGCATTTTCAATTACTTGATACCAGTCATTTGGCACTTCACAAAACTGTCTTTATGTCTGCTAGGCCCATATTCTGGTCACACTAAAAAAGTTATGTGGCTGTGGTCAAATCTTCCTTCAGTAGGCTTCAAGAAATGAAACACAGTGTAGTTCATGTTCTATCCTGGGCAAGAACCAAAGAATACACCAAATTCACATACATTGCTGGATATGACTTCAGTTCTATAATGCGATAGCTTAGAACAAACTTCATCTGAAACTTTGTTTGCCATGATTCGACTGTAGGTGTAGAACAAAGACTTAGCTGTAGCACGGCAATACATATTAAATGAGTAAAGTGACAGTTGGTAGTAACTTGTTGAGATATTGGGGAGTGGTTTTTTTTTTCCTCATGATTCATCATAATTACAACTCTGTTTATTTTTTACACTCCCCCTGTTCAGTCTGCTTTATTTCAAAAAAACTTTTCAGCCTTTCATTTGTGCAGTTCATTTTAAACAGATAAGTGTTTTCTCTTCTCAATCAGGTCCTGGGGAGAAACCTTTGAATCACTATCTGTGAATCTATTTGGACAACATCACATATGCTGCAGGTGTTGTCATTTGGCAGCCAAAATTTATATTTTGTCACAAAAGTTACATGATATTGTTCATAGGACACTGGGTTTCCCAGGAATTTGTTTAAGAAAATCTGGTGTAGCTTCTTGACATTAAGGTCTTCTAATGAGCAATAAGCCCTTTGAGCGATTGTATATGTTCATGATTTTTGCCTCTTGTTTCGCCATTACGTTTGTGTGGCCTATAACCATGTTTACCCACGGTCTTGATGTATGCTTTCCCTGTAGTGACTAGGGAACATTTCAAAGTGATGAGGCTTCAGTTTGTAATGCCATGGACTGATAGAAGCACTTCGTGGTATTTCAACTGTCTTCAGATCCCTTAACACCCTAACTTTATAACTGCAGGAGAAGTCACGATATTGTGCTTCATCAGAATTCTTTTTTTGTTTCCAGCACAATACAGGCTTCACAATGATTAGATTTGTTTATCATAAGATGCTATTTCACTGAACTCTTTAATCAAAGCATTTCTTTCTGTGATAGTTGCATTTACAAAACATTTCCCATATGAACACTTATAGCCATTGCCGGTATTCTCACTCAAAGCTCAATTTTCGAAAACTGTCTCAAAAGAAAGCTACAGTACAACTAACAGTGCACTAGCAATGTTATTCTAAGACCGTGTACAATACTAAAAAACAACAATGAATAATTTACACCTGGATGTGTGGACTCTGATCATCCTTCCAAAGGAAAACTGTGACTTTGATCATTCTTCCAAAGTACGTAAAAACTTAGAGCTTGAATTACATGGGCATTGATCATATCCCCAAAGCTAAAGTTTCACGTGAAATGTATTTGCAGTTGCAAATACAAACAACCATCAGCTGTGTAAGGGAATGAAGACACTGAAAATTTTGCCCGACGAGGACTCGAACCCAGATTTCCCACTTTACGCGATTGGTCGCCTTAACAGATTTGGCATCTATGAACAGTTCACAGCTGGACCCAAACTTCCATATCTTGTTATTCCTGCATCACAACCTGCACTCATACATACATTATGTAATTCCTGTACAGGGAGGACATCTTAATTATAAGCTGCTGCCCGGTGTCAGCCGATAAATATGATACTGCAGCACTTGTCTTGTTAAGAAGAATGATGCATGCATGTCCGAAGGAACACTGCAGTGTTGTTCTTAACAACACAGGCACTACAATATCATATTAAAGTTTCACAGTCTGGAAGTTCTTCATTTCTATTACAAGATGGCAGTGAAAGCTAAAATTTGACCTTAGATGACTTTGACTGTTATCCCTGTGTACACTTCAATTAATATACATTAAAAATTGAGAACTTGAGAAATCAAGAGCTGCTGAGCACAGATCCCACTGAGAAACAGAATAATACTGCATGAAATTAAAATCTTTTCCCATAAGTATAATCTTCAATGACGGCAGATAATGATTGCAAGCATTCCACACTTGTCTAGTTATGAATTGCTAGCAGAGGTAGTAGCTGCTGCACTATTTAAAAGCCATGGAGGATGGAGCTACATCACCACAGACAATAGAAAAAAAAGAAAAACAAGGAGGCAAAATACATCAAGGAAACTAGATTTAGTATATCAGTAAACAGTTACCAGCTGATTTGCGTAAGACGAGAAAAAGACTGTCCCTAGGAATTTACAGATGGAACATTTCATGCGAATGCAAACAATTTTCAACAAGCCTGAGTTCAGTTCTTTGTACAATGTGTTTATCTCCAGCAGTCTGCAAAGAACAAAAGTTCGGTATCTGTTCCAAGCTTTTTAATAACTCCTTACACAATGAGAAACATCAAACAATTTACTACATTGGAAGTTAATATACAGGATGTTTGTCTATTATATGTACAAATGGAATTATTCAGATAGCTAAGTGAGATGAAAATTTAACTGTGATGTGGAATTTGATAGTAGGAAAAGGAAGAGAAGGAAAAATTGTACAATTACATGGACTGGGGAGAGAGGAATGAAAGAGGAAGCTGCATGGTACAATTTTGCACAGAGCATAATTTAATCATCACTGACACTTCATCTCAGAAGCATGAAAGAAGGATGTATACGTGGAAGAAACCAGGGGACACTGGAAGGCTTCAGATTGATTATAAAATGGTAAGACGGAGATTCTGAAACAAAATTTTACGAAATTTCCAGGGACTGATGTTAACTCCAGCCACAATTTACCGGTTATGAACTGCAGATTAAAATAGAAGAAATTGTGAAAATGTAAGAATTTAAGAAGATGGGGCTTGGATAAATTGAAGGAACTGACCCATGTGTGCATGAGGTGTGCTTATCCTTTTCCTAATACTGTTGATATTCCAACCTGGAGTTTCTACTGTCTGAAGGAAAAGCAAGTTCTTGGGGGTTTCAGAGGCAAAATAGGCAATGCTGGACTGTAACAGGAGACAGGACCATATAGAAGACAAATGGGTGGCTTTGAGAGATGAAATAAAAAAGGTAGGACAGGTTCACATAGGTAAAAAAGACAAAGTGTAGTAGAAATCCCTGGATAATATAGACAATATTGAACTTAATTAATGGGGGGAAAAAAAAGCAAATGTAGTGGGCGCAAGGGAATTCAGATGTCTAAATAACGAGACAGAGAGAAGTGCAAAATGGCTAAGCAGGAATGGTTAGAAGATAAATGCATGTAATTAGGGGAACAACAGATATCAAGTATAGGAAAATTAGAGCATCCTCTGGAGAAAACAGAAGACATTGTCAATTTAGTAGTGGAAGGAAAAATGTTGTACAGGGAGACCACGGTTTGAGTACAGGTTCAAATTATGTAATTCACATTATTTATTTATTTATTTTGATCCAACATCAACTGATTTAAAAAAAAGTTTTTTTTTGTGCCTGTCTTCTGAATAAGTCAGAGCCTTGCTTACTAGAGTTACATGTTATTGCTTGGCATTATTATCTACACAACTTTTTCTAAATTGAGAGAACAATGTTACATATTTGGCCTACACATAAAAACAATTTGCTATTGCAATACATAGATTGAGGAATTTACAGTTTGTGACACAGTCTTCAGATCTGAGATTCAAATATTTACAGTTCGTGACACAGTCTAAGGTCTGAGATTCATATATTTTTAGACAGATGGTCTTTCATCATACGAGTGTACTAAAACTAGAAACTCATCTATTGAATACACGGGATTGTTTGTTTGTTGTTGTTGTAGTCTTCATTCCAGAGACTGGTTTGATGCAGCTCTCCATGCTACTCTATCCTGTGCAAGCATCTTCATTTCCAAGTAACTACTGCAACTTACATCCTCCAGAATCTGCTTAGTGTATTCATCTCTTGGTCTGCCTCTATGATTTTTACCCTCCACACTACCCTCCAATACTAAATTGGTGTTCCCTTGATGCCTCACAACATGTCCTACCAGTCGATCCCTTCTTCTAGACAAACTGCCACAAATTTCTCTTCTCCCCAATTCTATTCAGTATCTCCTCATTAGTTACATGATCTATCCATCTAATCTTCAGCATTCTTCTGTAACACCACATTTCGAAAGCTTCTATTCTCTTCTTGTCCAAACTATTTATCGTCCACGTTTCACATCCATACATGGCTACAATTCATACAAATACTTTGAGAAAAGATATCCTGACACTTAAATCCACACTTGATGTTAACAAATTTCTCTTCTTCAGAAAAACTTTTCTTACCATTGCCAGTCTACATTTTATATCCTCCCTACTTCGACCATCATCAGTTATTTTGCTCCCCAAATAGCAAAACTCAATTTACTACTTTAAGTGTCCCATTTCCTAATCTAATTCCCTCAGAATCACCTGATTTAATTTGACTACATTCCACTACTCTCATTTTGCTTCTGTTAATGTTAGTCTTATATCCTCCCTTCAAGACACTGTCCATTCCATTCAACTGCTGTTCCAGGTCCTTTGCTGTCTCTAGCAGAATTACAATTTCATCGGCGAAGCTCAAAGTTTTTAATTCTTATCCATGGATTTTAATACCTACTCCGAATTTTTCTTTGGTTTTCTTTACTGCTTGCTCAATATACAGATTGAATAACATCAGGGAGAGGCTACAACTCTGTCTCACTCCCTTCCCAACCACTGCTTCCCCTTCATGCCCCTCGACTCTTATAACTGCCATCTGGTTTTCGTACAAATTGTAAATAGCCTTTCGCTCCCTGTACTTGACCCTGCCACCTTCAGAATATGAAAGAGAGCATTCCAGTCAACATTATCAAAAGCTTTCGCTAAGTCTACAAATGCTAGAAACACCGGTTTGCCTTTCCTTAATCTATCTTCTAAGATAAGTCGTAGGGTCAGTATTGCCTGCTGTTCCAACATTTCTATGGAATAGAAATAAGGATCCTTTATTGGATGATTATATGATAGCAGCACAAACACTGGTAGCAGTTACTTCTGTAAAATATCTGGGAGTATGCGTGCATAACGATTTGAAGTGGAATGATCATATAAAATTAATTGTTGGTAAGGCGGGTACCAGGTTGAGATTCATTGGGAGAGTCCTTAGAAAATGTAGTCCATCAACAAAGGAGGTGGCTCACAAAACACTCGTTTGACCTATACTTGAGTATTGCTCATCAGTGTGGGATCCGTACCAGATCGGGTTGATGGAGGAGATAGAGAAGATCCAAAGAAGAGTGGCGTGTTTCGTCACAGGGTTATTTGGTAAGCACGATAGCTTTACGGAGATGTTTATCAAACTCAAGTGGCAGCCTCTGCAAGAGAGGCGCTCTGCATCGTGGTACAGCTTGCTGTCCAGGTTTCGAGAGGGTGCGTTTCTGGATGAGGTATCGAATATATTGCTTCCCCCTATTTATACCTCCCAAGGAGATCACGAATGTAAAATTAGAGAGATTCGAGCATCCATGGAGGCTTTCCGGCTGTCTTTCTTCCCGCGAACCATATGCGACTGGAGCAGGAAAGGCAGGTAATGACAGTGGCACGTAAAGTCCCCTCCGCCACACACTGTTGGGTAGCTTGCGGAGTATAAATGTAGATGTAGAATCCAAACTGATCTTCCCCAAGGTTGGCTTCTACCAGTTTTTCCATTCGTCTGTAAAAAAATTTGTGTTAGTGTTTTGCAGCAGTGCCTTATTAAACTGATAGTTTGGTTATTTTCACACCTGTCAACACTTGTTTTCTTTGGGATTGGAATTATTATATTCTTCTTGAAGTCTGAGTGTATTTCGCTTGTCTCATACATCTTGCTCACCCAAGGCTATCAGTAGTTGAAATTGAATGTTGTCTACTCCCGGGGCCTTGTTTTGACATAGATCTTTCAGTGCTCTGTCAAATTCTTCACACAGAATCGTATCCCCCATTTCATCTTCACGTACATCCTCTTCCATTTCCGTTATATTGCCCGCAAGCACATCGCCCTAGTATAGAGCCTCTATATAATCCTTCCACCTTTCTGCTTTCCCTTCTTTGCTTAGAACTGGTTTTCAATCTGAGCTCTTAATATTCACACAAGTGATTTTCTTTTCTCCAAATGTCTCTCTAATTTTCCTGAATGCAGTATCTATCTTACCCCTAGTATATATACCTCATCCCTACATTTGTCCTCTAGCATTCCTTGCTTAGTCATTTTGCACTTCCTTGCATCTCAGTTTTGAGACATTTGTATTCCTTTTTGCCTGCTTCATTTACTGCATTTTTATATTTTCTTCTTTCATCTATTAAATTCAACGTCTCTTCTGTTACCCAAGGATTTCTACTAGCCCTTGTCTTTTTGCTCACTTGATCATCTGCTGCCCTCACTATTTCATCTCACAAATCCATCCATTCTTCTTCTACTGTATTTCATTCCCCTGTTCTTGTCAATCATTTCCTAATGCTCTCTCTGAAACTCTCTACGACCTCTGGTTTTTTCAGTTTATCCAGGTCCCATCTCCTTAAATTTCCAGCTTTTTGCAGTTTCTTTAGTTTTAATCTACAGTTCATAACCAACAGATTGTGGCCAGAATCCACATCTGCCCCTGGAAATCTCTTACAATTTAAAACTTGGTTCCTAAATCTCTGTGTTCCAGTGTCTCTATGCCTTTTTCAAGTATACAATCTTCCTTCATGATTTTTAAACCTAGTGTTAGCTATGATTAAGTTATGCTCTGTGCAAAATTCTACCAGGTGGCTTCCTCTTTCATTCCTTACCTCCATTCCATTTTCACCTACTACTTTTCCTTCTCTTCCTTTTCCTACTATTGAATTACAGTCCCCCACGACTATTAAATTTTTGTCTCCTTTCACTATCTCAATTTTTTTTTTATCTGATCGTAATATTTCTTCAATCTCTTCATCGTCTGCAGAGGTAGTTGGCATATAAACTTGTACTACTGTGGCAGACATGGGCTTTGTGTCTATCTTGGCTACAATAATGCATTCACTATGCTGTTCGTAGTAGCATACCCATGGTCCTATTTTTTTATTCATTATTAAACCTACTCCTGCACTACCCGTATTTGATTTTGTATTTATAAACCTGTATTCACCTGACCAGGAGTCTTGTTCCTCCTGCCATGGAACTTCACTAATTCCCACTATATCTAACTTTAACCTATCCATTTCCCTTTTTAAATTTTCTAACCAACCTGTCCGATTAAGGGACCTGACATTCCACACTCCGATCTGTAGAATGCCAGTTTTGTTTCTTCTAATAATGTTTGTTTAAGAGCCATAATTTTGATTCCTTTTTTAGTTCTGTAATGGGCAACAAAGAGGCTTGCATATGACAAACTAGCTTGGACAGCTGCATCAAACTAGTCTTTGGACGGATGATGACAACAAGAACAAGAACAACAACAACCACAGCAGAAGCAGTGATAGATTAAAATAACTTTGCGATTGACAGATTGCAGTGGTAAGAGGTGGGGGGCAGCCACACTTCACAAGGCACTGCACATACCTAAAAAAAAAAAACAGGCAACACAGCAAACCTGTTGCACTCGAAAATGAACTATGGTTGGCTGGTGGCTGGCCCCTACCACTCACTTTCCTCTACTTGCTCCTTTTGTTTAGACTTACAACAGTTAAACACCATGAAGATTTCTTAAGAGAGATCACAACTTGCCAAAAACAAATAATAAGTTAAAAACTTATAACATGGAAAACATTAAAAACAAATCTATAAGAAAAACAGCTACTATCTCTTCTGCCAGTATGGAGTTTTTGTTGACGTAGGTGTGGCATCAGTTCACAAATTACACAAGATATTTAATGGTTTATCAGATCATGACTATGCTAAATATATCTAGGCCCTAAGCAGACAAATATTACAATATGTCTACAAAAGATCTGTAAGCAACAAAAGTAATTTAGCAATTGTCACCCATCTGCTCAACAAAGTTGGCTGGAAATGTCTCTATTATACCAATCTTACTGACAGTAAGAGAGAGAAATTTATGAGTAATCTGCAGCACCATTGCGAAATGCTGTTTCCAATAAAATCCCCACCTATACAACATCAACACAAAAGGACATTTTAAAAAACTTATCTAAATTTAGGAATAACAGTGCCTTGCAAAAATAAATGGCTGCTACCTGCAGACAGTAAAACTACAGACAATAAGTTTTTTGTGATAATTGTAGTCTGTATCAAGAAGAACCTGTCCAATATAATTCATGACGCCAAGAACCTCTACAATCAGCAATTTATAATCTACTCCAATAAATCAAAAATTGTGTAGGATGGAACCAATAAGAGAGCTGGTATGAAAGGGAACAATCTGCTTTTCAGATACTTTCAGTAATGTACAATACATATGAAAATAGTGTTCTCTGACTAAGCAATTACCTATATATTAAACATTCAATAAGCATTTCGTAAAAAATTGTGACAAACCTCCTTTAACATGAGTTTCATCTGAAAAATGCAAAAAATTCATACATATGTGCTACTTTTTATTTAATCATTTGTTGTTTGCTTTGGTTGCTACCGTTATTTATTTATCTTTATTCATTCCAAGGATCACCTCACAATGATACAGGAATGGTCAAGGTAATACAATGCAAATTGATAGCTCAAAATGTGAAACACACATAATACATAACACCCATTACAGGGATAAGGCAGGTGGTCCATAAGGAAAGCACGCATGGTCTACCATGGCCTTATTACAGAACCATCCTAGCATGCGCTTAAGTGTTAAAAAAAAAAAAAAAAAACACAGAAAACGTACATCTGGATGGCTGACAGAGTAACTTCCATCTGTCTGAATATTTGATCTCATGCATATGAACTAATAGCATGTCTAGAATAGTTTGTACTGTGGTCTTGTTCATGTGGTGAATAAATAAAGTAAGACTCACAAACTGTGAATTGAGAGGTGACATTCATGTATTGCTAGTGGAAATGTTTCACCCTCTGGTGTTCATCAGAGAGTGTGCCTATCATGCTAATCAACATCTTTACTGCTTTGTGCAACCAAAGAGGCAAGTTGCAGAATGAAAGTGTTACAATCCATGGAAATGTAAAGCAATCATTCCAAAAAGAAGATACCTCTGAATGCCTGATGTAGTCTAGTCTCCACACAGTCTTGATCTGACACTTAAGATTTCAATTTCTTTTCAAAGACTGAGAAATGTGTGTCGCAAATGACAATGATCTCTAGGATGAACTATCTGAACCATCAGGTGACTTCCAGTATAAGGAGACTCTACTCTCAAATATTAATTGGAGATATAAATGAAAGTCTGTATTTTGTTACTGCTGGCTAATGCAACTATCATAGAAGAAACATTCTCTATTATTTTAATTTTGAATGGTATTTGAACAGTGCCAGACTTCATGTGGTAGTCAATTTTATACTACTACAATGCCAATCCAACTAGCTGAGAATTATAACAATACACAATATACGTCCTGAAACTAACGTAAAATAATTAATAAACATTGAAGATAGGGTGGAAGAACGTCCATTCTAAAAAATGAGGCCATTCTTTCATGATGAAATATCAAATTTGACCCTCACATTTAGATTTTTTTTCCTCTTATTCAATAGATCTGTATGATGTACTACTGGGAATTTAAAATTTAAAAGAGTTGTGAAAAGTAGTTATTGGAGGAGTGTCCACAGCATTTTATATACAAATAAAACACAATACCAAACTATGTATCCAGGACTGACGGGAGCATTTGTGTTACATGGTGCATATACTAAAATCTCCCTCAGCAAGAATGGAGAAAAAAGGATACATTTCTTTACTAGAAGGGAGCACACTATGTTCAGAGGTGTTGTGCAAATATAAGCAATGCATGGCAGCAAAAACGTTAAAAAAACATGTAACTGACCTACAATTTTATGTAAACAACAGAATATCTAGTATGTCCTACCACAGACCTTTAAATTTTGGCACAGACAACATAAACAAAAATAACAACTCTGTAAAAAGTATAGGGTTAGAGTAATACTATTTCACACACCAGCAGGCCAGCACAAGAAGAGCATTGTCTCAGTAACACAACAGTGCTACGCTTTACTGAAGTCAAAAACTTGCACCGGTTAATGTAATTAAATTTGGTTCAACCATCTTTTTCTTTTATATGAACTTTAAATTATGAATGTTAAGATTTAGGGGCCTACTACATAACACTAAGTACACTGCTCACAACAGATAAAACAAAATTATAATAATGTTAATTTCAACAACGGTGATTCCTATAGGCTACAGCGTTAAGCAGTATTTATGTATCCAAGGCATACACGAGCACTTTCGTGCTTGTTAACACCAAAACTAAAATTATATGATACATGCCTCTAGTACCGTTTTGAGCTTTGTTTACAGTGCCTATTATCTGAGTATTATCACATCAGTTATTGCCTGCGAACAGATCGGTCGAAATTACAAAATCTTCACTTGGTCACCGCGTTTAATTTCCCTTTTCTATCAGCTACTGCTACAAACGCATATTGTCTACGGATGGTTAACAAACAAGTAAAGGCTGGGATAAGTATACTTCGACTGGCTTGTGCACAATAGACATAGAAAAATATTATACATGCTACTTTGCAAAACAGCAATGTATTCAGCTGTACAGCTAATTGCATTAGCGTCATAATTTCTGCTGACCTTATCATCTGGTATCAAAGGTTTCGGTGGACCCGTTTGAACTTTTATCACTTTCTGATTTTTTGACAGTTCTTTCCATGCAGCAGTTGGATTACTCGACAGTTCATGAATAGGGATGCTCATAATAATGGTTCCGTTATCGAATCCCAGAAATAATTTACTAACAGAAAACACACTAATCTTGGTCCATACTTTTATTTCCAAGCAGTGCAACCGACTGATTCACATTACCAACAACGTTAGTATTCAAACAGCCCGTCCATCGATGACGTTAACAGAACACTATGTCAATGCTCAGAGTTTAGGCAACATTTGGGATATCGGAAGTTCAACTATAGGATGCTTTCTAAATTTCTGTAAATACAAGATTTAATCGAAGGGCTAGGGTACGTATTCATAAACTTTTTTCATTACAAGGTTATTGTTTTGCCACACACGGTAAACACTTGCTTCTCCGAGTGGCGAGTACTGTTATTCTGGGATTCAGCAGCATAAATGGTGGTTAGGATCTATGGCGACGCGCTAAACTCTGCAGTCGCACTCCACCATATGTTTAGGACAAAAACATTGGCAGTAGCGTCTGTGTTGCAGCTGTTAAAAGGAAAAAAAAAATTCCTGAAGGTCTATGCTTATGTGCTGCTCCATGACTCTGGTGTCAATATCTTTATTCTTTGCTTTTGTGTAACTTCTGTGTTTTCTTTCAGTAAATGTGGGTTTTTTTCGTATCCAGGGTGTACTTATAAAGTTAATAAAATGTTTCCTTGCCTTTAAAATAATATTTTTCATCAGGTTATGGGCCCAGTACACGTGTAAAGGCAAACAACATAGTTTAATTAAAACAATATTTGAAATGAGCCGATGTCTGTAAAGAAACATGATTGCTAGTGGCGATTATAAGGTCAGCATTGATAAGCTTGAAAGACCTGAGGACTAGGCCAAATGGAAATGACATATTTCTATGGTGCTGCGTTCATATGGATTAAAATATATTATTAACGGTACGCGTGAACGTGTAGAGTTGCCGCAAGATGCGACAAGTGCACAAAAAGAAGCGTATGTGGAATGGCACAAGGACGACGCAAAGGCAGCAAGTCTTATAGCAAGTGCGCTAAGTAAACCCGTTGCAGAACTCGTCTTAACGTGCAAGAATGCTAAAGAAATCTGGGACAAATTACGCGCCCGATTTGAACGTAGCAGTACTCAGCGTTCGAATATGTTGGTTGAAACATTTTTCCGTGTTAAACGTGATGAAACGGAAGATATTAGTGCACATGTGGCCAAACTGCAAAAGTTATTTGTGGACCTGAACGATGAATTAGCAAAACATAAAGAAAATACGCTATCTGAAAGAATCTTAAATGGTCGAATTTTGTCTACACTGGGACAAGACAACGACAATTTTAAGGATCTCTGGGATACGATACCGATAGAAAAGAAAAGCTTGAATTTATTACTTGAAAAACTTTGTACTGTTGAACTGCGTGAACAAGACATTAATGGAAGTGCAGCTTTCGTCGTTTCTAAAACAAAAGCGGCAAACAAGTATTCAGCAAGTAAAGATGACGAAGTCACAATTAAAACAGAAGTTTCTGTGTAATATATGCAAACAATTAGGTCACTGGGCAGCAGAGTGTCCACAGAACACTCGTGACAGCAATAAAAGAGACGAGAAGAAGCGAGCAAGTGAACACGCTGCATTTACTTCATATGCTATGGGTGTGGGGTCTAGTGAAGCAGGGGATACAACCAGTCGGCTTTGACCAATGACGTCATACATTAGTCATAGATAGTAATGTCTTCACTTCGAGGCATAGATAATAAAATAGTTCTGTGTTCCGGATAAGCGCTATCATTGTACATTAAAATTATTCGCAATGATATTGAGGTAATTTGGAGTATTAGTTTGCTATTTTAGGACAATTTATACTGCCTTATTTTCGTTTATAGGAATGGATTTTTCTGTTTGTGGGTATGTAATTTTCGTTACTGTCTGTCTAGGCGAGCTTCGGTTATTCCTCGATATTTCCGTGTGGCAAGTTCACTTTTCCATTTGCTTCTTTCACTGTATTTCACTATTTTGACACATTTCACTGTTTTATTCCACCAATATGTGTATTTTCGTGTTGTGAAGTACGTAATAGAAATTTCTCAGCTGTCGATCTTCTTTCGTTTCCCAGCACTAGTATCAGTACGACATTTTCGAATGTGTACTTGCTATATCACATGCGAAACCCCTGACACAAATGAAATTTGTATCCCGTCCTTCAATTCGCCTTTAAACTGACGACACAACTAAAATTTGTATCCCGTCCTTCACTTCGCCTTTACACCGACACTATATATGTCAATTGGCGATCAAGATACAAATGTTGCATATAGCTATATAGTTCAAGTAACGAATGGGATACTATTAGCGTCCAAGGCAACAAGAAAACTGTACCCCATAGTGAAGTACGGGATACAAATACTACATGTGTCGTCTTCTTGTCTCTGTGTAGTTCAGTTGTGGTACAGGTTGCAAATGTAACTTACGTCTATTTCCACCTTTTCGTTACCAGTGTACATATATAGAGATCAACGGAAGTCTGGTATACATATATTACATACGTAGGTCCTACTGTCATCAGTAGTACTGATAAGTACATAAGAAAGGACTGTTAGTAATAGCGCAGACGAAATAAACGACACATCTACAATTTGTATCCCGTGTTCCACTTACGGTTAACTGAACTGGAGGATACATCGTTCAAGTGAAGAACAGGAAAGTAATGCTGGTGAAAACGAAGAAATCGACTTACGACAAACTTGTATTCCGTACTGTACTTAAGTAACACACTTAGAGAGAGCTTTTCATTTGTATCCGGTGTTTCGTTTACGGTTTAGTGAAGCAGGGGATACATAGTTCAGGTGAACAACAGGACAGCAATGCTAGTTGAAACTAAGAAATCGACGTACTGAACTTGTATCCCGTACTGCACTTCAGCAATACAGTTCCAAAGAGTTTCGAGATACAACTGACATACATGTAACGTGATGTATTCTTTCCTAGTGATATATTTCATTCATTTCTTTCCGTTGTATTTTGCGGAGAAATACTAAGATACAAACACGCGATATCGTTAACGTGAAAATACTTCTGGCCCTTATATATGTGAAGTACAGTTTTTCTCTCTTGCATTCCTTTGTTTCTGAACATTCTTCTCAGCTCTTCAAAGACCTTGTAAAAAATAACTAGACTCACTGATGGCGCTGCAGTCGCGGGATAATTTGAACCTTCGGCTGGACACCATTATAGTGGTTGTAGTCTGATGTGTTGTGTAGTACTGTTGTTTATGAAGACCCTGATTCAACGTTGTATATTTGTTGGGGCGTACATACAGTATTTGTTACTCGTAATTCTACTGTCTGTACTTTCCAATGAAAAGAAGTACAATGATGAAGAGTTGTGCAGCGATTAATTGTACAAATAAATTCGAGAAAGGAACGAATATTACATTTGACAGGTATGTGGATATTTTAAGTTGTTTTGTATGTCGGTGCACTTGCTTAATGATTGTTTTTGTAACACGGTATTTGCATAATGTCTGTGCATCTATTTGCAGGTTTCCTTTCTCAAAACCACAGCTGTTACAAAAATGGTTACACGCTGTCAGGAGGCAAGATTTCCGACTGACAGAATACCATTTTATATGTTCTGATCATTTTGAAGATAGTTGGCTGATCGGTAGTGTTTTCATGGTCTAGGTTAGGTTGAAACTTGATAATTTGGTTGTGAGTTGCCAAAGCACTATGCCGTATATAATGCACTTCTCGTCTTAAAATCTAAAGCAAGGTAGAGTCAGAAAATATCTATTAATATAGTGGGCAAATCTTCGAGTAATTTGATGCATTTTGCATACATCTATCGTAAATGAACTACGAAAAATGCTAGGGTTCCAGCCCATAACTTTTAGCTATGGCAGATTCCATGTAGTATGTAAGATAAATTCATAAACAGTGACTATAGTCCGTGAGACGAGTGATTGGTACTGACAGTTCCGGCGGGCAGACAGCGCTGTTGCCAAACGTGGGTCAAAGCACGTGGCGCCCTGTCTGCTACACACATTCTCTAGCAGCAGAAATAAAAGCGAGACAAAATACAAGTCGTATTGGTACGCGTGAATTTATTTAAAGTTGATGCTTGAAATACACTCCTGGAAATGGAAAAAAGAACACATTGACACCGGTGTGTCAGACCCACCATACTTGCTCCGGACACTGCGAGAGGGCTGTACAAGCAATGATCACACGCACGGCACAGCGGACACACCAGGAACCGCGGTGTTGGCCGTCGAATGGCGCTAGCTGTGCAGCATTTGTGCACCGCCGCCGTCAGTGTCAGCCAGTTTGCCGTGGCATACGGAGCTCCATCGCAGTCTTTAACACTGGTAGCATGCCGCGACAGCGTGGACATGAACCGTATGTGCCGTTGACGGACTTTGAGCGAGGGCGTATAGTGGGCATGCGGGAGGCCGGGTGGACGTACCGCCGAATTGCTCAACACGTGGGGCGTGAGGACTCCACAGTACATCGATGTTGTCGCCAGTGGTCGGCGGAAGGTGCACGTGCCCGTCGACCTGGGACCGGACCGCAGCGACGCACGGATGCACGCCAAGACCGTAGGATCCTACGCAGTGCCGTAGGGGACCGCACCGCCACTTCCCAGCAAATTAGGGACACTGTTGCTCCTGGGGTATCGGCGAGGACCATTCGCAACCGTCTCCATGAAGCTGGGCTACGGTCCCGCACACCGTTAGGCCGTCTTCCGCTCACGCCCCAACATCATGCAGCCCGCCTCCAGTGGTGTCGCGACAGGCGTGAATGGAGGGACGAATGGAGACGTGTCGTCTTCAGCGATGAGAGTCACTTCTGCCTTGGTGCCAATGATGGTCGTATGCGTGTTTGGCGCCGTGCAGGTGAGCGCCACAATCAGGACTGCATACGACCGAGGCACACAGGGCCAACACCCGGCATCATGGTGTGGGGAGCGATCTCCTACACTGGCCGTACACCACTGGTGATCGTCGAGGGGACACTGAATAGTGCACGGTACATCCAAACCGTCATCGAACCCATCGTTCTACCATTCCTAGACCGGCAAGGGAACTTGCTGTTCCAACAGGACAATGCACGTTCGCATGTATGCCGTGCCACCCAACGTGCTCTAGAAGGTGTAAGTCAACTACCCTGGCCAGCAAGATCTCCGGATCTGTCCCCCATTGAGCATGTTTGGGACTGGATGAAGCGTCGTCTCACGCGGTCTGCACGTCCAGCACGAACGCTGGTCCAACTGAGGCGCCAGGTGGAAATGGCATGGCAAGCCATTCCACAGGACTACATCCAGCATCTCTACGATCGTCTCCATGGGAGAATAGCAGCCTGCGTTGCTGCGAAAGGTGGATATACACTGTACTAGTGCCGACATTGTGTATGCTCTGTTGCCTGTGCCTATGTGCCTGTGGTTCTGTCAGTGTGATCATGTGATGTATCTGACCCCAGGAATGTGTCAATAAAGTTTCCCCTTCCTGGGACAATGAATTCACGGTATTCTTATTTCAATTTCCAGGAGTGTATATTAACTCGAAAACTGATAAGAGCTATTTAGTACAAGTATCTAAGATGCTGAAACATAATAAAGTTATTTGTTAAACTTCACAACTGAAATGAAAACTATTTTCGCAAGTTGTTGAACATTAGCATTTTTGGTTTCCATTGTTAAGTATTAGCATTATTAATTTGTTCTACCACAAGCTACAGAATAATTGGTCAGTGTATTAAGAGTTATAATCTGAAGAAAGTACTCACAATATGATGATCTGGTTGTAGATCGATAGCAAACTCCCTCCTTACATTCCTGAATACGTTGTAGTTCCTGTAATGGAGAAACACCACTCACATCACTGTCAGAATCTGATTTGACATTGTCTTCCTCAGCACTACTCGAACTATCACTGCTCTCTCCCAGATGTATAATTAAATTTTCGATGCATTCTTCCACAACCCCTTCGGTTTTGGCCGCCTCTCTGATGGCAATTGCAGTGCTGTTTACAATTTTAGCCCACGTCTCGCTTGTCACTTTATTGATAACTGCTGGAAGGAGAGTTTCCACTTCAGAGATCGTGAATTTTTTATTGTTTGCAGCAATGTAATTTTTTATCTGCGCCCACACTCCTTCAATTGCATTGAAGTGACAGTGGTATGGAGGAAGCCGAACGATTTCATGCCCGTGACTTTTAGCAATCTCGTCAATTACATATGTTGGAAAGTGGGGTTTCTTTTGTGCCACAATTTCGAGCAGTTCCGCCTTCCTTAAATCTTCTCATCTACTTTTCACCGTTTCAACCACTGAATGATATCGTCTTTTTTTGTTGCCAAGGTTGGTGCCTTATCGTGAACAACGGAATGATAAGGCGCATTGTCCATAACAATCACTGATGGACTTGTCAGATTCGTCATAAGCGATGTCTCGAACCATTCTTGAAATACTACACTGTTCATTTCTTCATGGTAATCTCCCGTCTTTTTTGACCGAAACATTTTCAAGCAGTTTGGCACAAAACCTTTCGATGTTCCTGCATGTAAGACAATAATACGCCCTCCTTTGCCAACAGGCACTGCCATTGTCCCCTTGGGCGTTCCATCATTCCAGCCTCTACGTAAAGAATGGCTGGCATTGACCCAAGTTTTATCTAACCACACTATACTTTCGAATTCCACACCCATGATCCTGCGCAGAAATCTGCACCGCCATGCAACTACATCTGTCCTTTCCATTAATATTTTGCGTCCGTTAAACAGTGAATAGCTGAAGCCTATGCCTTTCAACACTGTACACAATGAAAATTTGCTCCCTTTAAAAAGATCGTCTTTCTGAAGCGACACCTGTAATTTAGATAGAGTGGGATGTTCCCTTCTCTTATAATAGCTGTATATATGACGACGAATAGCGTCTTTCTGAAAATCGTCCAAAGCTGTCGCCTGCTTATTTCTCGGTCGCTTCTTTCCTGGTGTGTGCAGCTTTGTTGTGCCACTCTCGTGACAATCTACACTATACTGTTCTTTCCCTATCTTTACAACAGTGTTCTTACTTATTTTCAATGCTGCTGCAGTTCTCTTCACAACCTGAACAACAGGAATTAAGGGCCCACCTTTGTCCTTTTCTTTCTCAAAGTAATACCTCACAGAGCACACGAATTCACGGGCCTGGGTGTGAGCACACTTTTCTTCCTCCGTTTCACTTCTTGTGTTGGGCTGGTACTACCCGCCGCACTAGACATTGTTTATAACGAAACATAAACAAAGAAACACTAAAAACAACAAAAACGAAATAAACTGTGAATTCAACTTCAGACAAACGACGAACGACCGCACCGCCTGCACGCGAGACACTGGTAAGTTTCATAAGCGCGCGCAACCGGGTTTCAGAGCGGCAACGTGGCCCTTGCTACCCGCTCAAAGTCAGGCCGTCATTGGCTGCCTGCCTGCGGTCGCTAGGCAACGGAAAGACGCTACCGAGCTGTCAATACCAAAGACTCGTCTCCCAGACTATAGTTGCTGTTTGTTCATAAATTAAAAAGTATATTGTAGTAACGTATTTAAATGAGGCATTATGTTTGTGACCTAAGTCAAGGGAAGGCATTTTATAACCAAAAGCGATGTATAAACATTCGAACTCCGCGTGTCAGTTTACCACTCTAATGGCCGCCAGCCAGCTATTCAATTTGTCCGCTCTTCACAGTCGACCACTCGTGCGGTTGTGGGGGGCCTGCAGCTCTTTCATCTTTGTAATACATGCTCTCTGGCCAATTCTGACGTCATTGGTCAAGCTGACGGGTTGTATCCCCTGCTCCCCAAATAGCTAACTCATTTACTACTTTAAGCGTACCATTTCCTAATCTAATTCCCTCAGAATCACCTGATTTAATTTGACTACATTCCACTACTCTCATTTTGCTTGTTAATGTTCGTCTTATATCCTCATTTCATGACACTGTCCATTTCATTCAACTGCTGTTCCATGTCCTTTGCTGTCTCTAGCAGAATTACAATTTCATCGGCGAAGCTCAAAGTTTTTAATTCTTATCCATGGATTTTAATACCTACTCCGAATTTTTCTTTTGTTTCCTTTACTGCTTGCTCAATATACAGATTGAATAACATCGGGGAGAGGCTACAACTCTGTCTCACTCCCTTCCCAACCACTGCTTCCCCTTCATGCCCCTCGACTCTTATAACTGCCATCTGGTTTTCGTACAAATTGTAAATAGCCTTTCGCTCCCTGTACTTGACCCTGCCACCTTCAGAATATGAAAGAGAGCATTCCAGTCAACATTATCAAAAGCTTTCGCTAAGTCTACAAATGCTAGAAACACCGGTTTGCCTTTCCTTAATCTATCTTCTAAGATAAGTCGTAGGGTCAGTATTGCCTGCTGTTCCAACATTTCTACGGAATAGAAAGAAGGATCCTTTATTGGATGATTATATGATAGCAGCACAAACACTGGTAGCAGTTACTTCTGTAAAATATCTGGGAGTATGCGTGCATAACGATTTGAAGTGGAATGATCATATAAAATTAATTGTTGGTAAGGCGGGTACCAGGTTGAGATTCATTGGGAGAGTCCTTAGAAAATGTAGTCCATCAACAAAGGAGGTGGCTCACAAAACACTCGTTTGACCTATACCTGAGTATTGCTCATCAGTGTGGGATCCGTACCAGATCGGGTTGATGGAGGAGATAGAGAAGATCCAAAGAAGAGTGGCGTGTTTCGTCACAGGGTTATTTGGTAAGCACGATAGCTTTACGGAGATGTTTATCAAACTCAAGTGGCAGCCTCTGCAAGAGAGGCGCTCTGCATCGTGGTGTAGCTTGCTGTCCAGGTTTCGAGAGGGTGCGTTTCTGGATGAGGTATCGAATATATTGCTTCCCCCTATTTATACCTCCCAAGGAGATCACGAATGTAAAATTAGAGAGATTCGAGCATCCATGGAGGCTTTCCGGCTGTCTTTCTTCCCGCGAACCATATGCGACTGGAGCAGGAAAGGCAGGTAATGACAGTGGCACGTAAAGTCCCCTCCGCCACACACTGTTGGGTAGCTTGCGGAGTATAAATGTAGATGTAGAATCCAAACTGATCTTCCCCAAGGTTGGCTTCTACCAGTTTTTCCATTCGTCTGTAAAAAATTCGTGTTAGTATTTTGCAGCAGTGCCTTATTAAACTGATAGTTTGGTTATTTTCACACCTGTCAACACTTGTTTTCTTTGGGATTGGAATTATTATATTCTTCTTGAAGTCTGAGTGTATTTCGCTTGTCTCATACATCTTGCTCACCCAAGGCTATCAGTAGTTGAAATTGAATGTTGTCTACTCCCGGGGCCTTGTTTTGACATAGATCTTTCAGTGCTCTGTCAAATTCTTCACACAGAATCGTATCCCCCATTTCATCTTCACGTACATCCTCTTCCATTTCCGTTATATTGCCCGCAAGCACATCGCCCTAGTATAGAGCCTCTATATAATCCTTCCACCTTTCTGCTTTCCCTTCTTTGCTTAGAACTGGTTTTCAATCTGAGCTCTTAATATTCACACAAGTGATTTTCTTTTCTCCAAATGTCTCTCTAATTTTCCTGAATGCAGTATCTATCTTACCCCTAGTATATATACCTCATCCCTACATTTGTCCTCTAGCATTCCTTGCTTAGTCATTTTGCACTTCCTTGCATCTCAGTTTTGAGACATTTGTATTCCTTTTTGCCTGCTTCATTTACTGCATTTTTATATTTTCTTCTTTCATCTATTAAATTCAACGTCTCTTCTGTTACCCAAGGATTTCTACTAGCCCTTGTCTTTTTGCTCACTTGATCCTCTGCTGCCCTCACTATTTCATCTCACAAATCCATCCATTCTTCTTCTACTGTATTTCATTCCCCTGTTCTTGTCAATCATTTCCTAATGCTCTCTCTGAAACTCTCTACGACCTCTGGATTTTTCAGTTTATCCAGGTCCCATCTCCTTAAATTTCCAGCTTTTTGCAGTTTCTTTAGTTTTAATCTACAGTTCATAACCAACAGATTGTGGCCAGAATCCACATCTGCCCCTGGAAATCTCTTACAATTTAAAACTTGGTTCCTAAATCTCTGTGTTCCAGTGTCTCTATGCCTTTTTCAAGTATACAATCTTCCTTCATGATTTTTAAACCTAGTGTTAGCTATGATTAAGTTATGCTCTGTGCAAAATTCTACCAGGTGGCTTCCTCTTTCATTCCTTACCTCCATTCCATATTCACCTACTACTTTTCCTTCTCTTCCTTTTCCTACTATTGAATTACAGTCCCCCACGACTATTAAATTTTTGTCTCCTTTCAGTATCTCAATTTTTTTTATCTGATCGTAATATTTCTTCAATCTCTTCATCGTCTGCAGAGGTAGTTGGCATATAAACTTGTACTACTGTGGCAGACATGGGCTTTGTGTCTATCTTGGCTACAATAATGCATTCACTATGCTGTTCGTAGTAGCATACCCATGGTCCTATTTTTTTATTCATTATTAAACCTACTCCTGCACTACCCGTATTTGATTTTGTATTTATAAACCTGTATTCACCTGACCAGGAGTCTTGTTCCTCCTGCCATGGAACTTCACTAATTCCCACTATATCTAACTTTAACCTATCCATTTCCCTTTTTAAATTTTCTAACCAACCTGTCCGATTAAGGGACCTGACATTCCACACTCCGATCTGTAGAATGCCAGTTTTGTTTCTTCTAATAATGTTTGTTTAAGAGCCATAATTTTGATTCCTTTTTTAGTTCTGTAATGGGCAACGAAGAGGCTTGCATACGACAAACTAGCTTGGACAGCTGCATCAAACTAGTCTTTGGACGGATGATGACAACAAGAACAAGAACAACAACAACCACAGCAGAAGCAGTGATAGATTAAAATAACTTTGCGATTGACAGATTGCAGTGGTAAGAGGTGGGGGGGCAGCCACACTTCACAAGGCACTGCACATACCTAAAAAAAAAAAACAGGCAACACAGCAAACCTGTTGCACTCGAAAATGAACTATGGTTGGCTGGTGGCTGGCCCCTACCACTCACTTTCCTCTACTTGCTCCTTTTGTTTAGACTTACAACAGTTAAACACCATGAAGATTTCTTAAGAGAGATCACAACTTGCCAAAAACAAATAATAAGTTAAAAACTTATAACATGGAAAACATTAAAAACAAATCTATAAGAAAAACAGCTACTATCTCTTCTGCCAGTATGGAGTTTTTGTTGACGTAGGTGTGGCATCAGTTCACAAATTACACAAGATATTTAATGGTTTATCAGATCATGACTATGCTAAATATATCTAGGCCCTAAGCAGACAAATATTACAATATGTCTACAAAAGATCTGTAGGCAACAAAAGTAATTTAGCAATTGTCACCCATCAGCTCAACAAAGTTGGCTGGAAATGTCTCTATTATACCAATGTTACTGACAGTAAGAGCGAGAAATTTATGAGTATTCTGCAGCACCATTGCGACATGCTGTTTCCAATAAAATCCCCACCTATACAACATCAACACAAAAGGACATTTTAAAAAACTATCTAAATTTAGGAATAACAGTGCCTTGCAAAAATAAATGGCTGCTACCTGCAGACAGTAAAACTACAGACAATAAGTTTTTTGTGATAATTGTAGTCTGTATCAGGAAGAACCTGTCCAATATAATTCATGACGCCAAGAACCTCTACAATCAGCAATTTATAATCTACTCCAATAAATCAAAAATTGTGTAGGATGGAACCAATAAGAGAGCTGGTATGAAAGGGAACAATCTGCTTTTCAGATACTTTCAGTAATGTACAATACATATGAAAATAGTGTTCTCTGACTAAGCAATTACCTATATATTAAACATTCAATAAGCATTTCGTAAAAAATTGTGACAAACCTCCTTTAGCATGAGTTTCATCTGAAAAATGCAAAAAATTCATACATATGTGCTACTTTTTATTTAATCATTTGTTGTTTGCTTTGGTTGCTACCGTTATTTATTTATCTTTATTCATTCCAAGGATCACCTCACAATGATACAGGAATGGTCAAGGTAATACAATGCAAATTGATAGCTCAAAATGTGAAACACACATAATACATAACACCCATTACAGGGATAAGGCAGGTGGTCCATAAGGAAAGCACGCATGGTCTACCATGGCCTTATTACAGAACCATCCTAGCATGCGCTTAAGTGTTAAAAAAAAAAAAACACAGAAAACGTACATCTGGATGGCTGACAGAGTAACTTCCATCTGTCTGAATATTTGATCTCATGCATATGAACTAATAGCATGTCTAGAATAGTTTGTACTGCGGTCTTGTTCATGTGGTGAATAAATAAAGTAAGACTCACAAACTGTGAATTGAGGGGTGACATTCATGTATTGCTAGTGGAAATGTTTCACCCTCTGGTGTTCATCAGAGAGTGTGCCTATCATGCTAATCAACATCTTTACTGCTTTGTGCAACCAAAGAGGCAAGTTGCAGAATGAAAGTGTTACAATCCATGGAAATGTAAAGCAATCATTCCAAAAAGAAGATACCTCTGAATGCCTGATGTAGTCTAGTCTCCACACAGTCTTGATCTGACACTTAAGATTTCAATTTCTTTTCAAAGACTGAGAAATTTGCGTCGCAAATGACAATGATCTCTAGGATGAACTATCTGAACCATCAGGTGACTTACAGTATAAGGAGACTCTACTCTCAAATATTAATTGGAGATATAAATGAAAGTCTGTATTTTGTTACTGCTGGCTAATGCAACTATCATAGAAGAAACATTCTCTATTATTTTAATTTTGAATGGTATTTGAACAGTGCCAGACTTCATGTGGTAGTCAATTTTATACTACTACAATGCCAATCCAACTAGCTGAGAATTATAACAATACACAATATACGTCCTGAAACTAACGTAAAATAATTAATAAACATTGAAGATAGGGTGGAAGAACGTCCATTCTAAAAAATGAGGCCATTCTTTCATGATGAAATATCAAATTTGACCCTCACATTTAGATTTTTTTTCCTCTTATTCAATAGATCTGTATGATGTACTACTGGGAATTTAAAATTTAAAAGAGTTGTGAAAAGTAGTTATTGGAGGAGTGTCCACAGCATTTTATATACACATAAAACACAATACCAAACTATGTATCCAGGACTGACGGGAGCATTTGTATTGCATGGTGCATATACTAAAATCTCCCTCAGCAAGAATGGAGAAAAAAGGATACATTTCTTTACTAGAAGGAGGCACACTATGTTCAGAGGTGTTGTGCAAATATAAGCAATGCATGACAGCAAAAACGTTAAAAAAACATTTAACTGACCTACAATTTTATGTAAACAACAGAATATCTAGTATGTCCTACCACAGACCTTTAAATTTTGGCACAGACAACATAAACAAAAATAACAACTCTGTAAAAAGTATAGGGTTAGAGTAATACTATTTCACACACCAGCAGGCCAGCACAAGAAGAGCATTGTCTCAGTAACACAACAGTGCTACGCTTTACTGAAGTCAAAAACTTGCACCGGTTAATGTAATTAAATTTGGTTCAACCATCTTTTTCTTTTATATGAACTTTAAATTATGAATGTTAAGATTTAGGGGCCTACTACATAACACTAAGTACACTGCTCACAACAGATAAAACAAAATTATAATAATGTTAATTTCAACAACGGTGATTCCTATAGGCTACAGCGTTAAGCAGTATTTATGTATCCAAGGCATACATGAGCACTTTCGTGCTTGTTAACACCAAAACTAAAATTATATGATACATGCCTCTAGTACCGTTTTGAGCTTTGTTTACAGTGCCTATTATCTGAGTATTATCACATCAGTTATTGCCTGCGAACAGTTCGGTCGAAATTACAAAATCTTCACTTGGTCACCGCGTTTAATTTCCCTTTTCTATCAGCTACTGCTACAAACGCATATTGTCTACGGATGGTTAACAAACAAGTAAAGGCTGGGATAAGTATACTTCGACTGGCTTGTACACAATAGACATAGAAAAATATTATACATGCTACTTTGCAAAACAGCAATGTATTCAGCTGTACAGCTAATTGCATTAGCGTCATAATTTCTGCTGACCTTATCATCTGGTATCAAAGGTTTCGGTGGACCCGTTTGAACTTTTATCACTTTCTAATTTTTTGACAGTTCTTTCCATGTAGCAGTTGGATTACTCGACAGCTCATGAATAGGGATGCTCATAATAATGGTTCCGTTATCGAATCCCAGAAATAATTTACTAACAGAAAACACACTAATCTTGGTCCATACTTTTATTTCCAAGCAGTGCGACCGACTGATTCACATTACCAACAACGTTAGTATTCAAACAGCCCATCCATCGATGACGTTAACAGAACACTATGTCAATGCTCAGAGTTTAGGCAACATTTGGGATATCGGAAGTTCAACTATAGGATGCTTTCTAAATTTCTGTAAATACAAGATTTAATCGAAGGGCTAGGGTACGTATTCATAAACTTGTTTCATTACAAGGTTATTGTTTTGCCACACACGGTAAACACTTGCTTCTCCGAGTGGCGAGTACTGTTATTCTGGGATTAAGCAGCATAAATGGTGGTTAGGATCTATGGCGACGCGCTAAACTCTGCAGTCGCACTCCACCATATGTTTAGGACAAAAACATTGGCAGTAGCGTCTGTGTTGCAGCTGTTAAAAGAAAAGGGAAAAAAAATTCCTGAAGGTCTATGCTTATGTGCTGCTCCATGACTCTGGTGTCAATATCTTTATTCTTTGCTTTTGTGTAACTTCTGTGTTTTCTTTCAGTAAATGTGGGTTTTTTTCGTATCCAGGGTGTACTTATAAAGTTAATAAAATGTTTCCTTGCCTTTAAAATAATATTTTTCATCAGGTTATGGACCCAGTACACGTGTAATAGCAAACAACATAGTTTAATTAAAACAATATTTGAAATGAGTCAATGTCTGTAAAGAAACATGATTGCTAGCGGCGATTATAAGGTCAGCATTGATAAGCTTGAAAGACCTGAGGACTAGGCCAAATGGAAATGACATATTTCTATGGTGCTGCGTTCATATGGATTAAAATATATTATTAACGGTACGCGTGAACGTGTAGAGTTGCCGCAAGATGCGACAAGTGCACAAAAAGAAGCGTATGTGGAATGGCACAAGGACGACGCAAAGGCAGCAAGTCTTATAGCAAGTGCGCTAAGTAAACCCGTTGCAGAACTCGTCTTAACGTGCAAGAATGCCAAAGAAATCTGGGACAAATTACGCGCCTGATTTGAACGTAGCAGTACTCAGTGTTTGAATATGTTGATTGAAACATTTTTCCGTGTTAAACGTGATGAAACGGAAGATATTAGTGCACATGTGGCCAAACTGCAAAAGTTATTTGTGGACCTGAACGATGAATTAGCAAAACATAAAGAAAATACCCTATCTGGAAGAATCTTAAATGGTCGAATTTTGTCTACACTGGGACAAGACAATGACAATTTTAAGGATCTCTGGGATACGATACCGATAGAAAAGAAAAGCTTGAATTTATTACTTGAAAAACTTTGTACTGTTGAACTGCGTGAACAAGACATTAATGGAAGTGCAGCTTTCGTCGTTTCTGAAACAAAAGCGGCAAACAAGTATTCAGCAAGTAAAGATGACGAAGTCTCAATTAAAACATAAGTTTCTGTGTAATATATGCAAACAATTAGGTCACTGGGCAGCAGAGTGTCCACAGAACACTCGTGACAGCAATAAAAGAGAAGAGAAGAAGCGAGCAAGTGAACACGCTGCATTTACTTCATATGCTATGGGTGTGGGGTCTAGTGAAGCAGGGGATACAACCAGTCGGCTTTGACCAATGACGTCATACATTAGTCATAGATAGTAATGTCTTCACTTCGAGGCATAGATAATAAAATAGTTCTGTGTTCCGGATAAGCGCTATCATTGTACATTAAAATTATTCGCAATGATATTGAGGTAATTTGGAGTATTAGTTTGCTATTTTAGGACAATTTATACTGTCTTATTTTCGTTTATAGGAATGGATTTTTCTGTTTGTGGGTATGTAATTTTCGTTACTGTCTGTCTAGGCGAGCTTCGGTTATTCCTCGATATTTCCGTGTGGCAAGTTCACTTTTCCATTTGCTTCTTTCACTGTATTTCACTATTTTGACACATTTCACTGTTTTATTCCACCAATCTGTGTATTTTCGTGTTGTGAAGTACATAATAGAAATTTCTCAGCTGTCGATCTTCTTTCGTTTCCCAGCACTAGTATCAGTACGACATTTTCGAATGTGTACTTGCTATATCACATGCGAAACCCCTGACACAAATGAAATTTGTATCCCGTCCTTCAATTCGCCTTTACACTGACGACACAACTAAAATTTGTATCCCGTCCTTCACTTCGCCTTTACACCGACACTATATATGTCAATTGGCGATCAAGATACAAATGTTGCATATAGCTATATAGTTCAAGTAACGAATGGGATACTATTAGCGTCCAAGGCAACAAGAAAACTGTACCCCATAGTGAAGTACGGGATACAAATACTACATGTGTCGTCTTCTTGTCTCTGTGTAGTTCAGTTGTGGTACAGGTTGCAAATGTAACTTACGTCTATTTCCACCTTTTCGTTACCAGTGTACATATATAGAGGTCAACGGAAGTCTGGTATACATATATTACATACGTAGGTCCTACTGTCATCAGTAGTACTGATATGTACATAAGAAAGGACTGTTAGTAATAGCACAGACGAAATAAACGACACATCTACAATTTGTATCCCATGTTCCACTTACGGTTAACTGAACTGGAGGATACATCGTTCAAGTGAAGAACAGGAAAGTAATGCTAGTGAAAACGAAGAAATCGACTTACGACAAACTTGTATTCCGTACTGTACTTAAGTAACACACTTAGAGAGAGCTTTTAATTTGTATCCGGTGTTTCATTTACGGTTTAGTGAAGCAGGGGATACATAGTTCAGGTGAACAACAGGACAGCAATGCTAGTTGAAACTAAGAAATCGACGTACTGAACTTGTATCCCGTACTGCACTTCAGCAATACAGTTCCAAAGAGTTTCGAGATACAACTGACATACATGTAACGTGATGTATTCTTTCCTAGTGATATATTTCATTCATTTCTTTCCGTTGTATTTTGCGGAGAAATACTAAGATACAAACACGCGATATCGTTAACGTGAAAATACTTCTGGCCCTTATATATGTGAAGTACAGTTTTTCTCTCTTGCATTCCTTTGTTTCTGAACATTCTTCTCAGCTCTTCAAAGACCTTGTAAAAAATAACTAGACTCACTGATGGCGCTGCAGTCGCGGGATAATTTGAACCTTCGGCTGGACACCATTATAGTGGTTGTAGTCTGATGTGTTGTGTAGTATTGTTGTTTATGAAGACCCTGATTCAACGTTGTATATTTGTTGGGGCGTACATACAGTATTTGTTACTCGTAATTCTACTGTCTGTACGTTCCAATGAAAAGAAGTACAATGATGAAGAGTTGTGCAGCGATTAATTGTACAAATAAATTCGAGAAAGGAACGAATATTACATTTGACAGGTATGTGGATATTTTAAGTTGTTTTGTATGTCGGTGCACTTGCTTAATGATTGTTTTTGTAACACGGTATTTGCATAATGTCTGTGCATCTATTTGCAGGTTTCCTTTCTCAAAACCACAGCTGTTACAAAAATGGTTACACGCTGTCAGGAGGCAAGATTTCCGACTGACAGAATACCATTTTATATGTTCTGATCATTTTGAAGATAGTTGGCTGATCGGTAGTGTTTTCATGGTCTAGGTTAGGTTGAAACTTGATAATTTGGTTGTGAGTTGCCAAAGCACTATGCCGTATATAATGCACTTCTCGTCTTAAAATCTAAAGCAAGGTAGAGTCAGAAAATATCTATTAATATAGTGGGCAAATCTTCGAGTAATTTGATGCATTTTGCGTACATCTATCGTAAATGAACTACGAAAAATGCTAGGGTTCCAGCCCATAGCTTTTAGCTATGGCAGATTCCATGTAGTATGTAAGATAAATTCATAAACAGTGACTATAGTCCGTGAGACGAGTGATTGGTACTGACAGTTCCGGCGGGCAGTCGGCGCTGTTGCCGATCGTGGCTCACAGCACGTGGCGCCCTGTCTGCTACACGCATTCTCTAGCAGCAGAAATAAAAGCGAGACAAAATACAAGTCGTATTGGTACGCGTGAATTTATTTAAAGTTGATGCTTGAAATATATTAACTCGAAAACTGATAAGAGCTATTTAGTACAAGTATCTAAGATGCTGAAACATAATAAAGTTATTTGTTAAACTTCACAACTGAAATGAAAACTATTTTCGCAAGTTGTTGAACATTAGCATTTTTGGTTTCCATTGTTAAGTATTAGCATTATTAATTTGTTCTACCACAAGCTACAGAATAATTGGTCAGTGTATTAAGAGTTATAATCTGAAGAAAGTACTCACAATATGATGATCTGGTTGTAGATCGATAGCAAACTCCCTCCTTACATTCCTGAATACGTTGTAGTTCCTGTAATGGAGAAACACCACTCACATCACTGTCAGAATCTGATTTGACATTGTCTTCCTCAGCACTACTCGAACTATCACTGCTCTCTCCCAGATGTATAATTAAATTTTCGATGCATTCTTCCACAACCCCTTCGGTTTTGGCCGCCTCTCTGATGGCAATTGCAGTGCTGTTTACAATTTTAGCCCACGTCTCGCTTGTCACTTTATTGATAACTGCTGGAAGGAGAGTTTCCACTTCAGAGATCGTGAATTTTTTATTGTTTGCAGCAATGTAATTTTTTATCTGCGCCCACACTCCTTCAATTGCATTGAAGTGACAGTGGTATGGAGGAAGCCGAACGATTTCATGCCCGTGACTTTTAGCAATCTCGTCAATTACATATGTTGGAAAGTGGGGTTTCTTTTGTGCCACAATTTCGAGCAGTTCCGCCTTCCTTAAATCTTCTCTGAAATCTACTTTTCGCCGTTTCAACCACTGAATGATATCGTCTTTTTTTGTTGCCAAGGTTGGTGCCTTATCGTGAACAACGGAATGATAAGGCGCATTGTCCATAACAATCACTGATGGACTTGTCAGATTCGTCATAAGCGATGTCTCGAACCATTCTTGAAATACTACACTGTTCATTTCTTCATGGTAATCTCCCGTCTTTTTTGACCGAAACATTTTCAAGCAGTTTGGCACAAAACCTTTCGATGTTCCTGCATGTAAGACAATAATACGCCCTCCTTTGCCAACAGGCACTGCCATTGTCCCCTTGGGCGTTCCATCATTCCAGCCTCTACGTAAAGAATGGCTGGCATTGACCCAAGTTTTATCTAACCACACTATACTTTCGAATTCCACACCCATGATCCTGCGCAGAAATCTGCACTGCCATGCAACTACATCTGTCCTTTCCATTAATATTTTGCGTCCGTTAAACAGTGAATAGCTGAAGCCTATGCCTTTCAACACTGTACGCAATGAAAATTTGCTCCCTTTAAAAAGATCATCTTTCTGAAGCGACACCTGTAATTTAGATAGAGTGGGATGTTCCCTTCTTTTATAATAGCTGTATATATGACGACGAATAGCGTCTTTCTGAAAATCGTCCAAAGCTGTCGCCTGCTTATTTCTCGGTCGCTTCTTTCCTGGTGTGTGCAGCTTTGTTGTGCCACTCTCGTGACAATCTACACTATACTGTTCTTTCCCTATCTTTACAACAGTGTTCTTACTTATTTTCAATGCTGCTGCAGTTCTCTTCACAACCTGAACAACAGGAATTAAGGGCCCACCTTTGTCCTTTTCTTTCTCAAAGTAATACCTCACAGAGCACACGAATTCACGGGCCTGGGTGTGAGCACACTTTTCTTCCTCCGTTTCACTTCTTGTGTTGGGCTGGTACTACCCGCCGCACTAGACATTGTTTATAACGAAACATAAACAAAGAAACACTAAAAACAACAAAAACGAAATAAACTGTGAATTCAACTTCAGACAAACGACGAACGACCGCACCGCCTGCACGCGAGACACTGGTAAGTTTCATAAGCGCGCGCAACCGGGTTTCAGAGCGGCAACGTGGCCCTTGCTACCCGCTCAAAGTCAGGCCGTCATTGGCTGCCTGCCTGCGGTCGCTAGGCAACGGAAAGACGCTACCGAGCTGTCAATATCAAAGACTCGTCTCCCAGACTATAGTTGCTGTTTGTTCATAAATTGAATTGTATATTGTAGTAACGTATTTAAATGAGGCATTATGTTTGTGACCTAAGTCAAGGGAAGGCATTTTATAACCAAAAGCGATGTATAAACATTCGAACTCCGCGTGTCAGTTTACCACTCTAATGGCCGCCAGCCAGCTATTCAATTTGTCCGCTCTTCACAGTCGACCACTCGTGCGGTTGTGGGGGGCCTGCAGCTCTTTCATCTTTGTAATACATGCTCTCTGGCCAATTCTGACGTCATTGGTCAAGCTGACGGGTTGTATCCCCTGCTAAAGTAGACCCTGGGTGTGTGTACCAGTAATCACAGTAACCCAAATAAATGGTATTGCGACAGTGGCGCTACAAATCATATCACTCCCATAGAACAGAATTTTGTTTCGTATAGTGAATTTGGTATTCCTCAAGTAATTTCATTGGGAAAACAAGATGTCAAAACGTGTGCGTACGGTCAAGGAACAGTTTACATCCAAATTCAACGAAACAATAAATGGTACAATGCTAGAATGGATAATGTTTTGTACGTCCCTGATGCAAGTGCTAATCTGTTCTCTGTGAGAGCCATTGCCTGCAGAGGCTACAGTACTGGTTTTAGTTATAATAATGTCTGTGTTCGAAAACAAGTCAATGGCAATATTGTTATGACAGTTTATGTGAATAATGGACTTTATGTGTTGAACATGCGTGTTGTTAGAAATGCAAAAATGAATCATGTGAACTTGATGACTTCATCCGAAACATTGCAAGTGTACCATGAAAGGTTTGGTCATAAATATATGCATGAAATATGACATTTGTTACAAAAACATGATTTCTGAAGTTCAGAGACCAAAACTGGAACATCACCTGCAACCATCTACCAAATATAAAAACCAATAACTCAAGAACAAAATGGGATATTGTTCTGCTCTCAGATTTAAGTAATATCTTATTTACATTACACACACAGCAATACACAGAAACTTATGGGCTAAAATTAACTTTACAAAAAGTTTACACAATGTGTTTTTACCACGGCAAACCCTTTAAAATTTTGCGCAATGCTTTATTTAATTTGATGCACCACAGTAACTATGAGGAACGACTGAAAGAAATTCAGTGCTTTATTGAACATAGATATCAGATTCTAAGATGTGCAAAAGTCAATTTTTTCACTTAATAGTTTTCTTAAAATTATATGATAAGTATTTGATAGCAATTGGCAAATTCGCATGTACTTTACTGGACACATCACGTGTGACCATCCAACTGATATAATTATCAGTAACACAAGACTAAAATGAGACACCATTCTGCTCTCAATTTTAAATAATATTTCAAGATCTTATCTACATGTCACATACAGCAATGTATGAATTAAAATCAAGTGAGGGAGTGACACTATCGATAATTGACAGTGCACAGAGTGCAGTAGATCTCCATAAAACTACATTCTTTGATTCTTGTTTCACTGATAATTCACATGTGCTTTTGTATCAGTTGTAGAGGACAAGGGGTTATTTTTAGGAAATATGGTGCGAAATTGTGATTTAGTGTGTCTCAGTGCGCGATGCGCCAGCCTCACGGCAGACAGTGGACAAAGGCTGGCCGGCACATTATGCAGGTGACACAGTTTTGCAACGAGAGTCGGTATGTGTGTACATGCGCAGCAGCCATCAACAGCCAGAACGCAGCATTAGCAGAATTACGCAGGCGCGGGCCGCGTGTGGCACGGTTGCGTTAGCCAACTCATCAATAACATTCTAATAAACACGCCGCCGCGTAATCGGCGGATTCAGCAGCAGTCTGCACTATTTAAGGGCATCAGAGGTGAGCGTCGGCATCGGTGCGACCGATTGGGCGTTCGGTCGCCGTGCGTCGTCGTCATCAGTGACCCTGTCCCCAAGGACCGGCCAGCGGAGGGCGTTGTCCGCTGCTGCACCCGCGACTCCCGGCATCGTCACGAGCCGTCACGTCTGCACAGCACAGCCGCTGACTGAGCACAGCATCGCTTTCCCTGGGCAGCGCGCATCAGCATGTCTCCACCACAACACGAGCGGTGGGGCTGATCTACCGGGAAATGTATTGGAAGAACCAACAATAAAGAGAAAGATTGCTAAAAATAGCCACTTTCTTCCACCCAGCTACGCCCTACAACCCCGACCAAGTCGCCTGCTCCGTTCATCCTATCACACAGTTGTGCTAATAAAGTCAGTTTTTGTTATACAATATCTGTGTCCATATTGATTGTGTGGCACAAATGCTCCTACATAAGTGGTGATCCCTGAACTAAAGTGGTGTGGTAGTAAAAAAATGCTCAAATGTGTGTGAATTCCTAAGGGACCAAACTGCTGAGGACATCAGTCCCTAGACTTACACACTACTTAATCTAACTTATGATGAGAACAACACACACACCCATACCTGAGGGAAGACTTGAACCTCCTGCGGGAGGGACCCCACAGTCCATGACATAGCGTCTCAAACCGCACGGTCGCTGCGCGCGATGGTGTGGTGGTAGATATATTATTCATCTGTAACTCACTTGGCTACATATTGGCATATTGTCCATGCATAATATATAAGACGCCATTGACAGTGTAATCCATGACATCAACAATGAGATTTGGGTTCTACAACACCCTTCTACATTACCACTGTTACCTTACACCAATATCAGACCTGACGTCATGGGATCGACACTGCCAGTGATGCCAACAGTTTCAGTGGCGGTGCCACAGGACATTGTTTCACACAACCTGACAACAGTACAGTGTGACATCAAACCAAATGTGAAAATACTGCCAATTCAGACAACCGTACACGTGCCACTTGCATTTACTACAAATTTTCCAGTCAATAGCTCTCATGGCCTACCGGCCTCATGATTACAAATTCGAGCTCCGCTGCTATACCCAAACAGCTGTATATTCGGTTCACTCTTACAGAGGACATTTTAGTGCAACTCCAAATATACGACAAATCTGAGCAATTTATGTTGGTGATCTGCAGCCTCAACTAACATGCTTCATCAGTGATACTGAACGTTATTTTAGATCCCTCTCTGTTGCAAGCCTACAGCACTCACAAGATGGCGGTGATTTCTTGCTGGAAGAAACCAGCAGATCAGTGACTAACACAACTTCTTTACCAAGAGAGACGTGGTAACAGCTTGTCTTCCAACTTTTGGAGACACTTATGCGCTATGATCGGTTCTAGCATTCTTTCAGACATACTGCTGTTATAGTTTGGCAACAACAGATAACTCCAGAGGTGCATTTAACTTTAGTTTCACATGTGAGTTGCTGCAATTGGTCCATAGAGCGCACAGACTGCTCTTTTAAAAAGCTGGCATGCCTGTTGCCACAACCACTGTTGTTGATGAAGGGTGCAAAGCATTTCCGAACCCAGCCGATGCGGCGCCATCAAGCTGTGGGGCCATGACCAACTGAGGACCATAGAGAGTCGTCGAGGACCTCCAATCTATTCGCAGCGATTTCTAGAAGTTGGCTAAACAACTGCAGAGGGTCCAATTCCAGAACACAGAGGCAGACGGTTCAGTTGCTCGAACTAAATACACGCCATAACTTGGACGTCATGAACATAAATGGATAGGATTTTGCTCATTCCACTGTCATTTCGGTTTTCAAACTACAAAGTGGAAATCACCGTGCTGTCACCCTCATAATCTGTTTTAGGTGCAACAGATTGTGGCCTACCTCCACAGGCCAGTGTTGAGAGGCATGAGCCACATATAACTGTGGCTCACGTTACAACATACAAGTCGACTTCCCCAGTAGTGGTCAGCTATGCAGCATCACAAAGACTATTAATTTCTGATTGCCCTGCAAGGTTGATGATTTTGGTCAATACTGGGTCGAATGTCAGCACACTGCCTTCCCTGTTGTCAAATGCACCTATGCAGCTCCCTTGAAAGCAGTCAACGACTCTGCCATAAGAACATTAGGATTAAAAACAATGATGCTGGACATTGTCTCTCTACCAAGTGCCATGGATCTTGGTCCTTTACGACACTGACCAGGTGCCAATTTGCATACAAAGTACATGTCGATCATGGTGTTGCAAAACGCGCTCCTCGTTCATACATCCTATTACCACTTTGCTCCAGGAGTCAAAGGACAACTGTCATATTGCACCTATCACAAGATGGACAACTTCAAAACACTTAACGTGGAGGATGATAGTAACTGGTGGGAGCACTATCACAGCAACCTGGGATCAATTACTCAAAACTCGGAGGAGAAGATTGGGAGGAGAAGATTGGAGCAAATAAATGTATCTCAAACAAATTATGTAGAGAGAACAAAGTCCTTGAGGCTGCTGGTATGGAGGCAAGGTCCAATCTTCAAGCTGCTTGAAAAATGACAGAATGGCTCACAGCACAACAACAAGGAATCGTTTCTTCTTCTCTGCTACAACCTCCAAATCACTGCAACCCACAACCAACAGAGATGTGGTCAAACACAAATAGTTGTATCACATCTAGATAATACTTTCCTCATCCATTTGCCAAATAGAGCCTGATCATCTACACAAGATCATCATCATCTTCAATGAAATGTTACAAGAAGGAGACACACGTTCATCCGACAGCCCATGGTCCTCTTTTGTGTACTGTGTGCATAAGAAAAATGGGTCATGGGATCCATGTAGTACTATCAGACACTTGATGCCAGAACCATTCCAGACAGATACCCTCTGCCATGCATCCAGAATGTGAGAACTGCACTGGCTAGGGCCAAAGTTTTCAGTGTGTTAGATTTTTGTAAAGCTTACAATCGAATACCTGTGGTAAAGGCCAGACATACCAAAGACTACAGTGACTAACCTATTCAGGTATTTGTATGTTTGTTTATACTCTTTGGCCTTGAAAATGCTGCCGAGCATGAGAAACATTTGAATAAAATGTGAAGCAGGCTAAGTACCCATGGAGTCATGGTGAAAACAGATAAGTGCATGTATGAAGAATCAGTGATAGCTTATCTTGGCTAGAGAGTGTCAGCCCAAGGCACGTTATCTCTACCGGAAACGTTGGAGATGTTGTGTTCTCTTCCTCGACCACAGAACTACAAATGCTTAGGAGGTTTCTCAGAATGGCAAATTTTCATCGCCATCACCTTCCCGGAAATGCTGCTATTCAGACACCTCTAACCAACATTTTAGATGGACACAACAAAAGTAGCAAATGCCCTATTCCATAGAAGCCAGAGATGAATTCTGCCTTTAAGAACCCACAAAATAGCCTAGATTATACAGTGTTCCTCGCACACATCATCTCTGGAGAATGTCTGGCCTTAGTAGTGGATGCCAGCCAAATTCGCAATTGCTGTAGCACTCCATCAAAAAGTGAGCTGGCACTGGCACGATTGATTTTATTCTCTGAGAAATTACAGCCTGCCAGAACTCGTTGGAGTGCTTGTAATAGGGAACTTCGACAATGTATGAGAGCATCAAACACTTCTGTCCCTTCAGAGAGACTAGACCTATCACTATTTTCATCAACTGTAAACCCATCATGGTGGCTTTCCAGAAAGTCAATGACTAGTGGTACCCTCGTCAGTTTCTCCATATTGAGTGCATATGCCACTTTACTATGGATGTGCACGCATCATGTAGCTGACAGTATCATGTCAGACTACTTTTCAGGCAATAGCGGACATTCCCCAGTGTTGAACTTTACAGAACTTGCCAGTGGCCAGGTTTTTGATCCGCAGCTGCAGAGGCTGTTAATTGACTCATCCACCAGTCTGTGTTTATGGCTATTGGAAACCCTGCATGGCACAGCTAAAATATGGTCTGATGTCTCTGCTACTAGACCTCAACCTTACATTAACTGTTGTTTCGGCAAGTGGTTTTTGACTGTACCCACAACCTGTCACACCCATGAACAAACACCAAAGTGAAACTACTGGTAGATCATTTTGAGTGGGTTTTGATCAAGAAAGATACATGGGTTTCTGACCGCACTTAGACCCAGTGCCAAGATAGCAAATTGGGACACCATGTACATGCTCAAGGAGGTCTGCTTCGACATCTACAGCGCGACTTCACCATTTCAACATTGATTTTACGGGCCCCTTTCCCCCTCCTAAAGCTATAGGTACTTATTTCCGATGGTGGTCAGTTTCAGTCCATGGGCAGAAGCCATCCTGAACAAAGACATTTCCACAGAGATAACGGCAGGGGCGTTCATTCAAACTTCGGTTGCGCACTTTGGGTGCCTCATTTTTATTACAACCAACCAGGGATGCCAGTTTCAATCATGTCTTTTCCAGGAACTGTCGAGATTATGTGGCTTTCGGTGCAGTTGAACCACAAGCTACCACCTGTCAAACAACAGCGTAGTGGAAAGATGGCACTGCACCTTATAGGCCACGCTGATGTGCCAAGATGATTCTTGGATACATGCCTTGCCACTGGTGCTGTTAGTTCTACCTAACATGCTGCAGACTCACATTGGTTGCTCATTAGCAGAGTAGGCATAATGAGAACAACTATATGGCTCAGAGGAATTTATAGCACCTATTCCACTTCCTAACAAGGTGCAGTTACCCAACCTGGTGCGATAGCTCTGGAAACACTTTACAAAGTTTCGTGCTACTTGTTAATGGTACAATGTTAATGTTGTCTTCATATTTTTCTTTGATTTGTGTTATATTCCATTCTTTGGATACTTTCGCGTTAGCTGTTTATTTTGTGTGTATTGAGTAAACCTCTCACAACCTAGTGCAACCGTATTCACTCTGTCTCTACTGTGCACGCGGCGCTTCGTGATACTTTAGATCGTCAGAAACCCGTGGGTTTACTCAAACGCATATTTCGCGTGTTTCGTTGTCTGACCACCTGTAGCGCTAATTGACACTTCTACCCTCTTCGCATTGCGCAAATGTTTCTGGTTTAAATAATGGAACAGTGCACCGGGTACATTTTTTTTCTTTTCTATTTTTTTTTACGTGGCACTGTGCGTTTCGAGAAGTTATTCTTATTGTCAAGTGAAAATATTTACATAGGTATCATAGATGCTGTTTGTATGTAAGTTGTACCTCTCTTCCACTGTATTGTGTCATCCATTTGAGGTTAAGGTACCATTATATACCTTCTACAATGTGCAGGAAAAAAAAACCACTGGGAAGTCACACAGATAGTATGAGTGATGGTGTGCGTGTGTCTTATTTTCTGCATAATAGGGATAGCAAAGTATCTTATAACAACAAAAAGATGCCTACAATGCAAGACAAGCATCAGAAAACGCAAACACTAATGTAAATATTTGCTAATGACGACGAGAAAATTTTCGAAATGCGTCGCGCGAAGCATGAAAAAATACGTAAGCGGTGCAGTGTTTCATTAACGTATTTAAAGAATGAATAACAGTTGACAGTTTTCCAAAAACATCGATTATGATTAATGAAATTGAATTAAACGTTCCTTTTTCTCATTTGTAGTCGGCACTTCTTGGAGGACCAGTGATGCAAAACGTTAACTCAAGACGTTCTTAATTATCCCTGAGACCATTTTCCTCGTCAACGTCCACTTTTGTTTTACATATTTTGATTATGAAAAAGTTTGATCAGCTTGTGACATCGATTCTGGTACCGTAACACAAATTTTGTTGCTGATTGACAATACATTGCAAATGAGCAGTACCAGTGTTCATAAACAACAAGGTAGTAAATGCCCAAACATTGCAAATGCCAGAAATTATCTAATTTGAAGAAAAATTATCGCTACCACTGGTTAAGACTCTGGTATGCAGCTTAATATCATTAATGTGTGTTACAGCGTAGCATGTTTGTTTCTACCTATGCCGCCTCACATCTAAAGTGAACCAACTTGGTGTGCATATGTCATTTGTAGCAATGCTCTTGTGATTATCAGCTCTTGTGGTAGGATCCTTGTATGGAAGAGAATAATTTATTCACTATAAAAGTGAGGTTAAAAGGATAGTGAGATCATTTTGCTTTTGTCACCCCAGGCTTTAAACGTGCAACACATTTCTAGAAAAAAATCCTTTGAGGGAATAAAATTGCACTAGGATGTATTAGATTTTCACAAGTTTGAGATATACAATTCCTTTACAAGACTAGCAGGAACCTAGAACTTCTTGTTTTCAGTCCGCCCCCGGTAGCTGAATGGTTGCCGGCACGGTAACTCAGCGTGTTCGGTCAGAGGGTTAGCAGCCCTCTGTAATAAAAAAACTGAGTTAATCGATCAACAACGAACCTAATCGGCTGTCTTACGACGTCCGCCCCGAGCAGATACAACGAACAAAAACTAACAAAATAAGATTAATAAAAAAAAAGTGGTCAGCGCGACAGACTGTCAATCCAAAGGGCCCGGGTTCGATTCCCGGCTGGGTCGGAGATTTTCTCCGCTCAGGGACTGGGTGTTGTGTTGTCCTAATCATCATCATTTCATCCCCATCGACGCGGAAGTCGCCGAAGTGGCGTCAAATCGGAAGACTTGCACCAGGCGAACGGTCTACCAGACGGGAGGCCCTCGTCACACGACATTTTTTTCTTGTTTTCAACGAGAATGTTACGAAACTGAACACTCATCTCTTTGGGGCAGGCTTATTAAACGCTTTGGAGCCAGTCAGAAGAATTTCCTTTAATCAGTCGAAAGTCCAAACTGGTTGCAATCGTCCATTGTTCGCAACTCGAACAGTTGGCACCCGTCACAAACTACGGGAACCGAGAGAGTGCCTGCGTCGAACGCATGTGTGTAGTTGCAACTGTATCTCGAACGAACCTGTTGTCTGCCAGTAGTTGTAATCTGTCACACAGTGCAATAAACTCTGCACAAACAGGCTTATTTTCATGCTTTATTTACTGCGCCTGATCACAGGTTATGGACGCATGTGCATAAGTCTGTTTTCAGTGTATTGGCGGAGATTTATTTGGTGGTTTCGTGCGTAACAGCAGAATTTGACGTTAACGGTGTAGTGTTGACGTGACGCAATGGAACAATCGAAGCAACAATTTCATTGTTTGAAGTCGTCTGGAGGGGACAATTGGGCGGTGTAGAAATTCCAAGTGGAAGTGATATTCAGAGTAAAAGGTCTTTTAGATATTATCGATGGCATTGTTATTAAGCCACAATAGGAGAAAGATTGTGACTGTGATTTTTTTATTGGCCCTGTAAATTACCTTTTGTGCAGATATGTACTTGTAACATAGGACAGGTCATTAGGCTTACAATCTAAATGATATGAAATATAAAATAGCTTACACATTAAATATACATAGGAGCTTTCACAGTATATATATAATACTACATCGTATACAATTACTTATGATGTAGTATATTCATAATATTACACAGTACAAAATGACTTATGATATATACAAAAAAATAATAATTAGTGAGATATAATTAGCTTATACTTCAGTGGTTCCTAATTATAGTTTATTTATTTACCACTGATTTCTGTTGCTAGGTCTTTTAATGATGTGTGAGATTTATCACTCACAGGATGAACTTTTGATCACTGTTTGGTAATGTAGTCAGGTACACTATAAAATTCTCCTCGTATCAGAAACTTTTTTAGAGCTGTGGGGAACGTTTTCTCGTTTTTGAGGTCTTGTAATTCCCTTGGCATTGCTTGTATTAACTTGATGGCAGAGTATATGGGTCCTTTTTCAAAAATCTTAAGTCTATGTGGAATGCACTGCATTTGTTTTGTGTTCCTCTTGTTGTGTGTATGAACAGTCTTATTAGTCTCCAGTTTTGTTTGATCATGTAATGCACTCACAATGGTCTTGAATATATACAATGATGTAAATGTTAGAATGTTTAGTTCTTTGAAACAACTTTTACATGATTCTTTTTCAATATATTTCGAATGGCCTGCTTCTGTAATGTGAAATTTCTCATCACTCTTGTGATAGTTGAGTTCCCCCACACTGTGATTCCATATCACAGGTATGTTTCAAAAAGTCCATGATACACAGTGCACAAGAGGTCTCAGTGAGTATACTGAGCCAGTTGTTTCACTATAAATATCACTGATCTTAGCTGACTGGAAACATTATTTATCTGCTGTTTCCAATTTAGCTCACTGTCTATTGTAATGCCCAAAAGCTTAACTGAAGCTACTTCTTCCAGTCCTTTTTCATCTAAGAAAACATCCATATGTTCTTCTTTTTGTTTATTTTTGAAGACCATGTATACAGCTTTTTCAGATTAATAATTAATTCATTTTCAGAGAACCATTGTGTTGTGCTACTGACTGATATGAATGTATTTTGCTCAAGTACCTCCAAATTGTTGGAAACATTTAGCACAGTCATGATATCTGCAGAAAGTATTTTGATTTCATTTTCATATGTTTGTATATTATTCACAAATAAATTGAAGAGAACAGGTCCCATTACAAATCCTTAAGGTACACCATACTTCATGCTTCTAACTTCTGATATGTATAAGTTATTAATGGCTACGTATTGCCTCCTGTTACTCAGTTATGATGTTATCCAGTTTGCTGCATGTCCACGAATACCAGTATTCTCTAATTTCTTTACAAAGACTGTATGATCAACTGTGTCAAAGCCTTGGATAGATCAAGAAAAACTCCAGACACTACCATCTTGTTGTCCTAGGCATGTACAATTGATTCTGTTAATGATTCAATTGCTGTTACTGTTGATTTTCCTTTCTGATATCCGTTCTGTGCTGGAGTTATTACATTATGTTTTCCAAATAAGCAGTTGCTGTGTTAAGCATGAGACTTTCTAATATTTTGGAGAAGCCTGATACTAAAGATACTGGCCTTTATTTGTTAGGGTCATTGTGCTTGTGGCGACTTTCTAGTATGCCCGAACTATAGAATAATACACAGTTGTTCAGAATAACTTTTATTACTTTTATACTCTAAACACAACTATAAGCATAAACAACTCTAAGTCACTATGCCAGCAGCAGCAAAGATTATGCTCTAATACGTCAGCGATACGATCGCGCTGAAGTCATGTGGCAAAGAATGTCAAAGTGTTGCCACATCAGCCCCCCCCCCTCCTTTTTTTTTTAAACCTTGAGCTCCCAGTATGTCAGGTGATTTACAGTTCACTTGTCTACCTGCTCTTGTGACCACTGTTGGAACCCGATTCTGTTCTTCCTGTTCCTCTGCGTGTGTTTCTGGGTTTTCGTCCATGTTCTCTGGCATCACCATCATGGATTCCTCGTTGGGTGAACTTGACACCATGGGTTGAGTGCTGGGATTGTCCGCGTGGATGTACGTGGGTTTGAGGCGTTCAATGGACAGTGTTTCTTGATTGCAGTTCTTGTCGATTCTGAACCAGTGCTCACCTCTCTCTAATACTCGGTAGGGACCACAGTATGGAGAAACGATTGGTGGGCGTGCTGTATCGTCTCTGAGCCACACATGAGATGCTTGTGTCAAGTCTTTATGCACAAACACCTTTCGTTCCCCATGCCTGACAGGGTTGGTAGGCTGGAGTTTTCGCATTCTGCTGCTAAGTTGTTGTGCAAACTGCGTGTAAAGCTCTGAAGTGGCCAATCGAGAGGATTGTGGCGGGATTAATTTCCCTGGGACTCTCAACTCTTCGCCATAAACTCATTGCGTGGGCGAGCACTGTAAATCTTCTTTCACGATTGTTCGTAATCCGATGAGGACCAGAGGCAGTGCTTCGGACCAGTCAGATGTACTACACCATAGAGCAGTTTTGAGAGTGCGGTGAAACCGCTCCACCATCCCGTTGCTAGCTGGATGATAACTAGTTGTACCAAAATGGTTGCATCTGCATAATCGCAAAAGTTCCTTCAAAAGCTGGCCCTCGAACTGTCTGCCCCGATCGGGGGTAATGTTGTGTGGTACACCGAATCGAGAGAATCAGGAGCATATCAATGCTTTTGCTACTGACTTGGCTGAGATGTCTCTTGTGATGACCGTAAGTAAATACTGGTGGCATCCAGCATCTGGAAGTGGTTCCACAACGTCGACATGAATGTGCATATACCTTGCTGACGGTATTGGAAATTGAGCTACTGGTGCAAAAACATGCCTGCCGATTTTCTTGCGCTGACACATTAGGCATAAGCGTGCCCAGTCGCAGCAGTCTTTCTGTATCCCTCGCCACACTATTTTTGCGGATACTAGTCTTGCTGTTGCTCGGATTCCAGGGTGAGAAAGATCGTGTAAGGCCTTGAAGATCTCTCAGCGGTATTCTTCTGGTATGTAAGGTCTTTGTCTTCCTTTCTTCACATCACACCAAATTCCTTCTGGCGCATTCAGAATCGAAATGCGTTTAAGCTATATGTCGTTGACTGGCCCTGTAAAAGACGGCACAGGAAAAGATCATGTAGTTGTGTTGTTGCTATATCTGACCACTGTATGGCGTTCAAACTAGCACAGTTGCGTGATAAGCAGTCTGTTACCAGGTTGTTCTTCCCCGCTATGTGACGTATATACGATGTGAACTGCGTGATGTATTCCATCTGTCTACATTGCCGTGGTGAAGCAGGGTCTGTGTTACGCTCGAAGATGACCACTAGCGGCTTATAGTCTGTGAAAATTGTGAAATTTTGCCCCCCTATCGATGAATGGAAGAGCTTGACTGCAAGGTACATGGCTAACAGTTCGCAGTCGATAGCGACTCTTGGGTGAGCCAGCAAGGTCGATTGTCACAAATGTTCCTTTAAGCTATGGAACGCTGATTCAGCCTCTGACGTCCATCGTATTAAGGCCGGTTCCCACTAGGGCTGCCGCGCGTCAAAACCGCGCGTCAGCGGCGTGGTTGCCATGGAAACGGCGTCAGCGGCACGGCGCGGCGAGCTCTGCGTCGCGGTTTGACCATGTCGAACCGCTTCCGCTGCCGTGTGACGCGCCCCAGGTGCGCGCCGCCAATCACAGAACGCGCTGAACGTGACGTCAGGTACGCAACCCCGGGCCACAAGAACTTTCGCCGAACCGCTGGCGCGGACGCGGCGGCAGCTATGAAATACTTATCATCCGATTCCAAGGAAACTATTCGGTAGAAAAATTTGATTCTTGGGCATGTTACAGCCTGATATCTTCTCTCGATAAAGGGCCGAATTTCTTTTCGATATTCGTCGTGGTTACTTGCTGTATCGCATTTACGTAAACCTTTACACGAAATTTTAATGAGTGTGCAGAGGTAAAAACGCATTGCGTGGACTTTGCGTACAGTTCATTTTAGGTAATACATTATTGCGTATGAAATTTAGTCAACATATCGAAATTGCTTTTAAAGCTGAGAGCAGATCGATAGCTATCACCGTTCTCGAGATATTGAATGATCTGTCGGCGGACGGGCTGTGCGGTGACCGCGCGCGGGTCGCTCGCGACGCGACCGATACTTCGTCCTGCTCGTTGTAAACCATGTGGTTGTATCAACTGCAAATTTCGTAAACGGTTCAAGAAATCTAAAAGCGTTTTTTTGCAAACGATAACTTGTAAAAAGTCATGTATTTCGTCGCATGATAAATATCCAAAATCTGTTTATCTACCGAGATATGAAAGAAACTACAGTTTTTCAGAAGGGATAGATGATTTTTTTTAAACAGCATTTAATAGTGTGTGGAATGAGAAGTTAAACAGAAACTAATTTGCTGGTATGTCATAAGATGTAATTTGCTAACTATCTACAGCTATTGATTATTTCCTTTGGTAAGTAACAAACGTTTTTTTTTTTTTCTTTATCGAGTGTACTTTATTGGTTCAAGACGCGTTTCGCCTTTTACTTTAAGGCATTTTCGGTGGAATCTAGAATGATTCAGTTTTGTTTTAAATGCATAACTGATTACTTACAGTGAATCGAGTTTTTGGCGGACATATACGTTTCCCCTCACCTGGTCACATGCTGGAGGTTGAACTAAAATTTAGCCGGCCGCGGTGGTCTAGCGGTTCTAGGCGCTCAGTCCGGAGCCGCGCTGCTTTCAGGTTCGAATCCTGCCTCGGGCATGGATGTGTGTGATGTCCTTAGGTTAGTTAGGCTTAAGTAGTCACTAGCTGTAGACATTCTACCGAAAACACTGATTTGAAGTCATAACTACAGTGTGTTCACCTCATGCCCCTTCCTGTTTGGTTTGTTTATGTACATGTTGCCAACCCAAAGAATTATATGCTGAAATTGTTTGTTTATTTCTGTTCTCCTTATATCTGTATATGTGTGGGGCTAGCCCGTGATAGTTATAGAAAGTTGAAAGTGAATGCAGTAGTTGTCAGTTGTCAGTTTTGGTTTAAATGTTTTGTGGAGGAGTGCATGGAAGACTAAATTCACTGCTTACATTAGATAAAATAGTAGAATAGCATTTGAACAAATGATTATTATCAGAATACTATCACCCAACCCCTTTGTCCTCACTCTTTGACGCCTCATAATATGTCCTGTCAACTTACCCCTCTTGTAGTCAAAGTTGTGCCGTAATTTCCTCTTCCTACTCTATTTAATTCCGTACCTCTTCTTTAGTTACACAATCTTCATATCTAATCTTCAGCATTCTTATTGATCACCACGTTTTGAAAGCGACCATTGTCTTCTTGACAGAACTGTTCATAGCCCACGTTTCACTTACATACAAGGCTGCACTCCACACAAATACCTTCGTAAAATAGTACCCAATCATTACAATTTATATTCCATGTGAACAAATTTTCTTTTTCAGAACGCTTTTCTTGCTATTCACAGTCTTCATTTTATATCCTCTCTACTTCTGCCTTCTCAATTACTGCTTCCCTTTCAAGTCATTGAAGTCTTAGAAATGCAGTTTGGTTTCTGTACAAGTTGTAGATAATCTTGTGTCCCTGTGTTTTATCGATGACATCTCCAGAGCTTCAAAGAATATTTTAATTAAGATTGTCAAAACCTTTCTCTAAACATGCAAATGCTATAAACACAGTTTCGCTGTTCTTCAGTGTGTCTACTTAGTTAAGTGGTAGGACCAGTATTGCCTTCCTTGCGTGTTCAGACATCTCACAGGAATCTAACATTGTACTTATGTTAGTTTTTACAACCCCTCCCCCTCTCCTGTCTACATATTCCTTCCACTATCTAGCCTTCTCTTATTTGCTTAGTTCTGGCTTGCCAAATGAGTTCTTGACAGTTGCTTCTCCTTTAAGCAAAGTTTTCTTTGTTCTTTCTCATTTTCATTCCCTTATGTTTTCCAAGTGCAAAATCACGTTGTAATTTTGGACTTTCTGTCAACGTCATGTTTAGACATTTCTATTTCCAATGGCCTACTTTATTTGCTGCATTTTCATATTTTTCCCTCTTGTCAGATTTAATATTTCACGTTTTATCTAACGATTTCTACTGTACCTTCTTCCCGTTCTCATACTCTGCTGTATTCACCACTTCTTCTCTCAAAGATATCCATTCGTATTCTAGCGGATTCCTTCCTCTGTTTCAGTCAGTCGTTGCATTACGCTAACTTTAAGATTATCGAAAAACTGTGGGTCTTGACTTATTCAAGTTCCATTTCCTTAATTTGCTACCGTTTACTGTCTCTTTAGTTGTAAACTGCAGCTCGTAACTAATAAAGTATTGTAGGTTTGCGTCTGCACCGGGAAATGTCTTATAATTTAAAATCTGGTTTCGAAAACTTTGTTCCAAATATGTATTATTCTTTCATGATTCTTAAGCAATGTGCTAGATAGTGAACAATGCTGAACGGTAGTCATGAAATATGTTTATGGTGAAATGAGAAAACATGCATAATGGAATATGTGAAAGAGTGCATTGTACAGAAAATGAAAAATTGGTATGTCTTCACCCAACTTCGTCTTTCCTCCATGTAGGTGTAAGATATAGTTTTTCAAACGCACCGGGAGTTTCAGTGGGTCCCGACCCGTACCTCAGTAGCTGTCCGTCATTGGCTACCGCTAGCGTCTGCCGCTTCCAGATGGGAACGCCAATTCCGCGAGCCGCCGCGTCAAAGCGGAAAACGCTTGCCGCTGCCGTTGCCGCACGACGCGCTGCCGCGCTCTAGTGGGAACCGGCCTTTACACGGTTTCCTGTAGTATTTTTTCCTATGAGTGGAGCCGTGAGTGGTTCTTGGGCTGTCGCTAGGTGAGGTAAATGGCGGCGGTAGTAGTTGAGGATGCCGAGGAATCGGCGAAATCCTTTGTATGTTATTGGGAGGGGCATCCATTGAACTGCTTCCACACGTTCAGGCAGCGGAGACAGACCTGCTGACGAGACCACATATCCGAGAAATTTGACTGCATGTTTGCCCAATGCACACTTTGCCTCGTTAACTAAGATTCCACAGCGTCCAAAACGCTGTAAAAGCAGTTGCAGGTGTTCTTTGTGTTCTTCCGTCAATGAGGAGAAAACTAAAACATCGTCCATGTAGCAAAAAACGAATAGCAGCTCTCGTAGCACTTCATGCATAAACCGCTGCCAAGTTTGGACCGCGTTTCTAAGACCAAATGGCATAAAGTTGTATTCAAACAGTATTTTTGAACATCTGTCGGTACCACTGGAATTTGTAAGTACGCTATCGCACAGTCCTTCGCACTGAAGATGGTAGCATTGCCGATATTATAATTGAAATCCACCACATTGGGAACAGGATACCGATCCGTAATTGTCCGAGAATTGAGTGCCCTATAATCACCTCATATCCTCCAAGAATTGTCTTTTTTGTGAATCATGTTGATGGGTGAAGCCCACGCACTGTCTGACCTAGTTACTATACCTGTCGCCAAAAGTCGATCAAACTCCGCTGGCGCCGCAAGTAATGTATCTGGAGACAGACGTCTTGGACGGAATGCAACTGGTTGGCCGGGCTTCGTGTGGATGTGATGCTGTGTCTTGTGAAAGCACTTCCTGGTGGCGTTCGCCGCGCGAATGATTGCTGAAAAGCGTTGAAGTATGCTGCGAAAAGATGCGTCCTCCTTTGATGTTGTCATATTGCCTACAACAAACGAATCGTTGCATTTGAGAAACTTCTTCTTGCGTGGCTCACACATGTTCGTCCCATATTGTTGTAAGCACGAATTCGTAACGACGCGTTCTGGCATGGAAGAGGTGTTAGAACGACCGGGCACTTCGCACTGCATTTGCCCCGATGCAGAAGTGAGGGGAGGCAGTACCTTTTCCTTGCGTATCGGAACCAATCGTCGATTGACAAGGTTTGGCATGAGGTGATTTTTGCACAAGAATACTGCACCAATAATAGGGTGCTATTATGAAAGTCCATACCAGTTTGAAGTCAGATTCGAGATGTAACGCCAATCGTTCCTCACCGTAAGTGGGGATTACAGAGTTGTTGGCGGCAGTGAGCAAGTGATGTGACGTAGTTCTTTGGATGTCACTATTTCTTCTACGATACACACTAGCCTCTGAACCTGTATCAATCAGAAACTTCTCTCCGGATGTAAGGCATTGAATGAACAGTCTGTCCGATTTGCTAACCATAAATATCGTTTTCTTAGCACCCTTTCGTTTTCCCCCTGTCTCCGGGCACCTAAAAGATTGATGACGAACATTCGCACCCATTAATGTCAGTCACCGAAGCTTGGGAAGCTGCAGGGTTGGGTACATTGACGAGCAGAATCGCGGAAGCGCTTGTGATACCAGCACCAATGTTCTGATCGGCTCTGAGGAATGTTATTCCTGCGTCTTTTCCAACGTCGGCTGCCACTTGTGCTACCAACTGTTCCATGGCGGATTCTTGCGAAGTGTACTGGTGATGAGAGGAAGTAATGCCTGAACCGGAATCCACGGTGTCTGACTCTATATTGCTGTATACTACCGTGCTTCTATTGTGGTTTGTATTGACCGTTGCACAAGCAGAAGATTCTCGTAAATTATTTTCTACGGTGTCTGCCCTCTTTGCTAATGTCGTTAACGGTACATCTGTTTGTACGGCGATTATGGCGCGGATGTTGTCTCGCAGTTCATGTAGCCACAGTACCCGTAAAGATTGTTCTGGCAGCAAATCTGGGCCCACCAATGTGCGTAATGACCTGAGGACTTGCGACGGAAGCTTGTGTTCCACATCCTGTTCAGTGAAGATTTTTTGAAGACGTAGTTCTGTCGGTAAAGTGTAGCGTTGTATTAGAGCCCATTTTAACGCTGCGTAACTGCGTTGTGACAAGGTATCTTCCACTTCTTCTATCACTTCCAAGTCTAGACGTGAAACCAGAAAGTTGAACTTATCAGTATCACAGGCTACCTTGCGTTGTTGAAATATACATTCCGCCTGTGTGAACCACAGCTCTGGCCTCGTTGTCCAGAACGAAGGGAATTTGACATTTCCTTGGCCTATAGGCGTACTTCTATGTTCTCCTGTGGAAGAGCTCGCAGCAGGTGACGTACTTTGTTCCTCCTCGAAACTGTTTTCCGTTACTGATGTCGGTGTAGTCATTATTCCGACTTGGTGTGTGTGTGCTGTTGCGTTTTCTTCACAGGGTCACCACTGTGGCGACTTTCTAGTATGCCCGAACTATAGAATAATAAACAGTTGTTCAGAATAACTTTTATTACTTTCACGCTCGAAAACACAATTATAAACATAAACAACTCTAAGTCACTATGTAAACAGCGGCAAAGATTATGCTCTAATACGTCAGCGATACGATCGCACTAAACTCTCGTGACAAAGAATGTCAAAGTGTTGCCACATGCTTTCCCTTTTTGTATACAGGTACTACTTTAACTAATTTGAGAGTATCTGGAAATACTTCTTCTTGGAAAGAGCAGTTAGCAATATCCAGTAGTGGCGTAATTATTTCTGCTGCCACCTGCTTGATTAGATAGTTTGACGCTTCATCATGTCCAGCAGATGTTTTTGCTTTTAGCTTTTTCATAACATTTGTCAGTTCCAGTTTGGTGAGTTCCTTGGCTTTTATATCCATTCTTTAGTTTTTCTATTGCATCTGTGTAGTTATTATTCAGGATATTGGCAATTTTTGTTTTATCTGTGATGTTTTTGTTATTTACTGTGATGTTTTTGTTATTTACTGTCATAGTTTCATTTGTTTTCTGTGAGTATTTTTTCTTGCCCCTCTCAGAGTTAATTATACTCCAAGTTGCTCTCGTGTTATTTGTTGATTTTGAAATAGTCTCATTAATTGATTTTGCTTTTTCTTGTCTTATCAACTGCCTGTATTTCTTCTCGTGCTGCCTGTAGGTTTCAATATTTTCTCTCTGTTTCATTTCTCTTAAGGTAGCTCTCTGTTCTATTATTTCTTCGTGAGCCACTGCTGGACGCTAAAGCACAGAAACTTATTGTGACCATTTACTCATCTGGTTTTTTTATACGTCAGCCGGCATCTGGACGAAACAGAAGACTATGTATGAAAAAGAGTCTGCAGTGAGTATTCACATACTTTAGCAAAAGTTTCTCTCGCTCCAGTTTGGTGACGACTTGGTGGTTACAGCATGTCGAAAATAGAAGAAATTAATAGAAAACTGAAGCAATCTGGTGAAACACATTCAGATAAAATGATAATAACGTAAGTGTTAATATAATTGCCAGAGCGATATAAACATTTCCCTTCAGTGTGGGAGTTCGACCCGTTTGAGAAGCAAACGCTTAATGAGTTAATTTCAAGATTGTTCATCGAGAAAGATTGAAATAATCAGTCCGATCAGCTGGAGGTAGCTCTTTGACCATTGTAAGCAGGCAGCAAAAAATTACCTGTCATGTTTGTGGTACAAAGGGCCGTTATGCAAAGGACTGTAAAAGTAAAGCGAAGAGAGAAACGAGAAGCTCAAGTTATTGTAAGAAAACAGGTCATTTGAAGTCATATTGCAGGCTGTTGAAACCGAAGGAAGGCAAAAAGGCTCAGGATGTACATGCCTCTATGTGTATGAATCAAGTAGTTGACCTAGAAGATTATTGGATCATATTCTGGGGAGCATATGTGCGATGAGAAAGAACTGTTTACGAAACTGGACTGTGTGCAAAGTTCAATGAAAGTTACTGTTGGAGACGGTAAACTTCTTGATGTGATTGGGCGTGATAAGACTTATTGTGGAACTGTATGCATGATGGAGTTAAATTTATCAGAGCAGTACTTAGTGTAGTGCTTTTTGTGCCTCAACTGAAATTTAATCTGTTTTCTGTAGAAACTGTGTTAGACAAAGCAGCCCCTGATCTATGATATTTCCGTACCCGGGTAAAAACTCGATAGTCGTGCCCTCCCCCCTGAGAGCTTGAGATACATCAAAAAATTAACCCTTTCTAGCCCAGTGATGCCATATGGCATCATCATATTTAACTTTTTCCCAAGGCCAACCTATTTGTCCAAAGATTATAAACAAGTGTGCAGGGCTTTCTAAAGTTCATTGTTCTTGTGTTGGCTACCGTGAATTCGCTAAAACAGAGAGCACTAGGCTACAATACCTTGACAAATGTATTGTTGCATGGTGTCTACGGTACAGTGCACCCAGCTGGACTTTCAAAATATTATATCAAGGTAAACGAAGCAAACTAATATAAAAGCTGCAGTAATAAATTATTGTTGAAAGTGTAAATTAACTACAAAACACTTTGAAAATAATGCTAGTTACGGTAATTTTCTGCTTGGAAGTGACAAACATGTGTGATTCCATTTGGCATCATTGGGCATTTGTTATGTTACCAAGTGTAGTACATGCAATAACTTCGACTAAAGTTTACCATAATGTGTAACTCTAATATTTTCAAGTTTCTTTTGAAGCTTTATTATACTAACTAATATTAATATGTTAAAATTTTTATTTATATAATCTACCAGTTTTTTTGCTGCTTTAGTAAAAAAATTCCTGGTTTGTTTACCAGATGATTTGCAATCATAAATCATTATCAGAAGAAGAAATATTGCTGCTTCTCGAAGGTGATTTATCTGATTTGGACCTTGATACGTCTGATGTGGAGGAAGAGATTGAAAATGCTCGGCAGCAGGACCCTACTACACTGGAAATACAGTTTCTTCAAGGAATGGACCTTGATATGGTTGAAATTCTGGACCCTCAAGCCAATGATGAAGATGATGTTCCCTTAGATTCAAGATTACTTGCTGAGCCAAAAGTTGCACCAAGTTATTCAGCTCAGAAAATTCAGCGTGATACACACCGGGATCTTCGGTGGAGAATGAAGGACATTGAAGAAGTGGACACATCATGTAATGCAGTTTTTTTCTGACCCTCCAGGAGAAGGTCTTTGCAGTATTCCAGAACAATGTGTAGTGATGATATTATCCATAACCTAGTTCAGCAATCTAATCTATACTGCACATAGAAAACAGGTGTATCTTTAGATACAAATGTTCGTGAAATAGAAAAGTATATAGGGATAAACATCCTAGCAGGTGTTGTGAAAATGCCTAGTTACAGAATGAACTGGGCAGAGGCTACAAGATTATCTCCAATAGCTGACTCAATGCCTATAAATAGGCTTGATAAGCTAAGAAATTATTTACATGTGAATGACAACACTAAAATGAAACAAAGAGAGGACCCTGATTATGACAAGCTGTTCAAGGTGAGACCATTTGTTGACAAAATCAAATAAGGTTTTTCAATTATTGAACCTCAGGAATATCATTCAGTGGATGAATTAATCATTCCTTTCAAAGGTCATTCATCCCTAAAACAGCATGTAAAAAGCATACCACACAAGTGGGGTATCAAAGTGTTTGTCCGTGCTGGTTCTAGTGGAATTGTGTACGATTTTGAAATATACCGAGGGAAAGGAACTGTACATAATGATACTGGTCTTGGTATAAGTGGTGATATTGTGATGAGGCTTGTGGAAGGACTGCCAAAATATAAAAATTTTAAAGTGTTTACAGACAATTGGTTCACCTCTTACAATCTTATTTCTGCCCTGAAAAACTATGGCATATTGGCTGTTGGAACTGTTAGACCCACAAGACTTCAAGACTGCAATCTAAAAGCAGACAGTGAGCTGAAAAAGCAGGGACGAGGATCATACGATTATCGAACTGAAACAGAAAGGAACATCATAGCGCTGAAGTGGTATGATAACAAGTCTGTCATTCTTGCATCATCATACAAAGGAGTAAGTCCAGTAGAACCAGTGAAACGTTGGTCAGTGGGAGAACGAAAATATATTGATGTTCCAAGGCCAGACATTGTTAGAGAATATAACCGTTCGATGGGAGGAGTTGATCTGTACAACATGCTGGTTGCTTTGTATAGGAGTAATATTGATGTGAAAAGATTTTATCTAAGGATCGTATTCCACCTTCTTGACATGTGTGTTGTGAATGCGTGGCTCCTATACCGCCGACATTGCGGATAAAGAGGAATTACCAAACACATGTTTCTGTTGATTTTTCGGTCTGATGTAGCTCATGGACTACTAAAAGCAGGAGACATTTTGGTAAGAAGACGAGGACGGCCATCAGATGACAGTCCATCGCCTACAGTTGTGAAGAAACGAGCCCCGTTGGTTCCCAGCCCAGTTGATGATGTAAGTAAGGTATGACAACATTGGACACTGGCCACAGAATGTAGAAAACAAACAGAGGTGTATATTGTGCATTACAGCATATTCTCGAACAAAATGCATCAAATGTAATAAACTTCTTTGCTTAACCAAAGACAGGAACTGTTTCTTAAATTTTCATGTAAAGTAACAATCATGCTGTAAAAAAAACATAAAAGTGTTCTGAAATGCAAGTTGCATTATTGTATGTACTAATTTTTCTTTAATAAACTGCTTCAAATTGTGTAATTAAAATATTCATTCAAGTTCCATTACCAAGCACTGTGACATCCCAACCACCTGACTGAAGGAAACAAATCCTGCCCAATGATGCCATATGGAGTCATCCCAAATTTCCCTCCAAAAACAAAAAAGTAGCAAAATTTCTTATAAATATATATTATTCAAATCATTATGCAGGGAAATACGCGAAAAAATATTTTTTCCCACAAGTAAATAAAAGTTGGGCTGGAAAGGGTTAAAAAAATCGATTTATCAAAAATATGTACATTTTGTAGCGGCTGTATTTCTGAAGAGCCTGATATATAAAGCACATATGTTCGAGAAAATGTAAGACATGTTGTTTTGTCTTAGGTGTGCCAGAGTGCACACAGCATTTCCCATCGCAAAGCAATGTATTTTGCTTGGTGAAATTGAAACGTGTATGTTTTGCAATGGAAATCATCAAACCTACATTCAGAACAGTGGAAATTAAAATGGTCTATGGTGCTTCTGCTGCTCCAGGTTTGAAATCCTACCCCCATTTAAAAAACTTCGCATTTAGTACTGGGTGGGATTATTTGTGACTGGGAGAATAACAACTCTTCAGAGGTTTGCACTCTTTATTGCCTATTAGCAAATAACATTCTCTTTTGTATAACATGAAATTAAATATAGGCAACATAAAACCAGTAAGGACAAGAGACAAGCAAGACAGTACACATTTCTTCAATTCTTAGGTCCCAGCATTTTTTCTCTCTAATCTCGCTACAGCTTTATACAGTGTGCTTTCATTTCTGTGAAAGAATCTGTTACCTCATCAAAGTTCGTCAAACGTTTTGCTATATGAACAATCAAAATGTCAGTATATAATGCTGAAAAAGCTGTTAATACGAATAGTACCGAAGACTGGTGTCATTTCTCGGTCTGATTACATCTATTTTGTCACTGTCTGCTAGATAAAATAAAATAATCCTTTCTAATATTTCAGCAGTTGTAACACACACCAAATAAGCGAGAGTGTCTTGACACAAATCATCATTTCTATCTACCTCCACAAGTGCCAACGGCCTGAGGGGACCTGAACCTCCTCAAAAATTCGTTTTGGGCTGGGGGGGGGGGGGGGAACCCCCCCATAATTAAGTTTGCAATGGATAAATTTGTTACCAAGAAGGCGCGCTTGGAAGTTGTTGATACTGCAAGTCAACCTCCAACAATTATTGTGTCGTCAATTGCTTCGTTGTCTTAAGGCGAGAACCGTTCACAGTCGAAACCTGGACAATCCGGTTAGGGAAGATCATTTCAGAAGTCTTGGTTGATCGAATATACATGGCTAGAATATGAAGCATGTACAGAAAAAGTTTTTTGCAAAACTTGCAAAGAGGCAGACGCTAAAAATCTATTACACTTTTCTTCAAATAAATAAATAAATAAAAAAGAAAAAACGCGGGGGGGGGGGTGCACTTACTTCTGCAGGGTTTTCTAACTGGAAAACGACTTTGGAAAAATTCCGTCTTCATGAAAATACGTTTACGCATAAAGAAAGTGTTCTGGCACTAAATTCTATCACTGACTGAAGTCTGGCCTCCTAATTGAATGATTAGTTCAGAATGTTCAAATGTGTGTGAAATCCTATGGGACTTAACTGCTAAGGTCATCAGTCCCTAAGCTTACACACTACTTAACCTAAATTATCCTAAGGACAAACACACACACCCATGCCCGAGGGAGGAATCGAACCTCCGCCAGGACCAGCCGCACAGTCCGTGACTGCAGCGCCTTAGACCGCTCGGCTAATCCCGCGCGGCAAATGAACAGTTAGATAGTGATATGAAGAAAGGCCGTTTAGCTCTTGAGACAATTTTTACTACTATGCCGACAAGGACTAGCAATTAGAGGGCACGAAGATGTAAACTCAATTTTTTTTCAATTGTTGGAACTCCGAGAGAATGACATACCCGAGTTTAAAGATTGGTTAGGGCGTTCGGGGTTTAAGTGGATATCCCACGATATTCAAAACCAGATCATTGATCTACTAGGAAAGTCTACATTGAGAAAGGTATTGGCTTCAATCAAGAAGACTGAACATTTTTCTATTATGGTTGAAGAAACCAGTGATTCTTCGATTCACAAACAGTCGTCATTTTGTATTCGTACTGTCCATGATTCCTTAATCATCAACTATGACTTTACTGGCTTATACAAGAACCCCAACACTGATTCACAAACTCTGTTTAGTATTTTAAATGACATTTTTGCTCGTCTTGATTTGTCAATGGATAACTTAAGAGAACAGTGCTATGATGGTGCCTCGACATGAGAGGTAAGTTCAAAGGACTAAAAAAGTTAGTTTTGGATATACAACCAAAGCACGTAATGTGCACTGCACTGTTCACACTTTAGACTTGGCAGTTGTAGACAGTCTCCGCCATCTTACGTCTATGAGGGATATTATGCCTTTAGCCAAGGACTTAATATACACCATAAAGGAATCCAACAAAAGGATGGGACTTTTCAGAAGCATACGCTGTGAGACTGCCAACGACCAAGCTGGTCTATGACCCCTTTGCCTGAATCCACGGACTATGCGAGCTTCTAGTATCTTGAGAATATTGAAAAACTTTGAAGAACTTTTGGAGTTTTTTGAAATATTTTTTGCAGAGGACAAAACAGAGGCAAGTCACAAATGTGCAGGCTACCTTGAGTCAATGCTACAATTCAAGACTTATTTCTTTTCACGTCTTTATTGCCATGCAATGAGCCCAGTAGAGGATTTCAAAGAAAAAATTCAATGTCCTCATCTAAGTGCTGCTGATGTGTGAAAAATATTGAATTGAAGGCGTGATAGTTTTGAATACTTTCGGGAATTGTGTTTAAAAGAAAAACCTTTATAAGTTGACTATCCTTCACGTCCTTGGAATCGAAGTATACTAAAAAAGTATGAAAACAACGAAGCCAGCTTATCACATACTTTCAAAACCCCAAAGGAACGCTGCAAAGCAATTTACATTGAAGTTTCTGAAATTGTGCAATCTTGCATTACGGGACAGTTTGCTTCAACTGGACTCACTTGAATATGTTAGCCAATATCGCTAATAAAAAACAACTGGTCTTAAAAAACATGCGTGTTGTAAGAAAGTACATTACACAAGAACCTGCAGTTGGAGAAATGTTATGTGAAGTAGTGAAGTGCATTAAGCTTCTCCAAGTTGTTCCAATCATGACAGCAACAGCAGAATGGACATTTAGCGCCCTTAGACGTCTGAAGTCATATCTCCGATTAACAATGGGCCAGAAGCGATTGAACCACTTGGCTGTTCTTCGTGCCCACCGAGATGTTATGGATGAATTGGATATCCGACCAGTCATCAACAGCTTCATATTCAGTAATCCAGTCAGATGGTCGACATTTGCACCTTTCTAAAGAAACTCTAACCCTAATAATGGCATTTAGAGCAATATTAAAAATCTTTATAAAATAGAGAATTAAATACAAACATAATGTTAAATTTTCAGTTTCGAAATACTAGTACTAGTTTAGTACTGTATTACTATATTAGTATAGTAATGTATTAGTTATTTTCAAATACTTAAATGATGTTAGGGTGTAAGACCCAATTAAAACCCGCTATTTACATACTTTTTGACTGGAAATATTAGGCATACTGTATTAACTGTACTAAAGCATTAACTTTGAAATACTGTTTTTATTTAATGAACCCTGAACCTTTTTCAAAGTAAGCTAAATTTAGCTATTTCACTTATTAATCAAAGTGCTATTACTGTGTGACAGCAATATTTTATGTTTTATTCTTTTAATGATAGTTTAGGGTTTATTTAAATAAAACTTCAGTCTTTACAGAGCTATATATTCACTGCCCTGTAATAATCTATAAACATGATTATTACTGTAAATAAAATTAGCTTATTACAAAAATACCGTGTGTGTTTATGTTTTGTTTCTTTTTTCAAAGCCAAAAAATGTGCAGGCTTATTGAGTTTCCCAAAGTGTCGATTTATCAAGAGTCCAGTTTTCAGGGTTCTAATGTGGATAATCTGTCTCTAAAATGCTTAAAAAACTTTAAAACTCATTATGTTTCATCTATTTAGAAAATTTCCCAGGGCAAGACCCCCAGTATGCCTCCCTCCCCAAGATTTTTTATAAGTCAGTGCCCCTGTCTACGTCATTTACATAAATAACACGACAGTATATAATTCACGAAATATCAATATCATGGGATCGAAAAGTAGTAGTAGTAGTAGTAGTAGTAGTAGTAGTAGCAGTAGTAGAGATGAAATTTTTATATACACTCCTGGAAATGGAAAAAAGAACACATTGACACTGGTGTGTCAGACCCACCATACTTGCTCCGGACACTGCGAGAGGGCTGTACAAGCAATGATCACACGCACGGCACAGCGGACACACCAGGAACCGCGGTGTTGGCCATCGAATGGCGCTAGCTGCGCAGCATTTGTGCACCGCCGCCGTCAGTGTCAGCCAGTTTGCCGTGGCATACGGAGCTCCATCGCAGTCTTTAACACTGGTAGCATGCCGCGACAGCGTGGACATGAACCGTATGTGTAGTTGACGGACTTTGAGCGAGGGCGTATAGTGGGCATGCGGGAGGCCGGGTGGACGTACGCCGAATTGCTCAACACGTGGGGCGTGAGGTCTCCACAGTACATCGATGTTGTCGCCAGTGGTCGGCGGAAGGTGCACGTGCCCGTCGACCTGGGACCGGACTGCAGCGACGCACGGATGCACGCCAAGACCGTAGGATCCTACGCAGTGCCGTAGGGGACCGCACCGCCACTTCCCAGCAAATTAGGGACACTGTTGCTCCTGGGGTATCGGCGAGAACCATTCGCAACCGTCTCCATGAAGCTGGGCTACGGTCCCGCACACCGTTAGGCCGTCTTCCGCTCACGCCCCAACATCGTGCAGCCCGCCTCCAGTGGTGTCGCGACAGGCGTGAATGGAGGGACGAATGGAGACGTGTCGTCTTCAGCGATGAGAGTCGCTTCTGCCTTGGTGCCAATGATGGTCGTATGCGTGTTTGGCGCCGTGCAGGTGAGCGCCACAATCAGGACTGCATACGACCGAGGCACACAGGGCCAACACCCGGCATCATGGTGTGGGGAGCGATCTCCTACACTGGCCGTACACCACTGGTGATCGTTGAGGGGACACTGAATAGTGCACGGTACATCCAAACCGTCATCGAACCCATCGTTCTACCATTCCTAGACCGGCAAGGGAACTTGCTGTTCCAACAGGACAATGCACGTCCGCATGTATCCCGTGCCACCCAACGTGCTCTAGAAGGTGTAAGTCAACTACCCTGGCCAGCAAGATCTCCGGATCTGTCCCCCATTGAGCATGTTCGGGACTGGATGAAGCGTCGTCTCACGCGGTCTGCACGTCCAGCACAAACGCTGGTCCAACTGAGGCGCCAGGTGGAAATGGCATGGCAAGCCGTTCCACAGGACTACATCCAGCATCTCTACGATCGTCTCCATGGGAGAATAGCAGCCTGCATTGCTGCGAAAGGTGGATATACACTGTACTAGTGCAGACATTGTGCATGCTCTGTAGCCTGTGTCTATGTGCCTGTGGTTCTGTCAGTGTGATCATGTAATGTATCTGACCCCAGGAATGTGTCAATAAAGTTTCCCCTTCCTGGGACAATGAATTCACGGTGTTCTTATTTCAATTTCCAGGAGTGTAGATTTGGAAACGTCATATTGTTCCATACAATTTGTGTGATGTCCCTGTTTCTTCTCCTTCCTCGTTCTAGCAAACAATCTTGCCATAATTAATTCTGTAACTATTCCTGCCATTGTCAAAACTTATTCTCCAGTTAACTTCACTAATACTACCAGAATCACCAGTTCAGTTATCCCACATATATTCTCCAGTTACCCGTTATTATGTGTTCATATAAAGTGTTTTCCGTGATATTCTGAGAATAGAACTTGAGCACCAGCCAACCAGGCACTGTACAACTGGTCCTTAGTAGTGTAGTAATCTGGCAAAAATTTTCTGTCGAAATTTCATTTTCTTGGATACATCAAGAAGATAACTTGTAATCTTTCTTGCCTGTCATTTTTGTTAGTCATTTATTTTCACAATGGTAATCTGAATCTAAGGATTTTGCTAATGATTATAATAATGCTGATCAATTGCACACCCAAACCACCACATAAACAAATAGCGATTGACATTCACCAGTTTGGGTTTATTCAGCTCAACTCGTATAGCTCTCCTTTTGTGTGTGGGACACTATGCACTTTGTGAAACAAGGTTTTTTTCTTCAAGAACAGAAATTTTGGCACCCTCCTGAAATTACCGTCCGGGGCAGATACCCCAGTTTGCCTCCCACTAGATCTGAGCCTGAGACAAATATGTGTGTTTAGTGTGAAACAAGGCACATTGTGAATTCTTTAACAGTAAAAGTGAAGTTCGTGCATTATCCAAATGTGTCAACAAGAGATATCATATGTTGTTTTCTCTAAATGTAACAGAATCAGGACTGTCAATGGTTGCTTTGACATGTGTGGACAAAACACACACTGTGGTTGACAGTAATGACACTACTGAGCTTTTGTCAGTCAATACCGATCGCGGACTCTTAAATTTGTCTAAATGTGTTGAAATCATGAGTGTCTGGCATAAAAAATTGTGCGATCAGAGCATTATGATGGGAAAGAGTTTTTGTCATGTAAAGGAGTGAGCTTCATTGACAGCTTTGTCACTTGCGAAGCACGTTTGTCATGTAAACAGCATCATTTGCCTTTCTCTGTCAGTTCCTCAAGAGCTAATGCCCCACTTGTACTGGTTCATGCAGACATCTGTGGACTTATGGATATGCAATCTCTTGGAGGAACAAGATCATTTTTGCATTTGAATGATGACTACTCTCATTATTGCAAAGTATTGTTTATAAAACAGAAGAATAAAATTAACGGTTTTATTAGGAATTTCATTGCAAAAGCTTAGAGAGAAACTGATCTGAAAATTAAAGTTCTAAGGAATGAAAATGGACTGGAGTTTATGAATACTGACTTAGGTGCCTTTTTGAGCGAAAATGGCATAATTCATCAAAGAAGTGTTGTGTACACACCACAGCAAAATGGGGGAGCTGAAAGGGAAATACTCATCTTGGTTGAAGTTGCTTGTTCAGTGACTTCCAGCATACCCAAACATTTCTGTGCTGAATCAGTTAACACAGCAGCTTATGTACTAAATCAAACTGGTGCAAGTGCTGTAGAAGATAAAAACTAATTTTGAAGCTTTTTATGGCAGAGAATTATTCTTAGCAGATTTGAAAATATTTGGAACTCATGTGTCTGTCCTTGTACCCAAAGAAAAAGAGACCCAAACGATACCCCAAAAACAAGATAGGTCTATTCATGGATTGTGATACAGATGTGGAGTACAGAATATTTATACCTTCCACAAAGAGAACTGACGTGCGTTGAGACGTAATTTTCTTGCCAACAGCAGGACCTGAAAGGGAGAAGGAAACTGATGTACATGTAAAAGCATCAGATACTATTGGTTGTGATGAAGAGAACATAGATAAAGCTTCAGATTCAGAGGAACAGAAAGAAGAAATGAGGACTGGCGTTGTGGAAGAAAATAAAAGTTAGCCAAGAGAAGAGCAACAAATCAGTGAAGACAGTGAAAACAGACATTTATTTTTCAGGATGCAGAGGAAGATGTAGTTTTTGATGACAAGAAGACATACAATCTTAGACCCAGGAGGAAAATTCTACACCCAAATTACTTGGAGAATGAGTAGGGCACCTATACTGAAGCAATGTCTTATGTATGGTTTAAAGGACTCACCCAAAAATTGGAATGTTAAATTTCACCCAGTAATAACTGGCTTAGGATTTGTAAGAAGTAATTTTGAGTATTGCTTGCATGTAAAGACAGAAAACAGCCATAAAACATACATACTTGTTCACATTGATGATCTGCTGATAGCTTCAAGTTCCCAGAGTATTGACAATTTAAAGCTGTTACTGAATGATAACTTTAAAATGAAAGATTTTAGTATGATTAGGGACTATTTGGGAATGAATACTGTTCAAAATTAAAAGAGGATAGTATTACTCTTTGTCAAAGTACCTATCTTGAAAAGGTGTTGGAAGTTTTTGATATGTTTAAATGTAATTCTGTTTCAACTACCAGGGACGAAAAGTTTGATTACAATATGTTAAAAAGAGACAAATCTGAAAATAAAGACAATCATGTACAAGCCTGGATGTATGGAAGGTTTTTGTGTTACATTAAGGGCTGAGCATGTTATATAGTAGGAATGAAAAGTGTACTGTTCCTGTAAATTTCATGGGCATATAAGAAGCAACCCATAGTGTCTCTGTCATGAACAGAATCTGAATTTGTAGCCTAAAGCATGGCAACTAGTGAAGCTTGTTGTGCTCAGTAATGTGTGTCATAGTCTTTGTGGCAATCAAAGAGCTGTTGTACTTTATGAAGACAATGTGCCAGTAATAAGCTTTTGCAAGAACACACAGTTCAATCATAAACTAAAGCTCATAGATGTGAAAATTTTATTTGTGAGAGAGAAAATTTTTACCAAGTAAGTTATGTTTAAGCAATGGCCAAGAAATGGCCAAGAAGCTGAGGTTCGAGTAGGTAAAATAAAATTTGAAAAATTTAGAGTCTTTTTAGGAATTGCTTAGAGCTTGTAATTTATTTTTGTAAGACTAATAGTTAACACTGAGGGAGGGTGTTAATGGTCCAATGTTAATGTTATCTTATTAGAGCAACACAGATTTTCTTTGATTTATGTTATCTTCCATTCCTTAGATGCTTTGGCTTTTGTTGTTTATTCTGTGTGTGTATTGTTCTCTGCCATTTGTTGTAAGCTGTTACACATTGCAATAATCTCTACACAAACAGACTTATTTTCATGCCTTATTTACTGCACCTTATCACACAACTCAAGTTCCACAACATGAAACTGTCCTAGTTTTTGTGCACAGGTCTGTGAGACACTGTTCCCATATCATGCTTTGCACAGACCTTGTACCCTCTCCTTTACCCCCTCCATAAGCCAGCCCATAACCCATTTCATCATATGACACGCACACACGTGCCCACCCACCCACCCACCCACACACACACACACACACACACACACACACACACACACACACACACACACACACACAAATGGAAACCAATCAAGGGGTCAAACCCACTTTGGTTCTTCTGGCATCTTTAAACACTTCCCTGATGCTCTCACATGCTCCTGTAATGGTCAGCTGTGCCATGCCAGCTGTGCCTGAACTTCGCATCACAGAATCACAGGCATTATAGAAGATATTCACCAGCTCATCCCACCCAGCTGTTCACATTCATGCAGGCTGTGGGGTCAACTTTAAGTACCCTGCCATTCCTGGTGCTCCACGCTTTAGTGGGCAGGGATTACTATGTCGGAATGACACATCCAATAATCAATAGTGCACAGAGTGTAATGTATCTTGCAGTGTACCTGTGTAAACTACATTTTTTGATTCTTATTTCCATTGGTATTCATTGATGATTCACAAGTGCTTTTGTCTCAGTTGTGCCAGTAAAGTCAATTTTTAATATACAGTATCTATGTAAGTGTTGTTTATGTAGTATGAGTGCTCCTACACAATCACACGCACATTTATGCATTGTATCTTTGCCTCTGCAAACTCTTAACAGTTTCATCCAGTGGTTCACTAATTTAATGCAGCATAGGAACCATGCTCTGTAGGAGTTACTTATTACTTACCGTTTATGCACATTCTGCTGGACGACAGCAGGTAGCATAAATTATGTCAGAGTTTTGGCTGATATGACATCTGGAGGTTTGTGTGTTAGCTAAACCTGCCTGATGGTAATGATTTACTTCTGTCATTTGACCATCATGATAAAAAAATCATTTATTATGGGTCTCACAGCTGCTTTAATGAAAGACTTTGAGATTAAGAAATAAATTATCTATTGTTGTCAAACTATGGCCCACTACTCTTATTGGGAAGGTGACCAAGAGGAAAAAAGCTGGACATCAGTCACTCTGAGTGTCTTTGATCAGTACCATACAAGATGCAATCAATATCGAAATCATCAGATTCTATGTCTTCCCAACTATTTCTACAAAGACTTACTAACAATACCTTTAATTCCCTACTAAAGTTTAAAACATTTCATCTTGGGGGCCTGACACTGACTGGAACTGCTGTCTTGTATGTTTCCCAAGTCTGTTGCTGAAGAACAGCACTGAAAAAGTTGTTCCAAGCAATACTCATTAAGGATGTGGCCTGTAATTTTATTCCACTTGTTGTATATGTACCCACTCCCCCTTTAGTTGTATTGTACCTACAATAATGTGGTACTAAATAGTATCTGCCTATGTGTATCATTTCAGTTTCTATGACTTCCTTATGATGTTTTGTTAAACATAGTGCATAAACAAGACCTAGCAGAAATCCTTGGGTAATGCGGGAGATATAAATTTAGTTAAGAAGATATAAAAATGAAGTTACTTTGTATTATGCCGCATTAATGTAATCTGATAGGTGGTGGAAAAATTAAAAACGATGCACCCTCAGATTTTTTACAACACCTCTCTTGTTGTAATGCTTGTAACATAGGTCTTATGTTCTCGTCCCCCATGGTGTACAGACATATATTTGTCCTCTATGAGTCTAACAACTAAAAAGTGGATAGCTCACGAAATAAAAGTATTTTGTTTCTACAAGCTTCAAGTACACCTGTTCCCATCTATGAATATCATGAACCATTGCAACAAAATCTTCAGATGCATGAGAATAATCTTCAAGAAGACAACTACCACATCGTGATCGATATTGTTGTACAAGAGAAGAGGTAATTATCATTAATGGGAAGAGAACTTCCAGGACTAATCATTTCGAGCTCATGTTGCAGAGGATTGAAAGCAATACCTATCATCATGTCCTGCATGCTATTTGTGTAAAAGAAAAGAAAAGAAAAGAAAAGAAATAATAACTTTACCAATTGACAGGTGCTGCTGAGTATGACACTATCATCATACTTTTCTCTCTCACCAAATTAACTGTATTTTTATACCATGATGACCACTCGTTGGACAGAGCCATGGAGAGAAAGGATCAGGTCCTTGTTTAAATGTTAAATGATTGTATATTTTGTAATCTTTCATTACATTAATTGCCATTCTCTTTTTTTGTTTTGTGGTTGGAGTATTGTTGCCATCATAATGGGAGAGAGGCAAATACATGGCATGCATAACATGAGAGGATTAACTGGCTGATTAATATTGAGAAGACCAAAAAGAGTGAATGTGGGTAGGAAAATTTAGGACACACTGCTTGCATGACTGCACTTAGTAGCACCTCTTCCAAGAGTAGTCATAGCACCTTTTCCAACTTTGTCCCAATTGGAAGCATTCTTTTCAAAAAGGTAGATGTTATTGTTAACAAATTACTTTGATGTTGCGAAGTGTGTGCATCCAGTTAGGTCATGCTAACAATGTGTTGTAGTATATGCCAGTGATGCACTACACATTAGGTGGTGAAGTGGCATCATCACAATTACAATAAGGATTTTTTTCCACAATTTTCAGTTGTTTAATTATTTTATTGAAAGTAGCAGAAATGAATACATCAGATAAGTCCACTGCTGGTAGTCCATCAGTGAATAAGGAGACACAAGATGTTGCCGATGCGCTCATAACAACAAATGATAGTGAAGTTGAAAATGTCAGTTGCTGCAACGACAGCTAACTATACTCTTTTAATGCCACCTGACGGGTGCTGTAAACAAGTTGCAGTCAGTATGTAAAGCTTTACCAGAAGAGGTACAGGAAATATCATTTGAACTAGCTATTCTAAATCTAAACACCCAGTTTGTGCAAAAGAAGCAGGTAAAAACTGACAAAGATGTAAAAGAATTAAAGAATAGGTCTGAAGCAGGTATGCTAGACCAAGGTAGTACCCCTGCACAAAAGGTAGTTCAGGAACATAGAACGTACATTGAAGTAGTCAAGGAGGTAATGAAGGAAAAAGATAATGAACTATTGGCAAGGATGGATTTGGGTATTAAAACAGTGGAGGAAAAGTTTCATAGTAGCCTAATCAATGTTGCAAAAGTAATAAAAGAAAATCAGATGCCAAGCAGTCAAGTGGCACTAGACCAGACAGACAATCCTTGTACCTATCTACAGTTTGTTACAGGCCCATCAGATGAAGTAGATGGGAGTTACAAGATGCAGCAGGCGCTGCCGACTACTGTATCTGTCACACAGTCGTACTCAGAATATAATGCCATGTACCAAAACAATGCCATACTGTCACCAGACAGTGCTGCATGTATTTCCACCCTATTAGCAGACACAAGTTTATTAAGGCATAGATAGGTGCCTATTTTTTTTTCATTGGAAAAAAAGGGAAGAAAGAAAGAAAGTAAGCTAGAAAGAAAGAAAGAAAAGAAAAAAAAAAACTGGTGGTGTTCAAAAGGGCTTTTCGTAATGTGTTGCCTAGAAATTGGAAAGAGGCACAAAGGATCCGTTTTTTTGTCAGATACACGCAAGGCAATGTCTTTCCATGGGCCACTGACATGGCAGAACGATGCTACACTTATGAACAGTTCGAGAGAGCATTTATGGATAAATTTTGGTCTGCCTCGGTAGAGGAAAGGTTGCGCCGTGAAGTTTTTAATCGATCACCATTCAGCAGCGAACATGGGCAGGGGGGACTAAGAAAATACTTTGAGAACTATTTGATTAAAACTCGATAGTGGACAAATCCGATCTCTCATGTGGATATGTTAAACATTTTGAAAAGCTGTCTGTCTGTCCACATTTGTGAAAAATTAATTATCATTCCAGGACATGAGACAGGGCATTTTTTTAATCAGTACTTGACTCCATTGACCTTATTTACTAGGAACGCCCAGTGCAAACACAAAATGTCACTGCACAGGTTGAGCCTCAAGATTTCATAACAGTATCTTTGGATGCAGCTGGCCATATCCACAAGGGAAAGAGAGGTGTAAAATATATTGTTGCTTTGTAAAATGTCATTTCAAAATATGTCAAACTGTATGCTATGTAGTCAATGACTGCAAGTGACATCATTAGAAGAACCACAGAAGACTATCTCTCGAGGGTAGGAAAGCCAGAAATATTATTAACTGATAATGCATCATATTTTGTATGTAACCAATGGAAAGAGCTCATTAACACTAACAGAATTAAACATGTACTAGTGTCCCAATTCCAGGCAAGCCTGACGGAGGGAATATTTAAGGAGCTCAATAGCTTCATCTACACCTATACCCATCAAAACACACAAAATGGATTGAGTATGTTATGCCATTCCAACAAATCAACAACAACCTTCCACATACCTCTATTGGCTTTACACCAACTGAATTAATGTCTGGGAGAAAACAAGTAGCTGACTGGAAAAAAAAAAAAAAAAAACACTGCCTAAAATTCCTAGAAAAGAAATGCCACTTGAGGGTAAAATATGCCAGGATTGGTTAATACTGAAGAAAAGAGAGAACAAAGAAAGACACCATACAATAAGAAATTAGGATGCACAGTTCTGTTCCATATAGGACAAAAGGTTCTCCTAAGAACACATCCAAAACCAACAAAGTATGGCAAGTTAAAAGTGCAAATGGCAACTTCTTTGTGCAGGGCCATTTGTCATATTTACAATCCCATATCCAGGCACTTATAGGGTAGCCTACATGAACAATGGAAAAGACAAAAAGACTCTATCCACATAACGATTTGTGGGAATTTGTGCATTGGCAAAGTTAGCAGAGGTTTAAAAACCAAGAAGTAGTGTACATATATACAAGATGAGACAATTCGTTTGAACATGTTATCATAATTTTATGCTTAGTATCAGGGAAAGATTTTCATATATTTAATATTTGTTAATTGAATAGAATGTAAGTTTTAGTTATTTAAGATTTCAATTAAATGTCCATGAGCCATAAAAAGCTCTGAAAACACTTCCAATGCTGAGTGAAAGATTTATTTTAATAATCTGTACACTCTCTAAATGCACTGTAGTAATATGTCTGAGACATAAAAGATATGATGTACTGAAGAGAGAGGGAGACACTACGCAGGCACATTTCAACAGCCTTGTGCATGCACACAGCACAGTAAGTCTGACACACTGCATAACTGGGAGACTGAAGCAGCTTAGAAAATGAATGCTAATCAAACTCTATTTTAGAAACTTTACAATATAAGTTAACTGCTACAGAAATGAATAGTCTCCACTAAAAAGTGAAAACTAAAAGGACAGAAGAATTGATCTCACAATTATTGAAAGTGTACAAAATTTTAAAAAATTATATTTGAAAAAATATCTACATTGACTATATAGCCTACCAGCTACACTAAACACTGTAACAGGATACCTGTGTACAATGAAGGAATCAATGGATGTAAAGTTTTGAATATGCTACAAAAGGTAATGAGATTGTGCCTGCCTATGATAACACTTTTATTTTCAGGTGCAAAAGGTAAATCAAAACAACAGCTGCACTACATTTGCGATCTTATAACATGAAATGATTGATGAATACAGCTGCATACTGATGGAAAACGAATATGTGTATTTTGAAAAAGTTACACATTAGTAGCCATCAAGCAACTACACACCTAGTTGTAAGTTAGTATTACGTTTCCTGCCAGCAAATGTTGCATGGACATGTCCTGGGATACATAAGGAAAACAATGATTAGGTGTTAGGTACCAAAGCAAAAGGGCCACACCATAATATAAATAAGCATAAAAATATGTACATGAATGTGATAGTGTGAATGTGTGCATATGAAAAGGCTACAGTACATCAGACATTCTACAAGTTAAATTGAGTTCTCATACTACCAAACCACAGCGGGTCAGACCAGATACTACAAGTTATTGACGAGAACATCTAGCACATGTGTTCTTGGTGCTTTTGCACATGATCATGAGCTACACAAACATTGTCTTACAGCTATTCACTGACGCAATCTTCATAGTGACATATTTATACACATCATAATACTCAAGAGTGATATCCTGTAGTGAAAAAGGTATAAGTCACAAACAATGAAGGACAATCACTGCAGGTATTTTGAAGCAGCTGATGTTGATGGCTTGTATAACATGGTATTGTACTGTCAGAATTTGCCAGTAGGTACGAAACATGAAATAAGTGTGTTAAAATAAAAATGAGTAAATGTTCATGAAGAATGTACTCAACAGTTCTCTTATAGATAAATGAAGGTCTGTAATAACAGAGTAGATGGAATGCTTCTTTCTTTCCATATAACAATTCCTGTAGACTGGTAAACATCTTCTAGTAGACTTGCAAGAGGCGTAGCTAAATGTAGCTATGTTGGCTTATCGCGATTTACATGCCATGAAGTTTTCTTCTCTTCAAAATCTCGAATGACAGACACTCATGTCATATAGGATGTATCGACAGAGTTTTATGCACATCATGTGAAACTTACGTGTACATGTTGGTCTGTTAATACTGAAAGATGAAACTTAAATTGGGTTAATTAATATCTTATGTAAAACAAAACTGCTTGAATACGAAACTTAAAAATACCAATTTCATGTAATGAACATTTAAAATATAAGATATCAACGTTGAGCAAAAGGTTTGAGATGTTATGAAATTGTAAAATAGTGCTGAAAATGTAAATGGGATGAAGAAGCTATAAAAGAATGTATGTGGCAGTAATAGTTTTTACTGGTGCTCCTATGGCAAGACATGTAACTGACACCTGAAGAAAAATATGTGAGTAAACCCGGCATGTCAATGATTCTATAAACGTAAATCCTTAGATACCTAGTTTAAGATAATAATGATGCATTGTAAAACTCATTTGTATGTATTCCATTATGTTCTATGTTAAAAGATCACTTTTCAAAACAGAACTGTGAAGTTATATGAACAATTAACAAATGCAGCAAACTAGTGTACCCATGTGCTGAAGTGAAAAACAACTGCAAGTGCTTACCATAAGCAAAACATTTCGACCCTTGGCAACAGGGAAGGTTTGGAATAAAGTAGAGAACATTGCATTTTACCTTGACCTCGATCAGGTGTCAATGTGGAGCTGAACACACAAGTTGTGTTCAATCGCTGAGATATGTGAATTACTATGGTGAACAACTGCCCTGGGCCATAAATGATGAGCCTATTTGTCACAGCATCAATAATGCAAGTATGCACATGCCACAGTACACCACTTTGAAGCAATGTGATGAACACTTTCCCTGTAAATCTCACGATAAAAAGTGAAATTGTATCACAAACTTGGAAAGCGTATCTGTAGCTGGGGTACCAATGAACTCACAGTGTACGCACAGCATACACCATTTTGCACGCATGTGCTTCATGTGGTTAACCATGCTAATAGCAGGCAACTGTTGTACTCCAATCAAGGGAGCAAAAACTTTGACTTTCAAATATGCTTGTTGTAAATTATCCGTAAACACAAATGTAGATATTAAAATGCTGCCACATCCTGGGAAAAGACAGAATTAAAATAAAGGCCTTTCATACCCATACAGAGCAAAAACAGTAATTTAAAATGTTTAAAGGTAGAAAATAGAAGATGTTGGATTGCACCACTACTGTATACCGTTGTCCAGTGATAGTGGGTCATGTCAGTATACAGTAGAGCGGCAGTTGTGTAGGTATCTATATGGTTTACCTGCATAGACAAACGGAATGTATTAATTCATACAGGTGGCAGTTGAATGAGCCAATGATATATTAATTTGTATTATGCCACATTAATGTAATCAGAGAGGGCAGCAGAAAAATTAAAAATGGTGTACTTTCAGATTTTTTACAACACCTCTCTTGTTTTAATGCTTGTAGCACAGCTCTTCTGTTCTCGTCTGCCATGGTGTACAATGTATATTTGTTCCCTATGTGTCTAACAACTAAAAAGTGGGTAGCACATAAAAAAAAAACTATTTTATTTCTATGAGCTTCAAGTACACCAGTTCTCCTCTATGTGATTCATCAACCACTGCAGCAAATCTTTGAATGCATGGGAATAATTCTCAAGAAGATGACCACTGCATCGTCATCAACATTATCATTCTACGAGAGAAAAAAGGTAATTATCATTAATAGGAAGAGAACTTTCCAAACTAATCATTTCAAGTTCGTGTTGCAGAAGATTGAAGCAGTACCTGTTGTCATGTCCTGCATGGTGTTTGTGAGAAAGAAAAAAAAAAGCTTCACAAATTAACAGGTGCTGCTGAGTACGTTACTATCATCATACCTTTATCCCATGCCAAATTACTTGTATTTTTATACAACTCTTATCGCCAACAGGGGTGAACCTATAAGAACTGAGGAATCAGACAAGAGCTACTTCTAGTGGCACATCCAAAATGTATTTTTTCATCTAATTCTTAAATGTTCATATTAGTGATTGTGCTTCCCCCTTTGATTGAGGGTGCAAAGGAGGAGCCATGACATGGTGAAAACCACTTTTTTTATAATAATCTGCAAATTCCTGAGAAATGAACTTGGAAGAGGGGGGGGGGGGGGGCTTGTCTGTAACTAAAGTACACAGAAGACCTTCCATAGCAAAAAGTCTTTTGAGAAAGCAGAAATTGTTACTGCCGCAGATGTAGGCAGACAACACCACATATGGAAACTTAGCATAAGTATAAATCACGAACTAGTAGAAATTAAGAAAAAAGAAGTCCTACAAAATCTACAAAAATTCGTTTCCAAGGCTGCTGTGCATCCCACCACAGAGTCAAAGAAGAATGGGGATACCTGGCCACAAAACACATTTGCTTGCTAATGCTTTTGTATGTGACACATCCTGGTGATCCACATGTAATAAACACATAAACTCACACCAAAGAGTGGACAGGACTACAACCTGTGGAACTGTGCCGTAGGCAGCAGCACGCTATCCCATACAAAAAGCTGATTTTGCAATGCAAAATAATTTCTAAAAGGATCAGAAGCATGACCCAGAGGTTTGTCCAGCCAGCTATGTTGCACAAAAGAAACAACTTTTCTTAAAACAAGATCCATGGCCACTGCAGTTTTAGTGCTGGTAATAGGACAACCATCAATAACATTTCGAGCCTAGATCTGGATGAATTGGCAATGTCAAAAATGTGTCTCATAATTGTAACATGACAGAGTCTGCCGCGTAAGTGATGTGTGGCTTTGTCCAGCAAGGATGCCAAAGACTTAAAAACACACACCTGTGGTTTGTAGTCTGTGATCAGGTGAAACTTAGATAAATATAGAAAAACGTGCAAGTTTTTAGAGCATATAAAATCACTAAAGCCTCTCTTTGTACCTGTGGATAACGGTGTTGCACTGAATTTAAGGATTTAGAAACATACACAATAGGTTGTTCAGAACCCTACACTTGCTTATGAGCAACGATGGCACCAAGGCCATAATGAGACGCGTGCGTCGCTAATGCAAAGTGCTGGCCCATCTGAAAAGTGACCAACAAGGGGCCACCTGCAGCTTAGATTTCAACAACTTGAATGCCCAGTCACCAGCCAGGGACCAATGGAAAGGAATATCTTTATGTAATAATTCATGGAGTGATTGTGCCACAGTAGCAGCATCTGGTATGAATTTGTTGTGGTATGCAGTTTTGCCTAAAAATGCCTGTAATTCTTTCATGGACATGGGGTGTGTCAACATGGCAATAGCATCACTATGCTGGCACAATGGTTTAATGCCAGCATGCGATGCTTCAGAAATCAAATAAATAATGGATGGTTGGAAAAACTGTGTGTCTTGTCCAAATTGCACTTTAATCCTGCAGACAGCAAAACAGAAAATAGAGCACAAAGGTTCTGCAAATGTCCATGTGTAGGGGCACCAGACACTACTACGTCATCTAAATAGTTGATGCAGCTTTGAACTGATGCAGTAAGTTGCTCTAAGAAGCATTGAAAAGCAGCTGGTGCAGTGGCCACAACAAAAGGCAAATGCTGGTATTGATAAAGCTCAAATGGGGTTCTTATAACTAGAAAGTATTTAGATTCCTCATCAAGTGGCAGCTGTAAATGTGCCTCTGCCAAGTCAGTCTTTGAAAAATAATGGTCCCTTGGCAATTTTTCAAACAGTTCCCAGAGCACAGTGATGGATAGGAATAGTGATTGACTGCGTATTAATAGATTTTTTAAAATCACCACAGATGTATAATTCACTTGTAGCTTTTTTGACTATCACCAGTGGTGCTGACCACTCAATGGACGAAATAGGTTGAATAACATCAGAAGATTTAAGAAGGTCTAATTCTGCTTTTATTTGATCCAGTTTCTGGTACCTGGCGGGCCTGGAACGAATGGAGCTGTGCAAACTGTTCCATCATAATATCAGTCTGGATTTCTGTTGCACAACCCAGTCCTAAGTCACAGGTGCATAAAACTGCCCCAGAATGGGAATCTGTTGTTTGTTACACCTCAGCAGCCTCCATGACACTGGAGTCAGAGGGGAGAACCCAAATCCACATAAGTCTGAGGATTCACCAACGTTACTGCTGCACTCGTGTCAACCTGCATTTTCAATGATTTGTTAAACAAGCATACTTCAATATATAACCTACTTTGAGACACCATCACTGCTAACATACTGTTCACATCCATGTTCGTTTTATCCTCGCTCAGGTTTGGGAAGGAGTTACGTACTGAAGCGACGTGTCCTTTCTTATGGCACTTATTACACTTTGCCCAGTGCTTGGAACACGTGGGTGGTCCGCTCATGTTGAATGAAGTAGTATGGGCACGAAGGCAGTGGAGCACAGGTGATCACTGTTGTAACGCGGGTTATTGTTGTGGCAACTGCCGATTACCTATACTACATTGAGATGTCTGATGGTTTGCTGCAAAAGCTTTTATGTCCTCTCGTGAACTGAGTGAAGGCAGGGAGCCGTGAGAGGAACTGATTTCTCAAACTTCACATCAGGCATCCATCTGACTACCTGCAGTCCGTGAAACTTCAAATCACTGAGCTACGTCCAGTACTTTTCTAAGTGTAGGATTTCACACTATAGAGCTCGCTCTCAAACTTCTCTGCCAGGAGCAAAACATATGATTGCAACTGAACCATTTGATCAGCATAGCATTCCTTATGGAAATTTGTCACAAAATTATGATGCCCATGCCCTTTATGACTGTTCTGGCCACTTTCCGCAGCAGTAAAAAAACTCCATATGAGTGACAGTAATGTATGTTTACAGTGATACATGGAAAGTAACTTACATGTCTAACTGAAAGAAGGACTTGAAGGCTCTTGTAAGGCAGTGAACTGACACAACTGATACCTATGATGCGAAATCTACTACAAAAATGGGCCTTGCATAAGTTTATGTCTGTTACCCCAAATGCCCGGAAATGTTCTGCAGGCATTTTTCGTAAGCGGGCCATTCTTCCGATGCATTGTTGTCCACAGGGAAAGGCAGTGGATGTGTTGTTGGTAGGGTACAGGTTGTGCCAATGTAGTAGTTAAACTGGAAACAGCAATTGTCAGTGCCTGCTGTTGCTCGAGAAGAGATTTAAGCAACACCAACATGAAAATTAAACTCAAAGGACCAATGACTGAAGTGGAACACATGGAGTTGCATATCGTGTTCTAACCGAAGAACACTATAATTTATGGCTCGAACAGTATGCACAATTGGAAGACACGGTACAATACAATAAGGAAATTAGCAGTACACAAGTGCCCAGTGGAGCCTTGTGCTCTGGCCTATATATTCATTAGTTCCAACAAGGGATGCAGCCAACAGGCTGTGCACACAACTGCTGTCATATTAGCACACTGTGTGGCCTCTAATGGCCAAATCAGGAACAAACTTCAAGCATGAATTATGAAGTGGCGCACACACAAAATTGGTAGATACAGCATCCAGTATCTTCAATAATCACTACATGACCTTTTTTTTCCCTAAAATATTTCTCCTGCAAATAACATTGCTAAGCTCTGAATTTGCCTTAAAAATAGCCATTACCCAATATCGCTACTGGTTCCTCTCCCTTGATTATACATACGTCTGCAGCTCATGGTCTATTGGCTAGTTTTGCTACCTTTGGATCACAGGGTCCCGGGCAATTCCTGGCCTAGTTGGGGATTTTCTCTGCCCGTGGACTGGGTGTTTGTATTGCCCTCATCATTTCATCATCATCATCATCCATGGCAGTGGCTAGATATGATTGTATAAAAATTGGGACTTTGTATGGGCACTGATGACTGTGCAGTTGAGTGCCCAACAAACCAAACATGATCGTCATCACTGGATTATTCCCTATCAGAAGGACCTTCTTGGTCTTTCTGTCTCTGTGACTATTATTAGCCTTTGTTTGTACTTTTTTCTCATCTTGTTACACTGTTCCTAAAATGCAAAGAAGCTTTTGAAGAAATCTAGATTACTAAAAGACTTATAGCAATGCCTAAACATCTTTCCTGATCTGGAAGTTGTGACCACAGTCCAGATCTACACTGTTCATAATATTGTTTCTGCCAAATGCTAATCTCAGCTGTTCTAATTCTATCTGTGCTGCTGCCAGAGCAGCTTTGAGTTTTCAGACTAACTGCTTTTTCTCAAACACAAGTACTACAGTGCCAAAGACCGCCCACACCTCCTTCCATGCAGAAACCTACATGGAAAACTGGTGTAAGCAGTCTTCACACTGTCATCTATTTCACACTACTCTCTGGCACTCTGCATACTTGTACATTTGCATAATATTTATTTAGCCTAGACAGATTATTTAATTTTAGCCCCTCAATGAAAAATAACAATGCAAACTATTTCTTTTTTTATTTAATTAAAAATGATTTTCTTGTGATACGTATTTTACGCTAGAAACATTTACATGTAATTTATAAACAAGATTTACTCAATTACATGTTGGATTTTTAAAGACTTTTCAATGAAAGATACTGTTCTCCACATGTGATTTAACTGGTTCTACACCATAAATTGGGATTAGATTACACTGTATCCAATATGCACGTACAAAGAAGCTATTCTCATATGCTTAAAAATTCATTAACACACTTTCTAAAATATTACTAAACAATACTAAAGTATGTAGCTTAGTTTGTTTGGCAATGACTAACGAAACACATTGTCATTGTCTCATACTTCACTACTACATACATGTGTGTTAATAACACATCTACAGTTGCAAATGCACTAGAATTAAACTTCTAATTAACTGTTACTCCATATCACCTTTTCATCACTAAAATAATCAACTTTAGTGATGCTTCAAAATCTCACGAACCTTACGGAACCAATAGTGGCAGATCGTCTACAGTGTGTCCCAGACCAATCGTTTCTGTCAGTTTTCTTTATGCATTTTTGAAAAATCTTTAAGAAGACAGACATTGTCTTGAACCAGCTATAAACAGGAAGAAAATTCCCTCTGTTGTATATTAATGTGGTGTAAAAATAGTATGACTGACTATAATTCTCAAAACTGCCTAGATTTTTAGTACAGTACAATGTGCTATACTTATGAGAGCCCTGATATGGTAAAGTTTGGGAGCATTACCTAAATTTCTTTCCTGTTGGTGACATTTCTCAAGCCTAACCAGAGGCATCATGATAGTAAAGATACTGGAAAGGTTTTCAAAATGTTCTCGTTATTTGTACAGTAATGCATATTGTGCTGTCCAGTCACATTAATGTGACCGTCTGTCAAAAGCCTGAATAACCACCTTTTGAAGCAGGGACTGCTGCAAGACATGCATGAAGAGAATCAGTGAGGTTCTGGAAGGTACCAATAGGGATGCAGAGCCACACTGACTCCAGTGTCGTGGACAGCTGTGCTAGGTTTCTCGGTTGAGGATCCGTGGTGCAGACAGCCTGATCAAGGTGATCCCACAGTTTCTCAATTGTGCTTGAACCCATGGAGTTAGGTGGCCAGGGGAGTACAGTAAACTCATCCTGGCACTCTTCAAACCACACCCACACATTGTGAGCTGTGTGACACTTAGCACTATCCTGCTCATAGATGCCATTGTGCCGAGGAAAAACAAACTGCATTAGGGATGGACATGGTCCTTAAGGATAGATGCATACTTGTGCCAGGGAATACCATGAAAACATTCCCCAGACCGTAATGCTCCCTCCTCCAGCCTGGACCTTGGTGACAATTGTTACAGGGTGTTTGTTTTCAGTTCAATGAAGCATAAAACATGATTCATTCGAAAAGGCCACCTGTTGCCACTCAGTGAATGCCCAGTTGTGGTACTGGAGTGCAAATTCCAGCGTTCATTGATGATGAACAGCAAGTCAGCATGAGTGCACGGACCAGATGCCTGCTGCAAAGGCCCATACGCAGCAACATGCACTGAACGGTCGTTGAGGAGACACTGTTGGTAGCCCCTTGGTTCATTAGGGTGGTCAGTCATTCAACAGTTTCATGTTTGCCTGTACACATCTCCGCAGCCATCATTCAGCCCTGTCATCTATGGCCCATGGTGCACCACAGATGTCTCGACACTGGTTTCAGATAGTGCCATTTGGCATGCATGATATACTTCAACAACAGCAGCACATGAACAGTTTATAAATTTAGCCATTTCGGAAATGCTTCCACCCTTGGCCCGAAAGCTAATAATCATGGCCTTTCGGACATCAGTCGCTCCATGTCCACGTTAGAACAACAACTGCACCATTTTCTGTGTCTCCCGACACACTTTATACATTCTCCACTGTTAGTGCTGCCACCTGCCATCTGTGAGTGGTTACTGCATGTTGATGTTAGACATAGATGGTGGTCACATTAATGTGACTGGACTGTGTATAACAAAGAGGCATTTCTTATCCTTATAATGTTCACAGAATGTTGCCAGAATTATGCACTAGAAGAGAGGTCAATGCCAAAGCCTATCTAATCATCCAAATGTGTTACAAGTTTTCCAACAATTAAAAGGAAAGAATTCAGAAATCCCTTCAGTTATGAGAGTGAAAGTATGAAGTAAAATTATTGTGTATCTGAAAGAATCTAGTATTGGAAAACTGCATTTTGTCACAACACTACAAGAACATCACTCAAACGGTCACCAATGGAGATGCTGCAAATAATATGTCAAACCAGAACTACCTAACGATAATGGGTACAACCTACAAACATGCATTACAGTACTGAAAGATCAACTATGACTGATTAAAACTGCTAATCTGTTTTTCATTCTTTTTGTTTATACGGTCATGGTAAGACTTCCTGAAAAATGCCTGATTGTAACATACTGCAACTGAAGTTACTGTGTTGTACTTTCTACTCGTGCTACATACCTGTCCTTATTCATGATTTGAACTGAAAAAAGTAATACTGATTTCAACTTGAATGTTGGTTTCAACACTGCAGTGCTTTACTATGCATGGTCCTACTGGCCATGGTGTATTCTTTCCTTCGACCAGCAACTGACCTGAATCAATCAACCAGTTATTAGGGGATTTTTGGTTCAACTTGCATTGCAACAAGGATTGAACCCTAGACCTCTGCAGTTTTAGTCTGACATACAGCCTCTAATAAGTTTTACACAACTGTATTTTTTGAGTGGGTGCAATAATATTATGACAATTGTTATAAATTGCTTTAGTACTGACAGTTTCGAAGAAGGTAGTGGAGTTTCAGTCACAAGAGAAACATGTCAAACTTTCAGGCAAAGTCTTAAGAATCCCAAGCCATAGGAACTACCCACCAATGACACCTTCAACTCCTAATACTATATTATTAATGACTTACACTATGCTTCAGTTCAAGCAGCTCTTTGTCCAGTGTAGTTGTTCACCGCATCTTGTAATTTATGTTCTTCTGATTTAATATCACTGTGGCAGACTACTATATCATTTATGGGCACTAATGATTATCCTGCATTCTGTGAAATTAAATAATTTAAGAAGCAAGCTCATTCCAAGTAGATAAAATTATCTTTTTTTAGATGTCTGCAGAATTCTGGTTTGGAATGATTGAAATTATGGTTTATTCTTATAATTTTGAACACACAATATATTTACCTAAATTTAGTAACACACACTCACAGAGGTAAAAAATTTGGTACCACCTACAAAAATTATCCATCTTTGTGCATTTAATAATGCTCAAGTCTGATTGATTTAAATGAAGTGTAAGATTATGAATGTGTTCTATGAGAAATGTGGCAAGCTTGCTCTGCAACTCCAGATGCTCTTGAGCATCAGTAATTTGCTTTGTATCACTTATGATGTTGCAATATACTTATTATCAAGTATGAAATATATTTAACTAGGTAATGAAATGGATCTCCATATGCACTGCACTTCCAGTGAAACCTATTTATCCTCTCTCCACTACACGCACATAATTTCTTCATTATTCATGTAAGTACTTGTATATTTATTATCACAGTAAATTATTATAGTTCAAAGATTGAGTTTCATAAAACATTTATTTTACAAAATAGGGTGATACAATCACTCAGTTAAGCAAGATCAATGTGATCTTACAACACCTCTGGTTATTTTTACATCATCCACTGGCCTGTCATTTTTATCTGTCTCTACAAGTCCTATCCTCTTCACTACACTCATTCCCGAATGTATACGACCTGCAAATAAAGAGAAGGAAGACACTGTTAAAGCCACTTCATACACATTTACATTTATACTGTTGGCATATATACAGATAACTACAAAGCAAAAATTTTTCCTTCCTCCAACAACTTACATTTAACACCAGTTAGAAAACAGTAAAAGTAATAACTAGATAAGCAAGTATCATAGTTCAGGTATAGTAAGTACTCTTAATCACTGTCTTAAATTTTGTTCATAAAGTCTTTTCAAGAAAGAGTGACTGATTATAAAACAAAGCTTTTATTAAAACAACCCAAATCACCACAATAACATAATACCCATATTTCACTTTCTTTTGCATTTAAATATTTAAAAATAGTAAAAAATAAATATTCATGAATCGAATCAAAATAAAAGAATTATTTCACACTTAATATAAATTGGTTCACTTACAACGAAACTTTTAACATATGGCATTTTTAAACTTTTCTATGAATAGAAGAAAATAAGGGGTATTTATGAATCTTGACAATATTCTGAAACAATTTTTTACAGATCACGAATAATGATACTCATCATTCACTCATTTTTTCACAAAATGGCTCTGAGCACTATGGGACTTAACAACTGAGGTCATCAGTCCATTTTTTCACACACTGTGTTCTATGAACTAATTAGAAAAGACTTAAGAAGCCATGCAAAAAACATGGATTAGTGATGGGAAATGGAAAATGTAAATGTATACGCTAACAAGAACAAGTGAATATCCTGATTTATGTGCATACTACAGAAACTAAACTATCTTACCAAGAAAAGTTATTAAAAAATCTAGAAGTATGCACATTATGCGCACATTTAATCATTCCGATAATGGAATTAAATCTGTATGAAATATGGTAAAAAAACAGAAGAATAGATCACAGCATAAGATAAAATCTCTGTTGATTTGAATGGAAAGCTTATTAATTAATGTTCACAGATAGTAAGTATTATTAATTGCCACTTCTTAAATGATAAAGAGACAATAAGGCCAAGAAGCTGAGAAGAAAAATCAAGGCAGTATGTTGAGAACGCACTCTTAGCCACATCTCCACATGAAATGAAAAAAGTAAAAAACATTCTCAAAAATACAAAACTGATACAGTGTTTGTGGCTTTTCCAAAAAAATTTCAAAGAGCTGTCATTTATTAACTACTAGCCTCTTTGAAATATGTCATGTGTCACCAAATCAAATCAATTTTTTCAGAAAGATTAAAATATGCAACTGTTATTCCCATGTATAAGAAAGATGACAGGAATGATGTTAATAATGACTGAGCCGTTTCACTGCTGATATCACTTTCAATTTTTTTGAAGGGGTGATGTACTCTAGAATAGTGTTCCATCTTAATAATTATAATAAACTTAGCATATCACAATTTGGAGGTCAGAGGGATTGCTCCACTCATATCTTATCTTTCCATTCACTCACAGGATTTTATAAGGATTAAATAAAAAATACAGCACCAATGACTTCTTTCTGTGATTTATCCAAGGCATTTGACAATGTAAATTCCAACATTTTGTTGCAAAATTGGACTTTTATGGAATTAACAGTATACGTAAGATGCCTCATTCTATACTCAATAAAAACAATTCAGAAAGGTGTACTTCATAATTCATCAACTGTAGACACGTGTAAGTACCAGATTCCTTACTTTACCAGTCAATACACCCCAACAGTGAAGCAGTTGATATCCGAATGTGAGTGTGCTAATGTTTTGCAATTATGGTTAATGTTTAGTCATTTGTTACTTAATGTTGTATGAATGTACAGTTGTTACCAAACTTAAAAGTACAATTATTTCATTGTTGCACCAGTTAATTCTGTTTTATAGTATATCTCATAAAGAAATAAGAAACTTGTCAAACTAAACTTTAAAACTCTTCCATGAGATCTTGTGACAATAATGTAGTTGAAATTATTTTGTAATTAGTACAAAAGTTAATGTTATTTGGACATAATTGTATAAAAATGACATTTTTTACAATTTGTATATAAAGCTAACTTTCTGCAAAATTCTGCTTGCATCAAATATTTGTTGTCCTTTTGCAAAACTTATATTGGACTCAAACTTTTGAAAATTCACAATTTTTTAATTTTAGGCTTAATTTTGTATACATTTCAACAATAGTTTATTGTTGTTGTTGTTGTTGTTGTTGTTGGTGTTGTTGTTGTTGTTGTCATCTTCAGTCCAGAGACTGGTTTGATGCAGCTCTCCATACTACTCTATCCCGTGCAAGCTTCTTCACCCCTGAGTTACTACTGCAACCTATATCCTTCTGAATCTGCTTAGTGTATTCAACTCTTGGTCTCCCTCTAAGATTTTTACCCTCGGTGCTTCCCTCCAATATTAAACTGGTGATCCCTTGATACCTCAGAACGTGTCCTACCAACCGATCCCTTCTTCTAGTCAAGTAGTGCCACAAATTCCTCTTCTCAATTCTATTCAGTACCTCGTCATTAGTTGTGTGATCTACCCACCTAATCTTCAGCATTCTTCTGTAGCACCACATTTCAAAAGCTTCTATTTTCTTTTTGTCTAAACTATTTATCGTCCATGTTTCACTCCCATACATGGCTACAATCCACACAAATACTTTCAGAAAAGACTTCCTGACACTTAAATGTATACTTGATGTTAACAAACTCCTCTTCTTCAGAAATGCTTTCCTTGCCATAGCCAGTCTACATTTTATATCCTCTCTACTTCGACCACCATCAGTTATTTTGCTCCCTAAAGAGCAAAACTCCTTTACTACTTTAAGTGTCTCATTTCCTAATCCAATTCGCTCAGCATCACCTGATTTAATTTGACTACTTTCCATAAGCCTCGTTTTGCTTTTGTTGATGTTCATCTTATATCCTCCTTTCAAGACACTGTCCATTCCGTTCAAGTGCTCTTCCAGGTCCTTTGCTTTCTCTGACAGAACTAAAATGTCACTGGCAAACCTCAAAGTTTTTATTTCTTCTCCCTAGATTTTAATTCCTACTCCAAATTTTTCTTTTGTTTCCTTTACTGCTTGCTCAATATTCAGATTGAATAGCATCACTGTTAGGCTACAACCCTGTCTCACTCCTTTCTCAGTCACTGCCTCCCTTTCATGCCCATCAGTTCTCATAACTGCCATCTGGTTTCTGTACAAATTGTAAATAGCTTTTCACTCCCTGTATTTTACACTGCCACCTTCAGAATTTGAAAGAGAGTATTCCAGTCAACATTGTCAAAAGCTTTCTCTAAGTGAAATGTAGGTTCGCCTTTCCTTAATCTATCTTATAAGGTAAGTCACAGGGTCAGTATTGCCTCCCATGTTCCTACATTTCTACAGAATCCAAACTGATGTTCCCTTAGGTCAGCTTCTATCTGTTTTTCCATTTGTCTGTGAAGAATTCGTGTTAGTATTTTGCAGCCGTGACCAATTAAACTGACAGTTTAGTAATTTTCATACCTGTCAACACCTGCTTTCTTTGGAACTGAAATTATTATATTCTTCTTAAAGTCTCATGGTATTTCGCCTGTCTCATACATCTTGCTCACCAGATGGTAGAAATTCGTCATGGATGGCTCTCCCAAAGCTATCAGTAGTTCTAATTGAATGTTGTATATACCCAGGGCCTTGTTTTGACTTAGGTCTTTCAGTTCTCTGTCAAATTCTTCACGCAGTATCATATCTCCCATTTCATCTTCATCTACAACCTCTTTCATTTCCATTATATTGTCCTCAAGTACATCGCTCACGCATAGACCCTCTATATACTCCTTCCACCTTTCTGCATTCCCTTCTTTGCTTAGAACACATTTTCCATCTGAGCTCTTGATATTCATACAGGTGGTTCTCTTTTCTCCAACGGTCTCTAACTTTCCTGCAGGCAGTATCTATGTCACCCCTAGTGATATATGTCTCTATACATCCTTACATTTGTTCTCTAGCCATACCTAATTAGCCATTTTCCTCTTCCTGTCGACCTCATTTTTGAGACGTTTGTATTCCTTTTCACCTGCTTTACTTACTGTATTTTTATATTTTCTCCTTTCATCAATTAAATTCAATATATCTTCTGTTACCCAAGGATCTCTATTAGCTCTCAACTTTTTACCTACTTGATCCTCTGCTGCCTTTGCTATTTCGTCTCTCAAAGCTATCCACTCTTCTTCTACTGTATTTCTTTCTCTCGTTCTTGTCAGTTGTTCCATCTCTCGTTCTTGTCAGTTGTTCCGTAATACTCTCTCTGAAACTCATGACAACCTCTGGTTCTTTCAGTATATCTAGGTCCTATCTCCTTAAATTCCTACCTTTTTGCAGTTTCTTCAGTTTTAATCTACAGTTCATAACCAATAAATTGTGGTCTGGAAATGACTTACAGTTTAAAACCTGGTTCCTGAATCTCTGTCTTACCATTATATAATCCATCTGAAACCTTCCAGTGTCTCCAGGCCTCTTACATGTATACAACCTTCTTTCATGATTCTTAAACCAAGTGTTAGCTCTGATTAAATTATGCTCTGTGCAAAATTCAACCAGGTGGCTTAATACTGTGGTAGGCATGGGCTTTGTGTCTATCTTGGCTACAATAATGCTGTTCGTAGTAGCTTACCTGTGCTCCTATTTTTTTATTCATTATTAAACCTACTCCAGCACTACCCCTATTTGATTTTGTGTTTATAAGCCTGTAGTCACTAAGCAGAAACCTTGTTCCTCCTGCCACCAAACTTCACTAATTCCCACTAAATGTAACTTTAACCTGTCCATTCCCCTTTTTAAATTTTTTAACCTACCTACTCAATTAAGGGACCTGATGTTCCATGCTCCAATCCACAGAATGCCAGTTTTCTTTCTCCGGATAATGACTTCCTCATGAGAGGTCCCTGCCTGGAGATCCAAATGGGGTACTATTTTATCTCCAGAATATTTGACTCAAGAGGATGCCATCATCATTTAATCATACTGTAAAGCTGCATACCCTTGGGAAAATTTCCCCTTGCTTTCAGCCCTTCTTAGTTCCAGCACAGCAAGGCCATTTTGGTTAATGTTACAAGGCCAGATCAGCCAATCATCCAGACTGTTGCCCCTGCAACTATTGAAAAGGCTGCTGTCCCTCTTGTGTGTGTGTGTGTGTGTGTGTGTGTGTGTGTGTGTGTGTGTGTGCGTGCGTGCGTGCGTGTGTGCGTGCGTGTGCGTGTGTGGGGGGTAGGGCAATAGTTTATACAACTGTAATTGTTATGATTCTACTTACAGCATGGCAGAAGAGCTCAGCAAGTCAAGTCCTTTTTAACTGAAGTTTAGTACTAAAGTGTCTGTGTTGTAAATTCCTAGATCATGTACATATTGTTAAAAGTACATTTCACTTTTAAGAGGAAATATAGTGTCAAAATGCATATAAAACAGTCTTTATTATTTATACCTAAAAACACAGATGATGTGACTTACCGAACGAAAGTGCTGTCAGGTCGATAGACTCACAAACAAACACAAACATACACACGAAATTCAAGCTTTCGCAACAAACTGTTGCCTCATCAGGAAAGAGGGAAGGAGAGGGAAAGATGAAAGGATGTGGGTTTTAAGTGTATACCTGTCCTTTTTTCTCCCTAAGGTAAGTCTTTCCGCTCCCGGGATTGGAATGACTCCTTACCCTCTCCCTTAAAACCCACATCCTTTCGTCTTTCCCTCTCCTTCCCTCTTTCCTGATGAGGCAACAGTTTGTTGCGAAAGCTTGAATTTTGTGTGTATGTTTGTGTTTGTTTGTGTGTCTATCGACCTGCCAGCACTTTCGTTCGGTAAGTCACATCATCTGTGTTTTTAGATATATTTTTCCCACGTGGAATGTTTCCCTCTATTATATTGAAGTCTTTATTATTTGTTAGAGGGCATGAATAGAGGTCATAAACATATGAATTTTCAGCCTATCTGTCTGCAATGAAATGATTATCACTGATCCATTATTGAAATGGAGTGTGATCCTCTGCTACAGTTTATTTCAAGCAAGTAATATGCTTCAAAAATCACCACGGCAAAATACAAATTTACTGAATTTTAATTTATATTCTGCTGCCATTTGTAGTGGACCGTTACATAGCAGATATTTCTCTGATTGGGGGAAATCATCAATGTGGCCCTCTCGTACATATTATAGATCTTTCATTTAACACACATGAAATAATTTAATTCTTTTTTGAATGACATGTACCATAATCAATCCCAATACAGAAAACCGTAAATAACGTGTATAAAATAACTATTAATTGTTCTTCTACAAATGACCCCTCTCTCTCTTGATTTTAAGAAAACAGTATATTCAATTCTGCACATCAAGGGCACAACAGCTTTGGCAAATTTGACATATAATTTCGAGTAGGTAAAGAAGGCAGGATTTAAAAAGGGTTAGGTGTACATACTGATGAAATTATAAATCGAAAGGGGGAGGGGGAGGAAGAAAAAAATATTTTACAGTTTCTTAAATAACTCTGTTTAGCCACTTTTACTCAGCAACATTACATTGCTTGGAAATGTATTCTGCAGTAACTCAACTTTCAAAAGAAAGTCTTCATTGCACAAGAATCAACATATTGTGCTCACACTTTTTGTATAAATTCTTAAGGGAGATACGTTATTTTAATTAAGCACAACAGTAAATATTATCTCTCATGAAATTTGTTGTATATAATTCAGTTTGTTCAGAAGGAATAACAACATCCATGTTACAATACGAGAAGACAAAAATACCTTCATTAAAAGGTGTAAATAAAGATGTTACCACAATCTTTCATCATCTGCCAAATGATATTAAATGCCTGACAGATGGCAAAGCTAAATTTGAAAGCAAGCTGAAAAAGTTCGTTCAGGGTAACTCATTCTATTCCATAGAAGAATTTTTTGTTTAGAAACATTCAGTAGATTTAACAAGGAAGTGTTACATGTTTACTTTTGTTTTTAAATGAAATACTGTTTTCTGTTATGTGGACAGCATGCATCATATTTCATTACCAATTAGGTAACATTCTGTAATTTGGCTTGTTCCAAGTTATTACATTATATTACACCATGTGACCCATGAAATATTTAACTAACTAAAACTAAAATAAATTAAATCCTGTAATGATGGAAAGCGTTCATAAATGAGGAGTGAATGATGTTACACGTTAACAAGCAGAAGCAGCCACTGTAGGCTCCCTCTGTAAAGCATACAACACTTTTGTGACACGCTAATCAATTTACAGTGATAACTATGGGAATTACTTGTAGATTACTTTACACAGCTATATGTTTATTAGGAAAACAACAGCTATTTTAAAACATGCTACTGCTGTGCCTTTTGCTCTATTTGGCTCATATTTTATTTAATGCTCTGTAATAAACAATTTTGCAACTTTAGACAGAATACTATCAGCTGCCAATATAATGACAAAGTAACACCTTTCAAACACAAACATTAATGTTAAATAGAAATTACAACCATGAGCCCAAATATTCTGGTGCATTATAAAAGTAGAGCCTATTTGGAAACTTACAAGACAACAGTTCTGACAATCTACAGGTCCTCAATGTAGAGAGACTACTAAAAAGGCTAGCAGAAATAACTGAGAAGTGATTGTATGAGGAGTTTTCACTACTGATTTCATATCTAATAATTCTGATCAAGGGCACCTAGGGACCCTCAACAGGGACAAAAATAGTGCAACAGTGATTGATAATTTGTTTATAAATTAATAGTTTATTTCTAAATTAATAGTTTATCTGACCATGATGGACAAATAGAAGCATTTACAATGAGTCAGAGACATTTACAGCTGTCCACAATTTACATGCGTAATGTATCTAATAGATATTTGCCCATCCACTCATTACTCGCACCCACTAAGGTGACGATTCCCGTAAGAGTTCGGGCAACCTGTGCACATTCGCACAGACGAAGATCATGGCCAGGTAGCCTTTAACTATATATGAAGATAGTAACTGTTCTCGAAAGAACAGATACCATTGATGATGAGTGGATGGGCAAATATCTATTAGGTACATTACGTATGTAGATTGTGGACAGTTGGGAATGTGGGTCTCACGGGGAGCGTGCAAGGGATAAGTCCCTGCAGTCACGCTATTCATCTGTGTCCTCAGTGGCTCAGATGGATAGAGCATCTGCCATGTAAGCAGGAGATCCCGGGTTTGAGTCCCGGTCAGGGCTCACATTTTCAGCTGTCCCCATCGAGGTATTTCAACAACACCTGTCAGCAGCTGAGGGTTTCAATTAATTATCATTTATTCTAGAGAAGCTGCACGGTCATCAATGGTATCGGTTCTTTCGAGAACAGTTACTATCTTCATATATTTTCATAATATAATCATTATTCCATCCCAGATTTTCCACTGTTTAAATATAAGACAAGGTTCTTTCCAAATTTATGATTAAAAAAATACAGGGTCATCTTACATTTGAGAATTAAATTTGCTTTTGCTGCACTCAATGTTTTTACGTGTGGGTGTGTGTGTGTGTTTGAGGTTTACGGGCACTAAACAGCGTGGTCATCAGCACCCAAATGTTTTTACATTGTGTAATAGCTTATTGTAGGGACTGACTTACATTTGCAGATAAAGCTTTGGCAAATGAGATCACACGCAGATTTAACTTTAAGAATTCAGAAGGGTGAGAGCGTGAAGAGTGTCACCTACTTGGATGGACACTAGGACTTATGTGTGGAGGGGAATCACAAGCAGGAAGCAAATTTCATCATGTTGACACCAGTGGGAATGTATCCAGTGTACTTTGCTTTTTATGAGCATCTACCACACTTAAACTGTACTTTGCCTGCACCGAATTGTAATCGAAATTAAACTGATTTTGCAAATGGACAAGTAATAGTATTAATTTCTACATGAGGCAAGTTAATGATAACAGAAATATGTTCACACAGAACACTTGTATTAAGGCACAACAAATGAAAAACAAGCTTAAAAAATGGTGCTAATGTTTCTACTCCTCTACAGCAATGCTGATTTTCAAGTTCGCCAACAAAAAGTGGAGTTCACTTTTAACCCAACGTGGTATGATTTCTGATGATTCTGTTGCAGGGAGGCAAGAGGACAAAGTGTTCTGCCACTGTTTGCTTTTATTATCAGAATTGTGCAAAATGTAAATTGTAGCAACTGATAAGGGATGCCATGACACTCTTGAGAAATCTGTATTTACAATTTCATGGTTCACAATCAGTTCACTCACACAATACAACGCTAATTTTAAGCAGAAGCTACAAACAACTGTGGAGCAAGAAGAAAATGTCTTTTCATAGAAGCAAATATTTGTAGGGGCATCAAATGAAGAATAAATAAAAGAATGCTGCTTCTACACACTAAATTTTCAGAGGGCTCAAGCAGGGAAGGTTTCATTAATTGAAGCAGCAGGTTGTTCAACACGGTGTAACAGAAATGCGATGGTTTCCTGATTACTTGAAAAGCACTGGGGATAAAGAGGAATTTTCTACTGCATGTACTGCAGGGTTCAAAGAAAGTACTGGTTTGTGCGTGAGGATGACAAAGAGGTCTTGACTTACATTACAACACAGCACAATGCAATATCACTGACTTCCTGCAGCATTTGGCAAAATAATAATTGCATCAGCATCATATAATCAAATTAAGAAGCAGAAATATTTACTAGACCATATGGGCCATACCCACAAGATGCCTGTTCATTTTGATAAGCCGGTAAATGTTGCTATCAATGTGAAGGGCATTAAAAGTGTTCCTACATGCAGTTGAGGGACTCTTACACTTATTCGTACCTATGCACATTCTCTGTAATGGTATTTGTGGTTAACAACAATAATTAATTTAGCATGAACTCTGCAATTCATAAGTGCAGTAATAGAAATAAAAATAATATCCATGCAGATTATAAATCATTCTCTTTGGTGCAACATTCTATAATAGGTTGCCACTGAACATCAGGCAGGAAACTGAATATTAAAAAAACAAAAAGAAAGAATACTTCATTAGCCACTCCTCTAACATTTTATCAAAACATTCAGATTCAGGGAAGTAAATTCTGTTAATACATTAATACTAGTCATAACTTCTTGTTAGTATACTTTACAAAAGTACCAGCAGTAGCTCTTATCCTGTGAGAGCCATTTCATCTCTGTCTAAGTACTGCAACCTACATCCATTTGAACTTGCTAACTGTATTCAAGTCTTTGTCTTACTCTACAGTTTTTAACCCCGACACATTTTCCTCCATTACTGAATTGACTATTCCTTGATGCTTCAAGATTCTTGTTTAACTTATCCAAGGGCTACAGCCACCTTAATCATGATATATCCTGTCAACCAGTTCTTCCTTTTAGTAAAGTTGTGACACACCTCTCTCTTCTCTTTAATTTGATGCAGTACTTCTTCATTAATTATCCAACCTATCAAACAAATCTTCAGAATTCTTGTGGAACATGACATTTCAAAACCTTCTATTCTAGTTTTGTCTATAGGCTTACTGCCTATCAAGCACATCTCACTTCCATGCACAGCTAATCCACACAAATACGTACAGAAAAAGACTTCCTAAGACCTAAATAGATATTCAGTGTTAACATATTTCTCTTTTCTTGAAAGCTTTCCTTTTTACTGCCAATCTTCATTTTATATCCCTTCTAATTCTGCAGCACTCGATCTACTGATCTACTAATTTCAGTATCTTGCTTCCTGATCTACTGTACACACAATATAACCTGGCACTTTATGCAGGGGATGCTGGAAGTGAACGCATGCCATCACCCACTGCCACCTGGCTGCAGCAGAGAGAGGAAAGGTATGGGTGCAGAATATGCCCCACAACCTCCTTGCAGGGAAGGTCAAACCTCAGAGTTTGCATTTTTTTCTTCCTGAACTTTGCTCCACTTTCCAAATTTCTCCTTGGTTTCCTTTACTGCTTGTTCAATAGACAGCCTGAATAACTACTGCACTCTCTTCTGTGCATTTTGACTCTTATAACTGCACTTTGGTTTCTGTACAAGTTGTAAACAACAATTTGCTCTCAGTATTTTATATGAATGATTTCAGAATTTCTAAGAGTGCATCACAGTCAATGCATTAAAATTCTAGTGTTGGTGTAGGCCCATGTTCTCATACATTTATTTGGGATCCAAACTGATCTTTCCTCATGTCTGTATTTTGCAATGATGAATTATTAGAATTATTGTTTAGTAATATTCACGCCTACTGAGTTTTCTTCTAGAGAATTTGAATTATAACATTGTGCTTGAAGTCTGACATTATTTCACCTGTCTCATACAGCTTGCATACCAGGTGAAATAGTTTTGTTGTGCTTTGTTTTCCGAAGGCTCGGAGTAATTCTGAAGGAATGTTGTCTACACCAGGTGCACTCTTTCAAATTTTCTCCAAAAGTTGCTCATTTTTCCTATATGTGGAATATATCTTTCCCACAGTCATACATGGTTCTACAGTTTTGCATTTCTTCTGTAAGCCATTCCTGCTTTGCCATTTTCCACTTCCTGCCAATTGCATTTTTACAAGTCTGCCTTCTGTTCACCAGCTTAATTTTCTCCCGTCACCAAAACTTCAATATCTCATGTATTACCCAATGCTTTATTGTCGATGCCGATCCTCTGCTGCCTTCATTATTTCATTTGCCAAGTTACCCCTCCATCTTCTGTTGTATTCCTTTCCCCTGTTTCAGTCAATAGGTCCTTACTGCTTCCTTTGAAACTCTCAACAATCTCTTGTTCTTTCAGTTAGTTTCCATCTTCTTAATTTTTTTTTTCAGTTTTAATCTGCAGCTCATAACCAATAAATTATGATCAGAATCTACTTTTTCAGTTTTAACCTGTGGTTCATTACCAATAAATTATGGTCAGAATCTATATCCGCTCTTGCAAATATTTTGCAGATTAAAATCTGATTTCAAAATCTCTGCCTTATCATTACATAATCAATTAGAAACCTTTCAGTGTCTCCTGCAACCAGAGCCAAATTTCCACACACTGAATGAAGTGATCTACACTGACTGTCAAATACTTTTATTCATAGTCACAATCAGTTTCATGTCAATTGAAGATGCATCTTCTGGTGATCTGTACAAAAATTAATAAAGAAATTTTTTTACACACAATGGTCTGAAGAATAAAGGGATACTGAAAAATAGTATTGTATAGCAATAACTGAAAAGTGCTCACAGAGATTCTATTTAACAACTCATAGCCGAAATGTAACTGACTTAGGGACAGTCCCCACCATTCATGTCAAGTTATAAAAAATAGTGTGCTAAAGGCAGTAGCCCATATTTAAAATGAAGGGGATAGTGTAGAACTTATGGAATAAACAAAGCTGTAGACTAGTAACTCACCTAGACAATTTCAATGTATGAACCCAATAAAAAGGAACAGGCCACAAACAGGAAGGGGGTTGGGTGGCCGCAGGCAAGTTAGTATTGACAGCTCTGTAATGCGAAAGATGTTTACAGGTGGCATCAGAGGTGACAGAAACAAAAATGTTGTTATAGAAGGTGAGAAGGGTGGAGGGTGGCTGAACATGTGCTACACTACTTAGAAAATAGATAACACAGAGTAGAAAAGAATGAGCCCCATTTATAAAAGAAATGAAAGTGGACAATTAATATGTAAACTATTAATAAAGCCCACACGGTTATACAAATATCCTTTGTCACAAATACAATACAATATTAGTGGAAAAATGCAAAAGGATAATTTGAGAAGCTTTGAGAACCTTACTTAAAGTAATTTTGTATTGCAGTCTCCCTAGGGAAGAAAATGAGAGACAGCAATATGAGATAACTTTAAGTAATAAGGGATATACAGGATCATTTGTGATGATTATAATGCTAAATATATACCATAGGTCAGACAGGAGGAGCACATGAATGATTCTAGTTCAAATGCAGCACTAAGCACGCATTTGTGCAAAACTGGCCACATTTGAAAGAGTATGCACGTACTACATTTCAAAAGTAAAGGTAATACCCTTGATGTTTTAGTAAGACTCTTCTCATTTGTTGGGTTCATGACTGGAATTGTCTAGGTGCATTACTAGTTTACAACTCTGTTCCACATGGCCTTTATTCAGGTATTATTTCTATGGGTTCTACGCTATCCCCTTCATTGTAAATATAGATTACCGCCTTTCGCATGCTACATGTGTATAACTAGGTACGAATGATGGGGGGTGGCTCTAAGGCAGTTATCTTCCTGCAATGAGTTGTTAAACAGAACCTCTTTGAGTGCTTTTCAAGTATTGCTATATGATACCACTTTTCAGTATCTTTTTATATTGTCAGACCATTGTTATGAATTCTTGGTAAAAATTTCTTTTCTTTATTAATTTTTCTACAGATCACCAGTGGATGCATCTTCAGTTGACATGAAACCAGTTGTGAATTTGAATAAAAGTATTTTACACACAATGAATATCATTTCTTTACCATGTATACAACCTTCTTTCATGATCCTTAAACCAAAGGTCTGCAATGATTAAACTGAGCTCTGTACAAAATTCTACAAGCTGGCATCTTCTTTCATCCTTTTCCCTAGTGCAGGTCCCCCTGTTATTTTTATTTCTCTTCCTTTCCAGTTATTGAATTTCAGTGCCCCATCATAATGAAATTTTCATCATTCCCCAGAAGATTAAGCCATAGGACAGTGTTGAGTGAATAACAAAGTAAGGGATACTTCTGAATGCTAAACAGGCAGAACTGAATTTTGTGATTAATTTATCCATGTGCTAGTGCTACACCTCATAGTTTCTGTGTAATTCATTATACTATGTTTAGTATCTGAGTTTGCATGACTATGCCACTACACAATACTTCTAGTACAAGGTACTGTATTGGCTGGCAGTGGCTTGACAAGAAGCTGAGGAACAAAACTCAGCAAGAGGAAATGAAAAACCACCATGTGGGTCAATGTATGGAGAAGCAGAGAGTTCACACCCACAGGGATAAACACAACACATGGCAGGCATATGTGAGTGATGACTGAGCATAACCCTGTGGCGCATAGCGTCAACTACAGTGGACAGCTGTTAATGGTCGTTTCTTTGGCACTTTCAATCAGTCCTGAGGCTGCAAATGCACAAAGTTCACTGTAGTGGGCACTCCCTACTGGTGTTATGTCCTGCATGCATTTTCAGCCTCTTGACTGATTGAAAATGCCAGAGAATTGGCCATTAAAAGTTGTCCACTGCAGTGAAATTCATGCACCACAGGGATAAGGGAATGGCACAAGTCACAAGGCACAAGCTCAGATCTGCTGTGGTGCATTAGATCTGCAAACCACTGCTTACTGTCACCCAAAGGTAAACACTTCCATCAGCAGGTCTGCCCATACTATTCTGCTGAGAAACAGCTCATGACAGCTCATCTCCCTCTACTGTGATGTTCGATGATGAGGATACTACGTCCCTTCTCCCTGAAAAGGCCATGCGGGACCAAAAATGGACAAGCTTAGGCCATGACCTCCAATACAGAACCAGAGAGAGTGCCAGAGACCTCGGCAGCAGACTGGACATGAAAGGAGACAATGCCAGCTCTGCTAAAGGGGTGGAAGGGTGCGGAGGCAAAGGAAATAGTCAGCCCATTGGCAGCGGCAGAGGCGAGACCATATCCACCTGAGAGGAGGAGGAGGAGGAGGAGGAGGAGGAGGGTGGAGGGGGGGGGGGGAGTCAAAGTCCATAAGCTCCACATCAGGATGCACAGGAGTGAGCCTTGCTGGGGTCTGAGGCTGCAAGCAAGAGGAGGATGGCACAGAGAACAAAAGGGGTGGCAACAAGGAAGTACACCACTGCAAGGGGGAGCCCACACCTGGAACAGCATCATGGCCAACCCTGCCGCCTGGCTGACTGGAAGACCACAGAGGTGATGATCCAACAGGGTGCAGGCACAACTGATTCACATGACATCTCAGCTGCTTATGACCAACATCTGCCAAAAATGCTGCCGACCTGTTCTGCCCACCACAACACACAATAGCCAACCCTACTGCTGGCCGAAAGACCAGGACCAAATGGCTGCTCCATGGGGAAAATGTGGCAGGTTACAGTGGTCTGGGGCATGTGACTCAAGATGCAACAAATCTAGGGGATCCTGTGGCTAGCGCCCATGCAAATGTTGTGGCAGACTGCACCAACTCATCAGCATCACCTGCTATGTAGCCAGAAAGCTCGACAATGTATTGTCATGAGAAGAAGCAGACATGGATTTCTTCATTTGTGTCTTGAATATATGCACAAAGTGCTCCATATCGAATTTAGAAGCAGGGTGAAATATGGCAGTAGTCAGATGCTGAATCCAATACGAATGCAAAAGTCTTCAAACTCCAGTGACACAAATTGCTGACCGTTATTGGACACGAAGGTCCTGGAGAATCCTTCAGTGGCAAAACTGACTAACAGTGCGGGAAGAGTGACAGCTGATGATGTGGAGAACAGCTTGACTATGTAAGGGGAAATTTGACAAAGCATCGACCACTAACAAACCCAAGCTGACCAGAAATGGACGAGTAACATCAATGTGTACTATGTCACAAGGGTGCTCTAGTACCAGCCAACAGGAAAATTAGCACAACAGTGCATGCTCACACTAAATGTTTGATGTTGTGATTGAATGCCAACCAGTAGACACGATGTCACACTAAGGTCGTACACCGATGCAATGCATGCAGAAACTGGAGTATGGAAGGGCGCAATGCTAGGGGGACAATCACTGCTCTTCTGTAGCCAGCATGAGGACACCCAATGGACAATGTAGAATTGATCACATAGGAGACAAAACGTATCCCATGTCGGATCTGCACCCAAAGAGATGCAGTCCAGCCAACCCCCTTGGACAGCTAAACCAGTTTTCTGGAAAAGCAGGTCAGCGGCTGGAACTTCTTGCACTGTCAAAGGAAAATCTGACAAGGTTTGCTGCAAGGTAGCATCCAATATAACACAAGAGCCCCCTGTCGACTGAAATCTGGATCGGGCTCCACCATGAAAGCTCATCAGCATTTGCATGCTGGGTGGTGGAGCAGTAAAGAATATTACATCAATGATTACTGAGAAAGAAGGCCTATCTCTGCAGTTGGTGTATAGGCCTATCTGGAAGCTTGGTATGAGGGCCACATAAGGAAACCAGCGGCTTGTGGTCAGTGATGAGGAGGAACCTTGCTCCAAACAAGAAAACGTGAAACATTTTAATTCTGAAACAATAGCCAGTGCTTCCTTTGCACCTGTGAATAATCATGGTGCACCATGGAAAGTATCTTGGATGTATTAGTAATGGGATGCTTAGTGGCATCCAGGTTCTGGTAGGACAGAACTGCACCAATGCCATACTGCGAAGTCTCACAGTCCATGGTTAAAGCCTTACCAGGCTTAAAAGAAGAAAGACAGGGCATGTCTTTTCACCAAAGTTGCTTAGGAGGGTGGCCTAAAAGGACTGGAGCTCTTTCATGTTCTTGGACACTGGCAAGTTGACAATGCTTTGTTGTGTTCATCCGCAGGGACAAGGACATCTCCGCTCTGCACGTGTCCCTAAAAATGCACCTATGGGAAGAAAAAACTGCACATTTCCAGCTTGCAATGAAGGCCATTCCCAAGAAGGTGTTGGAAAACCATCTGTAGGTTTCGTAAATGATCCTCGCATGTACAGCCCATAACCCAGATGTCATCAATGTAAATTACGCAACAGGGAATGCCTTGAATCAACTGCTCCAAATATAATTTATAAATTCCCAGTGCAGATGCAATTCCAAAAGGCAAGCAATTAACTGATACAGCCCAAAGTTGTTGTTGTTGTGGTCTTCAGTCCTGAGACTGGTTTGATGCAGCTCTCCATGCTACTCTATCCTGTGCAAGCTTCTTCATCTCCCAGTACCTACTGCAACCTACATCCTTCTGAATCTGCTTAGTGTATGCATGTCTTGGTCTCCCCCTACGATTTTTACCCTCCACGCTGCCCTCCAATACTAAATTGGTGATCCCTTGATGCCTCAGAACATGTCCTACCAACCGATCCCTTCTTCTGGTCAAGTTGTGCCACAAACTCCTCTTCTCCCCAATCCTATTCAGTACCTCCTCATTAGTTATGTGATCTACCCATCTAATCTTCAGCATTCTTCTGTAGCACCACATTTCGAAAGCTTCTATTCTCTTCTTGTCCAAACTATTTATCGTCCATGTTTCACTTCCATACATGGCTACACTCCATACAAATACTTTCAGAAAAGACTTCCTGACACTTAAATCTATACTCGATGTTAACAAATTTCTCTTCTTCAGAAACGCTTTCCTTGCCATTGCCAGTCTACATTTTATATCCTCTCTACTTCGTCCATCATCAGTTATTTTGCTCCCCAAATAGCAAAACTCCTTTACTACTTTAAGTGTCTCATTTCCTAATCTAATACCTTCGACATCACCCGACTTAATTCGACTACATTCCATTATCCTCGTTTTGCTTTTGTTGATGTTCATCTTATACCCTCCTTTCAAGACACTGTCCATTCCGTTCAACTGCTCTTCCAAGTCCTTTGCTGTCTCTGACAGAATTACAATGTCATCGGCGAACCTCAAAGTTTTTATTTCTTCTCCATGGATTTTAATACCTACTCCGAATTTTTCTTTTGTTTCCTTTACTGCTTGCTCAATATACAGATTGAATAACATCGGGGAGAGGCTACAACCCTGTCTTACTCCCTTCCCAACCACTGCTTCCCTTTCATGCCCCTCGACTCTTATAACCGCCATCTGGTTTCTGTACAAATTGTAAATAGCCTTTCGCTCCCTGTATTTTACCCCTGCCACCTTTAGAATTTGAAAGAGAGTATTCCAGTCAACATTGTCAAAAGCTTTCTCTAAGTCTACAAATGCTAGAAACGTAGGTTTGCCTTTCCTTAATCTTTCTTCTAAGATAAGTCGTAAGGTCAGTATTGCCTCACGTGTTCCAGTATTTCTACGGAATCCAAACTGATCTTCCCCGAGGTCGGCTTCTACTAGTTTTTCCATTCGTCTGTAAAGAATTCGTGTTAGTATTTTGCAGCTGTGGCTTATCAAACTGATTGTCCGGTAATTCTCACATCTGTCAACACCTGCTTTCTTTGGAATTGGAATTATTATATTCTTCTTGAAGTCTGAGGGTATTTCGCCTGTTTCATACATCTTGCTTACCAGATGGTAGAGTTTCGTCAGGGCTGGCTCTCCCAAAGCCGTCAGTAGTTCCAATGGAATGTTGTCTACTCCGGGGGCCTTGTTTCGACTCAGGTCTTTCAGTGCTCTGTCAAATTCTTCACGCAGTATCGTATCTCCCATTACATCTTCATCTACATCCTCTTCCATTTCCATAATATTGTCCTCAAGTACATGGCCCTTGTATAGACCCTCTATATACTCCTTCCACCTTTCTGCTTTCCCTTCTTTGCTTAGAACTGGGTTTCCATCTGAGCTCTTGATGTTCATACAAGTGGTTCTCTTATCTCCAAAGGTCTCTTTAATTTTCCTGTAGGCAGTATCTATCTTACCCCTAGTGAGATAAGCCTCTACATCCTTACATTTGTCCTCTAGCCATCCCTGCTTAGCCATTTTGCACTTCCTGTCGATCTCATTTTTGAGACGTTTGTATTCCTTTTTGCCTGCTTCATTTACTGCATTTTTATATTTTCTCCTTTCATCAATTAAATTCAATATTTCTTCTGTTACCCAAGGATTTCTACTAGCCCTCGTCTTTTTACCTACTTGATCCTCTGCTGCCTTCAATATAATTTATAAATTCCCAGTGCAGATGCAATTCCAAAAGGCAAGCAATTAACTGATACAGCCCAAAGGGGAGTACCAAAAAATCTAAGAAGCTGTATCCAATGGCAAATGGAGATATGTAAAAAATTCTGAAACCTGACAACTTCATCAACAGCTCCTCCACCCATTGAATATGTCTGCTTGTGTGTGTGTGTGTGTGTGTGTGTGTGTGTGTGTGTGTGTGTGTGTGTGCGCGTGTGTGTGTGTGTGTGCGCGTGTGTGTGTGTGTGCGCGTGTGTGCGTGTGTGCGCGTGTGTGCGTGTGTGCGTGTGTGTGCGTGTGTGTGTGTGTGCGTGTGTGTGTGTGTGTGTGTGTGTGTGCGCGCGCGCGCGCGCGCGCGCGAGCGGGTGTATACCCGTCCTTTTTTCCCCCTAAGGTAAGTCTTTCCACTCCTGGGATTGGAATGACTCCTTACCCTCTCCCTTAAAACCCACATCCTTTCGTCTTTCCCTCTCCTTCCCTCTTTCCTGACGAGGCAACCGTTGGTTGCGAAAGCTAGAATTTTGTGTGTATGTTTGTGTGTCTATTGACCTGCCAGCACTTTTGTTTGGTAAGTCACATCGTCTTTGTTTTTACATATATTTTTCCCATGTGGAATGTTTACCTCTATTATATGTCTATGTTATTGCATTAATTATTGCTATTTCTAATTTTGCGCACTTATTTATAGTATCTTCTTTCATTTAGGCCTTCATCTCCTTCATTTATCCATAGTGCAAAATGAATTTGTGTATCAAATGTTTGTATGCTGATTGCCATCCAAACTATGTACACTTTGTATGTAATGGAAAGTGCATTTTGGACACCATTTCACAGCCGATACAAATAGATTATATTGTCTTTTGTTTTTGAACCAACAGATAAGCATTTTCAAGCGTTTAAATATTCTGATAGATAAATAAAACTAATTAAAATTGCAAGCACAAAGATTGCAAATGAAAAGAGAATGACAGGAGGAAAAAATAAAATTAAATGAAAAATTTAATAAGACGATTAAAATGATGGAACAAAGGATTAGAAATTTTTAAAATTTATACTTAAAATAATTAACCAAATAAAAATAATGATCAAAGCCATTTCAGTAACTATTTAAAAATGAAAAAATTAAAGTAGCTGACAATACTTGAACCCTTAACCTTTTGCACATCAGTCTTGTATGCTAGCCACTACGCTAAGACGCCACTGAACGTCAGTATTACTGTCAGTATTAAGAGTGTAGAACATAATGAAAAATTACAATACTTTTTTTGTCAGTTACTTGGAAATGGGACCCCCCAGGGTGAATGGCTGCAGGGTGAGAACTGGGACCCTAACCTACACAATAATATTGATGGTTTCAAAACGTCTATCTCACCCCTGGTGACCTCTCCTTGTACATTGATGAGGCTGACTGTCACTCCTGTGTATTCAAAATTCAACCAGATGCCTATCCACAACCAAGATCAGTAAAATGTGCTGGGGCGATCCATGTGGGGTGCTAGAAATAGCTCCAGAGTCCAGTGAAAACAAAGGCACATTCAAGGGCCAATCCACAGCTTGCTAACTGTCACAAACAGTTGCTAAATTACCCTCCTGATGGCATACCCCCCACACAGCCTCCACATGCAGGCAATCATGTCAAATATGTACCAAGAGAAAACAGGAGCAGGATTGCTGGTTTAACCTTTCAGTGGAAGGAGAGTAAGCTGAAGACCCAAAAGACACCGCAGGCAGGGATTATGATGCCAAGAGCTATGCAGATCCACAGAGCTCAACAGGCAACGAATAGCACTGCAATGTCACTGTGTCAGAATCATCAATGGTGTCAAAATATGGTGACCTGAAGTGTGGGAGGCTGCCTGAGTAGCCCCATGGGGTACCGGGGGTTGTTTACCATGTATATCTAATTGCACCATCTACCAATTGTCAGAAAGGATGTCCCTTGCCACCACTGTAAGCTCATGCAATTCTACGATCTGAGCAACGTCGGCTACAGAAGGATCAGACAAGGTAAACACCCTAGTTTGGACCTATGAGGTAGCACTTATGGGATACTCAAAACCACACTTGCATGAGAGAACCTGCATCAGTGTTCCAAGCCGCATACGACTGCCAGGGTGCTTGGCTCCTCATGAAACTCAACCATACCATCATCACATGGGTTTGATGTCCAAACTACAACATAAGCATCTGACAGAGTTCATCTAAGGGAGTTACTCAGACTGAGTGGTGTGCTTCAAATTTTGTACAATTTTATACAATTTCACACTGCTGGACATTAACAAGATGCATTTGTCAACTGGGTCAACAATACACCTTGCCAGGCAGTGCAGCAAGAACTGACGTAGGTAATTTTCCCACCTTTCTGTAGACTCATTGAAACCAGCATGTGGCGTCCACTTTCTGGTTTAGCAACCCCTGCAGTCTGCTCGTGGCCCAGAATTAGCACTTTGAAAGGGGGCAAAAAAATAGAAGCCTCACTCATGTAAGAATGTTCTTTGTCACCACTTTAGCATCTGCACAGGCGTGACAACACTTCTGAAAACACTGTCAGCACAAGGTACTCTATGGGCTAAAGGTTCCTTGATAACAAGCTAGAGGACAGAACCCCACAAGAAAAAATTCAAACTTGACATGTGGGTCCACTATGGGGAACCAGAAAGTCTGAAACGCATAGAGATGTGCATGGGGATAGACACAACACATGGCAGGCACAGGTGGTTTATGACTGAGCACACGGAAACAGCACATGATTGCAGTGATCAATGTTAGAAACCCCCCATTTCCCGGCTTACTGTCACCCACAGTCAGTGGTTCTGTCATACCACACATTGTAAGCATCCCCTCATGGCTGTTTTTTGCACTATTCCACCATGATAACCACACTAGCTCATCTACCTTCATAGCAATGTCCACTGGCGGGGACACTAAACTATGTATTGCATAAAATTGATAAATGGTGTGTTTGAATCCTGTTATAATACCACAATATTTATTTTTTTTAAATTTTTATTTTTCTTCAGTTATTTGCTTCAAATGTAAGGATTTAAATTTTCTAATCCTTTGCCAAGTCAGTTTAACCATTGTATTAACTTCTTTATTTGTTCTTACATTGTCTTCCTGTCATACTTTTTTGATTTGGAATCTTTGTCCATGTGGTTTTAATTCTTTTTATTTATATAATGCAATATGTAGTTTTAATTCTTTTTATTTATATAATGCAATATGTAATCATTTAAAAGTACCAATCAAGCAACAAAAAACAACAACAACAGCAACAACAAAATAGTTACTAGTATTCATACTGATTGTGCAACAGCCACAAAAATTTATTTTTTATTGTGAGATGTACAGTTTTTTGGGTGGTAATCATACAAACATCTGAAACACAAATTGTTCTTACCCAATGGATGAACTATAAAAGCTAGCTGTCTATACTCACATAAATTCTTCATCAAATTCCTCCATTCTTTTGTCATAACATTGCTGGTGTTGAATTTGCATTGTCAGAAATTTTAAATGCCGCACACTCTCAAAACTAATGCAATAGAAAAAGCAAAAAAATAAACCAAAAACTGATCAAGGATTGGGAATTTCAAATCCACTAATGATTCTGTGCCCAATGGGGAAATAAGATATGTTACCGTTTGCAGTTGCAGACATTGTGCTAATTTAAAGCTCTAGAGGGACAGTGATACCTGGGTTCTTAACCTATACCACCATATATGTGGTTGCAAAAAGTCGATTGCATCACTGGGGGCCTCTCCTTACGAAATACTGTAATAACTGGAAGGGTCATCACATATTCTCTCCAAGAATTGATTTCCAGCATAAAGACTAAAAATAATGACATCTGAAGTTTTAGAAACAGATCTTCTTTCATGGAGGGAAGGAAGAAAAAGAAAGCAATGTGGGTGTCTGAAGTTTCTACAAGCAATACAAATCATCCATAAAGTGGCAATGTAATATAAAACAAGTCTCTTCTTGAGAAATCTGTCTTAACCTGTATATTAGTGTCTCACAGTTTAGCCAAGTTTCTTCCTTGTACTTTACTGCAACTTTTACATCCTCCTCTCCCCCTATTGTCACCTGCTACAAAACAACTAACATTTCATTCACAGCTGCTCCCTGAAAATTACTGTTATGTTGGTGGTAAATTGTGATTATTAAGCGTGCCAAGTGAAGTTTCATTCACAGATGATTCGGAGAAGAATGTCCGCTTATATATTTCTATGAAAGTTGTTACCACTTTTATTTTATACTAGTTCACTGTCCGGCATTACCCAGGTATGCATTAATTTAAATTCTATTAGTCAATCTCCTCTTCTCCCTCTCTCTGTAATGTACAATGATATAATTTCGTAGGTACCTTGAATGGCATATGTTGATACTGTGTGCTATATGCATTGCTAATAGAGTTACTATCAAAGAAGTAATAAATTCAAATGCCATACCATGATGCTGCAGTTTTTGGTGCATCTCAGTATTTAATACGTCATATCTCGTGAACTATGTGCCATCCAGTGATACAATTTTGCACATATATTCAGTCCCATATGTGAACACTTTCTGTACGATGTGTCATGAATATAGCTAGTAGTAATGAATTAAAACATAATGCCTGGTGTGACAGTTTTAATGCACACACAGTCACTCCCCAGTTTCCCATATTCTTTTACAAAATGAATGCACCACATTAATACTTTCCTGCCCATTTCTTTGATCATTTCTACAGATATACCTTCTACACCAGGGGCTTCAGATGTTGAATCGCATTCTCTATTTCACTTCAGAAAATTGTAGGTTCCAAAGTATGTTGCTCAACTGCTTGATTTTCCATACTTTTGTTAATTCCAGAGTACAGCTTCTTACAGTACTGTTTCCACTTTGCAACAACGTCTTCCTTGTCTCTGATAGGGCTACCCTTCTCAACATCTACCACTCACATATGAGGATTAAATTCACCGATGATGCTGTTGATTTTCTTGAAGAGATCACGTACCTGATTGCTATTATGATGCTGTTCTATTTCATTACAGATACCATTAATGAAATGTCCTTTGTCCTTTCTTCAATTCCACTGTATTATTCTGCACAGGTTCTTGTATATGTCTTTATCCTGGGTAGTGTGGATGCCAGTTTTCTTCAGATGGCTTCTCTCTTCAACTAACTGTAGTGTGGACTGCGATATCCAGGGATGTTTTGCATTCTGCGATTGTTCTGATGTTGGAAGAGGCAAGGAAACAACATTCTTCATTCTGTCCCATATTTGTGATGCTGGTGGTTCCTTTTCAAAACGGATCTTGTGAAGTTTTGGTACTACAAGTTCATCAAAATTGCGAATAGATTTCTTGTTTGTGAGTCCTAGCTGTCTTTCTTCACTCTTCTTGGTAGATTTAAGCTCAATGTGCATTTTCATGGATAGCGGAATGCAATCACTACCACAGTCAGCTATGGGAAAGGTTTTACAATCTAAGACTGAAGTCTTCCAATGTCTTCGCACTAGAATGAAGTCAATCTGATTTTTAAATCTATCACCAGGTGACATCCAAGTGTACAGTCATCTTGGGTGATGTTGGAACATTGTGTTACAGATGGACATGTCGTTAGTCTCACAGAAATCCAGAAAGTTCCTGCCTCGTTCCTTTCTCTCATCAAGACCATAAAGTCCAATGACGGATTGTAAGTGCAAGTCTTGGATAGTATCTCCAACTTTAGCATTGAAGTCACCTTGGATTATTGTCTGTTCTTTGGTAGGGATCTTACTAAGGACTTGCTCCAGTTGGTCACAGAACTTCTCCATCTCATCTGATGCTGTAGGAGCATAGATCTGAATTATGTTGAGTCCGCATGGGGAAGCATTCAGTTTGATAGAGATGAACCTGTCAATGGGTTTGTATCCTACAACACAGTTGGTCAGATTTCTGGGAACAACTATCAAGACACCGTTCTTACTTTGGTCACTATTCCCTGACAAGTATACAGTGTTTCTTCCTTGAGTCATGGAATGTCACTTCCTCTTCAGTGAGTCTAACTAAGCCCAAAAATATCCAGGTCATGCAGGTCCATTTCTCTTTCTACTATGGCAAGTTTTCCTGTCTGAATTATCCCATGCACATTTCCTGTTGGAATCTTTCTTACAGTGCGCAGGGATAGTTTGGTCTAGTCACTTCTCTCAATCCTGTCCCCCCCGCCCCCTTCAGGAGATCCAACTGGGGGATTTGAAGCTCCGGATAATTTAGAACTGAGCAAAGCCAAAGGGTTCTCATGGGAAAAGTATCATTGGTGGTTTCCTGTTGCCTTCCACTGACCTCCAATTCCTGTCTGCTCACCAAATCAGTTTCCCGTTGGGGTTGGTTACCCAACCTTACTCTGAATTGCTTGGCTTAACAGGGGCACCACGTGTAGATAGAAAGTTGGAGAATTGAGGTGACAGAGGCTAAGAGAACTCTCTTGCTGAGTTCTTGTAATTGTGTATCACCCCCATTGTTTTGCCAGAGTCTTAAGGTGTTCGCAGAGACTCCCCCAGGTCATCTCCTGGCCCTCTCTTGGTCCCCCTCTACTATTTTTACCCTCCATGATACCCTCCAATACTAAATTGATGATCCCTTGATGCCTCAGAATGTGTCCTACCAACTGGTCACTTATTTCCTCTTCTCCCCAATTCTATTCCGTACCTCCTCATTACTCATGTGAGATACCCATCTAATCTTCAGCATTCTTCTGTAGCACTACACTTTGAAAGATTCTACTCTCTTCTTGTCTAAACTATTTATCATCCATGTTTCACTTCCACACATGGCCACACTCCATACAAATACTTTCAGAAAAAGACTTCCTCACACTTAAATCTATAGTCGATGTTAACAAATTTCTCTACTTCAGAAATACTTTCCTTACTCTATATTTTATATCGTCTCTACTTTGACCATCATCAGTTATTTTGCTCCCCAATTAGCAAAACTCATTTACTACTTTAAGTGTCTCATTTCCTAATCTAATCCCCTCAGCATCACCTGATTTCATCTGACTACATTCCATTACCCTCATTTTGCTTTTGTTGATGTTCATCTTGTATCCTCCTTTCAAGATACTATCCATTCCATTCAACTGCTCTTCCATGTCCTTTGCTTTCTCTGACAGAATTGCAATGTCATCGGCAAACCTCAAAGCTTTTATTTCTTCTCTGTGGTGTCACCGCCAGACACCACACTTGCTAGGTGGTAGCTTAAATCGGCCGCGGTCCATTAGTACATGTCGGACCCGCGTGTCGCCACTGTGTGATCGCAGACCGAGCGCCACCACAAGGCAGGTCTTGAGAGACGTACTAGCACTCGCCCCAGTTGTACGACGACGTTGCTAGCGACTACACTGACGAAGCCTTTCTCTCATTTGCCGAGAGACAGATAGAATAGCCTTCAGCTAAGTTAATGGCTACGACCTAGCAAGGCGCCATTTGTACCATTGCATGTATCTCAAGATAGTCTCACTTGTCTCATCAAGATTGCTGTATATCAAAGGACGATATAAAAGTTAAGTGTTCTAGTAGCTACGTTCTTTTCTTTATCACATTCATTACGAATCCTGTTCCAGACTTAACGCCAGACGGCGTGAGTTGACGCGTGCCCTTTCGGCTACTTCCCTGTGGACTGGCTGCCTTAACAGTCCACTACATTGGCGACGCGGATTAATCAGGATCTTGTTCTTTCTCATTGCTTACATTTGCTTGTGTCATGGCTTCGCCACAATCTCCAGATGTACTGTCCGAATTTTATTGCTTGCAGAATCAGCAGACGCAGGCCTTGTTGGATGCCCTTGGACAGCTCGTCCAGGGTCAACGTGCGCTGCAAAACGATGCGGCCGCCGCCGCTTCATCGCTACCGCCGCCACATCATGCGGTTGCACCCCCGTTTCGTAGCTTTGTGGCAGCCAACGAAACCTGGACGGAATGGTCCCGACAGTTTGGATTTCATCTCGCCGCCTACAGAATTCAAGGTAATGAGCGGCAGCCGTTTTTGCTTTCGTGTGTAGGTGTGTCCACCTACCGTGTGATAGTGAAATTGTTTCCCCGACGCGACGTAGCAACTCTGTCATACGAAGAAATTTTGTCTGCTTTAGATGCCTATTTCAAAGAAACAGTTAATGTAGTTGCAAAACGGTATACGTTCTTCCGTACAAAACGTACGGCTGGTCAGACTAATAGGGAGTAGGTTGCAACTTTGCAAGGACTTACTAGGGAGTGTGCATTTGAATGTGACTGTGGACTCCCTTATTCAGATACTATGGTGCGTGATGCAATAGCACAGAACGTTTCTGATGTTCGCATACGGGAACAGATTTTGAAACTAGTAAATCCCTCCCTTCAACAAGTGATAGACATATTGGATAGACAAGACACACTTGACTTTGCTCAGGAATCATTTGCAACTTCGCCAGCAGTGTGTCACATTAACCGGCCTGCCGGGCGCGCTGCGCGGACCTGTAAACAGCCTTCGCGCACGTCCGCACCGCCACGTGTCCCGCGCAAGCAAGCAACTGCAGTGAAATCATGCCCGCGGTGTGCAACTAGACATTCGCGTGAGAATTGCCCGTCACGCCAAGCTATTTGCTTTTTCTGTAATAAGAAAGGGCATGTTCAAAGTGTTTGCCAGAAAAAGCTCAGATCAGACAATCACAACCATTCCAGGCCCTTTGCTGCGCGCCGGAATCGAACCAAGGCCAATCGGGCTCATGAACCTTCGCCCATGGACATTCATGTAGTTAATTCCACCCCGTCCAGTGTTCCTCTCGCTAACAGTGACTGTGTTCGTCCCACAAAAAGTGTGCGTCGACGTCGACGCAAATCCCGTCACGTCGCACGTGATTCTGTTCCAGTGTCTGTTCAAGTTGCACAAAACAGTCGCTCTTGTCGTCAGCAGGACAATAAACTTTTTGTAGACTTCGACTTTGAAGGCAAAGTGATCCCATTCCAGCTCGATACCGGAGCTGCAGTTTCATTGCTCAATCACGCCACGTACAAACAACTGGGCGCACCACCGTTGCGTGCTGCACGTGTTCAGTTACATAGTTATTCCGGACAAGCTATCCCTGTGTTAGGACAGTGCACTCTTCTTGCTACATACAAGGGACAAACAAAACTTGTGTCTTTTACGTTCTTCGTTCTTCTTCTGCAGTGAACTTGTTTGGTTTAGATTTATTTCAATTGTTTAACTTGTCAATCGTAAATCAGGTCCTATCAGTGAACGAGACTGTGCCTTCCACCAGTGTTTCTAGACTATGTGAAGAATTTGCAGACATTTTTGCACCGGGCCTTGGTTGCGCTAAGAACTATGAAGCTCATTTGGAACTGAAAGTGAACGCGCAACCGAAATTTTTCAGAGCGCGCAATGTTCCCCACGCATTGCGTAATGAGGTCGCCAACCGCTACGATATCTTGTATCGGTCCGCTGCTAAGCACGGCGCCGCTGCTGCGTTGTCCCGTTTGCCTGTTTCTGAGGATAAAGCATTCGATTCTTCCGAACTTGCTTGCATGTTCATTGATTCGGAAACCGATAACATGGTCGAATCGTTTCCGATTGATTTTCGTCGTGTAGCTACAGCCACAGCTGCTGAACCTGTCCTTGCTACTGTTTTGCGTTTTGTTGCTACGCAATGGCCCTTGTCAAAGTCGCGGATCGAGGATCCGCTGGTTCGCCGATTTTTTGCTCACAAGGAGAGACTTTTTGTACGACATGGTGTTTTGTTGTTGCGTTCTGATCATGATCAGTCTCGGGTCGTGGTCCCACGTTCGTTACACTCCTCTGTCTTAAAGCTTCTCCACCAAGGACATTGGGGTATAGTGCGCACGAAACACCTTGCTCGTCAGCACTGTACTTGGTTCGGAATCGATGCTGCGATTACGAATATGTGCTCTTCTTGCATGGCGTGTGCCGAACAACAATCTGCCCCGCCACGGAAATTCTTTGCATGGCCGAAAGCCACTTCCCCTTGGCAACGTTTGCACATCGATTTTGCTGGCCCGTTCTGGAATGCTCGATGGTTGGTTGTTGTCGATTCTTTCAGTAATTTTCCTTTTGTTTGTCCGGATGTCTTCCACGTCGTCTTCTGCCTCCATCCAAGCGTTATCCGCTATTTTTTGCATTGAAGGTCTTCCGCAGACTATTGTTTCCGACAATGGCCCACAATTCATGTCCGCAGAATTTCAGTCATTCTGCAAGGCCAATGGTATTCAACATCTGACATCCGCGCCGTTTCCGCCTCAGTCCAACGGTGCCGCTGAACGGTTGGTCCGGACTTTCAAGTCACAGATGTTGAAGTTGAAAGAGTCGCATTCTCGGGAGGACGCGTTGTTGCTCTTTTTGTCCTCGTATCGCTCTCAGCCCCGCGATGGTCGCTCGCCGGCTGAGTTGCTCCACGGTCGTCCTCATCGAACCTTGATGTCTTTGCTGCATCCGCCGCATCAGGTTCCTGTGCAGCGGCAGACTCCTGCTTTTGCTCCTGGCGACGTTGTCTTCTATCGCAACTATCGAGGTTCACGGCGTTGGCTCGCAGGGCGCATTCTTCGCTGCCTCGGCCGCGCGATGTATTTGGTTTTGGGGGCCTCTGGTGAGGTGCGTCGGCATCTCAATCAGCTGCGCCTCTGTCGTCGCCCGGGTTCTGCCACTAACCGTCTGCTTTCAGCGACGGTGCCGTCCGGTCAGCGCCCTGGGGACCCATCTACTGGCTCGCCTCATCCCCAGGTGTTACCGACGATGCCTTCCATTTTGCCCCATGGCGACGCGCCGCTGCCGCCTGTTCTCCCGCCGGCGCCGCCCGCAGTGGACGCTTCGCTGCAGCCGCCCAGCGCCTCCCTGGGTCGCACGCCGCCGATCGCTTCACGTGACCAGCTGTACTCCGCCATGGAACTCTTGCCCGCTCCGGACCAGATGTCGTCTTCGCCGTCGGGTGCCCCGACCACATGGAGGTCGACCCTTCGGCCCCTCCTGTCTCATTACGGGCACATACACCGCATGTTGACGTGCACCCTGGACTAGATTTTCAGGCCTTTCCTAGCTCCCCTCGAACCGAACGGCAGGGTGCGGGTGGCACAGCCTCGCCTGTTGTTAGGCTCCCCACCCCATCGCATACGTCAACATGGGGTCCTCCCCATGGCGGGTGGAAGCCTTATCACACGACCGTTCGCCGATTTGCGGGGGAGGAATGTGGTGTCACCGCCAGACACCACACTTGCTAGGTGGTAGCTTAAATCGGCCGCGGTCCATTAGTACATGTCGGACCCGCGTGTCGCCACTGTGTGATCGCAGACCGAGCGCCACCACAAGGCAGGTCTTGAGAGACGTACTAGCACTCGCCCCAGTTGTACGACGACGTTGCTAGCGACTACACTGACGAAGCCTTTCTCTCATTTGCCGAGAGACAGATAGAATAGCCTTCAGCTAAGTTAATGGCTACGACCTAGCAAGGCGCCATTTGTACCATTGCATGTATCTCAAGATAGTCTCACTTGTCTCATCAAGATTGCTGTATACCAAAGGACGATATAAAAGTTAAGTGTTCTAGTAGCTACGTTCTTTTCTTTATCACATTCATTACGAATCCTGTTCCAGACTTAACGCCAGACGGCGTGAGTTGACGCGTGCCCTTTCGGCTACTTCCCTGTGGACTGGCTGCCTTAACAGTCCACTACATTCTCCATGAATTTTAATTCCTGCTCCAAATTTTTCTAATGTTTCCTTTACTGCTTGCTCAATATACAGATTGAATAACATCGGGGATAGGCTACAGCCCTGTCTCACTCCCTTTCATGCCCTTCTACTCTTATAACTGCCATCTGGTTCCTGTATAAATTGTAAATAACCTTTCACTCCCTGTATTTTACCCCTGCCACCTTCAGAATTTGATAGAGAGTATTCCAGTCAACATTGTCAAAAGCTTCTCCAAGTCTACATATGCTAGAAATGTAGGTTTGCCTTTCCTTAATCTAACTTCTAAGATAAGTTGTAGGGTCAGTATTGCCTCACGTGTTCCAACATTCCTACAGAATCCAAACTCATCTTCCCTGAGTTTGGCTTCTACCAGTTTTTCCATTTGTCTGTAAAGAATTCATGTTAGTATTTTACAGCAGTGCCTTATTAAATTGATAGTTTGGTAATTTTCATACCTGTCGACACCTGCTTTCTTTGTGATTGAAATTATTATATTCTTCTTAAAATCTCAGGGTATTTCGCCTGTCTGACACATCTTGCTCACCAGATGGTAGAGTTTCGTCATGGCTGGCTCTCAGGCTATCAGTAGCTCTAATGTAATGTTGTCTATTCCTGGCACCTTTTTTTGGCTTAGGTCTTTCAGTGCTCTGTCAAATTCTTCACGCAGTATCATATCTCCCATTTCATCTTCATCTACGTCCTCTTCCATTTCCATAATATTGCACTTAAGTACATCGTCTTTGTATAGACCCTCTATATACTCCTTCCAGCTTTCTGCTTTCCTGTCTGAGCTCTTGATAATCATACAGGTGGTTCTCTTTTCTCCAAAGGTCTCTTTAATTTTCCTATAGGCAGTATCTATCTTACCCCTAGTGATATATGCCTGCACCTCCTTACATTTGTCCTCTAGCTATCCTTACTTAGCCATTTTGCACTTCCTGTCACTCTTATTTTTAAGACGTTTTTATTCCTTTTTACCTGCTTCATTTTCTCCTTTCATCTATTAAATTCAGTATTCCTTCTGTTACCCAAGGATTCCTACTAGTCCTCGTCTTTATACCTACTTGATCCTCTGCGGTCTTCACTTTTTCATCTCTCAAAGCTACCCATTCTTCTTCTACTGTATTTCTTTCCCCTGTATTTGTCAATCGTTACCTAATACTCTCCCTGAGACTCTCTACAACCTCTGGTTCTTTCAGTGTATCCAGGGTCCATCGGCCTACACTCCTATCTTACTTTTTCCCTTATGCCTTTGATAGGTAGATGGTTCTTAATCACATAGCAATTCTTTCCAGACAGTAAGTGATACATGTACCAAGTTTGGCTGAAATCAGCCCACTGGTTTTGGAGGAGATGTGGAAGATAGATAGATACATACATACTTACATATATACATTTTTATAATGTGTATGAATAAGTTTTTTTGCATGATTCAATTCTGATAAAATACAGCATTATGATTTGCCTAGCTATGCTGAAGTTACCAGTGAAAACCCCATAAAAATCCATAATAAGTTTTGGAGATTAGGGTTTTCAGACATACACACATACATACATACAGACAGACAGACAGACAGACAAGAAAGTTTTAGTAAAATGTCAAATCACAATATTTTTTTCTCTTTTTCCATGATCCAGTTTTGATTAAGTAAGTGACCCAAACTATGCTCAAGTTACCTGAGAAAACCTCACGATAATTTGTCTAGTTGTTTTGGAGATTAGCGTATTCAAAGACGAACAGACAGAGACAACAGTTTTACAGATTTATTTTTTGTATAGATATATGGACCTTGCCATTGGTGGGGAGGCTTGTGTGTGTCAGCGATACAGAGAGCCGTACCATAGGCGCAACCGCAATGGAGGGGTATCTGTAGAGAGGCCAGACAAAAGTGTGGTTCCTGAAGAGGGGCAGCAGACTCTTCAGTAGTTGCAGGGGCAACAGTCTGGATGACTGACTGATCTGGCCTTGTAACATTAACCAAATCGGCCTTGCTGTGCTGTTACTGCAAATGGCTGAAAGCAAGGGGAAGCTACAGCCGTGATTTTTCCCGAGGGCAGACGGTTCTGCGACCGTGTAGGCTGCAGATTCCTCCACTTGTGCCAAAGGGTGGTTGGGTTTCAGGTTCTGCTGAATAGGTCGGGTGTCCACTATATGCAGGAGGTGGCTACATGGGTAGCAGGGGCTGTGTGGCGTGGACTGGGTGGGTTTTTAGGTTACAGGGTCTCGGGAAAACACAAAGAGGACTTCGATCACAAAGAGTGCAGGATGAACACAGGAAGAACGTAGATACAGGAGCCATTGGTATAACAGTTGAACCTAACAGTGTTCAGAAACGATAGGCTAAACACTGTTGGCGGTGGCATGTTTGTTGCTGTTAGAAGTAGTTTAACTTGTTGCAAAATTGAAGTAGATAGTTCCTGTGAGTTAGTATGGGCAGAGGTCATTGTTGGCAACCGGAATAAAATAATAATTGGATCCTTTTACCGACCTCCCAATTCAGATGATACAGTTGCTGAATGGTTCAAAGAAAACTTGAGTTTGATTTCAAACACGTACCCGACTCATGCAATAATAGTTGGTGGTTACTTTAATTTACCCTCAATATGTTGGCAAAAATACATGTTTAATTCCGGAGGTACGCATAAAATATCGTCCGAAATTGTGCTAAATGATTTCTCTGAAAATTACTTCGAACAGTTTGTTCATGAGCCCACGCAAATATTAAACAGTTGTGGAAACACACCTGACCTCCTAGCAACATATAACCCTGAGTTAGTAACGAGCATCAAAACCAATTCAGGGATTAGTGAACACAGGGTTGTCGTAGCGAGACTGAATACTGTAATCCCCAAATCCTCGAAAAATAAGCGAAAAATATATCTATTCAAAAAAGCAGATAAAAATTCACTTGACGCCTTCCTGAGAGACAATCTCCACTCATTCCAAATTAATAATATAAGTGTAGAACAGAGGTGGCTTAAATTTTAAAAAAAGTACCGGCAGCAATTGAGAGATTTATACCAAATAAATTAACAAACGATGGAGCTGATCCTCCTTTGTACACAAAACGGGTTAGAACACTGTTGCAGAAACAACAAAACAAATATGCTAAATTTAAACAGACGCAAAATCCCCAAGATTGGCAGTCTTTTACAGAAGCTCGAAATTTAGTGCAGGCTTCAATGCGAGATGCTTATTATAGTTTCCACAATGAAACTGTCTCGAAACCTGGTAGAAAATGCAAAGAGATTCTGGTCGTATGTGAAGTATGTTAGCGGCAAGAAACAATCAATGCCTTCTCTGCGCGATAGCAATGGAGATACTATCAAAGACATTGCTGCCAAAGCAGAGTTACGAAACACAGCCTTCCGAAATGACTTCACAAAAGAAGACGAAGTAAACATTCCAGAATTCGAATCGAGAACAGCTGCCAACATGAGTAACATAGAAATAAATATAAATATTCTCTATTGAAGAAAATTTCCGTAACTATAATGTACGAGACTTCTATAAGACCTTTGCTGGGAGAATCAATGGATACGGCTCACGAAATCTATGTTTCAGAAAACCAGATGGAAAACTAGCGCTCACAAATCGGGAAAATTGTGAGGAGCTGGCAAGATACTTTTCCGGACTCCTCAATTGCCCTGAACCTTCTTCAAGATTCCCTCAAGAAACTGCTGTCTACACAAATCCAGAATCCCCACCACCTACACTAGAGGAGATCCAAAGACATATTCATAGACTGAAAAACAACAAGGCATCCGGAGAAGATAATATCACTGCAGAACTACTTAAAAATCTTGGACCAAATTCCCTCAAAGAACTCACTCAAATCATCACAGACATTTGGCAGACAGAAAAACTACCAGAAGATTGGAAATGCGCCCTAATTCATCCACTGCATAAAAAGGGAGACATGGCAGATATAAACAACTATCGAGGAATCTCCCTTCTCCAAGTCACTTATAAAATCCTCTCAGCTTGTCTTCTTCAACGAACACAAGAACAACTCGAACACAGTATTGGTGAATACCAAGCTGGCTTTTGCCCTCACCGATCCTGTGCAGAACAAATTTTCAATTTGAAGACAACACTAAAATACAAAGCAGTCAGAAACAGTCCGATCATTTGTTCCTTTGTTGATTTCGCAAAGGCTTATGATTCAGTCGATAGGCAATCTCTCTTTATTATCCTTGAGGAGCTAGGACTCGATCCGAAAACCCTAAACCTTATCAAAGAAACGCTCACAAACACAACTTCTAAGATAAAATTCCTGGGTGAAATATCAGAGCCCTTCCTGATCAAAACCGGCGTCAGACAAGGTGACGGCTTGTCTCCACTCCTCTTCAACCTTGTCTTAGACAAAGTCATCCGAGAATGGGAAAAAGAACTGAAGAATCAAAATTACTGGAAGCCTATACAACTAGGAAGATCTAAAGATGGTATTAAAATTTCATGCTTGACATTTGCAGATGACGTGGCCATTCTAGCAGAAAACGAGACCACAGCAATTAAACAGATAGACATTCTCAAAGAATGCGCCGAAAAAGTTGGGCTACAAATTTCCTTCCAAAAAACCAAATTCATCTGCTCAAAATTTGAAACTCAAAAACTGACTACAAAATATGGACAAATTGAGAGAGTTCCATTCTTTAAATACTTAGGCGAGGTCCTAGAACCCACAGGGGGAGAGAAAACTGCACAAAAAGTTCGACTGCAAAAACTGAAAAGAGCATACTGGAAAACCCACAACATTTACAATAAAAAGTGTCTCTCCATTCACTCAAAAATACGACACTACAATACAGTAATCAAGCCCGAAGCACTATATGCCAGCGAAACACTCACACTCCATAGAAAAGGCGACCTGGAAGGCATCCTGAAAGAGGAACGCAAAATTATCAGAAAGATTCTTGGCCCAAAAAGAACTGAAGATGGATACAGATTACAGTCTCGGAAAACTACAGAAAAATTATCTAACCTCGCCGCAGACATCCGGAAAAGAAGACTAAAATTTTACGGTCATATCCACAGACTCCCAACACCCAGACTCTCCCACAAAATTTTAATATACATTGAAAAATTGAAAACCATACCCTGGATACAAGAAACCAAAACAGATCTAGCAAATGCACAAATAAATTCTTCAGAAGTTATAAACAGAAATGTATACAGGCAAAAAATCAATAGTTGGAAAGTACAACCCGAGAATGAAGTTTGCAAGAGACAGGGGACAAAATGGACAGAGGAAAGAAAGAGAATTCATGGGGAAAGAATGAGAGAAGTTTGGAGAATTAAAAAAATTGAATCGGAAAAGCTTTGCGTGATCCGTATGGGTCCAATCGCACATAATAATAATAATAATAATAATAATAATAATAATAATAATAATAATAATATCCTCGGAGTAGTGAAGCAATTTAAATCGCTTAATAAAAGCGAGTCTTCTGATCCAGACTGTATACCAATTAGGTTCCTTTCAGAGTATGCTGATGATTTAGCTCCATACTTAACAATCATATACTACCGTTCGCTCGACGGACGATCCGTACACAATGACTGAAAGTTGCACAGGTCACACCAATATTCAAGAAAGATAGTAGGAATAATCCACTAAATTACAGGCCCATATCGTTAACGTAGATATGCAGCAGGGTTTTGGAACATATATAGTGTCTCAACATAATGAATTACCTCGAAGAAAATGGTCTATTGACATACAGTCAACATGGGTTTAGAAAACATCGTTCCTATGAAACACAACTAGCTCTTTATTCACATGAAGCATTGAGTGCTACTGACAACGGATTTCAGATCGATTTCGTATTTCTGGATTTCCGAAAGGCTTTTGACAATACCGCACAAGCAGCTCGTAGTGAAATTGCATGCTTATGGAAAATCGTTTCAGTTATGTGACGGATTTGTGATTTCCTGTCAGAGAGGTCACAGTTCGTAGTAATTGACGGAAAGTCATCGAGTAAAACAGAAGTGATTTCAGGCATATCCAAAGGTAGTGTTATAGGCCGTTTGCTGTTCCTTATCTATGTAAACTATTTGGGAGACAATCTGAGCAGCCGTCTTCGGTTGTTTGCAGATGACACTGTCATTTATCCACTAATAAAGTCATAAGGAGATCAAGACAAACTGCAAAATGATTTAGAAAAAATATCTGAATGGTGCAAAAAGTGGCAGTTGACCCTAAATAACGAAAAGTGTGAGGTCATCCACATGAGTGCTGAAAGGAACTCATTAAACTTCGGTTACACTATAAATCAGTCAAATCTAAAAACCATAAATTCAACTAAATACCTAGGTATTACAATTACGAACAACTTAAATTGGAAGGAACACACAGAAAATGTTGTGGGGAAGGCTAAACAAAGACTGCGTTTTATTGGCAGGACACTTAGAAAATGTAACAGACCTACTAAGGAGACTGCCTACACTATGCTTGTCCGTCCTCTTTTAGAATACTGCTGCATGGTGTGGGAGCCTTACCAGTTAGGACTGAAGGAGTACATCAAAAAAGTTCAAAGAAAGACAGCATGTTTTGTATTATCATGAAATATGGGAGAGTGTGTCACAGAAATGACACAGGAATTGAGCTGGACATCATTAAAAGAAAGGCGTTTTTCTTTGCAGTGGAATCTTCTCATGAAATTCCAATCACCAACTTTCTCCTCCGAATGTGAAAATATTTTGTTGACACCAACCTACAAAGGGAGGAATGATCACCACAATAAAATAAGAGAAATCAGAGCTCGTACGGAAAGATGTGTGTGTTCATTCTTTCTGCGCACTATACAAGATTGGAATAATAGAGAATTGTGAAGGTGGTTCGATGAACCCTCTGCCAGGCACACAAATGTGATTTGTAGAGTATCCATGTAGATGTAGATGATGATGGCATCCTGTTGGGTAAAATATTCCGGAGGTAAAATAGTCCCCCATTTGAATCTCCAGGCGGGGACTACTCAGGAGGACACTGTTATCAGGAGTTGAGGAAATTGTTTCGGAAAGTATTTTTATGGAGTGTAGCCATGTATGGAAGTGAAACATGGATGATAAATAGTTTAGACAAGAAGAGAATAGAAGCTTTCGAAATGTGGTACTACAGAGGAATGCTGATGATCAGATGTGTAGATCACATAACTAACGATGAGGTACTGAATAGAATTGGGGGGAAAGAGGAACTTGCGGCACAACTTGACTAGAAGAAAATGGTTCAAATGGCTCTGAGCACTATGGGACTTAACATCTATGGTCATCAGTCCCCTAGAACTTAGAACTACTTAAACCTAACTAACCTAAGGACAGCACACAACACCCAGCCATCACGAGGGAGAGAAAATCCCTGACCCCGCCGGGAATCGAACCTGGGAACCCGGGCGTGGGAAGCTAGAACGCTACCGCACGACCACGAGATGCGGGGACTAGAAGAAGGGATTGGTTGGTAGTACATGTTCTGAGGCATCAAGGAATCACCAATTTAGTACTGGAGGGCAGCGTGGAGGGTAAAAATCGTAGAGGGAGACCAAGAGATTGTAGTAGTTACTTGGAGATGAAGAAGCTTGCACAGGATAGAGTAGCATGGAGAGCTGCATCAAAGCAGTCTCTGGACTGAAGACCACAACAACATGAGTAAACTGTCCTTAAGGAAATAAGTTGTAGGGATCAGAGAATGTTTGCAAATTTTGCCCTGGAACCAAGTTCTTAGAACTTTCTAAAGCAGAGTTCAAAGTTACATCAAGCATATTTCTTCAACTGTGAGGCAGCTCAGATGTTTCAGTACTTCTGGTACTCTCTCTCATGAAGCAAAAAAGCTTGTGGACATATGTCATTTCCTTGTGTGACTGATGTCATTATTATATCTAAAAACAAAGATGATGTGACTTACCAAACGAAAGCGCTGGCACGTCGATAGACACACAAACAAACACAAACATACACACAAAATTCAAGCTTTCGCAACAAACTGTTGCCTCATCAGGAAAGAGGGAAAGAGAGGGAAAGACGAAAGGATGTGGGTTTTAAGGGAGAGGGTAAGGAGTCATTCCAATCCCGGGAGTGGAAAGACTTACCTTAGGGGGAAAAAAAGGACGGGTATACACTCGCGCGCGCACACACACACACACACACACACACACACACACACACACACACACACACACACACACACACATATATCCATCCACACATATACAGACACAAGCAGACATATTTAAAGACAAAGAGTTTGGGCATAGACGTCAGTCAAGGCGGAAGTGCAGAGCCAAAGATCTTTGCCTCCGCACTTCCGCCTCGACTGACATCTCTGCCCAAAGTCTTTGTCTTTAAATATGTCTGCTTGTGTCTGTATATGTGTGGATGGATATGTGTGTGTGTGCGCGCGAGTGTATACCTGTCCTTTTTTCTCCCTAAGGTAAGTCTTTCCGCTCCCGGGATTGGAATGACTCCTTACCCTCTCCCTTAAAACCCACATCCTTTCGTCTTTCCCTCTCTTTCCCTCTTTCCTGATGAGGCAACTGTTTGTTGCGAAAGCTTGAATTTTGTGTGTATGTTTGTGTTTGTGTGTCTATCGACGTGCCAGCGCTTTCGTTTGGTAAGTCACATCATCTTTGTTTTTAGATATATTTTTTCCCACGTGGAATGTTTCCTTCTATTACATTGATGTCATTATTAGTTCAACTTAATATGGAATCCACACATTTGCAAAGTGTTTAAGTAAACATTGTGCAACTATTCTGTAAGTAATTGCTCAATAAGTAATGTAGAGTTTCCCAATATCCAATCAATGAATTTAAGACACTCATTTATTTTCATGCAGTTAACCCCACATGGTAAGTCCACTTTACATTCTCTTGTATTGTTGTTCGTAAGTGTTAATATGAAAAGACTGGTTCAAACTGTTGCTATAGTTTTGTGTAGTAAGCCTCTACAACATTTTTGAGTTTTGTGTTAAGCACAGATTCACAATTTCTACATTAGAGAGCTAGTTGTCAATCTGTGCATTGTTGTCCTGTGAAATGCAGAAAAAAGGTTCCAGAAATCCACAGTGGAGAAGGCAACACATGTACTTAGGACGATTCCTGATTAAGTTAATACTAATCCTCATGCCATGGCTGTGATTAATTACTGGGAGCAATTACCTCAATCTCATAACATCCCAGACATTATTGGCAATGATTTTCACGTCTTTTTGTAGATCGTAGGGAAGCAGTGGTTGAGAAGGGAGTATGGCAGAGCTGTAACCTATCCCCAATGTTATTCAATCTGCAAACAGTAAATGAAATCAAGGACAAATTTTGGGAGGAAATTAAAGTTCAGGAGGAAGAATTAACACCTTTTGGTTTGCCAATGACATTGTAACTCTGTCAGAGACAGCAACACACTTGGAAGAGCAGCTGAACGGAATAGATGGTATCTTGAAAAAGAGGTTATAAGATGAGCAACAATAGTAAAACAAAGATAATAACAAATAAACTAAAGCAGGTGATGCCAAGGGAACTAGATTACAAACAGATACACTAAAAGTACTAGATTAGTTTTGCTACATGGTCTGGAAAATAAATGAATATGGTCAAAGTAGAGAGAACATAAAATGTGGATTGGCTATAACAAGAAACGCATTTTTGAAATAAGGGCGCTGGTAATAACAAATACAAATTTAAGTGAGGAAGTCTTTTCTGAAGATCTTTGTTTAGAATGTAGGCTTGTAAAGAAGTGAAATGTAAATGATAAGCATTTCAGATAGAAAAAGAACAGAAACTGTTGATATTTCATGTTGTAGAAGAATGCTGAAGATTAGATGGGTAGTTCAACTAACTAATGAGGAGGTACTGAACAGAACTGAGGAAAAAATAAAATTTATGACAGAATCTGACAATGAAATGGGATCGGTTGATGAGTCACATCGTGAGACTTGATGGAATCATCAGTTTGGTAATGGTGTGAATTGAGAGGGTATAAATTGTAGAGAGAGACCAAAGGATGAAAACAGTGTGCAGATTCAAATGGATGTAGGTTGTAGAAGTTACTCAGAAATGAAAAGGCTGACACAAGATAGAGTAGCAAGTACATCCCATCAAACCAGTCTTCAGGCTGAAGACTGCTGTATCTACACTCTTTGTTTGTCTACCACTACATCCACAAAAATTACATTGACTGATAACTGGGAGCCCAATAATGACTGGGTTAGAGAAACATTAACACAACTATTAACTGTGCAAGTACAGAGTCCTAGCACTGACAACTGCATGCACACTGGCACAGACTGAATGGTAGAGAAGATGCAAGTGGTTGAGGCGCTGCTGGCAGCAGCCCAATGTGCTCATATTTGCCAGCCAGAGGGCTGGCTGTGGGCAATGGTGGTGCTCTTGCTTCACCTGAGCTACGCTGGTGCCAAATACAAATGCTGTGGTGGTGGATTGCACTGGTGTGCTGCTACATCTCTCACCTCTTACACGGGCCAGTGCTACAGGCACCAGTGAATGAAAAAGGAGGATGGATCATTGCTGGTGGAAGGGGGAGGAAGCCACCAGATCTGCCCAGGTGACCTGATGATGATGACAGCCATGATGACAATGCCACAACAGCAGCTGCACAGTGAAGGCATTGGCTTCCATCAGCTCTTCAGCATCTGAAGAGGTGTCTTCCTCATAGGCATTGATCATCAGCTGTCTCTGGCCTAAGTGGAAGTGGCCTCGACTGTAGTGCACAGGTTGCAGTGACAACCTCCCATGTGCGGTCTCTGTAGACCGTGTGGCAGCAATAGATGGAGGCAGTGACAGTAGGGGGATGTCTGCCAGGTGAAAGAAGTTGGCATCTGGGCACTCATCACCAGACATCAGTGGAGCATCCAGGGTGGGCAGCAGCTCCATCTCGATATTGTCAACACCCAGTAGCACATCCAGGGAAGGAGCCTCCATGACACCTGGCCCCTATGAGGCGGCGGCACCTGCAGGAAGGGCATCTGATGGCACCTTCTGCAGGTGTGGCGGGTTGCTGGCCCACCAAGGGCATAGTTGATTTAAATGGCAATCGTGCGGTGCCCCCACAAGTGTACACAGTGCACATTCGCCAGCCACGTGTCTCCAGAACTGTGGCCAGTGTCCATCCTGGCAGCCAACTGAAGATGTGCTCCCAGACTGGCTAACCCAAAGCATATTGTGAAGGGCGTGGCCACGTCACAGGCCATGGTGCAGGACAAAGCAGGTGTAACAGTGTCCGGGGTTGTTGGCCATGTGGAACCTCTGCTGAGCTGGTAATGCTGTATTGGCATGTAAGTCTGCCAAGAACTTTTCAACTGTGTCTTAAATGTACGCATCATATGTTCCACCTCACCATTCAACTGGGTGTGAAATGGTGTGGACACGATGTGAGTAATAATGTCTTGGACGCAAAAATCATGGAACACCACTGAGGCCAATTGTGGTCCATTACTGGAGATGATTATCAGTGGCAATCTTTCGATCACAAAAATCTATGTTAGAGCCTGCACAGTAGTTTCTGCTGAAACAGAGCACATGTACATGACATATGGGTAATTTGATAGAGCTTCCACGACTACTAACCACATGGAATGACAGAAAGGAGTGTCAACTTGACCCCACAGCTGATGAGAAGTGGGCCACAAAGAAAAAGTTCGTTTGGGGGCTGTCTGATGCTCAGCACCATGTCTGGAGCCACAGGCAAGCTTCTCAATAACTGAATCTATGCTGGGCCAGTAGACAAAATGCGTCCTTAGTATTTTCATGTGGGTTATGCCCCAATGACCATGGAGGAGCAGTGAAAGAATTCGAAACTGCAAGACTGGTGGGATGACAATGCTGACTTCATCCAAATCTGTATCAAGGAGGAATGTTTCATCAACAACCACCACCACCACCACCACCACCACCACCACCACCACCACCACCGATCATGAAGAAGGAAAAAACTGCAGAGTGGGCCGATTCCTTAGTGGGCAGTTATTCAGGCCAATATTTCGACACAAAATGGGTCATCTGATGGAGCAATGGATCTTGCCGAGTGGCTTTCACTATGCACTTTCCTGTGACTGAGAGCATATCCAATGCCTGCTGCACATGATCATCAATTTGGAAACACACAACTTTCATTTTGTTAAATTCTGGGGCAAAACCAATAGATAAGCATGACAGCACATCTACATTGACATGATGAGCAGAGGGATGATAATGAACCTCTCACTGGTGCACACTCAAAAATAAAACCCAGCACTGAAGTCTTCATGCAATCCTGTCAGGAAGTTGAGAAAGGGGGCCAAAACTTGCCATGTGTAGTTTATGGTTTGTGATAAGGTGGAATTTCTTTCCATGAAGGAAGACATGGAACTTGCAGACCATGCAGATGATTGCCAATGATTCCTTTAGTATTTGTGAATAATTGCATTGAGCTGCAGTCAACATCCTTGAGGCAAGTGCCAGAGGTTTTTCAGATCCATCATTAGCTTCCCTGTGAGACAAAACTGCCCGAAGCCCTTATTGGGAAGCATCTGAGGCAAGAAAAGCTGTTTATCCAGTCTAAAGGTACCGAGACATAGGGACAACATTAGCAATGATTTGATGTGGTTGAAAACCTCATCGCAGTCCACCAAACAAACAAAAGGAACACCTTTGTTCTGCAAATTGTTAAAGGGTTGGGTGACATCTGCCTCACAGGGGAAAATTTTTGAATAGTAACTAACTTTTCCCAAAAATGCTTGGTGTTCCTTCAGGTTTCAGAGCTTAGGAAGGTTGGCAATAGCTGCTAGATGATGCTGCAGAGCACGGATGCCATCCTTTGAAAGGAGATGGCCTACATATTCTACTTCTGCCTGAAAACTCTTTGACTTCCACAGGCTGCACTTAAGGTCTGACTCATGCAGTTTAGTGAAAAAGAGTCTGAATGTTGTCGAGATGTCCCTGCGGGTAGCACACTGTGATGATGATGTCATGTACATAGTTTGCACAATAGGGGATGTCGTGGATTCACTGTTATAAGAAATACTGAAAAACGACAGGGCACTCACAATGCCAAAAGGAAAGTGTGTATAACAGTGATGATCGTAATTGTTGGGGAATGACATCCAGATGAAGCTGTACATACTACTCTACCAATCAGTTTCTGAAAAACATTCATCACCTGCCAGTTTGATGAGGATTTCGTCGCTCCCCAGAATTGAACAAGACTTCACTACTGACTGAGCATTATTGTTGCATTTGAAATCTCCATAGAAATGAAGCACCCTTGAAGGTCTGCAAATGACAGCCAACAGCTACAGGGAACCAGTTCAATGATACCCAAGCTCTGCAACCTATTAAGTTCCTCCTTGACTGCTGATCTCAGTGTGAAGGAGAGGGGCCGAGAATGACAAAATTTAGATATGGCCATCAGTTTGAGGGTGATGCATGCCTCAAAATCCTTTGCTGCCATCAAACCTGGCAAAACAAGGGACCAAATTCATAGCAGAGGTCATCCACTTCCTGGAATAGAATAGCACCAGAAACAAGATAGACCTCACCTTGAATTTGGAACCTAAAACCATGAATGGATTAAGACCAATAATGTTCTCTGATGTTGCACTGTCTACTGTCATAAACATGATCACCATCATGAGGAGTTGATACTGAATGTCGATCATGAACTGTCCTCAAACAGGAATGGGCTGGTTTCCATAACTGATTAAATGACAATTTGTGGAGGAGAGAGCAGGTTGATCTAGATGATGATATATTTCCAGGTTCAAGAGGGACATAGAGGACCCAGTGTTGACCTGGAAATGGAATGGTTTTTGCTGAGTCAACAGTGTAATGTAAATCTAGCTGGGGCTATCAAGCTCATGGCCATGGACTAGTGTAACACTGTGCACCTCTGTGAACACCACATCTGCATCCTAGGCTAGGCTGTGTGGGGAGCTATGAAAGACCGGGACCACATGGCATTGTTCACGGCAAGCGGCATACACAGTGTGCCTATGTGAGCAGCAACACCTGGAGTGTACATGGAAACTCTACATGGGAAACCACCACGTGGGTTTGCTTAAGATAATAATCACCAGGCAAGTCACACATTTCAGAAAATAACAACGCTGTTGGGTCTTTCAATGTGGCAAGTTTTCGAAGCAAATGAAACATTTCAGGCACAATCCAACAAGAAAAAGCTTTCTGCTGCTGTTGTTGCTGCTCAAGCTGTTGTTGTTGTTCTTGTAGCAATTGACCCAATGCCAGGTAAGAGATGTGCAGAACAAAACTATCTTGTTTCCAAAACTGCTGTATCCACACTCTTTATTGATAACCACTACAGACAAAAATTATGTCGGCTGATAACTGCATGCCAAATAATGACTAGGTTAGAGAAACAGTAACATAACTAATAACTGTCCAAGTACGGAGTCTTAGTACTAACAACTGAATCTACAGTGGCACAGAGCTCGTCAAACATGAGAACACTTATGTATGGCAGAGAAGATGTAAGAAGATGAGGCCCTGCTGGCAGTACTGTCAGGTGGGGCACTGGCTGCAGGCAACAGTGGCATGCTTGCTTCGCATGTGCACAACTGGCACTGGATACAAATGTGGCAGTGGTGGATTTCCTGGGCGTGCCGCCACAAAGACCACAACGACTGCATTATTCCTTGCTGGATGGTACTTCCACTATTATAATGAACTGTAAGAAAGTGAACAGTCGTCAGATGGTTATCACCACAGAAGGCAAATATTCATTAAAAGTGTTTATAAAAGGAGTCTGAACACATCTGTTGTCCTATTAATATACACACTCCATTTATAGAAAAGTAGACTACAGTCCGATGTCCTACAATCTTAACAATTTTACCACTATAATTACTAATTATAGGATGTAAAAGTTGGAAAGTAATCAAATAATTGTTTGCAAGAACTACATAAACTAAAAATTTTACCAAATATGGTATGTTTCCCATCAAGCCACTGTGTTGGAGCCAAAGTTATGAAAAACTGGGATCCATTGGTATTTGGACCCGAGTTCGCCATTGATATAATTCCAGCACCTAAAATCAAAGAGAGAATCACATATTGTTATTTTTTAAACTAGTTAGTTTTCTTATTTTAGATGGAGAGAATAATTACAATATACTTTTCAGATCAGTACCTGTATGTTTCAACTCCTCGTGGATTTCATCTTCAAATGCTCTTCCATAAATAGAAATACCACCCTTTCCTGTTCCTGTAGGGTCACCACCTGTAACACAATAGTGTGAACTAATGAGCTAGAGTTACAATACATTTGGTTCTGGGAACATGTTGAGGAATGGGCAATAAAAAATTTGAGAGCAGCAGTTTCCATCCACCAAATGTATAATGTTGTTAATGTCTATAACTTGCCTAAAAGTGTCATCTGATCTCATGAAAGAAGAAGATTGTAACATAATTGGTTCATAACAGTTTGTGGAGTAAATACAGAACAGGAACACAGAAGTGAGTGCATGAAAGAGAGGGAAGGGGAGAGAACAACTAGAGAAAATTATTTAATGTAATGGAAGAAAGGAATACAATTAAGGGTAAAAGAATGTTTCCAGCACAGAAATGAGATGATAAATCTAGAATTTGAGACAATGTGAGACATTCAAAGAAATGAAAAACACATCTGTTTCACATTTTTATTTTTTCTTTGTTTATTTCTTCATTTTTCTCCATCAAATGCCACCATGTTCTCTGTCCAGCATATCATCATTTTCCCATAATTGAATGATACCATTTACATTCCTTTCCTCCTCAATAGCATCATCCCATCCCAAATTGACCCAAACTCCATCTACCTGCATCAGTATCCCTATCCTTAACTAAAACCCAGATCCATACGCAGTTATAAACGCCACGTAAGCAATAGAACCCTCCCCCTTCCCCCGCCACCCAATGGCTTCACCATAAAAATTCTCCATTCTGGATGCCACTCCTCCTTTCACAATGACCTTCAAATCCCAGTTCACATTTTGTGGTTCATGGTGCATGAACCCAGTTGCACGTTGCTTTTCAAAAGGCTTCTTGGGAGAACAAAAATTTAATTTTCAATACTTCATATGAGTACTGACTTAATAAACTACTCTTTATGCAGTGTAACCTTATGTTAAAGCTTTAACAGATGTGAAGGAGCACCTTCCTTATGACCCATTACAAATACAGACTGGAGCAACTGAACATATCCTTCTCCAGGGCTTCAACCATTTATCATTGTGCCCAAAAACGAGGAACAATCCTTCACACACCCAACCTACATAACATCTTGGTCCATCCCTTGAAACATGGATCTTATCCCTGTGGAAGTCCAGGTGCAAGACCTGTCCGTTACACAGAACTAGTACATCCTAGTGCAGTCCCAGCACAGGCTTATCCTATTACATCAGTGGCAGGGTCACCTGTGAAAGCAGTCATGTCGTATACCAGCTCTGCTGCAAGTTCTGCACAGCATTTTATGTACCCCATTTGCTGGCATATAAGATGACTTTTTTTCCTTCAGAAGTAGATACAAGACTGGATGTGTCTTACACACTGGTAACAAGATAAGGTACATACCTGTAAGCTCCACTTCTTCTAAATTTGTGTGTTTCACCCTGAAGCAATTCACTGTTAGCGTCCTTTTGAATTCTGAGAATTCTTGTTGCATAGAATTCAGTGGATGCACGTATGTTGTCATTATCAGTTTTTATATTAATAATTCAAGCTTTGGTTACTTTCGTGTTTTGTGTGGAGATCTACTTGTGTCATACCTATACTATGGTTTTATTTGCAAACTATGGCTGAACATAATCTGAGAAGTAGAACTGTTTAATGGCCAAAATTTGAAGCAGAACTCAATACTTGGGTTTTAGAGAACAGACAAGATGGAATTTCAATTTCTGCAAAAAGTATCATTCATCAAGCGAAAGCAACATCCTCTAACAAAGGCATCACCAACTTTACTGAATCAACACTATGTTCAAGATTTATGAAGAAGTATTGGCTCTGTATGTGCACCAAGACAAAAATATCACAGAAGATGCCAGACGAGTATGAACAAAAAATTGTTGAATTTCATCAATTTGTCATTAATGCAAGGAAAAGTTTGAATTTTCACAAACTGGAAACATGGATGAGACTCCACTAACCTCTGATGTGCCTTCTAAGAAAACTGTGAATCGCAAGGTGACAAAAAACATTATTGTTAAAACTTTGGGGCAGGAAAAGGCTCATTACATAGTTGTTTTATCCTACTCTACTGATGGGACAAAATTACCACCACTTTTGATTTTTAAAAGAAAGATGCTTCCTAAGGAACAATTGCTGAAAGGAGTATTTGTCCGTGTACACAATACAGGATGGATGGATGGAGGAGGAACGAGGTTGTGGAAGATAAAGTTTTATCTAGGCAACCTGGAAGCCTACTGAAGAAGCCTGCCCTGTTGATCATATGTTAAAAATAGACTGAATGAATTGAAGACTTCGTTCGCCATCATTCCAGGAGTTTACTTGAACCAATACACATATACATCAACAGACCATCTAAGGGACTTACGAAGGAGGAGTGGAACAGAGGAATGTAATTTACAGATTTTGAAACTACAGTGTCAGGAAGGAGGAAGAGACCTAGCATTTCTCAAGTTTGTGAGTGGGTCAAAGCTTCACAGGACTCTATAAACACTAAACCAGCGATAAAATAATTTAAGAGGTATGGAATCAGTAATGCACTGACTGGCACAGAGCATAATTTATTGTATGAGGCTTCAGATTCTGACATAGCGGCTTCAAGTATATCTTCCTTCAGCTCTGGGGCTGAATCTTGCAGATTTGGTGACAAAAATTAAAATGTGAGCACTTTTTCCTACTTATATTACCTACATAGTTGATGAGTGTGAACACACAGGTTAAAATTGTTTTGCAATAGATGTATTAAGTGAGCAATTTTCAATCTACAAAAAAGGTCTTAAAAAGTGGGGTGCATCTTTTATCTTGGTGCATCTTATATGCCAGCAAATGCGATATATATGCCAACTTGTCAGCTGTCTAACCAAATGGATGGCCATAATCAAAATGTGGCCAAGAACAGAGCTAAGCACAATGTGCACTATTTCAAGCAGTGGCATTTGGATCAGGGATATTCAAAGCAACATCTCACTGAGATACTCATGTACTATAGCGTCTAGTGAATTACAGAATCAAATAAAAAAGGGTCTCAATAGTTCTTGAACACTTCAGTAACAGAATTACATACACGGTTTGAAAACTTGTTTTAGAGCTCAAATTATATTGTAAAGTCTTAAGTTCTTCAGAAGTGTAAAACATAGAAATAAATAAATAAAAAACAAATAGGGTAAAAGGGGGGAGGGTGGTGCAGATATCCAGCCCATGATGTCATTAAGATGTTATATATCATAGTTATTCCAAAAGTAATCCTTTAGTGTACCACAGAGTAAATTAAATATTATGCTTGCATTTTAATAGTGCTTCTCAGTGTATGAATACTGCAGAAAGTGCCTGAAAATTAAATTTATCAAAAACAAGCATCTCAGTTTAAATTCAATAACAATAAGTAAATGATGATTGCTACTAACTGTAAAGGTGGCCTGTTGAGTTACAGTCACAACAAAAAGACTGGTATACATTACAACTTTTGACCAAAGCCTTCTTCAGCAAAGAAAACACACACATTCATAAAAGCAAGCATGCTCCGAGCTGGAATTCAGTCGTCAGAGCTGTCGGTGCTAGTGATCATAAATGCGTGATGTGTGCTTGTTTGTGTGAATGTTGTGGCTAAAGCTATAATGTGTAACAATCTTTTTCTTGTGCTTGTCTGCACCTCTGTGGGGCATCCTTGTGGTGAGTAGCAATCTATCCTTTTCCTAATATTGTTGATATCCCAACCTGGAGCTTTCATTCTTTAGTTTAAATTCAAAGCATTAAAAAAAGCAAACCCAAGGGGTTGGATTCAACACCACAGAACTTTACTATATGTGGTTCTATTGAACACGATATGATGCTTACCCAGTTAGTTACAGGGAGGTGCACAGTTTAAAGTGAACTCCGAACAATGCAATTTTCATATTAACAAATCATTGCCAGATGTGAGACAAGAAGGAAGTGTCAAAAAAAATCCTGGAACTGGCTGTCTGAACCTTTGGATTTGCGGTATGACAGTTACCCATTGAGCGACTGGTGCCTGGTATTTAAATGTACCTGTGATTTGTAAGACAGTATTCTTTTGGAAGTCTAAAAGATATTAATTAAAATAGCCTAATGGAAAGAATGTTGTAACTCAACATTGCTTCCACATCTTCTGAGGCAGATTAATTGTTAAGTGGGAAGTGATTTAAGAAAACCACAGTATCTTAACCACTGCAGCCTTTCACTCGGTATAAAGACCAACAGACATAGAGTGCAATGTAAAAGCTGTTAACATTACTTCAATATCTTTGCAAAAGTAGTGAAAAAATCTAATGTAATTAAAATAAGCTTATGTTGCAGGGGAATATGAGATTACTTGAAGGCTGAAATATTTTGTGGGCGGACCTTCAGGTAGTCTTTCAAAATCAGCCAAGTAACATGTGGGACAACCACCAATTCAATTCTGGGAACTGCAACACTGCTGGCACAGCTGTGTGCAACATAGCATTCTGCCATCAGTGGCTGGTGGCATTGCCACATGGTGTAGGACAATAGGGCATTTCCACAGCCACGTATATGACAGGAGCCTACCACACTTCATAACAACACAATAACACCATGCTGGAGGGAGAGTAAATGCTCCCAGTTCAGCCAGTAGCCCCATTCCTTCTTCACAGTGCATTAGACCACTGCACATAATGTTGGTGTTAGAAGAGCCTATATATATGAGTGAGATCACAGAGTGACAGTCTGTGTCTTCACCTCAGTGTGGTATGTGGAAATGAGCTATTTTGCATATGGTAGTGTTGGGCACACAATGTCTAATCCAGATTGTAGGGTTGGATAGAAAGTTCAAGCACTGAAAGGGGGCTCAGTCGGTAATATAAATGGTTTCAGATACGAACATATGGTGGTTTGCAACTGGTTAGGTGTATGCAGTGTAACTTGTTGGGGCACAGTGCTCCTTGCACCTAGTTATCCTCTGTAATTTGTTTAAGTGTAGGCAGCCTGGACATTAAGCCAAATAACGTAGTAAATGATTGTGATTGGCACTCGGACATAAGAATAAAATGTGTTCAGTGACCAGGAAATACCACTCTGATGTTGGCCCCTTTCTTACAGAAATTTTCTTTTTTACTTTGAGCAAAGGCTTTGCAATGAACAAAGATGTTGAGAAGGTTACCACGGCAGAGCCTGTGCAAGCAATTGGATGCCCTCAGGGATGGTTCTTCTTCTTTCAAAAGGCTGACAGTGTCCTGGGTTCAGGAGAACAATGGAATTTTCAGTCTGGGAGTTAAATGTTACAGATGTGGATGAGTAGTCCACACACACAGCAAGAATGTCATGAACCGCTATGTACGAAATGCAGGTGTATGAAGCATCTGAAATGGGATTGCAGACAAAAGTCTACCAGTGGGTCTGATAGGTGGACAGCAGGTGGGAACACTAATCCACTATTAAATGACAGTGTGGACTAAAGATCCATCATGTGGTCCTCCAAGTAAACACAAGCATAGCAAAAAGGTATGCAGTGGTGGAATTTTGCTTTTATAGCTTTTGGATGGAAGGAAATATAAGACTTCATTGGACATGAGTTTGCACATGTCCGTGGAATGTTTAGACCTCCTTGGCAATAGGAGTTTCGGTCCATGGTGATGCAGGTTAAGTGGAGTGGGTGGAAACAACATGCATTCACTGGGTTCAGCAGTGTCCAGGTTTCAGTAGGAGGCAAAAAACTTTTTGGGCCTGTATTGAAGTTTCGCCACTTATGAGCAATGGTTAGTGTAAAATCTTAGGATTAGATTTCATGATTGAGCATCACGTTAGATTTGTCCCTGATCGATGGTGGTAGAACTTGACGGTGGTCTAAACATTCCACGGACATTTGGAGGAAATTGCCAAGAGTGAAACATTATCACAATCTCTGTTGATCCATTCTCAATACAGGACTGCAGCCAGTCAGATATTTACCAAAGAAAAATCACCAAACAGTTGTATGTTTTCAGAAGTTGTTATTTTAAAAGAATGACCAGTTTCAGCATCTCATTAATACAATCTTCAGGCCCCTTTGCACTCCTGCTATCCACCCATCAGCATTTCTATGTGCCTTGCCATGTCAATTCACTGGGTGTTACCAACCAGTGCGTTAAAATTCAAGTTCCTATTGCCAAAGACGTCTAAACATTCCACGGACATGTGAAAACTCACGTCCAATGAAGTCTTATAATTCCTTCCATCCAAAAGCTATAAAAGCAAAATTCCACCACTGCATACTTTTTGCTATGCTTGTGTTTACTAGGAGCACCCCGTGATGTCTCTAGTCCACACTGTCATTTAATAGCAGATTAGTGTTCCCACCTGCTGTTCACCTATAATAGGAAAATATGTGTGATACAATGATTAGGTGCAACCTCTACACAGAATGGCAGAGAGCACAAGCTACGTTGCAGAATGCAAGCTAATTGCAACACTTCATTGTGCATGATGCAATGTTACATAAACAAATAAAACTTGAACCTGTTGTTGTGGTGTCACCTGGCTAGTGACACAAAGTGTTAAAACAGATGTATGACCATGTACTTGCAGGGCAGAATAACAGAGTGACGTGTAGCTTTTCAGTAATGATGGTGGACACGTAAACAGGAAATAGAACAGTATGAACAGAACTATGTTTCATACGCCCACCAAGCCAAATTCAGTGATTAGCGAGCCAAGTTCAGTCATTAGCATATTCACATGCAGAGATTACCAGAAGCCAGCAAATTGTTTGAGATCAGGTTTGCCATCTTGGGGTCATTCTGGGCAGCTGCCAGCAGGGAATCATTGTGTGTTAATGATAATATATCACTTTTCTTGTTTCTTAAAACTGATACCTATTTAAAATTAACAAGGCGACTCAGTGGTGCACGCCTTGCTTAATAGCTCACCACTAAAGATCAGTACACCAGAGACCTTGGCTACAGTCCAAGTAACTGACTTCATGTTGCAACTATCAGAGCAACTTTGATGGTTGTTACAAATGCATAAATAAGGAACAAATGCTTTACATCTGCAAGCAAACGGCAGAATGTAACGGGTTCATTGGATGATGGGGGAAGATTTTTAGTCATTAAGTAAATAGTCATCATTATGACTGGGATTTACAATAACATTACATAATGGTAGTGTGCAACTCAGAAGTGCATGAGGGTAAAGGACTTTCACCATAAGAAGGGTAGTGTATGGATAGAAGATGCTGTCACCGTTAGAAATAGTGAAACCAAGAGTGGGGGGAATAGTATATACCTGTGTGGAATTTTGAGAAAGTCTTATGGACAGTACGGCACCAAGTGCAAAAAGGAAACACAATGGCCCTACAGCCACAGAAGCAAATGGGGAGTGGAATGCCAAGTTGCTACAGCAATGAGTGATGACAAGTCTGTACACCCTGAAGGCGAGAGGGGGAGGGGGTGAAGTTAGGTATGTTATCAAAATCCATACCAAGAGGTCAATTACAAGTCCATTCTCTTTCCTTCTCATCCTGTCCAGTTTCCCCTGAACCAGGGTTTTGGGTGATTTTTCTAGACTGTACCCATTTCCCTAAACCTCTCCAGTCCTTTTCCTTCACCCCTCTTCCTGTCCCTTGTGCTCTTCTGCCAGAAGAAAGAGCCACAGGTTCCGAAAGCTTGTAAAAGTTAAATCCTTCTGTGTGTGGGTTCCCCTGCCACAGTTTGGTGAGTAGACTTATGATTGCTACTCACCATATAGTGGAGATGCCGAGTCAGAGATAGGAAAAAAAAAAAAAAAAAAAAAAAAAAAAAAAAAATCACAATTATAGCTTTCGGCTGTTAAGGCCTTTGTCACAAAACACACACACACACACACACACACACACACACACACACACACACACACACGACTGCAGTCTCAGGCACCTGTGGTTTCAGTTGCCTGGAACTGCAGTTTTGTGTGTGTGTGTGTGTGTGTGTGTGTGTGAGAGAGAGAGAGGAGAGAGAGAGAGAGAGAGAGGAGAGAGAGGAGAGAGAGAGAGAGAGAGAGAGAGAGAGAGAGAGAGAGAGAGAGAGAGAGAGAGAGAGAGGGTGGGGGGAGGGAGGGAGAGAGAGGGAGGGAGAGAGAGGGAGGGAGAGAGAGAGAGGGAGAGAGAGGGAGGGAGAGAGAGGGAGGGAGAGAGAGGGAGGGAGAGAGAGGGAGGGAGAGAGAGGGAGGGAGAGAGAGGGAGGGAGAGAGAGGGAGGGAGAGAGAGGGAGGGAGAGAGAGGGAGGGAGAGAGAGGGAGGGAGAGAGAGGGAGGGGAGAGAGAGGGAGGGAGTGGGGGGAGGGAGAGAGAGGAGTGGGGGGAGGGAGAGAGAGGAGTGGGGGGAGGGAGAGAGAGGAGTGGGGGGAGGGAGAGAGAGGAGTGGGGGGAGGGAGAGAGAGGAGTGGGGGGAGGGAGAGAGAGGAGTGGGGGGAGGGAGAGAGAGGAGTGGGGGGAGGGAGAGAGAGGAGTGGGGGGAGGGAGAGAGAGGAGTGGGGGGAGGGAGAGAGAGGAGTGGGGGGAGGGAGAGGGAGGGGAAGGGGGAGGAGAGGGAGGGGAAGGGGGAGGAGAGGGAGGGGAAGGGGGAGGAGAGGGAGGGGAAGGGGGAGGAGAGGGAGGGGAAGGGGGAGGAGAGGGAGGGGAAGGGGGAGGAGAGGGAGGGGAAGGGGGAGGAGAGGGAGGGGAAGGGGGAGGAGAGGGAGGGGAAGGGGGAGGAGAGGGAGGGGAAGGGGGAGGAGAGGGAGGGGAAGGGGGAGGAGAGGGAGGGGAAGGGGGAGGAGAGGGAGGGGAAGGGGGAGGAGAGGGAGGGGAAGGGGGAGGAGAGGGAGGGGAAGGGGGAGGAGAGGGAGGGGAAGGGGGAGGAGAGGGAGGGGAAGGGGGAGGAGAGGGAGGGGGAGAGAACAAGTGCAGGTTTGTAAGGTGAGAACTAGTAACCATATTTAGCAATCCTCAAGAAATACCTTGATTCTGACCACCTGAAACAAAATCCAACACACATTACTTATGTTGAATTTCTTTGAAGAGTTTTGGGAGGCATACTCCAGCTCCTCAAATGTCGTTACTATCCTCTCTTTTTCAAATGTGTTTCTGACAATGTATCCACTTGAGGCAAATAGGTATATGCCAGTATTTGGCTAACATCCATTCCTCTGCTGGATGAGTACAAGTCAGGAAGATCCAGATGAACAGCCCTGTTTTATTTCTAGGTCTGATTCAAGTTCCTTCCTTCCTTCCTCATTGATATATTTTGGTACATTTACATTTTGCTACCAATTATAGCATAGTCTGACCTACCAGAATGAAACCAATGAAGCACCTATTGACAGAATTACACACACACACACACACACACACACACACACACACACACACACACACAGTCTTCTATTCCTGAATTAGATGGTGAATTATTGAAAATTACAATGCTTTGAAACTTTATTACTCCAATGTAAGAGCCAATTAACCCCAGAAATATATCAAGTCTTTTAAAATGTGTATTGGGTACAATTTCTGGGAGAGAGAGGGGGAGGGAGAAGGAAAGGGGGGAGGGAGGGAGAGAGGTAGGGGGGGGATCCTTCCTCTACCAGCTTTTGTTACACACCTATACTGTTGTCTCTATTCAATGAAACTGTGAAAGAGCCCTTCTGCTAGGTCCTACCACTTCACAGTTGGGCCAAGACACTGAAAATGTAGTTCATATCTCTGATACTGCACAAAAATTGCACTTTCCATTTATCAGCTGTAAGAAAAGCCCAGAGTGTTAAGATACTTAAATAGGTTTCAAGCATGACTGGACTCAAAACTATTGTTCCAATTCAAAGACAGACATAAATATCAGTATTCTACTTGAAGTTTTTTTGCAAGTTTCAACCATGTGCAGCTACTGGAACTCATCTGAGGGCCACAACTTTTGTTTTTTGTGTGACATTCATCAACACTCAACAATGGATTTTTAAAACAATCATTTTACATTAAGATTTTAAGATTCTGATGTTTTGAGGGCAAACCAGAGCCTTGAGCAATTTCAGTACATATTTATAAACTGTTCTCTTTCCACAGTCATGATCCTTTGCAGGTGCAATGAATACAAACATGAACGAAGTTATTTGAAGACAAAAGCTAATCTGGATGTCGGAGAATAACTGATGCCAAAGAGAATGTGGTATTCATTCCCACAACACATGAACACAGCACCCACTTATGAAACAAAGATTTTAGGGCACACCTCATTTTGAGTTAGTGGCTGTCTCTTAAAATTACACAATAGTATTCACATTAGGAAGGTTTGTGATTGGTGTATTTCACATGATTTAACACAAAGGATTAAAATCCACGAGCTCACACAAGAATCAAAAGCTTAACATTCGGAGTTCTGTCAACAAATGCTTGATAAATTTAATTTTTTTTCAGGTCAGTGCTAATATTCAAACTGAAACTGGTAACAAACTGTGGGTCAACATATTTGAATTGTAGACTAACTGTCAGTCATCTCCCAATGATGGAAACTAGTATTAAATTTGTTCATAGCAAAATCTGAGTAAGTTTCTATCTCTATTTCTGTCTTATCTCTAAACATTGATTTATTTGGTCATACATCAGTTGTTGAAGCCTTCTTTTCACTGCTTTTAAAACTACTCTCATTTTGGTAATGAATCATTACTGGGCTGTGAATGTTGCTTTAATCTTAGCTGACAGCCATCAAATCATGGGATACAAGTATTAGGCGACGCTTACTCAGATGAAAAAACTGTGGTTGCTTCATGGGTTTGAGGCGTGTTACACACTAGTTGGGAATGCTCAACACAGAAGCACTGAGACGTCAACACACATGCAGGCACACACACCTCTGCCTCTACATAATACTGGCTGGACACACAATGCTGTGATTGCAGTTCAGCAGGTGGAATGAGTGGGGGGAGGGGGGGGTTGTGTTGCATATGGTGGGTAGAAGGCAGGACAGACAGGGGGAGGGGGAGGGGGAGAGGGGAGAGGGAGGGAGAGGGGAAGAGAGGGAGAGGGAGGGAGAGGGGGAGGTGAATGATTAAGGTGACCTGGAGATGTGAGCTAGGAGGGGGTAATAGGACAGAGGAAAGGGAAATTGTTGGGTGGAGGGAGTGGGATCAGTGGGTTAATGGAGACTGAAGCCAGGAGAGTGAGGGGAGTGAAGAATGTGTTGCAAGAATAACTTCCACCTGTGTAGTTCAGAAAAGCTGGTGATGGAGTAAAGGACCTGGATAGTCCACATTGTGAAGCAACCACTGTGCTCAGGTGAATGTTGTGTCACTTGGTGATCAACTTTGTTTTTGGCCACAGTTTGGCAGTGGATGTCCTTTCTGGTGGACAGCTGGTTGGTTTTCAAGCAAGGGTGGGAAGAATCTTGGGTAGGACGTCCTACGTTTCTGGGCAAGGCGAAGGATATGGTTAAATTTTTCCACTCCAGGTTGATATTGGATGTTGAGGAGGACAGGAGGGTGCTCCTTCTTGTTGATTCTCAGGGACAGTTAGAGGATTCGGGGTGTGTTAGGGTCTGGCATGGGAAAAATGTTTGTGCACTAGGTTTGGTAGTAATGTGTCTTCTCATGAGACCTTCAGCACACTGAGCAAGATTGTTCTCATCACTACAGATATGCCTCCCACAAGCAGATGATGCTGTATGGGACAAATTTTATGGTGTGGAAGGGACAGCAGTTATCAAAATTCAGGTACTGTTGGTGGTTAGTGGGGTTAATATGGACAGGGGTGTGGGTGGAGCCATCACAGAGGTGGAGGTCAACTTCTATGAAGGTGGTACATTGGACTGAAGAAGATTATGTGAAGCAGATGGGAGAGAAGGTATTGAGGACATGGAGGGATGACGATTGGGTGTCTTGGCCCTGGCTCCAGATCATGAAGATATCATAAATGATCCTGAACCAGACAGGTTTTGGGTTTTTGGGAAGCTAGGAAGGTTGCCTCTAGATGGCATAGAAGGATGCCATACGGCTGCCCATGGTTGTGCTGCAGATATTTTTTATATATCTTCCTCTCAAAGGAGAAGTAGCTGTATGTTAGGGTATAGTTGGTAATGCGTATGAGGAACTAGGTAGTGGATTTGAGTCTAGAGGACACTGGGAGAGAGAGTTTTTGATAGCGGCAATACCTTGCATGTGAGGGACATTAGTGTACAGTGTAGTGACATTAGCAATGATGAGTAGTGATCAAGAGGTAAAGGTAGTTTTGGAAGTTACTGTTACTGTAAAATTCTTACTGCATACACCATATCACCTAAATTACAACCCTTGCACTCCAACACCTGGAAAAAGCATTCCATACACCAACTCCATAAATTGTCCAACCAATTCACATTCAACTCTGATGCTGAGGCACCAATATCCAACACCTATCTTTCCATCAGTGATCAACCTCATCAACCCCTCATCGCACCCAGGCCCTGCCTAGATGATTTTTTCTATTTACCATATCCTCCAAAACTCCCTCCCATTGCTCCACAAAATCCAGATCCTAAGATATAGCAGTTAATTTTTCCACCAAAACCTTCAATCCGACAGGAATTTCAGTCCCATCCAAAGGCCTCACTTTCAAGTTTAACCATGTTGGACTTGTCAAACATTTACTCTCTTTCTCCCAATCCTTACAGTGGAAACACTTCTTTTCCACCAGTCTCTCCAACCACAGCCAACCTAATTCCAACGCAGAACCCTGCCTCTACCAGTTCATAGCACTCGCCAACCATCACCCTTCTTCCATCCAACCCAATCACCCCCTGGTCACCTTCCTGGAATTCCTTATCTCCAAATTGGCCTCACCATCCTTCCCCAGGTTCCTTCCTAAGAACACCAACCTTTCAGGAAAAGAAAGGACAAACATACACAACCTTCAAAAACAGATCCCAACTTAATCACTCTCCCTGCAGATGAAGGCTCCACCATCGTCATGACGAGTCACAGTGACTACCTGGTAGAAAGACTGTCAACTGTCTCACTACTACACCTACAAGCTTTGCCTATTGATCCCATTCCAGAAGTCCAAAATATCCTCCAAGGCACTGTTGTTGTTGTTGTGGTCTTCAGTGCTGAGACTGGTTTGATGCAGCCTCCATGCTACTCTATCCTGTGCAAGCTTCTTCATCTCCCAGTACGTACTGCAACCTACATCCTTCTGAATCTGCTTAGTGTATTCATCTCTTGGTCTCCCTCTACAATTTTTACCCTCCACACTGCCCTCCAATAGTAAATTGGTGATCCCTTGATGCCTCAAAACATGTCCTACCAACCGATCCCTTCTTCTAGTCAAGTTGTGCCACAAACATCTCTTCTCCCCAATCCTATTCAATACTTCCTCATTAGTTATGTGATCTACCCATCTAATCTTCAGCATTCTTCTGTAGCACCACAGTTCAAAAGCTTCTATTCTCTTCTTGTCCAAACTATTTATCGTCCATGTTTCACTTTCATACATGGCTACACTCCATACAAATACTTTCAGAAACGACTTCCTAACATTTAAATCTATACTCAATGTTAACAAATTTCTCTTCTTCAGAAACGCTTTCCTTGCCATTGCCAATCTTCATTTTATATCCTTTCTACTTTGGCCATCATCAGTTATTTTGCTCCCCAAATAGCAAAATTCCTTTACTTCTTTAAGTGTCTCATTTCCTAATCTAATTCCCTCAGCATCACCCGACTTAATTCGACTACATTCCATTATCCTCGTTTTGCTTTTGTTGATGTTCGTCTTATACCCTCATTTCAAGACACTATCCATTCCATTCGACTGCTCTTCCAAGTCCTTTGCTGTCTCTGACAGAATTACAATGTCATCGGCGAACCTCAAAGTTTTTATTTCTTCTCCATGGATTTTAATACCTACTCCGAATTTTTCTTTTGTTTCCTTCACAGCTTGCTCAATATACAGATTGAATAACATCGGGGAGAGACTACAACCCTGTCACACTCCTTTCCCAACCACTGCTTCCCTTTCATGTCCCTCGACTCTTATAACTGCCATCTGGTTTCTGTACAAATTGTAAATAGCCTTTCGCTCCCTGTATTTTACCCCTGCCACCTTCAGAATTTGAAAGAGCGTATTCCAGTCAACATTGTCAAAAGCCAAGGCACTGTAGGCACTGGGAAAAGGAGAGTAGGTTTTTGACAACATGATTAAACTTGGGTATGAGGCTGAAAGTGTAGCCTTTGGATAGGACTGAAATTTGTCTAGGATTGAGGTTTCTGCTGGAAAACACTTCTTTGCCACCAATCCCTCCAAAAAAAAAAAAAAAAAAAGTGAACCTAGTTCCAATCTCTGTCAATCCAGTGTCTCCACACCATCCAGCCTAAAGTTTCCCTTCCTCTATCCTATCGCTCCCTCCTTATTCATTTCCTACATTACTTTTATCATGTGACACTCCCCACCAGCTCCAGCACCTATGCATGGTAGCTGGAAAGGCAACAGGCTCATATAATCAAATTTATCATTATTTATAAAGATAATGAACAGTACCAAATCCAACTGTAAGTCAATGCAGGATGCCAACAGTGTTAAGTGTACACAACAGGTGATATGGTTAAATAACACTAGTGAAGAGATGGAATGGGTAGGACTGCACAAGGCTTAGATAGGGAACTTGTCCAGAAACAAAGGACAGAGAGGAAACAGATCAGTACAAGAGGAGAAGCCACAGGTCACAGGGAGTAGACCAAACATGTCTGCTTCTGTTTTACAAGACATCTTGACTATGGTTTCACAGCTTACGGCTCAGCACAACCATCTTATCCTAAGATAATTGATGCTGTTCGCCATGAGGGGATTCAGTTGATGACAGGAGCACACAGGATGAGTACAATCCCTAGCCTCTGTGTTGAGGCTGGGGAACCACCACTTGACATCCAGTGACAGATCCTCATGATGCATCATTTGTACAGCCTACTCTCCATGCCACAGTCACTAGCACTTCAGACTGTTGCTCACCCTCAACTGGGCCAGCTTTTTAGAAATAGACCAGAAGCAATGAAACCAATCAGAATTTACATTCAGCAGGACTTAGTGGCTCTTGGTGCAGATGCTATTTCCATGCTTCATTGAGGTTAAGAGTTGTTTGCTGCCCTGGTCAATACAGAGACCAAGATTTTTACTTCGGCCTCGATTTTTAAACTGATGTTTTACAGAACTTTAGCCGAGCACTGTAACTGTGTGGTCATTTACACTGATGGATCTAAGCAGGATAATTACATTGGCTGTGCTGCATTATTTCCACACTGTCATCAAGATTCACTTACCTGGTACATTCACAGTAGATTAAATTTAATCATATTCGATCTTGAGGGCACTGGAGAAGATACGGTGCCTTCCTGCCACCAATTCTAAAAACCATTCAGGCTATCAATCACATGTAGCCATCTGAACACTATCTTCAGTTGATTCACGATGCCCTTTTCCACTTACAGAGGCAGGGAAAGGATGTATCATTCTACTGGGTACCAGGGCACATGGGCATTCAAGGTAATGAAGCAGCAGATGCAGCAGCTAAGGATGCCTGTTTAGAAGTTACAATTACTAAATTTGCTGCCCCTGTCTATGCAGTTACCTCCATGTTGAGAGAAAACATCATGCATATGTGGGAGGAGGAGTGGTTAGGGTTGGAGAACACATCTACATCTACATGATTACTCTGCAATTCACATTTAAGTGCTTGGCAGAGGGTTCATCAAACCACAATCATACTATCTCTCTACCATTCCACTCCCGAACAGCGCGCGGGAAAAACGAACACCTAAACCTTTCTGTTCGAGCTCTGATTTCTCTTATTTTATTTTGATGATCATTCCTACCTATGTAGGTTGGGCTCAACAAAATATTTTTGCATTCGGAAGAGAAAGTTACTGACTGAAATTTCGTAAATAGATCTCGCCACGACGAAAAACGTCTTTGCTGTAGTGACTTCCATCCCAACTCGTGTATCATATCTGCCACACTCTCTCCCCTATTACGTGATAATACAAAACGAGCTGCCCTTTTTTTGCACCCTTTCGATGTCCTCCGTCAATCCCACCTGGTAAGGATCCCACACCGCGCAGCAATATTCTAACAGAGGACGAACGAGTGTAGTGTAAGCTGTCTCTTTAGTGGACTTGTTGCATCTTCTAAGTGTCCTGCCACTGAAACGCAACCTTTGGATCGCCTTCCCCACAATATTATCTATGTGGTCTTTCTAACTGAAGTTGTTCGTAATTTTAACACCCAGGTACTTAGTTGAATTGACAGCCTTGAGAATTGTACTATTTATCGAGTAATCGAATTCCAACGGATTTCTTTTGGAACTCATGTAGATCACTTCACACTTTTCGTTATTTAACGTCAACTACCACCTGCCACACCATACAGAAATCTTTTCTAAATCGCTTTGCAACTGATACTGGTCTTCGGATGACCTTACTAGACGGTAAATTACAGCATCATCTGCGAACAACCTAAAAGAACTGCTCAGATTGTCACCCAGGTCATTTATATAGATCAGGAACAGCAGAGGACCCAGGACACTTCCCTGGGGAACACCTGATATCACTTCAGTTTTACTCGATTTGCCGTCTATTACTACGAACTGCGAGCTGAGGCCCATGAAACCAATGCTACAGTCACAGTGTTCCTCCTCCTGGCCACTGCAGTGGGAGCAAGCACATTTAACGCACCTTCAGATTGGATACTGTCCTCTGATGCATGGCTTCCTCTTTCGACAGGAAGACATACTGGTATGCAGTGCTTGTGGTGTACAGGTTCCTATACACAACATTTTAACTGAATGCATTTTATACCAAGTCATGAGGGCTGCAACACACTTACCAGTTTACCTACCCTCTATTTTAGGTAGTGATGAATCGAATGTGGTTCATGTTTTAAGATTCTGTGTGCTGTCTGGTCTTCTCAATAGTGTCTAAAGATAGAAGGCTTTAATATTTTTCTGAGGTGATTGCTTCATCTTTTGGTTCAAATGGCTCTGAGCACTATGGGACTTAACTTCTGAGGTCGTCAGTCCCCTAGAACTTAGAACTACTTAAACCTAACTAACTTAAGGACATCCACACATCCATGCCCGAGGCAGGATTCGAACCTGCGACCATAGCAATCGCTTCATCTTTTATTTTCCAATTGATCATGTAGGCTTATTTCCTTGCTCCACTATTTTCGATGTTGTGTAGTTATAGTCTATGTTTTCTACTCACACACTGCCTTGAGGCGTACCGTAATTAACGGACTATAAGACACACTTTTTTCTTCGCAAATTTTCCTCCAAAATTCAGGTGCATCTTATACTCGAAATTAATATAAATAATGTTCAGTGTTTGTTTTAAAATACCTGCCAGTCTTAAAAACGGCCATATATTTGCTGCCACAGAAAATCTGTCTCTATCTGGCAACAATGGATTCAACTGCAGCAGTGCACTGATGTGATGAACACGAGTTGTGGAGATTCACAAGCTTGCTAACACTGTTTCCCTCCCATCCAAGTGTCATATACCCAGAACACAGTCTAGCCTACAATGCACCATTGCAGTCTAAGGTGCCAGTGAACTCGAAATGAAAACATTTTGCATTATCAGTAACATTGCAATATATTGTGCTGACAATACTAAACTTAATCAAATCATCAATTTCAAGTGCAAAACAATGGCAAAACCTTCTGAAATACCAACAGGCGTTGTCATTTGCGCACATGACAAGGGTTGGATGGATGAGGCTGATATGAAATTATGGATTAACACAGTGTGGGAGAGAAGGAAAGTTTCTTTATTGAATTCTCTTCTTGTGCTAGATCAGTTTCATAGTCATTTGAAAAATTCTGTGAAAGAGAAACTGAGAAAAAAACAGAGCTTGCTGTTATTCCGGGAGGACTTACTTCCACACCTCTCTATGTCTCGATAAATAAACCCAGTGTGAATTCACACCAAAGGGAGCTTTAAAACAACCTACAATCAAACAAGTGTGTCAGTGGACAAAACAGTCATGGTATAGAGAGAGGTAAGACATCATTGTTAAAACTTTCAAGAAGTGCGGCATAAGTAACGCTCTCGATGGCATTGAAGACCATCTTACATATGAAGAGGAGGAGGTGGAAGAGGAAGAAGAAGAAGAAGAAGAAGAAGAAGAAGAAAGTTCAGAGGATGAATTTCAGGGATTTTAAATGTCAGTTCGGTTTTTATAAACTACGCATTTTTTTAGTCTGGCTTTGCAATCTAATAATAAAAATAGTAAAAATGTTATTTAAAAAAAATGCTTATAAATTAAGGAGCTTCTTACAGTCCATAGCACCTTATAGTCTGTAAAATATGGTACATCTTTTGCCATTTTGTGTGGCAGTGAGAGTGACTGTGTCATAGGATGGCTGCAGATTATATTTTCCAATTTACATTTTGTTGCATGCTTCTCATCAATCACTTGTATTCTGTTAGTTTAGTAAGAGCACTGTTGAACTCACTGCTGAGTGCCCTCTGCATACCAGCACCACAACCACTGGCACCACCACAGAGCAGTACAGGAGGAGAGGTCAGTTATCAATGATATACCAACAAGAGGTAGTATCTGATAAATTGAAACATGGTAAATAGCACACTTGAAATGTCAGAGACGAACTAAAACACTGTGGCTATCTTCTTTTTTATTTACTTGTTATGACTGAGCAGATAAGTATCAGAATACAAATCTGATCTGTCTTGGGATTTTTCCCATCATTTATTACTTAATTCATCTCTAGCAATAATATGTTTATCTGAAAAATGCCATGTTTTATTGTGTTTTGGAACTCACCTTAAATTCAATGTGCCACATTAACTGGCTGGGTAAGTTGATTCACAGGTTAGAAAATGTATAACTTGGCCAATAGACCCATGGTTGGTAACACACTGTGGTGTTCAAGTTGGAGATAACTTGTACTTTGGCTGTAGCTGAAAATTTACTACCTCATTGTCAAATGAGAAATAAAAGATAAAGATTAATTGAAAGGAGGGGAAAGGGTGGGGGGGGGGGTTGGAGTGTATGTAGTGTGTGTGTGTGTGTGTGTGTGTGTGTGTGTGTGTGTGTGTGTGTGTGTGTGTGTGAGAGAGAGAGAGAGAGAGAGAGAGAGAGAGAGAGAGAGACTGAATAATGATTCTGGTGTAATCTTCTATACAACATTATAATTAGAAAATAATGGCCTGCAACTCCCTTACCCTGTATCATAAAGTCCCTAATTATTCGATGAAATTTAGTGCCATTGTAATATCCTCTTCTAACAAGTTCTGCAAAATTTCTGCATGTGGCTGGTGCATGTTTCCAATACAGCTCTATTACTATTTCTCCCATTCTGAAAAACAAAAGAGTATGTAACATTGCTCATAAAACATTATTCATCACACAGTGTAAACTGACAGTTTTTGGTGTGATAAAACATAAAATAAAATGACTGCAGCCAGTCAATTTCAGTAATATAGATAATAATAATCAGTGACAATGGTATTATCTTAAAAACTGTACAGGAAAGTGAAATAAATTAAAAATTTAAATATTATTTATCACCCTAATGCAGCACACAGCTCTATCACATTCCAACTAGTCTCTCACATGGTTGATAAAACACCTCAACACCTAAAAAGTAATTACATTTAGAAAAAACAAAATTCCATTGTCTGCAAAGGCACTACTGTAGCAACAGTGTATATTTTCATCAGTATATAACATATTTCCAAACAATGTATCTTATTAACTTATTGCTAAACTTACGTAAAAGGAGGGCTAGGTAATAATAGTGAAGAGAAAGACATTTAAAACACATAGCTGACGGCCAATATTGATCCACAGGTAGTGTGGTGCTTCACATTATCACATTGTGTGGTGACAGCCTTACATCATAATACATAACACACTGATTGCATTCCAGGCTACAGATGTGTATGAGAAGTAACACTAAGAGGCAGCATTTAGTCTTCTATATTCAACATTTGGTAACGACAGTTTATAAACTTTGAGATTGAGCTACTATAACCAAAGTTGTCTGTACTGCCCATAAACTGACTATTTAATTTAGTAGAATCTTATTTCTTATATGCATTTGGGTTACTTCGGAGTGCATCACTTAATTGTTTTCAGGTACAACACAGCTGTAAAGATCAGTATTTAGATACCAGATACCTTTTTTTGTATATCCAAAAGTAAACAGTGTAACATCACACAGTAAGTAGGTAAAAATTAAATACAGTGACCTATAAGTTCGGAACTTGGTCTGCTCCTATTCTTAACGCACATAAGTGATCTACCAAAGACGCTGATGTACTCTTCAAAAGCAATAACATTCGCTGATAATGCAAGTATTCTTGTAAAGGACATAAACATATCAGTCCTGGACACAGACAAGATAAAAGTGAAACAGGTTTTCAACTACCAGAACTAGAGCTCTATGGATACACATTAAATAAAATCCAATTGGTGTAATCTCTGAGCACCCAGGAAGATAATAACTTGTAGTGCCACCAGTTTGTGCATAAGCTAACCAAAAAGTTCAGTTCTATTTGCTTTGCACTAACAAATCACTCACTGTTTTGGCCCACAGATGTGATTGATAGTACGTTTCCGTCAGTACTGTTTTATGGCCCAACCTCATAGGACAATGAAGTCCAGGAAACAAAAACTAAAAATTTACTCAAGTTTGCAGTAATAATACGAAGTAAACATGATAACCAAACATCATCTCTCTTCACTGGCCTTGGTTTTAATAAACTCAAATGCTCACACGTTTACTCCCTAATGGCATATGTAATTAATAAGAATAGACATTCAGGATTAATGATGAAATTCACAACCACAATATTAAAAGTAAAAGTAAGATATAGATTATGTATCCATGTCTAGGGTTCAGATGGGAGTTTTGTGTTCTGGTGCAATACTCTATAGTAGGTTAATGGTATATACCAGGCAGGAAATTGTAAATCATAACATATTCTAACTCAAAGTAAAACACTAATGTTCACATCACACACATTTCAATTTTTCCAGAACAAAGAAACCAGAAGTCTGGTTCAGGTTCACTGTTGATATCTTCACAATCTGACTCAGGGCCAAGGCACTCTATCTACATTCCTTTACAACACAATCTCTCCCAACAGCTTTACCTGGTCCTTCTCTACCCAATGTGTCACCTTCCTGGGTATTGACCTAAACCTATCTGATGGCACCATCTACACCTGTGTCCACATTAAACCTATTAACCATCAATAGTACCTGCAATTTTGACAGCTTTCATCCTTTCCACACCAAAAAATCCCTTCCATACATCCTAGCAGCCACCCATGGAAACCGTACTGGCAGTGGTGAGCCGTCCATTCCCCAGTATGCTGAAGGCCTCGCAAAGGCCTTTGCAGCACAGGCAATAACCCCAAAACCAAATCCACAAACAGATTTCCCATACCATATCCTTGCACATCCCCAATTCTCCCACCACTCCCAAGAATCAGATGTAAAGGAGCACCCCTGTCATTGCCCAATATCACCCTGGACTTGAACAACTGCCACAGGCTTAACCCATCCCATCAGAGGCTTGGCTACCTGTGAGTGCAGCCATGTTGTACTCCTCCAACCATACAGCAAACACGGCAGATATTTTTATATTGGAATTACTACCAACCAGCTGAAACTTCCTGGCAGATTAAAACTGTGTGCCCGACCGAGACTCGAACTCGGGACCTTTGCCTTTCGCGGGCAAGTGCTCTACCATCTGAGCTACCGAAGCACGACTCACGCCCGGTCCTCACAGCTTTACTTCTGCCAGTATCTCGTCTCCTACCTTCCAAACTTTACAAAGCTCTCCTGCGAACCTTGCAGAACTAACACCCCCTGAAAGAAAGGATATTGCGGAGACATGGCTTAGCCACAGCCTGGGGGATGTTTCTAGAATGAGATTTTCACTCTGCATCGGAGTGTGCGCTGATATGAAACTTCCTGGCAGATTAAAACTGTGTGTTCTGCAAGGTTCGCAGGAGAGCTTCTGTAAAGTTTGGAGGGTAGGAGACGAGATACTGGCAGAAGTAAAGCTGTGAGTACTGGGTGTGAGTCGTGCTTTGGTAGCTCAGATGGTAGAGCACTTGCCCGCGAAAGGCAAAGGTCCCAAGTTCGAGTCTCGGTCAGGCACACAGTTTTAATCTGCCAGGAAGTTTCATATCAGCGCACACTCCGCTGCAGAGTGAAAATCTCATTCTACCAACCAGCTGTCCAGCAGGATGAATGACCACTGCCAAGCTGTTATCCAGAACAATTGATCACCTGGTGGCACAACATGCAGCTGAGCACAAGTTCATTTTCAACGGCTGCTTCACAACCTGAATGAACTGCATCTGTCCCTACACAACCAGCTTCACTAAATTACACAGATGGGAGTTACACTTACACCACATCCTTTGCTTCCGTAATCATCCTGGCCTCAGTGTCAGGTAACTCACAGTCCCCGCACCCTCCACTAACAGTTCCCTTTACTCTGTCCTGTTACCTCCTTCCAATCCACTTCCCCATATCACCTTCAGCATGTGCCACTTCCCACCGGCTGCTGCAATCATGTCACCTCATACACCTTATTCCCTTCTCTCCCGCATTCCTAGCAGGCAAACTGGCCACCTCCCTCAGAGATGTTAGCCACCCACTGTCTTTGGCAACTGTAACAAAAGTCCTATTTAGCTCGTGTAAGTGCACCTTCACAACATGAAACTGGTCCCTCGGGAAAAAAACACACACACACACACACACACACACACACACACACACACACACACACACACACACACACGAAAAGAAAGATATCCAGTGTCAGTGAAATGCAATGTTCTAAAAATGAGCACCTACACGTGGAAGAACATTAGGAATGAAGTAGAACAAAAAAAAAAAAATCATGAGAAATAACTGTAATGCACTATTCGCGAATGGAACAGGGAAGGAGGCAAAGACAATGGTACCAGAAATACCCTCCACCACAAACTGTAGTGTGGTTTGCAGATTACAGAAGTAGATGTAGGTATGGGCAGCAGATTGCAGGTAATCATTTTTTTAATATTTTCCTGTTATCCACTTAAATGTTATTGATGGGGCTTATTGATTGAGTGGCAAAACACATGAGTGTGTATAACTCCTATGTCCCAGAATACCCTTAGGCTTTCTGTAAACCACTACATCCAAAAATTGAAGCTTCCCATTACTTTTAACCTCAATGGTATATTTGATGCTGGGATAAAGACAGCTGAAGTGATCCAAAAATCTGTCATGAGCATCCATGGGTCCAGACAAAAAAGGCGTCATCTACGTATTTCCAGAAGCAGATTTTTTGCAAAGCTGAAGTCTTCAGTGCCCTATCCTGGAAGTCATCCAAGAATAAATTTGCAATTTTGAGTGATAAAGGGCTGCCTGCTGGATGAAGCTTTGTTCTCACCTACTGACATCCACATATTTTTTGTTAATGGCAAAATCTTTTTAACAGAATAATGGAGTGGCTATGGGTATCTGTTTATGGCCCATAGTTGCCAATTTATTCATGGAGGACTTTAAGGATAGGGCACTGCAACCAACATGTTTCTTGACACACACTAGTGATACCTTTTTTGTCTGGCTCCATGGACATGATATTCTCGACCTAATTTTTGACCCCTTCAACTGTCTCCAGCCCAGCATTAAATTTATCGTAGAGGTTGAAGGTGATGGAAGCTTTCATTTTTAGGCATAACGGTTTTCAGAAAAATGTGATGGTATTTGAGATATAATGCTCATTGAAAACTGACACATACCGATCAACATCTGCAGGCAAAGCGTTGCCACCCAGTGTAGCAATGCGACTGGATCCTAAGAACTCTGGTATGGAGAGACCATTCTATTTCTGATACAGATAGTCTAACACAAGAACACGAGCACTGGGCAGCTGGTTTAACCCTTGTAGCACCAAGGTATTTTGGGTTGCACTGAGCAACCAATGGCAAATTTTTCCCGTGTTACAATAATCTGTAAATCCTGTAGTATGTATTTATTTTAAGGAAGCATGTTTCCAACGTGAAATCAGTTTAAAAGAAAATATTGATAACATAACTATAAATGTCATTTTTTGATCACATAGGGTGAATATAACAAGCAACTGTGGTCAATTCTTGGACAATGAAAGTTTGCATAAACTAGAAACATAAAAGCTGTACTTAAGTACACAGGTTGTCCGAAGTAACTATGCACTTTTTGCTCTAATAACTGAGCAATACAGTTCTCTCCTTGAGGGAAAGTTTCCAAAACAGTTGAACAAATATAGGTTATGGTACATTGAAAACTTTCAAAAATAACTCTTCACTTGGAGAAAATACTGTCATTCACAGATGACATTTATCTCCTGCGCGCGCGCACGCTCAGGAGATAAATGTCATCTGTGAATGACAGTATTTTCTACACACACACACACACACACACACACACACACACACACACACACACACACACACACACACAATGGTTGATTCTGAATGACTCTTACACAGATGGAGACCACAGCTTCCACATGTTAAATTGATTTTCATGATGTTGTCCCAGGTTACTAGCATTTTTCAAGCATATGTGGCATCTCACTTTCCTAGTTAGTTCCTCATTTGCAGCAATTTTGGTTACCTCTACTCCTACAAAGGATCTCCTGCATTGCACAAATAATAGGCAACTGAAGTCCTTTCAAGTCCTTGGATCACTCTCTACATATGGTTTCAAAAGTTCAAGGCCTAATTCCTGAAGATACAGTCTTCTGGTGTTTGATTTCCCTTTGTTCCACTTAGGCAGATTCATCTTGAACAGTGTGTCTGAGTTTAGCACAGCTTTATCAAGTGGGCTGTAGAACAATGACAGTGGCCAACTTCTCGTACCCCCTTTTTTAGAGTATGTCCTAGCCATTTGATCTATGGCACCCACTCCTCCCTTAGTGGAATTATAGTATAGGTTTCTACAGATTTTCTTTTTTGGTGTATCTACTTCTACTCCTGCACCGTGATGTTGTGTTGACAATATCAACAGAATTTTTTGTTCGTTTTTCCTTTGTGATGTAAGAGACAATTGTTACTGGAAACTTCTTAGTAGATGGATCTGTGAATGCGAATTTGGAGGAATACAGCTCTCTGCCTTCTTGTCATCTTAAGTTCTTGCAGTACATGTTTCCTGTTGGATTTGAGTGTCTCAACCAAGGTAAGTTTGTAATCTTCATACAGAATGTCCGCCAATTCCACAGACGTGTAGAAATGGTCAGTTGTGATATTGCAGCCTGTATTCTTTATTGACTCCACCAGTCTCTTTAATTTCAAGAGGACCTCATTCACAGGCAGGTCTATTGTCTTTTCCACCATACACTTCCAATTTTATTATGTATTGTTCAGTTGCACTACTGAGAATTCTAATAAGTATACCATGTTTTCCCGGTTTGTCTTTGAGAAAAAATATAAAAGGACAGCAATCTCTGAAAAGACATAGCATTACATCAACTGCATCGTGAGGGCCACTTCTGAAGTACCTCAGGAATATTCCATTCAATTCTTCAAATACTTCATGCAGCGGCACAAATTTGTCACCAACATGTCTTTCTGCGCTGGTGGCTTTATCATCAAAGTGAAGAATTTTCAATAGCTGACATGCTCTTGTCTTACTCCTAGTTCCTCTACATACGGCTCTTCCCAGTAAATTTGACCATAAAAGAGGTAACAAAATAGTGGTGTCCAGGTAAATTCGCATTAGAATCAAAGCATATATTTAAGAAACGCTAGCAGGAGATATATTTTTTTTTTCAGCTTTTTCATTTGTATGATCAACAATTTTCTGTACTATTTCAGAAGTGAAAAATTTCTTGAATGATTCACATATACTTGTTACTTTCCCAGCAGTACTTATTTCCCAATGTTCATGGACTATGTTGGCAAAATCCCTTTCACAATGCCTTGGAGCTTCTGCAAGATACACTCTACCAAAACATGTAACATATTTGTTTGGAGCATTACTTGCATGGTAATTCGTCATCTACTAAAAGTTCAGCAAGAATTTCTGCATCATTCAAGCCTCTACAACTCATTTTAGAAAATCTACTTCACAAAAAAGGCATTTGCTCTACTGTAACAAACTGCTAATAATAGTGGTTAGTAATCAACAATGAAAATGAACCTCAACAACTGGACTCTCCACAAGACCCAGTAACACTCAGAATCGAGGTTGCCAAATGAAATTTAACAACAGAAAAATATATGGGCAATTTTTGTCTGTGCTTGACAGTTGTAAGGAAGACAACAAAATTATGGTCACAAGCCAGGGCATAAAATTTATATTTTCTATTTTCAATTTTTAAAATTTTAACCACAGAATCATACAGTATAGTACTTTATAAGGTGAAAGACAAATAGGAAAAGGCCCATAAACACAAATGGACATTTGTTATGATTTTTTAACATAAGAAAAATGTACGGACAATTTTTTCCCATGTTAGGTGATTGTAGGGCTAAGAAACAAGCACATTCATCAGGTTATGGAGTTTGAACCATCCTCGGAGGTGCATAAAGATAAGCATGGATCTGTGGCATTTATTTCTTATGCTGTGGGTAGCCTATATCATTTAAGACTAGAGGAATTTTAAGGCGATCTGATATCAAGAGTGTGTTCAATTCACTTGCCAAAATTGGGGCACTACTGAGCTCTGTCAAAGATAATTTGGCACTTAAGAAAACTGGTATATAAAAAACTGCATATAAATGCTTACATCAGCCAGTTGATTTCCATGGTTCAGGACAGGTGAGTGGAACATCGCTGTCACATGAGGTGACAACAGGCTGAAAATTGGTGGTAGTGTAACGTTGTTTGCAAGAGAGACATGGGAATTTCGTACATCCAGTTTTGGGAAAGTGTTTATAAGGAGGCAACTGAAATTAGGTGGACAATCTGATTAATAGAGACAATGGTTTTCCTATAACAATGTGCAAACCTGTACTAACAAACAAAGGAAAATGCAGGATGGAATACAGACAATATTATGAAAAGGATAGATTGCTACTCACCATATACTGAAGATGCTGACCTGCAGACAGGTACAACAAAAAGACTGCTAAACAAGTAGCTTTCAGCCAAAAGGCTTCCTTCTGATTTAGAAGAGAGAGAGAGAGAGAGAGAGAGAGAGAGAGAGAGAGACACACACACACACACACACACACACACACACACACACACACAAATTCATGCAGACACAATTCACACACACATGACTGCTGTCTCTTGTAGCCAAAGCTTAGGCAGCCAGAGACAGTAGTTATATGAGAGTGAGTTACATGAATTTGTGGCCGAAAGCTTACTTGTTTAGCAGTCTTCGTGTTGTACCTGTCTGCAGCTCAGCATCTCCGGTATATGGTGAGTAGTAATGTATCCTTTTCACAATATTGTCATTATTCAGCCATGTACTATCTCACATCAAAATGCAATATTCTTCAGTGTGGCTGGCCCAACTGTTTGAGATACTCTTTGAGTGTGATACATCATTGACACAGTTGTCCTAATACGGGCAGTGTCATTAACCCAGTTTTTGGGACAGCAACTTTGGTGGGTGATGCATACACCATGTATGGTACAAGTGGCCTACATAGTGTAAAAGGACACTCTCCTCAACCATTACTTTTCCTCAACAGAAGTAGGCGATACCAAAAAATACTTGTGAACTTTTACACAGGTTAATATTATCTCCACTGTTTTTCTAAAAAAAATTGCATATGATTTTGCACATGACGTATTATATTTCAGGCTAAAATGTATAAAAAGAAATTACTTTATTTTCGTTGTTACGATCAATATGTACTAACTATATGTACAGTTAAAATTACTTTTTTTTAAAAAAAACATTTGAAATTATGAAATATCTGGCACACTTAAAATTCCTATTAATAATTAGACAATTTGACGAAACTTATTAAATTTTTTCCTAGAGTCATTTATAAAATAATGATATAAATTGGTGGAAATTCATTTGTCAAGAAAATTTGTAAACTCTTTGGACTATTGTTAGTACCACAGAATGGATTAGTGGTGGACATGTCTCTGATGTGATTGGACATGTTTTTAGGTTTGGAAATAACAGTGTAATTTCCAATTTTGAAGTGGAAATTGTAAAGACAGTGTGATATAGAAAAATGTGAAAGAATAAAAATTATAGAAGAAGAAATTACTTCTCAGGCAATTCTTTCAAAAGTTATCACGTCAATTGGAACCATGAGAACTTATAATATAAAAAAAAATTCAGCTTCAAGAATCGGCCCCAGTACGTGAAGAACTGGAGCCAACTACGAAAAAGAAGATAAGTAAAAAGTTTATTGTAAACCTTATTCCTCTTAAAGCTTATTAAAAGATTTAATTATGATGTGAGTGACCATCAACAAATGATGTGAGGGAGTGGTAGGTTACAATAAGATGATGGTTTCTATCCTTGGCATCAATTTTTAGCAGCAGCAACAGCATCTCTCCTAAGGATGCAGATGGTGCACAGGTGGATCATTAAAAATATCGAGTTATGTTGATTTTACAACCCTGCAAAAAACATAAGGAGCTACCAAGTAATCTAAGTACTCTACAATCTCTCAGACCTACATCTGAGAATGTATCTGGTTCTATATTTAGACTTCACAACAACAAAATATCAAAAAGGCCTCTCATGTTAACTTTCACTTACTACTATGCAGAAATTTAAAAGGGAAAAACATATTTAATTGAAGTGGAAGTTAGTTAATTATGAATTGTTCACCAACACAGTAATGCACCTTAAGTATACACATAAAGTAGAGCTTTCTTTCTCAAATGAAAATGAAATCAGTTTACTAAATGTATGTTGATAGTGTCGGGTACAGCTAAACTGGTGGCTGTCCGACTTTTGCTTGACGTGATTCGGAAGAATGAAGACCTTCAGTTGAGTAATAATAACTTTATTGCTGCGCGTATCTGACGACGCCCGGCATGTGTGGACAGTTCGGGGCTATAAAATTTTGCTTCCGATCTATACAGAGGATCCTCAATCCTCGGGAACTTCTGTAGTTAGGAGAGAAAATAGTATCCGTCCACACAAGTCAGGAGACAAGGAACTACTATCTAACTCTAAAAAACAAGGAATAATAATCATAAGAAACAGAACGTATATAAAAGTTATAAAACACAGCGCCTCTAGAGGCTGGGCGCGGAACTACACAGCGTCGCTACATCACTGTACTGACACACGCGCACAGCACACACACACACACACACACACACACACACACACACACACACACACACTGGCGAGCTTGAATTAGCGCGCGGCAGCGTCGCTACATCAGCCCCCCGGGCGGAAGCGGAGCGTCGGCGTCGAGATACCGCGCCGGAAAGTGCACCCGACGTCCAGAACGGGTCGTCCTCGTCGGAGGAGGAGGAACAACGTCAGGAGGCGGATGTTGTGCTGCGTTGGGCGGCGAATGTTGAAGAGCCGGCGCCGGAGATGTGGCGTCAGTGTCTGGAACAGCGGTAGGTGGACGCCTACGACGAGGTGCCGCTAGTGGGGTGTCAGGAAAAACATATGCAGGTTTAACCCGATTCAACGCGACAGTCGTCGTTTTGCCGTTCACTAGGATATCCATGGTGTGGGCACTGCGCCGTAGCACTTCATATGGACCAGAATAAGGAGCTTGTAGAGGCGGTTTAACGCCCTCAGTGCGGAGCATGACGTGACGACATTGTTCCAGGTCCTGGTGCACGAAAGTGGGCGGCTTGCCATGACGTGTGGCTTTCGGAGGGCGAATCTTTGATACATGGTCCCTCAATCGTCGCAAGAAATCCGGCTGGCCAGTAGCAACTGTCTCCGTGGCATCAGCGTCTACAAAGTCACCAGGAAGGCGCAGTGTTTCTCCGTAAACCAGTTCTGCCGCTGACGACCCCAGGTCTGGTTTGAAAGTCGTCCGTAAGCCTAACAAGACCACTGGTAGTGCGGTTGTCCAGGTTTCTTCGTGGCACATCAGCGCGGCCTTCAAACAACGGTGCCAGCGTTCGATCATGCCGTTGCTTGCTGGGTGATAACTTGTGGTCTTATGGTGGGTGTAACCACAAAACTTGGCCAGCTGTGAGAACAGGTCTGATTCAAATTGCCGTCCGCGGTCAGTGGTAATATGTAGTGGGCATCCAAATCTTGCCAACCACGTCATTGCAAAAGCGGAAGCTAATGTGTCTGCTGTGATATTATCCACCGGCACTGCCTCCGGCCAACGCGTAAAACGGTCGATCATTGTAAACAGATATCTTTGCCCGTTCGAAGGTGGAAGTGGTCCGACTACATCCAAATGAACGTGGGCAAAGCGGGCGGTGGTATCCGGAAAATCGCCGATCGGTGCGTGTACATGGCGGTTAATCTTGCAGCGTTGGCACTGAAGACAAGATTGGACCCACTCGCGGCAGTCTTTTTGCATGCCTGGCCACACGAAACGTTGCGATACTAGGCGGAATGTCGGGCGTACCCCTGGATGGGACAATCCATGTACCGTATCAAAGGCTTGCCTTCTAAAAGCCGGCGTCAGAAAGGGACGAGGTCGGCCGCGAGAAACGTCGCAGTATAGCTGTGTGTCCTCCCCCGGAACATCAACAAGTTTCAGTTGCAATGCTGAAGCCGTGTCTTTAACATAGGCAAGGAGTTCTTCGTCGTCTCTCTGTGCCTGTGCCAGTGCAGGAAAGTCTATGTTACTGGAAACACTGCTGATCCGTGAAAGGCAATCCGCAACAATGTTGTCGATCCCAGAAATATGTCTAATGTCGGTAGTAAACTGGGCCACGAACTCAAGGTGATGAAATTGACGGGGAGAGCAGTTGACACTATTCCGACGGAAGGCGAAAGTGAGTGGTTTGTGGTCTGTATATACCGTGAAAGTTCGCGCTTCCACTTGAGGGCGAAAATATTTCACTGCTTGGTATACTGCCAGGAGTTCACGATCGTATGTGCTCCATTTTCTCTGTGCAGGCGAAAGCTTGTGGGAATAATACGCCAGTGGCTGCCATGCGTTGTCGGACCATTGTTGTAACGCGGCACCGATCGCCGTCTGGCTGCATCTACGACAATTGCTAATGGCGCGTCGAGTCGTGGGTGTGCGAGAAGCGCCGCGTCGGCCATACTCCTCTTTGTTGCCTCGAACGCAGAACACATGTCCTCTGTCCACTGTATCAGAGACTTGCTATTTACTTTAGGGCCTGATAATGCCGCCGTCAAAGGTTCCTGCAGCTCCGCAGCGTGAGGAAGGTGTCGTCGATAAAAATTGAGCATCCCCAAAAAACGACGTAATTCTTTGATTGTAGTTGGTCGGGGTAGCTGCAAGATAGCGTCCACCTTCTCGGACAGAGGAAGAGAGCCTTCAGCAGAAATCTTATGGCCAAGAAATGTCACCTCTGACTGCCCAAAAACACACTTGTCCACGTTCAAGACGACACCGTAACGCTCCAATCGCTCGAAAATCTCTCGCAGATGTTGTCGGTGTTGATCGTGGTCAGCAGAGAACACTAACACATCGTCCAGGTAGGCGAAACAGAACGGCAGCCCCTGGAGAACCGAGTCTATAAACCTTTGCCAGGTCTGAGCGGCATTGCGTAAACCGAAAGTCATAAATTTACTTTCAAATAAACCGAAAGGCGTTATTATTGCAGTCTTTGGAATGTCGTCATTGGCCACCGGAATCTGTGTATACGCTTTAGCGCAGTCCAGGACTGTGAACACCGTGGCACCATGTAAAGCGTGATTATAATCCCTCAGTAACGGAACGGGATATCTGTCCGGCACCGTTCGCGCGTTAAGCGCACGGTAGTCACCGCATGGGCGCCAAGCTCCACCCTTCTTCGGAACAAGATGTAATGCGGAGGACCACGGGCTCTTAGATGGCCGCATTATGCCCTCGCGAATCATGGCGTCGAATTCTGCCTTCGCTATCTTCAATCTGTCCGGAGCGAGACGCCTAGGTCGGCATGCTACTGGGGGACCATCAGTCGTTTGAATGTGATGCACCGTGTCATGTGGTATGAACCTGGGAGCGCCGGGCGGCCTGGTCAAGTTCGGATAGTTAAGCAGTAATTCAGTGTACTCACCCTCCGTAGCATGGACCAACTTGGCACTGTGCGTTGCGGTGTTGCGACGGAAACCCGTGACAGCTAAGCCAGTGACGCTGTCTACCAAGCGTGCGTTCGCGACGTCCGGCAGCAGGTGATAGTGCGCGAGGAGATCAGCCCCGACGATCGCCTCCGTGACGTCAGCAACTGTAAAATTCCACTCGTACGCGCGACGTAGGCCGAGATTAAGCTCCATCCTCTGTGTGCCATATGTTGCGATGGAAGAATTGTTGGCAGCCGTCAGACGGAAGGCAGTTGGCGGCCGGCAACGATGTATGGCTGTTCGTGGTATGATACTCAGGTCCGACCCAGTGTCAATTAAAAACTTAACGCCGGAACTCCTATCGGTAACGAACAGGCGCTTGGAGGATAACTGGCAGTCGGTTGCGCCTATTGTCGACCGCCGGTGGCGTTTGGGTGCGAGCATGGCGATGTGCACTTCCTTGCCTGATCGCCGAATCGTCGGTGGTACCAGCACAACGGTACCTCGCCTTGCGGAGTGGTAGTACTGCCGGAAGATCTGCTTCTCGAACGCCGCCGTCTGTATCGACTTCTTCTATTATTGTCGTCGTCCCGTGCTAGCAGCGCACTGACCTGGGCGCACAAAAGCTCAACCTTGGCAGCGAGAGAATCATGGTCGGCTCGTGCCACAGACGCGGTACTGTTTGCACTGTTGTCCAACGCCGCGACTGCGCTGACCGGAGCCGGTGTGATCGCGTCCTGAATCCGGTCTGCTAGCTGCGCCACGTCATCCAGCGGCATGTCCGTTTGTGAGGCGATTATGGCTTTTATTTGCGGCGGCAACCTACTGCTCCACAGCGTTCTGAGCAGACTGTCTGGCACAGTAACGGTGTCAACCTTGCTGCGTAGATGTCGCAGATATTGGGAAGGCTTCCTGTCGCCAATTTCTTCCTGTGTCAGAACCTGACGTATCCGGTCCTCTTGTGACGCGGCAACCCGTCTAATCTGATTTTAGCATGGCATAAGCTCCAGCCTCGGGCGGTGCTGTGATTATGTCCTGCACCTCGGCTGCATAACGTTGGTCGAGTTGGCTCACAATCAGCGCAAATTTAGTTGCTTCGACCGTTATTCCAGCGCAGCTAAAAGTTGCCTCTGCCTGCGCGAGCCAGAGTACTGGGTTGTCGGGCCAGAACGGCGGCAAACGGACTGCAATCCTGGAGACGGCCTGCTGTTCGGTCATTATGTGCTCGTTACTTGCGTAGCTCACGACTGCTTCTTCTTAATCACGTCGGTCTCTGCTTGAATCACGTCGGGGTCACCACTTGTCGGGTACAGCTAAACTGGTGGCTGTCCGACTTTTGCTTGACGTGATTCGGAAGAATGAAGACCTTCAGTTGAGTAATAATAACTTTATTGCTGCGCGTATCTGACGACGCCCGGCATGTGTGGACAGTTCGGGGCTATAAAATTTTGCTTCCGATCTATACAGAGGATCCTCAATCCTCGGGAACTTCTGTAGTTAGGAGAGAAAATAGTATCCGTCCACACAAGTCAGGAGACAAGGAACTACTATCTAACTCTAAAAAACAAGGAATAATAATCATAAGAAACAGAACGTATATAAAAGTTATAAAACACAGCGCCTCTAGAGGCTGGGCGCGGAACTACACAGCGTCGCTACATCACTGTACTGACACACGCGCACAGCACACACACACACACACACACACACTGGCGAGCTTGAATTGGCGCGCGGCAGCGTCGCTACAATAGGATAAAATAGAAAACAAAGCACAAGAAAGATTTGCTATCCTAAAACAATACTTCTAGTCAAAGGACCACAAAGTTTTACTCTTTATTGCCACATGTTATAGCACATAATCAAAATTGAAATTATATACGAGGGTGAACAGTATGACATACGTATATTCATATGGAGTGATAAGTGTTCATGTTTATTATATAGTGTGACATAAAGAAAAAAAATAAAGTTTATTTTCATGGAGTGATGTAAAACAGATAGAAAAACATGGTATTTATAGTTGGTAAACATTTTCAAATAATTAGTACAAGCTGTGACCTGTCTGCTTAAAGAAAACGCTGCATTAACACATGCACAATCGGCATTTTTCTTTGTCACACAATGCTTTAAATCTCATGCACACATGGTGACGTGTGTGTAATAACTGATTTTGAAATTTGTTATTGGATGAGATTTCTTGGGCTAGTGAGGTGGTGTGGACACTCCACTGAGACATGGAAAGCAGCCTCCCTACAGTAGCTGGTGTTTTTTTGGCATCAGCTGTACAGGTTATGTCAATGAGTTCCCAGCTGCCTAAGAGAATGTGGAACGTGAAACAAGGATGACTGTGTAGCCCTTGTGCACTGGCCCACTGACCTCCCACCAGAGGAGTGTGTTACTGCCTAGTTTCAACTTCACAGTCTCAGCCATTTATGGCAGCAAAAGTGGCAAGGTGGAAGGGGAACCGTGTCACGACAACATCCCCTCTCTCCTGCTGCCACACCAACTCAGCAGACATGTAAACAACACAGTGGCTCAGTTTATATCTGAACAATAAAAATAAGCACAGCACGGTAAAATTCTTACACTGTTGATTGGTGCCCTTGTTAGCGTCACAATGCCAAATTCCAAAAGAAGGAAAAAACTCCCACTGTTCACGAAAATAACAGTCTACTTTGCTAGTAGCACGTCACATACAATACACTAACACAAATAGTAAAAACAATACATAAATAATAATATTTATTCATAAAATACATAGTTCCTATTTTTGTGGGCAGTGTTCAGTCTTCTTCCTGGCCTACATCATGCTCAATTGCATCCTTGTTTGCCACATGTTTTGTTCCATAGATTTCTCCAGTTCATATATTTTCCAATTCTAGGGGATTTCAATGCCTAATTTCAGCAATCTTATTAAGACCTTTATAGACATGATGGAATTCTGCAATTTTGTGTTCAGTTTTCTTGCAATAAAACAAGGTCTTCCTTCACGTACACAGTAGGGTGCACTAGCTTTTCACACTGCATGTTCCTTGCATCAACCTTCTTCACTAACATTTTTTTCCATCTTACTGATCTTCTCCCACTTCTCTTCTTCATCAGATAAGTTCCTTAGGATTTCTCTGATCAGACTGTCAGGCTTTCTGTGAAACACTGTCTCTACTGGTGTGTAAGCTGTGAAATCATGTGACACTGTTCACATCCTCAAAATGGCCTATTAACTGGACTCATTTTCTTTTCTTTGCCTACTACTGTGGTACACCATAAAAACATGATTTAACTCTTCTGTAACATGCTAGGGAGGGTTTGAAGCAGGTCTATAAGTATGAAATACACACAGGGGCTACATCATTTGTTCTTGAAGTCTCAGCCCATTTACTACATGCAAACTTTGGAATCTTCCATCCATGATCACATGCTATTTTTCTTAGGTGGGCTGTGCAATGATACATTTTTTAGCATTTGACTGTCTGAAGCAGCAACAGAAGCAGCAAAAAGCCATAAAATTTTCTAAGTCACTACCTGCAACTAGGTGACAGGAAGCTACATCCAGCCTCCCATTTTTCCTTATATAATTTTTTAGCTTCCAGCATAGTTATGTGCCCTGTGATTTTTATGTCTTTCTTAAGTTCAGTTTAGATTATGTGGTTTCAAATTACTGAAAGATTTCCTCTAAACTGCCAAATCATCTCTCTACATACTGCTTGTGATAAAAATGTTATCTACATCTACACCTACATTATACTCTGCAAACCACTGTGATGTGCGTGTCAAGAGTATATGTCCCATTGTATCTGTTACTAGAGCTTTTTTTTCCCATTCCTTTCACATTTGGAATGAGGGGAAGAGTGATTGTTTAAATGACTCTGTGGGTACTGTAATTAGTCTACTTTTGTGTGCACAATCCCCCTGGGAGTCATATAAAGGAGTTGCAATATATTCCTAGATTCGTCACTTAAAGTTGGTTCTAGAACCTTCCTAAGTAGGTTTTCACAGGACAGTTCATGTCTGTCTTCAAGTATGTGCATGTTCAGTTCTTTCAATATATTTGCGACTCTCCCATAGGTCAAAAAACCTGTGATCGTTCATGCTGCTCTTCACTCTATTCATTCAACATCCCCTATTAGTCCTGCTTGGTATGGATCCCACACACTTTAGCAGTATTCTAGGATGGGTTGCACAAAGGTTTTTTTATGCAGTCTTCTTTGTAGGCTGATTACATTTTACTAGTACTCTACCAATGAACCAGTCTGACACTTGCTTTATCTAGGACTGAACCCACAAGATTGTTCCTTTTCACATCTCTACAAAGGGTATTCATATGAGTTGACCAATTCCAACTATGACTCACTGATATTATGATCATAGGATATTAATGTGTGTGTGTGTTTTTTTTTTTTTTGTGAAGTGCACACAGTTACATTTCTGAACATTTAAACCAATTTACTAATCCTAACAACACCTTGAAATCTTATCAATATTTGATTAAATATTTGTGCAGCTTCTTTCTGACAATACTTCATTATTGATAACTAGAAGCTGTGCCCAAATGAAAAGGAGACCACACTTATATGTAAATTTTAATAACAATATTATAATTACAGTTCATGTGGAACAGTATCAATTATACATAATGTTGCTTTGAAAGAATAATAGCACAGATATTTTACTTAGTTTGTTGAGCTTTTTGCAAGTAACACACTTCCTAACAATGCCTAGATCCAACCATGCTTTTATTAACAGTTAAAGGTGTTCCACTTTCACAATGAAGTTTACCACTGCCGTATTCATTTTCTGAATCAATCACTCACATTATAATTGCCCATGACAGCCTGCTATGGCTGTTGACAGGCAGTGTGTAAGATGCAGTCTATTAAACTATAAATTAGCCATATGCCAAGCACCATGACAGCAATAAGCTTTCATTAAAGTGCAAACTACATCCATCATTGTGGCAGCACAAACACTTCATTTTGGTGTATACTTCGGAGTTAGTTTTCACTTTTATGCAAGCTGATAGCTGTTACTGTGCTTGCCATATGATTCATGCTCACATGGTGTATGGAACAACGGGTATATTTTCACCCACCACCATGGTGGCTAAATGAGTGCTTCATTTCAGTGTTTATTGTGATTGCAGTTTTTAATTTTATGCAAATTTATTGCTGTTATTGTGCTTGCTACATGGCTCACAGTCACATGGTGTGTGGAATAGCAGGTATACTTATACCACTCTATGTATTTAGTTTCAGACTGCTGGGAACTATGCATCACATATCACAACATAACACTGTAGAGTGGGCTCTAACATTCCACAATAGTTGACGAGGACAATATGTTTAAACTATAATCACAATAAATATTTCATTCAAGCATTACTCATTATCACCCTACGAACCAACATAATACTTCTAAACTCATAATTCATCACTGTAGCAAGCTGTTCAAACAATTTTGCAGCAATACACATGAATAATGACTCCCAACTCACATTATGGAAGAGACCTGCTTGGGCATTGTTGAACATAAGTGTAGTAGCTCGAACAGTCCACGGGTATACTGCCAGTTCATAGTGTCCAATGGGCACAATATTTCGGCGATCAGACATGTCGCCATCGTCAGATGCGCTGACGAACCGAGCTTCTGAGGGCAGGCGGCTGATTTAAATCCCCTCCCCCCGCAAGCCGCTCTCTTCACTGTCCGCGCTCGCACGCCAGCAGTCGCGAAGACGTGGGCGTCGAAATCTGTCGTAGTGTCGATGTGCTTGCTACGTCCGCCCTGGTCGCCAGTTCGTACATCTTGCAGAGAGTCTTCTTAATTGCATTCAATGCTGGGTCCCAAGCCTTGCTGAGATTGTAGCCACAATCAAAGTTGATAAGATCTTCCCTGGTGCGAATTTCGATAGCCTCCCTTATAACGCTGTCCCAATATTTAGAGGTCTGAGCCAGGATCTTGGTATGCTCATAATCCATCTCATGTTTCTCGGAAAAACAGTGCTCTGCTACCGCCGACTTATTTGGATATTTCAGTCGAGTGTGTCTTTGATGTTCTCGGCAACGATCTTCAATGGTGTGTACTGTTTGTCCGATGTAAATCTTCCCACACTCACAGGGAATTTGTTATATACCGGCCTTCGTCAAACCGAGGTCATCTTTCACACTTCCTAGCAATGCCCACGTTTTATTGGGCGGGCAAAAGACGGTTTTAACTCAGTGTTTCTTTAATATATGGGCGATTTTCCCCGATAGTGTGCCATTGTACGGAATAAAGGCACTAGCTACCTCTTCTTCCGTGACGTCATCCATATCCACAGGTGTGCTGTGGTGGTGGGATGGAGAGCGCGTCTAATCTGCCATTCCGAGTACCCGTTTTTTCGGAACACGGTTTTGAAGTGTTCCAATTCCTGGGGCACATTCTCTGCGTCTGAGATGCTGCGCGCCCTGTGTACTAGTGTTTTTAGTACCATTCCTCTGAGACAGGTGGTGGCAGCTGTTTGCATGCAGGTACAGGTCAGTGTGCGTTTTCTTCCTGTACACACTATGGCTCAGGGTACCATCAGCTCTTCTCTTGACCATGACATCCAGGAATGGTAATCTTCCTTCTGAACACGTCATCGACATAACGGAAGAAACAAGTAGGTTTCCAATTGGATGACGCCAAGGCTTCCTCCTCAAAGTACTCCATGTAAAAATTCGCGATCACCAGTGGGCTGCCCATTGCAACTCCATCCGTTTGCTCATAATATTCCCCATTAAACAGAAAATACGTTGAGGTCAAGACATGCTAAAGAGTTCGGTGGTCTTCTCGTCAAATTTCTGCCCAATAAGCTCGACTGACTCTCGCAGATGCACGCTGGTGAATAGTGAAACCATGTCAAAGCTCACTAGGATATCAGTGTCTTTCAGTCTGAAGTTGTCCAGATGTTTCACAAAATCCACAGAATTACGGATATGGTGAGGGCATTTACCTACATAGGGGCTAAGTAAATCAGCCAGACATTTTGCCAGCAAGTAAGTAAGTAGGTGCCCTAATGTTGCTGACAATCGGGTGCATAGGTACCCCCACTTTGTGGACTTTAGGGAGTCCATAAAGTCTTGGTGGTACAAGTCCTTGAGGTGACAATTTCTTGGCATCCCCCTCTGGTAGATCCGCGTCCTTGAGTAGAGCCCTGGTCTTGTTCTCCACCTTCTTCATGGGGTCAGCGTTGATCTTCATATAGGATCGTCATCTAGCAGGCACTGCATCTTCTCAATGTAGTCCTTACGGGAAAGAACAACAGTGGCATTGCCTTTGTCAGCAGGTAAGATAACAATCTCAGAGCACTCTCTTAGGTCCCGAATGGCCACCCTTTCTCTACTGGTAATGTTAGTCTTCGTAGGTTTAGTTCTGGTCAGAGCCAGACAGGTTTCCCGACGCACTTTTCCTGCTGCTTCAGGTGGTAATCGCGCTGCAACCTGTTCCAGTGCGCTGACGATGACCACGACAGGTGTGAACCTAGGGGCGGGAGCAAAGTTGAGTCCCTTCTCCTGAACTGAAACCGCCTCATGAGACAGCTCAATGTCAGTGAGATTGATGATCGTCTTGTATGGTGCCTCCATCGATGGTTTATCCGAGAGACGTGAGAATTTTGAAATCTGATGTCCAGTGGCCTTTTTATGTGCAGAATCGGCTGTCGTCCAGGTAACACCATCCACCCAGTCCCAGGTCCATGAATTAAACTGATTAAGAAGACTCTCAGCAAGAAGTACGAACTGGCGACCAGGGCGGACGTAGCAAGCACATCGACGCTACAACAGATTCCGACGCTCATGCCTTCGCGACCACCGGCGCGTGGGCGCAGACGGCGAAGAGAGCAGACCGCAGGGGGAGGGGATTTAAATCTGCCGCTTGCTCTCAGGAGCTCATTCGTCAGCGCACCTGACGATGGCGACATGTCTGATCGCTGAAATATTGTGCCCGTTGGACACTATGAACCGGCAGTATACCCGTGGACTGTTTGAGCAACAAATACGCCGGGAGAACTGAAGAATCACATAAGTGTTGTACTTCCACACACATTAGAACAAGCATAAAATTCGATATATTTTAATATGAACACAGGTCTGATAGTCTACAAGTCCAGAATACAAAACCAGGCAGAGTCCAAGATACAAAAACAATTTGTCCCAAGAGCAGAGTTCAAATTATTATTAGCAAATACAATAGCAAAATGAGAGGGAGTCCACTCTGCTTCAGAGTTATATGAAGTTAGTTTGTTGCTCAGTGTCTCAAGGTGACAATAGCTGTCAGTGGTGCTTGCTGACCCCAAGGTGGTGCTGTCTTCGGATGTGTGATTGTGCTACTGCCTGTTGCCAGCAGAATTGTGACGGCTCATGTGTGCACCTCATGAAATATTGTGGTAGCCATGGTGGTGACACCAGTACAAATTGAGTGGTAACATGGTGGGGTACCACAGTAACAGCAAGTTAATACCTCTGCTGAAAAAGGACACACTCAGCTCCAAAAGTTACAGAGAACCACCGGTGCATAAAAGGTACAACTTAGAATGTCATACTACCATTGACAGTAATAGTTCAACCCTTTTGGTATAAAATTTCCTATTTAGAAAGTCAGATAGGGATTTGACTTCTGTGTGTACATCCAGAGAGAATTGACTGATGTTCACAAACAGCTATAAAGTGTCAGATCATGGTCAACAGGTTTTATGCAGCTACTCTGAATGTGGAAGACAGGGAATGCTTGGGTTGACAGCAGTGGCACCACCCTCATTTGCCACAGAGAGGTAAGACCCATATCAGTGATCACAATTTTTTTTCAATTTTTTTGTTTTTTGTTTTTTGTTTTTTAAATTGGCCTACAATAGAATACAGATCTACTTTTCTTAGAAGAACCTTGTTAATGCTCTCAGTTTTGCTTCATTATAGGACACTCTACAAACAAAGCAATATACGATCTTACATATGGAATCCTTATAGAAGTAAACAAGAAAATATATTTTGGTAACTAATTTTGTGACAGATTATGTGAGTGTTAAAACATATTTGATACAACAAAAAGTAATGATGTCAATACTATGCTTATAGCTCAGACACAGTAATTCTTTCGTAACAGAATGCTGAAAGCAGATGGTCATGTCATATACACCACAGTAGTAATACTAAATTTAGCTTTTGGGCACATAAAATGCACTGTTTGATAAGTAGCAGACTGAATCTATTTCTTGCCCTATATAAATTCCTTCCAATGGCTAAAAGGCTGAAATGCTTGCTGATGACAGAATTATACTAAACAAGGACTGAAACTCAACATTACCAGGCAAACCCAAGATGATTTATGAACTGGCAAATAATTAGTTCGTGGCAAATAATGAAGTTTTTAATTTCATGAAACTCATATTATATAATTTCAAACACATAAAAGTAACCCTCTCATACCAAATATAGACCCTAAAAGTCATGCACTAAATGAAACATTAGGCTACATATTACTTGGTGCCCATATGAATAACAAACTAAATTGATGATGACGATGAATGTGATATCTAAGAGACTTAGAAGCATGTTATCCTCATAATTAATGTGCCCACAGCATTTTGCAAGTGTCTGTGTAGCTGGCACAAAAACTGTCTTATGAAGAACAGTGAACAGTGTATTGTTAAAAGTTTATGTCAGGCATGCACAAGACTGAGCAGAAGAAGGAAATGTGGAGTAATGGCTCTTTAATAACAAGAGCTGTGGCAGATGTACCTCCACAATTCCCTCTCCCCGTCCCTGAACTGCAGGAAAATATACCAAAAAGAAGAAAAAATCAGAGTATCATATATGACAATGACAAACAGTGCACAGAAGAATTTCAGTCACTAGGTGGTAATATTCAGCATTTTTGTAGTGGCAGGGCTGGAGATACTCTAGGGGCAAAACCAGCAACACAAGGTACCCCTATAGGAAGGTTAAAATATGGGTTGCTTTAGTTGCATTGTCACTTAGGATCCACATGAATGACTCCTCAACGTGTGTGTGTGTGTGTGTGTGTGTGTGTGTGTGTGTGTGAGTGAGAGAGAGAGAGAGAGAGAGAAAAAAAAGGGGGAGGGGGGGGACGACTAGGTGTATGGCCAATAAGGATGCAATTAAGATTACAGCCTCTCTTCATGAAGGCCAAAGTGATGTTTTCTTCTTGTTGGTAAGCACTTTTATCATTCGGAGTTGGTTGGCTCAGATGTTGATCATATAGCTTTTTTCTTGCTTTTGTAAGATATAGTGGAGATGCTGAGTTGCACATAGGCACAACAGAAAGACTGTTACAAATAAGACTGTTACAAATGGCTGACACACACACACACACACACACACACACACACACACACACACACACACACAGTCTCTGGCAGCTGAAGCAACAGCAGCAGTGCATGATAGGAGTGGCAACTGGGTGTGTGTAAGAAGGAGGCTGGAGCTGGGAGAGGGAGTGATCGTAGGGTAGGTGGGGGGGACAGAGTACTGTTGGGGAGCACACAGGGATGTGGTGGAGAGAGGGTAGGGCAGCTAGCTGCAGTCAGGAGATTAAACGGAGAGCAGGGGAGAGGTGTGGGGGAGGGGGGGGGGGTTAGTGGAAAAGGAGAGCAGTAAACAGACTGGGTGCATTGGTGGAATGAGAGCTGTGTTGTGCTGGAATGGAAACAGGGAAGAGGCTGGATGGGTGAGGACAATGACTAATGAAGGTTGAGGCCAGGAAGGTTATGGGAACATAGGATATATAGCAGGGAGAGTTCCCATGTGCACAATTCAGAAAATCTGAGGTAGTGGGAAGGATCCATATGGTACAAGCTGTGAAGCAGTCATTGAAACGAAGCATGTCATGTCGGGCAGCATGCTCTGAAACTAGGTGGTCCACTTGTTTCTTGGCCACACTTTGTCGGTGGCCATTCATGTGGACAGACAGCTTGTTGATTGTCATGCCAACATAGAATGACGCACAGTGGTTGCAGCTTAGCCAGTAGATCACATTTCTGATTTCATAGGCAGCCCTGCCTTTGATGAGATATGTGATGTTTGTGACCGGAGTATGTAGATGGTGGTGGGAGGATGTATGGGATAGGTCTTGCATCTAGGTCTATTACAGGGATATGAGCCATGAGGTAAGGGGTTTGGAGCAAGGGTTGTGTAGGGATGGACAAGTATATTGTGCAGGTTCGGTGGATGGTGGAGTACCACTGTGGGAGAGAAGGAAAGGATAGTGGGCACGACATTCCTCATTTCAGGGCATGAAGACAGGTAGTTGACTCAGCACTTCCACTATATGGTGAGTAGCAACTTTCCTTTTCACAATATTGTTACATTCCATCCTGGTTTTCCATTGTTTAATTTTTGTAAGATACGGTATCTGAGATATGCTGGTAAGTCAGCTGCTGAGCTCTGCATTGGCAGCTGGTCCATTGTGGTGGCTTCACTGCCTGTGATGCCTATGTGGTTCAGTGTCCAGAGGGGGGATCATTCCATGCCAAGTTGTCTAATTTCAAAAGAAGTTTCTGCATGACCATCAAGAATTTGGCTAATTTTTTTGTGAAGATTCACACATGTTCCCATTCAGCATTGGTAAATTTTTACTTTTGCCAGTATAATTCTTGCAGAGATATAGTTATTTCTTTGACCCCACAGCGCAGCTATCAAAAGTGCACTCCTGAGTTTTCATCAATTTTGAGACAAAACATCTTCTGTAATATTTTCTTGAAAGAAATAAAACTGTCAGCTTGTATAACTTTTTGCACTTTCTTATGTGAAATAATAAAAATTGATTTCATGATCAATTTCCATATGCATAATTTGAAGCAAAGATGGCTGAAAAAATTGATGATTAAAAAAATGTGAAGTTCAGCTTTTTATATCTCCAGATGTAATTGTGAGAACTTGAAACTATGCATATAACAACTCACCAATACAAGGCCTTAGAATATGAAATTTCATTCTATTGCTTTCCAGGACTTTACAAATTATGTGCAAACTTAACAATTTTTGTAAAAATGCCAAAAATAGGTACTTTTAGCCCATTTTTGCACAAAGAATTTCTTGCAGACTCTTAAATGATTTTTATCAGAAAGACCATGGTCTAAACAACTTAAACTACAATTGATTTTGCAATGTGAGCCCTGAAAAATTATGACAATGGGGAGGTGAAATGAAAATATGACGACATTCCACTTGTACTCAAATTAAATCTGGCATCTTTTATTTATTTTTTTGAAGTTTTTTGAGATTTTCTGATTCAATCTCAGTTCCTAGACATCAGAACTTTTCATATTACTTTCCACATAGATACTAAACAACTGTAAACCACAGTAAAAAAGTCAAAAAAGTGTGAAGGCCTCTGATGGCAGATTCCAGCCCTAAAATAAATGCCACACTAGTCCAGTTTTCTCCAAGTACTTCATCAGATTGGAGTGTGGAAGATAATACCTGAATCCATATTAAAACTTTTGTGTGGGATAATAACGAAGGGATATCAATGAGCTTGGTATGAGCTTGAGACTGTTTCAGTTTCTGATTTAATTAATGGGGTCACTGGCATTTTTCCACAGAGGCTATTTTGTCAGATTTATTTTTTATACTCTCCACAAAAACATAGGTTTCATTGTAGTGATGGAAACACTGTTTGTCCTAGTACAAACTATGGTAAATTGTTTGGTTTCTTGTTTCCAAGTCTGTCCCTAGTCTCTTAGCATAGAGCTATTTTCATTACACCCACAAACATGTCATAGCCCTCCTGGGAGGGTGGGATCTCTGTCATAAATAGGAGTGCCGCTCTTCACTGAAGAATGCAGTTAAGCTCCATATGTACTTGATCTGTGCTGAATAAGCCCATTTACAGTGCTATGTATTGTTTCTTGCTGAAGACCCTGCCCCCATAAGTTGTACTTGATTTTGGTTTATTCATGAAACTATAATGTGCAATAAAAGATACATTGCCACACAGAGTATAGATGTAGCCCTACTCAGCAAACCACTGTGATGCATATGGCAGAGGTTACTCGCCACTATACTTGTTAGGGCTTCTATCTATTCTGTTTGTATCTGAAACATAGGAAGAATGACTTTACACGCCTTTGTCTATAATTAGTCTAATCTTATCTTCACTGTCCCTACAGAATCTATCTTTAAAGACTTGATTTGAGTTGAGTTGATTTACACAGGTAGATGAAAACAACAATGATCTTAGCCCACTGTTGCCTGGACCAAAACTGACTTTATTCTGCAGCTTTGCTCCCTGTAATTGTAGTAAAGCCAAACAGTATCCTCAAAGAGTAGTAGGAGATCCTTTACTAGTTTGTTACTGAACACAATTTCTTCATGACTTCATGACCTGAGTATTCTACATCTTTTGACCTTCAATGCCTCATACGGGAAGATTAGGTGTGGAGCAGTTTCATCTTCCTTGCTACATAGTCGACATTTAGGATTTTTTTCCCATCATTTCTAGGTGTTTCTTAAAGCTCCGTTTATCCTACCATGAGTTTAATCTGTCTCCAGTTCAAGTCTAGGATTACAGAACTTCTTTGAAACATGGCTCTGGCATCATTAGCTTGTCATGTTTTTGTTTTTGGATCACAGTCCAATATTCAACATGCTGCCTCCTGATCCAACTATGTAGTTTTGATTTTATCACCACCTTGCTGATGGTTAGGACACATTTTGGACCGATAAATGGAATCATCACACCTGTCCTGGACAGCCTATCTGTTTGGTCATTGCCATTAATCTCTGAATGACCAGGGATACACAGCAGGTTTACCCTGTTGTTTTTCAATAATAGCACAAAGGCTTTGTGACATTCTGCTACAATCTTGCAGGGACTGATTGAGATTTCAGGGCTGCTTTTCTGTCTGAATAAATATAGATGCTAAGATTCTATACTTGTAGCATGTATGCAAATTATTCTCCACACACACTCTGATAGCAGCTTTTGCACCTGAAATACCGTGACCAGCTTCCCCCAGATATCTTGGGCCTAGGCTGTAACCTGTGTACCTTGGCCCCACCCCCTCTTTGTATCTTCTCGTCCCATACATAAACAACCAAACTATGTCTCTCGAATGGTGTTGAGGTTCATTCTTACCCTGCTCTCTTCTTCTACTGTTAAACTGAAAGGTTTATTGAAGCAGCTGGAAGTTATTGCATGGTCAGCCAGCATTTCCCAACCACTTCTATATTTGTCAAACTCGCTATACTGGGAAGAGATTTTGGATATCCTAAAAGTATCCAGTCACTTCCAGTTTTTAACCTGTATGTCCCTGATGCTTCCTCCATTGTAACCCAAAGGCGTAATGGGGGCATGCCCAGCATGGTCTCCATCCCAGCAAAGGGAGTGCTGCTAATTCTGCCTGTTGCAGCTAAACAAGCCAATCTCTCCACCTTGCCATGCTCCTTAGCAGCCACCTTCTATTCTACTTTATCTCACTGCAGCGATAGAAATTATCACAAGTCTCATTACAATGTACTGGGGTTTGGACACCAGTTTTTACTACAGGTCCTTCTAGTGCTCATAAGAGTACCTGGTGCTTTCAAATATATATTCTTAATGTGAGGGGTCCATGAGTTTTGCATCCAGGGTTACCCCTAGAGACACCACCACCACCACCACCACCACCACCACCACCACCACCACCTTTAATAGGCATTATCCGTATCACTTCAGGCATGTGGGTTACCTTCATAGTCTCAGATGTTAAAATTCAGGAGTAAGTAAAAAACACGTACTTTTTTGTTTTCTCCAAAAAAATTTCTGCCCCAAGATACAGGCCTCCAAAGATGACACTGCAAACACCATTTTGAAGATGCAAATTTCAGAAAAATCTTTAAAATGCTGTATCTCTGTAACAGTTCTAGATATTTTGTTAGAGTTTTTTATTTGAAAGATAATTGTTTTATGGTCACAATGGTATCCTCTGTTTGGACATGTCAAAATTCTTTTACTGACTCCTTTTGAACTTTTTTTTAATTTATAGAAAATATAATTTTTTTTCAAAAGTTTCCAGTCCAGAAAAGTTAGATTTTTTCTGTTATTCTCTGTAAAGGAGAGCTTCCAGTTTTAAGTTGGACAGGTATTACTTAAAAAAAATCTTTTTTTTTTAACTTTCAAGGGTAACTTCACTGAGTGCTTCTTACTAATTTCTTTGTAACAATGTTTATTTCTATTGTCTTTGTAGCAGATATTTCTTTTCACTTTCATTGTGCAGATATTTCTTTTCACTTTCACTGTGCAGATATTTCTTTTCACTTTGCTGTAGTTTGTTAGTTTCTTTGTCATGGTTGTTCATAGGTTTCTGTAGTGTCGCTGTTCAGTGTTAATTTGTTTACTGAAAAGGCTTCTAAGACATCTGAGAACATCCTGCGAGTTCCATGTTTTCGTGAGGAATTTGCCAGTTGACATAGTTGCAGTGTGTTTATGTGAAAAGGACTGTTTGAAATGTCTTCTTACTGGGGCCAGAGGAAAGTGAAGTGTGCTGACTATTTGCATATCCATAAAAGAATGATATATAAGATAAACAAACAGATTTTGTTCAGGTTGGGAATAAGTGTTCTCAATTGAAGACTGTCTCAAATTGAAGATGTTTCCAGTGATGTCTTTTTGTGTTGTAAATGTTTTGACAGAACAACAACAATGATAGTATCTGAACAAGGTGAAGCATCCCATGGTGCAGATGATGCAAATTTTGCATCAGTAGAGGAAGAATTAAATTCCCTGTATCAGTCAACTACAGAGGTGGGTGGTAGACCTGTTAAGAAACCGTGGTCAGTGACTTCGGGTCATAAGCTCTATGCATCAAGAAAGCACAGAGAAATTACTAAAGCTTTGGATGAATACACTAGAGCAAAACTGGTCACACTCTTCAAAGTAGAAATTCCATCTTCAGAAGAAAATGAACCAAAGTACTTTTGCACCTCTTGCATGGAATTTTTCACAAATATCAATTTGGCTGTTGAATATTGTGCATCCTACAGTGAAAATGTGCAAATTTTCACTATTATTCCAGAGACATTTTCAAAGAAAATAATTTTGAATTATGTTCCATCAGTACCAAAGTACATGATAAACAAATCAATAAATGTGAAGTCTGTGAAAGGAGTTTTTGGAAGACCAAATCCCTATTATGGTCATCCCGAAGAAGCAGTTCAACTTCAAATGGTGCAGTCATTTTATATGGAAGATATATGGGACTGTTCTCCTCAGGGTGCCAACAAAAAGGACCATATATCTGTAACAGTTAAAGGCCAAAAAGTTGTGAAGGTGAAGAGGTACATGACTTGCAGTATTAAACTTTTGCAGTTTATGAGAGCAACTATACAACTTTACACATTGGAAGATCAAAATTTTATGCACAACAAGCTACGTGAATAGTTCCACACCCACACCTAAAGATGTCTGTTTATGTGTGTACTGCACGAATTTTGAGCTTTGTGTGGTAACTTTGAAGAACTTTCTGGAGCACGATATACGACACCTTGGTTGGGCGTGTGAAGTCATTAGTAGTCTGTGATGTAAAGCGTGAGACTTGTTTGTTTCAAGAATGTGGCGACTGCCCTGGAAAGAGAGGACTGTCTTTACAGACACTTGGCCTGGAAGGCATAGCAGATAACTCTGCAGACATTACATATACAACATGGGATGAAAATTAAGAAAACTTACTTTGACAGTTTCATTGAAGAACTTGGTAAGTTGTCAGTGAAAGCAGTAACACACTAGCATCTGAAGAAATTGCAACAACAACAACATATTGCAGAAGTGAAAGGGTGTGTACAGGCTGAAGAACTATTTCAGTGTTTCAATGTGATTTTGCTGAGAAATTGTAACTCTCCCATAAGAAGTACAAGGATATCATTGGAGCAATGACCAGGTTTCAATTTTTACAGGAGTGACATTTTCAAAGCAAGACCACAAGTGTTGCAGCTATAAATGATGACACAGGACATGACTCAGCACATGATTTGCTAGCATTGTGCAAAATTCTTCAAATGCAAACAGGGGCCAAGAAGATGATCATTATTTCTGATGGTGCTCCAAGTCATTTAAAAAATTTTTACAAGCTGTTTGAATTGATTAAGTCACTTGTGCCAACTGACTGGGTATACAGTGCTACTGGTCACAGGAAGGGCCTTGTGATGGTGTAGGAGGCTTGCTGAAGCACCATGCAACAAAACAATCTTTCCAGACCAAATACAGCTGCGATTCAGAATGCTGAGGATTTTAAGAGAGTCGTGAAATCTTACACATCCACAGCCCTCATTCTTTTGTCCAAAGAGGAAATCAAAGAATTCCGTGAGCAGAAAAAAGAAGAACGGTCCAAACAAACTACTCCTGTGAAAGGAATTCAGAAGACACATTCTTGGACAAAGCGATGGATGAACTCATACTGCACGCAAGTAGAAGAGCAATAAAGAAGAAATTTCATTCGTTTGGCCAATACCTCAGAAACAGCAGGATAATATTCAGATTCACAACCTGAGACGGAGGATGTTTGTGGCATGTGTGTGACTGACTAGTGGATTGCAGAGATTACAGAGACCAGTTATGAGTTAAAAGGAATTGTAGTGAACTTTATGTTACCACATGGACCAGCTGCTGAATAGGTTTCCAGCTGAAGGACAGCAACAATGCCATCAGTGCTCACTCCCTTATCACACTGTTTTGAAGACTAAGTGCTCCAGTTCCTATTGTTTCAACAGGAAGGCATCACTGTATATCTAAGGAAGATACTGAAGCAGTGGAACACTTAGTTCATTGACTGGCTAATTTCAGTACAAAACAGAGTGCACAGAAGTTGTATAAATTGAAACCTTTAAGTCTTTGGACCTTTCACATGCATTTTGGAACCATTTAAAATGCTTGAAAAATTAGTATCTTACTCATCTTTCAAAACTAAAATTATGTTAAATAAGGCTAGGTTTTGATTTTTATGAGCATGTTATATGATAATATGGTAATAAAACAGGTTTTATGTGTGGCAAAAATTTAAATTGTTTATAAAACCGGTTCAACCTAAAAGTGGAAGCCTTCCTTTTCTGGGAATGTAGAACTATATGGTACTCATCAGCAGGAAAAAATTCAAAATTTTATGAATTGGCATTTTTGAAAAAAAAATTCTATAAATTAAAAAAATTCAGAATGCTATAGTAAAAGAACTTTGACATATAAGTCCAAATGGAGGATTTCTTTGTAATCAAAGCAATTATCTTTCAAATAAAAAACCAACAAAATACCTAGAATTGTTCCAGAGATACAGCATTTTAAATTTTTTTCCAAAATTCACATTTTCAAAATGGTATGTTTTTTTTTGTGGTTTTAGGGCGCACAACTTCAACGGTCATTAGCGCCCAGACTACGTTAGGAATGCACCGCGAGTCACAAGTTTAAAACAGCAACGAAACGGAAAACATGATAAAAGACAGACTGACAGGCATAGGATTAAAAATGAAAACAGCATAATCAAATGTCCTTTGAGAGGGTTGTCAAATTGATAAAATGAAGAACACGAGCAGCTGCTCGTGGGTCATCCGCTAAAATGGCTTCTACAGTACAGGGCAGGCCAAGATCAAGACGCAGGGTGTTAAAATCCGGACAGGACGTTAAAATGTGGCGGACCGTCAGCAATTGCCCACATGCGCAGAACGGCGCCGGCGCAGTTGTCAGCAGATGGCGATGGCTGAACCGGCAGTGTCCAATTCGTAACCGGGCCAGAACTACCTCCTCCCGCCGAGAAGGGCGTGAGGAGGACGTCCAAGCCACGGGAAGAGGTTTTAAGGCCCGAAGCTTGTTGTCTGTAAGTGCAGTCCAATCGGCATGCCACAACGATAAAATGCGCCGCCAAATTACCCTGCTACAATCTGACGAAGGGGTACCCTCCTTCGGGAGCGAGCAGAGGTCAAGGTGGACGCGAACCTGAGCCTGGAGCCAAGGTGGCGTGTGGCTCTCGCCCACTCGAAAGGTTGCAGGGAGTGAAAAATTAAGGTGTTGAAGGAGGCGACGAAAGCGAACTCCAGGGGGTAGCAGGGCAGAGACATACAACCCGTATTGACTGTCGAGAGAGTCATCAAAAAAGGAACGATAAGACGGGTGGTCGGGCATTGCCAGTAGCCGACAGGCATACTGACAAAGCAGTATATCGCGCCGGTAGGTGAGTGGCAACTCACCAGCGTCAGCATGAAGACTCTCGACGGGACTAGTATAAAACACTCCGATCGCAAGTCGTAAACCCCGATGTTGTATGGAGTTGAGGTGGTGTAAGATGGATGGCCGTGCAGAGGAGTATACGAAGCTCCCATAATCCAGCTTGGAGCGGACGATCGACCGATATAGGCGAAGTAGGACGGTTCAATCCGCTCCCCACGACATACCACTGAGAACACGGAGGACATTTAGAGAACGGGTACAACGGGCAGCCAAATATGACACATGTCGAGACCAACTAAGTTTCCTGTCAAATGTAAGACCTAAAAATTTTGTTGTCTCCACGAATGGGAGAGCAACGGGACCGAGTCGTAAGGACAGTGGGAGAAACTCTTTGTAGCACCAGAAGTTAATACAGACCGTCTTCTCGGCAGAAAAACGGAAGCCATCGGCGACACTCCAGGAGTAAAGACGGTCAAGAGAACGCTGAAGACAGCGCTCCAGGAGACACGTACGCTGCGCGCTGCAATAGATGGTAAAATCGTCCACGAGAAGGGAGCCTGATACATCAGCTGGGAGGCAATCCATTATTGGATTGATCGCTATGGCGAAGAGAGCGACGCTCAAAACTGAGCCCTGTGGCACCCCATTCTCCTGGCGAAAGGTGTCTGACACGACAGAACCCACACGTACCCTGAACTGTCGATCCATTAAAAAGGAACGAATAAAAAGAGGGAGGCGACCGTGAAGGCCCCATGTATGCATGGTGCGGAGAATGCCCGCCCTCCAACAGGTGTCGTAAGCCTTCTCCAAATCAAAGAACACAGCCGCGGTCGGGCGCTTCCGCAAGAAGTTATTCATAATGAAGGTCGACAAGGTAACCAGATGGTCAACAGCAGAGCGGCGCCTACGAAAGCCACATTGTACATTGGTAAGTAGGCGTCGAGACTCGAGCAGCCAAACCAATCGAGAGTTAACCATTCGCTCCATCACTTTACAGACACAGCTGGTAAGCGAGATGGGTCGATAACTGGAAGGCAAGTGCTTGTCCTTCCCCGGCTTAGGAATCGGGACAACAATAGACTCGCGCCAGCATGCGGGAACATGTCCCTCAATCCAGATGCGATTGTAAGTACGAAGAAGAAAATCTTTTCCCACAGGAGAAAGGTTCTTCAGCATCTTAATATGAATAGAATCAGGCCCTGGAGCGGAGGACCGTGATCGGCCAAGTGCGTTTTCGAGTTCCCGCATGGTGAATGGGGCATTATAACTTTCACGATTCGAGGAGCGGAAGTTAGGTGGCCTAGCCTCCTCTGCCTGTTTGCGCGGGAGGAAGGCAGGGTGGTAATGAGCGGAGCTCGAAACCTCTGCGAAAAAGCGGCCGAAGGCATTGGAGACAGCCTCAGGGGCCACAAGGACGTCATTCGCGACCGTCAAGCCAGAAACTGGTGAGTGGACCTTAGTGCCAGATAGCCGGCGCAGGCTACCCCAGACAACAGAAGAAGGAGTAAAACTGTTGAAGGTGCTTGTCAAAGCAGCCCAGCTGGCTTTCTTGCTTTCTTTAATAATACGACGACACTGTGCACGTAATCGCTTATAATTGATACAATTCGCCACTGTAGGCTGGCGTTTAAAGGTGCGTAAAGCACGTCGACGAGCACGTAAAGCGTCTCTACATGCCGTGGTCCACCAGGGGACCGGTACGCGACGTGGAGAAGAAGTAGGGTGAGGGATGGAATATTCAGCAGCAGTGAGAATGACTTCCATGAGGTGTGCGACCTGACTATCGCAGCTTGTGAATGTTTGATCCTGAAAGGTCGCCCTGGAAGAGAAGAGCCCCCAGTCTGCTTTGGAGATGTTCCAACTAGATGAGCACGGAGAGGGGGTATGCTGCAGGAGATGGATAACACACGGGAAGTGGTCGCTCGAATATGTATCAGAAAGTGCATACCACTCGAACCGGCGTGCAAGTTGGGGAGTACATATAGAGAGATCTAAATGGGAATAGGTGTGAGATGTGTCCGAAAGAAAAGTAGGGGCGCCAGTATTGAGGCAGACAAGATTGAGCTGGTTGAAAAGGTCTGCTAACAGGGAGCCCCTCGGGCAGGATGCTGGAGAGCCCCAAAGGGGATGGTGGGCATTGAAGTCTCCAGTTAACAAAAATAGTGCAGGTAGCTGAGCAATAAGTTGCATCATGTCTGCCCTGGTAACGGCAGACGACGATGGAGTGTAAACGGTACAAATGGAAAATGTAAAAGTGGGGAGAGTAATGCGGATGGCAACTGCCTGCAGGCCGGTGTGCAACGTGATGGGATCGTAGTAAATATCATCCCGGACCAGCAACATAACCCCTCCATGAGCTGGGATACCTACCACAGGGGGTAGGTCAAAACGCACAGAGGTGTAGTGTGCCAAGGTAATTTGATCGCAAGGGCGTAGCTTCGTTTCCTGGAGGGCGACGACGAGCGGACGGTGCAAGCGGAGCAGCAACTTCAAGTCCTCTCGGTTGGAGCAAATGCTGCGAATATTCCAGTGAATAAGTGCCATCGTAAGAAAAGAAAAAAGATGAAAGAAGGGGTCACCTCGAAGGCCGCTGAGGGCCTGGCTTCGAGTGAGCACTGCCGCCGCTATCAGTAGGCGGACAGTCATCGTCCATTGGTTCTATAGGTTCATCGGCCATCTTGGTAAGATGGCCGGGAGGGGGAGCTTCCTCCGCCGGTGAACGGCCAGATGTTCGGCTACCAGCGGTGCGGCCAGGCGAAACGGATGACGGCCTGGGGCGGCAACCGCTGGGTGGCGCAGGAGAAGAAATGCGCCGTGGCGGAGAAGGAGAACTGTGCTTCCTATTTGCCTTCTTGGAAGGTCGTTTGGTGGAAGTACCGGTCGAAGGCTGGGAGGTCGAGGTACGTAGGAAGTCTGCACGGGACGGTTCCTTCTTGAAGGCCCGTGCATCTGACTTCTGGGTCTTCGTCTTAGTAGAAGCTGATGAAGGGGCTGGTGCCTGTGGGGTGATGGGAGGAAGAGGAGATGTCGACCGCGCGATCTTAGCACTGGCCGAACGGACGACCGTGGTGCTGAAGGTCAGATCGCATGTCTGGGTTGCCACCTCCCTGGTAGTCCGAGGAGAGGCGAGGACAGTACTGTATTTCCCCGCTGGGGAGCAGCGTGGGCTTCCTACTAGCCAATAGCTTGCGAGCAGCTGAGGTAGACACTTTCTCTTTGACCCGAATTTCTTGGATACAGTGTTCTTCCTTATAGACAGGACAGTCGCGGGAGGATGCGGCATGGTCACCCTGACAGTTCACACAACGAGGAGACGGAGGTGGACAGTCACCCTCATGTGCATCCCTGCCACAAGTGACACATTTAGCCGCATTGGAACAAGACTGTCGAGTGTGATTGAAACGCTGACACTGGTAGCAGCGCGTAGGTGTCGGGACATAGGGGCGAACAGAAATAACCTCGTAGCCCGCCTTGATGCGCGATGGCAGCTTAACACTATCAAAGGTCAAGAAAAGTGTCCGGGTCGGTACAAGGTCATTGTTGACCTTTTTCATGACCCTATGGACAGCCGTCACACCCTGCTCAGCGAGGAAAGATTGAATCTCCTCGTCAGTCAAGCCGTCGAGGGATCTAGTATAGACCACACCACGGGACGAATTCAAAGTTCGGTGAGCCTCCACCCGGACAGGGAACGTGTACAGGAGTGTGGCCCGAAGCAGTTTTTGTGCCTGAAAGGCGCTCTCAGTTTCGAGTAATAAGGTACCATTACGCAACCGGGTACAAGATTTAACAGATCCGGCAATGGCATCTACGCCCTTCTGGATAACGAAAGGGTTGACAGAGGAAAAATCCTTTCCGTCCTCAGATCGAGAAACGACGAGGAACTGTGGGGCAGGCGGTAGTACTTTTGTCACTGGTAGCTGGTCACGTTTCCGTTTTTGGGCAGAAGTCGAGAGAGATGGAGTGGAATCCATTGCGGAGGAATCCCCCCATGATTGCCAGCGTCTCCGATGGCGCGCTCCTTCCTTGTGGGGACCCTCTCAGAGGGCACTCCCGCCTTAGGTGAATGTTTACACATCAGGTCACACCTCCCGAGAAACAGACGGAGGGACCAATCGGCATGGTCAGAAGGTATCAGCTCAGGCAATCACCCCTCCCCGGGCCTGGCCTTTACCAGGGGGTACGCGCGTGCCTTACATGTCTACCCAGGGCGGGGAATTACGCGTTACCCCGTCACCGGCTACGCGTGCGAACGCGTGGGTCGGCCTTCAGGCGCGCACAGGGAGGAAGGAAGAAGAGGAAAAAGGGGGGAGAGAGAGAGAGAGAGAGAGAGAGAGAGAGAGAGAGAGAGAGAGAGAGAGAGAGAGAGAGAGAGAGAGAGGAGAGAGAGAGAGAGGACAGACTGTCTCAAACGCCGAGGCGGAGACCAGAGAAGGCAAGGAGAAGAAGGCAATGAGAAGGCAAGGAGAAGGCAATGAGAAGGCAAGGAGAAGAAGGCAATGAGAAGGCAAGGAGATTTTGCAGGGGAAAGTGTAAGGAAGACAGTGAGGTGGAGAAGAGCAAAGAAAGGAACCAACCAAAGGAAGGAAGAAACGAGAAGTGAAAAAGCAAAATGACCGCAATTAGAGGTCGTGAAACCGTCCGTCTCCGGACGCAGGCGCTAACTACGCCCTTGAGGGGGAGGGACTCCTTTTAGTCGCCTCTTACGACAGGCAGGAATACCTCGGGCCTATTCTAATCCCCGGACCCGCAGGGGGGAAAATGGTATGTGAAGTCTCATAAGATTTTTCCTAAACTGCCTAAATTGATACAGACTATGCCATCAGTACAATTTGATTGAGAAGCTTGAGACTGTACTACATGTACTGGATATGCTTCCTCGTAAATGGTACAACAACAGTTTTATTCTTATTCAGCGCACAATGTCCCACTGCGCTAACAGCAGTAAATTGTCAAAATATTACAATGACTAAATCATGTGCTTATCCTTGGCAATAGTAGCGTCTGGCATTTAACACTTCAATGAGTTCATTCACCATGAGGTTCCACAATTGTGGGGACAAAACCCCACCTTGTGGACACCCTCTGGTGATTAGCATTTTCTCATTCATCATCATCATGGCTGCTACATTTATCTTCAAGCCTATCCCAGTTTTAGTTTTTTGGTATTGCCATGATGCTTTCTCATTAATCAAACAAATGTGTAAACATTTGTTCTGGCTTTTTTTTGTGTATCTTCAATATAAAATGTAATCATATTTGGTACGTGTCCCACAAGACTGAACAATATTTAAAGCAAAAAGACATGTGTATCTTGTTTGCTACCTCCTGACTGACTCCAATTTACCAGTATCCTACCAATTAACTGCAATCTGCCATTTGCTTTACCTACAACTGAACCTTTGTGCTTGTTACATTTCATGTCCGGAGAAACTTTTACAACCAGTTGTTTAAAAGTGTTGAGTGACTCCAGTTGTTACTCAGGAAAGTTAAAGGGGGGAGGCACTGTCATGAGTGATAAAATACCAGTGTTATAGGGTTCAGGAAAGACTTTTATAAGGTAGGGAGGACAGAAAGAAACCAAGTTTTAAGAGAGGTTAGGATTGAGACAAACCTTCAGTTTGAGAAAGGAACCAAAAACCATAATTCTAGCTTATTACATCAGGATACACAGCTGTTGGTTAAGAATTTTCAACAACCAGCAGAAATTTCAACTTACCCAGTTTTAACTCAGTCAATGTGAAATGTCAGCTATCTTTATTGCATCAAAATATTCGGCGACTGAGAAATAAAATTAATCAATTATCTGCATAGATGAATTAGAGTACTCAAACCCAGTTGACATAATATGCCTCTCTGAACATCATGCGACCATTTGTATAGAACTTTTAAGTGTTGCAGGATTTAGGTTAGCATCTCACTTTTAGAGCAGAAATGGAGAAAGGAGTTGCCACATTCATCAGGAACTGTCAAATTTAAGAATAGATCTTCATAAATTTTGCCTAGAACAGCATATGGAAGCATGTGCAACAGAAGTAGAATTTCACAGAAAATCCTTCATAATATTAAGTGTATATCGAGCACCTGCAGGTAACTTTAATGTGTTCATAAACTACCTTGAAGCTGTACTGGCCCATTTAACAACCATAAACAAAGAAATAGCGGTTGCTGGTGATTTCAATGTAGATTTCCTTAAAGACTCTCCCAATAAGAACTTATTTGAGTTAGTAACACTATCATTCAACTTAATTCCCACTGTAAAGTTCCCACTAGGGTAGCCAATTGCTCACAAACAGCCATTGATAATATCTTTATCGAAAAGTCCAACGAACAAAATTATATTACAAAACCAATAGTCAATGGCCTCAGACTATGACATGCAGTTCCTTCTGTTAAATGTTAATACTGAACAGGATATAAAATCTGTTGAATCTGAGCTCAAGAGGGTAATCAATAAGCCAAAAATTGATTATTTTAGGACACTCCAGAGACATTCACTGGAGTGACATTTACGGTGTTCACTGCACGAATGAAAATATAACACTTTTGATAATAAAAAAATTTGAACACTGCTTTCCCCAAAAACTAACCAAGGTTAGAGCAAAGTCTACAAAGAAGCCATGGATTACTCAAGGAATAGAGGTATCTTGTAAAACAAAAAGAAAACTATCTGTCAATCCGAAACCGTTCTGATGTTGATGCTATAGCACATTACAAGAAATACTGCAAAATATTAAAGACTGTAATACGGACATCAAAGCAAATATATTACAAGGAAAAGATAGTCATATGAGATAGCAAAATAAAGACAATATGGGATATAGTGAAGGAAGAAACCGGTAGAACCAGACATGAAGAGGGACAAATAGCATTAAGGGTAAATGATACCTCAATTGGTGACAGATGTGTATAGTGTTGCAGAACTTCTAACAAACATTTTATAACTGTTACTGAAAAGATGGTGTTATAACCTTTAATCACTAAAATTGCGTGGATATACAAACGTAGAAACAATATCGGGTTACATGCTACCAACCTCCGTATCTGTCACTCAACTGCCGTGCCGTGACATGCGGCCGGCGCCGTTCATAGCCAGGTGGCGCTCCCGCGCTCAGCCGAGCTGCGTAGCACCTCTATCGCCGTGTTCGCGTAATGACGTAGCGGCACTTTTAAATCTCGTGGCACTGTCACAACACTTTTCCCCCCTTGAAAAAAAAACACTCACTTCCTTGGAGACATGGACAGTGCAGAGACATCCATGGCCTCTTGGGAGGTCCCGAGAAGATCCCACGGAGAAACACGAGAGTATGGTCGAAAATGTCAAGGATGGAAGCTGGTGCGTGGAACGTGCCTCCTGGACGAGATGATGGGTGAAAACTCCGGAGTAGCATCCATAGGTGTCGTGGACCTGGGGGTGTGCTCCAGCGAGATGGGTCCCGGAGAAGGCGGCGTCGCGACTGGGGCCGGTTCCGGCATACTCTGAAGCAGTAGCGACGTCGGCTGCAGCAACACGCACGGAAGATGGGCAGCAGCGACAGGACTGGCTTCTCGGGCTGGTGGAGGCGAAAGAAGGGGTGGTGGCACCGGCGTGGCCACCACTCGTGGGCGCATCTGGTCGTAATGGCGAACAACCATGCCGTTGTCCGTACGTATTTCACAAAGCCGGCGGCCGCGAAGAGCCTTGACCACCCCTGGAATCCATTTAGGGCGAGATCCATACCCTCGTGCCCACACGTCGGTGCCCACCGAGTATTTTCCCGCACTAGGGGACACAGTACAAGGCCTGACAGGGCAAAGCAGGTGCAGTAGAGTGCGCGGTTGGCGGACATGCAAGAGTTCAGCAGGGCTGCGATCACCCAGAGGCGTGAAGCGATAAGAACTCAGAAATTGCAACAGAGCGTCATCTGTGGAGAAAACACTAAGGAATTTTTTCATCTGGCTTTTGAAAGTGCGGACAAGGCGCTCGACCTCCCCATTCGATTGCGGATGGAAAGGCGGTGCTGTAACATGATGAATCCCTTGTCCAGTACAAAAATCATGGAAGGCCTGCGAAGAGAACTGAGGGCCATTGTCCGTGACAATCGTGGATGGAAGACCTAGCGCAAAGATTTTGGACAAAGCCAGCATTGTCGCCACAGTGGTGGGCGACGGACATCGAACAACGGAAACTTCGAGAAGGCGTCAATCAACAGTAGCCAATAAGTGCCGAGGAAGGGGCCGGCAAAGTCAGCGTGCACCCGTTCCCATGGCTGCGCCGGATCAGGCCACGGAGAGGGCATTGTACGGGGTGCAGCCAGTTGAGCACACTGACCACATGCAGCGACCATGTGGGCAATGTCCGAATCAATACCGGGCCAATAAACGTGCCTGCGGGCCAGGGACTTAGTCCGAGAAATCCCCAATGGCCCTCATGCAATAGTTTGAGAACATCTTTGCGAAGAGAAGCTGGCACCACGACCCGTGGAGATGCGCCATCCGTGGCCAGAAGAACAACACCCTCACGAACAGACGAAGGCGCAAGGCATGGTAGTTGCGAAGGGGATCCGATGCCCGGCCCTTGGTCCTGTCCGGCCAACCCCGTTGAACAAAACCGACCACCTGACGCAGGACCGGGTCCCGCGCAGTAGCCGACGCGACCTGCGAACCTGTAAGCGGAAAACCCTCGACCGCACGACGTTCTTCCTCATCAATGTGGAAACAGTAGTTCATCTCGATCGAAAACCGCGTCGGGGCCCATCGACCAATGCGACAACGCGTCAGCGTTGGCGTGCTGGGCCGTGGGGCGATAGTGAATCTCATAGTGAAAACGAGACGAGTATAAGGCCCAACTTTGCAGGCGGTCAGCTGCCTTATCCGGAAGCGACGCTGAGGGGCTGAACAGAGACCAGCGGCTTGTGGTCGGTGATGAGGTGAAACTTAGAACCATACAAAAAAAAGCTGAAATTTGTTTGAGCATAAATGATAGAGTCTCCTTTTCGATTTGAGAGTAACGCCGTTGGGCATCGTTGACGGTCTTGGAAGCGTAGGCGATGGGTCATTCCGACCCATCATACCGATGGGCGAGAACAGCCCCTAGGCCATACTGTGACGCGCCAGTCGCCAGAATCAATTGCTGACCCGGACGGAATCTAGCAAGACAAGGTGCCGACTGCAAATGAGCCTTCAGGCGGACAAAAGCCTGCTCACACTCGTCAGACCAACAGAAAGGAACGTTTTTGCGTAACAGCTGATGCAGAGGATGAGCCACCGCCGCCGCGGATGGAATGAATTTGTGATAATAAGCAATCTTGCCTAGAAACGCCTGAAGTTCTTTGACCGTAGACGGCCGGGGTAGAGCAGCAATGGCCGCCACGTGCTTTCTTAGAGGATGTATACCCTCACGGGACAAGTGGAAACCAAGATACACAATAGAGGGTTGGAAGAACTGTGACTTGTCCTGATTGCACTTCAACCCAGCCGAATGCAGAACCCGAAACAGTGAACGCAAATTGCGAAGGTGCTCCTCAGTGGAGGCCCCCGTGACAACAATGTCATCCAGGTAGTTGATGCAGCTGGGAACGGAAGCCGTGATCTGTTCCAAAAACCGCTGAAAATGGCCGGCGTGCTAGCGACGCCAAGTGGTAACCGCTGGTACTGATACAACCCACAAGGAGTGTTGACGAGAAATTCCTTGGAAAACGCATCCAACAGCAACTGATGGTACGCCTCCGATAAGTCAAGTTTGGAAAAGAACTGGCCCCCAGCGAGATTGGTAAATAACTCCTCAGGACGGGGAAGAGGATAAGTGTCAATGAGGCTCTGAGCGTTGACAGTGGCTTTAAAATCACCACACAATTGCAGACTCCCGTTTGGTTTAGAAACCACCATGATTGGCGATGCCCATTCGCTGGAGTTAACAGGAAGGAGAATCCCTGAAGCTGTTAACCTGTCTATCTCAGCCTTGACAGGTGCACGCAACGCCATCGGAATAGGGCGTGCCCGGAAAAACTTCGGGCGAGCCGTAGGTTTAAGAGTAATGTGGGCTTCAAAATCCTTGGCACGCCCCAGACCAGCAGAGAACACGGACGAGAATTCAGAACACAATCCATCCAGCTGTTGATACGGAATATCCTCAGATATGAGGTGCACATCATCATCAATGGAGAACCTGAACAACTGGAAAGCATCATAACCGAACAGGTTTTCAGTGCCCGCATGATCCACCACATAAAACGTGAGGGGCCTAACAACAGACTTGTAGGCAGTGGAAGCATCAAACTGGCCAACGATAGGAATCTTCTACTTATTATAAGTTTGCAGATTTCGCGTAACTGGAGACAAGGGAGGGGAGCCCAACTCCAAATACGTGCGAGAATTAAGGAGAGTCACTGCAGAGCCAGTGTCCCCTTGCATGCGAATGTCTATCCAGAACACGAACAGTAACAAACAACTTATTTGTTTGAGAAAGCGCACAGTTAACATCCATGTCCGATGCCTCGTCCTCGTCGACAGGAACTTTAGGGGACTGACACACAGAAGCAATGTGGCCTTTTTCCCTACATGAATTACACGTGGCCCAACGTTTGGGACAAGCGGCCCTGTCATGCTGTACGAAACAACGTGGACAAGAAGGAAGTGCGGAACGAACCTGCTTCTGTGGTTGCTGTTTTCGCTGCGAGCGTGGCGGCCCAACGCGACGTCGTTGACGCGAGTGAACCGCCGCGACATCGTCGTTCCCCTGTGAAACAGGCAAATTGACCGTGCCGAAAGTGGTCTGTACAGCGCCTACATCACACCACACGTCTATTTGCGCACCAGCAGCGTGAGACACTTCAAAAGATTGAGCGATGCTTAGCACTTCCGACAACGACGGGTTTGGTAGTTGTAAGGCACGTTGCCGAACTTCTTTATCAGGAGCAAGCCGTAGAATAGCGTCCCTAACCATTGAATCAGCATAAGACTCATGATGAGTGTCCGTGACAAACTGACATTTCCTACTCAGACCGTGTAGTTCCGCCGCCCAAGCCCGGTAAGATTGATGGGGCTGTTTACGACACCGGTAGAACGCCACGCGGGCGGCAACGACGTGGGTGTTTTTCGGTAATAGTTAGACAATAAGTCACATTTCTTGGAAGGACAGAGGCAGGTTCCCGCAGAGGGGCTAACAGATAGCAGCTGATAGATCCGAGGGGAAATCCAAGATAGAAATAACGACTTACACATAGGAGCGTCGACAACGCCGAAAGCCAAGAAGTGTTGCCGCAAACGCTTCTCATAATCCTCCCAGTCTTCAGCGGCCTCGTCGTAAGGAGGGAACGGAGGCGGAGAAGAGGAAGACAGACGATGAGTAAGCGACGTCGACAACGCCTGAATAGCAGCCGTCAGCTGTGTTTGTTGTTCAATGAGCGCTTGCAGAAGCTGTTCCATGTCTGCCCCGACACAAACACACAATTCCACAACGCAGGAAAAAAAATATCCGACCTCGTCGCCAAAAAGTGTTATAACCTTTAATCACTAATAAATTGCGTGGATATACAAACGTAGAAACAATATCCGGTTACATGCTACCAACTCCGTATCTGTCACTCAACTGCCGTGCCGTGACATGCGGCCGGCGCCGTTCATAGCCAGGTGGCGCTCCCGCGCTCAGCCGAGCTGCGTAGCGCCTCTATCGCCAGGTTCGCGTACTGACGTAGCGGCACTTTTAAATCTCGTGGCACTGTCACAACAGTGACATCTACAGGTTCTGTAGATGCTGCTATGGAATACCACAGACCAGACATTTCAAGTAACTTCCATAGTATGCATTTGACCCTCACTACCCCAGCAAAAATAATTGTCCATCATAAAATGTTTAAAATCAAAAACATCTAGTGGGTATGACGAAACATCAACAAAGTGAATTAAAGAATGTGATTCTGAGTTAAGTAACATATTACGCTATCTGTGTAACCAGTCGTTTATCAGTGGAACATTTCCTGAATGCTTGAAATATGCTAAACTCAAGCCATTGTTTAAGAAGGGAGATAAAGAAATAGCATTAAATTTCCATCCAATTTCACTTTTGCCAGCATTCTCAAAAATTTTAAAAATGGTAATGTACAATTGGCTTTATAACGATCTTATCACAAATAACATACTGTCAAAGTCACAGTTCGGATTTCTAAAGGGTTCTGATACTGAGATGGCTATCTATACTTACAGTGAAAATTTACTTAGGCCTAATTCATTAGACAAAAAATTGCAGGCGACTGGTATATTTCGTGATCTGTCAAAGGGATTTCACTGTGTAAATCACAATATCCTTTTAACTAAATTAGAATATTATGGTGTAACAGGAAATACTGCAAAATGGTTCAAATCTTATATCTCTGGCAGGAAACAAAGGGTGTTATTAGGAAAGAGACATGCATTAAGCTATCAGGCATCATCCAACTGGGAACTAATTACATGTGGTGTCCAACAAAGTTCCATCTTAGGGCCCTTACTTTTTCTTGTGTATATCAATGTCCTTTCATCAGTAACATTACCTGATGCCAAGTTTGTATTGTTTGCCGACGATACAATCAAGTATATTATTAGAAAGATCGGCTAATAAAATATTTGTGGACATTAATCACTGGTTCCTAGCCAATTCTTTGTCACTAAACTTTGAAAAAACACACTACATGCAGTTCAGAACTACTAAGAGGTGTCCCGCGAGTATATGTCTAACATACGATGGCAAGAAGATAGATAGAGGTGGACAGTGTTAAATTCTTGGGATTACAGCTTTATAATAAATTCAACTGGGAGGAGCACACCACAGAACTGCTGAAGTGTCTTAACAAATCTCTATTTGCAATGCAAATTGTGTCAGACATAGGGGATATAAGTCATAGTACGCTTACTTTCATTCCATAATGTCATATGGGATTATTTTTTGGGGTAATTCATCAGCTAAAGTTTTCTGGGCACAAAAATGTGCAATAAGAGTTATATGTGTTGGGAGCTCAAGAACATCCTGCAGAAGCCTGTTTGGGGAACTAGGGATACTAACTACTGCTTCCCAATATATTTATTCCTTAATGAAATTTGTCATTAAAAATATATCACTTTTTCAAACCAACAGCTCAATTCATGGAATCAATACTAGAAATAAGAATAATCTTCACAAGGATTTAAAGTGACTTACTCTTGTACAAGAAGGTGTGCATTATTCAGGAACACACATTTTCAATAACTTGCCAGCAGCCATAAAAAGCTTAACAACGAATGAAATTCAGTTTAAGAGAAGCCTAAAGGATTTATTGGAAGCCAACTCCTTCTACTCCATTGATGAATTTCTCAGTAGAACCAAGTGATTTTTGTGTGTTATATATATATATATATAACAGAGGGAAACATTCCACGTGGAAAAAATATATCTAAAAAGAAAGATGATGAGACTTACCAAACAAAAGCGCTGGCAGGTCGATAGACACACAAACAAACACAAATATACACACAAAATTCTAGCTTTCGCAACCAACGGTTGCTTCGTCAGGAAAGAGGGAAGGAGAGGGAAAGATGAAAGGATGTGGGTTTTAAGGGAGAGGGTAAGGAGTCATTCCAATCCCGGGAGCGGAAAGACTTACCTTAGGGGGAAAAAAGGACAGGTATACACTCGCACACACACACATATCCATCCACACATACAGACACAAGCAGACATATTTAAAGACAAAGAGTTTGGGCAGAGATGTCAGTCGAGGTGGAAGAGTAGAGGCAAAGAAGTTGTTGAGAGACAGGTGAGGTATGAGTGGCGGCAACTTGAAATTAGCGGAGATTGAGGCCTGGCGGATAACGAGAAGAGAGGATATACTGAAGGGCAAGTTCCCATCTCCGGAGACGGATAGGTTGGTGTTGGTGGGAAGTATCCAGATAACCCGGACGGTGTAACACTGTGCCAAGAAGTGCTGGCTGTGCACCAAGGCATGTTTAGCCACAGGGTGATCCTCATTACCAACAAACACTGTCTGCCTGTGTCCATTCATGCGAATGGACAGTTTGTTGCTGGTCATTCCCACATAGAATGCATCACAGTGTAGGCAGGTCAGTTGGTAAATCACGTGGGTGCTTTCACACGTGGCTCTGCCTTTGATCGTGTACACCTTCCGGGTTACAGGACTGGAGTAGGTGGTGGTGGGAGGGTGCATGGGACAGGTTTTGCACCGGGGGCGGTTACAAGGATAGGAGCCAGAGGGTAGGGAAGGTGGTTTGGGGATTTCATAGGGATGAACTAACAGGTTACGAAGGTTAGGTGGACGGTGGAAAGACACTCTTGGCGGAGTGGGGAGGATTTCATGAAGGATGGATCTCATTTCAGGGCAGGATTTGAGGAAGTCGTATCCCTGCTGGAGAGCCACATTCAGAGTCTGGTCCAGTCCCAGAAAGTATCCTGTCACAAGTGGGGCACTTTTGTGGTTCTTCTGTGGGGGATTCTGGGTTTGAGGGGATGAGGAAGTGGCTCTGGTTATTTGCTTCTGTACCAGGCCGGGAGGGTAGTTGCGGGATGTGAAAGCTGTTGTCAGGTTGTTGGTGTAATGTTTCAGGGATTCCGGACTGGAGCAGATTCGTTTGCCACGAAAACCTAGGCTGTAGGGAAGGGACCGTTTGATGTGGAATGGGTGGCAGCAGTCCGGAATCCCTGAAACATTACACCAACAACCTGACAACAGCTTTCACATCCCGCAACTACCCTCCCGGCCTGGTACAGAAGCAAATAACCAGAGCCACTTCCTCATCCCCTCAAACCCAGAATCCCCCACAGAAGAACCACAAAAGTGCCCCACTTGTGACAGGATACTTTCCGGGACTGGACCAGACTCTGAATGTGGCTCTCCAGCAGGGATACGACTTCCTCAAATCCTGCCCTGAAATGAGATCCATCCTTCATGAAATCCTCCCCACTCCGCCAAGAGTGTCTTTCCGCCGTCCACCTAACCTTCGTAACCTGTTAGTTCATCCCTATGAAATCCCCAAACCACCTTCCCTACCCTCTGGCTCCTATCCTTGTAACCGCCCCCGGTGCAAAACCTGTCCCATGCACCCTCCCACCACCACCTACTCCAGTCCTGTAACCCGGAAGGTGTACACGATCAAAGGCAGAGCCACGTGTGAAAGCACCCACGTGATTTACCAACTGACCTGCCTACACTGTGATGCATTCTATGTGGGAATGACCAGCAACAAACTGTCCATTCGCATGAATGGACACAGGCAGACAGTGTTTGTTGGTAATGAGGATCACCCTGTGGCTAAACATGCCTTGGTGCACAGCCAGCACATCTTGGCACAGTGTTACACCATCCGGGTTATCTGGATACTTCCCACCAACACCAACCTATCCGAACTCCGGAGATGGGAACTTGCCCTTCAGTATATCCTCTCTTCTCGTTATCCGCCAGGCCTCAATCTCCGCTAATTTCAAGTTGCCGCCACTCATACCTCACCTGTCTCTCAACAACTTCTTTGCCTCTACTCTTCCACCTCGACTGACATCTCTGCCCAAACTCTTTGTCTTTAAATATGTCTGCTTGTGTCTGTATGTGTGGATGGATATGTGTGTGTGTGCGAGTGTATACCTGTCCTTTTTTCCCCCTAAGGTAAGTCTTTCCGCTCCCGGGATTGGAATGACTCCTTACCCTCTCCCTTAAAACCCACATCCTTTCATCTTTCCCTCTCCTTCCCTCTTTCCTGACGAAGCAACCGTTGGTTGCGAAAGCTAGAATTTTGTGTGTATATTTGTGTTTGTTTGTGTGTCTATCGACCTGCTGCCAGCGCTTATTTATATATATATATATATATATATATATATTCAAGCATCCGCAACCCAAGGTTGCTTCATCAGGAAAGAGGGAAGGAGAGGGAAAGATGAAAGGATGTGGGTTTTAAGGGAGAGGGTAAGGAGTCATTCCAATCCCGGGAGGGGAAAGACTTACCTTAGGGCATAAAAGGGACAAGTATACACTTGCACACACACACATATCCATCTGCACATATACAGACACAAGCAGACATTTGTAAAGGCAAAGAGTTTGGGCAGAGATGTCAGTCGAGGCGGAAGTGCAGAGGCAAAGATGTTGTTGAATGACAGGTGCGGTATGAGTGGCGGCAACTTGAAATTAGCGGAGGCTGAGGCCTGGTGGGTCACGGGAAGAGAGGTTGTATTGAAGGGCAAGTTCCCATCTCCGGAGTGTTCTGACAGGTTGGTGTTAGTGGGAAGTATCCAGATAACCCGCACGGTGTAACATCGTGCCAAGATGTGCTGGCCGAGCAGCAAGTCATGTTTAGCTACAGGGTGATCCTCATTACCAACAAACACTGTCTGCCTGTGTCCGTTCATGCAAATGGACAGTTTGTTGCTGGTCATTCCCACATAGAAAGCTTCACAGTGTAGGCAGGTCAGTTGGTAAATCACATGGGTGCTTTCACACATGGCTCTGCCTTTGATCGTGTACACCTTCTGGGTTACAGGACTGGAGTAGGTGGTGGTGGGAGGGTGATTGGGACAGGTTTTACACCGGGTGCGGTTACAAGGGTGGGAGCCAGAGGGTAGGGAAGGTGGTTTTGGGATTTCATAGGGATGAACCAAGAGGTTATGAAGGTTAGGTGGACGGTGGAAAGACACTCTTCGTGAAGTGGGGAGGATTTCAGAAGGATGGATCTCATTTCAGGGCAGGATTTGAGGAAGTCGTATCCCTGCTGGAGAGCCACATTCAGAGTCTGATCCAGTCCCGGAAAGTATCCTGTCACAAGTGGGGCACTTTTGGGGTTCTTCTGTGGGAGGTTCTGGATTTGAGGGAATGATGAAGTGGCTCTGGTTATTTGCTTCTGTACCAGGTCGGGAGGGTAGTTGCGGGATGCGCAAGCTGTTTTCAGGTTGTTGGTGTAATGGTTCAGGGATTCAGGACTGGAGCAGATTCGTTTGCCACGAATTATTACCTTATAAATTTTAAAAAAAATCATTTTTTTTTTAAATTTAAATTCAGTGCATTAATTCAATCTTAGTAAATGAGTGTTTGTAAAATAGTTCTTTGATATAGTGTTCATTAAAAAAAAATTGATCATTCCACTGATTACCTGTGGAAGGTACATTAGCTTATTTGTTTCAGTTGTAAATATTTGTCATGTATTATTATTTTTCTGACATGTTCTACACTGTGGAGGACCCCTCACTACGGATCAATTGGAATGTAAGTGAATCTAATCTAATCTAATCATTGTTACTGTAGTAATACGATAGGAGATTTTTGCATTCTGTGAAGCACAAAATTTTAGATTTCTGAAAATTTAAATAAAGTTGTCAATTGTGCTGTGTGGATAAGAAAAAAGTCCACCTTTTTCCACTGAATGTTTTATTTTTCACGTTTCACCTGTTCATGCTGTACATCATCAGAGGTATTCATTTTTTATGTTCTTTTCATGTATCCATGTGTTGTTCTGTACATAATAGGTCACATTTAAACATTTGACTGCATGTAAGTTATCCTGTAGCACGCTGGATGTGTTCCTGTTCACATGCAGTAGGGCTGACAATTATGTAACGAGCTAGGGTTTGAGGGTAGTGACTCTTATGTGCCCAAATGCTACTTCAGTAAATTTATTTCAATACAGAGCAGGTATATGCTTTGTCTGCCACCAATGACAATATTTAAATACAGAAAAAACATAAAGGGAAAAGTGCACTTACAGTGCCAGTGGCTTCACTTTCTGAGTGCTGCAGTAGGTAACTATTTGCACAGTGAATGCTGATAAGATGGTAGAACCAATGAAAAAGTAGTGTTTGATAAAAGTAGTCAAGATGTGGAGTGTATGAAATTAAATGGCAGCATAATGGAATAGATTACACAGAATGTTGTCATATAAAACAGAACATTCTGTAAAATTTAAACTGTGCTCTTATGCTCCTACATAATCCCAACATCGGAAATAGGGACATGGTCGACAGAAGCGTCCGATTCCACGCGTCGGCTTTGACCTGTGACGTAAGGGTGTTGTCGTGTGTGACGTCATGACGGCGCTGTTTGATTTGAGTGTGGCTGTCTCCAGTTCTGTTTTATCTTATTTTATTTACTTTCCTGATCTGTTTGTTCTATCTCGTGAGATTTTTTTTAAATTTAAAAACACTTATTACTCATTTTAATTATCTGTTTCCTCCAATTTCTGTTTTAGTTTATTATATTTATCTTTCTGATCTGTTCGTTCTATCCCGTGAGATTTTTTTTTTTTTAAAGACAAAAAACACTAATCAGCTACTGAAGCATCTTCATCTTCTATGGGTTGCAGGGGTTACGACCCCTGGGGAGGTGGTATTCATGCATGGCTGTCTTCACTTACACGTTGTAGCTACGCAAGGCGTCTAAATTTGTTTATATTTAGTTTGCCCCCACCCAAAACACCCCATTTCCCGCGCTTGTTCCGTTGTGTCATTAGGCTTCTTGTGGAAAGTGTGTGTGTTTGTTTTTGTTTCCGCCATATTTGCGACGTCATGGGTCAAAGCAGACGGGCGGGATCGGACGCTTCCGTATTTCCTAGGGACATTTTGAAAATACTACACAAAGTTTTCAAAACAATCACTAGGCTGCACTAGAGATTAGCCCCCAGCACAGCCAGTTTTCCCCCAAACACATTCATTAGCTTTACCAACTCACAAACAAACTACAACCTTGGAAGACATACAATTCAAGAAATATACGCGACAACTAGTTACCAACTTTATAGTCCACAATTGCAAGAGCAACAATTTTCAATCTTGCACTATCAATGTCGAAAACAAGAGTCATTCTCTCTCTTTCTCTTTTTATGTGAATGTTGGCATCATCTCCCCAAATTGGTGGGCAATATGTCAACTAAGGGTATATAAGACCATAGTACATACTTAGTACATTAATATGTCTCATTTACTGAGCTACACATCTTCTTTATCAGGGATACATTTGAGTTAATTGTTGGACATATATTATCTGCGTGATTTTTCCAAGGCAAGTACTTGTCTACTATGACACCCAAGACCTTGAAAGTGTTTGTCTGGCATACCGGTAAGTTTGTGTTCCCAATTTTAAGGCTGATATTTTCAAGCGAACATGTCTACTGAGATGAACCTGCATGAACATTGTTTTTGATCAATTTACGAGCAAAATTTTTAATGCTTAAATAATAGCTTACATTTTCTATATTCAGAGCAAGCCTTTTTCTCTTGTTCAATCTCGGTGCTATCACTAGATATATGAGATGCCTCATCAGCATAGATGATGACATTTGCATCCTCTGTTTCGGAGAGCATTTAATAATTAAACTTACGTTGTTTCGAGGACGGCGTACGGAGGCTGCCATAATTTATCCGGTATACCTGATGATGAAGTCATACTAGACTCAAGACTGACTGAGACAACCACAATCCCTTGCAGGCGCTTCGAACAGTTTGTTGACAAACAAATCTCATCGAACAAGTGATATCGAATGATCGATAGCAGAATGTTCAGTTAATGTTTGTTAAAAACATATACAGCATCGTTAATACTACTCATTAGAAGAAAACTTGGAACTCAAAGAGCTATAAAAGTGCGAAACCGACTTGTAATTATCAGAAGAATTCCAGGGAACGGAAAGAATGAAGTTACAATTATGTACCCTAGTTGGTCTATATTACAGAAGTTAGTTAAGTTTCTTGTCTTGTAACCTACTGCAATTAATTAAATTTAGTGAAACAAAATGTTTTGTAGCTATTTCGTGTCAGTACCAAAGAGACTGTGGCCAGTACTATAACTTACACTTTCAATTGGCTCGGATATAAATGAGTAGAAGCAATGCCACCTCGAGGCCTAAGTACAAGGGTGAAGGGAATTGTGGAGGTTTTTATTGTTAGCAGTTGGTAATCTGTGATGCGAAAATGTCGGTGTTGACGTGTGTAATGTGGGATGTAGGGGGAAGGTGATGGCCACGAAATGTTTGTAAATGTATTTACTTTTAGAGAGCAGGGATGACGTGAGAGTTGGAGTCTGCAGAAGCCTTGCGTGTTAGCTACCGCATGGCTCTGTTACAATCAGTATTTACCGAATGCGAAGTGTCAAAGTGTATGTCAACATTTTATTATGCTAGGTAACAGAAGGAAAGACTTCATATCACTGAATTTGCCTAGCGACACAAGAGAATTTGTGAAAAATAAGGAATGGCAGAGGCGGAGTCTGTGGAGGGTTAGTACAAAGCTATTATTAAATGCGTTGCATGTAGGCCTACAATCATATATGGTTTTAAGAAAATGAATTAGGCTAGTAGGCGTTTGTACTCGAAAGCATTACAACACAAAAAGTAATTACGTAAATTAACTTCGTAAAGAGTACAACACTGCTAAATGAACAGTCGTTTTTTCCTGTGTGACGCCAAGCAATTGTTACAAACAGTAAAACTAGCTTCATTAGAAAATGTTACAATCCGTAAAAGTATATTCACTAGGAAAAGAGAAAATGAAGTAATGTTATTCCGGCGATTCCGAAGGAAAATTACTATTTGTGTCACGATGTGGCACAGTGTTGGCTCTGACCCAAGGCAAACTACTGTTTCGCTTTTCAGGGTACACAAATGATGAGAATGGAAGTACCGGTGCCGTATGGCGTCAGCAGATCTGCCAGACTATGTCATTGACGCCAACAGCCTTATAGCACCTAAATCATAGAGAGACTGGAAACACATTTTTACTTCAGTTATCAGCAAGTTGGAGTAACTTTAAGAAGTATAAGACTGTGACACAAGTCAAGCTTTTTTTATATATATATATATATATATACTATGACTTTTAGTTCCATGTGTCATCTCTCTTTTATTATTTCGAATACTTTGCTTGTAAATGTAGCATGTGTCTTGTAGAACTTTTGAGAGTTACAGGAAATGAAATGTGAAGCAGGGGAAGAAATTCTTTGATTGTAATAAAGGACCTAAATTCACATGATTTGTGTTTTCTTTGGAAAAAACCGTTATTAGAGAAAATACAGCAAGAAACTTGTCACTTCAATATGTATAACTTTGGAAAAGACTGAGCTTTGATTAGTGAATGCTGAAAAAGTGACCTGTTGTTTTCGACATTACTCACCCACAAATTAATTTAAATGCTCAGTTGTGATCAGTTGACTGTAGTGCAGCATTTGCCTTCAGGAAGCAAAATTTAAAAATATCATTAGACAACTTGCTTTAAGGGGAGAAAATTCATATAAATTAGGAGCTACCCATTTGTGTGCAGCTGTGTTATGTTAATTTGTAAACACAGATTCTGTTGATGGTAGTTATATAAAACAATGGCTTCGTGTGAACATAGAAATGAAGTATGTACCTAAGGCAAATATAAAACCAGCATTGTCCATTCAGAAATATTAGTGTGTGCATAGTGGGTAAAATAAAACATTTTTAGCATAAAATCATAGCTGCATGCAATTTCTGCCAACCTTGTACTTTGGATTCCTCAGTAGAAGGAAAAATATTGAAGATTTCATCAAGTGCAGCACAAAGAAACATACTCTTGTGCCATAACTATGGCAAAAGCCACTGTTCAGATGCTTGATTGAGAGGTGATCCACTTTCACATATTCTATAAAACTTGCACATTGTAAATCAAAAGTGTTTTGTTCTTTATTGAAGAATCTTCAAAGAAATTACAACTAAGACTTTTATCAGGGGGAAAAGAGGCCTTAAATCTTTCGATGAATCTCTCATTTTTACCCATTAGCTGACCATGGATCCTGAGATAATGCATTTGATGTGAGTATATTAACACCCATAATGTTTGGGCAGTATTTCAAATGAATGGTTAGTACTGTACATAACACATTTCCAAACAGAAACTGTTCATACATAGACACAAAGTGATTGTATTCATTTATTACTTCCTTCATCCTAAATTTGTTTCACATTTATTGTAATCAGAACTTCTTTCTTAAATATTTATTTTTTTGTTTGCTGTGTTAGGCTTGAAGGGGATTCATAGTCATACATGCTTGGGGTCAAATCATGTAAGTTAACATAAATGACTGCAGTTCTTTGCTCTTTGTCTGGTTGTTGCACTGAATTTATGTTTGAGAGGACATGGCATAAAATCTCCATCTCACCGCCCAAATTTAGATTTTATGAAATTTCCATAATCGTTTTAGGCATATGGCAGAATGATTGCTTTGAGAAGAACACGGCAGATTTTCATTTCTATCATTGTCCTGTCCCAGCAAGTAATTTATCTCTAATGACATCATCCAGGGAGCATTAAACCCCAATCTTTATTATTTATTTATTAACTCATTCATCCAAGGAGCATCTCTCAATGATATAGGGTTTATGAAGTTACTATAGTGCCAATTATTGGGCCAAAATATAACCCACAACATACAAAACATGCTTTAAGAGTTTAGGACTGGTAGCCTAATGGGAAAGGACAGGTGGTTGATTAAGGAACCGTCCTGGTGTTTGCCTTAGTGATCTGATCTGGAAAAACCTCCGAAAACTCAAATCAAGATGGCCAGATAGAGCATCTCCACTGTCCCGAATATGAGGTCAGTATCCCAACACCTACACTGTCCCATTCAGTAATTCTGTAATGCATAATATTCCTTTATTTACACACAAATTGTTTCATGTAATATGCAGTATAAACCAGTTTTATTATGTAACTCTTCAGGCTATCCCAGAAAAATGTTTACACATTGAATAACCGGGTCTTTGTATCATTCTCGCGTGCTATTTCAGCGAGTACCCGAAGTAGACAGTGAGTCACACCTTCAAAATACTTTGTGAGAACAATGTGAACAATCAGTAGAAGACCAGGTTATTCGGCCTATCACAGTTTTCTTCTTCACTGCCCACAAACTGAGGACATCTGCTGATGACTCCGGAGCTGTTTCTGGTCACTAGCTACTTAAATCTGTTCTGCTCTTCACTGCCACTCACACTAAGACACCCACCGATTACTCCTGGACTGAGACAATGGTGATGCTACTCCTCTTTACAATGTATGTGACTACAACTTCCAGTTATATTCTTATTACCCTTTTGTGCAGTTTAAGAACCATGCCCATGTTTTGTGCCTTTGATCCCCGGAAAAGACCTCCATAGCTAAGAATTGAGTGTATCTGTAAAAACTTCTTGTTTGCTATGCAATCTGTATATTTATCATCTAAGCTTAAAGTGACAAAGTTGCTTTATCTTCAGTGTGAATTTATTACATACATGTTTTATCAATGACTATGATGTTGCTATCATCAGCAAAGAGGTTTCTTTCTCCATATGTTACACTGTATGTGGAAAGTCATTGAGTTATATATATGTTAAGAAGACGATTAAAACCAATACACCACCCTGAGGAACACCTTCCACGTCTTATGGTGAAAATTGTTTAGACACTGAGAGCACTTAAAGGCATTATTGATATAATGACAGGCCTATTAAAAATATCTATCAGAACACTAGTGATCACATTTCTAAGCCTTACCATTGCTAAAAGTTATGTATTTTCCTCTAAATTCCCGTAGGATATGATGTGGTTTTTATCGTGGTGCACTAATTTGGTTGCCTGGCATGAAGAAACAAATTGTCCAAGGCTGATTGAAGAAATCCTAGAATTTTGCTAACTACAGAAATCATGAAAGATTTGAGAATCAGATTACGTCTTTCATGGAAAAATCTTGCATTTGATCTTCAGTGTGCAATGCAAGTATTGATACGCACTTCATAAGTATGTGGTAACACATATGAAAAAGTAAAACAATTTCAAGTGAAAAAAATACTGACCTGATTGTCACAGTGTGCAACACTTTAGTTGTGTAATAGGAAGCAAGACAATGGGAACAATGGGTGCACTGAAACATTTGTGATGCAATGCCATTTTTAAAAACTGTCAAAACTTCGATACTGAGGCTTCAGGTATAGTGCTTTCTTATGAATCATAAGAGGGTAACTCATTTTAATTTTGAGAAGCTTAGAGCATATGTACAGGTATGTATATGTAACATGTTGACCATGATGTTAACTAAGAACATTAAAACACTAATTCCTCAGTTGATGCACAATACTAAGGAATTTGCCTTTGTCCACAATGGCAAAGCTAAAATCTGTCTACCTATCTTGATCTCTTTCTCTGTGGTTTTCTTAAACTAATTCAATGGAATACTGGAATAGTTTCTTCAATACAGTTTTCTCTTTTATTCATTGTTTTGGGATTGTAGTTGATCTTTGCTATATAATTGTAACTTACCAGAAAGCTGAGTTTCACATCTTTACTGTTCATGGCATAGTCTGTGCTGGAGAAAAGTGCTAATACTCTTGTTACAAAGATAACGGCATGAGTGAAATATATACCATGTGCCAGTCATTGAATACAAAAAATAATGTTGCGTGGGAAGTGTATGTCAAATTTTGATGGCTCACCTGATTGTGACTAACAATTGCCAGGCCAAGAAAATTTCAAGATCCAGGCATGCCCTATTCTTACTGCCACCTATGTTATAATGAACTATCCACATACGTCACAATGAACTATTACTCCATTTTCAGTAAGCTCACTGTCATGTGTGTACTTCCCATACACAGAGGAAGAAGAAAGAGGAAAATCAAGTGTACTAATTAGATGAAGTAATCTTAAGTTGAAGAAATCTATCATTGTGTCCTTGTAATTTTTACAGGCATGGAACCAGCTGTCAAGATTCCAGAGAAGCCTTCTTTATGTTCTAGTATTTGCTGCAGTATTAGCAATAATTTACATAATGCTTGACTCATATAAAGAAAACAAACTACCTGTGAGAGCAGGAAACAGAAAAGAAGTACCGCTCTCATCATCACACCATATCGTAACATCTGTAGTAAGTACCAAAGTTGTGATTCCAAAGGTAGAGAATATAAAACTTATGATTTTCTTTGTATTACACAAGTATATCCTTGCTGGAACAGTTTTGTTTTATAACAAAAATAGGGACCATGAAAATGTTTTTTCATATAGTATCATTTTATTTCTGTTAAATGCAGTTAGAAGAGATTATACTATAGAGATTATATAATGCCCATACTGAGCAATATGGTGCAGTGGTTAAGACAGCAGACTTGTATTTGGCTGGAGCAGGGCTCAGATCACTAGTCTGGCTACACGTATTTAGCTGTTCCACTTCTTTTTTAAGTCACTTAAAGCAAATTATTTAATGGATTCCTTGAAAAGGACAGAACTAACTGAAGTCCTTATACACCCCTTCTCACTCTCCAATCTGAGGTTTTGTTCAGGCTAATGATCTTCCTTTTTTTTTCAGTCCCACATTGAAACTGAAAATAATATTACATGTTTCATTTTAAGGGAAGCAACTGGCAGTGCAGGATTGAACAGATGTAGAAGTCTTTGGTTTGGTTGGGGAGAAGCCTTGTAACTTATAGAGAGGGACAAAAAGTCTGAAATGGAGTCAACAAATTTCATATACTAACTGTTGCCAAAGAATTAATGTTCTTAAAGAGACTTTTTGGAGATTTTTTAAGGATGGAACAAAGAAATTAAGTAAATCAAATGATATTCAACTTCATGATGGCAGTAGCTGCAAGACAAACTATTGGCCACTAAATTCAGTAAACTGTTTGTAACACTAGATCAAAACATGGGAACTATTGAAAGGATATCCATTAGGTATCCTTTTGCAGGCACTGCAGACACATCAGTTTCAATAGTTCAACTTTTAAATCCCTTTGAGTTACACTTCCAATAAGTCAGGGTGTATTTCCTGAAGTGGTCCGAGTGTAAAACTACTCATGCACGAAATTGGGCCATGGTGGTATAGCGAGGCCATGGCTGCATGCCTTTGGTGGCTTAGATAACATCAAAAGTTAAAACATTTCATTAGCACTACCCTGGTAGTGTGTTGGTGGAAGCAGCAACCACGCCCCCTTGCAGCTCAAGGTAAGGATAGCAAATGACAGCAGCAAGCTGACAGCTAACTTACTGTGACATTTGTGGCCGGGAATACTGTCTCCAGAAGCATACATGCCAACTTCTGATGGTGGAACTTGCCCCAGCAAGTGATGGCACATGATACCTTGACACCCACTCAGCATGGAGGGATAGGTGGCTGTACTGACCGGGTCTCATTCTACTATCCTCCATAATAAGATTCTGGCCGCTGTTGGAGTGGGCCAGGAGGCAGCCCACTAGTGGAGAAGTACCAAGTATGAGAGGGAGGACTTGACATTAGCAGAAGATGCGGCAGTGGATTCCCAAACTTGTAGCAGCCGTGTGCTGTCCTGTACGCCCTGTTCTCCAGATTGGCACTGCAAATCTGTTGGTGCTACTGGACGGTTCCCTACCTATGCTAAAATTAATGGTTATTTATACTCATTCGCAGCCCACATGTTAAGCTGACATACTGTTTCCAGTTACGTTCAGAACAACGAATCTGGTGTGAAAACCGTTTAGCTCACCCGACAAGAGCTGTGCTATCCAGCTGTGTTGCATGATAGTGGTGCTTGACCTAGTCTGCCTCATGCTGTCTAAACAGCCGTGATGCTGCAACTGGCATGCCAACATGTTAGTTCCCAGTGGCTAAACTACTAGTTTCTGTGGTAATGGCTAAAAAATAATGGCAGCATTACATTACCACCTCTGTCTGAAGACCTGACTCTCAGGTCTCTAACCTGGACTGGTGTGCAACACGATTCAGAATACATGGATACAGTATATAATATGTTACACACTTTTCTCTTTGTTGCTAGGTGGCTTGAACTACAAAGTTCAGAGACTGTGAATTTATTCTGTAGGTTTAGCCCTTTGACTCCACATTTATACATGCTCCACAACTAGCATGTCTTTCTGTACAACTATTAGTTTACATGTTTTACATTTGCTGTCCCAGGCATGCAGTTTCTTATGAAATTTTTACTAAATAACTTACTGTTGTGGACTGTTAAGGCAGCCAGTCCACAGTGAAGTAGCCGAAAGGGCACGCGTCAACTCACGCCGTCTGGCGTTAAGTCTGGAACAGGATTTGTAATGAATGTGATAAAGAAAAGAACGTAGCTACTAGAACACTTAACTTTTATATCGTCCTTTGGTATACAGCATTCTGGATGATACAAGTGAGACTATCTTGAGGTACATGCAACGTTTCAAATGGTTAATGGCGCCTTGCTAGGTCGTAGCCATTAACGTAGCTGAAGGCTATTCTAACTGTCTCTCGGCAAATGAGAGAAAGGCTTCGTCAGTGTAGTCGCTAGCAACGTCGTCGTACAACTGGGCGAGTGCTAGTACGTCTCTCGAGACCTGCCTTGTGGTGGCACTCGGTCTGCGATCCTGACAGTGGCGACACGCGGGTCCGACATGTACTAATGGACCGCGGCCGATTTAAGCTACCACCTAGCAAGTGTGGTGTCTGGCGGTGACACCACACTTACAGTACTATTGTCTCCTTAATCTTAATTATGTCACCATGACATCACTCCTCATGTTGCATAATCACAGCCTCTGAGCCCAGATCAGTAGTGCTTTGCGACATCTTAAATACTAGGGAAGACATTTCTTAACACTATTCATATTATAATATCCACAAACACAACAATATTCACTCTCTGTTTCCCTTTCTTGTCACTTGTACATGGTTGGTGATTCAGTCCACTGGGAACTGAATACGTGGGAGGAGGGGCTCTAGGTGGGGTGGCTCTCCACCTTGTGTGGATGCAGGCTGCACAAAATAAGAGCCAGAGCTGCTATGGTGGCACATATTGTGTCATTCAAGTTCACCACAACACAGTGTTCCTTCCAGTACAGCTCCATATGCTGTAGCATCAGTTCTGCCCGGGATATGCCCTATTCAGATTTCTATCAGCTGGCTCAGGGAGAGTATGAGAACACTCCCAAGAGTTTCAGTGGCCAGCCCAGCTTTGGCTGTATTATGTTCAGTCTAATGAGTCCTGTAATAGCAGCAGGTAGAACATCAGTCCCATAATGTCACTAGCTGTTCTGTTAATTAATAACCCACTACTGTGCAGTTCCAGTCTTGTCTTCCCTGTGAACCTATCATGCTCATAGCAGTTCATTACCCCACAGTGGTCTCATACATGGAATAGATCTAAGTTAACCCCACTTGGCAGTAGTGTTGAGGCTCCAGAATGCCATGCAGCAAACCTGACCACACATTTTGCCTAAGTACAGTGGAATTACACATGTGCCTATGCCACTCTGGATCACTCGGGCCAGGCATATTGTAATGTTTTACCTCTGACAGTGTTGAAGTTCCTGCCCTGCCATGACCACTGTAACAAAGTTCCTGAATTTATTGTCCTCCAGGAAAGTTCTCACACTCAAATTATTCAAGATATCAATAGCTGCCTCGAACCAGAAGTGGAAAGCTCTGAGATATGTAGCGAGTCGTGGAAATATATATTGGAAAGACAGATTAGGGGCCATAGGAGAGAGAGTGTTCATTGCAGTTGACAGAAATATTGTTTCTGTTGAGGTCCAAGTTGAGTGTGACAGTGAAGCTATCTGGTCGCATGTAACAGGTCTAGGTGAAACCAAGTTAATTGATGGATGCTTTTACCGGCCACCCGATTCTGCTGTGACAGGTCTAGAGTCATTCAAAGAATGTCTATCGTCAGTAGCAAGTACGTACCCAGATCATGGGTTACTAGTTGGAAGTGACTTTAACCTGCCAAGTGTTGACTGGGATTTCTATGGATTCATTGCAGGGGGTACAGATAGATGGTCATGCAAAGTACTTTTGAAGACAGTTTTTTGAAAACTGTCTTTAGCAGCTAGTGAGGCAGCCCACACGCATTGGAAATATCTTAGATCTTGTTGCTACAAATAGGCTAGACCTTATTGACAATGTTGGTATAGAAACAGGGATTGCTGATATTATGTCTTTATGGCAACTACCATTAAGAAAGTTAATAAATCAGCTAAGAAGGCTAGGAAAGCATTCTGCTAGAAAGAGCAGATAAGCAGTTGTTAGCATCTCAATTAGACAGTGAATTGACATCACTTAGTTCCAATAAGATGGATGTAGAGGAATTATGAGCAAAGTTTAACCAGATTGTAAATTGTGGTCAGGAGAATTGTGTGCCTAGTAAGTGGATTAAGGGTGGAAAAGATCTATCAGCATTTAATAGAGAGATTCAGAAACTGCTGAAGAAGCAGAGGCTGTTGCACTCTCGATTCAAAAGAGAGTGCGCAAATGACAAGAAGCAAAGATTAGTAGGCATTTGTGCGTCTGTGAAAAGGTCTATGTATGAAGTATACAACTACCACCACTGTCGTACCCTTGCAAAAAATCTGGCTGAGAACCCGAAAAAATTCTGGTCCTCTGTAAGATAGGTAAGTGGGTCTGAGGCTTCCTTCCAGTCTCTTGTTGACCAGTGTGGTGTGGCAGTTGAAGATAGCAAAACAAAAACCATAATTTTTAAATTTCACATTCAAGAAATTGTTCACATAAGAGACTTGTACAAAATTTAGTTGTTTGACTATCAGACAGACTCCCGCAAGGGTGACATAGTTATAGGCATCCCTGGCGTAGAGCAACAACTGAAGGAGTCGAAAACAAATAAGTCACCAGGTCTGGATCGAATCCCAGTTTGGTTTTTCAAAGAGAACTCTACAGCATTGGGCCCATACTTAGCTGCCATTTATCATTAATCTCTCGCCCAGCACAAAGATGCAAGCAACTGGAACAAAGCACAGGTGACTCCTGTGTGTAAAAAGGGCAAAAGAACAGACCTGCAAAATTATGGGCCAATAGCTCTAACAGCAGTTTGTTGCAGAAGCCTTGAACATGTTCTTAGTTTGAATGTTATTTTGAATGTTATAAATTTTCTTGAGACCAAGAAGCTTATGTCCACAAATCGGCATGATTTTAGAAAGCATCACTCGTGCGAAACTCGGCTTGCTCTGTGAACTGTGGATGAAGGGCCACAGGTAGAGTCCATATTTCTAGATTTCAGGAAAGTGTGCCAGTATGGGCTTAGTAATCACAAACTCCTTTTTTAAACATAAAAACATTCACTGGTATACTTGGGAAGGCAGGGGAACCAGATCTGTCATTGACTATATAATAACAGATCAGGAATTCAGGAAGGCTGTGAGGGACACACGTGTATTCAGGGGATTCTTTGATGACACTGATCATTATTTAATCTGCAGTGAAATTGGGATTTTGAGGCCGAAAGTGCAAGAGGTCAGGTCCATGTGTAGGAGGATAAGAGTGGAGAAACTTCAGGATAAGGAAATCAGGCACAAGTACATAACAGGGATTTCAGAAAGGTACCAGTTAGTTGAATGTAGTCAATTACAGTCATTGGAAAAGAAATGGACAAGGTACAGGGACACAGTACTAGAAGTGGCTAAAGAATGTCTTGGAACAGTAGTGTGTAAAAGTAGGATGAAGCAAACAGCTTGGTGGAATGACACAGTCAAGGCAGCCTGTAAAAGGAAAAAGAAGGCGTATCAAAAATGGCTACATACTAGAACTCAGGTAGACAGAGAAAGTTGTGTTGAAGAAAGAAACAAAGCCAAACAGATAATTGCAGCATCCAAGAAGAAATCTTGGGAAGACTTTGGAAACAGGTTGGAGACCATGGGTCAAGCTGCTGGAAAACCATTCTGGAGTGTAATTAGCACTCTTCGAAAGGGAGGTAAGAAGGAAATGACAAGTATTTTGGACAGTTCAGGAAAACTGCTGGTGAATCCTGTGGATGCCTTGGGCAGATGGAGGGAATATTTTGAAGAGTTGCTCAATGTAGGTGAAAATATGATCAGTAATGTTTCAGGTTTCGAGGTAGAATGGGATAGGAATGACGATGGAAATAGGATCACATTTGAGGAAGTGGAGAAAATGGTCAATAGATTGCAGTGCAATAAAGCAGCTGGGATGGATGAAATTAAGTCGGAACTCATCAAATACAGTGGAATGTCAGGTCTTAAATGGCTACACAGGATAATTGAATTGGCCTGGGAGTCGGGACAGGTTCCATCAGACTGGACAAAAGCAGTAATCACACCAATCTTTAAACATGGAAACAGAAAAGATTGTAACAACTACAGAGGTATCTCTTTAATCAGCGTTGTGGGTAAAATCTTCTCAGGTATTGTTGAAAGGAAAGTGCGAGTATTAGTTGAGGACCAATTGGATGAAAATCAATGTGGGTTTAGGCCTCTTAGAGGTTGTCAGGACCAGATCTTTAGCTTACGGCAAATAATTGAGAAGTGTTATGAGTGGAACAGGGAATTGTATCTATGCTTTATAGATCTAGAAAAGGCATATGACCGGGTTCCTAGGAGGAAGTTATTGTCTGTTCTACGAGATTATGGAATAGGAGGCAAACTTTTGCAAGCAATTAAAGGTCTTTACATGGATAGTCAGGCAGCAGTTAGAGTTGATGGTAAATTGAGTTCATTGTTCAGAGTAGTTTCAGGGATAAGACAAGGCTGCAACCTGTCTCCACTGTTGTTCATATTATTTATGGATCATATGCTGAAAGCAATAGACTGGCTGGGTGAGATTAAGATATGTGAACACAAAATAAACAGTCTTGCATATGCGGATGACTTGGTTGTGATGGCAGATTTGATTCAAAGTTTCCAAAGTAGTATTTCAGAGCTAGATCAGAAATGTAAGGACTATGGTATGAAGATTAGCATCTCCAAAACAAAAGTAATGTCAGTGGGAAAGAAATATAAACACATAGTGCCAAATAGGAGGAACAAAGTTAGAACAGGTGGACGGTTTCAAGTACTTAGGATGCATATTCTCACAGGATGGCAACATAGTGAAAGAACTGGAAGCGAGGTGTAGCAAAGCTAATGCAGTGAGCGCTCAGCTACGATCTGCTCTCTTCTGCAAGAAGGAAGTCAGTACCAAGACTAAGTTATCTGTGCACCGTTCAATCTTTCGACCAACTTTGTTGTATGGGAGCGAAAGCTGGGTGGATTCAGGTTACCTTATCAACAAGGTTGAGGTTACGGATATGAAAGTAGCTAGGATGATTGCAGGTACTAGTAGATGGGAACAATGGCAGGAGGGTGTCCACAATGAGGAAATCAAAGAAAAACTGGGAATGAACTCTGTAGATGTAGCAGTCAGGGCAAACAGGCTTAGATGGTGGGGTCATGTTACACGCATGGGAGAAGCAAAGGTTACCCAAGAGACTCATGGGTTCAGCAGTAGAGGGTAGGAGGAGTCGGGGCAGACCAAGGAGAAGGTACCTGGATTCGGTTAAGAATGATTTTGAAGTAATAGGTTTAACGTCAGAAGAGGCACCAATGTTAGCACTGAATAGGGGATCATGGAGGAATTTTATAAGGGGGGCTATGCTCCAGACTGAACGCTGAAAGGCATAATCAGTCTTAAATGATGATGATGATGATGATGATGATTGGAAACAGTGCCCCACTGTGAGCAGATGGAATGGGTTCAGTGATATGTGAATGGCTCAAAGACTGCTTAAGTTATAGAATCCAGTATGTTGTCCTCAACAGCAAGTGTTCATCAGAGACAAGGCTTTCATCAGGAGTGCCCCTGGGAAGTATGATAGGTTCACTATTATTCTCTGTGTACATAAATGATTTGTCAGACAGGGTGGGCAGTGATCTGCACTTTTTTGCTGATGGTACTGTGATGTACAGTAAGGTGTCAAAGTTGTGTGACTACAGGAGGGTACAAGATGACTTAAACAAAATTTCTAGTTGGTGTGATGAATGGCAGCTAGCTCTAAATGTAGAAAAATGTAAGTTAATGTGGATGAGTAGGTAAAATGAACCCATAATGTTCAGATACTGGATTGGTATTGTCCTGCTTGACACAGTCACGTCTTTTAAACATTTGTGTGTAACATTGCAAAGCATTGTGAAGCAGAATGAACATGTGAGTATTGTGGTAGGAAAGGCAAATGGCTGACTTCAATTTATTAGGAGAAAGTGTGGATCATCTGTATAGGAGACCACATATAGGACACTAGAGTGACCTATTCTGGAGTACTGCTCGAATGTTGAGGATCCATACCAGGTCAGATTAAAGGAATACATTGAAGCAATTCAGAGGTAGGCTGCTACATTTGTCACTGGTAGGTTCGAAGAACATGTAAGTGTTACGGACATGCTTTGGGAACTCAAATGGGAGGGCAACATTTTTTGGGGGGGAACACTATTGAGAAAGTTTAGGGAACTGGTATTTGAAGCTGACTGCAGAATGATTCTGTTGCCTCCAACATATATTGTGCATGTGGACCATGAAGATAAGATACAAGAAATCAGGGCTTATATAGAGGCATACAGACATTTTCTCCTCATTCTATTTGTGAGTGGAACAGGAGAGGAAATGGCTAGTAGTGGTACAGGGTACTCTTCACCACACACTGTAAGGTGAATTGTGGAGTATCAGTGTAGATGTAGTGGCAGATGTGGATGCCGATACCTATCCCTGCCCTCCGATATTAGCAAGATTTCTCTTGCCCTGATCTGTACAAACTTCACAGGTTTCATTCTGATGCCCTCCAGGGCAGGTGTTGGGCCACTGCTAGACTGGGCTGGGAGTCCACTGGTGGAAAAGTATCAAGTATAAGAGGGGAGGACGCAGGCTCTAGCAGAAGGTGCAACAGTGGAAGCCCAGAAATTGTAGTGGCTGTGTGCTGTTCCATATCGTCCGGCATGGATCTTCACAGCGCTGTTGGATTGCTCATCGCCAAGCTAAAATTAATGGTTATTTATAATTGTTCACAGTCCACATGTTATACCAACATGCCGTTTCCATCCATATTCAGAGCAACAAATCTGTATCCTGGTGGCATGGAAATAAGTTGGCTCATCCCTCAACGGCTCAGTTTTTCCTCTGTGTTGCATTATTGTGGTGCTTTGCCTAGTTCACCTCATGGTTTCTAGACTGCCCAGTGCTGCACCTGGTATGCAGGGATGTTGGTGCCCACCGGCTGCATTTCATTGCTAGGGCTGATGCCCATTTAGAAAAATGGAGATAAGGAACTGACCTCCATAGAGATCTGTCCCTTTCTTGTTCTCAATATTTTTTTAGAAGTTTCCTTATATACTCAAAACTAAAAAAAAATATTTATTTGATTGACATATTTTGGTGTTAGGGGGCACTGTGGAATAGAAAAATATGAAACTACTGCCGTGACAGTCTTCTGACAACAGCTTTGATTTAAGTTAAGACTTCCTTATACAGAAAGCAATACATGATTTTTACAAACTCCGTTCTGGTAGAACTAAACAAGAAGAATTACCCTGTTAGCATTCTGTGGCCTTCTCAAGGCCTTCGATTGTGTACTAACATTCTGCTAAGTAAACAGAAAATGTTATAGCATTAAAGACATTCCATATGCCTGGATGGAGGTCAACTTAACAATAGAAAGTAGGGATTCAAATTAACAAATTATATCAAAGACATAAGATTAAATTCCAAATTGAAGAACATTAAATATGAAGCCGCACAAGGATTAATACGTGACCCACAGCTGTTTTCGACCTACATAAATGATTTTCTCAGGACGTTGGAGGACTCTTTAACTGATAAAAGCTGCAACGCAAATCAATACCAGATTCAGTCAGTGGCATAATGGAGCAGGCTAGCGGATAATTACTAGAAAACACCTTAACCCTCAGTATTACAAGGACTTATATCAAGCAGTTTCAAATGAATAAATATGACTTGATGTCTGAAAAATAGATATCAGTGAAGACATTATTGAATGAAATTCCATGTGTGAAGTTCTTAGGCAACCTGATGAATTATAAACTGTGATAACATCACCATATGGATAAACTAACCAAATAGCTCAGCTTCATGCTTAGAAATCTTTATGGTTGGCCTGCAGATGGGTTGCTAGTTTTGTGTGTATCTTAATTTGGCCAATGTAGCTATGGCTACAAAATATGTAGTTATAGAAGTGAGCACTATATAAAATCATTACCTGAACATTTTGCAGGAATGCGTCCAGAGACCTTGGCATCCTTTTACTCGCACGCGAATACGTATACTCCCTAATGGTATTTGCGGTTAATAAAAGTGGCTTTAGAACTGACATGTTCTGGCATGCAGATGGCCTAATGGAATGACAGGAGAGAGGGAACACCAGTTGAAGTTGTTCAAAGTTGAATCTTGTTATCCTGAAAGCTGATGAAGTTGGTGCCAAGTACTCAATATCCCTTCACCAACTTATAACTAAACTGTCATTTTCCAACATATCAGGGCTCTGGGCTACACTACTAATCTGTCACCATAGCGTAAATTTACATAACTGATATAAATGCAAAAGAAATATTTTCAGTAATCTGATCTCTCTTTGTTTGTGCACATACGACAGGATGCAAAACATCATCATTTCATTATGAGTCATCTAGTATCAATAGGTTCTGTTGACCCCCAAAACACCACACAAAGCTAGAGCTGAAGCTGAATGCAAGAAAAATTGAGTGTTGGTGATTCATTCAAATGCAATCTTGAAGAAATGATTACTTGACATGATGCCAGTTAAATGTTCGCCAGCATGTGCTATAGGCAGTAATTGCAAGAGGAAAGCAGGGATGCAAGTGTAACTTGCCTAGTGTCATTCGAGGATGTTTATATTTGGTTAAAGCAGTGCTTAATTTCTAAAATTTTAGGTGCCGAAATGCACCTCTTCACTCATTCTGTAAACCCCTGAGCTTGCTGGCAGTCATAAACAAAAGACAGATGGCACAGAGAGACAAAGTACTGGTGTACCAATAATAACTAAGGTAGGAAGCTCAACATTTATAGTTACATTGTGATTTAATACATTTGTACTATGTTAAATCTCTGGTGCTGACTTGCTCCAGTGAGTTCAAAAAATAATTCCCTGGGAGGTGCTGGAATACCATTCTGTCATGTTCTGGCCAAAATTAAGCCCTGTGTTAAAGTACATATCAATTGGGTCCTTGATTGGTGAAGTTAGTGCTTTCTATAAGGTGCCATATTTTCAGAAAAGTTTCTCAACATAAATTGCTAAAGCCTTGTCATGACACCAGTTACAGTGTTGGGTGTCAGTTTTAACCTACCACAACTAAACGTAACAGGTGTCCATTAACAGAAAAGCAAGTGCAGAGGCTGTCTGTTCTGGCTTAGATGGTGCTGTATAAACCAAATGAAAATTCTCATTTATGACATGCTTGCTGTTTCAGTGATAGTGCATTGTTGCCGTACGCTTCCATCACTTGAGCATGGATTGTAGCTGCATTGGTACCCTTTAAAAAAAAACTATTATCACATGATACTCTGCTTTATGAGTGGGCTGCGACATGCTACAGTATTGTGGCATTTATGTTTCGTTTACAAGAACTGCAGAGGTGTACCTGTAAACAAACAAAATCATCAGTGAGGACCAGTTGTAGTGCAAAATCCTAACATGTTGGGTTTCTAATAAACCTGCCACCTGTCAAAGAGTGGGAAACATCAGAGTTGTCATGTGAAAATTTTAAAGGCCATAGCACAGATAAAATAGTTCATCCCAGTCAGACCTTTGCTCCTGGCTTTTCTGCCTGTGGTGCCATATTTGTAATGTACTTCATGCAGAGTATTAGAAAAAGTTCTCACCTCATATCTAGGTACATGAAAAAATTGCTTTATTTCAAGGCCAAAGTCGGTGTTATTTTCTGCCAAATTTGGTGGTGTTTTCATCATCACATCAAAGTTTGTTACATTTGAAACAAGCAGTTATTTTAAGATTAAACGTGAACCTCAGGCCTGAGGAGATTAGAAGACAAAATGCAGTTTTGATATTCAGTAAATATCAGTTACAGATATTAGTAAACCCCAGTCCTTAGAATTATAACATTTTTATGTGACAAAATTATAAATTTCACAACTCATAAAATTTGCCAATTTTCCATTATTTTGCTGGAAACCATAATTTCACATTATCATTTCATGAAATTTCCCTGTCCATATTAAAAACATGCAGAAACTTGAAACAAATAATCCATAATCACTTTCAGAAGAACTGTTCATATGTCCCTTATCAGAATGTAAGCAATAAGCCAACATGAGATGGTAAAGTCTGGGAATTTAGCCTTAGACTTAATACACTTCATGACAGATATACCTCTCACCATTCAGTTACAGTAAAGAGACCTCCTGCTTCATGGTCAACTGCGGAACCATGCCAGATGACACATAAATAGGCATTTCATATAGAAGATTCAGTTGAAACTTGAATTTTAGGAAGTGTACAAAAAACTTTCAAACAGTGTGATACAAAGTGAACACAATGGCAGATAAGTATATCTGTTCTGTTATATGCAGCATGTTGAACCCTGCAGCACTGTGAAAATGTGCTGCAGTTTCATCATGGTGAAGGCAATGTCTGAAGCTATCTTTCAAGCCTCTGCAGACAAATTAAATGGCCGATTCCTAAATGTCTGTGCTTTTGCCAAGGTAATGTTGTCATTTTTCTTTCCACAATATATTGACAATGGCCCTAGTTATCTGTATCACACATCGAGCACAGGTTTAGTCCCTCTCTTGCATACATGAAATTCAAAAATGTGGAAAAATATTTTTATCTGAAATAAAACAGAAAGTAGTCCAGTTCTTAGTCTGCCAAATATATAGTTCAATACAGAGTGAGCAGCAAAACTCAAGACAACTTGAACTAGCAGTGAAATTGGGTTTCCTTTTATTGTCAGTCCTTCCTATGTCATTTAGGGTGTTCGTGATGAAGGGGTCAGTGTGATGTCCTCAATAGCTCTCCTCATACCTTACATTGCTATCATAATTGTGCAACTGCAGTAAAAGGTCTGTTGTGTCCTGCATCTGGGCTGTACCTATGCATAACACTAAATCTTTGCCCTTCTTTATTTCAGCCATACTGCTAAGTAACAAACATGCCCATATCTTGGGTATGGTCCAAAACCACACTGCTTTTGGTAGAAGGATGAAACTTTGTCATCCACACAGCTTCCTTCTTAGCATTTCCCTGCTGGCTTCCTGCAGTCCAACAACAAAATCATATTTCCATGTCTTTGTCGAAACTATCCCAGCTTTCTACATCCGTACCTATTTCTTTGTCCTCTTCCCCCCCCCCCTCTCATCTCTTAAGCTAAATTAACCCCGTTATTTCTAGCTCTTCTCTGAAGCAGTTAATTTCTTTTTCAGATTTGTTTTGTTAGTATGACGTTGGTAACAGTTGGTAGGAACATTGTTTAAGAATATTTCTCCACACACTACTGTTGGTGGTTGTGGTGGTGGTGGTGGTGGTCGTGGTCGTGGTGGTTATGTGCAGATCATGTACGGTGCACATTGTAATGCTAACTCAGTGGGGGGTATTTGGTTATATGTAGAAGAAGGCTTGAAGGCCCTAATCTTGCCAGGTGAAATAAAGCAGGTAGATAGTGTAGCAGGTGCATGTGATTTGTCTTATGAAATTCAAGGTTTAATGTGCACATTCACTTTCTTGTTAAGGCTTTGAAGTGTTCCAAAACTATCAAGTCAGCATAAGCACTTCAGCTTACTCATAGCTGGTGACGTTCAGCTTCGTGACGAGGCCCACACAACTCTGTTGGCCGTAGGCTAGCATTGTAGCAGTCGACAGGAGTTTTACATGCAGTGGCAAAAAAAAAAAAAGAAAAAAGAAACAGGCAGAACAGTAAAGGAGGAAAACTGAGATGATAAATAAAATCTAACCTAGAAGCATGAAGGTTTATGTGTCACTGTTAATGAAGGTGTACTGTGAAATTATAACAAGAAGACAAATTAGAAGGATAACATACAGGAGAGAAGGGGCTAGAGGAGCACAGAAGTTAAAATATTACAGATTCAAACAGTGGGTAAAGAGTAAGTAGCAGATGCTCAAGCAGAAAAAGTTGACTAACTAGAACTTTTTTTGGTTACACAAGTTGCAGAGCTGTGACAGGATGTGAAACAGTGGTAATAGGAATGGATAGACGTGAGACAGTGTGGTTCTAGTATAACACTTGGATTCTTCATTACGGGTGGAACATCTTTGGTTGAGATGTTTGAGACCAGAAGTGATGTGTAAATTGATTATGGTGTGTGTGTGTGTGTGTGTGTGTGTGTGTGTGTGTGTGTGAGAGAGAGAGAGAGAGAGAGAGAGAGAGAGAGACTGGTAATAGGAATGCGTAGGCATTAGATGGTTAGAGGGTTTCAAGAATATCACTTGGTTAATGCATTGAGGGTGTAATCTTTTGATTAGCATGTTTGGGACCAGGGTTAATGTGAAAATTGATTAGGATAGGTTGTAGGCAGAGTATTGTTTTTGGGGACGTGATTGGGAGCACAGTAACAGTGACTTTGTCAAACAAAGTGGTTCAATAATTTGAGTACATCATCACATTAGAGTGTACCATGCATATTTCTGAAATTTAGCTGTATCAGTTCAAGAACAGTTACTTCTTCTCATTGGGAGAAATGTGTGCTGTGAAAAATAATTGATGGGTGAGTGTACCTGCTTCTAGTGACGATTTTGAGTGATTTTATAAGAGCTTTGTAGTTACTCTGCTGTTATTTAATTGTAGAGCCTATTCATATTTCATCTGTTTATAGTACATACATGTCACTTGGGTGTGTAGGTAATCACTACAGATATTACAAATAATATAATAATAATCACAATGGTAACAGGGGCACAAATTACCCAGACTGTACTCGTCCAATGTTTGACAGTGAGAGCACTTAATGACCTCCAACAAACCTGAAACATAATATCAAACCATTTCTAAACTTTTTCTCACTTACACACTTAATGTCAAATATGTAATGCATTAATTCATTTGTGAAGTGCTCTGTTATTTGAAGCTGTTTTCTACATGAGTGGGGGTTTAGTGGTTAACTCTAAACCACAAAGAATATCACTAATAACATTAAAAAATAAGCATAAATAATGCACATGAATGAATGTGTCTGGACCTGTATACCAGGATAGTGAACAAAAGCCAGAGAATGTACAAAAATTCTGAAAGGAACTGATAAAAACTGTAGGTAATTTCCTGCTGAGAAACTTGTTAGAATTCTGTTAGATTACTTAAAGTTCATTATGGGATAAATTGACTGTTAAAAGGTACAGTGAAATTCGCATCACATACCAGAACTAACATAAGTGACAAGAGATTAGTAGAAATACATAAAGTTTGAACTGAATATCATGACAGCAAAGTTCCAGAAGGAGCCCAAAAAGTATACAGTGTGGAATTTGCTGAACACATTACTCTGAGTTCCAAATAAACTGCATCACTGTTGGTTGTAATAAACAAAGGGAGATTCAAGAATTACAGGTAATGAGCAAAGTGAACTTTAATTCTGATCTTTACCTGATCAGAATGAAGATTAAGTTAATACCAGAAAGAAGACTGAAGGGTGTCGAAGTAAGGATACTGTAACACAGATTAAAACATGTAATACTTAGTCAATAAAAGAGTCATATGCAAAGAACAACTAGAAAAAATTCCTTGGTGGAATGAAATATATGTAAAATTGTTAGGGGAATAGTCACACTGTATAAGAAATGGAGTCCACTAAAAAGTCAGTAGATTGGGAACAGACCAGAGTCCAAAGGAAGGAAACGTCCAATTGTAAAAGGTGAATGAAAAACATGATTCGTAATTACAGTGACTAAAAGACAAATTCTCTAAGAATGACACATGCAGTTTTTGTCAAATACTCATAACTAAATTAACAAGATAAAATTCATACATTCTTCTTTTTGAGGTTTCAAATAAAAATCTTCTCACTGGCACTGAGTGTAATTGCTAACTTTTGGCAGACTATTTTCAAAGGCTTCGGAACTGTAAAGATCTGAAGAACCTATAACTTGAGAAACCAAGAGTAAGCTACCAGACAGCAAATGGCCTAATGAAGAAGAAATAAAGAAGATTTCAAAACAACTGAAAAACAATGTGTGCAATAAATATATGACAGCCATGCTTGGGAACACTAAGTAAGTGCCATTTAATGCATTCTGGAAAGCAGAGAGTATTTCAGGTGAATGGGAAACAACAGTGATTCACCCACTGCACAAAAACGGTGAGACTAATGTTCACAAATACAGTTCAGTCTCATTGCTACCATTTCTATTAAAGGTTCTGCTAAGCCATTTCAAAACAGAATTGAAAATCAGAAAGGAAATGAATGAGGCAATTACCAGACTAGATTGAAGGAAGAAAGATTAGGCAGGAAACACAGTTCATTTTATTCTCTATCCTACAACTAAAACTAGTCATAATATTAGTAGATTTCCGGAGGCATGTGATTCATTTGGTAGACCAGCCTTTATCAATACAGTAGAAGAAGTTGGGATTTCTGAAAAAATCAAGAGTTTAATCAGAGAAACTATAGCTGCCAGGTAGCTTCAAGTGAATTTCATGGGCATACTGTTACATCTATTTCTAATTGGAACTGGTATTGCACAAGGAGATGGGATATTGCCACTGAGATGACGCTAGACAGATTTAAACTAAAAACCAACTGTCTGGTTTCTACAGATGATATAGTAATACTGGCAGATGACTTTTAATGGGCTCCGGAACACCCTATACTTGCAATGTTAAAATAACGCTTATAAATTACGTCTTTCCTCACAAAGTATTTGAGGTAGGAAGTTGAACTTTTTACAGATTATTTATTGGAATATGGGCTACAACTTAACACAGGGATTTTACAAAATTTTAGTTCAGTTATTAAAGATGATTTTTTTTCAATTGTAATGAACATTCACAACATTTTTTTGCAATTTTTTATTTATATATTCAAAAATATACAGTTTTTTTGGAAAAAGGCTGTGTTAAATTATGCAGAAGGTACTGTGTAACATTTACTGAAAGTTTGAAACAAATATGTTTGGAAGATCCTTAGAAAACATGTAATTAGTATGAGAAAATAAAAGTTTTGGGAATCGAGTGACAAAGATTGGATTAACTTTTTAGTGCATTCCAGGTCCATAGGATGGATTATCTTCATCCTCTGTAAACTCCTCCTCCAGCTTCCTCTTGTTCCTCCTCCTGTTTACTCTTGCTTGTATTTCTAGACTCTTTACAGCCCTGTCTGCAGCCCGAAGGCGTTCCTTGTCTAAAGCTAGCATTGCTCGTACCATGTTAGAACCTATCTTCATTCCCATACTTCTAAATACCTTGCACCTTACAATGTTGCCATCATTGAAAGTCGCAACAGCATCATACACACCAAAGTGAAGTGTTTCTATTCCAACAAATACAGTCTTGGGGATTCTCGACCATATAATACTATTTACACTTTCATTGGGGTTTTGAGTTTTTCCGTGAATACACTTTTTCAACAGTTCAGGTGCTGCTAAGTCTCTGAAAATAGGTTTTATCACCTCCATTATTGCATGAGGCAGACTATGCTTATGAGTGTACACTTCACCAGTTAGCAATCCTTTGTTATATTTACACCAACTGTCTTCTTCTTTGGGACACAAGCTATGTTGGGGATTTTCATTGGTTGAAGAAGTATGAAAAAAAAGAGTCCAAACAGCCTTCTTCATTTCGTCGACACTTTGTGTATTTTGCCTAATAGCCATTTTATAATAGTTCTGTATTTTGTCAATTACACTGTCAGTTAACCTTCCCTTCCCATCCAACCCTTTACCATCACTGAGTTTTTGTTTTTTGTACGAAGCTTTCAGTCGCCAAAGTCTTGTTCCCATTCGCTTCTGTACGTGTCCAATACACACAAATTTCTGCACTACAACATCATCACCATAGGGCTTCAGTCCTTGAATATGTTCGAAACTTTTAGAATCACCGTCACCAAGGTAATTAACATATCGCACTTTATCACACGCCTCAGAACGCTGGAATATACTGGCAACACCAGCCACTTCCATTCCTCCACTACTGCCACTATAGTTAGCTTTGCAATTATTTTCATGTGTACCTTTATATTTTTGTGGACATCTACAATACTTTGATATTACTGCTACATCTAAAACTTTCCCTGTATACATACTGGTGGCAGATACTACACCATGAAGAGATGTGTGTCCCCGTTTATGCCAGGTACCATCGAACGCTGCAGTCAAATCTCTGTTACCATTATTTTCCATTACTGCCTCTTCCACAGCGTTCTTCATAGATTCTATACAGACATCTTCTACTTTAGACCCTATTAATTTATTATAGGTCGTAAACTTGGTTGGGGGATTTGGAAGATTCATGATGCCACAGAAAATTGCACCTGCAGTAGCACCCTTACCAACTGAACGCAAGGAATAAACAAATCTAATGTTGTGTTCGTAGATTTTGCTACCATTTTCTTCAGTTGCAGTTACTGCAACACTGTTCCAAAAGGTGGTCATGTATGAACACTTATCACATTTCAGTTGTATTTCACTAGCAAGTCCTACGTGCTTTATTATGGAGAGTTCCAGACCAACTTCACTACAATGAATACATCTTACACAGTTTGAAAAAATTCCTTTGAGAACCGACATATCAAATATTTCATTCACATCCGATTCGCCCATAAAACATTCATAGTTTTCACTCATTGAACCAAGCTTCTTCTGTGAAGTATTTTCTTTCCCACTTTGACTTCTATGGGCAGGTGTACTTGAGAGGTTAGGTTCACTCACTTGGTTATCGTCTTTATTGTTTACAGTAATAACACATACCTTTGGCTTTCCAACATTTCTCCTTTTCTTAAAAGCCTTCAGAGGATTTCTAATAACTTTACTTTTACTCATTATTATACTTCAACAAAACAGAGACTCAAGAAACAGAATTAATTACGAATATTTTTGAGATAACGACAGAGTAAATAAACATGAAACAATCGACAATCACACCAGCGATATATATTGAACCATCACAGGTTAGCCACAACACATACTTTATCTCACATCACTAAAATGTACCTGATGAACACGGACGTTAATAATAACACCATTTGACAGCAGTTTAACAGCGCCACAGTGGGTCACGCCCATGTAGAATACATTTCAAAAAAAATTTAAAAATAGTTGTAGTCTTCGGAATTGAATAAATTATATATCTATTAAAAGGTAATAGTCTGCAGATTCAGAAAACGCAAAAAAGTAAAAATTGAACTTTTCAGGATTTTGAGCCTTTCTGGAGCCCCTTAATGAACGGGATCAAAAATATGTAATGAAAAGATGGAAATAATGGACAAAACAAGACAGACACGACACCGGGGGGGGGGGGGGGGGGGGGGGGGGGAGATAGAAATAGCATACCACTTCCACCAAAATACCTATAGTAAAAAATCTCAATTGACAGTAAACTCAGGCCCCATAATTTTGTAATAAATTCTGAAAGTGTGTATTGATTATACATCACTGAACAGCAAATATTTTGCCGATACTTGGATCTAAGAAAGACAATGAAGAATACAAATTACGACCAGATAAGGAACTCTTGAATGAATCTCTCACTCTGTAATGGAGTGTGTGCTGTTTTGAAATTTCCTGGGAGATTAAAATGGTATCTTGAATTGGGATACGAACTTGCAACCTTTCACTGTACAGGTCTTGGCACACAAACTATGCAGAACAGTTTTAATCTGTCAGGATATTTCAAGTAATGAATTGTATGAAAAAAACTAAAAGAGAAACTACATCCTTTAAGAAGAAAGACATCTGCGAATGTGTCAAAAAATGACACCAGAGAGAGTGGCTGAAATAATTATGGACTACATGGAAGGCAGCAAAACCAAATTAACTGGATGAAAGACATAAAGGAGGACAGGTCAGAAATGAACATACACCAATCTCAGTAACAACAAATTAGACGATGACGATGATGATGATGATGGATGATGATACATACATACAAAATAAAGGCTTTCAAAGATCACACGCACCCAAAGTTACCAGAACATGAGGAAACTTGGTGAGAAAAATAAGGGCCAAGTTCTGGGCTAGGTACAAGAAGACGCTAGTAAAGCCTGCTATGTAGTCCATAATCAAACATAGTAAAAAATTATAGTAAATACTGACAAACATTGTATTTTGTGTATACATTATATATTTTGTGTATACATTATAACAGTTAAGATAAATGTGAACTACAGTGATCATCCAGTGAATGGTTGGATTCATTTCAGTTTACAACTTCTTGAAACAGTGGCACTAACAAAGCTGTTGTTTTAAAATCTCTTGTGAGTGTCATATTTGGCATTTCAAGAATTATAATCCACATCAATATTGTAATGAAATATAGATTGATTACAATGTTGGATATAAGAATTTGTTTAAGTTGAACATGTTTGTCCAAATGAAATGCTTTGAAATGAATTGAACCAAATGAACATTTCTTGTTGAACAGTAAAAGCAAGCTTGCTCAGCCCATCAAGTATGTGCAATACGATCTCAAATGGTAAATAGGGAGAATAATAGGCATTATAACAAACAGAGCAATGGGAGCATCATTGACAAGGTACATAAAGGCTAACAAATGTGGCAGACTAATCAAAATTCAAAGAAAACCTAAGCATTGAATTTCTTTTGTGCATTATTTAGATATCTTTAACTGATGTTTTTGTTTGGGCGAAGACCTCTGTAAATCTGCTTCCTACTGTTAGCTTACTCTACTTCTTGCCAATGGTTACACATGACAGTTATTTGCGTTTGATTTTTTTTTTTCTTTAAAAAAAATTTTAAAATTGCTCGTTACATGTGATGTTTTTTGCTGTCAATGCAGCAGTCAACACATGCCAGAGTAGCTGAAGCCCCATCATCCGATAAAAAACCTGTTGCTGGGCAGTTGGTGTCACCAGAAGAATATAAAAATATTTTGAAGGATGAAACAGCTTTTAACCAGATTAATTCACCACCATTGGAAAGTGTTGTTTTCCCAGGTCAGTATTAATTATTTAGGGTTTAAGTCGAATATAGGAAGAATGTAGATGTATAACAGTTGTACATTGCCTTAGCTGTGCTGGGGAAGTACCAGAACTCCAAGTTGTTATAGGCACTGAAAGCTGGCTAAAACTGGAGATAAGTTCAGACGAAGTTTTTGTGAAGAACCTAACAGTGTTCCAAAAGGACAAGCTAAACACAGTTGGTGGTGGCGTATTTGTTGCTGTTAGAAGTAGTTTATCTTGTAGCGAAATTGAAGCAGATAGTTCCTGTCTGTTAGTATTGGCAGAGGTCATTCTTGGCAGTGGAATAAAATCCTTTTACCGCCTTCCCAACTCAGATGCTACAATTGAAGAAAGGTTCAAAGAACATTTGAGTATAATTTCAAGCACGATCTGACTCATACAATTATAGTTAGTGTTAACTTTAGTTTAACTTCAACATGTTTTGAGAATACATGTTTAAATCCAGAGGTATGCATAAATCATCATCTAAAATTGTGCTAAATGTATTCGCTGAAAATTATTTCAAGCAGTTAGTTCATGAGCTCACACAAATAGTAAACAGTTGTGAAAACACACTTGACCTTTTAGCAACAAATAATCCTGAGCTAATAACGAGCATCAAAATGGATGCAGGGATTAGTGAACCCAGGGTTGTCTTGGCAAGATTGAATATTGTAACCGTCAAATTCTCCAGAAATTAATGAAAAATATATGTATTCAAAAAAGCAGATAAAGATTCACTTGACACTTTTCCTAGAGACAATCTCCACTTCTTCCAAATTAACAGTGTAAGTGTAGGCCAGATGTGGCTTGAATTCAAATAAATAGTATTGGCAGTAATTGCGAGATTTACACAAAATAAATTAACAAATGATGGAGCTCATACTGCTTGGTACACAAAACAGGTCAGAACACTGTTGCAGAAACAATGAAAAAACATGTCAAATTTAAATGGACACTAAATATTCAGGATTGGCGATCTTTTACAGAAGCTCGAAATTTAGTGTGGACTTCAATGCGAGATGCTTATTATAGATTCCACAATGAAACTTTTTTTGAAACCTGACAGAAAATCCAAAAAGATTCTGATCATGTGAAGTATGCTACTGGCAAAACACAGTCAATGCCTTCTCTGCATGGTAGTAATAGAAATACTATAGACAACAGTACTGCCAAAGCAGAGTTACTAAACACAGCCTTCCGAAACTTTCACCAAAGAAGACAAAGTAAATATTCCAGAATTCAAATCAAGAACTGTCGCCAACATGAGTAACTTAAAAGTAGATATCCTCAAGTAGTGAAGCAACTTAAATCACTTAATAAAAGCAAGTCTTCTGATCCAGACCGAATGCTAAATAGATTCTTCTCAGAGTATGCTGATCCAATAGCTCCATACTTAACAATAATATATAACCGCCCACACTACGAAAGATCCGTACCCAAAAACTGGAAAGCTGCACAGGTCACATCAATATTCAAGAAAGGTAGTAGGACTAATCCATTAAATTACAGGCCCATATCATTAATGTCGATATGCAGCAGGATTTTAGAAACATATATTGTGTTTGAAAATTATGAATTACCTTGAAGAGAGTGGTCTATTGACACACAGTCAACAGGGATTTATAAAACATTGTTCTTGTGAAACACAACTAGCTCTTTAAACAAACGAAGTGTTGAGTGCTATTGACAAGAGAGTTCAAATTGATTCTGTATTTTTGGATATCCAATTGCGTGCTTATGCAATATCATCTCAGTTATGTGACTGGAATTGCGATTTCCTGTCAGAGAGGACACATTTTGTACTAATTGATGGAAAGTCATCAAGTAAAACAGAAGTGATTTCTGGTGTTCCCCAAAGTGTTATAGGCCCTCTGCTGTTCTTTATCTATATAAACGATTTAGGAGACAATCTGAGCAGCCCTCTTAGGTTGTTTGCAGATGATACTGTTGTTTATCATCTACTAAACTCATCAGAGGATCAAAACAATTTAGAAAAAACGTCTGAATGATGCGAAATTGGCAGTTGATCCTAAATAATGAAAAGTGTGAGGTCATTCATATGAGTGCTAAAAGGAAGCCAGTAAACTTCAGTTACATGATAAATCAGTCTAATCTAAAGGTTGTAATTCAACTAAATATCTAGAAATTACAATTATGAACAATTTAAATTTGAAAGAACACATAGAAAATGTTGTGGGTAAGGCAAACGAAAGACTGTGTTTTATTGGTAGAACACTTAGAAAATGCAAGAGATGTACTAACGAGACTGCCTACAGTGCACTCGTTTGTCCTCTTTTTGTAGTACTGCTGCAGGAGAAAATGCAAGAGATGTACTAACGAGACTGCCTACAGTGCACTCGTTTGTCCTCTTTTTGTAGTACTGCTGCAGGATCTGGGATCCTTACCAAATAGAATTAACAGAGTACATCGAGAATTGTTTTGTATTATCGCGAAGTAGGGGAGAGTGACATGGATATGATACAGGATTTGGGAAGGACACCATTAAAAGGAAGGCATTTTTCATTGTGGCAGAATCTTCTCATGAAATTTCAATCTTCAACTTTCTCCTCTGAAAGTGAAAATATTTTGTTGACATCGATCTACATAGTACAATAAGGGGAAATGAGAGCTCACATGGAAAGTTATAGGTGGTGGTTCCCCCCCCCCCCCCCCCCCCACATGCTATTAGAGAGAGGACTAATAGAGAATTATTGTGAAGGTGCTTCGATGAACCCTCTGCCAGGCACATAAGTGTTACTTGCAGAGTATCCATGTATATGTGCTGTATTCTTGAATGGGATCTGAATCTGCATCTGTTACCAAGGCACACAATGCAAAGAGCTAACCAAAGTGAACTAAATAATCAAGAGACAGAAGGCTGGGGGAGGAAAAAGGGGAGGAGGATTTTTGGCATATGCAGAGAAGATGTATAATGAAAATACTCTTTCTTTCTGTAAAAGAACAATGTATTACCAGATTTCTAGTGAAGATAGTAAACAAAGTGAAAGTTTGTGAAGGTTTCCTTTATACAGAGTTCAAAAATCTTTACACAAACGACCCAAAGTCATGTTTATGATGATACTACCTTCCCTGATCCTCCCCCCCCCCCCCCCCCCCCCAGAGTAACCATGTTATCAAATTTGGAGGAGTGTTGGAGATGGAACTTATCGACTGCAGACAGTCCATGAACCAATTTGTGTAATTCACTATTACTAGTACCAATGACCTTTACATTCTGCTTCAACATTCACATAAACAACAAAAAATAGTTTTGATGAAAATGTAAAATGATTACTGGAAATACATTTTGTCCTTATACTGTGTGGAGTTCCAGCTCTTCAGTATGTTCCCAACACTGTGAACATTTTTGTTGCTTTATGTTAGTGTGTGTCACACAGGACTACAAATGTACTGCACAAACAACACAGTACAGAAAAATCTCAATACTAACATCTCCATAGACAATTTTAACAAAACTGGCATCTATAAGTTTACTTGTAGTTCACTCCACTCCGCTGACATATGCCAAACATGCAGGAATTTTAAAACTAAGTAATCTGAGTACCTCAGAGTCCTAGTGATAATGGTGATAATATGCTCTTAACTTTAGCACATCATCATGTTTTGATGAGCGTGTCAGAACAAGTTTTGCCCAAATCTTGTGTTTGTATATGAAAATCAATGATGTGATACGAGAGGAAAGCGAAAAAGTTTTAAAAAGCGGTGTATGTAACTTTAAAACTGAGCAGTACAACAGAAAACAAAAGTACTAAAAGTGTACCACTGCTACTGATATTCAAAAGAAATAACCCTTTAAGCAAATTCTTGGACTACTTTTCTAATGACATGCTGTCAAGCCATACAAAGGCAAAAAAGCAAGCCAATGTGTAGAGATCCACCTTAACAACTGAGGTATTTTCATATAACCAGTCAAAATAAAATAAAAATGCATGTTACAGTTTTTAGGCCCAGAGTAGAAAAAAACCCATGAATTTTGTATGTTTTTATAGAAACAAATTGAGGCACATCAAAGGTGGCACATACATATCGAAACATGTTTGGATAAGTAGAAAAAGTATTACACAGTGTTTTGCAGGAGCAAAGTTTTTAAAAGCCCCAATTAAAGCAGTATTGAACAGTTCTCTCCTAACCATTTTATGGTAAAAATTTGGAAATATGCGTTTCTGTGTCCACTATGAGTGTGCACCTTTTCATAAATTAAAGCATTCTGTTTGGCAGTTTTGAAACAATAAGTTACTGTGGGCACTGTAAATTCTGGGTATATATTAAGTACACCCTGAAAGGAATGGTCAGCAGGGGGTAGCTGATATGGCAGACTACAGTAGTCAGTTTGTACAGCAGCAAGTAAAGAGCCTCTGTACATAAATAACCGAAGTTTCTTGTTCTGATGTGAGTATATCTTTGACAGTAATTTGAAATTGCTGCAAAAATGAACATATCTCAACATTGTGAGTTATTATCAGTGATGTCATATCAATGATCACAGCACAGTGGAGTTTTCCGTTGTCCTTCAGCCACAAGTACAGAAAAAAGTGAGGCAACAGTGCAGTGAATTTAGGTAGGGCCCTATGAGTATCCATAATGAGTGACAGGTCTAGTGTTGAGGCAAAACACTGTGATGATTGTGTTAGTGAAAAAGTGCCAGAAATCATTGCTCCACAGCTGATGATTACCAATGGTTTTTTCCAGCAGCATTGAATTGAATAATTAGTTTTTGGAAATATTTTGACTGTTACAGAAGAAATAAAGAGAAACTTCGCTCTCCCATCATGGCTTCCTAGCACAGTTATGGTGTTCAAACAGAAATCCATTTAGTGTTCTCATTGAAATTCACCAAAACCAGAAGTTAAAATATATTTTGCACAGAAAATATGGCAAGGGGTGGACCCTATGCAGAGGACATTTTAATACATTGTTCCACAGTACCAGAAGTGTATCAAAAATAATTGACTCAGTATAAAAAGAGTGAAACTGCATGTGGCTCTGGTAGTAAAGTTTTAAACTGCTTATTTTATAGTCTTTTATTCCTAACTGGCTATTGCTTTTGAAACACACCTCACATAATAAACATACAACTTCCCATTTTGACAGTGTGATATGCTTCCATCTTCTGATCCTAACAGTATATGCCAGATAAGCTAGACAGTACAGTGGAGAAGTAGTTTACAATGTGGCTACACAAAACTGATACCATATTTACTGATGACTGTGCTCTTTCTTCATGATAGAAGACACGTCGTACCATATTATTTAAAAATTTCCCAACTTTTTGTTTGTGTGCTGTAGTTATAGGGTGCTCTAATTCTTTCTTCAGAGGATACAAACATTTTAAATAAGTATTTTCTGCACACTGTTGATTTATTATGTATAGTTTCAGTTGTTGTAAATGAATGAATTAACATTTCACTTGACCTAAAGGTATCATTTCAGCAATTTTTCATCTCATTACTGTTTAAGTCAGTGGTGGTTGTTGTTGTCTGTAGTGTGAAGACTAGTTTGATGCAGCTCACCGTGTTAGTCTATCCTGTGCAAGCTTCTTCACCTCTGCATTATAAGTGCGACCTACATCCACTCGAACCTGCTTACAGTAGTCGTGCCTTTGCCTCCCTTTACAAATCTTAACCCCATCTACTCCCTGCATAACCAAATTGACTATTCATTGATATCTCTGGATGTGGTGTCAGAATAACTCCTAAAATAGTGCTGTAGTATGCATTCACCCATTCCAATAAATGAAAGAATTTGTATAGTTCTGTCAGAATTTTAACACCACTCCATTTTTACAGAGCCTTCAAATGAGAGACAGTTGGCTGTAATAGCAGCATTTAAACATGCTTGGAATGGCTACAAAAGATTTGCATGGGGTCATGATCATCTCAGACCAATAACAGGAGCATTCCATGATTGGTTTTATTTGGGTCTGACCATTGTTGATGGGCTGGACACAATGTATATCATGGGTCTGAAAGAAGGTAATTGCACAGATGTACTGAAAATAAATTTTTCCAACACATAATTTTTAGTTTAATGAGTTACCAAGTGTGTGTGCGTGCATGCGTGCGTGTTGAGTTGCAGACAGGCACAACAAAAAGACACTTACACATTACCTTTCAGTGAAAGCCTTCTTCAGAAAAGGAAACATATTCATTCACTCAAGCAAGCACATCTTACATTCACGACAGCCATGTCCAGCAACTCTGACCAGCATTTCATTCTGAGCTCTCAGAGGTAACTGTCGTGTGTGTGAGGTTTACTTGCTTGTCTGTGTGTGTGTGTGTGTGTGTGTGTGTGTGTGTGTGTGTGTGTGTGCTACCTTTCTGCATCTGACATCTAAAAATGCTACCAGTCACTAGAAAATAAATGGAGGAACAGTCAATAGAACCTCAGGTAATTGTAAGATTTTATTCAACCCTATTATTTTCTGTAGCATTTACTACTTTCATTAAAATAGCTGTGACAGCAAAAAAGTGCTTCAATTAATTCCAAAAATAATTGCCTTCACTCACAAAACATTGGTAATCTGTCTTCAAACTTCAGAAAACTATACCTTCAGCAGCTTAGAGGGGGACAGAATTATTCCAGTGACATTTGGCTGCTTTAGTGTATGATAGTCATTCAAGAAGAATGCTTAATATTTAGGGCCCCAACCATCTTCATTTAATTTTCATTACATTCCTTTATGATGTGAGCTTTGGTCTATATCATAATCTTCTTGTTTGTTTTCCTGTCTTTTCACAGTGCCCATCTTGCATATCTTCATTGCTCATTGAATTGCCTTCAGTCTTTGAATGTTTATTATTCATGTAATTACCAAATATGCAGCAACCAGTCGCAAAATCATGTTTTATTTATTCAATTTTGCAAATCGATTTCAATTGATTAACAGCCATCATCGGTGGTTTCAACCAGTATGTGCCGTGAGTAATAATACTGTCTCAAGCAGAGGTCAAACATAAACATAAACATCATACTTTATGTTTGACCTCTGCTTAAGACAGTATTACTACTCAGGGCACATATTGGTTGAAAGCACCGATAATGGCTGTTAATCAGTTGAAATCGATTTGCAAAAGCGAGTAAATAAAACAAGATTTTGCGACTGGTTGCTGCGTATTTGGTAATTTTATGGTTTACGGTCACTGCACGACTTGGGAACCACATGGAGCCCACCATTTATCTTATTCATGTATCGCTGTTATCAGTCAAAGTCGATAATAAACACTAACTGCATAGTTCATGTATTATTTTTATCTGTGTGTTTATTACATTTTATTTCAGTATTATTACAGATAATAAATGAAAAGCACCAGTTTGCTTTTGTTCTACAGTATTATTACAGATGATTTTCCACCCTGTTTTCAAATACTCTCTATGGAATAGCTCCATACATTGTTCAGATTTATCTGCTTTGGAGACAAACAGTAAGATTTTACCATTGAAATTTAGTGATTGGCACAAGTTCCATGTACATGTTTTTTCATATTCCCAGCCTAAGGATTTGAAAACTTCTTCCAGTACTGCTGAGAATAGTTTTAATGGTATGGAACTTATTTGCCTAACTCATTCTCCAACTCTGAATTTCTGCTATTGTGTTGAAGTATAATGGAAGCTGTAGCACTTACGTATATATTCTCCAGTGTACAAATATGGATTGAATTGGTGCCTCATGTATCGATGGCTCTCTTGGCACAGATTTTGCTCAAACTGAGCCAAAGCTTTCTCAAAATCTGTGAATTACATCTTTAAAATTGTTTTTTGTGCTATACATCACATATTAATACTGTTTTTTTTTCCATTACTTGAGTAAAAACTAATGAATCTATAGTTTTGTTCTTTGTATCTCCTTGCTTGTTAAGTAGTATAAGTACAGTGCAGTTCCAAAGGTTCTTAAACAATTTTCCAGATTCCTTTTGTGTTATTCCCCTCCCCTACCCCCACCCCTGCTGCTTTAACCAACTTCATATACAGAGGGAAACATTCCACGTGGAAAAAATATATCTAAAAAGAAAGAAAGTGATGAGACTTACCAAACAAAAGCGCTGGCAGGTCGATAGACACACAAACAAACACAAACATACACACAAAATTCTAGCTTTCGCAACAAACGGTTGCTTTCCTGACGAAGCAACCGTTTGTTGCGAAAGCTAGAATTTTGTGTGTATGTTTGTGTTTGTTTGTGTGTCTATCGACCTGCTAGCGCTTTTGTTTGGGAAACATTCCACGTAGAAAAAATATATCTAAAAAGAAAGATGATGAGACTTACCAAACAAAAGCGCTGGCAGGTCGATAGACACACAAACAAACACAAATATACACACAAAATTCAAGCTTTCGCAACAAACTGTTGCCTCATCAGGAAAGAGGGAAGGAGAGGGAAAGACGAAAGGATGTGGGTTTTAAGGGAGAGGGTAAGGAGTCATTCCAATCCCGGGAGCGGAAAGACTTACCTTAGGGGGAAAAAAGGACAGGTATACGCTCGCACACACACGCATATCCATCCACACATACAGACACAAGCAGACATGCTGTATGTGTGGATGGATATGCGTGTGTGTGCGAGTGTATACCTGTCCTTTTTCCCCCTAAGGTAAGTCTTTCCGCTCCCGGGATTGGAATGACTCCTTACCCTCTCCCTTAAAACCCACATCCTTTCGTCTTTCCCTCTCCTTCCCTCTTTCCTGATGAGGCAACAGTTTGTTGCGAAAGCTTGAATTTTGTGTGTATATTTGTGTTTGTTTGTGTGTCTATCGACCTGCCAGCGCTTTTGTTTGGTAAGTCTCATCATCTTTCTTTTTATATATATATATATATATATATATATATATATATATATATATATATATATATATATATTTTTTTTTTTTTTTTTTTTTTTTCCCCGAACCTTTGCAGGCTTTATCCGCATTAAGAAGTCGCCTTTTAAGTTTTACACACAACCACTTTTGAGATATGATGTTACTATTGTTTTAAAATATGTGAATTTGTCATTTGTTGTTGTTAAAACAGTGGCAGGTCAGTAATTGACTGAGTAGTTTGTTTACAGTGAGCGGTAAAAGAAAGGTTTTTAAAAATATGGAAATTTCACTTGCAGTTTTCGTTGGATAATTTTTATTTTAACAAAAATACCGTGGATTGGTTTGTCCAACTGTTTTTAATCAATCACCTTCATAAAAGACTGTTCACAATCGGTTTGCAGATGTTGTGGCTGTACTTCCATCAGTGACTTTCTTCAAAGTCAATCGGACATGGTTGTTAAGTCCCCTCGTCCCCTCCCCCACTACACACACACACACACACACACACACACACACACACACACACTTGAACTTCAGTGCTGTGTTTAAATTGGATGAAGGGGATCAGCATTATTAGGAATGTTGAATCTTTAAATTATGCATTTAATATAGCTCAATAAAGATCTGTTCCTGATGGCTCCCGCACAAGTTGCTTTAATCCCAAACACCTCTCGTGTCAATTTGTGTAAGGAAATGCTTTAAAAAATTTGATTGACATCATTATGGGAGATGGAGAGCTCGGATATATTTGTGCGAGTCAGAAACTGAGCGGAAATCAACTAATTGGATGTTAAAGATTAACTAAAACTAACAAAATCAAACAATGGAAACTCCAGGTAGGATTATCAACAATGTAGGAAAAGACAAATTCCTACTTACCATGAAGAAGACATGTTAAGTTGCAGACAGGCACAATTAAAAGACACTTACGTAAATCTTTCAGCCACAGTATTCATCAGCAAAAGAGAAACTCGTATCAACCATACGTACAAGCAAATGCACCTCATGCACACACAACTGCCAACTCCAGAATTTCAGGGCCAGAATGCAGTTATCACGTGGGATGCAAGCAGCCATCTGAAGGGAAAGGGGAAGGAATAGTACTGTGTGGGTGGGTAGAGAGACAAATGCTGTCTGGTGGAGTGTGCAGGAACTAGAATGCCAACAAGCACAGCATCAGAAGGTTATAGGGCAGAGAGCTGGGGGAAAAAGGAGAAGACTGGGGAAAGATGGGCGAGTGTATTGGCAGAGGACAGCAAATAAACAGTGTGCGAAATGAGAAGAGGGAGGAGATAATAGGACAAGGGGTTGAAATTGTTGGGTGGAGGGTGTGGGGGCAGTATTGTATCGTAGGTTGAGGCTGGGATAATTACGGGAGATGAGAATGTGTTAGAATAACGCCCATGTGATGGTGGAGGAAAGAATCCAGGTGCATCAGGTAGTCAAGCAGCCATTCAAATCAAGTATATTATGTTCAGGTGCATGTTGTGCCAGTGAGTGGTCTGTTTTCTTCTTGGCCACAGTTTGGTGGTAGCTGTTCATTCTGGTGTACAGCTGACTGGTTGTCATACCAATATAAAAAGCTGTGAAAGGGTTGTAGCAGAGCTGGTAAATGACATGGCTGCTTTCACAAGTGGCCCGGCCCCTGATGGGGTATGATAAACCTGTGGCATAACTGGAACAGGAAATGCTGGATGGGTGGATTGAGCAGGTCTTGCACTTGGGTCTTCTACAGGGATACAATCCTTGTGGCCAGGAGTTGGCTTGAGAGTGGCATAGGGATGGACTAGGATGTTGTGGAGGTTGGGTAGGCAACGGAACACCGCTTTAGGAAGGGTGAGAAGTATCTCAGGTAGGATGTCCCTCTTTTCAGAGCACGATAGGTAATCAAAGCCCTGGCGAAGGATGTTGTTCAGTTGTTTCAGTGGTACTACGTGATGAAGGAGTCACTCCTTTGTGGCTGGTCCCTAGAGGTGGCAGATGGATTGGAGATGTGAAGGGAAATGGCATAGATCTGTTTACAGACTATGTCTGGGGGACAATGCTTGTCTGTGAAGGCCTTGGTGAGACCCTCAGCATATTGAGCAAGGGTGTCCTTGTCACTGTGGATACACCGTCAATGGATGGCCAGACTGTATGAGAGGGATTTTTTGGTGTAAAAGGGATGACAGGTGTCAAAATGCAGGTACTGTTGGTGGTTGGTGGGTTTAATGTGGACAGAGGTGTGGTTGGTGCCATCAGAGAGGAGGCGGTCAACATCTAGGAAGGTGACATGCTGGATTGAGGAGGACTATGTGAAGTGGATTAGAGAAAAAGTGTTGAGGTTGTGAAGGAATGAAGATAGGGTGTCTTGGCCCTCAGTCCAGATCATGAAGATACCATCACTGAACCTGAACCAGACTAGGGGTTTTGGTATTTCAGTAGGCAAAGGAGGTCTCTAGATGGTCCATAAAAAGGTTGGCATAGGAGGATGCCACGCAGTGCCCACAGTTGTGCCAGGTGTTTTTTTTTCCCCCTACAAAGGAGAAGTATTTGTGGGTTAGGATAAAGCAAGTAAGGTGTATGAGGAAAGAGGTAGTGGTTTTGGAGTATGAAGGATGTTGGGGAAAGCAGTAAGACCCTGGGCAGGAGGGCTGTTGGTGTAGGGAGGTAGCATCAACAGCGACAAGTAGGGATCCAGGAGGTAGAGGAGTGGGGGAAGGTGGATTGTTGGTGGAGGAAGTGGTTGGTGTCTTTGATGTGGGAGGCTACATTATGGGCAATTGGTTTGAGATGTTTGTCAGTGAGGGCCAAAATTCTTTCATTGGGTGCACAGTAACCAGCCACAATGTGGTGTCCAGGATTGTTGGGTTTGTGGATTTTGGGGAGCATATAGAAGGTGGGTGTGCAGGGTGTCATAGAGGTGAAGAGGGAAAAGGATTCAGTCAAGAGGTTCTGGGAAGGGCCTAAGTCTTTAAGCAGGGATTGGTGGTTGTTTTGGACTTCTGGAATGGCTCGACCCAGGCCCGCATCCTGTTTCTCAGATGCTACCTAAACCATGGAATTCCCACAAACAGCCTAACCATAAAGATTTCTATCTCTGGATCCCGCCCCTCCTTTTACAGTGACCTACATCTTTTCAGATTCCACTAATCTGCAGCCCTCACAAACCAGGTACTGCAAAGAAACATCTCCATGGCACAGACATCCCAGAACCACCTCTGCTCCCTCTGCAAGATACTACTACTGGGCAATCCTTACTCAATGCATCACATCTATGAAACTGAATCCCTTGTGCTTCAGTATCTTAAGAACCATTTCAGACAGAACCTCCTTAAGTTATCAATCTGCTGGCCTTCTGCTTTCACCTCAGGGCACCACTATCAAACCCCAATTGTACCGAAAGTGTTCCTCCTCCTCCACCCCTCATAGAAGATAAACCTTCCCTAGTTGATCTTTTCAACTTGCCACATTTCTCAAACTCCATACCGACTCCGCACAAAATCCAGAACCAAAACATTTCTGTAACGCTGTTGTTAACCCTCAGACCCATAGAAGTTTCAGTTTTATCCAAAGGCCTCACCATTAGCTTTACACTGTCAAAGGCTTACTCTTTTTCTCCTGATCCCTGCAATGGAAGCACTTCTGTCACCAATCCCTCCAACCAAAATCACCCTAATTCCAACATTGAAAAATGCCTCTTCCAGTTCATACCACCATCCCACCATCCAACCATGATCCTCCCTCCCACTCCCACCTAATCACCTGCTAGTCACCTTCCAGGAATTCCGTATCACCAACTTAGCCTCACTATCCTTCCTCAAATCCCTTCCTCAGAACACCAACATTTCATAGAAAAGAGAATAGCCACACACAACCTAAAAACAAATCCTGAATCATCCTACTTGCAGGTAAAAGTTCCACCACTGTTGTTACGTATCGCAGTGACTACCTGGCAGAAGGCCTGTGCTAGTTATCTGACTCCTCCATCTATAAACTCTGCCGGTGTATCCCGTCCCAGAAATCCAACACAATCTCCAATCCCTGCTTAAAGCCTTAGCCCCTCCCCAGAACCTCTTCCCTGAATCCATTTCCCTGCACGCCCCTATGACACCCCGCAGGCAAGTCATTTACCAGCTCTACTGCAACCATTTCACACACTTTTTATAGTGGTATGACTACCAACCAGCTGTCCACCAGGGTGAAAGTCCACCACCATATTGTCACCAAGATCAAAGTAAACCACCCCATGGCATGGCCATCTGGATACTTCCCTCCACCACCAGCTTTCCTGAACTGCACATATGGGAGTTATCCGTAAAACACATTCTCCACTCCCTTTATTGTTCCAGCCTTAGCCTACAGTAACATACCTCCCCACACCCTCCATCCAACAGTTTCTACCCCCTATCATATCTTCCCCATTCTCGTTCCCACCCCGTTTATTTGCAGTCCTCTGCCAATGAATCCACCCATCTTTCCCCACTACTCTCCTTTTTCCCCACCTCCTGACGCTGCACCTGTTAGCAGTCTAGTCCTTGCACACTACACCAGACAGCGTTCATCTCTCTCCTCACGTTTTACTACTCTCGCTTCCCCTTCCCTGCCCTTGAAGATTGCTGCTTGCAGCCCACGTGATAGTTGTGTTCTGTCCCGAGATGCTGGAGTTGGCGGTCATGTAAGCATGAGGTGTGCTTTCTTGTGTGTATGAATGGTGTGAGTTTCTCTTTCGCTGATGAAGACTGTGGTCGAAAGCTTTATTAACTGTCTTTTAATTGTGCCTGTCTGCAGCTTAACATGTTATCTTTATGGTAAGTAGCAATCTGTCTTGTCCTACATTGTTAAAACAAACAAAATTTATTCATTTGTGAAGAACTTTAAAGAAAGATGAACTAATAGTTCCAAATTTCATTATCAATAGTGTACGCTGTAACTACAACATACGATCTGAAGATAAGGAACACTGCCTGTAACAGGTCACTTTGTAATTTTAAAAAATAATAGTAACCAACAGACAGAAAATAACCATATTTTGAATTGATTATTTGATTGAGAAAACTTGCATTAATATCTCATTGCACTTGATTTATCACTAAAATACAAATTCTTGCTCCCGTACATTAAAAAATGCATGCGGAGTGATTTTCGTTGCCCCTAAAAAACTGTTGGATCCTTTGAAAACCATGTTTTTGAGTTACCAACATCAGAGTAGAAAAACTGTTTCCTGAATTGGTTGACATATTCAAAAGTGCAGAAATTTTAAAGTGAAAATAGTTTGAGAAACAATAAAACAATTTGTACCAATAATCCCCTCCCCCCTTTACACACCTCCCAATACTTATGTAAAAATGTCAAACACAGTCCTCATACTTTTTGTATGTCATTACTGTTATTATTAAATATCTGTTCACACGTCCGGGTAACCATTAGCCATGCGCATTAGTGCTGCTGCCAGAATGGGGAGGTGTGCTAGCTCGGATTGAATCGACCTGCTTGATTAACAATGAATGCTGGTTTGTCAACCAGCCTCGATGTGGTTTCTCGGTGGTTTTCCACATCCCACTGGGTAAATGCCGGTCAGGTACCCAAGTTCTACCTCAGTTCAATGATTTGCAAACATTTAGAATACTTTGGTCACTTTCATACAAGTAACAGACCATGCAAACTGTTGGGGTACACGTATTCTGTCCTAGGGGTTAAAGGGGTGGTGATAGGAAGGGCATCTGGCCACCCTTTAAATTAACCAGGCCAAATCTGTAACAGCCACCTTGACTCTAAGCTGATGCAGGACAAAGGCACAAGGAAAAGAAGGAAGAACTATCTATAGTTCTGATTAATAGTTTGAAATTGTTGTTTTTCATGGTAACATTCATGAGTAAATACTTTGTATAGTTCTTGCTGTGTCAGATTTGTGAATCTCCAACTTTCAACAACTTCGTCCATCGTCACGGAACTTCCATATGCTACTAGAAATTATCACTGTCCGTGACTGAAGAACTTTGGTAGCAATGCTGATTTTGTTAGATGGATGACTCAATTGATTTCTCTGTTGCCCTTCAGCATCAAGCACCCATTTCCATGCACCACTAAGGATGTAGCCACTGACTCAATTAAAATTGTTGTTACACATTCTGATCTCAATGGGTTCTTGGATAAGCAATCCCTTTTGGTAGATACACGAGATAATATTCCTATTTTATGAGACATAATAGTATGTTTGTTCATGAGGGTGTATTCAGCAACAGCAGATTTGTAGAAATTGTAGTATTTAATATCGTATTGGTACTCTGTGCAGCATTCTGAAATTGTTCATATTGACCAACCAATGTAACTGCTACCAAATTCGCAATGTATTTTATAAATTCCAAGAACACTGAAATCAAGGCTGTCTTTTACTGGGTGGAGCATCTCTCTAATTTTCTTGAGTGGTTGGAAAATGGGGTGAGTACTGTGTCTGTTTAGGACTCTGCCCATTTTATTGGGACATAGCTCTAAAGAAAAGAAGGAATGCTACTGGCTGATGATCTTCTGAAGGAGTATCTCTGTGTGTTTCTAGCTTAATGTGTTAATCACAATAACAGTTTTTGTAGAATACCTTTCTTAAATATGTAATTTCATAATTGGAAGTGTTCCTTGTCACACTTTTAGCTCTGTGCGCCAATGTATCGAAAACTGCTTTCTTATGGGCTGGATGATAAGAGCTTTGTGCACTGAAATATAGGTCAGTGTGTGTTGGCTTTCGGTAAACAGAGTGCCCTAGCTGCCCATCTGATATTTTTTTCAAATAGAACATCTAAAAATGTTAATTATAATTCTCCCTCCATCTCAGCAGTGAACTTGATATTAGAGCACATACTATTCATATGGTCAATGAACAGGTAAAGCGCTAAGATTCCATGTGGCGAAACGAGCAAAGTGGGTGGCTAAGGCACTCTGTTTATTAGAAGGCAACATGTATCCCCAGTATATCGCTGCATAAATCTTTCATCATCCAGTCCATAAGAAAGAAGTTTCAGGACACTGATACACAGAGCTAAGAACTATCTGTGACAAGGAACACCTGGATTCCAAGATAAAATATCTGATGTTGTCTTCGGTCTGAAGACTGGTTTGATGCAGCTCTCCTCACTACTGTACCCTGTGTGATTCTCTTCATCTCCAAATAACCACTGCAACCTACATCCTTGTGAATTTGATTATGGTATTCTTCTCTTGGTCTCCCTCTACAATTTTTACCTGCCACACTCCCTTCCAGTACCAAATTGGTGATCCCTTGATGTCTCGGAATGTGTTCTATCAACAAATCACTTCTTTTAGTCAAGTTGCACCACACATTTCTTGTCTCCCCAATTCTGTTAAGTACCTCCTTATTAGTTACATCATCTATCCACCTAATCTGCAACATTCTTCTGTAGCACCACATTTCAAAAGCTTCCATGCTCTTCTTGTCTGAACTATTTACCATCCATATCTCACATCCATACATGGCTACACTCAAGACAAATATCTTCAGAAAAGACTTCCTAACATTTAAGTCATGTTAACAAATTTCTCTTCTTTAGAAATGCTTTTCTTGCCATTGCCAGTCTACATTCTATATCCCCTCTACTTCGACCATCATCATTTATTCTGTTGCCCAAATAGCAAACTTTTCTACTACTTTGTGTGTGATTTGCTAATCCAATTCTGTGTGTCATTTGCTAATCCAATTCTCTCAGCAATCACCTGATTTTATTTTGACTACATTCCATTATCCTTTTTTTATGTTCATCTTATATTTTCCTTTTAAGAGACTGTCAATTCCATTCAAATGCTCTTCCAAGTCATTTGTTGTCTCTGACAGAATTACGGTGTCTTCAGCAAACCTCAAACTTTTTATTTCTTCTCCCTTGACTTTAATTCCTACTCCAAATGTTTCTTAATTTCCTTTACTTCTTGGCCAGTGTACAGATTGAATAACATCAGGGATAGGCTACAGCCGTGTCTCACACTCCCTTCTCAACCACTACTTCCCTTTCATGCCCCTTGACTTTTATAACCGCTGACAGGAGTCTGCACAAGTTATAAATGGGCTTTTGCTCCCTGTATTTTACCCCTGCTACCTTCAGAATTTCAAAAACAGTGTTCCATTCAACATTGGCAAAAGCTTTCTCAAAGGCTACAAATGCTATAAAAACATTGGTTTGCCTTTCCTTAACCTGTCTTCTGAGAAAGTCATAGGGTCAGTATTGCCTCATGTGTATCTACATATCTCTGAAATCCAAACTGATCTTCCCCAAGGTTGTCTTCTGTAAGTTTTTCAATCATTCTGTAAAGAGAGTGTGTTAGTATTTTGCAACCATGACTTATTGAACTGATAGTTTGGTAATATTCACACCTGCCAGCACCTTCCGTCTTTGGAATTGGAATTCTTATATTCTTCTTGAAGTGTGAGGGTATTTCGCCTGTCTCATACATCTTGTGTGCCAGATGGAGAGTTTCATCAAGGCTAGCTCTCCCAAGGCTATCAATAGTTCTGGCAGAATGTCATCTACTACTGGGACCTTGTTTCAACTTAGGTCTTTCAGTGTATTGTCAAATTCTTCTCGCAGTATCAATTCTCCCATCTCATCTTCATATATGTCCTCTTCCACTTCTATACAATTTCCTTGAAGTCCATCTCCCATGTAAAGACCCTTTGTATGCTATTTTCACCTTTCAACTTTCCCTTCTTTGTGTAGGACTGGTTTTTATTTGTCCCTAGCCATTCCTGCATAGCCATTTTGCATTTTCTGTCAATCTCATTTTTAGATGTTCTTGTTCCCTTTTGCCTGCTTTATTTGCAGCATTTTTATATTTTATTCTTTCAACAATTAAATTCAATACCTTTTGTGTTATCCAAGGGTCTCTACTAGGCCTTGTATTTTTACCTATTTGATCCTCTGCTGCCTTAACTATTTCATATCTTAAAGCTACCCATTTGGCTTGTACTGTTCTCATTTCCCCTGTTCTACTCAACTGTTGGCTAGTGCTCCATGTGAAACTCTCAACAACTTCTGGTTCTTTCAACTTATTCAAGTTCCTACCTTTTTGCAATTTCTTTGGTTTTAATCTACAGCTCATAACCAATAAATTGTGGTCAGACTGCACATATGCCACTGGAAATGTCTTACAATTTAAAATCTGGCTCTGAAATCTCTGTCTTACCATTATATAATCACACTAAAACTTTCTATTGTCTCTGGGTCTCTGCCACATATACAACCTTCTTTCATGGTTCTTAAACCATGTGTTAGCAGTGATTAAATTATGCTCTGGCAAAATTCTACCAGGTGGCTTCCTCTTTCATTCCTTTCCCCCAGTCCATAATCACCTATTATTTTTGCTTTTCTTCCTTTTCTTTCTGTCAAATTCCAGTCCCCCATCAGATTTTCGTCTCTCTTAACTATCTAAATAATTTCTTGTGTGTCATCTTACATTCCTTCAATTTCTTTATCATCTGTGGAATTAGCTGGTATATAAGCTTTTACTACTGTGGTCTATCTTAGCTACAATAGTGTGTTCGCTATGCTGTTCGTAGTAGCTTACATGGATTCCTTTTTCTTATTCATTATTAAACCCACTCCTGCATTACCCATGATTTTCTTTTTATAACACTGTATACACTTGACCTGAAGTCCTGTTCCTCCTGCCACCGAACTTCACTGATTCTCACTACATGTAAATTCAGCTTATCTCTCTAACTTATTAAATTTGCTAATATACGTGCCCGATTAAGGGATTGAACATTCCATGCTCCAATCTGTAGAATGCCAGTTTTGTTTCTCCTGATAATGACATCTATCTGAGTAGTCCCCACTCGGAGATCCAAATGAGGGGCTATTTTATCTCTGGAATTTTTTGCCCAAGAGGGTGCCATCATTTAACCATACAGTAAAGCTGCATGCCCTCAGGAAAAATTACGGCTGTAGTTTCCCCTTGCTGTCAGATGTTCGCAGTACCAGCACGGCAAGGCCGTTTAGGTTAATGTTACAAGGCCAGATCAGTCAATCATCTAGACTTTTGCCACAGCAGCTACTGAAAAGGCTGCTGTGCCCCTCTTCAGGAACCTTAAATTTGTGTGGCTTCTCTACAGATATCCTCCATTGTGGTTACACCTACAGTACAGGTTTCTGTATCACCAAGGCACGCAAGCTACCCCACCAATAGCAATGCCCATGGCTCATGGGGGGCAATAGCTGATAAGAAACATGTCCCAAAAGAATGGCTATAATAATTGAGATATTAAGTTAGCCATATCTGAGAAAGAAACACACTGAGATACTCAATAATCAGAAGATGAGCAGCTCATAGAATTCCTCCCTGATATTATGGCTATGAGAAATAAAATAAGCAAAATCTTGGATGGACGTAGCATTCATTCCATCTTCCAACCGCTGAAGAAAATTAGAGAGATGTGGTGCCTAATAAAAGACAGACTTGATCTCAGTGTTCCTGGAATTTTAAAACATCTTTTGAATGGGGTAGCAGTTACATTCGTCAGTCAGTACGAACAATTTCAGAATGTCACACAAAAGCTAACACCAATTAAATATTGTGATATTGATGAATATGCTGTTGCTGAACACAGACTTGTGAACAAACAATTGTCTTTACAAAACAGGAATATTATCCCATGTGTATACTTACTGAGATTTGATTATCAAAGAAACCATTGAGATCACAATGTGTGTCGGTGGCTACACACTTATTGGTGCTTGGAAACAAGTGCTTGATGCTGAAAAGCAACAGATAAATCAGTTGTGTCATCCATTGACTAAAGAAATGAACAATGCTCTTCAATCATGGACAACAACAAAATCTCCGGTAGCATGCATAAATTCTGTAACTTCATGACGTCTCCATGACAAACTGTAATTTGGCCAACTAATCTACCTAATGGTATACTGAAATGTAATCTCCTGTCAGTGACGACGGAGGAAGTCACTGAAAGTTTAAGATTCACTAATATAATGTGCAAGAACCCCCTTGAAGCATTTATTCAATATCTTGAACTACTCAAACATTTAAATAAATCTTCAAACGTTCACACAAATTTTTATCTTGTTCTCTGCAGTTGTTAGTCACAAAAATATTCTGTGTATGTTATCTCACTGCCTGAAAGAAATTTACAAATATCTGCAGGGATGAAAGATACAGTTTTTCACACTGCTTTGAAACAATAATTTATTTTTCATTGCTAATTTTAGACCTAAGCTGATCATCAAATGGCAGTGAGGACATCTTGTACAAATTATTGCATTTTTATCCTATAATATGAAAGAGTATTAGTGATTATGTGGTTTACAAAAACTTTTGTGCAGATTCCAAGGTATACTCATTCTACATACTTCAGGAACAGAAGTTTTTTATATGTTGCGTCTTAGGAACCTCCTTACTCTGTGACTACCTTGGCTGTTGGTTCAGCATATCAGACATCAAAATCAATTTTGTGAATCACATAACTTCAAAATAGTTTTTATCTTGTACTTAGTACGTATTTTAGAGCACATTAATTTTTTAAATTCTTTTTAGAGAAACTATGCTATACAACAAAATAAAAGGAAAAGAGGGTTCACGTCTTTGATCATGTACATTACGTCATAAATTTATTTTGGAAAAATTCATGTAAATATTGCTTGTATTTGGAACAATTATCCTCAGTTGTAAAATCTTTCCATTTATAAGACACGATACAGTTTCATCTTAATAAAAATGGATACAATTGTACCTTGTATCAGAAATAGACAGTATCATGTAACTATAAATGCAGGAGTGTTATCGGCATTTGTTGAAATGTACTTACTTTTCCCATACTTTCATTTTTTTAATCCCCATGGCTGCTCCCCTTGACCTATATAATTGGACATACGACATCTGCTCAAAAAATTATGGAATGTTGCCCACAAAATTTTTCTTTTACTTATTGTACATAGTCTCCTTTGAAATACTCTCCTCCATAATAGATACACCACTCCCAACGCCATTTCCACTTCCAGAAGCAGTCTTGGTATGCCTCTTGCTGGGTTGCGCAAAATTTCATCTGCGAATTTTCTTTTATCTCATATATCAATGCAAATCTTTATCCTTTCAATGGGGTTTTCAAGAAGTCCGCAATGGCCAGGTCTGGAGAGCTTGGTGAATGAGGCAGTATGGTGATTTCGTTTCTTGTGCAGTACTCACACATCAACAGGGATGAATGTTTGGGTGCATTATCATGATGCAAGAACCATGAATTGTCTCGCAGTATTTCAGGCCATTTCCTTCTCACATTTTCTCACAGGCACCGTAACACATCCTGATAGTACCACCGATTAACAGTTTGTCCATGTAGCATGAATTCGTGATTAACTAATCCTTCAGAGTCAAAGAAAACTATCAGCATGGCTTTGACATTTGATATGACCTGACAAGTTGTTTTTGGTCTTGGAGAACTTTTCCTGACCCACTGTGAAGAGTGAACCACAGTCTCAACATCGTAATCATAGACCCACATCTCATCACCAGTAATGATTCTCTTGAGGAACATCTCATTCTCATTTGTGTGACCTAAAGGCTCATCACAGGCTGCGAGGCGAAGGTCTTTCTGGTCTTGACTCATGAGCTGTGTGACGAACTTTGCAGCTACACGAAGCAGCCAGGATGTTGTGTCAGGATTCCATGACATAATCCAGCTAAAATGTTACATTCTTCTGCAATCTCTTGGACAGTCTGTCTTCGATTGGCACACACAATTTCATTAATGTTCCTGACATGAGCATTGTCACTAGATGTAGAAAGGCGTCCTGAACAAGGATCATCTTTAACTTCTGTCCAGCCATTTTTAAACTGCGTGAGTCATTTGTAACACCTAGCACGGTTTAAGCACTCGTCATCGAATGCTCCCTGCATCATTTGTTGCATCTTCATAAAGATTTTCTTAAGTTTCACACAAAATTTACTGCAGATGCGTTGCTTCTCTAATTTGCAAGCTGTGCAACACAATGTTCTTCTTGGTACAGCACTGAACAATAACTAACAGATATACAACAGTGAAACTTCTGCAGCTACACAAATACAGGTGTGTGCAAGGATGCCAATTGCATTTCACTCCAGCACACCATTGACACAAAATTACAAATGTCCTGGAATTTTTTGAACAGTCCTCATATTGGTGTGTTACAGTATGCTCTGGATTTCACAATTTAAAAAAAAAATCGCATATAGTACTACCAAGGTATAGTTGGCTGAAAGGAGTGGAGAAGAATATTTGGAGGAAAAGAAAAGATTGTGTCACTGTGTTGGCAGAGTGCTGGTGGGAGAATAAAGGAAAATGTGTAAAACAGATCCAGCCATTGGCTGGAAGTTGCCTCTGGTAATGAAGTTTGTGTAATATTTATTCTGATAGTAGGAAATTTTGATTAGTATTTTTATTACATGGAGACTCGTGAGACTCATAATTGTGTATTTTGACATGAAAGTACACTGGCAGTAGTAAAATGTAAAATAAAGCAATTTATTTTAACCTTTTTGTAGTTATGTACTTGTTTTTCTTTTTCTACAGAGTTCGCAGAAGCTAGGAACTGGGTGGCTGAAAATCTCCATTTTGATATAAACAGAGATGTGAATCTCTTCGAAGTCACAATAAGAGTCTTAGGAAGCCTCCTCAGTACTTACCACCTCTCTGGAGACAAAATGTTTCTAGACAAAGCTGTAAGTTAGCACGCAAATGCTATCAATTTTCCAGTCTTTATGATTTGAATTTTGCGTCCGTGGTATATAGTGATGAAAAGCTCTTTGGTTTCCAGTCAGATATCAGTGTTAAAATATCACAACATTTCAAAGTGTGCCGTACTCATCATCTTGAATAAACAGTAGAGTTGCAGCTGTATAGTGAAGCACATGCGCCAGCAGCAGCAGTCTCTGTTATTACACAGCATTTAGTCTAGTCTTTGTTCTCATGTGTGTCTGTGAAGAAATGAATAGTAATCTGTGTATAAGTGTATGACTAGTGTAGATTAATTTACCTAAGTATTTGTGTATTTTAACAAGAGGAAAAAGATAGATTGCTACTCACCACAGAGAGATGGTGTTGAGTGGCAAACAGGCACATTGAAAGAAGAAGATATTGTTAGCTATTGTATTCAGCCTTTCATCAGAATCTCTCTCTCTCTCTCTCTCTCTCTCTCTCTCTCTCTCTCTCTCTCTCTGATTGTGTGTGTGTGTGTGTGGGGGGGGGGGGGTTGCTTTATCTGTGCCTGATTAAAGGACCTAGCTTTACAATAACTAATAATGTCTAACGGTCCTTTTTTCAGTGCACTTTTCTGCCACTCAGTGCCTCCTCTGTGTAGTAAGTAGCACCAACCACCATATATTTCAGAAAAAAGGTTAGTGTCACATGAGCTGATTTTGTAATGTAGTGATAACCTAAAGCAGCATAACAGCCATAATTATATTGCATCTAGTAGCTGCTTGTTTTATTATTATATTCCTTGTATAGATGAATATAGATTACAGATGGATTGTGTTCAGAAATAAGGGGTATTGGTCATTTTCTGCGAACAGGTGGGAGCTGTGTTGACCGTGCTCATTAGGCTCCAGACTGCTACTCAAGGCTGCAATGGGATTGGGGCACCTGAGAAGAATCTTTTGCCTCCTTTGATGCTTATGGTGTTACCTGGGGCCCCCGATATCACAATGACATCCTGTTCACTTGTCATGGAATGATACCCACCTAAAATTGAATGGCAAACATTAGTAGGGTTGTGAATCTTTGGGTGGAAGTGAAAGTGATTGCTGACCATGTGGCTAGACCCCTTGCCCTAAACACAGTTGTGTTATTGCCTGTTAGGGAAATAGTTGGCAGGGCAGGAATGAATGCCAGTGTCCCCTCTGTTGGCTTGCTTGAGGGGTCTCATCCAAGATGCAGAAGTGGCTCTGTTGGTAACAACTGAATATGTTGTGTGCTCTCAGCTCCATATTGTGGCTAATGTCAGCATGAATGGCACCTGCAGCCTGGGTTCCTATGGGCAGTTGGCTGTTTCAGTGAAGACCGCTAGCCTCTCACATCCTGTAGCAGTAGAGCTAGCAGTTTGCAACATCATTCTTTGAATTACTTGCAGTCCTCTGGTTTGCAGCCGAGTGGAAGATTTAAACTAGTGGTTCAGAAAATCCTGTGACAATCTTGGCTGCAGATTTTCCATCCTTCACTAATGGCTGTAGAACTGTAGGACACCTTTAAAGGACCAGATGTGCACTATATGCAAGAAGTGGCTACTTGGGCAACGGAGCACATCAGGCATGTACATGTGAGTTTTTTATGGTGGAGAAATCCCTCCATATGTCTAATAAGACTCCTTCTGATTTCAGTATGGAAAAAAAATATCAGCTTGATTAATTAAAGGGAGTAGCATTTTATCATAATATATTGATGGTTAACTGCAGTAGTGTTCATGGAAAGGTCTCAGAGCTAGTCTCTTTTACAACATGTAATAATGCCCACATATTAATAAGGGCAGAGAGCTGGCTGAACCAGATTTTAACAGTGGTGAGATTCTAAATACTGATTGGAATGTATATCATAAACATAGGTTGAATGCTGGTAGTGGAGGTATGTAGATAACGATAAATAATATGATGGTACCGTACCTAGTGAGTTCAGTACAGATTACAAATCCAAAATTTTTTGAGTAGTGATAAGTTTTAAAGTTGGTTGATATACAGTAATCAAATCCTTTTGTAGATCCTCTACCACTGCAGTAGTGGCAGAGTATTTGAAGAAAAGCTGTGAGAAGGTTGCATGTTAAGTTCCTGGTCATTAGAGGTAGATTTCAACTTAAACAGCTGTAGACTAGAAGCCTAAAGCAATTAGGGCACATAGTTGGGACAATAATTTGTGTGAAATTGTTCTGAACCCTTATCTGAGAATTATCTTGAGCAGTTATTCAGCAAACTCACTTGTGAAGGTAACATCTTAGATCTCCTGGTTACAAACAGACCCGAGCATATCTACATCTATATCTACATGGTTACTCTTCAAATCACATTTAAATGCCTAACAGAGGGTTCATCGTACTACCTTCACTCTATTATTCCAATCTCATACACCGTGCGGAAAAAACGAACACCTATATCTTTCCTTGCGAGCTCTGATTTCCATTATTTTATTATGATGATCATTTCTTTCTGCAATTGGAGGAGAAACTTGGTGATCAAAATTTTGTCAAGAGATTCCTCCACAATGAAAAACGCCTTTGTTTTAATGATGTCCGCCCCAAATCCTGTATCATTTCACTGACACACTCTCCCCTATTTCTGATAATACAAAACGTGCTACCCTTCTTTGAACTTTCTCGAAGTACTCCATCAGTCCTATCTGTTAAGGATCATGCACTGCAGAGCAGTATTGTAAAAGAGCACAGACAAGTGTAGTGTAGGCAGCCCCTTTAGTAGATCTGTTACATTTTCTAAGTATCTTTCCAATAAAACACAGTCTTTGGTAGGCCTTCCCCACAACATTTTCTGTGTTGCTTCCAATTTAAGTTGTTCGTAATTGTAATTCGTAGGTATTTAATTGAATTTATGGCCTTTAGATTTGACAGATTTATCGTGTAATCAAAGTTTAACAAATTCCTTTTAGCACTCGTGGATGACCCCATAGTTTTCGTTATTTATGGTCAATGGCAATTTTTGCACCACACAGATATCTTTTCTAAATCATTTTGCTATTTGTTTTGATCTGATGATGACTTTACTAGTTGATAAACGACAGCATTATCTGCAAACAGTCTAAGATGCCTGCTCAGATTGTCTCCTAAATTGTTTATACAGATAAGGAACAGCAAAGGGCCTATAACACTATCTTGAGGAACACTAGAAATCACTTCTGTTTTACTTGATGAATTTCGATCAATTACTGCAAACTGTGACCCCTCTGATAGGAAATCATGAATTCATTCACATAACTGAGACGATATTCCATAAGCCTGCAAATTCACTACAAGCCTCTTGCGTAGTACAGTGTCAAAAGCCTTCTGGATATCTAGAAATATGGAATGAATTTGAAATCTCTTGTCAGTAGCATTCAACACTTTGTGTGATGCGAGCAGACAGCTAGTTGCGTTTCACAAAAACGATGTTTTCTAAATCCCTGTTGACTGTGTGTCAATAGACCATTATCTTCAAGGTAATGCATAATGTTCAAATACAATATATGTTCTAAAATCCTACTGCATATCGACGTTAATGAGATGGGCCTGTAATTTAGCATATTACTCCTACTGCCTTTCGTGAATATTGGTGTGACCTGTGCAAATTTCCAGTCTTTGGGTACGGATCTTTCATCCACCAAACGATTGTATATGATTGTATAGGTTTGTATCAACAAACTCTGAAAGAAACCTAACTGGTATACAGTCCGGACCGGGAGACTTCCTTTTGCTAAGTGATCTAAGTTACTTCACTACTCCAAAGATATCTATTTCTACATTACTCATGTTTGCAGTTGTTCTTTATTCAAATTCTGGAATATTTACTTCATCTTCTTTGGTGAAGGAATTTCGGAAGCCTATGTTTAGTAACTCCGCTTCGGCAGTACTATCATCGATAATATTTCCATTGCTATCACGCAGAGAAGGCATTGTTGTGTCTTCTCGCTAGCATTCTTCACATACGACCTGAATCTTTTTGGATTTTTTGCCAGGTTTCAAGAAAAGTTTCATTGTGGAAACTATTATAAGCATCTCGCATTGAAGTCAGCACTAAATTTCGAGCTTCTGTAAAAAATCGACAATCTTGCAGATTCAGCATCCATTTAAATTTGGCGTTTTTTTCATTGTTACTGCAACAGTGTTCTGACCCATTTTGTGTCTCAAGGAGTGTCCGCTCCATCATTCGTTAGTTTTATAAATCTCTCAATTGCTACTGATACTATTTCTTTTAATTCAAGCCACATCTGGTCTACACTTCCATTGTTAATTTGAAAGGAGTGGAGATTGTCTCTCAAGAAGGTATCAAGTGAACTTTTATCTGATTTTTTGAACAGGTTAAGTTTTCATTTATTTTTTTGAGGATTTGGGGTCAATCACGCTATGATAACCCTGTGTTCATTAATCCCTGTATCCATTTTGATGCTCATTATTAGCTCAAAATAATTTGTTACTGAGAGGTAATGTGTGTTTTCACAATCATTTACTATTCATAAATGAACTAACTACTCGAAATAATTTTTAGAGAATGCATTTAGCACAATTTCAGATGACGATTTATCCGCACCTCCGGATTTAAACAAATATTTATGCCAACATATCGAGGGTAAATTAAAGTCGCCACTAACTATAATTGTATGAGCTGAGTACAAGTTTGAGATAAAACTGATATTTTCTGTGAACCTTTCATCAATTGTATCATCTGAGTTGGGAGGTTGGTAAAAGGATCCAATTATTATTTTCTTCTGGTTCATGTAGTGCAGGGGATCATTTATCACAATGCTGTTATTGCATCACTGAATATGGCTGAAAATAGAAATGTAAAGAAGTATCTTCTTGTACATTTCTGCTTAGCAAGTGCAACAAGAAACAGAACCCCTCTGCGGGTCTGGGTGTTAGAATAGCCCCGAGGTTTTCCTGCATGTGGTAAGAGGAGACTAAAAGGAGTCTCTCACGTTTTGACCTTTATGTGATGGTCCCCTGTCAGATTTGACCTCTACCTTATCAAATTTTCCTGAAGAGCGAGCCGATTGGGGATGGGTGCCTTACATGGTGCATTGTGTCCATTGTGCATTGAGATCTTTAGCCCACTTTCTCATCGTCGCATTGCAGTCCCACTCATTCTCCATCTCTTGGGCAAGGAGACCTTTCTGGGTGTGTTTTCCACCATACACTATGCAGTGTCTCTTTCTGCACCGACGATGACCATGGACTTCTTAGCACCTCATATCCAGCACAGTAGCCAGTCTGTTGTGGTGGGGCCACCCTGCACCCTGTTTGTTGTAGCCTCCTGATAACACAGAGATCGCTCCAATGATGCCAGCGCCATTAACTCCCCACGTGCCATGGAGTAGATGCCCATCTCCCTGGGGCATCGGGACTCCCGGCAACAGCCATCCTTCCAGGTGCCCCTTGCTGAGGCTGGGTGGCGCCCATGGGGAGGGCCCCTGGTAGGAGTGGGTGGCATCAGAGTGGATGGCTTAGCATGAAGCATAGTACATCATCTCTTGCTGGTGGTCTGCCACCAGCCATCTCTAAGCGGGCAAAGTCTAACTTCAATGCTAAGAAATATGACCCCAAATTGTTCCCCTCCCTGGACACATCATGGGAGGAACGCCAGGCTAAGGATGGCAGTGTAGTTTATTCGCCCCGGTACCTCGTATGTACGAGAATTAATGGGGGATATTTTATGTCCATGAAGCCTCAGTTTTTTGTGGAGCATTTGAAGGACAAGTTTGGGAAGGTGGAGGGCTTGTCAAAAATGCACTCTGGGTCAGTCTTGATAAAAACAGCATCCTCTGCCCAGTCACAGACATTACTCGCTTGTGAAAAGTTGTGGAATGTTTTTGTTACCATCATGCCCCATAAGAGCTTAAATATGGTCCAGGGCATTATATTCCACCAGGACCTTCTTTTGCAGTCTGGCGACAAGCTGCTCACCAATTTAGAGCGGCGAGGTGTTCGTTTCGTCCGGTGCGTCCATCGGGGTCCGAGGGATAATCAGGTTGCCACCATTGCTTTCATCTTGGCCTTTGAGGGTGACACATTGCCCACAAAGGTCAAGGTGATGGTGAACTGCTGTGATGTCGAGCCATATATCCCTCCCCCGATGAGGTGATTTAAGTGTTGGAAGTTTGGCCATATGTCTTCCCGCTGTACTTCCAGCATTACATGTCGAGATTGTAGACATCCATCACGTCCCAATGCTCCATGTGCCCTGCCTCCCATCTGCGTCAAGTGCAGAGAGCATCATTCACCTTGCTCGCCAGACTGTCGGATTTTACAGAAAGAGAGGAAAATCATGAAATATAAGACCTTGGACAGACTGACCTACATTGAGGCTAAGAGGAAATTTGAGCGCCTATATCCTGTGTCTATGACCACCTCTTACGCCATCGCTACGAGAACAGTTGTCACCCCATCAGTTCCTCGCATTCCTGTCTCCTCTCAGAACCAGAAGGCTACACCTGCCCACTTGATGGTGGGGGGCACTTCCCTCCCTGTTGCTCCCGCAACACTTACTTTGGGACCAACACCCCTCCAACCAGTGGGGATATCAGTCCCCACTTCTGAGCCGGAGAAGCGTAAGGCTTCTTCAGCTCCTCTCGCTAGGAAGGGGTCCCTTGGGTCACTCCCTTCCCAGGTTTCTGCTAGTGGGAAATATGACACCCACCAATGGCTGATAAACCAAAAAGCAGCTTGTGGTAGGGCTTCAAACTCATCCTCAGTCCCGGAGACTGAATCAGTGAAGTCCTCCCAGCCAGAGAAGCTCAAGGAGCAGCAAGAGAAATCCAAAAAGAAGGTCCCCAAGACCAAGGGACTTGCGGTGGCACCCATACCAACACCACCTACAAGCTCTGCGTCTATGGATGAGGTGGAGATTCTGGCATCCGCTGAGGACCTATATCTCACCGGACCTTCGAACACAATGGATATAGACTGCTTAGGCAAAAAGACGGTGGCAGCAGGTGACCCTTAGGCATAACCTGCTTTATTGAATGTTCCATGCCTTCCCAGTCTCAAGATGATGTCATCCTCCAGTGGAACAGTGGCAGTTTTTTCCACCGCCTGGCTGAGCTACAGCAACTGTTAAGCTTTACATCTGCTTTCTGCATTGCCTTCCAGGAAACCTGGTTCCCGGCAATGTGGACCCCTGCCCTCCGTGGCTATAAGGGATACTACAGGAACGGTAGTGACTATAATCGAGTGTCAGGTGGACTTTGCGTTTATGTCCTAAACTCAGTCTGTAGTGAAACTGTGCCCCTTCAAACCCCTCTTGAATCTGTGGCTGTCAGAATATGGACAATGCAGGAAATAACTGCAGTGTATATCTTCCTCCGTATGGTGTAGTATCCCTGAATGTATTAACTGCACTGATTGATCAACTCCCTAAACCTGTCCTCCTTTTGGGAGATTTTAACACTCATAACCCCCTGTGGTGTGGCACTGTGCTTACTGTCTCAGTTTGACCTCTGTCTCTTAAATACTGAGTCCGCCACACATTTCGGTGTGGCTCATGGTAGTTACTCGGCCATTGATTTATCAATTTGCCACCCAGGACTTCTCCCATTTCTCCCATGTATCCACTGGAGAACACATGATGACCTGTGTGGTAGTGACCCCTTCCCCATCTTCCTGTCACTGCCCAGCACATGACAACCTGTGTGATAGTGACCGCTTCCCCGTCTTCCTGCCACTGCCTCGGCATCAGGCCCACGGATGCCTGCCAGATGGCCTTTTAATAAGGCAGACTGGGAAACTTTCACCTCTGCTGTCACTGTTGAATCTCCTTTAAACAGATCTGTGCCCGTGTTCGCCAACTTATCAAACGACGGAAGGAGGAGTGTTGTGAGAGAGCTGTCTTGACCATTGGGTGCCATACATCACCTTCCCAAGTCTGGGCAAAGATCAGACGTGTTTTCGGGTGCCAGGCCCCAACAGGTGTTGCCGGTGTTAACATAAATGGTGTGTTATCTACCGACACAAACACGATTGCTGAGTTTGCTGAGCACTTTGCTGAGCATCTGTGTTGGAGAATTACCCCCCAGCTTTTTGCACTCTCAAATGGCGGCTGGAAGGGAAGGTCCTCTCATTCACTACACGCCACAGTGTATCCTTAAACGCCCCATTTACAGAGTGGGAGCTCCTCAGTGCTCTTGCACATTGCCGCGACACTGCTCCTGGGCCAGGTCGGATCCACAGTCAGATGATTAAATTATCTCTTATCTGACTACAAGTGACATCTCCCTGTTATCTTCAACCGGATCTGGTGCGATGGTGTCTTTCCATCACAGCGGTGGGAGAGCAACATCATTCCAATGCACAAACCCGGTAAAAACCCGCTTGATGTGGATAGCTATTGACCCATCAGCCTCACCAACGTTCTTTGTAAGTTGGTGGAACGTATGGTGCGTCAGAGGTTGGGTTGGGTCCTGGAGTCATGTGGCCTACTGGCTCCATGTCAGGGCGGCTTCCACCAGGGTCGCTCTACTACTGATAATCTTGTGTTCCTCAAGTCTGCCATCTGAAAAGTCTTTTCCAGATGCCAACACCTGGTTGCCATCTTTTTTGATTTACCTAAAGCTTATGACACCATCTGGCGACATAATATCCGTGCCACGTTATACGAGTGTGGTCTCAGAGGCTCACTCCCGATTTTTATCCAGAATTACCTGTCGCTTTGTACTTGTCCAAGTTGGTGCCTCCCATAGTTCCCCCCCCCCCCCCCCCCCATATCCAGAAGAATGGGGCCCCACAGGGCTCTGTCTTGAGTGTGTGTCTATTTTTAGTGGCCATTAATGGTCTAGCAGCAGCTGTAGGGCCGTCCGTCTCACCTTCTCTGTATGCAGACAACTTCTGCATTTCATACTGCTCCACCAGTACTGGTGCCGCTTTGACTATGGGAGTCTGGTTTATGGTTCGGCGGCAGCCTCAGCATTGTGTTTACTCAACCCAGTGCACCACCGTGGCTTTCGCCTAGTGACAAGAGTTTTCAGGGCGAGTCTGGTGACCAGCGTCCTTGTGGAGGCCGGAGTCCCTCCATTGAAGTTTAGGCGTGCGCAACTGCTTGCCAGTTACATTGCACACATTCGTAGTTCTCCTGCACATCCGAATCACCGTCTCCTTTTCCCACTCACGGCGGTTCATCTCCCTCATCAGCGGCCCAGGTCAGGGCTTCCAATTGCAGTTTGTGTCCGATCCCTTTTTTCCGAACTGGAGTCCTTGCCTTTACCACCTATACTTGATGTCCATTCACGTACACCTCCATAGTGTACGCCTAGGCCACGGCTTCGCCTGGACCTTTCACATGGCTCTAAGAACTCAGTTAACACAGCAGCTCTCTGCTGTCACTTCCTCTTGGTTCTTGACATGTACCAAGGCCATGAAGTGGTTTACACCTCCAGCTCAATGGCTGATGCTCACATCGGCTTCATGTATGTCCACGGAGGACATATTGAACAGCATTCTTTGCCCGATGGCTGCAGTGTTTTCACTGCTGAGCTGGTGGCTGTATCTCATGCTCTTGAGCTTATCTGTTTATGCCCTGGGAAGTTGTTTCTTCTGTGTACTGACTCCTTGAGCGGCCTACAAGCTATCCACCAGTGCTACCGTCGTCATCCTTTTATAGCGACCATCCAGGAGTTCATCTATGCCCTGGAACGGTCCAGTGATGTTTGTGTGGACCCCAGGTCACATCGGAATCCCAGGCAACGAACTTGCCAACAGGCTGGCCAAACAGGCTACACGAAAACTGCTGATGGAGATCGGCTTCTCTGCGACTGACATGTGGTCCGTACTATGCCGCAAGGTTTTGTGGCTTTGGGAGATGAAATGGCATAACCTCAACACACACAACAAACTGTGTGCCATTAAGGAGACTACGAATGTGTTAGTCCTCCATACATGCCTCTCGCAGGGACTCTGTGGTTCTCTGCCAGCTCCACATTGGCCACACTTGGATGATACACGGCTACCTCCTGCACTGTGATGACCCACCTCAGTGTCGGTGCGATGCCCGGGTGACTGGCCCATATCTTGGTGAGCTGTCCTTCTTTGGCTGCCCTGCGACAGACTCTTCAGTTACCAGACCCGTTGCCATTAATTTTAGCTGACAACGCCTCTTCGGCTAATTTAGTTTTACGTTTTATACATGATGGTGGGTTTTGTCATTCTATATAAGTTTTCGCGCATATCCTTTGTCCCTTTGTGTTCTCCACTCTAATGCTTTTAGGCTGGATGTTTTAATGTGTCGCAGAGTGGCTGCAGGGTGTATACGTCCCGGGAGATCCGGGAAAAACCCGGGAATTTTTTCTTCCGGGAGAAAACCGGAAAAAACCCGGGAATTCTGTAGAATTCCGGGAATTTTTCCTTCTTTTAGTTTTCAGTTAAAAATTTTGTAATTTTGACTGGTAAGAACTGATACTCTAACAAAGAATTTTACTTTAGCCCACTACTGCAGAATAATACTGCAGCAATAAAACATAAACAAGGGAAAGAAAACCAAAATAAACTTAAGTTGCAAAGGAAATGCACCGTTTCCAACAACAAACGACAGTGCAAACACAAGCACATGCCAATACCACAATGTGTCAAAGGCTTTAGTACAAAGACTATGCAATACTTCATAACAACAAACTGCTTCTGATTACAGTGAGGTCACAACGGTTTGCATTAGGTTAGTTTGAGCAGTTGCCAGCAGACTCGTGCGCATGCGCAGTTGATTCGTGTATGAGCAGAACCTGCTCCCGCTTATGGCTATTTGAAGTACGGCTGTTAGCAGTATCAGCTGTAGCAACAAGCAGTCAAACACAGCCGGAAAAATTCTTCTGCGAGTCCAAGCTGCCAAATTCATGCAGATCAGTCTAAGTAGCAGTGGAGAGGATGGTAGTCTCCATGTGACCCGTGTTTAGGTTTAGTGATTTTGCTGTTTCTTCTTCGTTTACAACTCTCACGTCAAATGAAAACTAAATGAATTTCTCTGGCTGAGAGCTAGCAAGTGAATTAAAATAGTCGTATAATTACTAAAGACTGAAATGTTGTTAATTTTAGTTTCCTGATTTTATTTTAATTCCAAATTTTTGGCAGTCAAGCATTAATTGCTTTTCAGAATACTGAAGTTATTTTTGTTGATTTGCTAAAGAAATTTGGCTTTTATTAGTTTTTTTTTCCACAGAGGCAGTCAGTTTACTTGAAACGAAACGTTTTATTCCACAGTACTGGCTAGTGTCAATTGTTTGCTCAATTACAAGTGCCCATTTTTATCCCTTGGCATGTATGGCATTATGCCTTAATAAAAAACCAAACTTTACATACTGGTACTCCAAGAAAATTTGCAGCCCGAAAACCACACTGAAAAGCTTAACATCTAGTTGGGGCCTATTTCTTTGTGAATCTGACCATACAAATGTGCACTTTCTGCCGAATGATGCATTTTAGTCTGGTTTACGAAAATCCTATGCTTTTGGAGTACCCTATGATGATCTGTTTCATTTACGATGTAATGCAAGATCTCTTAATGCTATATAGGTACGAACATGTGGTATTCCTACGTCATCGCAGCTGCGCACGCGCAGTAACACTGTTCTCTGGTGCTCTCTGACAACTGTTCTAACAGGCCGCAGGAAAATACTGCGAATGGTGGTTGAAAAGCGTTACTTTCAAAGTAAATTTCATTTTACGCAAGATGAATTATGTTACAAGTTCATATGTGCTTTGAATTCCTTAAATCACAGAGCATTTGATTCTCATTTGAAGCTTAACACCGTGATGGCCAACCACTTAGCAGAATTTCGTGTCTAGACGTTTATGTATTATTTTAAAATTTACTTGCACATTTTTGTGATGTATATTAAAGTGTAACAAGTGCAAGAAAGACAAATATTATATGTGAAAGCTTTTCTTTTAGCTACACCATGCGTATTAATGTAAACCATTACATCTACATCTACATGGATACTCTGCAAATCAATTTAAGTGCCTGGCAGGGGGTTCATTGAACTTTTCATATATTTATGTGTTCGCACTGCTGAACAGTGGTGTTGGTTGCTATTGGCTGACTACGTCACATGTCGTATGCTCTGAAGATCTGCTATTGTCGGCTGGTGAGATCACTTGACATCTGCTATGACTGGCTTACTAAAGCACATTGCAGTCTCGATTTCAGTGCTTCAGAAACTAACATGCTGTGTTTGGTGGAATTCAAATATACTCTTTCGTAATATGAAAATATGCAGCATGCATGCTGCTGCACATGAAACATCTTTCCAAAATGAGTCTTTTGGGGGGGGGGGGGGGGTGAAGTGTTGTTCTCTGAAGCACCGAAAAGTTCTATGCTGATGTATAAAACCTTAACCATTCAAAGCGATGCCAAGTTTTATGGTTTCAAGAGAAAGTATTCTGTCACCTAACACGGAAAAAGTGTATTTTCATCCAGTAAAAAGTGTATTTTTAACCGGGACATCCGGGAATTTTTTTTTTTTTTTTCCTTTGTCCACGTATACACCCTGGACTGGATTTTCCTATTCTCATGGTCGGCCAGCCACAGTCATGTGCTCTCTTGTTTTTACCTCTTCTACCTGTTTCTTTCTGCTCACTGTGGTTTTCTTCTCCTGTTTTGTCCTTAGTAGTGTTGGTTGTCCTTCTGTCGTTCTTCTGGTTCTTCCTTTCTCCTGTTATTATGCTATACATCTTTCTTTTCTTCTTTCCCTTGTGTAATTATTTAACCGGGAACAAGGGACCGATGACCTCGCATTTTGGTCCCCCCCCCTTTAAACCAACCAACCAAGAAATAGATTTCAGGTTACCTGAGAAGCCAATATGAAACATTCATCTTCAGGACTGAAAAAGTTGAGCATAAATGGACAACGCTCTGTATTAACAGGGCCAATAAAACACAAAGAACAACCTAGAACTCCTGCATCATGGGCCAGGGCAGTGCTGTCACTGCTGGAGTACTAGTTATTCTTTATGTTTTATTGTTCCTGTTAACACATGTTAATAAAATGAATATTGCACTAGATTAATTTTGGACTCCTCTGTGGGATGAGCACCCAAAATTCCCATTGATACACCATTATCTCTGTAACGGGAAACAAAATGATGCTTTCCATCAAGACTGGGTGTTGCATGAAAGACATGACAAGCGGTATTTTTTTGGACTGACTCGAGCCACACATTAAAAAATAAAACTGCAAATATCTACTGAAATACGAAAATGAGCCTCGACTCTTAGGTGAGACATGCTGTATAAGGATGTAGATTTTAGGTTACTGTGGTAGGCATTGTATGGCCAGTGCCTACAGAGTTAGGATGCTGACAACTCGTTCGTTCAACTGAGTTGCAAGTTTCAAGGGATGAATGCATGTTAGTGATTTTAGCAGTTTGCTTATAAGTGCAGGTGCTAAGTGAATGATATGAAGGAAAGTGTGTGAGCTCTGTGAATACTAGTAATAATGCCAGAACAGGAATTTAACTAGGGCGATGTGTGGTTGCTGTTGGTTATACATAAGTAACTCCTTGGGTTCATTATCACTAATGGAGTGAAGCCAGCTGACAGCATAAGAGTGTGTACCAAAATGCATGATCGGTGGTTCTGATTGAGGGCAAACTAAGAGGAATCTGCCTTGATACGTATGTAAAGTTTTACGTGGTTTTGTGGTCAAATAGCATTTAGCATATTTGTAAAGAAATTTTGTATCAGGGATATCTACAGTTGTTGGTTTGTGTTTGAAAAACATAACGGTTGAGTTAATATATACTTTTGTAGTGGAGGTTACATAAGATTGGTTAAATAAGAGGACCTCCACATTATCTCTTACTTGGAATGAGAATGAACATCAAATAAGAGGTGTTAATAGCTGAGGATGTCCTCAATTGAAACAGAAATCTATTTACAAGTTTCTAATAACAAAGATAGGTTATATATTCTCATAATAATGGTGGTATGTAATATGAACTGAAAAAAGAAGTCTAAATAACCCAAGCTAGTGGTGCTGAGCATATAAACAGAAAGAAACACTGGAGATTATACAAATGAGTGAATTAACTAATACGTATTAACCCTGTTACGTGTAATGGATTAGCTGTGAATTTTCTAACAAGATCGGTCCGTGTAATTGTTATGTAGTTTTGTAGATTTTATACCTGATATGATGACATTTGTCTGAGGTGGGGCATCTATATAGTGTAACAAATCACTTTGTTAAAGTGATGTGTTCTATAATGTTTTGAGGATTGATAAATGATGATCATTGACTGCTGAAGAAAATTTATTTAATGTAGTTTGGAAAGTGAGATATCCACGTTAAGCATGGAGTTTCTCTGTAAGTGCATGTCCACTTATGACCCCGCCATTGAGTGCCCGTAAGCACTTCTGCCTGTATGTGCATGTCAATTGAATGGCAATAGAGACAGCTTTGCTACTGGGCAGGGTGACATTGCAGCAACTCGTGTTTGGCCACACTTGCCGTTCTTAACCCTTAGTTTGTGCAGTACCAGTAAATTTTCAAATTTTGGACATGTCAGTATTATCTCAGTTGCTTTTCTGAAAACTTTCATATAGTTTTATATACAGTATGTTATATTTCAGGCTGAAAGTTATGAAAAGGAATTGCTTTCTGAAATATTTTATTTTCGATGATATAATCAAAAAGTACTAGTTCTGAATGTACAGCTAAAATTGCACGCTTAAAATTTCTATTATTAATTACACAATCCTGTACTGTTTACTATGTTTATTTCTGGATGCATTTATGAAATAATAATCGAAATTAATAATATAACAAAAACTAGAAGGAATTCATTTGTTAAGAAAAATTGTAAACCCTTTGGAATATTGTTATTTCTGCAGTGTGTGGAAATCGTGAGCTTGCATCTGATATGATTAGACATATTTTTGTATAATAGGTGCAAACAATGTAATTTTAGCTTTGTTAATGTGAAAAATCAAAATACTGTGTGATATACTGAAATGTGAGAAAATCAGTGGAAAATATATTTACGTAAAAAATTCAGCAATGACAATCTTCCAATTTATTTAGTTCAAACCAATCATGAAGCCCTGATGTTAGATTTTCAGCTTTAATATCAAACCCATAGACAAGATGATCTGGAGCCATCTCAGCATCACAAGCTAAGTAAACTTGGAAGTTTATTGTAATCTACGCTCCTCTCAAATCTTCATAAGACTTTGCTTTTTAATGACTTGGTCTGGGCATTGTTTATTATGGACAATAAAGGGAAGGAAGGAAGGAAGGATGGGGGAGGTTACAAGCTCCAGATTAGAAACTTACCATATGAACATAGGAAAACTGTTTCAAATATTTTGGGTGAAGAGTAGCGAGGTGGTGAGAAAAGAGAGCGACAAGCTAGAAAAGAGAAAACACTGTCATTACTGGCCCTACACATGGAACAGAATGACAGCATACAAATGCGTGAAATGTGATAAACACCCTTGCTTAAAGTCTGCCATGAAAATACGTAAAATATGTGCACAAAACTTGTAATTTTTTTCTTTACTTCCACATTTATTGAAATACCTGAGAAAACACGTCAACTTTACAAACTATTTAATTGGAAATTGTAATATTTAATTTTTTGGATTTTACAAAAGAATAAAGAAGTTTATAAACTATTTCATGAAGAAAAGACACGTAATTTTTGCATTTTGTAATGCAATTTATGATGTAAACACAATATAAATATTAGTATTAATATTTCATCACTTTTAAATTGCTATTTAATTTCGATATTTACTAAAGTGAGGATAAATTGCAAAATTTGGTAATCTCAGTCTCCCAGACAGATGTTAGCATTAGCGCATATTTTTTACATTTGCCAATTAAGGGTTAAGTTTTCTCCATGCAACGGATCAGCGCCTCAGAGTTGTGCTGGCCTCATTAGAAGAAGACCGCCATGTTAATGCATAACAAAAGTCACGAAACAAAAGAAGTTTGCGAGTGGAGTCTGTAATTGTAACTCTGTTCGCTGTGAATGTATTTGAAATATATGTGTCAAGCAGACTGGAAATTGTTTGAAGTTGTTTCCTGATTTAAAAAGTTGTTATAATATATGTGGTTTATGAAAGAAGGAAATTCTCTCATTTAGTAGTGTGCAGAAACTAGTCTGTCATCAAGTTTTCAGCACTCAGAAGCAGCCCAGAAAGGAAAAGTAAATGGTATGAGGCATATATAAAATATAGCCGGATGCTGATTTGGAGGAAGGGAATGAGAGAGAGAGAGAGAGAGAGAGAGAGAGAGAGAGAGAGAGAGAGAGAGATTTTAAAGTCCAGCTGTAGGTAACAAGAAAAGAGCATTTTGACATTAACAGCTAACATATTGCATTACTCAGCAAAAACTGTCACAGATGTAACTAGGAAATATTTCAGGGTTACTAATAGAAAAGTAAGTATTATGGACAAAAGGAAAGGACTGAATTTGGAGTAGAAGCAACAAATTTTAAATTGTAGTTTTGTAAGTGTATTAATAAAGTTTTATTTAATACACATATTGGTGCCATGGATATATGATAGTAAAGTGAATGCCTGAAGGAAGTTTCGATGCTTTTTTCAGTCACAAAGTTCCTGGAGAGACGACTTTGTTCTATTTATTGATTTAACATAGGACCAAAATTTCTAAAGACCTTCTTTCAGATCAGTAGGCAGAACTTCAATTGTGAATTCATTGAGTGTTTCACATATGGCTCAAAAAATTGAAAGGAAAGGAAACCCCGCAATCAGACCCTGAAGCCCATGTGATAGTCGACCAACCGCCATTTGATCCTTAGTCATTCATCATTGGATGAAGTATCAAGGGGCATGGGGGCAGCATACCACACTCTTGGCTGTTGACATTTTGATCTTGGCTCACCCTACACTGATTTGCTTTCATTCAGTTTATGTTTGTTTTGAGACTTTGGCTACATTTAAATCTGCAGTGGAGCTCTCATTGCTTTCGTAACAGCTTTCTAACAAAGCTGTCTTAGTACATTGAATCTTTATCGTTTCTTCCAACTTTGCTCAGCACAAACCTGTCGAAGGAGTATTGTACAATATAAGAGTTCCCACCTTTGCGATTTAGAAGAAATTGCACAGATGGGAACTCTCTCTGCCATATATCCTACATTTTTGTAACCCTCTTGGACTCAATCTTCGGTAGTCACTGTCCTTCACCTAACTATCCCCTTCCCTGTTCCCACTCCAGCACTACACAGTCTTCTGTCCACTAATGTACCCACAGTCTTTTTACTTCTCTGATTTCCCACTCAACTCCCCCCCCCCCCCTTTCCTTCTAACCTCACAAATCCACTAAGGTTTCCTACCCTGTCCCCACCGTGTTCCCATATGCTCTCACAAGCAGCACCGTCTCACACCCCTACCCTGGTACAATTCCCAGTCCCCACCTCAGCCTCCTCCTTACCCTCACCAGAAAGACTGCTTCTCCCATCATCCACTGTTGTTCCCAAGATATATATAATATCAGGAAAGAGGAAAGGAGAGGGAAAGACGAAAGGATGTGGGTTTTAAGGGAGAGGGTAAGGAGTCATTCCAATCCCGGGAGTGGAAAGACTTACCTTAGGGGGAAAAAAGGACAGGTATACACTTGCACCCAAACACATATCCATCCGCACATACACAGACACAAGCAGACATTTGTAAAGGCAAAGTGTGTTTGTTTGTGTGTCTATCGACCTGCCAGCAATTTCGTTTGGTAGTCACATCATCTTTGTTTTTAGAAATATATTTTTCCCACGTGGAATGTTTCCCTCTATATATATATTTGTTGTGCCTGTCTGTGATTCAACATCTCCATTGTATGGTGAGTAGCAGTCTAACCTTTTCATAATATTGTCATTATTCCAGGCTGGATTTTTCATTGTATCATACTTCAAAATTAATTCATTTACTGTGAATTCCTTGACATCTGTTGTATTAGTTTCAATCCATTGTTGTCTCATTGGCAGAAACCCAAGTAATGTTGTGAGGATTGGGTGATGAATGTAGTGGCCTATTGCGTAAGTATGTATACAGTTCGACTTTAGTAGGTTTGGGTCAGCCCTGGGAGCATGCATAGATAACTGAAGTGGTTAAGGCAACTGCTAGTGATAAGTGGGAAATCAGGACTCAAGTCCCAATCTGACAACATTTTCTTATATCGCTATTGGGTTGTAGGTTGTAATCTTACCCTCCCACACATCACCATCATAGTTCTATGTTTCTAAAGTAAGATGTACAAAAGAAAGAACTTTTTACTTATCTTGATTTTCTCTTCTTGTTGTTGGCTCTAATTCTTGTTGTGTCTAGGGGTACATTCTTGCAGCTGAATTTATATAACAAGTCCCTGAAGGCAAAATACCTGATGAAGATTTGCCTGTTGCTATGAATATATTTTTTATTTTATCTCATTCTTCCATGCCACACTGACTTCACAATCTCCATTTTCATAAAAACCGTCAATTACATTGTTGTTGGCAATATTAGCAAAATACATGCATTTCCATCAGAGGCATGCCCACACTACTTACATTCTGCAGTACTCACACTATGCTTAAAAATTTACCAAGCAAAAGAGTTTACTAACATTCTTGATAAAAGAAGAATCTTTACTGAGACATAACATTATTTTGTAATTGAGTCCAGAATTAAATTTAATAATTATTGTTTGATTGTACAATTACTAATATGAATTTCAAGTATGCCAGAAATTTCGTAATTTCAAATATTTTTTTAAAAGAAGAGTAATTTTAATTGTTAGTACATATCCATTGTAACACATTAATTTCTTTTTATGCATTTTAGCCTGAAAGATAATACATTGTATACAAAATCATATGAAATTCATTTAGTTAAACAGCTGAGATGATGTTCACCTATACATGGATCGGTTATTTCTACAGAAAAAGGTAATGTTAGAGGAGGGTGACCCATTATAAGGTCTATATCCAATACAGCTAATGTCAAGGAATTCAGTCAGCGAATTAATTTTGAAGTAGTAGGTGTACTTTTGTGCTGTAACCAGCATAGGAAATAATATCAATCCTTTTTAACAACTATAAGATCAGAAACTGCACACTACCTTTGCTTTATTGGTCTGAAGTAATTATATGGTTATATCAATACTTTTTTGTATTTCATGAAAACGAAGACAATCAAAATGTTTTATTCGCCCAGTTATATATTGGGCATTTACAAATGTCTTCTACTCGGTAACACATGAAAGTTTCTCTTTGCAGTTTAATTAAATAATATTCTGTTTATTTGTCAATTACTGAGGAAGTCCTTTTCTTTGTCAGTCAAAAGTGAAAAACCATCCAGCAATGTTATTCTAGTCAGAGCTAACTTGCTCTATATCATGTTTCTGCTTGATAATGTTATTTAGTAATTTTTATGGTAAATTCTGTTTCTTACATTAAAAAAAATTTCTTTTTTCAGTATACATCGGACTGTGTTCCCATATTATTAGAATTATTCCTCATATCGTTCAACTAATACGTCTAATGTAGACTACGTACTCTGTTAAATAATTATTGTGATTTCATTACAGACATTTAAAAGACAAGCAAAACCTGTTTTTCTTCTTCTTCTACTTTTTTTCAGTTATCAGATTTCATATTTACTTTTGGGTGCAGAGCAAAATAATGTACTTCACACATTTTTTAAAAGGAAACTAGAACATAATATGCTTTTTATTTTGTCTTCAGTGCACACACCTGCTGTCTTTGAGTACCACATGTTTCCCTGAATCAAACTATTCTTGGTGTTTCCTAAAAATAAAAGAAAGCTGGCTGAAACCACCACTTTTGTCCTATTTCTTACACATTGCAGCAGATCTCATTCACTTCAGACACTGACATCTCACTGTTGGCAGGTATCACCAATAAAATGGTTACAAAAAGTGGATATTTGAATCAACCTATTCTTTAAGTCAAAAACAATGTTGTTCTCTACTCCCTGTAGTTCCAAAATATTGACTTGCAAATCAGCTGACACAAACTTTTCCGTGTGGGGCTCAAAACCACTCACTCCGTACAACTTGAACTATCCAGAAAGCAACACTAGCATCCATTTCACCATCAAAATATCACTGAATCTATGTTAATGTAAATTGATAGATAAAAAATCTACTCACCAAGCAGCGGCGGGGGAAAACATACGCAAAAGAATTTAACTTTTACAAGCTTACAGAGCCAGTGGCTCCTTCTTCTGGCAGAAGAGTTGAAGGGGAAGGAAGAGGGGTGAAGGAAAAGGACTGTAGAGGTTTGCAGTAAGGGGTACAATTCAGAAAAGTCACCCAAAACCCCGGGTCAGGGGGAACTTAACGGACAGGATGAGAGGAAAAGATTGATTGTTGGGGACTGCACTGGATGAGATTTGAAAACCTGAGAGCTCAGAATTGAAAGACAGGGTAATATATAGGACAGAGATTACTACTAAAACATCATGCATTAGTTAATAAGAGTGAAAAGCTAGGTGCATTGTATGTAACAGTGGTAGGAGAGGGACAGCGAAAAATAGACAGGTCAGAAAACAAAAGATGTAGAAAACTAAAATAGAGTGAAGAAAGGAGTACTTATATGAACAAATGCTGAGACGGAAGGCATTAATGTAAATTAAGGTCAGGTGGATGGCAAGAACTAAGGACATGTTGTACTGCTAGTTACCACCCAATGGAGTTCTAAGAAACTGGTGTCTGGGGGAAGAATCCAGTGTGGTGAAACAAGCACTGAGGTCATGACTGTCATGTCGTGCAGAACGCACGCAACAGGATATTGTGTGTTGCCTGTATACTCCTTCTGCCTACACACATTCATCCTGACTGATAACTGGGTGGTAGTCATGCCGATGTAAAAGGCCGAACAGTGTTTACATAACAGCTGGTATATGACATGCATCATTTCACAGGTGGCTCTCTCTTTGATAGTATATGTTTTGCCACGTACAGGGCTGGAATAGGTGATGGTAGGAGGGTCCATAGGGCAAGTCTTGCAATGGGGACGGTAACAGGGGTAGGAGCAATAAGGTAGGGAGATGGGTGCAGAAGGAGCATAGGGTCTGACAAGGATATTGCAGAGATTGGGAGGACAACAGAAAGCTATTCTAGGTGTAGTGGGCAAAATCTCGGATCTCATTTCAGGGCATTATTTCAGGAAGTCATGGCCTTGTCGAAGTAACTGATTGATACATTCAAGATCAGGAAAATACTGGGTGACAAGTGGTGTGCTGCGAAGTTGTTTTTTGGAGGGATCAGCAGTACCAGGATTGGATGTGACGGCCCGGGAAATCTGGTGATGATGAATTGCTGTAAAGAGTCTGCATCCAAACGAATACATTTGCCTTGAATGCCAAGGCTATATGGGAGGGAATGTTTGAAATGGAAAGGATGACAACTGTCAAAATGTAAGTACTGTTGTTTGTTAGTAGGTTTAATGTGGACGGAAGTGTCTAGCTGGCCTTCAGTGAGGATGAGATCAACATCAAGGAAAGTGGCTTGGGATTCGAAATTTAACTGAGTAAAAGTATTTAGAGATTCCAGGAATTTTAACAGGGCAGCCTCACCATGAGTCCATATGGCAAAGATGTCATCAGTGTATCTAAACCAAACCAGGGACTGAAGGCTTATGGATCCCAGGAAAGCCCCCTCCAAGTGACCCATGAAAAATTGGCTCAGGAAGAAGCCATCCTAGTTCCCATGGTCGTACCCCTGATCTGTTCATATATATCTGCCCCCTCAAAGGTAAAGTGAATAAATTTTAGCACTCATAATAATCAACTATCACAATACCAAAAATATAACAGCCACTATTCTCAGTAGGCGGGGTGCTGCCTATGGGTAGCTACCGATTCAGGACAGTGATCAGTACAATCACTGATCCAACAGCTTTCCCTTAAACATATCTCCAAACCTGTTAAAGATGTAATATTCTTGATGATCAGCTAATTATGACTGTTTTTACATCAACATGTTATTTCGTTATGCTGATTGAATGTCACTGTGATACCTAATGTTTTGCCCATTCCCCTAGCCTCTGAAACATGTAAGGGAAAAAACCATATTAATTGAAACTGAATCGAGCAAAATGTACCCAATTTACACTAAAGTAAATGCATGCCTGTCACTAATTAGATACCATACTTCATTGAGCAACACACTGAGTCAATGTCAACTGTCCTTAAAGTCATTCATATCCTGACTATAAATTATTAAAAAAAACTGAGTAACAGCTTTATTTGCACTTTTTAACAATGACATTGTATGTAGTTACTGTCTTTTGTCTTGGAAGTGACCAGCTTCAATGCACTGGACACTCATTAGCGTGCAAGGTGGTACTCACAACTGATTCATCAGTTCCAACAGGCTGAGAGCTCCAACTACTCCTATAAACTTCCAAAAGAATGTAATAAAATTTTCGCACACACGGTTCCTCCTCTAATCCTTGCACAACTGTCAGAATGACAGATATCAAAACAAATGATCACAGGTTAGGAATATAAAATCACTGAACAGGAAGAAGACAATTAGATGTGGTAGGATGTGTATATGATTCTACATAGGATATGTGAAAGAACCTGCTCATCTATTAGGAGCAGTATTCCATAGGTCACGCAAAGAACAAAGCCTTCCTAGTGATTGAGAAAATGCACAAGTCATTCTTGCTTTCAAGAATGATCGTTGAACAGGTGTACGAAACTAAAGATCTATAATACTGATGTCAGTATGTCATAGATTTTTGGAACACATGTTATGCTAACATATTATGAAATTTCTGGAAACCAAAGTGTCTTGTTGGTAGAACTCAACATGGATTCTGCAAACAACAGTCATGTGAATCTCACCATGCTCTGTTCATCCACAAGACCACGAAGGCAGTAAATACTCGTGTCCATTTTGATACTATCTTCCTTGATTTACAGAAAGTTCCACCCTACTGCCTAATCAACAAAAAGGGTGTTTACAGAATATAAGTCCAGCTTTGTGATTTAATTGAGAGTTCCTTTCAGAAAGTTCATAACAAGTTGTTCTCAGTGGAGAGAAATCTGTGGCTTAAAAGTGATTTCGGGCATGCCCTTAGGGAGTGTTACAGACAATTACTGTTCACTGTACACATAAATGACCTTTTGGATAATCTCAGAAGTTCTGTGACTTTTTTCCTTGATGATGCTGTTGTATACAGAGAGGTCTAGAAACTTGTAGGGAAATGCCAGAAGACTTCCAGAGGATAGACACTTGCTTCAGGGATTGGCAGTTGAGCCTCAGCACAAATAAATGTAACATGTTGTGCATAAATAGACACGAAGACAAGTTATGGTCCAAATACACAATTGCAGGACAATCATATCCATTAAATATCTGTGTAATTTTTCCCGAGGGCATGCAGCTTTACTGTATGATTAAATGATAATGGCGTCCTCTTGGGTAAAATATTCCGGAGGTAAAATAGTCGCCCATTCGGATCTCCGGGTGGGGACTACTCAAGAGAACGTCGTTATCAGGAGAAAGAAAACTGGCGTTCTACAGATCAGAGCGTGGAATGTCTGATCTCTTAATCGGGCAGGTAGGTTAGAAAATTTAAAAAGGGAAATGGATAGGTTAAAGTTATATATTGTGGGAATTAGTGAAGTTCGGTGGCAGGAGGAACAAGACTTCTGGTCAGGTGACTACAGGGTTATAAACATAAAATCAAATAGGGGTAATGCAGGAGTAGGTTTAATAATGAAGAAAAAAATAGAAGTGCTGGTAAGCTACTACAAACAGCATAATGAACACATTATTGTGGCCAAGATAGACATGAAGCCCACGCCTACTACAGTAGTGCAAGTTTATATGCCAACTAGCTCTGCAGATGACGAAGAAATTGATGAAATGTATGATGAAATAAAAGAAATTATTCAGGTAGTGAAGGGAGACGAAAATTTAATAGTCATGGGTGACTGGAATTCGATAGTAGGAAAATGGAGAGAAGGAAACATAGTAGTTGAATATGGATTGGGGCTAAGAAATGAAAGAGGAAGCCGCCTGGTAGAATTTTGCACAGAGCATAACTTAATCATAGCTAACACTTGGTTTAAGAATCACGAAAGAAAGTTGTATACATGGAAGAACCCTGGAGATACTAGAAGGTTTCAAATAGATTATATAATGGTAAGACAGAGATTTAGGAACCAGGTTTTAAATTGGAAGACATTTCCAGGGGCAGATGTGGACACACTGTTGGTTATGAACTGTAGATTAAAAGTGAAGAAACTGCAAAAAGGTGGCAATTTAAGGAGATTAGACCTGGATAAACTGAAAGAACCAGAGGTTGCACAGAGTTTCAGGGAGAGAATAAGGGAACAATTCACAGGAATAGGGGAAAGAAATACAGTAGAAGAAAAATGGGTAGCTTTGAGGGATGAAATACTGAAGGCAGCTGAGGATCAAGTAGGTAAAAAGACGAGGGCTAGTAGAAATCCTTGAGTAACAGAAGAGATAGTGAGTTTAATTGATGAAAGGAGAAAATACAAAAATGCAGTAAATGAAGCAGGCAAAAAGGAATACAAACATCTCAAAAATGAGATCAACAAGAAGTGCAAAATGGCTAAGCAGGGATGTCTAGAGGACAAATGTATAGATGTAGAGGCTTATCTCACTAGGGGTAAGATAGATACTGCCTACAGGAAAATTAAAGAGACCTTTGGAGAAAAGAGAACCACTTGTATGAATATCAAGAGCTCAGATGGAAACCCAGTTCTAAGCAAAGAAGGGAAAGCAGGAAGGTGGAAGGAGTCTATACAAGGACGATGTACTTGAGGACAATATTATGGAAATGGAAGAGAATGTAGATGAAGATAAAATGGGAGATATGATACTGCGTGAAGAGTTTGACAGAGCACTGAAACACCTGAGTCGAAACAAGGCCCCGGGAGTAGACAACATTCCATTAGAACTACTGACAGCCTTGGGAGAGCCATTCCTGACAAAACTCCACCATCTGGTGAGCAAGATGTATGAGACAGGTGAAATTCCCTCAGACTTCAGGAAGAATAAGGAAAGGCAAATCTACGTTTCTATCATTTGTAGACTTAGAGAAAGCTTTTGACAATGTTGACTGTAATACTCTCTTTCAAATTCTGAAGGTGGCAGGGATGAAATACAGGGAGCAAAAGGCTATTTACAATTTGAACAGAAACCAGATGATAGTTACAAGAGTCAAGGGGCATGAAAGGGAAGCAGCAGTTGGGAAGGGAGTGAGACAGGGTTGTAGCCTCTCCCCAATGCTATTCAATCTGTATATTGAGCAAGCAGTAAAGGAAACAAAAGAAAAGTTCGGAGTAGGTATTAAAATCCATGGAGAAGAAATAAAAACTTATAGGTTCACCAATGACATTGTAATTCTTTCAGAGACAGCAAAGGACTTGGAAGAGCAGTTGAACGGATTGGACAGTGTCTTGAAAAGAGGGTATAAGATGAACATCAACAAAAGCAAAATGAGAATAATGGAATGTAGTTGAATTAAGTCGGGTGATGCTGAGGGAATTAGATTAGGAAATGAGACACTTAAAGTAGTAAAGGAGTTTTGCTATTTAGGGAGCAAAATAACTGATGATGGTCGAAGTAGAGAGGATATAAAATGTAGACTGGGAATGGCAAGGAAAGCGTTTCTGAAGAAGAAAGATTTGTTAACATCGAATATAGATTTAAGTGTCAGAAAATCATTTCTGGAAGTATTTATATGGAGTGTAGCCATGTATGGAAGTGAAACATGGTTGATAAATAGTTTGGACAAGAAGAGAATAGAAGCTTTCGAAATGTGGTGCTTCAGAAGACTGCTGAAGATTAGATGGGTAGATCACGTAACTAATGAGGAGGTATTGAATAGACTTGGGAAGAAGAGGAGTTTATGGCACAACTTGACTAGAAGAAGGGATCAGTTGGTAGGAAATGTTCTGAGGCACCAATGGATCACCAATTTAGTACTGGAAGGCAGCATGGAGGATAAAACTCGTAGAGGGAGACCAAGAGATGAATACAGTAAACAGATTCAGAAGGATGTAGGCTGCAGTAGGTACTGGAAAAGAAGAAGCTTGCACAGGATAGAGTAGCATGGAGAGCTGCATCAAACCAGTCTCAGGACTGAAGACCACAACAACAACATCTGTGTGTAAGCCTGTGGAACGATTGAAAGTATAACAACAGCATAAAAATAATCATAGGGAAAGCAGATGCCAGACTGACAATCATTGGAAGACTCCTCGGACAGCATAGTCAGCCCAGTGAGGAGGTACCTCACAGAACTCTCATTCAATCAGTAATTGAATTATTGCTCATACTAGATAGGATTCATAGAGGAAACAGAAAAGATTCAAAGAAGAGAAGGTAAGTTTGTTACAGGTTCATTTAGTAAGCATGAATGTATCGCAGAGATGTTCATCCAGCTCCAATGGCAGATGCTACAAGAGAGATGCTCGTCAAGGGGTGGTTCACTGTTTAAGTTCTGAGAGCATACTTTCTTAGAAGAGTCACTAGGATAATGCTTCTTTCTACATAGATCTCGCAGAAAGAACATTAAGCTGAAGTTACAGAAATTTGAGCTCACATGGACAGTGGTACACATCCTGTGCCACGCACCATAAGATGGCTTCCAAAGTATGGATGTAGATGTAGTTTTTAGTTTTTCATGTTCACCATTGTGGAACTTTTATTTTTATTTATGTTATTAACTGTCTTGAAAGCCACCTGAAATTTGTATATCACAAAGTTAATGGACAGTGACTTACAATGATGTGCATGATCAGTGTCTGTTCACTTGTACAGTATGTTTAAAATATGCTGTAAAAATTCCTAACTGAAGGACTTGGTGGATTGGACTGTATGCCGGAGGAACAAAAGGAAATATCACCATACAAAAGACTATACCTAATAAATGTATTGTGATGTCTGCATATGCTACTGAATTAAGTTGTTGTGATACCTTTCAGACTGTTAGCCGATTTCTTAATTTACTTTGACACTTGTGCCTTGGACATCTTCATATAATCATGTCTTTGTTATGCAGATAGTAACCTCCTTAAACAATGTTGATCATATGTAGAGAGTATTAATTCACATTAATTCTTGCAGGTAGACTTGGGGACAAGACTATTACCATGTTTCTCAACTGAATCTGGAGTACCATATTCTGATGTCAATTTAGCTACCCATAAGGCACATTCACCCAAATGGAGTCCTGACAGCAGCACATCAGAAGTTACAACTATACAATTAGAATTCAGAGATCTCAGTAGAAGTACAGGTGACACAAGGTTTGAGGTATGGCAAATATCCTTGTTTCTCTGAAAATTCTTTGACTGTTAATAACTTTGTTAGCATTCAGTGCTTGGGAATTATGTTCAACTGTATTTGAAGTGCAAACATTTGCTTGAAGAGTAAAATTAACTCGAGAAAACTGTAATATTACTAGAATACAGAATGGCTGATAAAGCAAAAATATCAAGTTGTCGACAAGGGACACACGAGAGAGTGCTACCTTTGAAATAAATCCTTTCTCGAGCTGGAGCATGCATGTGCATGTGCCCCCCCCCCCTCCCCACACACACACACACACACACACACACACACACACGGGTATGTGCTGGTGCACTGAGTAGTGTAGCCTCAAAAAAGCTAACAAGTATTGCTGTATTGTGTGTCACTGTCAGTGACTCAAACTTGTTGTTTTCGGTGGTGAGTGGTCTCCTTATTATTAAGTATTCACATTCTGCTAGAAATTTCTGTTATAAAAACTACTGATAGATACATTTAAAAGTAAATAAATCCTATTACTTATCTGGTATAGGGTGGAAGTTGAATGCTTGCCGAAGCAAACCCACATCGATGGATGATAGAGGGCATTGCTGTCAAAGAACTGCACTCACCTAGTGAGTGCACCACCATCTTGCCACATGACTACAATGGCCAGTAGTATTCCTTGTGGCTGGCATAAATACCGCCAAACCTCGACTGATCAGTCAGTCACATACTTCATCTGATAACATTCGTTACTATCTCCACAGTACTACTCACTTCTCTTCGATGACTTCACTTTGGTATTGGTTTTCCTCTTTGATCTCAGTTTGGATTGTGGCTTGTACTTGACCTCTTTACAGGTTTGTGTCGAAAGTTCATTGCACTTCGTTGTTACTTAGGCTGCTATTGACATGCTGTTATTGTGCTGGGTCCACCATTCAGTCAGTTCTTTTGCTAGACTCTAGCGTGGGTCTGAGTACCATCACAGATTACACACCACTGCAAATATGAGTAACACAGTTACTAGTATCAGTGGCGTCGATAAACAGCTAAAATTGAACAAGGCTCCAGGGCCCGATGGGGTCCATGTCAGATTCTATATACAATTTGCAACTGAGTTGGCTCCCATATTAATCATTTAACACTATAGGTTCCTTGCACAAAGAACTGTGTTCATTGGTGGGTCGTAAGTCACAACTGTCTACAAGAGGGGTAACAGAAGTGATCCACAAAACTACTGTCTAGTTTCATTGATGTCCATGTATTGAAGAATTCTAGAACATGTTCTGAGCTCAAATGTAATGGCTATCTGAAACAAGAGTGATGTCCTTCATGCCAACCAGCATCAATTCTGTGAAAACATCTGGTGCTTATCTCAGTTGGTATCATGAAAGCTGTGCATCCAGGAAATCGAGTGAATGGAGTACATCTTACCTTTCAAAAAGCTCGCAGCTCAGTGCCACACCAATATTTATTAACAAAAGTACGATCATATTTTTAAAAAATTTATGACAGGATTGAGAATTTCTTTGGTGGGCAGGGTGGAGCATGGAAGAGTCATTGATCGAAGTAGGAGTAACTTCAGGCTTCCCCCAGAGAAGCATTTCAGTAACCTGGTTTTTCCAGTAACCTGGTTTTTCAAGTTTTATATTAATGTCTTGGCTGACAATATTAATGGCAACCTCAGACTTTCCACAGACGGTGCTGTTACATATGATGTACTGTCTGAAAATAACTGCAGAAATAGTCACTGAAATTTGCAAAGATTGCCCACTTGCTTTTAACATACAGAAGTGTAAAATTATGCACTTCTCAAAAAAAAAAAAAAAAAAAAAAATCTGTGACTCCAATATCAGTGATTTACAATTGAAATCATTATTACAAATGTTTGGGTGTAACAATTTGTGGGGTATGAAATGGAATGAGCACTGTGGTGTTCCTCTATGTTGACAATCATGTTGCCTGTGAGCTGTGATTATCTGGTATTACTTAGCTCAACTTTTATTTTTTGTGACAGTGGATACTAAAAAGGCTCAGACTACTATTTCAGATTCTGCAGTAAATGCTGAAAATCGAGAATTTAGCACAACATCCAATCTATCTCAGATCTATATTCTTTAGCTCACAAGGGGAGGCCGCCAGTTGTGAAATTCAGATTCGATTCATACTGCGCATAATAAAAGCTTATGGCCAGAGGTGTAATGTGGCAAAGCACCAAGATGCACTTCTCAGCCGTTGTCGAGAAAATCGACAGTTAAAAGAAACCGTTGTTGTGAAATACTCTCTACGATTAATAGTTTTCTACAGCGTCGTGGCGCAGCGGTAAGCGCTCGGGTTCGTAATCCGAAGGTCGCCGTATCGAATCTCGCACCTTGCAATTTTTTTTATTATTAGTTTCTTGTAATTGAAATATATATATATATATATATATATATATATATATATATATATATATATATATATATATAAACTATTAATGAATTGCTTATGCTTGTTGGTGAAGGCAGATCGCTCTCCAATTGTACCGCCTCCATTTTTCCGTTTTTTTAACAGGGTGTACCAAAGCTCTCCCGTCCGCACTGATTTTCGACGATGTTATAAGTTGCGCTAGGGACCGCATCTACCTTCTTTCGAAGTTAGCAGGCAACTACGCTGTTATGCGGCGGCTCGTTTCGGCCCATTCAACATCTGTCCTTCAAGTGTGACGAGCAAGTAACGGAGTTTATACTTCATACCTGCCACAGCGAATTTGTGTTCGTGGGGTCTCTATTCTAATTCGAACGTTTGACTTACGCTATACGTATTCGTTTCGGAATATCGTTTCAACGTCTTCCGTTAATTATACGTGGTTAACATTATGAAGACAATTAATAACATTTGTGAAATATAACTTTGTTTGCGGAAAACATAATGATGTTCGAAGTCGCCAGTTTTTCCACGACAAACGACTTTCAACAACTTATTGTTGAAAGTCGTTTGTCGTATATATATATATATATATATATATATATATATATATATATATATCCCGGCGATCAGTTGCCACAATTATGCATATAATAAGTTGTTGAAAGTCGTTTGTCGTGGAAAAACTGGCGACTTCGAACATCATTATGTTTTCCGCAAACAAAGTTATATTTCACAAATGTTATTAATTGTCTATATATATATATATATTCGATCCGGCGACCTTCGGATTACAAACCCGAGCGCTTACAGCTGCGCCACGACGCTGTGGAAAATTATTAATCGTAGAGAGTATTTCACCGCAACGGTTTCTTTTAACTGTCGATTTTCTCGACAACGGCTGAGAAGTGCATCTTGGTGCTTTGCCACATTACACCTCTGGCCATGAGCTTTTATTATGCGCAGTATGAATCGAATCTGAATTTCACAATTGGCGGCCTCCCCTTGTCAGTTAGTGTAACTCTTCACATTAAGCATCTCTTTAGAAGAATATTACAGCATTGCTTGATGCTCAGTGTAATTGTCAAGTTGACTGTTCAAAATACAACAGAATATTATGTTTTTGAGAGATTTATCCCCGACAGGAAGAAGATGCTGTGATATGCAAATGATTAGCTTTTCAGAGCATTCACACAAGGTTGGCACCGGAGGCGACATCTACAACGTGCTGACACGAGGAAAGTTTCCAACCGATTTCTCATTCACAAACAGCAGTTGACCGGCGTTGCCTGGTGAAACGCTGTTGTGATGCCTTGTGTAAGGAGGAGAAATGCGTACCACCAAGTTTCTGACTTTGATAAAGTTCGGATTGTAGCCTATGGCGATTGTGGTTTATCGTATCGCGACATTGCTGTTTGCGTTGGTCGAGATCCAATGACTGTTAGCAGAATATGGAATCAGTGGGTTCGGGAGGGTAATACAGAACGCCGTGCTGGATCCCAACAGCCTCGTATCACTAGCAGTGTAACGGATCATGCAGCCACGTCTCGATCCCTGAGTCATCAGATGGGGACGTTTGCAAGACAACAACCATCTGCACGAACAGTTCGACGACGTTTGCAGCAGCATGGACTATCAGCTTGGAGACCATGGCTGTGGTTACCCTTGACGCTGCATCACAGACAGGAGCACCTCCGATGGTGTACTCAATGACGAACCTGGGTGCACAAATGGCAAAATGTCGTTTTTTCGGATTAATCCAGGTTCTGTTTACAGCATCATGATGGTCGCATCTGTGTTTGGCGACATTGCGGTGAACGCACATTGGAAGCGTGTATTCGTCATCGCCATACTGGCGTATCAACCAGCATGATGGTATGGGGTGCCATTGGTTACACGTCTCGGCGGTCACCTCTTGTTCACATTGACAGCACTTTGAACAGTGAACGTAACATTTCAGTTGTGTTACGACCCGTGGCTCTACCCTTCATTCGATCCCTGCGAAACCCTACATTTCAGCAGGATAATGCACGACCGCATGTTGCAGGTCCTGTACAGGCCTTTCTGGATACAGAAAATGTTCGACTGCTGCCCTGGCCAGCACATTCTCCAGATCTCTCACCAATTGAAAACGTCTGGTCAATGGTGGCCGAGCAACTGGCTCGTCACAATACGCCAGTCACTAATCTTGATGAACTGTGGTATCATGTTGAAGCTGCATGGGCAACTGTACCTGTACATTCCATCCAAGCTCTGTTTGACTCAATGCCCAGACATATCAAGGCCGTTATTACGGCCAGAGGTGGTCATTCTGGGTACTGATTTCTCAGGATCTATGCACCCAAATTGCGTGAAAATGTAATCACATGTCAGTTCTAGTATAATATATTTGTCCAATGAATACCTGTTTATCATCTGCATTTGTTCTTGGTGTAGCAGTTTTAATGGCCAGTAGTGTATATTTGTTCTACAACTTCAGCTGAAATTGTGTGTCGAAATTTGATAGCCTTTCCCAAATAGGTTGATTAGCAACAATATCTGATGAAAGAGATGTGTTAATAGTTGATGCAACATGTTGTTGAATGTTTAGTCCGAATAAATCACTAGTACACTCCTCCAAAATTGACAGAGTGGGACATAAAACATCTACCATAGCAAAATCTGTAGTTTGTTTTAAAATATTCAAACTGACACGTGTCTGAGGCTGAGTACTTAGTAAGACAGGGTGCACATGCAATGCTTATATGATGAAATCAGTATTTTGAAGCTGAACCATATCGAAATTATCAACAATTCAAAAGGATATGGGATGTTTTTAACTAACCTGTTGTGCCCTACATCCTGGATTATGGTTAAAACGGAAACCGGTAGATGACTAATGTGACAATAAACAGCTGATGATTAAAATGCATTTTATAAAATACTTTACAGCTGTTGAAACTCACCTTATGGAAACATTACACCTCTTCAATTTTCCTGGTCTCACTGGCATATAGTTACAAATTATTCAGTTTAAAACCAAGCTCCTCTCACTAAGAACTACTCTCTCTCTCTCTCTCTCTCTCTCTCTCTCTCTCTCTGTCTCTCTCTCTTTTAACTACCACACAAAAGACACTACCAGCACAACCACCTAAAAAGGTCAAAGCTGGGTTTAGCACAACTCATCAAAAACTTCTAGTGTAGCTCAAAGCCAGATTGCAGTACTTGTTGAGCTGGATGGTTGCTGACAGATGCTCAGCTGACATTGTTGCTGCCCAATGTTGATGCATAGCTTTGGACTTGATGAAATAGTCATATTTCTTTGTAGTTTCTGCTGCCAGTCTTCTGAGTCATAGACTTTATAAATTCTTCTACAATGTAATTGATATCAATTAATTTTATTAGTATTTATTGACATTCTGTTTCTTCTAAGTTTCTTTATTTGTAGTGCTTGTAGTAATATTATGCTGTTGATGACAGTGATGACAGTGATAATTTCCAATATATATTGAATTAAAAATAAAAATAAAATCTTCAATAAATCTGTTTTCTGCATATCATTGTTATTATTCAAAAATTTAATTCACTTCCAGTGGTATTTGTTGTGGGTCCTTTTACCAGATGCCAGAATGTAGTGTTCCTTTATTTTGATGATTAATTCATCCTTAAGCTTTGTTTGTCTTATATTATTTAGCCCACCTTTTATTTCTTGTGACCATTGATACTACTTAAGATTCAGCAGTAAATGTTGGACATTAGGAATTTAGCATAACATCCAGTCTGTCTCACCGCAGTGCACCATATATTTTTCATCTCACTTACAGTGACTCTTCACATTCGACATTTCTTAGGAGGGTACAGTATGATAGTGCTTGACTCGTGATCTTGGTGTAATTGTCAATTGTCATTGCAATTTGAAATACAATAGTAGAATAATAAGTTATATGAGAACGAAGTCTTTTGCAGTGACATTATTGTATAAAATATTCTCAAACTTCTTGCCGCATCAGTTGCGGGTAAAATCTCTAACTTTTGACAGTTATCTCCATCAACTCTATCAGGAGCAACTGACTGTCTAAACTGATGCTGTAGTGGCCTTGTATAGCACGTGGATGGCTTGCTATTGGTCAGTAATTACATAATACAGATGGTGTCAGAGTCTGCACTGGTGGCACTGTCACTCCTGTAGTGGTGTAAACATTGCGACAAATATCTCTGTCTCTTCTCTCCATCAAGAGCTTGCTTCCGTGTACCACTATGATTATATCCACTTTCGTTGTTGAAGTTCCTCTCACACCACCTTATTTCTACAGTGTACTCGCTTCAGCGGTACATATGCTAAAATTGGAACAATGCAGAAAAGGATGGACCCTGCGCAAGGATGACATGCAAAATCATGAAGTGTTCTATATTAATTTTTTCTACTATGAAGGAGCTCAAACATGCTCTCAGCTCATCACGATCTTCTGCTCTAGGATTGGACAATATTCACATTCAAATGCTGCAGCACCTCTGTCTTGGCGGCAACACTTTCTCTTTTGTGCATATAATTGCATCTGGATGGATGGCACATTTCTCAGAGATTGGCATGAAGCTGTTGTAATCCCCACACCCAAGCCTGGTAAGGACAACTATCTTTCATCCAGCTATTGCCCAATTTTCCTCACCAGCTGTGGCTACAAGGTGATGGACCACATCAGCCATGTCTGCAAGGTAATGTAATATATGGTGATACGTTCCATCACCTTGCAGACATGGTTGGTGTGTTCCATCACCTATCAGACACAGCTGGTGAGGGACATTGAGCAGTAGCTGGATGGAAGATAGTTGTCCTTACCAGACTTGGGTATGGGGATTGTTGGCTGGTATGGTGGCTTGAGCCTCAGAATTTGCCAACAAATGCGAAACATGCATTTCATAAGCACCACTCTGCAGTTGATCATCTCATCACCATGTCAACCCATATTAAGAACAATTTTCTGCACAAATGCCAGACTGTAGTTGTGTTTTTTGATTTGGACAAGGCTTACAATACCTGCTGGAGCATGGGCATCCTCTGTACAGTGCACAAGTAGGTCTTTAAAAGCTGCCTGCCCCATTTTATTTGGGATTGTTTAAAAGACCAGAGTTTCAAGGTACATGTGGGCTCAGATTTGTCAAACACTTATATTCAGGAGAATGGGGGGCCTCAGGGCTCTGTGCTGAGCATAGCCATATTTGCCACAGCAATTAACCCTATCATGGACTGTCTCCTGCCAGGCATATGAGGCTCTCTTTTCGTCTGTGACTTTGGGATCTACTGCAGCTTTTAGTGGACTTGTTTACTTGAGTGATGACTTCAGCAGTGCCTCGATTGTCTTTACTCATGGAGCATTGACAATGGCTTCCACTTTTCCACTAAAAAATCAGTCTGTCTGGACTTCTGGTGGTGTAAGGAGTTTCTTCCACCATCTGTACATCCTGGTCCTTTTGCTCTTCCATTCGCCAAAACCACAAAATTCTTGGGGTTCATACTTGATGGGAAACTCTGTTGGTCCTTGCACATATCTTATCTGGTAGCATGCTTTTCCTAGTCTTTAAATATCCTATGTTTTCTTAAAGGGTATTTCATGGGGAGCGGATAAAAAATCCCCCTCTGCTTATACCAACCCCTTGTCTGATGAAAATTGGAGTATGGGTGTCTCGTTTATCATTTGCACAACTATCTGTTTTACACTGTCTCAACACAATCCACCATCGAAGCATACATTTGGCCAGTGGGACTTTCTACACTAACCCAGTTATGAGTCTCTACGCAGACGCTGCTGAACTACCAGTCATACTAGCATGATGTTCTCCTCAACAGATATGTGTGCCAACTGTCTTCTGTTCCCAACCATCCATCCTATACATTAGTTTTTGATGACTACCTGGACCATCAATACGAGGTAAGCTCAACTTCTTGTTGCCTCCTGGAATTTACTTTCATATACTGCTTCAGAAGCTTAACCACATGTTACCTGCCACGTTCCTGATGGGTGAATGACCTTCGCTGCCTTGGCTTTGTGCAGAGGTCCACGTTCATTTTGGACTTGGTTCACTCCCCAAGGACATTACTCTAGATCCAACCTGTCACTGTTAGTTGTAAGTTCCTCAAACTTTGCATGCAACTTGGAGACAGGACCTTTGTGTACACTGATGGCTGTATGACAGACCATGGTGTCAGATGTACCTTTGTCATTGGCAACAAACATTTTAGATACCAGCTTTTAGAACTGTGCTCGATTTTTACAGCAAAGCTTTCTGCCCTCTATCAGAGCACCTAGTACATCTAATGATGCAGGCTTCTCAATTGTGTATTATGATCTGATTCACTAAGTGCCCAACAGAACCGTTGTGGCTTCTCAATTGTGTATCATTTTCCGATTCACTAAGTGCTCAAAGAGCCTTTGTGTGCTATTCACATTCCACCCCTTTGTACAATGAATCCAAGAATGTCTCCAGTTGCTCACTGATGATAGACCAAACGTTATGTTCATGTGGGTCCCTGGTCACGTTGGAGTGTCAGGGAATGAAGCTGCTGATACTGCTGCCAAGGCTGAAGTCCAACTATCTAGGCCTTTTGGCTGTTCTGTCCCTTCAGATGATCTCTGTGTTGCTGCACGTAGGAACATTGTGACATTCTGGCTTGAACACTGCTCTTCTCTATATGGGAACAAACTTTGGGAAATTAAACACTTCCCATCGGCTTGGGCGACTTCCTCTTGCCTCTCTCGTCAAGAGGAATACTTTCAGTTAGGCTGTGTATTGGGAGCTGTCATTTCAGTCACCATCATTTGTTAAGTGGAGACCCCATACCACTCTGTGCTTACTGCAACCAACCATTGACAGTTCACCATTTTATGATCTAATGCCGATTTTATAACTGTTTACGTTTTTGTGTATGTTTGCCATCTGGATTACCAGATATTTTGGCAGTTACAGCATAAGTTGTAGATCGTGTTGTACTTTTTATTCATCATAGTAATGTAGTGAAGGAAATTTAATTTTCAACCATTTGAGCATCCTCCTCATAGGGGACATGATCAATTCTAGCTATCTCTTCTCCAGTCGATTAGGCTCTGTGTATTATCGACTTCAAATTCCTTCAATAACCGACCATATTAAGTTACGTCATGGGCGCTTGTGACCTCAGCTGTTTTGCACCCTAAAGCAACAACAAACAACAACAACTTATTTCTGCAGCCTCTTTAATTACAGAGTCCCAGTATGTAGGAGTCTGGGGCAAAACTTTTGTTTCATCAAGCAATATTTTGTGTTTGTTTGAAAGGCTGTACTCAGCAACTGAAGATTTCTTCAGTTCTCGATTTTTAACACCCATTGATGTTCTGCACAGCAGTCAGAAACAGTATGGGTTGACTGGCCATTGTAATCACTTCCGCACTCACAAGGAATGTTATAAACCCCAGGGATCCCGAGGCTGAGACTGTCCTTAACAGGATGTAGCATTTCCTTTATCTTCTTAGGAGGTCAGAAAATAGGTCTTGTAGAACATCTTCCCAGGACTCTGCCTGTTTTGCTGGATGTGGTGCCACAAAAAGGAAGGAACACAATTGAGGGCTCATCATCTGTATGTTCAAAGTTTTTAACTTTTCTTTTCTTGGAGAAACTTCATATCACGCGAACCATAGCCATTCTGTCGGACCTATACTTCAGAAGATTAATTTCAGAATCCAAGTGGTTCTCATCAGAAAAAGTTTTTGCTCTGTGTACCAGTTTATTTAAAACTACTCTCTTCTGGACAAAATTATGAAAATGTTGGTGCTGAGGTATAAATTGCTGTGCATTGGCTTGCCATACACTGAGTGGCTGAAGTGTCCATCCAACTTTTGTTGCACCATAACTTTTACAAATGACAGCCTTCCTACTTTATCTGTCTTGACAGTGAACCGGATGTCGATGCATGGAGCACAGTCACACAAGGTAAGACCTTTGAAAAGGAGTGATACCCCCGTTGGATTAAGGCATTTGGAGGAAAGTTTCATGACTGTGTTTCGGGTCAATCTAGATTCTGTATGGTAGTGGGAGGTAGTTTTTGAGAGTTTGATAAATGTAGTAGGTCTGCAAACGGGGGGGGGGGGGGGGTTGTAGGGGAAATATGGAGTCTGTTGTAGAGGTGGTGAATATGGTAGTCCCAAGATGGGAGTGGGAAGTGAACAGGTGGGAGAGTATTTTGAGGTGGTGGTGCAGATGCTGTTGTATTGCCTGGAGAGCAAGAGTTTCAATGTGAGAGAGGGGATGCAAGCATTTCGGCTTGCAGAGCAGGAGAATATTATGGATGAATGGGAGGCATTGCAAGGAGGTTTGGGCATGATTTAATTTACATTGTTCTGCAGGACTGGGTTCGTGAAGGGTGTTTGCAGGCAGAATTTGAACAGCTGGAGGTCATTTGGGGAAGGTAGGGTTGCAGCCAGACATGGGTAATTTAATAGTAAGGCCATTCCTCTCTGTATTGCCACAGATGGAAGGAGCGAAGATCTATGGTGGAGAATAAAAGATGAGTAAAAATTCATGAATTACGTAAAAATATGTTCAAAAAGACTTGTAGAAATACACGTTACAACAAAAGTTTGGAATGTCGTAGAGTTTACTATAATGACTTCTTATAATACACTCAGTGAGGTTTGTACAATACTTCATTAACAAAATAAACTTAGTTCCTTCTGAAAACAAGTATGATTTTGGTTAGTTACAAAAAAATAAATAAATAAATAAAATACAGGCTCTCTCCTAAATGTACATCTTGCAAACCAAAGGAGTGAAAATCTTTTTATTATCAGTCTTTTGTATGACCCACTTCCACATGGATGAGTTCTTCCACTCTGCAAGATGTGCTCCGTATGAGACCATCAAGTTTATCATGGGGTACGAGGTCCCACTCCTCAATGACAACTTTAGTGAGGTGTCCTGAAGACTGTCAAGTGGATTCAAACACTGTGCAGTGGCCACCTTCAACAAGTCTCATGCATGCTTAATTGCATTCATGTCTCTACTGGCCCATGCATTTGGTTGATGTTATATCTTTGAAGATACTGAGACACTGCTAGAGTACGGTGTGGTCTTGCATTGTCATTGACTAGGATGAAGTTGTCTCACCGACTTCACGTCTGTAGGCCCTTACAATCATTTGTAGGACCTTTTGGAGGTATCAGGAATCAGTCAAATTGCCATAGAAGGGAATTAGAATGATCAAGTGTCCCATCATTATTGCCGCCCAGAACATTACACTCAAATCTGCAAATGGATGGACCTCCTGAACATATCGGCATTCCTGGTGTCTTCTAGCATGTCTCCAAACCGTAACACGTTTAGTGTCCAATCACAAACTAATCCTGGTCCATGAGCAAACGTGATATTACTCCCTTCTGCTGTGGCCCAGTGATGATATGCAAGAGCCCAGGTCCTTCGATTTTGTAGGCTCCATTGGTTGAGTGCAAAACTTGTCATTGGTCTTCTGGAATGATGACCACCCTGATGCAATATTCTACGCACTGTTTGGTCTGAGATACAAATTCCTGTTGCTCAAGAGAAGTTATTTCCAATATTTCTGGCAGTTGGTGTTGGGCACCTGCAAGCCAACAGTTGCAGGAAACAATCTTGCATTGGTGTTGCCATATGAGGATGACCACTGCGAGGTCTATCATTCAAATTTCGCATCTCTCTCTGTTTTCTCCACACCTTGGACACACCACTTTGAGTGACATGTAACCAGTTGGCGACATCTTGCTGTGTATGACCTGCTGGAAGTAAAGCCACAATCCTAATTGTATACTTCTACGTGGCATGTTACTGCATTGCTGAATACAAACTGAATAAAGCTGTTGTTGATACTGGACTGCTTGCAGAGTGCTGCTGTGGGGGTGGTGTGTTTACATGGCTAGGAAACGGCAGCAAAACATGCCAGTCGTAAACACCGTCCAGTATATGGGTTCTAACTGGATAATGCATGAAGTGCCTTGGTCAGTGAAACATCTACTGTCATAGAATACATTTTACGATAGTATTCCAAACTTTTGTTGAGCAATGTACATAAAATACATGGTAAAAATCACCAAAAAGACAGAACAGATGAGTGGGAGAAAGGTGAAGCCAATAGTGAAAGGTGAAAACAAACTAAAAACTGCATGAAAACACAATGAAGTCAGAGAGAGAGAAAAAAGGATGATAATGTGGGATGCAGGTCAGTGTATGGCTGTCTTGAAAAGAATTATCAGCACTTTTCAGAGGCCTTGCTTTTTGCCCCTCTCTCAAATTCACTCTGCACTTTTCAAAGGCCTTATCTCCTTCTCCCAGTTCCTACAGTGGAAACACTTTTTTCACCACCGGCCCTACCAATCAGCCTCAACTCGAAACCAATGTCATTCTCTGCCCCTGATCCACCCCAATTGCCTCCAAATCACCACCTGTGAAGGGGAGATGGAAGGAAATTTTTACCCCTATTCTGTCAATACTACAAATTTGGTACCCTTTGCAAAAGAACTGTGTTAAAATTGAAATTTTTATGGAATGTATATAACATATATGCCTGTGTTTACAAGTAAAATGAACAGGGTACCTGTATGGATTTAAAGAAAAAAAATTTTTTTATTCTTTCACTGATAAAACTTCACATTTTTTAGTACATTAATCATTATAAATAGTTTCTGTTGGGTTGGTGGTTCTCAATTTACTTGTAAAACTTATTACCATCCTGAGTACAAATTGAGCAAATTTCATATTTCCAACCCAATTAGTTTAGAAAATAATGATACCTGAAAGACAAAAAATGTAGTTTTAAGAAAAACCTGTTTAAAGTTTAATATTGTAGTTTTAGTATAGTTATTGATGAGAAGTGCTTACTACTAATATTATTGTGCTGAGCATCATCTGAATCATACTGATCTTCTTTTCTTCTCTTGGTGCCTCTTCTTTCCTGTCTAGCTTCGTTTGTGCATTATAAAAAAAAGCAGTCTCTGCTTTGAGTTTCTCTCTTTACACATTTGCACCAAGAATTTTGCAGTATTTTCACTAGATTTTATGCCCAGTACTTCCAAATCATCCAGTTTTCTTGTTACACAATAATTAATGCATACAGTAGCTTCATAAACACCAAATTTGAGGGTTGTAATCTGAACAAATACAGTTTTTGGTAACCGGGTCCAGATGACAGAATTCACACATTCATTTAAATTTTGCATTTCTCCATGAACACATTTCTTCAGCAAAGTACCTTTACAAAGAGCTCTAAATATAGATTTCATTTCGTTCATTATTGCTGCAGGTAAAGAATGTTTGTGGTCATACATTGCACTTCTCTTGTACTTGCACCAAGTGTTAAGATCATTTGTGCAAAGATAGTGCTGGGGGTTTTCATTTGTGGAAAACTTATGGAGAAACATTGCTCATACAGCTTTTTTCATGTTTTCTAAATTCCCAACATTTCTGCTTCTGGCCAAGCCATAATAATTCTGTAACCTATCTATTTTAACATTTGTCAGGCTACCTTTACCTCCTATCTTCTTACCCTCTTCCAGTACTATTTTTGGCTTTTCTTTTAATAATCTTCTCAACCTGAACTTGATTCTCTTCTTGACATGCCCAATGCATTCTAATTTAGAAATAGAAGCAGGAAATAATTTACAAGGAATAAAAGAAATCTGTGCATTATCATTTTGGTGCAAAAAAGAAGGTGTGGCATTTAAATGCCAGATCGCACAGAGCGTCATGAAAACCATCGTAACTCATGAAATAATTGTCATATTTATATGAAACAAAAACTGATTTATGCAGGAAATAGAGGGCATTTCAAATACGTAAAAATAAAAAAAAAGTTTATTTTTTATTTTATTTTGTTTGAGAACCTCAAACCTTGCCTCACCTCATTCCCCAAATCCTTCAACATGGAAACCAATGTTACATCTGCAGAAAGAACTGCAACCCACTGTCTAAATATTGAACCCAACATGCCGATAAAGGCTCCACTACTGCGAGTTTTGAACCACATGGATTACTTGGGGGGTCTCAGCCACCTGTCAGATTCGTCTATCTACAAACCCTGCCACAGTGACCCCATTCCAAAATCCAATAAGATCTCCAGTCTCTCCTCAAATTTGGCCCATCCCAGAACCTCTCACCTGAGTCTGTTTCTCTCCTCACACCTACTGTTCCCCGCATTCTTACATTCAACATGCTTTTTAAAAATAGAACCACCTATGATGCTCCATTGTGGCCCAGTTACTGTGCCCCCACTGAAATAACCTCTGCTCTCATGGACTAAACCTTCAACCTAATCTACCCTCCTATATAAAACATACCAACAGTTTCCTCCACTGATTCCACATTTCCTGTTCCTTTACTACATGATCCCCTGTGCATAACTACTGATGCCGCCTTCCTCTGCACTAACATCCCAATGTCCATGACATTGCCACTATTGAACACTACCTTTCCCAACACCCAACTGACTTCAAACCTACAACCTCCTTCCTGGTCACCATGACCAGTTATATCCTCACCCACAATTACTTCACCTTTGAAGCATCCACCTGCAAACAAGTCCTTGTTACAGTGGTGGGCACCTGCATGCCACCATCCTACGCCAACCTATTCATGGGCCATATAGAGCAGGGGTTCCCAAACATTTCCTCTGACAGAAAACTTTGAGACTCATGCTATTCTAATGAAACACCTTGTTTATTTTGAAGGTTGATAAAATTCTAAAAAATCAGAAAAATCTTGTTTTGGTCATGTATTTCTTCAATTTTAAACTGTAATTAAAAACACAGAAATCATAATAAAATTTAAAAAAAATTGTATCCTCAAAAAAGAAAGAAAACCATGTTATTAATAGTGTTTTGCAGAGCACTTATTCACTTCCCATGGAATGACTGTGTTCCACAGAACACTGTTTTGGAATTCCTGATCTAGAGCAATTGTTCCTAACCCCCCCTCCCCCTAAACCCCAAAACCCACACTTAGTTCAGATTCATTGATGACATCTTCGTGACCTGGACTGATGGGAAGGACACACTGTCCCTATTCTTCCATAACGTCAATGCCTTCTCCGCTATTTGCTTCACATGGTCCTCCTCAACCCAACAAGTCACCTTCCTTGATGTTGACCTTTATTTCAAAGACTGCTACATCAGTACCTTCATCCCTGTCAAACCTACCAACCAATGTGCCTTTCTGCAACTCAACATCTCCTCTATAAGGTGAGTAGCAACCTATCCTTTTCATGATATTGCCATTATCCCATCCTGGATTGTACAGTGTTTCATCACAATATAGAATGTCACCAACAGCTTCATTTTAGTATGATTATGGATTTTGCCTCTTAAAATGAAGTAATAGGTATACACTGAGGAGCCAAAGAAACTTGTACACCTGCCTAATATTGTGTAGGGCCCCCATGAGCATGCAGAAGTGCCACAACGCAATGTGGCATGGGCTCGACTGATGTCTGAAGTAGTGCTGGAGGGAATTGACACCGTGAATCCTGCAGGGCTGTCCATAAATCCAGAATCACCGAGCGAGGTGGCGCAGTGGCTAGCACACTGGACTCGCGTTCGGGAGGACAATCGTTCACTCCCGCATCCGGCCATTCTGATTTAGGTTTTTCGTGATTTCCCTAAATCGCTTCAGGCAAATGCTGGGATGGTTTCTCAGTCTTCCCCATCCTTCCCTAATCCAATGAGACCGATGACCTCACTGTCTGGTCTCCTTCCCCAAACAACCCAACCCCCATACAACCCAATCCCAACCCAAATCCTGAATCCTGCAGGGCTGTCCATAAATCCGTATGAATACGAGGGGGTGGAGATCTCTTCTGGGCAGCATGTTGCAAGGCATAGCAGATATGCCCAATAATGTTCGTGTGTGGGGAGTTTGGTGGCCAGCGGAAGTGTTTAAACTCAGAAGAATGTTCCTGGAGCCACTGTGTAACAATTCTGGGCATGTGGGGTGTCACACTGTCCTGCTGGAATTGCCCAAGTCCGGCGAAACACACAGTGGGCATGAATGGCTGCATGTGATCAGACAGGATGCTTACGTACATGTCACCTGTTGGAGTCATATCTAGACATATGAGGGATCTCATATCACTCCCACCTGCACATGCCTGACACCATTACAGAGCCTTCACCGGTTTGAACAGTCCACTGCTGACATGTAGGGTCCGTGGATTCATGAGGTTGTCTCCACACCCATACATGTCCATCCACTCGATACAATTTGAAATGAGACTCGTCCAACCAGGCAACACGTTTACAGTCATCAACAGTCCAATGTTGATGTTGACATGCCCAGGTGAGGCGTAAACCTTTGTGTCATGCAGTCATGACACACGAGTGGGCCTTCGGCTCCGAAAGCCCATATTGATGATGTTTCGTTGAGTGGTTTTTACGCTGACACCTGTTAATAGCCCAACATAGAAATACGCAGCAGTTTGCAGAAGAGTTGCACTTCTGTTGCTTTGAATGATTCTCTTCAGTTAGTATTGGCCCTTTTCTTGCAAGATCTTTTTCCGGCTGCAGTGATGTCAGAGTTTTGCTGTTTTACCAGATTCCTGATATTCACAGTACACTCATGAAATGGTTGTAGGGGGAAATCCCCACTTCATCACTACGTCATAGATGCTGTGTCCCATCGCTCTTGTGCCGACTATAACACAACGTTCAAACTCACTTAAATCTTGATAACCTGCCATTGTAGCAGCAGTAACTGATCTAACAATTGCACCAAACATCTATTGTCAACCACAGTGCTGTATTCTGCCTGATTACATATCTCTGTATTTGAATACACATGCCTATATCAGTTTCTTTGGCACTTCAGTGTAAAAAAGTATTTGCCATTGGCCATCTTCTGTAGAATGTTTGTTTTTGGGGAAGCAAATCATTACCATTGATGTAAATTGGGAAAATGTGCACCTTCAGGAAACAGTACTTAATACACAAAACATGCTCCGACAAATTAATAAACGCTTAGATGTTATGTCACTGGCATTCCAAACAACTCTGTTCATGGAAATTTTCACTATGGCAGGTACCTACTTTTTACTACCTGTCTCCTCCCAGCGCATGGAAATAATTTACATTGCTTCTGCTTTAGATGTTCCTCTGTTCTCTGATTCCTTCCAAAATTCCATTTTATCTATCCAGCTCTGTCTTGTTGTCACATTTTTCCTCCTCTCTTTGCTTTGCCACCCACACTCTCCTACTGCTTCCACTCATGTTTTTGTCTTTTTATCATCATTTTCTTCCTCTCTAAGCCACTCTTCATCCAACTTCTCCAATATTTTTACTGCCTTAATACTTCCTCTTCATGTTCAGTATTTCTATCCCCCTCTATTATCTCCTCTCCATACTATTGCTACTGCCTTTCCTTTCTGTTGTCAAACTCAGATTACTTTTCTCATAAGGTGCAATGTTTATTTGCGTGGCATTAAAATTATTCCTTGCCCTTTGTTTCTGTTTTTGCTCTATTCCTCTATAGTAAGACTCTTTTAATCTACAATTAAATTATTTCCAATTTTCTTTGAGTCAATCCTTGCTTTCGTTTCCTTCCTCAGTAATCCTCAAAAAAGTAAACTTAAGACAGTGAATCCCAGGACACCAAATTTACTTTGAAAGACCTACAATAGTCGAGATTTTTACAAGTTATCATTTTTTGCATCCCTTCATTCATAGATGAAATGTCTGTTTCTAGGTTTTGGCATCAAAAGTGTCGCAGCATGTTCATGGACTGTCAAAAACGGAGGGGTTGGTTCCAATCTTTATAAATGCCAATACAGGGCATTTCAGGGTATATGCCCCAATTACATTAGGTGCTCGAGGGGACAGTTATTATGAATATCTTCTTAAGCAGTGGTTACAGACTGGACGATCTATTGACTAGTAAGTATTCTGTGATTGGAGAAATATTTACCGTGTATTATTCATTTTTATTGGCAGTTTTCAGGATTAAATTTGTTTTGTATTAATCATTTCCACAAAATTTTGTTTCATCATTTGTGATTTAAAAAATAGTTTTGTACTCTCACCAATTTCTATGTAAAATGTGATTTATGAACGGTAATAAGAGGAATGCCATCTATCTAACTTGAGTGCAAACAAAGTAGTCAGCAGAAGCATTGGTTAACTTGGAATATTTAGTTATGGTGCATTTTGAGATTTTATTGTTCATAATTTTATGTATATCTACACACACACACACACACACACACACACACACACACACACACACAGTATACAGTGATAGAAATTATATAATACCCATTGAGTGAGTACACTAGAAAAGAAATCAGAATAAGATTAATTAGAAGAAATAAAAGTTGAGAAAGGCAAGAAGACAAGAATGAGATTGGATTTCATAGTAGAATGGTTTCTGAAATAAATAAATGATCTGTGTTTAGTTCGGATTGTGACAAGCATATACTTGTCTTGAACACTGTTGTTTGTAACATCCTAATGACTACTTATTTATGACAGTGCTAGAAATAGTACTTTTCTCCGTAAGGAGACATGTGTGCTGGCTCCAAAAGGCATCATGTGCCCTTGAGAGTCAAGCAGCAAAGTGCTTGGCAGTTGTAATTTATGCTGATGATATAGGCTTTAAAACACTAAGCAACTTCCAGATAGTCCTTGATAGCGTTAACATTGATGGTGGAAACATCTTCATTGATTCATTGCACATGATGCCCTTCTCATATATCTTAAAATATGGAGATTGTAAAATTGCAGCTGTCATGTTGAAATTGGTTTCAAGTCTTTTCTATTGGGCAGTACCTTCGTATATTTCAAGAGCTGATTATTTTTAAATGATTTTTCATATCTGTCTGTTTTGTGAAAGAACTTACTGAAAGCTATAATCATTTTTGTATATGTTATAAGTTGTATTATGCTGTGGATTCACATGTGAGAGACTGTTTTCATTGTAATTAGTTTTTTAAAATCAAAGATACATACTTATTGCAAATACATAACAATTCAGAGATTTATCATACAGTATTTATTTACAATCCTCAACATCATTCGCACCATTGCCAATCTTGACAGTACTATCCAGCTGCACAGACAGATTGATGTTAGTCCTTCCAGGTGATAAAATAATTAAGTTGCACACTATCATGTCTCTTCCTAATTTTGTTTTAGTCATGTGAGCTCTCTTTCACATTTGCCTTAGCTGTGTATCATCCTGTAAAAGAACAATGTCTCCTAGTCAGGATGTGTCGTATTTCTATCAGGGCACAGCACTTCGTGATGCCCCAGGGAAGTGTGTTGGAATCATTGTTGTTCATGTTGTATAATAATGACATGCAGATAATATTAATAGTAACCTCAGACTTTCTGCAGATGATGTGGTTATGTGTAAGAAGCTGAAAAAACATTCAGTCAGATCTTGATAAGATTTCAAAGAGATGCAAAAATTGGCAACTTGCTGTAAATGTTCAGAAAAGTAGGATTGTGCTCTTTACAAAACAAAAAACATAATATCAATGAGTCACTGTTAGACGAGGCCAGCTAATGCAAATACCTGGGTGTAACACTTTGTAGAGGTACGAGCTGGAATGATTACATAGGCTTAGTCATGGGTAAAGGAAGGGAAGACTTCAGTTTATTGGTAGAATACTGGGAAGTGCAATCAGTCCACAAAGAAGATTACTTACAAATTCCTCGTGAGCAACCAGTTCTAGAAAATTGCTCAACTCTTTGGGACCCGTATCAAATAGGACTAACAGAGGATATTGAACGTATATAGAGAATGGCAGTATGAATGGTCACAGGTTTGTTTGCTCCATGGGGGAGTGTCACAGAGACACTGAAGGGACAGAACTGTAATAATCTTGAAGGTAGATGTAAACTATCCCGAGAAAGTCTACTAACATAGTTTCAAGAACTGGCTTTACATGAGGACTCTAGGACTATATTACAATCCCCTACATATCACTTACATAGGAATCTCGAGGGTAAGATTAGAATAATTACTCCATGCACAGAAGTATTCAATCATTCGTTCTGCCCATGCTCCAAATGTGAATGGAGCAGAAGGAAACCCTCATAACTAGTACATGGGATGTACCCTATGCCATGCACCTCACAGTGGTTTGTAGAGTGTAGATGTAGCAGATACTTTCAAAAAAGTATTCTTTCTTCCATCTTATTGTGAAATCACCTTGCAACTTTTCTCTCTTTCTTGCTTGTCTTTGAAGATTCTTCATAATACTGGAATGTGGGTGAGTGGCTAGTGTAGTCAATCATTCACCAATTAAAAAGTGGTGTGGTGTCAGTGTTTCAGAGCCATCCTGCACAGTTATTTAAGAATTGGGGGGTAGCTTCTGTTTTCACCAGTAATGTCCTTTGTGTTTCCTTGTCTATTAGCAATTTTCCCAAGATGTTCCTCAGGTACTGTTTCTTTATTTCTACTATACATTCGCATCTGCTACCCCACCAGACCACGAATGGTAAAATGAACTTCCGCAAGATTCCTTGGTGAGTGAAGTGCTGGTTGATCTTGCTATCCTTGAATGAAAGAGGCCTTTTGGCTCTGTATTCATTCCTTGAAATGTCTTTGCATTGTTAAAGTAAATTAAATTTGGCTGTTCTCATCATACTGAAAACCACCTGAACATCACCAAATATTTTTGTGTGCTCATATCTAACGTAAGGTCAAGTTGAAGACATTTCATAGCACATACAGAAAATAGGCTGTAACAATGGTGTCTCAGTTTTTTGATGTTGACTAAGAGTGATTCAGTGAATCTGTTTGTTACAAAAAATGCTTTGGTCAATTGAACACAGAAAATAGGCTGTAACAATGGTGTCTCAGTTTTTTGATGTTGACTAAGAGTGATTCAGTGAATCTGTTTGTTACAGAAAATGCTTTGGTCAATTGAACACAATAAAATGGTAGAGGAATTTCTATATCACATCTGAGGAAGTTCCTGGCAATTTTGTGAGGGAAACTTGTTCGACTGTCTTCCCTTCAAGAACCAAAATCCCATTTGTAATTCTGATAGTATTAGTCAGGCAGCAAGGATGCACTGGAACCTCAGTTTTGTTCCTAAGCAAATGATATTGTGCAGAAAAGGTTTCTTGCTGGATTGTGCCCTGTGATGTGCTGACTGTAATACAGGAGTGGTGAATTTGCAATTCAGTTTTTCTGAGTTCTCTACATGATAGATAAAATGTAGACTCAGTACCCTTTTGTGGACTATTTTCCAGTAAATACTGTATTTTGACATGTTAGGGGGGTTCTCTAATGTACTAGCAATCAAAGCTTACTGCAATATCCTGTCAAACAATGGAAAATCCAGGATAGAATGTAATAATATTGTGAAAAGGAAAGTTGCTACTCACAATATAGCGGAGATGCTGAGTCACAGATAGGCACAACAAAAGACAGCTTATCCACTACTTCCTCCCTCCCCCACCCCCCACCCCCCCAACCCCCGTCTCCGTACCTCTGCCCTGCCCTCCGTCTAACCTGCAGCACTACACTGTCTTTCAACCCTACCATACTACACTCTCCCCACCCCAGCCTCCTCGTTACCCCCACCCAGTCGCCACTCCCATCGTGCACTGGTGCTGCTGCTCACAGTGTAGTTTCAGTTACCTGAGACTGCAGTCGTGTGTGTGTGTGTGTGTGTGTGTGTGTGTGTGTGTGTGTGTGTGCATTGGTGTCTGTCATCTATTTTTGATGTAGGCCTTACTGGCCAAAAGCTTTATTTGCACCAGTCTTTTTATTGTGGAATATATTGTGATTTCTGGGAGGGAATTTCTAGAGATTGGATGCTGAGGCCAAGTTCAGTGAGCCATAGAGATCTAACTATCATTACATGGAAAACTGTTGTTTTCTGCTGACATCACACATGATACAAGATAATTTGAAAGCCTCCATGGGACTGTGTTCCCATTAAAATTGAGCAAAGTTCCCTTCAATTTCTGTTATGTGGTTACAGACAAATTTCAGAGATTACCATTGGTTCATAACTAGGCCACGGCTTAGCCCATTCCACAATACTGCATTAGCAATTATCATAGCCCAATGATTCTTAAAAATATCTTAGTCATGAACCCAGGAAGGAGGTTAACAGCTGGATTAGTATTGTGTTACACATAGAAAATTAAGGGACCTGATCTGATGCCACTCGACGTGACGTGTGTACCACACCAATGCTTCTGTTTAATAGTGTGACAGTTGGTCTTATTTGTGGTGAAAGTAATTAAAATCATTTTATAGGTTAAGATGTAAGGAATGCTTTTAACAGTCTTATCATTTAGTTTGAAAATTTCAAACCAAAACTTCAAGAGATGTATCAGTTTTTAGCGTGTAATTTTATATCTACATAGAAGGTAGGTTTCTTTGCAGAGGTAAACAAACAGCAGAGAATAAAAGAAGTTGAGAAACTGTAGGATGAAGCCTCAATGTAAACAATGAAATGGATATTATTATTCTCCCAAAGGTCACCTCAAAAAATTGGTAAATGAGGCCTTTTCAACTAATTGTAATAGGTTGTAGGAACATAACATGTAGATACTTTGATATCAGAATTAAGTTTATGTTGGATATTTGTTACAAGGTGTACAACTTTGCTTCTGCCATTTGCCAATAGGTGGCGACAACGGTAAGTAGCGGTCGAAAGAAACAGATCGCAGACGTCAGGCAGTTAGCTTGGACCTTAGTCAACATAACCTCATTTTAACATTAGTCGATTTGTCTTTGTGCATCATAAAGTTGTTCTTGACTGAAAATGTCAATTTATGTGCTTAATTCTCGTCATTTGCGAGTGGTGTTACTGTTTTGCTTCAATATGAAGAAAACAGCAGCCGAGTCTCATCAAATGCTCTCAAGTACATATGGTAAGGATACTATTAGTGAAAGAACGTATCGTGAGTGGTTTCAGCGCACTTCAAGAATGGTGGTTATAACATGATTGACCAGCATAGTGATGGAAGAGAGAATGTTTCTAAGATGCAGAATTGGAAACATTACTGGGTGAAGACGTGCATCAAACTCAAGAAGAATTGGCGCTATTAGTGCGAGTGACACAGCAAGCCATTTCAAAACATCTCAAGGCTATGGGCATGATTCAGAAAGAAAGAACTAGGGTCCCGTGTGAGCTGAAACCAAGAGACATTGAACAGCGTTTGTGTGTTTGTGAACAGTTGCTTCAGAGGCAAAAAGGAAGGGATTTCTGCATCACATTATGACTGGGGACGAAAAATGGGTTCATTACGATAACCCTAAATGCAAAAAATCATGGGGATATCGCGGCCATGCTTCCACGTCGACAACCAAACCGAATATTCACGGCTCCAAGATCATGCTCTGCATTTGGTGGGACCAGTTCAGCAACATGTACTATGGGGCATTAAAACCAAGTGAAACAATCACAGGTGCTTGTTATCGAACGCAGTTAATGCATTTGAGCAGAGCATTAAAAGACAAACGGCTGCAGTACAGCGAGAGGCACGATAAAGTGATTTGGCAGCAGACAACACTCGACCCCACGTTGCAAAAGAGGTCAAAACATACTTGGAAACGTTAAAATGGGAAGTCCTACCCCACCCGCCGTATTCTCCAGACATTGTTCCCTCTGACCAACACTTCCGATTTCATGAAGAAGTCACAAATGGGTTCGATTCGTGGATTTCTTCAAAAGATGAACAATTTTTTCAATGCGGGATTCACACACTGTCCGAAAGATGGGAGAAAGTAGTGGCCAGTGATGGAAAATACTTTGAATGATACATGTGTAACCAATTTGTTTCATTAAAGCCTCAAATGTTGGGGGAAAAACAGTGGAAACAAAGTTGTACACCTTGTAGTTTTTCTCATTATATTATGCAGTAGTATTCAGTTATGAGATAGAATTGATGGCTAGTAACTACTTTCAGGATGCAAAATGTTTAGTACTGGCTGTATACTATTATAAAAGTACACAACATTATTCTAGCTTTTGGAACTATTAGTCATTGTGGAGGATGAAAGGATTGGTTGTGTAATGTTGAGAGAGAGAGAGAGAGAGAGAGAGAGAGAGAGAGAGAGAGAGCAGGTCACTCACTTGTCACTCGCTCCCCTGGATGACTGTGAACAATTTGCTGTCCTTGTAACAAATAGGTCTTTCTTATAATGGAGTCTGAGTGATCCTTGTCTCCTCCTTGAGGAAGGAACTAATAGTTTCAGAAGCTTGGAGATTGTTGTGTACTTTAATATGTCTATAGGCAGCAATAAATATTTCACCTTCTGAGGGTAATACCAGCCAACAATTCTGTCTTATAATTTTATTGCATTCTTAAATTAATTTTCCTAATTTTGCTTTTGTTTTCAGTTTACGGGATGATTATCTTGAAGCTATATCTGGGGTAAAGAAGCTTCTCACCAGAAGAACTGCTCGTCGAAAATATTTATTTATTGGCGAACTTTTGGCTGGAGGGAAGGACTTCAAACCAAAGATGGTATTTAAGACATGTTCTCTCTTTTCCACTTTTATTTACATAATGTTACCAGATTAAATAAACACTTTGAAGAACTACTGAAAATTTTGATTAGTCTATGTAGTTTCCAAATGCTTATTTTAATTTTAGCATTTAAATTGAAGGGGATTACTAATGGTCTGCATCAAACTAGAAGACTAAATATTATTTCAATGAGAGTGATTGTCTTTTGAGGTCAAAATCTACAAAAACAATGTAAATTTCTTATTTTGTTTGGACATATGAAAGGAGCTATCAGATAATTCACATTGCTGTATCTGTAGGAGAGATCTGACAATCCTGTCATTTATATTCATGAGCTGCACATTTATTTGACATATCTAAAAGACAACAACATAAAACATGTGAAGTGATGGCAGTTCCCTATGCATTCTAACATTTTTGCTTCTCCCCTGCTTTTGAAAGTATGTGCTATAAATCTTGTGAAGAAAAGGGAACTTCCAGGAGATGCTCATTGGATTACGAGTGTGATATAAAATTTGTATCCGCAAAAGTGGAGGTTAGGGAGTAAGTAGCTTCCTTTTGGGACAGAAAGAGACCAGGTGGCATTATAGAATGTTTTCAGATGATAAAATGAACCACTGACAGCTGCTGAAAATGATAGAATGATCCAAATTTCACTAGCTTGTAATAAGTGTAAAGTGGGCTATGGAGTGGATATGGATGGGAGTTTTGGAAACGCAATGTGTTTTCCTATACAGCATTACATTATTACCAAAACAAAATTGAACTATAACTAGAATTCACTTATACATGACAAATGTCCCAGTAATACAAGAGGCATTCAGTAAGTAGTGCAACATTTTGTTTTCCTCTCTCAGACAATTTTAGTTGGAAAAATTTGGAATTTTCGTTGGATATCAATGAATATTCGCACTTCAGCCCCTGTAGTTTCGTGAAATTCCGATAGGTGGCGGCACTATAAGTGGTCTTCAAAATGTCTTCTGTAACAGAGGTGTTTTCCAAGCCAATAGCTTTCATTGAGTTTCTTTTGGCAGAAAACTAGAGCATCACAGATAGTCCTAGGTACTAGCAGATGTTTACGGAGACCTGCCAGTGAAAAAAAGCGTGGTGAGTCATTGGACGAGACATCTGTCATCATTGCAACAAGGTCGCACAAACCTATTCAATTTTCTGGATGCTGACTGACTTGTACACAAATGTAACTCTTGTAGTGTTGGAATGTGGTGACACTCTAATTTGAGGTGATCAGTGAATCATAAACAAACACCTCACCGCTCAACTGGGCATCACTGTTAGTAGTGCTGACAAACTCATTCACCAGTTGGGTACTCAAAAAGGTGTGTGCCTGCTAGGTTCCTCACCACCTAATGGAAGGCTTCCATCTGTTTGGCTCAATGAAGGATTCACGCCATGGGAAGCAGTAGAAAACAGAAGTAGGGAGGTTATTCATGCAGCAAGTTGTTGGCTTCAATGTTGACCAGTAGAGTGATAACATGTATACTTATGGTGTCACATTGAAGGGAGATTATGTTGAAAAGTAGGGTTTAGTGACCAAATGAGTGGATAATAATATAGTGTATTGGAATCCTGAATAAAACCAACTGGCTTTCAGAAAAAAAAGTGTTCAGTTACTTATTGAACACCTCTCATAAAATGAGAATAAAATATTGTGAAAGGCTAGAACTCAGGCAGTGAAATAATTTAAAAAATGCCTTCAACAGGAAGTCTGACCCAAAGGCAGTACAGGATGCATTGGTAGGTAGGTAGGTAGGTAGGTTTTGGGGAAAGAGACCAGACAGCGTGGTCATCAGTCTCATCGGATTAGGGAAGGATGGGGAAGGAAGTCGGCCGTGCCCTTTCAGAGGAACCATCCCGGCATTTGCCTGGAGTGATTTAGGGAAATCACGGAAAACCTAAATCAGCATGGCCGGACGTGGGATTGAACCGTCGTCCTCCCGAATGCGAGCCCAGTGTCTAACCACTGCGCCACCTTGCTCGGTTACAGGATGCATTAAGCACTGCCAGACGGCATATTCAGCTATTTCAATGTAAACTTCAACAGAGCAGAAGACTGTTAACTAAATATGAGTGTTTTACCTGTGGAACCTGAAGTACAGGAGGCACAGCACAAGACAGACACAGCTCCTGCAGTTCAAGCTTGAGAATTTTTGAGCCACTAGGAACAAAACCAACCGAAACACTTCACTTCCATTGGCACTCCTCTTTGCAGTTGGCACAACTATCTCTGTGTTGTCCACCCATCCCAACTGCCACTGCGCTGCCCCATTGCTCAATCGTCCTCTCTAAGCCACCAGCTGTGAAGCATCTTCCTCAAGCCACTGACCAGGTTCCCCACTCTTACTGCTGCTTCTGGCAAGACTCCACTTTGTGGCTCCAGTCACTACCTCCAGAACACATGTAACGCAAACTACAACCCACCTCAGTGTTTCAAATGCCATTTCACCCACAGCGAGAGAACTTGCTGCTGATTTGTCATCACCTGCAGGGGAGGGTGGGACTTTCACTACATCAAAATTATCACTGCACACTTGTATTAGTGATAGACTGATTTTGTAGCACATCAGTGTACAGTGCATCATAAAAGAAAAAATTGGTTATTGGGACTAATAGCCTCTGTCATTAGCAAAAAATCTGCATGCCCAACACAGTTTCCCTCCCTCCCTCCCTTCCACATTGCTGAACTAGAGATCAGGATTACTCGTTGGTTTTGACTTTTTTTAAGAAACTTTCTTCACCAGTGGAATGATAAAGTATAAAATGTGGGCCACTACAAAATCCATCTCTGTTTTCAGAAAAAGATAAAGCTGCTGTCTACAAGGGAAAGGCAATTATTCTAAAAGATTATCAAGCTGCCATGGTTATAGTAGCCCAATTGAAAGTAACTGATGCAATGTGCATGATGAAAAGCGAAGTCCTCATTGCTTATCCTAAATACATGTAATTTTATTTTTTCCCAATGTATGAAACCATTTTCTATTTATTTTCCTCTGTATTACTGTGTTGTTGTTGTTGTTGTTGTTAGGTACCTTCCCAACATTGTCTTACACTTTCTCAATGTCTTCTGTTGCATGCATTTGCTGTTTTCTTTAGAAATATTTTATTAGCTGGAAGTTCTTGTTAACTGATTGTTATGCACCCCGTTTCACTTTGTTTCCATTTTAAAATTAGGGCTCTGTCTAACTGAAAGCTGCCTCCACCCGATAAAAGTATGACATGTTCAACTATTGATTTCATTACCATTCTTGTAGCCTGTAGGCTTAGCTTTAAGATGTTGGCTCCCTCTTATAGCTTTTCCTACTCTAGAAAATTATCAAAAATCTCAAGAAATTTGAACAATTATGCTTCATGCTGAAGTCAGCTGAGGAGTGGAGTTATCCATATATTCCTTTCTTTTTATGTGCCTTCTCTTTGGCTACAGAGATGGAGCATGTAGCTCCATGAATTCATATTTTGCTTGATTCTTTGTGCGTTTTGCTGGCAGTCAAGCTGTTGATACTGAGAAGTCGGGTTAATTCAGCTATTCCACCTGCCAGTTTTAGTAGGTGGCTATTACTATCCTATTCTTTCTTACCCTACCCTAACCTATCCTATCCTTTCATGCATACACGTGAGAGTGGAAATACTTGCTTTAGTAAGATAGTGTAGTTTTCATATTATCATTAATAAGGTGACATCTATGTTGCAGGACCACTTAACATGCTATTTGCCAGGTACCTTAGCACTTGGAGTACATTATGGCTTGCCTCAGGACCACATGGAACTTGCAGAAGAACTTCTTAACACATGTTACCAAACCTATGCACAACAGCCAACATTTCTAGCACCAGAAATAACATACTTCAATATACAGGTTTGTTTCATTAGAGTCTGTATCTGTATTAAGAAGTTACTTTCAGAATGAAATTGAAAGCACGAGCTAATAAAAGCAGACAAAGACAGTATTATGTGTGTTGTTTGCTAACTTCCCTCCAGTTTTACAGCTTAGATTTACCCTATTCATACAGCCTTTATGTAGGAACTTTTAATTGTTTGTAAGCCATATACGAAACAACAATGACAAATTTTTATAATGTAGTCTCCTTCCATCCCTCCCTCCCTCCCTCCCATCTCTCTCTCTCTCTCTCTCTCTCTCTCTCTCTCTCTCTCTCTCTCTCCCCCTCTCCCTCTCCCTCCCCCCCTCCCCCTCTCCCTCCCTCCCCCCACCCCTTCTTCTTTATTGGTGGGAGGGGGGTGGGTGTGCAGCTGTGTGAGACAACAGGGAAGTAGCGAAATATTAGGATACAGGCACACCAGTGGCAATGGGAAAATGTACACTGGCAACTGCAGGCAAAGAGAGAGTGACTTTTGGCTTTGTGGAGGGATGAACGAAGAGGAAGAGAAGTAGAATATCATGAGAGCAGACAAACTAGGTAAAAATGACAAGACAAGAAAGGGTAAGAGTAGAGTGGACTGAGGAGGAGAAGTGACAGTGGGTGGTAGGACAGAGTGAAGAAAGTTAGGCCAACAGAATTGGAACAGAGGATATCCTACAGGAATAGTCCCATGTTACAGTTCAGAGGAGCTGATGCTGGAGAGTGTGGATCTAAGTGACACAAATGTTGGCGCAGCTGTTGATGTGATTGAAACTGAGGTGTAAATGAATGAACAAGATTGCAATTGGCCTGAGAACTGGTAGATGACATAACTGGTTTCGTGAGTGTCTCTACCAGGGATCCCATAGGAAATGTCTGTAATCAGAATGCAATGGCAAGTGAAGGGTGGGTATATGAGATGGTTCTCACAACTAATTGTCCACAGGGGTATGTTGCAAGGTGTCCCGGGATTGGGAGTGGGAGCAGCAACAGCAGTGTAGAATTGGGCTAAATGTGTGGTGGCCAGTGGAATACAACTTTGAGAGGGGTGGTGGATTTTGAACTGAGTGTCAAAGCAAATGTGATGCTAGAGAAGGAGGCAAGACTTGGTCAATGGCTGGTTCGCCATAGCTATTGGATTTGTGCAGTTACAGAATAAATTAAGGTATCAGCAATAAATTAGAGTATCAGCATATTTGGATAATTTCTTCTGCATAAAAATCTGTTTGATACAGACAGTCATCATAACTGATGAATTATTGTGAGATGGTACATTTTATATAAACAGAGGTTTTTGTATGCATCCATATAGGAGATGAAAATAAAACTTCCAAGAAGATAGTGTGCTGAAAAGAGAAGAGTCAGATGAAGCTAGTTTAGGACTAACTATTTTGAAGTTCTGGAGGAGAGGCTGACTTCGCAATGGAAAGCAAGAACAATATGTGTAATCAGCAATGGGGTGGTAGGTGTAACCTCCATAGACATATGGGGAAAGTAGTGTTCCATGGTAGCAAGGCTATGCACCTGTAAATGCTGGTGCACATAAATATAGTGTCCAGAGAAATAAGCAAGTAGTCTGGTGGTAATGGAGCAAGAACTATGGAAAGATGATGGGGGAAGTTATTAGCATCTTGGAAGTAGGAAGGGAAACTGTAGACAGAAGTGCAACAAAGGCATGGCTCTTTCTGTGGGAAATTGGAAACAATCTTGGTGGGACATGGAGTTTAAGAAACATATAATTTTTTGGATGTACTGGAACAAGTTGTTTCCTAGAAACCAATGGACTCGTGGCTGATGTACATATTTTTGTTTGTTTCAAATTGTGTTTATAAATAGTTCAGTGTTATGAAACCAAACATCAAGGTTAGTTATGTGTGTAACACTATGTATGAGCAGCCAGACAAGTCAGTTTTTATTAAAAACCAATTTGTTGTTTTGTCATGTAATTCTCTTATAGACAGCTATGGATTTCTCTACTCAACTCGGTTAGGAGCAGGTTTTTAGACTGTAATATGTTACATTTCAATAATAATTCCCAGTAAAGGTGCAAACCTTGCAATTTATAATGAACAAGTGAAAATTTATTCTCAGATGTCTAATCCAATGTGTATTAGTAATATTTCTGCCAAAGGTGACACACAGCCTAACATGCTGAAGGCAGAAACAATGAATAATTATCTTTAATGTTTAACCATTGTCTGAAATTGACCATTTTATGATTTATTTATAATGTCATATAGAAAGACTGAGGACAATAGAAATAAAGGGAATTTTTAGAGAATTTCTGAATTACAGGGACTTCCTGTTACAGTATTTTGGAACAGAGGTTTTTGCCATCCTCAGGTGTATATTTGCAAGCTCCACAGCACACTAAAAATATCATGGCATATGGTCCCTGACATTCTCATGAAATTTCATAGATCAGTCTTTATGCTGTGAAACTTTACTACAGTGGAAGTATATTTGGTACAGTTGAAACTTGTTGGGTTCATTAATTACATTAAATTAGTGAAGTAGGTAATGCTTTTTACAACTATTAATAAAAATATTTAATTTGAACATGAATATGAAATCAAGACTGCTTGTGCAAATCCATATGCACTTTTTTCTTCTTACTCTTTGTCCATTGTCAGCCTACTTTTTGATTAATTTTCTGAGGATCTAATAGTGAATCCACTTTTTATCTACATTGGGACTACACTGGGAATACTGTAGTGTAAGCTTTTTCTGAACACTTTTTTAAATGTTTTTATTTGACTGACTTTGACACTGACACCTTTGCCACACACAAGTTCTTCATATGTGAAACGCCATTCAGAATTTTTCATACACATTCATGTAAGATGAATACCACCCCAACAATCTCAAATGAAATGAACTTCTGTCATGACCTTATTTTCAGAAGACATCTGTACCTATCATACTGAACATGTTCTCTTTATATGACAATATTTATATTCATTTGTCCACTAATATTCCAGCTTGAATATTATTGGAGGGTCCCATAGCCCTATAAAATGTGAGGAGCGAATCATTTAAGAAAGCTGCCAATGAACATGCGGTCCATGTATTTGAAAGGTTGAGTGAAAGTGTTGCAACATACATGGTGTTTAACGAAACTTAAATTAATAAAAATAAATGTGAAATATTCTGCCACACCACAAGGTAATATCACAGCAAGAGGAGGAGACAGTCAAATACAGAAGTATAATTTGCAAAATTAGGTGATTTTTGTTATAAACATTTATGACAGGCCATAAGTTTAGTAATATTTTTTGGCATTATGTGTTGGTCCGTAATATGGCAAGGTATTTAGATTCGAGGCCACTAAAATTAAGTTTTAAATGTTTGCCCCCCCATCCCCCACCCCCCACCCCTTCCAAAAAAAAAAAGAATCTGTTTAACTTGTGGTGTAATGTATGTGATGACGAGGAAGAATAGAAGGTGCTATATTTTGTTTGCACTGCACCTTTTTCTTGGGTCATTCCAAGCAATTGAATCAATATTGACCAAGATATAGTCACTTGTTTGACTCCATACATGAATTTGCTCAGAGGGAGCGTTAATTCCTGACATATTTGAGCTGTTATATCTTGGAACAAATTTTGTTGAAAGAAATAAAATTTGGCTTTCTTGTACAACTGTATGTGTTCTCTTAAGAATATTAATGTGAGAATTTCATGAGTCAAATTCAGCCAGAAAATGATAGGCAAAATCATCCACAAAAATTTCAAAGTTTGGCTTCTTTTGACATGGACTTAAGGTATGATGAATGTTAAACTTGGCATGTAGTAATCTAACAACACAAGGTTCTCAAATGTAAAGTTTCATTTATATACCACTTTCCAGTACTGAATAAATTATGTGCAAGTTAAGTGAAGACACACATATAGTGTTATCTGTGGAGGTATGGTGATATCCTCAACATCAGTGGGATAACTTTTCTGTGTTTTTGAAACAGGATGCTACTGGAAATGATATGTATGTAAAGACAAATGATGCACATAACCTGCTGAGACCCGAGTTCCTAGAGAGTTTGTGGTACATGTATCAGATTACAGGAAACCACACTTACCAGGATTGGGGCTGGCAGATTTTCCAGGTAATGCAACCCATAGTTTATTTTCATATATTATATGGAGTAAATCAATTCCAGGGTATTAAATATTGTATGTTAGTATGTAGTTCCGTTTAATAAAGATGAGACAAAGATTCTGGAAGGGGAGAACCACTATCCCCCAACCTGCCATTTTATTCTGATGTTTGAGAGAGACACTGTTAAATTCAAATGCTAGAAATTATAAGTAAGTACTACTGGTTACTGAAACTTCCATTATTTACTTTATTCTTTATACTGTGTTGGCTTTTTGTTTTTAATATATTTATGAAGAAATTAATCTGTCGTCTGTGAAGTGGTGTCATTGATAGTTTCTATTTTTTTTCCTTTGGTCATGTATACTGTCAGAAAATGAATAATTATAAATTCAGTAATCTTACTGAAAACTGTTGACAATTGGTGGCAAGTTCCAAAACCATTTTTAGGTTGTAAATTTTTCCTTAATTGATTTCTGTGGAATAATAATTTAAGAATTCACCTTTCATTTCATTTGTTTATCTAGTGGCCGAATTTCTAAGCTACTTGTATGAGAACCATAATACTATTTTAAATAAAAAAATAGAAAATTCTGATTTTTCTTTTCTTTTTACAGGCATTTGAGAAACATACAAAAGTAAAAAATGGGTATACTTCTATTGGAGATGTTCGCAATCCACTTAACACACGTCCAAAAGACATGATGGAATCTTTCTTCCTAAGTGAAACCCTTAAATACTTATATCTGCTTTTTAGTGAAGATCGCACTCTTTTAAGTATAGACAGATACGTTCTTAATTCAGAAGCTCATCCTTTACCAATTTATGAGGCAAATTTTAAGAGTGCAAACTGAAGATGTATTTATAATGCATTTGTTATTCTTAATCAGTATTCACGTTAACTTGGAAATATGTACAGCAGAAATTATACAGTATTTATTGAAAGTGAATGATAGTGAAATAAGTACCAAGTCATATTTGCGTCCCATGATTGTCATAGTAAAAGTGCACTCTAGTCATATTTTGCAATACAATAATGAAAATGGTAATAAACACAGAGATCATGGAAGCAGGACAGTTTTTAGAAAATGGGCAGTTGCCACTCAGTTTTTAAAATAACAAGGAAATTGAAATGTGATTGACACAGTATTTAATTTGACTAAGTAGATGTAATTTCTAATTAAATAACATTCTTAAGGTGCTTTCTACCATCTTGCTTTAAATTTATAAGAAAAAAGGACCAGTTAGAAAATTATATGTTCTGTAATAGTAATATTACAAGGGCTTGTAATCAAGAATGGGTACATTTCTTAACTATAAATTTTACATTGCACTCATAGGCCTCATGTACATATGATTCAGTGCTAGAAAGACAATAGGCAGAATTCAGATATCCTATCGTCTCCAAGTTGCCTTTCAGATTTTATACTAATGTTTTTAGTAACATTTGCTAATAATTTGCTTACATGGGTACTAAGATATTTTAGGAGATTGTCGGCTAATGAAAGCTGATTAAAAATAGTTGCCATTTGTGCCATTGGATGTTAGGAAATGACAACACACAGTGAATAAAAATTGAAAAATTCATCCAGGTGATACAACACACTTACACAATTTAAAGAGAAATAACTTTTGGCATATTAAAAGCTTTTTCCTTAAATTGCAGACAGTATTAAATTTTTATTTGGATCCAACAGTATTTACATTCATCAGTCATTATTTATTTTAGTGTTTGTGTTTTGGCTCCATTACTTTATTAAGAGAGAAGCATTAGATTTTTGTATATTGCAAACATTTCTGTTTCCTATTAGGAGTTTGTTAGGCCTACAGTCATGCATATAATGAAAGTCAGTGGTTTGAGATACTGTTACTTCAAAGTGTTGTCGGTATAAATATTTACAAATGTTGAAAAACTAATTGCTCAAAGTTGAAATTGTTTTATGCTGTAACAATTTGTAACTGGCATTCATAAATTTGTACCATGTTGACTTTATTCACCATGGCTAAATACTTGAAGATTTGCTGTTAACACAAATATTGCACCTGATCTACACAGGAATACGAATTTGCACTAAAATACAAATTCCACATTATTATTCATCAGTATTACAGCTCAAATACTTATGCATTGTCAACTGACTTATTTTCTTTTGTATGTCACTGCTTGTTTATTATTCGAAGAATTTTACCAATGGAATCCTGTTATACAGTAATGTACTGTTTATGTCAGCAATATAAACAAACGGACACTTATATGAAATAAGTGGAAAAATCAGTTTGAAATTGTCATGTTATTGAAGGTAGTTAGAATACTGACAGCTTCAGTACCTGCAATGATTTTTCAGCAAATTAGTTTAAGTAGATCTTGAGAATATTCTGTGAAACATTGTCCTATTTTCTCATTTGGGTACACACCTCCTTCATGCATGCAGTGTGTTCAGTGACTTTCAGAACTAGGTACTGGAGAATGTAGTTCAATAATTATCACAGAAAATTGGTAATTGTAATAACACTTCTTGCTGTATTTCAGTATTATATTTGTTTTTGAAGTACTGCCAGTATGAATAAGTGTTTTAAGATCAATGCATTTATCGAAAGAGATTTGTGTATGGTATGTACTGATATAGAAACAAAAATATGTAAGTGGGAAGAGTAGATTAACAATTGCTCAATTGCAACAGAATCTTTGTTGTACAAACTGCACTGCAGGTATACTAAAGGAGACACACACACAATTCAAAACTGTAGGTGTGGAAATTAACAAATTTGTGCCAGATGCTTCTCATTGATACTGCAGATCTAGACTGCATGTGAAGTCTTCTCATTCAGTCAGGCATCTATTCTAACTTGCAGAAAACCATGAGACTGTTTGAATAAACTGTAGTTTTATATCAATGTTCTCTGCTTCAGATAAAAGTTTATCTGTGTAAAGTTGGTCCGTAAACTTCTGGCATACATTAATAAATGCCAAAGTATTAAATGTTATCTGTACAAGTTTTCATACATGGGCCGTAAATGTTTGAAACTCAGACAAAATTTTTATTATGTGTGATGTACACTTAAGAAGAAGTGGAATACTATTAACATGTTCAAGTTGTATCACCAGTCCTTGGATTATTTCAACTGAATCTACATTTCCAAAGCTGCATACATTTATTACCTGTATTTGTTAAAAACAATGAGTGGCAATTTAAACATATCTACTTTATTCTGTGTCGTTCATGGAAGAAAAAGCAAGAGGTAATAACATCACATTCCTGTTATGAAAAAGTATTTTAAATTGATGCAGTGTAAGAAAGGTGCCTTGATTAAGTGACATGTACTTGTTGACTGAAATGGTCCAGAAAACAATTACACAGGCAATTTTTATCAGCAGTGTTGAATGAATATTTTAAAATATTGATATTATTGTACCTATTGTGTTAAATACATTTGAATTTTTCTTACATGTCGAAAAAGAATAATATATCTACATATTGTTAATCTCAGTTCATTACTGAGTTCTCTGTGGGAAAAACAATTTTTTCCAGTACAATAGAAGAATGTTTGTTTGTGTTATGACATTTGTGCTCTGAAAATTCTGTTACAGTGCTGTCCTTTCTGCATTTTTTTTTCTGTAGAGTGAAAATGTCCTTAGTTTTTATTATTTATGGTTATGGAAAGAAATGTACAAGACTCCTGTAAAAATGTGGAAACACACACATCTGAAAAGATGACAAATATGAAAGGTGTGTTATTGAAAATAAATATAGGACAGAGTTGTTTTTTAACACCTGTGTTATTGTACTTGTGTTACACTCATTATCTTTGTCACCTTATTGTTGACTATCAGTTTGTTTCCACTTGGTTTATCAACATTTACAAACAATATTGATCTAGTAAACGTACTAGCAATATGTTTAACAGGTATGTGACAACATATTGCTACTTGCCAAACCGAAAGGTGCTCAACAGAATGTAGGCACATAGAGAAGACGTAAAATGGCCCAGTATTAAAACAAGATCATTTTCACAGTTAAATCCATCTCTCTCTCTCTCTCTCTCTCTCTCTCTCTCTCTCTCTCTCTGTGTGTGTGTGTGTGTGTGTGTGTGTGTGTGTGTGTCCGTCCGTCCATTGTTCCATTTGTAACAACCTGCTATGTGAAATTTTGAATGAGAGTAGACTAACACATTTTAATAGGAGATGGCACAGTTTTATTACAAGTGACCTTACCAACGTAGAAGTTGTCATCATTTAATCAAAGAAAGTGCACACTACCAGTAGTTTCGTCAGAGAACTTAAAAAGAGGTTAGGATATCACAGTAAAAAAAACTGAACATGCATCAAGTCGCAGCAGATTTTGTTTCTTGCTTGATGATAAAGGAGAGGAGGAACATTTAGTAAATGCCTTCAACAAGATTATTATTATTATTATTATTATTATACAAATATCATCACAGGAAACATGTGTTGGATTTATAACTATGACATTCAGACAGAGATTCACTTATCACCATGATTGGCAAAGGATAATAATCAGTAATCTAGAGATTTGTAAAGGATTCACAAAAAGAGACCACAGTTATAAGTTTCATTTCATTTCCACCTCCCCTTCTGGATGCTTCGCAATGTTTGTCGGTCAGTGTATTTTCAAAGTGTGTCAAAACAAAATCTAAAGATTGAGACGGAAGATACCTGTGTCATCCATACACTCACAAACCTTGCCACACTGTGCCTATCTATGCTCCAATTGCACTGTTGCTAGAGCCAGCCAAAATCTCAATGTAAGACAAACAATAGTACCTGAACTTCATCCTTTTGTCCTGGAGATGCTGAAGATCTGCATTAATACTACCCTCTTCTTACGGAGATAATTACTAAGATTGATAAAAATATTATGTGTAGTATTATACGAATACATGCACAAAATAGATTTGAGACTTAACCTGTCTAAAACTTATCAGCTACTTTTTTAAAATGTCCATTTTATTTAATAACTCATGCTCAGACACAGGTCAGTCTTGTTTGCTCCATATTGGGCCCTCAGTTCTTTTTAGTTTTGAAAAAATAATGCTAACCACTGCAGTTAGTAAGATCTTCAGGAAAATTTTCACATTAAGAAAACAAGAGCCAAAAGAATGATTAATATAAGTGCAGTTTATAAATACCATGATGACATTCAGAAATAGTTTCAGCAAAGACAGTTTTCAAAAATCCAATGAATTGGATAAGTCTCTCTTCAGAATTTTGTTTATTATCTTTGAGTAATTCTGAATCAGTTTAGACAAACCGAGCCTGATTTCATTTCAGGTAAGTGTGGGTAAATGTCAACTAAATCTAAATACACCTATTAGTTTCAAGTATGTGATCTTCTACATGCTAGAGCAGCTATCAAATTATCAGTAATTACAAGAAAATGTGTAATCAAATTTTTCAGATGGCCGCAGATTTTTTGTCATATTCTGAAGTAATCCCTTGGGAAATCATCAAGCTTTCAATTTCATTGATTTTGTTATGAAATAGTAATGGTGGCTGTCAGTGATGTCTTTAGCATTATTCTCAAAATTAACAAATGCTGGTCTGAGAACTTCAACATGTCAGTGCAAACATTCACTTCATACGTTTGGAGATTTCAGGTTTTACTCTGATTACTATAATGAAACACTGGTGATCTGAAAACTCAATAGCTTCATATCACACAGTAACACCATAACTCTTATTTCCAACATTTTTATCATTTGCAAAGGACCTGTAGTGTTAAACATCAACCTGTAAGAGTGGTGTGTAACCCTATGTTTACCTTCCCAAGAAATTCCACTCATAAAGGAGAGAATTATATAATAAATTATTATATGTAATGTAGCTCAACTACTGTGTGAATTTCTTTTTTATTTTCTTATGGTGAGCCATATTGCCACAACTGTAAGAATTCTGTACAGGACATATCACAATTAGTAGTGGCCGCTTGGCAACAAAAAGTAACACCAATGAAAGTATTACAGGGGAAACGGGGAGGAGAGGTATACCAAATGATAGTTTCCTTGTGCGGAAAATTGTTCTCAAATTAACCGTGAGTACCTGTGTGAGCATTTGTGCACACTCCAAGTATTGCCAGCCCAGGTTGGAGTTGCGCATTTCTCCTGTAACAAAAGCTGCACCTAGCTGAACAATGCAGGAATCGACTTGGGAAGAAAAAGAAGATTGCACAATAATATTATTCAGGATTGGTAAGCAGAGATTCATAATCACAGTCTGAGTTACAAGGTTGATGGTAATGTTCTTGTGCAATCAAAGGTTTGTCATAATAAGATTATTGTAATACACTGGAAGAATACATGGCACTTATCCTTAAGAAACAAGTTGTATTTATTTATGAAAAAATACAAGCACAAAAGTTGAAGCATTCTCCGGCCATCCAGTTAAGGTCACCATAAAGGAAACCATCAGCAAAATCCACAATATGGTAATCCATGGCTGCCGAATAAAAATTTGTAAGATTGCTGAGACTGTAGACATCTTAACTGACAGAGTGCATATCATCGTATATGGAGAACTGGCTATGAAGAAGCTGTGTGAGAGACGGGTGCTACGACTGCTCACAGTGTGTCTGGCACAACATTTCAACACAGTATCTGGCAATGTTTAATTGCAATCTGCAAGACTTTTTATGCCGATTTGTGACTTGATAAAACCTTGATCTGTCATTACATACCAGAGTCAAAAGAATGGACAAAGGCTGGTGAAAGTGCACCAAAGAAAGCAAAGACCATTTTGTCAGCTGGTAAGATGATTTACTGTGTTTATTGGGATTCCCAAGGAATAATTCCCATAGATTACTTGGAAAAAGGCAGAAACATAACTGGACCCTATTATGCTTCATTTTTGGTTTCTGTGAAACTTGCGTTGGCTGAAAAAGGACAAAGTTTGGCAAACAAGAATGTGCTCATTCACCACGATAATACACCATCCCACACATCAGTGACAATAATGTCAAAAGTGCACAAGTTGGGCTTCGAATTGGTTCCTCGTCCACCCTCTTTGCCAGACTTAGCCTCAAGTGACTACTTCCTATTCCCTAACTTGAGAGTATGGCTTGTTGGGAAGAAATTTTCATCAAATGAGGAAGTGATATTTGTAGTCAATGAGTATTTTGAAGAGTTTGACAGAGCCCATTTTTCCAATGGGATAAAACAACTGGAGGATCACTGGACTAAGTGTATATCCTTCAAAGGAGACTATGTCAAGAAGTAAGGTTAGTTGTTTTCGAAACAAACATTATTTATTTATTTATTTTAACCAGACTTATCAAACTAACTTCATACTTGTCTTCCAGCAACACTGCATAATTCAAAAAAATAATCCATAAAATGGCAGAGCATGGTTGATGAAAAGATGCACAGCTTAATATATAGCATTCTCTGCTGGAGATAAAATCCAGGCTTTGAGATATACCAAGGGGAACATTACTGTCACGTGCTCTGACACCGGGACTTGGAAAGATTATTGCTGAAAAAGAATTAAATAGCTGGAAATAATGATAAAGATGATAAAATAAAATGAAAGTCAGTTAAATGTTTTGCAAAATGATTTGTCTAAAGTAAAAAATAAAACAAATTATTTAAACATTTCATGCACATCATTTTCTGTAAGTGATTTCGAGCAACATTCAAATGTGCATTAGGGATTTCCCTAATCTATTTCATTTCTCTTTTTTTAGGCAAATCATTTCACAAGAAATTTAACTCATTTCAAATATTTATTTATTTTCAAATTTTCTTCAGAAAACAGATCTTTTTGACATCTCACTTTCTTTGCTAGCGTCTTCTGTTGTCCCGAATTTAGTACTTGATTCTAAGGAAACCATTTTCACAGTACGTATCACACCAGTGTATGTTTTTTGTACAAAATAGTGTGACTTTGAAGAGATTGAACTTTTTGACTCATCATTCTCGTACCTATCAGCAGCTGCTTGCAAAATGTTTCAGCTCTCCTTCCAATCAATAAGTTTCTTGTATTACAAACTCTTTGTTTGGCTGTGCAAATTTGGCAAAAATTCATTGTGCAATTTTCTCTCAAATCATTAAGTTTTTCTGTATTACCATGATTACTGTAAAGGAATTAAACACGATTTTTGCAAAATTAGACCTCATTCATTGGTCAGTTTGATAGTCCATTTGACTGTTTCCCACTCTTTGTAGATGAAAATTCAAACAAAAACCCATTGTTTAATTTATAGGGAGTCATGTGTTTGCCCTGCTTAAACATTTGACCAAAGGTGAATTGTGAATTTTGATCAAAGATTTATTGAGAAACAGGCTAGTTAGCAGGAAATTTATACCTGACAGCTGTTAAGGATGATGACTGTTTACAACTGGCTCCCAGCAACTATGCAGCAGGTAGCTGCACCAGCAGCAGTTGTGCGTCAATCTAGAACCACAAGGCCTCACCAGGTTGCAGTGACACCTCCTCCTCCTCTCTCTCTCTCTCTCTCTCTCTCTCTCTCTCTCTCTCTCTCTCTCTCTCAAAAAATGTTGGAGGTATTAGTTTGAAGAAGTTCTTGATGAATTAGATACAAGTTACTAGCGACAGAATGCTGCAGATATTTCTTCCTCATGTTATTGTAAATGAGACTGAAAGAGTAATTAAATCAATAAAAATGAAAAGTCTGTTGATGTGGACAATATTTGTAGTAAAATATTGAATTATTGTTATAAATTTATAAGTCTAGTCGTACATAATGTATTCAGTACATCTCTGCATGAAGGAAATGACTCTGATTGACTAAAACTGGCTGAAAATGTAATGTCACAAACTATAACACAGACTGCTTTTTAACTATCTTTTCACAAATTCTTGAAAAACTCGTGCACAGAATGATTGTTGATCATCTAGACTTCCACAATATCCTCAAAAAAAGTCATTTTGAGTTTTGCACTGATCTTTCTATTGAACAAGCAATGTTCTCTTTTAAAATAAAGTCTTGGAAGCAATTAACAAAAAAAGTCACCAATAGATATTTTTTCTGATGTCTCAAAAGCCTTTAATTGTGTAAACCATCAAATTCTTTTGAAAAAGGTAGAGTATAATCGTTTTACAGATTGTGTCGGTTTGTGGCATCTGCCGTACCTACAAAAGGAAAGAAAATTGTAATGCTGAGTGGATAGCTGGAAAACATCCTTAATCTGAGTTGAGCACCTAAAGCTGCAGTGTGCCACAAGTCTTTAGTTTAGACCCACTGCTATTTCTTATTTTCATTAAGGACTTCCCACTTTGTTCCAATACAAAAAGTTAATTTACTCTTTCCGCAGATGATATCACGAGTCTCATTGACGAATTATCAAAAAATAGTTTTGAAGAAACTGCGAACAAAGTTTTCACTGAAATCTTAATATGGTCTTCAAATGGTCTCTCACTTAATGCAAATACAACTGGAACAAACTTTAAAATTTACGATTTCTTGCTTAAGCATGTAACTACCATTGGTCACCGTGGAGGGCATTACTGTCTGCCCACACGTTGTTGGCCGTTATTTAAGCTCATGCAGAGAGCCAACCATGCATAGTTACCAACCATGCACAGGCAGGGTGACGACTCCAGTGAGTGACCAAATGGGTATAAAAAAGCTGTTTATTTATGTAACTTTGACTAATTGCTTGTAGATTACGTACATGATTACTTACTAATATTATAACTTTATGGTGTAAATTGCCCTGAAGATGACCCCATCGCGGGTTGAAACCGGTTGACGGCAAAATAAATAATGCGATTGTGACTGTCATTTTGAATAATTGATTATAAATGGAGATTACAGCTGTAATGTGCTGCACCTCTATACTTACCAGTGATCAAATACTTTGTGCTCTCAGTATACAAACTCAACACCACTTAAGTGACAGTGCTTTTCTTCACCAAATTTTTCTAAAAACTCGATATCATATATTGCAGGCATATTTTTACTTAGAAAGTTATTGTTACAATCCTTTGCTATATCTACATCATCACAAAATTTCTGTATAAGTTTAGTTTAATCACCAAATATTTTTAGTTTATTTTAAACAGCCTCTCCTATAAATGAACAGCTGTTTATAATATCTTTTTTATGTACCTGTTGTCCTTCTGGTTTTAATTGTGTTGTTTCCATATCAAAATATATTGTATATGGATGGAAGAGTTCTGCACCAGTGAACTTTTACTGTAGGATAATATTTTTATCTGATGTTACAGCTATCACAGCCTGTCTATTGATGATGATGATGATGATGATGATGATGATGTCCCATACTCCGAGGAGCATAGGGGACAGTGCGGAAGACCCGCACCGCCGTACTAGGCAAGGTCCTAGCGAAGGTGGTTTGCCATTGCCTTCCTCCGACCGTGGAACACCCAGTCATCTCGAGGCAGGAAAAATCCCTGACCCCGCCAGGAATCTTAACTATTATCACTAGTTTTGTGACAGTTTGAAATACGTGTAGTAAAGTAATCTTTTATGACATTTTAGACACACACAAATTTGATTATCTATATTATGAATATTTTCAGTAAAGAGTGCATACAATTTTCTATTTCTGCACAATAATAAATCACTGGAACATAATTATCGCAACCTAACATGCCTTGTGAAGGAACAGATTCAACGTGTTTTTTGTTTGGTAGACCAATTCTGTTACTTGCGATCATGTTCTCCACCTTTACCATGACGCATATCATATATGTTAATGGATATGTTAAGAAACACTTCATAGATTTCAATGTTTTCAGATGTTAGGGCAATAGGGTACATCATACAAAATTTATTGTATTTATTAGGTAGGATGTGTGATGTCAGCTAGGTTTAAAATACTTTCCAATGCATACACAAAGCATTGTTGGTCTTCTTTGTGTACATATATAAACTGATTTTTTTTACACATTGGTGCAGCATTGACAAGTTTTATCTACTTCGGCAGCATTTTCCATCTCTTATTGGATGATATAGATCCATACTCGGTAATGTGTAATTTATCATATCAACCTAATATTTTCTGTTTCTATAAATCCATTGTTCAAACCTTCTTAAGACATCATTTGTTGTCAATTCAAATACTGTATCCAACTTGTTCATAGTTGGTCTTCCAATATTTAGAGAATTGCATCTGAAGTGCCAAGTTTATTTGTTTAAGCCACTATTTAAGTACTTAATGACTCTATCTCATACTTCATTTGTGTGTACTATGAAATGTGCATTACTTTTATAGACAAATGGGAAACCACTTACCATTTCACTGAACACTCTCCTTGGTGTAGCCAAGTCTTCTCTTATTATTTGGGTTCTTCTTTCTGTCTTTTGACTTCATCTCCAACGAACTCATCACTATACGAGGAATGGTTCAATGGTAGATGATATCTCACTCTAGGTTGTGGAAATTTATTAATAAATTCATCGCTATTTCAGATACTGGCAAATGGGGCTTGATAATGTGGGAAAGGAATAAACACATCATCACTGGTGCCTACATTTGCAAATGGTAACTTTTCTAATTTGATTTTTATATAAAAAAAGTGGCAGTCACTCTGTTTTTTTTTCACATTTGCTATATGAGTAATACCATTCTCTTTTGCAAACGTTATTAAATTATGCCCACTTTTAATGGTATCTAATGTATCAGGCAAATTTGTAGTCAGATATACACAGTTAACATGTGTTTTATATATTCTCACTAATTATTTATTGTTCTGTACTCGCTACATTCTTTTATGTTGTTAGATCATGCTTGCCTCTTATGTTGTCTAGATCCATTGTGCTATCTACAAGGTGTGACTGGAAAGTTTTAAGAATGAATCTGCTACTGCTACTGCTACTGCTACTGGTTGGTGGGCAGGTACACGGAGGGCGGGGAGTGAGTCGTTGCCTTGTCCTTGAACACCCTCTAACAGGAAACTGCATTTCCTTTATTCAGTTCATTGTGGCAGCTGGTTGAGTGTGGGTCTGTTTAGGGCTTGGTGCCGGATTCTGTCTGTGTGAAAATGGATGTAAAATCAGAGCAACGAGTTTGTGTGAAATTTTGTTTTAAAACCACGAAATCATCTTCTGAGACTTATGAACTATTAAAAACAACTTTTGGAGGTAATTGTATGAGCCTGTCAAATGTTTTTGTCTGGTTCAACAGATTTTAAAATGGCCAGGAATGATTTGAAGATGAACCATGGTCCGGCCGTCCTCCCATCTCAAAAATTAATGAAAATGTGAAAGGTCATGACTTAGTGCACTCTGATCGTAGACTTACAATTAGGGAGATAGCTGATGAACTTAATTTAAGTTTCTATGCCATTCAGTCAATTTTAACTGAAGATCTGAACATGCGTCGAGTGTCTGTAAAATTCATTTCAAAAGTGCTGTCAAGTGACCAGAGACAGTACCGACTCGACGTGTGCCAAGAACTTATTAATCAGACAAAAAATGACCCAGATTTGTTAAATAGGGTAATTACAGGTGACGAATTGTGGGTATATGGGTATGATTCTGAAACCAAAGTTCAGTCTTTGCAATGGAAGACTCTAGGTTCACCACGACCAAAGAAGCATAGCAAAGTCAGTCGAAGGTGAATACAATGTTGGTAATTTTTTTCGATTCTATCAGTATTGTGCATCATGAATTTACCTCTGGAGGACAGACAATTAACCAGTAATACTACAAATGTGTCCTTAAGGGCTTGCGTGAAAAGGTGCGGAAGAAAAGGCCTGTATTGTGGAAAGACAGGAGTTGGGTGCTACACCATGACAATGCTCCGGTTGATCATGCCTTCCCCATCGTTGAATTTTTGACCATATTCAAAATTACTGTGCGTCCACAACAGCCATATTCCCATGATTTAGCCCCTGCCGACTTCTACCTGTTTCCTAAACTGAAATTTTCACTGAAAGAGAAGCAATTTGACTCAATTGAAGACATCCAGGCAAATACAGAGAGCGTCCTTATCACACTTCAGGTAAAAAATTTCCAGGAATGTTTCCAAAAGTGGAAACACCGTTGGAGTCGGTGTGTTCCGTCAGAAGGGGACTATTTTGAATGAGATGCATCACAGTAGCATGTAAGTACCGCCATTGTACAATTACAAGCCCATTCTTAAAACTTTCCAATCACATCTCGTATGTCATAACTACTGGATTGCATTGTACCAATATTTTTTATCCTCATTTATTATGAAAAAAATTAAATCAAAACTTACTGTTCTGTAACTACATGGGAAAGCAATAATTCTGTTTTTTGTTAACAGATTCTTTTACTAACAGGTCAAGTAGTTTAGATTTGTTATGCCTTTTAAAATATAAGTTTGATATATATTTTTAACATGATTAATCTGACAAGCACAACATGTGTATCCAGTATCACCTTTCACACATTTATTTTTAATGAATTCATTATTGTGAAGAGCATTAACAGTTTTACAAATACTGCACTTTCTCATTGTATCTTGTGCTTCCACTTAATAGTAAAAGTTTTTGTAATATATGCAGTTGGTACTAAAAAATGTATTAGTGAACAATTTGTGGATGCTTTCATACAATCAGAAAGTATCAAAAAAAATTATTGTGGAATATCAAGATAACTTTATTGGTTTTCTATTTCAGCCAGTCAAAAATTATCAGAAGATTGTATTACAAAATTCCGGGATTCTGTTTCTGAATGTCAAAATCTGTTAGAAGATTTAATATGAGAATTTTTTAAGATAATGTTAATTGGTGAAATAGTCTAAGTATCATAACTTATGAAGAATTTATTCAAGAAATCCAAGATAATGTTAACTGCAAAGTATTTTGAAGTATCAAAGCTTATCAGAAGAATTTACTAAAAAAGGTTTTTTTCTCTATATAATTCTTTGATATTAGATAACACCACAGAACAGAGTTACTCTGCATGTCTATTTGAACTAAATTATCAATTTGTATTTTTTTAAAAAAGTAGTCCTATATTTCATAAGGAGTGTATCAATACATGGTTAGTAACATATATCACTGTCCAAATAGCAGATGTAAGTTCACCACAATTCAGAGCCCTAAACATGTAGAAACATCAGGAATAAATTAAGTTGCTTCCTTACTATACTCAATGACTGCAGCACAATTTTTATCCTGTTGCAACTGAAACTTGTTCCCCCCATTTATCATGTATGTTTTCCAGCTGGTTAACTAAGTGCTCAACATTATCTACAGTATCTGTTAATCTTGAACTTGATCTGGAACGATCCAAACTGAAGACAGAAAAATTATGTTTACCCACTCTAACTATATACTTTGTAAATTCATTAAACTCATAGAAACTTGTTTCCATAAAAAAATACAACAATCCATTTGTGTATCAAAATGTTGATTCTATATTTACTGGTAAACCTGATATTTCTCTATTCATTTGCCTATACCTTTGATAAACGTTCATACTTTCATCAGTTTCTGTGAACTGTGCTTTTATCAAAAAAGATGAAACTCTTACCAGAATAAGTGCTTACAGCAGCAGAAAAAACAAAGTTTCTCTCATTCTAAAAGCATTTAAGATTTTGGATAACAACTTTTCAATCTGAAGTATGGCATTTCCATAATGTAAATTATGTTATTATGATTTTGGATAACAACTTTTCAATCTGAAATATGGCATTTCCATAATGTAAATTATGTTATTAGATAACAACACAATACCTCCAGATGATCTTCGATATGCTGCCCTTACATTCTGAAAATCGTGTAGAATTTAGTTTAATCAGTTGCTTACTAAGTTTGGTTTCATATTTGTACCCATATTTTCCAAATCCATTAGCAAAACTCATTTTGCATCATAGATATAAAACAACTGATTGCTAATTAAAAAGTGTTGCAACTTATTATTCAATGCACATAACTGTGAAGGAATCTCATCTGTGTCATCTTTTGGTACATAGAAGGAGCCTCTGTGAATGATAAAGAGCACAGTCAGGCATAACCTGGAAATGCTGAACTAGTGTCAGTGGAAAGTCCTTCTGCCACTAGAAAATGTCAGAGGAAAAGGCAAAATTGGACTTCTTCAAGACCAAAAATTGTGATAACTTTATTAAACACTGAAGGATCATCAAGAGAGTCTTACTATCATAAAAATGTAAATGACAATTATGGAATATTTTAGCATTGCAAGAAATATGCTAGTATAAATAACAGAATACCAAAAATTGAATGGATAAAGTTGGTATTAGAACACCCTCATAAACAATATAGTAGTGTCATATTTGTAAGACCAGATATAAAATTAAATCAACAAGTATCCTGGATAAAAAAATACATTGACATTTTAACAGTTGAGCTACAGTCTTTTCTATTATGCCAGTGTACAAACCACCTAATACTGATTTTACCACTCATAATCCAAAAAATTTTCATAACTAAAACACCAAGATTCTATTAGGAGACTGTAGCTGCTGAAGTATCAACTGGGGAGACAACTCAATTGACAAAAATGGGGCAGAACTAGAAAGTTAGACAGCAAGAGAGGGACAACCTATTTTTTTCCCTAAACAAAAAACTAATTTAATAGCAGCAGATGACTGAGAGGATATAATCCTGACAACACCTTCATTACTGAGAACATTGCTTATCATGTTACAAAAATGATAAAAGAACCTGTCCCCATGACACAACATTGCCCTTTATGTTGTATAGTTTCTAGAGTTGTCCAAGTAGAAAGTGTAACCTTCAGACTCCATTTCAGCTTCAAGAAAGTGAAATGAAAGGCTATCAGAGAACTGGATCTTGAAGTTAAAAATATAGGGGCAGATCCAAAAAACTACAAAGAATTTGTCAGATTTGTAAAGAAATGTCAATGATGCAGAACCCAATTTATATCTGGCCTTGACTCAAGCTCACAAGACCTCTTCAGCGACTATTGTAGCAAATAAAATGCAGATCATTTCTTATCATCTACAATGGAAGTGGGAGAAGATCTACCATGAAACACCACTGAACAAAGCAGGACGAGATGGGCTAAATTACTTTCTGATCTGGACATGAAACAGAACAGTCAGAGAGTGTGAGTGATCCTGCAAGCCTGCTGGTGAGTACAAGCATCACTCCAAACCAGACTGTTCACCAAATGTCACCAAATGCTGCTGAATCGCAAGACAAGACAGAAGGCAACTACATTGAATCACAAGTGAAACATAGGAGGAGAGAGCAAATTTCTAGAAACTCCATTCTCACCTGAAGAACAAGGAAGAGCAGTGTGAGGACTGAGAGAATATAAAGCAGCAGGTCCTGATGACACACAAACTGAACAAATAAAGCAGTTTGGTCCAAAAACTAATGAATGGCTTGTGAGGACCGTGAACAGAAGTCTGGAAACAGTTCAGATTCCCAAACCGTGAAGGAAAGCATGTGTAGTAGCGTTACTGTGTAGTAGCGTTACTAAAGCCTGGCAAAGAGCCATCTGAGCCAAAAAATTTCTGTCATATTTCTTTAACCTGCCACCTATATAAGTTATTTAAAAGAATGGTTCTGCAAAGAATAGCAACAAAAATCGATACAAAACTTATTGAGCAAGCTGGGTTCAGACCTGAGAAAGCACGATGTAGTCAAGTACTAAACTGACTCAACACAGTTTTGAAAGGAAATTAATAACTGTCTTTGTTGACTTTTCTGCTGCAAATGACACAGTAAACTTCCAATGACTCCACACAAAAGTCTGCCAAATAACAAAGAACATTTGACTGACTTAGATGTTAAGAGGTATGTTGCAGAAATGAAGATTTTATATAGCGCTCCAAGGGAAGAAAAAAAGAATGGATTACTTCAGTGCAGTGTTCTTTCCTCTATACTGTACAATGTGTACATAAATTACCAGTCAGCAATAGAGAGATTCATATATGCAGATGACAATGCCATTATTGCCCGAGGAAGAACATTTTGCGTATTTAATCATCCAAGGATCATCTCACAACAATATAGGATTTGACACTGTAATACAGTGTCAATTAATGGACCAAAATATAACACACAGCATACATAACATGCTTTAAGAGGATAGGACAGGTAGCCAATGGGAATAGAAGAGGTGGTTGGCAATGGCCTTGATTAAAGAACCATCCCAGCATGTGCCTTAATTATCCAGGAAAACAACAGAAAACCCAAATCAAGATGGCCAGACAGAGCAGCTCTATCATCCTGAGTATAAGATAAGTATTCTAACAACTGCACTGCCTTATTTTCTCTATTGAATAATGTTTCCTCATTTACACAAATCTGTTTCATGTAACTTGCAATATAAAACATGACTTTCTTCTTCACTGCCCACACAAAGGACACCCAATGATGACTCCTGGAGTGTTTCCAGTCACCTACTATGTAAACCATAGTTCCACCCTTCACTCTCACTCACGCTAAGACACCCACTGATGACTCCCAGACTGAGAAGATGCTGCTGTACCCCTTGGCTCAGTTCCTATTCCATGTTCAACTATTTGCTACTGTCAACCGGAACAACTAAGCCAGTGTACATTACTATCATGCATTATACATCTTGACTCACAATCCTTGTGTAAACAGTAAACCATAGTCAAGTACTGAAATGTGACAAGGCACTGCAGTTATCCCCTTTCAATACTATCTACAACTATGGGTCCTCCAAGTAGTCTTTAATTGTTTAAAATTAAACAATGGAAAATCCAGGATGGAATGTAACAATATTATGGAAAGGAAAGTTTCTACTCACCACATAGTGGTGTTTGTCAGGATAGATGTCAGGAGCAGAAAATTGTAGGCGTTGCTATAATTAAAAGTAATCAAACTGGAATGGACCCTATTTATTCATGTAACGATGGTACATGGGTGCCTACATAGGGCTGAGCAACCCCAAGAGGGGTTGCCGCCTGTTCATCAGGAGGTTTGAGGAGAGAGGGAGAGGCTAGAGGAGTGACTACTTGGGGCCGAGGTCTGAAGCTAAGAGAGCGTGGAGCTGTTTCCAAGCTGCTCTCGGCCGCGTCCTCACGAGATCACACAACTAGTCTTTGATTGGAGGGTTGATTCCGCCAACGCACCTTACTAGTAGCGTACCCTCGTCAGCGCAACCAACCCAAGGGACTTGAGCCTGACCGAGGAGCACGTGGCAGGAATGTGCCGACCATGGTCTTCCGGCCAGCACCTTCCACCACAGTATGCTCAAGCCTGCTACGGCCGTACTTTATGAATGGAAAAAATTATTTAATAAAATTTTATCGGCAATGATCCCTAATGGGGGGGTCTCCTCCTTGCATGTCCTTTCCCCTTCTGAAGAAGGCTCTCTGGATGAAAATGAATGAGCTTATTCTAATTGATTATTTCATTTAAAAAAAAAAAAAATATGATCATTATGAAGGGTCGCAGAAATTAACATCCCTAACATAGTGATATCAATATGTGCAAATGTTACAAAGTGGCCTGAAGGAAGGCTCTTGACTAACAAACTTGTGAAGTTGGGACGACAGCAGTAGGGGCAGCGCGACGGTGTGAGTGTGTGTGTGTGTCGGCAGTATCAGTGGTGGTGGGTACCCAGGCGATGATGAGGGACACCGGAGCACAGCACACTGAAACACTCCACCCTCATGGGGGTGAGAGAATGCTCCCAGGCCTGACAGTCACAAGAGGGCTTTTGCCCCATTATATTACTTTGAGTTCTTAAATCTAGGATTACAATGGTAATTACCCAAGTGGCTGAATGAGAACATTACAAAATGACAATAATTTAAAGAGAAAACAAAATGACTTACATGAGTGTTAAGACTCGACAATTAAATTGGGATTCCATACACTTTACATAGAAATACAAATCCATTACAAAATTAACTCATTGACCTGACACCTAGACTACAACTTAATCCTAAGGGGGGGGGGGTCATGCCTGATCACATGCACCAAGGTTGGCAGGTAGGTTCAGGTGTGATATTCACCTTCAGGTTGTGGGGGTCGTATTACTTCTCGGAAGGAAGTGAAACATTTGCAAAACCGTCTTTTACAGAGTATCCAGGATACTATAATCAGAATCATTACAGTGATGATTTCCGAAACAGCGCTGGGTAATACAGCATTGGTTAATCAGTTGGTTTGGTGCCAATCAGCAGTATGTGAGGCCACTCGGTCAAGACCAACTTGATCGAGTGGAGTAGATCTGAATCATTGGTATTCGGTAAATTCTATAGCTTCTCATGGTGATGGAGTTTAAAAGAGAGGTAAATGTGAGAATGGTGACATGAAAGGTGGAGTGCACTTGAGCTGATATCCTCATAGAAGCAGTGTATATGTCACATCTTGAACTATTATACACTATGCCACTATTATTCAGTGTTACCCGGTACGATTCAGTTTCTGACATTGAACGGTGGCACACCAGGGTGGCGGTGACAGTCTGTGGAACAGCGAATATAAAACTGTTGCCAACGGGTTTAATTATTGGTTGACGAAGTGAGACATGAACACAAGGGCATGGAGGTGTAGTAGTTTCAGCTAAAAACAGTGACATCTCGCACTCAGCAGTGTTAGTGTGTAAAAGTAGCGTGGAGCATAAGTAATGTGTTGTATGGGTGCAATTGGATAGTTCAGCACGAGAGAGAGTGGTATGGGATTGTCGATCCCGACTAACTATTAAAAATTCTTGAGTCTGCCAAACATGGTGGTGAAGGGTGGCCCAAGAGACTGGAAAAGTGTATATTTGATAGTGCTTGTATTCGCAATCGCAATTTGCGCACGTGATTGGCAACCTCATTCGCATCCGAATACTATCCGAATTATGGGTAAGTCGGACCTCCAACGCAGCATAGTAGAAGGGGAGGTTGCTTTCCCGCATGGCATAAAGCATTTGTTTAGGGGCCAAAATTTGCGACGACACATTGTGTGGGATGTGCAAGCAGGGCTCTGAGGGTAACAGGTGTGGACTGAGTTTTCCTTGCAGTCCGAGTTGAACGGCCAAGTGTAACATGTGTACATGTAACTGTGCTGTGTGTATATTAAATAAAAGAATCTGTGTGGTCTTCACAATGTCCAATGTGATAGTCAGATTACGTAATCCCAAGCGAAGATGAATCCACTCTTGGTTAAAGGATTGTTCAAGTGCACCATAGTGCCATGTTAATCTGTCGGCTACAACTTATATTTTTCTAGTTGTGGCTAACAGGTTATTTTCAAGATGTGTCAGGCGCAGCTGTTGATGTACCAACACTTCGTGATTAACTTGTGATTCCGAAAGCGCTTGCTGTGTGTCCAAATCCCAGCGTTTTGCTTCTGTTTCGTCAGGACTCCCAAAGACAGTTTTTAATAATGTACCTCCAACGGGCAACCAGGCTCGTTTGAAATGAGGCCATGGTACTGCATCCCTAATACTGTGCAATTGACTTTGAAGGGTTGAAATAATTCTAATCACTTCCCACAAAGATCGGAGAAACTCATGTTCCCTCGTCTGCATCAAAAAGGTTTCATATTTTAACAATTGCTGAGCTGTATCATATAAAGCACGGTCTTCCTCTACTAATAATGTTAAGTTAACATCAGCTAACACAATAGCATAATGTGGCGTATGCACCAGATTATGATGATGTCCAAAAAGCACGCCAGATTTGGAAGGGTAGACGTGAAATGGAGGCACCTTAACGGCGATGACGACAATCATTGAGATTAGCATGCTTCCCATTGCTGATCATAAATTGACAGCCATTTGAATGGAGGTTGCTTTCAGCTTCCAATGTTGATAGCGGTCAACTGTGAGAGAAAGTAGTAGTGGCCCTACAAGTAAAAATTTCTTGGCTTACTTGATGAGTAATTCAGAGATGACAGAGGGGGTACAACGTTGTAGCAATAGTTACCTGGCAAGTAGCGACGATGGACCAGTTCAGTCACGCTTACTGATGACGAAGGCCACGAAGTAGAATCAAGGCAGGCAACCAACAGTTTGGCTTCCGTGGGGTAGCAAGGTGGCAAGACAATGGTGTAATTCAACACTGAGTATCCGCTGATCAATCGCACATCAGCAAAAAAGACGCTGAGTGCGGAGGCAGTACTATGCAGCGCAGACAAAAACGTAACTCTCTGGAAAAATTTTTCAACCTGCTATGGCACGAAGGCAAGTGTAGTTAATTAATTTGAGATTTTGTATGAAGAAAAAAATTTTTTTTAGATGAATAACAATGAGAAAGAATCCTGTGATTGCGGTGTAAATCTGCATGGCCTAGGCACCTCCCACGCATTGGCCACTACGCAGGGGCACCCACCCCGCTAAGGTTTGACACGGCGAGACAGGTGAAGTAATTCATAAATTTCAGAAATAATATTGAGTGGTTTTTCAGCTGTAGAAAACCCGAATGAGGGTAGGAGACCTCAAGTTAACTTAGTAATCATAGGATCTTTACTTACAGAAGTGGTCAATAGAGAGATTAACTGTTCTGAAGTCGGAAATGAATGTTTGTGAGAGCGAGTCTGTTGCTCGTGAATACAGAGGCTGGGGTGTGAAGCCGTGGAAGTGGCGCAGCACAGCTTTATCAGCGCTGAGCCAGCAGAGTACTGAGCTCAGATAACAGCGTCAGAGAGACCTAGAGGCTATGTGTCCGAGGCTAAGACATTGTAAGTGCAACTTAAAAGTAACAGTTTATTGCAAAGCAATAATAAACGAATAGCTGATGTCACAAAGATGTTTGATTCCACGTTCAACAGGTAAACTGATATTGAATATTCAATGTTGTTGATTAAAAGAAACTGCTACTGAATATAACGTACATACATACGTACTTCCCTTTCCCCTTCCGAAGAGCAGAGGGCATAAACAATAAAAGCCTTGTTCATGTACTTAGTATATAACAATAGAGGTCTGGTAACATCAACAAGTTACACCAAGGTAGTGTGAATATGAACAGTGTGTGTGTGTTGTAAGGGTGCTATTGTGCGTATCAAGTGTTGTGTAAATGTTTGACTAATGGTAGCTGATGGCGGATACGAATTGAAGGCCAATAGGTGCTATGAGAAATACTTCCAGTCGAGAAAACAATGAAAATTAAAAGGGAATACCTGATATGACACAAAAATAACCCATAACCATAAAGTGTACTAAACATGAATCATAACTATAAATTGATAATAACAAAACATGACATTGAAGTAATAATAATTGACCAGAAATAAAATCAAGGGAATATTTCCCCAACATAAACTTCTGTCAGGGGATGTTGTTTTTTAGTCGGTTGACGAAGTGCATAAGGGACTACATCAGTAGAATCCAACAGTGTGTGTATATAACAATAGTGGCATTGTATAAAATGTAATAAAAGAGCGTGTAGGGCTCAGTTCATTTTTGGTTGAGTGCCAAAGGTATTGTGTGAGCAAAAATTGTCTCACGGTAATTGATGTATGAATTGTTTTGTGGTCAACCGAGGAGCCTAGGATTCGGTGACATGTAAGTACAAGTTCGCGTTGGGAATGAGCTACCTGCGAGTGACTCAACTAATAAGTTCAGCAGTGCATTAGTGCAATCTGCAGACTTGAATTGATGATTACATAATCTGCAGGGCAATGGAGCAACCTGTGGACAGTGCTAAGGCAACCTGTCTAATAATTGATGGGTAGGCAGTGCATTGGAGCTATCTGTGATACCGTGGTTCAGCAGGCCTAAGGGCGTCTGTCTGACTTAATAAAGAATTAGTGCAGGCACATGGGTCTCCTGTGATACATGGAATAAAAGTATCAGCGGCGTTATTAGCGACCTGCTGTACTAGGAAAATGTCAACTGTTCAAGCAATAAAAATAGCTCTGAAGTTAGAGTAGCATGCACGCATAAATAGTGTCACTTTTTGTGCGCGCAGTACATAACAATACATAAAATGAAAATCATGAACTATAAATCACTAGCACTAGCATAATGACATAATTAAACACAATGACATATATTGACAGGAAAATAAAAACACAATGATGTATAATAATAATGCTGTAAGTAGTCGGAACAGATATTATGAATGGTAGTACAAGAGTTTCGCGTCGAAGTTAACTTGTGATGTAGGCTGTTGGGGCGACAGGGCGCGATGCACGTGCTCTGGTACGCGGTAGAAAGAAGTGTCGCAACACTACTGCGACCTTGACGACAACAGATGTGCACATGTGTTGTCTTAGGATGCGAGGCGTTTGTCTCGGCCTGAGATTGCTCAATGTTAACTTGGGCTGGCTGCTAGGCTGCGTGTGTGTTTGTTTTAAAACTAATGATAACAAATTGAACTGAAAGGACAACTAGGCACAGTTCCCGTAGCGCTTACATCACCGGCTAATTAGAGGCAAAGTATGTATCTCACAATGGATCATCAGCTGATATTTTGGGGGCAAGACTGCAGCAAGGGAGAGCGATATCTCGTTGTAAATGGGTGGTAAGATTAAAGACCGGTACTGTAGGAAGAGGGTACCTACCATGTTGTAAGGGCCTCCTCATCGACAGAAGAAGGAAAACAGGATAGAACAATGACCACGGCGGTAGAGTAAAATAAAAGGGGAGGCCAAAAAATAACTGCGTAACAACTAAGGAACAATCGCCCACAGATATACGGCAGCACGGACGATTGGTCGTTTGTGCCTGGTCAGTAGCGAGAAAAAACCCGTGGCATTGCATTGGTTTGCCCATATCTGCCCTTGACCAAGGAAGATAACATTAAATGTCCTCATAGTTCGATGTGTAAGAGGGTTAGGGCTGTAGTTTGCAGCTTATGCAATAAATCAAAGCAATAATGAAACTTCACTATAAGATTTCCAGACTAAAATATGCAGAATAATGTAAATCTTTAAGAATTTCATGTAATTTATCCAGATAATGTGAAACAAAACAAGGAAAAGAAATCAAACAATGAATCACATCTACTTAATATTTATGTTAAGATTTATTGGGATGTTTGAATGAATTTTGTTTGCCATGTCTTCGGCTGCATGAAAGAAACCAGCTTGGAGCTGGTAGCGAGCACGCAGCACACGCGTAGGTGTGGAGTAAGCATGTCAGCAGTTATGTGAGACAGCATGTAGCCTCGAGAGACCAGCCACTACTGTAGCGACAAATATCACGTGCTTAGCGTGTACAAGAAACAACAATGAATTAGAAATTGCTAATCATCTAGAATAAGAGTTTTAAAAAAGCTGTTAGTTATATAAAATGATGTTAAGTGCATTGTAGTTTGTTACACGTGGAGGATAGGGCAGTAATTTGAGGTTTGTTTTTGTAATTACTCGGACTCTCCGCGTGTCAAGACGCTGGAGGCGGCAGTGCACGTGGTGATAAGATGCGTCATCGCGCGGAGCGCTGTTACTGGCTGAGAAACAATGATGGCCGCTGGCAAGTTCTTGGTGAGGAGAGGGAAAATGAGGCGCAAGGAGGAGACAACACTGAAGAGAGGAGGGGAGGTGACAGCTGATGTGTTGCTCCGCCAACAGCTGGTCCCGTAAACAAAGTGTACGAGGCATATGCATTTCAAGTCCTGGCTTTTTCTGTTCCGATTACTTATGGTTAGCTGCAGCAAATACATAACTACGACATATAGTACAATACACTAGACGTCAACATAACAAGTATTAAGAAAAACTCGGAGTAAAAATACTCAACATATACTGGTTTGCCAAATAGATTGCAATAGATGACATTGAAGAATATTATTCGGAGTTAGGAGCTGCGGTACTGCCAACACCAAGTGTAATTGTTGCATTTGAAACAAGTCAATTGCGTGACGTCTAATGCGTGGCATTGCTTGCAAAACATAAAACATAATCATACATATAAAAATGAGCAAAAATACATGACAAGACTGGAAATTGACAATTGAAAATGGCTGGAACTCCGTGGTGGCCAGGCACGTCTTGCTTCCAAGTCCCTGGAGAAAATGACTTAAACTAAGCTGCAATAAAACATAACATAAAACACTAATTAGTTGTGATTAATCACGCGATCTCAAAGCATAAGGGTGTCAGTTCTGCAAAGCGTATCCTAGGACAACCCTGTGGAGGTAATCTCCTCCGTTTTTTCTTTCGTCTTTGTTCCACTTGAGGTGGAGGTGACAACGGCGGATCAGGGGCTGTGACATGTTGTGGTGACACAGCCCTACCGTGGTAAGGTTGCAGAGGGTCAAAGTGCTCTATCACCGTACGATCAGTTAATTGCAGTTCTGCATTGACTGGTGAGGTCAACCGTACAATCCGATACGGGCCTTCAAAGCGGGGAGAGAACTTCTTAGTTCGTCCCTTTTTGATTGCCGGGTTTCGTAATAACACTAAATCACCTGTTTGATAAGTCAGTAAAACAGCATTTTTGTTCTGCCTGTGCAACTGTTTATTAGTAGCTTTGATATTATTCCTCTTTACCTTATACAAGATCGCTTTTAGCTGGCAGGCTAAACCTTTTACTTCCTTTATTTCTACACGCTGATGTAGTTTGTCTATTTCGAATGGCGAATTCATCGGCCGTCCAAACACAGCTTCATAAGGAGTATACCCCGTGGATTCATGTATTCGGATGTTGTATGCAGAAGAAATATACGGTACATATCAGTCCCAATCAGCGTGCATTTTTGCAACATAATAGGATAACATTTTACATATTGTACAGTGTACGCATTCAACGCGACTGTTGGCTTTAGAATGGAAGGCAGTTGTATGCCATTTTTTGATTCTTAGCAATTTACAAACTTGTACAAATAGAACAGACATGAAATTGGTTCCTTGATCCGTTAAAATGGCAACAGGACTTCCAAAAGGTAGTATCACACGATTTACAAACTCTCTCGCCACAGTTTCAGCTGTCATGTCAGCGAGGGGAACCAAAATTAGATAACATAAAAAGTGATCAATAACAGACAAAATGTATTTGTTACCTTGTTGCGACTGTGGAAAAGTACCTAGGATATCTAAAGCAAGAATTTTGAAGGGTGAAGATGCCTGAGGAAGTGTTTGCAGCGGCACTCGCGGATGCATATTTTATGCTTGTTGTGCACATGGCAGGCAAGATCTTACATCCCTGTCCACATCACGTTGTCGGTATTGGCACCAATAATGTGTCGCAGTTCGAGCGACGCGTTTTCCGCTGTGACATGCTTGATTGTATCATGGCACTGCCATATTATACGCTGCTGCAAGCATTCTGGTATTATCAAACGATTTCCATGGGGAGTTTTTCGATACAAGAGGTCGTCTATTACTTCAAATTCTGGCAAGGTGGCATATTTTTGACATTGAACGTCCATGTGCTGTGCTTCTTTTAACTCTTCAATTGATACCTCATCTGATTGAATGACACACACTTTTCTACTTAACGCATCAGCATTTTGATGCAACCGACCAGGCTTCTGCCAAACTTCAAAATCATATTCTGACAATTCCATGGCCCAGTGCATAAGTTTGCTGCTAGGATCCTTAAGATTCAATAACCACTGCAGGGCAGAGTGATCTACACTGCGCATATGTTCAGCATGTTCAGCAATGGATTTTGAAAATATAATTATATCATCAAGATACACAAGGCACATAGTAGGTTTCAACCCACGTAATAGCAGATCTACAAATCGCTGAAAGATTGCTGGCGCGTTGCGAAGCCTGAAAGGCATCCTTAAGAATTCATATAAGCCACCAGGAACTACAAAGGCTGTCTTAGCTTGATCTTGAGGAGCAATTGGAAGTTGATAATACCCACTGCACATGTCTAATGTTGTAAAGTACTGGCAATTGCACAGACGATCAAGTGTTTCTTGGATCCGGGGTAATGGATAATGATCTGGGGTAGTAACCTTGTTTACTGCTCACATGTCTACACAGAGGCGATAGGATTTTTCTCTGTCTATAGATTTCTTTGGAACGACTACAATTGGGCTAGACCAAGCACTAGAAGAGGGTTGTATTATTCCTGCTTCTAGTTGCTGTTGTATAGTTTCCTTTACCACTGACTGAAGATGGTAGGGAATTCGGTACCCTTTTTGAGCTATTGGCCTAGCATTTCCAGTTGGAATCTCATGTTGGATTAGATCTGTTGCTGGTAAATATTTCCTGTCTTCAAACAACCATGAATACCCATTCAATACTTCATTTATTAGCTTTTATTCATGCAATGGTAGGTGACTAAGCTTAGCTTTAAACTTATCTGTCAGATGTGACGTGATTGTCAAAAGGTGTTGAGAGGCGGCAGCAGCCTTTTTCTTTTTCAGAGAAGGGGTTTTCATTGGCAACTCATCTTTTGTGATAACCTGTAAGCTGACCATGCGGTATTAAAGCTTGCTTGTGACTAAAATTGTCTAAACACATGGGTACGCAGTTTTCTTTCTGTACTTGCTGCGCTTTGCACAGGCTACATTTTATGTGGACCTGCATCTGGTCAAGGGTTTCATTCTGGCAGAGTGGATCTACCAAGAAATGAACCTCTTGAGATTCACATATCCTGACAGGCACCCAAAGGATCTTTCCTGTGCCTTCTGGTATCTCCACGGGATTATCGGCTTTTAGCATCGTTATGGGAGACTCCGAAACTTGGGAAACGGAGGAAACGGATCCTTTTTACCCAGCTTCGCTCGCCCACAACGTGCAGTCACGTCCAAAACGGTGCACATTGTCACCGAATTGGACAGTATTTAACCTATAGTCAATAACCCCCTGGAAATGACGCAGAAAGTCACTTCCCAGGATGATGTCGTAATCCATGCGCCTGTTCCGTACAACCTCCATCGTAAAAGCATATTCTGTGGAGTCCAACATGAACTCAACGCAACAGCTGCCATCAGGTTTCACTATGCCGGGACCAATACCACTGATATGGTACTGCGGCGGTTGCAATGTTCTTTTATCTCCCTTTGATAAAAATGCCAAGTTGATCTGTGCGCCTGTTTCAATTAGCACGTGTATTGGTTTGCGGCCTCTAACACCATCGACAACCACGCTTGCCACCTGCGTGATTCCCTTATAAGCTAGTGGGGTCACTATTTTTAACAGGGGCCGGGAGGGGTGGCACTTCCTGCCCCGCGGCCGTTTCCCGAATTCTGTGGTTGGTTTGCATTTCACATGGAATTTGCAGACAGTTGTGGCCCACTATTTGGACAATGCACGCTTTGGTGACCCATGTTCCTGCACCGATGACAATATGGCACATGACATTGCTCTGCCACATGTCCTTGTCTATTACAGCGCCCACACTTAGTGTCGTTCGAAAAGACACGTCGGGGCTCACTTTGCCGCGCAGAGACGGCCACAAATCGGCTCACCTCCTCTCGCAAGAGTGCTAATCGCACGGCTTTGTGTAAGGTGTGGGGGGAAGCTACCTTGATTTCGCCCCCTATTTGAGGCTTTATGCGACGAATAAACACGTCTATCGAACAACATTCTGATTCTTCCAACAGAACCTCGTTACGAGCAGAATTGGCCCTTAGTGCAAATGTGTGGCACCCGATGCTTCTAATCCTGCCCGCGAATGCTTCTAAATCCTCACCGGTTTTTTGCTTAAGGGTGGAAAGCAAGTCACGATAGTAACTAGTACCACATTTGTCTGTATACCTTCCAATCAACCCTGTTGCAAGGGACTGGAAGGTAGGGGCATTTTTCAAGCTCTCAACCGACTGTACGTAGTTCCGTGCTTCGCCGGTGAGTTTCATTTTCATCATGTTTAAGAGAAACTCATCTGGCCAACTGCAAAGCTTTCCGATGTCATGGATATTATGGACAAGTGTTAGAATATTCTCGTGTGGCTATCCAGCGAATGCCGGAATAAATGCTACTGCCGGAAAGCTCTGTACCAAAGTAGAGGTGGTTACTGCCACAGGTGATTCTGCACTAGTAAGTGGTGGAGTCACCTGCTTCGGCTGTTCCTCCACTAGCACTTGCTTAGCAACATTAGATTGCGGAGAAGCCATTTGAAGATCATCTATCTGTTGCTTAAGCTCCGCATTAGCTAAAATTAATTGATTTATCTGGGTCTACAGTGCAGAGAGGGGATCTTTAACCTCTCCGGCTGCTCCTGCCTCCAATTGCTGCCTTTTGGTCGGCATGTTATAATAGTGCGGGCATCTACACCACCATAGCCTCGCTAGCGACTTACATTATTTGGTAGCGTGCAGATGACGGACGGCGACAGTGTCGACGAGTGGCGGCAGGCACGTTGATCACATGCAGGGGCACAGGCGGCGGGTGACGGCACAGACAGCTGCGGCAGCGGGGCGGCAGGAGGGCCGCACCCTGGACCTTGGCGCAGGCAGTGAACCATGGCAGCTATGGACAGCGGCGGTGGCAGCGGTGTCGGCAAGTGTGACTGCATCGCGGACCCTCCTCGGCTCACGTCTGGCGGCAAACTGCGTCACGCTTGTGGCGCACTAGTGCGCTGCCACGCACATTCGGCAATGCAAGCGACCGGCTGGCACCCGCATGGCACGCTGCAGCTTCGCCATTTTCGGTATAGTTTCCTTTACTTGCTCAGCTTCGCCCCATTTGTCGTACTCATACTCAGCTGATGAGTTTATTTTACAACCGTAAGGTGGGTCACATCCCACTTCTGACACCAGTTGTTCGTCAGGATAGATGTCAGGAGCGGAAAATTGTGGGTGTTGCTATAATTAAAAGTAATCAAACTGGAATGGACCCTGTTTACTCATGTAACAATGGTACATGGGTGCCTACGCAGGGCTGAGCAGCCCCAAGAGGGGTTGCCGTCTGTTCATCAGGAGGTTTGAGGAGAGAGGCAGAGGCTAGAGAAGTGACTACTCGGGGCTGAGGTCTGAAGCTAAGAAAGCGCGGAGCTGTTTCTAAGCCGCCCTCGCCGCTCCCGGCCACGTCCCCACGTGATCACACAACTAGTCTTTGATTGGAGGATTGATTCCGCCAATGCGCCTTGCTAGTAGTGTACCCTCGTCAGCGCAACCAACCCATGGGACTAGAGCCTGACCGAGGAGCACGTGGCAGGAATGTGCCAACCACGGTCTTCCGGCCAGCACCTTCCACCACAGTATGCCCAAGCCGGCTACGGCCGTAAATTATGAATGAAAAAAATTATTTAATAAAATTTTATCAGCAATGATCCCCCTTGGGGGGTCTCCTCCCTGCACAGCAGAAATGCTGAATCACAGATAGGCTCAACAAAAAGACTTTCACAATTATTCTCCCAACCATGTACAAAAACAAGTCTCCTGTGCCTTATGTTTCCTGTCTCCCACCACCTCCAAAAGCCCCCCTGTCCGGCCACAGAGGAGCATTCCCTTCATAACTTTGTACCACCCATGACTAGGGTAACTTAATGACATTACCTTTCGTCGTGCCCTGAAATGAGAAATGTCCTGCCAAATATCCCCCCTCGCACACACAGTGCTATCCCACCGTCCACTGAACCTACATAATGTACTCATCAATCCTTACACAACCCATGCTCTCAATCCCTTACCTCATGGATCATATCCCTGTAATAGACCTAGATGCAAGACCTGTCCCATACACCCTCCCACCACCACTTACTCCAGTCCGGTGTCTAACATCACCTATCCCATCCAATGCAGTGCTACCTGTGAAACCAGTCATGTGATCTACAAGCTAAGCTGCAACCACTGTACTGCATCTATGTAGGCATGACTACCAACAAGCTGTCTGTCAGCATGAAAGGTGACTGACAAACTGTGGCCAAACAACAAGTGGACCACCCTGTTGCTGAACACACTGCCAAACATGATATCCTTCATTTCAATGACTGCTTCACAGCCTGTGTCATATGAATCCTTCCCACAAACACCAGCTTTTCTGAGTTGCGCAGGTGGGAACTTTCCCTGCAATACATCCTACGTTCCCATAACCCTCCTGGCGTCAACCCTCGTTTCATTGTCCTTGCTCATCCATTCCCTTCCCTTTTCCCATTCCAGCACTACACAACCACTCCCATCATACACTGGTGCTGCTGCTCACAGTGTGGTTTCAGTTGCCTGATACTGCAGTTTTGTGTGTGAGTTGTGTGTGCATGTGTGTGTGTGTGTGTGTGTGTGTGTGTGTGTGTGTGTGTGTGTCATCTATTGTTGACGAAGGCCTTTATTTGCGACTCAGCATCCTTTTTATAATATCTTTAATTGTGTAATATGCACCACTTGTGAAAAACACTTTAGCTGCCTTTTTAAACAAATGTGTTTAACACAAGAATTAGTATGTAGGATATCAGTAATTGAGAAGCATGATAATTACTTTAGAGAGATCTGCTTCAATTGTATTAATCATTTATTGAAACCAAGACCAGTTTTGGATTTGAAAATCTCATCTCCAGGTGTGTGAAATTATTATATTTGGTAACACATAACATGTGGTTGGGCCATTCAGTGCAACAGCTCCAGTAACTGCGTGTTGGTGGAAACTTTCCACTGCGAGGCAGCCACATGGAAGGAACCCCAATCAGTACTGACACTAGTGGTTGGCATTCCTACCATGCAGCTGCCTGGTAGTGAACAGTTTCCGCCAACATGCAATGATTGGAGCTCTTGCACTGCCTGGACCGATCACATGTTATTTGTTACCAAACCAGTCATGGCTTGAATAAATAATGGGTGTCTCTGAAGTGGAAATCTCTAATTATTATTACGTGTATTTTAGTAATCATTTTTCATTTTCTTTCGCAATTTGTTATACAATTATATCCGCTGATTAAATATGCTATTTTGAGTTTTTTGTTCTTTTTTCATGGATAAATGTAACTCCAAACTGGCTCCTGTTTCATTATTATGTATAGAATTATTAGCACAATATTTATAAATATTTTCCCTGATGTGCACCACAGATTGGTGTATGTACTCCTTTGGTGCAGTAAGGACACACAGTTTTTTAAATAACTCTTTACAGTTAGCTTGAGTACTACTTCCAGTCATTATTCTTATAGCCCTTTCTTGAAATTTAAAAATTGTGTTCATATTTTGTGTGTTTCATCTCCATAAACAAATCCCACAGGTAGGCTAAGAACTGTAGACATAGTATATCACCACAAGATACAGGCAAATTGATGCTAACATACTAAGAGCATAGCATGCTGATGACATTCTTTTTGCCAGTATCTTTGTATGTTCACTCCATGTTAATTGACAATCAATGTTCATCCCTAGAAACTTTGTGTTTGCTACGTAATCTGTATTTTATCATCTGTGCTTAAAGTTGTGCTTAAAGTGACAGAATTGCTTTCTCTTTATGCTGGAATTTACAGTGTTCATTTTCTTTATGTTCAATGTTAATTTATTACAGACTGCTCAATTTTAAGCTTCCTTGATGGTTTCACTTGCTTGCCCTTATAGGAGTTCTGATGTTCTGTCAGTGACTATGATGTTGCTGCCATTGACAAAGAGAACTTTTCTCCATATCTAATGCTGTCTAGAAAGTCATTTACATACAGAGTGAACATTAATAAAACCAACAGACTGCAGGGATGGATTCCTAACTGGAAATGGGAGGAAAAACCATGTGTCTGGAAATGCACCATTTCACAGCTGATGGTGCTGATAAATGAAAGTTCCTCTGACCATGCACCATGTGTTCCTTGTGTGTTGCAAGCTGTGTGGCTGACGCAGCATACTGTATGCAGTAGAATGGTCCACTATTCATGTCGGGAACAATCTGAGATGGTGTTTGTGTATGGCCAAGCAGATGGAAATGGTCAAGAGGCAGCATAGCTGTATCAAAATAAGTACCCTCACAGAAACCAACCCCATTACATAACTTTTCTAGCTCTTTTGGGAGGGTGTGTGATCATGGGTCCTCGCAGACAGACAAATGTGCAGGGAAGTGATGGACTGTGCACACCAGATTTGGAGGACCGTGTTCTGCAGGTATTGAGACAAACCCCAGTACAAGCTCCAGGCAAGTGTTCTGTCAACATTGTGTAAGTCAAAGTATGATTATGTGTATCCTGCATGATAATCTACAATCCCCATCACCTGCAATAAGTGCAAGGATTATCGGCAGGAAATTTTCCACTGTGGGAATGATTTTGTAGATGGTTTTTGCACCAGATCATCACAATTATGGGATTTCTGTCATCAGTCCTCTTTACTGATGAAGCAATCTTTACCGGAACTGGCATCATCAACCTGAATAATCATCATCCGTGGGCTACAGATAATCCTCGGGGAATGGTTGAGCCCTCTCATCAGCATCAGTTCACCATCAATATGTGGGCAGGGATTCTTGGCAACCACATACTTCAACTGGTTATTACTCCACAATGCCTCGATGGAGGAACGTTCCTGGACTTCATGTGGAATACCCTGCCTGGGCTGCTTGAGATTATGCCTTTGGCAATACAACAGATTATGTGGTTTCTGCATCATGGAGCATCACCCCACTTCATGTTACAGTTTGCCAACACCTCAACTGTGTCATTCCCAGACATTGGATTGGACGCAGAGGCCCTGTAGCATGGCCTGCTACATCACCGGACTTAAACCCCCTGGATTTTTACCTTTGGAGACATCTGAACCAGTTCTTGATGTGTGGACCCTTCAATAGTGTATTCTTTACACCTATGACAGTATTTGGAGAGAGGCTAAAATGTGCAAAAGAGTGCAGCAGTCCGTGATGCAACATGTAAATCCTTGCACTGCCTCCCACGGATCCCACTTTGAACGTCTGTTGTGACGTAGATATGATGCAGCTCCGTACTGAGTTCCAGGTCGATCGGTTGTCACTGCACACGCACTATCAATTTCGAGACACACATTCATAGGACCTTCCTTCCTCCATTTCCAGCCAGGAATCCATCCCTGCAGTTTTATTAATCCTCATCCTGTACAGCCTGTGCAGTACTGTTGTACATGCTTTCACAAGAAGTAACAATACTTTAGCGATGTGAAAATGTGAGTATGCTCCGATTTCTTCCGTCTTTGAAAATAACTCGCATAAAAGGGAGGAATCTACATTCCACTTGAAAAATTCGAGGTGTATGAACAAAAACATCCCTGTTTTGGATTGGGTAAAGTGGATTTTTTTAGACTGGGGAATCTATGTCAGTGGTGGAATTGCCATTAGAATTTCACATCCAAGCAGTACCTTCTTGTCTTCCAGTGTGCTGGAGGTTGGCAACACTTGTCTGCGTCCAGTGGCAAGGGTGGTCACGAGGCTTCGACTGACCCGAAACCACAGTTTTGCCTCTCGTGACTGGCAGATACAAAGAGAGTCTCCAGTCTGTCGGCTCTTCAGGTACACTGGACTGGAATGTAGGTGACTGGCCCATTGTTTGATCTTAAGATGCCATGTTCAAGTAAGATAATGAGCACTACACTTGAAAAAAATATCTTACAATGTATTTCCCACATTTCTGTTGGCTAGGATGTGACTTGTATAAGTGTGTTCCATTCCCCAATACCATTGCCACAAGAGTCCTGTATATGTGGGCGGGAATCTATAGCAGCAATAACTGCTACATCCCCAACATACCCCCCGGCTGGCAGTCTAGGTCTACTCATCACTTCACGCTGGCTTTTTACTGCTTTTTACTTAAGCTTTTGTTCCTCTGTCTTTTATCTTTCATGGAACATTCTGTTGCTGTTTTATCTGTGCCAGCCTTTTAATTCATCAACTCTTCTGTGTTCTAAATTTTAAATTGTTTAGCTGAATCTATGTTTTTGTTATGTCAAACATTCATTTGTCTATCACCTATGCCCAGTTTTATACTCTGTTTTAAACTTTTTGGTCTCGTATGAAATGGCTGAAGAGCGGCAACTTGTAGCCCCTGACAGCTCAACCCCCCCCCCCCCCCCCTGCCAATATGGGGTTAGGTGAATGAAATGAAATGACAATAAAGGAAAAAAAGAAATAGCAGCAATGGGACAGTAGGTCGCTGTCCTAATATTATTACTCATTCCTTACATCCCTCCCAGCAGCTTGTAGTGCCTCAAGAATTTCAGGTAAATTCTAGACACACTTATATTTCCACCGTTTCGAACATGCTTTATTTTAAAGATGAGTGTGTGAAAGTGGAACTGTGTCTACTGCGCCACGATTATGTGTGTGCAGGACTGGTGTGTATTGGAGGGTTGATCACCGCGGGCAGGTAGTCACTCACAAGGAGCAAACATGCCGTACTCTGTGATGGTGCTACGTCAGTCATTATTGAGAACAGTTGGATGTTGTTAAAGAAAAGAAAAGACACTTTCTTATTCACTTGCTTTTGTGAGGTCCAGATGGTGGACTTGCTAGAGCTTTCTAGATTGTATTTGTTATAAAGTATGTAATATTTTATTTATCATAAAGTATGTAAGAGTATCTGTCAGACCGGTAATTGTTGGGCTTACAAAAATGAATCATTTATATGGTGTCTTGTTTGAGGAAGTGAAAATATAGTGAGATTGGTTTAAAAGTATCCTGAGTGTACGGAGTCATTTTAAGAGTATAAAAAGTTCCTCCAAAGCAGCATCTTATCTTCGGAGAAGAAGTTGGGCAGACCATCGCTGCTGGCTATCCTGAAAAGAAGATCGGGGAAACAACTCCATGTAAGTTCAATAATAAAGAGGGAGTGTTAGTCTGGCACACCAGCACCACACTGCTGCCTCTAGTCACCGGAAACCACCAGAAGCTATTCTTTTGTAAATCAGCAGGACGCTCCTCCCTGTGCTGCAGTGATAGTTTCCTGTGCTATTATTATTATCATCCATTCTTCACCCATACAGCTATTGCCTAGAATGGTTAGAGCAACTCTCTAGTGCTAGACTAATAGTGAGAATATCTTCTCTACATCCAGCAGTTGTTGATAATACTGGCTAGAGCTACTCTCTAGTGCTTGATCAATGGTAACTACCATTCCCCAATACCAATTCTTCACAGCCAAAGGAAAAATTTGTATTTGCTCACTAATTTTTGAAGTTCTGACCAATTTTCGAATTTCCCACCAATAGGAGGAGGGGAGTTGCACTGCAACAGTATTCCAAAGATGATAAAATAGTGCCCTGCACCCTTCCACACCAAAGATATACAAATTGAATTTTTATAAATAATGATTATATTACTATTATTTTTAATTATTATTATTATTATTTCCTCTGCAATTCAATGTAATTAGCATTTGAATTTACCATGTAAATTCGAATTACCATGAAACTTTTAATTTCCTGCCGATTTTGAACTTCCTGTCATTTTTCCAGGGGATTGATGTCAATTTTATTACAAAAGTGCTACGTCTACGTCAGGGGGCAAGGGGCAGTCCGCCATCTTGAATAAATTTGGCAACAATGTAGACTGGTGTACAACAAATGTTACCCCACTGCTTTGAATTGCATCATACAGAGGGAAATGGGGAGATGTAAAATCTAGATTCGTATTTTTTAATAAAGAACTTGCTTTACATTTCCATTGTTTCCCTAAATTACACCAAAACAAGTCTCACTCAAAAATCTGCCATTGATGACAACTGTCTAGGTATAGGCATGAACTACAGGGAGGTACAGACTCTCCCATCTGCTCCTACTGGGATTCTGTCATTAAAGAAGCAGTCAAAATATGTATTGTGAACACAAAACTTTGTGGTGATCTATGATTTCAGCTCAGCAATGCATGGGAATTATCATTGGAAATATTAACCTCTTTGACCCCAGAGAACAAAATTTGATAAGACCACACAGAGGAGGCTGTCAACCCAGGATAGCTAGGCTGAGCAGCCACAACTAGCTCAAGTGCAAGCACTGGGTCCATCAAGCAAGGTAGGATCCTTGGCTGATTTCTCCGGCAGGAGGCTCTGCAAGTCAGTGTCCCCTGTGAGGGCATATATGCTCCTCCTGCACCTCTTGGTAGCTAGCATATAAACTGGCTCACCAAAACAGCTCCCTATAGTCACTCTTGATTTTTTTTTTATAAAAAATCTAGCACAGCATTTGCTTACCATCATCTGTCATCTTTTTCTGATTATATTTTGAGCCCATCCCATTTCAGTTTCAAAGCACCCTCAAATTCGGCTGTTTTGCTAACTGATTTATTAATTTTCATATCATTTGTGCATTCCAGTCATGCATGTATTTCCTTTATTACCTGTTGAGAATCTTTCATGGCTAACAAGACATCAACTATGCTGTTAATAAATTACAGATTGAGTTCTTCTGTGCTTGAGTTATTTGCACACTTTGCTTATGGGCTTAGTTGGTGCAAGACCCTTTTAATTTGGTGCATGAATATTTCGATAATAGTCTTGCTGAAAATAAAAAATTAAAAATATTCAATTCTCCGAGAACAATAGCAGGAAAATTTGAAAAGTTCTTGTGATCCATGCTGATGAATGAACTGAACTGCATTTAGTTCAGTTCATTGATCAGTATGGACTGTAAAAGAAAACCATACCTCTGCCTCATAATATGTAAAGGAGGGCTTTTGTGAAGACAAATGTAAAACCTGCAAAGAAATCAGCGCTACCATCTGACAGTCGACTGAGTCCCAGAATTAGTAATGGAACAATAAAATCATTTCAGAAAATATTGTTGGTGGTTGTAGTTTTTCCTACAGTGTAATTTATGAAAACAGCTAATCAAAATGAATAAATAACAATTGAAGTATTCCTTTTGTTTATCAAGATTTTTTGCAGCTTCTTTCCTTGTACCAATATGCAGTTTTCCAACTTCTGGGACTGCCATAGATGTCCATTCCCCTTCAACTGGTTTGCCTCCAATGGTATTCATTGTCACAGTATGTGCAATTTCAGAGAACTTCAAACGCACATCACCATTCCTCTGTAACTCAATATCTTACTTCTTTCCACAATGGGCCTTCTAGATGATTCTCTTACATTCCAGTCTAGTCTTTACAATTACTAAATTGTGAATTGGGTTTGTACCTGCTCGTAGCTACATCTCACAATCTATTATCTGATTTCAGAATTTTTACCTTACCATACTGCAATCCAGTTGGAACTTTCCCCTATGTCTCCAGGATGTTTCCAGTAATACTTACTCCTCTTGTGATTTTAAACAATGTATTCCCAATTACTAGCTGAAATTTATTACAGAAGTCAGTTAGTCTTTCACCCCTCTCATCCCATAAATATTTCCTCTGTTCCCTCCTTTACCATGGCAATCCAATCCCCCATAATTAACAGATTTTCATTTCCCTTTACAACCTGAATTACCTGTTCATCATCTTCATACCTTTTCTACATCTTCATCTGCTGCCTGTGACATCAGCATGCATAACTGAACTATTGTTGATGGCTTGGTCTGCTGTCGATTCTGATGAGTATAATCCTCTTACTGAACTGTTCACACTAACTCACTCTCATCCCTATGTCCTTTTTTGAAACAAATCCCACTTCAGTTATATTATTTCCTGCTGCTGTAGATATTACCACTATGTTCATCTGACCAGAAATCACTGATAAACACTTCATCTAGACTCAGCCTTTTCATTTTCCATTTTAGATTTTCTAGCTTCCCTACCACATTCAGACTTTGGCCATTTATGACATATTGCTGCCAATGGTTTCAAGCGCACTTATTCATCTTTAGGCAATAGCACAAATTTTACTCCACTATTCTTTTTATTTTGTTGATGAGCCATCAACAGTTTCTAGCTGTGGTCAATATTTCTTGGACTGGAAGTGACCCAAGAGACTTTGTGTGATTTGTCAAAAACGGAGTTCTAGCGTTAGAATGCTTTGTACTTCACATAACTATATTTGCCACTAAAATTTTAGAAACTCACTTGATACAGAACAACACATAAGGCTTTATACTCTTTTCATTTGGATGGGAACTGCCTGCTACTTTTACTATACTCCTGGAAATGGAAAAAAGAACACATTGACACCGGTGTGTCAGACCCACCATACTTGCTCCGGACACTGCGAGAGGGCTGTACAAGCAATGATCACACGCACGGCACAGCGGACACACCAGGAACCGCGGTGTTGGTCGTCGAATGGCGCTAGCTGCGCAGCATTTGTGCACCGCCGCCGTCGGTGTCAGCCAGTTTGCCGTGGCATACGGAGCTCCATCGCAGTCTTTAACACTGGTAGCATGCCGCGACAGTGTGGACGTGAACCGTATGTGCAGTTGACGGACTTTGAGCGAGGGCGTATAGTGGGCATGCGGGAGGCCGGGTGGACGTACCGCCGAATTGCTCAACACGTGGGGCGTGTGGTCTCCACAGCACATCGATGTTGTCGCCAGTGGTCGGCGGAAGGTGCACGTGCCCGTCGACCTGGGACCGGACCGCAGCGATGCACGTCAAGACCGTAGGATCCTACGCAGTGCCGTAGGGGACCGCACCGCCACTTCCCAGCAAATTAGGGACACTGTTGCTCCTGGGGTATCGGCGAGGACCATTCGCAACCGTCTCCATGAAGCTGGGCTACGGTCCCGCACACCGTTAGGCCGTCTTCCGCTCACGCCCCAACATCGTGCAGCCCGCCTCCAGTGGTGTCGCGACAGGCGTGAATGGAGGGACGAATGGAGACGTGTCGTCTTCAGCGATGAGAGTCGCTTCTGCCTTGGTGCCAATGATGGTCGTATGCGTGTTTGGCGCCGTGCAGGTGAGCGCCACAATCAGGACTGCATACGACCGAGGCACACAGGGCCAACACCCGGCATCATGGTGTGGGGAGCGATCTCCTACACTGGCCGTACACCACTGGTGATCGTCGAGGGGACACTGAATAGTGCACGGTACATCCAAACCGTCATCGAACCCATCATTCTACCATTCCTAGACCGGCAAGGGAACTTGCTGTTCCAACAGGACAATGCACGTCCGCATGTATCCCGTGCCACCCAACGTGCTCTAGAAGGTGTAAGTCAACTACCCTGGCCAGCAAGATCTCCGGATCTGTCCCCCATTGAGCATGTTTGGGACTGGATGAAGCGTCGTCTCACGCGGTCTGCACGTCCAGCACGAACGCTGGTCCAACTGAGGCGCCAGGTGGAAATGGCATGGCAAGCCGTTCCACAGGACTACATCCAGCATCTCTACGATCGTCTCCATGGGAGAATAGCAGCCTGCATTGCTGCGAAAGGTGGATATACACTGTACTAGTGCCGACATTGTGCATGCTCTGTTGCCTGTGTCTATGTGCCTGTGGTTCTGTCAGTGTGATCATGTGATGTATCTGACCCCAGGAATGTGTCAATAAAGTTTCCCCTTCCTGGGACAATGAATTCACGGTGTTCTTATTTCAATTTCCAGGAGTGTATTTGAAAAATACAGAGATGCCAATTTCTGACAAGATAGCAATTTTGTTAAGATTTGTCACATCTTCTGGCTACAAGTAATGGTTGTTTACATAGGGAAGTAAATTTAGCAAAACATTGAGAGAAAAGTGCCTTGTTGCTGTCAGTGACAATTACAGTACCTATTTTTGCAGCTAAGTCACATTTGATTCACATATAACATTTAAGAAATGTAACACAACCACATAAAAACACTAACCTAGTCAATGAAGGACAAAAAAGATTGAATACAGCAAAAAATGTGTACTTGCAAAATCTTATGCAGTGGCTGGAGGGAGTGTCACGAACAACATACTACATACCGTATCCCCACTGGTGGTTTGTTAGTGTGGTGGTGTTTGTTGAGGCAGGGTTCCAAAATATCACTTTTTTATGTTTTTCTTGAGTAACCCAAAAACTGAGGCTTCCAACAAAAATGTTTACCCATACAAAATTAAACTACATTAAATTTCCTACAATTAATATCATTCTCATTTTTGCTCTAGGACTAATAGTTTGCTCTTTGGAGGGAATAGTAGAAGATAGTGACCATGTAAACTTCAAAAACTTTATGAATCTCTACAATCTGGAACTAAAGGTTAAATTGCCAACCAGAATAACCAACCACAGTGAATCTTGTCTTGACCAAGTAACTACTGACACAGAATGCACAGCATGCTCTCTAAAGCTGGGATTCTCTGACCAAAATGCCCTAATTATAAAGCAACCCCCCCCCCCCCAAAAAAAAAAAAAAAAAGTTTGCAGCACAAACTAGAAATTTCTGTCAAAGCAATATCCACACCTTTCTGTCCCACATGCAAACTGAAAACTGGCAGGAAATATATCAGTCTCAAAATTTAGATATCAAATTTGAGACTTTTCTAAATACTTTTAGTTATTATTTCAACTACCACTTCCCCTTAAAAACAAAAAAATATTTCCAATAACAGTAAAACCCTCAAGTGGATAACCCCAGAAGTCAGGAATACTGAAGAATTTAAACCAAATATAAAAAAATCTTTAGAAATGTAGTTAATGACCCAAAAAACTGCAAAATGATAACCTTCTCAAATTATCAGCTAACAAAGATAAATGCATGTGGAAAATCATTAATACACACTGTGGCAGAAATCAACAGCTGACAAGTAATACAAACCTAAAAATAAATTGGAAATCAATCACAAACAAAAAAGAAATAGCAGATGAATTTAACTCATGTTTTATTAAAAATGTTGGAAGTCTCACAGACTACCTTAAAAATAATCATCTCCCAAACTTAGAACAAAACAACTATACCGACATGCTGTTCTTATTACCAACAACGGAGGCAGAAATAGAAAAAATTATTCATACAAAAATTAAGAAAAAATCCTCTGCAGGACAAGATCAGATCCCCTGCTTTCTTCTCCATTACTGCAGCAACCTCATAAGTAAACCATTGTCCCACATAATAAACTCTTCATTCCTCAATGGCATGTTTCCTAATAAACTCAGGACTGCATAAATCATACCCATTCATAAAAAAGGAAGTAAAGATGATATCAGCAATTACAGGCCAATAGCAGTACTCTCAGTATTCAGCAAAATATTTGAATACACTGTGGCAGACAGACTAAATTCCTTCCTGAAAAAAAGAAATGCCATATCACCTGTTCAGTTTGGTTTCCAAGGAGGAAAAACCACAACTGATGTAATACAGCAACTCCTAGATTACACCTTAACACTAGTAGACAAGAAGCTTCCTGCCATAAGCATTTTCTTGACCTAACAAAGGCATTTGATATGGTCAATCACAATATACTGCTCCAAGAAATTTATTCCCATGGAATATGGGCACTGGCCATGACTGGTTTAAAAGCTACCTCAAAGACAGAAACCAATATGTCCAAATGAATGTAACCAATTGACCAGGAATTGCTAATACTGTACAATCATCTACCCAAATCACAGAACATGGAGTTCCCCAAAGCTCAGCGTTGGGGCCCTTATTATTCTTACTTTATGTAAGTGACCTCCCCTTAAATTTACACAATAACAGAACCTTCCTCATTGCTGATGATACCACAAGTATGATATCTGACTCAAATTAACATTTTCTAGATGCAATAAACAGGAGCACAGCACAACTAAACTCATGGCTTAATTCAAACAGACTACTCCCAAATATAAACAAGACAGCTGGTATTACTTTCCACACAGTCCAAAATAAAAACCCACCAGTACCAAATATATCACTAAGTGATGATAAAGTCAACTATGTAAAGGAAACCAAATTTTGGGGGTTACCATTACTGACACACTTATACAGAAAAGTCATATTGATATACTCTGCACCAAATTGAGTAAAGTATGTTTCATGATTAGGCAAATGAGGAATATTGTTAATACCAGCACCCTCACATCAATGTACTATGCTCTTTTCCACTCTATATTAAGCTACAGAATTATCTTTTGGAGCCACAGTGCAGAAGCAGTGAGGCTGTTTAAACTCCAAAAAAAGTAGTTAGAATAATATTATTCAAACAGCAGAAAGAATCCTGGAAACCACTGTTCCAGAATCTGAACATATTACCCCTCCCATGCCAGTACATACTGGACCTATTATGTTTCACCAAGAAAAATATTAACAACTTAGATATAAACTCAAACTGGCACCAACATGATACAAGGTCAAAGAACTCTCTACGAGTGATTCCCCATTCAACAAAACTATACAGTAAAGGTGTCAAATATATGGGAGTAAAACTTTACAATCGTCTCCCAATAGCAGTGAAGAACATTACGCAAGTGAAGGACTTTAAAGTAAAACTGCTGTCACTCCTAATTAAACACTACCCCTACAGCATACAGGAATTCCTTGAAAACAACCTACTATAAGGAACTGCTATAAGGAACTGGTCAACAAAAACATCAGATAATGGATCCCAAACTATTGACCTTATGTAACATAACTGAATGTAAGTTTTATTGGTATAAATGCTAAATTCTGGTACAGAATAAATATAAGACCTAAGTACATTACACATGTGTAATCATTTTATAGATTCATAGACGCGTACCTCTTGTTACAAATGCCTAATATGTATCAAATGACCTGTCCTATATCATTATGGGCATTTCTGCCCAAAGTATGATTCAGAGGATCAAAACAAATAAATAAATAAAAATCACAGTTATTAAAAGTAGAGTTTTAATGGTATGAAATTACAGTTTACTGTTAAATCAACTGGATTAAGAATAAATATTAAATGTGTATATCATTTCTAAGTGCAGAAGACCCATTTTAAGGGATACATTCTGTGCTATGGTGGAGGGAGGGGTAGAGGGCGGGAAGGTTGAAGTGTCAAGGAAGGTAGGCCACTGATTGTGATCATGGACTTCCCTTTTTGATAGGTCTGAAAACTGATGAGCAAGCAGATGATTCCTCACTCTGTGTACTCCATTACATCACAAGAAGCAACTACAGGATGTTTCACAAAGTTATATCCTCTGCAGCACTCCCTAGGATTCATTGGTGAGACATGTCCGCCCCAATAGCTCAGTGGTCAGCGTGACGGATTGCCGTCCTACGGGCCCGGGTTCGATTCCCGTTTGGTTCGGAGATTTTCTCCGATCAGGGACTGGGTGTTGTGTTGTCTTCATCATCATTTCATCCCCATCCAGTGCACAGGTCACCCAATGAGGCGTCGAATGTAATAAGACCTGCACCAAGGTGGCCAGACCTGCCCCGCAAAGGGCCTCCCAACCAATGACGCCAAATGCTCATTTCCATTTTTTCATTGGTGAGACATTGCACAGACATGCTCGGGAGTGCTTATTTCCACAGACATGCTTATTTCCCACAAATGCATTAACACTCTATGGAATAAAGATATCAGTTAATAATAATACTAATGCAAGAAATGCATATTGACATAATTTATGTTAATTATATACACTGTTCCACACAGTTAGAGGGGAAATTGATTCTGAGTTATTCTGTATGGCAGCTGTAGCGTTCTCTTGTGCAAGGCAACTACCTCACCATGAATACTGTTCCTTTTTCATTTTGTAGATAGAGTACACCTGCCTAATTCTCTTATGTGAGTTTCAAAATAACTTCACTGAGCCCATATTTATACAGTATAGTGAAGTTTATTGAGAGAGTTCATATTTGCAGTTGTGGGGGGGGGGGGGGGGGGCAGGCAGCTTACGGGTGCTCCCCCCAACAACTGCAAATATGAACTCTCTCATCAGTTGCAGTTGTTAAGCAAGCTATTATGTAAGAAGAGCTAAACTCCTGGAGCTGTCAGCTGTGTACCACTCTGAAGATTCTATAGACAGTGAGGAGCAGGAGTGGTAATTACGACAATAAATAACCTCTCACACTTTCATCACTTACTATTAATACTTTTATCCTCACAGCGTATACACAGTGCATGTAACACAGAGCACGCACTACAGCTGTGTACCACTCTGAAGATTCTGTAGATAGTGAGGAGCAGGAGTGGTAATTACGACAATAAATAACCTCTCACACTTTCATCACTTACTATTAATACTTTTATCCTCACAGCGTATACACAATGCATGTAACATAAAGCACGCACTACAGAGAACTGATCTGGCAAAGATACATTTGTTCTTGCTGTCGGAGGGCAGCGATATTATTGGAGGGTAGAGCCCCACAAGTGTAGAGCACAGTGACTAGTGTATGTCGTGATGTGTTATCCTGCTGGTGATGGTTAGGGCCAGGTGCCTTGGTGGCCATAAAGGGCGGCCAGCCCATGACATCAGCAGAGGTGCTGGTGGGGTGGTGGCAGTATCCTTTGAGGTGTTGGTGGCTGGTGGTATGTCATCCGGTGAGGCTGTTGGTCTGCTGTCGGCAGTGTCTGGGGTGTCAGTCATCGTTATGAAGTGCTCCAGGGCCGACACGAGCAGGTAGCCATCTGAAGAAAGAGTGGATTCAGACCTGATGTGTTGATTGTAGGCAGAAGGGGTGTGGAGGCTCTAATGACCTTAAGACGGTGCTGTAGCCTGCCTGTCTATTGTCGAATTTGGCCCTAACCACGAATAGTGAGTCCTGCAGTGTTAAGGAAATGTCTTCTGGAAGGTAGTGTTGCAGGTCTAGGCTGACTGTAAATTGGCTTGAGGAGCCTGGATCTGGAGCTGGTGGACGGTAAACACCGGATGTGTCCACTAATGTCCAAGCTGGTTTTAGACGGTTCAGTGACACTGTTGTCTTTTTCCAGCTTGCAAGATATCAAAAGCCTTTGGCCCTCGTTTCAACACTTCGTTTCGGCCACTGTACACAAGGTGGAGCTTGGGTTTGATGGCATCATTACCGAGCATTACAAGTGTACATGATTGGAGGTCTTTGTGCACAGAGATGGTCAGTTTGGCGTGGTGGGATGCGGGCGTGTTAGATGTGGTGTAGTGCCCCCAGAATTTTATGAAAGTCTGGAGTCACTTGTGTTCCAGCCGCTTCAAACACACGTTATTTTGTAGTGGGTTGTAGCATAAACACTGCCGCAGAACGTTATTTGTGCAGGCTAACCAAGAAAGAAGAGCAAAACTGGGCAACAAGTGACGTGCTCGGTTGCAGCAAAGAGAAAAGAAAAACTTCTGGCCCAGAATTCCGTGGACGAATTTCATGCACGAAAAACATTGGTGATTGTTGTGTGTTGTAGAGAGACAAGGGAAAAAAACGATTATTATTAATAGTGACTTGGTCTCGAGCAGATGGACATGTATATTAGTATTGTATCGTTTAGAAAAAATGTTATTTAATTTGGTTGAATTCAGTTGTGTGCGCATGCCCTAAGAAAGTGTGGGCTTACTGTTTAATGTGACAGTGAAATTGTGTATTGAATTTTGAATATAGAATATGTTAACAGCAACTGAATTTTGAGAGAGTCTTCATTTGGACTAGATAATAGGATTTTGGAATAGTAGATGAATTTTCACCTTCTTCGAAACATAGAATCTTTGGAGAAGAGTATGATGCAAGCAGAAGATGCTGGAGCTGCGGGGAAGCTGAGCCTGTATCCGGCATTCAAGTAAGTTCACACTGATAGTCCAAGGAGCGCAGCTCTAAGTTTTAGAGAAGATACAATGGGGCACCGCAGTGGTCCCTGACACATTTTACTAGGTCTGGTAGGTTGATGTCCACAGGGTCGGTGGTTTTTGATACAAACTCTGCTGGGAGGGTGATCGGTTCCCCACAGAGCACCTCTGCAAACAAGGCATTCAGATCTTCTTTGTAGGCAGATCATATGCCCAGCAGTACCCAGCAGAAGGCCTCTGTCCACTCCTGGTCATGGCATATGAGTGCTGTCGTGAGGGTGCGGTGCCACCATTCTACAAGTCCATTGGATTGAGGATGGTAGGCCATCGTGTGAAATTGGTGGCACCCCCAGAGGCAGCAGAGCTTGGAGAACAGGGTCGACTCGAATTTACAGCCCTGGTCAGTTGTCATGTACTCTAGGCAGCCGAAGCATGCAATCCATAATGTGATGAAAGCCCGGGCAATGGTGTTGGCCAAGACATCAGTCAGAGGTGTGGCCTCCACCCTTTGAGTTGTCCTGTCTATGGCTGACTGATAATATGTAGTTGTATCCATTTGTATCTGGGAGTGGCCTCATCAGGTCTATGTGGCATGTTGGAAATTGCTCTTCGGGATGGGCATGACTGCCTGTGTTGGCCAGTTGGCATTGGATGCTGGCTCTCAGCCACACAGTGCAGGCTCATTTAATGTTAGTCCAAACGAAATGTTCCATTGTGAATTTCTGTCTTGGGTGTACTCTGGGATGAGACAAGTTGTGGAGGAGGTCGAAAACTGTCTTCCTGAAGTTGTGTGGGATGACTGGTCATTACCTACCATGGAATACGTTGCACCAAACTAATCTGGTTGTGTCTGCAATGTTGCACTGCTTGAGCTGGAGGCCTATTGAGTGTCCAGATAGCAGGTTTTGAAGGTCAGTGTCAGTTGCTTGTGCCTCTGCTAGTTGGTCGAAGTCAGGGTTTGCCAATGTAGTGGTGAGTCATGTGAGGTAGTCAGCCACCATGTTTTCTGCTCCATGTACATTGCGGATGTCTATGGTATATTGTGAAAACAAGTCCAGGTAGTGGAATCATCGAGGGGAGTTATTGGCTGGTGGGTTTTTGATAGTGTCAGCCGGAGGGAAGTGGTCTATGTAGATAGTAAGCAGCCGGCTCTCAATGTCATCTTGGAGGTACCAGACCACCTCGCAAATCGCAAAAACCTCACGATAGAAGCTTCACCAAATTTTCTGGGAGTCAGTAAGTTTCTGCAAGAAAAATCGTAGGGGTTGGGTTGCACTGGGGAATTCCTGTTGTAGCACTGCCCCAATCGCCCAGTTGCTGGCATCAGCCATTGTAACTGTATGGGTGTCTGGCGATGGGAGTGCCAGGGTGGTGGTCTGAGCGAGCTCGGTTTGAATTTGTCGAAAGCTGCTTGGTTATTGGGAGTCCAAGCTGACGTGTTCTTCTGTGGAGTGACTCTGAGCGGCAGAAGTGTTTCTGCGGCATGTGGGAGGTGTTGTCGATAAAAATTCATTACGGGGCAACTCTAGATAGTCCGGTGGGGGTGGTAGGTTATGGATTTTGTCTATCTTTTCCAGTGTGGGGCAGATGCCCGAAGGATTGACGAGGTGGCCAGATTTGGCTCTTTGACCACGACATCACGCTCTGCTAGTTTGTTGAATACCGTTTGGAGGTGTTTCTCATGATCTTGAGTTATTTGTGAGAAGATAATTGCATCATCCAAGGAACAATAGCAAAAGGGCACGGTAAAAAACAAACTGTCGATGAACTGTTGCAAAGTCTGCATTTTTTATTCGCAAGGGCATAAAGAGGAATTCACATTGGCCAAATGATGTAATTATTGCCATCTTTGGGGTGTCCTCCATGGCCATTGGGATCTGTGCATAAGTTCTTTTGCAGTTGATCATGCTAAAGATGGTTGCATCAGCCAGTTCTTTGGAGAAGTCCTGAACATTGGGTACGGGGTAACTATAAATGATGGGTCATGCCTTCAAATGTCTGTAGACCCTACACAGGTGCCACATTTTATCTTTTTGCGTTCTCGTAGTAATTGGTGAGGCCCGAGCACTGTCCGATGGCCTGACGGTGTCCTCATGTTACAGTTCCTCGATCACAGCCTTGGCGGCCTTTTGTTTGTGAGGAGCTGTACACCGCATCGGTGGGGCTAGCGTCAGACCGGTGGACCAGGGCTAATATTAATTCTGTGTACAGTACCATTGCATATGATGTTAATCTTTTTATGGGGCTGATTTGGAATAGTACATGAGGCACACAATCTGCTCACAGAAGTGATATCACTGTTTACTCTCGACCTGTTTGCGAGAACAATATCGCTGTTTTTGTGTAGCCTGCTCTTGGGAATGTCGTCATTAGAAGTAGGAGGCACTGTGTTGACCTGTGGTTCTGATGGCCTGGCGGCATCTCTGGCTGGTGGTTCTCATTGTCACTGGTGCGATGACAGCTGTTGCTATGTGGTGTGCAGCTATGCCACGAGTCAGAGCAGTAGTTGAGGAGATGTTTATTAGCTGCTCGTAAGCTTCATTGGTGCGATGGAGGTCGGTGTACACCATAGTCACCGTTTTCAGGTCCTCAAACAATGCCTGTCATTTTAGCATGAGGTACAGTACTGTTTCAGAGGTAAGACGAGGAGATGGTGGAGTCTCTTCCACCAGTAGGTGGTCACTGTTTACTCCTCTGATTGGCGTGTGGCCGTCACGATGTAGTAGTAAGGCCCTACTCAGGTCTGGCAGAAGGTTATAATGCCCAAAAAATCCGCACCTAACACTGACTCTACAGTATCAGCCACTAAAAGCATCTATGGGCAATGGGTATGGTTGTCCAGTTGAACTGTGATAGAGGCCGTGCTTATCACAATGATCACTGAATCGTTCATGGCGTGTAGTTGTACAGCAGATCATGTATGTTTTCCAGGTGCCAGCTGATGTGGCAGCATGCTAACATCAGTGCCCGTGTCGACTAGGAAGTACACTCGAAGATGGTTGTTGTAGATCAAGAGCCGTGTGCCGTTAGAATGTAGATATAGGGTATAATGAGTGTTGTCATGTTTCATAGAAAGGTGGCTTGAAGCAGGGGAGCGACCTGATGCACCTGTGTCAGGCCACTGTACTAGTTTGGGTAGCTGCAGGTTGGACGACAGTGGCATGCCACAGCACTGAAGTGAGCTTGGAACCAGCAGGGGCAGTGTGGCCGAGTAGGCGCAGTGTCCTAGCTGGGTGAGTTGTTATGACAGTTAGGCATGGGTCGACAGCCAGGTGTCAATGCAGGAGGTGGTTGTTTACATTCCATAATAAATGCTGTGCCTGGGTCCGTCATAATATCTGATTGTTGGTTCCTCACCACAGTGGAGTCTTGTGAGGCTGCTGTAGGCACGGCGTGGAAGGGCTTGGCTGAAGTTGCAGCAGTCGGTGACTGTCAGTCGGCTGGGTGCTACACAGTGAGTGCTACGCAGTGGTCTCCGTGGGTGCAGCTGGTGTGCAGGCTGGCCCAAGCTGGCTATAGATGAAACAGGTGTTGATGTCAGTGCCAGAGCCGACGCAAGTGTTTATAAAGATGTGATGTTGCACAAGGGCAAGCATCCGGTCAGCAAGGCATAAGAATTTTATGTCGATTCGGAGGTGTAACCTGTGCCAGAGTGCTGACAGAGTGACGTCTCAGCGATGGCTAGGTAGAGTTGTTATTAAGATGAACATGATAGGCACTGTAGTATGAGCATCTTTTCTGTCCCATATCTGTCAGCGGTTATTGTGTGAAATAGGAGGTCGCTGATAAGTTCAGTGTTAGGTGTGTGGGTGGTTCAAAAGCAGCAAAGACTTGGTGAGCTCGTCTGTGATCCTGGCTGACTGCATCATACACTCACAGAGTGTGAACTATTCTTGCAGAGAATCAACTTGTAGCGGTGGCAGATGTAAATTGGAGTGTGGCCAGCGGTAATCTGTCTGATGGTGAGGGCCAGGACCAGTATGAGGTTATTGTAATTGTGCGAAGTACATGGTGTGGGTTCGTGAACACCATCTGCTGGTGTTGATAGAGGCAGCAGCTGGCGTCACGGCGCAGTAGTCACAGTAGGTATGTCGGTAGTGCAGGTGTCTTAACCGATTATCAAGAGGTGTGGTGCAGGTGTCACGGCTGGTGCGTCGGGGTTGTGGAGTATGGTGTCGTAGTGAGGTACCAAGGAATGCAGCATGAACAGATCCTGATTGATAGCAGTCGTAGCAGATGGTTCATCGGTGTATGTCACCTGATGTGGCAGCTACTGTAGGTACTCCATTTGATACCACAGTGTGTTGGTCATAGCTGCGGACTGACTCGCCGTATTAATATGCTATGGTCGCAAGGTGTGAAAATCATGTGCTGTTGCAGGTAGATGGTGTGCCTGCTTGTTGAGTGATGCCACACAGCAGGTGTGGCCCGGATTGCAGTGCAGCTATTGTCAGTCTAGATGATGTGACGCGGGTCGCAGTGCGGCCGTAACAAGTATGGCGTCATCCAGATGACATACAGTATCGTGCAGAACGGTAAGTTCAGGCGTAGGCCGTGAAAAACATGGTCTGGCACAGGAAGGTCACTTGTAGGACGGATTTTTCCGCAGTAACCCGTAAATATCGGTTCTCTGCAGTGGAAGGCTGTCGTATACGGTTGCGATTGTTTGTCAACAATTGCGTTACCCTGGAAGGTGTCTGTTCCCCGAACAAGGAAATCAACATGGATAACACCATCTGCATCCCTGAACACTGTGACCATGATTTTTCCAGCTGAGGGCAGCGTCTTGAATTTCTTTTTCTGGACTGAGTCTTTGTGTTGATATTCCATAGACTGGCATTTCGTCTCAGGGTCGTTCGTTTCCTGTCACAGTTGAATGGAGAAAGGCGTCACCTTCATTCTCGTAACGCGAGAGGAGTTCCTGGCAAATTTCAAGTCTGTGCACTTTCATTTCAGGAGTCAGCATCCGGGGTACCCATCGTGCACAGATTTTCCGATAGCCAAGCAAAGCAATAATGTGACTCACTCGTTCTTGTGAAATGCTGATTGTGCTTGCAATGTCTCTCTGAGTGATAACAACGATTGTCCTGAATCAATCTGTCAACATTAAGCTTGTAAAGCTCGGCGGTTGCTGTCACAGGACGTCCAACTCTTTGTCTGTCACGCATGTCAGATGTTCCCACCCCAACATCTTTAAACTTACTCGCCCAACGAAGCACAGTACTCACATCAAGACAATCACCATAAACTTCTTTCATTCTCTGATGAATCTCCTTTGGCGTGACACCTGCTGTCAAGAATTCAATGACTGCACGCTGCTTAAATCGCCTTGACTTGCCGTTTGTGCAGGGTTCCATACTTCACACTGTAACAACACAACCGTTCAAAGCTAAGACTTCCTGCCAACTGGAGCTGTAGAGAAGAGGCTACGGAACAAGCAGGTACCTGCTGCATATTAATACTGCCAACTGTTGAAGAGTTACGAAGGTGGAGGCATGACTTTTCAGTCAACCCTCATATTATTTTCACAAGGCAGTATCTTTCTTCCACCGTATTTGACAGATATTTTGATATGATTTACCTGCTCCAAATACTTTCTCGCTTCGACGAACCATTCATACGTCTCAAGATCGATAGTGTTCCATTTATCATGATGAGTTCCACCTTATTTCAAATCCTTTCCATTTATATAGCATTGATTTATGTTTTAATCGAGAGACGTAGTGGAAACCGCAAACTCTTTAAGCTCCATTTCGGATGAGCTACGCAAGAGCGACTGCTCGTTCTTTGTAGGACAGAGGCACATAACCTGTTGGTTCATGTGCGAATTCGTCGGCGACGAAATAGCATCTCCCTCTACTCCCATACACTGCAAAGTAAATAGCTTTATACATTATGTCGATTCGTCCGCAAGAAAGAGAACATCCAAACAAAAATGAAACTTACCACCTCATATTCGTGCACCTCGTCCTCTTCGTTAGTGTTTATTAATTCATCGCCATTGATGATCTGTCTCTCGGCCAAAAGGTCTTGTATTGCGATACTTATCTCATTGCCAATTGCAATTGAATTAGCAGAGATCATGCTGGACGGTGTATTTGTTAGAAGAATTAAATCATGAAGCAACTTTTTGGCGTATTTGATGGCGTTAGTGATTTCGCATCTTGATTGTTCATTCAACTCCTCTACCTCTGATATATCTTCTTCTGTCTGCACTTTAGTAGAAACACTTGGATCGTCCATTTCACTGTATTTTTCGGTCCATTTCACTGTATTTTTCGAACACGCACGGCATCAACAACGCGTTGCGAGCAACGGACGTTGAATACAAACGCAAACTTGCGGTTTAGGAGGTAGGTCACCGCCGATTATTTGACCGTGACGATACATGTCCATAATACACAGAGAACTGTCCGCACGAGCTCTGTGTATTATGAAATTGTATCGCCGTATCCAAATGAAAGGTGGTGACGATGACGATACACTGTCACAATACAAAGAGTTCACACAAGACGTCCGCACGGACAATCCGCTTTCTGTTTGACCGAGACTACACAATTTAAACTAATTAATAATTTCATGCAATGTACGCTGTTTATTTATAATCTGTAAAATAAAATGGAAAAATGTCGGCCTATTCAGATTCTAAAAAAAAGCAAAAACACGGAAAGGACCCGAACACGGTACCTCCAGCAGGGTAACTGTAGACCTTAACCGCTACGCCACGCTCACATGGTTGGAACAGTGCTAATTACGCGTATTACACAGCGCAGTGAACTTCAATGTCAATTGTCTCGAAAACCAAGACCCGTAGCTAAAAAAGTGGATAGCCTCATACTCAGTGTATGTCCCTCTACAACATATCCAAGACCCATCAAGATCTGCTATTTATACTTCTCATGGTCCCTCTGTAAGACATTCACACGGTCTGTCAAAGCAGCGCCACGTCATGGCACCGTCACGTCAAAGTGTATTCACATTGTCCACCACGTCACGGCATTTCAAGTCAGATTATGTCACATGATCTCAGCTCTCATTGCTGTCCTCAACTGTTATTTTCGCGGGAACTGCAATCTTCGCAAGATAATTTTCAATTGTTTTCACGCGCGAAGTGCACGTACACAACGCAGTAGTTATATACGTGGCTGCTGGAGTCCACATTTGTGCGAAAATGACATTTACTGGACTCAAACGGTTTGCAGCTTGCAGAGATGGCTTGTGTATCAGAAAAGGGAGACAGAAGTGCAAAGCAACACAATGAAAGCGCGTGGGTCTGAAAAATGTCACTGCGAGGTATAGAAGAGGAATTCCACACACTATACAAGTAGCTTGAGGAAGAGGAATCCGCGATTCATATAAAGTCGGAGCCATCAGTCTTTTAATTTGTTACGTCAAATTGCAACCAGAATTACTAAAAGGAACACAGTGTTACGAGCTGCCATCACACACCTCGAAAATTTGGCTTGTTTTAAGGTAAACTTGCATCATATTTCGCAGCCGTTAAAGGTATCTAATCAAATATATCATTTACGACTCATAGTTCAAGAGACAGGGCGTCATAAACAGTGATATGTGTGAAAAAATGCCACAACATGCATGACGTTTTACCACATTTATTCTTTACTACTAAGACACTCCTGCAGTCGAATCAACTTAAGGAAATCTTTGATACCTGACATCGCTTTTAACAAATTTAACTACAAACTTCAAACGGCTGTAGACGAAAACAACAACAATCTGTAGAGTTATGAAGAGAGGTTGCCATAGAGATGTTCGTAAAATCGTCATGGACATGTAACTAGAAACACTGTTCACTACTTTAGCTTCCCTCATGTAGACTGCATGGTCTGCAGAGTTTTTTTGCCTTTATTTAATCGAATTTTTATGTTGTTCACAAATTGTAACGCCTTCTAAGCTTTTCACTCTAATTAAGGCCATAGAAGCATGGTCTTTTCCGAATGTGCTTCTGACCAAAAAGCGATTCTGGTAGCTGGAGTCCAGAGTTTTTGTTAATCATGCACTTTGCCGTCTTGTTTAGATACTTCCATAGCAACTTCCATCTCCTAACAAATATTTCTTTGTAGAGACCCGAGAAGTAAAATTCCAATAAATTTAGCTTTAAAATGTTTTTAATGCAGCGAAATGCTTTCTTAAAAATTTTCTTTTCCTACTACACTCTCTTAGGGATTGAATTTCCAGAAATACTGAAACAGGTATTTTTTTTAATTTCTAACTGAGAAGTCAAATGCCAGTTGTCACACATGTAGCCTAAAAAATCCGTTAGTAGTTCTTTAATAATTATTTATTTTCATAAACACTGTCACACGATATTTTATTCCTTGGTAGCCAAATTTTCAAAAATACTGAAACACGTATTTTCTATTTTGGGACTGAGAAACCAAATACCAGTTTTCGTAGTTCTAGCTTCGAAATTCCTCTAATAGCGACATACTTTCAAAAAGCTTTTCATCCCGTATTTCACCCCCTTACGAGTGGAATTTCGGACAATCTCATCAAAAACGGTGCCTACAGTATAAGATCCATACACTCGCTAAATTCCAAGTTTCTATCGTTAATGGTTTGGGCTGGGTCATGACGAGTCAGTGGATCAACCTTACCCTACAATCTTAGAGACTGAATTTCCAAAAACAATTAAACAAGTATTTTTTCATCTCTAACCGAGAAGCCAAACACCAATTTTCAAAGATTTAGCTTTAAAAATGCTTTTGCAATGAAATATTTTCATAAAATGTTTATCTCCCTATTTCACCCCCTTAGAGGTTGAATTTCCAAAAATAGTGATATGTATGTTTCATTTCTAACAGAGAAGTCAAACTCAAATTTTCATAGATTTAGCTTCAAAAATGCTTGCACAGTGTAATATTTCAATGAAACATTTCATCCCCCATTTCACCCTCACAGGGACTGAATTTCCAGAAACATAAAATGCCTCTTTTTGTTTTAATTTTTCAACCGAGAAGTCAAATATCAATGTTCATAGATGTAGATTTAAAAATACTTTAGTAGTTCTTCAGCAATAACATATTTTCAAAGAAAAACTTTCACCCACTATTTCGTCCCCTTAGGGTTAAATTTCCAAAAACGCCGAAACGTGTATTTCTTTTATTTCTGACCAAAATACCAAATGCCAATTTTCGTAGGTCTAGCTTCATAGCTGCCTTAATAGCAGCAATTTTTTTTTTCAAAAATACCTTTCATTCGCTATTTCACCCCCCCCCCCCCTCCCCTAGTGTTGGAACTTCGAAAAATCCATTCTTAAATGACACCTACAGTTTAAGATCCGCAACTTCTCCCAATTTCAAGCTTCTATCCTTAGCGGTTCAGGCTGACCAATGATGAGTCAGTCAGTGAGTCAGTCAGTCAGGACATTGCCTTTTATATGTAGAGATAATCAAGTTCTGAGTTAAATAGACATTGCAGAGAATTTCTATTTTGCATACTATATTTCGTAATTTGGATACTGTACTTATACATCTGTATAATTTCAAAGGTGTTTTCATGAATACATGTAAATGAAATTTTTTCCATGTTGCATTACACAGTTCGTTTTTTGTTGCCTTTCTAATAAGAAATTGGCAAAATGAATACCCAGGCAGTGCTAGGTTTATCACCCGGTTATAAATAACTGTATCATCTTCCACACTTCTGAAGTTGTGATTAATATTGTCTGTAATATCATTACCATACAATATGAACAGCAATGGTTCAAACACACTTCCATGGTTCAGAGAAATTCTGAGGAAAACACATGTGACATTAAGAATCAGAGTCGATGCTAGGGTGTCCTAAGTAGCACAAGCAACCGCTCGCTAAAAGCAAGGGATCCAGTTTCGAATTTTAAATGATCACATTGTAATCATGTTCCAAGTATTCAGCACCATATTTATGACGCACAGCATGTTCTCGTAATTAGTGAAGAATACCACAATTTTCGCTCACAGAAGGGTCTACTTGTAGGTCGCACAACACTGTTCCAAGTCCGAAAACGGTATTCAATTTGCCTTTTACAAAATATAAGTTTCGCTATAATAAAACTGAAATAAAACTAATGAACAACTGCCTACTGTGTTTAGGCCATGTATCATTTCAAGATGATGACAAGACTTTTTTCGCTCTTGTTTTCACTAAGCAGTAAGAGTGTGGTAACAGCTGTTCCTGGTTTTTAACATCCATAGAATTACAGGCAAGTAGACCTGACAGTTGCCCAACGTTGTGGGTACTCACTTGTACAGACGCTCTAGAAATTGACTGTAAATCATTAACATTTGTCGTTAGAAAGTATAATGAGTCATGTTACGAACTTACCGATGTTAGACCTCTGGCTAGAATAAAATTCGGTTGCACACTCCACAGGACTACGCAAATGACAAAACCTATCGACACACCAGCGGTTCAGAGGTGCGAGCTGTGAACCCAACACTGTCACATTCGGGATGGGAGAATGATCACACTGGTTTTTCTGATTGGGTTGATCTTTCAAGTATGCCTGAAAAATTTACACAGATGCACTGAAACATGCCAGACAAACATAATGTGATGAAAATTATCAATGAACGCTTAAGCATCTATATCTACATCTACACTCTGCACAGCACTGTGAAGTGAATGGCAGAGGATACGACTCGTTGTACCAGTTACTGGTTATTTTCCCGTTACATTCACGAGTGGAGCATGGGAAGAACAGTTGTTTGAATGTCTCTGTGTGCGCAGTATCCTAATTAGACCAATCTTGTCTTCGCAATCCCCAGGGAAGTGATGTGTAGACGGTTGTAATATATTTCTAGATTCATCGCTTAAAGTCGGTTCAAAAACCTTTTTAAACAGGTTTTCACGAGATAGTTTGCGTCCATTTTCAAACATCTGCTAGTTCAGTTCTTTCAGGATCATCGTCGTGTGTCAAACAAACCGGTCACCGTCCCCGCTGCCATTCTCTGAATACATTCAGTATCTCATGTTAGTCCTAATTCGTACGGTTCCCAGGTGCTTGAACAATCTTGTAAAATGGGTCGCACGAGTAGGCCCTATTTCATATGTCATCCCCTTTGTAGACTGATTGCATTTCCTCAGTATTCTACTAATGAACAGCGGTCTGCCACCTGCTTTACCTACGATTAAGACTATGTGATGTATCCATTTCATATCTCTACGAATTGTCCCACCCAGGTATTAGTATGAACAGCCCAATTCCAATTGTAACTCACTGATATTATAGTCATAGGACACTACATGTTTCCGTTGTGTGAAATGCATAGTTTTACATTTCTGAACATTTAAAGCAAGTTGCCGATCTTTCAGACAGTACTTTGACGTAGATAACTGCAGCGTGTGTGCAAATCCTGAGGATACTATTAATGTTTTCTGCAAGGGCATTAATATGCAGTACGAACAGCAACTGTCGCAACGTATTTCCGTGGAGCACACCCGAAGTTTTTTCTACATTTGACAATGACTCTCCATCCAGCGTAACTTGCTGTATCCTCCTTACCAAACAATCCTTAGTCCAGTCACAAACTTTGCTTGATAACCCCTATGACTGTACTTTTGATAACAGACATATATGCCGTAGTGAGTCAAATGCTTATCGTAAATCGAGTAATAATGCATCTACCTGACTGTCCTGATCCATGAAAAAGTGCGAGTTTGGTTTCACATGCTCTTCGTATTCGGAATCCACCCAGATTGGTATGAAGGAGGTCATTCCGTTCGAGATACCTCATTATGTTTTAGTCCATAATATGCTCCGAGATTCTACAAGAAATGTATGTCAAGGATATTCGACGGTAGTGTTGCAGATCACTCCTGCTACACTTCTTATACAGGGGTGCGACCTCTGCTTTCTTCCAGCTACTGGACACCGTGTCGATCGAGAGGTCTACAGTTGACTATAGTTAAAACAGTGGCTAACTCAGCCACAAGTTCAGTAGAGTCAGGTAGGGATTCCGTAGGGACCTTGAGTTTTGTTTAGTTTTAACGATTTCAGTTATTTCTCAACACTACGGACACTAATATCTATTTCCCTCATCTTTTTAGTGGTACGAGAATTAAATTGGGGCAGTATTCCTCGGTTTTCCTTCGTAAAGGAAGATTTCAAAACGCTGTTAAGAATTTTTGCAGTCTCTTGTTTCTTCACAAGTTTCTTTACAGTAACTGTATAATGACTGTATCCTATCATTAACTGTTCTTCTTGGTACATATCTATCCAGCGTATAATCAATTATTATTTTAAGCTAGGAGCTCCTTTCGTTCTCCTGTTCGGAACTAAAAGTTTCAAGTTCCCCATTGAGATAGGCTTCTGTGTCAGGGATGAACTGCACGATCGCAAAAATAACTCCAAATCACTAAACATAGTGCAGACGAATAGCTGTAAGTCTATATTAACAAACAATTTTTAATCATTGTAACTTGACTTCTTCCTTCATTAGTCCGTGATTGGATAAAACAATATGGGATTATGGATCCGCCTTGATGCAAACACTTTTTGTTTATCTAATTCCCCAAACTAGTTTCGGCGAAAAACCGCCTTCTCCAGCGGGTTTCTTCATTCTAAAACATGAACGATTAGCATCGTTACAATACATTACGAAAAATGTTATTCTATGAGTACTGTTTGGTTCCGCAGTTTTAGGCGATCTCTGTTACAAATATAAATCTAGCAATCTGTGTCGACAATTTTGTGGTGCAGGTTCGAAATAATGCTTTGCATGCAATCATGCACTGTATTCTACAGACTTTCGAAAATACTATTTTGTATCAACGACCCACAATTTTTAATACGTTAAAACACCACAGTCCTGAGTAATTAATCCTAAATAGTGCTGTTGATTTCTGTTCAAAACCGCTAATAATTAATCACTCCTTCTCCAGTGCGACTTCGGGGCGCCTACAGGATCGACAGGATCGGAGCCGCCTTAATCGCGAGTCTTTCCTGTCTCCGCTCAACTCGTCCCCAACAATATTACCAAATTATGAGCATTGCGCTTGGAAACTTTCATCTCACTATTGATGGAACTATAGAGGAATTAGATTCAAAACCTTGTAACTGACTGCGTACGATTTTTGATGTAGTTATGAAACTGTCGTTGAGTTTGCATAAATTGATGAACCCATGAAATGGCACGTAAATCGAAGTAATGAAGTGAAGAAGCGACAACAATCGACGTAAGCTAGCCTTCTTCGATGTAATTAGCCTTCTTCGATGTAATAACATTTCTTTAGCATGTATATTCATACTAGCATTTGACTGTCTTGTAGAATAGTTTCCGTCAGTCACCTTGTGTTACGTTTAGGTGTGCCCTCTACGTTAAATTCACCACATATATTTTTGTATTTAGGTATACTACTGTTTCGCTCCAAATACAGTTCGACTGGTTCACTACTCCTCTTTTCAGATATGATACAAAAATCCAGTCACAGCCGTTGGTATAATTCTTCACTGCTTAGATGAAATTAACAGCTTTAACTCTCCAGTGAAAGTATTGCAATGCCGAGCAAAGTAACAACTAGAGAGACTGGGTTCAAATGTGTACTACTGTTCTAAGCAAGCGTTGCATTAGAAATTACATCCCTATTGGAGAACACAATGAAGAAAAACAACTACACAATCCAACCACTGTATTGACTAACATTTCTCTTCAGATTAGAAAGGGACAGCTTAAAATCTTTACAAATTCTCAGCATCATTCATTACAACTGGAAAGCTTAATATGCAGTTTGAAGCCTTGACATATGTTTAAATCTGGAACTCGTGTTGCGCAGTAGTCTTAGCAGGAAGCGCTCGAAGTTTTGTAACCGGCCTGGTCTTGGTTTCTTTAACATCCGCGTGGAATTTTTACAAAAAGTAAGATACGGTCCGAATCGGAAATCAGCAGCGGATGTGTTACTCAAGATATGTCCTCCAGAAAACCGCAGGTGTCGCTGACACTAGATGCCATTAAACACCGCACGCATTCTCCCCTACCAGTTGAGAACATCGCTCATCAGTTGAGAACATCGCTCATCGCTGTCAGTGCCTCCACAATAAACCACCATGAGACAACGTTTGGTAATTGCTAATCACTTGTTTCTTTTGAAAATATTTAACCTAGGCGACTATCGGAATGGTACAACGTTGTTTCGCTAGAGTATAATTAAACCATACTTTCAGTGTCTTTTATGGTACTGGCATTAATATTTCGTGGAAAACGCAAAAAAATTATATTCTTGTAATCCAGAACAAGGGAATCAGAGTAGTGGAAAGGGTTGATAATAAAACACACCGGAAGGCTTTGTTCATTAAATATAAAATCTGAACAGTAATTAATCATTTTTGGCAGTATTTATTCCATATTTGCTGAAATACCTAACATGCCTTATTGTAGCAACTCAAATACACGAATATAATGCAAGAACCTGTACATCGCTAGCCTTACCACAAAATATACTATCGAAAACTGACAACAGCTGTGCTTATGTGGCAATCTAAGTGTATAACACTGTTTTTCTAAATACAGTCGCAGTATGCCAATCAAATTGTTTAAGAAAAAATTGCACAGCTTCTTATTTGCAAGCCATTTTTATTCATTAGAAGCTTTCTTACAAATGCTCAATACGAGCATAAATAGAAGAATTAATACGCCAAGTATATGGACGAAATCTATCCCATGTACATGTGCCAAATGGCCAATAAGAAATTGCAGTCCTTGCCATTAATTTGGTGTTTGGATGTTACATTTGGTACGAAAATCGAATGCAGCTAGCAGTGTTTTCGCTGGGGTATGAGGATTACCTTAGCTTTTTTTTTTTTTTTTTTTTTTGTCAATTACAGTTTAAAGACTGAAGGGTGACACGTGAAACAGTGAGCGACTGTTAAGACCGTATCTGCGCAGCAAGTGCGGCTTTTAAAAGGCCGAAAAGGAATGTATACTCTTCTCCGTGTGCCGTTGACCTATTTAAAAGCCAGGCACAAAATCTAAATGTAGCCCTGTCCATCGTTGACTCTTTTGTGGTTTTTTCTATTGAAAGCTTTACTATCTGCTAGCCTTGGGAGTCATTACACATGAATTGCTAGTGTTTTGTTACACAGGATCTTTTGCACACATACTAAGCGTTTAGATACTTCAAGGCCTATCTTTTCACAAAATTAACTTACATGTGAGGTCTTAGATGTCTGTTGTCTTACATGGGTTAACGACAATGGATGAATTGTGGTGGATTACAAAGGAAAATTAATCATCTGTCACTAGTTTTGATACAGATATCGTAATTGCGGTATCGTGAATAACAAAACAATATGAATAACAAAAACGTGACATTAGTAATGCGACAAAATCATGTCAGAACTCTTACTCGGTCCTTTATGACCACACAACTTGTGCATTGCTATATTAACCTAGCAATAGTAACGCATTTTCCACAACTTATACTACGCACAGTGGGGGAGGAGGGTAGCCCCTACTTTATACCCACCACAAAAAAATAAAAACAAATTTCGTTAATCGTTATTAACTTTCATTAACAACATCCTTTTAAAGTAGATATTGGTATATAATTAGGGTCCAGGACCTGAAAATATCTTTTAGCACAATCTTAGCAATACCAATACATATATGCGGAGAGAGGAGATACTTTATAACCACCAGAAATTTTTTTAAACAAATGCGGTTTTACTCCCAACATACCTTCTAAAGACACACAGATGCGTAAAAAAGGTCCTGAACTTGAAAATATGAATATGACATTTGTTGTGAGAAGTCACATCCACTACTAATTATAAGACTTACATTTTTGGGTTACACTTCACAGAAAAATTCAAAACAGTCATGGAATCCAGAGTAAGAAATCACTAAAGAATAAATAATTTTTTTCAGAATTTTAAAATATGAAGTGCGTGACTAGATCACTATATTTTCGGAAAATGGGTATAAATTCACCCCCCCCTCCCTCCGCCATCTGCGGTATTGCGAGGGTTAAAAAATACCATTGCTGCTGAAGAAATGTGCAATCAGTTTAGACTACCTCACAAAGTCATCAACGATTATGATGTTCCTAACGACCAAGTTCCTCAGTGTGCAGCTTAGACTTTTAATAAGCTAGTCCTTACCATCACACAAGAAATGAAATTAAATGATCGTTGGTTGCCTGCGCCCTGTTCTCTTCATGGCATCTGGAATCACCCTTTCCACATCTGGAATGACTCCCGCCGGTATGCACACAGAGTGTACACTGGCTTCCTTCCCCTCCTTGGCAGCCATGTCCCTAAGGGGACCCATTATGCACCTAACATTGGAGCTCCCAACTACCAGCAAACCCACCCTCTGTGAATGCCCAGAACTTGCAGGTCGAGAAGCTTCCTCTAGAACAGGATGGATGACTGCATCTGGCTCAAAGACTATGTCAGCCACAGATAATGCCCAAAACCTGTTCGTCAAACGAACCGGGGAGGCCCTACGATCAGCCCCTCGGAAAGTCTTTCGCTGCGTGCCAGACTTTGGAATGATCTTCCACTCGACCATGGGTGAGGGGTCAACCACAGTGCAGGCAGTACCCGGGGCAGCCACAGCAGTGGACTGATCGGGGGACACGTGGAACATGCTTGACATCCCTCACATCCCCGCGTCCGACTCCCCACAGTGATGCCCCTTGGCAGCAGCCTCAAGCTGTGACGGAAGCCAACACTGCCTGGAACTGAGCCAAGGGTCACCAACTCAGCTCGCATGTGCACACACAGTTCCCATCCATTACTGAAGTCACTGCTGTTTGAAGCTCTTAAAAATACGCAACAAACGAACGGTGTATTCGGCTTATTACCAGCGGGAACTCGAGGTGCTCTCTCACTGACGGTCTAACTGACACTGAGCTGTTCTAACCAAAATAAACAAAAGCCTGTACACTATGAAGGTCTATAAAAGGGTCAATAACAATGGCAGTACTGTTACTACATTTTTATTAAAATAAAAGGTTGTGCCTAGTAATCACTCAAACGTGCAAGAAATTACAAAACTAAACTAGTAACTACACAGGTAACTGAAAATAAGTCGCTCCTCTTTGAAGCTCGTAAAAATATGTAACATACCAATGGTGTACTCGCCTTATTAGCAGCAGGAACTCGAGGTACTCTGTCACTGACGGTCTAACCATCGGTACTAATGACGTGTGTCACTTTGGATTGCAACAGATTCTCTCTGGTTTCAGGCGGCTTGCGGAAATGGTAAAGACTGCCAGTCTTAAGGTAACTTACCAGTGGATGGCTGGAAAAACAGTAAGAATTTTCATAAAGATTATGAGGGTCTAACTACATAATGTGAAGTCTGAATACAAAGAAATTTTAGGACAATGAAAGTGTTTTAAGGATGAAGAATAATCAGAATAGCTTTGATAAAAACTTTATTATATAAACATTTATGTCAGTCAGTAATTTAAAATTTTTCCTGACAGTTTATGTTTGAAGTCTATAGACTTACTAACTACTTTTCTTAGAAGCTTAAAACTTTGTGCACACATTTATGACACTGTTATCTAAAAATTAGACTATAGTCAAATGATTTCAATCAATAGTTTTTACACTATAAATACATAAATTAGACGTCTAGTTCAAATAGTTTTTATTGCATAAAACAAACATGTCAGAAAATTTCATGCTTAGGAAATTCAGTTTAAAGGTACATTTCATCTGTTACTCACCTCTGTTATTCTTAAAACCTTTCAGTTGCATAATATTCTTGGTTTGTGTGTTCCTGATCTTTTCTCTTCCTTTATTGCTCCTCTTTGCTATCGTGGCCTCTTCAGTTGCCTCAAGAACCCATTTTTCGCCTTTATCCACTCTCAAGGAATCAATTGCCATCAGTGCTTGTCTCATATTGAAACCAGGAGCTAGTCCCAACAACTCTAAAATATCACATCTGCTAACTGCCCCATCATTAAAGCAAATAACTGCATCTAATACACCTAATCTCACGGTATTGAAACCAACAAACACAGTTTTAGGGAAGTGTTCCGATATCACATGGTTGGAACATTGATTAACATTTTGTGTCTTTCCATGTAAGCACCGTGACAATAGTTTAGTGTCACTTAGGTCCCTCTATATGGGCTTAATTGCTTCCATTACCTCAAAGGGCAGGTAGTGATGGTGTGCATAATCTCACCATTTGCTATTGCTTTTTTGTATTCACACCATGTGTCTACACCACTGTTGCAGAGAACATGCTGTGGATGGTCATCCGTAGAAGCTGTGTGGAAAAAGGTAGCCCATACTGCTTTCTTCATGGCCTCAATATTGTCTCGATTCCTTCTTATGGCTGAACTATAACAGAGCTGCAGTTTGTCCACCTCTTCCTTAGTAAGACAATCCTGACCACCAATTGGTTTGCCATCACTGAGCTTTTTCCCCTTCATATCTTTTATTAGCTTAGGTAAACGTGTACCCATCCTCTTTTGGACATGACCAACACACTCTACCTTCTCAATTTTTACAGTTCTCCCATAAGGCATATTTTCCAACATATTTGCAAAGCCTTTGGAGTCTCCGTCTCGATGGTACTTCACATACCATACACCATAATTCTCTTCTGACCTTTGAAATATTCTGAGAACTCCCTCTGATTCCATTCCACCTTTGTACCCAGAAAAATTCTGAACACAAGCATGATCTTGGTTATTTCCTTTGCAACCATGGCAGTACTTTGTCAGTCACCTTTCCATTTTCTAGGGATGTTGTGGTGACAACACCATTCAATGATAGGTGGCCATGCTTCTGCCATGTCCCATCAATGGCTGCAGCTAGATCAGTGTCACCTTCATTGGATAACACGGTTTCTTCTACTGCTTTCTTCATTGACACAGTACTCACTTGGCCAAGACTTTCAACAAGTAACTGTGTGTACTTCTCAAATCTTGCAGGTGGGGGCAAATTCATGATAGCACAAAATGTCTGCGCTGCCTTTCTACCCTTCCTAATACACCTCATTCCTTATACAAGTCTGATATTTGTGTTATAAACTCTTCCTTTGCACAATCCAGAAGAACACCCAGTTTTAGTTACCCCACAGAAATCAGAAAACACTTGTAATTTACTAGCCACACATTTCCTGCCTTCAAAATCTTTGACGATTTTAATACCATCTTTTCCACAAGGTGCACACAGCAGCATTCTTTAGAAGCGAACATAAAGCACTCAATTTAAGCAATTATGGAAACACATTCCGTTACAGTGTTTTGATCATATTTCATAGAAATGTCGCTCAGGGTACTCAAATATTTTAGCTTCTGTCTTGCGGCACTTGGCAGAGTCGACATAACATCCAGTTGGATTGTAGGGTCAATTCTAGTGTCCGATACCACCCGTTGGCTTTCACCAATGGCGTAATGTGTGATGTTATTTTGTTTGTGCCGCAGATTGCTGTCAATGAACGTTAAATGATTTCTCTGGATTTCCTCGTTGCGCTTGTATATTAAAAATCCGATGTAGATTGTTTTGTTTTCATCTCGTAATTTGTTTTCGGCATCTTTTGTTAACGAAAGTAGTCATGATTTATAAGTAGTCGTGATTTATAAGGTCTTGATTTCTCACGCTGTTCGTTATGGATGAGTCAGTTGTTTTTACTGCGAAAATGGGTCTAGTGCAGCAGGGGATACAACCCGTCGGCTTTGAACAATGACGTCATTCCCTAGTCATAGATCGTAATGTCTTCACTTCGAGGCATAGATAATAAAGCAGTTCTGTGTTGTAATAAGCACTATCATTAAAATAATTGAATGTTAATCTAAAAGCGATCGCTTGATATTCGGTACATCATTAAACGTGTGATTTAATTAACTTAATTGTTTGATTTTTATTCGGCCGGTACTTAATATTTTTCGTAATGATATTGAGGTAATGTGGATTATTAATTTTTTATTATAGAACAATGTGTAGTGTCTTATTTTCGTTTATAGGAATGGATTTGTCTACCGCTATGAATCTGGACGATTTAAGGGAAGTTATGGGCCAAGATATGTTGACCACAATTTGCTTCCTGCAAATGTGTGGTCTCATAGCGGAATACGTTCAATGTCGTGAGTGCGGCGAACATATGCGCCTTACGAGTGTATCGAGTCGCCGTACTCACGACTTGTTCGTATGGCGCTGCAGCAAAGATCGGTTGTGGCGGTCCATTAGACGAGGGACGTGGTTCGAGAAATCTAAGCTCGCCCTCAGAGACATAATGAAAATAACATATTGTTGGTGTTTAAGATATCCTTTATGGCTGTGTGTGCATGAGTGTCGTGTCAGTAAACATACCGTATTAGACTGGTACTCGTTTTGTAAGGAGGTTTGTGGCGAATATATGAAATATAGGGGGCCGTTGGGGGGGCCGGGCGTTATGGTGGAAGTTGATGAGTCTTATTTTGGGAAAAGGAAATACAATAGGGGGGAACCTCTGGTTGGATTATGGGTGTGGGGGGCAGTAGTTTCAGGTCAGCATTGTAATGATGTAGTCTTTAGAGTAGTACCAAATAGAAGTAAGGAAGTTTTGGTTAGGTTAATTGAAGATGAGGTGCCAGAGGGATCTATTGTTATTTCAGACGGGTTTTCTTCTTATAGGGATTTAGGGGATAGGGGTTACCAACATCTTGTAGTAAACCATAACATTGAATTTAGATCTCTATCGACAGACGCATGTACTAACAGCATAGAGGGGTACTGATCAGCGGTAAAATCACTCATAGGGAAAGGGAAACGCCAAATTTCAACTCTTCAAAGCCATCTAGATGAGTATTCTTGGAGACAAAGCATTCCGCGGACATATTGCCCGTTTAAATGTTTCATTAAACATGTGGGCAAAATGTACCGTCCCAAACATCTCAGTTAATTTTAGGAGGGAGGGGGAGGGAGGGAAGATGGGTTGGTGAATGTGTGTGTGTGTGTGTGTGTGTGTGTGTGAGAGAGAGAGAGAGAGAGAGATTTCGTAATGTGTTTGTTGTGAGTGTGGGTATGTGATTTTCATTACTGTCTGTTTAGGCGAGCTTCCGTTATTCGTCGATATTTCCGTGTGGTAAGTTCTCTTTTCCATTTCCTTCTTTATCTATATTTCACTATTTTGCCATATTTCACTTTCTTATTCCACCAATATGTGTATTTCCGTGTTGCGAAGTACGTAACAGAAATTTGGGAGCTGGCGATCATTTTTTCGTTTTCCAGCTCTACTATCAGCATGACATTTTCGAATGTGTACTTCCGAAACCCCCATCACAACAACATCATTCACTTCGCCTTTACACTGACGACACAACTATAATTTGTATCCCGTACTTCACTTCGCCTTTACACTGACACTATATATGTCAATTCGCGAGCAAGATAAAAATGTTGCGTATAGCTATATAGCTCAAGTAACGAATGGGATACTATTAGCGTCCAAGACACAGTAGCTGATAAGTGTTTTTTGGCTTTTTTAAAAAAAATCTCACGAGATAGAATAAACTGATCCTACTTTATTAAGCAATCAATAAAAAAACGAAACTGAAACATAACAGCAAAAGCGAAAATGGTAAACTGCAAATAGAATAGATTAGCCATGCATAACACCCACCCACCTCCCCAGGAGTCGGAACTCCCGCACCCATTAGAATATACACATGCTTCAGTAGGTGATAAGTGTTTTTTGGCTTTTTTTAAACAAAATCTCACTAGATAGAATAACCTCATCCTAAGATACAGATGCTTCAGTAGCTGATAAGTGTTTTTTGGCCTTTTTAAAAAAAAATCTCGCGAGATAGAATAAACTGATCCTTCTTTATTGATTGGTTAATAAAGTAGGATCAGTTTATTCTATCTCGTGAGATTTTTTTTTAAAAAGCCAAAAAAACATCAGCTACTGAAGGGAGCTACAACACTAAGAAGAATCGCTTCTCGGCTTTTGACAAGATCAATGTTTATCTCTCTCGCATTCCTTTGTTTCTCAACATTCTCTTCAGCTCTTTCATCTTTGTAATACATGGTCTCTGGCGACTTGTGACGTCATTGTTCAAAGCCACGGGTTGTATCCCCTGCTGGGTCAACAGAAAGGTCCGATCTTACTCGTCGGCTTTGACCCGTGACGTAAGCGTGTTGTGGTGTGTGACGTCATTACGGCGCGGAAAAACTAATACATGGTTTGATGTACTCTTGTTTAAAGAACATGTATACGTAATATGAAGCAATTTGATGAACATATTGATCTGTAGCGTAGCCCACTTGAGGTTAGGTTGGGAGTTTTTTTTTTGGAATGCGGCCGCGGCAGCGGCCGCCTATGATTCGAAAATATTGATTTGACACTAATGAAGCCTGTGGGGGGATTGGGGGGCACTGCAGAGTCCCCCCACCGCATAACGACATATTTAGTTTCTCCCCACCCAAAAACCCCCAATTTCCCACGCTTGTCCCGTTACAGTCATTAGGCTTTTTGTGAAACTTGTGTATTTCAGTGTTTACAATACGTATTCGATGTTTTTATATCCGCCATATTGGAATTGTTGTTTATGGTCGTTTCCGCGGTATTTGTGACGTCATGGGTCAAAGCCGACGGGTAAGATCGGACGCTTCTGTATTTCCCCCCTGCTGCACTAGACCGGCGAAAATTCTGCTTCAGAAAATGAGTGACCGTAAATCAACTATAAAATTTTTGCAATCATTGGGCGTCATTGTGGGGAAGTATTAGTGTTGTAGGTCCATTTAGATGAACACTGTTGGAGGGCGAATATTTTTATTGTTTATTTATTGTTATTGTTTATTTCTTATTGTTTATTATTTATTGTTTATTGTTTATTTCTTGCATTTATGAAAGTAGTCAGCAAAATGTACAGGCCTCGTTTTGTTAGGTGTTGGTGGGTCTGATACTTTTTTCTTGTTTTACGTTGCGTTTTATTATGTTACTGTATTGTGCGAGTGCTACTTTTTTGGTTTCTCTGGAGGGAGATTTTTCTGCCCTTTCAATATTTTTTCTGCCCTTTCAATATTTTCTGGTTACAATGTTGGGCCGAGGGGTACTACTGCTGTGTCTTTGTCGGAGGGTTTATGTGATTGACTCGTGGTTTCACTTTTTATTGTTTTAAAATTTTGTGTTGATTGAGGGTGGGAAGAACTGTTATGAATGGTACCTCATTCGTGCTTGGAGTTTGTGTTTCTTATTCTTTTTTCATTAGTTATTCTGGATTTTGCTTCTTTCGCTACAGTTTGGCCTTCTAACATTATTATTTCTTGTTATGCTCTTATTTCGTTCTTGTCAGCCTCGATCTTTGACTCCTTTGGAAGTTCATATGCTGTAAGTTTCTTTTTATGTAGCCACTATTACGTTTTCATTTTGATGTTTTTGCTACACTTGTCTTATTTTTACTGTCACTCTTGGTGTATCGATTCTACTGAGTGTTATTTGGAGCTACTGCAGCTGGTGTGACTTTCGTGTAGTATAGTAATCGGTTGCAAGGTTTGGTCTTTTTTGCATTTTATTTCTTTGCGTATGCAGTAATGTGTGTAAAGATTTTCATTTTTTGAAAGTCTAGTCGTATTCTGTAGTTCACTAACAAGATCATTTTTTACGCACGTTTCTGATATGTTATAAGATTTTTGCGCAAGAAACAGTAATATTGGAATCGGTAACTAGAAATGACCTCCTACATAGGTTGCTTCTAGTTACCGATTCCAAATATTCGACGATTCATTATTTAGATCGTTTTAGCAGTACGTGTGATATAATAGAATAGGCTCTGCTAACGTTATACTACGCCTTCCACATCGCTGGCAACAGGTTCTACACAACGCTGTTATATTATATTACGTAATATATGCACTCGTAGTTGCTCTCGTGTTCTTACTTATTTCAGTCATCTTCAACTCGTTTAAATGAAATTCGCGCGTAAATAATAGCCGCATTTAATGTATTATTTTATGGCATACTGCATTCATTTGTTTACGAGTATGATCCGTTCCATTCATTGCAGCATCTTTGCCTTACGTATGACGTCATTGGTCAAAGCCGAAGGGTGGTATCGAACACTAGAATTTATCCGAAGTTTGAACACAAACAACTCTCGAAAACCATAATAATAATAATAATTTTACTGTCGTTCAGCTGATTACAGCAATAGACAAAGTCAAGAGCATATATTTCTACATAAACTACTATATCGATGTAAACTGGTTTACATAAAATAGGTACACGTTAGAATACAGTATTTTCATCTTCAAAGAATTCATCAATGGTGTGAAACGGATTGTTCACTAGTAGCTTGTATAATTTAGCTTTAAAGATATTTACAGGCAGTTCTTTAAACTCAGTACTTAGTCTATTAAACATCCTTAGTCCAAGAACTAGGTAAGAGTTATGCGATTTTGATTATCTATGATACGGTACGTCTACATATGTTCTGTTTCTAGTATTATGGCTATGAGTATCACTTCTCAACTCAAAATTAGACACATTGTTTCTAATGTACATTAAAACATTGTAGATGAATAAGTTTACTACTGTAAGACACCGCAATTTAATAAACAGAGGTTTACAATGTTCTGTTTTATCAGAATCCGTTATTATTCTTATTACTTTCTTCTATGAAAGTAAAATGTCATTTACATGACAGCTACTACCCCACAGTAAAATTCCATGAGAGATGATGCTTTGGAAGAAGGGAAAATATGCTGATCTCACATAGTCATTGGGAACATGTCTTTTTAAATTTCTAATTAGATAAATAACTCTTGAAAGCCTAGCCAATATATTTTTAATGTGTGGTTCTCACGTCAATTTATTGTCAATAGTAACAACTAAAAATTTAACAGTTTCTAATTCCTGGTAGTTAGGAATCTCTTTGAGGCTAAAGTAAAGTGTCTGGGTTTTGTTTTCATTTAGCAAGAAGCCATTAGCTTTGAACCATAATGAGGACTGAGCAAGGGTATTTTCGTTCAGTGTACCTAGATCAGAGCTTTTATGTAGAAAATTTATGTCATCAGCATACAATATTGTATGAGAATTTATGAATAAGTGCAGGTCATTAATCATTAGTATAAACAGTAAAGGTCCAAGCACCGACCCTTGAGGCACTCCGTACCTAACATTAACCTAATTTGATTTCTCCCTACCAATGCACACGACTTGTTGACGGTTCTCTAGAAAAGACCTGAACATATTTATACTGTTTTCATCAAAACTATAATAAACTAGCTTATTCAGCACAGTGTCATGCTCTACACAGTCAAAGGCTCTTCTCAGGTCACAAAATGTAGCCTGGGCATAGTCCCTAGCCTCGAACACATCTAGGACTAATTTTACGAGGGAGTCCATTGCATCCGTTGTGGATTTACCTTTCCTAAATCCAAACTGTTTTTCACTAATTATATTTAGTTTACCCAAGTAGGCACTAACTTGCTCATACATAATCGTTTCTAAAATTTTTGAAAAAACTGGGGTTATGGATATAGGTCTGTAACTAGCGGGACAGTTCTTTTCCCCTTTTTCGTATATGGGCACAACTCTAGAAATTTTTTGTATGTCGGGGAACTTACTTTCAACTAGGCATTTGTTAACACAAAATGTTAAAGGATAAATCACACAATCAATAACATCTTTCAACAAATTACAAGACATATCATAGTAATCAACACTAACTGAAGGTTTGAAATTTTTCCCTATTTTTAGGATATTATTTGGGCTCACTTTTGTGAAAGTGAAGGCTCTTGGGGGAAGCTTTTCAAAGCATAGATATACAAAGGAAAACAAAGGATCATCGGAAAGTGTGTGTGCTAGCAGGGCAGCAAAAAACGATTATGCAGTGTATCTTTTCGAAGTGGCTAAATAATAATGACGCCATTTGACATCCGACCGCACCAGAAACCAGTGGCGTAGCGTGGTTGTAAAGGGAGACAAAATAGTACAATAAACAATAATTTAAACAAATAAAACAAAATGCATCAAATAAAACAACAACGACAACTACTACTACTACCACTACCACCGCCACTAATAATAATAACTAACTGTTTCAAGAAATGACGACAAATTTGTAGAACTCCAGCAGCAAGAGAAGAAGCACTTATATTTTCTTGTACACAAGTGCAATGCGTCTGTCTTTTCTTTCGATGAATAAGTCTATAACTGGTCTACAAAGATCTGATCACTGGATAGCTCTCCAAGTAGTGTTTTTTCTATTGCTAACGCGCTCAATCACGACTGCCGGATGTTGGACATTGAATTCCTTATATACTTTTTCACTCGTTTAAAAGTGAATAATAACTGTTTCAAGAAATGACGACAAATTTATAGAACTCCAGCAGCAAGAGAAGAAGCACTTATATTTTCTTGTACACAAGTGCAATGCGTCTGTCTTTTCTTTCCACGAATAAATCTATAACTCGGTCTACAAAGATCTGATCACTGGATAGCTCTCCAAGTAGTGTCTTTTCTATTGCTAACGCGCTCAATCACGACTACCGTACGTTGGACATTGAATTCCTTAAATACTTTTTCACTCGTTTAAGAGTGCTTATGATTCGTTCACTGCTTGCCGTAGTTGCGGGTAGGGTCAAAACCAAACGCAGGAACTTCGTTGTTTCTTCATAAACAGAGTCTAAATCATTGTTGACAATGTACCTTAAGAGGATTCTTGGAAGTGTTTTTTCTCATCAGTGTATATGTTACACAGTTCATTTTCAAGGTGTTCTTGTTTGAAAAAAGGGTACTGTTCTAATAATGAAAGCAGTTTCAACTTTGGGAATTCTTTTTGATAGTTCGGGAAACACTTTTCGTTCAAAAGTCCAACAAACTGAATTTGGGGAATGTCTTGAAACCTTCTTTCCATCTGAACAATTTGCAAATCCAGTATCTCGTAAGTTAGTGCCCTGAGAGATGTCTTTTGGCTGTCACAGAATGATAAGTTGCCATTTAAACACAAGCTGCATTTAATGCATTCATCAACGAATGTTTCCGTTCTTAATTGTCGTAAGTTTCTGAAAACAGTTCTTATTTCGTCGTGGTAAGCAGTTATACTGACAGTTTTGCACTGAAGAACATTAAAGAGATGATCAACATAAACAAAGCACCTTCGGTAGAAGCGAAGCAAGTAGACAAACGTAGGATCATCCATCCGTCGTTTCATTCACATAGCACAGCTCAAAGATTCTGGGTCCCACTGAGAGTCTGTATCATCAAATAGATAATTTAAAACACTATATAGCCCTGCGAAATGACTAAATGTTGTTGAAACCGCCCTGAAACGAAAGTTACAGCGAGTGTTGCTTGCATGTGGCAGTTTAAATCCTTTCTCAGTTAGCAATACAGTCCGTTTTGATGATTTGCTGAAAAACGAATGAAATGCAGTAAGATCACTTACAAACATGCGAACATGTCGTATGATTTTGGACGCATGTAATAGTACCAAATTCAGTTGGTGTGCGTAACAATGAATAAACAGCGCATAGGGACAGAACTGCTTCACCAATTGTACCGTAGTCTTTCTCTGCCCGCCATTACTGAAGCGCCATCATATGTCTGACTAACCTAACCACTTTTTCTTCCACATTCCATTCTTTCAATACTGCATGAATAATGTTTGAGAAACCTTCAGCAGTTTTATCTCCAGAAACATAGTAAAATCCAACGAATCTTTCCCCAATTTTGTCTGCAATACAGCACCTGAATATTACACTCATTTTACTCTTGCATGACACGTCTAATGTTTCATCAGACTGAATCGAAATGAAATTGCAGTTCTGAATTTCAGATTTTATTTTCTCATTAACTGTCAGAGTTATCATTTCTGTTACATCATTCTGTATATCTGGAGAAGTTCCTTTAAAGGTTGAAGCTGATGATAGAAGGTCTCGGATTACCTGCTCTCCTTGAGCTAGTAAATCCAACAATTCCAGAAAGTTACATTTGTTACTGGAGGATTCGTCTTCTCGATGACCGCGAAAGGCTAGTTCTTCTTTAAAAAGAAATACAATTGCCTGGACCGGCTGGAGTGGCCGTGCGGTTCTTGGCGCTACAGTCTGGAACTGAGCGGCCGCTACGGTCGCAGGTTCGAATCCTGCCTCGGGCATGGATGTGTGTGATGTCCTTAGGTTGGTTAGGTTTAATTAGTTCTAAGTTCTAGGCGACTGATGACCTCAGAAGTTAAGTCGCATAGTGCTCAGAGCCATTTGAACCATTTTACAATTGCCTGAAAAAGACGAACCAATACTCTCCTGCTGGATGCAACTTGTTTGTTGTATTTTATTGCTGTCAGACGATCGGCTTCAGAAAGGGTGTGCTCAATTCTACTTTTGCCCAATAACTGAAATGATTCTTTGTTCTGGAAGTGACGTTTTGATATTTGATGCTTTTGTGCTTTCCTGTCAAATTTCTTTATTGTAAAAATGCCCTCATTGCATCATTCCGTGTCACCACGAAACAGAAGATATGTATAACAATATAATCTGTTATTAACTGCATTCGCAGTCAGCCAAGCATACTTTTCGTACCAGGCTGTCTGAAAAGTGCGTCTTTGTTTGGCTTCACTTAAAACTACAGGAAGTCGTTTGTTCTTCAATTCGCACTTTTTTTCGTGCATTAATGTAGAAAAAGGCGTTTTTAATAAAAGTTCTATAAGGTGTTCAGTTGCTGGCTCACTCATGTTGGCTACACAACGAAAATATGCACTAAATTCACACAAGAATGACTATGAACACAAACCGCGCGACTGTTCACTTCTGTTTTAAAAGCCAGCATAGAAGCGGCAGAGACTAGTCTCGATACCTGCTAGCAAGTGCAGCGCACCGGCCTTCGTGGAAGAGGGGAAGTGAAGGGAGCGCACGGCGCACACAGCCAGGTAAGGGAAGGGAGGCAGAGTCGAGTCTCAAGCAGGCAGATACACCAAAACTCAGGGGGCGGCGGCGCGGGCTACAAAACTGATGTCTTCGCACATTTAGTGCTCTTAGTAGAAAGTTGTTAATATTTTTGTTATGAATTACTGTTGCATCTTTTTTAAGCACGAATACAGGGGAGACTAAGTCTCAAAGTCTCCCCTCACGCTACGCCACTGCCAGAAACACGGTCGTTGCCGCATGCCGACATATATTTAAATTTGTTTTTAAAGATGTTCCCGACATCCGAATCGATTCATTTAGCTACCATTTTGTTCACAGAACTCTAAATGTTGATTTAAGACGAAAAAGAAATGGAATTTTTGAAGCAGATTCACTAGCAAGTGACCTTAAGACGAAGCTCACCATCTGCAGCATCGTCGATTCTGTGTGGAATGGACTGGGTGGTTTTTTTTAGGTTAGAGGGTCTCAGGAAATCACAGAAAGTGCGTCCGTCCAAAAGGAGGCAGGCAAAAACAGTAAGGTAGTTGTAGAAACCGTAAATACAGATGGTGGAGGTGTATTTATCGCTGTCAGAAGTGGTTTACCTTGTAGCGAAACTGAAGTAGATATTCCCTGCGAAATAATATGGGTAGAGGTTATACTTGACAATCGTACTAAACTATTAATTGGATCGTTTTACCGACCCCACAATTCAGAAGATATAGTTGCTGAACAGTTCAAAGAAAATTTAAGTCTCATTTCAAATAGATACCCCAATTATACAATTATAGTTGGTGGAGGCTTCAAACTACCCTCGATATGCTGGAAAAATTACACGGTTAAAGCCAGGGCAGGCATTAAACGTCGTCCGAAATTGTACTGAATGCTTACTGAGAAAATTATTTTGAACAATTAGTACATAAGCCCACTCGAAAAGTAAATGGTTGCGAAAGCATACATGACGTTTTAGCAACAAATAATCCTGAACAAATATGGAGTATCATGACGGTTACAGGGATTAGCAATCACATGGCAGTTACTGCTAGGCTGAATACCGTAACACACTCAGACACAAAAAAAAGCAAAGTATTTCTATTTAAAAAAGCTGATAAAAATGCTGTTAAAACCTTTTTAAGAGACAGTCTCCACTCCTTCCGTTCTGATCATGTAAGTGTAGAAAAGATGTGGAATGATTTCAAATAGATAATATCGACAGCAATTGAGAGATATACGCCACGTAAATTAATAAGTGATGGTACTGATACCCCATGGTACACAAAACGGGTCAGATCGGTCTTGCAGAAGCAACGAAAAAAGCACGCCAAATTTAAAAGAACGCGATATCCCTAAGATTGACAAAGTTTGGTTGAAGTTCGAAAGATAGCGTGTACTTCAATGCGAGATGCTTATAATAATTTCCATAACGAAACTCTTGTCTCGGAATCTGACAGAAAACCCAAAGAGATTCTGGTCACACAAAAGACACACCACTGGCAAGACGCAATCAATACCTTCACTGCGCGATAACAACGGTGAAGTCACTAATGTTAGTGCCACTAAAGCAGAGCTATTAAACACGGTTTTCCGAAACACCTTAACAAAGGAAGACGAGGTAAATGTTCCTGAATTCCAGTCAGGAACAATTTTATTTATTTATTTATTGTATTTTTTGCATGGAGACACCAACTGGTGTCTTTTGCAAACGTCATAGGGAATTGCCAAGATGAGAAACATAGAAGTAGATATCCTCAGTATAGCAAAGCAGCTTACATCACTTAATAAAGGCAAGGTCTCCGGTCCAGATTGTATACCAGTCAGATTCCTTTCAGAGTATGCTGGTACAATAGCTCCATATTTAGCAATTATATTCAACCGCTCGCTCACAGAAAGATCCGCACCTAAAGACTGGAAAATTGCTCAAGTCACGCCAATACCCAAAAAGGGAAATAGGAGTAAGCCGCTGAATTACAGGCCATATCATTAACGTCGACTTATCGCCGGTTTTGGAACATATACTTTTGAGTTCTAACATTATAAATTACCTCGAAGAAAACGATTTATTAACACACGGATTCAGAAAACATCGTTCTTGTGAAACACAACTAGCTCTTTATACTCATGACGTAATGAGTGCTATCGACAGGGAATGTCAAATTGATTCCATATTTTTAGATTTCCAAAAGGCTTTCGAACCCTTTCCTCACAAGCGTCTTCTAACCAAACTGCATGCGCCCCATTTGTGCGACTGGATTCTGATTTTCTGTCAGAAAGGTCACAGTTCGTAGTAATAGACGGAAAGTCATCGAGTAAAACAGAAGTAATATCCGGTGTTCCCCAAGGAAGTGCTATAGGCTCCTCTATTGTTCCTGATCTATAAAAACGACATAGGAGATAATCCAATTAGGCCTCTTAGATTGTTTGCAGATGATGATATAATTTACCGTCTTGTAAAGTCATCAGATGGCCAGAAAGAATTGCAAAATGGTTTAGATACGATATCTCTAGGGTGCGAAAAGTGGCAATTGACCCTGAATAAAGAAAAGTGTGAAGTTATTCACATGAGTACTAAATGAAATTCGCTAAATTTCGATTACGTGATAAGTCACACAAACCTGAAGGCTGTAAATTAAACTAAATACTTAGGGATTACAATTACAAATAACCTAAATTGGAACGATCACGTGGATAATGCTGTGGGTAGAGCAAATCAAAGACTGGTATTCATTGACAGAACACTTAAAAGGTGCAACAGGTATACTAAAAAAGCTGCTTGCACCATGCTTGTCCGCCCTGTTCTGGAGTACTGCTGTGCGGTGAGGGATCCACATCAGGTGGGACTGGCGGATGACATCGTAAAAGTTCAAAGAAGGGCAGCTCGTCTTGTATTATCGCGAAATAGGGGAGATAGTGCCACAGACATGATACGTGAATTGAAGCGGCAATCATTAAAACAATTGCGACCGGATCTTCTCATGAAATTTCAATCAGCAGTTTTCTCCACCAATTGCGAAAACATTCTGTTGGCACCCACCTACATAGGGAGACATGATCATCACTATAACTAAGAGAAATCACGGCTCGCACAGAAAAATTTAAGTGCTCGTTTTTTCCGCGCGCCGTTCGAGAGTGGAAGACACCTTGAAGGCGGTTCATTGAACCCTCTGCCAGGCACTTTATGTGAATAGCAGAATAATCACGGAGGTGTAGATGCAGATGTATAGCATTCTTGGCCGGTCTACGGTTGTTATATATATTTACAGTGTGAGTGTAAGTGTGTGTGTGTGTGTGTGTGTGAAAAACATTTACACAGATATACTGCGCCCATCACTTCGATCAGTAAAATAATTGATTATAAGTATTTCCTTTTATTGATGTTACGTTACCATACAGATATGTACTTGATCTCTCTTGGTCTCAGGGGTTGAAACTTCAGGGTTCATTTGTATATATATTTATTAGTATCACACTGGTTTTTTAATTTTAATTGCATGAAGTAAAAGTAATGTCAGCGGGAAAGAGATATAAACGGATTGAGTTCCAAATAGGAGGAACAAAGTTAGAACAGGTGGACGGTTTCAAGTACTTAGGATGCATATTCTCACAGGATGAAAACATAGTGAAAGAACTGGAAGCGAGGTGTAGCAAAGCTAATGCAGTGAGCGCTCAGCTACGATCTACTCTCTTCTGCAAGAAGGAAGTCAGTACCAAGACTAAGTTATCTGAGCACCGTTCAATCTTTCGACCAACTTTGTTGTATAGGAGCGAAAGCTGGGTGGATTCAGGTTACCTTATCAATAAGGTTGAGGTTACGGATATGAAAGTAGCTAGGATGATTGCAGGTACTAGTAGATGGGAACAATGGCAGGAGGGTGTCCACAATGAGGAAATCAAAGAAAAACTGGGAATGAACTCTGTAGATGTAGCAGTCAGGGCAAACAGGCTTAGATGGTGGGGTCATGTTACACGCATGGGAGAAGCAAGGTTACCCAAGAGACTCATGGGTCCAGCAGTAGAGGGTAGGAGGAGTCGGGGCAGACCAAGGAGAAGGTACCTGGATTCGGTTAAGAATGATTTTGAAGTAATAGGCTTAACATCAGAAGAGGCACAATTGTTAGCACTGAATAGGGGATCGTGGAGGAATTTTATAAGGGGGGCTATGCTCCAGACTGAACGCTGAAAGGCATAATCAGTCTTAAATGATGATGATGATGATGATGATGATGAAGTATATTTAGTTATAGCTTTCTCTGCAATGGCGCCTACATGAAAAATAAGGTATTTGATATTTGTGGCCCAGTACGGCAACATTTACGTCAGAAAATGAATAAATTTGTTATCTCACTAATATCTCGGCTACGAGAGCCGTAATTACCAAAACAGTTGAACTGACTGTAATGGCGGACTACAGTAGGATAAGATCGTAACTAATAAGATTTTTTATAGCTGCAGGAAAGGACACAATTCTCTCATAAGTAAAAAATGGTTTCAATAGTATCAAATAACATTTTATATTCTGAAAAACGATTTAGATAAATTAACAATTGTTACATTTATTACAGACCTCTTAATATGGAACGTAGGAAGAGTGCGTCTTGCTAGGTCAGCGGTACATCTCGAAAAGGTAGAATGTCTTCTTACCAGACAAATGAATATTAACAGAGTATTATTGTCTCCTTTAATCATTGTCTACACAGATAATAAATCGAGCTTGTAGTCTCTGTCCTTTTCACTTGATGCACTTCACATAATAAATGTCAATGTGTTACAGAAAAATATTAAGTGCTGTTTTTCAAGTGTATTCACAGGGAAAAATACGCCAGGAGACCCTATTTGGAGTTGTTTGGCCGCATGGTGCAAGTCTTTTTATTTTACGCTAATTTGGTGAATTGCGCATCGCTGAAAATGAGATGAAATGATTAAGACAACATAACCAACCTGTCTCCAATCGACGAAAATTTCCGACGCGGCCAGGCTGGAAACTAAATCTGGGCCCCGCAGTCTAGAGGCAGCGATGCTGACCACGAGTTGTCGATTGTCACACGAGAAAACCTGGTACACTCATGCTCGTAAAATATGGATAGGAACAATGGGAACACACACGTCACAGATCTCTAAGTCCACGATATTGGTGATAAGTTGAGAAAACCGTCCCGAAACACATGTGCTACAAAACGCCATTGTTTCCTTCGCATGTACCCTGACATCAATATGTAATATGATCACCATGCACACGTACACAGGCCGCACAACGGGTTGGCATACTCTGGATCAGGTGGTCGAGCAGCTGCTGAGGTATAGCCTCCCATTCTTGCACCAGTGCCTGAAGTGTCATAGGGGTTTTAAGAAGTGCAGCGGTACGTCGACCGAGAGCATCCCAGATGTGCTCGATGGGGTTTAGGCCCGGAGAACAGGCAGGCCACTCCATTCGTCTGATATCTTCTGCTTCATGTTACTCCTCCACGATGGCAACTCAGTGGGGACGTGCGTAGTCGTCAATCAGGAGTAAAGTGGGACCCACTGCACCCCTGAAAAGGCGGACATACTGGTGCAAACTGACGTCCTGATGCACTGGACCTGTTACAGTTCCTCTGTCAAAGACATGCAGGGGTGTGCGTGCACCAATCATAATCCCACCCCACACCATCAAACCACGACCTCTATACAGGTCCATTTCAAGGACATTAAGGGGTTGGTACCTGGTTCCTGGTTCACAATAGTTCAAAACCCGGCGAGAATCACTGTTCAGAATATACCTGGACTCGTCCGTGAACATAACCTGGGACCACTGTTCGAATGACCGTGTACTGTGTTCTTGACACCAGACTTTACAGGCTCTCTTGCACCATGGTCAGTGGAATGCACCTTGCAGGTCTCTGGGCGAATAAACCATGTCTGTTTAGTCGTTTGTAGACTGTGTGTCTGGAGACAACTGTTCCAGTGGCTGCAGTAAGATCCCGAGCAAGATTACCTGCAGTACTCTGAGGCCATCTGTGGGCACTGATGGTGAGATATCGGTCTTCTTCTGGTGTTGTACACTGTGGACGTCCAGTACTGTAGTGCCTGTACACGTTTCCTGTCTGCTAGAATCGTTGTCATAAACTTGAGACCACACTTTGTAGCACACGGAGGGCTCGTGCTACGACCTGCTGTGTTTGACCAGCCTTCAGTCGCCCAAGTACTCTACCCTTCATAACATCATCAATATGTGTTCTTTGAGCCATTTTCAACACACAGTCACCATTAGCACGTCTGAAAACGTCTGCACACTTACTCGCTGCACCGTACTCTGACAAACACCAACACATCTCTGTGTATGTGGACTGCTGCCAGCGCCACCGTGCGGCGACCGCAGGTCAAATGCACCGCATGGTCCTCCTCATTTATGAGCGTGAGTGTATATCTACACACATATTCCGCAAGCCACTGTGCGGTGCATTGCGGAAGGTACTACGACACACCAAGGAACTGTTCCACTGGAACCTACGGTCACTTACAAAACTATTCGCAGCAGACTGGAAAAGAATATCCATTTACATAGTAACTACCTCTAGATACATACTCCGCAAGCCACCACACAGTTTGTGGCGGAGAGTACCTTGCACCACATGCGATATTTAGTCCTTCAGCGACTTTTTAAAGTGTCGCCGTCCTCTTTGTTTTTCGCCACAGTTCTCTTCACTGACCGTCCGTCACGATCACTTGACTCAAAAATTCGTGCACGTTGTGACTTATTTTCTCATGTTTCTCGTTTTCCCTGTTTGAAATTAAATCTTCGATACCGGTCTCTTTAAACAGCAAACACTTCGGCTACCTTGGTTACGGAAGCACCTACTATGCGACCACCAACAATTAGTCCACGTTCGAATTCGCTTAGCTCCCACGTAATGCGATCACGACTACACACAACACTGTTCTGCACACGACTGATACTTCGAACTTATTGAGGACCGTTTGTGGTCAAATACCACAAAACAACTTGCTTGTGTGGCTAGCATCAACATTTATGTTCAAGGTTACATTTCTCCCGTTGTTTCCAAAGTTTTGTTCAGCCCTTGTAAACACCGTAAAATCAGTAGTTCTCTAACTAGCAGCAGTTTGCTAGATCTTCTCTGCATCCAAGTTTAAGGAACGCCATAGCCTCGTACCGTAGAATACAATGTGAATTTCAGTGTTTTCTACTTCGTCATTTGTCGTACCAGTCGCAAATAGGGCGAGGGAGACAACCTATAAGCCTCTGTGCGAATATTAATTTTTTTTTACCCGAAATATACGTTGGCGGCAGTAGAATCATTCTGCCGTCACCTCAAATGCCGGTTCTCTGAATTTCCTCCATAGTGCCTCGTAAAAAGAGAGTGGTCTCCCCTCCGGGGATTCCCATTTGAGTTCACGTAGCATCTCATAATATTCGTGAGTTGATCGAATCTGCTGGTAACAAATCTAGCAACCTGTCTCCGAATTGCTTCATTGTCTTCCTTTAAACTGAACCAATGGGGATTCCAAACACTCTAGCAGTACTCAAGAATGGGTCATTGAAGTGTTCTATACGTAATAAATAGATTAGCTACACTTTCCCAAAATTCTCCCAATAAAACGAAGTCGACCACTCGCCTTCCCTACTAACTACCTGACATGTTCATTCCATTTCATATTGTTTTGCAAGATTACGCCTAGACATATATTTAATCGATCTAACTGGATCAGGCAGCACACTACTGCACTATGCTGTATTCGAATGTCACAGGATTGTTTTCCTACTCATCCGCATTAAATTATATTTAGGGCAAGCTGCCATTCATCACACCATCCAGCTCGTACAGCTTGTCAGATAGCCAGACAAGGCAGAGCCGAAGAGAGTTCATGCGTGCTGTGTTAACAACCATTGGTTAAAATATCTTAGCCTGCCTGATTGGGGAGAAGCTCGTTTCACTCCCAGTTTACTTGGGAGTGAGGTGAATATGAGGTGTACACGACCAACAGCACATTGGTCGACAGCTGAAAATATCTATCGTCTTTTACTGTCGAACTGAGCGACTTCCACATAAGGTCTGTATTCTTCTTCATTTCCATGTAGTTCGTTTATCGTGCTAAAGTGCGCGTCATTTATGACGGCGACTGAGTTTAGGTTCGTTCTGCACATCTGACGTCACAAAACACATTCAGCCAATGAACAGAGAACGACGTTGCCAGAGCTCGACTGCAGTCCAGAGCACGGACGAGTGTCTTCAGTTGTAGAAACGTTCAGTCATAAATAAAGTAATTGAAAAAAGCAGTGCCCTGATAGCAGACTTACTTTTATAGAGAGTTTGGAAAAATCATTCTTTATACCAATTGCTTCATATTCTATTAATTAATTAAACCAAACAAGCAATAAGCCTGCTAATTCAGGCGATAGCAAGGAAAGGTGTTTGTATCATTCTCACTAATCGCTTTTTCGCAATAAAGAACAGCGGTAATTGTTTATTTCCAATTGTACTGGGACGAAACGTGAATAATTCATAGCCATACCAACAGTGTTTGTCGGTATTTTGCGTGATATTTTAAACTCTCTCCGGAAGCGAGAGGTTCCGAGTTCAAACCCTGCTCGGTGCTAAATATTTCTTTGTTTAGAAACAATATCGAAGTGTCTTACTTCATGAATTTTATTCGTTTGAATGTAATTTTTTGAAATTTCACCGGCACGGTAGCTCAGCGTGCTCGGTCAGAGGGTTAGCTACCCTCTGTAACAGAAAAAACTGGGTGAATGGATCAACAAGAAAAACCTGAAAGGGGGTGTCCTCGGACGTCCGCCACGAACAAATTCAACGAACAATATAGAGCAAAATGAGATCTAAAAAATAAAAAAAACCTGCTTGGTGCTAAATATTTTCTTTGTTAAAAAACCATATCGAAGTGTCTTACTTCATGAATTTTAACCGTTTGAATGTAATTTTTTGAAATTTCTAGTGGCAACTAAAATCGACCACACGGAAAGTATACACTATGGACTTCTACCTCTGCAAACTCTTCAAAATTTCATGCAATGGTATATTACATCTAATGTGCACAATAACTGCGTTGAACTTCGAAACAAAATTACGTCATTTATGGGGGGGAAGGTATCAGTGAAGAAGATGTGTAAAAATCAAATTTTTGGGCCAAATAGTTTTTGTGAAATCGAATGATAAACTGTGTCAAAGCAGTCGAAACACCATGTGTCTGCACAGGCGAGCTGTACAATAATGACAAAATCGCGCACATCGCGGAATGCGGGGAGCACGTCTCTGTAGCAGCGATAGGGTTAATGCGACCGTGGTGGCTTTACTTCATAAACTGCGCGCTCCCCCCTAAACGTAAGTTTGCGAACTATACTATACTATGGCGCTGCTTCTCTTGGCGCCTACAACTGGCAACGCAGCAATCTCCCGCGTCTGGTCGGGCATGCGCGAACCGCCAAGATAAAAGAACTGAACTATAGTTGCTCTGGTAGCAGTCGAATGAAACTATTACTTTCTCCCACCAGTGCATGGATCTTCACACCTGTGTATAGGCAAATCCTCTCAACATACGGAGACAGAAATAAATGTAGTTTCTGCAGTGGTGGGAATGAACCACAGTATCTATCTCATGATTTGAGGATGTCTGGTGATGACCAAAACTGGTAATTTTGTTTTGAAATTAGTGTAGACAACGAATTATTTTAAAAATGGGTGATCACATGCGTCTCCAGTTCCAATGAAATGATGTTCTTTCCAATACTAGCATTTGAATTTCCCTGTAGGCCTGCTATGACTCTGTATTGCATATACAGGTTGGTCAAAAACAGTCGAAAAGCTTATAAGGGTGCTGCAGGCAAGCTGTACTGAGAAATGATTGTTAAGAAAAAATTCTATACATTGCGCCGTTTCCGAGTTAATTAGTAGGAAGTTAGCCAATCAGTCCATTGCACATGCAGATTCAAGCAGTCTACCAGATTCGGTGTCGCCAAACGTGGTCTTCATTTGGTTTTCCAAATCCGAAGAAGAGATTGATGCAAAAACTTGGCATGGAACGGTAGCAAGGATCGAACCTGAGCGAAAGTCTGAGCAGTCTCGTGCGCTATCATCTACGCTGTGAGAACAACTGACAACAATTGTATCTGGCAGGCCCTTGAAATTGCGCGCGTGACGGCCAGATTGGCTAATTTCAATGCGAATCAACTCGGAAACGGCGCAACGTATCGAATTTTTTCTTAACAATTATTTCGCAGCACAACCTACCCTGCAACACCCTTACAACCTTTTCAGGCTGTTTCTGACCACCCTGTACTTCTGCAGGATTGATTGATACACTACTTGACTGTAATACAAGTTACCTTTTAACGCTGTTAGCAGTCCAAAAATTGGTTTGAACACCACAGTATGTCACACGTTGGAGCTGGTTTCCTCCAGTTAGAGCGCTCAACGTCATGCCCGAACCGTTTCTTGTTGTCAGACTGCCACAACAGTTGGCCAGTTCACTTCCAGTACTTTGTCCGGCAGTCTTTCTTGATGTGTTTGGGTCCCGAATCGTCGGTCAGAACTCTTATTTCGTATTTCATCGTACATAATAAGCTCTCCACAAAGACAACACATACATTAATGATGCTAATGAAACACACACGTTTCACACACAACACTAACTGAACACTACTGGACACTTTCCCACAAGACGCGATTCAGCGTCACATATGCGGTTATCATAACCACAGTGACCAGCTTTGATTAGACAAGCTTCACAGGACATCACGTGAAACCGAGGTTTTGAAGGCTGCAGTTCATCATTGCGACTGGACGATCACACTCAAACATAGAGTAACTTGAGTCAGTGGTGTACTTTAGCCCAGTGGTTCATTGTAGTGTCAGTATTGTATGTATGTATCGTATGTTAACTGGGGACCTAGAAACGACAGAGAGCCTCCATCCCCGCCGCAGCCGCAGTGGTCCACAACCCCACGACGACTACCGCAGTCCACTTCACCCCTCCTCCGCTCCACACCGAACCCAGGGTTATTTTGAGGTTCGGCCCTCGGTGGATCCCCCAGGGAACGTCTCACACCAGACAAGTGTAACACCTATGTTTGCGTGGTAGAGTAATGGTGGTGTATGCGTACGTGGAGAACTTGTTTGCGCAGCAATCGCCGACATAGTGTAACTGAGGCAGAATAAGGGAAACCAGCTCGCATTCGCCGAGGCAGATGGAAAACCGCCTAAAAACCATCCACAGACTGGCCAGTTCACAGGACCTCGACACAAATCCACCGGGGACCAGGCGCTCCTTCCCACCCGAAAAGCCGAGAGACTGCACGGCCAACCAGGCGGGCTGTAGTGTTAGTAACTTGCCTAGCAACCAAACAACGCTAATAATTCGGATTGATCTTAAATATAATTTAAAATGTAGGTATAGTATTAACATTTCAACATTAAACTGTTAACTGACATTCAGAAACATCTCGATGAGCAGCAAAAATAGAGGTTTGCGACAGCCGTGTTGAATATTACAGCTCCAGCTGTCAACACGGAGAATAGTTTTAAGAAGTATGGTCATCCGATCCTCGCTTCATGTTTCTGAAGAATTTCGATTGTGACCGTAAATTCCTCGCCACTGAACAAAATGGCTGCCACTATAAGAAAAATACTCTGGTGCTCTCGTTCAAGAAGGAAACTCGTCCGATTCTACCTGACACCTTGAAATCCATGATTGGCTAAAGTAGGTAATTGTAATAAATTATGATTCTGTACACGTAACGTAATTAGAGTCTTATAACTACTGCGCCTTTGTTAAATTTCTTAGCCTAGTCGCTGATGACCATTCGCTTAAGTGCCGCACTAACCAAACAGCTTAGTGATGGTTGACAAGCTGTTGATGAATTGGGGTAGTGTAGCCAAATTTGTGCACAGAGACGAATCGAAAAGCAATGGTTCTATAAGAAAACATGATTTCGCATATAAAACTGTGTGAGTGTTGAATGTCCCAATCGAAGCTAGTTATCAGTTAATTAAAGATAGGCGGGTAGAACCTACGGTTAATGAAAGATAGTCAAGACTGTATAAACTGCTATTTTTCAACGGTAACCTGTCAGTGGAAATGGAAAAAAAGGCAAATATACCGTCTTACATTTCTGTAGATTGTCACAAAGCACACTGTCTACTCTGGTCAGGTCCCAACATGTCACATTTGCACTCAATCAGGCCATTTCCAACAAAGCTGTCCACGGCAAGTTTTGTACTAAAAAATAATTTAACTCACACTCGGTGATTTTTTGCCCAGTACTGAGAAACCTTCTGCGGTTATTAGTGACGTAGTAGGTACTTCTGATATGCACATAAAATTTGACAAAGATTTTCCTCCCTTAGAAGCAGAGACAAATCACGGCTCACCTGTCCCTGAATGCAATCTGCAAAACAAAAGGAGCCCGCTAGGAACAACTGAAGGCTACTCAGGTATCGACTCTTCCTGCAGATCACATTGCGGCCATAAACAGAAACAGTGTAGTGCGGAAGAGTCTGAGTAAGCAGAGCACACGGGTGAAACTTATGACATTAGCAGAGGCAACCCAGCCTCTGCCTGATGTCGGTACAAAATCAGAAGATATGGACGAAGACATAACACTGCGTGAAGCTATGACGAAGATGTCATGCTCAGAAGAACCAGAAATGATAGAGCAGAAACTATCTCCGGTTGTGGCTGAAATACACAGATCAGCCCCAGACATTCCAGTGTGAACTGAAAAAGAAAATAAACAGCCAGGGAGAATAACCAAAGACGAAAGTGTTGCGACCACTATGGAAACAATATCAGACTAGGAGTCTTGAAAGGCAAACACGGGGACTCAATATGTCGACCGACACAAGTTGAGATCGCAACCTCATCGAAAGATTTGTCGTAGTGAAGAGAAGCAAAGACTTGAGAAGGACAACACGAAATCTAAAAATTTACATTATGAGGTAGTCAAGGAAGGATCTCAAGAGGGGAATTCAAAACATTAGTCACTCAAAACACCTCACTTCTGATGAAATCAGCATCAAAGGGAAACGTCTAAAGTAATTTAAAAACGAAATAATGTTTTGTGGCGAATATTGGCAAGTGAAAAGTGTTTCTTATCTGTGAACGCCTTTCTTTGGATCAGGCCGATACCGTCTTTACCGTCTTTCTCGTGTGCTGTAACACTCACGTTTTCTGTTGTGCAATGTCTAATTGTTCAGTGTTCAAAAAATGTATTTCCATCGAACATGGTGTTATTAGTGACGTACGTTACCTCAACTGTATTAATAGCCACAGTTTATTCGAGAAATTATTACTGCACATTTCAGTGACAGGAGGATTTGTGATTTATTAAATGTTCCATTCAATTGTTCATATGCTCAGACATTTCTTTATTATTGAAGAAGTTATTTATTAATTTTCTTGTTGATTTTTATATTTTTATTTAAAACGAAATTAAAATGACGAAAGCCTATACGATTACGATTCTAAATATTAGCTGGATAACCTCTGACAAAAAGTTGCTACTCTAAAAGAATATTTATATGAGTCAGGGATAAATGTAGCCTTCTCGCAAGAAGTTGTGACGTCTGGGTTTAAGATTGCAGAATATACTGAAACAATATTTCACTCGAAATAAACCATGGGGACTTCCATTTTAGTCAGAAAAGGGATATCTGTTTCTGAAACTGAAATATTAGAAACCAACAGAGAATGGGGATAAAAGTTTTTAACTTCACCCTTATTAATCTGTATGCTCCCTTGAGAACCTCAAATAAAAAGGACTGGACAAGATTCCTTAAAGAATAAATTAGTTATTTATTATCAAGAAATCCAGAAGACTTTTTAATTGCAAGTGATTTAAACTGTGTTTTAAACAACAAAGATCAAATTCTGAAGTGTAATGTCTAATGAATTACAGCGCCTGGTTACTGACTTAAAATAAAAAGGTGGCTTCAAAATCATATATCCCACAGTTGTTAAGTTCACATATGTGGCTCCACCGTCCTGCAGTAGAATCGACAGAATCTATGTATCACAACGTGTGGAAAGATCTTCGATTAAAGTTTAAACAATTCCCCTGTATTTGACTGACCACTGAAGCAGGGTGGGTTGCATCAATCTTGCAACACATCAGACTCAATGGGTAATGAATCAATGGAATGTGAACATATTATTACTGCAAGAAAATAACTTAAAGATAGTCTGAAAGAAGCATGGCTATTGTGTCACCACTCGATTGATAGGCATGCGACCAGAAATCAAACCTGGGTCCTCCTCAAGGCAGCCAGCTACCCTGATAAGTCAGCTATGGAGGCAGACATTCCTTCACACAGATATTGACATTTAATTTACTCAGATAGTTCTGATATACTATACGAAGAAAACTTTTTAAAGTACACTACTGGCCATTAAAATTGCTGCATCAAGAAGAAATGCAGATGATGACGGGTATTCATTGGACAAATATATTATACTAGAACTGACATGTGATTACATTTTCACGCAATTTGGGTGCATAGATTCTGAGAAATCAGTACCCAAAACAACCACCTCTGGCCGTAATAACGGCCTTGATACGCCTGGGCATTGAGTCAAACAGATCTTAGATGGCGTGTACAGGTACAGCTGCCCATGCAGCTTCAACACGATACCACAGTTCATCAAGAGTAGTGACTGGCATATTGTGACGAGCCAGTTGCTCAGCCATCATTGACCAGACGTTTTCAATTGGTGAGAGCTCTGGAGAATGTGCTGGCCAGGGCAGCAGTTGAACCTTTTTCTGTGTCCAGAAAAAGCCCGTACAGGACCTGCAACATGCGGTCGTGCATTATCCTGCTGAGATATATGGTTTCGCAGGGATCGAATGAAGGGTAGAGCCACGGGTCGTAACACATCTGAAATGTAACGTCCACTGTTCAAAGTGCTGTCAATGCGAACAAGAGGTGACCGACACATGTAACCAATGGCACCCCATACCATCACGCCGGGTGATACACCAGTATGGCGATGACGAATTCAGGCTTCCAATGCGCGTTCACCGCGATGTCACCAAACACGGATGCGACCATCGTGATGCTGTAAACAGAACCTGGATTCATCCGAAAAAATGACGTTTTGCCATTCGTGCAACCAGGTTCGTCGTCGAGTACACCATCGCAGGCGCTCCTGTCTGTGATGCAGCGTCAAGGGTAACCGCAGCCATGGTCTCCGAGCTGATAATCCATGCTGCTGCAAACGTCGTCGAACTGGGCAACGCCGGCCAACTGCTGTTTGTGTATGAGAAATCGGTTGGAAAGTTTCCTCATGTCAGCACGTTGTAGCTGTCGCCACCGGCGCCAGCCTTGTGTGAATGCTCTGAAAAGCTAATCATTTGCATATCACAGCATCTTCTTCCTGTTGGTTAAATTTCGCGTCTGTAGCACGTCATCTTCGTGCTGTAGCAATTTTAATGGCCAGTAGTGTACATGAAGTGTTAAAATCGATCACACTATTCTTTACAAACAATAAACATTGGTTTTTGGTTGTAAAATTTGTAATATGGTGTACATTTATCAACCAGACAAATCAACATATGTGTCTAAGGTCTTCAACAGCAGAAACAATAGCGTCTTTCTGGTTGCATTTGTCATCTTCTTTCCCTCATTATAATTCATGGAACTAAAGTGAGAAACAAAGACACAGGTATAAACATGCTCCTCTGATCATCTGCAAAAATTTAATATAATCTGCAACTCACATGATGTAATTGCCTTACAGGCAAAATACATGTGGATTTGATAAACAACATGCACGATTCATAATGTGCACAGTTAGTCCTTGCCACTCAACTAGAAATTGACATCAGTCACACTGCAGCAGACGTTTATCCCAATTCGCTTGGCAGAAATCCTGCTAGATAACAGCACTCTCCTAAGATGGGCTAATTCACTGACTGCATACCGTAGTAAAATTAAATCGGAAGTCAGTATATGTTAAAGTTGTACTGACAGTAAACCTATTTTGTAGGTTTTTGAATGAGTTATAGTGTATTAAGTTATAAATTTTATTACAGAGTAATCCATTTGAGGCGCTGAAAATCATAATGGCCTAATGCACATCACCATCGATTGTGTGATTGTAGCATCTGCTTCTGAAATCTGTTGATCTTGAGGTGAGTCAGCTTTATTTATACTCTAGGCACATACCATATACTGTAGATGAAAATTCACGAAAAGTTGTGTCACTGGTTTCTCTGATATTCATTTAAATGTGAGATCAGTGGCGGCGTGTTCTAGGCCCTTATGGATCTCAGCGCCTCATTTGTGTTCTAGTCAAGTGACCATGTTCATAGACACTACTACTTGAGTTTAATTATTTCCACAAACGGCACTTCATGTTTGGAGTTGGTTGTTTACTGTGAGGGAATAGGCCTTCATGGGCAGTGTAAACATGAATTATGTTGAATCTACTTTAAATGCTAACACAAAAATAAAGCTGTGACTACATGTCATGAGCCGTGCTTGGGTAGCTCAGTCAGTAGAGTGTTTGTCCGCGAAAGGGAAAAGTCCTGAGTTCGAGTCTCAGTTCGGCACTCAGCTTTAATATGCCAGGAAATTTCATTTCAGTGCACACTCAGCTACAGACTGACAATCTCATTCTGGGAACAAAAAAGTAAGTTGCCAGGAAAAGTTAGCCACAAAGGAACTAGTGTTCTGGGAAAGGAATTTCTTATTGTAGATCCTGTGGGATGTTTGGTAAGCTGTTTCTAGTTTGCGTATCCGTTCCCTAAGTGCTTCCTTGTCGAGTCCATTTTTCATGATGCTCTCACCCAGGTACTTGAATTTGTCTACACGGGCAATGACCCCATATTTCGTATGGAGTTTTGGTAGGGCATTTTTAACATTAGTCATGACTTCTGTTTTCTCAAATGATATTTGCAGACCAGTTTCTTCAGCGATTTCTTTTAACAGCTCGATTTGAACTCCAGTGGTGTCTATGTCATTTGACAGAATGACAATGTCATCAGCAAAAGCCAAGCAGTCTACCTCGATCCCCTTCAATTTGGTCCTAATTCGCAATGGGCTATAATTGGTTTCCATTAATCTTTCGCGCCAGGTTCTGATAATCTTTTCAAGGACGCATTTGAAAAGCATTGGAGACAGGCCATCGCCTTGCCTGACCTCTGTCTTGATATCAAAGGAATCCGAGACACACCCAAGGAATTTTACATTGGATTTTGTATCTGTAAGGATAGCTCTAATTAATGCCTGCAGTTTGAGGTTAACTCATTTAGGATGTTCAGCAGGTCCTCTCGCTCTATGGAGTCGTATTCCTTCTTGAAGTCCTAAAAGACTAACACATAGTGTTTGGACCTTAGAGTATAATATCTGATTACTGTTTTGAGGTTGTAGATCTGTTCAGCTGTTGAGTGACTTTTTGTGAATTTGTCCCTTGGAATTCACCTATTTGACGTGTGACTTGGGCTTCTAAAGGCTCCACAATGGCGAGTGAGAGAATTTTATAGGTTTCCAGTAGCAGGGATATTCCTCAGTAGTTGTTAATATCTTTCATGTTGTCTTTCTGTGCAAGGGATGCATCATGGCTATTTTCCGATCTTCGGGCAGTGTTTTCTCATACCAATTTTTTTCTATTTGTTTTTATAAGATTTCAAGTGATTCCTTTGGGGCATATTTCGACAGTTCCGATACGACTGGGTTTTTTCCAGGTGCTTTGTTGTTTTTGAGATGGGCAATGTGGCACATGATATCATCTTTGTCAGGTGGTCTGGACTCTGGACATCTGAGCAGTGGTTCTTTGGTCTCAGTGGGGTTCAGGGATTTATTACAGTTCAGTAGGTCTCGAAAGTAGTCTGCTAGAATCTGCCAGTTTTCTTCATTTTAAGTCACCGGTGTACCGTCCTTTTGCTGAAAGCGGTTTGTAACCAGTCAGTTTACGTTTGACGCCTCTTTAGTACTCTCTGGTTTCATTCTTCCTAAAACTTTGTTCTATCTTTTCAATGAGTGATTTTTCGTACTTACGTTTCTCAGTTCTGATTGCCCTGGCAGTTTGGGCACATAGGATTTTGTACGTTTCCCAGTCAGATTCCAATTTAGTTGAGTAGTATTGTTTCCATGCACTGAGCCTTTCCTCGAGGACTGATTCGCATGTGTCATTCCACCAGGCGTGCAACTTCTTTGGCAGCCTCTATAAGGCGCTGTTTGGTGGTATTGAAGTCACAGTCACTTGGTCTTGCCTTTTCTTGGAACTCCATGACCCTTCGTCGAAGTTTTATCACTTTCAAAGCGTATAATTTTTTTGGTAGTCTTTCTGCTGTTTGTGGGTATAGGTTTGAATTTAATTATGAACATGTAATGATCTGAAGGCACATTTATGTTTTTCTTTACTTGGACAGTCATAATTTTATGGCTGTTCCTGCTGGAGATTGTGACGTGGTCTATTTGGAACTCTCCAATGGTTTGGACAGGAGATCACCAACTGGTCTACTTCCTGGGTGGATGGCGAAAGTGGGTCGGCATTACCTGCAGGTTGTGATTTTCACAGATGGATACAAATCTTTTGCCATTTTTGTTGATTTTCTTATGCTCAGGGTAATTTCCTATAATTTTCTTCTATTTTCGTCTAGGCCGAGTTGAATATTGCAGTCATCCATAAGGAGTTTCACATGGTGTTTAGGTATTTTAGGTAGTTTTTCCTCCAGTAGGTCCCAGAAGTTATCCACTTCTTCTGACAAGGGAACCTCCCCATCGCACCCCACTCAGATTTAGTTATAAGTTGGGACAGTGGATAGGCCTTGAAAAACTGAACACAGATCAATCGAGGAAACAGGAAGAAGTTGTGTGGAACCGTGAAAAAAATTAGTAAAAGATACAAACTGAGTAGTCCATGCGCAAGATAGGCAACATCAAGCAGGACGTGAGCTCAGGAGCGCCGTGGTCCCGTGGTTAGCGTGAGTAGCTGCGGAACAAGAGGTCCTTGGATCAAGTCTTCCCTCGACTGAAAATTTTACTTTCTTTATTTTCTCAAAGTTATGATCTGTCCGTTCGTTCATTGACGTCTCTCTTCACTGCAATAAGTTTAGTGTCTGTGTTTTGCGACCGCACCGCAAAACCGTGCGATTAGTAGACGAAAGGACGTGCCTCTCCAATGGGAACCGAAAACATTTGATCGCAAGGTCATAGGTCAACCGATTCCTCCACGGGAAAACACGTTTGATATATTCTATACGACACTGGTGACGGCATGTGCGACACATGACTGGAATATGTTTGTCGACTCACCTAACTTGTACACTTAGCGAATGGGTAAAAAAATTCTTCTACCTTGCCCGATTTGGTTTTCTTGTGGATGTGATAATCACTCCCAAAAAAGTAATTAAAACATAAGAGTTTGTCACATAAAGTAAAAATAAAAAATTAAACTTTTCACTTGAGGGAAGACTTGAACCTAGGACCTCTTGTTCCGTAGCTGCTCTCGCTAACCACGGGACCACGGCGCTCCTAGACTCCAAGTGTCCTTGGTGTTGCCTATCTTCGCATGGACTACTCAGTTTGTATATTTTGCTTATTTTTTCATAGTTCCACACAACTTCTTCCTGTTTTCTCGATTGATCTGTGTTCAGTTTTTCAAGGCCTATCCACTGTGCCAACTTATAACTAAATCTGAGGGGGTGCGATGGGGAGGTTCCCTTGTGAGTCAGATCTGTTTTTATCGTTTGTAAAATTTGTGGTAACGAATATGGGACCAAACTGCATAGGTCATCGGTCCCTAGGATTACGCACTACTCAATCTAACGTAAACTAACTTATGCTAAGGACAACACACACACCCATGCCCGAGGGAGAAACTAACTTCCAACAGGGGGCAGCATTTGTAGGCGCATGCATGTTTACTAGGGTGTAGATTTTGTTGGTACATTTGACTGTCAGTATGGATAATGTCATTCACTGGTTCAAAGTTTGTGACCGATTTAAGGAGTGTGGTTCTCACTGCAAACGCGGTTCCAAGCATCACATTTTCATTGAGTTTTTGAGCTCCAGTCTTGAAAAAACGGTAACTGTCGGATTCAAAGATCTCTTCATCTGGGTACCTTGTTTCTTGTAGGGCAATTGTGGACATCTGATTTTCGTGTAGGGCTTTGGTGAAGGTTTTCAGCTTGCCAGTTTGTGTGAGTGAGTTTATGTTGAAAGTTGCTAGAAAGGTTTTTTATTTAGTTCTGAAGTTTTGATTGCGCGAAATACACTGGGATGCTACGATTCATCTCCTGCATGATGTCGAGTATCCCCCGGAACCCGAATGAGACTCACGCGCCGTGGCTTTCACGACAAGGGATTCATCTGAAGACTTACCCCCTGGGGTAATTTTCTTGAATTGTTGTGCCATCGTGCTTCTTGACTTGAATTTGTTTTGGACGCATACGCATCCTGGTTTCAACTAGATTTGTTAGTCCTAGAGGTTGCCTCAGGATGTTTTCTAGCTTCTGTGTGGCTGTTTCTTTTCAAAGTTTTCTTCCTTTAGCCTTTGATAAGATATTGTAATAATAATAACAATAATAATAATAATAATGGAAAACCAAACTTAATATCCAAACAAATTCAAATAATATCACATCACAGCCAATACAGATTAAGTGTGGAATATACCAAGGAGACTCATTAAGTCCTTTCTGGTTCTGCCTTGCTCTGAACCCACTATCCAACATGCTAAATAATACAAATTATGGATACAATATTACTGGAACATACCCACACAAAATCACACATTTGCTATACATGGATGATCTAAAACTACTGGCAGCAACAAATCAACAACTCAACCAATTACTAAAGATAACAGAGGTATTCAGCAATGATATAAGTATGGCTTTTGGAACAGACAAATGTAAGAAAAATAGCATAGTCAAGGGAAAACACACTAAACAAGAAGATTACATATTGGATAACCACAGCGACTGCATAGAAGCGATGGAAAAAACGGATGCCTATAAATATCTAGGATACAGACAAAAAATAGGAATAGATAATACAAATATTAAAGAAGAACTAAAAGAAAAATATAGACAAAGACTAACAAAAATACTGAAAACAGAATTGACAGCAAGAAACAAGACCAAAGCTATAAATACTTAGGCCATTCCAATATTGACCTACTCATTTGGAGTAGTGAAATGGAGTAACACAGACCTAGAAGCACTCAATACACTTACACGATCACAATGCCATAAATATAGAATACATCACATACATTCAGCAACAGAAAGATTCACATTAAGCAGAAAGGAAGGAGGAAGGGGATTTATCGATATAAAAAACCCACATTATGGACATGTAGACAATTTAAGAAAATTCTTTATAGAACGAGCAGAAACTAGCAAAATACACAAAGCAATCACTCATATAAATACATCGGCTACACCACTGCAATTTAATAACCACTTCTACAACCCTTTAGATCACATAACATCAACAGATACAAAGAAAGTAAATTGGAAAAAGAAAACACTACGTGACAAGCACCCGTGTCGTCTCACACAGCCACACATCGATCAAGACGCATCCAACACATGGCTAAGAAAAGGCAATATATACAGTGAGACAGAAGGATTCATGATTGCAATACAGGATCAAACAATAAACACCAGGTATTACAGCAAGCATATTATTAAAGATCCCAATACCACAACAGATAAATGCAGACTTTGCAAACAAAAAATAGAAACAGTAGATCACATCACAAGCGGATGTACAATACTAGCAAATACAGAATACCCCAGAAGACATGACAATGTCGCAAAAATAATACATCAACAGCTTGCCTTACAACATAAACTTTTAAAACAACAAGTTCCTACATACAAGTATGCACCACAAAATGTACTGGAGAATGATGAATACAAATTATACTGGAACAGAACCATTATAACAGATAAAACAACACCACATAACAAACCTGACATCATACTCACCAATAAAAAGAAGAAATTAACACAACTAATCGAAATATCCATACCCAACACAACAAATATACAAAAGAAAACAGGAGAAAAAAATTGAAAAATACATCCAACTGGCTGAGGAAGTCAAAGACATGTGGCATCAGGATAAAGTTGACATCATACCAATTATAGTATCAACTACAGGAGTCATACCACACAATATCCACCAGTATATCAATGCAATACAGCTACATCCAAACACATATATACAACTACAGAAATCCGTAATTATTGATACATGTTCAATTACCCGAAAGTTCCTAAATGCAATATAACACATACCGTACAGTTAATAGGAAGTGACGCTTGATCAAGGTCCGCGTCACTTTCCATTCTCAGCCAGACTTGACGTCTGAGAAGGTAAAGAAGTGATGATAATAATAATAATAATAATAATAATAATAATAATAATAATAATTATTATTATTATTATTATTATTATTATTATTATTATTATTATTATTATTATTATTATTATTATTATTATTATTATTATTATTATTGACGGTTGCTGCAGATGTATAAACTTGTTGATAAGCATAACTGTTATATAGCAGGTGCTATTAAATTTACAATCTCAAATTTATCTGAATCTAAAAATTTGTGAACACCCGAAATGTATACTGATGATCCACCACTGCTCACAAACTACGAATCCCAAGTGTTCGAAACTTTTCAAAGTATACTTTTTTCATATAAATATGCAACGAAATTTGGGAACTGCTAATTGTTAACGAGCATATTGAGGCCATTCATTCTGAGAAGCACAGTTTACCTTACATCTGATGATACAAGGTGTGGCAATAAAGAAACCAGGCTCAAGCTGTAACTCTTTATTTAAAAAACTTACACAACTGCAGTCCCTTCACCGATCTCTGCATCGCTCCATGCGAATTTTCCACTGTGGTAAGCAGCGCTGCAAGTCTTCTTCCATTATGCTGTTGAGGAGGCTCATCACTGCATCTATGGACTCGAACCTGGTGGCTTTGAGTGTAAGCTTCAGTTTTGGGAGGAGAAAGAAGTCACATGGTGCTTCGTCAGGCGAATATGATGGATGTTCCATCATTGGAATGTTGTTTTCGTCAAACCCTCTTCACAGATATTGCGTTACAAGCCAGCACATTGTCCTGATGAAGAAAACTAGCCTACGAGATAGACACTGATCATCATAAACTAGTTTCGACAAATCGTTAGTGTCTGTGGTGGATTTTCCAAGTTTTATGAGGAATTACATGTTAACACATTGTTTCACTTTGGAGTATAGGACAATTACGACGGAGCTCAGACACACGTCCCATTTCTGAGAAGGCTCACACCCAGACTTACCAGTAACCATCACAGCGGCGCGAAATTTTTCACACGTGTCAGGAAGAGTCCCAAGGTTTACTCACTCACTCTATTCTTTGTCATCGAAGTAGCCGGAAATGCGCACAACAATCAGTCCAGTTTCTTTAGTGCCACATCTCGTATAACACTGCACCATATATACAGACACCCACGCTAGTTTTGATAAAATCAGACCGACGTTTAAATTTTATGTCAAGTTTTTGTATCTAAGTATTTGAAGTGAATTTATATAAGATACGTGATTTTCTTTACACTAAGACAAAGGAAATACCTTGTGTCAATTTGTATACATAAAAATAATAAAATAAGCGTTCGAATTCCCCAGATTTTACCATTTAGCTGATTTTGTGTCTCCTTTTACACTAGCGTGCCAAAGAAACACGCTCCTGCTTCAATACAAGGGGCGTTCAAAAAGAAACGAGCCGGACGCAGAATTACAGAAACCAGTACCTGTACGTTAGAAGTACTGACCCTGGCTGTTGAGACACTTGTCCCAATGTGTCACAAGGCAGTGAACGGCTGTCTCATAAAATTCCTGGGGCTGCGATGTTAACCAGTTCCGCACGTACAGCTGGACGTCATTGTCTGAGGTGAATCGTTTGCCCCTATGCTGACGTTGTTCTTTGAGCAAGATGGCCCCCTTCTGATTCACTTCTTGCTGCACCGGACAACAGTGAATGCCCAGCGTTACTTGCAAACCATGACCATCCTTCGCCAAGTGATCAAATCAAAACGACCAGACAATCTCACCTATGGGGTCATTCTCCTCCGTGACAATGGAAAGCCTCATACGGCAAACACAGTCGCGCCACTCCTGGGGAAATTCAAATGGGAGGTTCTCGGTCACCCTCCATACAGTCCGGACCTCTCTCCCTGCGATTACGCCATTTTTGGTCCCCTTAAAAAGGCTCTGAGGGGGCAAACGATTTACCCCAGACGACGACGTCCAGCTGTACTTGCGGAACTCGTTAACATCGCAGCCTCGGAAATTTTATGAGACAGCAATCAACGCCTTGTGTCAAAATGGGACAAGTGTCTCAACAGCCAGGGTCAGTACTTCTAACGTACAGGTACTGGTTTCTGTAATTATTCCTCTGGCTCGTTTCTTTTTGAGTTCCCCACATATATCTCACAAAAAAGGCGTGCAGCGTCACAGCTCAACAAATGCACATCTGATTTGGGTGGCTATAAGGGGTAGGGTCTAGTTGCTGGTCGCATAGAGACTGAGGTCAACATATACGAGCAGAGTAACACACTTCAGATGCTCTCCAGTGAACAAATGTGTACTCGGTAAGTCCAGAACAATTTATTAATTTACTTGCGATATGTTAAGCAGCTACAGATTAATTTCTATAATACCTATACTAGCAAAAGTGACTAAAACTATAATGAAGAACCAACTATTACGTTATTTTGAAGCCAACAGCCTCTTCCTGGATAACCAACACAGAAGTAGAAGAATGAAATCTACACTCCTGGAAATTGAAATAAGAACACCGTGAATTCATTGTCCCAGGAAGGGGAAACTTTATTGACACATTCCTGGGGTCAGATACATCACATGATCACACTGACAGAACCACAGGCACATAGACACAGGCAACAGAGCATGCACAATGTCGGCACTAGTAAGTGTATATCCACCTTTCGCAGCAATGCAGGCTGCTATTCTCCCATGGAGACGATCGTAGAGATGCTGGATGTAGTCCTGTGGAACGGCTTGCCATGCCATTTCCACCTGGCGCCTCAGTTGGACCAGCGTTCGTGCTGGACGTGCAGACCGCGTGAGACGACGCTTCATCCAGTCCCAAACATGCTCAATGGGGGACAGATCCGGAGATCTTGCTGGCCAGGGTAGTTGACTTACACCTTCTAGAGCACGTTGGGTGGCACGGGATACATGCGGACGTGCATTGTCCTGTTGGAACAGCAAGTTCCCTTGCCGGTCTAGGAATGGTAGAATGATGGGTTCGATGACGGTTTGGATGTACCGTGCACTATTCAGTGTCCCCTCGACGATCACCAGTGGTGTACGGCCAGTGTAGGAGATCGCTCCCCACACCATGATGCCGGGTGTTGGCCCTGTGTGCCTCGGTCGTTTGCAGTCCTGATTGTGGCGCTCACCTGCACGGCGCCAAACACGCATACGACCATCATTGGCACCAAGGCAGAAGCGACTCTCATCGCTGAAGACGACACGTCTCCATTCGTCCCTCCATTCACGCCTGTCGCGACACCACTGGAGGCGGGCTGCACGATGTTGGGGCGTGAGCGGAAGACGGCCTAACGGTGTGCGGGACCATAGCCCAGCTTCATGGAGACGGTTGCGAATGGTCCTCGCCGATTCCCCAGGAGCAACAGTGTCCCTAATTTGCTGGGAAGTGGCGGTGCGGTCCCCTACGGCACTGCGTAGGATCCTACGGTCTTGGCGTGCATCCGTGCGTCGCTGCGGTCCGGTCCCAGGTCGACGGGCACGTGCACCTTCCGCCGACCACTGGCGACAACATCGATGTACTGTGGAGACCTCACGCCCCACGTGTTGAGCAATTCGGCGGTACGTCCACCCGGCCTCCCGCATGCCCACTATACGCCCTCGCTCAAAGTCCGTCAACTGCACATACGGTTCACGTCCACGTTGTCGCGGCATGCTACCAGTGTTAAAGACTGCGATGGAGCTCCGTATGCCACGGCAAACTGGCTGACACTGACGGCGGCGGTGCACAAATGCTGCGCAGCTAGCGCCATTCGACGGCCAACACCGCGGTGCCTGGTGTGTCCGCTGTGCCGTGCGTGTGATCATTGCTTGTACAGCCCTCTCACAGTGTCCGGAGCAAGTATGGTGGGTTTGACACACCGGTGTCAATGTGTTCTTTTTTCCATTTCCAGGAGTGTACATTCACATCAGTGCTTGATGAACGAGCAAAAGTAATAGAAGCGTTTGAAAAAAGGAATTGGATGGCTTTAATCCTTTGTGATCTAAGCAAGGCATTCGATTCCATCTCTCATAAGATAGGCCTACTGCTGGAAAAATTAAAATCTTACGGTATAGAGGGTGGCAGAGTGTTTGTATCCAGCGAGCAATGTCTCACGAATTCGCACTTGAACACAGTATACCCCAGGGCTCCGTTTTTGGCCCTCTGCTCTATATCCATCAATGACTTAAGTTGTGATGATCACATCCTGCTCTTTGCAGGAGATACAACATCAGTGAGTAGGGTTAGAAACTCAGCTAAGGCACTAAGGGATGGAGAACTTTTGTCTGAAGTAACCAGTGGTTCAAAGCAAACAAAATAAAATTAAATGAACATAAAACACAGAAAATGTCATGCAGCCTTGATGACTGTGGACCCATAGCAAATGCTGATAGTGTCAAACTCCTGGGAATCACAATTGACAATACGCTGACAGGTACTGCTAATCACAAAATGTTACACACTGCTCCACAGACACACATTTGGATTGCTACTATTGGGTCACTTTACTGGAAGTAAAAACATATTGCATCTGCAAAAGAAGGCTGTAAGAATAATATCATCCATCAAGAAATTTGAGATTGTGGACCCATTTTCAAGCTGTTGGGGATAATAACAATGTTAGTCAGTATGTTTTCAGCTCTCTTGTCTATATAAAAGAAAATCAAGGATCCTTCTGCAAGAGATAAGAAATTTGCAGCTGTGACAAATGAAACAAGACCAATATTGATATGACAAGCTGTCACCTAAGAAAGACACGGGACAGTTTTCCCAAGCAGCAGGTAAGGTGTTAAACCACCTGCCACCAGATGTTCGAATATTGCCACTGAGTATGTTTAAGGCTAGACTGATTCATGTGCTCAAGAAATGAATGTTGTGTAACACTTCTTGTCTGTTGTCTTAGTTTTAGCAGCGGTTTTTATATGTATTTGCTAAGATGTGACATTATCTGCCTGGCCATGACTGGTGAAAGAAGTTGACTTAGTAATAGTAAAAGTATGCATAGTTACGGTAATCTGTTTTTCTATTATAAAGCTTGTGTAATCTTAACATTGTAACACTGACACAGTCTATCCAGTCTTGGCTGACAAATGATGTAGCTATAGTAACAAATAGTAATACATGATGGTAATAAATGATATCATTGTTTGTTCATTAAAACTAGTTGTTTTCTTAATTTTAAAGGTAATGTTAGCCACATGCTCTCAATAAAGATTTATATTTACAACCACATATGCATTCACATGTGTTTCCTCATACTACCTACCACCCTCTCCCCTTGCCACTATGTCTATTCGCCTGTACAGTACTAATTGGCTTCAGGAGTATATATTTAGTATTAGAAGCTGACAATGCAATGAATTTGTGGCTGGTGTGGTAGATTTTCTTTTAATTTATAACATCTGGCTGTGTTGTTTTAAAAACATATTTAGGCCTGATAATCGGGATTTGTGGCTACTCAGATAAAATTGCAATTTGGAATCTATGTATGTAATTTTTTTCTTAATTGTTTAATAGCTTCAATATTTCCTTATTGTTACGTAATTTCCATTTCATGATCACTGAATATACGACCAAGCATGTGTAAATAAACATTATATGTTATTTTATTGTGTAAGGAGGTAAATATCTTCATAGTTAGTAATTTCATCTTATATTTCCACATTTTTCTGGAATAATGAGAATCACATTTAAAACCTCTTCTTCCAATCAGCTATGCTAACCAAACAATTATTATGGAAATTAATAATTACATCATTGAAATATGTTCTGTAAACTACTCAAATGCCTCTCACATGTTTTTGTTTAAATATGTTGGAGTGGTGAGAGAATCCTATAGTCATTATGTTTGTTTCAGGTAGTGCTCCTGCTCTGTGTTGCTATATGTGTTGTAACTACTGCCTCTGCTGCCGCTGGGAATGTAGCAGACAGTTCAGTTGCAGAAAGTACACATCATCACACAGCCACACGTGATACATCTGGCGAGTCAGATTTGGAGGCTGCTGAGACACTCATATTCCGCCCCCTGTTTGCTTATCGTCAGAAGCAGAGGCACCAGGAACAGCAGCGCAGGCAACGTGCACATCAAACTCGGTATTAGAAGTCAACTGTGAGATTCAGTGCTGTGTAAACATTGCAGATCAATCAGAGTTGTCCCCGCACATCTCCATGTTCTTTTTGAGTACATTCACTTATGTATTACATTTCAGATTTTCTAAATAAATGGCACAGTTATGATTATTTTTCAGTATTTTATTTTTAATTTCATTATTCTGGAAAGTTTAGTTGTCTTTCCCTAAGAAACTAGGCAGAAATGTTAGGATTCTGTGGCTAAATCTCTCTTTCAGGTAAGCAGAGTACAGGTAGGTTACCAGTGCACTGTTTGGCCGTATAAACACAGAACTGAAATAAGTCAAATCTCTCTCTCTCTCTCTCTCTCTCTCTCTCACTCACTCTCACTCTGTTTCTCTTTCTCCCTCTCTCATATCTAAGGTACATAACTTGATAACTGAAAGGTATCACATAATGAATAATTAAATTTTTTAATTGAATACTTCACACAACGATAACTGTGCCGTTATTCTTATTGTATGAAACGGTTTTGAAAAATAGAAATAATAAAACTTTTCTCTTTTCTGTTTGTTAAAAGGCACGGCTGATTTTTCTCGGGCCGCTATCACCAAAATAGCATACTCCTAACGTGAAGGCATCAGTCCTACTCACTATGGATTAAAAATCCTTCTTTAATATTACACGATAATAAATTTAAACAACTTTTAATTAATTTTCTCTGTGAGACATGTTGCGCCAGTATAGCTGCCTATGTGCAATGGCAGTGTAAGCATTCAGTGATATTGTTATTAATTAAAAAAAAAATGTACCTCTGGCCTAATATGAATTGAAAAATATTACAAGACGCCGTTTTCAGGTTATTATAATTCTTTTTATACCTTTAGTAACATATGACTGTTGGAATAACTTATATAATTTTTGCCATTAATGGCGTTGCTACAGTAATGAGCCTCCACAGAAATGGTCACGGCAACATTTAATTATTACGTACTGAATCGTATACAGGATAGGTACTCCCTACTGACATAAACATGTGCTACAATTATTAATCTCACATATATTCAGCACAATTATATTTCTACTACAAATAGTTGTATCAGTTACAGACTGTGAACAATTAACGTCTGTCAGCGAGAACAGCAGAATCGATAAGACAATGAAACAAAAACACTCATTCTTCCGCTACGAAAGAACACAGATAATAATGTTTTTATTTTTGATAGCGTAGACAACGCTTCTCCATTGGTACCCTTTGCAATGTATTTCTCCTATTTTTGTATCGGAGGCAATGCCATAAGGGATATCAGAAAAACTGTGTTTAAATTGTTGCTCTGATGAAATTATTCAAAAATAGTAACAGTCAGATGCTAACAAGGGACCCCTATTGTATTGTGTATTGAACTGGGGATCTAGAAACGATGGAGATACTGCGACCCCGCCGTAGCCCTCAGTGGTTCACAACAGGCTACAGCATTCCACTCACCCCACCACCTCACCACACCGAACATTGGGTTACTGTGAGGTTCGGCCCCCAGGTGACCCCCTGGGAACCTCTCATACCAGACGAGTGTACCTCCAAATGTTAGCGTGGTAGAGTAATGTGGTGTGCGCATACGTGGAAGTGTGCTCCCCGCCGCCGTTGGATAAGCAGCTGCAGCAGCAAGTTGTATACTCCTAGCTCACTCATTTGTTACATAGTTTAATTCTTAATTTCTTTGCGTGTTTTTGGTACTAGCATTGTTTAATTCATAAATTTCGGGCGTATTATAGTATTTGAGAGTTGTAGCATCGCGCTTTAGTACCTGAATAGTGTAAAATCGCGTAGTCTCCTTCCGCCGACGAGCAGTATGTCAGCAGTGCGCAAGTAGCAGCATTACTGCGTTTACTAGGCAATCTTGTATTTTAATAACCGTTTAAATTTTGTCGATTTCTTTGCGCCCTCTGTAGATTAGTTCAGACATTCTTTGCACAACAGATTTTAGCATGGATAGGGACTGCAACTGCTGTGTTCGGATGCAGGCTGATGTTGGCATCCCTTCGCTCCCAGCTTCAGGCAGTGTTGGCTTCGGTCACACAGCTTGAGGCTGTTGCCAATGGGCATCACTGTGGGGGTCCGGATGGGGGTTTGTCGGGGACGGCCAGCTCGTCCCACGCATCCCCCGATCGGACTACGACTGTGGTTGCCCGCGATACTGCCCGCATTGAGGCTGATCCCTCACCTGTGGTAGAGTGGGAGGTCGTCTCAAGGTGTGGTAGGGGGCGAAAGACATTCCGGAGGGCTGAATGGAAGGCCTCTCCCGTTTGTCTGACGAACCGGTTTCAGGCTGTCTCAGGCTGATACTGATCTTCGGCCTGACATGGCTGCTTGTCCTGTTCCAGAGGTTGCCCCTCAGTCTGCAAGATCCGGGCGGTCGCAGAGGGTGGGCTTACTGGTAGTTGGGAGCTCCAACGTCAGGCGCGTAATGGGGCCCCTTAGGGAAATGGCAGCAAGAGAGGGGAAGAAAACCAATGTGCACTCCGTGTGCATACCGGGGGGAGTCATTCCAGATGTGGAAAGGGTCCTTCCGGATGCCATGAAGGGTACAGGGTGCACCCATCTGCAGGAGGTCGCTCATGTCGGCACAAATGATGTGTGTCGCTATGGATTGGAGGAAATCCTCTCTGGCTTCCGGCGGCTATCTGATTTGGTGAAGACTGCCAGTCTCGCTAGCGGGATGAAAGCAGAGCTCACCATCTGCAGCATCGTCGACAGGACTGACTGCGGACCTTTGGTACAGAGCCGAGTGGAGGGTCTGAATCAGAGGCTGAGACGGTTCTGCGACCATGTGGGCTGCAGATTCCTCGACTTGCGCCATAGGGTGGTGGGGTTTCGGGTTCCGCTGGATAGGTCAGGAGTCCACTACACGCAACAAGCGGCTACACGCGTAGCAGGGGTTGTGTGGCGTGGGCTGGGCGGTTTTTTAGGTTAGATGGCCTTGGGCAAGTACAGAAAGGGCAACAGCCTCAACGGGTGCAGGGAAAAGCCAGGACATGCGGGGACCAAGCAGCAATCGGTATTGTAATTGTCAACTGTCGAAGCTGCATTGGTAAAGTACCGGAACTTCAAGCGCTGATAGAAAGCACCGAAGCTGAAATCGTTATAGGTACAGAAAGCTGGCTGAAGCCAGAGATAAATTCTGCCGAAATTTTTACAAAGGTACAGACGGTGTTTAGAAAGGATAGATTGCATGCAACCGGTGGTGGGGTGTTCGTTGCTGTTAGTAGTAGTTTATCCTGTAGTGAAGTAGAAGTGGATAGTTCCTGTGAATTATTATGGGTGGAGGTTACACTCAACAACCGAGCTAGGTTCATAATTGGCTCCTTTTACCGACCTCCCGACTCAGCAGCATTAGTGGCAGAACAACTGAGAGAAAATTTGGAATACATTTCACATAAATTTTCTCAGCATGTTATAGTCTTAGGTGGAGATTTCAATTTACCAGATATAGACTGGGACACTCAGATGTTTAGAACGGGTGGTAGGGACAGAGCATCGAGTGACATTATACTGAGTGCACTATCCGAAAATTATCTCGAGCAATTAAACAGAGAACTGACTCGTGGAGATAACATCTTGGACCTTCTGATAACAAACAGACCCGAACTTTTCGACTCTGTATGTGCAGAACAGGGAATCAGTGATCATAAGGCCGTTGCAGCATCCCTGAATATGGAAGTTAATAGGAATACAAAAAAAGGGAGGAAGGTTTATCTGTTTAGCAAGAGTAATAGAAGGCAGATTTCAGGCTACCTAACAGATCGAAACGAAAATTTCTGTTCCGACACTGACAATGTTGAGTGTTTATGGAAAAAGTTCAAGGCAATCGTAAAATGCGTTTTGGACAGGTACGTGCCGAGTAAAACTGTGAGGGACGGGAAAAACCCACCGTGGTACAACAACAAAGTTAGGAAACTACTGCGAAAGCAAAGAGAGCTTCACTCCAAGTTTAAACGCAGCCAAAACCTCTCAGACAAACAGAAGCTAAACGATGTCAAAGTTAGCGTAAGGAGGGCTATGCGTGAAGCGTTCAGTGAATTCGAAAGTAAAATTCTATGTACCGACTTGACAGAAAATACTAGGAAGTTCTGGTCTTACGTTAAATCAGTAAGTGGCTCGAAACAGCATATCCAGACACTCCGGGATGATGATGGCATTGAAACAGAGGATGACACGCGTAAAGCTGAAATACTAAACACCTTTTTCCAAAGCTGTTTCACAGAGGAAGACCGCACTGCAGTTCCTTCTCTAAATCCTCGCACAAACGAAAAAATGGCTGACATCGAAATAAGTGTCCGAGGAATAGAAAAGCAACTGGAATCACTCAACAGAGGAAAGTCCACTGGATCTGACGGGATACCAATTCGACTCTACACAGAGTACGCGAAAGAACTTGCCCCCCTTCTAACAGCCGTGTACCGCAAGTCTCTAGAGGAACGGAGGGTTCCAAATGATTGGAAAAGAGCACAGGTAGTCCCAGTCTTCAAGAAGGGTCGTCGAGCAGATGCGCAAAACTATAGAACAATATCTCTGACGTCGATCTGTTGTAGAATTTTAGAACATGTTTTTTGCTCGAGTATCATGTCGTTTTTGGAAACCCAGAATCTACTCTGTAGGAATCAACATGGATTCCGTAAACAGCGATCGTGTGAGACCCAACTCGCTTTATTTGTTCACGAGACCCAGAAAATATTAGATACTGGCTCCCAGGTAGATGCTATTTTTCTTGACTTCCGGAAGGCGTTCGATACAGTTCCGCACTGTCGCCTGATAAACAAAGTAAGAGCCTACGGAATATCAGACCAGCAGTGTGGCTGGATTGAAGAGTTTTTAGCAAACAGAACACAGCATGTTGTTATCAATGGAGAGACGTCTACAGACGTTAAAGTAACCTCTGGCGTGCCACAGGGGAGTGTTATGCGACCATTGCTTTTCACAATATATATAAATGACCTAGTAGATAGTGTCAGAAGTTCCATGCGGCTTTTCGCGGATGATGCTGTAGTATACAGAGAAGTTGCAGCGTTAGAAAATTGGAGCGAAATGCAGGAAGATCTGCAGCGGATAGGCACTTGGTGCAGGGAGTGGCAACTGTCCCTTAACATAGACAAATGTAATGTATTGCGAATACACAGAAAGAAGGATCCTTTATTGTATGATTTTATGATAGCGGAACAAACATTGGTAGCAGTTACTTCTGTAAAATATCTGGGAGCATGCGTGCGGAACGATTTGAAGTGGAATGATCACATAAAAATTAATTGTTGGTAGGTAAGGCGGGTACCAGGTTGAGATTCATTGGGAGAGTCCTTAGAAAATGTAGTCCATCAACAAAGGAGGTGGCTTACAAAACACTCGTTCGACCTATACCTTAGTATTGCTCAACAGTGTGGGATCCGTACCAGATCGGGTTGATGGAGGAGATAGAGAAGATCCAAAGAAGAGCGGCGCGTTTCGTCACAGGGTTATTTGGTAACCGTGATAGCGTTACGGAGATGTTTAATACACTCAAGTGGCAGACTCTGCAAGAGAGGCGCTCTGCATCGCGGTGTAGCTTGCTCGCCAGGTTTCGAGAGGGTGCGTTTCTGCATGAGGTATCTAATATATTGCTTCCTCCTACTTATACCTCCCGAGGAGATCACGAATGTAAAATTAGAGAGATTAGAGCGCGCACGGAGGCTTTCAGACAGTCGTTCTTCCCGCGAACCATACGCGACTGGAACAGGAAAGGGAGGTAATGACAGTGGCACATAAAGTGCCCTCCGCCACACACCGTTGGGTGGCTTGCGGAGTATAAATGTAGATGTAGATGTAGTATTTGCGCAGCAATCGCCGACATAGTGCGATTGAGGCGGAATAAGGGGAACCAGCCCGCATTCGCTGAGGCAGATGGAAAACCACCTTAAAAAGCATCCACAGGCTGGCCGGCACACCGGACCTCGACACAAATCCATCCGGCAGATTCATGCCAGGGACTGGCATGCCTTCTCTTTCTGGAAGCAGCGCGTTAGACCGCATGGCTAGCCGAGCAGGCAGGGACCCCTATAGTGCAAAGTCACAAAAACCCCATGATGTGTACGGATTCGAAGTCCCACATGTTGTATACCATGCAACCACAATATTGGGTGATAGATGCAACAGGGGCAGGGCTGGATGTATCCAATGGTGAACACAGTATGAGGCTATGGAGTATAGTTGTACTTATTAGTCAATGAGTAACTCACAACAGGGCTACTGCTGCTGATACCGAACAGAACAAGGGCAATGAAAACAAAGTAAACATTGCATTATATCTACAGCAACAGTTGCCAAAGTTGACATTTTGTCAGAAAGGAATCCAAAGAATTTCACAGAGTGAGAAAGAAGTGGCAGAGGAAAGATTAGCATTTCTGCAAGATGAGTCAGTGGAATATGTGGTGTTGTATACGCTCGACCGTATGGTCAATGTACATGAGAAGTACAATGATAACGATATGCGTAACAAATGAAAGTGATATTGAAATAGGTGTCAAGTCATGTCCTTGTTGGATAACCAGCCACAAATCTTGTATCCAGTGACACTAGTAAAGGAGAATCGTCCAAGAAGCGGGTACTAAACATTGTTATGCACACAGTGGATCATCCTCAGCATAGTGAAAAACAATTATTAACAGCTTTTGAATTAGTTCACAATGGTATGACACTGTAGTGCATAAGAAAAACTATGGATATTCAAGGGAGGACAAGGTGTACTTGCTCCAAAAACTGGTGTTTGATCATTTTATAGACGTTCAATACAATTTACAGAATGTGCATGATAGTGATCTACTATGCAATGCACATCACATTGTGCACAACAAAGATTACGATGATTGCAAGGGAAGCAGTGGATGGTCGCATAACTTTAAACAGTGCTACACAATTGGAAGGTGTTGAAAGTTAGACGATAATATCTTTTTGAAAAGCTGGCCACTGATTCTGCTGAATATGATATATTATCATCACAAGTGGAAGCGGCCAAACAGTTATTTTGAGTAGTCGGGCGTAGCCTGTGGTGGAGAGTAGCAGATTAGGTCGCAGCCTGGCATGAATGTGCTAGTAGCAGCAGAGGAGACTTTGGTATTAATTGTGGATTTTTGATAATTTGGCTTTTTGCTGCATGTAGTTGTTGCTTGCTTGCGCACTGGAGGGATTTTAGCAGATTTTTGTATGCATATATTGAAAGTAATATTCGAATCTTTGTTGCGACCAGATACGTGATTATTGAGACACTGTGGGATAATTAAAGTTGTTGCTAATAAAGGAAAGGTCTGAGTAAAGTTTATCAGTGTTTAAATTGGCAATTTTGCAGAAGATAGTAAATTAAAAGTTTTTATTGGTTTCTTTCCTTTGTTTTTTTTTCACACCACCTAAGGCTTGTTGACCAGACCCCTCCTGATCATTCATTTGTTATATAGAAAAAAGTTCAGTAGTCGTATCAGTAGTTGTGACCATGGATTGCACTTTGCTTGGCTCATAGTATTCCTTTTGAATTATTTTCGCATGTTCCTGGGTGCAGATTATTCATGCAGTTGCAGCAGCAATATGAGGTAAGTCGTCTGTTGCGAGCAGGAGCGTTATTGTATTAACTGTCAGAAAATAATCCCAACGAGATACAAGAGAATTTGATTTTTCATGATTTATAGGAAAAGTTATAAATTTCTACTTATTTAATTTTTTTCTCAGTCAGAATTCTAATATTCTGAGAGATGAAGCTTTACACATATCCATACATCTTTTACCAGAACAATAATCATTATAAATATTGAACTAAACACTTTCTACCTGTCAACTTGTCTGCCAGGATTTCGTTTTGTTTGAACATTTTGCAGTTAGAGATGTTTCGTCTTGCTACAGCAGTTGAAAAATTTAATGCAATAGTAGTTGGTCAGTAGTTGCTGCATGGCATTTTTGTTGCTTGCACACTACGTTGTATTAATTCATTTCTTTATTTCAGCATTTTTCTGGTTCAGAATTTGTTTATTTTGTAACAGCGAAGATAACAGTTTTGTGTTAAGATATTTGTTTCGTATTTTTGTGTCTTTTTCTTTGTTGCTACGACGACAATGGAAACTAGAGCACAGGCAGGAATGGACAAGACTGCAAAAGTAGCTCCTAACAATGTTTCGGAAAATTTGAGACGGTATAGAAAATTCGTCTCACGATGATAAAGTCAGAGAACTTCTGAACAATACTGTGAATAATCAGAGCGTAGGCTATTATTTGCCAGTCATGCATGACGAACTGCAGGGAACTACACGCAATTCAGAAAATCAAAATAACCTGACACAACCAGATTTTGTTATGAGAGATTTAGGTATGGCCTCCACTTTTACAGAGAAAAATAATTCTGTCTTCCGCTATTTCAGTTATAATGTTACACAATTAATACTAACTCAGCCTGATGAAATTATAAAATCCAATAATAAAATCAGTGAATTTAATAACGAGATTAAAAAATCTAATGACGAACTTCACAGAGAGATCAAAGAAACTAGGGAAGACATTAATGACAATTCAAACTGTAAATTCGAGGAAATGCCAGAACAGGAGGAAATTCAGGTATTTGAAGAACTCAAGCCTGATAATAATTATCTTGAGTCCAGACTACCATGTACAGATTGTTGATATTTTTGAGTTGAGACAACAAACATCACAACAAGAATTACAAATATAGGCATTAGCACAAAAGTTCGATTCATTACAGTTACAGACTAACACTGAAGTCTCAAAGACGCAAAGTCAATTGATGATTGCTGCAAAAGTAGTCGAAGAATTATCTGGGAGAGTGACGCAAGCGAGCAATGATCCAGATAAAAGGTCAGACGATACCCAGCCACTTCCGTTCGCTGATACTGAACAGTTTCAATCTCTGCAACGCTTTAAAGAAGGCAGATGGCGATTATTCACCAAAGTAAACATATGCAGAAAATACAGGAGTAGTTTACCAATCGGTTGCGGTAACGATACCGGTAGATTCACTAACTATCATGTTGAAAATCACAATACATGGACTAGTTTTGGATCACTTCTCTCAGGTACATGATATGTCTGCAGGACACAATGACTAGAATGCGAATTGTGGTATGAGAGAAAACTAATCCATTCAGAGAAACGATGGTTTTCATTACATTTTCCCACAGTAAGGAAATTTAAAATTTTTTGCAATGCCAGCGATGAAATTCACCCGGGGAGAGGTTAAAACAATTAGACTATTCTCTGCCGCCAATTGGCCACAAACATGAATACATTTGCAGTTATCTCAAAGGATTACCTGCGACAAAAATTAGATAGCGCCTGAATATCGCATGTATAGTGATTCATATCATGCGTTCTTGTCCGCTTACTAGTCCAAAACGACTCAATATCGCGTGAAACATATCATTATCATGATGCAAAAATTATGAACAATCGAATTTCTCAACTCCCGTGCAGTACTTTGAAAACACGATTCGCATAAATAGATGTTTAATTGATCCGTACAGTCCGTCAGAATTAATCCACAATTGTTTGACTAAATTACCTATCAGATTACGCCACATTGTTTTGGCAGGACGTTGTAAGGATGACTAGAAGCTTTTCAAGATCTTTTGTAAGAACTTGAATATGACAATAATGACCACATACACAGAAACAATAGTAACCAATATGGGGAAAATTACCGTCAGCGGGTGAACCGAATGCGTAGATAGAATGAGACAGCAGCCCTACAGTACGGATTACAGAAGCTCGATAACTGATTTCCGTGACCGTCGGAATTATCAGTTCAGGAATAGAGATCGTGGATCATCTGATCACAGGCGTTATGGCAATGAAGACAATTTTAGACGCACTGGTAATAACAGAATAAATCGAAATTGGCATGATCCCGACCGTGGTACTCAGTTTGTAGAAATAAGGGCACTGAGCCCACGGGACACTAGTACCAATAATTGTTATGTAAGACGAAGTAATTATAGTGACAGATCAAACCAAAATTGGCGTGATTGTAAAAATTCAGATTCTGACCCTGATGGAACTGTAAAAATCAGACAGCCCAACCCACGCAACAACTCCAGCTAAACGAACCGAGACAACAGTGACTACCACGCCTACAAACGAACCGTTTTCAGTTGCCGACAGTCTACATATGAACCGTATTGTAGGTTTTGATGACATTAGAGGCATATTGTTCAAGAAAATGACGATATACCGTTTGTAAAGAGTTTAGAAAAGAAGGGCATGTTGACCAAGTAATTTCTGATAATGGCCCACAATGTCGTTCTAATACATGGCAGAAACCTCTGAGAAGTATGAAAATTAAACTAACATTTATATCACGTTTTATTCTATCTTGTAACCCTTTGGAGCACATTATGAAAGGATTAGGTAAACTTTGCAGATTGTATTGCTATTGTCAACACAGAAACTGAGGTTTACACTTGTCAGATTTTCAAAATATCATTAACGAACTACCGAATGATTCTACAACTTTGCATCCACTCCTTGTATTAAAGAATAAAGCACCACCAGATCGTACAGAATAATTAATTGCCTTCCCTAAACAACGAAGTTTAAGACACCGTGAAGTAATCAATTTAGCATTGGAAAACATCAAGAAAGCCTCAGAGAAAAGGAAGAAACTACAGAACCCACAAGTGAACATCAAGATCTTACAGGTAGGTCAGAAAGTGTTGCTTAAATCGCATCGTTTATTTCGTACAGGAAAGTCATTATGTAGCAAGTTTTTCTTGGAGTATGAAGGTCCTTTTCGCGTACAGCAAATCGCACATGTTGTACTGTTGAAGCGATACGCACGCATAAATCATGAGGTCTTCATCACGTATCGAACATCAAAGTATACAAAGAATAGTACCCTAAGAAGTTTACTGCTCTTTGGTAAACATATGCATTGACGAGCGTAAGTGCCCCAGCTATTGCAGTGCATAGCCTTACTTTAGATTTCAGCACTGTTTCATACTCTTCAGCTAATTTGTATATAAACTAATTTGTATATCTGTTAATGTACCTTTCACTGTTAATGTACTTAATAGGGAATCTTAATAAATAGTGATGATCTACGATTTGTATCGTCTAAAGAAAAGAACTTTGAATTTGCTAAGCGTAGTCTGACAAGGTGATAACACAATGGATGCAGACAATTTTTTTGCATTTATATTCGCGCTATGACAGTGTGAAAGGATAAGCCATCTGTGAATTATGGCTGGTGTTATTCTGAGTTTACTGATGAAGTATCTGATTGAAATGTAATACTGTTATCTTATTTCATGAGTGTGGAACTTCTCCTTTGAGATCTTCGTACAGCAGAGTACACTTGGTTTTGAGAGTCTAAGATTATCATTTATCTCCTTCAGGAATATGGTTTGCAAATATAATTGTGGGATCCTGCTCACTCGTCTAATATAGCGTGCGTAGGAAGCTGTTTTCTCGGATAGCTAGGCAAGATACAAGAATATCTTATTAATGGAGTTTATTACAGTAAATTAAATTGACAATACTTAATTTCGCCTTTCCACAAACAGGTGCCACAAGCAATTGGCGACATGCTTATAATCACTGTCCTTCGATATATTCAATTTCCACGCAAGCAAGATATAAGTCACGATTAAAGAGTTAGGATAACGCCTCGCCTTCAACTGCGACCGAAGCACCTGCTCTTTTCGTAAACGATAGCCCTTTCTGTCCGTGTGATGTGCAGTCTAAGTTTTTCAGCTGTTCCCGCGTGTCCTCCGTGTGTGTTTTCTTACCCTAAAGTTTCTGTAGTTCCTTTTAGCGTCAAGAGCCTTGACGCATTTGTTTACCGCGTAACTCACTGCCGAAGCAGGTCGGGCCCTCTGCTGGTCCGTCGTCTGTGCTGCTGGTTGCCTAGACTCGTAATTAGCCTACTGTCAGACTGTTGCGGCGCCTTATAGAACCGTCGGTCAGATTGTTTTATTCGGTCCCTGATCATGGGAATTCCTGTTTCTTCGTGCAAGGCCCCGGTTGGGTAGTCCCACAGTAGGTGTAGGGCGCGTCGCAGATCTCTCTCTTGCACCCCTTGTAGCTGCGTTCCACCCACACTACAGACGTGTAGTCTAGCACTGGTCGGATCAGTGCCAGACAGCGTAATTTCGCAGTGAGGAGGAAGTGTCGATTGTGGACTGAGGACGTGATATAGCGCCTTCGAACGACCATTTGCTTTCCCCCATACCTCACGGATGTGCGGCTTCCAGGTAAGGTGCCTATCAAGCGTTACGCCTACATATTTAGCCGTGCGAGACCAGGGGATGGGGCCTCCACGATTCGCAAGTTGAAGGCTCATAGGCGCTCTACATCTCGTTATTACGACGGCCTGGCTTTTAGTAGCATTAAATTTCAGCCGCCATTTCGTTGCCCAAGCCCTCAGGGCGTCGCATGCCTCCTGCAAGCGGCGACATCACTTAAAAATGGGTCAATACTATTTACTTTTGAATACATTACGGGAACATCAGTGATCAATGTCTTATAAATAATTATTATTAGAAACAGTCTTGATCACGATTTATTTAACAAGGTGACCGGTTTCGACCACTACTGTGGTCATCTTCAGACCTATAAGTTGTATACAAAGCTCTAATTAGAGGGCTACATACATTAAACAAAATACATAAAGTTATAAAGCTATAAAACGTTGAATTACCATTGAGTAGGAACCTCTTTCTGTTGGAGAATCACTACTGGAGAAACCAGTGCACGTCTTACTATATATAATGGAGGCTCCACGCACTTCTGACTGCATGATGTCATTATTAACCAATGAGTTATAAGTCGAATTACAATTTAAAATTTCTTAGTTAAAACAACATTGTCAAGAATTAGAAATAAATACACACTAAACTTAGCTTATTAAACAGCTATTGTCAATTAAGAAGCGTTAAAAATATTTAAATATGTAGGAAAATGAACTTCGGTTTGGCAGTACATGGGTTGCCCTCTCAAGGCCTGTCAGTGAACCATTTGGAACCATTGGTTGCTATGGTGAAGTTAGACGCCGTTGCAAAGATGAAGCAGCAGGCTTTTTTCACTGAAGTTGTTGTGAAGTCGATAGTCGAACTAGTGGTTGCCATGATGAGGACAAACGCCAGTGCAAAGATGTGGCAGCAGGCTTCTTTCCAACGAAGTTGTTGCGAAGTAGAATGGCAAAGACTGTGGCGTCAGACGATGTACTATTGAGCAGCAACTTGTCTTTATTGAAACGAAAAGAGTAAGCTACAATAATCTGTAGCTGACATGTATACTACATGCTGTCCAAATACGATATGAAGTAGTTGTCCGCATATATGAAATATTATCTATGAAGTTGATATGTAGATTACATGTGCGTTTTTAAGGCATTGCTATTCCTCAAGTTATATGCCAGTCATATAAGCAAATAAAAATGAAAGAAATTAAAATTATAAAATTATGAGCCAGTGTCAAAAATAAAACGATGTGAATTAATGCAGTCTAAAAGCACAAAAGCAAAAATTCTAAAACAGATAGTCAATCATAAAATAATGTTTGGTAAAAGACAATTACAATATAAAGATAAAATATTTGCTAAAAGTCTTTGTAATTAAATATATATATATATATATATATATATATATATATATATATATATATATATATATTTTTAACCTTTTAAAACAAAGGACAGAAGAGTAAACATTCTAAATCAGATCACCAAAAAGCTCAAAGAAATGTTTGTCTTTGAACTGAAGTTGTTCGTTTAAAACAGATAATGGATTACTTTTGTGAAGTGAAAAAATTTCAATTTCTTCTAAGGTATTTAGCAGTGGTCCTTTTGGCACAGTATGTAATATTTTCAAATTGCTAGAAATGCAACCCTCAGAATGATTGTATCCATCAAGATGTTGACCAAATATTGATTTGATACGTGCAGTACCAGTAGTTGAATTAAATGAGGTGATGCTGAGCGAATTAGATTAGGAAATGAGACACTTAAAATAGTAGATGATTTTTATGATTTGGACAGCAATGATGGCTGAAGTAGATAGGATATAAAATGTAGACTGGTTATGACAAGGGAAGTGTTCCTGAAGAAGAGAATTTTTTTAGCACCAAGTATAGATTTAAGTGTCAGGAAGTCTCTTCTGAAAGTATTTGTATGGAGTGTAGCCATGTGTGGAAGTGAAATATGGACACTTGTCTTCTTGAGAAGAGAATAGGAGCTTTTGAAATTTGGTGCTACAGAAGAATACTGAAGATTAGATGGGTAGATCATGTAACTAATGAGGAGGTAATAAATAGAATTGGCAAGCAAAGAAATTTGTGGCACAACTTGACTAGTAGAAGGGATCAATTGGCAGGACACTTTCTGAGACATCATGGATCACCAATTTAGTACTGGAGGGAAGTGTGTGGGGGGGGGGGGGGGGGTAAAAATTGTAAAGGGAGGACAAGAGATGAATACGGTACACAGATTCAGAAGGATGCAGGTTGCAGTAGTTGCTCAGAGATAGACTTGCACAGGGTAGAGTAGCATGGAGAGCTGCATGAAAGCAGTCTTCAGACTGAAGACTGCAACTACAACACCCCTGCACCAAATAGCATAGGCTGCTCAGCAAAATAGTCAGACAACCCGAATACTCTGAAAGTCCAACAGCTATTATGGTTAATGATAATCTAGTTCCCTTGTTGCTGTTTTCACAATCCTGTTGTAGGTTCCTTTCAATAATTTTGAGTTCAGACACAGTTCATCTTTCAGGACATTTGACTACTATGCTTCAAAACATCAGATGTGCCAATCATTTCATGGCCAAATGTTGCAGTGGCACAACATAGATTAAGCTTCCAAACCAGTTTGTCATGATACATTTTACTTTTTGATGTGGCTGTAATAATTTATAATGAATTTGGAGACAGTTTATACAAATCACCACCTCAAATGACGAGTAACTAGCAGTTGGTAAAAAACAGTGGTTACCTTGTTTTCCCCACTTGGTCAGTTTCAATGCATGTATTGCCTAAGTAAGCAAAGCTCAAACGAAATTATTTAAGTTTTATGATGGAGAAACTTATTCACAAAATGTTTTCCTTGCTATGTGAATGAAGCAGCAAAGAGTCAACTGTGATAGTTTTAGTGCCTTGATTAATGCTGATTACTTTGCTAGATAATGGTTTAAGAGTAATGGTCCATAGCGTTTGTTAGTTTTCAAAATAGTGAAGTAAAATGTTACTAGATTTTGGCATCGGGTTTTGAATGAGAGTAAAAATAATAATAAATTAACTGATATGAATAAAATAGAAAGAAACATTCCACATGGAAAAAATATATTAAAAACAAAGATTCCATGACTTACCAAATGGGAAAGCGCTGGTAGATATACACAATAAAAAAACACACAAACACACACACAAAATTTCAAGCTTTCGCAACCAACAGTTGCTTCGTCAGGGAAGAGGGAAGGAGAGGGAAAGATGAAAGGATGTAGGTTTTAAGGGAGAGGGTAAGGAGCCATTCCAATCCCGGGAGCGGAAAGACTTACCTTAGGGGAAAAAAAGGACAGGTATACACTCGCACACACACACATATCCATCCACACATATACAGACACAAACAGACATATTTAAAGGCAAAGATGTTGTTGAATGACAGGTGAGGTATGAGTGGCAGCAACTTGAAATTAGCGGAGGTTGAGGCCTGGTGGATAACGGGAAGAGATGATATATTGAAGGGCAAGTTCCCATCTCCGTAGTTCTGATAGGTTGGTGTTAGTGGGAAGTATCCAAATAACCCGGACAGTGTAACACTGTGCCAAGATGTGCTGGCTGTGCACCAAGGCATGTTTAGCCACAGGGCGATCCTCATTACCAACAAAAACTGTCTGCCTGTGTCCATTCATACGAATGGACAATTTGTTGCTGGTCATTCCCACATAGAAGGCTTCACAGTGTAGGCAGGTCAGTTGGTAAATCACGTGGGTGCTTTCACACGTGGCTCTGCCTTTGATCGTGTACACCTTCCAGGTTACAGGACTGGAGTAGGTGGTGGTGGGAGGGTGCATGGGACAGATTTTACACCGGGGACGGTTACAAGGGTAGGAGCCAGAGGGTAGAGAAGGTGGTTTGGGGATTTCATAGGGATGAACCAAGAGGTTACGAAGATTAGGTGGACGGCGGAAAGACACTCTCGGTGGAGTGGGGAAGATTTCATGAAGGGTGGATCTCATTTCGGGGCAGGATTTGAGGAAGTCGTATCCCTGCTGGAGAGCCACATTCAGAGTCTGATCCAGTCCCGGGAAGTATCCTGTCACAAGTGGGGCACTTTTGGGGTTCTTCTGTGAGAGGTTCTGGGGTTGAGGGGATGAGGAAGTGGCCCTGGTTATTTGCTTCTGTGCCAGGTCGGGAAGGTAGTTGAGGGATGCGAAAGCTGTTTTCAGGTTGTTGGTGTAATGGTTCAGGGATTCAGGACTGGAGCAGATTCGTTTGCCACGAAGGCCTAGGCTGTAGGGAAGGGACTGTTTGATATGGAATGGGTGGCAGCTATCATAATGGAGGTACTGTTGCTTGTTGGTGCGTTTTATGTGGATGGATGTGTGAAGCTGGCCATTGGACAGATGGATTCTTTTCTCCAAAGGTCTCTTTAATTTTCCTGTAGGCAGTATCTATCTTACCTCTAGTGAGATAAGCCTCTACATCCTGACATTTGTCCTCTAGCCATGCCTGCTTAGCCATTTTGCACTTCCTGTTGATCTCATTTTTGAGACGTTTGTATTCCTTTTTGCCTGCTTCATTTACTGCATTTTTATATTTTCTCCTTTTGTCAATTAAATTCAATATTTCTTCTGTTACCCAAGGATTTCTATTAGCCCTCGTCATTTTACCTACTTGATCCTCTGCTGCCTTCACTATTTCATCCCTCAGAGCTACCCATTCTTCTTCTACTGTTTTTATTTCCCCCATTCTTGTCAATTGTTCCCTTATGCTCTCTCTGAAACTCTGTACAACCTCTGGTTTAGTCAGTTTATCCAGGTCCCATCTCCTTAAATTCCCACCTCTTTGCAGTTTCTTCAGTTTTAATCTACCGTTCATAACCAATAGATTGTAGTCAGAGTCCACATCTGCCCCTGGAAATGTCTTACAATTGAAAACCTAGTTCCTAAATCTCTGTCTTACCATTATATAATCTATCTGAAACCTGTCTATCTCCAGGCTTCTTCCATGTATACAACCTTCTTTTATGATTCTTGAACCAAGTGTTATCTATGATTAAGTTGTGCTCTGTGCAAAATTCCACCAGGCGGCTTCCTCTTTCATTTCTTACCCCCAATCCATATTCACCTACTACGTTTCCTTCTCTCCCTTTTCGTACTACCAAATTCCAGTCACCCATGACTATTAAATTATCGTCTTCCTTCACTATCTGAATAATTTCTTTTATTTCATCATACATTTCTTCAATTTCTTCGTCATCTGCAGAGCTAGTTGGCATATAGACTTGTACTACTGTCGTAGGCATGGGCTTCGTGTCTATCTTGGCCACAACAATGCGTTCGCTGTGCTGTTTGTAGTAGCTTACCCGCATTCCTATTGTTTTATTCATTATTAAACCTACTTCTGCATTACCCCTATTTGATTTTGTATTTATAGCCCTGTATTCATCTGACCAAAAGTCTTGTTCCTCCTGCCACCGAACTTCACTAATACCCACTATATCTAACTTTAACCTATCCATTTCCCTTTTTAAATTTTCTAACCTGCCTGCCCGATTAAGGGATCTGACATTCCATGCTCCGATCCGTAGAACGCGTTTTCTTTCTCCTGATAACGACGTCCTCCTCAGTAGTCCCCGCCCGGAGATCCAAATGGGGGACTATTTTACCTCCGGAATATTTTACCCAAGAGGATGCCGTCATCATTTAACCATACAGTAAAGCTGCATGCCCTCGGGAAAAATTACGGCCGTAATTTCCCCTTGCTTTCAGCCGTTCGCAGTACCAGCACAGCAAGGCCGTTTTGGTTAGTGTTACAAGGCCAGATCAGTCAATCATCCACGCTGTTGCCCCTGCAACTACTGAAAAGGCTGCTGCCCCTCTTCAGGAGCCATACGTTTGTCTGGCCTCTCAACAGATAGCCCTCCGTTGTGGTTGCACCTACGGTACGGCTATCTATATCGCTGAGGCACGCAAGCCTCCCCGCCATCGGTAAGGTCCATGGTTCATGGGGGGGGAGGAGGAGGAGTTGCAGATAGGCACAACAAAAAGACTCTCACAATTATTGTTTTGCGCACGCACGCGCACACACACGCACGCACGCACGCACGCACGCACACACACACACACACACACACACACACACGTTAGGTTAGGTTAGACACTAGACTGCAGTCTCAGGCCACTGAAACCATACTGCAAGCAGCAGCATCAGTGCATGATGGGAGTGGCAACTTGGTGGGGGTAATCTGTGGCCACAGAAACTGAGGCAGAAGCCAATGGGCAATTTGTCATTTTAAGCACTGTCCCCCACCCAGTTTCCCTTCCCACCATGCATTGGTGCTGCTGCTTGCAATGTGGTTACAGTTGCCTGAGATCGCACTCGTGTGTGAGTTGTGTTTTTGTGTGTGTTCTGTTTATTGTTGACGAAGGCCTTAATGGCTGAAAGCTATAACTGTGAGAGCCTTTTTGTTGTGCCTATCTGCGACTTAGCATCTCTGCTATATGGTGAGTAGCAACTTTCCTTCTCGTAATATTGTTACGTGCATCCTGGATTTGCCATTGTTTGATAAATGATAATTTACATGGATCACTGAGTGAACTGTCTCAACATGGTTATCATCTGTTGAGGGTGCAGGTTTGTTCAGGCTTGGGATTGCCACCAACTGACATTTTAATATTTTGCTTAAACCACTTACAGCAATGCATGCAATTCATACAGTCCTCCTCATATAATTACAGTTAATTTTTTGCCCTCCTCATATACTTATAGTTTATTTTTGCCCATAGACCATATTTCACAATGATATTAGACATGTCACGTTTCCAGTTTTATATATAATAAACAAATTTCTTGGAAATTCGTCATTTCATCTACATCTGTACTTTGCAAACCACCATGAAGTTCATGGCAGAGGATATGTTCCATTGTACCAGTTACTAGGGTTTCCTCCCTTTCCATTCATGTGTGAAGTGCAGGAAGAATGACTGTTTGAATGCCTCTGTGTGTGCTGTAATTATGCTAATTTTATTCCCACAATCCCTATGTGAGAGATATGTAGGGAGTTGCAGTATACTCCTAGAGTCACCATTTAAAGCTGGTTCTTGAAACTTTGTTAGTACACTTTCTCAGGATAATTTACATCTATCTTCACCATTGTGCCCAAAGGTCAAACAAACCAGCGGCCATTCGTCCTGTCCTTCTCTGCATACATTTAGTATCCCCTGTTACTCTTATTTGGTACATGTCCCAAACACTTGAGCAGTAGTCTTGGACTGGCTGCACAAGCGATTTTTAAGCAATCTCTGTTGTAGACTGCTTGCAGTTCCCCAGTATTCTACTAATAAACCAAAGTCTATCACCCACTTTATCCATGACTGAGCCTATGTGATTGTTTCATTTCATATCCATATCAGGTGTGTTACACACAGGTATTTGCATGAGTTAACTGATTCCCATGGTGACTCATTGATATTGTGGTTGTAGTCGTAGTCATTGATACATAATTTCAATTTCATGTTAATATAATGATGTTAACAGATAATCAGTAGTCATACACTGTGGCAATATATACTAACAGCCTGCATTAATTTATGCAATGGTTTTGTATCATAAGGGAAAGTCTATGAAGTTACATGTTTTTGCCACATTGCTGAAAATACTAAAAATACATTTATGCAAACTGAAAATTAATTTATACCATATATGCTTTGCCATACTGCAGAAAATATTTAGACACTTATATATAGATAAAAGTCACTTAAAACATGTTTGCACCAAATACACTTAGTCTGTATGTTCTATTCTGTATTTCAGTATTAGACTGTTTTCCTTTCCTGTATTTCAGTAAACTTGCTTCCACTTGAAAAAGGAATGTTTTACTCCATTTCCAATTTTATATTTACATATGTCCTATGGATTTGCCAACAGGTACTGCTTCAACTTACACAAAATCCAGAGATTTGATGTTCGTTCAGTTTTGTTTTGAAGGTACTCAGTTCTTTTATGCTTATTATACTAGGTGCAAGTCTGTTATAAAATATGTTTGGCAAAGCAACGTTTTCCAAAATAGCAAAATTTCACACACACACACTTTAGTGTAACATTTCACTCTGATGAAGTGATGTGCTGCACAAGCATGTTTCAAACCAATAAATGATGCTTTCCACTGCAAAAACTTAATTTTTTAATGTATTAGATAACCTATTCCTTGGAAGTATATTTTATTTATGTGCATGTATCATGAGATGGATGAACAAGTGTGGTATAGTCAATGCCCACACTGTTGCGCCTGCAGCTGTGTGGCCGCGGTCTTTATGTCATACAGCCAACGGCTGGCACGCCCCGATTATGCACAGCTCTGCACAACTGTACAGCGCAGGCGCGGGCCTCACACACTGAGTGCCTCCGCACTGTCATGGCAACCTCGGCCGGCGTCCTCCCAAGAGATAGTTACGTGAGGCCTCGCCGCCAATCATAACAGGACATGACAAGCAGACTCGGTTATGGCGGGCATATTCCTCTGCCACTCGCCCTATATAGCCGCATACGCCGCCATGCCTGGCAGTCTCGTGATGGGCTACCTACTTGCTACGTCGACGTCGCACCCAGGAACGACGCTGCACTGTGCTACGACTGTTTACTATACCAGACTTGAACTCTGCAGCCCAGGCGCTGCTCTTGATCAAGCACCACGTTGTGTCAGTATTGTGGAACAGTTGGCAATAAACAGAATTTGGAACTCACGCCAATCGTTATTTGTTGTTTGTCCAATTACGGATACAACAAGCATATCTGCAAGCCACAATGACAGTAAACATCATACCACACTGCAAGCCACAATGACAGTAAACATCATACCACATTCATGGGTAACTGCTGGTTGGGCAATTTATTGCAAGTTATTAGCGCTTGCCTTGGAGATGATATGCCAACCATAGAGGATGAGCAGCCATGGCAATGTCCATGACATCACAGGGACAAGAGAAAATTTATTACATAGATACATTAAATTAATCCATGAATGAAGGCAGAACGTTTTTTGGACATTTTCTTTATTGATGTTTATGGGATGTTCCACATAATACAATAACTTTGTAATGCACAGTTATTGTAAATAAGAATACAATATGAGGTACTTTGCCACCAATTATCATGGTAAAAAATTGGTCACACATTACAAAAATCCACACACACACACACATATTGTTCTTCAACTTTTTTTTTGTCACTTTGGCATTAATCTGATGAACAGCTTGTGCACATGTTCACTTCAGCAACTTAGCTAACTCACTAATTGCTAAAGTGAAATGCACATACACCACGTTTTTTGTCCAAACTTGCTGCTCAGTAACTGCGCATGCCCTCTGCTAGTTGGTGTGCTGTTTCAAAAGCTCGGTTTCTTTTTGAACACACCTTGTACATCCGCAGATTAAAATAGTCATGAGTAATAGGGTTATGCTGTTGACTGGCAAAGCCCACTACATTATGGATTTCTTTTTTTGTTTGCAATGTGAATGTGTACAGACAAAGATGATGTAAAACTAAAAATGCTGGCATACTTTATTTTCTTTTACTCAATATTGTTTATAGTATCACATTCACTAAGCCAAGCTAGAATTTTCAAGAGTCCAAAAAAGTGTAATAAAAATTACTTGTGGTGTGAGTTGATGAACATCTTGCAGAAGTCTGATCAAAGAATTACTGCTTCTGAGTGTATTATTGTTTAATTAAGTTTCTCTCAAGTAGTCTATATCTATTCAAAACCCACATTTGAGTTCATGGACTCAGTACTAGCCTTAAAATGATTCATGTTGGTTCAGAAAAGTGCTCATTCAAAAACATATATTCTGAATAATTTGCCAGTAACCATACATTACATTAATACTTGTTCTACATATCATGAATATGACATTTTGTAATGGAATGTGTCAGTTTAACATAATTTTTCTTTACACTTCATTTTACTACTCATATCTAAATATTCATCTATTGAGTAGAAGGACTTGTCATTCAGAAATTCTTTTAATTTGCTTTTACATGTTGGTTGGCTATCTGTCAGACTTTAATGCTATTTGGTAAGTGACCAAAGATTTTTGTGGCAGCATAATTCACCCCTTTCTGTGCCAAATTCATATTTAACCCAGAATAGTTAACATGATCCTTTCTTCTAGCGTTGTAGCTATGCACTTCACTATTATTTTTGAATTGATATGGGTTATTAATAACAAATTTCATAAGTGAATATATGTATTGCAAAGATACTGTGAATATCCGAGTTCCTTAAATAAATGCCTGCAAGGTGATATTGAGTGGGCTCCAGCTATTATTCTGATTACACGCTTTTGTGCAATGAATATTTTTTCTCTTAATGAGGAATCCCCCCAAAATGTGATGCCATATGAAAGCAGTGAATAAAAGTAGACATATTAGGCTAATTTACTGATATGTTTATCACCAAAATTTGCAATAACCCTGGTAGCATATATAGCTGAACCTAATTGTTTCAGCAGATCGTCATAGTCTTTCTTCCAATTCAATTTCTCATGCACACATGCAGAAATTTTGAATACTCTGCCTTAGCAACAGAATTCCGATCAAACTGTATATTTATCAATTATGTTATGCCATTTACTGTAGAGAATTGTACATACTGTGTTTTCTCAAAATTTAGTGGGAGTCTATTTGCAGATAATCACTTAATAATTTTCTGAAAGACATTATTTACAATTTCCTCCGCTGATTCTTGTTTGATGGGTGTGATTACTATAATTGTATCATCAATAAAAAGAACTAGCTTTGCATGCTCATGAATATAGAGTGGTAAGTCATTAATATATATTGAGAGGAATAAGGAACATAAGACTGAACCCTGGGATGCCATTCTTGATACTTCCCCAGTTAGAGGACTCTGTTGACTTTTGCAGATATCTGTACTGTAAATTTCAACTTTCTGCACTCTTCCAGTTAAATATGAATCAAACCATTTGTGCACTGTCCCACCCATACCACAATACTTAAGCTTATCTAGAAGAATTTCATGATGCACACAGAGAGATCACAAAATATCCCAATGGGTGATGTTTTGTTATTCAAAGCATTTAATATTTGACCAGTAAAAGCATATACAGCAATTTCTGTTGAAAAGCCTTTCTGGAAACAAAATTGACATTTTGTTAGTACTTCATTTTTACAAATACGTGATGCTACTCTTTAATCATTAGTTTTTCATGAATTTTGGATAAAGCTGTCAGAAGAGAGATTGGACAGTAGTTGTTAGCATCAGACCTATCCCCTTTCTTATGCAATGGTTTAACAATAGCGTATTCCAGTCTATCTGGAAAATGCCGAGTTTCAGTGAGCTACTATGTATGTGGCTGAGGACTCCTTCATATCTGTTAGGAACAAGCTTTTAGTACTCTGTTGGAAATGCCATCAATTCCATGTGAGCTTTTACTTTTGAGTGAATTTATTATTTTCCTAATTTCAATAGGAGAGGTGGGTTGTATTTCACTTTTATCAAATTCCTTAGGTATTGCCTCTTCCATATACTGCCTTGCATTTTCTAGTGAATAGCTGGATCCTATTTTCTCTACAACACTTAAAAATGATTATTAAAAATGTCTTCTACTTCTGACTTTTTGTTAATAAACTTCTCATCGAGTCTGTCAGAAATACAGTCTTCTTGTGTTCTCGGCTGCCCTGTTGCCCTTTTAACAGTATTCAAAATTGTTTTAATTTTATTATCTGATGTGCTAATCTCTGACATAATGCACATACTTATGGACTTTGTAACAACTTTTCTTAATACAGTGCAGACATTTTTATAATGTTTCACTGTTCCTGGATCATCACTCCTCCTAACTATAAGATACATTTCCCTTTTCTGTTCACAATATATTTTTATCATGTTAGTAAGCCATGGCTTGTAGATGGTTTCTTACAATTATATTTCACCGTTTTCTCAGGAAAACTGTTTTCAAATATACTCACAAAGGTAGCATGAAATAGTGACATCAGATTGAAAGAACCAAGTAATTCTTCAAGGTCAAGCTTACTATCGGACTCTTTCAGAACATCTATGCTGAAATCCCCACAAACAATAATTTTCTTCCCTCTGCCTGACAGACAGAGCAACAAAGAATCCAGGTTTTTCAAAAATAGCTGAAAATTTCCCAGTGAGGACCTATACACAGCTACAATTATAAAAGTACCATTATTTAGATTAAGTGCACATGCTCATGCTTCTATATGTTGCTCTATACAAAATTTCTTTAGTTTCTAAATTTTTTGCACTATAACTGACTTTAACATACATGGCAACTCCTCCTCTCTCCATAGTGTCTCTACTTACATGCACTAAAAGCTTATATCCACCTACATTTACCTTTTCCATATTTGTGACTTTATGATGTTCAGACAGGCATGTTACACCTATTCTATCCTCAGTTTCTAAATCTTTTAACAAACAAGAAGCTCATCTACTTTTTTTTTTAATTCCCTGATATTCTGATGCAATATATTAACATAATTTTTCACTGTGCTTTTAGGAGACTCTTGTAACATACTACCAGTCTTTTTCACTGTAATTTTATGAGTATCTTGTAATATTTTAATATCTATAATACCTGCCTGTCTGAGATTCTCATTAATCTTCATTTCATTGAATGTTGAATCACTGGACATTGATCTTAGCCTAAAAAAGAGATACTCCCACGAGTTTCAGTGCCTCCCTTAAAGATTTTGCCATCATCCTGGCCAATTTACTCTTCTGTTTCCTACTGAGATGCAAGCAATGTCTTGTGAAGCCCCACTTACCAGTACCATCACAGGAACCAAACATATGCCTGTCAAAGTAGCCACCAAAAGCAACTGACCCTCCTGACAAGAGCTGATCAATTGGGGCCGATCATACCACATGAAAGCAGGAATCAAGTCAACATTTGTAGGGTTCATTGCAGATACTAAATAGTAATTCTTCTTCTTCCTCTTCTTCTTATTCTGTGGCACTACAGTCCAGGATGAACCTCGGCCTTCCCAACGAGCTTCCGCCATCCATCATGGTCACATGCTACCCTCCTCGAGTGTTTGCATCCGAGCTTCCGTAAGTCGTCTTCCACTCCATCCAGCCATCTTGCTCGAGGTTGTCCTCGCCCTCTTTTTCCTCCTGGATTACCAAAGAGAATCTTCTTTATCACCTCAGACTCCTCCATTCTTGCCACATGACTTGCCCATCTTATTCTTCCTGATCGTATGATTTTTGTTACAGAAGCATCGGCATATATAGTGTACAGTTCTGCATTGTACTTTTTCCTCCATTGTTCTCTGTCATGGCCAATTATTCTCCTCAAAACTTTCCTCTCAAATCCAACGAGCAGCCTTGCATCAGTTTCTGTCATGGGCCAGGTTTCCGAAGCATAAGTGAGAACTGGTCTAACAAGGGTTTTATAAATAGTGAATTTTGTTGGGCAGCTGAGGAGTCTTGACCGGAATAAATGACTCAAGGCAAAATATGCCTTATTTGCTGATATCAGCCTAATCTTAATTTCAGTTGAGATGTCATTAAGGCAAGTGACTGTGAAACCAAGATACTTGAAGCTATCAACTCTTTCAAATGTGTATCCATTCACACTGAAAGTTGATGGCATATTGGGTTGATATGCTTTCCTACAGGCCATGTATTTAGGTTTATCTTCATTTATCATAAGACCCATCTTCTTACTTGCTTGACTTAGGGCTGTAAAAGTTTCTTTCAGTGCTGATACTGTCCGTGCTATGATGTCTGCATATGCTTAAATCTGGACCGACTTGTAGAAGATGGTGCCCCTGGTCTGTAGGCCACTTCCCAAATCAAATTCTCGATTGCTACGTTAAATAATTAGCATGCTAATGCATCTCCTTGACATGGCTCATTTATTTCCATGGGGTCTGAGTAATTTCCTCAAACTTGAATGCAGTTTCTTATGTCAGACATCATCATTTTAACCATTCTCATGACCTTTCCATGTGTCTCCATCTACTGTTATGCAAGAAACAACTGGTTTCTATTGATGCTGTCATATGCAGCCTTAAAGTCAATAAAGAGGTGATGTGTTCCAGTTCTATATTCAACAATTTTCTCCAAAATGTGGTGCAGGTTGAAAATCGCATCTATTGTTGACCTTCCTCATCAAAATCCACTTTGGTATATTCCAATTTCTTTACCTACCTGTGGGAGTAGCCGATCAAAAATGATATTAGATAACACCTTGTACCCCAGTTTCAGGAGGATGATTCCACGGTGGTTTCTGCACTCCATTTAGTTGCCCTTTTTATGTATGGGACATAATATTCCTTCATTCCATTCATATGGTATCCTTTCCTGTTCCCATATGAGAGTGGTAAGTTCAAGTTGAGACTGCTCCACATTTTAGCAATTCTGCAGGAATGCTATCAGTGCCAGGGGCCTTGCTATTCTTCAGTTTCCTTAAAGCTTTTTTTAACAACCTCTAACTCTAGGCCATGCATTGGCTGTTCATCATCCAATCCATGTTCACAATCATTAGAGATATCCTCTGATTGCTCTATCTCTTGATTCAGCAGGTCATTAAAGTATCTTCACCATCTTTCCAGAGTCTGTTTCCTTATTCATCTCTAAACAAGCTGATCATTGGAGCAAATTGTCTTCTAGCATTGTTTACTTTTATAAAGAAATTCCTTGTTTCATTCTTCTTCTTGGACAAATTGATACACTCTATTACTAAATAATTACATGAGGATATAAGAACCACACTATCACAAGAAAGGAAGTCTACTAGTGTCAAATATAGGTCTTAATTTGAGGAAGAAATTTCTGAGAATGTACATCTGGAGCACAGCATTGTATAAAAAGTGAAACTATGTATGGTGGGAAAACAGGAAAAGCAGAGCAACAAAGTGTTTAAGATGTGGTGTTACTGAAGGATGCTGGAAATTAAATGGACTGGTAAGATAAGAAATGAGAGAGTCCTCTGTAAAATTGGGGGAAGTAAGGAGTATGTGGAAAAGAGTGACTAGAAGAAGGATCAAGATGATAGGACATCTGTGTAAAGATGCCAAGAAATAACCTGAAGGTACAAGTGGGAGCTGTGTAGGGCAAAAGCTGCAGAAGAATACTTACAAAAAATAATTGAGGATATCATATATAAGAGTTGCTTAGAAATTAAGGGGAGGCGGTGGCAGAAATTATGAAAAATTTACAAATCATGTTTATTTGCTTATTTGATAGTAAATATAATTGAGATTATTATACAAATTTTTTCTTGAAATTCGAACTACAAATGGCATAAAAAATTAAAACCCTAAGCAGTGTAATGCGCCAAGCCCGCTTTTCAATGTACCAAATGGAGGAAAAATTTTATTGCGGAATTTGGCCTGTGAACCTACAAAATATAGCTTTAGAAGGCTGTGATTTTTTGTATACATTACAGCAGTGTTGTAAAGAAGTCTGTGGAGCCATGTTCTGGTTCAATCAGTGTGGTATAGAAGGCTGTGGAGTGCTGTTCAATGGAATTCGAGTGACACTTGATTTATTGTGCCATTCTTTGTGCAAGGTTGAATCTGTTGATCCCTTTTTACAATGCCTAGGCCTGGTAAAGTATTTAAAAAATATAGTATGTCCCATATTTCCAATATAAAGCGAAAAACCGACATTGAGGTTAGGGTCGGGCCTTGCAGATGCAAACATTAGCTTGTCTCCAAGTGCATCTAAAATAAAACTTGGGACAGGGATTCTGTCATAAGGAACAAATCATGACAGAAATACAGGTTTCAGAATTGTGGATCTGGAAATGGTGGCAGAAGCACTTAGAAAAGCTTGCAAGTGCTCTGTTTGTGGAGGAAATGTGGATTTGGTTGATGATGGAAAGAGAGAAGGTTTGGTTTGCACATTTCACATTTGTGTCAAAACTGTGATGCTGACAGACCATTCAAGAAATCAAAGGTCAGTAATAGAATATATGAAGCCAATATGAGATTTGCTTATGGACTAAGATGTATAGGGATTGGAAGAGGTGGTGGAAATTTTTTATGTGGTATTATGAACATGTCTGGTCCTCCCCTAAAATTTTCTGCAATGAATACTGCTCTCCTCAATGCAGTTGCAGAAGTAAGTGAAGAGAGCATGAAATGGAAGTCCTGGGGGCAATTCAAGAAAATTGTGAAGCAACTAATAGCAACGAGACAGCAGTTTCCTATGACAGTTCCTGGATGAAGAGGGGGCATACTTCACTGCAAGGAGTTTCAACAATCATTAGTGTCGACACTGGAAAAGTATTAGACTTAGAGGTGATGTCTAAATATTGTTCTGCAGGTTCCTTGCACAAGAAATATATTGATGCAGGTAAAGAAACAGAATGGCAAGAAGCCCATAAAGCTGTTTGTAGCAGAAATTATGCAGGCTCCAGTGGTGGGATGGAAGCTGCAGGTATGAAATTCATTTTCCATAGATCTTTACAAAAGTATGGAGTAAGATACATACAGTATTTTGGAGATGGAGACTCCAGTGCTTTCAAGAAAGTAGTTGAAAGTCAGCCCTATGGAAAAGATTGCACTATTGAGAAACTGGAGTGCGGCCATATTCAGAATGCGATGGTCATCGGTCCCTTTTTCCAAAAAATTAAAACCACCCAAAGAGAATAAAAACGAACAGCAGGAATGACATCAGACGACACAGGACAAGAAGTACTCCGACAGAGATGAGACAAAACAAATTAAAATCACACAGAGTGTGACGGTGGTTGGCCGACCATAGAGAGAGAAAAAAAAAAAAGGAAAAGCCAACCACAGAGAACACATTAAAAACTCAGGTTAAAATCGGAGGCCAAAAGCCAGAATCAACACTGAAAAACAGAAACACTCAGATTAAATGATAAAAACCCCCTGCCCGAATAAAACGTAAAACTAAGCCAGCCATAACAGGGTCATCTGTTAAAAGGGCAGGGAGCGTGTCAGGCAGTGCGAACGTCTGCCTGAGCACAGCTAAAAGCGGACACTCCAATAAAATGTAGACCACAGATAAAACGGAGCCGCAGCGACATAGAGGTGGGTCCTCGCAGCGCAATAAGTGGCCGTGCGTCAGCCGAGTGTGCCCAATGCGCAGCCGGCAGAGGACAACAGACTCCTGGCGGGAGACCCGCATGGACGACCGCCACACAGTCGTCGTCGCCTTGATTGGACGGAGTTTGTTTGGCGTGGGCAGATTGCGCCATTCAGTGTCCCAAAGCGATAGAACTTCGTGGCGTAAGACTGCCAGCAAATCAGTCTCCGGGAGGCCAATCTCCAGAGATGGTTTACTGGTGGCCTCTTTCGCCAGGCGGTCAACATGTTCATTGCCCGGGATACCGACATGACCGGGGGTCCACACAAAGACCACAGAGCGGCCGCAACGGGCAAGAGTATGCAGCGACTCCTGGATAGCCATCACCAAACGAGAACGAGGGAAACACTGGTCGAGAGCTCGTAAACTGCTCAGGGAATCGCTACAGATAACGAAGGACTCACCTGAGCAGCAGCGGATATAGTCTAGGGCACGAAAGATGGCGACCAGCTCAGCAGTGTAAACGCTGCAGTCATCCGGCAAGGGACGTTGTTCGGAATGGTCCCCTAGAGTGAGCGCATAACCGACACGACCAGCAACCATCGAACCGTCAGTGTATACAACTCCAGAGCCCTGATACGTGGCCAGGATGGAATAAAAGCGGTGGCGGAAGGCCTCTGGAGGGACTGAGTCCTTCGGGCCCTGTGCCAAGTTGAGCCGAAGGCAAGGGCGAGGAACACACCATGGGGGTGTACGCAAAGTGGCCCAGAAAGGAGGTGGAACAGTGAAAACCCGAAGCCCCGAGAAAAGTTCTTTGACGCGGACCGCGATCCTACAACCTGACCGGGGCCAACATTCTGGCAGATGGACGACCAATTGCGGAAACAGGAGACGATAGTTTGGATGCCCAGGCAAGCTAAAAACATGGGCAGCATAAGCGGCCAGTAAATGTTGGCACCTCAGTCGCAGTGGAGGGACACCAGCCTCCACAAGTACGCTGTCCACAGGGCTGGTCCAGAAGGCACCAGTGGCCAGTCGTATACTGCTGTGTAGTATTGGGTCCAGCACCCCCAACGCAGATGGGGATGCTGAGCCATAAGCCAGGCTCCCATAATCCAGACGGAACTGGATTAACGCCTGGTAGAGCCGTAACAGGGTAGATTGGTCGGCGCCCCAGCTGGTGTGGCTCAAGCATCGCAGAGCATTTAGATGCCTCCAACACGCCTGTTTAAGCTGCCGAATATGAGGCAGCCAAGTCAACTGAGCATCAAAAACTACCCCCAAAAACCTGTGGGTCTCCACCACAGCAAGGAGTTTGTCGGCAAGATAAAGCCGCGGCTCAGGATGGACTGTTCGGCGCTGGCAGAAATGCATAACGCGGCTCTTGGCAGCCGAAAACTGAAAACCATGCGCTACAGCCCAAGTATGCGCCTTGCGGATAGCGCCCTGTAGCTGACGTAGAGCTGTAGTAAAGGCAGAAGTCGTCGGCATACAGGGAAGCGGAGACAGAATTTCCCACTGCTGCAGCGAGCCCATTTATTGCGATTAAAAACAGGCAGACACTGAGGACAGATCCCTGTGGTACCCCGTTCTCCTGGACTCAGGAAGAACTATGAGAGGCCGCGACTTGCATGCGGAAGGTACGATACAACAGAAAATTTCGGATAAAGATCGGCAGAGGGCCCCAAAGACCCCATCCATGAAGCGTAGAAAGTATGTGATGACGCCATGTCGTATCGTACGCCTTCCACATGTCGAAAAAGACAGCAACCAGGTGCTGACGGCGGGCAAAGGCAGTACGGATGGCCGACTCCAGACTCACCAGATTGTCGGTGGCGGAGCGGCCTTTAAGGAACCCACCTTGAGACGGAGCCAGAAGGCCTCGAGACTCCAGTACCCAATTCAACCGCCGGCTCACCATCCGTTCAGGCAACTTGCAAAGAACGTTGGTGAGGCTAATGGGACAGTAGCTGTCCACCTCCAGAGGGTTCTTTCCAGGTTTCAAAACGGGGATAACAATACTCTCCCACCACTGCGACGGAAACTCCCCCTCGACCCAAATACGGTTGTAAAGGTCGAGGAGGCGTCGCTGGCAGTCCACTGAAAGGTGTTTCAGCATCTGACAGTGGATGCCATCTGGCCCAGGAGCGGTATCAGGACAAGCGGCGAGGGCACTATGAAATTCCCACTCACTGAATGGAACATTGTACGAATCAGGATGGTGGGTGCGAAAAGAAAGGCTCCGACGTTCCATCTGCTCTTTAATGGAGCGGAAGGCCAAGGGGTAATTGGCAGAAGCGGAATTCAGAGCAAAATGCTCTGCCAAGCGGTTTGCAATGACGTCGGTGTCAGTACAAACTGCTCCATTCAGTGAGAGCGCAGGGACGCTAACTGGGGTCCGATAGCCATAGAGGCGTCGAATCTTAGCCCAGAGCTGCGATGGAGTGACATGGAGGCCAATGGTGGACACATACCGCTCCCAGCACTCCTGCTTGCGTTGGCGGATAAGGCGGCGGGCTCGCGCACGCAGTCGTTTGAAGGCGATAAGGTGTTCGATTGAGGGATGTCGCTTGTGATGCTGGAGCACCCGCCTGCAATCTTTAATCGCTTCGGCGATCTCAGGCGACCACCAAGGCACAGTCCGCCGCCGAGGGGACCCAGAAGAACGCGAAATGGCAGATTCGGCGGCAGTTAACGATGCCGGTGGTGACCGATTGAACCACCGTATCAATGTCATCACTAGAGAGAGGCTCAATAGCGGCAGTGGAGGAAAACAAGTCCCAGTCAGCCTTATTCATAGCCCATCTGCTGGGGCACCCAGAAGAGTGACGCTGTGGCAGTGACAGAAAGATCGGAAAGTGGTCACTAGCACACAGGTCGTCATGCACTCGTCACTGCACAGACGGGAAGAGGCTAGGGCTGCAGATCGAAAGGTCGATGGCGGAGTACGTGCCATGCGCCACGCTGAAGTGAGTGAAGGAACCATCATTTAAAAGCGAAAGATCGAGCTGTGCCAATAAATGCTCAATGATGGCGCCTCGACCTGCCGCCACCGACCCACCCCACAGAGGGTTATGGGCGTTGAAGTCGCCCAGTAACAAGAAAGGTGGCGGTAATTGGGATATCAGCACAGCCAGGACATGCTGGACGACATCACCATCCGGTGGAAGGTAAAGACTGCAGACGGTAACAGCCTGTGGCGTCCACACCCGAACAGCGACAGCCTCTAAATGTGTTTGTAGAGGGACAGACTCGCTGTGAAGAGAGTTAAGGACATATATGCAGACGCCACCAGACACCCTTTCATAAGCTGCCCAGTTCTTATAATAACCCCGATAGCCATGGAGGGCGGGGGTTCGCATTGCTGGAAACCAAGTTTCCTGAATAGCAATGCAGAAGAAAGGGTGAAGGCTGATAAGTTGTCGGAGCTCAGCTAGATGGTGAAAGAAACCGCTGCAGTTCCACTGGAGGATGGTATTGTCCATGTCTGAGAAAGGCGTGAGGGGACTTGGAAGGCAGATTACGCCGCTGGGTCACCTGCTGCCCCCCATTGAGCACCGGTGCTAGAGCTATCCATGGCATCTGCGGGACCGGCGAGATCGAGGTCCTCAGCGGACACCAGAATCTCCACCTCTTCCTCAGACGCAGAGCTTGTAGGAAGCGATGGGACAGGTGCCACCGCAATGTCGTTGGTCTTGGGGACTTTCTTCTTTTTCTGCTTGTCGCGCTGTGCCTTCAGTGGTTCAGGCTTCAAGGGCTTCACTGGGTCAGTCTCAGGGACGGACGACGACCGTGAGGCCCTACGACCAGGGACTGGTGGTTGTTTCAGCCACTTGCGGGTGTCTGCTTTTCCACTGGTCAGAACTTGCGAAGGGAGGTCCCCAAGGGACCCCTTCCTGGTGAGAGAAGCCAAAGAAGTCTTACGCATCTCCGGCTGAGAAGCGGAAACTGATGTCCCAGATGGTTTGGGGGGTGTTGCTCCTGAAGTAGATGGGGCAGGAGCAACAGAGAGTGAAGTGCCCCTCACAACCAAGGGGGCTGGTGAAGTCTGACATAGCTGGGAGGCAACTGCACGTGATGACACGGAAGTGGATCGTACCGGTGTTGCAGCAGCGGCATAACTTGTTGGCATTGGCACAGGATGTAACCGCTCATATTTTCGCCTAGCCTCGGGGTAGGTCAGGCGGTCCAGGGTCTTATACTCCATTATCTTCCTTTCTTTCTGGAAGATCCTACAGTCCGGCGAGCAGGGGGAATGGTGTTCTCCGCAGTTAACACAGATGGGAGGCGGAGCACATGGAGTATTGGGATGCGAAGGATGTCCACAATCTCGACATGTGATGCCGGAAGTACAGCGGGATGACATGTGCCCAAACTTCCAGCATTTAAAACACCGCATCAGAGGAGGGATATATGGTTTCACATCACAGCGGTAAACCATCACCTTGACCTTTTCGGGTAAAACATCACCTTCGAAGGCCAAGATGAAGGCACCGGTGGCTACCTGATTATCCCTCGGACCCCGATGGACGCGCCGGACGAAGTGAACACCCTGTCATTCTAGATTGGCGCGTAGTTCATCGTCGGACTGCAGTAGAAGATCCCTGTGGAATATAATACCCTGAACCATGTTTAAACTTTTATGGGGAGTGATGGTGACGGAAACATCCCCCAACTTGTCACAAGTGAGCAACCTCCGTGACTGGGCAGAGGATGCTGTTTTGATGAGAACCGACCCAGAGCGCATTTTGGACAAGCCCTCCACCTCCCCGAACTTGTCTCTAAATGCTCCACAAAAAACTGGGGCTTGGTTGACATAAACGATTCCCCATCAACTCGCGTACACACGAGGTACCAGGGTGAATAATCTCCACTGCCTTCTTTAGCCATATGTTCCTCCCATGGAGTGGCCAGGGAGGGAAACAATCTCTGATCAAATTTCTTTCCATTGAGGTTAGACCTCGATCGCTTAGAGACTGCTGGTGGAGGCCCACCAGCGAGAGATCATGTACCACGCTTCATTGCGGGTCATCCGCCCTGATGCCACCCACTCCGACCAGGGGCTCTCCCCACGGGCGCCACCCAGCCACAGCAAAGACCACCTGGCGGGATGGCCTTTGCCGGGAGTCCCGATGCCCCAGAGAAATAGGCATCTACTCCTCGGCATATGTGGGGAGGTAGTAGCTCAGGCATCAGCAGTGCGATTCCTGTGTAGTCAGGGGGCTACCACCAAGAGGGTACATGACGACCCCACCACAACGGACTGGCTACCGTGCTGGATGTCGGGTGTCGAAATATCCATGTACATCACAAGGGCAAAGATGGAAGTGCACAAAGGAGGGAATGTATGCTATCTGGAACACACTGCAGCGGATGTGGCCAGAAGCTCGATGTAAATCCAACTCCATCACAATATCGGGTGTGCCAGATCTTAGGGCAAGATGGATTGAAGATGCACCACGTAAGGCGTCCTTCCCCAAATGGTACGCACTAACGGAAAATTTGGAAAGGTAGTGGTCAAACCCCTTAGGGGACCATCATATTAAAGGCCGAAACGTTTGAGACTCCTTTTAGTCGCCTCTTACGACAGGCAGGAATACCGCGGGCCTATTCTAACCCCCGAACCCGCAGGGGGCTATTCAGATGGGTGGACGACTCCGAAGACTTGTTGCAGACAATAAAGGCAAGCTACTAGAGGATGGGAAGCCACTGGGAGGTAAAAACAGACTAACAAAGAAGAGCATTGACAGCCTACAAGTCTATTATGGTGCTGCAATTAGAAGTAACCTCACAAGCTTGGACAGTATGAGGAAAGCAGTATGGGCCATTTGGTTTCATTACTTGTCGACAGACACTACACCTCAACATGGCCTCTGTTCTAATGAATGGTGCAAATTTTTGAAAAGTAAGAAAATTGGGGAAGCTTATACCCATAAAAATAACCTTCCTTATGAGGTTTCAATGGCCATTAAACCAACTTTTAGAGCACTGGCTTCACCAGAACTGCTAGAAAAATGTCTGCATGGGAAAACACAGAACACAAATGAAAGTTTCAATGCTCTTATTTGGAAAAAATGTCCAAAGACTGTGTTTGTTTCCAATTTGATGTTGAAGATTTCTGCTTTGGAAGCTGCAGCAGTGTTTAATGATGGGAATGTGGCAAGACTTCACATCCTCAGCAAGTTGGGCTTTACACCTGGAGTCTTCACTGAGCAGATCATCGATAAGCAAAGAATCGCGAAGGTGGGGACTTCAGTCCAGAACATACAAAAAATTACTAGGCAAAGGAGCAGAGAAGCTAAAAGAGCTGTAAAGGATGATGAGGAAGAAATGGAATATGGATATGGGCAGTTTTAGCTAGCCATTTTTTTTTCTGCAACTTAAGGTTTTCTGCTTTCAGGAACACATATATCAGAAACTACTGGAAGGATTGCAATGAAATTTGGCACACCTATTCTTTGGCATTGAAGCAATATTTAAGTGGAACAAAATTTTAATCGAGATATTATACACAGTTTTGTGGTTGATAATATATTGAAAAGTTTGCTTGTAAAAAATGTTCGAATCCAAAATATCACAGAAAATAATAGCATTAATTTACCAAAAAGTTACTGCACTTAATTGTACACCTATTAGTGTAGATTATTTTACCATTAAAAAAATTTGCCAAATTTGCCTCAAAATTATGAAAAAGTGTACCTTAAAATAATAATGCAATAAAAAATTCAAAATTATCTCACTGCATTAGATTGTTATTAAAAATTATGAATTTTTTAAAAAATCATATTAGATCTCTATACATAAGTGTGCAAAATTTCAATGAGATTGAACAAAAAATGGCAAAGATATGGATTTAAAAAAATATCAGTGCAAGACTGCCACCGTCTCCCCTGAAGACTTTAGCAAAGGAAAGAAAGGAAGAAACTTGATCATAAAGGATTTGTTGGTGGGTAATTACTTCTATTGGAATGATGAATTTTTTTATGTATATACTTATACATACTTATCTATAGCACACAATATGAATGCCACGCAATACCTGACTTCAGTACAGCTTCAGTGTAGTAATGTAGTCCATGTAAGTATGCCTTGCAAATTGTTTTTGTTGTGATAGTGCTTGGCTACAATAGTCTTAGAATTATATTATTCATTTCAGTAGGTATAAACAATGCCAAAAAAAATTGCAGCAGAAAGGAGGAGTTGTGCAATGTAAACAAAAGTTAGTTGTCGTGTTTTTGCATAAAAAAGATGATGTCCATACAAATTTCACACTGGTCACATACGAGTCACGCTAGTAATGCCACTATGAGGATGCAACTCATGTTTGCATTGAATACCTACTGTAACAGTTGTGAGCATTAGCTACCTTTGAGATTGGACATGCTTAGTTGACGTTAGTCAAGAATGCTTTCAAGGCAACAAAGACAACGTTACCAGCACTTAACTGAGTTTGAACAAGGTTATGTCAAAGGGCTATGAGAAGCTGCATGATCCTTCTGTGACATTGTGGAAAGACTTGGCATGAATGTAGCCACTGTACATGACTGCTAGCAGCGATGGTCATGAGAATGTACAGTCACAAGGAGACCAAGCTCCAGCCGGCCACGTGGCACTACCAAGAGGGATGAACAAACGGTTACGAATTGGTTACTTCAAGGACAGCTCCGAACCAGACACCCTGTAGCGTGCATTCATTGACCCCAAACCACCACCATTTGCAACTTCAGCACTGTCGAGCGAGAGCTCATTGGAGGGTAGGGTGGAGGTCTGTTGTGTTTTCAGATGAAAGCTGGTTCTGCCTCCGTGCCACTGATGGCTGTGTATTGGTTAGAAGGAGGCCAGTTGCGGGATTGCAACCAACTGTTCGCTCAACAAAAAATCCATACCCAAAGACTGAAAAGTTGCACAGGTCACACCAATATTCAAGAAAGTTAGTAGGAGTAATCCACTAAATTACAGTCCCATATCATTAATGTCAATATGCAGCAGTATTGACACAGTCAATATTGATTTAGAAAACATCTTGCTCTTTATTCGCATTACATATTGAGTGCTATTGACAAGGGACTTCAGATTGATTCCATATTTCTGGATTTCCGGAAGGCTTTTGCACTGTACCACACAAGAGGCTTGTAGTGAAATTGCGTGCTTATGGAATATCGTCTCAGTTATGTGACTAAATTTATGATTTCCTATGAGAGAGGTCACAGTTCATAGTAACTGACAGAAAGTCATCAAGTAAAACAGAAGTGAATTCCAGTGTTTCCCAAGGTAGTGTTATAGGCCCTTTGCTGTTCCTATCTATATAAATGATTTGGGAGACAATCTGAACAGTCATCTTACGTTGTTTGCAGATGACACTGTCATTTAACAACTAATAAAGTCATCAAAAGATCAAAACAAATTGCAAATTGAATTAGAAAAAATATCTGTATGGTGCGAAAATTGGCAGGTGACCCTAAATAATGAAAAGTGTGACATCATCCACACGAGTGCTGAAAATAATCCGTTAAACTTCAGTTACACCATAAATCAGTCAAATCTAAAGGTCATAAATTCAACTAAATGCCTACGAATTACAATTACAAACAACTTAAATTGGAAGGAACACATAGAAAATGTTGTGGGGAAGGCTAACCAAAGACTGTTTTCTTAGTAGCACACTAAGAAAATGTAACAGATCTACTAAGGAGAATGCCTACACTACGCTTGTCCGTCCTCTTTTAGAATACTGCTGCGTGGTGTGGGATCCTCACCAGATAGGACTGACAGAGTACATCGAAAAAGTTCAAAGAAGGGCAGCACATTTTGTATTATTGCAAAATATGGGAGACAGTGTCACTGAAATGATACGGGATTTGGGGTGGACAAATGATATGGGATTTGGGGTGGACATCAACAAAGGTGTTTTTTGTTGCGGCGGAATCTTCTCACGAAATTGTAATCACCAACTTTCTCCTCCAAATGCGAAAATATTTTGTTGGCACCTACATAGGGAAAAATGATCACCATGATAAAATAAGGGAAACCAGAGCTCGTAAGGAGAGATAAAAGTGTTCGTTCTTTCCGCGCACTATACGAGATTGGAATAATATAGAATTATGAAGGTGGTTCGATGAACCCTCTGCCAGGCACTTAAATATGATTTTCAGAGTATCCATGTAGATGTAGATGTAGATCCTGTCTGTGTGCCAGACACATTAGACCTATACCTAAAGTTATGGTCTGGAGTGCAATTCATTAGGTGCATTCTTGTGGTTATCCCCAACTGCAAATTTGTATGTCAATCTGCTGATTAAACCTTTTGTGCTGCCATTCACCAGTTATTAATAGTAGTACAAGTTTATATGCCAACTAGCTCTGCAGATGATGAAGAAATAGATGAAATGTATGACGAGATAAAAGAATTTATTCAGGTAGTGAAGGGAGACGAAAATTTAATAGTCATGGGTGACTGGAATTCGTCAGTAGGAAAAGGGAGAGAAGGAAACATAGTAGGTGAATATGGATTGGGGGGAAGAAATGAAAGAGGAAACCGCCTTGTAGAATTTTGCACAGAGCATAACTTAATCATAACTAACACTTGGTTCAAGAATCATAAAAGAAGGTTGTATACCTGGAAGAATCCTGGAGATACTAAAAGGTATGAGATAGATTATATAATGGTAAGAAAGAGATTTAGGAACCAGGTTTTAAATTGTAAGACATTTCCAGGGGCAGATGTGGATTCTGACCACAATCTACTGGTTATGAACTGCAGATTGAAACTGAAGAAACTGCAAAAAGGTGGGAATTTAAGGAGATGGGACCTGGATAAACTGAAAGAACCAGAGGTTGTAGAGAGTTTCAGGGAGAGCATAAGGGAACAATTGACAGGAATGGGGGAAAGAAATACAGTAGAAGAAGAATGGGTAGCTCTGAGGGATGAAGTAGTGAAGGCAGCAGACGATCAAGTAGGTAAAAAGACGAGGGCTAATAGAAATCCTTGGGTAACAGAAGAAATATTGAATTTTATTGATGAAAGGAGAAAATATAAAAATGCATTAAATGAAGCAAGCAAAAAGGAATACAAACGTCTCAAAAATGAGATCGACAGGAAGTGCAAAATGGCTAAGCAGGGATGGCTAGAGGACAAATGTAAGGATGTAGAGGCTTGTCTCACTAGGGGTAAGATAGATACTGCCTACAGGAAAATTAAAGAGACCTTTGGAGAGAAGAGAACCACTTTATGAATATCAAAAGCTCAGATGGCAACCCAGTTCTAAGCAAAGAAGGGAAGGCAGAAAGGTGGAAGGAGTATATAGAGGGTTTATACAAGGGCAATGTACTTGAGGACAATATTATGGAAATGGAGGAGGATGTAGACGAAGACTGTGTGAAGAGTTTGACAGAGTACTGAAAGACCTGAGTCGAAACAAGGCCCCGGGAGTAGACAACATTCCATTAGAACTACTGATGGCCTTGGGAGAGCCAGTCATGACAAAACTCTACCATCTGGTGAGCAAGATGTATGAGACAGGCGAAATACCCTCAGACTTCAAGAAGAATATAATAATTCCAATCCCAAAGAAAGCAGGTGTTGACAGATGTGAAACTTACCGAACTATCAGTTTAATAAGTCACAGCTGCAAAATACTAACGTGAATTCTTTACAGACGAATGGAAAAACTGGTAGAAGCGGACCTCGGGGAAGATCAGTTTGGATTCCGTGGAAATGTTGGAACACGTGAGGCAATACTAACCTTACGACTTATCTTAGAAGAAAGATTAAGAAAAGGCAAACCTACGTTTCTAGCATTTGTAGACTTAGAGAAAGCTTTTGACAATGTTAACTGGAATACTCTCTTTCAAATTCTGAAGGTGGCAGGGGTAAAATACAGGGAGCAAAAGGCTATTTACAATTTGTACAGAAACCAGAAGGCAGTTATAAGAGTTGAGGGACATGAAAGGGAAGCAGCGGTTGGGAAGGGAGTGAGACAGGGTTGTAGCCTCTCCCCGATGTTATTCAATCTGTATATTGAGCAAGCAGTAAAGGAAACAAAAGAAAAATTCGGAGTAGGTATTAAAATTCATGGAGAAGAAGTAAAAACTTTGAGGTTCGCCGATGACATTGTAATTCTGTCAGAGACAGCAAAGGACTTGGAAGAGCTGTTGAACGGAATGGACAGTGTCTTGAAAGGAGGATATAATATGAACATCAACAAAAGCAAAACGAGGATAATGGAATGTAGTCAAATTAAATCGGGTGATGCTGAGGGAATTAGATTAGGAAATGAGACACTTAAAGTAGTAAAGGAGTTTTGCTATTTAGGGAGTAAAATAACTGATGATGGTCGAACTAGAGAGGATATAAAATGTAGACTGGCAATGGCAAGGAAATCGTTTCTGAAGAAGAAAAATTTGTTAACATCGAGTATAGATTTAAGTGTCAGGAAGTCGTTTCTGAAAGTATTTGTATAGAGTGTAGCCATGTATGGAAGTGAAACATGGACGATAACTAGTTTGGACAAGAAGAGAATAGAAGCTTTCGAAATGTGGTGCTACAGAAGAATGCTGAAGATTAGATGGGTAGATCACATAACTAATCAGGAGGTATTGAATAGGATTGGGGAGAAGAGAAGTTTGTGGCACAACTTGACCAGAAGAAGGGATCGGTTGGTAGGACATGTTCTGAGGCATCAAGGAATCACAAATTTAGCATTGAAGGCCAGCGTGGAGGGTAAAAATCGCAGAGGGAGACCAAGAGATGAATACACTAAGCAGATTCAGAAGGATGTAGGTTGCAGTAAGTACTGGGAGATGAAGAAGCTTGCACAGGATAGAGTAGCATGGAGAGCTGCATCAAACCAGTCTCAGGACTGAAGACCACAACAACAACAACATGTAGAATATTTGTAAAGATTTTTAATGAGGTAGTGTGTGCTTCTGATGGTAGTGCATTAAACATGTATGCATAGCTGTTGTGAGTATTGCTTGGTTCTATAATAGGTTGGTCAATCTTTTCTTTGTGACACGTATTGTGACAATGAAATGATTGCCTTAATCTGTAGCTCTCTTGGTTTTCTTTTATGTAGACTAGGCAACTAGGTATAAATAATGATGGTTCAAATGGCTCTGAGCACTATGGGACTTAACATCTGAGGTCATCAGTCCCCTAAATAATGGTGGAACAGTCATGGCACACAATTTCTTGAAAAGTGGTCAACAAGATACATTGTTTTTGAAAATATCCACCAAACATCTGATAAACTTTTTCTGTCACATAGAAAATAGTTTTGCCCTTGTGGAGTTGCCCGCAAAGCATATTATGTGGCTATGAAAAAAGCATAATAGGAACTGAGCATTAGTAAAGGTAGTAAAGGATGTTGTGTGCAACATTGGCTCAGTTTCAAATAGTGCAGTTCATGACATAAGTTCATGGCTTGCAGAAAAGAATTTAACGCTTAATCACAGTAAGACTCAATTTTTTACAGTTTCTAGCTCACAATTCAACAGAACATGATGTTTTAATTTCACAGAGTGGGCATATGATTAGTGAAACGTCAGGATCTTGTTCAAGGACTTAATGCTGCCATTTTTACTATTCGAGCGGTATCGGAAGTAAGTGATTGTTCAACATGAAAATTCGTCTACTTTTCTTATTTTCATTCACTTATGTCATATAGTATTATATTTTGGGATAGCTCTTCCCATTCTAGAAGGATATTTGTGACTCAGAAACGGGCAGTTCGGGCAATAAGTTATGTAAGTTCGCAAACCTCTTGTCGACCCCTGTTCACTAATCTGGGTTTTTTGACATCGGCCTCTCAATATACATATTCTTTACTGTCATTTCTTGTTAATAATATCAGCTTATTCCCAAGAATTAGCAGAAATCCAATCAGCATTTGGATCACATGTCCTTAACTCTTGTGCAGAAAGGTGTGCAGTATACTGCTGCATCCATTTTCAATAAGCTACCACAAGAATTCAAAAATCTTGGCAGTAATCCATGCACTTTCAAATTGAAACTGATCCTCATGGATCACTCCTTCTATTCTGTTGAAGAGTTCCTTGAAAAATCAAACTTATTCTTATGTTATATTGTTGACTGCGTTTACTTCAAACCTATGGCTTGACTTTTATTTGGTTCATAAACATTTTAATTTTCATTGGTTATTACTTTTACATTGTAATTTCATGTACCAACACATTCCATGACCTCGGAGATTTGCTCCTCAATTTGGTCCTGCTAGATGTGTAAATAAGTAAATAAATAAATTTTGGGACCTGGTGCATCAGTTGGTCAAAAGATTTGCCCTTGGGCTGGATTACAATGTCTTTCAGATAGTAATATCAGTCATGTGTAGGAGGCTTCAGAATGACATCTGGTACCATCTCCACTGCTCGTGTGTCTAGGTTATTAACTGCCACCAAATGCTTTGTATAGACATTGTTACATTGCTCTGTGTAAATGCTAGCAAGACATTCATAACATTGCTCTATGTAAACAAGCTCTGACATTTCAAACGAAAGTATGGGTGTCTCCAGCAGGAACTCGGGCACCTGAGTTTTAGTTGTTGGCTTCACAGACTTGTTAGACTCTGGAATTCGACTGTCTGCTGTATATACTGCTTACTGATACAACTGTTCATAGAAAGAGATTTTCACTCTGCCGCGGAGTGTGTGCTGATATGAAACTTCCTGGCAGATTAAAACTGTGTGCTGGACCGAGACTCGAACTCAGGACTTTGAAAAGTAGGAGATGAGGTACTGGCAGAAGTAAAGCTGTGAGGATGGAGCATGAGTCATGCTTGGGTAGCTCAGTTGGTAGAGCACTTGCCCGCAAAAGGCAAAGTCTCGGTCCGGCACACAGTTTTCATCTGCCAGGAAGTTTCACAACTGTTCATGTATATGTGAAGTGTCTTGCATCTGCAGGTTCCTAACCTGTCTCTGTAGTCCTTATTGCAAGTGTGAAGGTCATTCTTTCAACCAGACTGCACCATCGCCGTGACTACATTACATCATCCTTGTTTTGCTTTTGCTGCTGTTCACGTTATATATTCCTCCTTTCAAGACATTGTCTGCGACAGAACTGCAATGCCATCAGCAAACTCCAGTTTTCATTTCTTCTCCCTGAACATTAATTGCTTCTGCAAATCTTTCTTTGGTTTCCTTTACTCCTTCCTCATTCTACAGATTCAATAAGTTTGGGGATAAGCTACAAACCTGTCTCGTCTCCTCCTACATATCCTTAGACTCTTATTAGTGCAGTCTGGTTTCTCTACAAGTTGTAAATAATATTTTGTTCACTGTATGTTATCCCTGTTACCTTCTCAATTTCAGGGAGTGTATTCCCATGACCAGTATCTAAATCTTTCTCTAGAACTATAAATATTAGAAATGTAGGATTGCATATCTTCATTTTATCTTGTAAGATCAGTCATAGGGTCAGTATTGGCTCATGTGTTTCTACACTTCTCTGTAACTGACACTGATCTTCTCTGAGAGTGGCTTCTACCAATTGACATCCAAGCTCTCTATATTCATCCAGTTACTTATCTTTTCTCCAAAGAACTCCTTAGTTGTACTACAGGTGGCATATTTCCCATAGTTATGCATGCTTCTACAGACTTGCATTTATCCTCTACCCATTCCTCCTTACCTGTTTTGTCCTGTTTTTTAAACATCTGTATGCCATTTTGTTAGCTTCTGAGACTATGTACTGTCATAGCCTGAGACCGCTCTGTGAATGAATGACAGATGCCAAACGGGAGTCCAAACTCGCACTCAAGTTTGGTGTCTGCCATTCATTCGCACAGTGGTCTCAGGCTACGACAGTACATAGTGTCAGATTATAGCAAGATTACAGATAGTGTCTGCAAGAGGACTATCATTAAAGAGCTTGTACCACAACACATGGACTCTGTTAAACTTACATAGCAGCTATCTGTCCATGTAAATAAAGAACCATGTTAATCCATGTGTGCATGTGTATTGTAGAAAGAGGATACTGGCCACCTATAATATCCTCTTCCTCGTTTCGTATGGTACAAGACTCTACATAAAAGAAGAGCATGTGTGAGGGAAAACATAATGCTCAGTTCCTATTATGCTTTTTTCATAGCCACATAATATGCTTTGCGGGCAACTCCACAAGGGCAAAACTATTTTCTATGTGACAGAAAAAGTTTATCAGATGTTTGGTGGATATTTTCAAAAACAATGTATCTTGTTGACCACTTTTCAAGAAATTGTGTGCCATGACTGTTCCACCATTATTTAGGTGACTGATGACCTCAGATGTTAAGTCCCATAGTGCTCAGAGCCATTTGAACCATCATTATTTATACCTAGTTGCTTAGTCTACACAAAAGAAAACCAAGAGAGCTACAGATTAAGGCAATCATTTCATTGTCACAATACGTGTCACAAAGAAAAGATTGACCAACCTATTATAGAACCAAGCAATACTCACAACAGCTATGCATACATGTTTAATGCACTACCATCAGAAGCGCACACTACCTCATTAAAAATCTTTACAAATATTCTACATGTTGTTGTTGTTGTGGTCTTCAGTCCTGAGACTGGTTTGATGCAGCTCTCCATGCTACTCTATCCTGTGCAAGCTTCTTCATCTCCCAGCACTTAATGCAACCTACATCCTTCTGAATCTGCTTAGTGTATTCATCTCTTGGTCTCCCTCTGCGATTTTTACCCTCCACGCTGGCCTTCAATGCTAAATTTGTGATTCCTTGATGCCTCAAAACATGTCCTACCAACCGATCCCTTCTTCTAGTCAAGTTGTGCCACAAACTTCTCTTCTCCCCAATCCTATTCAAAACCTCCTCATTAGTTACGTGATCTACCCACCTTATCTTCTGCATTCTTCTGTAGCACCACATTTCGAAAGCTTCTATTCTCTTCTTGTCCAAACTAGTTATCGTCCATGTTTCACTTCCATACATGGCTACACTCCACACAAATACTTTCAGAAACGACTTCCTGACACTTAAATCTATACCCGATGTTAACAAATTTTTCTTCTTCAGAAACGATTTCCTTGCCATTGCCAGTCTACATTTTATATCCTCTCTACTTCGACCATCATCAGTTATTTTACTCCCTAAATAGCGAAACTCCTTTACTACTTTAAGTGGAGGTATGGGTAGAATGGGTAGAGGATAAATGCAAGGCTGTAGAAGCATGCATAACTATGGGAAATATGCCACCTGTAGCACAACTAAGGAGTTCTTTGGAGAAAAGATAAGTAACTGGATGAATATAGAGAGCTTGGATGTCAATTGGTAGAAGCCACTCTCAGAGAAGATCAGTGTCAGTTACAGAGAAGTGTAGAAACACATGAGCCAATACTGACCCTATGACTGATCTTACAAGATAAAATGAAGATATGCAATCCTACATTTCTAATATTTATAGTTCTAGAGAAAGATTTAGATACTGGTCATGGGAATACACTCCCTGAAATTGAGGAGGTAACAGGGATAACATACAGTGAACAAAATATTATTTACAACTTGTAGAGAAACCAGACTGCACTAATAAGAGTCTAAGGATATGTAGGAGGAGACGAGACAGGTTTGTAGCTTATCCCCAAACTTATTGAATCTGTAGAATGAGGAAGGAGTAAAGGAAACCAAAGAAAGATTTGCAGAAGCAATTAATGTTCAGGGAGAAGAATGAAAACTGGAGTTTGCTGATGGCATTGCAGTTCTGTCACAGACAATGTCTTGAAAGGAGGAATATATAACGTGAACAGCAGCAAAAGCAAAACAAGGATGATGTAATGTAGTCACGGCGATGGTGCAGTCTGGTTGAAAGAATGACCTTCACGCTTGCAATAAGGACTACAGAGACAGGTTAGGAACCTGCAGATGCAAGACACTTCACATATACATGAACAGTTGTGAAACTTCCTGGCAGATGAAAACTGTGTGCCGGACCGAGACTTTGCCTTTTGCGGGCAAGTGCTCTACCAACTGAGCTACCCAAGCATGACTCATGCTCCATCCTCACAGCTTTACTTCTGCCAGTACCTCATCTCCTACTTTCCAAAGTCCTGAGTTCGAGTCTCGGTCCAGCACACAGTTTTAATCTGCCAGGAAGTTTGAAGTAAACGCAGTCAACAATATAACATAAGAATAAGTTTGATTTTTCAAGGAACTCTTCAACAGAATAGAAGGAGTGATCCATGAGGATCAGTTTCAATTTGAAAGTGCATGGATTACTGCCAAGATTTTTGAATTCTTGTGGTAGCTTATTGAAAATGGATGCAGCAGTATACTGCACACCTTTCTGCACAAGAGTTAAGGAAATGTGATCCAAATGCTGATTGGATTTCTGCTAATTCTTGGGAATAAGCTGATATTATTAACAAGAAATGAGTAAAGAATATGTATATTGAGAGGCCAATGTCAAAAAACCCAGATTAGTGGACAGGGGTCGACAAGAGGTTTGCGAACTTACATAACTTATTGCCCGAACTGCCCATTTGTGAGCCACAAATATCCTTCTAGAATGGGAAGAGCTATCCCAAAATATAATACCATATGACATAAGTGAATGAAAATAAGAAAAGTAGACTAATTTTCACGTTGAACAATCACTTACTTCCGATACCGCTCGAATAGTAAAAATGGCAGCATTAAGTCCTTGAACAAGATCCTGACGTCTGCTTTCCACAACAGATTACTATCTATCTAAACATCTAGAAATTTGAACTGTTCAGTTTCACTAATCATATGCCCACTCTGTGAAATTAAAACATCATGTTCTGTTGAATTGTGAGCTAGAAACTGTAAAAAATTGAGTCTTACTGTGATTAAGCGTTAACTTCGTTTCTGCAAGCCATGAACTTATGTCATGAACTGCACTATTTGAAACTGAGCCAATGTTGCACACAACATCCTTTACTACCAAGCTAGTGTCATCAGCAAACAGAAATATTTTAGAATTACCTGTAATACTATATGGCATATCATTTATATAAATAAGGAACTGGTGTGGGCCCAACACTGATCCCTGGGGAACCCCCTCGATTGGCCATTTGCTGTCTGTTGTTAAAGTAAGAGGTGAACCAATTATGAGCTGCTCACCGTATTCGTAATAGTCCAACTTCAGGAGCAACATTTAATGATCAACACAATCAAACGTCTTAGTTAAATAAAACATATGCCTAGCATTTGAAACCTTTTGTTTAATCCACCCAGTATCTCACAGAGAAAAGAGAATATAGCATTTTCAGTTGTTAAATGACTTCTAAAGTCGAACTGTACATTTGATAGCAAATTATGTGACACAAAATGATCAATTATCCTTACTTACACAGCGTTTTCAATAACTTTAGCAAACACTGATGGCATAGAAATAGGTCTAAAGTTGGCTATATTATCCCTTTGTCCTTTTTATAAAGCAGCTTTACTACTGGGTACTTTAATAATTCAGGAAACAAACCATTCTTAAAGGAAAAATTACAAATATGGCTAAGTACAGGGCTAACATGTTCAGCACAGTACTTTAATATTTTCATAGGCACTCCATAATATCCATGGGAGTCCTTAGTCTTCAGTGATTTAATTATTGACTCACTCTCCCTCTTGTTGGTATCACAGAGGTCTATTTCAGACACCAGTCTCGGAAAGGCATTTGCCAAGAGAGTTATTTGATTCCCTGTAGAAACTTATCTTTTATTTAACACCCCAGCAATGCTCAGAAAATGATTGTTAAATACTGTACATATATCTGACTTATCAATAACAGAAAAACTACAAACTGACTTTATATTGTTGACCTTGTGCTGCTAGCCAGATACTTCCTTCACAACTGACCATACGGTTCTAATTTCATCCTGTGAATTAGCTATTCTATTTGCATACCACATACTATTTGCCTTCTCAATAAAATTTTTAAGCATCTTACAATACTGTTGGTAATTGGCTACTGCAGCTTGACTGCAACTACTTGTGACATTTTTATATAGTTCCCGCTTTGTTCTACACGATATCCTTATCCCACTAGTCAGCTCCCCCCCCCCCCCACACACACACTTTTACTGCTAGTACCCCGTTTAGAATGTTCTAATCGAAAGCAACTCTCAAAGAGCACAAGAAATGTGTTAACAAAAGCATTATATTTGTCATCTACATTATCGGCACTATAAACATCCTGCCACTCTTGTTCCTTAACGAGGTTTAAAAAACTCTCTACTATTGTTGGATTAGCTTTCCTACATAGTTCCCCTACAAGAAACTGCAAAAAGGTGGGGATTTAAGGAGATGGGACCTGGATAAACTGACTAAACCAGAGGTTGTACAGAGTTTCAGAGAAAGCTTTAGGGAACAATTGACAAGAATGGGGGAAAGAAATACAGTAGAAGAAGAATGGGTAGCTTTGAGGGATGAAATAGTGTAGGCAGCAGAGGATCAAGTAGGTAAAAAGATGAGGGTAATAGAAATCCTTGAGTAACAGAAGAAATATTGAATTTAATTGATGAAAGGAGAAAATACAGTCAATGAAGCAGGCAAAAAGGAATACAAATGTCTCAAAAATGAGATCGACAGGAAGTGCAAAATGGCTAAGCAGGGATGGCTAGAGGACAAATGTAAGGATGTAGAGGCTTATCTCAGTAGGGGTAAGATAGATACTGCCTACAGGAAAATTAAAGAGACCTTTGGAGAAAAGAGAACCACTTGTATGGATATCAAGAGCTCAGATGGAAACCCAGTTCTAAGCAAAGAAGGGAAAGCAGAAAGGTGGAAGGAGTATATAGAGGGTCTATACAAGGGCGATGTATTTGAGGACAATATTATGGAAACGGAAGAGGATGTAGATGAAGATGAAACGGGAGATATGATACTGCGTGAAGAGTTTGACAGGGTACTAAAAGACCTGAGTTGAAACAAGGCCCCAGGATTAGACAACATTCCATTAGAACTACTGACAGCCTTGGGAGAGCCAGTCATGACAAATCTCTACCATCTGGTGAGCAAGATGTATGAGACAGGCGAACTACCCTCAGACTTCAAGAAGAATATAATAATTCCAATCCCAAAGAAAGCAGGTGTTGACAGTTGTGAAAATTACCGAACAATCACTTTAGTAAGCCACAGCTGCAAAGTACTAACGCGAATTCTTTACAGATGAATGGCAAAACTAGTAGAAGCCGACCTTGGGGAAGATCAGTTTGGATTCCGTAGAAATATTGGAACATGTGAGGCAATACTGACCCTACGACTTATCTTAGAAGCTAGATGAAGGAAAGGCAAACCTACGTTTCTAGCATTTTTAGACTTAGAGAAAGCTTTTGACAATGATGACTGGAATACTCTCTTTCAAATTCTGAAGGTGGCGGGGTAAAATACAGGGAGCAAAAGGCTATTTACAATTTGTACAGAAACCATATGGCATTTATAAGAGTTGATGGACGTGAAAGGGATGCAGTGGTTAGGAAGGGAGTGAGAGAGGGTTGTAGTCTTTCCCCGATGTTATTCAATCTGTATATTGAGCAAGCAGTGAAGGAAACAAAAGAAAAATTCTGAGTAGATATTAAAATTCATGGAGAAGAAATAAAAACCTTGAGGTTTGCCGATGACATTGTAATTCTGTCAGACACAGCAAAGGACTTGGAAGAGCAGTTGAACTGAATGGATAGTGTCTTGAAAGGAGGATATAAGATGAACATCAACAAAAGTAAAACGAGGATAATGGAATGTAGTCGAATTAAGTCGGGTGATGCTGAGGGAATTAGATCAGGAACTGAGACACTTAAAGTAGTAAAGGAGTTTTGCTATTTGAGGAGCAAAATAACTAATGATGGTCGAAAGAGAGGATATAAAATGCAGACTGGCAATGGCAAGGAAAGTGTTTCTGAAGAAGAGAAATTTGTTAACTTCGAGTATAGATTTAAGTGTCAGGAAGTTGTTTCTGACAGTATTTGTATGGAGTGTATGGAAGTGAAACGTGGACGATAAATAGTTTGGACAAAAAGAGAATAGAAGCTTTCGAAATGTGGTGCTACAGAAGAATGCTGAAGATTAGATGGGTAGATCACATAACTAATGCGGAGGTATTGAAGAGGATTGGGGAGTAGAGAAGTTTGTGGCACAACTTGACTAGAAGAAGGGATTGGTTGGTAGGACATGTTCTGAGGCATCAGGGGATCACCAATTTGATATTGGAGGACAGCGTGGAGGGTAAAAATCGTAGAGGGAGACCAAGAGATGAATATACTAAGCAGATTCAAAAAGATGTAGGTTGCAGTAGGTACTGGGAGATGAAGAAGCTTGCACAGGATAGAGTAGCTTGGAGAGCTGCATCAAACCAGTCTCAGGACTGAAGACCACAACAACAACACAGTTTGTAATTACATGTGAGATTTGTTTGAGTACAAAAGCTTTTTAATGTTAACGTTTGTGCATCATGGTCTGAAAAGCCATTCACCCTTTTACTAACAGAATGCCCATCTAGTAACAAAGAATGAATGAAAATATTATCTATGGCTGTGCTATGTTCCCCTGTACCCTAGCTGGAAAAAAACACAATCTGAATTGGATCATATGAGTTAAGGAGATCTACCAACATCCTTTTTCTTGCACAATCATATACAAAATTAATATTGAATTCACCACATGTTACTAATTTTTGGTACTTCCTATAAAGTGAACCAAGAACACTCTCTAGCTTGAGCAGAAATGCTCTGAAGTCAGAGTTAGGGGATCTATAAACAACAATTGTTTCAATAAATTCCACTGCCCCTGCACAACATTCAAATATTTGTTCGGTGCAGTGCCGTGAGACATCTATGGACTCAAATGTAATCCTGTATTTCACGTACATGGCCACTCCCCCACTCCACAAGGAACTCCTTGAAAAACAGCCAGCTAATCTGTATCCTGGTAAAGGAAGACTCTGAATTGTCAAATTATTTAAGTGGTGCTCCGATATGTCCAAGTCAACATATATAAGCAGTTCACTAACTTTGTCTCTAATACTTTTTCTATTTTGATGTAATATGCTAATTTCTTCTCTACTTGGAAACCTGGCACCCTCTGAATGTATTAGCAATAGGAGACTTTCTGAATTCTGGCAGCATCTCTCTGGAGTACTGTAGAGGAGACAGCAATGTCAGATGAGACACTCTGGCATATGTGGCTCATGCAGCTGCTGCTGCCTGTGAAAGTGGAAGTAGTCACTCGTGGGAAGGAAAACATTAGTTCTGTTCTGTCAGTTGTTGCAAAGTACACACAGCAGGGGGACAAGCAAGTGCCTCAGCAACAAAAAAGATAGCTGACAACGCAACATAGCAGAAGCCGGAGCCATACAATATGGGCCAAGGAAGTCTGTTGATGAGTAGTTAAACAGTCTATAGCTGCAGCTGGATGCAATACAAAAACAATTATTGGTGCTGGAATTGAACAAATGAGACAACAGGAGGAGCAGTAAATAGAGGGACATTCACCCAGCAAACAGAAGCACAGTCCAGAGGAACAAAATGGTAGTGTGTGTTGGTATCACAAAAAGTTCAGTGTGCAAGCCAAAAGATGCACAGTTCTCTGCACATTTCCAAATGCTCCTGGCAGCCTACAATAGTCGCAGCACACTGCTTAGCTTCACATGAGTGCCAGGGTGGGTAAAAAGGGATAGACATTAAGTACATGGACAGTGATGCTGAAGTGATAGAAGACAGCCAGGATGCAACACTCAGGATCGGCACAGTTATTCGAGACAATCTTTCTGTGGACACGAGGACATCTAAGCAATCTTGTTCATTCAAATTGTCGTGCCACTTGTATGTGTCAGACAGAAAGGCAAATCGACATTTCCTGGTCAACTCAGGCTTTGTTGTTAGTGCACCGGCATTTAATCGCAATCAGAAAGAGATGGTGGGTGCACCACTCCACCTAACTGCCACTAATAACTCGCCCATCATGAATTATGGTGAGCAGGAAGTGACAGCCAACGTAGGTTCCAGCAAGATTTGTATAGGCTGATGTGCATGAGCCAATTCTAGGTGTCTCAAGAACTGGGATTACAGCTAAGCACAGCACAAGTTAGGTGGAGGAGTGAGATGGTAATAGACATCATAGACAGAAGTACAAGCACAGCAGTTGCTTTATCCAGTGATTCAGTTAAACTTGAAACAGTACAGAAGATATTGCATACCATGGTGCACCACATCAAGACTACCGCAGGCCAACCAGTCTCCCAACGACTGAGAAGACTTTCACCTGAACGGTTCACACAGGCAAAATCAGAAATTAACAAGATGGCTGCATCATCTTGTCAATTTCTGATGGCTGCAGATTGGATAGCCCATGGGCATCACCACCACACCTTGTTGGGAAGAGAGACGGCACGTGGAGGCCCTACAGAGATTATCAGGATCTGAAAGCATGAACAGTACCTAACGTGCAAGATTTTATAAATGTTTTAGCCACAGAAATAATATTCAGCATGACAGACTCTAAGAAGGCATAGAACCAGATTCTGGTAGTTGAAGAGGACACTCCCAAGATGGCTGTGATAGCGCCTTCTGGATTATTCGAACACCACAGCACGGCATTTGGATCAAAAATGCAGCCCAAACTTGACAAAGGTTTGTAGATGAAGTGATGAGTGGCTTGGATTTCTGCTTCACATATGTGGATGATAATTTTAATAATTTCACTGACAGCTGAGTAATACACCTTAATGTAGCATTTAACAGCATAAAGAAATTTGGGTTTGTGTGTTCCCTGCCACAGGCAAGTGATGTTTCTCAGTCATGTGGTGTCAGCAGGTGGTATCTGTCCACTCAAGAAAAAGACGGAGGCTACATTGAACATTCCTAAGCTGACCAATGAGGTGTAACACATTGCTTTGGCTTAAAGTGATGTGATATTGTTAGTACATGTACTGTATGCTTGGCTGAATGCAACGTATCATGAAAGCAAGGCATCGGGACATTATGGTGTGTTGTGGCACTTGCTGCAGCGAGAGATTATTCCATGCTGCTTACATCCCTTGACGTCTCTAAGAAGAAAAGTCTGTCATTGATTGACAGCAACAGTACAAAGAGAAGTTGTACAAGGCTTTGAGTGTAACCAACTGTAAAAATACAATGTGCTCTTAACAAAAAGTGAATACATGTACTGTAAAGAAGAAAAGTCCAAAATCATTCAGCAACGGCTGTTGTCTTAGCCTCCCTATGACAGGGCAATGTCGGAGCCAATATGTCTTGTTCGTTTTCTTTTGCACTGGAAACAGAGCCAGTGTGTGTTATGTATATAAATCAAATAAACCTGTTTTATAAGGGGAAACAGTTTTTTAGCTGTCATATACAACACAGCCTTGTAACATGTGCCCTTATATTTCACCTTGTGGCAAGGAGGTTAAGTAGCTTTCCAGGCTGACACAGGCATGTAACAGAGGAAAAGACATCTGAAGCCAAGATACCTGGGCCAAGGAGCTATGGCACCTAATTCCACCAAGTGGAAGCATGTAAAGTTTATAAGTTGCAGTGACCATAAAACATGTAAATGAACCGTTACAGACACATGATACATCACATAGTTGGCAACCACACAGGGACGACTGGAATTTTCTGTGGTAGCAGGTAATAACATTTGATTGAGAAGTTGAGGAGGAGAAGTCAGAATCAAAATAAAAGTACTGTGTTTTGAAGAAAATTTTGTCCAGAATTTGCAGCTGTTGTCCATAGCAAATGTGAAATGTGTTTTATTCATCTCATAACATACACAATTTCAGAACATATGTTTGGTGTGCAGGAGACATGACAAGGTTACAATTTGCTTATTTATAATTTTGTCACACTTACAATAATACTTTGGGGAGAATTTTACTTACTTAAAATTTGTCAAACTTACAGTATTTACATCTACAATAACTATCATAAATTTTTATTCCATTTGAGGGATCCAGCTCAAAGTATCACTTCGTCCTCCATGAAATCTTCCACAGAGTAGTAGCATCGTTCAATTAGAAAATCATGTAACTTGCTTTTTAAAATATTTATCTTCATATTCATTATGTCACACTCTTTTATTGTGTTGTGAGTTTTCATGGCTATATACAGAGGAGTCTAAGCACGCAGTTTTAAGCGACGAGGTGAGCATAAAGTTTTCTTTATGTCGTGTGTCGTATAAGTGTTCAAAATGATTTTTTTTTAACAGGTCAACTCTGCTGCGTAAGAAAAGAACCACCTCAAAGACGAATAAAGAGGGGACAATTAATATTTTTAGGTCTTTAAATAATGGTGGACACGATGCCCTCGGCTGTGCAGAGCACATGTGAATGATTCTTTTTTGCACTTTTTAAATTCGTGTAACGTTTCCCGAGTTTCCCCAAAAAATTATGCCATATCGAATAACCGATTCAAAGTAGCTATAATATGCTATTTTCCTGGTGGCCATATCAGTGGCACAGGCTAAAATTTCCATTGCAAATGCAAGGCTGTTTAATTTATTTGCTAGATATTCTATGAGAATTCCAACGCAAAGTTCTATCTAAGTTTATTCCCAGGAACCTGACTGAGTCAAGTTCTTCCACTTTTTGATTGCTGCGAGTGATACAGATTTCTTCAGTTTTTGACTGTTTGGTTTTAAAACTCATCATGTGGGTTTTTGAAATGTTTAGCCTTAATCCATTTAGACTGAACCATGTTTGCAGGTTACTTAATGTATCCATGACACCCTGTGGTATATTGTCAGAATTTTCATTTTAAATTAGGGCAGAAGTATCATCTGCAAACAAAGCTAAATGAGTATTTACATTGAGAGGCAAGTCGTTTACACAGAACAGGAATAAAATGGGTCCAAGGATTGAGCCTTGAGGAAGATCTTGTGAGACAGTTTTCCACTCTGAGTAGTGATCTGCTCCATTTGACGTGATTACTACCCTTTGTTTCCTCTCCAAGAAATATGATTCAAACCATTTCAAAGCAATACCCCTTATTCCATACCTGTTGAGTTTGAAAAGCATCAGGGCATGGTTTACAAAGTCGAATGTTTTTGCGAGATCACAGAATATTCCTGCGACCTTAGCTTTCCTATCTAGTGATGAAGTAATTTTTTCAGTAAACTCATTTATCGCATCTACTGTGTTTTTGCCTTGTTGGAAGCCAAATTGGTTATGTGAAATGATGTCATTCTGTGTGATGAAGCTTCGTATCTGTAAAGCAGCAATTTATTCAAATATTTTTGATATGACAGGGAGTACAGAGATGGGGGTGATAATTTCCCATATCATCTTTTGAACCTTTTTTAAACAATGATTTTACTTCCACGTATTTCAAGAGATCAGGGAAGCAACCTTCTTGAAAGAATTTGTTTATTATGAGAGAGAGAGAGAGAATATGAGCTGTTATGTTGTAAACTTTTTAAAATATTTTGGTGGGTATCCCATCCCAGCCGACAAGGTTTTTGTCTTTTAAGAAGAGTATGACATTTTCAACAAATTTTGCTGTGACTGTTAAAATTTTTTGAGACATTCACTGGTATTGCCTTTTAACCCAAAACTATTTACTTCCTTCTCATAATTTGCTATGTCTAAATCAGATTTTGCTACATTTATGAAGTACTCATTGGAGCACTCAGATATTTGAGCTCGATTTACAACCAGTTTTTCCTTAAGTTTGATTTCTGATATGTCTTGTTTTTGATTTTGGACACCTAATTCAGACTTAACTACAGACCATACAGTCCTTGTTTTATTTTTCTGCCCTAGAATGAATTTGTTATTTGCCATTTGTTTTGAAGTTTTCACAACTTTAAAAAAAATAGTTTATAGTTTCTAACATATTTTACAAAAACAGGATCCTTGTTGTACTTCAGCTGGTTGTGTAGCTTCCTTTTCCTCTCACTCGATATTTTTATTTCTGGTGTGATCCATCTTATCTTACTGGATGTTTTGCTGCAATATGATCTTGCCAGGAAAGTTTCATTAAATACTTCAAGAAAACTGTTTAAGAATGTACCAAGTTTTCATCTGTTGAATCACCGTCCCCAAACCACCAGTTAACTTTACTTAGTTGGGGACTGATGTTCTCAGATGTTAAGTCCCATAATGCTTAGAACTATTTACTTAGTTTCTCATAGAATATTTCAATATTGGTTTTATTTCTTATGTTTATCAGCTTTTGGAATCAAGACAAATAAGGGTGATTGGTCAGAAAGTCCTAAGTCTAGACTGAATTTATGTACATTATCAAAGTAGTAATTTGTTACAATGTTGTTGATGCATGTTGCTGAGGGAATATTTTCTCTGGTGAACTCTGAAAAATTTAGTTTAAAACCAGACTTTTTAATTGAATCAGTAACTTTTGTTGATTCTTTAATGTAATTTGCAGTGTTTACATTAAAATCTGCTGCTATTACAATTTTTCTTCTTTTCTTTCTTTCATTTATCTAACAAGCACTGGACAGGCGTGACTAAAGCCCTTTCTGGAATTCTATAAATTGAAATGATTAACATATTGTCTTTAAGCTATACTCAACAACTTTCGAATATGCAATATTCATTTAAACAATTAAAATCTGTTCTCACTTCATAGCTTATAGAAGAGTCCAGAAGTATGCAGCAATGTCGGAGAGATTTTTTTCTCCCTGCAATAGCTGCTTGCAACATTGAGGTTTTCAATTTTATTTAAAATATTTATTGTATTAGAGCTAAGGCAGTGTTCATTTAAACAAATAATTTTTACGTTTTTACATACTGAGAGAAGAATTTGTAACTCATCGAGTTTGTAGCTTAGGCTGCTGGAAGATTTAGAATTTAAGCCATTTATATTCCAGTGCACCAAATAAGAATTTTTGCTTGTTTTAATGGTATTAAGCATACATTTTCATAGACACTCTTTAGCAGTTTTCTTACCATCTAACAGGCATTTTTCTTTTACATCCCCTCCAGTAAATATTAGTTTTCCTTAGTTTTAATGATTTTACAAACATCCATAAACATTTTGCTGAAGGTCATTGATCCTAGTCTGTTTAGATGCAGTCCATCCTTGGGTAGACATTCCTTGCCCAAAAACTTATTTGAGTTTATAAATATAGCACCTAGACTGGCACGACATTCATTAATTCTGCAACTGATTCGATATTTTTTTTTTTTTTTTTTTGGGGGCGGGGGGGGGGGGGGATGTTCGTTAATAATTTCCTCTTCGCTGTAACCTCGAAGGGAATTTGTCCCAACATGGATGAAAACAACTTTGTAATTTTTGTTCACTTCTTTTTCGATGTTTTCTCTTGAATTTGCAATATTTTTAAAATAGTTATTGAGCTGATGGGGCCTAATTCCTGGGCAGACTTCAACTTCACAGGTTGGCACTACAACATTTTTCAACATAGAATCGCCAATTATCAGAAATTCAGTTTCAGCTACACTTAATACTATGACGTCTTTTGTTCTTGAACTTTCCACCTTCCATTTATATGTAATATTTATGCCTACTGAGTCTGCACTTTGTTTTAATTCATGTGACGTGAAACGCTTGTCTTGCAGGGAGCTCGTATTTGTATCCCTCTGCAAATGGCGTACTTCCTTGTTTGCATCAATAATTTTTTGGGATTTGTTTGAGTCGCAGTTTTCTTCATGAATAAGATCCACATATTCCTTTCTAGGTGTCAGTACTTCTGACTGTCATTTTATTGCTTCACAGGACATTTTTTGAAACACAGCTTGTATCACTCCGCATCATATTTTCATCGTTTCGGGCAACAGGTCCGTAAACAATCCTGGCAGCACCACAAGAAATCATCGAGAGCTGACATATCGTCGCCATGTATCAATGACTGATTACTCAGTGCTTGTGTTATTACTAGCACTGAGTTGAAATGATGATTCCCAAAGACTTAAATGGCTGAAGAGTAAATATTAATTTCCGCAACAATACCCAAGAATCAGAAGAGAACATTAAGTGTAAGGTTGGGAAGATGGGCATTGCATCATCATCATCATCATCATCATCATCATAAAAACATAGCATTTCACCAATTTCATCGCACTAGTGTCTTGTTCATGGCACTACGTGGCGTGATGGTCACAAACTTCAGATGAGCTGTGTTTAATTCAAACTGTTTTTTGTTTAATTTCAGAGTTGTGTTTTATGGGTGAGATAATCTGAAGTACAGTTGTCCGATAAAGTTTGTTAGTTTGGTGCTTTTTAAAGTCAACACTGAGACAATTGGCTGCAGTGAAGGTTTGGCAGTTGATTTGTTGCCATTTGGTATGTGCCTGTTGTCACCTTGTAGTGACAGCAGTCCCCTCCAGCGCAATTTTCTGCAGTGTGTGTGTGTTTGAAATGTGTGTTGTGCTGCAAGTGTCTGATTTCACACCAATTCAGTTCCTGTGCTGGCCACCAGGAACAATGTGTTTTGCCATCAGTGTCACACTTGTTTATTCTTTGAGTTTTGCAATGTACTTGTTATGTTTTCTGTGTCTTTAATGTCATAGAACTTTTCACATTTTCGCATTCTATAGCTTAACTACGGATAAACAGGCAACAGTCGAACTTTCTCTCTCTCTCTCTCTCTGGCTCGTTATACTTTCACTGCATCAACTATGTATTGTAGTAGCTTGTCGACTGGGAGAATAAAGTTCCTTTCCATCTCCATAACCTACGGCAACTGTAAATTATTTATTCTAACCCAAAAAGGCATGCTAACTGGTTGGACATGCCAGGATCAGCCATACGGCTAAAGTGGTGAACCTGACATGATTACTGTCTGTGTAACTCACAGATTTGATTAAGCATAATGAGAGATGACCAAGTACCAGGCATCTATCAATGCTGCTGTGTCCAGGTTTGTCATATAACTATCACCTTTCTAGCCTCACAACCCTGCACTCTGATTTACTCAGGTCAAAGCAAGTTTCTCCTGTTAGCAAATATCTACCGATGCCATCAAGTTTGCACCTGGTTGTGAGCCAACTTGACCATCAGTACACAGCTGAAGTGCAAGATGTGATAACTGCGCCACCAGAGAGCAGTTCGTATGACGGTCTCAAAGCAGAGCCAATCTAGCGTGTATTTGCTTGGCCAGAAGAATGTCTCAACCAAGTCGTGATGTAGGAAGACACCAGGGATCACAAACCATCCCAATACTTGCAGCAGTTGCGAAGTAAGAAGAAATTGAAGGCATGTACAATACATGGAAGACTGCAGAATCTGACTTGTCAGATGACAAAGACAGCAATCACCCTTAGAAAATGTTGTGTTATTCAGTTAGAATTGGTTGAAAGGGCAAATTCTTAAAGGAAAAAGAAATAGAAAAACACACTATCAGTCTTTTTCACTGATACTATACTGTATAAAACTGATGTATATTTTTGGTCATTTAGAAAATGACCTATGAAACATTTGAGTAGCAGACTTTAAATCTACATGTTGCCCCACACTAAGACCATGCGCAAAAAGGGTGGTCCATTGTTAGAAGAAAGCACTTGTTCTGGATTTCCTCTAGACAGTTCTGCTGAGATACGATAATAGGTGGCTCACAGTGTGGGAGTGAAATGGCACGGCAACTGGAAACTCACTCCAAAGTTGAGATACATTTGACAGTACGATTCTTGTGGCCAAATTTCTAAATCCCACACAAATTTACCATGAAATTCTAGCTATATATGGTCCAAATGCAATGAAAAATCTAGTCATGGTGAAATGGTGACAACAATTTGACCAGGGCCACAAAAATATGGGTACTGCTGATCTGGAAGATTGGCATCTATATCAACAACAGAAAACGATGTCCAGACAATCAAGGAACTGATATGAAGTAATTACATCATGTGCACACAACGGTTATCAAATGGCTATGACAAAGTAGCAGACTTCTATGTTACAGAAATTTTGTGACTATACTGAAAAACGTCATGTATCTGTGCCACTTTAAAATGTGGTGAAGCATTCAATAGAAGTTACTTGGACTGACATAATAAAGTGTAGCTTCCATTTTGATGTCACCTTGTAGAATAATGTGAATAAAAATATTTCAGCAGCAGCTGTGGAAAAATTACTCACTGCAGTCCCTAACATATAATCTCAAACAAAGAGCATCCTTCAGAAGTGTAAAATGGAGAAATGGTTACAATAAAGATAACATTTTCAAGTGAAGAAATCAGTAAGATAGAATCTGGTATTCTCCAATTACTCATAATCTAAAAAAATAACTGAACCCCATTTGCACCCTGTTTAAAATACATGTCAATGCTGAGAAGACGAGGTCTCCAACAGTACAAAGTGTGATGACGTTATGAGAGAACTTTATCATGAACTTCATGAAATCTGGATGAATGTCCTAAGAATTATTTAATGTAATCAAATAGGTAAAAAGTGACACCCAGTGGCAGTAGGAGGAAACACATACAAAAGTATTGAAATCTGCAAGTGTTCAGAGCCAATGATTCCTTTTCGTCATAGAAAGGTGGAATGGGAAGCAAGAGGTGTGAAGGAAAAGAACTGGTGAGGTATAGAGAATGGGGAGGGTTCGAAAAGTTGCCCAGAATCCTGTGTCGGGCAACATTTAGCGGATAGGATGAGAAGAAATTTTCAGAAATTGGTCATTTTCTAAGAATTATTTATTAACTTAATAGTATCATGCCAGAACACATTCTGTACCTGTTGCCTGGCTATGAACAGAGCATCAAGCTTCTCTGATACAGTATCTATGAAGACTTAATGCAAGGAATGAGAGATGGAAGGGGAAAATCATTGAAGCTTATAAATTCGACAAAACAATAGAAGAGCATGGAAACTTGTGAAGAATCAAGTAATGACTATTTGTGCTTTAGGTGATATGACTGATGACGCAAACCAGACTGACCAATGAGTCTTACAGAAAAGAAAGAGCAACCCAAGAACAAGCAAAAGCAATACTGACTGGATGTGGCAAGCTAATATCTTTGTGTAGTAGAGTCATGACTCAAACATGGAACGTGGTCCTTCAGGGACAGTGCACAACCAATGGAACCCAGAGAACAAGCCTCACAGACCAACTCAAAGCTTCTGTTCATCGTTTCTTCCAACTCCTCACATACTCTGCCATGGGACTTTGAGATGAACACTTCAAAATGTTGACATAATAGGAAATTGATTGTCCACAGCCTCAGAGGTTTACCTGAGAACAAATTCTCTTAACCTACATGGAGTATATCCGGCTTGATGTTATGTGATCAAACTATGTTGCCTGTGGAGAAAAGCAGAGAAGATGTTGAGTTTAGGTCTGGAATCAACCTATGAAGTGTATCTGGATGGCACAGTGAAAGTGCACTGCTTGCAGGGAACAAAGATGCGAGCTACAGTTCTACTTCTTTACCATTTACACTCAAATGCCATCTACAATCAGTACAGAATAACACATTGTTCAAAATCTAAATGTGACAATAACAGCCAGGATTAAAACATTCTCTCTTGAGGAACTAACAATAGCCATATGGCAACTTCATGGAAAACAAAGCTGTTGACTCTGAAGGTACTTAGATGAATACAAACAAAATACTTTGGTCCAGTAACCATCAAATGGATGAGAAACAATAAATCAGTTCACTGTATTTTTCAGCTTTTCTTTATCAAGCAGGATAGTCATGTGACATGTCCCAAGCCATGAAGAGAAACCTCAGGACAAAAACTTTAAACCGATTCTCTTCTCTCTCCTCATATTTATGAAGTTTTTGAAAGTATGGTTCTGGGTAGTATAGTCACTAATGGTGGTGATAAAATAATTCCACAGCAAATTTATTTCTACCATTTAGTTTTGTTAACTCTCATCTTATCTTGTTCCATATTCAATTGGAGTTGCAGAACAGAATGAGCCAGTGGTAACATATACTATGGTCAAGTTCTGAATCTCATTTAGTTTACATGGAGAGTCAGTTTGGTTAAAACAAACTATTGTTAGTACTTTGCATCCCTACATGTGAGCCCTTCGGACCACATTCACAAGACTGACGAAGAACCTATGACATGCCACTTTCCACTTAACAATAAGTTCTTGAAACTCCTATTTGTAGCTGAATATTCACATTCTGTAACATAAAAAAGAAATACTTTGTACTGAAACAGTTATATAACAGATACAGGACTTAAGCTTTAACAATGAACGGACATACAGAATTTCGTTGAATGGTTTCACTGGCTTCCCCAGCACTATTCACAGAGATTTTTCCACAATCATTTACAAAATAATACTTGACATGCTATCTTAACAAAAAGAGAGAAACAATTAAGTACTTATTTAATTCATAAACACATCCACATTGTTAACAGCCACGTTTATCCGACAAAGCATCTATATGTTGTGTTTGATGCTTTTTATGTATCTACATATTTACAAACATGTTAACTTATGCTTCAGCACTAGTCATTCACCCCCCCCCCTCCCCTTTTTCTGAGGTAACATCAAGATGATTTCTGAATTTATATTATGTTCTTTATATTTTTCTACCTGTCTTGATGCATCCACAATGATCTCATCCTCAAAAGGACATCCAACACTTAATACTCCTTTGCTTTACCTGGCTCTATGAAAAACTGAGTCAGCATCCCCCTCCCATATGTGAATGAGATTTTTAACTATGAAGATGGAAGCAAATTGGTATATTATCCATTATCAATCTTGGGAGAATCGTTTTATAGTAAATGACATGATTATTATATCTTTACGTTAATTTTTTGGCAATCTTTAGTCTGTTTTCTCTAAATAATCCTTTATTATTGTGGAAGAGATATTTTTCATGATTTCATTAATGTTTGGATTTTAGCTATCTCTTATCTTCTATTACAGTTTATTGTTCAATTTTATTCCATGGTAAAATTCTGTTTTGTCTTTTTATCTCCCCCTCCCCTCAGTAAATGATGTAAGCTAAGTCTGGCTCTTTTTGCAGGATTATGAATGCTGTTGTTAATGTAATTAATACTTGATGTACACCACATATTGGAAGATTTCCTCAATTAGGATAATCAGCAATTAAAACAGATATTTACAGTTAGCTTGACAGTTTTTGATTATCAATCTTAAGACCCTTTTCCACATTTCCAGATCTGATTTCATACGTAAGGAATAACTTTAAACTCTCACTTTGGGGCTCATCACATGATGCCTAATGGAAACGTGTGCTCTTTACGAGACTAAACAAATTTTTAGGCCATTCAATGTAAAGTTTAAAAACTTAACTCATCTAATCAAAGTTTCAATTCCTTCCTTTCTTTTATATTTATCATTTGCTGACAATGTGTTTTGAGTGGAATAATAAATGAACACAACTTCAATGAAATGATTAATTCCAGTCACATTTATGTAATTTCTCTTCTGTTGCTAGACTCAATTGACATTGAAATTAGGAAAGGCGTTGTTTTTATTTCTGTTGACTGAAACTGCACTTTCTTTTTCTGAACACTAATGTAGATACATTACCTTTGCTATGTAAAATTAATTCTATGTTTAGTCAAAAGTAAGAATTTATGCTAATTTACAACTTTAAACATAAAAACTGACAAAAAGACACACTTCTCGATACTGGGCAGAATTGCTAGACTATGCAGCGGGCAGAATTGCTAAGACTATGCAGCAGCTACTAGGCTGGGAAAACATGAGAATTTACACAACTATTGTTATACTTTCTCCACACTGACTTTGCCAACTTGGTTGCACTGTGTGATGCAATTAGATGCATCACCACAGGTGTAAAACTTGCTTCTTCATCCTTTAATTTTTCTTAGATGGCTAGTTCAAAATTGATATGAAGTGTGTTCTTTGATCACTTTGTCGAGTTTTCTGCCCAGGAAATGCAACAGCTAAAAAGTGATTTCAAGATGGGTATGGTCAATGTCCAGATGGTGAGCACTGGAGTTATAACACAAGCTAGACACTCAGCCATCAACAACCACACTGGTGGGGGCTATCACAAGAGGGTATACAGAGTGGTCCATACAGAGCACTCACCACATCAAGGTTTATGGCTCATATGTTCCACAATCTGTTTATGTCATCATATCAAGCTGATAGTGACCTGTCATCCATCTGTTTACAATTACAACCCTGCTGTGTTCATTATTATTTTCTTTGTTACAACTTGACTGTGTCATATGACAACTTTGGTTTTACAATTTGGTTCCAACTGGTTCACAATCTGTCTGGTATGATTGTTCTGTGCATGTTTGTCATGTGCAAATAGAGTTGATATTGACTAAGTTTAACTGCATTCAATGGTACGGCAATAAACAACTGTTGCACATCTTCCATGATTGCAGCAACAGCATAAATATCAACAGAATCTTGACTTTTCCTCAGAAAATGATTGAATCTTGACTTTTCCTTAGAAAATGAATGAAGAGAATGACTCAGTCAAATTAAACTACATTACACAGTGTAACAATAACAAAAGAAAAAGAAATGTCAACGAGGAATTTACATATAATTTCATTACTATGGAGATGATGGCATGGATTTGAAGAATAAATTTCAGGACTGACACAAACTGTCATCATAGCTTTTTTCTGTTATTCCTGCCACATTTGAGGGTAAAGTAGTAACAAAAAATATTAGAACAGCAGATAAATTATGTGACAGTGATTGCAGAAGCTATTTTTGCCACATTACCCATGAACTATGTACAAACTAGATAATGAGAAGTAAATCTCTAGAATTTAAATTCCATTGTGATTTTATGGCTTATGATCGGGGACCAACTGAGGACTGTTTTTGCAAAACTAGCTTTTTTTTTTAAATAGCATTTATCCTTAATAGCACTGTTCAGCTTATGCAGCCTGCTTCAGCAAAACTCGCTTTATTTCTTACTTACAAGACAGAGAATACAGCCAGTCTTTCAAAACTTGGCTCATGCATTTGTAGGTGTCTTTTCAAAATTTGCTTTATGCTACTTAGTTTGCCAAAGACACTGGAGGTATTCTTGTGTTTTCTTATAATCTGTTTAGTGTGTAAAAGATGTCAGAACAAGTACTTGGTGACTGTGTTATGGCACTCTTGGAATAATTGGTTTGCTTGGTGGTAGATGGCAGGGCATATTACTTTGTGTGCCATCTAAGCTGATAGTGCGGTGGCTGATGCGGGCTCCCATTAGCCACTGCGCCAGGTGTCTATGTAGTTTGCGTGGGCAGTATTAAATTCCATTTATTGACAGTAGCTGATATTTCAGTTGGTTGCCAGTTACCGCCATTTTGTACTGATATTTCCCTGATTTCCAGACTTAGCATTTTTCCCTGACAAATTTTGGAATCTCAAGGGTAAGTAAAGACATAAGTTGACAGAAAAATGTAAGGATTTTTGTATTCGTCCCCTGTGTGAGCAAAATCCTAAGTACTAACATCAACGTCTTTTGTAATGAACTGTTTTTAGATGGAAAAAGCAAGCAAAATGGTATACGTGTTTCATTAAGACCATTGTTCTTATTTTGTTTCAATAAAACTAAACACATCTGGTGACAAAAATACGCATTTCCTGGGAGTCACAAGACAGATTTAAAATACCTTCACTGATTTCAAAAGTAGCCACAGAAAAAAGTAGGCCTCTTGAAAGAAATGTATAAGTGTATAAGAAGTGTATAAACCAGCACTATAGGTGAATGCCAATATAATGTTGCTTTTACCATGTTCGTTATTGTTGGTTATTGTTATTTTACAGGTACTGTGTGCTTTTCCTTTCAAGAAATATATTAGTACATAGCGTACAAACCACCAGTAACTGTCACAATTTTCTTCTTCTTATCGACCATACTTTCTAACATGTAAACTACTTTCGAAGTGCCAAAGTGTATTGCAATAAATAAAATGTCTATAAAACACCGCTCTGTACAATGTACTTGCGGTGAGACAGTCGAAATTCCTGAAATCCATCGCCCGTGGACTCTGGCCTGCCAAGGAGCACCTCGGTAGTGCGTCCCTGGATAAACCACGAAAATCTGCCGCATTATGCGACACAAACAGACCCAGTCTGCAGGTAGATTGGTGAAACTAGATCTGATGGGCAGGCCCTGCACATTAGTGGGAGCCGCATGGCTTCAGATCAGCAGGCCCAATCCATTACAGATTCTCGCAAAAACGGCCTCTGGTTTTGGCCCACTCTGGAAATCCACGGAGCCACAGATAGCAAGTTGAACAAATGAGACCACAGTGATTAATCTCTGCAACAGATAACTTGTTCAAATACCCTGAGTATCAATAATAAATGAGGATAGGTAGCAACTCACCGTAAAGATGATTGGGCACGTATAAAGATAATTATACTCACATCTAAATTTTCAGCCAAAGGTTTTGCCAGAAAATGAGAACACATTCACACAATCACTCAGACACAACTGATGCACACCTGACCACCATCTCCGTCCACGGCATCAACAATCTCTGAGAATCATATTTGAACAAACCACTCTTCACACCTCTCTCCTCTCGTCAGCAGCTGCTAGATTAGTGGCAAGAAGAGGTGGCAGCACTGACTGCAAGCTGAGAGGGGCGTAGGAAGGGTAGAAGCAGTAAGAATGAGGGAATAGGAAAGCAGAGCACGTTCTCAGCTGTGCCCAGCCAGCGACAATGCACGACATCTCAGTAAACAAACCATTTCATCTGCTGACACAAAAATGAGATTTTCCCTTTTTTTTCTCAGATTTCCCTGATATTTCCCGGACACATTTGAAATTCCCTGATTTCCAGAATTCATGGCAACCCTGGTGACTGAAACACATAGTGGGCATACAAGGAGAGAAATGAAGTTGTGAAACATCTCCACAGCTAAATCATTTTGATATTCAAAGCAAAATGCAGTGCCTGAATTGACTGCTGGCATGCTGAAAGGAGTGAGGCAAGCAACCATAGAGGAAGGACTTGTCATGAAGGCAAACTCTCTTACGCTGACTTATCATATTTCGATGATCTATTATACTCTTCAGAACATAAGAACAATCAAGATACATTGCCTCCTTCATACATGGATATCTTACCACCAGCTGGACATGCTGTAGATCCCACTGAAGCTAAGGCTTCTACATCAGTGTCTATCAAGTATAATATAAAGCTTCGAAATAAATCTCAAGTTAAACAGTTTGTGCTACTGCATTTCAAAACAATAGCAGGTGTATCGCAGGATCACTTAGCCCAGATTGCTCGGCACTATCAAGAACAATACAGGAATGAAGAGATGGCTCAAAGGCATGTCAAGCTGACATAGTTATGACCCGACAAGTAAAAGAGCACATTTTGAAGTGTAAGTGTAGAAAGTGTCATTACATCAGAGGGAAAATGAGTAGGCCACATTTGATGTAAATATAATGTGGGAAAAGTTTTGCAAAGAAAAAAGACAAGCAGGCAATAAAAGCTGTTTTGTGTCGAAATGTGTTCTTAAAGAATTTTGATCTCGGCTTTGGCAACCCTCACAGTGACACCACTTCAACATGCAAGGAACTCACTGTAAACGAAGATCACAGGAACAAAAGCTTGGCAGAAAGTGTGCAAAACTAACCTGCACTTGCATAAAGCCCATGCAAAGAAGTTCCACAGCATCATGAACAAATATTCTGAAGACACTATAAAAGCTGTCTTTGACATGCAACAAATCAATCTCCGCCAAAGGTCTCTTTTGGAGAAGTCTTTTATACGTGACAGATATGGCTCTATAACCTGATTATAATGATACATGAACCAAAACAAGGTACTGATAACATTTTTCAATATACCTGGTGTGAAACAGAAGTTATATGTCCAAATGAAATCGCATCTGAGCTACAACATTTTCTCATACATTATTTGGAAAGGAGGACTAGAGCTATTGGTAACAGAGAATTGAAACTTGAGCTTTTTTCAGACTTGTGCACCAGTCAGAACAAGGATTTTACAATGCTCTGTATGATGGCACATTTTACTGAACTCACTAAGGTGTTCTCTGAACTTACCCACTATTTTCCTATAAGCTGACATGGCTTCAGGCCACCGAATTGTGTACTCAGTAATGCCGAGAAGGAATATAGGAAGAAAGAAGAGATCATAACACCCTGTGAATACAGGAATATTCTAGCGAAGATTGGAAAGTGCTGATGTGGGGAGATGACTGGTTTTCCTATGACTTCAAATAGATTTCTAAAGAAATACTGATGTCTACCTCATCTTTCAAAATGATGGACATACGAGCAATAACTTATGGACAAACTAATGTTAAAATTCAAAACTAATGTTAAAATTCAGTGTACTATTAAAACGATATATTTATCTGGATTAGAAGTATGTTGTGATGTTTTGAAGAACAACATTCCTTCATTAAAAGCCACGAAACGTGCCGTGATTATTCCCAAGATAAACTATGTGAGTGCAGAAAAGAAGAAGGGTGTAATGAAGCTGAAGTGTTTCCTTACCATTCCTAAGGATGCATCAAATTTCTACGATAACTTACTCTCTCGACATGGTGACGAGCATGAAGATCATGACAGCTCATAGAGAATTTATGTGGATGCAGTCGTATGTGGATGAAGAGTGAGTTTTGCTGAAGTTGTGTAGAAGAGAAAAAGAAATATTATTTTAAAATTTTAACCTAAAAACCAAGCATTTAATATTCAGGTATCATTGATATAGTTTGAGATAAAGGGTGTTTTGAAAAAGAAAACTGTTTTTATACTCCCAGCAGTTGATAAACCATCAAAAATTTTATGTATATGCAAAGACTATCTTAAAATACCTTCGGAACTGTACGAAATTTGCCTATTATAAAAAGATTGCCCCTCTCAACTTGCCTGTTAATTAAACAAAACTGTGCCCCAAAATATTTCATTTTTTGCATAAAGCAAGTTTTGCAAAAATGGTACCCAACTTTAACTCTTATTTACACTGATCTTAAAAATGGAAATAGTGACTGGCACACTTACCTGAAAATTGAACATTAATGTTTAGGGTCAATACAAATGCAAGGCGGAAAATAAGAAAAAGGTAACAATTTAGCATGTAACAAGGTGAAAAAATTTAACAGTAATCCAAGATTTATTTGTTTCTGACAGCAGACCACATACAGAAGTTAAAGGTCCACAAATCATTCCAACCATGCAACTCAAAGTAAACTAATTTACAAACAGATTTATTGATTAAAATATGTAATTAATACAATATTGTCAATTACAAAACATGTATTTAAAAAAGTAATGTGTCAGGACCATCATGAAAACATTTTTCCAATCAACACTGTTTCCCCAAATCATTAGAGGGAGACGTCCTCAGAACGAAATTTTAATTTTATTTATATCCACTTATGCAATGCCATTCATTCACAGTGACTACCCCTGTCCTGTACACAGCTGTTTCCAACAGTAAACAAATACCGAGTGAAATACAAACATTATAATAAGTTAGGAACTTACTATTTCATGCTAGATGAATTAATTCATCCATTAACATTTACTGCTCTAGACGCAGCACCAAGACATAACAAACCATAATTAGGAATGGAAGTAAGTCGAAGCTCTATTCTTATGTAAAAAATCAAGAATACCGGTGAAAAAATACATTGGTTTTTCCCTCATTTGAATTTTATCATCTCTAAAGCAGAACAAATGCAATTCTGCTTAAAACTAGTTCTGAAAAACTATTTTCTTGTGCCAGACTGGAGATAGCAAAATAAGACCGAGAACGAGAACGTAAGCACCGAATAGATGGTTTTCATGGAAGAATATTGAAAAAATAATCACCTCTTTCCCCCAAAAGAGGCCTCCTATTACTATGGCTAAGAAAGACACTTTCTATGATAAAGCACCTTGTTATTACCTCATTACCTCAACTATTAAGCTTTTATTCTCTATTAACGAAGTAAATGAATCATTGGCACCATGCACATATCTTCTTATCAACTATGTTACCTCTTTACTAAGGGGGTTGATGACAGGCATAACAGGATAAAACAATTTTTCTTCCATATTTAGGAGATTTGAATCCATTTAAAATGAAATAAAATGATGGTAAATCAAGATCTTGTGTTTCTTTCAAATCAGATTGAACCGGAAAATTGATCCACTATAGAATAATTCTGCGATTACAACAGTTTTGCAAGCTCGTACAAAACAAATGAATACATCTAATTACAAACTTCCAAATTTTCAGGCAACTCTGAACCACATGAAGATGTTTGAGCTTAAATAAGAACTTACCTGATTCTATTTATAGAAGCTGAGTATTCTTGTTGGACCCTCCAACATCAGGAGAGACTAACCAACAGAAGTAAAAATAGACACAACAACAGATTTCTGCCCAAAAGAGCTATTAAAATATATAAAACAAACATTTTACAAAAATATTATCTCAGTATTTAAAATGTTACATTAAACTGCAAAAACTGCAGTTATTTTATGGACCTAGCAAATTGCTAAGGCAATAAATTACACAAAGTACAGGTGTAAGTTTCAGTCACACAATCACAACTTAAGCTTCACAATCACATTTTCATATGTGTCACAGGAGCACACATTCACAGCACTGGTCAACAAAATATAAACAATTAACCACACAGTTTGGCTCTTCTTCCTGTTTCTCAGACACTGCTTCTGTAACATCTGTCCCCTTTTCGGTGCTAAGTTTTGTTTCAAGTTCAGGAATTCTGTCCTCCACTATAATATCATCTTCATTGTTATTATGACTACTGTTGCATAATTTTTGTTTACTTGTGCCTTGATCAGCTTTCACGCTTGGAGCTTTGGGCATGAAGTCTGTTTCATCAGACAGATCTGATGGTTCAAACTGCACTCCTTTGTCAGAGACATTTCTCACTTTTGCTATAGAAGCATTAATTATAGTTTCCTGCAGCTCAAAACTTGCTGCTGGTCTAAGAGATGGTGAATCACCTGACATCATGTTCCTGAAAAAAAAAAATTAATAATTTATCAGTATTTCTCACAAAAATATTATACTGTTTCAAGTTTACAGAACACAGTAACAATGCGGGAAAAAAAAACAGCTTCACTGTTACAATGAATGAGTGAAATATTAATCAAAGTAGGACTAACATTGCACCAGATAAAGAGGCATTTGTATGAATAGACTTTTTTTTTTTTTTTTACAATAATAAGTGTAGGGAAAACAGATTATTGTAAAGATGACATGTTAAGTTGCAGATAGGTACAGTTAAGAACAGTTACACATAATATTTCAGCCACAGCCTTCATCAGAAAAAGAAAGACACAGACATAAGCAAACACACCTCACTCAGACGTGACCATCAACTCTGGCAGCATGCTCAACGTGTCGTCTTTACAATAAATACCAATCCATCTTTTCCTACATTGTTGGTATTCCCACCTGGAGTTTGATTGGCACAACAAGAAAACTGCTAAATATGTAAGCTTTTGGGTAAAAGCCCCCCCCCCCCCCCAATATATATATCTAATAGAGGGAAACATTCCACGTGGGAAAAATATATCTAAAAACAAAGATGTATCTAAAAACAAAGATGATGTGACTTACCAAATGAAAGTGCTGGCAGGTCGACAGACACACAAACAAACACAAACATACACACAAAATTCAAGCTTTCGCAACAAACTGTTGCCTCATCAGGAAAGAGGGAAGGAGAGGGAAAGACGAAAAGATGTGGGTTTTGAGGGAGAGGGTAAGGAGTCATTCCAATCCCGGGAGCGGAAAGACTTACCTTAGGGGGAAAAAAGGACGGGTATACACTAGCACACACACACACATATCCATCCACACATATACAGACACAAGCTCCACAATCTCAGTTAAGCCTACCGGACACTAAGAACTACCTATCATGCCTTGTAACGAACCAAATGGTGACTGTGCCCCAGTGCTGTGCTCCAGGCACTGATCACAACAGCCAACAAGCCATGCCAACACAGTGCCTTCAGAAGCGAGCCACTTCCACACTTATAATTACTTCTGTGAGGCAATAACCATGTCACTGGCTACTGATCGCCTTTTGCAAAGCTTCCACGTGACAGAAAAATGTGATACTGCTGCCTCTTCCACATAATCAGTTTCCTGACAGTGTTTATACCCTCTGGGGCCAGCTGGTCATGATTGGACAGCTGGGCTACATTATGTCACCCACCCTGTGTCAGATGCTGAGCGAAGACAGTGACAAAGCTATGACACATCTGCCAGCACCTTCATCTGGCCTCAAAGCCCCGACCACTGCCCGACTGCCTAGGCTCGCGTCAGCCCCACACTCTGCCACTACTACATATCTACTCACTGGCATCCGGTCACCTTTCAATGTTCTGGGGCTTGACTGAGGTCTCCCCGGCCCTGACGAAGTCAGCCATAGCTGTCCATCCTCTGGTGCAGAGTTCAGAGTACTGGGTCACCCTACTACCACTAGGCCGCCTTCCCCAGGACAACAGCAGACACAACAGCCGGGTCTGCTAAGCCGGGTCTGCTATGAGCTCAGTTACATGAGACATCTATGGGGACTGACGCTGCATCAGCAGGCACTGGGTATGCACTGTCACTGACAAGGATGACGCTGTGAAGACAGCTGCACCAGAAGACACTGCAAAGTGCATATGTGTCGCATTTGCCCGGCACCTAGAGATCAACATCTGTTGTCAACACGACTGAACAACCAGAAATAATAAACAATAAAGGGAATTCGTGTCCACAGACTACCTTCTTCCACTGCACTCACATCCATCTCTGGTAGAAAAATCTCCCTCACTCCAAGCCAACCAGATGCCTCATCATGAGCTTCAATAAAAATAATTCAGAATATTCCACATACTTTCGGCTCATGCTATGCAATGAAAAAATATTTTATGGCAACAGGACAATGGCTTATGTATTTATTGCGCAAAAGTTGTCAATAAGATTATTATGTAGAAATTATAATATAAAACCTCATGTAAACCTCTATTTGAGAACTTCTGAATTATTAAACTTATACTACAGCATATTTGCCCCTTAAAATTTTTATTCTAAGGAATAAAAGCTATTTTCAAAAGTCATAACACACACAATCTCAATACAGTCCCTCTATTTCTGTGTATGATAAAAAGTGACATTCTTAATTCTGCGACAAAATGATTAAGAGCAAATGCTCATCATAATTTACAAACAAAATCTTACAGACTACACTGAGATGTTCTCCAAATATTTCAAAATGTCCCCTGGTCACCCTTGAAATGGATCACAAAAAATAAGTTTGAAGTAATGACTAAGGTATATTAAAATACCTGAGTAACATCTTCAGTACAGGCTGTCTTACGAGTCCAAATATAGTTTTGATAAAGAGCTTTGCTTCTGCTTAGCAGAAGTATTATTCACGGTTATTTTACTCAAGAATATAAAATTCTCTCTGTATCATAAATAAGTATACATAACCCATATGGGAATTACTTTTGTGCCTCATATTGTCAACTGAAAGAGTAGCCAAGCAAGGCGATTCCTACCACAAAAACTATTCCAAGCAGTCCTAGAGAAAGTTTTCGCTAATCTGGGAAAAGATAAAGGAATATCTGTTACTGGAACATATCACCTTTGGCTAACAAGGCTTTTACAATTCAGCTCTAGTGCAAACAATCAACAATAGAAGAAATTAATCTAGGTAATTTGGAAGTGAGGTTGTGAACAAAGAATAAATCAATGTATAAACAACACATCAAAAAGAAATTAGTGCAAATTAACAATGAGGTAACATATCTAAGAGATGAGTAGCTTTGTAATCAGGACAACTGAAGACATTGACAATACAGGACAGCAAAATGTGTAACAGTAAAAATAGCCTGGTGTGATTTTTTTGAACTAAGCATTTTCAAAACTAAGTTTCCAGTGTGTCTAAAATGATAAGTTTCCAATCAAAGTATAATGACAATTTTTACTTATGACAGAAAGATATGAACTAATGTGAAAACCATTCAAAAACTGAGGATGGCCAAATGAAAAGATATATGCTGGGAATACTAGCTGAGATTTGAAACCAAACAGAACAGAGAACAAATTGAAGTAAAAAGGTAATTATGGCTAACAGAAAATAAATGGAGGTGGGTGGAACATTTAATCAGATGAATGGTTTCTGTGTGGACCAAGCATTCCAAGACATAATCAAATGCTGGTCTGCCAAATGGAAGTTGAGTAAAGACATAACATTACAAAACACCCGTATTTATGTATCACTGTGAATATAAAATAAGATTTTTTTCCTTCCAATAATTAAACAGTTTCTACAAGAAAGAGTAAACTAGTTCTAAGGCACTTACCTTGTTTATACATCAAAAGGCTTTTATTTTAATTTCTGTAATTTATGTGTTCTGTCCGACTTTTCTCAAAAGCAGTATGTGGAACAGTTCTCAAGAATCACATCATAATTGATCAATTTTGTCATGTGATCAGTATTGTTTATGCCATGGTACTCTCTTCGCATGAATGTTTTTAGTTGTATGGCTATCAACTGCCACTATGTTTCCACTGCACTATCTGTACCAGGAACGGTTTATTTATTCATGGCCATATATAGTGTGCCCAATTTCAAACACAGTTTTCATAAAACTGAAATTCTGTTTCTATGTAGTGCAAATGGGCTGCTGTTGTCTTATTCTTAATCAAAGTTATTTCAGCACTGTAAAATCTGGAACCAAATTTTTACCAAGCAGATATGCACTTAGATAGTATTTTTTATGAAACAAACCCAGAAAAAGTAGACAGAAGAAAAAATATTCACCTCATATTCTATGTCACATACCAAACTTAGATTGGTTGGTAATTATTGGCCTTTCTTGTTAAACCAAACAGGTATTTCATTTTTAATTTTCTTCTGTCTAATTGTTGACAATCTATTGGGTTAAGAGTTGCACCAGCTCTTTAACTTACAACCGATTTTCTTACTGGATGATCATTCACCAGAATGTTTAGATTGGCTCGTTGTAATGTCAGGGGCTTGAAGGCATTAGTTTTTTAATTCATACTCATAATGAATTTTGGTGAAAGACTTCCAGTCTTAGTAAACACTGGTTTATAGAAAAATGAGCTTTCTTGCCTTTTTGATGCCAAAAATGCAACCATAATCCATAATTGTCTTGTTGACAAGAATAGCAAATAATGTGCTAAAATACCTCATTGAGTACTGTCTGCTTTGGCCAACTCATTTGTATACTGCTTTTTAGTGCCCTTACACACGTAAACCATAAAACATTTAAGAATAGTAAAACCTGTTAAAAAACCTCAAAGACAGCAATAACGGAACCATATCTAGTTAAAGAGCATGAAAAAAAATTCCCTTTGCTTGTGAACTCAGCTTTCTAAGAAAGTTTGAGTTTGATGCCCTATTGATGAAGTGACTTAAGTTATAAAACAAATTCAGAATCAAAATGGTGAGGAAGTAAAACAGCGTCTTCCTGGTTTAAGAAGTACTCAGACTAACCATGTTAGTTGTCACATTGTTGGGCTCCCCTCTTTTATCACTTAGAATTGTCACCCAGGCAGTCATAGAAACAGCCTTGATAACAGCAAAGCATTTTTATTTGTCAGTATGTTAAGAGGTTAAGTGTCAGACTATAGGTCCCGAAGTCTGGGATTCTATCAGTTGTGGGATTTTTGTCACTTATCACTACTTTTATATCTGATTGTCCATCAATGTGAAAGATGTTGAGTTGCACGGTGGTTCAGAATTCTTAATAATCTGTGTGTTCATCTATAACTGATTGAATAACTCAGTTTAAAACTGGGAAGGAGGAAATGGCACACCACCTCCAACAGGACTGTGCCTTGTATAGCACTGTGGTGTTCCAACCAACATTTTTGGTGATGACAGCTTCACTTTATGTTAAATTATGATTTCACAGAACTGCAGTCTCAGTGAAAGACTCGCCAAGGAGAATTACTAGGAAGGACAACTTTTGCATAACGTTGTGGAATTATTTATGAAATTCAGAAATTCTTAGAGCAATTTTCACTTGCTTTCTTCAATATAAGATCCTAGCTGTATCATTTGTCAGCAAGGTTTACTGCAGGTTGTCTGCCCTCAATCCCATGCAACTTCTAGCATTCTGAAATGCAGTCTTCTCACCACTAATCTGGTTGTTTCTGGAGCTGGCTTGAAGAACTGAATAACAGTTCATCATCAGTAATTTGGTGGTTTTGGGTTATAATGTCAATGTGACAGACCAACTGCAGAATATTCTCTCTGGCAGTTGTGTCCACTTTGTACAGTTGGCTTTTTGACTGGACATGGTAATGGCATTTCTGACTGATAAATTCAGCTGACCATTAGAATTAAGGTTAGCTGTGAATTCCCCTTGACCCATGTCTTATAAGTCAGTGTCAATTAACTAGAGATATAGGGTTGTATCACTTTAAATATGGGAATTTGAACTCTGCTCCTCCCAAATACAGCTATTTATTTGAACCACTGCAGCACCTTATATGTAAGAATAAAATAATGAGAGTTGTGTCTCAAAAAATATTCTCAGGTCAAGTTAAAAAGGTCACATTCCAACACTTCAGAGAAGAGTGGCCTCATTAACACTCAGTTTTTGTTCAATGGAACAAATGGAAGTAGAGCCACAAAGTATATGATGTTCATACAGTCTCTGAGTTATGTAACAGCTGTATAATGCTGTGGTAAGTTGTGTTAAAACAACTATCTGACGGCTGACATGTTGGAATCTCTACTGAGCATAACTGTCTTCATAAGAAGCTATATTTCAATAATTATTACTTGTAACTTAATTGTTAACTACACTTACCTCACTGCATCTGTTCCAGTTGCAAGTACAGCCATTCTACTTTCAGCTGTGCCATTTCATCCATCCTTTCTAACTTTCAACAAAAGGGTTGAAACGTCTCTTTGAAGAGACAACTTATGTATCCAATAACACGTCTCTGCATTCTGGCAACCATTTAAGTTGAGATTTATTCTGCAATTTATTTCTCCTTTTTGAATTAGTCAAACTGTAGCAGTTCCCTTTTGAGATGTATGGAAAGGAAGAAAGGCCAAAACAGGGCAAAAGGAAAGAGATATGGAGCAGGGGTGGGGACAAAGAGAGAGGGGAAGAGGGAGGGCATTCAAAGAAGAGCTGCTGTGTGTGGTGGTGCAGTGATTTAAGACACTGGAAGACTAACACTTGGAATAAGTAGGGTTCTACTCCCCATCCTGCCACTCTGCTTTAGGTTTTCTGCGACTTCCCTCAACCACTTAAGGGATAGCTCCTTTTAAGTTGTTAGCGACTAAGTACACATTCAGAATGGGCAAGGATGGAGTAAGAAATCAATAATGTCTTTATGTGTGAATGTGATGTTAAATCCTAATTTAATTTATTCCAAATAAAAGCATAAAATCTGCCACAAGTTTAGTCAGTGGAAGGGTCACAGTTGTTCAAAGAAACTCCAGTAAGGAGCACTACAACAAAAGCATTTTGCATTCAAACAAACCATACTCTAAAATTTTTGCTTGTCCGTGTTCAATATGAGTCTAGAAACCTTACTTTGTTCAACATGTGTTGCACATAATGACCACATGAGAGGAAACAGATAAATTCAGATGTATACAAAAGGAGTCCTTACATCTCCCCAAGCCACATAATTGACTGACACTTTTTTGGGAGGAGGTAATAATTCTGATACTGCACTATCCATCACGTACACTGTATGGTGATTTGTGAAGTACAAACAAAGTGGGCATGTTCAGCAGGTGGAGGTAATGCTATTTGAGGTTGTCTGTTGCTTTTACTGTTTGCTTGGTTCAGCCATAACATACACTCCTGGAAATGGAAAAAAGAACACATTGACACCGGTGTGTCAGACCCACCATACTTGCTCCGGACACTGCGAGAGGGCTGTACAAGCAATGATCACACGCACGGCACAGCGGACACACCAGGAACCGCGGTGTTGGCCGTCGAATGGCGCTAGCTGCGCAGCATTTGTGCACCGCCGCCGTCAGTGTCAGCCAGTTTGCCATGGCATAGAGCTCCATCGCAGTCTTTAACACTGGTAGCATGCCGCGACAGCGTGGATGTGAACCGTATGTGCAGTTGACGGACTTTGAGCGAGGGCGTATAGTGGGCATGCGGGAGGCCGGGTGGACGTACCACCGAATTGCTCAACACGTGGGGCGTGAGGTCTCCACAGTACATCGATGTTGTCGCCAGTGGTCGGCGGAAGGTGCACGTGCCCGTCGACCTGGGACCGGACCGCAGCGACGCACGGATGCACGCCAAGACCGTAGGATCCTACGCAGTGCCGTAGGGGACCGCACCGCCACTTCCCAGCAAATTAGGGACACTGTTGCTCCTGAGGTATCGGCGAGGACCATTCGCAACCGTCTCCATGAAGCTGGGCTACGGTCCCGCACACCGTTAGGCCGTCTTCCGCTCACGCCCCAACATCGTGCAGCCCGCCTCCAGTGGTGTCGCGACAGGCGTGAATGGAGGGACGAATGGAGACGTGTCATCTTCAGCGATGAGAGTCGCTTCTGCCTTGGTGCCAATGATGGTCGTATGCGTGTTTGGCGCCGTGCAGGTGAGCGCCACAATCAGGACTGCATACGACCGAGGCACACAGGGCCAACACCCGGCATCATGGTGTGGGGAGCGATCTCCTACACTGGCCGTACACCACTGGTGATCGTCGAGGGGACACTGAATAGTGCACGGTACATCCAAACCGTCATCGAACCCATCGTTCTACCATTCCTAGACCGGCAAGGGAACTTGCTGTTACAACAGGACAATGCACGTCCACATGTATCCCGTGCCACCCAACGTGCTCTAGAAGGTGTAAGTCAACTACCCTGGCCAGCAAGATCTCCGGATCTGCCCCCCACTGAGCATGTTTGGGACTGGATGAAGTGTCGTCTCACGCGGTCTGCACGTCCAGCACGAACGCTGGTCCAACTGAGGCGCCAGGTGGAAATGGCATGGCAAGCCGTTCCACAGGACTACATCCAGCATCTCTACAATCATCTCCATGGGAGAATAGCAGCCTGCATTGCTGCGAAAGGTGGATATACACTGTACTAGTGCCGACATTGTGCATGCTCTGTTGCCTGTGTCTATGTGCCTGTGGTTCTGTCAGTGTGATCATGTGATGTATCTGACCCCAGGAATGTGTCAATAAAGTTTCCCCTTCCTGGGACAATGAATTCACGGTGTTCTTATTTCAATTTCCAGGAGTGTATTTACCAGCATGAGTTTAGGGATTGCAAATTGAGTGACTGATGCAAACTCAGACATGCATAAACACATACAGGTATAAAGTTTTACCTTGGTAGCCTGTGTCATATGCAATGATGCCTACCATTAAAGCATTTCCCCAAGTCTAGGATCCAAGCTCTTGTAGAGATTTCTATGACTTTTTGTGACTTAGTTTGATATACGTTAAAAGGCCTTCTGATCGATTCTTTCTTTCACAAACATATGCACAGTTTTCAGTCAAAAACTGAATGATTTGCACGCTACTGACACATGATTAAGGGAAGTGTCCAAATGTGAGGTTGCAAAACAATATTACTAATACTGGATTACAGAGTCACTGCCTTATGAGAAGCCTGCTTTAATCACATACAGAAGTGTTTCCAACTTCAGCAGCTTCAGTATGACAACTGAATAATGTTTAGTCGAGCATAAATGTAAATAGCAGTAAAAACTAAATCTCCCAACAATTACTGAAGTTTTAAATGGGATACTCATGGAAAAAATTACACATTGCAGAGCAAAAGTGACAAGATGGCTTAAACTAAACATTATTTTAGGCATAAGAAAGAATGGTGATTTCTGAAGTCATAGAAATAATGGGCTGGAAATGGTTGATTTGATACAGGTGTCTTAGCTAAAAAGATTGTTAGAGATGGGCATTTACAATATAGAATTAGAGTCCTTGGAAAATTTGTTACAGCAGAATTAGGGAGAACATTCTAACAATATGAACCAGAAGTGCCAGACAACAGGGATCCCAACTTCAGTGACATTCATCCATTCATTCACCACATTCTGTGGATCTGATAGTGAACTTTCAGTGATTAGAAATGAGTGAAGGAATACATTGATAAAAATATTACAAACTAATTATATACTAACTGAAACCCTTAGCTGCCAACAGGTGTTGTTGATATACCTCGATGTGGACAGCTGAAAATGTGTGCCCCTACCGGGACTCGAACCCGGGATCTCCTGCTTACATGGCAGACGCTCTATCCATCTGAGCCACCGAGGACACAGATGAATAGCGCGACTGCAGGGACTTATCCCTTGCACGCTTCCCGTGAGACTCACATTCCCAACTGCCCACAATTCTATATATGTAATGTACCTTATAGACATTTGCCCATTCACTCATTACTCGCGCACGCTTTGGCGATTCCCGTAAGAGTTTGGACAACCTGTGCGCATTCACACAGATGAAGGTCAATGGCTGGGTAGCCTTTAACTATATATATATATGAAGACAGTAACTTCTCGAAAGAACAGAATACTGTTGATGACCCTGCAGCTTTTCCCCGGAATAAATGATGACTAACTGAAACCCTTAGCTACCGACAGCTGTTGTTGATATACCTCGATTGACCTTCGTCTGTGCAGTCCAGCTAGCACAATGATTGTGCACGGGGAGTTAAAAAAGAACGATGATCCAGCAGCTCCTCATATGCCACACACTTCAGTAGTCAATGCTAAGCAACGGTTGAGGTCGTGTAAAGTGTGACGCCACTGTAGAGTGGGTGACTAGAAACGAGTGATGTGGAGTGACGAATCAAGTTACATCCAGTGGTAATCCAATGGGAGGGTTTGGGTTTGGCAAGTGCCTGGAAGACGCTACTACAGGGTGTATGCGCGGACAAGGAAAAAAAATTCCCGCGTAAAAGGAAGTTTACTTTGAAAAGTACCATTCGCAGTACTTCCCCGCGACCTGTTCATTTCAGCAGTTGCCAGAGAGCGCCAGATAACAGGCGCCACCGCGCTTGCGCAGTTACGATGACGTAGGAGGTCCGTATGTTCGTACGTGTAAAACATTAAAAGATCTTACATCATGTCATAAAAGAAACAAGACATCAGAGAATACTCAAGAGCATCGGAATTTCGCGAACCATACTAAAACGTGCATATTTAAAGTGCATACTTAAAGGGCTCATTCGTACGTCCAGATTCCCAATGAAGTAGGCCTCGAAATGATATTAAGCTTTTCAGTGTGGTTTTTGGGATGTAAATTTTCTTGGAGTATCCGTACTGTATTATCTCATGTTTGGTTCTTTATTATGGCACAATGCCATACGTGTTATAAGATGAAAACGTGCACTTGCAGCGAACAGTTGAAACTAGCCAATAGTGTGGAATTAAACACTTCGTTTCAAATGTATTGACTGTCTCGGCGGAAAAGATTAATAAAATCCAATTTTCTTTAGCAAATCGATAAAAATAACTTCATTGTTCTGCAAGGCGATTAATGCTTGACTCTCAAAAATGTCGAAATAAAATAAAATTTGAAACTAATATATTTTAGACTTGCGTAATTATGTGAATGTATTTTAATTCACCTGATAGCGCCTGCCCAGAGAAATCCGTTTTGTTTTCATTTGATGTGAGAGCAGTAAACAAAGAGGAAATAGCAAAATCACTAAATGTAAACGCAGGTCTCGTGGAAACTACCCACTTTCCACCTATAGCTCAGACTGTTCTGTGCACCAGCCCAGATCTACGGTATTTCCGAACCGGGGCAACACTAGATGATGCCGCCGCCCCCCCCCCCCCCCCCTCTCCTCTCTCGAGCGTTTGAGACAGGACGTCAAAAATTTAAAAAATCGAATTTTCAAAAATGTTCATTTTGTAGCGCACATCTTTCTGAAGAGTCTGACACATAAAACATCTGTGTTCGAGGAAATGTTTCGCTCTGTGGAATTCAAACGTGTATATTTTGTAATGGATGCCATCAAACTATATTCAGGAAGTCGAAATTAAAATGTCCTGTGGTGCCTCTCCTGCTCCCAGTCGGCTGGTTTGATTTCCTGTCCCCCCCCCTCTCTCTCTCTTTTACTCGCAATTAATGCTGGATGGGATTATTTGTAATCGGGTGAATAAAAGCTCTTCAGAAAATTTGCACCCTTTATTGCCCATCACCTAAAAAATGAAATGAAATGATCGTATGGCATTGTTGGCCGGGAGGCCCCTTGCGGGGAAGTTCGGCCGCCGTATTGAAAGTCCTTTATTTTAGTTGACGTCACTTCGGCGTCTTGCGAGTCAATGATGATGAAATGATGATGAACACACAACACCCAGTCATCACGAGGCAGAGAAAAACCCTGACCCCGCCGGGAATCGAACCCGGGACCCCGTGCGCGAGAAGCAAGTACACTACCGCAAGACCACGAGCTGCGGACATATAGGATACATAAAAGCAGTAAAGACAAGAGACAAGCAAGACAGTACACATCTCTTCTATCCTTAGCTCCTAGAATTTCTTTCTCTCTAATCTTGCTACAGTTTTACATGGCGTGCTCTCCTTTGTGCGAAAGGATCTCTTACATCATCAAACGTTTTGCTACCTGAAAAATCGAAATGTCGTTGTCTAATACTGAAAAAGCTGTTAATACAAATAGTACCCAAGACTGGTGAGGTGTCTCGAGCTAATTACGTCTATTTTGTCACTGTCTGCTAGAGCGAAGAAAATAGGCCTTTCTAGAGTTGCAGAAATTGTAACACACCGAATAAACGAGACTGTTTTGGCACAATTGGTCATTTTTATAACACGACAATGTAATTCACGAAGTACAAATATCAAATGCCTATTATGCCTACTACAAGCAAAAAGCTTTGTATCACGAAATAGTCTGACATTTCATTCATACGCTCCAGTTTCTCGAAAAGTAGTAGCACAAATTTTTTTATATAATTTTGGCATCGTCATAATCTTCCACAATTTGCGTTTTGTCCCCGTTTCTTCTCCTTGCTCGTTCTAACAAACGATCTTGATATCACTAATTCTGTAATTATTCCTGCCAGTGTCAGAACTTTTTCGCCAGTTAACTTCACTAACCCTGCCAGAATTACCGGTTTAGTTATGCCGCGATTATTCTCCGGTTAGGCGCTGTTCCATGTTCGTACAACGCGTCTTCCGCGCTGCTTCCAGAATAGAACTTAAGTGGCTGCTAGCTGGTGTCTGTACAACTTGTTCTTACTAGTATAGCAATCTGGTCAAAATTTTTCTGTCAGAATTTCATTTTCTTGTATACGCCGAGAAGATAATACGTAATCTTTCTTACTTCTTACTCCTGTTAGTCGTTTATTTCCACTCGGTAGTCCGAATCTATGGATTTTGCTAGTAATTACTACAACGGTGATCATTCGTAAGCACAGTCAACCACATAGACAGCGATTGGCATTCATCCGTTCGGCTTTACACCGCTAAGCTCGTATAGCTTTGTCTGCAGTAAAGTTTATTAGTAGATGCGACGAGGATTCCCCTGACAGACATCATGTACACTATGCACGCATTCACAAATTAAGATATGATTCATTCAGAAATCAACTTAGAATGTGTTCAAAAATGTTCAATAACCAACAACATTGCGTTTCAAAATCATATGAATAATCGACAGACAAACGTAAGCTGGATGCTAGGCGCTTTGTAAAAGAAGGTTTTTTTCCTCAAGAATATGAATTTGGCGCCCCGCCCCCTCTCCTAGATGCGGGCCTCTTGCGTATGCGTGACTCTCGCAGCTTGGGCGCGCCAGTAAAATTTTTCTCGGTAGCATCTAACTGCTTGCTACGACTGCTTACACAGCCATGAGGCCACATTTCTCTAGCCAGAAGCGGGAGAAGGTACTGCTCATACGCGACTCAACTGTGCATGCGCCCGCTCGTAACTGCTAAAACGAATCTAATGTAAACAGTTGTGACGTCTCGCTCATCGGAGGCAATTAGTTGTTACGAAGCACTGCATAGTCTTCCTAAAGCATTTGACACATTTTGCTGTTGGCAGACGCTTGTTTGAGCACAGTGTTTTGTTATATATGGCGCATTTCCTTTGCAGTTTAAATTTTATTTTCGTTTTTTTTTTCTCTCTCGTTCAATGTTTTGTTGCTGATGTATTACTCTGTAGTAGCGGGATACTGTAATATCCTTTGTTGGAGTATGGGTTCTTAACAGTCAATACCACAAAAATTTAACTGAAAACAAAAATAAATTCACGGAATTCTAAAAATGCCCGGTTTTCTCCCGGATGAAAAGATTCCCGGGTTTTTCTCTGATCTCCCGGATCGTATACACCCTGCACTGCCATCATGTGTAGTCCGAACAATGAACTAAGGAGGAGATGGTGCTATGGTATGGATGTGGTTTTTGTGGTCCGGGTATGGTTAAGGAAACGATAATGCGGAAGGATATGAACAAATCTTACAGCACTGTGTACTGCATACAGGAGAACAACAGTTTGTAGACTATCATTCTATTGGCGGCACAATTCACCCTGTCATAAAGCAGCATCTGTAAGACAATGCTTTCTGGATAATAACTTTTCTGAAATGAAATGGTCTTCTCACAGCCCCGATCTGAATCCAAAGTTAACTTTTTGGATGAAGTAGAATGTCGATTTCGCTTCAAACTCCAAACTTTTACCTTCTTGTATTTCGGCTGGAAGGGGCTGTCATTTCTGCAGACACATTTAAACAACTCATTAAATGTGTCACCGGCAGAGCTGGAGCCGTCATCAAGGCGGAGGGTGGTCACTCCCATATTAATGTCCACTAACAGGAAGTCGGATACTTTTGATCAGATAGTGTATACGCACATCTGGCACGGTGAAAAATATCCTTTTGTGTCACTTCTGGCATTAAAACTGTGGTTGTATAGCACACTGGATTGTAGGCGACGACAGCAGAAAATGGACCAAAGACGTTAGAAATCTATATAGAAAATTAATGTGAATTTTCGTTTGATCTAGTATTGATCACAATCTCTGATGTTACAAATGGTGTGTCATATGCATGCCACAGACAAACCCAGTGTGTTGCTCAATAATGCTGTTTTCGTAGTGCACAAATAAATGTGGAACTCCACACACAATCACACTGAGAAATGTTCTCTCACAATGAATCTAAAATTTGCTTCCCACTCACGCAAAAGTACTGCTGTATTTGCTCTTCACGAGAGAGAACTTTGTATAAAATAAACATTTAGAGCGAGAGAGAGCGCTAGCTTTGTATGAAATAAACATTGCGCCAACGGCTTCTAAGGTCAATCCGAGCTTTTAGATTCCAGCTGCCTGACTGCAGACGCTTACACTGCTATGAGTACCGAGGTGAAACAGACGGCTGTTTGCTGGAGCTAATACGAAAACCGTTAGAGGAAGAACGGGCCGAGAGCGTTTCACAAAGCCTGGGCAGAGTTCGTAGGGGCGTTAGGTAACTGAATGGAGTAGAAATAATACAAGATAGTAACAACTGTTAGATAAATGGCGACGGCGATATATGCATGGCCCAGATTATGTCCAGTTTGACGCTTCACATAAAATTTGCACATGAAATGAACTTTGGAATATTATTTTGTCTGCATGTTGCTGTAGACGGTTCAGAGCAATACTATCATAACTACACTTTGGCAGAAAAATGAAGTTACAATGCCAAGTGCATTGTCCAAGCTAATGTTATGTCTGTGAAATAAAATCGTAACTGCTCCGTTTACTGATCCATCATACAAAGAGGATGTCCGAACACTGTAACTATAAACACTGTATATTTTCAGTGGAATACCATGGCAACTGCTGTTAATACCCTTTTGCATTCCTATCTTCGGCAGCTTGCGTGGCCTTTTATCATAACTGCTTTTACGATTTTGTTTCACCAAACAAACGATTGAGGGATGGAAATGGAGGAGAAACATTACAAAATAAGTGCATAATTCAAAAGGAAAAGACGTGCACAAACACTGATGGGTCCAGGTTGTGGAATAGCTGCAAGATGTAAGTGTAAAGATATAGCATCATTAGCCACATCTCGATCCCTGAGTCAACAGATGAGGACGTTTGCAAGACAACAACCATCTGCACGAACAGTTCGACGACGTTTGCAGCAGCTTGAACTATCAGCCCGGAGACCATGGCTGCGGTTACCCTTGACGCTGCATCACAGACAGGAGCGCCTGCGATTGTGTACTCAACGACGAACCTGGGTGCACGAATGGCATAACCTCACTTTTTCGGATGAATCCAGGTTCTGTTTACAGCATTATGATGGTCGCATCCGTGTTTGGCGACATCGCGGTGAACGCACATCGGAAGCGTGTATTCGTCATCGCCATATTGGTATGGGGTGCCATTGGTTACACGTCTCGTCACCTCTTGTTCGCATTGATGGCACTTTGAACAGTGGACGTTTCATTTCAGATGTGTTACGACCCGTGGCTCTACCCTTCATTCGATCCCTGCAAAACCCTACATTTTAGCAGGATAATACACGACCGCATGTAGCAGGTCCTGTACGGGCCTTTCTGCATACAGAAAATGTTCGACTGCTCCCCTGGTCAGCACATTCTCCAGATCTCTCACCAATTGAAAACGTCTGGTCAATGGTGGCAGAGCAACTGGCTTGTCACAATACGCGAGTCACTACTCTGGATGAATTGTGGTATCGTGTTGAAGCTGCATGGGCAGCTGTATCTACCTGTACACGCCGTCCAAGCTCTGTTTGACTCAATGCCCAGGCGTATCAAGGCCGTTATTACGGCCAGAGGTGGTTGTTCTGGGTACTGATTTCTCAAGATCTATGCACCCAAATTGCGTGAAAATGTAATCACATGTCTGTTCTAGTATAACATATTTGTTCAATGAATACCCGTTTATCATCTGCATTTCTTCTTGGTGTAGCAATTTTAATGGCCAGTAGTGTATCACCGTAGATAGAGGCGTCATTTATCAAAGATCTGATGGAGGGAAAGGTTTTAGCAAATACTTCATACTATGATGCCCCACACACGAGGCCGAAATCTTGTATCAGTAAGAAAATGACCTAAAATTTAACAGTTATAGGCACCAAGGAATCACTGATAAAATATCAATCATTAATAAGCAATTATACTTTTGTATGCACAACACTAATTACTTTCGTGTTTTGTCGATTCTAATACAGGACAAGGTTCTGATAGTTATGAAACATCTATAGCGTCGGAAGGCCGGCTAGATGTCTCATACTAATCTATCTTCTTAAATAAGCGTCGACAAGTTGCTGCGACAGGCTTCATATGTTTTACTATTTTTATGCCACTATTTTTCTACGCTCAGTTCCACTGAAATAGCCATATTTGTAGCCCAAAGGTCACCAAGTAGTGAATGGCAAAGATTAGAAAGAAGTACGTCACAATTATGACAATCTAATTTCATCATCTTATCCCTACTGAAGAGTGGCGCGCTAGTAGGGAGATTACATACAGGCTTCCTTATATTCGTGAATTTCTATAATCCTAGGGTCGTGATCCATAACGGATACTTCGAGAGACTATTGCAATATGTTGTTTCACATTCCTATGACGACATGCGCTCAGGTTTTCAGGAAAAAAACACTGCTCTGGGTTGCCCTACTGAAGTCTGTTGATCGTTTCTGCTACTTATCAAACCTGAAGATGAATCCCTAAGATCAATTTTGAATGTTCGTGCTCTCTCTCTCGTCAATCCTGTCAAATGTGGAAACCAGTCAGAAGAGTAGTATTCAAGTGAACATTACACTTTTAGCAAATATCTGTAATATAATATTATTACAAGCTAATAACAGCTACTTCTGCATCAACGAGCCGCCGCAGCCTGGTGGTTCTACCTGAACGGGACCTTGTCCAGGATATGCGGTGGATCACCCACTCACCGTGATTCACGAGGCCGCTGACGCATCCTGTATAAGGTCCGCAGATCACCGCCAAAGAAAGTGCCGTGAAGCAAGCAGGGACTATCGGTTGACTCAAACATCTACCAGTTTTGTAGGCATTCGGAATGTGAAGCCAGCGCATACTAAGTGAAACAACCGCGAAGACGTCGACTAACATTTTATTCTAGTACGAGAGTGGAACAGCATTATTGTTTTTCTCACCCAGAAAACAGCACAAGGTCATTAACTGAGCAAAGAACTTCGACACTACAGCGTTTCACGTTATCATCCTCCGGTTCTACAGTGCACAACGTAATGATACAGCTTCACTGAGATTTAGAGGTGGTGTACGAAATTGTTAGTTACTTTTGACACAAAAACGAAGTAGTTCTAAATCCAGAAAGTATGTGTGTCCAAAAAGTCATGGTTGTGTTTATACATTGCTTGATGACACAAACCATTGAATTTCCTTGTATTCCATTTACTCTCGCTAGACAAATCTCACCACACACAATGAACATCCGGTTAACAGATTGGGCCTCCTCTTGGATTTTCTCCTCCAAATGCCGAATATGGTTGATATGAATGTTGTACAGTCACTGCTTGATATAGCCTTCATGGGAAAAAAGTCTTGAGTCATTGCTTGATGTAGCCTTCATCGGAAAAAAGTCTGTAGTACGGTTACGTGACTGGTGCTCATGTAATCCATCCATATTTACCATCACAGTGTGAATTTCTTATCCACAAAATTTCAATGTCGCCAAGGCATGAAACACCACTATCGCGTCTCTCTCTTTCAATTTGCGGCACACTTTATTCCAGTAGTCATTCAACACACACAGCTTACGTCAAAAGCCGAAAGGGAAAATTAACTGACTTCTCATGTCTTGTAGAGTACTAAACGTCCACTTTCAGACTGAACGCTTTATGCTCCATAGCTTCATAACCGGCTTTAATGAAACGATATCCCGACGTTATTTCGATTAACATGCCCACATACAAATACACAACTGTCATCTCATCACAGAACACATCTTTCACTCAAAATGTTTGCCCGTGCCCAACTTAGAGAGCACCTTTACAGTAAAATCATTTTGATTTATCGGCGTGCGTAGTTTTATAGGTAACTACAATTTGTTCCCTCAGAAATGGGTGAAGTTTCTTAAATCTCTTTATACAAAAGGCAATGTCCTGACAGACTGACTCACATCGCCCGGCCCAAACTGAACTTGAAATTTGGAGAAGTTGTGAATTTCATAACCTTAGGCGTCGTTTACGGCGAGATTTTTCGAAATTCCAACTCTAAAAGAATAAAATAGGGGATGAAGACTTTTGTTGAAAAATGTCGCTATTAAGACGATTTTGAAGCTAGACCTACGAAAAATTGGTATTTGATTTCTTGGTGAGAAACAAAGAAATACGTGGCTCAACATTTCTGGAAATTTAACCCTATGGGGTGAAACAGTGGGTGAAAGCTTTTTTTCAAAGCGAATCATTATTAAAGAACTACTAAAGTATGTTTAAAGCTCCATGTATGAACATTGGTATTTGACTTCTCTGTTACAAATAAAAAGATACACGTTTCAGTATTTTTGGAAACTGAAATAGGGGATGAATTTTTTATTAAAATATTTTATTATGAAAGCATTTTTAAAGTTAAATCTATGAACATTTAAATTTGGCTTCTCAGTTGGAAATACATCTTCCGCTGTACTTGGAAATTCAACCCCCATAGGAGTGAAATAGGGCTGAAAATTTTTATAGAAAAATTTCATTGTGCAAGCATTATTGAAGCTAAATTTATGAAAATTTTTATTTGACTTCTCTGTTGGAAATGAAACATACGCATTTCACTGTTTTCTTGGAAATTCTAGTTGTAACTGCTGCGATCTTCCTATCATTCCCATGGAGAACACTTTTAGAGGCAAGATTGAAAAACTACAACCAGGACAAAGACTCATGAGCAGTCACTGTTCCCGCGCTCAATACGCAAATGGAACGCGAAGAAACACTTCTAAATGATACAACGAGAAATACCTTCTGCCGTTCACTACACTGATTTGCAGAGCACGCTCCACCTGGAAGCACAGGATTTCTCCCCCTCTCTCTCATTCTATACTCAATTACAGCGCTTAAAAAAATGTTCATAACGTTCTTACAAAACCTTGCACCACCCAACAAAAAAAGTGCCACGAACATTATCCGTAACAAACAGTTGTTGACATACTGCGTCGAGACTGGTTAGTACTTAATGGTATAGGACATCTAGTTGGCATTCAGTGCTCATTTCTCGTTGGTTGTGTTTGTATTCAAGTCAGCCCAGACAACGATCTTCTACGAGATATGAAAGACGTGATATTCTGCTGTTGATAAGCAAATTTTGTTTTATCTATTTATCTATGGGGACGCGCCATGTGCCTTGTGCGAACTGTCATGTCAAAAAGACCACCACGCCAGATTACAGCTTTGCCAATGGATTCTAACAACGGATCACTCAAAATCTGCAGTTCACCGTCTTCATTTTATTTATAGACGAGGTGAGATTCAAACGGAGGGGGTAAGAAAACACCACAATCACCACGTGTGGGCAGATGCAAATCCTCTATTCGCAGACGAAAGGGTGAAGGATGTGTAAGAATGATTGGTAACCACACTGATCACTACCTGTCGTGTCGACAGACAGATGCTATCAAAGAACAAAAGTGGCGTATATCTCAAGTATTTGTTTCTGGGTGTATGTTTAATGCACATTTGTTTTTATGATTTTACCAGTGTTCTCCCCTTTAAAAATATGCATCGAATGTTTTTCTCCTTTAAGCACATTGTATAACATCAGAAACATACAACTGCATTGCATAAGCATTTATGTCAACTTATAACATGTATTTAACAGGGTTAAATGCAACCTATTACAATTAACCGCTGTTTAACGGCTTTTCCAATACAAGGAATGCCAAATGTAATGATGGTTGCACTTATTCAAACAGTTTCCTCGTTTGAGGGATGTCAAGTGTAATGTTTGAGAGTATGCCAAGTACAGTTCCAATGTATCAGGCAATGTCCTGACTGACTGATCATCTGCCAGCCCAAACCGCTAAGGATAGAATCTTAAAATTTGGCGAAGCTGTGGATCTTATACTGTACACGTCATGTAATAGGTTTTCTTTCCTTTTTCTTTTTTTTTTTTTTAATTCCAACCCTAAGTTTTTACGAAAATATTTCACTGTGCAAGTATTTTCGAAGCTAAATGTATGAAAATTTGTATTTACCTTCTCTGTTAGAAATCAAACATACACATGTCACTGTTTTTGGAAATTTTACCCTATAATGTAGAATGCCTCCTTAACCATGAGGCAATTCTCTAAGATCGCCTACGGCTGTGCGTCTGAGGTATGACTTCTGAGGTTTTTACTTGTAGAGGTTCTAATATGTATACCACAAAGGTCGTAACGACCCTGCCTAAACTCATAATGACTATTAGCGCATCTTATACCATTAGGCATAAACAATCTCTATACGCTTCTCTCAACCGCTGTATTAACTGTTCCAGGTTAGGTTTGTATTACCACAACTCTTCCAAAACAATCACGGCAGCTGAAGCATTTATTTTGTTTCCATTAAAAGGTCCTTGCAAGTATGTCGATACGTGCATCGCTGTTCGGTACCATGAACGCAAGCCGTAGTGAATCTGGATATTCTGATGTGGTCCCAGTTTTCGTAAAAGAAAATATATCGACGATATACGCTGTAACAATATGCCTTTATTTAGAACGATACAGTTCGTTTCCTTTTAAAAAACGTTATAGTAAACTATTCTTAACCATGGATGATACATATTTAACTTCCGACTGAAATTATCGCCTGCTTTAGGTACACTACCACTAACGAGTACACCAATATAAAAAGGATTAGTTTGAAATACAGTATTAGTGCACCACATTGCTTCTCAATAGTAGTCCTATCTGTTACTTTATTTAGAGGCACTGATTTCTGAGGCCTACTATATGTAACAAAACGATATGAATTTTTACCAGTGTACTTCCTCCAAGGAACACCTGTAGAATCAAACTCCTGACAACCAAAACGACCAAGTTTATCACTAATACACAATTTCACTTTTTCGATATTACCCTGTTACTCAAACAACTTTTTGTTAGCACTAAATAACGTTAATACGATATATATTCACCTTGTTAATAATTACATTTTGATACTTTTTGTTAAAAAATACAATTTCGTACTTAATATTATAATGCCTCAACGACGGCAACTACACAGCACATGAATCAAACTTGCCGTCAACGTCAACTGTTTTGCCACCATAGTTAAACTCGACATTAATTGTCTCAACAAACTGCCTTCACCATCGACACATTTTTCCAAGACTAATTGTTAATATCATACGAAGACGCCTACGATTCCATGTTCTCCTCCTGTGAATAACACGACGCTTCATCTGACAACTAGCGTTGACGGTAAGTCTGATTCACTGATAAAGCTAAACCTTTGAAAATTAGTGTTTGGCCTCTCGGTTATATTATACATGTTTCACTGTTTTTGGAAGTTCTACCCCTTATGGGGTTATGCAAGGTCACACTGATTCATTGCCTCAGCTCAGCCCAAACCGCTAAAATAATAAATTTGAAGTTTGAAGAGGGTTTGGATCTTCTACTGTAAGCATCGTTTAAGAAGGGATTGTCCGAAATTCCACTCCTAAGGGGGTGAAATAGGGGATGAAAGGCTTTTTGAAAGTATGTCGCTATTAACCGAATTTTGAAGCTAGAACTACAAAAACTGGTATCTGGTTTCTCCGGTAGAAAATTAAAAAAAATACATGTTTCAGCGTTTTTGTAAATTCAGCCACTAATGAGGTAAAATAGTGAGTGAAAGTTTTTTTTAATAAATAATTACTAAAGAACTACTAAAGGATTTTTAAGGCTACGTCTATGACAATTTGTATTTGACTTCAAGGTTAAAAAGAAGTGTTTCATTGTTTCCGTAAATTTAACCGCTAAGAGAGTGCAATACGGTCGAAAATTTTTAAGAATATATTTCGTTACATTAAAAAAGTTTAAATTGGTATTTTATTGCTCGGTTAGATATAAAGAATTATTTGTTACGGGTTAAAAATTGCTATGGAAATACACTCCTGGAAATGGAAAAAAGAACACATTGACACCGGTGTGTCAGACCCACCATACTTGCTCCGGAGACTGCGAAAGGGCTGTACAAGCAATGATCACACGCACGACACAGCGGACACACCAGGAACCGCGGTGTTGGCCGTCGAATGGCGCTAGCTGCGCAGCATTTGTGCACCGCCGCCGTCAGTGTCAGCCAGTTTGCCGTGGCATACGGAGCTCCATCGCAGTCTTTAACACTGGTAGCATGCCGCGACAACGTGGACGTGAACCGTATGTGCAGTTGACGGACTTTGAGCGAGGGCGTATAGTGGGCATGCGGGAGGCCGGGTGGACGTACCGCCGAATTGCTCAACACGTGGGGCGTGAGGTCTCCACAGTACATCGATGTTGTCGCCAGTGGTCGGCGGAAGGTGCACGTGCCCGTCGACCTGGGACCGGACCGCAGCGACGCACGGATGCACGCCAAGACCGTAGGATCCTACGCAGTGCCGTAGGGGACCGCACCGCCACTTCCCAGCAAATTAGGGACACTGTTGCTCCTGGGGTATCGGCGAGGACCATTCGCAACCGTCTCCATGAAGCTGGGCTACGGTCCCGCACACCGTTAGGCCGTCTTCCGCTCACGCCCCAACATCGTGCAGCCCGCCTCCAGTGGTGTCGCGACAGGCGTGAATGGAGGGACGAATGGAGACGTGTCGTCTTCAGCGATGAGAATCGCTTCTGCCTTGGTGCCAATGATGGTCGTATGCGTGTTTGGCGCCGTGCAGGTGAGCGCCACAATCAGGACTGCATACGACCGAGGCACACAGGGCCAACACCCGGCATCATGGTGTGGGGAGCGATCTCCTACACTGGCCGTACACCACTGGTGATCGTCGAGGGGACACTGAATAGTGCACGATACATCCAAACCGTCATCGAACCCATCGTTCTACCATTCCTAGACCGGCAAGGGAACTTGCTGTTCCAACAGGACAATGCACGTCCGCATGTATCCCGTGCCACCCAACGTGCTCTAGAAGGTGTAAGTCAACTACCCTGGCCAGCAAGATCTCCGGATCTGTCCCCCATTGAGCATGTTTGGGACTGGATGAAGCGTCATCTCACGCGGTCTGCACGTCCAGCACGAACGCTGGTCCAACTGAGGCGCCAGGTAGAAATGGCATGGCAAGCCGTTCCACAGGACTACATCCAGCATCTCTACGATCGTCTCCATGGGAGAATAGCAGCCTGCATTGCTGCGAAAGGTGGATATACACTGTACTAGTGCCGACATTGTGCATGCTCTGTTGCCTGTGTCTATGTGCCTGTGGTTCTGTCAGTGTGATCATGTGATGTATCTGACCCCAGGAATGTGTCAATAAAGTTTCCCCTTCCTGGGACAATGAATTCACGGTGTTCTTATTTCAATTTCCAGGAGTGTACCTCCACAAGAACACAAACGAATCATTAACAAAAACTTTTGACTCCAGCTACTAGAATTGTTTTTGGTCAGACGTACATTCCAGAAAGACCCTACTTATATACGACCTTAATTAGCGTAAAAACCTTACAAGGTGTTGCAATTTGTGAATAACATAAAAGTTAGCTTAAATAAGAACAAAAAAATCTCTGTAAGCCATACAATCTCGCGAGCGAATTTTTTTTAGGGCCGACTCTCTCCCCCATTTCGCGATAGTACAAAACGTGCTGCCCTTGTTTGAACTTTGTACTCCGTCAGTCCTATCTGGTAAGGATCGCACATCACGCAGCAGTATTCTAAAAGAGGACGGACAAGCGTAGTGTAGGCAGTCTCCTTCGTAGATCTGTTACATTTTCTAAGTGTCCTGCCAATAAAATGCAGTCTTTGGTTAGCCTTCCCCACAACATTTTCTGTGTGTTCCTTTCAATTTAAGTTGTTCGTCATTGTAATTCCTAGGTATTTAGTTGAATTTACGGTCTTTCGATCTGACCGATTTATCGTGTAACCTAAGTTTTACCACTTTACGTTGTTCAGGGTCAACCGCGAATTTTCGCACCGTTCAGATATCTTTTCTAAATTGTTTTTCAATTTGTTTTGATCTTCTGATCGACTTTATTAGTCGATAAACGACAGCGTCATCTGCAAACACCCTAAGACGGCTGCTCAGATTGTCTTACAGATCTTTTATATAGATAAGGAACAGCAAAGAGCCTATAACACTACCTTGAGGAACGCCAGAAATCAGTTCTGTTTTACTCGATGACTTACCGTCAATTACTACGAACTGTGACATCTCTGACGGGAAATCACAAATCCAGTCACATGTCACATAACTGAGACCATATTCCATAAGCACGCAATTTCACTACAAGCCGCTTGAGTGGTACAATGTCACAAGTCTTACGGAATCGATCTGAAATCCCTTGTCAATAGCACTCAACACTTCATGCGAATAAAGAGCTAGTTGTGTTTCACAAGGACGACGTTTTCTAAACCCATGTTGACTGTGTGTCAATAGACCGTTTTCTTCGAAGTAATTCATAATGTTTGAACACAATATATGTTCCAAACTCCTGCAGCATATCGACGTTAACGATATGGGCCTGTAATTAAGTGGATTACTCCTACTAGCTTTCTTGAATATTGCTGTGACCTGTGCAACTTTCGCGTCTTTGGGTACGGATGTTTACGATTTTTTAAGTATGGAGTTAATGCATCAGCATACTCAGAATGGAACCTAATTGGTACACTGTCTGGACCAGAAAACTTGCTTTTATTAAGTGATTAAGTTGCTTCACTACTCAAGATATTTACTTCTACGTTACTCATGTTGACTGCCGTTCTTGATTCGAATTAGGCATTTCGGAAGGTTTTGTTAAGAAAAAAACTGCTTTGGCAGCACCGTTTTCGATATTATCTCCACTGCTGTCGCGCAGGGAAGGCATTGATTGTTTCTTGCCGCTAACATACTTCACATACGACCCGAATATCTTTGGATTTTCTGCCAGGTTTCGAGACAGTATTTCGTTGTGGAAACTGTTATAAGCATCTCGCATCGAAATCCACCCTAAATTTCGAGTTTCTGTAAAAGATCGCTAATCTTGGGGATTTTGCGTCTGTTTAAATTTGGCATGTTTGTTTCGTTGCTTCTGCAACAGTGTTCTAACCCGTTTTGTGTACCAAGGTGATCAGCTCCGCCGTTTGTTAATTTATTTGATATAAATCTCTCAATAGCTGCCGATAATATTTCTTTGAATTCAAGTCACATCTGGTCTACACTTATATTATTAATTTGGAATGAGTGGAGATTGTCTCTCAGAAAGGCGTGAAGTGAATTTTTAACTGCTTTTTTGAATGGGTATATTTTTCGCTTATTTTTCGAGGATTTGGGGATTAAAATAGTCAATATCGCTACGACAACCCTGTGTTCACTAATCCCTGTATCCGTTTTGATGCTCGTTATTAACTGAGGATTATTTGTTGCTAAGAGATCAAATGTGTTTTCACAATCTTTTACTATTCGCGTGGGCACATGAACTCACTGCTCCAAATAATTTTCAGAGAGTGCGTTTAACACAATTTAGAATGATGTTTTGTGCTTACCTTCGGAATTAAGCATGTATTTTCGCCAAAATATCGAGGGTAAATTAAAGTCACCGCCAACTATAAACGTATGAGTCGGGTACGTGTTTGAAATTTAACTAAAGTTTTCTTTGAACCTTTCAGAAACTGTATCATCTAAATTTTGAGTCGGTGAAAGGATCCAATTATTTTATTCCGGTTGCCAAAAATGACCTCTGCCCATACTAACACACAGGAACTATCTACTTCAATTTCGCCACAAGTTAAACTACTTCTGACAGCAACAAACACGCCACCGCCAACCGTGTTTAGCCTATCCTTTCGGAACACCGTTGGATTCTTCGCAAAAATTTCGGCTGAGCTTATATCCGGCTTTAGCCAGCTTTTAGTCGCTATAACGATTTTGGCATCAGTGCTTTCTATTAGTGCTTGGAGCGCTGTTATATTCCCAACACTGCTACAATTTACAACTGTTAGACCAATGGTTCCTGTATGTACGTTCTTCCTGTGTTCGGGCCTGCACCTTTTGTAACTGAAGCCCTTCTTGTGTTTTCCCGAGACCCTCTAACCTTAAAAAGCGCCCATCCACGCCACACAGCCCCTGCTACGCGTTTAGCAGCCTCCTGCGTTTAGCAGACACCTGTCATATTGAGCGGAACCCGAAACCCAACCACCCTTTGGCGCTAGTCGAGGAATCTGCAGGCCTACGCGGTCGCAGAATCGTCTGAGCCTCTGATTCAGACCCTCCACATGGCTGTGTACCGGAGGTCGGCAATCGGTCCGGTCGACTATGCTGCAATGGTCTATACGGGAGTCTGTCCGATGTCAAATGACGGTATGTTTGTCCACTTTAAGAATGAGATGCTAACAGCTGCTTATCTTCTCTGTCTAGCAGAAAGATTCTCCTAGCCTTCGTAGCCATGGTTTCTAAAATGACAACATGACTGCTAATTTCCATTTCTGCACTGACACTGGCTATAACTTCCGGCCTATTTGTAGCTACAAGGTCTAAAATATTTCCACTGTGTGCGGGCTGCCGAGCTGGCTGCTCAAGATAGTTTTCAGAAAACTTGTTCACAAGTATTTCGTACGTTTGTGTCTGTAACCCCTGCAATGAGCCCATAGACATCCTAGTCTATACTCCGTAGGTTAAAGTCAACTCCAACTTGTATTGTATGATCTCGTTATTTATGCGCTAGTGACCATAGACTTTGATTGACTCTAGAAATGACACAGCGGAGTCGGGGGCTGGTAAAAACATCCAACAATTAACTTTTTTCTCCTACACCTGCTATACGCGATTAGATAACATCACTGTCACACTCAACTTCGACCTCAATAGAGACAATACTTTTGTCAACTGCAATGAGCACTCCCCCTCCTATGGCCTCTAATCTGTCTTTCCGATATTCGTTCCAGGAGGAGCTAAATATCTCCAAGCTTTCCACTTCGGGTTTCAGCCAGCTGTCGGTCCCAAGGATAATTTGAGCACGAGAGCTCTCCTGGAGGACAGTAAATTCGGGAGCTTTATTACGAATAGTTCGACAGTTACTGATAAAGTTTTGACAGTATAAGTGTCTTTACTCTGAATGCAGTCTGACTTCCTTCGCTGCATATCAACTGGCTAGTGTTCATCAGAGTACCTCAAACTACCGTCTAGCCTAAAAAACTCCGTTGCACTCCACGAATACTCTGCTACCTGAATAGCAGTTTCCTTTGTGTAGTACACCCCTGACCTATCCTACAAATCCCCACACGATAATGCAAGTCTAAAACTTTGCAGCCAAGACCGTCACAGCATCGATGCAGCCTTTGGTTGTTGAGACCCTCCACTTGGCTCCAAACCGAAGGATCCCAGTCTATTCTGGGAACAATGCTACAAACTGCGGACTATGCTGCACGCGAGGCCAGCAGTCTTCACCAGCTCCGCCAGCCGCCTGTATGAACTGGGATGGCCTCAGTACACTTGCGACAGGTGTCATTTGTGGCGAAGTGAGCCACAACTTGCACACGATTGCACCCTGCACGCTCGATGGCTGCAAGAAAGGCCATCTCCGCATCTCAGATGAGCCCCCCGCCCCCCTCCGCCCCATCAGACATACCGAGTGCGCATTGGTTTTCTTTCCAGCTCTGAACTCTACCAGCCCCATGGGCTCCATGGCGCACCTAACGTTGGAGCTCCCAGTAAGTAGTAAACCCTTTTTCCTATGTGTCTGTCCAGACCCTGTTGTAGAGTGGTCACCTCCCCACCCACAGAGTGAGTGACCAACACCACACGGCCAGTCTTCACATTAGTCCTCTACCTCGGGCGATGTGAACACGTTACCACCCGCCACTCACCTCGCTGTGAGGGCGGACCCACCGCATCAGGTACACTAGGAGGTGCCTCGGCAGCAGAGCCCATGTGCAAAACAACGGACGCCTGAGGTGGCCCATGTGACATGCCAGATTCTCCAGCACTGCCACACCCTTAAGTCTGAAGGTGACTGACTGTAGCCGAAAGTGCATTCAGCTATTCGTGATATACGGCCCGCTCGTCTTGCACACATGCACACATTCTCACAATCCTAGGAAGACTAACGGAAGACGTAAACTATAAAAGTAGACAGAATCCTAGAAATGCAACTTGCTATCCTTCTGATGTGTTGCCAATGGGCACGGATGCGTTAATGAGATATGTAGCTGGCTATTGCACAACAGACTGAATGGATTTGTCCTTACAACAACACGAGATTGAACATCTTAAACAGAAAAACGTGCACAGAATTTAATAAATGTACTACAAGGAAAAGACAGACAAAGAAACACTTAACTTGCCTCTCTGTAGATGTGTATTAGCCGAGAGGGGCAGCCTGACTCCCCGGTATCCACAAAGGATCGCGGTGCGCACTGCTGGAGACCAAGTCTCCTAGAGGGCAATGCAGAAGGCAAGAGAAGTGCAAGGTAAGGCAACAGATGTCATATCTCAGCCACGTAGCGGAAAAAACTGCTACAATTCCACTGGAGAATACCGTTGCGATGCACTGTGAGGTCATGAAGGGTCCAAGGAGGCAGACTACACCCTCATGTCGCCTGTTGCCACTGGTTGAGAGGTTATGGCATCAACGCACATACGTTCTGGGTTTCATTGTATGGCCTCAGAGGCTGCTGGAATCCCCGCTTCGGCCACAGGAGTGGAACAGGCAGATTCTGGTGCTGTGGGGGCCACTGGAATCTCCTTCTTGGAAGACTTTTTGTATTTTCTGTCAGAGGACTAGGATGATTGCAAGAGCTTCTGTGAATCAGTTTCAGGTAATGACGATGAAGGTCTCAAAACCCTGCGACGAGCAGCCTGTGGTTCCTTCAGTCACTGACTGGTGTCTGGTTGTAGACAGGCAGAAACATTGGAAGTAAGAGTCCAAAGCGACCCATTTCTCAGCATGAGAAGCCGGAGGAAGGTGATTTGTTTCTGACTGGGAGGCGGGGACGAATGTCCTCGGTGGGTGGTTAATCAACAATCCCAAAGAACGCGTGGGGGAAGCAGCAAAAGGAGAGCCCCCAACCATCATGGGGGCAGGTATGGTCGAGAAGCCCTGAGCGCCCACTGCAGTAGTGTAATGGGCGTGAGCACCGTGTCCGAAAGGGGCGATTTCGTCAAAGCTGTAGAATATAACACTATTATGCATGCTGGATCTCACCACTAAGGCCAGTTCCAGGCTATTGACGTAAAGCGAGGAATAAGGAGATATAATACTTCTTCTTCTTCTTCTTCTTCTTCTTCTTCTTCTTCTTCAGTGTATCTGTCTTATGACAAGTTTCAACTGGATGCTCTCCATCGTGTCACATTCTGAATATCTTCCTTCACCTGTTTGTATTTTCGTCCTCTTCCAATGTCAATCAATCAATCATTCCACTTCTCTTCCTCTCATTCCCTGGCAGACAGTTCCTGCGCAGTGCATGCCCTAGCCAAGATTTTTTTCTCTTTTTGTCCAACTTCTAATAACCTCCTTCCCGGCCCTATTTCTTCAATACTTCGTTCTTAAGTCAATCCACTTCAGCTTGAGTATCCTTCTCTATAGCTGTACTTCAAAAATTTCTAAATATTTTTCTTCTTTCCTTATAACTGTCCACGATTTACTGCTGTATGATGCTGCACTTCAGACATAACGTTTAGCAAATCTTTTCCTCAGCTTCATTGGAATTCTTCTAGATGCTAGTAACTGCTTCCCTTTCGACATGCTCTCCCCTCCTCCTCCCCCTCTCTTCTGTACAACTTCCGTTGCATGCCAAACTCATCAGGTACGGAAAGGATTTTACTTGATCTATCTTTTGTCCGTCTCAGAATATGTTAACTAAAGCTTCCTTTTTGCTTATTCTCATCACCTTTTTCTTTCCGACATGTATCTTCATTCCATATTCCTCGCCCCTCTTTGGATACTCTAAGAATTTATACATATACAGGGTGGGGCAAATAAAAGTAGCCCGAACATTTTGAAACCATTTGTGGCAGCGTTACCGGAGGAGCAAAAGACCTACAGTTTCTTCCAACACGATGAAGGAACTGCCCATACAGCCGGCCGAACCTTTGAACACATTTACACAGTCTTCACGTCTGACAGTTGTTGCCCTAGCTGGCCACCGAGGTCGCCCGATCTGTCAGTATGTGATTACTTTGTGTCCGTAGCCCTCACGTTTGAGCTGTAACTTAACAAACCTCACTGTCTTGAGGAACCGCAGCAGAACATTTCGGATGAGACTGCAGCAGTCCAGCTTCGATCTGCCTTCAGGAACTTGCTGACCAGGGTCCAAAAGTGCCAAGAGTTTAACAGTGGTCACTTTCAATATTCGCAACAGTCGGGTTAGTACTGCATTTCGCCGGACGAAGTGGCCGTGCGGTTAAAGGCGCTGCAGTCTGGAACCGCAAGACCGCTACGGTCGCAGGTTCGAATCCTGCCTCGGGCATGGATGTTTGTGATGTCCTTAGGTTAGTTAGGTTTAACTAGTTCTAAGTTCTAGGGGACTAATGACCTCAGCAGTTGAGTCCCATAGTGCTCAGAGCCATTTGAACCATTTTGAAGTACTGCATTTCCTTCCTCTGCTGTGTTTCTTTGTACCCAGGAACTCTATTCTCCGGGCCACTTTATGCCCAACAGACGTCACAACGTCCCTAGGCGCAGAACTGACGAGAGAAAGTAGCACGTGTCGATCAGCCGATGCCAACCGGCCTCGTCCCTCCTCCCTCGCACGTCACTCCTCCTTCATGAGAAAGGACTCCCAGCGCCTGCACCACAAAAACAGGTAATTGTTTATTGTGGTTAATGAAGAAGGTTTAGGTTATTCTGACATTGGATTATTTTAGAAAGAACAGGAAGCAATTAACCCATTAACTGCCATGATTCCCATTTGGGTTCAAAAAATGGTTCAAATGGCTCCGAGCACTATGGGACTCAACTGCTGTGGTCATAAGTCCCCTAGAACTTAGAACTACTTAAACCTAACTAACCTAAGGACATCACACACATCCATGCCCGAGGCAGGATTCGAACCTGCGACCGTAGCAGTCGCACGGTTCCGGACTGCGCGCCTAGAACCGCGAGACCACCGCGGCCGGCTCCCATTTGGGGATCGACTAAAATATAGTGTGTACTTTAGGGTAATATATATTTTTTTAAATCTTATATTCACTTTCCCAGTCCCTATGTCAATCAGACAACCCAAAAATAAATAAAGGTTGAAGAAAAAAATAAGTTGACACTAAATGGGTTAGGAATTAGTTGTTACCATAATTGTCAAATTGTTAAGGTTACTGGCGAACCTGGCAATGTTTCGCAATTGTTAAATATGTATGGGAATTGGATATAGATCTTTCCCCCTTTCTCTCTGCCCATCTCTTCCTCCTACGTCTCTCTTTCTGCGTAACCCACTCCTCCACTCTATCTCCCCCCCTCCCCCCCTTTTCCTCTTGCCTCTATCTTTGATCTCGAGATTTCCAGCCTTTTTCATAGTTATTGCAAACGAAATCTTGACTGGGAGTTACAGTTACTTAAAAAGAATTGGTAAATCGATTAGGATCATTGATATCAATGACACCTCCCCAGATGCTGGATCTGTGAGGATAGAAGCTTCAGTGATAGTATTTCGCTTATTTTTAACCTGTGAATGTGTAGGATTACAAAGTTTCCGACGATTCAGATTGCGTAGTGGTATTCTAATCGTACGCTCTTACCCAAATTTCCTGTTTTCTGTACCACCACTGGTGAGCAAAAAAACACCACATTATTGTGTACACAAATTTTGTCTGAAAATATATATAAGGAGCAAAAATATATGTGAGAGAAAATGTGTGTAATGGTTTACTTGCTACCTATCGCAGCGGGAACTGATTGTGAGAAAGAAAACGAACCCGCGCCTTTTCGCAGCACGGTACAGCATTTTCTTTCTCAGTCGTTTTCAACAGAAAACCCGTAAACCGTTTAAAAAAATATACAGCGTACGACCATCCAAATCTTTATCAGACTATCGTGTAAAAATTTTCAGTAAATCGGTCAAGAATTTTTCGAGATTTTTCATAACTTTTCCCTTCATACACTATGTGATCAAAAGTATCTGAACACCTGGCCGAAAATGACTTACAAGTTCGTGGCGCCCTCCATCGGTAATGCTGGAAGTCAATATGGGGTTGGCCCATTCCTTGATGACAGCTTCCACTCTCGCAAGCATACGTTCAATCACGTGCTGGAAGGTTTCTTGGAGAATGGCAGCTCATTCTTCACGGAGTGCTGCACTGAGGAGAGGTATCGGTGTCGCTTAGTGAGACCTGGCAAGAAGTCGGCGCCCCAAAACATCCCAAAGGTGTTCTATAGGATTCTGGTCAGGACTCTGTGCAAGCCAGTCCATTACAGTGATGTTATTGTCGTGTAACCACTCCGCCATAGACCGTGCTTTATGAACAGGTGCTCGATCGTGTTGAAAGATGCATTCGCCATCCCCGAATTGCTCTTCAACAGTGGGAAGCAAGGAGGTGCTTAAAACATCAATGTAAGCCAGTGCTGCGGTAGTGCCACACAAACAACAAGGGGTGCAAGTCCCCTCTATGAAAAAAGACCACACCATAACATCACCGCCACCGAATTTTGCTGTCGGCACCACACACGCTGGCAGATAACGTTGACCGGGCATTCGCCATACCCACACCCTGCCATCCTATCGCCACATTGTGTACCGTGATTCGTCACTCCACGTAACGTTTTTCCACTGTTCAATCGTCCAATGTTTACGCTCCTTACACCAGACGAGGCGTCGTCTGGCATTTATATTTACGGGCGTGATGTGTGGTTTATGAGCAGCCGCTCGCCCATGAAATCCAAGTTTTCTAACCTCCTGCCTAACTGTCATAGTACTTGCAGTGGATCCTGATGCAGTTTGGAATTCCTGTGCGATAGTCTGCATAGATGTCTGCCTATTACACATTACGACCATCTTCAATTGTCGGCGGTCTCTGTCAGTCAACAGACAAGGTCGGCCTTTACGCTTTTGTGCTGTACGTGTCCCTTCAAGTTTCCACTTCACTACCACATCGGAAACAGTGGACCTAAGGATGTTTAGTAGTGTGGAAATCTCGCGTACATGCGTATGACACAAGTGACACCCAATCACCTGAACACGTTCGAAGTCCGTGAGTTCAGTCGAGCGCCCCATTCTGGTCTCTCACGATGGCTAATGACTGATTTGGAGTACCTGGCAGTAGGTGGCAGCACAATGCACATAATATGAAAAACGTATGTTGTTGGGCGTTTCCGGGCACTTTTGATCACATAGGGTATACTATATTTATATATCACATCAAAATATATAGCCTATATCCATCCGAATGTTTATTAGCGTATCTGAAGTCCGGGACCACTTTCCATTATTTATTGCACAAGAACCAAACATAGTACAGATATCATATATGTCATTTTGAATAGAAACCCTGAAAGTTTTCATGTATACCGCCACAGCGTAGTTTGGTAGTTTTCCGGTAGTCAGCGCTAGTCACAAACATGGCGAATTCAGGTGCGGAGCTAGCTTTCCGTATGCTGGAGTTCGACAAAAATAAGTGTGCTACAGCTGTTCAGCGGATGTTTAGAACCAAGTACGGTAAGAAGCCACCAACAAGGAAGATCATTTACCACTGGCACAACAAATTCGTTACGACAGGTTGCTTGTGCCCGGCAAAGAGAAGAGGACGTCCCTGTGTGAGTGAAGTGAATGTGAAGCGCGTATGAGGGACATTCATTACGGAGTCCAAAGAAATTGGTGTATCGTGCATCCCGTGAACTGGAAATGGCTCCAATGACAGAAAGTCCTGCGACGCAAGATGTCTATGAAACCATTCAAATTGGAGTTAGTGCAGAAGCTCAATGACGACGACAAAGACAAGCGTTTGAGTTTTGTTCGCAGTTGCAACACTTGATTGAGGCATTGTTGATCCCTTAATTTTTAGCGACGAAGCCACTTTCCACACTAATGGGAAAGTGGACAGACATAATTCCCGAATCTGAGGTACCAAGCATTCACACGAATGCATTGAATTTTACGCGTGATTCCCCAAAGGTAAATGTTCTTTGTGCCTTGTCACGTTGAAAACTGTACGGACCATTATTCTTCGCTGAGCGCACTGTCACTGGATATTCCTACTTGTACATGTTGCAGCAATGGCTGATGCGTCAAATGCAATCGGACTTTCCGTTCTTCAGCAGGATGGGGCTCCACCCTATTTTCATCAAAGTTCATGGGTACCTGAACACGGAGCTGCCGCATTGATGGATCGGCTGTGCTACAGAAGGGGGCAGCTGTTTCCTGAAGTGGCCTCCCTGATCACCAGATCTCACTCCGTGTGACTTTTTTGTGGGAACACATTAAAGATCTGGTGTATGTACCGTCTCAACCACGTGGTGTAGCAGAGCTCGGGGAGAGAATACGGGAAGCGATTGCCACAGTCGACGATGCCATGTTGGAACGGGTATGGCAAGAATTCGATTGCCGTATTGACGTCTGCCGGGTCACTCATGGTTCGCATATCTAAGGTTTGTATAAAAAAAAAAAAAAAAAAAAAAAAACTTTCAGAGTTTCTCTTCAAAATGCAATATGTATGACATCTATACAATGTTTAGTTCTTGTGCAGGAAATAATTGAAAGTGTTCCCGGACTTTATGTACACCCCGTATATTAAAAGGGCGTTTAAGTTTTATCTCACATAAAAATGACTAATTACGTGATAATAAACTGACAATGCTCAAGCGACTATTTACAACAGATAGTCCGAGTTTTAGGGAAACTTGTACAGCTAAATACAACGCAGAGTCCGGCTTTTCCATTTTTTGACCTGGCAACTGTGGTGTCTGTCTAATGAAGCATATCCTATCAAGTTCCTACAATTGCTTGCTTGAAATCGTTCCTTAAAAATAGTTGCCACGTTTCATTTCCGATTTTCTTTAACTTTCTTTCCTTTATGATTGAATCAAGTTTTGCTGTTTGCAGTAGTGCCTTAGTTAAACAGTATGCCTTTCTGTCTACGTCTAAAAAGCTGAATCTTTTTCTTAGTTTAGCCTGTTTTACCTCACTATGCTTACATTCTCTGCCTAGTCTGTACACTTTTTTTCTGTAAATGCTACGAGTCTATGATCACGTGCGCTTCTGAAATGTCCAGGATCATCACACTCCATGTAATTCTTCATTATTAGGTAAAATGTAATAAATTTCATTAATAATTCCATTTGGGTACTGCCAAATCCATATGCATTACTAGTTTTTTTCGGAAATAATTTAAGGAGAGACGTTTTACATATCTGCGAAGTCTGCTAATGTAGTCCTCTGTCACTTCATACATCATAAGTAGTTTCCCACTTAAAAAACAACTTTACTTTTTATCTTATTTTCGTATCATCATCTTGTAGTAGGATTTGCTGTTATTTCATGCATTAAAACGTATGTCCTGAATACAATTATCTTTGGCCTTTCACGGCACTTCCGAGAACACTCATACCATATCTGATATGCAATTGCTCTTCAAATTCCGTTCCTTCGGATCTTGAAGTTCTGCAACTTATTATGCCTGCATAAAGTGGATATATGTTGAGGGTCAGTTGCAAGTCATTGCACGAAGCACTGACAATATTTCATGTCTTCCTGCGTTTCTTAACAATTTTTTCTTGATGTGACGACCTTGAAAGAACATTGCTGTCTGCAGGTAGTTATTATACACAGTTAACTGTAATGGTTCTACCACTTTTCCTTGGGGTACACAGGGCGTCATTTTAGCTTCTGATTGTCTTTAATGTCTTCTGGACGGATTAGTTAGTGTCTCCTGGCCAGATTAGTGCGTTTTCAGAGTAATAAATAGCACGTAAATCTGTGAGCGAGGAACAAACAGGCAGAGTTCAACACAGCTGACTCATAACTAACATACCCGAAGACTGCTGACGTCAAATCGCAACGCTTTGATAACACGGTTTACAACCGGAAATCAACGCCATATGTGCGTTTCTCGTCAGGCGGAAGTCATTTCTGTCTCCATCGACTAAGTAACAGTGAAAGGAGGAAGAGGAGGGAAGTGGGCGGAGGTCACGATGAAAATACAGCTACAAAGTAACTTACGGCATGGACCTAAACGAAAACTTACGAAATAGACAACGATGAAACCTTCTGGCAGATTAAAACTGTGGCGGATCGGGGTTCTATATTTTTTGACTTTCGCGAGAAATTACGCCATCAACTCAGCTATCCAAGCACAACTCACCGCTGTATTTCCGATACTACCTCTTCTTTGACCTCCCAAACTTCACGAACGTTCTCCTACATATCTTTTGGGGCTAGCACTCCAGGCAGGGTACATATCGTAGAAATAGTTTGGCCACAACCTTGGGGAATCCAGCGACTACTTTACAACTGATGTACACTACAGGTCTTTGTAGTATACATCAGCTGTAGAGCCCGTCTGTATGTAGGCACATTTATGGTAACATTCTGTTTATAGAAAATAACGATTGATTCCGTCGCTGTTAGGCAATGAAATGGGACTTCCTGGTGGATAGTAACTACAATACCGCGCATACTGCCTACTGCCGCAAACGAGTACCCAGTTTCATGTTCCAAACAAAAATGTGTAACTCCTGTATGTTCCATCTGAAGACGGAACCATATTAGGCTCGAAAACTAGTTTATGGAAATAAAAACGTCATAAGTCGCTGACATTTGCATTTATGTTTTTCTACAATATCCACGGTTTTCTACAATATCCGTAATGGATAATCTTAACCAACCGCGAACGCAGGAAGAACGTAGATCCAAGAACCATCAGTATAACAGTTTTAAATTGTCGTAGCTGTCTCGGAAAGTACCAGAACTCCAAGCGCCAAATAAAAAGAACTGATGCTCAAATTGTTATAGGCACTGAAAGCTGGGTAAATCCGGATATTACTTCATCAGAAATTTTTGCGAAGAACCTAGCGGTGTTCAGAAAGGATAGGCTATACACAGATTGTGGAATATGTATTGTGTCCGAACACTATGAATTACCGCGAAGAGAACGGTCTCACACAAGCGGCTTGTAGTGACATTGCTTGCTTATGGAATATTGTCTCAGTCATGTGACTGGGTTCGTGATTTCCTGTCAGAAAAAGAAACGGAAGTGATTTCTGGCGTTCTCCAAGTTAGTGTTATAGGCCCTCTGTTATTCCTTACGTATATAAACGATTTAGGAGACAATCTGAACAGCCGTCTTAGGTTGTTTGCAGACGATGCTATTTATCGCCTAGTAAATTCATCAGAAGATAAAAAAAAACGATTTAAAATCTGTATGGTACGAAAATCGGCAATTGGTCCTAAATAGCGAATAGTGTGAGGCATCCGCATGAGTGCTAAAAGAAATCCGTTAAATTTCGGTTAAACGATAAATCAATCTAAAGGCCGTAAATTCAACTAAATACCTATGAATTACAGTTACCAACAACTTAAATTGGAAAGAACACACAAAAAACGTTGTGGGGAAGGAAAACCCGAGACTGCGTTTTATTGGCAGAACACTTAGAAAATGTAACACATCTACTGAAGAGATTGCCTACTACATTACGCTTGTCCGTCCTCTTTTGGACTACTGCTGCGCGGCCTGGTATCTTTACCAGATATGGTTAACGGAGTACATCGAGAAAGTTCAAAGAAGAGCAGCACGTTTTGTACTATAGCAAAATAAGGAAGAGAGTGTACGGACATGATACAGGATTTGCGGTGGCATCATTAATACAAAGGCGTTTTTCGTTGCGGCGGAATCTTCTCATAAAATTTCAATCACCAACTTTCTTCTCCGAATGCAAAAATATTTTGTTGGCGCCGAACAACATAGGCAGAAACGATCATCGTAATAAAATAAGGGAAATCAGAGCGCGCACTGAAAGATATCGGTGTTTTTCCCGCGCGCTGTTCGAGATAGGAATAATGAAGAATTACTGTGGAGGTGGTTCGATGAACGCTCTGCCAGGCATTTTGAGTTACGGAGTATCCATGTAGATGTAGAATTGTGGCTTTTACTAAGTAAACTGGTCTGCCCGCAACGTATGCAGGATCACCAATTTGAGAAAAGAAAATGAATGTAATGCACAAATAACGAGCGTATCTACCTCAAACAGCAACTAGAAAGTAATGAGACTTAAATTAGGAATGAGAACCACGTCCGTGAAGGAGAAACGGCGACGAATCGTGTGGCCTTACAGGCCAGGCCAAGCTACGCGCTGCTAACTGCACCGGCGGAGCAGAACGGAGCGGAGGACGGCAGAAAAGGAAGCCGATCTATCACAGTTGAGGGGGCATTGTATGTCCTATTCCGCCAGTGTTAAATTATCGAATTCTGTGACCCATTATCTTGGAAACTTTTTAAGACACCAACTTACAACTTTCCATAATTATTGAATTCACCTTTCTAGATACACTGAACTAGAATTATTACTAAAATTTTATTGTGGGGCGTGTTATCTTTTTTGTTTTCAAACAATTTTTGGACAGAATTTTGTAAATAAATGAACACAAAAACAAAATAACTCAGGATATTTTAATTATTCTAGTTCCAGTGTTCAATCTTACACTTGGCATGCTGTGAAAATTTCATGTCTCTACCATCAGTACTTTTTTAGAAAACGGGTCATTTGCTGCAAAAAAATGTAGTTAAGAGATTTGAGGTTTAAAACTTTTTTATTACAAATTCTTATACAGACTTACATTTCTGCGTCTTTTATGCACTACAATTGCCCTGGTCCATAGTCTGTCTCTTCTTCAGTGTCACAACAGCCCAGCACTTGCCGCCTCCTTTTCTTTCTTGCTTCTTTTGTCATTTTCTCAGCAGCTAACTCTGCTTCACGTACACGAAGTTCATCCAGTTCCCGCAGTCCTTTAGCTGTATTCTGTCCAAATCTTACCGCTAACTTCTCCAGAACCTTAAGTCTTTCATAGTTCCACCACTAAATGTTATTGCAGCATCAGACGCTGCTAACTTTAGTGTCATAAGGCCAACAAATACATTTTTAGGCACACGGCAGCACACAGCAATATTGAAGGACTCATTCACATTCTGGGTCTTCCCATGTAAACACTTCTTTAGTAGCTCAGGATTTGCCAAATCTCTGCAAATAGGTTTGATTGCCTCCATTACTGCCCAAGGAAGGGAATGTTTATGTGTAAATTCATGCAGGGTGCCAGAAAATTCAGCTTGCCTATATTTACACCAAGTGTTTGGTGGAGGTGGACACAAAGCATGACATGGCTTTTTATCGGTGTTTTCAAGTACTTCAGAAGAAAATGCAGGTCTCACATATCTGTTACCCGCAAATTTTCGTTTCTTGAAGTTACTTTTACGCTTAGTCGTTTTATTTACATACAAAAAGCAATAGAAGTTGGCTAACTATAAAAATATAAAAATAGCCGGTAATCACACTAGTAGTATAAGAAACAAAAAATGGATTTGTTTATTCATAATGACAACTTCTGAGACGTAGCAGTAGGCACAAAACAAAGCAATTCACAGCCTTCTAGACTCTGTAGTTCCCAAGATATGACTGCTCAACTGTGGCAGTACCATATATACGTGGCCACAAAATTTGAGAGTCACACGTCAACATTCAAAATATTATTTGGAGGTCTCACAATTGTCTGATTTTAATGTATTATATACCAAAATGTTCAGGAAAGTCCAAAGTACATTATGGAGTAGAAAACAGAAAATGCAAAATTTCAACGAATTTCACGTACAGTGTCTCCTTAAACTCTTCAAATCTCCTTAAACTCTTCAAATCAGTGCCAAGAAATGATTCGTCCACAAACTCACTGTCTCTATGCGCTAAAGACTTGACATTTCAAGAAGTTCAGAAGCCGCCAGCAACCTGAACAAACATTCGTTAGACATGTCCTCCTCGTGTTTCATTTGTAAACATCAAATAAACCGTATAAGGTTGAATCAGGTGTGTATTAAGATCGGAAAATCTTTGACAAAATTACTACAGAGGATCTGGACAGAGATTCGTAGTTTATTACACAGATGCATAGCGGTTTATTATGCAGATTTAGATGTTATGTAAATTGTTGAATATAAAATGACGGTGGTCTGTCTTAAGGAGAAACGGAATTCATAGCATTCTGGACAGTTTTGTCTATGTTCTGCAGAGCAGAACGGATGTTCGTTGTCACATAATGGCCACGGAATAAACGGGCCGTTCAAATATTTGCACGACCACTTTGGCACACAGCGACTCTATTGAACTACCGTGACAAAAGATAAGTCTATTAACATTTCCTGGCCAGTCTAGTTTTCTATTGTGGCCGCCAGGGCCAGTTTTGGCTCGCAGGAAGAAAAGGTAGTTTTGTTAGGTTTGAGATGATGGGCCGCGTTTTCCCTACATGGGTGTTGTCGGAGCCGACAACACTGATCAACGACGAGTGAGTAATTTTCAAAACCAGACACGAGAAATTTAAGTAAATGGGTCTACAGCGCTGACACAGCGAACGAGACAGTGACCCCCCCTTCTTGCAGCGGTGTACCGTAGGTCTCTTAGAAGAGCGTAGCGTTCCAAAGGATTGGAAAAGGGCACAGGTCATCCCCCCCCCCCCTTCTTGCAGCGGTGTACCGTAGGTCTCTAGAAGAGCGTAGCGTTCCAAAGGATTGGAAAAGGGCACAGGTCATCCCCGTTTTCAAGAAGGGACGTCGAACAGATGTGCAGAACTATAGACCTATATCTCTAACGTCGATCAGTTGTAGAATTTTGGAACACGTATTATGTCCGAGTATAATGACTTTTCTGGAGACTAGAAATCTACTCTGTAGGAATCTGCATGGGTTTCGAAAAAGACGGTCGTGTGAAACCCAGCTCGCGCTATTCGTCCACGAGACTCAGAGGGCCATAGACACGGGTTCACAGGTAGATGCCGTGTTTCTTGACTTCCGCAAGGCGTTCGATACAGTTCCCCACAGTCGTTTAATGAACAAAGTAAGAGCATATGGACTATCAGACCAATTGTGTGATTGGATTGAGGAGTTCCTAGATAACAGAACGCAGCATTTCATTCTCAATGGAGAGAAGTCTTCCGAAGTAAGAGTGATTTCAGGTGTGCCGCAGGGGAGTGTCATAGGACCGTTGCTATTCACAATATACATAAATGACCTTGTGGATGACATCGGAAGTTCACTGGGGCTTTTTGCAGATGATGCTGTGGTGTATCGAGAGGTTGTAACAATGGAAAATTGTACTGAAATGCAGGAGGATCTGCAGCGAATTGACGCATGGTGCAGGGAATGGCAATTGAATCCCAATGTAGACAAGTGTAATGTGCTGCGAATACATAGAAAGATAGATCCCTTATCATTTAGCTACAAAATAGCAGGTCAGCAACTGGAAGCAGTTAATTCCATAAATTATCTGGGAGTACGCATTAGGAGTGATTTAAAATGGAATGATCATATAAAGTTGATCGTCCGTAAAGCAGATGCCAGACTGAGATTCATTGGAAGAATCCTAAGGAAACGCAATCCGAAAACAAAGGAAGTAGGTTACAGTACGCTTGTTCGCCCACTGCTTGAATACTGCTCAGCAGTGTGGGATCCTTACCAGATAGGGTTGATAGAAGAGACAGAGAAGATCCAACGGAGAGCAGCGCGCTTCGTTACAGGATCATTTAGTAATCGCGAAAGCGTTACGGAGATGATAGATAAACTCCAGTGGAAGACTCTGCAGGAGAGACGCTCAGTAGCTCGGTACGGGCTTTTGTTAAAGTTTCGAGAACATACCTTCACCGAAGAGTCAAGCAGTATATTGCTCCCTCCTACGTATATCTCGCGAAGAGACCATGTGGATAAAATCAGAGATTAGAGCCCACACAGAAGCATACCGACAATCCTCCTTTCCACGAACAATACGAGACTGGAATAGAAGGGAGAACCGATAGAGGTACTCAGGGCACCCTCCGCCACACACCGCACAGCCAGGTGGCTTGCGGAGTATGGATGTAGATGTAGATTGAAAAGAATGACGACGGCAATCTTTAGAGATTCAATGTACTTGTGTAGCTCTTACTTTTTTATAAGTTTCAGTCAAACTGCTACTCGTAATAGCGCAGGGCCAGAAGTCCGGAGGCTAAATAGAAACCGAGTTAGCAAACAATACGACTAAATGTAGGGGGGGGGGGGTGATATTTTCCAACAACAGCAACAACTTCATAGAAAACGAAGAACTGCTGTTCCCTTCTCGTTCCAAATTATGGGAGAGGCCCACTTATATACAATGTCTACGAACATAGTTCTACTGGAATTTTGAAAATTACCCAGAAAAATCACCGTTCCACTGCTTTCTTGCGACAAAAAATATTTACTGTGAGCTGAACTGCATGAAATATGATAATTCCATCATCTTAGTAGTGCAGTGGTTAGCACAATAGACTCTCATTCGGCAGGATGACGCTACAAACCCGCGTCCGGCCATCCAGATTTAGGTATTCCTGACTTCCCTAAATCGCGTAAGGCAAATGTCCAGATGGTTCCTTCAAAAGGGTACGCTTTCCTTCTCCATCCTTCCCTAATTTGAGCTTGTGCCCCGTCTCTAATGACCTCGATGTCGATGGGACGTTTAACACTAATCTCCTCATCAAAGTGAGAGGGAGAGCGAGAGGCATGAGAATTAAGTGTTTAACTGCGAGATAAAACATGAGATCCTGGAACTTTCACCTTTCGTGGGCATGTGCACTATTGACTGAGTTATTCGGGCCTGCCACACAGTTTTAAATACACCAGGAAGTTTCAGATCGGCACGCACACCGCTGCAGTGTGAAGATTTATTCTAGAATCAAAATATTTGTCTCGCTTAAGGTAAACATAATGTGAGGGCATAGGTGATGCGCTATTTCATTATTATATACCTGTAAAGCAACAACACTTCGTACACCTAAGAAACAAATTTGTGATTAAAGTGACGAATTCGGTACCAGCAGCAACATCACTTACTAACTAAACTAGTAACATTTCCTGGCCAGATTATTTCGCTACTGCAGAAGCCAGGGCTAGTTCCAGTTCGCAAGCTTAAGATGATGGACCGGTCTTTCCCTAATCCGCTTATATGGGTGGTGGTCGGAGCCTATCACGCTGATCGGGGAAAGGGGGGGGGGGGGGATAGGGGGTGGAAACAATTTTCCGTGACTGTCAGTATTTTCTAAACCTCGTTGTAGGGAAAAGTCTAAAAATCCCCAATGAAAATGTCTACATCCTGCGCCTCATTCTGACTGGCTGAAAGGCCTAAGCGTTAAAACTATTTCGTAAAGCGGTTTGGAGCTGCCTAAATCGAGAAGTTCGTCGACAGTCCAAGCGAGCGTAGGTACTGGTGTCTGCCCTCTGGATAGGGAGAAGTGTTCTGAGCTGCGTTTCTGAGATCAGTAGTTGGTGTCACTGAATGTCCAACTCGTAATTTTTTCAGTGCGGAAAGTTCACCAGAATGTAAAGTGCGTCCCCGTGAGCAAGCATTGCATCAGGGCGAAAGCGAGAACATATGAAGCAACTGGTGCTATAATTCAAAATATTTTTTTTTACAAGATATCGAATAAAAACATTAAATACAGAATACGAATGTTCTGCTACCGTGTAGACTCTCAAACCAGAGATATCGATGTCAGCATCCCGTTAATGAAAAACTATTGAACGGACATGGTGCCTGGTCCTGAAAGACTTCCAATTACGTTTCACATTGATACACCGCGGAAATGGCTCTTTTCCTAGTTCATACTTACCGTCGAGTCACTCCTCTTTATAAATCTGGTACAAGATGGGATGCAAAGAATTACAGATGGACGTCTGTTGTAGCATTTTATAAGCTCAAACTTTATGCCGTTTCCGGATCAAAGGAAGCTACTCTCAAAGTATCAGAATGGATTCAAGAATTACGAAACACAGCTAGCTTCGTTCATACACATCTTTCAAACAATAAGTGCAAGCGAACAGGCAAATGCTGCCTTGTTAGATATCCGAAAGGCGTGACCAAACTAAGTATCTTCGCGAATACGTGACTTGCTCGTGGAACATCGGACTAAAAGAACCTAGTACGTTATACTGGACGAGTTGTAATGGTACTATTAAAATCTACATCCTGATATAATTCTTTTTCTATTTTCTTACTGTCATCATATCGGAGAAAACAAATCGTCGGTTCCGTTGCGCTCTGCTCCCTATTGACCGTAACTCGAGCGCTTAGCTCGGTCGTCGTTCGTTTTCCGGCAAATTCGGTTGTTGCTGCGGGTTGGGTTCATTGTTGTGTTGTGGAAGCCGGCAGGTCTTCAGGTTGGTGTAAAAGACAAGCTCATCACCTGTCGTAGGCAGTGAGGTGTTTCCTGTGCCCTCATTGACCATTCATACCCCGGTAGACGCCACCGAAATTCGACTGCTGGAGATCACAATTTCGTGTTGACACATTGAACAAACTTTGGATTTTTTTCAAGTCACACGCAAGAGATCCAGGCAGTACACACACACACTCAGAATCCGATACTACGTTTAAAGACATTGGAGCAATATAATAGAAACATTTATTGTTCGAATTAATTCCATTGTAAACACGAATCATGTGAACTGAATTCAAATGCTGTGCTAAGCAACGATAATACGCTGCAATTCAAAGACATTAATGTTACGACTCCTAAAGAAGATACACACCAAAAAGACTGTATACAAAGACTGATATGCAAAGAGCATTGTGCTCAGAAATATTTTTTGTAATATGTAAATTTCTTATTTTCTCATATATGTATGTATCTATGTAAATTTTCTATACTGCCACGCTCGCTTGCGTGTCAGTAACGGTACTTTGACTTCCGCAAAGTTATAATTTACGATCGCGCACGCAGAAGGGCGCTGCGCCAGCGACCTATTTTATAAATAATTTTGTTCTTTTTTTTACTTTTGCGTAGTTTTTTGTTTTTTAAGAACTAATGAAGATCTCTCTCTCTTGTCTTGATACGAAAGACGTGTATTTTTCCGTGATGTGTTGAATGTGCTTTTGGTGAAAATTAAAATTACATAACAAAACGATGTTGTCTCAATAGCTAATGAGGAGAAGATAAAATAAAAAGGTAACACTACAGAGTGTTCCACAGAAACGAAGGTAAGATCGACTGTGTTCTAATAAAGTGAAACACTGAATTTATTGTTCTCAGCATACATAAAGATTTATCAGATAGGATTAGCAGCACTAACTGATTGTTCGATGACGAAGCAATCGTGTATGGGGGAGGCGATTGTAAAGTACTGTAGAAAGACTTGGACAAAGTTTTCACTTGCTGTAATGAATGGCATCTCACTTTAAATGTGTATGCATATAAAATAACGCCTATAAATGGAGAAAGAAACCTGTAGTCTAATTACTATACTGATGGAAAAAAATCACAACACCGAAAAATAAATATGTAGAGTATTGAAATTTCGGGAATATTTGTGTAGGTAACATATTTCAGTGATTAACACAGGAAGATCACATATTAATGTAAGCGTGACATAAGCCATTACAAATGTGAAATGCTGTTACAGTAATAACCTGTGTAACCGCCATAATGTTAAATGCGAGCATGCAAAAGTGCATGCATTGTGTTGTACAGGTTCCAAATGTCAAGAGTGTGAGATGGAGTTCCATGCCTGTTGCACTTGGGCAGTCAATACAGGGGACGGTTAATACTGGTTGTGGATGATGTTGGAGGTTGTAGGTGATGCTGGAGTTGTCGTCCGATGATGTCGCATATGTGCTCGATTGGAGACAGATCTGGTCATTAAGCGGGCCGAGGCAACATGTCGACAGTCTGCATAGCATGTTGCGTTACAACAGCGGTATGTAGGCGAGCGTTAGCCAGATGGAGAATACTCTCTGGGATGCAGTTCAGTGAATGGCAGCCCAACAGGTCGAGACAGCAGGCAGGGGTACGATTTTGCTTCGGTGTAAGTGGGATAACCACGAGATGGTTCAAATGGCTCTGAGCACTATGGGACTTAACAGCTGAGGTCATCAGTCCCCTAGAACTTAGAACTACTTAAACCTAACTAACCTAAGGACTTCACACACATCCATGCCCGAGGCAGGATTCGAACCTGCGACCGTAGCGGTCGCGCGGTTCCAGACTGAAGCGCCTAGAACCGCTTGGCCACACTGGCCGGCTAACCACGAGAGTGCTCCTGTTGTCATACGAAATCGAATCCCAGACCATAACTCCAGGTATAGGTCCAGTATGGCTAGCATGCATACAGACTGGTTGGAGGCCCTCAACTGGCCTCCTCCTAACTAACACACGGCGACCACTGACCCAAGACAGAACCAGCTTTCATCAGAAAGCACGACAGATGTCCACCTTGCCTCTTAATGAGCTCTCGCTTGACACCACTGAAGCCGCAAATGGCGGTGGTTTGGGAAAGTGGAATGCACGAGCATCTGGCTCGGAGCTATCCTTGAAGGAAACTATTTTTAACAGTTCGTTGTATCACAGTGGTGCCAATTGCTGCTCAAATTGCTGCTGCAGAAGCAGCACGATGCGCTACAACAATATGCTGAAGACAATGGTCTGCCCTCTCGGTAGTGCCACGTGACCGCCCGGAACCCAGACATCTCGCGACCGTCATTCTTGAGACCGCCGCTGCCAGCAACCGTGTACAGTGGCTACATTCCTGCCAAGTTTTTCTGAAATATCGAAGAACGAATACCCAGCCATTACGCAACCTCGTTCAAACTCAGTGAGGTATCTCGCTTTAAAGGCGTTCTTGACTAACAACAACTCACTACGTCTAATCCCAAAGGTAACTAACTCTCACGGTCGTTACAGCGTGTATTTAAAGTAAACCTGATGTGCATACTCATAGTGATGCCACGAGCTCCATTCTTATGTGACTGGAAATTTTAATAGATGTAGCAACACACCTACCAACTTTTGTTAATGTCGCACAACTCCTTCCTGGTGTTGCTTTTTTTGTCAGTGTAGGTTGGTAGTAAACATCTTGAGCATCTCTAATCATGTAAGTATTTATTAGTAACCAGTAAACCCCCCATTCTTTAACCCTAGATTACAAAATGCTCTTCAAAGTTGGTACCAATGCGCTGTTCCCGCCAATCTGGTATCAGTATAGGATATAAAACAGGGCATTTTGTACTTATTTTGTATGGGACATGTGAGTCGTGACGTTATAATTGTAATTAGCTGGTATATAAACCATAACGTCCTTTACTAAAATATGTAGTAAAATTTACGATGGTTTACTAACAAAGTAACATTTTCCGCCTTGAGTGTCATAGGGATAAAGAATGGAACTCAAATGTATAAAACAGCTTCCAACGTCTCATTACGAATGACATATTGTGTTAAAAATATATAAACGAGAAAAAGTTTAGGAAAGATTTGAAATTATGGTCATAGTTTGTTGTAAATTGCTAAGTGCTCTCATTATAAAATACAGAATGGATATGAACAGGATAATTTGCGCTTCAATTTAAGCAAAATGCTAGTTTTCAATCATCTAAATGTCAGTTTTCATTCATCTAAATATCTATGACGTAATATCTCCTGAACTGTGTGTCGTACAATGATACATTTTTGCAGGTACATTCAGCGACACATGTAGATACTGTCCGCAAATTGTGTTGCGAAAAGAGTCTGTCGTAAATAAGCCAAATTAAAACAACATGCACGATCCTGAAATTTTACTACGTTTAGTACGCTTTAAACTTTTTTCATTTTATAATTTTGTCGCGCGGTGTCGGCGAGAAAAACTTTCGTAGAGGTTTGAAACTGAGTGCTAAGTTTGATGGAAGTCCCGAAAAATATTCTCATTCTCATATACTGGAGCGATGTAGTCTGAGTATTGGTGCACCACAAGTTACAATGCCTCCAGATATCTGTATATACTCCGTTTATAACTGTAATATTTGTCTTACTGTATTACACCTTTAACGTAACATTATACCTTATAATGAGAACATTATGATACCATTTTATATTTTTAAATACGGTCTATATCTACATCATACTCCGCAAGCCACCTAACGGTGTGTGGCGGAGGGTACTTTCGGTACCACTATTTGATCCCTCCAACCCTGTTCCGCTCGCGAATAGTGCGGGGGAAGAATGAGTGTGGTAGGCCTCTGCATTGGCTCTAATTTCTCGAATTTTCTCCTCGTGGTCAATACGCGAGACGTGTATGTGTATGTGTATGTGTGTGTGTGTGGGGGGGGGGGGGAGGAGTTACTTGTTGTGCGACTCCTGCAAAGTGGTGTCCCGAAATTTCAACAGTAAATCCCGCCGTGATGCACAACGCCTCTCTTGTAACGTCTGCTAGTGGAGTTTGTTTAGCATCTCCGTATCGCTCTTCATTGGATCTTCTCTATCTCCTCTAATCAGTCCTACCTGACAGGGATCCCAGATAGATAAACAATACCCAAAAATCCGGCGAACAAGCGCCTTATAAGCCACTTCTTTCGTGGATGAGTTTCATTTCCTTAGGATTCTTCAGATGAATCTGAGCCTCGTATCTGCTTTTCCCACAACCTGTTTTATGTGGTACATCACTTAAGGTCGCTCTGGATGGTTACGCCTAGATATTTCACGCAGACGCTGTCTCCAGCCGTCTGTCATATAGTGTACCTGTACAGTAGTGAATTTCTTTTCCTATGTATGCGCAATATGGTACGTTCAGGGTCAGCTGCCACAGCCTGCACCATTCATCAATCCTCTGCAAGTCGTTCGGAAAATTCTATCTTCTGGCGTTGCTACTTTGGTACAGACAATTGCATCATCTGCGAATAGCCTTAAAAAGCATCCGACGCTTTCTACTAGATCATTTACATATACTGTACACAGCAACGGTCCTATCACATTTCCCTGTGGTACTCCGGATGTTAACTTTACATCTGTCGATCTTGTTCGGACGTTAAGAGCGACGTGTTGAGTCAACATATGGAAATTTAATTTTTGTTGTCCCAGCGCTGCAACTTGTACTGGGTTCCGGGATAGCGTTTTAATTACGAAAAGATGGGGCGATCACGTGAAATTACCATGGAGGAAGACGAATGGAACAGACTTGTCGGGTTCTGGGAAAATATGATGTATCTATTAAGTTAATTGCAAACAAGACGTTACAGCGACTAATTCTAGAGTAGTGTTCCAATATCTGGAGTCCATATCGTGCACGTATGACAAAGGACGTCGAACGAGGTAAGTAAAGTCCATTTGAAAGTAAACGTGAAATGTTCGGCAAACTTAAATGGGAATCCTTGGAAGGAAGACCATATAGTTACTTCGAAACTGTTGGGTAAATTTGGTGATCCTGTATACGAAGGCTGTGCGACCATTACGCTTTCCGCACCGTGTGTCTCACGTAGGGGTCATAAGAACAAGGGATTATAACACGCACAGAGGCACATAAGCAGTAATTTCTCACAAATTCAAAACGCGAATGTAAAAGGAAATAAAACATAGTAGAAGAAAACGTCGCATATTACGTGCACAAACCGCGAGCTTTCCCGAGAGACGAGACACGGAATGAGGAGGACAGAGGCGAGTCACCGCCGATACGGCTCGTGTAGGTCAATGTCCGCGCGGCCAGCCTACGCGGTCACAGCTGGCTCTCAATGGGCGGGCTCTGTGCTCGCCATGTGCGAGCCATCACTTCCTAACGACCAACACTGGACCGCCGGCAGCAGCTTATATTACGTCACAAGCTTATTCGGCGCCGCTAATGGCCTGCAGGCGTGCGGCACATAAGGTGAGATTGTATACAAGGCCGGCAAAATTGAATCACATAGTTGTACAGGCAACTATGGAGAAAACTAGCAACTAGAGATAAAATGTATTTTTACTGCTTATAGTTCGCTGTAATTAATGAGAGCTTATATCAGAGGAACGGTAGCAGGCGCTTGTTGTCAAACATCCTTCCAAAATGGACTTTTCACAAAAAGGATTACGAATACTGCCCAAAGTCCGTTGAACACACAAACTAACACAAAGCCAAAACGTAAACCACTACAACTGTGAGATAACTATATTTTAAATGCACGCTAAATTTTAGCCCTTAAACTACAAGGCGTTGAGGTTCCGATATCCCAGGTTTTCTCGTCTTGACTAATTAAATAGTGTACTTTTGCGTGTTCAGTCGAGTGTTTGATTTTACTCTTTTGTACGATATTTCGACATCCGACTTGCCGGATATTTCAGGAGCTACGAGCTTTGTTATTATTATTCGCTGCCGGGACATCAACAGCACTTGTTGCAATCCAGTCATCGAATAAGTGTAACAAAATAGACGACATGTTGGTTGTCGAACTGCTGTGCAAACAAACTCAGTTGGGCACCAGAAAAAACGCTATTAATGGAGTTATGTTAACAACGGGAATAAGTACCAGCTACAAACAACCCATATTTCGAGATGGACCTCTTGCAATGCGACTTTCAGGGTACATTTTTGTTTCGTTGTAAATAAAGGAACACGTAAATATTGAACACTGTCATCATTCATGTAAAAGTGTGTTTAGAGAGTGTGATCATACCATGACTAGGCAAAAAATTTTAACTTTGCGAGAGGAAGACTGACATTCAGAGTTTATTTTCCAATAGAAACAGAGACGCACGAAAATGTCAACCCCGAAACAAAAATTACATCTACATCATAATCCGCAAGCCACCTAATTGTGTGTGGCGGAGGGTACTTTCGGTACCACTATCTGATCCCTCCAAGCCTGCTGTTCCACTCGCGAATAGTGCGTGGGAAGAATGCGGTAAGCCAATCAGAGACATCCGAGTAATGGCTGAAGAAGTCGAGGCGACACTAAATGTTTCACATCTTTTATGCAGTCACTGACAAGAACGTTTACATCTATCTGTGTGGATCCTTCGGGTGCCGCACTGGATGATACCAGAGTAACTCTAGGCGCTTCGGGTAATGTCGACTGACACTCGAAAAACTGTAAGATAGGCTATTCAGAAAAGTAAGACGTTGCGACGGGTGACGAAATTTAAGATTACACAGCTCAAACGTTAAACATTAGTCTGCTCTTCGGATTTTCGTACATGAACACACGCATAAACGGAAAGCTAAAATCGCAGCTGTGAAGAAAAAATATGTTCGCCTCACTCTTCACGATTATCGGGCGTTTGGCCATAACTCCTCTGGACATCCTGAGCAGACTGACTTCTATAACATGTGAGCGATGCCAGCCTCAAGTAATCTCCTCTAGGACTTTGAAGTGTCCAAAGTCTAAGGAAACCATTCCCATTGCGCAACGCATCCGCTCACACAGTGGGAGAAGTGGCGAAGTCCTACTTTCAAACATGCTCTATTGAGTTCAACTCATTCTTGAAATTAATCTGAACAAACAGGGGAATGCCATCAAAACTTAAGTGGTTCAAATATGATACATTAACAAGTATTCAGATTTCCCTGTTTAAGAATCAATATATATGCCTACGACTGCTGAGAATTTACTTGCCTCATTCCCATACAACTATGAATTTTATACAATCTTAAAATCTTACTGAAGCTGTAACATTCATGCATACATTCTTCGGTATTTTAATATAAGCTGAATCAATGCCTTGTTTTACAAGAGTTTGTAGAAATTTGAATCAAAAACTTTCAGAATCTATGAATCTCAGATGAAGTGGTAATTCATATTCTTGTTTCATTCCACAGTTTTGTTCAAATGGAAATGGTCCGTTGTGCTACGCCATTTAGAAAGCCAGCTTGTCCCACTATTCTATTGTTGTTGTTGTTGTTGTTGTGGTCTCCAGTCCTGAGACTGGTTTGATGCAGCTCTCCATGCTACTCTATCCTGTGCAAGCTTCTTCATCTCCCAGTACCTACTGCAAACTACATCCTTCTGAATCTACTTGGTGTATTCATCTCTTGGTCTCCCTCTACGATTTCTACCCTCCACGCTGCCCTCCAATACCAAATTGGTGATCCCTTGATGCCTCAGAACATGTCCTACCAACCGATCCCTTCTTCTAGTCAAGTTGTGCCACAAACTTCTCTTCTCCCCAATCCTATTTAACACCTCCTCATTCTATGCCTTTGGTAATTTTATTGAACTTATTACAGAAAGGAAGCTGAAAGGTTTGGTCTCCCTTCTTGTTACTGTCTTGGTGATTTTCTCCCTCCACAGACATTATTTAAGTAATTTTAAACGTTCCTCTTGCCTCCAGTTTAACCAACATCTCCATGAGCTTTCCCTTTATTCATAGCTGGAATGGCTTTAAACGCCCATCTGGCATTACTTCTGAAATATCATTTTATTATCTTGAACGGTATAAACATTTAAAGAAGCCTTTCAATGTTTGGACAACTGTCTTCCTGTTCGTTATTGTGCCACGTGCCATCTTAACTGGTGGAATGTTATATCTACCCAATTTAAGTTTCTGGAATAATTTATTACGGCCAAAATCGCTTCCTATGATGTTCACATTAACATTCTCAGCACTTGATTGGCATCTTCAGATGTGATTAATTCGCTAAAAGTTGCGTCAAGATCTAACGGAAACAGCACAACTTACGGCGTGCCTCCATATTCCTTGGAGTTTCACTGTCGTCTGACGATACGGAATCCATTTGATTTTGGCCCGCTGCACTCGACTTCCTTGGTTGCAAATGCTGTCTTACATGCTTAATAAGTTGTACTGTTTCCATCTAAAGACTCCGTTGGTCTTTGGCTTATGCGGTTCGTACACTGATGGTAGATTACGCTCGGGGCCTGAAGATGCCTTTTGGCGTCGAAACTGACAGCATGTTTTGAATAAACGACGCTGGATTACAGTACAGCTGTTAGTTTTAATTATCATTATTCCAGTACTTCATGACGTCCCACTGTCCTCGATGGATTACCAGATATGCACTTGAGTTGAAGTGTAGATTACCCTGTAACTGGCAGGCTGAGTCACTTTCGAGTTGGAGGAAGGCAACGGCGTACCATCTCCGACAAGACCTTGCCTAATAAAGCACTGTGGTGTTAAAACAATCTTCGGAGTAATGCCTGTTTTACTCAGTAAGCATTTTTAATATGAGCACTTTTATTTTGGTAGTTTGTGCACTATTTTTACAGAATTTCAACATAAAAAGTCTGTTCTTATGATCTTAGAATATGACAGCCGATGACGTGTGCATATTTTTCTATATTACTTTTTTAAATTATAGAATTTTGTAACTTTTACAATTGCTTATTCTTACAAAGCATTTTTTCAAAAAATTGCATATAGCAAATATATGTAGGCAGAGTTAACAGCTCCGCTTCGCCTGTGGCTTTAGTTTTCCCCCTTCCCCATTTCCCCTAACAACCTCTTCCACAACTACTACGTAAGCAGAACATGGCAATTTTTTAATTTCAGACTTTTTTCATGTGTGACGATGTGATGTGTCCACTGAAATAGTTAATGTGGCTGCATGATGTTCATAATGCTTAACTGAAATTATTGCATATCTGTACGAAGCTGTTGGCGAATTAATCACATCTGAAGATGGCAATTATGTGCTCTGTAATTGGAGGGCAGCGTGGAGGGTAAAAATCGTAGAGGGAGACCAAGAGATCAATACACTAAGCAGATTCAGAAGGATGTAGGTTGCAGTAGGTACTGGGAGATGAAGAAGCTTGCACAGGATAGAGTAGCATGGAGAGCTGCATCAAACCAGTCTCAGGACTGAAGACCACAACAACAACAACAAATATCTACGCGATCTTTGACGTAAATACATGTAAATGTCGTGTGACTAGCGCCTCCCGTCGTAATAAATTATTACTCACACATTTAAAAGATGGCATGCTTCCAGTGGAAATATGTCAACATTTACGTTTCTGTTTAGTTAATAAATTGTGTGTTATCAAATTTTCACAGTACCCTCAAGGCACACCGCACTTTATTAGCTGCTGCTAGCATTCTATTCTGTGTATGAAAACAGCATTGTGTTCCACATGAAAAAGAGAGGAACCCTATTAGCGTCTCTCTAGCCACGCTGAACTTTAGACAAGCTGATAACTGTTTATATATGCTCTGCAGGGTGTTGACGTCCATGTGCTCCATCTTTACACACTATACGATAAGGCTAACAATCTTACTAGGACTCCTGAACAATGTATTTCTTCTCTCGTCTGTGCTACCATGTTGTTCTTCACTGCACAAAGAAAGCTGCGGCTAACGGTGCGCAATTTCGTCCAGTGTAAAAAAAAATAAATAAATAAAAAAAATCAAGCAGTTAGGCGAAGAGGTGGCGATAAATGCTTAAAAACCGCTACGTTCCGTGCTTTACCACACATATTATTTGCAAGACGTTAGCTCTTCTCCACCAAACACACGCATTTAGCAAACGGTAAGCCGCTGTTCACGATCTCGTAACTGAGTGAGGAAGCACTTAGTTCACGCATTCCTGCTGATGCGCAACAGGCCGCTTTGTTGTTCTCGTCGCACAAGTTTTATATCTAACGCAGTTGAAGGACAGGCTATCCCACACTGCATAACACTGCCGGAAGCGTGTCCTACTAACCACCCCCTTTTAACTTTTTCACTGAGAGTGTACAATTTTTACAACTGCGGTTTCAGCTGTTCTTTCCTTACCACCGTGTAACAGACGTTTTCCTCGTTTGTTTTTGTGTATCTCTTTAAGAGGTACGTATGCACTACCTTAGATTTTACCGAACAGTAACCTGTCACACACTATACTTCGCAAGGGCTAATCATACAAGGGTTTCTCCACGTAACGTTAATAAAATACGCATATACACAAGAAAGTGAAAAACTGGTTACTAATACAGAGAATACATAAAACCGATGCAAGTTTCTGCCCATTCGATGTTGGTCATTATCGCCTTAGCTACTAGTCTGTTTTACTTTTTTTGTTGAACGGTCGTTCACTGCAGCATGGGAATCGGGTGTTCGTTGACTTTCAAGCTTTCTTTAAAATTCGTCACAGGAAACATTTTATAGGTTCCACTATAACAATTCTGGCACACCTCTGTAAATTTCGAGGACAAGACAAAGACAATGGCATGTAACAGTTAGTTCTAAAGTGACATGGAAACAGCCAATCTACTAAGCACCTGCTCACAAACTACCACTGCCATGGAACCTTAACAGGTCGTGCATTGACAAACTTTACCACTTCCCCATCCCCCCTTGATTATGTACCATAATGAATAATGATAACCGTGAACTAACAATCCATTCGTTCCTTACTATAGCACCTTACAAAAACGCAGATGCAACCATGCAATGGCATTATTATTTTCATTTATTCATTTCAAATTTTATCTTTGATTTCTTCGTGGTCAAAATAAAGGCACTACTGCGAAATTCTAAGAATCCACGGAACGAAGTATGGGGGGAAAAAAATGTGCGAGGTTAAGCAGAAAGTATATTATCCACCGATGAGAGATCACATGGTAGAGACGCGTTACGAATAGCGAGTGCACAAACGTGCATTAACGGCATGGTTATATTGCGTCTGTTACCTTCTATCGAAAACTGGGCATTTAAAATAAAACAAAAACTTAACAGACTGGTGCGGCCATTATACAAGAAAACATCCAATTTTTGGTGTAAGATAACAGGTGCAGGTGCAAAAATGGCCACGCCGTCGACTCACGTATGTGCGCTTGTTACTGGCAACACATGCCTACTATGGTATCTGCCGTTAGTGGATAGTTTACTTTCTGAGTAACCTCGCGCAACTACTTCCCATACTACGTTCCGTGTTAAATTGGACATGAAAATAAGAAATCTAAAATCGGAAAAAGTTTGATCGATTGAGGAGAGCGTTTAATACAAACAAAAATAACCAGCAAAAAATGCCAATGGTAATACTCGCGAAAGTGAAGAAACAAACTAAGTAAACCCACCAGTCGGCAAGGCTAGTCACAACTTTGAGCATCTCTAAAGTTGTCCGACGCTGCTCTGGACGAAACTCAAAGCAAAAAAATATTATGGACCACAACCATACATATCCCAAGGTCAAGCTGAAAGCTGTATAAGCAGAATAAATAGTGATATCTGTAACACTTTTGCTTATAACGCTTCACGTCTGATCACACTTAGTATTTTCCGTGTTTATTGGTATAGCAAAAGTTGAGCAACAAGCGTCGTGTGTGTGTGTGTGTGTGTGTGAGAGAGAGAGAGAGAGAGAGAGAGGAGGGAGTATTAACAGCAAGGACTAATGGTCGCTGTTCTTCAGTCTGCTACAATCGCTCTGTCGCGTAAAACTGAATGTAGCTTCTGCGAACTGTGATGGGTCTCCTTTGTCCCCAGACAAATGGTAAAGTGTTGAAATTCAGTCGCGCAGTTTGACAAGGAGCTGTCCTTCTTTGTGGGAACTGAGAACGGTTGTCGCGCAGTTAAGCTGAAGCAGGTACACTGTTGGCTGCTGGGACTGCAGCTAGATAACGATTGTAAAGGATGCGACGGACAATTCAATCTACCCAAGGGATACACTTTGATTTTGGTCAGCTTTCAATACGTTGTAGTGTAAGCAAAATAAGAAACATTTTATACGTGCCCATACGACCGTTAAGAGGGTGAAAAAATTGAGTACACTCTAAGAGAGAGAAAAAAAAAAAACACACGACGCACCACGAAGGAGTCATACAAATTGGTCACAAATCCGCTGTTAATATAGATATCGACGGAAAATGCAAAAACATACACGTTGGCGGCCGATGGATGAAGGTGCAATTTCACCGCGCGGGAACGAGTACAGTGATCTTTGTAATATCATTTCATCATATCCGACTGAATCTGGTATTAACGATGCTATTAGTTTTGCTATTCGTGAGGTGTCGAAATGGAAAACAAAATAGTGGGGCAGGGGATTTCGAAAAAAAAAAGATACTTTTTCGACAAATATGGGTGCAATGTTGTAAAGCACATTACAAACCATAGAACTTTTATTTGAAGGTTTTTTATATTAATTTTTTGCAGGGGGAGAGGTGTTACATCCCCCTTAATGGCTATATGTGCACGCACAAAAAAATATGTGCCAAATTTTGCTCTACACTGCAACATATTCGAGGCCAATTAAAATCGATGCGTATCCCTCGGGTAATTCTACTTGAGGGTAAAGAGAAGGGATTCCATTTCGGAACTGTTCACATCGGGCACTGATGCAAATATAGCGCCCAAACCGCCGCCGCGCCAAGGAAACTACACAAGTTTACCATCAACAGGTTGATGCCAAACTTACGTACTGCTTGCTTGAACCAGTTATCTGTTGCACACCGAAATGTTAAAACTGCAGTTTAAACGTAAATTCTGTATTTAATTAATAAGAACAAGCTTGTACCACTGATTCCAGTTGAGGGAGAGTGCCTGTCTTGCATCTATGAGGCCGTCAAGGGGGTGGGAGTTACTTTTTGTCCACCTTTTATACATATTGTAATTAGGCATGGACTTTCCGCTTCTACCAAATGGTTTAATTGTTTATTTTTTCAGTTAAACTAAATCCAAAAATTACTCACTAGTCAAAGATTTTGCAACGTGTCGGAAGTTCCATGCGGCTTTTCGCGGATGATGCTGTAGTATACAGAGAAGCTGCAGCATTAGAAAATTGGAGCGAAATGCAGGAAGATCTGCAGCGGATAGGCACTTGGTGCAGGGAGTGGCAACTGTCCCTTAACATAGACAAATGTAATGTATTGCGAATACATAGAAAGAAGGATCCTTTATTGTATGATTATATGGTAGCGGAACAAGCACTGGTAGCAGTTACTTCTGTAAAATATCTGGAAGTATGCGTACGGAAGGTTTTGAAGTGGAATGATCATATTAAATTAATTGTTGGTAAGGCGGGTGCCAGGTTGAGATTCATTGGAAGAGTCCTTAGAAAATGTAGTCCATCAACAAAGTAGGTGGCTTACAAAACACTCGTTCGGCCTATACTTGAGTATTGCTCATCAGTGTGGGATCCGTACCAGGTCGGGTTGACAGAAGAGATAGAGAAAATCCAAAGAGGGGCGGCGCGTTTCGCCATAGGGTTATTTGGTAAGCGTGATAGCGTTACGGAGATGTTTAGCAAACTCAAGTGGCAGACTCTTTAAGAGAGGCGCTCTGCATCGCGGTGTAGCTTGCTCGCCAGGTTTCGAGAGGGTGCGTTTCTGGATGAGGTATCGAATATATTGCTTCCCCCTACTTATACCTCCCGAGGAGATCACGAATGTAAAATTAGAGAGATTCGAGCGCACACAGAGGCTTTCAGACAGTCGTTCTTCCCGCGAAACATACGCGAGTGGAACAGGAAAGGGAGGTAATGACAGTGGCACGTAAAGTGCCCTCCGCCACACACCGTTGGGTGGCTTGAGGAGTATAAATGTAGATGCAGAATTCCAGCCGCCGACAGGCGATTTGTTCCCAACAAAACGGCTGTTCGTCTACTGCGTGGAAGCAACAGGAGATTATGATTTAGCGAACAGCCCACGCCGAAGGGCGCCTGGGTCAAATGAATTGACCTTCTGTGGCGGCTGAATAGCACGCGGGACGTGGCAGTGGCCGCTCCCATTGCTGGTGAGGTGGGCGTCACAATGCTGCAGGATCTAGCTGCAAGTGACGCCACACCACGTCCGCCTGCCCAAACCTACACTGACGTGAGGAAAGTCATGGCACAGCGATATGCACATACACAGACTGCGGTGGTGCCGCGTACTAAAGATATAAAAGGGTAGTGCAGTGGCGGAGCTGTCATTTGTACTGAGGTGATCACGTGAAAAGGTTTTCGAAGTGATTACGGCAGCATGACGGGAATTAACAGACAGAATGGTTGTTGGAGCTACACGCATGGGACATTCCTGCTCGGAAATTCGGAAATCGTTAGGGAATTCAGTATTCAGTGTCAAGAGTGTGTCGAGAATATCAAATTTCAGGCATTATCTCTTACCACGGGTAATGTAGTGGCCAAGGGCCTTCACATAACGACCGAGTGCAGCGGCGTTTGCGTAGGTTGTCATTGCTAACAAACAACATTGCGTGAAATAACCGCAGAAACCAATGTGGAAGTACGACGAACGTATCTGTTAGGACAGTGCAGCTAAATTTGATGTTAATGAGCTATGGCAAAAGACGATACATGTGAGTGCTTTCGCTAACAGCACGACATCGCATGCAGTACTTTTCCTGCGCTCGTGACCATATCGGTTGGATCCTAGACTGGAAAACCGTGGGGTGATCAGAGAGTCCCGATTGCAGTTGGTAAGCGCTCATGGTAGTGTTCGAGAGTGGCGCAGACCCCACAAAGCCATGGGCCCAAGTTATCAGCAAGACGCGTTAGGTTAATTTGAGACCATCTGCAGCCATTCCATTCATGGACTTCATGTCTCCAAATAACGATGGGATTTTTATGGATGACAATGCGCCATGTCAACGAGCCGCAACTGTTCGCGACTAGTCTGTTCGAAGATCATTCTGGACACTTCGAGGGAATGATTTGGCCACCCATCGAAAATTAGTGGGGCATAATCGAGAGGTCAGTTCATGCACAAAAACCTGCACCGGCAACACTTCCGCAATTATGGATGGCTGTGGAGGTAGCTTGATTCATTATTTCTGTAGGGGGGTTTCCAACGACTTGACTCCACGGCACGTGGAGTTGCAGCACTACACCGTCAGGTAAAAGGAGCTCCGACACTATATTAGGAGGGATCCCATGATCTGTCGCCTCAGTGCGTCTCACACACTTAACATGCTGTGCGAAATCGACGCAACAGTTACCTGGAGTGAGTCAAGCGTACTTTAGAAAGTTTCCTACAGTGCGACCAAATCTCAAATTGTCCTGATTCGCTCGCGTGACCGCAGATTAGTATACGACATGAGTAGTCATTCCAGTACGAGGGAGAGAGTCCCTCTTGGCCCCCACGCGGCCGCACATGGTCATAGCCGACTGAACCCTAGCGATACGAACGAGAGGATGCGGGGAGGGGGTTATTATAAGCCCACCTTTTGTAAACACTGTAATTAGTGTACTAATAAACAATTCTCCCATGTTGTTGTGGTCTTCAGTCCTGAGACTGGTTTGATGCAGCTCTCCATGCTACTCTATCCTGTGCAAGCTTCTTCATCTCCCAGTACCTACTGCAACCTACATCCTTCTGAATCTGCTTAGTGTTTTCATCTCTTGGTCTCCCTCTACGATTTTTACCCTCCACGGTGCCCTCCAATGCTAAATTTGTGATCCCTCGATGCCTCAAAACATGTCCTACCAACCGATCCCTTCTTCTAATCAAGTTGTGCCACAAACTTCTCTTCTCCCCAATCCTATTCAATACCTCCTCATTAGTTATGTGATCTACCCATCTAATCTTCAGCATTCTTCTGTAGCACCACATTTCGAAAGCTTCTATTCTCGTCTCGTCCAAACTAGTTATCGTCCATGTTTCACTTCCATACATGGCTACACTCCATACAAATACTTTCAGAAACGACTTCCTGACACTTAAATCTATACTCGATGTTAACAAATTTCTCTTCTTCTCCCATAGTACCTGGCAAATACTGTAATGAACAGTTTAGTAACTGTTGTCCATCTGTCTAGTTTTTATTTAACTGCCCTTTATATGTATTCAGTTTGTAATTAACCCTGTCGTCGTCATTGCATGTCATCGAAAAGCACAGTTCGTAGTTTCGCGAAAGAGCCCTTACAATATGCTACATACAGTGCCGATCTCTCTCTCCTACTCCTGCGATTTCCGTGTTTGAGTCCTGAAGAAAGAGATTCACGGCCGTCTATTGACTCCAGACGAAAAGTTGCACCCCTGTGTACAATCATGGTTCCGTAGGCAACCACAAACATTTTTTCATGAAGGCACTGACCTAATCTCTCAGGAGGTTAAACTGATTAACAGTTAGGATTGCTTTTGAAATAATCAATGGCTTACTTACTTTTTTCGATCCGCCTAGTTTTGATTTGACTGTCCCTTAATATGTCATTTTATAAATACCGTCGTCGTCATTCATGAAACGCCGAATTCTTTGACACCTACTGTATTCAACGATATGCAAATGCTATTTTTATAGGTTTTGTTTGTTTAGAAATTCTCAGTACGAGAGTCCACTGCAGATACTTTCTCGGACAGTTTATAGACCACAGGATGTTCCACGCTGCCGGGCGCTGTGACCGAGCGGTTCTAGGCGCTTCAGTCCGGAACCGCGCTGCTGCTAAGGTCTCAGGTTCGAATCCTGCCTCGGGCATGGATGTGTGTGTTGTCCTTAGGTTAGTTAGGTTTAAGTAGTTCTAAGTCTAGGGGACTGATGACCTCAGATGTTAAGTCCTATAGTGCTTAGAGCCATTTGAATCATTTTTATTCCACGGTATATAGAAGCCTTTCTGTGATGAGTGCAGAGGCGATGTAAGCTGCACACGCCTGAGTTCTGAAGCCCATTCTGAATACCTGCAGAAGCGCATGCTATACTTAAAGTCTAAAACAGAATGATTCTCAGCAGATGGCGGATGGTTGACCACGAAGTGAATCCTATTTTCATGGAAGGTACGGCAGATAAAATATCATAGCAACAGAAATACACAAAACAATCCTTCTAAACAACCTCATATTTCCATGATTTTTGGACGCTTAAACAAAAAATGGTCCAGGTTTTTTATTTTCGAAAACACCCTTTTCGCAAAAAACTACATGCAGCATCACGAAAATATTGTATTACATTTGTTAGAAATCATTGACGTCAGAAAATTTTCGTTACGATGAAATTTGTCTACCGCTGGTTGCTACAGCTGAGAAAAGTTCTAACTTACAGAACAGATGAGGCTTTGAGGAAAACTGGAGCGTGCCCACATAAGTTTCCACTGTACGAATTTTTGAAGTAAAGACCTTAATTGGGAGACACAATCAAACATTTACGAATTCACAGCAAGAGCTTCTGGTTCAATTATACCCTTATTTTGCAATGTCTCTCTCATGTTTATCACTGACTCAGTTTTCTGATGTTGGATTCAAGGAGGAGGCATGATAGGGGCCATATAACGAAGAATTCTGTTCTGTTCCTAAGCCTTGCTGAGACATTCTCTTGCTGTTTCTGCCTTCTTCATTAATCATGCGGCTAACGAGCACTTTTCAGTATTCTTTTTGTCCTTCCTTTTTAATCTGGTTTCCAATTTTAAATTAATCACATATTTGGCTAAATATCTTTTTTCCTTTTTTGGGATATGTAAAGACAGATTAAAATCCCCATTAAAACGTTAATGAGCTGCAATACTATTTGCCAGCAAAACACAGAAACCTAATCTTTTCAATATATGGCGATATGTTCAGATTACTGTCGAATCTTCATTTAATATGGGGCGATACGATCAATTACCGTCGAATCCCGTAGTTTACAAAAACTAATTTAAACTTGGAATACACAAATATGTAACGAACTGTTACCTTATCGTCTCGATAACTACTGTAATCGTCTAACTTCTATGCACAGCCAGTTACATTAACACTCGATGGGCATGACCGATTTTATTACAGATGGTGAAATCATTTCGTAGAAGCATACCGACCTTAACACATGATGGAGAAATATACATTCCACAACATGGACTTTTTTTCCCCTGACGGATCTCTGTCTCGGGTAAGCAATAATACACAAATCAAAAGTGGGTAAACTTGACATGGTCCACTTTTCTGGTGTCCTTTTGCGCAGCACCTATGACGGCGATGATTAACATGTAGGCCACACCATGATTGTGTAGCGGCTTTGTTCTCCACACGTTCATGCGGGGAACCGGCAACATCGGAGCAGGGGTTTACCAGGGACTTCGGGAGACCACCGCGGTAGCAGGACGAGTCGGCCAATCTGCTACTCTGCAGTCTGCACGTATGCGGGTAGCCGGCGTCCCGGCCGGACGTTAGTCGTTAGCGCTACAGTGTGTGAAGCTACACAAATTCTGTAGGTGCTACCATTTGCATCCCACAACAGTCTGAACTATCTTCCTCACACAGTTCATTTTTCACGGGCCGAAAACGCAAACCAAATAATGAATGTGGCGAGAAGTCCGGCCAAAGCGGAAATGTCTTCTCTGACCCCACTGATAACGTGGGACTTCAGTTTAATGCCGTCTCTTTGAAATGATCGCAAATGATACAAGAGATCACACATCATCTGATTAAGAACAATGTGTGCGTGAGGTTTCCATCAAATGGCTGCCTTTTTCACTTTTTTAAGCATGCTAGTTACCTTCGTTCCACGAAGATTCTGAAGGTTTCCATATTATACGTAGATGACGCAGCCTACCTGTCTAGGAAAGGCTATGTTCCACACATTTGTTCAGCAGGATCTGCTCTTTGTACTATCGTGTATGTATCCGCGAGACCTGAGTGAAAAGACGTTTGTTATTGCATTGCATTATTACATTGCCTGCGATACATCGCCATCGACGTTACCCGTTTACGTCATGGTTGGTTTGGTCATAATTGCCGATTCATTGGATTTCAGCAGCAATACATTACAGTGACAACCAAATATCTAGGGACTAAATGTATGTTAGGTACGGTTCGCGTCCGTCTCAATACAGGCGGGTCGTATTGAGTCCAGCACCTCTCTCACCTCACGTTTACTCAATCGCCAGGATACAGCTTTAGCGAATGTAGAAAGACTTCAACTAGAGAAATTTGTTCTGGGCAAAGAAACTAAATGTCGTCTCTGTTTCGTAGATTCTTACGTCAAACGAAATATGTTAAACTGTCCTTTTGTTATCCGTGTCAGGCTGTACTTCACCACAACATCCACCTAAGATATGCATACTCGCGGGCAATACACAGTAGGCTTTCTTTTCCAATTACAAACGTTTGAAAGGTTTCCAGCATAAACTACTGTTGTCTCTTTTGTGCATTTCATTTCTGACCTGTTTGACGTTAGCAACTTTGAACATACAGTTCGCCATTTAAGATATAATGTCTGCCTTCTTATTTCATTTGGTAGAAAAACTTGTGGAGACAGAAAGTGTCTTGGAATTTCTCGAGGCAAACCAATATATAACCACGGTGAAATACCAATTAGGACGAAGTCGCCAGGAACGGTGTAGCCCTCTTATATCTATTGTCTGTCTACCGTTAGGTCGAGCAAATTCGGGCCGCCACGCAACGGTACTGACCAACGAAGTGCGTGCAGCTTGCTTGTTTGTTCCAACTTCCTTAAGTATGGAAACCTATGTATCATCTTTAAGCAAATACTGCTTTTCGTGTTTATCCGCAGTGAATGTATACTAGTTATCAGCTGCAACGTTAAAGGAACTGCGCCATAAAAGATTTTTTACTGCGTCTCTTCTGCAAGCCAGACAGCCTTCGTTTGTTCCATACCATTTAACTTCTTAGAATCAGTTCGTTGCTAATGGACAATTCCGACTTTCTGAAACAGTAAGGACTACTTAAATACATTATGTCTTCTTTGTTTTGCGAACCTCTTTTTCCGCAGCCACAGTTATTCAAGCTATATAAATACCGTCTTTTGCGACTGTAATAAAAGTCTTATTAACACCAAACGTGTTTATTTTTATTCAAAGCATCATCAGTGGTCAGTTTTTTGTTTCTTACTTAATTCTTCACGTTCTTCTTCACTCTTGCACGCACCATTTTCACTGCCAAAAAATACATTTTTTTTTTAGGTCCACTGTCATCTCGCCATTTCGTATACTGTTTAGGTACTGTGAGATTTGTGTGTCGCAATACCAAAACTAAGCAAACGAAATGGCAAGGTGTAAGATGGCAGCGGATCCACAAAACATAAAAACGGAAATGTATTTTCTGTCAGCGAAAGTTGTGTGTGCAAGAGTGAAGAAGAATGTAACGAATTACGTAAAAAAAAAAAAAAAAAAAAAAAAAAAAAAAAAAAAAGAGAGAGAGAGAGAGAGAGAGAGAGAGAGACTGCTGAAGATGCTTTAAAGTAAAGCGAAACGTGTTTGATCTCAATAAGACTAAAAAAGAGCCGCGCGGTTTGAGGCGTCATGTCACGGACTGCGCGGCCCCTCCCGCCGGAGGTTCGAGTCATCAAATGGTTCAAATGGCTCTGAGCACTATGGGACTTAACTGCTGAGGTCATCAGTCCCCTAGAACTTAGAACTACTTAAACCTAACTAACCTAAGGACATCACACACATCCATGCCCGAAGCAGGATCCGAATCTGCGACCGTAGCGGTCGCGCGGTTCCAGACTGTAGCGCCTAGAACCGCTCGGCCACTCCGGCCGGTTCGAGTCATCCCTCGGGCATGGGTGTGCATGTGTTGTTCGTAGCATAAGTTAGTTTAAGTAGTGTGTAAGTCTAGGAACCGATGACCTAAGCAGTTTGGTCCCTTAGGAATTAAAAAAGAAATGAACACTTAACTTAAAAGATGGTGTTTACCTCGTGTACTGCTCAAATGACCGCCTTTTAAACCTAATGCTAAAAACAAATACGTAAGTAATGGGCTGACAATGTTTTACTGAATTCTGGACTAGTTCAGCCAACCACTTGTAGAATCCACATCTTAAAACAGTGAATCAAGAACACGGCTCAACTCCGTTTATCACGTTTAAGAATAATTTAGGACATATGAAATTTACGTTAAATGCCATAAAAAAACGTGTGTAGAGTGAGGGATGTAATTACCGACAATATACCAGCTGAAACACCGAAAATGCATTTGCAAATTTTAAACCAAAGGCTTTTGTTTAGAGGAATTGTACGGATCGATGTAAAAGTATGTAATGCAGTTCGGAGCCATTTCTGTGCCGGTGGCAGCAATACAATTATTCAAGGCAAACACAAATAAATAACTACTCGATGTCTACTGATGTAAAAGATATAACAAAACGAGAAGAGGTGGCTGACAAGCAAAGGGGATAGGAAAAATAATGTGAACTCCTGTACTTACTTGGGAATGGTTTATTAATAAGGAGTTGGGCCCCCATTTGCCCGTAATACAGCTGCGATTCTTCTTGGAATAATGGCATGTAATGATTGTATAGTCTCCAGTGGAATGCTATGGCACATCTTCTAACTTCTGTAATGACGACGGAGACGGGAATTTGCTCTAGAGTCTGCGCTCCAATACCGCTCAAAAGGGTTCGACAATGTTCAAGTCCGGGAACTGTGCGGCCAGGGAAGAAGCTGCAGTTCAGTTGCATGCTCCTCATACCACTACTATACTGTCCTGGCTGTGTGAATGGGTGCATTATCGTCCTGAAATATGGCATCATTGTTGGGGAACAACATTTTAATCATGGGGCGCACCTGATCACCTAAAATGTTCACATAATCGTTGGCTGTAACACGGCGTTTGAGAATAATGATGGGGCCAGCAGAATACCATGATGTGACTGCCCACTATCACACTTCCGCCTCCATGCTTAACCGCTTGAATAAGGCAATCAAGATTGTAGGCTTCTTTTGGCGTTCTCCAGACGTAAACCCGGCCCGATGTTCGAAATGACGAAAACGTTAACTCGTCCTACCATACGACGTGCTTCCACTGACTAGCCGTCCAGGATTGGTCAGTGTCGTCGTAACTGCCGTCCGCTTCACGTCTGCTGTGCAGCGAGCTACCTTAATTTAAGTATTAACTGTTTCTTACTTGTCACTTCTTCTTCCGTGTGTTTTTGCTTTTAGGAAGCTTTGTCGAGTGCTAGTAATAGTGTTCCATAGATTTCGTGTTTGTTTTGAATACAGTCAGAGAGAGTCCCTTTAGTCAACCACAGTGCCAGTAGTGCTAGTGCTAGTGTTTGTTTTCAGTTCAGTCCAGAGACAGGTAGTGCTATTTTCATTGTTTTCTACAAGAAGTGGCTAGCAACCACAGTTTGGACAACAATCAGCCGCCTTTAGTGAATTAGCAGTCTAGTTAAAAGTTGATTAACACTCTACAGTAAATTGATTTCTTAGGATGGATAGGATGTGTGACTGCTGTGTACGGACGCAGGAGGAGCTGGCCGCGAACAGCTGAGCGTGTTGATGGCCGCGGTCAGCCGTCTTCAGGCTGCTGCCTCGGAGTGTAGCGGCAGTGGAGAGTCTGGTGCATCGCATGGTACACCCCAGGTGTTACATGCTGTCCCTGCTGTCGAGACATCTTGGCGGGTACCGGGCGCGGTTGGGCCACCCTCTCCCCAAGGGGAGTGGCGGGTTCAGCGGCGTTCGCGGCGCACGAGGCGGAGGGTAAATGTGGAGGCTGGCCGTGTGGCATCGCCCGCTCTGCCTGTGAGTGGACATGTGGCCGCTCCTTCAGCAAGGTCCGAGCAGGCAAACGGGGGGAGGGGTTTATTAGTTATTGGGAGCTCCAACGTTAGGCGGGTGATGGAGCCCCTTAGGGAAATAGCGGAAAGGTCGGGGAAGAAGGCCAGTGTTCACTCTGTCTGCTTGCCGGGGGGTTTCATCCGAGATGTGGAGGAGGCCCTGCCGGCCGCTATAGAGAGCACTGGGTGCACCCGACTGCAAATTGTTGCTCATGTCGGCACCAATGACTCCTGCCGTCTGGGTTCAGAGGTCATCCCCAGTTCGTACAGGCGGTTGGCGGAATTGGTAAAGGCAGAAAGCCTCACTCGTGGGGTGGAATCTGAGCTAACTATTTGTAGTATCGTTCCCAGAACCGATCGCGGTCCTCTGGTTTGGAGCCGAGTAGAAGGCTTAAACCAGAGGCTCAGACGATTCTGCGGAGATCTGGAGTGCAAATTTCTCGACCTCCGCTATCGGATGGAGAAATGTAGGGTCCCCCTGAATAGGTCAGGCGTGCACTACACGCCGGAAGCGGCTACAAGGGTAGCGGAGTACGTGTGGAGTGCACATGTGGGTTTTTTAGGTTAGAGAATTCCCTCCCTAGGCCCGACAAGACGCCTCCTGAGACGCGGCAAGGTAGGAGTAGGCAAAATGCAACAGGGAATAACAATATTAATGTGCTAATAGTAAACTGCAGGAGCGTCTATAGAAAGGTCCCAGAACTGCTCTCATTAATAAACGGTCACAACGCCCATATAGTACTAGGGACAGAAAGTTGGCTGAAACCAGACGTAAACAGTAATGAAATCCTAAACTCAGATTGGAATGTATACCGCAGAGACAGGCTGCACAGTGAAGGGGGAGGCGTGTTTATAGCGATAAGAAGTGCAATAGTGTCGAAGGAAATTGACTGAGATCCGAAATGTGAAATAATTTGGGTGAAGGTCACAGTTAAAGCAGGCTCAGACATGGTAATTGGATGTCTCTATAGACCCCCTGGCTCAGCAGCTGTTGTGACTGAGCACCTGAAGGATAATTCGGAAAATATTTCGAGTAGATTTCCCCACCATGTTATAGTTCTGGGTGGAGATTTTAATTTGCCGGATATAGACTGGGAGACTCAAACGTTCATAACGGGTGGCAGGGACAAAGAATCCAGTGACATTTTTAAGTAAAGTTCTATGTACTGACTTGGCAGAAAATCCTAAGAAATTTTGGTCTTATGTCAAAGCGGTAGGTGGATGAAAACAAAATGTCCAGACACTCTGTGACCAAAATGGTACTGAAACAGAGGGTGACAGACTAAAGGCCTAAATACTAAATGTCTTTTTCCAAAGCTGTTTCACAGAAGAAGACTGCACTGTAGTTCCTTCTCTAGATTGTCGCACGGATGACATAATGGTAGATATCGAAATAGACGACAGAGGGATAGAGAAACAAAGTCGCTCAAAAGAGGAAAGGCAGCTGGATCTGATGGGATACCAGTTCGAATTTACACAGAGTACGCGAAGGAACTTGCCCCCCTTCTTGCAGCGGTGTACCGTAGGTCTCTAGAAGAGCGTACCGTTCCAAAGGATTGGAATAGGGTATAGGTCATCCCCGTTTTCAAGAAGGGACGTCGAACAGATGTGCAGAACTCTAGACCTATATCTCTAACGTCGATCAGTTGTAGAATTTTGGAACACGTATTATGTCCGAGTATAATGACTTTTCTGGAGACTAGAAATCTACTCTGTAGGAATCAGCTGGGTTTCGAAAAAGACGGTCGTGTGAAACCCAGCTCGCGCTATTCGTCCACGAGACTCAGAGGGCCATAGACACGGGTTCACAGGTAGATGCCGTGTTTCTTGACTTCCGCAGGGCGTTCGATACAGTTCCCCACAGTCGTTTAATGAACAAAGTAAGAGCATATGGACTATCAGACCAATTGTGTGATTGGATTGAGGAGTTCCTAGATAACAGAACGCAGCATGTCATTCTCAATGGAGAGAAGTCTTCCGAAGTAAGAGTGATTTCAGGTGTGCCGCAGGGGAGTGTCATGGGACCGTTGCTTTTCACAATATACATAAATGACCTTGTGGATGACATTGGAAGTTCACTGGGACTTTTTGCAGATGATGCTGGGGTGTATCGAGAGGTTGTAACAATGGAAAATTGTACTGAAATGCAGTAGGATCTGCAGCGAGGCCGGCCGAAGTGGCCGTGCGGTTAAAGGCGCTGCAGTCTGGAACCGCAAGACCGCTACGGTCGCAGGTTCGAATCCTGCCTCGGGCATGGTTGTTTGTGATGTCCTTAGGTTAGTTAGGTTTAACTAGTTCTAAGTTCTAGGGGACTAATGACCTCAGCAGTTGAGTCCCATTGTGCTCAGAGCCATTTGAGAGCCATCTGCAGCGAATTGACGCATGGTGCAATGAATGGCAATTCAATCTCAATGTAGAAAAGTGTGATGTGCTGCGAATACATAGAAAGATAGATCCCTTATCATTTAGCTACAAAATAGCAGGTCAGCAACTGGAAGCAGTTAATTCCATAAATTATCTGGGAGTACGCATTAGGAGTGATTTAAAATGGAATGATCATATAAAGTTGATCGTCGGTAAAGCAGATGCCAGACTGAGATTCATTGGAAGAATCCTAAGGAAATGCAGTCCGAAAACAAAGGAAGTAGGTTACAGTACGCTTGTTCGCCCACTGCTTGAATACTGCTCAGCAGAGTGGGATCCGTACCAGATAGGGTTGATAGAAGAGAGAGAGAGAGGATCCAACGGAGAGCAGCGCGCTTCGTTACAGGATCATTTAGTAATCGCGAAAGCGTTACGGAGATGATAGATAAACTCCAGTGGAAGACTCTGCGGGAGAGACGCTCAGTAGTTCGGTACGGGCTTTTGTTAAAGTTTCGAGAATATACCTTCACCGAAGAGTCAAGCAGTATATTGCTCCCTTCTACGTATATCTCGCGAAGAGACCATGATGATAAAATCAGAGAGATTAGAGCCCACACAGAAGCATACCGACAATCCTTCTTTCCACGAACAATACGAGACTGGAATAGAAGGGAGAACCGATAGAGGTACTCAGGGTACCCTCCGCCACACACCGTCAGGTGGCTTGCGGAGTATGGATGTAGATGTAGATTTATGCTCCTGACACAATGTTTTACGCTTCTTTGCGTTAGTTGCCGTCACTAATGGTTTCGGTATAGCAGCTCGTCCATGAATATTCGCTTTATAGAGTTCTCGACGGACAGTGTCGATAGGTACAAGTTCTCTTAAGATGGCTATTGAGCTCTGCAGTCACTTTAGCTGCCGTAGTTTTGTGTTGTTTTGACACAGTTCGTGTTAGCGTACGACGATCTGTGTCATTTAGTTTTGATAGTTTTGATTTGCGGGTACTATTACGTTTACACAATGATGTATTTCCATGTTTTGTGTAGGCTGTCAGGTCTGTTGAAACAGTTGTTCTTGAAAACATTCAGTAAGTTGGCTGTCTTGGTTACTGATGCTTCAGCTAATCGGGCCCCCACAATCTGCCCTCTTTGGAACTCTATTAGGTCTTGCATTAAACGTAGACCTCGGCTTCTGAATGCAAAAATGAAGTGTGCACTACTCGTAAACAACCTGCACTGATGCCTAGTCCGTACCGAACACGTACAGTTTAGCACGACACGTGCCTTACCTGCGTTGTTCACCGTCACACAACCATCCCATTACTACCACTGTTCACATTATTTTGCCTATCCCCTGTATTAGTTGTTGCAGACCGCCCATTAAAAATGTGAATAGCAGGTGAAGTGGCAATAAGATCTTCAATTTTTGTCCTGGAATACCAAAATTAGCCATTATCCCATTGCAGTGAACACTCATTGGTACACTTCAGCCAGGAAAGGCTAGATGCCTTGATTAGATTCATGGACACAGTCCGGAATGAGAACAGTTCGAAACTTCGAAACGAAACAGAACTCTACCGTAATGTAAACTGTGGCGACAAAGAAGAGAACGATGGGGACTCGTGGTTCTCTGATGTATCAGAACGATTGAGAGTTTGTGCAGGGACTTTGGAAAGCACTAGTATGAAGTCTCACAAAGTCTCAAATGTTAGGAAGAAGTACATCTGTGCGTTACAATAGGTGCTAGGTACATCTAGGCGTTAAAAAGGTGCTAGGTTTCAAGTGTTAGGAAGGGAAAAAACAATGGACGAGATTACACAAAAGAGGAAAGGAAGGAGGTCAGCTAATGCAAGAAGGTATGCTGGGAATACAGGAAGCTCCCGACACAGGTAAAAAATGAAACAGTAGCCTGATCTTTGGACAAGCGTCATATGTCTACACTATTAGAAGGAGAATTTACGACATTCGATGGTATCTCGCTTAGAATCACGGTGGATAAAAACTGGGTGTTTTCTTAAATATACGCTCTTCGTTTTAAGACGAGCCATTATGTCAGTTTTAATAACTGATGTTATTCGCAGATTTAAAGAGTTCGCACTGAAACATCCTGCACTACAATATTCCTGTGCAGCACAGAATCCATAGTTTGCAACATCACTTCCGAAGACGGGTGCTGCTGATGAACAAAGCGCGAATTAAGATGAATAGCTCCCTCAAGCGGATTCGTAATCTAAATACAAAAGTTAACACCCAGTCCAGAATGAGTAGGCGATGCGTAGAAACAGGAGAGGTTACCTTTGGACCCACCGGTGGGTGCTGTGCGCCCTAGACACGCGGCGGGTCTCGCAAGGCGCGCTATCTCCGTGGCGGCGAGTCAGCACCTCAACTGCATGCGGCGCTGGCCACGCTGCAACGTCGCTGCTTGCACAGCCGCGCCGATCTCTGCCGGCGCCCCTTATACTTCGGTTCTGCACACAGCACGTCCAGCACCGACACAACTCGCTGTTTTCGAAACATGATGCCTCCGAAATAAATGTTCAGCGACTGACATACCTACGTCAAAGAGTACTACATTTAAATACCTTTGCTACGTTTCATAACCGAACCATGATTTTATACTGCAAACAGTATTTAGTGTTCCTACTGAAGCGCAATTGTCTAATTATTTGTATTTAACACATATTGTAAGGTTTTCATGGTTAATCATAGATTCCAATCTATCGAGACTATTAGATGTCCACGCTAACAAATTTGTTCCCCTATACCGCATCAACGACGTCGTGTCGATCTGTCTGTGTAAATCACACGAGGGTCGATTCGAAAGATTACAATATTTAATTGTCCTTTATTGAAAATATTATACAAGACATGATGGTGGCAATTTGTACACTTATTAGTTGCTGCTTTATTGTTACTACCCAGTACGAAGTGGAGGAAAAAGTCTATATCCTTATACATCCAACTAGTACTTACTATAGACAATGTGAATTATTCTATCAAGGCAGTATAAGAATTTCGCACACAAGTTATTTTTCTTAGAACAGCACCCATCTAAATTTCCTAAGCATCCTTGCAGCTTGCATACGGAATAAAACAAGCAGTTACAATCGAAGCGTCGAATCTTATTAAAACTTTTCCTTCTGGCCCACTTTAAGACTATTTCAATCAAAACAAATGGAAAACTCTCAGTGCTTATTTCGACTCTTTATTGCCATTTAAGTGGCTTCGTTTCGCATGTTTTTTTCTCCGAAGCAAGAATTCGCCACACTTGAACTAATACCGCACAAAGTTTAGCATATCTTTGTGACTTACAAGACTGACTTCCAGCCATCTCAAATAGCCGGCCACAGTGTGAAGAAATAGGACCGAAGGCAGGAAGTTGTAAACTTTACTTTGCAGTTCTTGAAAGAGTTCTCTGGGCAAACACATCACAGTGCATAATTGTGGGAATTTACATATTTTGAAACGGTTGGAACGATTATTTTTCTTACACACTCAAATGATATAAAAGTGTGCTAGGGATAACGACGAAAAAAAGTTTTACACGACTCAACACCATTAAGATACTGTCCGCAGACAATCCAAATTTCTCCTTCAATAGCGGTGCATTATTTTCTGGGACTGCCTGCTGTAAGTCAATCACTGTCGAGCTTTCCTTTAAATGTACACAAGCGATGCGCAATATACACACATATCAATTCTTTCTGCCCATACCAATTCTTTCTACCCACCTACAATCCCAATCGTCATATCAAGCAGGCTCAAGATCATCTAAACTGCGCAACGCTCAGCTTCTCTAAATATGCTAACAAACACGGAGGGCTCCACATAACTAACAATATAGAAATTAAATGACAGTTATAAAATGTTCGCTCATATTTTATTTACCCTCCTTCTTAAATGGCTATTTCATGACTAATTAAAGAAACGGTGTGATATCTTCAACTTATCTGTTATTCATACACTTTTTCCTCACAGTCTCGTTTTGTATTCAGACAAAATTACAGCCTAATGTTTTCTAACAACTTCATACATTAAAGTTACCTCTGTCAACATAAATGTACAGACTTTTTTAGTAAGTTTTTTAATCAACAACTCTGAGAACCTACATTTATTTTACAGTATGTTATTTCTGTTTACATTGTCCTATAATATGACACCAGTACCTTAAATCGAGTATTTCACGACTCCCAGTGACTGCTTTAATCCACGTCCCCTTAATGTCAAAACTGCGATGCCATTTATATCTAATAATGATTACTTCGGTTTAGTTAAATGCCCATGTTCAGATGAGGTAAAGGGGAAGTGAAAAGATAACAGGGTATCACAAAGTTCGTAAGCGCATGTTTAAAGCGAGCGTGAAATAACCATCGAATAGTAAAATATGATTGGGGATGGGGGGACAAGCAAGTAAGTATGCTGCAGAGTGTGATGTTACAGTAAGATGTAATGAAAAAAGATAGCACAGTAAGGTGTAATGGCGCAGGGGATCAGTGTTGTTGTTGTTGTTGTGGTATTCAGTCCTGAGACTGGTTTTATGCAGCTTTCCATGCTGCTCTATCCTGTGCAAGCTTCTTCATCTCTCAGTACTTACTGCAAACTACATCCTTCTGAATCAGTTTAGCATATTTATCTCTTGGTCTCCCTCTACGATTTTTACCCTCCACGATGCCCTCCAATACCAAATTGGTGATCCCTTGATGCTTCAGAATATGTTCTACCAACCGATCCCTTCTTGGTCTCCCTCTACGATTTTTACCTTCCACGATGCCCTCCAATACCAAATTGGTGATCCCTTGATGCTTCAGAATATGTTCTACCAACCGATCCCTTCTTCTAGTCAAGTTGTGCCACAAACTCCTCTTCTCCCCAATTCTATTCAATACCTCCTCATCTAATCTTCAGCATTCTTCTGTAGCACCACATTTCGAAAGCTTCTGCTCTCTTCTTGTCTAAACTATTTATCGACCACATTTCACTTCCATACATGGCTACACCCCATACAAATACTTTCAGAAACGACTTCCTGGCAAATATATACTCGATGTCAAATTTCTCTTCTTCAGAAACGCTTTCCTTGACATTGCCAGTCTACATTTTATATCCTCACTACTTCGACCATCATCAGTTATTTTGCTCCCCAAACAGCAAAAGTCGTTTACTACTTTAAGCGTCTCATTTCCTAATCTAATTCCCTCAGCATCACCCGATTTAATTCGACTACATTCTATTATCCTCGTTTTTCTTTTGTTCATTTTCATCTTATATTCTCCTTTTAAGACACTGTCCATTCCGTCCAGCTGCTCTTCCAGGTCCTTTGCTGTCTGTGGTAGAATTACAATGTCATCGGCGAACCTCAAGGTTTTTATTTCTTCTCCATGGATTTTAATTCTTACTCCGAATTATTCTTTTGTTCCCTTTACTGCTTGCTCAATATACAGATTGAATAACATCGGGGAGAGGCTACAACCCTGTCTCACCCCCTTCCCAGCCACTGCTTCCCTTTCATGTCCCTCGACTCTTATAACTGCCACCTGGTTTCTGTACAAATTGTACATAGCCTTTTGCTCCCTGTGTTTTACCCCTGCCACCTTCAGAATTTGAAAGAGAGTATTCCAGTCAACATTGTCAAAAGCTTTCTCTGAGTCTACAAATGCTAGAAACGTAGGTTTGCCCTTCCTTAATCTATTTTCTAAGTCGTGGGGTCAGTATTGCCTCTCGTGTTCCAACATTTCTACGGAATCCAAACTGATCTTCGCCGAGGTCGGCTTCTACCAGTTTTTGCATTCGTCTGTAAAGAATTCGTGTATTTGCAGCCGTGGCTTATTAAACTGATAGTTCGGTTATTTTCACATCTGTCAACACCTGCTTTCTTTGAGATTAGAATTATTATATTCTTCTTGAAGTTTGAGGGTATAGTTGTGTCAGGGCTGGCTCTTCCAAGGCTATCACTAGTTCTAATGGAATGTTGTCTACTCTCGGAGCCTTGTTTCGACTTAGGAGATCAGTATGAACACCAAAATCGCTACACACCGTGAGAACATAAAAACAGTTCCGAACTTCGACAACTAACAGGGGTGGGGGAGGGAAACACATCATTTCGCTGCAACACGTCCCTTATTTCTTTATAACCAGCTAGAGCTCTTCAATTTGTGGTGCACGTCATCACTGACGATGCCAGAGCATATTCGCCAAGCTGTTAGTTTCAATGAATTCTTTATTAAACAATAATGGACAGTTTCTCACGCGTTCAGTCATTTTATGCACGAATAGATGTGGACACAAGGCAGTCGACAGTATATAACAAAACCACATACGAAGTCCAAGTTATTACACATTTCATAGTCGTCAATGGTTACATTCTCTATAAAGAGAATGCACCGGTAAACGCGTTTTCTGTAAACTTATTCCGAGGTTGTATCCATTTATAAACATGTCGCTCATAACTGTGCATACATGTTATTTTTTTAATATATTTACGAGGTGTCCATATCACCTTATTCATTTGAAAGCACGGAAACGTTTGAAACTGGCCAATAACGTTTAATGAAGTATTCGTTTAAGCTAACAGACCACTGGAAATGTCATTCTTTGACTACTTTTCTGTAGGACAGCTTCCTCTCAGTCTTTCGACTATTATCTATATCATCATTCTTATCAAGTGTGTCAAGCGTAAGGGTCAATGGCAGTCCGAGGAAATAGGTCAGCAACGGACAACCTCCTTATCGCCACGGGGAGCATTATACTGTCAACATCTTTGTAGGGGGTGAGATACTTGCGAAGTTTGCATGTAGTGTAAGGCATCGGGTACGTATTGTGTTAGTAATGCCAGATGTTTTAGTTCAGTGGGGAGGCGCCGACAAAACGTGAATTAAAATGGGTACTACACGCTACTTAGGGGGTGTTTAATGTAATTAATTACTGCTGTGTAAGAGTATTTTCGCGAGAGCATGATTTGTCAGAATTCTTTTTCGAAGTTAGGTTCTTGGAGTGAGGGAGGTACTGCGGTATTCAGGGTCCTAGACTTGCATTGTGAAGCAAGATTCGGATCTCATTGCTGCTACCTACCTTCCGGTTTCCCATTGTTTCCTCAGATCACTAAGTTAAGGCAGAGATGGTTAAAACCTATTTCTTTATTTGTTCTCGTCGAATCCTGTATTGCCTGCTTCTCTAATGACCGCTATGTCGATAGGGCCATAAATCCTAAACTTAACTCCTTCCCACTAGATTTTCTGGAGGTTAAACAAGTGCGAACGATTTAAGTACCTCCTGCGCTGTGTAGGTTTCGCACAGTTTTCAATTCACTGTGACTGAAACGGGTATGTTTAGGAGGGCTAAACCGCGAACCAAGAGGCATTCTTTGAAATTCAAAGACTAGCAATTTTACAAACTATCTTCATTGCCATACTACAGCATGGTTTTTACAAACAACTGTCAGACTCAAAGAGACGGCATACGTTACTTTTAATCTCTTCCACAGTTCACTACTTTAGTCCATCCCGGTCAAGCACGGAAGACGAAAGTTTATGGTTTGACGGAAAACCTAAATCCGGTGGGGAATCACGTCGTGGACATTTCCGCTGATTAGGTACATTGTTCCCAGACTTCGAATCACACGTATTAAATTGCAAGAGCTCTGCCTCTAACTGTGCTCCTACCACGTGTTTACACCAAAGACATACAGTGATAACCAGAACCTCATGACCATTCACTTCCTAGCGTGTTTCTACCTTTCACATTCCCATCAGTTGCAGTTAATCGTGATAACTATACTGAAGAGCTTGGACGGGGACAAGTGGAATCATAAATGTGACACCAGTGGATAATGCATAAGTCACGAATTGATGCAAGTGGGTAGCAACAGACGTTCAAAGTGGGGCTGTTGATAAAATATCGATATAACGATATTTTTTCCCAAAATATCGATGTACATTGGTACATATATATTGGTGATGCACTCGTCCACGATATATCGATACCGAAATGACATTATCGAAGGCCGATATTTTTATTTTATATTATTTTTTTCGCAATTTTTGGTAAATATTTGAAATTGTTCTTTTGAAATTTAACTTTTTGAGCTTTCATCCCATCCGGGCTCTCTCTTTGTGTGACGCAAATATAGTTGACACAAAAAAGTTCGAGTGCTCTGGGGGGAGGGGGCGGGGGAGGTGTGATTGGAATAACAAGATTCCCGATGTGAGGGAATAGCGCACCTGTTGGCGTAAAAAAAAAAGCTAGTGTGCTATTTCTTCACATCAGAGTTCTTCAAAAACAGTTGCTGAAAATGATGAACAAAAATCTAAATGACAAGATTGGTGTTTGCGGTGGACTGAGACGTGTGTGGGGAAATGCTGATGTAATTGGCGCTACCAACAGTAACTGCAACGTTGAGCTTCACCACGCATCTTTGATACTAAAATTCCTAAGTCGCAGGCATCGGGAAAAAAAAAACCTCGACGTAAAGTGTTCCGGACAGTTCCGATATGTGACTAAGCCGAACGTTGACACCTTTTATTGTGCCACTTTCATGCATTTTCCACTGTTAGCAAAGTGATTATCGCCAAGCGTGAACGTGCATCGTTTTCCTTTCAGTTCTTGCTCTAAGGGGGATAGGCACGCTGCTAGCTTGTTGATGTACAAAATATCTAATAACAAATCAAGACTTAGATATACAGCTCTAAAACCGGCATTATGTTTACAATGTGCAGCCGATATTTTTTCCACCGACATATATATACTTTTTTGTATATAGTGAGAGCCGAAGATGATATTTTATAAATATCGATATATCGGATTCCCGATGTATTTAAAAATACCAACAATCCTAATTCACAGCGTTAACGGCAGCTGCTGGAACAACCAGAGGCAGAGTCCAGGAATGCGCTCGAATGCCAGACCGCTACGCTGCCGCCACTGGCCTTTAGAACTCTTGTGATGCCTTGCACACCGCATAATTCTTATTAGACACTCAGATTATAGTTTCGAAGATATTATTGCATTACCAAATGAACGAGAACCGCTATTTCAACACCGACACGAAGGAACACGAAAATCAGACGACCAAAGAAGTGTTTGGCGCTAAAAAGGAAAACTACGTAATTCACGCGGAAGGCAGCATAAACAGCCTCCAGTACATGTAACAGCAACCTTCCGCAGTCGTTCCGTGTTATCAGCTGATGCAAATGAGATACTGCCGGTATGCTTTTCTGTGCAGCGAAGTCTTGCTTACGTAGCAACAATATTCATGGTCAGACGCCTACGCAAGAGACGACGACATGTGCTAGAGGTCAGAAGAGTTTCCTACAATGAATGAATAACGTATACTGAATTAAACAAGAATTACTTCTTGACTTAAGCTGCCATACGGTCTAATGTCCATCACATTTTTGATCCTTTCTCTGTGTGTGTATGCAACTCTACAGTGAACATTCCCTATTTATCACATATAGTATGCATTTCAGCTAAGTGTACGTTGTGCAATAAGAGAATGCTGGCTATCACGACCGACAGTACGAGGGAGGGAGGAAAAAACGGAATAACATTGCTCTGGGCGGAGCTTGTGTAATACGCATTTCTGCAGCTATGCGCGTACTGCGCAACTCACTGCCAGTTCAGTGCCGTCTGTGTTGACCTGGCTTCTTCTGCTCATCTGCAGTGATTGTTTTTGCTAGGGCGGGCTATTTTGTTCTTGTTACGTTTTTTGCTATGGCAAATTTAAGTGAACAATGTGCAGCTGTGAAATTTTGTTTTCTACTCGACAAAAATTCTGCTGAAACTGTTTTGATGTTGAAAATAGCTTAGCCAGTTGGCGCTCAAGTGTAAGAGTGGTTTGCTCGATTTAAAAATGGCAACATGTCGACTGATGACAAACTTCGTTCTGGACGTCCATCAACTGCCCGAATCGACGAAAATATTGCCGCCAAGCTTGTTCCTCATGATCTGGCTGACAAAAGGAACACTGAGGTGAAACATGTTATGCTTTGAAACAACAGCTTGAAACTAATCCAGATTTTCTGTCGAACGTCATTACTGGTGATGAGTCATGGTGCTATGATTACGACCTAGAAACAAAACAAGCCAAGTCAATGGAAGATATCATTGTCACCCCGTAAAAAAAAAAGAGTCATGGAGTTAAATCAAACATCAAAACAACGCTGATTTGCTATTTTGATGTCAAGGGGTGTAATTCAGAGTTTTTTTTCCAATCAGACCGTCAATCTGCCCTTTTATTTGGAAGTTTTAAGAAGATTGTGCAGACGTGTTCGTCAAAAACTACCCAATTCGTGGCAGACAGACAACTGGTTCTTCCACCAAGACAACGCACCTGCACACACAGCCATCTCTGTTAGTTTTTGGCTAAAATGGCATGGTTCCGCTGCCGCATGCGCCTTTCTCCTTAGACCTGGCTCCGTGCCACTTTTTCTTATTTCTATGCATGAAAAGGGGCTTGAAAGGGGACTGATTTGATAACACACGAGGGAGGAGCTGTCAGCCATTTCTAAAGAAGACTACAAAAAATTTTTCGAATAATGGAAGCCCCGTTGGGACAAATATTTAGTTCAGTTGAAAACTGTGTCGCAATGTAATAGAAACAGCTTGTTCGCGACTGCGATGGACTTTTGAGATCGTCCAGCAGCTTCCAAACCGTTCCCTTCGTATAATCTGATACGTGACACCGTCACTCAGAACTCTGTTTCTGTCAAACGCTGCAATGAGACAGAGCGTGTTTCACGTAGTCTAATATTAAAATCCGTATTTAATTACGGCCTCACTTTCCTACAGAAATTATGTTTTTTTCACGAATACTGTTCTGAACAAAGGAGGATACACTTTTGCTATCCTGGAAAAGATCGAATCACCAGAACATTTATTTCACGATCCTCTCGTTGGAAACTGTGTTCTGCCATTCGGTCAAACGACAGTGCCTCGCGCGTTTATTCAGAGGCACACTGAACCTTTTCCTGTCCTTCAAAAAAACAGTCACAAAAAAGAGCCATAAAATGCAAATTACTTCGTTTTGTGATCATATGCATCACCAGCTAAACTTAAATAACTACTTTGGAAGTTTAAATTATTTCCTTAATACAACTAACTCTGCGACTGTCAACTATTCTCAACCGTATGTTATTGTTCGACTACCACGTGGACTGTGTGTTATCGGATCACTCCAACATATGTGTAGCGCTATAACGAGCAAGAATAGAAATTGACAGGTAGCACTAGGTATATATCATGGAGATAAATAACACAATGGCAGACTCAAATAAGCTCTAAATGTTAAGAAAAATGATACAGGTAAAATGCGATCATCCTAACAAAACGGTAAGTGATGAGTGCAGTCACGGGGAGACGTAAAGCCAGAAAGCTGTAACGAAGTAAATACTGACTGGCAGGATAGCATAATTAAATAATTTATTTGAAAACAATTTAGAAACAAGCTTACCTCCTTCTGTATTTGAAATTGAAAACGGAATGCCAACGCTTACTTGACTTAAGAGACATTAATATTTTCACAAATATCTCGATCTCACCATGACGCATAGTCACTCGTTCATGTCAACAACTGATTACAAATACTAATACCAAAGATGATAGTTCAACGGTGCAATAGTAATGTCATTAACATTGCTAAACGTAGACATTATGAGGTTTGCACAAAATTACGTCCTTACCTTACAAAGGCAGTAGGACATACATGTAAAATATCGCGCTACTGATCATCGACCGAAAAAAAAATTAATTTCTGTCTAATCAAACGTACAGAAAGGGCCCGATAACGTACAGGAATTCCAGAGATTTTAAAAAATATACTAACTCTGGAAAACAACGATTAGAAATCACAGTCTTCGCTAAGCCCAAGGCACAAAACTAATGGGCAGTACTTTAAGTATAGGCTGAAATAATAAAATTTAAGTGCATAATACAGATTTTAATTTAGAGGAAGGGCAAAATCAAACAAAGATTTTTCAGTGGGAAACTTAAGACTTGTTACCAGAAATGACGGTGGTCATATGTTAGTAGATTTTGTCTAGAATCCAGATGTCTGTCCTTAGCACATTCTTCCAGATGTAAGCTAAAGAAAATAGACTTGGCAATGACCACTAAAATCAAACTAATTGCTACTAAACAATAAAGAAATTGTGCAGGATGCATTGGTTTCATGCTACGTTAGAGCTAAGTGTTCATTGACTAGTAAGATGCAGCGCTAAAATAGAGAAACAGAAGACTTAACAGGCAAGAGTGCGTAAGGACAGATAAAATGAGAATTTATTTAAGAACATGGGGATATACCAGATTAATTTTACAGGTTCAGCCTCTTAGAAACCTGGGCCGGTCTGAGTGGCCGTGCGGTTCTAGGCGCTACAGTCTGGAGCCGAGCGACCGCTCCGGTCGCAGGTTCGAATCCTGCCTCGGGCATGGATGTGTGTGATGTCCTTAGGTTAGTTAGGTTTAATTAGTTTTAAGTTCTAGGCGACTAATGACCCCAGAAGTTAAGTCGCATAGTGCTCAGAGCCATTTGAACAATTTTTTTTTCCTTAGAAACTTGAGATTAGAAACAAACAGATGAAAGTGGAAATCGTTTAACAAAGGTACTTATTCCAGTAACGATTGTTAAAGGTACGCACAGTGCCTGATAGTAAAAAATGGGGTTCCGGTACTGTGACCTTCCGGGGAGGGGGGGTGCTCTTTTTATTTTTAATTTAGACGTCTTAAAACGTTGTTTACGCCTTTTTTTTGGCAGAGGTGCCGTCGTAAATCAAGCACTGAGTACGAAGATTGTAAAGGACGTGAAAATCTCAAAACGATCATAGCGACATTCCAATGGCAAGCAAAGAGTTTCGACCAATCAAGAACAGAAGCTCGGCAAAATATGATGAACTAACCAAACTTGCTCCTAAATCAAACCATTTGAGGAAATACAATGACATTTTTCTACGAGAAACAATTGAAACAACGGGATTATAAAAGAAAATAAAAACTAACGTTGGGTAGCCACTACATTTCACCAGTCACAATGGCAACGCCTCAGTAAACGGATGCAAAAATGTGTAATCATTCGAACATTTCATAATTTGCTTGTATGTTTCAAGAAATGCTGTAGAAACAGTTAATAATAATATCAGATGTGTCACGCCATTCGAGATGTTAACAAAAGAAATGAGCATGGGGACGGGGTTTCAATAGAGATGATTAAACCCGAGGAAAATTGATACGTAACTACAATTCCCCCAAACTGGAAAATGCTATAATTGTTCACTTTCATCGGGGCATGGGGGAATTTAAGAAACTCGGGTAAACATACCCCCGATGATCAATGCTATTTTCAACGGTTCTAAAGGCAATTTTTGGGTCCTTATTTTACGCGAACGACTTACAGCAACGTCCAACAACCGAAACTGAGGCTATCTGGAACATCTATGATTTGCTGATATCGTTATGCTAACCGAGTGGACATATTCTTCAACAGAAAATTGAAGAATTTTATAGAACAAGATTGAAAATGAGAGTAACGTAATATGATGAGCACGAAAACAGTATAAATTAACAATAATGAATAGAACCCATTAATAATGCATGTCCGAAATTTAATGATTCACGCTGCGAGAAATTAAAAATGCACGTTAACTGATGAAAATTTATTTTTAGGGCATATGTAGACCACGACTGGATGGGCGAAAATAAATGAACAGAAGAGCAGAAATGGTATACAACTTTTCAGGGTTGCTCTGTAAATCACGGAAAGTTCTAGAATTTGAATTATTTGGGCAGTCAGAAAAAACCAGCGGTTGGATCTGGGAACATGTAAACCTCTAGCTCTAGGGAGCCTATATACACTACTGGCCATTAAAATTGCTACACCAAGAAGAAATAAAGATGATAAACGGGTATTCCTTGGACAAATATATTATACTAGAACTGACATGTTACATTTTCACACAATTTGGGTGCATAGATCCTGAGAAATCAGTACCCAGAACAACCACCTCTGGCCGTAATAACGGTCTTGATACGCCCGGGCATTGAGTCACACAGAGCTTGGATGGCGTGTACAGGTACAGCTGCCGATGCATCTTCAACACGATACCACCGTTCGTCAAGAGTGGTGAGCGGCGTATTGTGACGAGCCAGTTGCTCGGCCACCATTGACCAGACGTTTTCAATTGGTGAGAGATCTGGAGAATGTGCTGGCCAGGGCAGCAGTCGAACATTTTCTGTATCCAGAAAGGCCCGTACAGGACCTGCAACATGCGGTCTTGCATTATCCTGCTGAAATGTAGGGTTTCGCAGGAATCGAATGAAGGGCAGAGCCACGGGTCGTACCACATCTGAAATGTAACGTCCACTGTTCGAAGTGCCGTCAATGCGAGCAAGAGGTGACCGAGACGTGTAACCAATGGCACCCCATACCATCACGCTGGGTGATACGCCAGTATGGCGATGGCGAATACACGCTTCCAATGTGCGTTCACCGCGATGTCGCCAAACACGGATGCGGCCATCATGAAGCTGTAAACAGAACCTGCATTCATCCGAAAAAATGACGTACAACCAGGTTCGCCGTTGAGTACACCATCGCAGGCGCTCCTGTCTGATGCAGCGTCAAGGGTAACCGCAGCCATGGTCTCCGAGCTGATAGTCCATGCTGCTGCAAACGTCGTCGAACTGTTCGTGCAGATGGTTGTTGTCTTGCAAACGTTCCCATCTGTTGGCTCCAACTGCTGTTTGTGTATGAGAATCGGTTGGAATCTTTCCTCATGTCAGCACGTTGTAGGTGTCGCCACCGGCGCCAATCTTGTGTGAATGCTCTGAAAAGCTAATCATTTGCATATCACAGCATCTTCTTCTTGTCGGTTAAATTTCGCGTCTGTAGCACGTCATCTTCATGGTGTAGCAATTTTAATGGCCAGTAGTGTAATTTTTTTCCTTTATCTTTTTGTCCGTCGTTCGTGGTCTCGCGGTAGCGTTCTCGCTTCCCGGGTTCGATTCCCGACGGGGTCGGGAATTTTCACCTGCCCCGAGATGACTGGGAGTTGTTGTGTCGTCTTTATCATCATTATCATCCATCCCCATTACGGTCGGTGGAAGCCAGCGGCAAACCACCTCCATTAGGAAATTGGAAATTTGTGGTAAGATCTTATGGGACCAAACTGCTGAGGCCACAACTTAATCTACCTTTAACTTACACTAAACATAACACACACACCCAAGCCCGAGGGACGACTCGAACCTCCGACGGAAGGAGCCGCGAGGACCGTGCAAGACGCCTCAGACCACGCGTTCTTCCATTAGAACCTTGCCTACTACGGCAGTGCGGGTCTCCCGCAGCGTTCCCCTAAGTTCTGTCAAAAAGCATGGGACTTAATTTCCATTCCATCCTTTTTTGTTTGTTATGTTTAGCAATACAATACATACAAATAAAACATGTTATCAGAAGGTAAATGTTTCAATTTTTGCTATGAAAGAGCCTGTTTTAAAATAGTTTTCGCGTGTGCTGCGGAGGCAAATTGGTGGGTAAGTGATGAAACCACGCGTGTTCACAGTATCACAGATTTGAACACTGATGTTACTAAGCCTTGAACTGTGTTGTATCAATCATTTAACTGAAACAGTTTCGCGGGTGTCACGGAGTAGGTCATTGCTCCTAGACTCTAGAGGACCATACTCCGTAAACACTTCAGTGCATCATATTTCGAATTGTACACATATTGACTCCATTATCTCAAGAGAACAAGTTCGTTACAACACAGTAGTCCACCTACAATCTATGTATAACGGATCTGCAGACGCTACTTTCAACACAGAACTACCGAATACCAGTTTTAGCGAATCATCTTCCCGACACTATCAGTATCCTGGAACGAGGCAAGGTGAAGCCAAAGCAGAGATTTTTGAAGAAGACTTCTAAACACGATTAGGCTCTACTGCAAAATTCAGTATTTCTCTTCTCTTTAAAATAATGTCCCAGTCTTAATACTGTAATTTGTCGATCTAATATATTGTCGCTGAATAGCGCCAACATATAAATGTATTTTCTCCTCATCTCTCCCAAAAGTTTTCCAAACCATTCTCCCATTTATTCGCTGCATTAACGATGTCTCAGATGCTGATTTCTCAAGTAGTAAACGAAGTTCTATATTTTTTAACAGAACAAATTTGCAAACCGCCATTATAAAACGTATGCGCCCCTCCCGCCAGGGGTTTGAGTCCTCCCTCGGGCTTGGGTGTAGTGTGTGTGTGTGTGTGTGTGTGTGTGTGTGTGTGTGTGTGTGTGGTGTGTGTGTGTTCTTAGCATAAGTTAAAGTAGTGTGCAATTCAAGGGACCGATGACCTCAGCAGTTTGCTCCCTTAGGAATTCACTAAAACACACACACACACACACACACACACACGAGATTGTGACAATTACTTAATATAAAAGATTGAGGTTTATTAAGTTTTTAGGTCCTGATTTTCGCATATTTGAGCGAATGTACGAGGCGAGTGTACGAGTACGGCTTAACTGCCTCTGAGTTCCACGGTAAATTTAATTTTATTGTTTTCTTCTCAGGATCCTACACGTGCAATTAATCATTGTTAACTAATGTACTTCGGTTCATTCAGTGTAACATAATGAGACTAAGTCACTACTTTATACACAGTAATTCACACTATTTAAATGTAGGTCGTCAATTCCCACTGTGTTACAAACACACTCGAGTGGAAGACATACCTGTGAATAATTACAGTAAAATTGAGACGGGCATGCCTTGTAGCGAGGCGAATGTATGAACCAACTAAGTTTCCAAGTGGTTAGAAATACAGCGTAATAGGCAAGTAGAAATTAAAAAGCATGCAGGAGAAACGGATCTGTATAGCTGAGGACTAATGCAAGCAAAGGCTAGAGGTGTCTCTATACGGCACTGGATGACAAATGTGTGATTATTTTGATGATAATATATAAAAATAGTAACCGTAGACGCTTCTACTCTGTAACGATTACCTGCAAACCAATGAAATGCAGGGCAGGGTGTAATTCCCATTGCACCCCGTAGTAGAGCTCCATCTCATTCCACTCGTGTACGGAATGCGGGAAGAATAATTGGTTTAATCCTCATGTACGCGCTGTAATTGTTCAAATGTGTGTGAAATCTTATGTGACTTAATCGCTAAGGTCATCAGTCCCTAAGCTTACACACTACTTAACCTAAATCATCCTAACGACAAACACACACACCCATGCCTGAGGGAGGACTTGGAACCTCCGCCGGGACCAGCCGCACAGTCCACGGCTGCAGCGCCCGAGACCGCTCGGCTAATCCAGCGCGGCGCGCTGTAATTACTCTAAATCAACCCTTCGTGGTATCTCTGGGAATGGTAAGTAGAAGGCAGCAGTAGATATCTTCGTTTCATACTTATTTTTAAAGTTTTGTACCTAGGCGTTCGCGAGATAGTTTGCATTTATCTAGAAACTTCTGCCGGTTCATATTTTTCAGCATTTCCGTAACATTTTTTCTATGATCAAACATTAGTGTTGTCCTTTACATACGCTAAACATCTCCTATTAGACATATGTGGTGCGGGTCCCGTACTAGCAATATTGAATAATGGATCACACAAATATACTATAAGCAAATCTCATTTATTGACTGCCACCTGCGTTACCTATGACTGGGCCTATGTTGTCATTCCATTTTATAGCCCCACAAATTGCTGCACCCAGATATGTATATGAGTCGAATGACTAAAACTTACTCATTGATACTGCAGCCGCAAAGTACAATTTTTGTTTTGTGAAGTGCACAATTTTACATTTCTGATTATTTAAAGCAAGTTGCGAACCTTTAGATAACTTTAGACATGTTATCGCGATATAACTATTTGTGCAGCTTTTTGCAGAGTACTTCAGTAAAGATAACTGAATCATCGGCACGATTAATACTGTCATGTTATTACTATACTCCACGAACAGCAAGGATATTATAAATTCACTGGGCACCATCTGAAGTTACTCCTACATCTATCACTATCCATCCACAACTCCTACATCTATCACTATCCATCCACAATGTCTCGGCCTACCAAATAATCCTCCATCCTATCACTAATTTCGACTGATAACCAAGTTGATGTGATACCGAGTCAAATGCTTTTCGTAAATCAAGAAATACTACGTCTGTGTGGTGACGTCTTGACGCTATCTCTACATCGTAGCCAGAGTTTGGTTTCTCATGACCTATGTTTGCGGCCTAGAGAAGGTCACAGTTTTGTATCTCAGAATACAAGATTTTACCGCAGATTGCTGTCAGTGATAATGGCCGACAGTTATGTGGTTCACGTCTAATACCCTTCTTGCAGAGGGGTGTGTGCTACGGTCGCAGGTTCGAATCCTGCCTCGGGCATGGATGTGTGTGCTGTCCTTAGGTTAGTTAGGTTTAAGTAGTTCTAAGTTCTAGGGGACTAATGACCACAGCAGTTGAGTCCCATAGTGCTCAGAGCCATTTTTTTAGAGGGGTGTGATCTGAGCTTCCTTCCAACGAGTTGGCACAGTTTCTTGTTTGCGCTGTCTACGGTATATTATGGTTAAAAGAGGAGCTAACTGAGTCGTATATCCTGTACAGAGTCTGATATGGATTCCATCGGGCCGTGGGACCTTGAACGATTTCATCGATTACACATGTTTCTCAACACCACTGACGCTAACATCTATCTATCTCGTTTTTTGCAGGGGAGCGAGAACTGGGGTAGTACTCCTGTGTCTCCTTTTGTAGAGTTACATCTAAAAACGATATTCAGATTTTCTAATTTTGTTTCGCTACGCTCAATCTAGTGTAAAGCTTGGAGCGGTTCCCTTTCGACTTTTAATTGCGTTTCATTTAGCCTCTATCTATTTTAGGGTTCGGCCGGCAGCGATGGTCTCGCGGTTCTAGACGCTCAGTCCGGAACCGCGCGACTGCTACGGTCGCAGGTTCGAATCCTGCCTCGGGCATGGATGTGTGTGATGTCCTTAGGTTAGTTAGGTTTAAGTAGTTCTAAGTTCTAGGGGACTGATGACCACAGATGTTGAGTCCCATAGTGCTCAGAGCCATTTGAACCAATTTTTATTTTAGGGTTCCGTACCTCAGTCTGCAAAAACGGGACTCTATCGTATCACTTCGTTGTCCGACCGACTGTTCAAAACCCTTTTTCTGTGGAACGAATAGTCGTATCATGATGGAACTTGTGTCACATATTTTAAAATCTATGATCCCTTGGCGATGTAAAAGAGTGAAGCTTTTAAGTCAATTCGTTCAAATGATACGGCCACTTTTGTCACATACCGATACTAGCAAACTCACTCATTAGAACACAGGATACTTCCCCTTGACGTAGAATCACGAAATTTTGCGAGAAGAAAGATTTCACAGTGCAAATAAAGGAAAAGAATCAGAACATCGTTAATTTGTAATTATATTTCTTTTGTAATTTGTTATCCCAATTCAAACCTCACCGCGGGCCCACACCGAACCCAGGGTTATTGTGCGGGAGAGGAACTCTCCGGGTCCACCCGAATGACGTCATAGAACTAGAAGTGTTATTTTTTAAGGTAACGTCGGCTTTTACACATACATTTCGGCTGTTAATTATTTCGTATTCTGCATGAATTAGACGGCCACAATGCTGTTGCAGCTGGGTGCGAGGACGCTGTGGTCAGCTTATAGTGAGTTTGTGCGTAATCTGGGTTGATAAAGCATGCACAACTGACGTGAAAGCATTGAAAATGTGATCCGTTTTCCGTAGCCATCACCGTACTAGTTTACTGTAAAGTCACCGGGGGTTTACGATAACGGTCAAGGACTATAATGTCGTGGTTGAGAAGCATGAAATTCAAAGTGCTCAACATCAGCGGTCTCCTAATGTGGGCAAAGCGTCGCGAACGCCAAGTGTTATTCTTGCCAGTCTTGGAGCTCACCTCATTCGAACGATCGTTTTTTGCTCTCGTCACATCTTAACAACAGGCAGGAGCTACCGTGGCCTATTCAGACTTCTGGCTTCTCACTTGATATTTGTGTGGGAGACAACGTACGAGGCACTTCTATGATCCACTTCGAGCAGAGCTTGATACTTTGTGAACTGCCTTCGTCGTGCTAGCTATCGTAAGAATAAGACAGAGTTTGTAGTGCGTATCACCTTCATTCTCTCTTTCGAGTCAGACGATATTTGTTTTCCTTGATCAAATTGTATTCTCGTTAACTACACGAGTGCCCAGGGGCAGCAATGCACGTATTTCAACTCAGCTCCAATACTGGGTTAACCTGTCATTACTTGAGTTTACAAGACCTTCCGAATCTCGTTGCTTTCGGCTCAGAGACCTCCAACTTCCGGGGACAAAACAGCTTTCCCTCGGCGCAGGCGCGCTAACGGGGACTCAGAGGCATAGTTCGCTGTTTCAGGAGGAGTAAACACGGCCCGGACAGCTTAATCCGGGGCTCCGGAAGGACAAAAGGGTTCCGCTGTACGGGTGGCCTCAGCCACAGACACTCCGTGCCTCAGCGTCCTGCTCACACAATAGACAACAGAAAGCTTTGGAATATGGAGAGGGGGGAAAACCATTTTAGTTCCAAAACTGCCACAGCGTGTCTCGGCGACCACTTGCTGAAACTACCATTTCCTCCTGCTCCTGGACAACAATACAGCAAAAACTGAAGATTTATTACTACAGGTGCACCTGAGAAAATTTCCACTTCAGTTTACCGACGGGAAGAACGGTATGAAAATACTTAAATTCATAGGAAACCCAAAAGGCTTGCCTAGCGGCGAGAACGTGGTTTCGGACCTTTCGCGGGTGCGAAAGCACGTTTTTAATTTGCTTTCCTGTATGTAAATTGTTGGTGGGAACAGCGAACTAGATTCCAGTCCTTAATTAATGGGACAGGAAATATGGTGCGCCGAGTGGAGACACTGAGACTTGAAGGGAAGCGAGAGGTGTTTTCTCAAAGCAAGGTCGTGGAGCCTTGGCTCTCCGAATATATCGATTAGCCGCCTGCACCAGAGGGACATCACGTGATGAAGATCCCCGTCGACTACCTCAGACTTTACGAGCGGATAGAAAGGCGACAATACACCAACGTCCTCGCTGTTTCAGGAGGAGTAAACACGAGTGCGGCCCGGACAGCTTAATCCGGGGCTCCGGAAGGACAAAAGGGTTCCGCTGTACGGGTGGCCTCAGCCTCAGCCACAGACACTCCGGTCAGTAGGCACACCATCTACAACCACCTACACGATACAGCTATGGACGCTACAGCCAACTCACCGTACTTCACAAGTCAAATTAGAATGGGCGCAGTAGCTCTCACTTATATCACTAAGAGATTATCCCGGAGCCCGATACCAGTTGATGGTTGGCTACTTAATGGATCCCTGGGGCAACAAAAATTAGATTTTCAATATTTCGCCTAATTATTTACTAAACTTAAAAATTTAAATTGCTATCGTAATCTAATCATAAAGAGGTATAATCTTATGTTAAATACGTAACACAATAATACAAATAATACAGTTAGAAACTTTATCTTCAGGCACCCTAATTGACAGCGTGCAAATACGTGGACTTATTTGAGCATGAGAGCACTTCGTGACTTCCAACAAACTTTACACAAAATTTGAAAAGTTTCTCGCTGACACTCTTCGCAAATAATGAAAGGCAAAAAATATCGCTTACTGCATTTTACATGCAGTAAAACTTTAGCATCAGATATGACGTTTTAATTTATTAATTCTTTACTACCGACTATTTGCAACATATTTTTCAGACAGTATACAAATGTAACACTGAACGTACCAGCAAAATTAAATCACTGTACGACACATGTTCACGACGTATGACATCAGACATTTAAATCGTGAAAAACAAGCTTTTGCTTAGGATGGAGCACATTTTACCTAGACTGTATTCATTGTTTCACAATGAAAGCGATTTCCAACAAACTTTAAGTAAGATTTTAAACCTTTTCCAACCTTTCTCACTCACATGCTTAACGGCAAATATTTAACATGGGCGATCAGTTCTTTAAAGAATCGGGGGTTTGCTGGTTTGACGCTCAGCATGGTGGACGACAACTGATCGAGTCTCAGTGCACGTCGGTACAAGCGCCGACTCTTGGACGAAAACCGGATGAAGCATGAATCCCATTTGCCAACAGCGCAATTTTCTGACCGGTGCACACTATCTTTATCACCTGCAGTATAGATAAATTGAAGGAAATTCTGATGTCCGTCTACGACTACTTCTTCATTGTTTTTCAACTGAATCAATAATTATTTTAATGTACGCTAAAATACGGTTGTCTCTAGTAAAACTAGATATACGAGGGCTATTCACAAAGTACATTACGTTTTGGAATTAAAAATAAATAAAACATTGGAAATTTTTTATTATATACAGATGAAAGCCACACTTAAATACTACTTTTCTACATAGTTGCCATTTAAATTAAGGCACTTATCGTAGCGATGGACGAGCTTGGAAATTCCTTCGTCGTAAAATTCGGCCGCCTGCGCCTTCATTGCTGGGAATAAGTGGAAGTCGCTCGGTGCCAAGTCGGGACTGTACGGCGGATCAGGAAACAACTCCCACTTAAAAGATACGAGAACTTCACGAGTGGCATTTGCCGTGTGGGCCCGGGCGTTGTCGTGAATCAGCAAGATCTTTGAGCCCAACTTTCCCCTGCGCTTGTTTTGTATTGCTCTTCTGAGGTTGTGCAGAGTTTGGCAATACCTTTGAGAGTTTATTGTAGTGCCTCTTTCCAGGAAATCCACAAAAATCGTATTTCTGAGTTACTGATTAACCACGTGGTTGAAGGCGCAGGCGGCCGAATTTTACGACGAAGGAATTTCCAAGCTCGTCCATCGCTACGATAAGTGCCTTAATTTAAATGGCAACTATGTAGAAAAGTAGTATTTAAGTGTGGCTTTCATCTGTATATAATAAAAATTTCCAATACTTTTATTTATTTTTAATTCCAAAACGTAATGTACTTTGTGGATAGCCCTGGTTTCTGCAATTCTTGTCTGAAATTTGCTTTACATGCCACAAGGTGAAATAATACCTATTCTTCGTTTTGTTTGTCATCTTTACATCTCTGATATCATACACCAGTATTGAACTTACAGCCTCACTTTATTTTCATTTTAAACTAGGTAAAATATATATCTGGTTGGGGCCTACTATATTCCGCAGCAAGAAAGCTTCGCATATCTTGTCCGTAGATACCTCTACGAATCCAATCTGCCGCAAGTGAACTCTTTGCATATTTTACTCTTAGCCAAGAACGAACACGCTGAAGAAAAGAGGGAATTACAAAATAATAAAAGCTGAGTAAACAATAATGAAAAAGGTTTCCGATGCAGTCCACTGGATGTATCCACATACCAGTGCCAAAGAAGGTGTAAGATATTACAGTTAGAAGGCTATATATGACTCCTACGATGCTATTTGGGCGCAGCCCCGAATCCTCCCGAAACCAGACAGGTATGCAGGTAACAGGACCGAACCCTCCAAAACTGACACAATGCGACACAGCATTGTGTGCGCTAATGACTACAGCCGCCTGCGGCCACTTCGCGACAGATCGTTGTAGAGCGGACATGTCCTCAGACGAGCTTACAGTTTCAGTAAATAGGAAGGGAAGGAAACTATTGGTTTTGAAAGGCAACACCTTCGGTTTTCAAAAGCTGCTGAAAGGTGACCTAGCGCGATGGACGTGCAACATTAATGGCTGCAGAAGCTTTTTTAAAACCATTTCTACTTAGGAGCTGGATGTCGTGGCGTGTCAAGAAGAGCACAATCATGAAGAAATGCCTCATAACGAAATTCAGAGGCAAGAAATCATTTCTGACCTAAAGAGAAAAGCCATAGAAGATATTTGTGAGAGACCGTCAAAAATAATTTACCAGAAGTTAAAAGGAGAAGATACGCAAGATATAACTACGAGAGATGTCAACAATTTTCGTAAATCTGCTTACAATGCTAGGCGCAGAATTCTGCCAAAACTGCCCACGAATGCTGCAATGTTCATGATGTTATCAACACGCTGAATGTGGAAACCACAGACGGGACAAAGTGTTTATTAGAAAATAACACCGAGAAAAGCTTATTTCCACGAACTAGGAGCTTTATTATAAAAATATTTTTTGCCTCTACTGCGCTTCTATGGACCACTCAAATTGAGTTTTCTTAATCATCTCTTATATTCAGACATCTGACACTTAACAATATCTAAATAAAATAAAACTTTTAAACATACAATACACGCGAATAATTTTTACATCTTCTACTGTAACTTCATATGCTTTCCTTTGCCTGATTGGAGTACTCATAACGTTTAGAACTGCTACCTGCTTCAAACGGGAGGATTCTGTCCCATCGTTTTTCAGACCCTTGCGGGCTTGGGAGGATTCAGTGCCATTTTTCTGACTGCAGGAGGATTCCGGGCTGCGCCCTCCTATTTACATCGCTACACATTCCAAATCTAGTCTGCATCAGGACGAGATTCGAAGCAAACAAGCTACTTGTTCTCGAAAAAACGCAAAGAAGCTGTGAATCATTAATTTTACTAGATACATCCAGTGACACGTAGTCATCACCAAATAATCATTTCTCATATACACTTATCACTATACGTTACACGAACAATATCTGTGTAACTTACACACGGAGGTAGTGTTTCCAGTAAACTCCTTCGCTCCGACAGGCGTCGTGCCATATGTGCTAGTAAGAGACCACAACGAGTGAGGGGTTGGCCAAATTCAGAGCACACTACTGCGAGCTAGGAAACTAAAAACTGTGCAGTTAGCGCTTTGTCGGCCTGCAACGTTCCACAGCGGAACGCGTGAGGAAGATGCAGACGATATGTGCCTCAGAATCTTTGGCTCGTACACGAGGTAGCACTGTGGTTAAGGCATTCGACTTCTGTTGAGGAGGAAATGACTCCAGATTCCTTTCTGGTCGTCTCTTCTATTCTCTGTCATCGTCTCCGTAATTCACTGTAGACAATGCCGCCCTCCACGACCATACGGCCAATTTCTCTTCCTCTTCTTGCGACTTCGTTCTTTACGGCAGGTACAGTTCTACGCTCCACGTCCACCAGCCACTCTTAAAACTACGCATAAAGCAGTTTTATTCATAAGCAAGTACTCAGTGTAGAGGAAGACTTGCACAGGAGATTCACTTGAAATGCTTCCGAAACCTATTACCTAATCAGGAAAAAAACGGGATGAACAGAGATTAACGTCATGGATATCTGAGGCAGGGTACTAGTTATTTAGGAGAAAACTAAATTAAGGAATCGATTCTGGGCTATGCCGTCACACAGACTTCAATTCAGTTTGAGTTTGAAGAAAACCAGTACATTTAGATAATGGTGATTGGTTTGTGGGGCGCTCAACTGCGCGGTCATCAACGTCTGTATGAAGTCCCAATTCTTTCACAGTCCAATCTAACCATTGTCACGAATGATGATGATGATGATGACGATTAAATGATAAGGACAACACAAACACCCAGTCCATAGGCAGAAAAATCCCCAACCTGGTCGGAAATCGAACCCGGGGCCCTGTGACAGAACATTTAGAGGATGCTGAGTAGCAGCAAGTGAACCCCGAGCCATTTATTGTCAAATTTCAAAACCATTCCGCCGTTCCCCGTCATTCACCTAGAAACTGAAAATACCGCTGCTAAACAATATTCAGAACTCAGTGTATACACAGGGTAGGGCAAATAAAAGCGGCCAGGACGAGTACAGACGACTGGACGTGAATGTAGTTACAATACTTATTGTAGAAAAATTTTTGACACAACTTTTATTCGTTATAGAGTATGTGCAACCAACCGAAAGACATTACGCTTTTTTTATATAAAAACACAATGAAACCAATGATTCTGAACAGCTCAAGAGAACCAGTGCGCAAGCTCGAGTCATGTGAAATGTTTAGATGTAATTTTTATAGTAATATGCGCAGTAAGTGTAATTTGGTGGGTTCTGCAAGAAATGAGCGTGTCTGTACAAACATGCATGAGACAGTTCTCCCAGAGAGATAGGTGAGCAGGGACGTGTGCTGATGAGCGATGTGTCAGTCGCAATTAAAGTCCTTCAGATTTTTCAGGCTACAAGTCTGCGGGAGTTCAGAAGTTTCCAAAAATTGTGCTTGAGGACTTTGAACAGCAAAACGGTGTTAGACTTAAAAATTTGTTGGACTAACTCTGAACTGCAGTGTTATGTTAGACTTGTGAAATTCCTGAATAGGTTTGCCTGCTTTGAGAAGCTATCAAGAACCTATTTTTTGAACTTTTATCTTTTAACAACAACGTGGTGACTCGGATTTAGCGCATTCTTAATCGAGCTTGTGAATCAATCGGTCGATGCACTCTCAGTATTAAGCAAAACTTCAAGAAAAAATTTATTACCGAAAAGTAACCAGCACGCCTTTAGGACATTTATTCATTTTGCCAATCAATCCTGCCTCCAATTTAATCGAGGTATACGGTTCAAATGGCTCTGAGCACTATGGGACTTAACTGCTGAGGTCATCAGTCCCCTAGAACTTAGAACTACTTAAACCTAACCTACCTAAGGACATCACACACATCCATGCCCAAGACAGGATTCGAACCTGCGACCGTAGCGGTCGCGCGGTTCCAAACTGTGGCGCCTAGAACCGCTCGTCCACTGCGGCCGGTCGAGTTATAGGGAAGTCAACGAAACAGTAATAGAACTGGTGTATGGTCTCCCGTAGTCACATACGATGCTAATGAAATTTAGAAATCAGTCACGCATATAGTTAACCCCTCTGACACAGAAACAGTGCGTCAGTAAAATGGCTTTAGTAAATCAATTTATATAGTACGTAGGACGAACTGGAAGACAATACTATACGATTTTCCACACTTGTCCGTAGTCGCCTACACCCAGTACCCTCTATTTCTGTTAAACAGTCTACATCAAGTAGCTGCTCATTTTCGACGAATTTCACTCACAAGGGAAACTCCCCCCCCCCCCCCCCCCCGATTAAGTGATAAAATGGTCCACTGGACAGTCCGTCAAAAACTGAACATACGTCAAAAACTGAACATAGATCAAGCATGGAAACAGGAAGAAGGTATACTGAACTGTGAAAAAGGAAGCAGAGTAGAAACAGTGAACGGTCCAAGCTCAAGATGTGCTACATCGAACAAAATGTAAGAATCATGGCGACGTGATTGAGTGGTCACGGGGCTGGGCTGCAGAGTAGGAGGATCCACGTCCAAATCTCCCTCGTGCCCAATTTTTTTCCTCACAAAATTATGAACTTTACGTCCGATCATTGACATTTCTATTCTTCTGTAGTCTTGGCAATTGTCATACTATACACTGGTTACAGACTGAGTCACGAACTTTCCATTCCATCTCTGTCGTGTATTCTTGTGTAGTCTTGGCAATTGTCATACTATACAATCATTGCAGAATATGAATCACGTGATAAGAACGTATTACCGGCCCAAGTAAATGTGATGAACAGTGAGAGCAGGCGAGAGCCGCATAGACCTGGCACAGAAATGGAAACAAGTAAACGGGTGTGAACTATGTTACAACAATGAAATTCAGGGCTCATAACTTCCAATACGGTACGCGAGAGTCATAACACGTGATACTTGTGTAGAAAAATAAGAGGTCCCTTCCTTACACTTCGCTGTTGGAAACGAACGTCACACCACGACACAGACACAAACTGGAATACAGCGATCAGACTCCTCAATGACTCTGGTGTATGGTCTCCCGGGTGGTAGGGACAGAGCATCGAGTGACATTATACTGAGTGCACTATCCGAAAATTACCTCGAGCAATCAAACAGAGAACTGACTCATGGAGATAACATCTTGGACCTACTGATAACAAACAGACCCGAACTTTTCGACTCTAAGTGCAGAACAAGGAATCAGTGATCATAAGGCCGTTGCAGCATCCCTGAATATGGAAGTTAATAGGAATATAAAAAAAGGGAAGAAGGTTTATCTGTTTAGCAAGAGTAATAGAAGGCAGATTTCAGACTACCTAACAGATCAAAACGAAAATTTCTGTTCCGACACTGACAATGTTGAGTGTTTATGGAAAAAGTTCAAGGCAATCGTAAAATGCGTTTTAGACAGGTACGTGCCGAGTAAAACTGTGAGGGACGGGAAAAACCCATCGTGGTTCAACAACAAAGTTAGGAAACTACCGCGAAAGCAAAGAGAGCTTCACTCCAAGTTTAAACGCAGCCAAAACCTCTCAGACAAACAGAAGCTAAACGATGTCAAAGTTAGCGTAAGGAGAGCTATGCGTGAAGCGTTCGGTGAATTCGAAAGTAAAATTCTATGTACCGACTTGACAGAAAATCCTAGGAAGTTCTGGTCTTACGTTAAATCAGTAAGTGGCTCGAAACAGCATACCAGACATTCCGGGATGATGATGGCATTGAAACAGAGGATGACACGCGTAAAGCTGAAATACTAAATACCTTTTCCAAAGCTGTTTCACAGAGGAAGACCGCACGGCAGTTCCTTCTCTAAATCCTCGCACAAACGAAAAAATGGCTGACATCCAAATAAGTGTCAAAGGGATAGAAAAGCAACTGGAATCACTCAACGGAGGAAAGTCCACTGGATCTGACGGGATACCAATTCGATTCTACACAGAGTACGCGAAAGAACTTGCCCCCCTTCTAACAGCCGTGTACCGCAAGTCTCTAGAGGAACGGAAGGTTCCAAATGATTGGAAAAGAGCACAGGTAGTCCCAGTCTTCAAGAAGGGTCGTCGAGCAAATGCGCAAAACTATAGACCTATATCTCTGACGTCGATCTGTTGTAGAATTTTAGACCATGTTTTTTGCTAGCGTATCATGTCGTTTTTGGAAACCCAGAATCTACTCTGTAGGAATCAACATGGATTCCGGAAACAGCGATCGTGTGAGACCCAACTCGTTTTATTTGTTCATGAGACCCAGAAAATATTACATACAGGCTGCCAGGTAGATGCTATTTTCCTTGACTTCCGGAAGGCATTCGATACAGTTCCGCACTGTCGCCTGATAAAGTAAGAGCCTACGGAATATCAGACCAGCTGTGTGGTTGGATTGAAGAGTTTTTAGCAAACAGAACACAGCATGTTGTTATCAATGGAGAGACGTCTACAGACCTTAAGGTAACCTCTGGCGTGCCACAGGGGAGTGTTATGGGACCACTGCTTTTCACAATATATATAAATGACCTAGTAGATAGTGTCGGAAGTTCCATGCGGCTTTTCGCGGATGATGATGTAGTATACAGAGAAGTTGCAGCATTAGAAAATTGGAGCGAAATGCAGGAAGATCTGCAGCGGATAGGCACTTGGTGCAGGGAGTGGCAACTGACCCTTAACATAGATAAATGTAATGTATTGCGAATACATAGAAAGAAGGATCCTTTATTGTATGATTATATGATAGCGGAACAAGCACTGGTAGCAGTTACTTCTGTAAAATATCTGGGAGTATGCGTGCGGAACGATTTGAAGTGGAATGATCACATAAAATTAATTGTTGGTAGGTAAGGCGAGTACCAGGATGAGATTCATTGGGAGAGTCCTTAGAAAATGTAGTCCATCAACAAAGGAGGTGGCTTACAAAACACTCGTTCGACCTATACTTGAGTATTGCTCATCAGTGTGGGATCCGTACTAGATCGGGTTGACGGAGGAGATAGAGAAGATCCAAAGAAGAGCGGCGCGATTCGTCACAGGGTTATTTGGTAACCGTGATAGCGTTACGGAGATGTTAGCAAACTCAAGTGGCGGACTCTGCAAGAGAGGCGCTCCGCATCGCGGTGTAGCTTGCTGTCCAGGTTTCGAGAGGGTGCGTCTCTGGATGAGGTATCGAATATATTGCTTCCCCCTACTTATACCTCCCGAGGAGATCACGAATGTAAAATTAGAGAGATTCGAGCGCGCACGGAGGCTTTCAGACAGTCGTTCTTCTCGCGAACCATACGCGACTGGAACAGAAAAGGGAGGTAATGACAGTGGCACGTAAAGTGCCCTCCGTCACACACCGTTGGGTGGCTTGCGGAGTATGAATGTAGAATGCAGATGTAGACCGGAAGAACTGCTCATCAATTTGGCGAAAAAAAATATGAGGCACGAAGGAGATTTGAACACAGATCTCCCCCTTAGCAGTCCAATGCCGCGACCACAGAATCCGACGCCGCGACAATTCAAATGCGCTCGATGTTGCACTTCTTGAGATTGGACCGTTCACTGTTTTGATTTTGCTTCACTTTTCACAGTTCAGTACATCTTTTTCCTGTTTTCGTGCTTGATCTGTATACAGTTTTTGACAGACAATCCAGTGAGCCATCTTATCACTACATCTGAAGGGGTGCCATGGGGAGTTGTTTCCCTGTCAGGAGAGTGTAGTACCTCAACAGTCCACTGTATCACCTGTTTTCAAGAAAGCGTAGTTGATAATGCCTAGCGATAACGATCACCATTATCTTCCTCAAATGAAGAGACAAAGCATGTTTTTTCGGAGACCATTAAGTAGCAATTGTGCAATGTTATGGCCAGTTTTCGGACTGAACAACCACCACAACCACCAGCAGCAGCAACAAAAATGTGAAGATTGAGCAACATCGACTGTTTGTCAAGGTTACACCATTGCAAAATAATGAAACGCTCCTCGGAAAAGCACATCTCATATATACCATGAATATATCCAGTCTGGCAGGTTTAGTAACCAGCTACATTTTGCTCACATCTGAAGGGGAAAGCGGAAGAAAGTATTTTTCATCGGTTTAGTACGGATGAATCTGATTACATTATGTGTTGTATTTTCGAATGAACCACATGCTGTTACATAGTTCCATTTGTAGTAAAAGACAGAACTGCCTTCTATATAAACTGCTTTGTGTTTTTATCTGAATTCATCCACACATAACACGCAATAATTCAAAATGACACTACTGTGGGTTAGCACACCATTTCATGTCAGTGCATTCTGAATTCATCATCAATGGCTCCATATTCATTTCAACGAATTTATATAATTCCTTTATATCGGTCACGCAGTAAGCTTTTTCGTTATGTATATTTTTGGAAAGTTACACTAATATTTCTTTATTTCCACTACCCAGTTTTCGAGACTTTTCAGGTTCGTCTTCAATTGATGCATGCAGATGATTCTTTTGGCGAATTTCTGGGTACTGGAGACTGCTCCATGCAGCGGTATGGGCGGTAGTGGTGTTAACACATCCACCTGCCAGATACCATTTACAGTGCCTGTCTGCCACAGGATGAGGCACTACTCACCTAAAACACAGAGCGTCATCAGAAGCCCCCCCATGTGCTGGATGCTGGTGAGCTTCTATGGCAGCTCGGCAATGAAAATCGAATCTGCTAACTGGATGTTAAGACCAATACTGCCCATACTACTGCATAAATCACTCTAGTACCGAGCGTCATGCTAGAAATGTAAAAGTGTAGGCTTCTGCTCGGCTTATCTGATAAGCTTACAAAGGCTCTAACATTAGTTCATGAAAATAAGTTACTTCATACGTGACTGGTCGCAATTATCTGCATTTGTAATCAAACACGTATTATTCAGTGAACTCATTTGTGGATCACACATGAAATTTAAAAGCTCTTACAAATGCTAGAAAGTGCGAAAACAAAACACTCGGTACAACTGCTGACGCCTAATAATTTAGCGAGGCGAATCCTGTTACTCGTGGAGTGCAGCTCCTAGGTATGACTGGAAAAGCGTGTCCGCATTTACACTCAAAAGAGACACGAAGTTAAATCGAAAAACTGACTGTCGCTTTTGCGATACGTGCCAGGTCCCATCAGTATGCTTATGTTCTGGTTGGCTTAAATGGTTCATCTCCAGTTTACACAGAGGGCCTGTTGAGAGCGCTGACTTCGAAAGCAGGTCAGGTTCCAATTCTGATTTTCGAATTCATCATTTGTTTGGTACGCCAGGCAGTCTGGTTGAGGTATTTAGGCGATTTCCCACATTCGTATTGGCGAATTTTCGGCTGGTTCCCAATCTACATCCCTGAAATACAAGACAGAATGTATAGGAAGTAAACAAGGAGAATTTCCGCGATTCACACGTAAATTTGTAGTTTTAATTCCCCCCCCCCCCCCAATGATAATGGAATATCTTCAACGCCATCCGTCCATAAAAAATGGCTCTGAGCACTATGGGACTCAACTTCTGAGGTCATTAGTCCCCTAGAACTTAGAACTAGTTAAACCTGACTAACCTAAGGACATCACACACATCCATGCCCGAGGCAGAATTCGAACCTGCGACCGTAGCGGTCTCGCGGTTCCAGACTGCAGCGCCTAGAACCGCACGGCTACTTCGGCCGGCATCCGTCCATAGAAACTAGTGCCAGATCTACCATGAATCCTCGAATGCTTTGAGCCTTCAAACAGCACCACATCAACGTTTAGTGACTTCAGTAGATTACACGGGGTACCAAACAAAATTTGTGACTGTGCTGATTTCTTGAGTGTGTTATCTTTGATGAAGGTTCATCGTCAGCAGTATCAGTAAATTCATAAGTTTCCCACAGAAGTGTGTTGGAACCCTTGTTGACCATGTATACTAATGACGTGGAAGACAAAAATAACGAGCCCAAACTTTTCGCAGATTATGCAGTTATCTGTAATGAAGTACTATCTGAAAAAAAACTGCAGAAATATTACATGAGATTTTGATAAGACTTCAAAATGGTGCAAAGAATGGCAATTTGCTTTGAAATTACAGAACGTAAAACTATGCACTTCAATTAGGCACAACTGAAACCAGTCAACTCATGTAAATAGCTATAGCTGAGTTTAACACTTGGATGTGGAATGAGATTATCAAATAGGCTTAGTCGTAAGTTAAGCAGGTTTCATGTTTCTGTTCATTGGCAGGATACTGGGAAATGCAGTCAGTCTACAAAGGAGACTGGTTACAATACAATTGTGCTACTGGGAAATGGAGTCAGCCTACAGAGGAGACTGCTTGCAAAACATTTGTGCGTCCCATCTTGAGACTGATGCAAAGAAGGACGGCACGAATGGTCAAAAGTTTGTCAAAATCACACGTGACCGTCACAGAACGCTGAAAAACCTGAACTGGTATTCTCTTGAAGACAGACAAATTACCCCGCGAAAGCCTGCTTTAAAAAAAAACTGTATTTGAGAGTACCAAGCGATAGTTTTCGGCCCCGGACGTACCGAACGTGCAAGGATAGTCAAGGCAAGTTAAGACACATTACAGAACGCAGAGAGGAATTTAAGCAGTCATTCTTCCCACACTGCATAAGCGATTGGGAGAGTATGAAATCCTGACTTGGTAAATACCCTCTGTCATGCAATTCACAATGGTCTGTAGAGTATACAGGGTGTCCCAGGAGGAATGGTCAACATTCAGGGGTATGAGAGGAACAAACATCTGAAGCAAAAAAACTTCACGTGGACAAATAACCGCCGTATTCCGAATAGTGTCGGAGACAGAACACATTTAATGTACATTGTTATTTTATTTTCTATAGTATTCATTATATTGTCAGGATTGCACGTGTACAGCGGTAAACATTACGACATGCGTTTTACAATGAATCAATTGAAAAACACGAATTTTTAACATATTCACTCTAAGCATTATCGTGCACGTCACATTACAGCTGTTGTATAGCTCAAAATAACTGTTCGAATATCTCACCGTCAACTTTAATGCATTTGTGCTTTCTGGCGAGATCTAGTTTTACTTGTTTTAGTGTGTGTGTACGTTCCCTAACGAGCACAGCAGCGTTCATGATGCGACCAAGCAGTTCATATCGCGTATTCACCTTCCGTTTGTACAAGCTACATCCAATCCAATAAATAACAATCTAATGGTGTAAGCTATGGTGATCTTGGTGAGCAGTAATTTTTCTACCACGACCAATCCAGCGGTTAAAATAAGAGCGGTTGAGATGTTCCTCACACACGTTTTGTAAAATGTGGAGGGACTGTCATGCTGTAAATACAATGCAGCCCGTGTGGCCAAGGGAACGGCCTCAAGGTATTCAACAAACTAATTTTCCAAAAAATTTAAGTAATTCTGTTCCGTTATTTGTTTTTTTTTTCTGAAACTTCTGGTCCCTATCACGATGTTACTGTACGTGCCGCACCAAGCAATCGAAAAATGAACTGGGAAATTGGTTTTTACTGTAGCGGTTGGGTTTTCCTGTGATCATCGACTATTACGTATGACGTCTGTTGCTGATTCCACCCCGTGTAAACGTGACTTCGTCAGTGATTAGTACTAATGGAAGCAAATGATGAACGTCATTTAACCAGTGACAGAATTCAAATCGTGTAGCACTGTCGCCAATATGAAGATTGTTGACACGCTGTATGCGAAATGGGTACACGTTTCCGGATTTAATGTTCGCCATACGCGTCTTCGGCGGGACACTGATACGTGCGGAAAGTCGGAGTGGGCTTCTAGCAGGACTACGCTGCATAATTTCAACAATAGGTTGCTGTTCCTACTCAGGTTGATAAACTATAAGTTCAAAAGAAAAATGGAAACTTTGAAGAATATCTATGTCACACCATGTGATGAAAACTTTGGTAAACACTCTACGATTAGGAAAGCGCCAACGATATTCTTCGATAGCGTTGCTAATTCTACCACAGCACAATCCGTGAACACAAACCATATCTGCATAGCCTTCGTAAGTGTAGATGTGTGGCAAAGCCAGCCAAAGTACAGAGTCAACTGATGCTTCTCTCTGATGCACTCCAAATCCCTCGCACTACTTCACTCACAATACACCACGGCCATTGCGCTTTCAACAGGCTAGTTAAAAGGCAGATAAACAGCTCGAGCAAAGAAGTTGAAAGCAGCGAAGTAGGTCAGGCTAGAATAAGACGTCGAAGAGGTTGGGTGGGTAAAATACATACATGCGCGCTACTAGCCCAAAAACAAACGTACATGAAATGTTTTCAATAACGGAAACCTTTCCGAATAGAGCATATACATACGAAGTGTTTTGCTTCAAATGAGCGTTGTCATATCCTTAAATGTTTACCATTCCTCTTGGAATATTTTGCATGAGTTACATAGGCACAGATATAGACTTTAGGTAGGTGCCCTGAAAGGCGGTATAAAAAGAAAGTACGAGCGTACATTCAGAGACCAAAGCTGAAGGTGTGGGGAAAGCAGGTAATACTACGGCAACGGGAGCTGGAGTGGCTCTGATGATGGGGCGGTTGGCTCCAGACTGAAGGGCACGGCAGAGCGTAGATTGTTCTCTGTTCTAATTTCCCGCGGGCCGCCCAAGGCCGGCTCGCCTGCTGCCTCGACTTTCATGGAGGTCAGAGGTCGGCGTGGCGCTGTGCTGGTCACACTGCGCCTCCCGCGCTCCGGACGCGAATAACAGATGCAGCTCGTCCGCCTCCGTTCTGCCACGTGGCGTCCTATAAGTAGTACCTATTAGCGTCACAACAAATACATTTAAGGGGTCGGTGGAAAAGTGCTAACCCACAAGATCACCTTTTGTGTTACTGCATGTTATATATTTAATTACATCAAAGACACGAATAGAAATATAGTACGACAAAGCAGTGTATATTGTAGGCAGGATTTGCTAGCGGTAATATGGAATTACTCGCCAGCGTGAGGTGCATTTGAAAAAAAGTGATGAGACTAATCGCTACTGAAGTTTTCACTTTTAAGTCTCGGGATCGTTTAGTCGATGTGGCAGCGTTTTGAAGATGCTAAATGGCAGACGCTATAAGAGAGGCTGTGTGCATCATAGGGAGTTTTACTATTAAAGAGAGTACGTTTCGGCAGGGGTCTGTCAACACATTACTTCGTACCACATAGGTCTCTCGAAATGACCAAGGACCCTCCGCCACAGAACACAAGCTGGTTTGGTGAGTAAATATTTGTAGATGGATTAAACGAGAATGACGGACGAAGCAAGGCGGACATATGACTATCACTAGCAAAGACCTTCCTCGTTAGAAGTAGTCTACAAAATTGTACCAAACATAGACCTCAACTTGCGAAAGAAATTTCTGACATACGCCTGAAGCACAGCACTGTTTAGATTAGATTAGATTAGCACTTGTTCCATAGATCATGAATAAGACACTTCGTAATGATGTGGAACGTGTCTGGTTAATAAAAGGTGTCTATACAAGATATTACGTTACACAAAATATTACATGACACTCAATTTATTTTTTTGTGGGGGTTGGGAAATTACCCACTTACTATATCCAAAAATTCATCTAATGAGCAGAAGGAGTTGCCATTAAGAAATTCTTTTAATTTCCTTTTAAATGCTATATGGCTATCTGTCAGACTTTTGATGCTATTAGGTAAGTGACCAAAGACTTTTGTGGCAGCATAATTTACCCCCTTCTGAGCCAAAGTTAGATTTAACCTTGAGTACTAAAGATCATCCTTTCTCCTAGTGTTGTAGCCATGTACACTGCTATTACTTTTGAATTCGTTCGGAAGTGAATCATGGACTGTGAGAAACCTGGATATGTAGTGATACAGAACGATGCCGAAAATTAACTGAACTGATAAGATGACGAATGACGGTTTTCTCTGCAGAATCGGCAAGACAAGGAATATGTGGAAAATACTGACGGGATGAAAAGGCAAGATGGTTGAAGGAAGTAAGATTAGAGCGTAACGTTCCGTCGACAACATCTCAGAGATGAAACAAGCTCAGAGTATGCAAGAATAGGGAAAGAAATCGACCTTCTCCTTTCAAAGAAACCATCGCGGCATTTGCCTTACACGATTCAGGGCAATCGCGGAAACTCTAAATCTGAATCTCCGGACGGTGTTTGAACTATCGTCCGCACAAAAGTGAGTCCAGCGTGTTAACCACTGCATGATGACAGGATATGTGTTAAACACATCAGGTAACAACTTCCACGGTACCAGAAGAGCCGTAGAGTGCAAAACCTGTAGAGATACAACACTGGAATATATGCATACAAAGCCGGCCGGAGTGGCCGAGCGGTTCTAGGCGCTACAGTCTGGAACCGCAGGACCGCTACGGTCGCAGGTTCGAATCCTGCCTCGGGCATGGATGTGTGTGCTGTCCTTAGGTTAGTTAGGTTTAAGTAGTTCTAAGTTCTAGGGGACTGATAACCTCAGCAGTTAAGTCCCATAGTGCTCAGAGCCATTTGAACCATGCATACAAAAGGTAACTGAACTGGAAGTGTTACTCTGGAATGAAGAGTTGGCATAGGAGAGAGAATCGTGGAGATCCGCATCAAATGGGGCAGAAGATTGTTGGGAAAAAATTGGCGGAAAACCAGTTCTGTGTTTTTCTTTCTGAAAGTTTTTTCTGCAATAACGATAGAGGGATGTCCGGTCAGGTGATCAGATAATATAGCTAACAAATAATAGGTGTGGTTAACTTGTGTTATTATTCTGAGAAAAATCTGGAGGAGGAAATGTCATTAAAAAAAAGGAAAAGGACGTTGAAGCGTTTTCTTAACACTCGTGTTATTCCATGCCATTCACTGAGTCACGCAACGGTCTGCCCTCAACAACGAAGATGAACGTGCGAATTGCGTGCGCCTGTCAGTTAGCATAACAATGATAAACAACTGCTTAAACAGACAGTATTCTCTCTGCTTAAGTCGGGCGACCGCACCGTACTAACTTGAACAAAATGTGCAGTGCTATTACGTAATGAAAGGTGCAGTGCTGCAACCGGAACAGAATGTTCTGCACTGAATCTGTTCACAAACTACAGTTCGGTAGAGTATCGAATGCCTTCCGGAATCCAAAAAACACCGCGTCAACGTGGATGCCGTCGTATACTGCGCTCTGTCCCGCGGGCGAAACGAGCAAGTTCTGTTTCCTAAGATGTCTGTTTATGGATTCCATGTTGATTTTTATAGAGGAGACTTTCGTTTTCTTTTAACGGCATGATCCATAGGGATAAAACCTTTTCCGTAATTCTACAACACACTTATCAGCGATATAGGCCTATAATTGTGTGAATCTGTCCGAAGACAGAAATTACGTTTACTTTTTCTAATCGCTTGATACACTGTTCCCCTTTGATAAACCGCTGCTAGAAAGGGACAGGATCTTTCTTATACTCCCGGTAGAATTATACAGATATATTATCAGGTCCAGATTGACGATTTTAATTGATTTTCTGTTCCGCGACCATTGATCTTAATGTCTGACATTCTAGTGTTCTTAACGGTGGCTGTCAGGAGGAACCGTCTTATGATCTTCGATGGTAAAAGAATTTCCGAAGACCGGTTTCAGTATTTCTGTCTTGTCTGTAACTTCCGTTTTGGTGCTTACGGTCATTGAGCGACGGAACGGATCATTTCGACTTGCTTACGGGTTTTATGTAAAACCAAAACTTCGTGTTTTTAGTTAGATCAGTTTGCAACTTCTTACTTTTGATTTAACTGAACGCTTTTCACAGAGATCCCCTTGCGCTTATTTTTGTTTTGTTTAGATTTTTTGTTTCACTTAAATACGTTGTTCTCTCTGCGTTTGCAGCGACTTACTAACACGGCTATTTAACCGAGTAGGTCTTTCCCATTATTCACAACCTTGCTGGTCACTGAGGTCTATGGCATATTGTTGTTGTTTTCAGTCCAGAGACTGGTTTGATGCAGCTCTCCATGCTACTCTATCCTGTGCAAGCCTCTTCATCTCCGAATAACTACAGCAAATTACATCCTTCTGAATCTGCTTAGCGTATTCATCTCTTGGTCTCCCTCTACGATTTTTACCCTCCACACTTCCCTCCAGTACTGAATTGGTAATCCCTTGATGCCTCAAAACATGTCCTACCAACCGATCCCTTCTTATTGTCATGTGCCACAAATTGCTCTTCTCCCCAATTTTATTCAATACCTCCTCATTAGTTACGTGATCTGTTCATCTACTCTTCAGCATTCTTCTGTAGCACCACATTTCGAAAGCTTCTATTCTCTTCTTATCTAAACTGTTTATCGTCCATGTGTCACTTCCATACATGGCTATATTCCATACAAATACTTTCAGAAAAGACACCCTGACAAATCTATACTTTATGTTAACTAATTTCTCTTCGTCAGAAAAGCTTTCCTTGTCATAGCCTGTTTCGGCAAACCTCAAAGTTTTTATTTCTTCTCCGTGGATTTTAATTCCTACTCCGAATGTTTCTTTTGTTTCCTTTACTGCTTGCTCAATATACAGATTGAATAACATCGGGGATAGGCTACAACCCTGTCTCACTCCCTTCCCAACCGCTGCTTCCCTTTCATGCCCCTCGACTCTTGTAACTGCCATCTGCTTTCTGTACAAATTGTAAATAGCCTTTCGCTCCCTGTATTTTACCCCTGCCATCTTTAGAATTTGAAAGAGAGTATTTGTTGGTTGGTTGTTTGGGGAAGGAGACCAGACAGCGAGGTCATCGGTCTCATCGGATTAGGGAAGGACGGGGAAGGAAGTCGGCCGTGCCCTTTGAAAGGAACCATCCCGGCATTTGCCTGGAGCGATTTAGGGAAATCATGGAAAACCTAAATCAGGATGGCCGGACGCGGGATTGAACCGTCGTCCTCCCGAATGCGAGTCCAGTGTGTAACCACTGCGCCACCTCCCTCGGTGAAAAGAGAGTATTCCAGTCAACATTGTCAAAAGCTTTCTCTAAGTCTACAAATGCTAGGAACATAGGTTGGCTTTCCTTAAACTACACTCCTGGAAATTGAAATAAGAACACCGTGAATTCATTGTCCCAGGAAGGGGAAACTTTATTGACACATTCCTGGGGTCAGATACATCACATGATCACACTGACAGAACCACAGGCACATAGACACAGGCAACAGAGCACGCACAATGTCGGCACTAGTACAGTGTATATCCACCTTTCGCAGCAATGCAGGCTGCTATTCTCCCATGGAGACGATCGTAGAGATGCTGGATGTAGTCCTGTGGAACGGCTTGCCATGCCATTTCCACCTGGTGCCTCAGTTGGACCAGCGTTCGTGTTGGACGTGCAGACCGCGTGAGACGACGCTTCATCCAGTCCCAAACATGCTCAATGGGGGACAGATCCGGAGATCTTGCTGGCCAGGGTAGTTGACTTACACCTTCTAGAACACGTTGGGGGGCACGGGATACATGCGGACGTGCATTGTCCTGTTGGAACAGCAAGTTCCCTTGCCGGTCTAGGAATGGTAGAACGATGGGTTCGATGACGGTTTGGATGTACCGTGCACTATTCAGTGTCCCCTCGACGATCACCAGTGGTGTACGGCCAGTGTAGGAGATCGCTCCCCACACCATGATGCCGGGTGTTGGCCCTGTGTGCCTCGGTCGTATGCAGTCCTGATTGTGGCGCTCACCTGCACGGCGCCAAACACGCATACGACCATCATTGGCACCAAGGCAGAAGCGACTCTCATCGCTGAAGACGACACGTCTCCATTCGTCCCTCCATTCACGCCTGTCGCGACACCACTGGAGGCGGGCTGCACGATGTTGGGGCGTGAGCGGAAGACGGCCTAACGGTGTGCGGGACCGTAGCCCAGCTTCATGGAGACGGTTGCGAATGGTCCTCGCCGATACCCCAGGAGCAACAGTGTCCCTAATTTGCTGGGAAGTGGCGTGCGGTCCCCTACGGCACTGCGTAGGATCCTACGGTCTTGGCGTGCATCCGTGCGTCGCTGCGGTCCGGTCCCAGGTCGACGGGCACGTGCACCTTCCGCCGACCACTGGCGACAACATCGATGTACTGTGGAGACCTCACGCCCCACGTGTTGAGCAATTCGGCGGTACGTCCACCCGGCCTCCCGCATGCCCACTATACGCCCTCGCTCAAAGTCCGTCAACTGCACATACGGTTCACGTCCACGCTGTCGCGGCATGCTACCAGTGTTAAAGACTGCGATGAAGCTCCGTATGCCACGGCAAACTGGCTGACACTGACGGCGGCGGTGCACAAATGCTGCGCAGCTAGCGCCATTCGACGGCCAACACCGCGGTTCCTGGTGTGTCCGCTGTGCCGTGCGTGTGATCATTGCTTGTACAGCCCTCTCGCAGTGTCCGGAGCAAGTATGGTGGGTCTGACACACCGGTGTCAATGTGTTCTTTTTTCCATTTCCAGGAGTGTATCTCCTAAGATAGTCGTAGGGTCAGCATTGTCTCGCATGTTCCAAGATTTCTACAGAATCCAAACTGATCTTCCCCGAGGTCGGCTTCTACCAGTTTTTCCATTTGTCTGTAAAGAATTCGTGTTATTAAACTGATAGTTCGGTAATTTTCACTCCTGTCAACACCTGCTTTCTTTGGAATTGGAATTATTATATTCTTCTTGAAGTCTGAGGGTATTTCGCCCGTCTCATACATCTTGCTCACCAGATGGAAGCCGGCCTTTGGTGGCCGAGCGGTTCTAGGCGCTTCAGTCTGGAACCGCGCGACCGCTACGGTCGCAGGTTCAAATCCTGCCTTGGGCATCGATGTGTGTGATGTCCATAGGTTAGTTAGGTATAAGTAGTTCTAAGTTCTAGAGGACTGATGACCTGAGATGTTAAGTCCCATAGTGCTCAGAGTCATTTTTTGAACCAGATGGAAGAATTTTCATGACTGGCTCTGCCAAGGCTATCAGTAGTTCTAATGGAATGTTGTCTACTCCCAGTGCCTTGTGTCGACATACGTCTTTCAGTGCTGTGTCAAATTCTTCATGCAATATATCTCGCATTTCATCTTCATCTACGTCCTCTTCCATTTCTATAACATTGCACTCAAGCACATCGCCCACAGGTATCTTTAATTTTCCTGTCAGCAGTACCTAAACCCTAGTGATATATGCTTCTACAGCCTTATATCTGTCCTCTAGCCATCCCTGCTTAGCCATTTTGCACTTCCTGTCCGTCTTGTTTTTGAGACGTTTGTAGTCCTTTTCGCCTGCTTCATTTACCGCATTTTTATATTTTCTTCTTTCATCAATTAAATTCATTATCTCTTCTGTTACCCAAGGATTTCTACTAGCCCTTTTTTACGTACCTGATCCTCTGATGCCTTCATTATTTCATCTCTCAAAGCTACCCATTCTTGTTGTCGGTTACTCTTGTTAAGCAAAAAGAGCTTCCTCGTAGAATTTTACAATAATTATGTGCTCCACACACCTGAAAATGGTCTGATAGGTTTCTGGTTCTCAGGCTCATCTCTACCTCGTCTCAAAGTGAAACTGTTTTCCAAGATCACCCATCGATAGGGCAGTTTAACAATCTCAAAAATATTTGGCTAAAAACACTGATTCATCACATGCACATAAAAAGGAGAGTATATAGAAAGACTCCGTTAGTATTAATAAAATAATTTCGCAAGTTTGAAGAATTACTGAACATGCCACCCTACAGCATCCTCTAACCTAATCCAGGAAGTACCAGGAGGACCACGGTAACAGCAACGATCATTCGAAGAAGAAACAAAAATGATAGTAAACATGGGCTTTGCAACGAATATCTTAAAGAGCTATGAGCACTGGTTCAGTAAATGAGCTATGTTCCACCGTAGCTAATACAAACAAATGCTCACAGCTCTTTAAGGTGTGGATTTTAGAGCCCCTGTCTGCTAGACACTTTTGCTTCTAATGATTGTTCCCCTGAATACTGAGCATTCTTCTTGGGACGCCTTGTATTTCAACTGTTCAAACATGTCTAGCTTGCAGGCCCTCCCCCCGCCTCTGCGTATCTGTACGTGTCTTGATAGACATTGTTTTATCAAGTACAATTGTTAATTTGACCTTACTCTCATCATAGCGAGTGGGCCACGAAAGTTTATGACTACACTGTCGTGAGGCCAAGATCATTGCCATCATCGTTCTCTGCAGCTAACTTTTCGTCCAATAAAGGTACATCTACATCTACATTTATACTCCGCAAGCCACCCAACGCTGTGTGGCGGAGGGCACTTTACGTGCCACTATCATTAACTCCCTTTTCTGTTCCAGTCGCGTATCGTTCGCGGGAAGAACGACTGTCTGAAAGCCTCCGTGCGCGCCGAATCTCTCTAATTTTACATTCGTGATCTCCTCGGGAGGTATAAGTAGGGGGAAGCAATATATTCGATACCTCATCCAGAAATGCACCCTCTCGAAACCTGGACAGCAAGCTACACTGCGATGCAGAGCGCCTCTCTTGCAGAGTCTGCCACTTGAGTTTGCTAAACATCTCCGTAACGCTATCACGGTTACCAAATAACCCTGTGACGAAACGCGCCGCTCTTCTTTGGATCTTCTCTATCTCCTCCGTCAACCCGATCTAGTACGGATCCCACACTGATGAGCAATACTCAAGTATAGGTCGAACGAGTGTTTTGTATGTCACCTCCTTTGTTGATGGACTACATTTTCTAAGGACTCTCCCAATGAATCTCAATCTGGTACCCGCCTTACCTACCAACATTAATTTTATGTGATCATTCCACTTCAAATCGTTCCGTACGCATACTTCCAGATATTTTACAGAAGTAACTGCTACCAGTGCTTGTTCAGCTACCATATAATCATACAATAAAGGATCCTTCTTTCTATGTATTCGCAATACATTACAATTGCCTATGTTAAGGGTCAGTTGCCACTCCCTGCACCAAGTGCCTATCCGCTGCAGATCTTCCTGCATTTCGCTCCAATTTTCTAATGCTGCAACTTCTCTGTATACTACAGCATCATCCGCGAAAAGCCGCATGGAACTTCCGACACTATCTACTAGGTCACTTATATATATTGTGAAAAGCAATGGTCCCATATCACTCCCCTGTGGCACGCCAGAGGTTACTTTAACGTCTGTAGACGTCTCTCCATTGATAACAACATGCTGTGTTCTGTTTGCTAAAAACTCTTCAATCCAGCCACACAGCTGGTCTGATATTCCGTAGGCTCTTACTTTGTTTATCAGGCGACAGTGCGGAACTGTATCGAACGCCTTCCGGAAGTCAAGGAAAATAGCATCTACCTGGGAGCCTGTATCTAATATTTTCTGGGTCTCATGAACAAATAAAGCGAGTTGGGTCTCACACGATCGCTGTTTCCGGAATCCATGTTGATTCCTACAGAGTAGATTCTGGGTTTCCAAAAACGACATGATACTCGAGCATGTATACAGATAATAAAGTAACTTTCGGAATGGGTCATATGCCCTCGGATGGGAAGAAGAGAGAAAGTCTTTTGAAAATGGAAGTAGCTGGATCGATGTGTCAGCGACTACAAAGAAATACGTGTCTCGGAGAAGGATTGAAGGGATTGCGAGTTCCATGCAGCTCATACGTATGCATACGGTGCTGTTAGGATCGATTCGACAACCTGTTTAAGATGTTAAACAACTGGCTTCAAGTCACGGATGTTGCAATTAGTGGCTGCCGCAACATCTAATTCTACGACACAAGCAACTGCAAATATCAAGGTCACAGCGTTAAGCAGGGTTTAAGACCACTCAAAGGAAAATACCAGTCTGGACCTTACCCTCTGCTATTTAAAAAGGTGAGGAGAAAAAATGTAAACAATGGCCCGGCCTGCACATTATTCACTGAATGGACAGGCACTGCATTACACTCATTTGAAAGCAGCAAACAAACAGTGGAAACCCAATGGCTCAAAAAGAATTCTGCATATGTTCCTTTAACAAAAATCAGAAATATTCTTCAATACCCGAGACAGCAGAAAATCGTTACATATCACCAGCTGTCTAATAGCGGTAAAAGTAAATCTAACAGTAGAGCGCGCTGTGGCTCTGATCGTGAACGAGACAATGTGGCTTGCGTACACAGTCCAGTCTATGTATAAGCCTAGTAACGTCATTTCAAGATTACACTGTGCGTGCTGTCACTTCACGGCAATAGAAGTTAACACCGAAGTTGCCTGCCGAAATGGCGTACACCGCAGCAACTATTGTGTGATAAGACACTGAAGATCTTGCACCTAGTTGTTAATACTAACAATGACTGCTACTTGCAAATTATGGATCGTAGACAACCCGAGAAAAAGATATCTGCGCACTACCTTCTTGGAACCAACTAGGAAGGCTGCATTGGCCAGGACAGTCCCCAAAACTATCTACACATGATGACTCTTAAGCGTCCATTACTAAGATCTGTCAATCCCTCGGTGGTCTCGCGGTTCTAGGCGCGCAGTCCGGAACCGTGCGACTGCTACGGTCGCAGGTTCGAATCCTGCTTCGGGCATGGATGTGTGTGATGTCCTTAGGTTAGTTAGGTTTAAGTAGTTCTAAGTTCTAGGGGACTGATGACCACAGCAGTTGAGTCCCATAGTGCTCAGAGCCATTTGAACCATTTTGTCAATCCCTCTCTTTCCCATTTCCGTGGTGCGGCAAAAAGTTGGCCAAGGTAACACCTGGATTGTAACCTGGACCAATGGCATCGGGTACCCTTCACTGACGAGTGTGCAGAACTACTTCAAAAACGAGAGTCGAGGTGACCTGGTACCAATGAACAACTCAGGCATGCATTTCTACACTTTCAGCAGTTTATTAAAAGTAGTTTATTAAAAGTATTTAAGTTCAGATACAAATACTTGGTTATTTTTCTACTTTAAATGTCATAAAAAGGGTTTAAAACAAAAGTATTTAAGCACAAAATCCAAAATACCTATATTTACAATACTTTTATTCATTTAAAATACCTTTAGTTAGTTATCATTTTACATACCATTTATTTCACTGATTTTAACACCAGTAATTGTTCAAATACTTCATCTTCCATTTTCCTATTACATGGCCTCATTATTATTCCACCAAAGGAAAACAGTCATTCAACAGCAGCAGTACTTGGTACACAAGTCTTATATTTACGGAAAAAGACTTTTTACAGTTGGATATCCAAATTGTTATTATGTTTTAAATATTGCAGCGTTTCCAGATCTATTGCAGTGATGCCACCATCACTAGCTACAGAAGAATGAAAAGTCCTCAAGAAACATAAGATTCAAGCTTCTTTTATCAGAATTTGCAAGTTCTTGTTCCATCTTCCTCACTTTTCAAATAAACATTTCTTTAACTTTTTCTCTGCTAGCCTTCAGTACCCATTTCACTTCGGAAAAAAAAGAGAGAAAAAATATGGATGTTAATATGCTATCCTTTACTTTTGGGTGCTCTAATTTTATAGAATCTCTCAAAACACATATTAAGACATTAATAACTTCTATCAGCACATCATAGTACGTATGTTTATCAACATGCAAGCTTCTTAGCATTCTTCGAATTCTCATTAGTCCTGGCAGACGACATCCATATTGGGTATCTTTGTCCCCTTCTACGCTCCCGATGCCGTCAGCAACAGGTTTTGAACAGCTTATGTATTCATTAGGAAATTAATTTCTTTATAAGTTGCTAATCTGACTTTCCTTAAAGTTTTATTTAGAGTATTCTTGACTGTGAGTAGATCTTTAATGGAATTTTGGTATGAATTCCATTTTGTTTGACATGGCTATGCACACGATTTTTCCAGTTGATTCTAAATAGGTTTCACAATCTTTCGGACACACTGAACGAAGATTAAAAAGTGTTTGACATTTTCATTAGTGCGTCAAATTTTTTTGCACTAATTACTTTGAAATCTAGCCTTATAAACATCTCTTGAAACTATTAAATGTAATGTGTGACCTCGCTTCCTTCTCCATTCAGTTCCTTTCGCGTCGTCGGATAATTTCGGTGCGTTTTACATTAAACAGTCAATAATGGTAAACATATAACGTGTACTCAAATCTTACTGTCATTTGCAATAATTAGGGTCATGATCATATTCACTTTATAGATATACCTTAGCGGTTATTGCGCCATCTGTATCCGTCATGGAACTACTTTTGTTTAAACAAATGACTCATTAAGTGAATGAAAACGGCGGAGTGTGTAATTTAAAAATTCAAGAGGAGCATTTCGCATTTTACAAATACAAAATATCGATGTTTTAAGTATTTCAAATAAAATAGAAAATGCTTTTCGAAAAAAATATTTCAAACGCAAAATATGAAAACGTATTTTGCGTTTTGTATTTGCATATGAAATACATGTATTTCCCATAATTCACATCTCTCTTCAGCTCCGAGATGGGGCAGATGTTTTGTGCTGGTACCTTATGCGGATATCAGACGCTTCTCACCGCTATCGAGAGTAATTTGAGGTCTGTGTAGTATCTCAACAGGAATCTCCAACCTATTGGCCAGCCCTGTAGTATAGCAGACAATGAGCGCGCTCACCTCGGAAGCACCTTCAGTCCAAGAGGGAATGGCTCACGTTATCTGCTGAGATGAAACCTACTGTTGAAACTCTCGGAGCTTCGTCGCGGAAAACCACTTCACACACCGTCCAAGAGGCACAGGCTCCAGCAGCAACGTCTCGACAAGACACGGCTTGGCGTAACACGCTACTCAACGTTACCGAGCGCTCTACAGAAATGTGTATTTCGGTTACTGCTATGCGTTTATTTCACAGAATATTTCTGTCATTCTAATTTCACAAAGGTTATTCCTTCTTTTGCTATGCGTTTATTTCATGGAATATTTCTATCATCCTATTTCATAACGCTTCTTTCTTTCCCTGCTCTCTGTAAAACTAAGCTCGCATAATTCGCATATATGAACGTGGCGCAAAACTTTTGAGCAGATTAGTAGCCTTTAAGTGTGCCTTCCTAAGCTTTTCACGAGCACCCGGGAGAAGCAGAGGATACACAACGATTTATCGTAGTCTCCAGAATCCACGTACTTCTGCATCCGTTAACAGACCAGACGGAGCATTTAAAAAAAAAAAATAAATAATAAAAAAAATAAACTTGGGGCATCAATCCCCGTCTGCCATCCAGATTTAAGTGTTCCGTGGTTTCCGCTAGGTTGATTAAGCCAAATGCCGAATAGCCCCTCTGAAACACACACGGCTGACTTCCTTCACCATCACTCTGCAATACGAGCTTCGTTCCCAATTACCTTGCTGAGAAACAATAAAACCTAATCCAGTTTTTCCTTATAACATTACTTGTGAATGAGAATCACGCATCTTATTTATTTTATTGCTGTTCATGCCACGGGTGACAAGTCGGTTTCGCAGAGGGATAATTTTAGCTGTTTATTAGACACACCCGTTGCTACTCTTCACTTCACTGGCTAACATCAACGAACTTCACGAGTATTAACAATGGCTATGCGCGCTGGAACTGCTGCTGTCTAAACGGACATCGACTCGACTCTGCTTCCCATTAAGAGAAGCATGCAGTGCGATGCAATACGCTTTCATTTGTACAACTAAACTGCAGTTTGCTAGTTATCTGCTCAACACATAAAAAGAGGCCCAACTGTTCCGTGATTTTAACAGCATTGAGATGACAAAGCTCATGGGATAGCGGTATGCAAATATACTGATGGAGGTAGTATCGCGTACACTCGGTATAAAAAAGGGCATTGCAATGGCGGAGCTGTCATCTGTACTCAGGTATTCATGTGAAAAGGTTTCCAAGTGATTATGGCCGCACGACGGTAATTAACAGACTTTGAAGGCGGGATGGTAATTGGAGCTACATGCATGGGACTTTCCATTTCGGAAAACGTTAGGGAGGTCAATCAGTGCCAAGAGTGTGCCGTGAATACCAAATTTCAGTCATTACCTCTCACCACGCACAACACATTGGCCGACGGCTCCATGTGACGAGCGAAAGCGGCGGTGTTTGTGTAGAGTTGTAAGTGCTAAAGAACACGCAACACTAGGTGAAATAACCATAAAATCAAAGTGCGACTTACGACGAACGTATTCGTTAGGCCAGTGCGGCGAAATCTTGCATTAACAGGCTATGGGAGCAGACGACCAACCCTAGTGCCTTTGCTAACAGCAGCGCCTCTCCTGGGCTCGTAAGCATACCGGTGGAACCCTAGACTGCTGGGAAACCGTGGCCTGCTCAGATGAATCCTGATTTCAGGTGGTAAGAGCTGACAATAGTGTTTGAGTGTGGCGTAGAGCCCTCGAATCCATGGATCCAAGTTGTCAGCAAGGCACTGTGCCAGTTGGTGGAGTGTCCATAATTGTGTCGACTGTGTTTACATGGAATGGACTGGGTCCTATGGTCCAACTGAACCAATCATTGACTGGGAATGGTTATTTTTGGCTACTTGGAAACTATCTGCAGTCGTTCAGGAACTTTATGTTGCCAAACAACGGTGGAATTTTTATGGATGACAATGCGCCATGTCACCGGGCCACAATTGTTCGCGACTGGTTCAAATGGCTCTGAGCATTATGGGACTTAACATCTGAGGTCATCAGTCCCCCAGAACTGAGAACTACTTAAACCTAACTAACCTAAGGACACCACTGTGGTGTCACTGCCAGACACCACACTTGCTAGGTGGTAGCTTAAATCGGCCGCGGTCCATTAGTACATGTCGGACCCGCGTGTCGCCACTGTGTGATCGCAGACCGAGCGCCACCACACGGCAGGTCTCGAGAGACGTACGAGAACTCGCCCCAGTTGTACGACGACGTTGCTAGCGACTATACTGACGAAGCCTTTGCTCTCATTTGCCGAGAGACAGTTAGAATAGCCTTCAGCTAAGTTAATGGCTACGACTTAGCAAGGCGCCAATTGTCACAGTGCATGTATCTTACGAGTCTCATTTGTATAGTCAAGAGAGATGTATCACAAGGATTGATTAAAAGTTAAGTATATTCCAAAGATACGTATTTTCTTTATAGTATTCAATACGTATCCTGTTCCAGACTTGACGCCAGTCGGCGTGTGTGTACGCGTGCCTTTCGGCTTCCTCCTCAGTGTGGCGTGACTAGCTTGTTACGCCACAACAACCACACACATCGTGCACAGAATCCTGCACTGGTATCTTTTTCGCAATTATGGACGGCTATAGAGGCAGCCTGGCTCAATATTTCTGCAAGGGAGTTCCAACGACTTGTTGAGGCCATGCGACGTCAAGTTGCTCCACTATGCCGGGCAAAAGGACGTCAACACGGTATTAGGAGGTTAACCCATGACTTTTCTCCTCAGCGGATTAATGCCATCTCACTCGGTTGGAACGTAATCATGTGGCAAATGAGGGCGACCCTTCTAGTCTCAATCTTCTCACCTCTGGAACTTGCATTCCAATGCAAGACGGACTCAGTATAATAGCGTCAGAAGAATCAAGAACCAATGTCATCAGAGAGCTGTAGTTCTCTGCGATTAATCAATCGATTTGTATTACACCATGTCTATTCCGTAGATGATTCCATACACCAAGATGAATTTGTGGCTGCTGAGAGGGTACGGGATCGCAATGATAGGTAAGGCGTGAGACTTCCACTTTCGGTTTTCATCAACTTAAGTCTAAGATAGGTTATTTTGTCATTAATTATTTGTGTTCTTCCTTTCCCTAGCTATTTCTCCACTCCTCAGCGGATGCAGTGGTGGCTTATATGTAAAAATCGTTACACGTATGAATCCATGTTGATCATGGAAAACCGTGTATCTTTGTTACCGTTTGATCTTTGCAAACGTTGAGGCTTTTATGGCGTCGGCATCTGGGATGGCTCTCCTTGGTTATCACATTCGGACTGACGTTACGCATACGGAAATTCTTCGGCTAAGAAGCTGCACTTCGCAGTTTACACATCCATCTGTGGAGTAACTTCGTGTTACTCATCTGTGCGCATTTTCCTGCAAGCTACTTACCTATTATATTAGATACATCAATGTAGGTGAGATGAATATCGTAATAGTTTCAACTTTTAGAACTTTTTATTGTTCCTTTTTCAATCTAGGGCCTAGGAAGGCAAAATTCTAGGGGCGCTAAAAGGTGGGAAAAATTAATTTCAAATCAAACAGCGGAAAAAAATGAGCAAATAAGGAGAAAAAATGGAAAAGGGGCAAATTAAAACATCGATCTGTTTCCAAAAGCATACGGAACAGTTACATAAGTCTCTACTTGCCTAAAGTAAACACATTGCTTCTATCTAGCTCAAAACTAAAGTAAAACAGTACAAAACGAAAACGCTTAGAACACTGCGCCACCGAGAAGGCTAATAATAGCTGTAGAATTCACAATAGAAAAATACAAACAAGGCTCCGTTTATTTATTTAATCCCAATCAAGTGGATGCTGAAAAAGACGAGACTTATTCCTCTTTCAAAAACTATTTCAATAAAAACAGAAACGAAATAACACCACGATTATCCAGATGACTTGCTTTAATGCTTCGGTATATCTGTCATCAGTTTAGCATAATTTCTAAATTCAAGAAAAAATTCATTCGCGCCAGAAAATAGTTTCAAGCCTTTGTTAGTCTATTTTCTTGCATTTAAATAAAATTACTAATGGATGCCAAATTTGGTTGCACTGGTATTGACGCCTTGTTTAAATATTCAGCACATTCTTCTATTTCAATAATCTTGGGCGATTTCAAAAATTGAAGAGACAGAATAAGAGGAATTATGGACAAACCATGAAAATTGAGGAGTGTCCCCAGAAAATGAGGACGTCTGTTCACCTTAGTTTAATGATTAAAACTATAACAGGAGATTTGCATTGTTGTTGGATGTTGATGTTTGTGGTGGTGGTGTTAAGACACTGCTAGCCTAAGATTGGGTTCCGAGGTGGTAATGCATGAATCCATGTGTGAAATGTGATCTCGCGTAAAAGAGAACGGTTTGTTAAACGTTGCCGCTGATGACGTACTTGACTAGTCAACAATATGTTTCCAGGGAGGCAACAAGTAAGTTTGCGTTGATTTGAGATTTTGCGTAAAGACGGAATCATTTGTTAAAACTTGCCCCGGATTGGACTAATGGGATTAAAGGCACCAATCTATTAGTCATCAATCCCTATATCTTATAAACTAAAAGCTGGGAAGAATCCTCAGAGTAAGGGCGGAGAAGACTAATCCCGATGAACCTGATTATAAACGAGAATCAATAAAACCACAGATAGACGCAGTTAGAAGTGTGTGAGGGATTAGAGGGTGAAAGTGGGCGAGTTGCTCAGGCCGTAAAGCAGCCGGATGCTCGCCTGGGACATATCCGATCTGCATCCGACCGTTGTTTCCTCACTCTCCTTTACCACAAGAAAACTAGCAACACGAACAAGTTTATAGAATCTCACGAAACAGAACAACATCGACGAGACAGTAAACGAACGAAAGATGTAAAAGAAGAATTAAAAAGGTGGGAAGGGAAGGTGGAAGGCCGAACCACCAAGTAAGGGGAGTTATGGACCCACTGGGTTAGAGCAGGCGACGAGGCATCCCAACAGTCCCTCTAGCTGTCGACGAGAGCAGTGTCCTACCTCATAGAGAGGTAGGTAAAACGTAAAACCAGATCAGCTGCTTTGATATTGTCTGCTATCACGTTTAAGGTTTTGCCACAATGTGGCCAGATTCGGGCAGTCTAACAAGATGTGAGCGAGGGTCAGACAGACACCACATCGAAAGTGGTGGATCTTCACACTGTAGGATAGATCTTCACACTGTAGGATACGGCCATGGGTCAGTCAAGTGTGGCCAACGTGAAACTGACAGAAATGGTAGACTCCCTGTGAGAAGCACAAAGGTAAAACTGCCAGATGGTTGTGGTCCCCTTTTTTTGTGCTCGCAGTTGTTTCGTAGAAACCAGGGCACACTGATCCATTTTCCAAATCTACAACAACGAATGCCGTAGATTCGACCGAATGTCTTGTGTACACACAAAGATGACCAACTGTCCAGCTTGACGGTGGTCAGAAATAGAACTGACATTTTTTAAAATATCGAGAATCCAATATATCGATATTGAAATAGTATAGTAGTCGCTTCTCTATACATCGAAACAAGTATCGATGTATCGATAGCAAGTACGTAAACGTACATGCCTATAAAAATATCGGCTGGACATTGTAAATATAATGCAGGTTTTAGAGCTGTATATTTAAGTATTGGTTTATTATTATATATTCTATAAATCAACAAGCTCGCTGCCTGCCTAACCCCATTAGAGCAAGAATTGAAAGGAAAACGATGCACATTCATACTTGGCGATAGCCACTTTGCTAACAATGGTAACTGCAAGCAAGTGGCATAATAAAAGGTGTCCAAAGGGTCCGTCGTTCGGTTTCGTCATGTATCGGATTTGTCTGGCAAAAACGCGTGGTGAAGCTAAATGTTGCAGCTTCTGCTGGTAGCGCCGAATACCTCAGCATTTCCTGTCACACGTCTCTGTCCATAGCAACGACCAATCTAGATTTTTGTTCATTCTCAGCAACTGTTTTTTTATTGGAATATACTGCCCTAGTCAGAAACCCACAATCTTGGGTAGTCACAACCAATAGGTGTCTAGAGTACACTGGTCAACAGCCTGAAGACTACTCATGGTGTTACTCCAGGTTAAGAATATATCGCCACTGCAACAACGACCGTGAAGGAGGATTTGAGTGATGGTCGCTAATTCTGCACTGAATACATTACATCCATTTGGCGGGGAGCATAGTTCACTGCACTTTGCGTGTGTGCAGCGAAATACGTTCGTCTGCTTCCCGAAGAGCTGTCAGTGCATGTCACTTCTGAATCCAGAAATGCGTCAAGGACGAGGACAAGGCCACAAAAAACCATGGGGTCAACAGACTTTCAGCCAACCGATGGGGCAGATCCTAGGACACGGTACATACCATGGTTGCACACACAATTGCTCCATGACAAGAGGTGTGCTCCAGTACAAGAGGTGACAGCAGGGTAAGTGGGAGCTCAGAGCAGAGACACTGTATGCAAACTGTGGTTGTGACTCCAGTCCTGGGGCTCTGTTGTGGGAGGTGGATTTCCCTACCAGGGAAAAGGACATGGCACTTCAGATGCCAGAGGAGCACAGGATGTATATCGCTTGGTTGAGGAGCAGTTGTTGGCATCTGATCTGTGGTGGAGACACCCCAGCCTCCACAAGTCATTCCCATACAATTCTCGTTAACAAAAAGCAAGCATATGTCACGAGTCGCATACCACAATGGTGCACTGCATCCAGCAGCAGGAGTGCTGAAGGTGATGCCAAGCCAAATGTCAGACTCCCATAAACGAGACGGAACAAGATCAAAGCTTTGTAATGCTAAAAAAGTGTAGAGTGGTCTACATCCCAGCTGATGTTGACACCAGGTGAAAGCTGACTCGATAGTAGACTCCATTCTGACCAAGTTGTCAGCAGTAGAATGCCCTTCGCGAAAACCAACCTGGGATGGAGCCAAGAGACCTCGAGATTCAATGTACCAACACAGCCACCACCAGGTCAGAATGCATTCGAGCAATTTGCAGAGAATATTAGTGAGAGTAATAGGGAGGTAGCTGTCCATTTCAAGGGGGTGTTTACCTGGTTTCAATACTGGGATGGTCACACTTTCTCACCCCTGAGATGGGAACTCACTCACCCCTGAGATGGGAACTCACCCTTGCTCCAGACACAGTTGAAGATGGCAAGGACGTGACATTGGTAATCCACCGATAGGTATTTGAACATTTGGCTGTGGATGTGGTCTGGTACTGAAACTATGTTAGGGTAAAGGGCCATTGAGATGGGAGCTCTCTCTCGGTCCAGATATGGCTGAAAATGGCAAGGGCGTGACATTGGCAATCCACCGATAGGTGTTGGAGCATTTGGCTGTTGATGCAGTCTGGTGCTGGACCTATGCCAGGGCACACAGCTATGGCACTGAGAAATCTTCACTCACTGAATAGAGCATTATATACTCCAGGTGACATTGAGGTAATTCACTCCACTGCTATTTTGGGGCAGGAAATGCATGCTGATGATTCTCATATGCAGGCGCTTCAGCATAATGCAGAGCAAAATATTTGGCAACATCATCTGGGTAAGCGCAGACAACACCATTTAGGGAGAAACTAGGCACACTTATGGAGGACTCGTGTCTGTAGAGGCATCAAACCTTTGCCCAAATCTGTTCCCAGCACTCTTGTTTCTGTCGTTTTATTGGGTGGCTGACCTGGGCATGGAACCATCTAAAGGCAATGAGGGACTCCATATATGGATGTTGCTTATGGCATTGGACAGGCCATCTTCGATTTCTAATAGCCATACTGATTTCTGAAATCTACCAAAATACTGCCTTGTGATGGGGGTGGGAAGGGAGGGGATCCTGAGTTATAGGGGATCGCTAAGTCAGCTGCTGACAGCATGGCTACATTTGTGCTCTGGGCAGATGTATCGATACCTCCATGTGGTGGAATACTCAGGTCGACAACATAGATGAAGCCATCCCAATCAGAACTGCTGAGTGTCCATCTGGGTGGAGACTCAGGTGAGTGATGCTGAGGGAGGTACAGGACGATCAGGAAATGGTCACTGTCACAGGTGATCATTGACTCTCCAATGGATGGAGCGTAGAAGACCAGGGCTGAAAATTGAAAGATCTATATGCCACACTAAAGTGTGTGCACAAACAGGTATTAAAGATTGGGCTCTGTGACCAAAGCTTAGACAGCTTTACCACAGTAAGTGCACAGTGCTGCCACCTACTGTCAGGTATTCCATATCAGCGACCTCTAGTCATTCGACATCATGAGAGCAGAATGGGCGCCTTGCAGAACTCACAGACTTCGAGTGTGGTCACGTGATTGGGTGTCCCTTGTGTCATACGTCTGTATGCGAGATTTCCACACTGCTAAACATCGCCAGGTGCACTGTTTCCGATGTGATAGTGAAGTGGAAACATGATGAGACACGTACAGCACAAACGCGTACAGGCCGACCTCGTCTGTTGACTGAGAGAAACCACCGACAGTTGAAGAGGGTCGTAATGTGTAGTAGGCAGACATCTATCCAGACCATCACACAGGAATTCCAAACTGCATCAGGATCCACTGCAAGTACTATGACAGTTAGGCGGGAGGTTAGAAAACTTGGATTTCACGGCCGAGCGGCTGCTCATAAGCCACACATCTCGCCAGTAAATCCCAAACAACACCTCGCTTGGTGTAAGGAGTGTAAACATTGGATGATTGAACAGTGGTAAAACGTTGTGCGGAGTGATAAATCATGGTACACAAGGTGGCTATCCGATGGCACGGTGAATGTCATCTGCCTGTGTGTGTAGTGCCAACAGTAAAATTTGGAGGCAGTGGTGTTATAGTGTGGTCGTGTTTTTCATAGAGGGGGCTTGCACCGATTGTTATTTTGCATGGCACTATCACAGCACAGGCCAACATTGACGTTTTAAGCACCTTCTTGCTTCCCACTGTTGAAGAGCATTTTGGGGATGGCGATTGCATCTTTCAACACAACTGAGCACCTGTTTATAATGCACAGCCTGTGGCAGAGTGGTTACACGACAATAACATCCTGTAATGGACTGGCATGCATAAAGTCCTGACCTGAATCCTACAGAACATCTTTGAGATGTTTTGGAATGCCGACTTCCTGCCAGACCTCACTGACCGAAATCGATACCTCTCCTCGGTGCAGCACTCCATGAAGAATGGGCTGCCACTCCCTAAGATACCTTCAGCATCTGATTGAACATATGCCTGCGAGAGAGGAAGCTGTCGTCAAGACTAAGGGTGGCCACCACGAACTTTTAAGTCATTTTCAGCCAGGTGTCTGGATACTTTTGATCATTTAGTCTATCTTAGTTCAGCCAGATGGTGGAAAACTGCTACAGTTCCAGTGGATGGTCACACTACAAGCATTCTACACGGCCAGAAGGCTCCAAGTAGGCAGGCATGCCCCACTGTCACCTGCTGCCACTGGTTACTAGGATATGGTATAAAAACGCATCAGTTCTGAAATAGGTATTGGAGGGGGGAGGGTAGGGACCTGGCGCCACAGACCACCACGAACTACACCTCAGGTACAGAGTCAGAACATGCAAGGTCCAGTGCCGTGGGGACCACAAGAACCTCTGCCGTCTTGGAGGTCTTTTTGTCACTCTTCTCTTTGTATGATTTTAATGTTCACGAGGGCTTGTCTGCCCTAGCTTCAGGGACAGGGGGAGCACAAAGCCCTACGACCAGCAACTTGTGGCTCCATCAACTAAATGGTATCCAGTTGCACATCAGAATGATCCTGGGAAGAGAGCATGCCGAGGAACCCATTCCTGGTGAGACAAGATAGGAGGGTGTTTCTCCGGTTGGGGATTGGGGATCGAGATCTCTGATACATGTGGAGCCATTGCTCTCAAAGTAGATGTTGCGGAAACAGTAGGATGGGGGAAGACCTCCAACCATCAGGGGAGCTGGTGTAGTCGAGCAACTCAGACATAGAAGGCACAAGACGTGAGAACGCTGTCAATGGAGAGCATGACTGTTGTAGCTATAACAAATATCTTTGTCATTATACAGAATGCAAATGGTTATATTTCTTCTAATACATGAGGCAATCAAGAGTCTTGTATTTCTGTATTTTATTTTCTCTTTGGACGACAGTGCAGTCCAGTGAAGAGGGGAATGATGCTCCCCACAGTTGTCACACATGACAGGAAAGGGCAAAAGAGAGTTTATGTGCAACTGACATCCACAATCCCCACATATGGGGCTGGTGTTACAAGATGAAGACATGTGCCTGAATCTCATGCATCTGAAACACTGCTTGGGAGGGGAACATACATGTTTACATCACACCGATACACCTTGAAGAGTCACCTTCTAAGGCTGATATGAAGGTCCCAATATCAACCCTATTATCCTTTGGTTCCCACTGGACGCAATGAACAAAAGCACACACTGGCCCTCCAAACTGGCATGTAACTCATCATGGGTCAATAAAAGGAGATCACTATGGACGACACTCTAACACCTTGAGACTTGAGGAGGGGGTGGGGCAGAGTGATACCTACAGGAAAATCACCCAGCTTCTCACAGGTGAGCAGCGCCCATGATTGAACAGGGTATGTCGTTTTGATCAGAACTGGATCACTTTTCATTTTCGAAATGGCTGGTACAACTTCAAATCTGTCCTCAAAATGTGTTCAACAAATTAAAGCTTTGTGGCCAAAAAGGAATCCTCATTGGTCCTAAAGCAAACTAAGTATTGTTTGGAGTATTTCTCCTCTTGTATCTTAGCCCTACATTCCTCCCATGGTGTAGCCAGGGAAGGAAACATTGTGGGATATCTCTCTGTATTGTAGTAACCCTTTCCTTCAGAAGAGTCTGCTGAGGCCGTGCAGCCACCAGCAGAAGAAAATTTGAGGGCTTCAGTTGCTATTCATCTGTCTTGGTGCGAGCTGCTCCGAATTGGGGCTCTGCCAAAGGTCAACATCCAGCCATAGCAACAGCTACCTGGTTGGTTAATCGTTTCCCGGAGTCCACCTGGTTGGGTAACTGTTGCCCAGAGTCCCAGTGCCCAAGCCACAACAGGCACATACTGCTTAACATACACGGAGACTTTCCAGCACAAACACCAACTGTGTGAACCGTGCGCGGAAAGGGGGATTTCAGCATCAGGTACGTGATGCCCCTCTCCACCCACAAGTGGATGCTATGTTAGATTTTGAGTGTATTACTTTTGACGGAAAGAAAGGGTGCAAAGACAAAAGCGCTCAAATGGTAGAATGCAAACCGCATTAGGCAACCTTCCTACATGATCTGCACTTCTGTAAAATTTGGAAGAGTAATAGCCAGTCAAACCCTATACTTGGGACCATACAATACAGGATGAAAAATTGTATAATGTATCAGGCAGAGAGAGAGAGAGAGAGAGAGAGAGAGAGAGAGAGAGAGACGAGTGTCTAGAATCATAAACCAAATGCAAGCATGGCTGGCACCAGGAAGACCATCCAAGGGAAAGACAGAGTTGGAAAACAGCAGAAGGATGGTCTTGCAGTGCAAGTCCCCTTGGAGGGGGGAGAGGCAGCTTACCTCGTGAGGCGGCTTTTTACAGTGCATGAGTAATAATTAGTATCCAGAAACTTTGCTTTGAGTATTAACAGTAGACTGGCTCTAAGAATCTTCTTCATTTTATGATTCTGTGTATAAAGGAAAATTGAGTGGCACCCCAATATTTCGTTGTTTCATCTCGTTGTAGCACAGATTTTTCCCATTTGCCACTTCGTTATGCACTGTTTATTGTGTGCACGTTGGAGTCTGCAGCCAGCAGAGAAGAAACCAATTGGGTCATCTTTACAAGACACGAGGTAAAGAAGTTGCCTCTGGTTGTGCTACGAAAAGAGGGCATGGATGTTATAATAAGAAATACACCGTGTTTGTTGCACCTGGATTCTTTTTTGGCGGAAAGGGTTACATTGAGGAGCCCACCAGGTAGTATATGGGGGTTACAATTTGCATCTTTTGGGAATTATATCAATACTAGCTTAGTGCCCGCTACTTCGTTCGCATAGACTATAAGGCCTGCAGAGATTTTTTTTATTTAATCGTATTTTTATGTTGCTCACAAACTGCAACACCTTCTAAGCTTTTCACGCTAATTAAGGCCATATAAACATGTACTTCTGACCAAAAAGCGGGTCTGGTAACTGGAGTAAAAAGTTTTTGTTAATCATGCCTTTTGCGTTCTTGTGGAGGTATTCTCAGAGCAACGTTCATCCCCTAACAAATATATCTTTACATGTAACAGAGAAGTGAAATACAAATTTTCATAACTTTAGCTTTAATATGTTTTAATGTAATGAAATATTTTCTTAAAAATTTTCATCCCCTATAGCACTCCCTTGGCGTTGAATTTCCAGAAATACTGAAACTTGCTATTTTCTTTCCTACCAAGATGTCAAACACCAACTGTCACAGACGTTGCTTTAAGAATCCTTTATTAGCTCTTTGGTAATTATTTTCAAAAACACTTTCACCCATTACGTTACCCCTTAGTGGTCGAATTTCCAACGCTGAAAGACACTTATTTTCTGACAGAGAACTCAAACCTCAGTCTTCACAGTTCTTCTTTCAAAACTCCCTCAATAGGGACAATTCGGACAATTCCTTCTAAAACGGTGCCTACAGTATAAGATCCACACCCTCTGCCGGCCGCGGTGGTCTAGCGGTTCTAGGCGCGCAGTCCGGAACCGCGCGACTGCTACGGTCGCAGGTTCGAATCCTGCCTCGGGCATGGATGTGTGTGATGTCCTTAGGTTAGTTAGGTTTAAGTAGTTCTAAGTTCTAGGGGACTGATGACCTCAGAAGTTAAGTCCCATAGTGCTCAGAGCCATTTGAACCTTTTTTTTTCCACACCCTCTCCAAACTTCAAGTTTCTATCCTTCGCTGTTTGGGCTGGGCAATGATGATGCAGTGAACCACATTTACCCTATTTCACCCCCTTACGGATTGAATTTCCAAAAACAGTGACGCGTATTTTTTTCACCTCTAACCGAGGAGCGAAACACCAATTTTCAAACATTTAGCTCTAAAAATGCTTTCGCAGTGGAACATTTTCATAAAACGTTACAGCATATATTTCAACCCCTTAGGTTTGAATTGCCAAAAACAGTAACGTGTATGTTTTACTTCTAACGGAGAAGCCACATACAAATTTTCATAGATTTAGCTCCAAAAAGGCTTGCAGAATGAAATATTCCCATAAAAACGTCTAGTCCCCATTTCACCTCCATAGGGGTTAAATTTCCAAAAACATTGAAACACTTTTTTTATTTCTAATTGAGAAGCCAAATTTAAATTTTCATAGATTTAGCTTTAAAATGCTTTCATAATAAAATATTTTCATAAAAAATCACATCCCTATTTCAACCCCTTACGGGTTCAACACCCCGATTTTTCAAACAACGCTTCATCCCCTATTACACCCCTTTAGGGTTGGAATTTTGAAAAATCTCCTATTACACGACGCCTACAGATAAGATCCACATCTTCAAATTTCAAGTTTCTATCCTTATCAGTTTTGGCTGGGCATAATGAGTCAGTCAGGTAATCAGTCAGTCAGGGCATTGCCCTATATATAGAGATTATACTTGGCATACTCTCAAACCTTACACTTCACATACCTTCAATGCGGAAACAGTTTGAACAAGTGCAACCCACATTAAACTTGGCATTCCTTGTGCCGGAAACATGCCGTTAAACAGAGGATAATTTTAATAGGATGCATTTAGCCCTCATAAATATCTATTACAAGTTGACGTAAGTGCTTATGCAGTGCAGTTTTATATTTCTGGTGTTATACAAGGTGCTTAAAGGGGGACTACACTCGATGCATATTGTTACAGCAAAGAGTATTGGCAAAATCATAAAAACAATAGTGCCTTAAACATACATCCGGAAACAAATACTTGAAATCGACAGCATTTTTGTCCTTTGATAGCATCTTCCATCGCGAACATTCTTACACGTCCTTCCAGCCCTCTCATCATATAATAGAATATTTGCATCTGCCCACACGTGGTGACTGTGGTAATTTATTACCGCCTCCGTCTGAATCTCACCTCATGTGTAAATAAAATGAAGGCTGTGAACCGTAGATTTTGAGTGATCCGTAGTTGGAATCCTTTGGCAAAGCTGTAATCTGGCATAGTGGTCTTTTGGCGCCGGCCATGGTGGCCGAGAGGTTCTAGGCGGTTCAGTCAGGAACCGCGCGACTGCTACGGTCGCAGGTTTGAATCCTGCCTCGGGCATGGATGTGTGTGTGATCTCCTTTAGGTTAGTTAGGTTTAAGTAGTTCTAAGTTCTAGGGGACTGATGACCTCAAATGTTAAGTCCCATAGTGCTCAGAGCTATTTGAACCATTTTTTTTGGTCTTTTGGCATGAGAGTTCGCACACGTTGTAAGTAAAAAGGACAAAGTAACTGGTCGTGCAGAATTGGCACCACAAGAACATGCTTTACGCCGTCGTCGGCTCTTAGTTCTTGGCACACTCGCTTCACAACTATATTCCACTCGTTACATTGCCAGCTCCTCCGTATCCACGGGGTATCTGTGTGAGACCTGTTGCGATACCTTGTCCTTGACGGGAATGATCCTGTCTGCAACTAGCTGTAACAATATTCTGAGAACTCTCGTACTGGATGCGGAGCTGACAGTGTTCGGCGCACATAGTACGTCCCTATAGGTAAAATAAAATTGGCTTATCAACAGCGGAATATCACGTCTTTCATTTCGTGTAGGAGATTGTTATAAATGCTGTATCTGGCTTGACTTTAATACAAACACAACCAACAAGAAATGAGCACTGAATGCCAACAGGTTGGCCTACACCATTAAGTACTAACCAGTCTCGACACAATATCTCTACAACTATTTTTTACGGATAATATTTATAGCACTTTTTTGTTGGGTGATGCAAAGCTCTGTAAGAATGTGATGAACGCGCTGTAAATGAGTATAAAATGAGAGAGCAGGAGAAATCCTGTGCTTCCAGGTGCAGCATACTCTGCAAACCACTGCAGAGAACGGCAGAGGGTACTTCTCATTGTGTCATTTAGAAAGGTTTCTTCGCGTTCCATTTGCGTATTGAGCGCGGGAACAGTGACTACTTATGAGTCTTTGTCCGGGTTGTAATTGTTTAATCTTGGCTCTAAAAGTGTTCTCTGTGGGAACGATAGGTAGGACGCAGCCGTCACAACTAGATGTCTCACTTAATACTGGTTTTTGAAATATGGGCCTTCGCAGTATCGTTCATATCTATCTTCAAGTGCCTGCTACTTTTAATAAGTAATTCCGTGGCGGTTCCTCGTGGGTCAAACGGACATGTCCTACATTGTATCCTTTCAGTAACCCCTGTTAGACCTACCTGGTAGTGGTACAAAAATGGTTCGACTCTGAGCATTGTGGACCTTAACTTCTGAGGTCATCAGTCCCCTAGAACTTAGAACTGCTTAAACCTAACTAACCTAAGGACATCACACACATCCATGCTCGAGGCAGGATTCGAACCTGCGACCGTAGCGGTCGCGCGGTACCAGACTGTAGCGCCTAGAACCGCTCGGTCACACCGGCCGGCTACCTGGTAGTGGTCATACACAATGTTCTGTGACAGGTCACACGAATGTCCTCATCTTCTTTGTAGACTGATCACATTTTGTAGACTCACCACATTTGTTGCTAACATTAGAACAAAATTATTTTCCTTTTGTTACTGACTAGAAAGGAACTCTTTGTAAAGTTTTTGCTGCTGTGTTGGAACGCTAATGATGAGAGGGTGGAATGGGGGGGGGGGCGGTAACAGGTTTCCCCTCTCTACCAAAGCACTCCATTTATGCATCGCTCTGCAAGCAGTTCAGTTGTCACAATACGTCAGATGGGTTTGTGTTTGCTGTTAGAGTAGACCAGTTTATCTCTGAGAAGAGAAAGTGTGTGTACAGAGTTAGTGTTTCCCCTTGGCCAATGAGACAGGCAGTAACTGTGTGGTATTGCAGAGGATGTACCTACACGGGAAGTGTGTTATTTATGGACAAATAAAGCAACAGTTGACAGGAGGGGGTGCTGTAATACTAGACTTAATGGATGAAAAGGCATCAGATGAAGAAAATAGTGACATGGCATTGAGATATGAAGAAATGCCAGCAGTGACAGATTTCCTAGGAAGCAGCAGTTCATCTTGTCAGCCATCACCTCCAAGAAAACGATCGATGTTTCCACAAGGATATCTGGCTGACGCGTACAAGATGTGGAATAAACAACCAAGGGACAAAGATGGAAATGTTGCTCCTCCTCGTCTGTGTCGTCCCGGATTAGCAACTGATATGACGCCGCGCCTGAAAATTACAAGTATTGGCACAAAAAAGGAAAATATACATCAAGTCTGTGTTACCAAACTTTGAAAACGGACTAAAACACGTCATTCGTCAAACTTCTGCAGAGTATGATAAATCGTAAATTACGTCATTATTTTACAGCAAAGAGAAAGGAAAAAGCAATAATACAAGACCGCACATTGAAACTTTTGAGCCCAAACTATAAAGAAGGTAACTGACACAGGCGCAAGCGAAAGAAGAAGTGTTATCAAATGGCTGTGAGCACTATGGGACTTAACATCTGAGGTCATCAGTCCCCTAGAACTTAGAACTACTTAAACCTAACTAACCTAAGGACATCACACACATCCATGCCCGAGGCAGGATTCGAACCTGCGACCGTAGTGGGACCGTAGTGGTCGCGCGGTTCCAGACTGAAGCGCCTAGAACCGCTCGACCACATTGGCCGGTAGTGTTATCAAGTAAGTAAACTCGGTAATGAGCGTTTCATGTCCCACTGACTGTTTGGCTCAAATAACCCATTTGCGTAATAAATCATTCATACTTACTTTGATGGCTGTTATCTCCTGATCTAATAACCCATATAATCTACAATTTTTATGGTATATGTATGGGGTATATGTAGCTCTATTAACTGCACTATATATGAATGCAAGTCCCGCGACATATATCGTGACTTCTTATAAGCCTGCCACATGTTCCATTTACGACTGAACATAATTTGTTACCATTCCATTTCATATCCCTACACCTTGTTACTCCTAGGTATTTGTATGAGTTGACTGATTCCAACTGTGGTTTGTTGAAATTTTAGTGATGGGATACTGCAGTTTTTGGGATTTGTGAAGTGCATGGTTTTACATCTGAACATTTGCAGCAAGTTGCCAATCTTTTCATCACTTTGGAATGTTATCACGATCTGACTGACTATTTGTGCAGGCTTTATGAGACAGTACTACATTATAAGTAACTGGATCAACTGAGATAAGTCTATGGTTATTATTTGTACCATCTGCCAGGTCACTGATAAACACCGTGAACAGGATGGGTTCTAAAACTTCCCTGGGACACAACTTGAAGCTACTTCTACGCCTGTCTGTGACTCCTCAACCACGATAATGAGTGCATCCTCCCTAGCAAGAAATCCTTAATCTAGTCAAATTTTATTAGATACCCTTATGATCGAAATTTCGCTCGAAGTGTTGATACGGTACTGAGAGAAGTGGTTTTTAAAAGTCAAGAAATACTGCTTTTATATGATTATCTTAATCTATGGACTTCAAGCTGTCATACATGAAAAGGGCTAGTTGCGTTTGGTATGACCTATGTTTAGGTAATCCATGCCGGTTGGCAAGGAAGATATTCTGTTCGACATACCTCATCACATCTCAGCTCAGATTACGTTGTTGATCACCTCTGCTCCCCTTCTTGTAGATGGAAGTCACACGCAACTTTTAAACATGGCTGTTAACGACCGTATACTAGTTTCAACATAGGATTATACAGCCAGGTGGTTGCACGTAACTGGTAGGTACACTGACATAGGTTTCGACACCCATTAGGAATGGTAAATCGTAAAATTACATCGTGATAATGCAAAACGAGCTGCCCTTCTTTGAATTTTTTGTATGTCCTTCGTCAATCATATCTGGTAAGGATCCCATACCGCACTGCCAAAACTCCCAAAGACGCCAGACAAGCGTGTATTGGCAGTCTCATTAGCAGGTTTATTGTTTCTTCTAAAGGGTATATTGTGCTTAAAAGAGGGGCTAAATCAGCTGCAAATTCCGTAAAGAATTGATGAATTCCACTATATGCTCAGTCCCTGTACGATTTTAGCATTTTAGCCATTTCTCAACGCCACTGACGCTAGTATCCACATCATTCAGCTTTGGAAATTTGCAAGAATTAAACTGTGGTACCACTCCTGGGCACTCACATTAGTAAAGACATTTGAAAACATAGTTCAGTATTTCTATTTTTTTCTCTGCACCCTCCATTTCAGTCCCCGCGTCACCCATGAGTGGAAGCAAACTCAGATGCTGATATGTTTTCAAACAAGTATCAAATAGCTGTCAACTCTCAGTTCACTACCAGACACTTGCTACCAGACACTTGCCTTGTAAACAAGTTACATATTCACATACCATGAGAACTCCGATAGGTTTAGGCACTGCAGTGTCAATTTCTGCTTATGACATTTACTGTAGTTTAATCGAGGATCCATTAAGGGTCTGTTCTCCTGGGTTCTCTCGTCGGTCTGTGCGTACATAAGCCTCTCTCGTAAACGATCAAACTTATTTGTCAAATTTGCTCATATCTTGCCACGGCTTTGTCAAACAAGCCGTATACATATCAACAAAGTTAGTCAATTTGGATTCACTTTTGAAGCAGACGCCGTTCGTCTATGTTACATTTTGACACTAGTGGGAATGGCTACAAATGCAGATAAAGCATTTCTAAAACTGACTGGCACTGTGTTTGAAGAAGAAGGGAAGAAGAAGAAGAAACCAAGCCGCTGGTCCGGGGATTGGTTTAAAATGAGGGAGAAATATCTGTATGAAAACCTGTTAAAGGAAATACACTCGGAACCTGGTGATTAGGCCTACATCAACCTTCTCCAAAAGGACAATAAAACTTGGAAAACATGTCAAACACATTTCATGTTTGACAAATACAACATAGCACCATACATGGCCAAATTTTTGGCAAACATCGTACAATTTGACAATCTGACGATTTTACTGGCTGGCATTTGTGTCTACTTATGACTTCAGTTGAATGTTGTGAGACGCTTGGCTATGGAGTTTAATGAATTAAGGTTATGCATGGGAGCGCATGTTAAGATATACTTCTCATCAAACCCCATTCTTAGAAGTGGATATAGTTTATAGGAAATGTTGAATTCATACATCCACTTTTAAGACATCAAATTTGAAATGTGACAAGGACTTCGCTGCATAAACCACCAGTACAGCGCTATTTTCAAGACATCGTGGAAATGTCTCCCTATTACGACGATATTTAAGCGCTTCTCCGTTTATTGGCTGCTATTGGACATACGTCGTTCGAGCGACCGTCCGTTCAAGCATCAGTGAAATAACACTTATTGTTAAGACAAAATAGAAATAATTTTTACTGTACCTCAGGAAACGTGTACATTTTACTTTTTAGGAAATATTGTAAGTTGAGAGTTAATTCTCCATTTGGCTCAGCGCTACGTTTCTAATTATCCTCATGTCGGTGGGACTTTTGATTCTCACAGCGATCCGTCGCACGGGCGAGCGATCGCTTCGGAGATCGCACATTGGGCAAATCGCAGCGATCGTTCGCTGATCACTGGTCACATGGAAATCCCAGGCAATCTGATGGATAGCGTGCGATTCGTGCACGCAATATGGCTGCCTAGCTAGTTACCAGTGGTATGTGGCAATATGGCTTATACTTTTTCTATTTATCAAGAGTGGTTTCGTTTCCCTTTGCCCACAATGAGTATGAAATTTACAACAGAATTTATAGTCATCCAGGGACCACGAATTACTCTGAAAACGAACTGATTTTGCAGCAATTATCATTTTGCAGCTTGTGCTACAGAAGTAGGATACAATAGGTTAGCACCTATGATTTTCAGTTATTTATGAAATAATTATACGCATTATTAGAGTTTTTAACTTCTTAACAGAATGAAATACGTATTATACGCGCAAACAAAGTTGACACTCGGCACGGTGTGTGATGGGAGCGGCTGTATATGGGAAATGCCTTTACTGTCGCTCTCAGCAGCCACCGCGACGAGTGTAAACTTAGTTTGCGGACAGAGTACCAACTATAATGTTAGGAGAGCATTTTAATTTAAGTGTTCAGGGCAAATATATTATACAGATAGACTCAAATCCCTTGTCATTTCATATGAACTAACTTTGATTACCGTAACTCTTTATTATACGAGGGGCGTTCAGAAAGTAAGCTCCGATCGGTCGCGAAATGGAAACGACTATGAAAATCCGATAAAGCTTTGCACAGATGTGTTGGGTAGTGTCTCTAGTATAACCCCAGTTAGCATCACGTCGCTCTTCTCATTTCTGAGCTCGCAGTGAGTGCGTAAAGATGTCTAGAAAATTGTGTCTGCCGCCAAGTACGAGGGCCTGGTGAGAAATTTCGCCTGAAGCTATGCAGCTAACATTACATAACTGTCGTGCTGTTTCTTCTTCAAGACAATTCTCAGCCGCATTCTGCAGGGGCAATGAAGATGCTCCTGCATCGTTTTCAAATGGAAATGTGAGATTACCCACAATACAGTCCGCAATTGTCTCCCCCTGAGTTTCATCTCTGGTCACATGAACCGCTGTCTTTGAAGACAACATTTTGACACAGACAACGAGGTGTAGGCCAGCGTGGAGAATTGGCGGAAAGCACTGGCGGCTGCCTTCTATGATGAGGCTATTGAAAAGTTGGTACAACGCTATGACAAAAGTCTAAGTCAGAACGGCGACTACGTAGAGAAGTAGCTGAAAGGTGTAGCTAATTGTTACAAGTAAAACATTTCTGATGTTCACTGTGGTTTCAATTTGGCAATCAATCGGAGCTTACTTTCTGAACAGGCCTCGTAAATTGTATGAAGGAGAGTTAGGTGATACGTGCAATAACATAAATAATACCCTAGTTATAACGTAACGTAACGGTGACAGAGACCCAAGCGATTATTTTCGTGCAGCGAATATTTGAGAGTATTTCAATTTTGAGACCCAAGCGATTATTTTCGTGCGGTTTAATATAAGATTAATAAAAGAAAAAGGAATTGAGGACTAAAAAAACGAATTGCAATGGCAGACTGGAAAGACGTACACAATCCATTTGGAGTCAGTGGAAAATGTAAAATATTGTGTAATATAACGAACAGTTCCTACGAAAAGCATTTCAAAACATGTTTAATAAATCATAATTATCATTTATTTTAAATTTATGATTTGCAAGTATTCTTGGGGATACGGAAATCAACTGCAACTGCTGCTGAACATACCAGTTCACTTTCTATAGCAGAATTTCTCGACACAGTGGCATTTGTAATATTAATAGAAACTGCTTGGCAAATCGCTCGTGAGCGGGCGGAAATGTCAAGACGAGCGACCATCACAGCAAGCCGTCGCACATGTACGGGGCCCTTTACGTTGGTACGCAAGTTCGCAGCATTTTTGTTTTGCATGTTGGTGTTCTGGTTGCTATGGGCTTTTTTATCGATTGTCGTTTTTTATTTATAGTCCACAGTTGCTTTTAAGTTTACATATTGTCATTTTGTCAATTGGAGATAGTGAGTGGAGCCCTGGATGCTAGAAAATGGAGTGGCAAGTGGAGAAATCAGTACATTTCCGACATTCTTCTGTTTTAGTTCAATAGAAAGGTGACAGCAACAGAGGCCGCCAGAAATATTTGCGCCGTGTATGGAGATAATGCCACTGGGCAGAGGACGACAAGAAAATGGTTTTCACATTTTAAGATGGTCGTTTTGACATTAGTGAATCCGTGTTCAGGAAGACATCGACGCTTTAAGAAGATCGATCGTTTATACGCATTAATCCACAATGATCCATGTCAGTGTACTCGAGAGCTGGAAAATGTGATGAAATGTGACCAATGCACCATCGTGCGACATCTGCAAACAATGGGCAAAAAAAAAAAAAACCAGGTGTGTGGGTACCGCATGCTCCAAACCAAAATCATAAAAATCAGCGGGTGGTAGTATGTGCATTTCTGCTTCTCTTCATCAATTGGCTCATGAATAACAACGCCCATCCTACCTCGTATCGTTACTTACGACGAGAAACGGTGTCTTTATGATAACATGGGGGAAAAAAGGAATGGTTGAGCTAAAACAAAGCAGCAACTTCCCGTACAAACACCTGCGCTCACCCATGTGGTAGAACAGCGACGGCGTGGTGTACAAAGAAAGGTGTAACCATCACTGCTGATATTTACTGTCAGCAACTGATACGTATTGGACAAACAATCTAAGAACAAAGACCACGAATATCAAAGTGGCGCTACTCCACGATAATGCCCACCCACATTCCATTAAACTGTGAAAAAACACTACACAAGTGCTAGGTTTGGAAGTCATTCCGCAACCACCTTACTCGCCTAATCTTGCAACCTCAGATTTTCACCTTTTCCGCTCGCTATCGAAAAATCTTCACGCTGCTCCCTTTCCGGATGAAAATATGCTCCGAATATGGCTCGACTAGTTCTTCGTCTTAAAAACAACGTTATTTCTACAGTCTCGGAATCTAATTACCCCCGCATTGGCAGACTGTTGTAAATAGTGATGGAGAGCTAACTTAAGTCTGTTACGTGCATCTGTTGTGTTTATTACACTTATGGAAAAACTCTACCAACTTATACACAAAACTAATATGTAAGACCATTTTAAAACTATTCACTTATTGATAAAAGATGTACGTATGTGTCGTAGTTGATGAACTTAAAGAGTTGATTTGAGTCCAGTTCAGTTTTTTCGGAGTTACTAAAACGGCAAAAGATAAAGCAGAAAGCTACAGCAGTAAATTTTTTAAGCATTCGAAGAAAGAGAATCTGTTCTTTTGGTTCGACAATAACTGACCTCAAAGCTAAAAGTAACGTGAATCATATCTGTAAGCAGCATATTCAATTTCTTATCAGGGCATATTGATTTTATACTAATACCTTTGACTTAAGCCGAATACACTTTTTTTTTTTTCCAGTAAGGCCTAAACTCATTTCTGCTTCAGCACTGTCCCAACTACTCAATCAGTCCAACGACCTACCGTTCAACGTAAAGTAACAGTTTTGTTTGTTCACACAGACTTCGTTTAACCATAAGTGAAGGATGGCACGCTGGCTACATTTTACACCGTGTCTTTTAATATAAGAGGTATTGGCCAGCCTATACTCCGGTTCTACCTGCGAACTTTTCACAGAAAATGTTCTGGTCAGGAAACAGTTTGTTCCGAACCCATTTTTTACTGAAATGTCACTGCCGCACTAAAAAGGTCGTTGTGGCTAAATTTATTTCCAATCATGAAGTGGGATGTAGGCCTAAGCGGGGCTCGGGAATACTGTTTACGAAAAACTTTATACTGTACTTCAGAGTGAAACTCATGAACTGCGAAGAAACAATTGACTGCAAAATAGCGCTTTAGCATGCCTGGGGGAAAAAAAAATCTTTATCGCAGGTTTGTCAAATGAACGATCAAATCTGTAATGCAGTTATGAAACAGGGATCGCTCATTCTAGAGCAGCAATTTATTGTAAAATAATATGATCACAAAACGTGGCATTTGTTCCCAGCCCTCAGACAATGAAAGGGCGCGCGGTGGGTGGTAAAGACGTAGGATGAATGTGCATCCATAGTCTGCACACCACTGTTAAGTGCATGGCAAAGGGTACTTCCCATTGTACCAGTTGTTGGGCTTTCGTTCCATTCGCGTATGGGCCGCTGAAGAATTACTACAAACATTTTATGACAAAAGTACGAAACCAGTGATCCCAAATCGAGTGCATTGTTTTAACCTCTTTCGCTACTTTCTGACAGAAGCCGGTATTCTTCGTGACATAAATCTGATCTTCTATAAATTAAACACCTCGAAAATTTTCGAATAAATGCGTTATGTCCGAGTATTCTGGAGCAGTCCTAGCCTTAACGGTGGAACCCTTCCTCCTCCCCCAAACCACCACTACTACTAGCGTGTCGTGTGAACGCATTAAAGTCGTGTATAAAGGGTACGGATTCTCTATATATATGCACTGCGCTACTAGAAAAACTGTAGCGTACCGGTATGTGTTACGTCTTAGCAGCAATTTATCTTCTGTCTTAAAAAGGGTCTTCATCAACTTTGAAATACAAAAATACTTCTGCTTTTAACAATGCTTCACAGAATGCATAAGGTAGCTGCAATGCACGTTTGTACTGGTGTTTAATGCATTAAACAATGGTACCTCAAGTACTATCCCATGTATACTCTCGACTACAGAAAGTACAGAATATACCAGTACTATTAACTGTGAGTGGCGAGACAGTGGTGAGGCTAGCACCCTGCACAGAGGAGTCGGCGATGGGGGAGAATTTCCCCTAACCAACAAGCTCGAAATGCTATCTTCCACGGAATCCGAAACTAAACCAGTGACACTCATTTCACCTGTTGCATAAGCTCCGTGTCATGAGGCGACAAAAGCAAGTGGGTAAGATACGCAAGTAAAACCTACCGGCCCCTCTAAGTTTTTTTAGAAAGCCTGACAAGATATTGTTAAGGCCAGTGGCCTTCCGTAATGGCAACACAGGTTCGCGACAGATCACCGAAGTCAAGCGCTGTCGGGCTTGACCAGCTAGGCTCGCACTTGGATGGGTCACCGTCTGGGTCTGCTGAGTGCTGCTTGAGTGCACTCAGCCCTTGTGAGGCGAACTGAAGAGATACTTCATTGAGAAGCAACGGCACCGGTCACGAAAACTGACAACGGCCGGGAGAGCGGTGTGCTAACATGTCCCTCCGTATCCGCATCCGGTGACGCCTATTGTTGAGGATGACACGGCGGCCGGTCGGCGCCGTTGAGACTTCCAGGCCTGTTCCGACGGTCTTTGTTTTGTTTCTTGACAAGGTATTGTTATTAGGTGTTATTCTCAGTTACTAATTTCCAGCTCATTCTCATCAACAGTGCTACGTATCACAAGATTAACATACAGTGAGTGCAAAAAGTATTCGCCATGCAAGGCCTGAAAAAAAAGCCATCTAAAAAGAAACTACGCTGCAAGCAGTGTTGATATCTACATTTCCTGACATCTAATGGGTTCTGTGGACAGTCTTTTACTAACATAGCTCGAATGTTTTTGCGAACTGACAAATAAATGTCGTGGACAAATAAATGTCTTGGACAATGGACATTTGACAGTAATGGTTTAGTGGAAGTATTAATGTCTCAGTAGGAACAAACAGAAGCTGAAAACTCTCAGTAAAGTGCCGCTTATCACAAAAAACTGTACACAAAACTAAAAATGTGTCGCACTAAGACAGCTGTCCTAATACAATCTATTGCTCCTACGTAAAAAATTCATTTACAATTCATTCATTTATTATACCATTTTCAGCGTTAACACAAGCGATGTTCTATCTCATTCATCAGCGTGCTTTTATTTCTCAAGGTAATTTTATTTATTTATTTTCACTGTCTCCACGAGGAATCCTAACAACAAACCAACATTCAAGATCACAATGTTTGGGCCTTAGAGCGTTTCCCGCGTCGTATCGACGGACACCAAGCTCTGTAGCTTCCTACATTACTCACAAACAGTACTATATACTTGTCAGCTCATATTCTACATTATTAAAATCCTGGATGTGTGCATTTTTCCCACTTCATTTTGAACAATGGCAACTCTCCCTTAAAACATCTGATTGTTGTCTGTAGACGCTTTAACGATGAACTATTTTGTACAGCTAAAATACAGAAAAGGGGGGGGGGGGGCTGTATGACTGCAACATCTGATTATGTTGTGATTTATTTGCTCTTGCCAAATCCATTGCAAATTTAAAGGGATATCACCGAAACGATTTTCAAGTTTGTTTTTGTTTTGAGCACTTCCAGGTTGCTGGTTTTTGGGTGATACGTGCAATAACATAAATAATACCCTAGTTATAACGTAACGGTGACAGAGACCCAAGCGATTATTTTCGTGCAGCGAATATTTGAGAGTATTTCAATTTTGAGACCCAAGCGATTATTTTCGTGCAGCGAATATTTAAGAGTACTTCAATTTTGGGACCCAAGCGATAATACTCGTGCAGCGAATATTTAAGAGTACTTTATGTTATTCTTGTGCGCACTTAATATTCTGAACCTATTTTACGCTTTGATTGGAACTTTATATAGTTTTTTAAAATACTTCCACCATAAAATTATATCTTCCAGACGACGCATTTATGCAAATTACCATGTTCGAGAAACAAAATGTAAGTGTTAATTAACGCACTGACATTTGTATGAAAGCATGTAAACTTTCTTGCTTCTGAACGGCGAAAAATATGAGCAATTTCTCAACATCACTCGGTTACATATACTTTCGCATTATTCTAGGCGAGATAACACTCAAAGAAAACTGCTACCAACACTTCTTATAAAATCGATGCATTTTATTTCATTTCGAAATGTGCGCAAGACGCTATTGTTAGACTTCGACAACAAACCCATGTTCTAGGGTGTTACCGATAGTGGCGGTATTTATTATAAGTTGTTTAGAGCAAAGCAGCAAACCATTACACGAACTGTGGTTCGAAATAAACAAATGAAGCACTTAGCAGCTGTGACAGAGAGAGACGATAAACATGTAGGACTGTGAAATGATAAACACACCATTATCCAAGAATTACTGCAATAAAACATTTCGTCAAACAACATTACTCACGTTTCAGCATCACATTAACAAGAATTTCAACTACTACTGTGATGGTGAAGAAATAAAATCATTTCATCGAACTATGAGCTTATCGTAATTTAAATACACCACCTAACAGGACGCCAGATTATATGCCTGTGAAATAGAGGCATACTAAATTCTTTCGTAGACGATGTCACTGTCAGAATTGAGAAGCGATATCCACGTCTTGACGTCAATGCCCTGCGCCTATTGCTGTGTAGTAGATCACTATGCTGCGAAGCTAATAGCTTTTAGACAATACTCACATTTTACCGACAGCGTTGGTCAAGGCCATTGCGGTCCACAGAAAATTCCCCTCAGCTGCTGTCACAAATTGAAACCAATCACCTCGCTACAAGCTCCATATCTTCGCTCCTGTACATACGATCCTCTCAGACCCGAATGCCAGCGATTCATTGGCAACTCACAGTTCTGAGCGTAACATACGTAACTCGCTACCTATTGGCCCATGAGTGCACGTGCTGCACGAACAGACACGCCTTCCACTGTCGTCACTATAGCGCTGCCAACACTGTATCTGGTGTGTGGCGTCCAAAGTTGGTTTCCTCTGCGTTGGTATTTCTGACCAACGTGCAAAGAGGTAAATTCAAATTAACAGCGAGTGAAACGAGCATTAAGAAGATGTTGAAAAACTAGTTATATATTTCGGCGATGAGATTAACGTTTGATAGGTCATTTGTGTACTGTACGATTTATAGATAATATATTTTTAAAAAAGTTTGAAATACTGATTTTGTAAATTTTTCAATATTTTAACTATTTGTCAACGATAGTTGCGCGTTTTTGATGGAACCATCTTATGTGAGATAATGTAAATACTGGATCATATAAGAAGACGTGATGTAATATTTATGTTTCACTACCCTTGGACATCGTAATACTTCAGCAAAAATTCAACCAAGTAATTATGTAGATCCTGATGATCACTGGCGGAGAACGAAAGTTTTCCGAGAGTTAAATTAACCAAAGTTAACGTAGCTGTTTAAATCTCATTTTTATACATACTTTTCGAGTTTTGTATAATAAACAAACAAATATGAACAGTATTTATCCAAAAGTGGAAATTTAGTCAAATGACAGATTTAATTTTTGTTTTATATTATTATGTAACCTTTTTCAAAATATTCAGAGTTAACTGTAAAACTTTTAATGCTCACAACTGTTCCGACATTTTAAGAAGGTAGTGTGCATACTCAGAAGTGTTATATAATGTAAAAGAAATGGAACTTATTTTTTAGGAATGTATATTACTATTATAACAATGTCTTTTATTGTACTGGACTGTCACACTTATTTTCATTTGAAAAAGTACAATACTTGAAGCTATGAGAATTAAAGTGTCATTTCAACCCACTCATTTTGTTGTACATAAGAACATGATCACAGGGGACTGTTTCACCTTGAATTACTTTTTAAAAACTTGTCATGAGGTGTTCATAACTTCTTTGCCCTTCTGATTGACATTTTTTCAAGGACTAGGTTGTGGGGAGGCTGAATCTCTGCCGAGGAAACTATAGGCCTAAAGTTGTTAGTACCAGTACTTGAAATAGTATTTCAATGACACAGAAGGAATGTCCTTTGCAGCAGTAAAATCAGTGACAGAGCAGTAGACATTAATGGTAGAATGGGATTACTTTCTCATTGAGGGTGATTAAGAGAAGAAACAATGGTATTTCCTGGATTTATTTGGTTATGGGTTTTCATCTGAGTTAGAATTGGCTGATACATACAACCCTAAGAAGTCCAAATCAGGAGACATATAACTGCTAAAGGAATGGATTCCAGTTTTTTTTTTAAATCCTATAGATATATTGCTTGTGCTAAATGGTCATGGTTAGATTTGCCCCAGTTATTCAGAAATGTTATATATTTCCAGAGTTTTGGCTGGCTCATTCAGTAGCCAGCTCTCAATACATTGACTGTAATAGTCCTTTAGAGCTGAGTAGGTTGGAAGATCTAGAGGCTGGAGAATCCACATATTGAGATCATCAGACATGAAGCACAAGCTTGGATTGTTTCAAGGACAGGGAAGGAAATCAACCACGCCCTTCAAAGAATCCATCCCAGCATTTGCTTGGAGTGATTTAGGGATTTGAATGGCTGGAGATGAATTTGAACTGTTGTCTCCCCAAATGTGAGTCCAGTGTGAATGCACTGAAGAAAACCTTGCTTTTATTTTTTGACAACATAATCATGGGAGATGACATTAGATATTGGAATATGAGCCAGAAAGAAAGTGGCAAAGTTTTGAATGACATACTGCAGCATCACCTCCTCTCAAAAGGGCTCAAATGAACAAATCTAGAGTGAAAGACATGCTCATTGTTTTCTTTGATGCCAAGGGACTGGTCCACTATGAATTTGTACATGAGGGCAGACAGTGAATGGTTCTTTTTACGTAGAAGTATTATGAAGATGGTAAATAAGGGTCAACCGGATGAGGCCAGCCATTGCCGAAAACTGGAAATTGTATCGCAGAAATACTCCAAGGTCACCGACTACCTGACAATAAATGATATCGTGTTGATTAACCAACCCCCTTACGGTGCCGATTTGGTACCAGCAGACTATTTCCTATTCCAAAAAGTGATATCCTCCCTCAGAGGACACCATCATGGGATCATAAGTGCCATCAAAGAAGCTTGTGTGTGTGCTCTTAAGGGCCTTCTGGAATCCATTTACCAGGGTGCCTTCCAGTCGTGGAAAAGCCACTGACAAGAGTGTGTCAATGCTCAAGGGCTTTACTTTGAAGAATTTTGAGGCATTGTAGCAATATCTCAAATAAATCTATTTTTCCAAAACTTTTCCTGATACTTTTTATTCAAGCAACCTGCCTGAGACTGTCACCAAACTTCGTCTTCATCTCGTTTCCTCGGACTGTACAAACCAACCTTCGTTAGTCACTGTCCTCAGTTATCCAGCCCCTTCCCTGTTCCCTTTCCAGCACTACACAGCCATCATTCCACCACCACACTCAGTCTTTTTATTTGTCTCCTTTTCCACTAATTCCTCCCCCCCCCCCTTTTTCCTTCCCTCAGTCTAACTTGCCCTGCAGCACTTCGCTGTCCCACACCCCCACCATATTATCCCTCCCCCTCTCCACTCTAGCCTCCTCCTCCCACCCAGTTGCCACTCCCATCATGCACTGATGATGCTGCTCACAGTGTGGTTTCAGTTGCCTGGGACTGCAGTTGTGTGTGTGCGTGAGTTGCATTTGCATGAATGTGTGTGTGTCTGTGTATGTGTGTGCACGCACATGTACATATGTCTGTCTATTGTTGGCAAAGGCCTTAATGGACGAAAGCTATAATTGTGAGACTTTTTGTTGTGCCTATCTGCACCTCCGAATCTCCACTGTATGGTAAGTAGCAACTTTCCTTCTAATAGTTTTGACTGTAATTTAGCTGATGTAATTGTCTCAATAATGATGTATATAGAGTTGCTTGTTAACTTGTTATAAAGTGTGGCACAGCAGAGATCATATCGAGACAGTTTAAGAGTACGGTTTCGTAGGCAGTATAGTATGAATTTTGCATAACTTTGCTCAAAACTTGGGATGGATAAGTAATGAAATCAGTGCAGCATGTTCGTAATCAAGATTATGTATTTATTTGGAGAAATAAATCAAAACTGGAATGAAACAGACTGTTTGATTATTGATAGTGAATCACAAACCCAGGCCAGAGTTAAGTCAGTCCCCAAAGTTAAGTAAAATTATTACAAAATATGTTTCAATTCTGCATTATCAACTGATGCTGGTAACTCTTAGTGGTGTACATTGGGTTGTTCCATTCAGATCACCTGTCAACATCATATTTTAGCTACTTGAACAATCTGATAGTTCCAACATATAATTTGCTGCTTTTGTCAGAGCACACAGATAATGCCACACCAGCTCAACATAAAGAATGTGGAAACATTCAAATAACATGGTGGAAGTTACTCTCCAAGAGCGTTTTGTAGTGCATTGCCTCTAATCAGGAATTAAGATCTCAAGTGGCAAACATTCAGGGGAAAGACACCAGTTATTTTCAAATAACCTGCCCCATAAACTATAAACCACAGACATTGCCATTGAATGGGGTGGCTTGCTTGCTTCAACAATACAGATAGCTATACTATAGGTGCAACCACAGTGGAGAGGTATCTGCAGAGATGCAAGACAAACATTTGGTTCCTGAAGAGGGGCAGCAACTTTTTCAGTAGTGCAGATGACTGATCTAACCTTGTAACATCAGCTAACTAAGCCTTGCTGTTCTGGTACTACAGATGGCTGCAACCAAGGGGAAACTTAAGCCATTGCTCTTCCCAAGAACATCCAGCTCTAATGTATTGTTAAATGCTAATTGGAACCTCTTGGGTAAAATAGCCCCCATTTTGATCATTGGGTGGGGACTACTCCCTAAGATGTTGGCATCAAGAAAAATAAAAGTGACATTCTGCAGGTCAGAACATGGAATGTTAAGATCCCTTAATAGGGCAAATAGGTTAGAAAATTTAAAAAGCAAAATGGATTGGTTGAAGTTAGATATGACGGAGATTAGTGAAGTTCACAGTGGCAGGATGAACAGGGCTTTTTATCAGGTGTGTAAAGGGTTATAAATACAAAATCAAAGAAGTTTAATGCAGGCATAGATCTAATAATGAATAAGAAAACAGGAATGCAGGTAACCTACTATGAGCTGCATATTGAATGTACTATTGTAGCCAAGGGAGATACTAAGCCAAAACCCACCACAGGAAAACCAGTTTGCATGCCATCTAGCTCCACAGATGGCAAAGAGACTGAAAGAATCTATCATCATCTCGAACAGTTTCCAGCCCCAGGCTGTGTCTGTTTCGAACACAAGCCTCACCATCTGGTATTTTCCCACCACGTTTCTGTGTTCACTCTGGTCCAGCCCTCACCTCTTTTCCAACACACTCCTCTACATCTTTCAGCCAACTATCCCTTGCTATTCCTCCTGGCCACTTCCTTTGTATCCCCGTTTCATGTATGTTTTTGGAAATTGTTTTGTTTTCCATTCTCTTTAAGTGCCAATACCATCTTAGTCTTGAAGTTTCTGCGAAGGTTCCTCTTTCACCATTTCCCTTACTCTTTCACCCCTCACCCTATCCCTCCTTGTTACTTCTACCCTACTTCTGAGGAACTTCATTTCACACGCGTGTAATCTTCTTACATCTGTTTTTACATTACCCATGTTTCAGGTGCATATGCCAATATTGGGATGTAGTAATTTCAATATATTGCTTCTTCGTTCCAAACCAGGCTCCTAACACTTCACAGGAATGCTTCTGCCTGTCTGCCATGTTCACTGATCTCTTTCTCTTTTCTTCCATTTTCCTCTGTCACACTTTCCACCTTTTTTCACTGGTTCACCTTCAATCCTTATTCCATAAGCTGATCTATCTTTCTAGTTGTAACCAAGACCTCACATTTATTTACATTAAGTGTCATCCCACACTATCTCACAGTTTTTTCCAAGCATCCAGCTGTTCCTGAATCTCCTCTTCCCTGTTTGCCCAGATCATAAGTCATCTGCAAATGTCACTGCTTTCATCTTGTCTTTTCCAGTTTTTTCTGCCACCTTAGTCATTACTTCATCCAAGACCACAATGAAGAGGAAAGGTGACAATGCAATGCCCTGTTTCAAACAGTTTGCTGGAACCAGTCTGTCCTTTAATTTCCCACTTTCACCCTGCTCAGATGCTCACACTACATCTCCTCCACTCTGATTGTTGTCTCTTTTTGCACTGCCTTGATTTCCAGTGCTTCCCAGACCTTTCTTCAACAGATGGTATAAAACACCTTTTCTGTATCAGGACAGACCATCATGATGTCATCCCCAAATTCATAGTGGTCCTCCTGGAGCTGCTTCACTGCAACTATAATGCCAACAGTTGACCTCCCAGGTCTGAAGCCATGTTGTTCCTCTCCTCTCTCCTCAGCCAATGTCTTATTTGCCTCTTTCTTCTTTTTCTTATCCTACTCTCTTGCTAATTTAGCCCTTTCTTGGAACCACAGGCTGAAGGCCTCGTTCTTCCTTCTCACTACATTCTCGACTCTTTCATTCCACCACAGTCTCTCCTTTCACCATTTTCTGACACCTGTCATTTCGCATACAAGTACTGCAGCTTCCACCATAGCACTTTTAAAGCATCCAAATTGCTCATCTCCTGTTTTTGGTTCATCCCTTGGTAACCTTTCCCTTATAACCTCCTGACATTCTTCCTTGGCTTCTTTTTCCTTAAGTTTCTATACTCTAATTCTTCTTTCCTGATTCTCTGTCATTTTCCATTCCTTCATGATTCTCTTGCTTGTCTGTCACCAATAGCTGGTGGTGCCTCATATGGTAGTATCTTGAAATCTGTTACAGTCTTCTTCATTTCGCAATCATGGAGTATATAATCCACCAAAGACTTCTACCTTATATTCCTGCTGTACCACATTATTCTGTGGCTGTCTTTCTTCTGAAACCATGAGTTACCTATCACTTCTCTTGCAAAATTCCAGCAATCTCTTTCCTTCTTCATTTCTTACACAAACATTCAAGTCTCCCATTACTGTTATTCTTTGTCCATTCAATTGCTTTTGTAGTTCTTCCTCAACTTCCTCCTGCTCTTGAGATGTACAGCCCACTTTAGGGGTATACCACCTCCATACATCTTCCCTTTATCATTATTCTGATCTTCATTATCCTGTTACTTATCCACTGTTCTTCTTCTTTTAGACCACCCTCACAACGACCCACACTCCCTTTTGTCTTCCTTCTTCATTTCCACTCCCTTATAATCTGTAACCTTTTCTCAGTTCCGTACTGCCTTCTCTTTTCTGTCTTTTCTCTCCCATTCCCTTGTCAAAAGTATCTAGCTTTCTCCTTTCTGTGATATCCATTATCTCCTCTACCTTTCTAGTCAGTGTTCCAATGTTCATAGTTCCAATCTGTAGTGTGTTTGCCTTGCTGGGTCATTGTCTTTTATATCCATCCTTTCCAAGACTAGTTCCCCTGTTGAAAGCTGGTTGTTAATTCCCTGTTCACAGGCCTTTCACAGTTTCCCTAGAGCCCTGTTACCCACACTTTTTGGAGTTCCTGCAGGGTCTCCACAGCTACCATATGAGTCCCACGGCACTCGAAGTCCCCACTGTACATCACCCCTGTAGGCCAGCCCCTACTTTGCAGCGTTGCTCACCTCCCATGATTTGGACAAGAAGTTGATCTTCTGAGACAATATTTATGATGTAAAATAAATTATTCAGATATTTAAGAGAGAGGAAAATTTAATTGTGATGGGTGACTGGAATTCGATAGTAGAAGAGGAAGATAAGTAAAAAATGTAGGAAAATATGTACTAAAGGAAGAGGATGAAAAAGCTAGCCACTTGGTAGAGTTTTGCACAGAGCATAATTTAATCTTTGCTAACACATGGTTTAAGAATCATGAAAGAATGTTGTACACAACACGGAAGAGACCTGGAGACACTAGAATGTTTCAGGTTGATTACGTAATGGTAAAACAGAGATTCCAGATCCAGTTTTAAACTGTAAGGAATTTCCAGGGGCAGATGTAGACTCGGACCACGATTTATTAGTTATGAAGTGTAGAATAAAACTAAAGAATTTGGAAAAACATAGAAAATTTATTGGATGGGACTGGGATAAGTTGAAAGAACTAGAGATTGTTGAGAGTTTGAGGAAGTATGAGGCAATGACTGACTAAAAAAAGGAAAAGGAATACAAAGAAGATGAATGGGTCATGTTGAGAGATGAAATAGTGAAAGCAACAGAGGACCACATAGGTGAAAACACAAGGCCTCGTGTGAATACTTGGATGTCACAGGAGGTACTGAATGTAATTGATGCAAGGAAAAAATACCAAAACGCATCAAATGAAGCAGGAAAAAAGGGAATACAAATGTCTAAAAAGATAGACTGACAGAAAGTGCAAAATGGCTAAGCAGAAAGCTATAAGAAGCTTTATAACTTGGATAAAGATAGACACTGACTACAGGAAAATTATCTTACAGTATAGGCAAAAGACAGGAAAACCTACATTTGTAGCTTTTGTAGACTTAGAGAAACGTTTTGACAATGCTGACTGGAATACATTCTTTGAAATTCTGAGGGTGGCAGGGGTAAAATACAGGAAGTGAAAAGTTATGTACAATTTGTACAGAAAATAGATGGTAGTTACAGAATTTGAAGGGCTTGAAAGAGAAGCAGTGTTTGAGAAGGGAGTGAGACAGGGTTGTAGCCTACCCCAAATGTCATTCAATCTGTACAGTGACCAATCAGTAAAAAACCTCACAGAGACAACACAGGACTTGGTAGTGCAGTTGAACAAAATAACAGTATCTTGAAAGGAGGATGTAAGATGAACATTAACAAAAGCAAAATATGGATAATAGAATGTACTTGAATTAAATCAGATGATGCTGAAACATTACAAGTAGTAGATTAATTTTGCTACTTGGGCAGTAAAATAACAGATGATGGTACAATTTTACTATCTAATAATATTTTTGTTGAGTATTGATTGTTTCAGTTATTGTAGTTTACTTCAATTCATTCTTTCAGAATAGTCTTTTAAAGTCAAAGTCGATGGCTGGTAAATAGTTGTGTCACATTCAGGGCACACCAATGAGGCAGTTTATGATCAGCATAATTTGTCAAAACTAGTGGAATAAGACCCTCCCAGGGGACATCACCTTATCGTAGGCACCTTCAGTGCCGGGCGGGATTGTTTGCTTGCCTCGATGAAGTTAAGAGCTATGCCGGTGGTAGCATAGCTAATGGCAGGGTCACCCAAGCCGGACTGGTCTCGACTGAGGAGCCAGACGAAGTGTGTCCCGCAACATGGGGCAGGAGGGGCTCTGTAGGCATAGGGAAGCCAACCTCCCTAGGGGAGTAAACCCTAAAGAAATCCAGGTCTTCCAAGATGGAGGTTGGGCATGGGCCCAATAACCCCACACTGTAAAAATGACATTACAGAATCTCAACAAGAACCTCGGATGATGGATGAGATACAAAAATCATGATGTCAGCAGAGAAAGAGGACAAAAGATTTGGCAATAGTAACATGGAATATAAGAGCAATGTTGTAACCTGAAAAAATGAAAGAAATAGCTGATGAGATCATGAAATTCAAATACAATATTGTAGCGCTACAAGAAATAAGATGGCAAGGACAAGGACGGATAGATATGCCCCAGTATTCTCTGATGTATAGTGGACCAGACAGAAGAACAGAACAAGCCAGAATGGGATTTATAATAACAACGGAGGTTGGTAAAAGTGTTTTGGAATTTGAACCCATAAACAAAAGACTTAGCAGACTGAGAGTGAAAGGGAAATTTAGAAATATATAGATAGTAAGAGCATACTCACCAACAGAGGAAGCAGAAGAAGAAACAAAGGAAAAGTTTTATGAAGATCTAGAAAGGGCATGTAGTAAAGTACAAAAGTATGATCTGTTCTTAGTTACGGGAGATCTTAATAGACAGGTTAGGCGAAGCAAATATGGAAGAGTATCTGGGAGATACACTCTATACGAAGAAAATAATGAGAATGGAGAAATATTATGTCAATTTGTTGCTAGAAACAATCTAATCATCAGGAGCACGTGTTTCCCATGTAAAAGAATACATCTCAGATCATGGAAATCAAATGTAAGTGGAGTAGTCAATCAAATAGACCATGTGTTAGTAAAAGCACGACAGCCACATCAGATATCGATGTGAGGAACTGCAGTGGCCCTAACTGTGATTCATACTACTATGCTGTAAAAGCTGTATTGAGGGAGAAACTATCTGTTATACCTAAACTTGGAATGGAGAAAAATACAAACTGGTACACAGAAAAACTGAATGACCCAGAAGTTGTGAAAGTGTATCAAGCAAAAGTTAGAGATGTACTGACTCCCAGTGAGGAAACAATGGGAATCCAAGAGAGATGATCTAAGATCCAGAAAGCGGTGAAAGAGGCAGCAGAAGACATAGTCAGGATAAGAAGTAACGCAAGAAATGAGTGGTTTGATGATGAATACAAGCTAGTAATAGAACGTAAAAATGCAGCTAGACTGAGAATGATACAGAGAGAAACAAGAAGAAACGAGGAGGTATACAAAAAAATAAGATCGAATGCCCAAAGAATATGCAAGAAAAAGAACAGGGGATGGCTGAAATCAAAATTTAAAGAGATAGAAGAATTAAAGGAACAGAATGAAACAAAGAAATTCTATCATGCCATGGGAAAGATGAGAAAAAATTTTCAACCTAAGCAAAATGCATGCAAAAACAGAAACGGTGAGATAATAAGAGATGAACAAGAAATATTGCAGAGATGATCAGAATGCTTTGAAGATAGCACTTCGTCTTCAGGCCACAAGTGGCCCATCGGGACCATCCAGCCGCCATGTCATCCTCAGCTGAGGATTCGGATTTGAAGATATGCTCAACAAAAACTCAGATCAGGCCCCAAGAGGTACACAGGAACAGGAAGAGAACACAGAGACAAGATAAATTGAAAGGGATGAGGCACAAAACCGAATAATGCTGGAAGTGGAAAAAGTGATAAATAAACTAAAAAATAACCATTCACTTGGTGAAAATGGGATTATGTCAGAACTGATAAAATCAGGGGGGCAATCTCTAAGACATGAAATATTTAAACTAATAAAGAACATATGGGTAAATGAAAGCATGCCGGAGGAGTGGGATACTGGAATACTATGCTCAATACGTAAGAAAGGAGAAAAGCTCAATTGTGAAAACTGTAGAGGCATAACCCTACTGCATACAGTATACAATATTTTCTCTGGAATGTTGAACGAAAGAATAAAGAAGTGCGCCGAAAAGATACTCGGAGAATACCAATGTGGATTCCAACCAAACAGAGGTACATCTGACCACTTGTTTGTTGTTAGACAAATAATGGAAAAAATTTATGAATATGATATAGATCTCCACTTCCTGTTCATTGACTTTAAACAAGCTTTCGTTAGTATTAATAGACCAGCACTGTATAAAGGGCTGAAAGAATTGGGCATCTGTGACAAACTGAGAAGGTTAATTGAGCTAACAATGAAGGATAGAAAAAGCACAAGTGAATAACAGAGTAACTAGACAGTTTGATTTTGAGGATGGAGTGAAACAGCGTGATTGCCTCCCTGTGTCCTGTTTAACTTAGCACTGCATAGTAGCACACAAAAACTAGATAAAAGAGGAACAATAATGATGAAGTTCAACCAGATATACACATATGCAGATAATATTGCCATCAAGACAAGGAATGTAACACTGCTTAAAGAAATATATGGGCAAATGTAAGCAGAAGGAACAAGAATTGGACTTACTGCAAATGAAAGCAAGACAAAATATATGGTTATGTCCAATTCTGAAGCTAGAAGAACACCACAGGACCTGAAGATCTCTGATAAATGCTTCAAAGCTGTTAGATGCTTCCATTATTTAGATGTTCTCCTAACCAATGATAATAGTATGAGACAATGTACGAGGGCTATCCACAAAGTACATTACGTTTTGGAATTAAACATAAATAAAGTATTGGAAATTTTTTAAATTATATACAGATGGAAGCCCCATGACTCAACCAATAAGTACCAAGGTTATGAGGGTTAAAAACAATACTTCCCAATGACCAATTCCTCCTAAAAAATCTAAAATCAACATAAAACAAATCTAGTTCCCCAGATGGAAATCACATTATTAATTACTCAGAATTGAGGCAGTTTGTTATATCTTACTTTAACTAGCATACAGGAAACGCATTCGTAAGTATCTAATAATATACATATTAAGTTCCTGACATGGACTGATTATTCACTGACTTACATACAATAAAAAATCAGTCAATGCATATTCCTCAGAGTGAAGTCCTTCACCCAATGCTCACTATTTTTAGATCACCACCACATAACGTATCTACATAAATAATCAATACATCTTAATGAATTTCATTAATACATATTGGAAAAAAAAACACTCAACTAGTTCTACATCTACATCCATACTCTGCAAACTGTCGCGAGATGCATGGCAGAGGGTACATCCCACTGTACCAGTTATTAGGGTTTCTTCCTGTTCCATTCATTTATGGAGCATAGGAAGAATGATTGTTTGAATTCTTCTGTGTGGGCAGTAATTATTCAAATCTTATCCTCACAATCCTTGTGTGAGCAATACATAGGGGGTTGTAGTATATCCCTACAGTAATCATTTAAACCTGGTTCTTGAAACTTTCTCAGCATATTTCCAGAATGAGATTTTCACTCTGCAGCAGAGTGTGCACTGATATGAAACTTCCTGGCAGATTAAAACTCTGCCAGGAAGTTTCTTTCTCAGGATAGCTTATGTCTGTCTTCAACAGTCTGCCATTTCAATTCCTTCAGTATCTCTGTAGCACTCTCCCTGGATTAAAGAAACCTGTGACAATTTGTGCTGCCCTTCTTATTTATTTATTTACAAGTCAAGTTCCATAGGACCAAATTGAGAAGCAAATCTCCAAGGTCATGGAACATGTCAGTACATACATTACAACATAAAAGTAATAACAGATAAAAATAAAACGTTTATGAATACAAAAAAGTCAGTTCATAAGCTTAAGTAAACACAATCATCAATACAATGAGAATCAGCTTAATTTTTCAAGGAACTCCTCGACAGAATAGAAGGAGAGACCCATGAGGAAACTCTTCAGTTTCCATTTGAAAGTGCTTGAGTTACTGCTAAGTAATCCCCTGTTAGGCCTCTCTGGTATGGGTCCCATAGACTTGAGCAATGTTCTAGTATGGGTCACATGAGTGATTTGTAAGCAATCTCTTTAGTAGACTGATTGCAGTTTCTCAGTATTTTACCAATAAACCAAAGTCCGCGTTCTGCTTTACCCACGACTGAACCTACATGATCAATCCGTTTCATATCCCTTCGAAGTATTACACCCAGGTATTCGTACAAGGTGGCCAATTCCAACAGCGACTTATTGATGTTATAGGTTTTTTTCGTTTTGTGAAGTGTAAAATTTTATATTTGTGAACATTTAGAACAAGTTGCTAATCTCTAAACCATGTTGAAATCTTATCAAGATCTGACTGAATATTTATGCAGCTTCTCTCAGAACGTACTTTATTATAGATAACTACATAATCTGCAAAAAGTTCAATTTTACCATTGATACTGCCTGTAGGTTCATTAATATACAACATTAATAGCAAGGGTTCCAGCACACTTCCCTGGGATACTCCCAAAGCTACTTCTACATCTGACAATGACTCTCCATCTAACATAACGTGCTGAGTCCTCTCTACCAAAACGTTCTCAGTCCAGTCAAAAATATGATTGTACTTTTGGCAGCAAGCATATGGGCGGTACTGAGTCAAATGCTTTTCGGAAATCAAGAAACACTGCATCCACCTGGTTGCCTTGATTCAAAGCTTTCATTATGTCAACTAAGAAAAGTGCAAGTTGGGTTTTACATGATCGATGTTTTTGGAATCTATGCTGCTTGGTATTAAGGAGGTCATTCTGTTCAAGATACCTCAGTATATATGAGCTCAGAATATGTTCTAAAATTCTACAACAAATCAATGTCGAGAATATTGGATGGTAGTTTTGTAGATCACTTCTACTAACCTTCTTGTAGATGGATGCGACCTGTGCCTTTTTCCAAGAACTGGGTATAGTTTTAGGTTCGAAGTATCTTCAACAGATTATAGTGAGAAGAGGGGCTAACTCAGCTGCAAATTCAGTATAGAATCTGACAGGATTCCATCGGGCCCTGGAGCTTCGTTCAGGTTCAACGATTTCAGCTGTTTCTCAACACCATTGACACTAATACACATTTCATTCATTTTTTCAGTGGTATGAGCATTAAATTGAGGCAATTCTCTTAGGTTTTCCTTTGTAAAGGAACATTTGAAAACAGAGCAAGTATTTCAGCTTTTGCTTTGCTACCCTCAATTTCAGTTCCTGTCTCATTTGCTACGGACTGGACACCAACTAACAGCCCTTCCTACAACAGAATTTCTTTGGATTTGGTGAAAGATCATTTGACAATATTCTGCTACAGTAGTCATTGAAGGCATTATGCATTGCTTTCTTGACAGCCAAACACGTTTCATGCAGCATCTCCATCTCTACAGCCTTACGCTTAATTTTGCATCTATTATGTAGCAATCTCTCTTTCTTTAGAAGTTTCTTTACAGTCACTGTATACCATGGAGGTTCCTTTCCAGTGTGTGGTCAACAATTCTTTTAAAATTTGTTTCTCCACATGCTCCTGACCTGTGCTGAAAGTTTTGAGTTCCTCATTGAGATAAAATATTACTGATTTTTTATCTAGTTTACTGGACATATATATCTTTCTGCTTGTTTTAGTTATCCTGTGTAGTTTGGTAAACACTGATGCCAGTTTCGATGTGGAAATCCTCAAAGAGGTCAGGTCTATTTGTTGTCATTAGATTCAACATATTTCCATCATGATTAGGGTTCCAAACTATCTGTCCTAGGTAGTTTGCAAAGAAGTCATTCAGTAAAGTTTCACGGGCTGTCTTATCACACCCACCAATAACAAAACTGTAATTTTCTCAAGTAATTGATTATTAAAGTGTCCACCAATGATTACAGTATGATTGTGGAACCTATGTACATGTGAACTGAGGTCTCATCTACATCTGTGTAGGTCTTTGCTGAAGTCTTTGGTTACATCAGGAGATGAGACTGGTGAGCAATAGAAGGATCCAATTATCATTTTATGCCCACCCCTGATACCGAGTCTTGCCCAGACAGTCTCACATGCAGCTTCGATTTCTGTCTTGATGGATTAGAGTTTTTTGTCTACTGCGACAAATATACCATCTTCATTTCCCATTTGCCTATCCTTTTCATGTACACTTAAATTTTCTCTAAAAATCTCACTGCTATCAATTTCAGGTTCCAATCAGCTTTCTGTACCTAATATTATGTGAGATTCACTGCTTTTCATGAGTGCTTCAAAGTCTGGCACTTGTTGCAAATGCTTCAGCTGTTTACCATTTGGATTTTAATACTCTCACCTGTGGGAGGTATTTCTTTCAATCTCACAATGATACTTCTGGGTTTCCTACAGCTATCATTTTTTGGATTGGATGGAGAGTTGCCTAATCTAAAAAACTGTTATGATAATAATAACAATAATAATAAAGATTTTATTGTCTTTAGGCCATTACAGCAATTGACAACGTCAAATGAAGTTACAATTTATAATACAATGTGATAAGGTATTGACTACTGAAATATTTTAGCTTATATTACAATAAATGTACAGTGGGTCATCTGTTGGATTACTGCATTTTACAGTTGAAGAATTCATTGATATCATAGAACGGGTAGGCAATAAACCATTCATGCAGTCTTTCTTTGAATGTATGTTCAGGAAGATCCTGTATGGCATGTGGCAGCTTATTAAATAGTTTGTGCCATGTGACTTCATAGCTATTTATTGATTTTGATAGTCTGTGGTAAGGCGTGTATATGTGTTTGATGCTTCTTGTGTTGTAACAATGTACATTTTCTCTACGTTTCACATCTTGTAGGTTCTTCTTCGTAAAGATTAAGACATTGTATATATAGAGGTTTATTACAGTCATAATTTTTTGTTTAGCAAATAAGGGTTTGCAGTGAGCCTTATGTGAAGAATTTGTAATTATCCTATTCTTCTGCAATAATAGGATGTCATGTATATGACTACAGTTACCCCACAAGATAATGCCATAGGATATTATACTTTGGAAAAATGCAAAATAAGATGATCTGATGTATGTTTCAGGTACACAATTTCTGAGTTGTCTTAATAAATAAATTACTCTAGATAGCTTACTACTAATATAGTTTACATGTTGGCCCCATGATAACTTTTCGTCTAAATAAATTCCCAGGAATTTAACAGAACTAGGGTCATCAGATAGTGGCTTGTCTCTTAGAGTGAAGATTATCTGCTGAGTTTTATTTTCATTTAGCAGGAAACCATTTGCTCTGAACCAATATGCTGCATGAGTGAGTGTGTTTTCAGCACAGGTTTTAAGATCATTAAGATTGTTACTGCTTTGAAGAAAAGTCGTATCATCTGCATACAATACAGTGGTGGATCTAATAAACAAGGGGAGGTCATTGATCATTATCAGAAACAGGAAGGGCCCCAGTACAGATCCCTGAGGCACACCTACTTTAACATTTTCAATGTTTGACATTTCCTTACCAACACAAACTACCTGTTTACGGTTGTTGAGATAAGCTTTTAATAGTTTGAGACTGTTTTCTTTGATGCCGTAGAATTCTAGTTTCTCTAGTAGTGGCATGTGCTCAACACAGTCGAAGGCCTTGCTTAGGTCACAGAATGAGACCTGAGCAAAGCCTTTGTTCTCAAAAACTTTGAGGATGTAACTGACTACCGTGTTGATTGCATCAATGGTCGACAGATTCTTCCTAAACCCGTATTGTGTAGCATTAATTATTCCTAGATTCTCAAAGTGAGTTGATAATTGTTGGTACATGATGAATTCTATTACCTTGGAGAATACGGGTACTATTGAAATAGGCCTGTAACTGGATGGAGAGTCTTTATCTCCCTTTTTGTATACTGGGACAATCCTAGACAGTTTTAACTCATCAGGAAAATATCCCTCAAGTAAGCACTTGTTTATGCAATGGGTTAAAGGGTAGAGAATGCAGTCACACACTTTTTTTAGCAGGTTGCATGATATGCCATATATATCTAAACTATCAGATGATTTCAGTTGTTTTATGACCCCTTGTACATATATAGGCGATACTTCGGAGAAGGTTACCATGCTTGTATTTAGTGACTGTCCACCCCAATTTTGGGAGAGTAACTCTGATAGCCTAATGTCTGGTTTGATAATTGCGTCTCCTATTTCTTTCACTGAATTAATAAAAAACTCATTGAGTGTTTGTGGTGGGATATTAATTTTGTCTTTTTTAGTATCTCTGGCAGCACTGTTAATTACTTTCCAAGCGGTTTTGCATTTATTGGAATTATGTATGCTGTTGGCATTGTAGGTTTTTTTGGCTTGCAGGATGGCTTTTTTGTATTCATTCCTGCATTCCACATAGGCTGATTTGGCACAGTCAGACTTCATACTATTGTATATGTTGTACAGTAACAACACTTGTTTCTTTAGATCTGTCAGCTGTTTAGTGTACCATATATTTTGTCTGTTTTGAGATCTGGATTTGTGGCTGCTGTCCATTATTTTGATTTTCTTTATGGGAATACTATGCTTAAATAGGGTCAAGAATGCATTTAAAAATCTATCAAATATTATTTTGGCTGGCAGGTCATTACTTGATGTGTGATGTCCATCGACACTACAATGGCCAAACCAGTCTCTGTCAGCAAGGGAATTACGAACTGTGTTAATTTTATCCTCAGTTATGGGTCTGGTAATCACAACTGTTGGGACAGGTCTGTTTGTATTGCTCCTATTGAGGGGAATTTTACTTGCATAATTTAGAGATATGGAGTCATGGTCAGAGAATGGGAACACTACAACTTCGCATGTGTTTTCAGTGGTCTTGAAGTTTACAAAGATGTTATCTAAACATGCTTTGTTTCTTGTGGGCCTGTTATTAACATGATGTAAATTGTATTGTCTTAGTAAGTTTTCCAGATCTGCAACACTACCCTTACATTTAGTAACATCAAAATCAGCATTAAAATCACCTCCTATTGCAATATCATATTGTAGCCATTTAATATCACTTAATTCACTCAATAGCATGTCCATTTTTTCTAAAAATATGTTAATGCTTCCCTTTGGTGATCTGTACATGGATACTACTATTAGCTTATGATTATTAATGATTATACCTGTAACTTCAAAGTGCTGTTCATCACACAAGGAATTTAGGTCTAGTTTGGTTATTGTACAATTGAGTGACTGGTTGGAATAAATTGCCACACCACCTCTAATGTGCTCTTTCCTACAGTAGCTATTTACTATACTAAAATTGTCAAATTTGGCAACTGCAAGTTCATTCTCATTAGCCCAGTGTTCACTCAGACAAAAAATATCAAACTGGTTATCAAGACCAAACTCATTTATGATAAGTTCTTTATCTTTCAGTCCTTGAACGTTAAGGTAACATATTTTAAGATCCATGCTCTTATTGCTTACACACTGAACACTATGGTGATTGGTTTTCAAACGTTTTTCAGGGCTTATCTTTTGGATTTCTGCCTCTTGTTGCCTTTTACTAAGAAATTGTTCACTTGGAGTGGTAGCACATCTACTGTTGTGTGCCTACTCTTCCCTCCTTGTGATGATATTGTAGATGAGGCTGCTACTACAGGAATTGATGGAACTGCTGTTATGGTGTGTGGAGGCACTGTTGTGGCATCTGGTGACTGAGGAGATAAGATGGATGCTGCTTCTTCTGCTGCTGTTGAATCTTGCTGGTGAAGTGTGATAGGTACTGCTGCTGCTGCTGTAGGCATTGTTGTGGCAACTGGTGACAGTGGAGATTTGGATGTTGCTTCATCTTCTGCTGCTGTTGAATCCTGTAGATGAAGTGTGGTAGGTACTGCTGCTGCAGCGTTTGTTATGTGTGTAGGTACAATTGCTGCTTCCACCTCTACTTCTACTGCTGCAATAGAAGTAACCATTTCTTCAGGCTCTGCTTGTGTCAAGCAAGGAACTGGAAGAGCAGCAATTACTTCTTGGTTGTCAGATGCTTTCAGTATCCTGCTGATGTTTTGGCACAGAATCTTCTTGCCTCTGTTATTAAGGTGCATGCCATGTCTCGTGTAACAGTCTCTTTGCAAGGAGTCCATACTTATAAAATATGCATTTTGGTAGGCCCTGCAAATCTTTGAGTATTGCCTGTTTGCTTTTATGATTTCCACGTTCACACATGACCATTCCGAAAGGTCATGCCTATGTGGAATTCCGACTACAAAAACTGATTTCTCTCCTGTTGAATTTAGTATTGCCTTAAGGTTTAGTGTTGCACTGTGGATGTCGTTTTTATATACATTATTGGCTCCAGCTATGACGACAATATGACGATCATTTTCAGTTGCTATGTTTCTAATGAGTTCTTGGATGGGTGCACCTGGTTTGACAATACTAGTTGCTTGTATACAATGACTGTAACGTAGTATTTTTGCGATCTCACGTCCATGGCTATCAGAGAATATTTTCACTTTGAGTTTGTCTTCACGTTTATTGCGGAAGTTTCTGCTCATGTGCTTGTCACTATATAGATTCGGCGTGTTGTTGTCGTCACAGTTTTCCGTGGATTCCACATTTATATCTGAATCTAGTGCATGAAAACGGTTTTTTGTTACCACAGGAATTCTACAGTCACTGGGTTTCACACGACCAACCCTTTTTGGCCTAGTAAACATATGTTGCCTTGTTGTTTCTGCCTTTAGGCCTATATCCACTTCAGAGCAGTCGTTTATTGTAGGTAGGACACTGAAACTGCTTTTATTGCCGCGTTTCGTTTCATTCATTGTATTTATCACCTTTTCGCTTCTTTCTTCCGTGATCATGCTAGTCCTGTGCTCCCAGTTCCGTGTTTTACTTGCTTTGGCGATCGGGATATTACGCTCCTTTTTCAGTTCGGCATTTTCATTTTCTAAATGCGCAATGTCTGGCCTTAGTACATCTACAATTAATTGCAGGCTTAATACATGTTCATTTAGCTTCACTATTTCACTGTTATAATTTACGTATGTTCCGTTTTTCACCACACAACTATAACTTTTGTTCACTTTCTCACTATAAACAACTGTACCGGACACCATGTTGTCCCAAAGCACCCCACACACAGTCAGCTAGCTGAATAGCAGCCTCTGAGGTGTAGTGCACACCTGACTTATTTAGGGAGACCCTACAGTTCTCAACCCTATGGCACACATCCAGAAACTTGCAGCCCAGCTTGTCACAGAACTTTCAAAGTCTCTAGTTCAGTCCTTCCATTCGACTCACAACCAAAGGGCCATGATCAGTGATGGGGACAATGCTGCAAATTGTGAGCTTTGCTGAAACTCCACTCCAGCTATCTAAATAACCATTCACAGCTGTACAAAACATTCCATAGTGGTACATATGTAACATTAACTCTCTTTCAATTTGGCCAAATTACATATTTTTTTAAGTCTTTATGTGGATACAGTCCGCTGATTTGGTGGCTGTCCAGATAAGAGAGCAAATAAGTGCTTGGAATAGCTATACTTATTATTTTGAAAGGTCCCACATAAAGCTGTTGTTACTTTCTGTTCCTTTTGTGAAGAAAAGAAGATTGAGGGTAGTTTTTTTAGTAATGCCTTCATCCCATCCTAAAACTTTTGAGTCTTCTTAATATTACAGTCATAATGTTCTTCTGTACTGCAGGTGCAACCACAATGGAGGGGTATCCGTTGTGAGGCCAGACAAATGTGTGGTTCCTCCCAAGGGCATGCAGCTTTACTGTATGGTTAAATGATGATGGTGTCCTCTTGGGTAAAATATTCCAGAGGGAAAATAGTCCCCCATTCAGAATCTCTGGGCAGACACTACTCAGGAGGATGTTGTTATCAGGAGAAAGAAAACTGGTGTTCTACGGGTCAGAGGGTGGAATGTCAGATCCCTTAATCGGGCAGGTAGGTTAGAAAATTTTAAAAGGGAAATGGATAGGTTAAAGTTAGATAGAGTGGAAATTAGTGAAGTTCAGTGGCAGGAAGAACAAGACTTCTGGTCAGGTGAATATAAGGTTATAAATATAAAATCAAATAAGAGTAATGCAGGAGTAGATTTAATAATGAATAAAAAGAATAGGAACACGGGTAAGCTACTACAAACTGCATAGTGAATGCATTATTGTAGCCAAGAGAGACACTAAGCCCATGCCCACCACAGTAGTACACGTTTGTATGCCAACTAGCTTCGCAGATGACGAAGAGATTGAAGAAATTTACGATGAGATAAAAGAAATTATTCAGATACTGAAGGGAGACGAAAATTTAATAATCATGGGGGACTGGAATTCAATAGTAGGAAAAGGAAGAGAAGGAAAAGTAGTGGGTGAATATGGAGTGGGGGTAAGGAATGAAAGAGGGAGTTGCCTGGTAGAATTTTTCTTGGAGCGTAACTTAATCATAGCTAACACTTGGTTTAAGAATCGTGAAAGAAGATTATATTCATGGAAGAGGCCTGGAGGCACTGGAAGGTTTCAGATAGATTACATAATGGTAATACAGAGATTTAGGAACCAGGTTTTAAACTGTAAGACATTTCCAGGAGCAGATGAGGACTCTGATCACAATCTGTTGGTTATGAGCTGTAGATTAAAACTGAAGAAACTGCAAAAAGGTGGGAATTTAAGGAGATGGGATCTGGATAAACTGGAAGAACTAGAGGTTGTAGAGAGTTTCAGAGAGAGCATTAAAGAACAATCAACAAATATGGGGGAAGACATACAGTTGAAGAAGAATGGGTAGCTTTGAGAGATGAAATAGTGAAAGCAGCAGAGGATCAAGTAGGTAAAAAGATGAGGGCTAGTAGAAATCCTTGGGTATCAGAAGAGATATTAAATTTAATTGATCAAAGGAGAAAATATAAAAATGCAGCAAATGAAACAGGCTAAAAGGAGTGCAAAAGTAACAAAAATGAGATCGACAGAAAGTGCAAAATGGCTAAGCAGGAATGGCTAGAGGACAAATATAAGGATGTAAGGGCATATATCACTAGGGGTAAGGTAGATACTGCCTACAGGAAAATTAAAGAGACTTTTGGAGACAAGAGAACCACCTGTATGAATATAAAGAACTCAGATGGAAAACCAGTTCTAAGCAAAGAGGGGAAATCAGAAAGGTGGAAGGGATATATAGACGGTTTATACAAGGGTGATGTACTTGAGGGCAATATTATGGAAATGGAAGAGGACATAGATAAAGATGAAGTGGGAGATATGATATTGTATGAAGAGTTTGACAGAGCACTTAAAGACATAAGTCGAAACAAGGCCCCGGGAGTAGACAGCATTCCGTTAGAGCTACTGATAGCATTGGAAGAGCTATGAACATCAACAAAAGCAAGATGTATGAGACAGGCTTCAGACTTCAAGAAGAATATAATAATTCAAATTCCAAAGAAAGCATGTGCTGACAGGTGTGAAAATTACCACACTATCAGTTCAATAAGTCATGGCTGCAAAATACTAACACGAATTCTTTAGAGACGAATGGAAAAACTGGTAGAAGCCACCTCAGGGAAGGTCAGTTTGGATTCCATAGAAACGTTGGAACACGTGAGGCAATTCTGACACCACACCTTATCTTAGAAGATAGATTAAGGAAAGGTAAACCCATGTTTCTAGCGTTTGTAGACTTACAGAAAGCTTTTGACAATGTTGACTGGAATACTCTCTTTCAAATTCTGAAGGTGGCAGGGGTGAAATACATGGAGTGAAAGGCTATTTACAATTTGTACAGAAACCAGTTGGCAGCTATACGAGTTGTGGGGCATAAAAGAAAAGCAGTGGTTGGGTAGGGAGTGAGACAGGGTTGTAGCCTATCTCTGATGTTATTCAATCTGTATATTGAGCAAGCAGTAAAGGAAACAAAAGAAAAATTTGGAGTAGGAATTAAAGTCCATCGAGAAGAAATAAAAACTTTGAGGTTTGCCGATGACATCGTAAATCTGTCAGAGACAGCGAAGGACCTGGAAGAGCAGTTGAACAGAATGGACAGTGCCTTGAAAGGGGGATATAAGATGAACATCAACAAAAGCAAAACAAGGATAATGGAATGTAGTCGAATTAAATCAGGTGATGCTGTGGGAATTAGATTAGGAAATGAGACACTTGAAGTAGTAAATGAGTTTTGCTATTTGGGGAGCAAAATAACTGATGATGGTCAAAGTAAAGAGGATATAAAATGTCAACTGGCAATGACAAGGAAAGTATTTCTGAAGAAGAAAAATTTGTTAACATCGAGTATATATGTAAGTGTCCGGAAGTCGTTTCTGAAAGTATTTGTATGGAGTGTAGCCCTGTATGGAAGCAGAACATGGATGATAGATAGTTTAGACAAGAAGAGAATAGAAGCTTTCAAAAGTGGTGCTACAGAACAATGCTGAAGATTAGATGGGTAGATCATGTAACTAATGAGGAGGTACTGAATAGAATTGGGAAGAAGAGAAATATGTGGCACAACTTGACTAGAAGGAGGGATCAGTTGATAGGACATGTTCTGAGTATCAAGGGATCACCAATTTAGTATTTGAGGGTAGCATGGAGGGTAAAAATTGTAGAGGGAGACCAAGAGATGAATACACTAAGCAGATTCAGAAGGATGTAGGTTGCCTTAAGTTCTTGGAGATGAAGAAGCTTGCACGAGATAGAGTAGCATGGACAGCTGCATCAATCCAGTCTCTGGACTGAAGACCACAACAACAACAATATTCTTTCCTTTGATGTGCCTTCACTGTCAAGGTGAACATCACTTCGTGAATTCATTGTTCCCAGGGGTTGTTATCATTTTGAATCCTCAGCAGTTTATGCTCCCACTCATTTCTTTCAGTTTTGTTGAATGTCAATTTGGTAGATGTGTAATCAGTAATGAATGGTTTAAATTATTGCTTATTTCCTTAAAGGTTGATAAGTACTTGATGTATCCAGTCTGTCTATTATGGCAATATGTGCATATAAATTGACTGAGTTCACTTAACAGGCATTCCATGAGGTTTACTGCATCTTTTGAATCATATTCTTTCATTATTTTCTTTTCTTATATGTAAGCTATATGTAAAGTGAATGGGTTATAGACACCGACAAAGATAAATTAATGAATTATTTTGTGGCAAGGATAATGTTTTGATACATCTGTATGAACCAACATAAAAAATATACTCTTCAATTTATTAATTCCTGTATTTTCACCCTTTTGTGTCAAGATGTGGTAGCGTATCAACGTATGCTTGGATCCGTCATACAAGTGTTGCTAAAAATGTGTATTTCAACTGTACATTAAGTGTTATAAAAAGTTATTAGGAAAGTAAAATTTGTTTGTACATTTAAGATGTCCACTCCTATCTGTTCATCATTTCACTCGCTTGTGAGATCCTGCAGCAAGAGGTTCAGAGCACACAAGAAGAATTTACCCGATACCTGGAGGAGTGATCCTGCATTAACACTGTCACAATCAAGATGGAATACAATGGAATTAATGTGAAGCAGTATGTAATGCAAATTATGAATATTGAACTTGAATGTATTGATACTGAAGGTCTGTTAATATTGGTATCAGTTAAAGTTCATCCAGGATTGTGCACAGATTCATGAATTACCTTCAAACTTCTTTCAACTATTTTTTCCAACCAATTTTTCCAATTATTCAAGCAATTATTAATGAGTTTCCATTATTTCCCCACACATACCTATTCAATGGTAACCATTTAAAGGTCAGCACTGAGCGAAATATGAACAGACCTTTCAATTGTTGAGATAAAAAATTTTGAGATAGGTGATTCATATTATTGTTACAAGAAGTTAATTGAACTTTCATTGTATTTGTTATATGTCCATAAGCTTCTAAATGAGAAAAATATTGAAGACGCAAATTAAAATTAAATTCTGCCTACAAATGAGGTGAGCAGGGAACGCTGATTTCAGCAGTAAAAGTAGGAAGCTGCTAAGCTGTATGCTTATCTAGCCGTGCTTTGCACCGTCTCTCTGGCAGTAGATAATCTCTTTTCTTTCCAGTTGCTAAAAATGTGTATTTCAACTGTACATTAAGTGTTATAAAAAGTTATTAGGAAAGTAAAATTTGTTTGTACATTTAAGATGTCCACTCCTATCTGTTCATCATTTCACTCGCTTGTGAGATCCTGCAGCAAGAGGTTCAGAGCACACAAGAAGAATTTACCCGATACCTGGAGGAGTGTTAATATTGGTATCAGTTAAAGTTCATCCAGGATTGTGCACAGATTCATGAATTACCTTCAAACTTCTTTCAACTATTTTTTCCAAACAATTTTTCCAATTATTCAAGCAATTATTAATGAGTTTCCATTATTTCCCCACACATACCTATTCAATGGTAACCATTTAAAGGTCAGCACTGAGCGAAATATGAACAGACCTTTCAATTGTTGAGATAAATAATTTTGAGGTAGGTGATTCATATTATTGTTACAAGAAGTTAATTGAACTTTCATTGTATTTGTTATATGTCCATAAGCTTCTAAATGAGAAAAATATTGTGGCAGATTCATGAATTACCTTCAAACTTCTTTCAACTATTTTTTCCAACCAATTTTTCCAATTATTTACAGAAAGTTCATTTATATAGAAAAGATAAAAATTTGTACAAAGTCATGATTAAAGTACAAGATAAGTTATTCACGTTCTACAAGACTGTGTCAGATAATAATCAGGTCAATAATGAATATGCAGCTAAATGTACTTTAATTGAAAAGTACCGATACAAACAAAATTTCATTTTTGCAAAAATTTATTTATAATTTTGTTAAAAACTATGTAGAGTGGAGTCAAAGGAAATGGTCATTGTTAAAAATTCATTACAAAATGCAATATGTCAAGATGTCGGAAATCCGAGCTTGGCAACAGTTGAAGGAAACATACCAACTTGTGAACTGGCCAACTGCAACCAAAACAACAATGTTGGCATCCCACTATCAATAAATGATCACACCAGTAATATAACTAATCATGATGTCACTTTTATGGCCCTCCATGATACAGTATCTCGTTCTCACCTGGAAACATTTTTTTTCAAATAGTGAAACTGAAGGATGCAACATCAAAAATTCATTTGATTACTTGCTTACAACATTGTGAATGCAAGAACCGGAAACAGTTTATAAAATCAATGTAAATACTAGTGAGACATGCAATTTGATACAACCCATGCAACAAATAACATAACAGTTTACTAAACAACAGGAATTTCAGGAAAGTGTAACACAACAACTTTAGGGTATAATACAGCAATTCACAAAACACCAGGAAAGTATATGACAACAGTTTACACAGAAAAATCAGGCACTTAACAATTTCAAGAATAGTGTTAGCCAACAGTTCAGCGAGGTGAGCAAGACTATACGGACTGAATTATCTGATGAACTATCCGGGAAGTTGACAGAGCTAGGTAAACAACTAAAACAAGAAATAATCATCGACATATGCCACAACATAAATACATTAATGGAAAGAGTATCATCCATAGGCGATAAACAGGGGGAACTTGCAGATGCAAATTCAGGAGACGCAGACCCAAGTGGATGCGTGAGTAAAAAATATGTCACACACATCTACATCTACATGACTACTCTGCAATTCACATTTAAGTGCTTGGCAGAGGGTTCATCGAACCACAATCATACTATCTCTCTACCATTCCACTCCCGAACAGTGCACGGGAAAAATGAACACCTAAATCTTTCTGTTCGAGCTCTGATTTCTCTTATTTTATTTTGATGATCATTCCTACCTATGTAGGTTGGGCTCAACAAAATATTTTCGCATTCGGAAGAGAAAGTTGGTGACTGAAATTTCGTAAATAGATCTCACCGCGACGAAAAACATCTTTGCTGTAATGACTTCCATCCCAATTCGCATATCATATCTGCCACACTCTCTCCCCTATTACGTGATAATACAAAATGAGCTACCCTTTTTTGCACCCTTTCGATGTCCTCCGTCAATCCCACCTGGTAAGGATCCCACACTGCGCAGCAATATTCTAACAGAGGATGAACGAGTGTAGTGTAAGCTGTCTCTTTAGTGGACTTGTTGCATCTTCTAAGTGTCCTACCAATGAAACGCAACCTTTGGCTCGCCTTCCCCACAATACAGGGTGATTCAAAAAGAATACCACAACTTTAGGAATTTAAAACTCTGCAACGACAAAAGGCAGAGCTAAGCACTATCTGTCGGCGAATTAAGGAAGCTATAAAGTTTCATTTAGTTGTACATTTGTTTGCTTGAGGCACTGTTGACTAGGCATCAGCGTCAGTTGATGCTAAGATGGCGACCACTCAACAGAAAGCTTTTTGTGTTATTGAGTACGGCAGAAGTGAATCGACGACAGTTGTTCAGCTCTGCATTTCGAACGAAGTATGGTGTTAAACCTCCTGATAGGTGGTGTATTAAACGTTGGTATAAACAGTTTACAGAGAATGGGTGTTTGTGCAAAGGGAAAAGTTCTGGACGGCCGAGAACGAGTGATGAAAATGTAGCACGCATCCAGCAAGCATTTGTTCGCAGCCCAGGAAAATCGACTCGCAGAGCTAGCACAGAGCTGCAAATTCCACAATCAACTGTATGGAGAGTCCTACGAAAAAGGTTAGTTATGAAACCTGAACGTCAACTACCCGAGGCGATGGATCGGCCGCCAGGCAGCCCGTGACAGAGCACTTCATCACTGGCCTCCAAGAAGCCCTGGTTTCGGCCACCTCTCCCAGCCACCATTGATGATTTGAAATGAGAAATAACAGCAGCTATCCAAACTGTTACGCCTGATATGCTACAGAGAGTGTGGAACGAGTTGGAGTATCGGGTTGATATTGCTCGTGTGTCTGGAGGAGGCCATATTGAACATCTCTGAACTTGTTTTTGAGTGAAAAAAAACCTTTTTAAATACTCTTTGTAATGATGTATAACAGAAGGTTATATTATGTTTCTTTCATTAAATACACATTTTTAAAGTTGTGGTATTCTTTTTGAATCACCCTGTATTATCTATGTGGTCTTTCCAACTGAAGTTCGTAAATTTTACACCCAGGTACTTAGTTGAATTGACAGCCTTGAGAATTGTACTATTTATCGAGTAATTGAATTCCAACGAATTTCTTTTGGAACTCATGTGGATCACCTCACACTTTTCGTTATTTAGCATTAACTGCCACCTGCCACACCGTACAGCAATCTTTTCTAAATCGCTTTGCAACTGATACTGGTCTTCGGATGACCTTACTAGACGGTAAATTACAGCATCATCTGCGAACAACCTAAGAGAACTGCTCAGATTGTCACCCAGGTCATTTATATATATCAGGAACAGCAGAGGTCCCAGGACGCTTCCCTGGGGAACACCTGATATCACTTCAGTTTTACTCGATGATTTGCCATCTATTACTACGAACTGCGACCTTCCTGACAGGAAATCATGAATCCAGTCACACAACTTAGACGATACCCCATAGGCCCGCACCTTGATTAGAAGTCGCTTGTGAGGAACGGTGTCAAAAGCTTTCCGGAAATCTAGAAATACGGAATCAACTTGAGATCCCCTGTCGATAGCGGCCATTACTTCGTGCGAATTAAAGAGCTAGCTGCGTTGCACAAGAACGATGTTTTCTGAAACCATGCTGATTACGTATCAATAGATCGTTCCCTTCGAGATGATTCATAATATTTGAATACAGTATATGCTCCAAAACCCTACTGCAAACCAATGTCAATGATATAGGTCTGTAGTTCGATGGATTAATCCTACTACCCTTCTTAAACACTCGTGCGACCTGCGCAATTTTCCAATCTGTAGGTACAGATCTATTGGTGAGTGAGTGGTTGTATATGATTATATGATTGCTAAGTAGGGAGCTATTGTATCAGCGTAATCTGAAAGGAACCTAATTGGTATACAATCTGGACCTGAAGACTTGCCTGTATCAAGCGATTTGAGATGCTTCGCAACCCCTAAGGTATCTACTTCTAAGAAACCCATGCTAGCAGCTGTTTGTGTTTCAAATTCTGGAATATTCCATTCGTCTTCCCTTGTGAAGGAATTTTGGAAAACTGTTCAATAACTCCCCTTTAGTGGCTGAGTCATCGCTAACAGTACCATCGGCACTGTGCAGTGAAGGTATTGACTGCGTCTTGCCGCTTGTGTACTTTACATATGACCAGAATTTCTTCGGATTTTCTACCAAATTTTGAGACAATGTTTCAAAATGGTTCAAATGGCTCTGAGCACTATGCGACTTAACTTCTGGGGTCATTAGTCCCCTAGAACTTAGAACTACTTAAACCTAACTAACCTAAGGACATCACACACATCCATGCCCGAGGCAGGATTCGAACCTGCGACCGCAGCAGTCGCATGGTTCCGGACTGCAGCGCCTAGAACCGCACGGCCACCGCGGCCAGCGACAATGTTTCGTTGTGGAACCTATTAAAGGCATCTCGCATTGAAGTCCGTGCCAAATTTCGCGTGTCTGTAAATTTTAGCCAATCTTCGGGATTTCGCGTTCTTCTGAACTTCGCATGTTTTTTCCGTTGCCTCTGCAACAGCGTTCGGACCTGTTTTGTGTACCACGGGGGATCAGTTCCATCTCTTACCAATTTATGAGGTATGAATCTCTCAATTGCTGTTGCTACTATATCTTTGAATTCGAGTCACATCTCCTCTACATTTGCATAGTCTGTTCGGAAGGAATGGAGATTGTATCTTAGGAAGGCTTCTAGTGACACTTTATCCACTTTTTTAAATAAAATTATTTTGCGTTTGTTTCTGGTGGATTTGGAAGAAATGGTATTGAGCCTAGCTACAATGACCTTGTAATCACTAATCCCTGTATCAGTCATGATGCTCTCTATTAACTCTGGATTGTTTGTGGCTAAGAGGTCAAGTGTGTTTTCGCTACCATTTACAATTCGCATGGGTTCGTGGACTAACTGCTCAAAATAATTTTCGGAGAAAGCATTTAGGACAATCTCGGAAGATGTTTTCTGCCTACCACCAGTTTTGAACAAGTATTTTTGCCAACATATCGAGGGAAGGTTGAAGTCCCCACCAACCATAACCGTATGAGTGGGGTATTTATTTGTTACGAGACTCAAATTTTCTCTGAACTGTTCAGCAACTATATTATCGGAGTCTGGGGGTCGGTAGAAGGAGCCAATTATTAACTTAGTTTGGCTGTTAAGTATAACCTCCACCCATACCAATTTGCACGGAGTATCTACTTCGACTTCACTACAAGATAAACCACTACTGACAGACACAAACACTCCACCACCAATTCTGCCTAATCTATCTTTCCTGAACACCGTCTGAGACTTCGTAAAAATTTCTGCAGAACTTATTTCAGGCTTTAGCCAGCTTTCTGTACCTATAATGATTTCAGCTTCTGTGCTTTCTATTAGCGCTTGAAGCTCAGGGTCTTTCACAGCACAACTACAACAATTTACCACTACAATTCTGACTGTGCCTTGATCCAAGCACATCCTGTATTTGCCATGCACCGTTTGAGATTGCAGCCCTCCCCGTACTTTCCCGAGGCCTTCTAACCTAAAAAACCACCCAGTCCACGCCACACAGCCTCCGCTACCCGTGTAGCTGCCAGCTGAGTGTAGTGAACTCCTGACCTATTCAGCGGAACCTGAAACTCCATCACCCTATGGCGCAAGTCAAGGAATCTGCAGCCAACATGGTCGCAAAACCGTCTGAGCCTCTGATTCAGACCCTCCACCCGGCTCTGCACCAAAGGTCCGCAGTCGGTTCTGTCAACGATGCTGCAGATGGTGAGCTCTGCCTTCATCTCGTAAGCAAGACCGGCAGCCTTCACCAAATCAGATAGTTGCTGGAATCCAGAGAGAACTTCCTCAGATCCTAAGTGACACACGTCATTAGTGCCGACATGTGCTACCACCTGCAGCTGGCTGCACCCTGTGCTCTTCATGGCATCCGGAAGGACCCTTTCCACATCAGGAATGACTCCAGCCAGAATGCACACGGAGTGCACACTGGTTTTCTTCCCCTCCTTAGCCGCCATATCCCTAAGGGGCCCCATTATGTGCCTAACATTGGATCTCCCAACTACCAATAAGCCCACCCTCTGTGATTGCCCAGACCTTGAAGGCCGAGAATCATCCTCTGAAACAGGGCAGGCAGCTGCATCTGGCTCAGCCAGAGACAGTGCCTGAAACCTGTTTGTGAGATGCACCGGGAGGCTTTCTGATCAGCCTCCGGGGACGTCTTTTGCTGCCTGCCACACCTTGGAACAACCTCCCAATCAACCACAGGTGAGGGCTCAGCCCCACTGCGGGCAGCAACCGGGGCAACCTCAGTGGCAGACCGATCTGGGGACAAACGGAACGAGGTTGACATCCCCGTGATACCCAAGTCCGGCTCCCCACAGTGGTGCCCATTGGCAACAGCCTCAAGCTGCACGACTGAAGTTAGCGCCGCTTGTAGCTGTGAGCGAAGGGATGCCAACTCAGCCCTCATCCGAACACAGCAATCACAGTCCCTGTCCATTCTAATCAATGTTGAACAACAGTTACTGAAACACGAGTCCGTGCCTAGATAACGCAAGTGAAACACGCAAAGACTGTATTAACTAACCTGTACAAATGCCTAACGACTGCGCTACAATCTGCCTGAATTTACGATTACAGTAACTAAGACTCGAAATTACACCTCCTATATGAAACTCACACGCAATTTAAGTAAGAATCTATGAAGTAAACACTAAAGCACGATGCTACAACTCTCAAATACTAAAATACGCCCGAAATTTATGAATTAAACAATGCAAGTACCCAAAAACACGCAAAGAAATTAAGAATTAAACTATGTAACAAATAAGTAAGCTAGGGGTATATGACTTGCTGCTGCAGCTGCTTATCCAACGGCGGCAGGGAGTTCACTCAGCACACACAGTCAGCAAGCTGCAAGACATGTGCAAAAACTTACCTACAGAAAAGCAAAAGTAAAGTCTAAGAGTAGACTAGTTAATTTTAGAGCCAAAATTTGCCAAAAAAACAGAGAGCTAAGATATGTGCATATGTAAAGGAAATAACTGAAGAAGTTGAAGCCGGGATGCTGGATAAGGGCAGCACCCTTGCTGAAAAAGTGGTGTCAGAGTGCAAAAATTATGTAGATACAGTACAAGAAGCTCTAATAGCTTCAGGTTTAAAGGAAGCAGAGGAAAGGCTACAAAGCAGTATTGCTAAAACTACTGTCATTTCAAAACAATATTTGACAGAAGACAAACCCACAGTTTTAAATAAGTTAGATACTTTCACTGGTTACCCACAACGCATGGCTGCCCATCGAAGTAAAACAGGGAAAGGTTGCAGGATGCAGCAACACTTGCCAGCACCTGTACCTGTCAAGCAAGTGCAATTGCCATGCACTACAATGCAAGCAAACACAAACACACCTGTCACTGACAGCATGGCGTGTTTGTCAGCATTACTTGAAGACAAAGGATTACTTAGGCATCAACAATTTCTGGTATTTACCTCTGAAGGGAATAGAACAAATCCCGTGGTCTTTATCAGAGCATTTTGATATGTTTTACCTTGTACCTGGACTGAAGCTGAGAAAATTAGATTTGTTGTTGGATACACACAGGCTGATGGACATGGCGGAATGTTGCCACTACTATGAATGGCTAGAGAATCCCTTTCTGGATAAATATTGGTCTGATGCTGTAAAAGAGAGGCTCAGACGTGAAGTAGTCAACCCACCTCCATTCAACAGCAAACATCAAAGCTTAAGAGGATATTCTGAAAACTATTTGAATAGAACCAGATACTGGAAGAATCCAGTATCTCAAGTAGACGTGTTGAAAATTTTAAAAAGCCATCCTCCTGCCCACATTATGGAAAAACTCATTACCATTCTGGAACACGACACTGAATACTTTCTATCTGTACTGGTCTCAGTAGATTTAATCTATGATGGGAGGCCAGTACAATCCAAGCCTGTTAATATGCAGATAGTGCCAGAGATTTGCGGACCAACAAGTGAACAACAGATCCGTAGTACAACATGGATGGCAACCTCACTCCACACAAACCTATGGTAACAGTAATGGTAATCACAATGGCATTGGCAAAAGCCATAATTTCAAGGGCAGATATAAAAGAAATGGGCAAAAATTTAACAAAAACAGCTATAATGGGCAAGTAGCGTATGGCCGGCCTGTACAATATGTACAGACACAAGTTACCAGCAATAATCCGCCGATCGCTTGGCAAACACAAAACATTACCAGACAGACAAATAATCCAAAGACAGTGGAATTCAGCAAGTAAAGTAATGCACATATGTCAGATAACATGCAAAGGCAAAGAGAATTTCAGTCGAGAGCCTCACTGGATACTAATTGGTGTAATCAAACACCAACAGTCCATCTAGTAGAAGATATGCCTAACCCAGAGACCGATGCCGCCCCGATGCCGGAAAACCTGAACTGATCATGGTAGGCCACCATTCTGTGACCTGGGAGGAGAGTGGGGGCATGAGCTAGATCAACACTTGCTCGATCAGATACAATCGAAGTACTGATGTGAAAGATGATCTGTATCAAAGTAATGAGGATACACAGGAAAACCTGACAGAGGGCAAGGTACAAGCTAAAACTAAAACCAAATAACAAGTAATACCCTATATACAAAAAGGGGAGAGAATATGTTACAGACTATAATGTATATGGATAATGATAATAGCATGTCAGCAAATGAATGGGACAAGAGTGTTTTGTAATTGTATTTGTATTTTATTATGATATGCCACATGGAATGTTTCCCTCTATTATATTATTATGATATGTGTACAATATGTGGAAAGGACACTACAGAAACTTTATGTAAAAGAACTATATGAAAGACGCTCAAAAAAAAGTGCAAAAACATACGAAATCTGGCTGCAAAGTGTTAAGTGTATGTGTGTTAAAAACAATATGTGGGTGTGTGTGTGATAAACTCAAAATGGCAATACTTCATGTAACATGAATTTTCTGTGCTCGACAACATCGTAAAAGCAGCAAGGAACTTACCTTGTTGATGAATATCTGATGTATGGCTGGTCTCCACAATGAATAAGTGAGAGCAACGAGATGAAATAAATTCATCGGGCTGCTGATATGGAAACCAGCCATCACCACATCAAAGATTTCACAAAGGACCACACTGCTGAACATGAGCTTCATGAATTTGTACAGTGAAAGCTACTATAAACACACGACACAGATGCTCTGGCCTCGTATTGAACATGTGAGCTTGAACTGGGACGATAACGGACGTTGTGCTGTGCACGCCATGCTTTGCAAGCTGAACACTGTGCAGCTGCTGACTGACAACAATGAGACTATGTGGTTATAGCAAGCACTTTGTTAGGAGAGAAAACTTATATATGTATGTTTTAAAAGAAGCTGACATGCCCATATAAATTGATAACCATACAGGATAACTCCAATGGCCGAAAATAAAGGCTATGATCATACCGGCCAGAATTATCAACCCTCAAAAAGTGAAATAATCTCAAACTCTGTGCACCACTGTATGATGTCAGTGTGCAGTGGGGGGGGGGGGGGGGGGGGGGAATTGTGTTGAATCATATCTTTTTTGTTCTTTTCTTTTCTTATATGTAAGCTATATGTAAACCGAATGGGTTATAGGCACCAACAAAGGTAAATTAACGAGTTGTTTTGTGGCAAGGATAATGTTTTGATACATCTGCACAAAACAAAATACGAAATATGCTTTTCAATTTATTAATTCCTGTATCTTCACCCTTTTGTTTCGGGAACTGGTAGTGTATGGATGTATGCTTATATCTGTCGTACCAGTATTGTTAAAAATGTGTATTTAAACTGTGTTATAAAAATTTATTAGGAAAGCAAAATTTATTCATATATTTAAGACATCCACTCCTATCTGTTCATCATTTCACTCACTGCTGACATCCTGTAGCAAGAGGTTCGTAACAGACAAGAAGAATTTACCCGATACCCAGAGGAGCGATCCTGCATTGACATTGTCACAATCCAGACGGAACACAATGGAATTAATGTGAAGCAGTATGTAACGCAAATTATGAATACTGGCCTTGAATTAATTGATATTGGAGAACTATTGATACTTGTATCAGTTACAGTTCACCCAGGATTGTACACAGATTCACAAATTACTTTCAAACTTCTTTCAACTATTCTTTCCAACCAATTTTTCCAATATTCAAGCAATTATTAATCAGTTTCCATTATCTCCTCACATTTACCTATTCATGCAGGATGGTAGCACAAAGTTAAAGTCCGTGTTACATGCAGGAAGTTTCTCTGTTGGAATCCAGTGAAATTAGGAACATTGTCAGACATCAATATGTGTGTTTTCCAAGGTGTGAAACGTAATCTTATACCAATTTTTGTATTGTCAGTATGCTCTTTACTGTTTTTATTGGGCAAACATTTACATTCTTAGTGAAGAAACCGTAAAATGTGATGATATATTTACACCACTACAGGTCTGCAGGAGCATTCTATTACATTGACAGATACAATTTGTAGTGGATTTTCTGACAAAGTTGAATGTAACACATCTTGAGAACCTTGGTTTGTGGGTTTAACCTTTTTATACAGTCTATAAGTTCTTAGTAGAGCCTGTAGTTTCCTCCATAGATCTAGTACATGGTGGATGTACCATTTCAAATGCTCTACATATTCAGCAGGAATGCAAACACACCACTGGTCAGAATCAGTGTGTTGACAATGGAATAAACCTCTTGGTGCACCATGTTTAGTGATGCAGTCTTTAAATATCATTTAGCGCCAATTGTTGCATAACATTATGCTAGTGATGATCACTTTTTGTAGCCTTGAGATTTACTGACATAATTCTGAGTAATATCTCTGTTTAACAAATAAAATACTGAATTCTCATGACTGCTCTTCAACATCTTCATTCTCACTCAATCCTGTCGAGTCTCATGAAAGAGCATCTTTATAACATTATCTTTGTCTTTTGCATAAATTATCTCAAAATCATATTCCTGTAGAATTAAAGTCCACATGGCAAGTTGTGGATGAAGTAATTTAAATATCTGCCAATAGCTCAATGCATGATGATCACAATAAACTTTTGCATGGGTTCTGGCTAAATAATAATGAAATTTTTTTGAAGGAGTCTACAACCACAAGGGCTTCCAGTTCATTTGTGTTACAGACACATTTGCAATAATCTGACAGTATTCTGCTTGAAAATGGGATAAACATGCACCCAGTCCACATGATGATGTATTAGTCATGAATCCAAAATTCAGTGACATGTCCAGATGACATATAATTTTGAGTTCAAAAGGGTATTTTTCATTCCATCAAATGCAAGCCGACAATCTGGAGATCAATGCCAAGATACATTCTTTCTTAAAAGATTTATCAATGGGTTAATATTTAATAGTTGATTTGGATAAAAATGGCCATAGAATGAAGCTAACCTGAGAAATTTTTTTTAACTGTTTCTCGGTTGTTGGCACTGGTGAGATCCTTATTGCACTCTTACCAAGGAGTAAGATTCTGGCTGATGTGTTTAAGTGGCCAAGGAAATTTATTTGTTATAGTCCAAACTTTTACTTCTGCTTGATAACACCTCTCTAATACTTTTTGTAGCAAGTTCATGCCATGTTTACGATGCAATGAGTAGATCATCTACAAACAATGTCATTTGATCTCTTATTTCAGGTCCACGCACTGTATCTAAAGGTGAGATAAACACACATGAGTGTACACTAAGGCCAAAATGTAAGATTTTGAAATGATGGCTTCCTGACTAAATGAAGGCAGACTATTTCCTTGATTCTTGGCGCAAAGTTTCTTGCCAATATGTTTAATGCCAGTCAATACTAGTTAAATTTTTTATGTCAGGAAACCCTGAACTAATTCACCAATATTGTGCAGTATAGTTCAGATGGCAATAATCAATTAATATTTTATTGCATGTCTCACACTTCCTCTTGGCTTAGATACAATCAACGATATGAACTACTGGATAGTTCAACTAATCCCACTGGAGTATTTGTTTAATTTCTCAGTTGGCAAGAGATCTCCTCGCCCATAGAATAAAGTACAGACTGTGAGAGTATGTCTGATAGGTTACAACATCCAGATGGCATATGTTTCCTCATATAATTCCTGGTTTCTCTTCAGAAACCTGAATATATTGCTGAAGTAGGTTCAGTAGCTGTGCTTGTGACAATGCATGGGATTCCAACACCATAGGCTGAATTTGCATATATAGAGACAGAATATTTATTGTTACAGGCAGTGGTCTTCTGAATGGATTATGACCTTTATTGATCCACTTAATCATTATTCCCTGACAATATTTACCATGAAATTTCTATTTGATCAATAAACTTACCAAAACTGGAATTCCATCACTTGTAAGGTGGAACTTGCCTGGAGAAAAGTCAGCAATGCTTTTTTGTTCCTTACAAAGACTAGACCTGCAAAGCAATCTGTGGCAAGGTTTGGAATGACTAGAAAGGTGCTTCCAATTGCTGTTTCCTAGCTTCATATTGAGTTATGCTTCCTTGTTCCTCAGAAGGTCTAGTCATGCAGTGCAATCTGTGACCGAATTTGGAATGACTAGAAAGGTGCTTCCAATCACTACATTTTCTAGCTTGACACAGAGTCAAGTCTGCAGTCTTACATTGCATGATCATCCTCCTACAGCTACAATCATATGACAGTTTGTTACAAGAAAGGTAGGTGCTTGAGCTCTGTCTGATATTTGTTTGGAAAATGTCATTTAAATAACATTAAATGATGCACCAGCGTCTAAGATAATCAAACTTGGGTTTCTTAAATTTCAGCATGTACTGTGGATGGTGGCACGGATGAATTAATAAATTTACAGGAGTTAGTATTTTGTACACCCCTCCTCTTGTAGCTATTCTGTCATTGTGCCTTAACAAACAGTAGAAAATTCAGGATGGAATGTAACAATATTACAGAAAGGGTAGTTGCTACTCACACTGTAGCAGAGATGCTGAGTCGCAGACTGTCAGAAAGTGAGCTTTCGACCAACAAGGCCTTCATCATAAATAGACAACAAATATACAACACACACACACAAACACAACTCACACACACTCTGGATACTGAGGCGTCTCACTTTCTGAAAGTGTTTTTGTTGTGCCTATCTGTGACTCAACATCTCCGCTATATAGTGAGTAGCAACCATCCTTTTCATAATATTGTTGTGCCTTAACATTTTGGTTTTGTGGCCACAGCCCCTTGCTCTACCCATGGCTGACCTTCCAGGGCTATAGGTGGTTCCATTTAGTTTGCCGAAAGATGAAATGCAACACAATTAGTATTACCTAGCCCCTCTGTAATAACTGAGGTTTGACTTCTCCAGTCAGTGTTATTCAATGGCAATGGTTGGCTTAGCGCTCGGAATTTGATAGCCTGAGTTGTACCATCACTTGTGTGTCTGGTTTTTGCGTTGATTCCTGTTATTACTATTGTCTCCATACTGCTTGTTATTATCACCATTATTTGCATATTGACTATGCAAAGTGCTTTGTTGGTTATCATTTCTGTTTCCCCTGTAGTTTTCAATTCCACTGAACCCTTGATTATTTGACATACCTGATCCACCAGACTTACTGAGAACCTGTGATGTTTTTGCTTCTACATCTTCATGTTGTTGTTGTGGTCTTCAGTCCTGAGACTGGTTTGATGCAGCTCTCCATGCTACTGTATCCTGTGCAAGCTTCTTCATCTCCCAGTATGTACTGCAGCCTACATCCTTTTGAATCTGCTTAGTGTATTCATCTCTTGGTCTCCCTCTACGATTTTTACCCTCCACACTGCCCTCCAATACTAAATTGGTGATCGCTTGATGCTTCAGAACGTGTCCTACCAACCGATCCCTTCTTCTAGTCAAGTTGTACCACAAACTCCTCTTCTCCCCAATTCTATTCAATACCTCCTCATTAGTTATGTGATCTACCCATCTAATCTTCAGCATTTTTCTGTAGCACCACATTTTGAAAGCTTCTATTCTCTTCTTGTCCAAACTATTTATCGCCCATGTTTCACTTCCATACATGGCTACACTCCGTACAAATACTTTCAGAAGTGACTTCCTGACACTTAAATCTATACTCGATGTTAACAAGTTCCTCTTCTACAGAAATGCTTTCCTTGCCATTGCCAGTCTACATTTTATATCCTCTCTACTTCGACCATCATCTTCATACAGGAGATAAATAATGTCTAGCACTAACAAGGAATCTTCGAGATTGGATTTAGTTGCCTGAACCAACTTCTCTCTCATTTCAGCTGGCAACTTGGCCTTTAATACCCACAAGATATCTCAGTGTGAGACACGTTCATCCCAGTTATCTGTACGCTATGTCTGGTTTTTATAGAGCCTCCAAGCAATCCTCTCTTTATTCATGACAATGCAATAGGAACCAAAGATGGTAGCCATATGTACAATTGCGTGCAGTGTAAACAATCACTAATGCTTCTGTTACCTTAACACTGGCTGTTACATCAAGAGGTAGATTGCCTTGTTCTTCTTCCTCCAGGTTTCTGAAAAGTAAATGACTGCTGGGAATATCACTGTGTTATAGATTCTCATCCTAGTGTTTGCTGATATTGATTCTGAACTGAGCATCTCCCTGAGGGAGTACATGCATTTCATTCCCACAGCTATTCTTTCCTTGATGTCCATTGTTATGCTGTTGTCACTGATGAACCAAGATCCCCAGTATTTGAACTGGTGAACCCTCTTGAACCTCATGACATTTACAATAATCATCATTTTTGTTGACTCTATGCAAAAAATTAAATTAATTAATTAATAAATAAACATCAGTCTCAAGAAATACTTCCTGCTCTTGTTTTCGTCCTAACTGCATGAATTCCACTTTTTCTTCATCCATCTTTAGTTGGATAGTTGTCCATTTTCTGGTACTTTTCATTCAACTCATGGCTTGATTCACTTAGTGGTACTACATCATCTGCATACATGAGACAATTTAAATTACCATCCATTTGTACTCCAGCCCACAACTTTTACCTAGAGTCTCTTCATACATTCTCTAAGATGACACTGAACAGAACACACGTGAGAGCATCCCCTTGTCTGAGAACTGTCTCACTCTCGAATCTATGTGGTATGACTCCTCAGAAATGCACTGCTGTCCTTGACCAATCCATACAAATTTGCACCATTCTCACTACCTTCTCAGGGATTCTTAACTCACACAGTGCTTTGTAGAGGCTAGTCCTGGATCTGCTGTTGTATACAAATTGAAAACCAATGAATAGACTGTAGACATCTTTATCATGTTCTAACTGTTTTTCAAACAGATGTCTTAGAGTGAAAATGTCATCTGTTGTCCAATTTGGTCAAAAGCCAACTTGGTATTCCTGTATGTTGTTCTCTCTCAATGGCTGTAATTTTCTGAGGATAGTGATTGACAGTACCTTGTAGGTTACATTCAGCGAGCTGATACCTCTGTTGTTACCACATTCCATTTTACTTCCTTTCTTGTATATCAGGTAAATTATGGCCAATTTATATTCTTCTGCCAATGTCTCATTCTTTTATGTCAACTGGGTCAGTTTCTATATGTCTAAGTGCAATTCTCCTGTTATTCTGTCCTGCCCTGCAGCTTTGATGTTTCTGAGTCTTTTAATTGTAATATTCACATCTTCAGTCACTTCCCATCTTCCATTGTATCCATCTGTATCTGAGGCGAGTTTACATTTCATAACAAAGAGCTGTTTAAGGAACTGGTTTATTAGCCCAGTGGCCAACCCTCCTCTTTTATCTGAGCTTGTGACTGGCAGTGGCAGTTGCAAGACAGCAGACCCCTGGCAAAGTTAGGTGTTACAAAGCCAGTCATTTTTTTTAAAACATTATGGGGCATGGACTGAGCAGATATTGGACAGAAACTTTAAAAAATCAAAATTTTTATTTTGAGTGTGTTTCCAGTCTTTCCCAGCACATGTCTTGGGATGTTGAAGTCCAGTTTGCCCACACTGTTGTGGTGGTATGTGCTCTCTCTGGTGGCAAACTCATTTAAGTTGCCTTTCACATAAGGTATTGCGTTATAAATGTGTAGATTTATAACAGCTAATATCTTCAACTTCATAAAGATAAGACTGCAGTGATCTTTAAGATTAACTTTGATCATTATTCTGCGTACCTCTTCTTGCCAATATAACCCGAATATTTCCACGTAGTATGTCGTAGGATATGTGTGACTGGAAAAGACCAAACTATTGCCTAATTCACATCCCATGAGTCACTGCAGCTCTCATTTTCTAATAAGATAGCATACTTGAGTGATTTTCTTGCACATATTGTTTATTTAGAATCAATGAATTGAATCAACCAATGCTAAGTGAATTAGATTAAGAGATGAAACATTAAATGTACTACATGGGTTTTGCTACGTGGCCAGGAAAATAACTACTGGTAGTCAGAGTGCAGAGGATATAAAATGCAGGCTGACAATAGCAAGAAAAACATTTCTGAAAAAGAGGAGTTTATTAACATTTAATAGAAATTTAAGTGTTAGGAAGTCTTTGCTGAAGGAGTATAGCCTCGTACAGGAGTGAAACATGGATTATTCTGAAGAAGAAAATGGCATGTGTAACTGAACTGTTTTCCAAACAGAGAGTTGTCATTGAGCCTCTTTGGCAGAAAACTTGAGCACCACAGATATTCATAGGCACTTGCAGATGCCTATGGAGACCTGGCAGTGAACAATAGCATCGTGAGTTATTGGCCGAGGCATCTGACATCATCGCAACAAGGTCGTGTAAACCTGTTTGATCTCCCGTGTGCAGGATGGCCACACACAGCTCCATCTCCTGCAATGTCAAAAAGTGTGGACACTCTCATTTGAGGTAACTGATGGATCACAATCAAACATCCCACTGCATATGTGGATATCTCTGTTGGTATTGCTGACACACTCATCAACCAGTTGGGGTGATCAACAGTGTGTGCCCACTGGGTTTCTTTCTGAGAGAAAACCATAAAGAGCAGCAAAGGACCATCTGTGTGGAGTTGCTTCTGCATTCTGAGGCTGATCATGACAATTTTTTGTTGAACATCAACACAGGCAATGGAACATGGATTCACCACTTCAACCCAGAAAAAAATTGATGGAATGGCATCACACCAGCTCTCCTCAGAAGAAAATGTTCAGAGCAGCACCCGCACACAGTAAAGTCATGGTGATGGTCTTCAGGGCCACTGAAAGAGTTGTTCCATTTCACATCCTCCCTCATGGTGTAACCATCAGCTCTGAAGTGTATTGTGCAACCCACAGAAAATTGAAGAAATGATTTCGATGTGTTCATTGCCACAAAAATGCAAACTAATTTCTCCTTCTCCATGGCAATGCAAGGTGATGTACCTTCACCCATCATTTCAGAGATCGTGCATCCATACATTTCACAGGCCTGCTGATAGAGGCCACCTGGATTGCCCCTCTGGCATGATCTGGTGAGCCACCAAAGAAACAGTATTATTTAAACAATTGTGTTTGTTTGTGCTATAACAAAGTTGGTGATGAGTGAGGGTTATGTTTCCTCCATGTGTTAGTGTCGGTGCTACATCCCCAGACAAACATCTCAATGGAAGAAATACTCCAACATATCATTGCCCAGCAGCAAGTTTTCATGGAACGGCAGCAGGCCTTCACCACCAAACTCAATCAAGTAGCATCTACGTGTTCACGGTACGTTACTCTTCCATCAGTGCAACTGTTGCACTTTCCAGCATATGATGAATCGGCTCAAGATTGGGACTCCTATGAGACACGGTTACACCTACATTTCCAGGTTTTTTGCATGGGCGAAGGAAATGTGTGTAGGGCTTTCCTCCTTTTCTGGCTTTCACCATACTTGCATTAGTTATCATACTAACCTGTGCCTTTTCAAGAACCAGCCAGCTTACCATTTGATGGAATGTGCAAGCTACTCTCAACCTAATACTGTAACAGAATTCATTTCATGATTAACGTATAATTTTACTGTTGTCAGAAATGCCCAAATCAATCTTGCAAAGACTAGGCTGCAGAATTACATGGGTTGATCCATTCCTGTAAATTTATCACTAGTACCCATCACGAATTCTATGTTGATCTCATGGTGCATGATGTTATTATTCATCAAATGCAAAAAATAACTTCAGTGTGAGAATCTGACACTTATGGATGTGCTCAATATTGCACAGTCCTTTGAAGTGTCACAAGCCACAGGCGATCAGATTGCTGTGTTGGGGAAGGTACCAGAAGTTGCTCAGCCAGCCCATGTTAGACATGCTCCAAGTGCTCAGGAGGACAGGGAAGCTGTTGTAGGAGTAAAACCTTCGACTCAGTAGCATAAGGGACAATATTGGTTATGCCTACAGCAGCAACAAGCTACATCACAACAGCAGCCAGTGTGCCCCCCTTCCATACTACTTCACCTAAGAGAGCATTCCATGAGCCCTAAGTGTTGAGCAGTTTGCAACAAGTATCAAAAGAAAGGCCACATTGCAGACCGAGCGAGGTGGCGCAGTGGTTAGACACTGGACTCGCATTCGGGAGGACGACGGTTCAATCCCGCGTCCGGCCATCCTGATTTAGGTTTTCCGTGATTTCCCTAAATCGCTCCAGGCAAATGCCGGGATGGTTCCTTTCAAAGGGCACGGCCGACTTCCTTCCCCGTCCTTCCCTAATCCGATGAGACCGATGACCTCGCTGTCTGGTCTCCTTCCCCGAAACAACCAACCAACCAACCAAAGGCCACATTGCACCAGTGTGTAACTCTTCTTCACACATGGCAGACACAGTAGTACTGATGGACATAAGCTGTATCTCTACAATGACTGTCTCCCTGAACATATTGTTTATTGACTAGCATGTGTTTAATATACTGCTAAAAACACAAGTGGACACAGGAGCTGCAGTGACTTTAGTAAACACTTGGACGTATGTGGACTTGTGCTCTGTTCCCCTGACACAGGTTGCAAGGAAATTGATTAGCTACAGCAAATAGCAGATTCTGATCCTAGGTCATTTTTCTGCTCCTGTATCTTAAAAACCTGTTTACCCTCTCACCTTCCTTTTTGTGGATTGTTCCCATATCACAGATCTGCATTTAATGCTTTTAGCATCTCCATTGCCAATGAGGTAAATTTAATGTCAGATCAAGTTCCATATCAGCAATTGGAATCTCTCTGCTCTGACTTTTCATCGCTGTTTTCCACTGGGCTTGGTTGTGCTACCAGTTACCATGAAAGGGTCTGTCCACCCTGGTTTTTCTCTGGTGTGGCAGGTACCTGTCAGGTTGCTCGATTCTGTCAAGGCCAAATTAGACCCTCTGATGTTGTTCAATGTTATTCAGTCTATTTCTTCCAGTGAATGGGCTACACCACTAGTCACTGTTAAGAAAATAACAGGTAAGTTTCACCTCTGCGGCGACTTCAGTGTTATGATTAATGCACAGTTCATGATAGATGCATACCCTTTGTACCAGCTGACAAGTTGCTCACAAAATTATCAGGGAGCCACTATTTTTCCAAGATTGATTTGTCAGAAGCATACCTCCAGCTCCCCTTGGACAAGGCGACTTGTCGTAGTCAACATGTCTCGGCCTTTTGGCATTGCTAGTGTGCCCATGGTTTCCAGCACTTTTTAGAATAGCTGACAGCCTCTGTGCCCATCTGCATCAATTACCTCAACAATATTGTTACTTTAGGTTCTTCCACCGAAGATTGTTCTTTTCTGTTTTGTGGTCAGCAAGTCACAAATCTCAACTTTTTTCAGCTGTCAGTTGAGAACTTAGGATTTGAGGTTTCATGCACTGGGATCAAAGTGTTGCATCATCTTGTTGATGCAAATGTGGCTTTGTCATGACCGAACTCTGTTTAGGAACTGCACATTTCTAGGTAAAGCTGCGTACTATCATAAATATTTACCAGATGCATCTATTGTTGCTCAGCCCCTGTATGTGCTTTTGCATAAAAATGTGCCTTTTTATTGTCCCCAGCTTGAGACTGAGTGTTTGCTTTGCTTAAATCTAAGTTTTGAACTGCCCCATACCTGGTCACTTTTCAGCCTGGTCAGCATCTTATGTTGGCTACAGACACATCTCAGCATGGTCTTGGCACATAAAATGCAGACGAGTATGAAAGACCCATTCCTTACACTTCTAGGAATTTAACTCCATCTCAGCAGCAGTATTCTCAGATTGAAAAGGAGGCTTCAGTGATTGCGTTCATCCTCAAGAAATTTCACGTCTTATTATATGGTTTTGAGTTCCATTTAAACATGAATCACAAGCGACTGATTGTGCTTTTTAACCCTTTGACTTTTGTGCTGGACAAGGCAGCACATTGTCTGCAGTAGTGGGCTCTCTTCTTCTTCTGTTATCGTTATCAGATCCATTACTGGCCGACAGTGCAACACACCAATGGCAATGCCTTATCTCATCTTTCAATCAGGCCAGACCTAGAGTTCAATCAGGATGAGTTGCTTTCCAGAAAAACCCTTGGGCTATGCTTTGAATCCCTTACATAATTACTTCTCTCTCCAGCACCGCCTTTCTGTGTTTGATAGGGTCCCTTTGTTAGCAACAGAGGACGCTGCTCCCAAGGTTGTGTGATTCCTGATTCTTTATGCCATAATGTACTGCATATTGGTCATTGGGGGACCTCTCACATCAAAGCTTTGGCTCACCGGCATGTGTACTGGCGAGGCATAGGTGAGGACATTAGGTGGCTTATCGCAGCTTGCACTCACTGTGTTCAGCAACAGGTGGCCTAGCTGGCATCTTTTTCTCCCTGGCCAATGCTGCAGCGCCCACGGGAGTGTCTACATGCCAATTTTGCTGGGACCTTCCTAAATCAGCATTGGCTCATTGCAGTGGATGCCTATTCCAAGTTCCCCTAAGTGGTGCATTGCCCATGCATGTCTATGGCGGCCAATATTTTGGCCCTGTCTAAGATTTTTGAAATGAGGGACTTCTGTGTACTGTGGTTACTGATAATGGCCCCCAGTTTGTTTCTTAAGAATTTGCATCTTTTTGTCAGGCTAGAGGTGTTTGCCATGTCACCCCTTCCATTGTCAATCTAATGGTGAGGCTGAACTCATGTTTCAGATGTTTAAAACTCAGATGCGGAAGACTGTATCTGGGAGGCCCCCTGAAGATGGTTTAGACAGTTTTTTGAGTTCATACCATTTCACTCTGGTGGGAGACACGTGGAACTGCTTCACAGACACCAACCATGGGCTGTCCTTCACCTGCTGCATCTGATGCCGCCTCTGCCAGTGTTGCCACCTCCATGACAGTTCTGGCCAGGTGCGCCTGTCTGGGCTTGTGGTTTTGGCCACCAGCCAAACTGAATTCCTGCCGTCATCGAGAGTATTCGGATCCAGTGCCTGTGTGTTGTCCACTCTCCTGATGGGCAGACATCCCATCACTTCAATCAGCTGCACCTGTTTACGACGGGATCTGTTCCAGATGGACCACTGCTTCCCCCGTGCCCACCACTGCTGATGCCTGTTTCTGTGTTGCAGACAGTTTATTCACACCACAGCGGAGGTTGCTGCCTTGAAGATCACTGACTGTGATTCCTGCCTCCATCCCCTCTTCTCGACTGCAGTCACCGGTGCAGCCCCCACTGCACCTGATGCTGCAGCTACCACCACCTCCATTGCTGGGACCTGCGTGGCTGTTGTCTCCAATACGCCTGCTGCCACCTCCACTGACCTCAATGAGGATGCTGGTAAGGAGTTTATATTGCCTTCTTGCCCTACAGCTCTCACAAGAGGAGCGCCAGCACACCAAACCGCCCCCTCATCCCTCCTGCCCCTACTCACTGGTGTCTGCCCACCATATGCTGCAGCAGCCACCATTGTTGGGCAATGAAATGGGTGTCAGCACCATGTATCTTACCCTCCCACACATCACCTTTAAAGTTCTCATTCTTTGCACAAACTTTGAAAACTTTGAGAGGAGTAAGATTACAAAAGAAGAAATTTTTTACTTATCTTGATTATCTCGTTGCTGTTGTTGTTGCTGGCTCAAAATCTTGTTGTGTCTAGGAGTACATTCTTGCTGCTGAACATTTTGCTTTAATGTTGCAAGTTCTTGAAGACGAAATAACTGATGAAGAGTTGCCTGTTGCTAAGAATATCTTTTCATCTTATCATATTCTTCTATACCACACTGACTTCACAATTTCCATTTTGTCACACCACAAATTACATTGTTAGAGACAATATTAGCAAAATATGTGCATTTCCATCTGAGAAATGCCCACCATTACTTGTATTCTGCGGTACTCACAATTTCCAAAGAGTTTACAAAGCAAAAGAGTTTACCCACTTTTTCAACAGGGGAAGAATCTTTACCAAATTATATTGTTATCTCATAAATAAATCCAGAAACAAATATAACAACTAGCATTAGATTGCACAATTAATAATATGGATTTTAAGTATGCCAGAAATTTTGTAATTTCAATTATTCGTAAAAGACGAGCAATTTTAACTCTTAGTACATATCGACTGTAACACATTAATTTCTTTTTTGTACATTTTAGTCTGAAATATAATACATTGTATGCAAAGATCAGCATCCCCCCCCCCCCCACACACACACAGCACCAGTGCTTTTTCAGTAACAGTACTTTTTTTTGGCACCGATGCTTTTTTTATGTACCCTGCATTTTTCTGTATCCAGTGTTTTTATGTATTTGTGTGGTTTTCCCACCCCCTATAAGGGAGGAGTGATGTACGTTCGCTCGTGATGTGCATGATTTCAGATGTCGCGTGCCCATATAGTTCACAGGTCCGCTTATAGTGGCCACATGGGTTGGCCCTCTGGAGCACTCTGGTGAGCCACAAATGAAATGTATTATTTAGGAGATTGCAAATGAGTGCTCAGTCTATTCTGTAACCTATATTACCGTTGTCCATTCAATGTGTTCTGTAGTACATGCAACCTGTACTTCATTGTATCTTATGTTGGCTCTATAAAGTACTATGTTCCGTAAATTGTGTTGTTTTTGCTATAACACAAAGACTCATACAAGTCTGTACACCTGAGAGGAGCTCACAAAACTTCATTGGACTGTTCTTCCTCATCCACCTTAACAGCCTGGATCTCACACCTTCCGACTTCCATCTATTTGGCCCAAAGAAGGATGCCCTCTGTGGGAAGCAGTATGTGGGTGATGGGGTGGTTATGGATGCAGCAAGACATTGGATTTGATATCGATCAGTAAAGTGGTACCATGTGGGCATATAGCCCCTCCCAGTAAGGTGGCATAAGGCCTTCGCACTGGATGGAGATTATGTTGAAAAATAGAGTTTTGTAGCCGAAAGAGTGAGGCATGATGTGTTGTATTGCAATCCTCAATAAAACCAACTTGCCTGACTTACTGAATGGCCCTTTTATATTATAAATGCAAAAGTTTGTGTGTGACTATATTTGTTAGTCCTTCATGCTTATATGGCTGGATGTATTTGGAAAAAAATTGGAATGGTTTTAGCTTATACCCTGAATTACTCAAAGGCTATCTTGAAAAGTGTATAGTACAAGACATTTATTGATTTGAAGAATATAAAGTAAAATGTGGAACAATAATTACTCTCAGAAAGAGCTATTTACTCTTTGACTTCTGAACTGAATCATACACTGAAGCACCAAAGAAGCTGGTATAGGCATGAGTATTCAAATACAGAGATATCTAAACAGGCAGAATTTGGCACTGTGGTCAGCAATGCCTATATAAGACAAAAAGTGTCTGGCACAGTTGCTAGATCAGCTACTCCTGCTACAATGGCAGATTATCAAGATTTAAGTGAGTCTGATTGTTGTTGTTGATTGTTTTTGGGGAAGGAGACCAGACAGCGAGGTCATCGGTCTCATCGGATTAGGGAAGGACGGGGAAGGAAGTCGGCCGTGCCCTTTGAAAGGAACCATCCCGGCATTTGCCTGGAGCGATTTAGGGAAATCACGGAAAACCTAAATCAGGATGGCCGGACGCAGGATTGAACCGTCGTCCTCCCGAATGCGAGTCCAGTGTCTAACCACTGCACCACCTCGCTTGGTAAGTGAGTCTGAACATGGTGTTATTGTTGGCGCATGAGTGATGGGGCACAGCATATCTGAAGTAGTGATGAAGAGGTGATTTTCCTGTAAAACCACTTCGCAGGTGTATGATGAATATGAGGAATCTGGTAAAACATCAAATCTCTGACATCGCTGTGGCTGGAAAAAGATCCTGCAAGAACAGGACCAAAGATGACTGAAGAGAATTGTTCAACATGACAGAAATGTAACCCTTCCGTAAGTTGCTGCAAATTTCAATGCTGGGCCATCAACAAGTGTCAGCTTGTGAACAATTTAATGAAACATCATCGATATGGGCTTTTGGAGCTGAAGGCCCACTTGTGTACCCGTGGTGACTGCATGACACAGAGCTTTATGCCTCGCCTGGGCCTGTCAACACTGACATTGGACTGTTAATGACTGGAAACTTGTTGCCTGGTTGGACAAGTCTCATTTCAGATTGTATCGAGTGGATGGATTTGTATGGGTATGGAGATAACCCTATGAATCCATGGACACTGCATATCAGTATGGGACTGTTCAAGCTGGAGGATGCTTCGTATTGGTGTGGCGCATGTGCAGTTGGAGTGATATGTCTAGATACGATGTGATATGTCTAGATATGACACTGATACCTGACACATACGTAAGCATTCTGTCTGATCACCTGCATCCATTTATGTCCACAGTGCATTCAGACGAACTTGGGCAGTTCCAGCAGAACAATGCAACACTCCACATGTCCGGAATTGCTACAGAGTGGCTCCAGGAACACTCTTCTGAGTTTAAACACTTCTGCTGGCCACCAAACTCCTCAGACATGAACATTATTGAGTAGTTTTGGGATGCCTTGCAACTTGCCGTTCAGAAGAGATCTCCACCCCCTCATCCTCCTATGGACTTATGGGCAGCCCTGCAGGATTCATGGTGTCAATTCCCTGCAGCACTACTTCAGACATTAGTTGAGTCCATGCCATGCCATGTTGTGGCACTTCTGCATGCTCACGGGCGACCTACACGATATTAGGCAAATGTACGACTTTCTTTGGTTCTTAGTGTATTTGTAACAATGCTTTTATTGTTTAATATGTCCTAATGTCTACATAATACAATTCATCATCATGCATACATTGCTTATGCAATCCTTAAAGCGTTAAATCCCTGCTTCCATACAAGTTCACTGCATTTTAGCCACTGAGCGTCAGGCGTATTTTATAGCTTCTAAGATGCTCGAAGACTCACAACGATGGTGCCATTTAAATGCTGTACAACAAAGAGATGTCATACCTTTATGTGTGGAATGTGGTCAGCTTTTAGTGAGGCTGGATTTTATTATGATATGTGAGTGCATCTGCTGGTAACAGGCGAGCATGTGAGAGGAGATGACATCGTTGCATATACAAACATTATAAAATTTGTGCTGCACCAACCTTGGAATTATGTTCTTTCTTCACTGAGTTAGTATGTTTGTTTCTGCCTCACACTGAAGTGACTGGATGAATTTGGATGAACTTTGGAATGGAGATAGCCTACACTCTGAATGAACACATAGGCTATCTTTTATTCTGAATAAAACCACTGTTCCTGTGGGATGGTAAAAGTCTTCCTCACAGGTGATTTCCAACAGATACTGCCAGTCGTCGAGCAAGGCACTATGGCAGATGAGATCACTGCTTGCCGCAAGCCTTCACCACTGTGGGCAAACATAAAAATATTGCACCTCGCAACTAATATGAGAGTCCAGCTCTACAACAATCAAGAATCTGAGGTCTTTACCCTACACTTCCTCGAGATCAGTGAGGGCCACTTGCAGTGGATGCAGAAGGCTGAATAAGTTTAGGAAGCTGCTCTTGCAGTGTTGTAAGCTCAGATGATAACCTAATTAATGGAGTTTTACCTAGATCACAGCAAAACGTGACAACAGGAAGTGGCTATATGAAACAGCAACATTGGCACGAACATTAAATCAGTGAGAAACACTGATAATACAATTATTGATCAGATACCTGGTGAGATGACCACCTACACATCAGTTGATACAATGATGACAAAAGACAACACTACTACATACTCTGTGAAGTTTCTAAACTATTTAGAGCTGTTGGGGTGGCATCCCACAAACTGGAGCTGAAGGTGACTGTGCCTGTCATACTGATGTGTAACCTGGGAGCATCAAGGTTGTGCAGAGCTGAGAAGGCTATTGTGCAGACCACCATCATCACTGGGGGAGCCAAATGAGTTACAGTATTGATATCATGAATTTCTATCATCCCAAGAAACTTACCTTTCCAGTTCAAAAGCTTGCAGTTCCCTTTGAAAGGGTCTTCTTAATCACTGTAAGTAAAAGTCAAGAACAATTGTTAAAAGTGGCATTTCTGGCTCTCCATACAAATCAAGACAGTTATTATCTTCCCCATCCTAAGCATGTCAGAAACAGCCATGAAATTATTTACTCCCTTTCCTGGCAACATTTTGTAATTTGCTACTTGGTTGCACCTCAGTACCTCCAAGAGATAACTTTTTTGATCGTGTATATGCATGGATAGTGAGTTTAGGCACTGTCAAACAAGGTGATTTTGGACAGTTTTGTCGTTATTTTGATTGTAACTTTTGTATATATTGTTAGATTAAATTGATTGTTATGGAAGAGGTAGGGTATATGTGTAACGAATAAAATATCTCAGAACCAGAAACTGTATGTGTAGGTATATTTATCTGAAACAGTTAAATAAAGTGTCTGAAGTCACCCCATGGATTGGGGTGATTTTGGACACATGTGTTTTTTAAATCTATGTCCGAAGTTACAGTATATAGAGGGCGAATTCAGACAGTTACTACCTTTTTTTACAATTCTACATGTTTTTTATTTGATTTTGGTGACATTTTACACATTTTAAGGTAGCCCTTTCTTATGAATAAGTGATTTGGAATTGTATAATGAATTTTATATATTACAGATAAGTTCTGCACGAGCTTGTTTAATATTTTCACTTAAATAAATGGAAAGATCTGACTGTCATTTGAGGAATAAATGCACCCATTCTTCCCTTTTCGGCCAGATTTATCAAGGTAACCTTTAACTAAATATCTAATATCCAATTTAGTGAAGGGAAATCCCCAATGTGCAGCCCTCAAGATACCTTGCTTCAACATTTCTTCTTCTTCTTCTTTATTTAGCACTGGCTGTCCTCCCATTTTTTTCGGATGTGCTTTCTGCACTTTATTTTGTAGGGTTGATTTAGGTATACCACACAAATCATACGCTTTTCTGTATGATAATTTACCACTCTGAATATCATGAACAGCTTTATCTAAAAGTTCCGGGTCATAATTACACCATACTGTAGCACCTCTCCTGCTCTTATACGTTCTTGGCATTGTCCGAAATCACCCCACACAGTACACACTTTTACAAAAACTGTCATTATTTTATAACCTTGAAAGAGAAACTTGACAAACTTGTGCAGAAATTGTCTCAATGCTGTTAGCTACTGAGCGCGTCGACAATTACGGCTACAATAACTTCCCACTTGGCGCAACAATAGAAGGTTTCCACTTTACAATAATGTATGGATTTTAACACTGAGACTGTTCATCAATTATTCACCTAGGGAAACAATTGACTCAAAATAAAAGTTGTGGAAAGCGATAAATGAAATTTGCGCTTAAAATAACTGGTGCATGGACGTTAAAATAAGTAGCTCTTTGTTTCTGCGCAGTGGCAAAGAGCAAATAAGCCATACTGTCTGAATTCACCCTGGTGTCCAAAATCACCCCGTTTGACAGCATTAAAATTTCTTTATATGTAATCTTTTAACTGCAAGTAACATTGCAGAGCTCAGCTAATTGTCTTATATATTGATGATAAGCAAATATGCAACCAAAAGATAACTGCAAAATTTTTCAGCGACCATTTTTTAAGGCTGAAAAGTTTCTTAGGAAGTGCCATGGAAATACTGCAACACCATTTTCCTAGTCCTGTGTGTGAAATAAGCATACTCCCATAATTGGAAATGAAGTAAAGAAAACCACCGATTTTTTAAAAAACAAAATCATCAGCTGTAGGTAATACCTCCAGTTTAATTCTATAATTTTGGTCAGATCCATTATGCAAAATTTTGGCACACATATTTAGTGCTTCTATGAATCAGGATGTCTTCCCAGATGGAATGAAGCTTGCTATAGTGAAACCTCTCCACAAAACATGAGATGCAACACATCACAAATTATCGTCCCATCTCTCACATAAACACATTTGCGGAAGTCCTATCCCAGAATTGTGAGGCACTTCAAAAACTCTGACATCATCAGTGAAAGATACAGTGAAACCCTGCTTTTACATTTTCCAAGGGACTTCAAAAAATGCATTTACCCACCGATGTAACTGGAAATGGTTAACTGTCTGGGAAGTAGAAACACTTGACTTAATTTCGTACATCAAAATAGGTGTTTTTTGGAAACCCTGCAGTTGTGTCATTCTTTATTTAAATATTGAAACACTACATCAGATACATATTTTTTCATGCTTATAATGACACATTCTGAGAATTTATTCCCATTGTCAAGTGCACATAAGGTAAGTATTTTGTGTTATGTTTGCACATGTACTGACTGCATCTCTTGCAATCCTATTCTCATTTTGAGATTATATGGTACTGTGCACCCTTCATTACACACAGGAATGTGCAAACCATCATTCAAATGGTTTGTGGGTGTAACATCATAAAAAATACTTACATAAATATTTGCAATTGATAATGCGAATAAATTCTCAAAGAAATAATTTGCTAAGCATGAAAAGATGCTTAACTGGTGCAGAGTTCCATTATTTAAAGCAGAAACATTTCAGCATTGCACAGGTGTCAACTAGAGGGGCTGCAAATGGCCAAACAATGAAACAAATTGTTGTGACTCGCCGATCTTTCAAAGTGCTGCCGCGCAGTTACGCGCGTCCTCTACATGCAGCGCTGTCTGCCAGCGATGCAGCAGCTGCGCCACCTAGGCGGCCAGTCAGCCAGTGGCTGCTAGACTTGGACTCAGTGCTGATTTGACTGTTACCGTGTACACATGTCTTACTTTGTCTACTTGCTCTGTGACTTACGTGTATTGTGTCGTCTTTGAAATATATGTGTTCAACTTGACGTTATACAATTGGAGATGAGGTAGTGGATTTTTATGAACATAATGCTGATTCTGATTCTGTGTTGTCTTTCAATTGTACTTCTTTCCTTTCAGGGAAGTTATTCCTCACTGTCCAAATACTTGGTCGAGATATTTGCATGCAGGTGGATACCGGTTCTGCTGCCACTATCATCAATTCTCAGACGTATCTTCAGTTGGGTCTTCCAACCCTATCACCTGTCACTAGGCAATTATGGACATACAATAAACAGAAGATTTCACTCTTGGGACAATTTGATGCTGAGGTATCTTACAAATCTGTCATTTGCACTGTTCCCATATTTGTGGTCGACCGTAGTAACACGGAGAATCTTTTTGGTTTCGATGCCTTTCGCGTTTTTAGGTTCTCCATTGATGACTCTGTCAATATCATCTCTGATGCTATTCCTTATGCTCACTTGGATTCCTTGTCAACGACATTTTCGTCCCATTTTTCTCCTGGGTTAGGCCGTGAAAATGGCTTTGAAGCTCATATCATGCTCAAACCCACTGCTCGGCCAAAGTTTTTTCGGGCTCGGCCCATTGCTGTGGCCCTTCATGATCGGGTCAAACGGGAGCTGGATCATCTCACTGCTTCGGGGGTCTTGCTTCTTGTCACTTCCAGTGAGTGGTCCTCTCCTGTTGTCGTTGATAAGCCAAATAGTGACATTCATCTCTGTGGCGATTTTAAAGCTACTTTAAATGCTCAATGCCTCATCGACATTTACCCTATGCCCCGACCTGAAGAATTGTTTACTAAACTTGCTGGAGGCCAGTATTTTTCTAAAATTGACCTGTCAGAAGCTTATCATCAACTTCCTCTCGACGCTGCTTCCCAGCAGTTTCTGGTCCTTAACACACCTTTCGGCCTCTATCAATACCAACGATTGCCATTCGGGGTTGCCAGCACCCCTGCTCTCTTTCAGCACTTCTTGGAACAATCATTGCTCTCTGTCCCTGGGTGTATTAATTACATGGACGACATTGATGTCACTGGCTCCACCACTGAAGAACATCTTCAGAATCTCCGCCCCTTTTTCATGTCTTACAGACCGCCAGTCTTAAGTGTAATCTTCAGAAATCATAATTTTTTCAGGCATCTATCACGTACTTGGGGTTCCAACTCTCTCGGGATGGTATTCGTCTGCTTCAGCAAACTCGCTGCTATCGATGCCCTTCCTCACCCTACATCTGTTAAGGAACTGCAGGCCTTCTTGGGGAAAATAGCGTACTATCACAGGTTTTTACCATCTACGGCTTCGGTGGCTCAGCCGTTGCATCACCTGTTGCATAAAAACGTGCCCTTTCACTGGTCCGCGTCATGCGATGCAGCTTTCCAGAAATTGAAGACTATGATGAAACAGGCCCTGTGCCTGGCTACTTATCGACCTGGCCAACATCTGGTTCTTGCCATGGACGCCTCTCAATACGGGGTTGGTGCAGTCCTTGCGCACCATTTTTCTGATGGTTCTGAACAACCCATTGCTTATGCCTCCAAAACGCTCACAGATGCCCAACGAAAATATTCTCAAATTGAAAAAGAAGCTTTGGCCATTATTTATGCTCTTCATAAGTTTGGTGTTTTTCTCTATGTATCCAAATTTCATCTCGTTATGGATCACAAACCACTTGTTAACTCGTTTCATCCATCAACGTCACTTCCCGACAAGGCTGCACACCGCCTCCAGCGTTGGGATCTTTACTTGTCTCGTTTCAATTATAAGATTCATTTCCGGCTGACGGCTCAATGTGCGAATGTTGATGCACTGTCTCACCTTCCCATGGGTCCTGATCTGGCATTCGATAGGGACGAACTTTTGTGTTTCCACCTGGATGTTGCCAAGCAGCGGGTTGTGGATGGGTTCCCCATCACCGGGGACCGGCTGGCGGCTGCTACGGGTTCTGATCCTACCCTCTCCTGGGTTTTACGCTGTATTCAGAAGGGTTGGCAAGATCGTCCGTCCACTAAGACTTCTGACCCGTTGTGGAACTACTACACTTTGCGCTACACCAGGGATGGTGTTATCCACCTTTCCACCAACAATGCTTTGCCGCGTGTTGTGGTACCTGCCTCTTTGCGTGCATCGGTCTTGCGCCTCCTTCACCAAGGGCACTGGGGTGTCTCTCGCACAAAATATCTGGTGCGCCATCATGTGTACTGGCCTGGTATCAACTCTGAAATCGCACACATGGTCGCTGCCTGCGGCCCTTGTGCGTCACAGGCCGCCGCCCCGAAGTCATCTTTGTTACTGTGGCCTTCGCCTGAGAAGCCCTGGGAGCATATTCATGCTGACTTCGCGGGACCTTTTTTAGGTACTTATTGGCTCCTCGTTATTGACGTCTACTCTAACTTTCCTTTCATTGTCCGTTGCACGTCGCCTACCACCGCGGCAACCACAAACGCTCTAGCTTGCATTTTCTCTTTGGAAGGCCTTCCCTCTACTCTTGTCACTGATAATGGTCCGCAATTTGCCTCTTCCGAATTTCCGTATTTTTGTGCCCGTCACGGTGTCATGCATGTCACGGCCCCTCCGTTCCATCCACAGTCAAACGGTGAGGCTGAGCGACTGGTCCTCACAATTAAGGCTCAGATAAGGAAACTCCTGACTTCTTCTGCTGCTGATGATGCACTTCTTCAATTTCTGGCTTCTTATCGTTTCACCCCCATGGGCGACTACAGCCCGGCTGAGTTCTTGCATGGCCGACAGCCCTGCACGCTACTTCATCTTCTGCAGCCTGCCACCTCACGGCCATGGGTGCCTTCGCTTGGCCGGTTCACTGCCGGTGACCTTGTATGGGAACGGGGATATGGAAGGCGGCCAAAATGGAGTTCTGGCCGCATTTTACGACACCGTGGCTGTCACCTTTATGAAATCCAGATGGACACGGGTGTTGCAGTGTGTCATTCAGACAACCCAGCTTTGTGTGCCGGCAACGCCTGTTCCGAATGCCGCTACACCACCTTCGGCTCTACCTGACGCTCAGGATCTTGGCATCTTTCATTACTCACAACGCAGTCCTCTCACCATCATCTCGGTGCGAGCACAAGAACGGATGCCACAAGGAGACATGCCCATGCAGGAACCGGATGACCATCATCTGTCGGAGCAACTCTACTTGCCTCCTTCTCCTACGGACGCTGATACATCGCCCATGTCTCCTGTTATAACAACTGGACTTGCTGCAATGGGCAGGTTGGTGCACGGGGCCCAAAGAGATTTGACCCCTACGTCTCCTGTCATCTCGACCCGTTATCATCGGGGACACTTCTGTCCGTATGGGAAGCCTCCTCCTCGAGACTTTACGGCCCGTCAAACAACACCTATTGACATTAGCAATCTACAGGCCACCTCCATCAAGACCAGTGCAAAAAATTCAAAGGGGGGAAAAGTGTTGTGACTCGCCGATCTTTCAAAGTGCTGCCGCGAAGTTACACGTGTCCTCTACATGCGGCGCTGTCTGCCAGCGATGCAGCAGCCGCGCCACCTAGGTGGCCAGCCAGCCAGTGGCCACTAGACTTGGACTCAGTGCTGATTTGACTGTTACCGTGTACACATGTCTTACTTTGTCTACTTGCTCTGTGACTTACATGTATTGTGTCGTCTTTGAAATATATGTGTTCAGCTTGACATTATAACACAAATGAAATGTGCTTTCGAGTTGTCATAATGACAGCAACAATCATGAAGTTGCGCATGCACCGTAGAAACTGGAAACTCTTGTGATTGGTTATTATTTGAACGAACCTAGTTACTCCAGTCAGCCACACACCAAGTAGAGGTTGTCAGCGGAAGGAAATAAAGCACGAATTGTCCCTACTTTTACTGATTCAGATCTTTTGAGAAGAGCATAATGGTTTCAAGAAACTTAACCACATAATGTTTGTAAACAGTGCTTAACGGCCAATGCTGTACCTGCTTCATTTTATGTCAATTACATCAGTTTTTCCTCCATGAACATTGTTTCATAAATCATAAGTTGCGGTAAAATTATCAATATGTTAACGTAAAGTCAGGTGTGAATTAACATTGTGAACATAGAAAATTCAGGAGTGATAAACATGATCATAAATGACAGGAAAACGTTAATTCTGGGAACATAAAAGTGGGGTTATACTGTAGTTTGGTTTCTGGAAACCCTTTATAAAAAAATGAATCCAACTAGGATATTTCATGATCTTTCTATGGATTTATACAGTGTGGACCATAAAATACTTCTCAACAAAGTGCACTGCTATGGCATGAGAGGCAGTTGACAACTGTCTAAGATGCTACCTGCAATGCAAGAAGCAGGAGGTAGTTTTGGTTAAGAGCAATAAAGCAGGTGAGAGAGTAGACTCCAAGTGGGACAATGTACTGCATGTTTCAACAGGGATCTGTCCTTGGTCCACTGATGTTTCTCATATATTATGGTAATCCCAAAAGTAAGGTCTCCTATTTTTTTATAAGTACAGAACTCTGTTTGTATGTCAGTTTGTCACACTGTTATGAAGAGTGCTTCACGCACTGTGTGTAAACATGCGCACACCGCACTGAGGTGCTCAGTCTTGGCTTGGCAGCCGTTGAGAATGGAGCTCCCGTTGGATGTTACTGCCAAGTGCGAATTGCGCACAGTTATTCGGTTTTTGAACGCAAAGGGCACTGCGCCGATTGAAATCCATCGCCAATGGATGGAAGTGTATGGTGAGTCGTGCATGGATGTCAAAAATGTTCGTAAGTGGTGTAGAGAGTTTGCAGCTGGTCGGACCGAAATTCACAACGAACAAAGGAGCAGGAGACTGTCAATTTCTGAGGAGATGGTGTTGAAAGTTGAGCAAAGCATGCATGAAGATCGGCAGATCACCCTGGATGATCTCTGCACGTTGGTTCCTGAGGTTTCCCGAAGCACCGCTCAGAGAATTTTAACGGAAATATTGAACTACTAGAAGGTGTGCAAGATAGGTGCCACACATTCTGACTGAAGACCACATGCGGCAACGAGTTGATGCTTCCTGCGCATTTCTTCACTGCCTTGCAGCTGAACAGGACAACTTTCTGGACTAAATTGTCACGGGTGACAAAACCTGGGCATACCACTTTACAGCTGAGACCAAGCAACAACTACGCCAGTGGCAGCATCCTTCTTCGCCAAAGCCACGGAAATTCAAACAAACACAGTTTGCCGGTGAAGTCATGACAACCGTTTTTTGGGATCAAAAATGGGTATTGTTGGTCGACTTTATGTTCTCTGGTCCCATAATTAATGCTGACAGGTACTGTGATACTCTGAAAAAACTCAAACAAGCAATTCAGAACTGGAGAAGAGGAATGTTGAGCAAGGCGTACACATTCTCCATGACAACGCTCGCCCACACATCACTCGGCAAACTGTTTCTCTCCTGCAACAGTTTCAGTGGAACACAATCACCCACCCACCCTATAGTCCTGACTTGGCACCCAGTGACTATCACCTGTTCCCTAAGTTAAAATAACATTTGGCCGGAAAGTGATTCAGCTCTGACAATGAGTTGAAAGAAGAGGTTCATAACTTTCTGAACGGCATGGCGGCGAGCTGGTATGACATGGGCATACACAAACTGCCACAGCATCTACAAATGCGTCGACAGAAATGATGATTATGTCAAAAAATAGCTAAATGTTCAAGCTGTAAACTGATGTAAACCATTGTAGAAATAAACAGATCTATGTACTTATAAAAAAATAGGAGACTTTACTTTTGGGATTACCCTCGTATGTAAATGATCTATCTTTGTCATATGATACATGGAAGTTTACTATGTTTCCTGACAATATACAGATTATGATAATCAACTAACAATCCAGCAGTCTAGAGTGTGATATCAACAAATTACTTTCAGAACTCATTACCTGGTTCAAAGTTAAGTCACTGTCAGTAAACCTGAGAAAAACTAATTATGTCCTGTTCAGCTCTGATCACAAATTCCCACGAGAAATGCCTGTTGTGCACAACAGGCAGCAAATACAAAGGGCGTACTGCACCAGTCCTTCACGTTCTTAGGCCTTCACATAGACAGTAGGGTTTACTGAAAACGTTTTTATCCTTCAGACCATAAAAATGTTGTCCTTGGCTGCTTTTGCCATTACAATAATTTCACACAATGGAGACATCAGTGTCAAGAAGTCCACTTATTTTGGGTACATGCACTTTATTATGTGTTAGGGGATTACCTCCTGGAGCATTTCACACACATCAAAGAAAATTTTCTTTCTGCAGAGAAAGGTTGTCCAACTTAGGTACAAAGTTCCCCCAAGAACATCCTGTTGTAATCTTTTTAAAGAACTTGTAATACTACAACTTCTCATTATACAGTATTTATTCCACCATGAGTTTTGTGACTGTGTCTGTGAAACCTACGAAATGTACCATGATCACAATTCAAGAAGGAATGCTGAACATCATTGTGATTTCAAAAGTACAACTCAGGTACAGAAAGGCGTACAATATTCCGGCACAAAAATATTTCATTCACTTACAAATAACATCAAAGGTCTACATAGTAACAGTGTATCATTTAAATACAAAATAAAGATGTGTTTACTTCATAAAACTCTTCATTCACTAGATGAATTAATGAACAGAAATGTGAAGACACATTATGTATATGTCTTTATTGTTAGTTTATTATGTATTATTGTACAATATATGCCAATTCTTGTATGACACCTTTTTTTCATTTTGCTTCTGTCTTTGTTCTGATTTTATGTTTTTGTTTTCTCTGCAAATGTTTTTGTAAATTAACTATACTTTCCCTTACTACATGTTCTACAAAATTAATAATAATAATAATAATAATAATAATAATAGTCTTTATTTGTCCATATTAACTTTACAATCTTGGACATAGTCATTTTTTGTGCATTTATGACAATGATATAATGCCATACATATAATTAATATGTATATCAAGTATGACATTTATTACTACTAATATACCACAGTATTTAAAATTAGAACTATCTGTATTGCAGCCCAGAATTCTTTAAACGAGTAGAAACACCTTTCAGTTAACAACTGTTTCAACTTGCCCTTAAAAAGATTGCCATGGAGTTGCTTTATATTATTTGGCAACTTATTATAGAATTGTCTCCCAGTTTCAAAGGGACTGTGATCTGTAGTTCTTTTATTAGTCAGTATCCTTTAGTCAGTAACTTTTGATAGGCACATCTGGTTCGTGTATTGTAATTATGGATGTCTCTGTTCATTGCACTTATTTGTCATTCTCTTTTACACACATTATAGTCTTTAGGACATACAATGAATACACAGTGAGTAAATTACGATTTATGAAGTAGACCTTACAAGGTTGATGTTTGTTTAGATTAGCAATTATCCTAACTACTTTTTTTTTTAAGCCTGAAAATCCAATCCATGAAGACTATGGGTGCCCTACCCCAATCTCAATCCTGTGTTGTAAATGTGAGTGGAGTACACTTCAGTACACTTTTTTATGGACAGGGGAGGCTCGGGAGTTGTTATATTTGCAAGAAGGTTTAGTAAGTATGTATTACTGGTAACCTTGTTACAGATGTAGCTGATATGCTCTTTTCATATGAGGTGTTCATCAATCAAAATGCCTAAAAACTTATGTTTATCAGATGTTTCAACTGTAAAAGGTGATTGAATGTGAATATTATTATAATTTAATAAGAAATTCATTACTACAGTCCTGTCCTTTTTCATTGTTTGGTTTATTCATTGTCAGATACCATAAAATGAGGTGAATATGATCAAAAATGGCAGCTTTTTAAAAATTTTGTCCATTTGCTGTTGTGATATCAGAATAAAAATTCAGTATGTTGATTTCACAACCTTGATAATGATATATTCATGTATTACGTTATTTTTAGTTTAGAATTGCAGCTACTGTTGATCAGTTTCACCTCCTTAGTTGGGGTGATTCTGATCACCATTGTATTTTGTATGCAGGAACAGACTCAGACTTCCAGAAAATCCTAACACTATTTTGATTTTCAAAAAATATATTTATGTATTTGCAACAAAATTTTACAATTTCTAGACTAAACAAATTTTTACAAGCACATTAAACTTGAGATTTTTGCTACAAAAACACTTGCATTCACGAAATTTGACAAAAAATATTAATTTTTAATTATTGTATGTCATAATCAATGTGAAAAGTGTTTACTCAATGTCATAATTATCTATCCCTTCAAAAATAAATTTATATTCTGGAACAACTTTTCTAATAATTTGGGCTCTTTCTACCCAGTTGCATCGTCAATTTCTGGAAAGACAAAATACACATTACCATCAAGAACTTTCTTACTCAGAAAAGTTATTTCATAAGTGTCATTAGAGATGCTTTCAATTTTATCAATAAGAAACTCGAAATTTTTTTTCATAGGAAATTTTACTATGGTGAAATCATTTTCTTTAAATTAATGCCAATCTTTATCCTTCTCCATGCCCATTTCTTCAGTTTCATTTGTCTTGTGCTGTTCTAGATCACTGTTAGATGTTCTGGATAGGGACTCCCTGCTTGCAGCCCCATAACTATCATTTTCATTGAAGTCGCTGATAACAATTCCTTTTCCTGGAGTTACTGCTAAACACTTTGCTTAGTGTGGCTTTCCTTTTGTTTCATTTGAGCAAACCTGTTTCAACTGCATTTTGAAGGCTGCTGCCCAAGAAACTTCTCATGAGCTGGTGCCATGTGCATTGTTATCGGTTGCTTCTGGAATCCGTAAAATGACTTTATTGGGACAGAAAGGAAATATTCTTGCTTTTCTGAACCCAGACATTACATTTGATTTAGACATGATAACTATATTTTCAAAGTTTTTTTTAACAACCTAGGAAATTTGGATTTTGGCACCACTCCCCTATTCTTCCTTTTCTAATCATCTAGCACATTTCTCCAAGCACGTTTTAAAGGTCTAAAAAATGGTCACATCAAGTGGCTGACACTGTAGCGGGACTTTGAATTTCGCCGCGCTACACTCGTTCCGTCAGATATAAATTATACCATTGCAGCTGTGTGAGCGCTTGATGGCTCGTTCCCTCAGATATAAATTGTACCGTTGCAGCTGTATGAGCGCTCGATGGCAGAGAAAATATTTATAAGAAAATGAAGGTACAAAAATTGTAACTCTTTTTGTTTTCTACCTGCTCTGGTCTCTTGAGAGTGGATGCTTAACTTCACTTATTCATTTATTCACTAGTCTAGGTATGATTTAGATGTAAAAACTTATTAACTAGTCTTGGTATGATTCAGACGTAAAAGCTTATTCGTTAGTCTGGGTTGATTAAGACATAAAAACTTATTGATGTGCAGACATATTGTATTGTGGAAGCTTGTATGAAATTTGGAGGATGGAAACAGCCGTAAAATACATTGCATTCAATATCAAGATGGTTTTAATTCGTAGACATTAGTAATTCCTGGACGATGAAATTTACTGCAAGATTTTGGAGCAGCTACGACTTTTTCATGCAGAAATGTAGCAGGAGATTGTTGGAGAACAAGACCTGGACGCCACATGAGAGAAGACATATTAATTTGGTAAACAATGAACCATTATCTAAGCCATTTACCCCTGTCAATCACATTTTGTTTTTCTCTGTTCTCTTTCAAGATTAAATTAGCGAGCAACCTCGTTAACAGGGATGGAGGTTTCTGTTTAAACTCTGTTTGGAATCCGGCTCTCTCCCTTGTCAAAAAACAGAGGAACAGAGTCAATGCTGCCTCACCTGTGAATTCATAGTCTCACTATCGATAGCTCTGACTTTGGTCATCTTTGGTGGCACTAGTGTTCAGTGTGTGTGTGTGTGTGTTATCTTTCCTGCTTCTGTCGGAGAACCGAGGTATTAAATTTGCATGTACGCCGCCTGTCCGTTGCAGTTTGCCTTGAAAATGGTGGGGTGTTCTCCCGCCGAAATATCGGCGGTCGCTGAAAGTGTTACCTGGCTGAATTCCCGGAAGTTATTTGAAAGTTGTATACGCCAGGAGAAACTCAGGTCTCACATTGTTTACCTCTACGGGGAGGAAATGTATCGGTGTTTACGTAAGTTGGATAAACTTTGTAGCTGTCGAGTTAGACTGCAATGTGCTTTGTCGTTTTTATTGAGGTGTCGTGATGAAAATCATGTCCCAACATTTGCTAAGGTTGTGCACCATATTAATTCTCCTGCCGCCAATCGTATCAAGTAACGTGCTGGCTTGGCTCTTGTTCGCGAAAGGATTCGTTTTACTTGTCGACGTTTGGATTCTGTTTCCAAAGAATTGTATCGTTTTCATTTAATGGTTGCATCTGAAGTGTCTGATTTCATTTGGGATTGGTTGGATGGTGCCTCATGGACCCAAGCTGACTGGGAGTACAACTCCGTTACTGCCCGGCATTTGGCAAAGTTTGAACGTTTTCATCGCGCGGAGTCGGATGTTATATCTCAACGTTCTATGATAAATCTCACAGAGAAATCTTTTGACGACGCAACCTTATCCGTGCTAGGGAAGGGTTTAAATTTTGCTCCCACTCCGAAGAATTTGCCGGTAGTTGATTTTATTAGTTCAATTGAACAGGCAGTTTGCAAACTACCTCCTGACGCTGCAGAGGAAGTTAGGAGGGAGGCATGCCGTGTTTTGACTAGGGCTCGTCCACCCAAGAGTAATGTAACAGCAGCAGAGAGGGCTGCTTTACGCTCTCTCAAAGTTGATCCCAGTTTTGTTGTTTTACCTGCTGACAAGGGCAATGCCACCGTTGTTTTAAATAAACATGATTATGTACAAAAGATGCAACGTTTACTATCTGATTCAGCGTATCGCAGAATCGATGCTGACCCCACGAAAAGTGTTGAGAGAAAGACCTACAGCCTCCTGAAGAAAAGTGGTTTGTCGCAGGACACAATCAAGAGGCTTAACACCTATAGTGCCGTTCCCCCTAGGTTATATGGCCTTCCAAAGGTTCATAAGGAAGGGGTTCCTTTCCGTCCTATAGTGAGTAACATCGGCGCTCCGACATATCGTGTATCCAAGTATCTTGCTTCTCTGTTGAGTCCACAAGTAGGACGGTGTGAACATCATATCAGGAACTCAGCTGATTTTTTACGTCGTTTGGAGGGACTGAGGCTGAATGACTCTGATATTTTAGTGAGTTTCGATGTGGTCTCTCTCTTCACTCGTGTTCCTCTGTCTGATTTGTTGCGGTTAATTGAAGCCAGGTTTGCTGCTGATTTAACTAATCTCTTTAGGCATGTGTTGACATCCACTTACTTTTTATTTAATGACCAGTATTACGAGCAGACAGATGGAGTTGCGATGGGTAGTCCGTTGTCTCCTGTGATCGCAAATTTATTTATGGAAGACTTCGAGGAACGTGCATTGGAGTCGGCGCCTTTAAAACCCGCCTGTTTCTTTAGATACGTTGACGATACCTTCGTTGTTTGGCCTCACGGTAGGGAGAATTTGAATGTCTTTCTAGAACATCTGAACTCGATCCACCCGAACATTCGTTTTACGATGGAGGTGGAAGAGGATGGTTGCCTTCCCTTTCTCGACGTGTTGGTTAGGAGGAAGGATGATGGATCATTGGGACATGCAGTCTACAGGAAACGTACTCACACCGACTTGTACTTACAAGCTAATAGTTGTCACCATTCGGCTCAGCGTGAAGGGGTACTTCGTACCTTGGTTCACAGGGCACGTGTCGTTTCTGACGCTGAGACTTTGCCAGCTGAGCTGTCCCATCTTGAAGTTACATTTCGTCAAAATGGTTATAGTGATAGACAGATTGAACGTGCGTTGTGCTATCGACCAACTGTACATTGGGTGATTGATGATAATTCTGAGTCAATACCTAAGTCTACTGCCTTTTTGCCTTACGTAGGAAACATGTCCAATAAGATCGGTCGTATTTTACGGAAATACGATGTGAAATGTGTTTTCTGACCTCCATCTAAAATTAGAGCACTTTTGAGTTCCGTTGAGGATGATCTTGGACTGCGTATGGCAGGTGTATATCGTATTCCTTGTAGCTGCGGCATGGCATATATTGGTCAAACTATCAGGACCGTGGAGGACAGATGTACTGAGCATAAACGGCATACACGATTACAGCAGCCAAATAGATCTGCTATTGCCGAACATTGCTTGGATACTGGTCACCCCATGTTATATAATAACACCGAGATATTGGCATGCACGTCCAGCTATTGGGACAGTGTCATTAGGGAGGCAGTTGAGATTAAATTAGCGAGCAACCTCGTTAACAGGGATGGAGGTTTCTGTTTAAACTCTGTTTGGAATCCGGCTCTCTCCCTTGTCAAAAAACAGAGGAACAGAGTCAATGCTGCCTCACCTGCGAATTCATAGTCTCACTATCGATAGCTCTGACTTTGGTCATCTTTGGTGGCACTAGTGTTCAGAGTGTGTGTGTGTGTGTTATCTTTCCTGCTTCTGTCGGAGAACCGAGGTATTAAATTTGCATGTACGCCACCTGTCCGTTGCAGTTTGCCTTGAAAATGGCGGGGTGTTCTCCCGCCGAAATATCGGCGGTCGCTGAAAGTGTTACCTGGCTGAATTCCTGGAAGTTATTTGAAAACATGGATACTTGACTTGGAACTATCCACTATCCTTTCAGGATGTCTTGTGCCTCACTTCACTATCACTTTCACTTGTCCAGGATCGTCACAAAAGTTTGTCTCATCATAGTTTATAATGTTGGAGGGAGGGACACCACTTAAAAATAATCAATTAGTGTTTCTCGGGTAACTGCTGCATTTACCCTCTGCACATTTTCACTTACTCTAACTGTTAGTTCTTTATTTCTTTTCAAAACAGATTTTACCCACTCCTGACCAGGTCGGTTGTCACAAAATCTTTTTTCAATCCTCCCTGCTTAACTGAAATATGCCTGTACAACACCCCTAACAATATTATTCCTCAAAGGAAACCCCCATTTCACACAACACAATATTCCTTCAACCAGGCTTTTTTCCTCACTACTGGTTAACATCATTTGGCCACCTATTTCATATTTGTATCTTTCCTTGAGTTTGTCATTTAATGTGGTATATGGAACTGTGTATTGCTCTGAAGCTTTCCAGATGCTTAATTTTCATGATTTTATAGCTTTCACCACATTTAGAAGAAATTCTGGTTTGTAGTTAGATATCCAATTGTTGGTCCCAGAACATTTTGGTATACTCACATGATCAAAATCACCCTACAAAAATGCAATTTTGTAATTAGGCCTGCATAGTGACTAAGCGGTTTTAGCAATGAACAAAAATACGAAACTGTATCACTTAAGATGTTCATATGCAAGCAATAATACTGCAATTTACCAGTTACACTTCGAAAGTAACAGGCGCTAGCATAAGTTTTCACACTGTTGTGTTGACTACACGAGTGTAGCATAAGAATTACACACCTACTAACACTGCAATTTTCTGGCTGCGCAGACTTCAGCACACCATTGTTATTGATAGATTAGTCAAGAATTCATGGCAATAGTCAGCTGCAATGTAATTGCTAAAATGCTATGCTCAGTTATCCAAACATGGAAAAACCAGTAAATGATCGGATTGACATCACCTGATCAGATTCACCTCATTTTATGGTATTTCAAAGTTCTCTTGGTTATTTTGGAATGCTAGCTGCTCATTATGGCCCCAGCTAATACGTGATGTATCATTAGCATAGTTCGCTAGTTTTGAGTTTTGTGGCTGCGTTATGTCAGTAATATTTACAAGAAATAAGAATGGCCAGAGCATATTTCCCTTTCTGACTCCACAGTTGAGAGTTCTGTATGCTGATTTTACTGTGTGGACCTTACTTTTCACAGTTATACCCTAGTTTCATGCACTGCCTTCTATCTTGGAGACAAGAACTTACAAAAATTTAGTGCTACTCCTGTTGCACCATAAGTTTCTAAGTTGGATAATAGTACTCTATGATTCTCAGGATCAAGTGCTTTAGACAAATCTAGAAAAGCCCCGATAACTTTGTTTCCTTTATCCAGTCTGTTCATGGAAATGTGTGGATCATTGTTTTCAGAACCCATGCTGTGAGTTGTTTAATGGATTGTATTTAGAGAAGAAAGATTCCGTTTCGTTTAGAATCACTCTTTCAAGCACCTTGTCAAGTGTTGAGGTCAGTGAGATTGGCCTGTAATTACTTATGTCAGTGGTTGCACCCTTTTTATACGCTGATCGTACCTCAGTAATTTTTAAATGTTCAGGGAAGGTCTCTTGGCCAGTTGAACTGCTTATTAAACATGTTATTGGTTTTATTAATTCACTTTTGCATTCTTTAAGTACTGTAGACGATATGTCATCTCAGCCAGGAGATTTTTTTAATTTTCAGATTATTTTCATGTCCTCATATTCTGTTACACTCCTTAGGAAAAATGAATTACTCATTTTAACTGAGTGTGACTTTAGCTGCCAGAGACTGCTGTCTTATTTGTGTGTGTGTGTGCATGTGTTGTCTATTTTTGACAAAAGCTTTGCTGGCTGAAAGCTTATTTGTGACAGTTTTTTTGTTGTGCCTGTTTGCGACTCAGCATCTCTGCTGTATGGAGAGCAGTAACTTTTCTTTTCATAATATTGTTTCATTTTAACTGAGTTTATTTGTAACATTGATTTATCAATTTCTTCTCTGCATGCCTTAGAAAAATGTTTTATGAAGGCCTCTTGTACTGTCTTGGGCTCATTCAACAATATTCCATTTTCTTTTAATGCTATATTGCTGCAGCCTGGATTCTCTCTGTGTTCACATTATTTGTTTGCAATATACCAGGCTGCTTTGCTACCATTACTGGATTTACTTACCTGTTCAGCATAATGGTGTGCTTTTAGTCTCTTCAGGGATTTCCTGTATGTCTTCTTGCTGCTTTTGTACTTTGTTAGGAAGTACTGCAATTTTGTATTTCAGAACAGCACATATAGGTCTTTCATATTTACTTTTAGTTTGTGTATTTCTGGGGAATTTTTAAGGTCCTTTGTGTGATCTGATGTGCTTATTTCTTTTTTTACTATTAGCCATGCCCGATTAAAAACATGGTTAAATATTTCATAGAAAAGGCCCCACTTTTCATTTATATCATGCAATCTGTATATCTTCTGCCAGTCTCTCTGTGCAGGTTCCTTCTTAAGTTTGTTATAGCTAATATTCCTTCTATAAGTGAATAGGTCACTATGCAAACCTATTTTGTGGTCTGTATCAATCCTTACGGATAGAGCTCTATGGTACGAGAGATATGTTTCAATAGTTATTACCACTATATCTTTCCGATCTAGATTTATAACAACATGATGAATGCAGGATTGTGAGTTAGGTGCTATTCTGGTTGGTTCCTCATTTATTTTGATATGGTTATAGCAATGTAACAAGTCAGAATATCTAAGCTACTTTGTGTTATAGCTTAAAGAATCTATGTATATATGTTCGAAACTCATTCCACTTCCAAGCATCTCACACACCCAAAAAACTGACAGAATATGTATATAAATAAATAAATGAAATTCATTGTTCTTGAAAAATTAACAGTGATATTATCCAAGCAGGCGCCATTCTGTTTGGGGCTGTAGGTCATGCAATGTAAATTCCATTATCTTAAGATATTGAAAATTGCTCTTGTGACATGTTTATTGGTGTCTGCCATTTTTATGGTGAAACAGCCAGAGATAAGACTTTTTTTAGACTTTATTATTTGTTCATAAGTAGTTCAGTTATTTTTTTAAATAAAAGGTGTTACATCTCTAACTGGAGATTTGCATAAGCAAACAATTAAATTCACCGTTTTCCATTTTATACATCTAAACTCTCCATTCAGTTAAGATAAGTAACAACCTTCAAAAATGTTACTGAATCTCCAATTAACATTCCAGGTGCTCCATTCTTTCTTTTGCTTCTAATTAATAACCTGTAGCATAGCTGTTAAGAACACAACATTTTGCCTGGTATTTCAACAACCACTGTTACACCACACACACACACACACACACACACACACACACACACACACACACACACACACACATCACCATCACCATCACCATCACCATCAGCCAGCTGTTGTGGCCGAGCGGTTCTAGGCGCTTCAATCTGTAACCGTGCGTCCACTACGGTCGCAGGTTCGAATCCTGCCTCTGACATGGATGTGTGCAATATCCTTACTTTAGTTAGGTTTAAGTAGTTCTAAGTTCTAAGGTACTGGTGACCTCAGATGTTAAGTCCCACAGTGCTTAGAGCCATTTGAACCATCATCATCATCATCATCATCATCATCATCATCATCATCACTATCACCATCATCATTTTCAGCATGCTAAAATGTTCTAATTGTAATATTTTGTTTCCACTGCTGCATATATATATGCATCTGCATTACAATAAGCAACATATTTTTAGTTTTCATTCCAGGTAAAGAGTTATCTTTTCAATTGTGTCTTGTAGTGTCATGCCCGAGTAATGAAAAATGTTCCAGATAACAACAAAATGAAGTCAACTTGGGAGGTAATAAATAAAAATATAGGTAGACACAAAAGGAAAGATAACAGCTTTGTCATTAAAAGTGGGCGTAAAACTGTTAAGGACCCACTTCAGATTGCCAACTTATTTAACAAACATTTCACAAATATAGCCATAAATTTAATTAAAACTAAATGCAATTCCAATAGCAAGGTAAAAATCCCCATGAATGACATGACAATGTTCCTTTATCCAGTAACTGAATCAGAGGTACTAAATGCCATAAATAAGTTAAAAAATAAAATGTCATGTGGGTGTGATGGGATTCCTGACAAAGTCATTAAGCAAAGTGCAAGAAACATAGCCTCACATCTCACTGAAATTATAAAAGAATGTTTTAAGACAGGGGTGTTTCCATCAAAACTTAAAATGTCAACTATAAAGCCACTTTACAAGAACGGTGATAAATATGATGTTAGTAACTTCAGGCCTTTATCAATGTTGTCAGGTTTCTCAAAAATAATAGAAAGGATAATGTATCGTAGACTATACAAATTTCTTATTAAGGATAGAATATTGGTTAATGCGCAAAATGGTTTCCGTAAAAATAAATCAACTGAAACAGCTATCTTCAATTTTTTGCAACTTGTTCTAAATTCCATACATAGAAAGGAATTAAATTGTGGATTGTTTTTAGACTTATCAAAGGCCTTTGAAGTCATCGACCATAAGTTACTGCTTAGGAAGTTATATGCCTATGGGATACATGGAGTTGCCCACAAATGGTTTGAATCATATCTGTTGGACAGGTATCAGAAGGTGGAGATAAGCCATGCAGATACGACATATTCATCAAGATTCGAGAGAGTTTTGTACGGAGTACCCCAGGGATCTGTATTAGGGCCATTACTGTTTTTAATATATATCAATGACCTACCAAGTCAACTATCTGAAGCAGAGGCAGTACTGTTTACTGACGATACAAGTTTGTTTGTTAAAGCAAATAGTGAAGCTGACTTACAGGAAAAAGTCACATTAGCAACAGACGAAGCAGACAGATGGTTTAATGAAAACAGAAATGTGGATCAACTTCAGACATATTACAAATAAAATAAAAACTAACCTTACAGTATAACTGGGTAAGTGTAAGATTGAACAAGCATCATAGACTAAATTCTTGGGAGTATGGTTTGATGAACACTTAAGATGGGAAAAGCATGTAATACCATTGAACAAAAAATTAAGTCAAACATGTTATATACTTATAATAGAGGGAAACATTCCATGTAGGAAAAATATATCTAAAAACAAAGATGATGTGATTGTAAAGGACTTTACAAATGTCTGCTCGTGTCTGTGTATGTGCGGATGGATATGTGTGTGTGTGCGAGTGTATACCTGTCCTTTTTTCCCCCAAGGTAAGTCTTTCTGCTCCCGGGATTGGAATGACTCCTTACCCTCTCCCTTAAAACCCACATCCTTTCATCCTTCCCTCTCCTTCCCTCTTTCCTGACGAAGAACCTGTTGGTTGCGAAAGCTAGAATTTTGTGTGTATGTTTGTGTTTGTTTGTGTGTCTGTCGACCTGCCAGCACTTTCATTTGGTAAGTCACATCATCTTTGTTTTTAGATATATGTTATATACTTAGAATGGTTAAAAGCTCATGTAATATTAAAACAGTGTTATGTGTTTATTTCTCATTCTTGCACAGTTTATTAAGATACGGTGTACAGTTTTGGGGGAACAACAGCCTAACAAAACATTCACTTAGACTACAAAAGAAGGCAGTCAGAATAATAAAAGGTATAGGATATAGAGACTCTTGTAGGCATGCTTTCAAAGAATTAAAAATTATGACACTACCATCCTTATACATATATGAAAGAATATGTTTCTTAAAAGAACACGAGGAATTTTCTACATTAAACAGAGAATTTCACAACTACGAAACAAGGAATAGGAATGACTTCCACAGAGAAATTCATAAAACAGCTATGTATCACAAAAGTGTACTATACCAACCCAAAATCCTCTACAGTGCTCTCCCCAAATAACTAAAAATAACACCAAAACTGCACATATTTAAAAGAGAATTAAAAAACATGTTATTGAGCAATAGTTTTTACAGTATTGAAGAGTTTATGAATCATTGACAATAAAAGTGCAGTTAATATTTCCCTGACATAATAAATATGTTTAATTGCTCACATTTAAATACCTGCTGTTTCTATGAAAGTGTGAAACAGTGTTAATGTAAGAATGGAAATAATCTTTGATGTGAGAATCACTAGCTTTTTTTTTTTTTTTTGTACGTTGTTATCCTACGTGTATATTTTTATTCAGATTCAGATTCTTTATTGGTCATTCAGCATTATTAAATGCAATAGACTTCGTCAGTTCACTTAACCTATTAATTTTACAAAATAAATTTGTACATATTTAAGTTGATATTAGGCATTTCTAAAAATTCTTCTAATGAATAGAATGGATTAGCTAACAAGAAGTTATGAACATTGTCTTTAAATAATTTGTCAGGCTTGATTGATCCATTTTTAGACAATTTGTTATATATTTTAATTGCCATATACTTATGACTATTGTTAGTTTTAGCTAATCTATTTTGTGGCAACAGCAGAGAAGTACAAGTTCTTGTATAGTAGTCATGCCTTTCCTTTGTTACACTTAAATTAGGTAGTTCAGCAAGTATGTAGTTAACGCTGTCAAGAATATATAAATTAATAACTGTTAAAATTCTATATTTAATGAACAATGGTTTACAATGTGTTCTATTATCTACCTTAGCCATTACTCTGATTGCTATCTTCTGGATCACCATAATTTCATTTATTTTTCTGCTGTTTCCCCAGAGTATTAACCCATACCTTAAAACAGATTGAAAAAAGGCAAAGTACGCTGTCCTTACGTACTCAAATGTCACACAACATATCAGTCTCTTCAACAAATATATAACTCTTGACAACCTAAACACTATGTGATCAACATGAGAGTTCCATGTTAGACTGTTGTCAAGTACAATATTTAAAAACTTCGCCTTTTGTTTTTCTATTTTTATAGTCTTTGATAGATAGAACCACATCTTCTGGGTCTTTTCCTCATTTAATAGCAGACCATTGGCATTAAACCATGATGTTGCATTTCCTTTTGCCAATTTCATATCACTTACAAGGTTATCAAGTACACGGTTTACAGATAGAAAATTTGTGTCATCTGCATTCATATATGTCTTTACATCTATATTTCCTGGTAAGTCATTTATGTGTACAAGGATAAGAAGTGGTCCCAATTTAGAGCCCTGTGGCACTCCATGTTGAACCTCGAGTATGTTTGACAGATGGCCTCCTGAGCTCACCACCTGTTTCCTTTTATTGAGGTATGATTTGATTAGTTTTAAACTTTTATCCCATATTCCATAGTACTCAAGTTCAGAGAGCAGAAGTGAGTGGTCAACACAGTCAAAAGCTTTGCTCAGATCACATAAGGTTACCTGTGTGTGCGCATGGTCCTCAAATGCTCCTAGAATGTCTCTGACTAAGAGCTCTATGGCATGTATAGCTGACCTTCCTTTTCTGTAACCAAACTGTGATGCACTTAACATACCATTTAGTTCTAGGTACTCATACATCTGCTTATATATTACACCTTCAAAGACTTTTCCTAGTACTGGAATTAATGAAATTGGTGTGTAGTTTGCAGGATCTGATTTGACACTCTTCTTAAAGATTGGAGTTACCTTGGATAGTTTGAGAGGATCAGGAAAAAACCCTTCTATCAGACACAGGTTTATAGAATATGTTAATGGTGCTGCAATGTAATGTATGATTTCTTTCAATAGATTGTTTGACATATTAAAAATATCTGTACTGTATGAATTTTTCATTTCTTTGACTATTTTAAGAACTTCATGTTGGCGTACCTCTTTGAAGTGTTTCAATGATGATCTGGCCCTATTATGATTTAGGTTTGCTCTCTTAAGATAATCTATACATGTAACATTGGGTTACTTGATCAGCTTTTTGATATCATCAGCACAGCTTACAAAATATTTATTGAATGTATCTGCTGGTATTGGGACTGTCTTGTCGAAGTTTCTGACTTCACCTTTAACAGTATTAATTACTGACCAGGCTGTTTTGCATTGGTTTTTACTATTTTTTATGAAATTTGTGTTGTATCTTTGTTTCGCCAATTGCAACTCTTTCTTATACAGTTTCTTAGTGATTTTTTTTGAGATCCTTAATTTCATTAGAATTGTTTACTTTGGCAAGGCGCTTCAGCAGCAGTAGCTTATTTTGTAGATTCTCCAGTTCTTTGGTGTACCAAAATTTACCCTTTCTTGTTTTATGATATTTCTTTTGAACAAGATGGGCTTTTAAAATACATATTAAGTAATTGTGGAATGTTTCATAAACTGTTTGGGCACTGGAATCACAGTTTTGAAATAATTTGTCCCAGTTTGTTATGCTCAGCTCGTGTGTTAGTTTTATGAGATTGTGTTTTGTTAATATTAAGGTATTGGATTTTGTTAACTTTTGTGCAGCCTTGCTCTCATCCCCTTTTATAAAATGTCTTAACTATTGTTAACATGGAGTGGTCTGAGAAAACAAATTCCTTTACCTTGGTGGAGTACATATCACGAGCACAGTTGACAAAAGCATTATCCAAGCACGCTTATAGTCTTGTTGGTTCTGAATTTACATGATGGAAGTTGTGCTGCCTTAGCATATTCAGTAACTTATTTACACTGGGTTTGTTACATGTTACATCAAAGCTTGAATTAAAGTCTCCCCCAATTACAGTTACATACTGTTTCCATTTCGTTATGTAGCAGAGTACACTGTCTAAATTATCTAAAAAAGTTTTATCATCTGAGTCAGGGGAATGGTAGATACATACTATGATAAGTTTCATTATATCACATACGATCCCAGTAATTTCAAAGTGTTTCTCTACACATGCCCAACTAAGATCTAGTTCTCTACACTCTATTTCATTTGAAACATAGATAACAGTACCATCATTATGGTACTGAGATCTGCAAAAACTATTTCCATGTTTATAACCTTCTGATACATAGTATTGTATTTGTTCTGGTTTAAGCCAATGTTCTGATAGATATAAGAAAGAATACTTATTCTGTGGCAATGACTCCTCCAGAATTTCAACTTTATTTTCAAGACCCTGAATGTTCAAAAATAGGATGTTGTTGTGACTTATCTGTGAGTTAGCAGGCTGGTTTTTCACATTTTAATTTTCTTCTTGGCTTGAAACCATAAAAAATTATCACTGAATGACACAGATGTATTTTTCCTTTGGCTCCTCCTTAATCATTGCTGTGTTGCTGCTCATGTCATTGTTGGTTCTGCTGCTGTTGCTGCTTCTGCTGATAATGATGGTGCTGCTGATGTTTCACTTATTTCTGGTGTTTGTTGTTCCACTACTGCTGTGTCTTTCTGTGAATTATTAACATTTGGAGTGTTCACTTGCATTAATAAAATTTCACAATTGTCTTGGAGAGGTGTAGATTCACTGACAGCAGATTTCACATTGGAGTCTACAGGTAACACACACTTCCTGTCCATGAGAGGTACGACTTTTCTATCATCACACTGCACATTTGAGATTTTATTTACAAATTCTAAAATTTTTGTTACTATTACGTTTTTTCCAAGTACATTTAGATGAGAACCATATGTTGTGTGAAATCTTTTCACTAAATTGCTGATGTTCACAAATGTTACATTTTCAAACCGCTTGCAAATATTTTGCATCTCTTTTTTGCAGTTTCAATTTCTTTATTTATGCAGGACCATTCTATCAAGTCGTAATGCTGTGGCACTGAAAAATCTTATAGTTCTATTAAAATTGTAATGTCTAAGTGACAAGTAAATTCAATTATAAATTTTATATCTAAAAACAAAGATGATGTGACTTACCAAATGAAAGTGCTGGCAGGTCGACAGACATACAAATGAACACAAACATACACACAAAATTCAAGCTTTCGCAACAAACTGTTGCCTCATCAGGAAAGAGGGAAGGAGAGGGAAAGACGAAAGGATGTGGGTTTTAAGGGAGAAGGTAAGGAGTCATTCCAATCCCGGGAGCGGAAAGACTTACCTTAGGGGGAAAAAAGGACGGGTATACACTCGCACACACACACATATCCATCCACATATATACAGACACAAGCAGACATCTCACAGGCAGACATATTGTATATTACAGTTTAAAATACATGTACATGAAAATTTATAATTGGTTATAATAGAGGGGAAACATTCCACGTAGGAAAAATATATCTAAAAACAAAGATGATGTGACTTACCAAATGAAAGTGCTGGCAGGTCGACAGACATACAAACGAACACAAACATACACACAAAATTCAAGCTTTCGCAACAAACTGTTGCCTCATCAGGAAAGAGGGAAGTAGAGGGAAAGACGAAAGGATGTGGGTTTTAAGGGAGAAGGTAAGGAGTCATTCCAATCCCGGGAGCGGAAAGACTTACCTTAGGGGGAAAAAAGGACGGGTATACACTCGCGCACACACACACATATCCATCCACATATATACAGACACAAGCAGACATCTCACAGGCAGACATATTGTATATGTCTGCTTGTGTCTGTATATATGTGGATGGATATGTGTGTGTGTGCGAGTGTATACCCGTCCTTTTTTCCCCCCTAAGGTAAGTCTTTCCGCTCCCGGGATTGGAATGACTCCTTACCTTCTCCCTTAAAATCCACATCCTTTCGTCTTTCCCTCTCCTTCCCTCTTTCCTGATGAGGCAACAGTTTGTTGCGAAAGCTTGAATTTTGTGTGTATGTTTGTGTTCGTTTGTATGTCTGTCGACCTGCCAGCACTTTCATTTGGTAAGTCACATCATCTTTGTTTTTAGATATATTTTTCCTACGTGGAATGTTTCCCCTCTATTATAACCAATTATAAATTTTCATGTACATGTATTTTAAACTGTAATGTTTATTGACAAGTCCTATGTCATTTTGATGATGTACTACAAGGATGCAAATAAACTGAATTGAATTGACTTTATCTTAAAAAAGGATTTCCATTTTCATCAAAATAATTTTATTTAATTCAGAATGACACTACTGGCCCAACTTGACTATATGGTTATGTGAACATAGTCTGTGGTTATTATACTGAATTAATTGTTAAGTTTTATTATACAATAAGTGAATTTAATTTCGTCATAGTAAATGTCATAATGAACTAGCATACAATTTTTAAAAAAATCCAGAAAGGTTGTAGAAGAAATTGTGGGGGTGGTGGCTTCACTTTTGGAGTATATGACATTTGTCTTTAGTGCCCACTGAGGAAGACAATTCAGAAGAAAATTAAGAGCACATCTCACTAGCCACACCTAAAAATTATCTGAATATCTACATCAGGAAGACTGGGAAGCAAATAGTGCCCAAGGCTCACCAAAGGTCATGGGACACAAGCATAAGTGTCTTAGAACATGAAGGCCTCAGTAGATGGCAATGTATATATGAAGTCATGAACACCCAGTACAAGGAAGAAAAAGACACCACCTCTCTGAACATTTTACCTAATGAAAAATAGACAAATAACTATGTGGACTTAGAGTATACAAAGAAGCTCAAAGACTACAATGGAGAACATATGTAGAACGAAACTGTATCCAACCTACTATGGAGAAGCTACAAGAGCCTTTGAACGATCTGAATAACAGGAAAACACCAGTACGGATGGTACAAATGCTCAATTAATTAAATACTGAGGTGTATGCTAGTTAAAAGACTTTTATAATTTATAAATGAATGTTGGAGGAAATGAAAGACGCCATATCCTTAGTATAAGCAAAAGTAATCTCTCACTTCAAGAAAGAGAAATGCAGAGACTGTAAAAACTATTGTGACATCAGTCTTCTAAATACTGGCTACAAACTGTACTCAAAGATAGTCAATAACCACAAGAAGAATATCACAGATGCTGTTATTTCTTCTGAACAAAAAGGATTTACATCAGGTTATTCAGGAATGGATAATGTGTCTGTAATTACAAACATTATACAATATAACAATACCATATAACACACACAATTTAATCTGGAAACCCATATGGCCTATATAGACCTTGAGAATGCTTTCAACCATGTGAGCTGTGATAGCTTAAAGATGGATATTCCCTCACCTAAGGAATGGTGAAAAGTCTTTATAAAGATATACACATTGTTATAAACGCACTTTAAAATTAATTAGCAGCTTAGTTGTGGTCTTCAGTCCAGAGACTGATTTGATTCAGTTCTCCATGCTACTCTATCCTGTGCAAGCTTCATCATCTCCCATTACCTACGGCAACCTACATCCTTCTGAATCTGTTTAGTGTATTCATCTCTTGGTCTCCCTCTATGATTTTTACCCTCCACACTGCCCTCCAATACTATATTGCTGATCCCTTGATGCCTCATAACATGTCCTACCAACCAACCCCTTCTTCTAGTCAAGTTGTGCCACAAATTTCTCTTCTCCCCAATTCTATCCAATACCTCCTCATTAGTTACGTGATCTACCCATCTAATCTTCAGCATTCTTTTGTAGCATCACATTTCGAAAGCTTCTATTCTCTCCTTGTCTAAACTATTTATCGTCCACGTTTCACTTCCATACATGGCTACACTCTATACAAATACTTTCAGAAATGACTTACTGACACTTAAATCTATACTCAATGTTAACAAATTTCTCTTCTTCAGAAATGCTTTCCTTGCCATTGCCAGTCTACATTTTATATCCTCTCTACTTCGACCATCATAAGTTACTTTGCTCCCCAAATAGCAAAACTCCTTTACTTCTTTAAGCGTCTCATTTCCTAATCTAATTCCCTCAGCATCACCCGATTTAATTTTACTACATTCCATTTTCCTCATTTTGCTTTTGTTGATGTTCATCTTATATCCTCCTTGCAAGGCACTGTCCATTCCGTTCAGCTGCTCTTGCAGGTCCTTTGCCGTCTCTGACAGAATTACTATGTCATCGGTGAACTTCAAAGTTTTTATTTCTTCTCCATGGATTTTAATTCCTACTCTGAATTTTTCTTTTGTTTCCATTGCTGCTCACTCAATATACAGATTGAATAACATCGAGGATAGGCTACAACCCTGTCTCACTCCTTTCCCAACCACTGCTTCCCTTTCATGTCCCTCGACTCTTATAACAGCCATCTGGTTTCTGTACAAATTGTAAATAGCCTTTTGCTCCCTGTGTTTTACCCCTGCCACCTTCAGAATTTGAAAGAGAGTATTCCAGTCAACATTGTCAAAAGCTTTCTCTGAGTCTACAAATGCTAGAAACGTAGGTTTGCCTTTCCTTAATCTATTTTCTAAGTTGTAGGGTCAGTATTGCCTCTCGTGTTCCAACATTTCTACGGAATCCAAACTGATCTTCCCCGAGGTCGGCTTCTACCAGTTTTTCCATTTGTCTGTAAAGAATTCGTGTTAGTATTTTGCAGCTGTGACTTATTAAACTGATAGTTCGGTAATTTTCACATCTGTCAACACCTGCTTTCTTTGGGATTGGAATTATTATATTCTTCTTGAAGTCTGACAGAATTTCGCCTGTCTCATGCATCTTGCTCACCAGATGGTAGAGTTTTGTCAGGACTGGCTCTCAGAAGCCTGTCAGTAGTTCTAATGGAATGTTGTCTACTCCCGGAGCCTTGTTTCGACTTACGTCTTTCAGTGCTCTGTCAAACCCTTCACGCAGTATCGTATCTCCCATTTCATCTTCATCCTTTTCCATTTCCATAATATTGTCCTCAAGTACATCGCCCTTGTATAGACCCTCTATATACTCCGTCCACCTTTCTGCTTTCCCTTCTTTGCTTAGAACTGGGTTTCCATCTGAGCTCTTGATATTCATACAAGTGATTCTCTTTTCTCCAAAGGTCTCTCTAAGTTTCCTGTAGGCAGTATCTATCTTACCCCTAGTGAGATAAGCCTCTACATCCTTACATTTGTCCTCTAGCCGTCCCTGCTTAGCCATTTTGCACTTCCTGTCGATCTCATTTTTGAGACATTTTTATTCCTTTTCGCCTGCTTCACTTACTGCATTTTTGTATTTTCTCATTTCATCAATTAAATTCAATATCTCTTCTGTTACCCAAGGATTTCTATTAGCCCTCATCTTTTTACCATTTGATCCTCTGCTTCCTTCACTATTTCATCTCTCAAAGCTACCCATTCTTCTACTGTATTTCATTCCCCCATTATCATCAATCGTTCCCTAATGCTTTCTCTGAAACTCTCTACAACCTCTGGTTCTGTCACGTTATCCAGGTCCCATCTCCTTAAATCCCCACCTTTTTGCAGTTTCTTCAGTTTTATTTTACACTTCATAACAAATATATTTTGATCAGAGTCCGCATCTGCCCCTGGAAATGTTTTACAATTTAAAACCTGGTTCCTAAATCTGTTTCTCACCATTATATAATCTATGTGAGACCTTCCAGTATCTCCAGGCTTCTTCCATGTATACAACCTTCTTTCATGATTCTTGAACCAAGTATTAGCTAAGATTAATTTATGCTCCATGCAAAATTCTACCAGGCTGCTTCCTCTTTCATTCCTTACCCCCATTCCATATTCACCTACTACATTTTCTTCTCTTCCTTTTCCTACTATCGAATTCCAGTCATCCACGACTATTAAATTTTCGTCTCCCTTCTCTATCTGAATAATTTCTTTTGTCTCATCATACATTTCATCAATCCCTTCGTCATCTATGGAAATAGTTGGCATATAAAGTTGTACTACTGTGGTAGGTATGGGCTTCGTATCTATATTGGCCACAATAATGTGTGCACTATGCTGTTTGTAATAGCTTACCCGCATTCCTATTTTTTTACTCATTATTAAACCTACTCCTGCATTACCCCTATTTGATTTTGTATTTATAACCCTGTATTCACCTGACCAGAAGTCTTGTTGCTCCTGCCACCGAACTTCACTAATTCCCACTATATCTAACTTTAACCTATCCATTTCCCTTTTTAAATTTTCTAACCTATCTGCCCAATTAATGGATCTGACATTCCATGCTCCGACCCGTAGAACGCCAGTTTTCTTTCTTCTGATAACAACACCCTCCTGAGTACCGTATTTACTCGAATCTAAGCCGCACTTTTTTCCGGTTTTTGTAATCCAAAAATACCGCCTGCGGCTTAGAATTGAGTGGATAGCAAGCGGAAGTTCTGAAAAATGTTGGTAGGTGCCGCCACAACTAACTTCTGCCGTTGAATATATGTAGCGCTACACAGGCATGCTTCGTAGGCACAAAGATAAATACTGGCGCCAAAACCTCTGCGTCAGTAAATAAATTTAAAAAAAGGTAGAAGACGAGCTTTTTTTCTCCGCCCCGAGTTTCAACCAATACATTTTCATACATTATCCAACGAAGTAAATACAAATTCCGTATTGTTCATCTTCGAATGTAGCAGAATTTCAATGTACTACGAAAATCCGACTGGCAAGACTTTTTGGGATGTTTGTCAATATGGCCAACTATACGTTCTGAATTTTTTCCTACCTGTTAGAAGAGATGGTTGCTAATAGGAACCTGATGAAATGTGAATCACATACAGTGTTCTCTTCACCATAAGAATAATACGAATATAAACATTTTGCCATGTATTCTTTCGCGTTTGCTGCTATCTCATTTAAATCCTGTCTGCCTAATAAACTACGAAACTAGGAAGAATACACGTATCTTGTCATGTTTATATTTATATTATTCTTATGCCTAATAGTGATGCAGTCAGAAATGAATCACGGCAACTGACTAGATTTTTAAATCTAAGATGACTAATTTCTGTGCAGAATTTGATGTACTAAAGAAGCGGCCAGATTTTCAAACGGAGAAAAATTTTCGCCTAACTCTCGTTCAGAACATGTTCTATCATACGCAGTCTACTATTTGGTTCTTGTTGATCATTATCAAAGAAAGCAGCAGTCTAAGTAACAACAAATAGCAGTCTCTTGCCATTGTTTCGCTGATGAAATGATTCCTCTCTCTCTCTCTTTTTTTTTTTTTTTTAATTGTAAGCAGGCCCCCCACAACCGCACGAGTGGTCGACTGTGGAGAGCGGACAAATTGAATAGCTAGCTGGCGGCCATTAGAGTGGTAAACTGACATGCGGAGTTCGAATGTTTATACATCGCTTTTGGTTATAAAATGCCTTCCCTTGACTTAGGTCACAAATATAATGCCTCATTTAAATACGTTACTACAATATACTTTTTAATTTATGAACAAACAGCAACTAGTCACTGTTTATGAATTTATCTTACAAACTACATGGAATCTGCCATAGCTAAAAGTTATGGGCTGGACCCCTAGCATTTTTCGTAGTTCATTTACGATAGATGTACGCAAAATGCATCAAATTACTCGAAGATTTGCCCACTATATTAATAGATATTTTCTGACTCTACCTTGCTTTAGATTTTATGACGAGAAGTGCATTATATACGGCATAGTGCTTTGGCAACTCACAACCAAATTATCAAGTTTCAACCTAACCTAGACCATGAAAACACTACCGATCAGCCAACTATCTTCAAAATCATCAGAACATATAAAATGGTATTCTGTCAGTCAGAAATCTTGCCTCCTGATAGCGTGTAACCATTTTTGTAACAGCCTGTGGTTTTGAAAAAGGAAACCTGCAAATAGATGCACAGACATTATGCAAATACCGTGTTACAAAAACAATTATTAAGCAAGTGCACCGACATACAAAACAACTTAAAATATCCACATACCTGTGAAATGTAATATTCGTTCCTTTCTCGAATTTATTTGTACAATTAATCGCTGCACAACTCTTCATCATTGTACTTCTTTTCATTGGAACGTACAGACAGTAGAATTACGAGTAACAAATACTGTATGTACGCCCCAACAAATATACAATGCTGAATCAGGGTCTTCATAAACAACAATACTACACAACACATCAGACTACAACCACTATAATGGTGTCCAGCCAAAGGTTCAAATTATCCCGCGACTGCAGCGCCATCAGTGAGTCTAGTTATTTTTTAGAAGGTCTTTGATTGTAAGTGACGGTAGTGCACACAAAAGCAAGCCATGCCGCGAGCGGTGACAGGCCGTAAACACACACTATCAGAATGCGACAAACAATGCGTGACACAGTACAGTAATGCATTTTCAGCTTAGAGTAACGTAAACACCTATAACAAAGAAAACGGCACTTATGCGATCAAAGCAAAATAAGCAATCGATTCAAACCAGACGAAGCACGTGAAAAAGGAAGAGTACCCGTATAAATACGGACGGAGCGCCTGACGCATAGCAAGGGCTACCTGGTAAAGCTTAACTGCTAAGCTTACGACTCGAACCAAATTACTGTAGGTGTATCGTCATTCATTCGACCTAAATTGTGTCTCATATTACAATGGACCAACTTTGTTTCGATTTGGAGGTGCGGCCTAAAACTTGTCTCTCTCCTTGAATTTCGAGTCTCAAATTTCAGGTGCGGCTTAGATTCGGGGATTTTTTTTTTTTCTTTATTTCGAGTCTCATTTTTCAGGTGCGGCTTAGATTTGAGTGCGGCTTAGATTCGAGTAAATACGGTAGTACCTGCCCGGAGATCCGAATGGGGGACTACTTCCCCTCCGGAATATTTTACCCAAGAGGACGCCATCCTCATTTAACCATACAGTAAAGCTGCATGCACTTGGGAAAAATTACGGCTGCAATTGCCCCTTGCTTTCAGCCATTCACAGTACCAGCACAGCAAGTCAATTTTGGTTAGTGTTACAAGGCCAGATCAGTCAATCATCCAGACTGTTGCCCCTGCAACTACTGAAAAGGCTGCTGCCCCTCTTCAGGAACCACACATTTGCCTGGCCTCTAAACAGATACCCCTCTGTTGTGGTTGCACCTTCAGTACAGCTATCTGTACTGCTGAGACACACAAGCCTCCCCACCAATGGCAAGGCCCATGGTTCATGGGGGGAAATTAGAAGCTATACAGTAGTTATTAACCATTAAGCATGTGGTAGAACCATTGGAACCAATACGCGCTCTAAGTCACATAATGAATATCATTATCCATCCTATACCCAGGAGATATGATGTTCAAAATTTAAATAGTAAAATTAATACTGAAAACCTCCACCTGATTCAGGCTCTGAATTTAGCTACACACGCGTACAAAAAAAGAATTGCTGTGAACTTTGAAATAGAGAGACTAGCCAGAAACCACTTCACAACACATGGCTTACACCTAAACAGATGTGGCAAGGAGATTATCTGCAATAGACTGGCCTTCCTGACAACTATGGGGGACACTAAGAGACCAAAAGTCAGAAACCATAAACAGACGCTAATAAGCAATTGGATAAAGACAAACAAGATGGTAAATAAAAAGAGTAATAGTGGCCATACTGTGCAAACTACACTAGACAAATGGGTCACGAAGTCACAGAGACAAAACACAAACCCCCTGACCCCTCAAAAAGGTCAGGAACCTGAAAGGATCAATAATGTGATGGTGAACATTATCGAGACATCCCTCCAAAACGTCAATGTGATGCCTCAACAGTGTGAAGTGCATGTGGATACTTTTCAGGTCCACCTGGAAGATGAGATGGCTGCCAAGGACGACCAACAGAACCAGCACAACTGCTCAGAAGTCAACATACCTGGAATACAGCACAGTGACTAAAGGTCAGTGACACAGTAAATATGACTTTGAGGCCCCTGAGTAAACCCCACTCAGACCTGAAAATCTATTATCACAATGTCCAATCCTTGAGCAACAAAACTGATGACTTAAGCATTTTGATGACCAGTGAACTCAGTGATATCTCAGTAGTATGCCTAGCAGAGCACTGGCTCTGCACTGATGTGGTTAAGCTAATCTCACTACCCAACTTCAAATTGTGTGAACACTACTCCAGATCAAATGATGGACATGGTGGGGTTGCCATCTTCATCAAACAACACATTGAATATAGCCCACTTCCTACCCTAAAGGAAATAGGAACAGATAAGATCTTTGAATGTGCAGCCATAAAGCTTACAGATCTAAATCTAATTGTAGCTACAATCTACCGTCCCCCCTCCTGTAGTATTAATGATTTTCTGTTACAAATGGACTTGTTTCTATCCAAAATAAGTCAGAGGAAACAGGATGTGATTATATGTGGTGACTTTAATATATACTTTCTCACCCACAACAGAAACAGGGAAACATTGATTAACATTGCAAAAACTTATAATCTGCATGGCCTTGTAAATGAGCCCACTAGAATAACACCCACATCCAAGACAGCTCTAGATCAAATTTTTGCAAATAGAAATAAACTTAACCCAACTCTAGAAGTATACAATGCAGGATTCAGCGACCACCAAGCTGTCATTCTAAAGGTCAATGTTAGCAAAGATACCTCAAACCCAGTCCCACCTAAAACTTTACGAAGGTTTTTCACCCAAGAGAACTTGAACAAGCTAAATGCCCTCCTTAGTAAAGAAAATTGGTCAGAGATGTACACAGCCAATGATGTCAACATGAAATTCAACATATTTCTTGACAAAATGATCCACCACTTTGAAGAGGCCTTTCCGCAAAAACCAGTAAGAATAAATAATAATAATAATAATAGAAACGAGAGTTGGATTACACCAGCTATAAAAATCTCTTGCAAACATAAAAGAATACTCCAAGTGTTATGTAAACAAAGTAGTGACTCCCCCCAACTAACAGAATACTATAAAAACTTCACATGTATCCTAAGAAAAGTGATAAGACAAGCAAAAAAGATGCAGAATGATGAGTACATTGACAAATCCAGCAATAAAGTAAAATCAATGTGGAATATCATAAAAAGGGAAAGACGGGAAATGAAAGCTTCACACACGAACATAGAAATCAAACCCCACAATGAATCTATATCTAATCCCGAAGTTGTGGTGAACTCATTCAACAATTTCTTTACAAGCATAGCTGAAAAACTGGTCCAAAATAATCCTAACACAAATTACTAACCAGCAAACCAAAATTATCACACATGTGCAGAGACAATTTTCATTACCAAAGTCACTGAAAATGATGTTGCAAAAGCCCTCATAGAGTTAAAAAATTCATATTCAGCTGGAATTGATGGTATCCCAGCAGCTGTAATCAAAAATTGTGAACACACAATTGCTGAACCATTAACTCACCTCTGTTACTGTTCTTTCCAGGCAGGTATCTTCCCTGAAGCTCTGAAACTTTCTAAAGTAATTCCTGTCTTCAATAAAGGTGATAATAAAGATATGAATAACTACAGGCCTATCTCAATCTCATCCTGCTTTTCTAAAGTTTTTGAAAAACTAATGTCCAAAAAAATGATGGACTTCATTGAAAAAAAAAAAAAAAGATTTACTAAGTTTAGCTCAACATGGGTTCAGAAGCAACAAATCTAGTGAAACTGCAGTATATGATTGCATAAATACGCTTTTAGAACTGTCAGATAGAAAACAACCCATAACAGGCATATTTCTGGATCTGTCAAAGGTGTTTGACACTGTTGACCACAAAATATTACTGGAAAAATTAGAACACTACGGTATCAGAGGAATTGCAAACAACTGGATCGGTACATTCCTAACCAATCGGATGCAGAGAGTCAGCATGAAATATACTAATAGATAAAGCAACTCAATAACCGAAATACTGTTGTTGTTGTTGTGGTCTTCAGTCCTGAGACTGGTTTGATGCAGCTCTCCATGCTACTCTATCCTGTGCAAGCTTCTTCATCTCCCAGTACCTACTGCAACCTACATCCTTCTGAATCTGCTTAGTGTATTCATCTCTTGGTCTCCCTCTACGATTTTTACCCTCCACGCTGCCCTCCAATGCTAAATTTGTGATCCCTTGATGCCTCAAAACATGTCCTATCAACCGATCCCTTCTTCTAGTCAAGTTGTGCCACAAACTTCTCTTCTCCCCAATCCTATTCAATACCTCCTCATTAGTTACGTGATCTACCCACCTTATCTTCAGCGTTCTTATGTAGCACCACATTTCGAAAGCTTCTATTCTCTTCTTGTCCAAACTGGTTATCGTCCATGTTTCATTTCCATACATGGCTACACTCCATACAAATACTTTCAGAAACGACTTCCTGACACTTAAATCTATACTCGATGTTAACAAATTTCTCTTCTTCAGAAACGATTTCCTTGCCATTGCCAGTCTATGTTTATATCCTCTCTACTTCGACCATCATCAGTTATTTTACTCCCTAAATAGCAAAACTCCTTTACTACTTTAAGTGTCTCATTTCCTAATCTAATCCCCTCAGCATCACCCGATTTAATTTGACTACATTCCATTATCCTCGTTTTGCTTTTGTTGATATTCATCTTATATCCACCTTTCAAGACACTGTCCATTCCGTTCAACTGCTCTTCCAAGTCCTTTGCTGTCTCTGACAGAATTACAATGTCATCGGCGAATCTCAAAGTTTTTAATTCTTCTCCATGAATTTTAATACCTACTCTGAATTTTTCTTTTGTTTCCTTTACTGCTTGCTCAATATACAGATTGAATAACATCGGGGAGAGGTTACAACCCTGTCTCACTCCTTTCCCAACCACTGCTTCCCTTTCATGCCCCTCGACTCTTATAACTGCCATCTGGTTTCTGTACAAATTGTAAATAGCCTTTCGCTCCCTGTATTTTACCGCTGCCACCTTCAGAATTTGAAAGAGAGTATTCCAGTTAACATTGTCCAAAGCTTTCTCTAAGTCTACAAATGCTAGAAATGTAGGTTTGCCTTTCCTTAATCTTTCTTCTAAGATAAGTCATAAGGTTAGTATTGCCTCATGTGTTCCAACATTTCTATGGAATCCAAACTGATCTTCCCCGAGGTCCGCTTCTACCAGTTTTTCCATTCGTCTGTAAAGAATTCGCGTTAGTATTTTGCAGCTGTGACTTATTAAACTGATAGTTCGGTAATTTTCTCATCTGTCAACACCTGCTTTCTTTGGGATTGGAATTATTATATTCTTCTTGAAGTCTGTGGGTATTTCGCCTGTCTCATACATCTTGCTCACCAGATGGTAGAGTTTTGTCATGACTGGCTCTCCCAAGGCCATCAGTAGTTCTAATGGAATGTCGTCTACTCCCGGGGCCTTGTTTTGACTCAGGTCTTTCAGTGCTCTGTCAAACTCTTCACGCAGTATCTTATCTCCCATTTCATCTTCATCTACATCCTCTTCCATTTCCATAATATTGTCCTCAAGTACATCGCCCTTGTATAAACCCTCTATATACTCCTTCCACCTTTCTGCCTTCCCTTCTTTGCTTAGAACTGGGTTGCCATCTGAGCTCTTGATATTCATACAAGTGGTTCTCTGTTCTCCAAAGGTCTCTTTAATTTTCCTGTAGGCAGTATCTATCTTACCCCTAGTGAGACAAGCCTCTACATCCTTACATTTGTCCTCTAGCCATCCCTGCTTAGCCATTTTGCACTTCCTGTCGATCTCATTTTTGAGACGTTTGTATTCCTTTTTGCCTGCTTCATTTACTGCATTTTTATATTTTCTCCTTTCATCAATTAAATTCAATATTTCTTCTGTTACCCAAGGATTTCTATTAGCCCTCGTCTTTTTACCTACTTGATCCTCTGCTGCCTTCACTACTTCATCCCTCAGAGCTACCCATTCTTCTTCTACTGTATTTCTTTCCCCCATTCCCGTCAATTGTCCCCTTATGCTCTCCCTGAAACTCTCTACAACCTCTGGTTTAGTCAGTTTATCCAGGTCCCATCTCCTTAAATTCCCACCTTTTTGCAGTTTCTTCAGTTTCAATCTGCAGGTCATAACCAATAGATAGCGGTCAGAATCCACATCTGCCCCTGGAAATGTCTTACAATTTAAAACCTGGTTCCTAAATATCTGTCTTACCATTATATAATCTATCTGATACTTTTTAGTATCTCCAGGATTCTTCCAGGTATACAACCTTCTTTTATGATTCTTGAACCAAGTGTTAGCTATGATTAAGTTATGCTCTGTGCAAAATTCTACAAGGCGGCTTCTTCTTTCATTTCTTCCCCTCAATCCATATTCACCTACTATGTTTCCTTCTCTCCCTTTTCCTACTGACGAATTCCAGTCACCCATGACTATTAAATTTTTGTCTCCCTTCACTACCTGAATAATTTCTTTTATCTCGTCATACATTTCATCAATTTCTTCATCATCTGCAGAGCTAGTTGGCATATAAACTTGTACTACTGTAGTAGGCATGGGCTTCGTGTCTACCTTGGCCACAATAATGCGTTCACTATGCTGTTTGTAGTAGCTAACCCGCACTCCTATTTTTTTATTCATTATTAAACCTACTCCTGCATTACCCCTATTTGATTTTGTATTTATAACCCTGTAATCACCTGACCAAAAGTCTTGTTCCTCCTGCCACCGAACTTCACTAATTCCCACTATATCTAACTTTAACCTATCCATTTCCCTTTTTAAATTTTCTAACCTACCTGCCCGATTAAGGGATCTGATATTCCACGCTCCGATCCGTAGAACGCCAGTTTTCTTTCTCCTGATAACGACGTCCTCTTGAGTAGTCCCCGCCCGGAGATCCGAATGGGGGACTATTTTACCTCCGGAATATTTTACCCAAGAGGATGCCATCATCATTTAATCATACAGTAAAGCTGCATGTCCTCGGGAAAAATTACGGCTGTAGTTTCCCCTTGCTTTCAGCCGTTCGCAGTACCAGCACAGCAAGGCCGTTTTGGTTAATGTTACAAGGCCAGATCAGTCAATCATCCAGACTGTTGCCCCTGCAACTACTGGAAAGGCTGCTGCCCCTCTTCAGGAACCACATGTTTGTCTGGCCTCTCAACAGATACCCCTCCGTTGTGGTTGCACCTACGGTACGGCCATCTGTATTGCTGAGGCACGCAAGCCTCCCCACAAACGGCAAGGTCCATGGTTCATGGGGGGACCGAAATACTATCAAATAATAAAACTGTAGAGCAAGGTGTTCCACAGGGCTCAGTATTGGGACCCCTACTTTTCCTCCTGTATATTAATGACCTGAGCCTGAATGTTGATGCACACAAAACAATAATATTTGCTGATGACACAACTGTACTCCTCAAAGGGGAGAATACAGAGGCTGTGCAAAAAGCTGTGAACTTGGCTACTGATCAACTCAGCAACTGGGCAAAAATCAACATATTAACTATCAACACCAAAAAGACAGCTTCCATGAACTTCCACACAACACAAAATGCAAATTCCTCTCAGCCATCTGTCAGTATAAATAACCAGTCAATAGATACCGACACTGTTTTCAAATTCCTAGGTCTGTGGGTTCGAGATAACCTGAAATGGAATACACATACAGGAAAGGTAAATGCCAGGGTTTGTACTGGCTGTTATGCATTGAGTGTACTGAAAACATGTGCTAGCCTGAAAACATTAACCAGTGCATACTGCGCTTACATACAAGCCCACCTAAAATATGGTGTAATATTCTGGGGAAATGCTCCAACTGCTCTGAGCAGATTCAGAATCCAGAAGAGAGCAATGAGGATTATTACTGGGAGCAAACCCAGAGACTCCTGCAAACCCATCTTCAGAAAGTTGGAAATCCTTACACTGCCTTGCCTCTACATTCTTGAGACTCTAAAATTCTTCAGAAAACACATAGTGCCAACTGACCCCAGAGTCGTAAAAAATTATGAAATACATGAACACAACACCAGGAATAACACAAACCTGCATGTTATACGTACAAACACTCAACTGTGTAAAAAGGGAGTTTTCCACATGGGCCTCCAACTGTTCAACGATCTTCCCACTAGTATTAAGTCCATCGAAGACAACATAAAATTTAGCAAAGCCGTGAAGTCATATTTGTTGTGTCACTGTTTTTACTCTGTAAATGAATACTTAGAACAGTAATCTTGCTGTTTGTGTTAAATTGAAAACATGAGCAATATAATGCATTAGGATACTATAGGCTTACGTTAATATATGTTAAATGATATTTTCCGACATCTGCAACACACTGTGTACCATCAGATCACATGGAATAAATAAATAAATAAATAAACCAGGGTGTAAGACAAGAGTATGTACTATTACCTACTCTTTTTAGTACTTATGTTGACTTTATTTTTAATAAATGGAAATTTAAAGTAAATGAAGGAACTGAGGTAGCAAATGTTGAGTATCTGAATTTGCTTCTGCTTGCAGATGATATTGTTATTATTTGAAGGTATGAAGATGATCTCTAAAGACCAGTACTCCGGCTGAATGAAATATGCAAAAATAGAATTTAAAAGTTTCTAGTGATTTTTAAAAAAAAAAAAAAAAAAAAAAAAAAAAAAAAAAAAAAAAAAAAACGGTATTCTATATTCTAAGGAAAACATCTAATCAGATCAAAAATGTTTTAAACAATTAATTTTTAGAACAAGGCTCTCAAATCTGCTACTTAGACTGTGGTAAAAGTTTTGATGTTGATTCCAACATTGTAAATAGTATAACAAATTCCAAGTTGTCTGTGGTACCATTAGCCGAACACTGAGTCATAAAACACAAAAAGAAAGCACTATGAAAATCAATGAAGACATTGTGGCCCCTGTCTTATTGTACAGAAGAGAAAATTGGGTAGAAAAGAATACATTACAAAATAAATTAGGAAATTAATTACATACAAAAAACTATGCACAAAATTAGACCTGGTGCTATATTCCTTAAGACTCAGGTAGAAATGAATACATTACAAAATAAATAGGAAATTATCTGCAACATTAATGAAACAGTTCAAAAGTATTGTGAAAATTGGAGACAACACCTCTTGAGAATTCCAGGTCATAGAATTCCTCAGAATATCCTGAATTACAATACGAATGGGCAAAGGCATACTCGGAAGACCTTGGAAAAGATTTTGTTTGTGAGTTTGTTTGTGATAAGACAATGGCCTAATCCTTGAAAGGAAGAAGAAGAAGAAAGAGAAGATGATGATCTAGATTCAAGGATTGAAAAGTTCTATGAGCTACATGTCATGCAGCTGTGTTCAATGTAAAGCAGCAATATAAATAAGGTTTTGGGTCCAGCACTTAATTTATTAAGATTGCACCAGGAAAAACACCCACAACAGCTGGTAAATGTTGAGAGAATGTGTGTTTCATCAAAAATCAGTGTAGGCTCTGAAAAATAAAAGAGCAACAAAGAGTGTAGTGGGCATCAGGAATCAAACATAGCTATATATAGTGACATGAGATCAACAATAGTTCACACTCTGGCTGGAGTCCAGGCAGCAAGTACAAATAATGGGACATCTTGCAGCATCCTAAGAAGACAGCAAAGTCATTCATCAACATATTGTGCATAAAGTGGAAACAACAGCTTGGCTGTTCACCCGGAAGAACACAATTTATATTTCGAATTCTGGATTACTTGACCCTTGAAATTGTTCAAGGCTCCTTCTGATATCTAACTTATATATGTGATAGCTTATAAGGAAATTAGTTTGCCTCCCGCTAATAATGGTTGCCATATAAATATTATTCCATGATCTTCAATCTCCATTTACTTACGTTTCCTCACGATGTTATTTCCCATGAATGTTCAATTACTATCAGAACTCAAATACGTCTCCTTGCCATTTTCAATTTGTTTATGTTTCAAAATTAATCTTTTGTCCACACTTCTGGGGCATAGTCCAACCATCACCCCTGGTCACTAGCCACCTACTCTCTCATTACAACATCTCGAAACCATGCGCAGTCTACCAGCAGTTTTCTGACTGTTAGTATAATGCTGTAACTTTCAGAACCTTCTAAAACATCAGCGATATTCCAGCCACAGGAAATAAGCAGCTAACATTGAACTTTAGTAAGGATATCAATAATGGTAACCTTACCCTGACGAAAATAACCGTGGGATCACTCTCATTTCAATTCTCCGAGCTCATTCCTGTATGTGATTACATATTAATTAACATCACCAATACCTTAATCAGTTACCCTTAGGATAATAGAAATGGCATGCACTCCAGTTGTAATGAAGCAAGCTGGAATCTCTTTATTTCCTCTCTTGTTTTGTCATCTGCCCCCTTACATTAATTTTATTTTCATTTTTGTCTAATTACCATTAACATGCAGGAGTATATAATCTGCATTTCCATAAAAGAGAAAGTTTGGCTCTTAGTCTTAAGGAATACAGAACAAGGTCTAATTTTGTGCTTAGTTTTGTGAATGTAATTAATTTCCTAATGTATTTTGAGCATTCCTAGTTAATACTTTTGTTATAGGATGAAATCAGTAATTGTTTCGAGACCTAGATTCTATTGTTGACTTATAAACAAATCTAAATTCTCTACTAATTATAAACATTTGAGATAAGAACTACAAGGATTCTTAAAGTATTTATTTGGTTCTATTCGAAAACATATTAGCAAAGCCAGCCCTTAATTAATTCCAAAATAATTACCAGGTTTTTTGAAAGTATTGTTTGTATAAGTATATCTGTTAATTTCATTATTTAAACAAATAATTTGGCCTAATCTTTGTGGTAGAAGGAACTGTTAAAAAGGAGGAATTTTTTGATGTAGTCAGTTAAGTGAATGAGTTATGTTTTAATTGTAATTTCTGTAACTCAAACATCGAACAATGTATAGTTTCAGTGCTTATTATTATGAGGATATATAAAGGACCAACTTTTTGTCCCAAGACAGTCAGTCCACGGCTGATTTTCAGCCATTAAACATGTATTGGTTAAAATAACAACAATGCATCAACTTAATAGCGGAAAAAGTGTAACACAAATAGGCCATGTGTTAGAACAATTAAGGACAATGTCTGTTGAATTTATTTGAAAAATAGTGTCACACATACTGTACTATTCTGCAAGAACTGTGAACTGTCTGGTTATGTTTTTTACTGCTCATAGATGTTCAACAGCAAACTATTGTAGCAGTATGCTGATGTTGCCTGCAACCTATTAATGAGGCTTATCAACATTTATCAATAGTGAACTGGCCATATAATTGTGTAATATTGGAGGGTTGTAAACAGTGAAAGTAAAGAACTGTGAAACACAATTGTGCAACAGTCAGCTACATCATTTAAAGTATTCAGTGTTGAACTTCCATCCACCATTTTTCAGCCAGTATAATAATGCAGTACATCAATACTGAGGACTATGAACGAAGAAGTAAAGTAGGTGAACATCACACAGTGTGCGTAACAGTAGACATACTTAGCAAAACCCTGTCCATTTTAGCACTCCCTAGACTGTTGCCACAAATAATGGCCACTAGTTTTCTGGATCAAAAATGAGGTTGACATGCTTTTAGGACACTATTTGATCAACAACCAAATGGTGAGGCTGAACAAATGGTACAAATGCTAAAAAGTCAAATTAAGAAGGTGCGTCCTTTACTGTAGCACTTGTGCTCTTCTTGAGGCAAAAGATGCCCCTGCAGTAGGGATTTGTATTGAATGACAGTCAATGACTGTGTATCTCTGCACCATGTATGAGAGTAATACAGTAAGTAAAGACCTATAGCACATTTATTTCCACTATGCATATTGGTATCAGGTTTCTATCCAAGGTCTAATAATTTCCACATCATGTTTTAATGCTTTGTGAGCACCAGCTGAAACAAGTTGCTATTGTACATTCTGTGATTGTTTAAACTGAACTGTGTTATAAATATTCTGTCAACAGTGATGTTACATGTTTTAAATATTTAGTGTACTCACCAGGCAACATAAAGTGGTTCGTAACACTGCACTTTATTTACTATATTATACAATAGTCTTCTGAGTGCAAACCATGGAACACCACACTCACAAAGAAGCAAGGAACTTAGATGTTACCATTACAAAGATATATCATTTTACTCTTAGTCTTCTCTGGTCAAGCTCCTGACTCTTGACTTGATTATTAACTCAAGACCCCCACGTCAGCTCCCCCCCCCCCCCCCCCATTACAGAGTACTTTAGCTCAACAAACTGTTTACATTGCATACACGGTTCCACCACAGTTCATTTACACAGTTGAGTAGCAAATCCAGAAGCCCCAGGCACTTCCAGGTGACAACACTGCACCACCCTATCTGAATGCATGTGAACAACTTTTGGCTGACCTGTAACAGAAGGGGAGGGGAGTAACCTCTTGATTCATCATTAACCTCTTGCGATTTCCCAGAAAGAGTAATAGGGACCACCCTCACTTCCTCTAAAATGTCTTCGTAATAAGCCAGTTTTAGGTGATCTACCAATACCGTGTCTGTTTTGCTGTCTCCTAACAGCAAAAGTTCAACAGTTCACCGTACACCAACTGTCCAGCGGAGCACCCCATGTCCTCTTTTACAACTGTGCATAGTCCCAGTAAAACGAAAGGTAGAGCAGAAGACTGAGATTCTGCACAAAAAGCTAACGCCATCTTTAGTGTTCAGTGCATACATTCACCATCCCATTACTGGCAGGATGATAGCTTGTAATGCAGATGTGTTTACATCCACATATTCATAATTCTGCAGATAACTGGCACTCAAATTGACAATCCTTGTCTGAAATTATTATTTGTGGAATGCCCAAATGTGAGAGAACCAATCAGAAATCAAAATGCAAGCCACTGAAATTGACAAAATATCCTGTACAGGCACTGTATTTGGCCACCTGGTAAAAATGGTCTATCCCAGTGAACAAGAAATGGTAGCCATCAGATGGAAGGAGAGGCTCTACATGTCAACACAGTGATAAAATGTCTCAGGACAGGAAAAATTACAAATAGGAACTGAATAAAAAAATCAATTGAACTTGCACTTTTGATGTTATAGGCATCCCCTAGCTTAGTGCTGGCAGTCCTTTTGCATTCTTGGCCACATGACTTTATCTGCCATCAACTGCGCAGTTGCCCTAATTCCGGAGTGTGCCAAGGTGTGGAAGGAATAAAAAATAGGACGTTATCATTACACAGGAACAGATGGATGTGTCTTCTTACCAGATGTATCACACCAGACACCATGACTTTAACAATGCAGTGGTAGGCGTTCAATGTGTAAATTTGTGTCCAGGTATGTAAGGCAACAGAGAAGGAAAGGATCTGTATCCTGATCTGCAGCAAACTGTACCTAATCAGTAGTTGTAACAACCATGCAGTTGTGGGACAACCTCTGGAATATTTTACCCAAGAGGACGGCATCATCATTTAATCATACAGTAAAGCTGCATGCCCTCGGGAAAAATTACGGCTGTAGTTTCCCCTTGCTTTCAGCCGTTCGCAGTACCACAACAGCAAGGCCGTTTTGGTTATTTTTTCAGGGCCAGATCAGTCAATCATCCATACTGTTTCCCCTGCAACTACTGAAAAGGCTGCTGCCCCTCTTCAGGAACCACACGTTTGTCTGGCCTCTCAACAGATACCCCTCCGTTGTGGTTGCACCTACGGTACGGCTATCTGTATCGTTGAGGCATGCAAGCCTCTCCACCAATGGCAAGGTCCATGGTTGATGGGGGGAATGTAGATATTACTGCAGAACTGTACATGTTGGGGAGCAGCAATATATGTAGACAGCAAAGTAGGAGATTGCACTCCACAGAACATCACAAACTGCACAGAATTTTGCATTGAATCAGCAGCTGTGCAAATAAAGCTCAGGGGGGGAAAACGCCTTGTAATAGGATTATACCAATCACCTATCTCATGCACTGAAAGATTTTTGCAGGAAATTGATATGCTACTGCATAAACTCATAAAGCAATACATTTACGTAATAACAGCTGGTGACTTAAATATAGATATGCTTAAAGTCAGCGGCTATACAAGATGTTTTCAAGACATTATAAGGACATACAAACTCCAGTTTCATGTAGCAAATCCAACAAGACATTCAGAAACATCTAGCACATTAATAGACCATGTTCTGTCAAGTATACCTACAGACAGACAAAAAGTTCAGTTATAAATACTTATGTTGAAGATCACTTTGGACAAACAACTGAATTGCGAGATCATGTAAAAACTGAGGAAAATGTAGTGGCTCACTTTAGACAAACTAACCTTAGGAATCTGGGTGGACTAAAACTTTTACTAAAAGAAGAAAAGTGGGATGATATGTCCAAGGTGACAGTGTAGAAAAGAGCTGGGAATCTTTCTGTCATGTATTAAGAAACCACATATGCACAGCTTGCCCTAAAATATGCAGAAGTATTAGGGGTAAACCAACCAAAAAATGATTCACCATAGAAATTAAAAAAGCAAGAGATGAACTGATTGAATTCCTTGAAACATATCAGAAAGGAAAAGGTCAGGCCAGTCATGAGGCTTACAAGGGTAAGAAGAAAGCATACACTAGGATGATAAGAGAAGCAAAGGCCAGCCACCAAAAATCTGAAATACAATCTTCTTCCAACATCTCTAAAACAGTCTGTAACTATATAAATGAAAACAATAAAGAATCACATGCCTTGAAAGATACAAATATAGCACTGACAAGGGATGGGGAAGAAGTGTGCAATATTTTCAACCACTTTCCAAAACAAAACATATCACAGCACTGAAAAGAATGGAAAGTCCCAAAATGGTAGCCGAGAGTTTACACCTCCTCCATACAGATGAGTTGGAAGTTCTTAAAAAAATTGGAGCACTAAAAAATAAAAATACAGAAAGTCTGGATGGTATCTCAGCAAAAACGGTCAAACACTGTGCACAATATTTGGTTATGACTCTGGCATTCCTCATAAATTTAGTAATGAAGCAAGGAGTATTCCCAAAATGTTTAAAGATGAGTAAAGTTGTAGCAGTATTCAAAGGAGGGGATAAAGGAGACCCCGGAAACTATAGGCCCATAGTGATCATATCTGTTCTGTCTAAAATAGTAGGAGCAGTGATTAAAGACAGATTGATAAACTTCGTAGAGAAGCATAACATCTTAAATGTGGGGCAACAGAAAGGGAAGATCCACTAAGATTGCCGCGACAGACTTGTAACACAGATCAGTGAGGCACTGGCTCAGAAAAAGAAAGTATCTAGTGCCTATTTAGACCTTTCAAAAGCCTTTACTGTGTCTGCCACAAAATGCTTCTATGGAAATTGCATTGCTATGGCATAAGAAGGAAAGGTGCTGATATTATAAAAACCTTCATTGAAAGCAGACAACAGTGTGTTGAAATAAAACACAAATCTTGAAATACAGAGGGAAATTTCTACTCTGATTTTTTCTGCGGGTAAAATATGGAGTAGCTCAGGGTTCATTACTAGGACATCTGCTCTTTGTCTTATATATGTTAAAGATGGCGGTGAAAAAAGGTTCACGAAAATCGAGTTCCGCGAAAAACGTAAAAAAGAATGAGTCTTTATGTATTCAGTGCAAAAAAAGTATCGTTGTTCAACCTGGAAAATGTTACAGCTGCGAAGTTAAAGCAAAAAACGCAAACGAAATCATTACAAGATCAAAATCTAGTGAAAAAACCGTTGGAAATGCAAATTCAGTGACATCGACATGTAAACATTGCGATGATTTTCGTCTCGTTTTAACTGCAAAAAAACAGTGAAATCAGTGAACTTAAAAGGACTGTAGCCTTATTGGAGAAACAGCTGCAACATCTTGGCTGTAAAACTCAACAAACAGAGCATCGTCTGAACCTGGAAGAAATATCGGCTACGAGTGATGTAATCAAAGGAAGAACTACTGAGGAAACCAATACAAAACTTGGAAATAATAAAGTACAGGGTGTTTCAAAAATGACCGGTATATTTGAAACGGCAATAAAAACTAAACGAGCAGCGATGGAAATACACCGTTTGTTGCAATATGCTTGGGACAACAGTACATTTTCAGGCAGACAAACTTTCGAAATTACAGTAGTTACAATTGTCAACAACAGATGGCGCTGCAGTCTGGGAAACTCTATAGTACGATATTTTCCACATATCCACCATGCGTAGCAATAATATGGCGTAGTCTCTGAATGAAATTACCCGAAACCTTTGACAACGTGTCCGGTGGAATGGCTTCACATGCAGATGAGATGTACTGCTTCAGCTGTTCAATTGTTTCTGGATTCTGGCGGTACACCTGGTCTTTCAAGTGTCCCCACAGAAAGAAGTCACAGGGGTTCATGTCTGGCGAATAGGGAGGCCAATCCACGCCGCCTCCTGTATGTTTCGGATAGCCCAAAGCAATCACACGATCATCGAAATATTCATTCACGAAATTAAAGACGTCGGCCGTGCGATGTGGCCGGGCACCATCTTGCATAAACCACGAGGTGTTCGCAGTGTCGTCTAAGGCAGTTTGTACCGCCACAAATCCACGAAGTATGTCCAGATAGCGTGATGCAGTAATCGTTTCGGATCTGAAAAATGGGCCAATGATTCCTTTGGAAGAAATGGCGGCCCAGACCAGTACTTTTTGAGGATGCAGGGACGATGGGACTGCAACATGGGGCTTTTCGGTTCCCCATATGCGCCAGTTCTGTTTATTGACGAAGCTGTCCAGGTAAAAATAAGCTTCGTCAGTAAACCAAATGCTGCCCACATGCATATCGCCGTCATCAATCCTGTGCACTATATCGTTAGCGAATGTCTCTCATGCAGCAGTGGTAGCGGCGCTGAGGGGTTGCCGCGTTTGAATTTTGTATGGATAGAGGTGTAAACTCTGGCACATGAGACGATACGTGGACGTTGGCGTCATTTGGACTGCAGCTGCAACACGGCGAACGGAAACCCGAGGCCGCTGTTGGATCACCTGCTGCACTAGCTGCGCGTTGCCCTCTGTGGTTGCCGTACGCGGTCGCCCTACCTTTCCAGCACGTTCATCCGTCACGTTCCCAGTCCGTTGAAATTTTTCAAACAGATCCTTTATTGTATCGCTTTTCGGTCCTTTGGTTACATTAAACCTCCATTGAAAACTTCGTTTTGTTGCAACAACACTGTGTTCTAGGCGGTGGAATTCCAACACCAGAAAAATCCTCTGTTCTAAGGAATAAACCATGTTGTCTACAGCACACTTGCACGTTGTGAACAGCACACGCTTACAGCAGAAAGATGACGTACAGAATGGCGCACCCACAGACTGCGTTGTCTTCTATATCTTTCACATCACTTGCAGCGCCATCTGTTGTTGAAAATTGTAACTACTGTAATTTCGAAAGTTTGTCCGCCTGAAAATGTACTGTTGTCCCAAGCATATTGCAACAAACGGTGTATTTCTATCACTGCTCGTTTAGTTTTTATTGCCGTTTCAAATATACCGGTCATTTTTGAAACACCCTGTAGGTGCATCAAATAGTTATAATGACAAACGTGATTCCACAAACAATGTCAATCAGGAACATATGAGTCCAGATAATAATTACAAACAACAACAGCCGTGCACTGTAAATTTTTCGCGCATGTCGCATCCTAAACAAAGAAAAGTGATTAAAAAATCAGTCGACTGCCCTCAAGTGTGCAAAAAAGAACAAAAAGTGTTGACTTTTGCCGATAATCATGGACGTCAGATAGCAGAAAAGGTAGCAGATACACAAACTAACACAAGTGTCCAAGACTTTGTCAAACCAGGAGCAGGCATTGCAGAAGTGACAAAAACATTGCTAAAATCGTGTGAAAACCTTAACCCAAAAGACTGTGGCGTAATTTTTGCAGGTGCGAATGATGTTGCCAGAGATAAAGGTAGTGAACTCATCACTGTTCTTGAAAGTGTGCTACCCAAATTAGGCAACACAAATGTAGCTGTTGTAAATCAACCACACAGATACGACCTTCCTCCTTGTTCATGTGTAAATAAATTAATAGAAAGAGTAAACAAAGAGATAGATACTGTATGCAAAAAGTTTCTGTATGTGAACTTAATAAATGTAAGCACGTTAGACAGGTCCATGCACACCAGCCATGGCCTTCATTTAAATCACAGTGGGAAACAATTTTTGGTTGAAGAAATCTGTCGTCTAGCAAATTGGAATCACAATAGGCCTAATATAGAAGCAGTCCAAAGTACTTTGGACAAATGGGTCATAAAGAAAGATGCGATGTCTTATAAAAAGGGTGAAAGGCATTTTTTAGGGAAATAGACTGTATCACAAAAAAATGTGATGCAGAATTAAATTGCAAATATAGACTGAAGATTGTACACCAGAATGTACAGTCATTAACAAACAAAGTTGATGAAATAAATATACTCCTCAATAGTGAATGGAAAGATGTTTCAGTGTTATGTTTTTGTGAGCATTGGTTACAAAATGAGTATTTTTGGTACTTAAAAATATTACATTTTAACCTTGCAAACTGCTTTTGTAGAATGGAATCAAAACATGGGGGAACTTGTATATATGTAAAAGAAAATGTAGATTATAAGAGTATAACATCTGTTTGCAAACTTGGTTGTGAAAGAGACTTTGAAATCTCAGCTGTAGAGTTAATGTCTAAAAACACTATTATTTTATGTGTGTATAGATCTCCTGTTAGCAACATAAGTGTTTTCTTCAAAAAATTGGACCTTGCTTTAGGTAAACTTAAGACAACTGGGAAAACAGTGGCACTATGTGGTGATTTTAATATTGACTTTCTGAGCCATAGCCCTCACAGGGAAACGTTTTTAAATATTATTAAAGCCTACAATCTTTGTCTTACTATTAGCTCTCCAACACATGTAACTAAAACTAGTGTCACTCTCCTTGATCAGGTATGTGTAAACATGGACAAGTGTACATAAGAAAACTTTGATACCAGCAATAGTGACCACCTTTCGCAATTACTGACCATACCTGTAAATCACATTTCGACCAGTATAGAAAATGTTATCCATAAAAGGATTTATAGTGGGAAAAATATTGAATGCTTCCAGTACCTAATCAGTGAACAATCTTGGAGAGAAGTATATGATACCTCTAATATTAACGAAAAGATGGAACGTTTTTTGAACATTTTCAAGCATAATTTTGACATAGCTTTTCCACAAAGGAAAGTTATTTCCAAGAGCACAGATAGATTCAGAAACTGGATTACACCAGGCATCAGAGTATCTTGTAAAAGGAATCGGGAACTTTTTCTGCAGTCAAAAACTAAAAGCAGTCCAGAATTTATTAATTATTTCAAAAAATACAAGTTACTTTTGAAACGCATCATAAAGGAGGCAAAAATTAAGGAAAATGACAAATATATTATGAAGTCATCCAATAAAACTAAGTCCATGTGGAAAGCTGTGCAGAATCTTACTGGGAAGAGGACAACTCACAAAAATATTGTGATATCAGATGATCGCAAGAATGTCACTGACCCTAGGGAAGTTGCAAATAGTTTCAATTCTTACTATGCAACTGTTGCTGGGAAATTAGTGAAGGAAAAATTTGGAAATCCACCTAATACAACATGGAAAGAACCTTCATCTACTGAAATAAATAATATATCCATGTTCCTCAGTCCAGTAAGCCCAACAGAGCTCCTAAATACCATTAATTCACTGAAGAGTAAGTATTCAACTGGTATTGATGATATTCCAGATTATATTATAAAAATAACAGCAAGACAAGTACTTTCACCTTTATTGGACATATGCAATTCATCCTTATCATGTGGTGTCTTCCCTCAGCAACTGAAAATGGCAAAAGTAATACCCCTATATAAAAAAGGTGATCATCAATGTATGGGTAACTATAGGCCTGTGTCTCTATTGTCAGGGTTTTCAAAAATTATTGAAAAAGTGTTCCTTTCAAAACTAATTACATTCTTCAACAAGAATAATATTATTTCTGGATGTCAACATGGCTTCAGACCACAGAGATCAATTGAAACTGCCACTTTCAATCTGATAAACCATGTCTTAAATGCAGTGGACAACCACAGAAATATCTCAGGTTTATTCTTGGACCTAACAAAAGCTTTTGATGTGATTGATCATTCTATACTCCTGAGGAAGCTCGAATGGTATGGTGTAAGAGGTGTGCCAAATCAGTGGATCAAATCATATTTGGAATATCGCTCTCAGGTAACTGAAATTAAGTACACAGAAGGAAATGAACTCCAGGTACACGTTTCAGGACCATGTGGACTAACTCATGGTGTTCCACAGGGCTCCATTTTAGGTCCCTTTCTTTTTTTGGTCTACATTAATGATTTCCCATCACACGTTAGGGATTCTGAACCAGTACTGTTTGTAGATGACACCAGTCTATTGATTGAAGGGAATAATGAAGAAAATCTTACTGCATCTGCAAAAGATATTACAAAAAGAAGTGTCTGAATGGTTTACCAGAAACAGGCTAATAGTTAATCCCCAGAAAACGGTACTCATGAATTTCCACACTTGTCAAAATAAAAATCCGGCTCAACCTGTAATATGTATAGACAACCAAAACATTAGTTCTGTCAATGAAACTAAATTTCTTGGGATTCATATCCAGGAAAATCTTAAATGGGACACTCATATCACAGCCCTAAATTCAAAACTAGCAAAAATGAGCTATGTGGTAAAAATTCTCTGCAACAGTACTAGTGCAGAAGCAGTTAGGGCTGTATACTTTGCTCGTGTACATTCAATACTGAAGTACGGTATCATTTTCTGGGGAAATGTACATCAGGCTATAACAGTTTTCAGGAAACAAAAGGCAATTATAAGAATAATGAAACAAGTGAGCAGCAGAAAATCATGCAAACCTTTCTTTAAAGATCTGAGGATCCTACCCCTTCCCTGCATTTATATACTGGAAGTAGTCACGCATGTCAAAAAAAGCATACTGAGAAAAGAAAACCTTTTTCCTCAAAACAAAAGTGTCCATGATTACAGTACCAGGTCAGACAGTGACATACATGTCAATCATTGTAACACCACATTATGCCAAAAAGGTGTATATCATACAGGAACAAAACTTTACAACAGATTACCAAGACATATAAAATCTCTTACTGAACTACAAAGCTTTAAAAAGTCTGTGACATCCTACCTTCTGAAAAACTGCTACTATTCAGTCTCACAGTATCTTATGCAAGAAAAAAATGTAATTTGTATCTTTAATTGTAGAAATAAGTTATAAATATACAGTATTTCAAAAATTTGTAATTATTAACTGTATAGATCCAATTTGTCATAAAAATTTATAAAATTTATGTTTGACATTTGAAAATCCAATAGCTAAAAAGGTTTTCTGTCCAATTTCCTGTGTACAATATATGTACTTAAAAAAAGAGATTTATATGGACAAATAAATAAATACATATAAATGATGTGCCCACTGCTGTAAATGGAAAAGTAATCATGTATGCTGATGACACAACTTTACTAGCATGTAGTGACTCAGTGAAGGAGTTGGCAAAAAGAGCCAAATGGCAGAAAGGCATTTTACAGAAAACAACTTATTGATTAACAGGAAGAAAACTATGTACACAAATTTCAAAACAAACAAAACCAACACAGCAGAGGAATTTACTCTGTGTATTGGGGATGTGCAATCAGTGAACTGTAACTGGTTTCTGGGTATAGACATGGACAAATTTATGACATGGGAAAACCACATTGACAGGATGGATGTGGTCCAAAACAGGTACAAATATATTTTAAATGAAAAAAAAAAAAAAAAAGATGTGCTATACAGTGGACACAGGAACCTTGCTCAAAATCTACTATAGACTCATTTTAAAATGTACTATGGACTCATTTTCCCATACATATCGTACCGTATCCCAAAATGGGGTGGTGCAGCAGATGTACCTGTACAAAGAATCCTAAAACTTCAAAAGATGCATAGCTAAACTAATGCCTCGAGGATCCTACAAAAACAAATTCAATGAATTTAAAATATTAACTGTACCAAGTTTATACATATATGGGACAATACTTCTTCTAATTGTAAATTGTACAGCACCTCTAAACAGAGACTTTCATGACCACAACACAAGGAACAGAGAAAATAACCTCATTTGCGGCAAAATATTGAAAATTAATGATACACAACACCCTAATTCAGTAGTTAACCTTTCCTCCAAACCTCTCTCCCAATTCGAAACCTCTGTCCTATCCAAAGGCCTCACCTTCAGCCCCACTCCCAGATTCAACCAAACAGCCCTCGTCAAAGATTTACTGTCCTACACTCGTACTCTCTGCTGGAAATATCACTTTGCCACGAAGAAAAATGATCCTAATCCTACTCCTAATGATCCAACTCCCCTAGACACCATCCAAATTGAACCCTGCCTGGAACAGTTCCGTCCTCCGTCACAGCGGGACCCACCTCCTCTTCCTCAAAATCACCCTCTCCAAACCTTCCAGGAATTTCTGACTTCCAGCCTTGCATCTCAATCCTTCTTAAAAAAACCTTAATCCTACTTCCAACATCACCACTGCTGAAGCCCAGGCTATCCGTGATCTGAGGGCTCACCGATCCATCATCATTCTTCCAGCGGACAAGGGATCCACGACCGTGGTACTTGATCCTCGGGAGTATGTGGCTGAGGGACTGCGTCAGCTTTCAGACAACACCACATACAAAGTTTGCCAAGGTAATCCCATTCCCGATGTCCAGGCGGAGCTTCAAGGAATCCTCAGAACCTTAGGCCCCCTGCAAAACCTTTCACCTGACTCCATCAACCTCCTGACCCCACCGACACTCCACACCCCACCTTCTACCTTCTTCCTAAAATTCACAAACCCAATCATCCTGGCCGCCCCATTGTAGCTGGTTACCAAGCCCCCACAGAACGTATCTCTGCCTACATAGATCAGCACCTTCAACCCATTACATGCAGTCTCCCATCCTTCATCAAAGACACCAACCACTTTCTCGAACGCCTGGGATCCTTACCCAGTCTGTTACCCCCGGAAACCATCCTTGTAACCATTGATGCCACTTCCTTATACACAAATATTCCGCACGTCCAGGGCCTCACTGCGATGGAGCACTTCCTTTCACGCCGATCACCTGCCACCCTACCTAAAACCTCTTCACTTTTGAAGGCCAGACATACCAACAATTAAAGGGAACAGCCATGGGTACCAGGATGGCCCCCTTGTACGCCAAACTATTCATGGGTCGCTTAGAAGAAGCCTTCTTGGTTACCCAGGCCTGCCAACCCAAAGTCTGGTACAGATTTATTGATGACATCTTCATGATCTGGACTCACAGTGAAGAAGAACTCCAGAATTTCCTCTCCAACCTCAACTCCTTTGGTTCCATCAGATTCACCTGGTCTTACTCCAAATCCCACGCCCCTTTCCTTGACGGTGACCTCCATCTGTCCAATGGCCAGCTTCACACGTCTGTCCACATCAAACCCACCAACAAGCAACAGTACCTCCATTACGACAGCTGCCACCCATTCCACATCAAACGGTCCCTTCCCTACAGCCTACGTCTTCGTGGCAAACGAATCTGCTCCAGTCCGGAATCCCTGAACCATTACACCAACAACCTGACAACAGCGTTCGCATCCTGCAACTACCCTCCCGACCTGGTACAGAAGCAAATAACCAGAGCCACTTCCTCATCCCCTCAAACCCAGAACCTCCCACAGAAGAACCACAAAAGTGCCCCACTTGTGACAGGATACTTTCCGGGACTGGACCAAACTCTGAATGTGGCTCTCCAGCAGGGATACGACTTCCTCAAATCCTGCCCTGAAATGAGATCCATCCTTCATGAAATCCTCCACACTCCAACAAGAGTGTCTTTCCGCCGTCCACCTAACCTTCGTAACCTGTTAGTTCATCCCTATGAAATCCCCAAACCACCTTCCCTACCCTCTGGCTCCTACCCTTGTAACCGCCCCCGGTGTAAAATCTGTCCCATGTACCCTCCCACCACCACCTACTCCAGTCCTGTAACCCGGAAGGTGTACACGATCAAAGGCAGAACTACGTGTGAAAGCACCCATGTGATTTACCAACTGACCTGCCTACACTATGATGCATTCTACGTGGGAATGATCAGCAACAAACTGTCCATTTGCATGAATGGACACAGGCAGACAGTGTTTGTTGGTAATGAGGATCACCCTGTGGCTAAACATGCCTTGGTGCATGGCCAGCACATCTTGGCACAGTGTTACACCATCCGGGTTATCTGGATACTTCCCACTAACACCAACCTATCCGAACTCTGGAGATGGGAACTTGCTCTTCAATATATCCTCTCTTCCCGTTACCCACCAGGCCTCCATCTCCACTAATTTCAAGTTGCCGCCACTCATACCTCACCTGCCATTCAACAACATCTTTGCCTCTGCACTTCCGCCTCGACTGACATCTCTGCCCAAACTCTTCGTCTTTGAATATGTCTGCTTGTGTCTGTATACGTGTTGATGGATATGTGTGTGTGTGCGAGTGTATACCCACCCTCTTTTCCCCCTAAGGTAAGTCTTTCCACTCCCAGGATTGGAATGACTCCTTACCCTCTCCCTTAAAACCCACATCCTTTCGTCTTTCCCTTTCCTCCCCTCTTTCCTGACGAAGCAACCGTTGGTTGCGAAAGCTAGAATTTTGTGTGTATGTTTGTGTTTGTTTGTGTGTCTATCGACCTGCCAGCGCTTTCGTTTGGTAAGTCACATCATCTTTGTTTTTAGATATAAAAGATTGAAAATGACGGACAGGGACCATACAACTGCACAGTTTATTTTATAAGAGACTACCATCTAGCATAAAGAGCATCTTTGAAAGAAAACTCAAGAAACACTTCATCTCTGGATGCTGGTATAAGGTGAAACAGTACCTGTTGACAAATCTATAGATCAAATGTAAGTTGGCATGTCAAATTGTCCTGAAAGAAGGAGAAGGAAAATACAGAAGAAGACATACAGCCTAAGATGTAGTGTTGCAATAATGTATAAATGACCTAATATTTCCATGCAGTGAGTTTAAGATGAACTAAAAAAATTAGTCTTCAGTTCTTCTAAATGTATTATTTATTATTACTAGCGCAATATGACAAAAAAAAAAAAAACAAGTAGACTGTAGACTTTCCCTACAAGTGCTAGACTATTGCATAAATCAGCGCACGCTATCATATATCACTGAGTAAAAATATTATCAGTAAACATTACTACAGAACTATTTCATGTATCAAATGACCAATTTCTAAGGAATTTGTTTATTTCTGTATAAATTTGCAACATAACATATCTAAAATCATTGTAAAACTGATCAATGGACAAAAAATAAACTATAATTATAAAATATGCTGACTAACTACAGCATGCCCTGGAGTTGTTCTGATATGATGCAGAATAGAGTGGCAATGCATTTGTTTAGCCATCACCATATTGCTCAGCACTGGAAATTCCTGTATCAACAGCTGGCTGGGGTCATTATCTGTCGTCTGCCCGACCTTGGCGAATGAGGGGGAAAATGCCCTGCTAGCATGCAGAAACTGTTGTAACTCCTGGCACACACGCTACAAGTCAATGTGAACATGTTGTATCCATAATTTCAAATTCTGATTTTGCATCCATAAATTTGTTGTTGCCTCTTTTTCTCCCCCCCCCCCCCCCCCCCCCCCCACCTTCTCCATTTCACTTTGCATTCTTTAGTTTGGACTTTAAATGCTTTACACTGATTTTTCATCTCTGAACTCTTACAAGAAATGCATGCAGGAGAATTTAATGGCTTCTTGCATAACACATGCATGTGTGCTCAACATGACACAGACCCGAGAGATGACATACCAATGTGGAAGATGCAGTGTGTCCAGAAATCCTTATGCGGTCCATTGCGAGAGCATCACGCACATTGGGTCCCGATGTGGTAGACCTTTTAATGATAATGATTAACTAGGTCAAGTAAAACAGAAAAAGTCTTAAGAAATTGACCCCTATTATTCATTGGTCCAGTCACATCAGGCACAATAAAGGTCCATGTCGGCTAAGAAACCATCTTCAAATTCCAAAGCCAAAGTTTGTTTACCAAATGTTTTGAAAGGCAAACAGTTCACCACCATGAGGATAGGCACCTCGGTATTCCTTTGCTATTTGCCACCTGATCATGGAATTAAACTAATTTCAGATCCTGTGTCAATCAGGAATAGTGAATCAGATTCTTGTCTCTTATGAAAAGCCTTACACACCCGGCAACAGCAGTCACCAGTGCATTCAAACTGTACTATAGGCAATGTGAATTATTCGGACAATCACACCCACTTATTGGCACTTGCCCATTGTTTCTGAACTGAATGCTTTCTTAGAAAATTATTTTGAACACTTAGTTCATAAGCCCACTGGAAGCATAAATGATTTCAAAAGCATACTTGACCTCTTACCAACAAATAATCCTGGATAAATAATAAGTATCATGATGAATACAGGGATTAGTGACCTCAAGGCAGTTGCTGCTAGGATGAATACTGTAACACCTATAACCATAAAAAAGAAACACAAAGTACATCTATTTAAAAAAGCTGATAAAAATGCTCTTAATGCCTTTCTAAGAGACAGTCTCCACTCCTTCCAGTCTGATAATGTAAGTGTAGAAAAGATGTGGAATGGTTTCAAAGATGATAAATGAAAATTGAAAGATATAAACCATATAAATTAATAAGTGATGGTAGGAATAACCCATAATACACAAAATGGGTTAGATCGCTGTTGCTCAAGCAATGAAAGAAGCATGCCAAATTTAAAAGAACGCAAAATCCCCAAGATTGGCAAAGTTCTGCAGAAGTTTGAAATATAGCGTACTTCAATGAGAGATGCTTTTAATAATTTCTGCAGTGAAACTCTGTCTCAGAATCTGGCAGAAAACCCAAAGTGATTCTGGTCATACATAAAGCACTCCAGTGGCAAGAGGTAATCAATTCCTTCACTGTGCGATAACAACGGTGAAGTCACTGATGACAGTGCCACTAAAGCAGAGTTATTAAACACAGTTTTCTGAAACTCCTTCACCAAAGAAGACGAAGTAAATATTCCTGAATTCCAATCAAGAACAACTGCCAAGATGGGAAATATAGAAGTAGATATCCTCAGTGTAGCAAAGCAGCTTAAATCACTTAATAAAGGCCAAGCCTCCGGTCCAGACTGTATACCAGTCAGGTTCCTTTCAGAGTATGCTGATACAATAGTTCCATATTTAGCAATTATATACAACTGCTCGCTCACAGAAAGTTCTATACCTAAAGACTGGAAAATTGTTCAAGTCACATCAATACCAAAAACGGGAAATAGGAGTAACCTGCTGAATCACAGGCCCATTAATCACTATCATCAATTTGCAGTACAGTTTTGGAACATATACTGTATTCGAACATTATGAATTACCTAGAAGAAGACTATTTATTGACACATAGTCAGCACGGATTCAGAAAACATAGCTCTTGTGTAACACAGCTAGCTCTTTATACTCATGAAGTAATGAGTGCTATCAACAGGGGATGTCTGATTTCTAGAAGGCTTTCAACACCGTTCCTCGCAAGCATCTCCTAACCAAACTGCCTATGAAATATTGCCTCAGTTGTGCGACTGGCTTCATGATTTCCTGTCAGAAAGAGCACAGTTCGTAGTAATAGACAGAAATTCATCAAGTAAAACTGAATTAATATCCAGTGTTCTCCAAGGAAGTGTTATAGGCCCTCTATTGTTCGTGATCTATATTAACAACATAGCAGAAAATCTGATTAGCCCTATTAGATTGTTTGCAAAAATGGTTCAAATGGCTCTGAGCACTATGGGACTTAACATCTGAGGTCATCAGTTGTTTTGCTGTTCTCTGTCTTGTTCCCAATTAATGGCCTTCTCTTCCTGTCTGTTCAGTCAAGCATTCAGTTGTGTGAGCTCATTGGCTAAGCTTCCTTTAGATGTCTCTTACAGATCTTGATGCTTGTAGTATGATTCTGTGCAACCCTTAGCGTTAATGAGTGGATTGGGGCCACTATCCATAACCTCCTTTACAGCTGCAAAATCACTGTGTTGACACAAGCACTAGCCACTGCTTTAGCTTTCCTAACAAACTTGTGAAATGAAAGATCAGTAAAACCTGACAGTACCACCAAAAAATTATGTGGTAGTCTCCACCTCTAAAATATCTTTAGAAGCTGTCTCTGCCAGAAGTCCATTACCCACCAGCACATGTAGCAATCAAAAGATCTGAGTAGGAGATTCACCCTAATAAGCATCACTATCAATGATTTTCTGGAAGTGCTGTTCTGATGTTAACACAAACCACTGAAGAATAGCTTGTTTAAATACAGTACAAGATTGCAGGGTAAAATGTCACCACAATGTTCAATCACATTTTAGTCCAAATGAGAAATGATTAAAGTAAATTGTATTGAGGTTAACACAACGTCATGTAACCTAAACATGTGTTGCTCTGAAGATGCCAAAGTTACACACTGTTCAGAATAGGGGTCACCACTTTGGGGTATTTAGTGTATCCACCATGAAACATAAAGCAGCTGACAACACTGCACTTTATTTACTGTATTATATAGTGTTCTACAGAACACAAAAAAATGGCACATCACACTCACAAAGAAGCAAGGAACCTAGAAATTGCACTGTAAAGATATATCAGTTTACTCTTTGTCCTCTCTGGTGAGCTCCTGACACTTGGCTTGATTATTAACTGTCCACCACAGAGCTATTATTCAATTTTTGAAGGCTCAGAGGTTGTAACCTGGTGTCATTTACGATTTTCTAAAGTAACTGTAGGGTCAGCAAGAAAATTGCGAGACAGTGATATGATTAACAATGTGAAAAAGTGGTGTGTTCAAGAACAGACAAAAAAAAACCTGCATAAGAAGACTCAATAAGGATGTCTTTCACTCATCACAGATGATTTGGAGAATCAAGTAAAGATGAGCATTGTGAAAGGTTCTTTTTCGCGATACTTGGAGAGTTCCTTGGCAGTAATCTTTTGAAGTGACGTCAAGGTGAAGAATGCTGTGAACAAATTGCTTAATGGACTAGTAGCAGGTGATGCAGGAGTTGTTATAATGCTTGTGAACAGATAAACCACAAATGTGTAAACATCTGGCACCCTGAACTGCCATCCCCAGTTATCCCAGCCACTACTGGTACAGTTCTCTGCTCAGAAAATGAGCACCCCCTACAGCTGTTTGTGGCCAAACTACCTGAAAGCCAAGTGAGCCAGCACCAAAATCATTGATGCCCACACTCTGTAGGCCAATTTCAACACACACCACTGGGTGACACCTGCTGCCTATCACACATGGCAGCTTTAACACATGTTGATGATTACAGGATAGAGAATTTCATGCAGCACCCTTCATGGGTGTGCTTACTTATGTGAATTGATTGGGACAGTGCATCAAAACTATTTAACTACTCATTTAAATGATCACATATCATATGGCCACTTAAATTCTATGATGTGTCTGTGTTTGTTGGTCCTTAAACAGGAAGAAACCTCTGTTTACACAGACACAAAAACTAACCATAACAAAATCTAACAGTGGAAAATACAGGTTGGAACGTGAACAGTTGTGACTCACCATATAGTGGAGATGCTGAGTCACAGATAGGCACAACAAAAAAAAAAAAAAAAAAAAAAAAAAAAACTGTCAGAAAGTAAGCTTCTGGCCAAGAAGTCCTTCATCAGAAATAGACAAGAAACATACACACACACTCACACAAATGCAATTCACACACAAATGACCACAGTCTCTGGTTGCTGAGGCAAGAGTGTGAGCAACAGCACATGATAGAAGAAACAAGGGGGGAAGATAGCATGGCAGGGGGGGGGGGGGGGGAGGAGGACAGTAAAGCACTGCATGTGGGAGCTTACAGGGACAAAGTGGACAGAAGGTAGGGCTGCTAGGTGCAGTCGGGAGGTTAGACGATGGGCATGTATGGGGAGAGGAGGGTGCAGTAACAGAAAAAGGGAGAAGTAAAAGGACTGTGGATGCATTGATGGAATAGAGTGCTTTGTAGTGCTGGAATGGGAACAGGGAGGGGCTAGATGGGTGTGGACAATGACTAACGAAGGTTGAGGCCAGGAGGGTTGCGGGAATGTAGGGTATATTGCAGCAAGAATTCCCACCTGCTCAATTCAGAAAAACTGGTGTTGGTGGGAAGGATCCAGATGGCACAGGCTGTAAAGCAATCACGGAAATGAAGAACATCATGTCGGGCAGTGTGCTCAGCAATTGAGTGGTCCAGCTGTATCTTGGCCACAGTTTATTGGTGGCCATTCATACAGACTGCTTGTTGGTTGTCATGCCCACGTAGAATGCTGCATGAGGTTGCAGCTTAGCTTGTAGATCACATAACTGGTTTCAGATAACCCTGCCATTGACAGGATACGTGATGCTTGTGACAAGATTGGTGTAGGTGGTGGTGGGAGGACGTATGGGACAGGTCTTGCATCTAGGTCTATTACAGGCATATGAGCCATGAGACAAGGGGTTGGGAGCAAGGGTTGTGTAGGGATGGACAAGGATATTGTGTAGGTTCAGCAGATGGTGGAATACAACTGTGGAAAGGGTGGAAAGGGTAATGTGTAGGACATTCCTCATTTCAGGGCACAACAAGAGGTATTCGAATCCCTGGCGGAGAATGTGATTCATTTGCTCCAGTCCTTGGTGGTACTGAGTCACAAGGGGAATGCTCCTCTGTGGCCAGACAGTGGTACTTTGGGAGGTGGTGGTTGACTGAAAAGCTAAGACACAGGAGATGTTTTTTCTTTTGTACAAGGTTAGGAGAGCAATTACATTCTGTGAAGGCCTCAGTGAGACCCTCGGTATATTTCAAAAGGTACCACACGTCTACATCTACATCTACATTTATACTCCGCAAGCCACCCAACGGTGTGTGGCGGAGGGCACTTTACGTGCCACTGTCATTACCTCCCTTTTCTGTTCCAGTCGCGTATGGTTCGCGAGAAGAACAACTGTCTGAAAGCCTCCGTGCGCGCTCGAATCTCTCTAACTTTACATTCGTGATCTCCTCGGGAGGTATAAGTAGGGAGAAGCAATATATTTGATACCTCATCCAGAAACGCACCCTCTCGAAACCTGGACAGCAAGCTACACCGCGATGCAGAGCGCCTCTCTTGCAGAGTCTACCACTTGAGTTTGCTAAATATCTCCATAACGCTATCACGGTTACCAAATAACCCTGTGACAAAACGTGCCGATCTTCTTTGGATCTTCTCTATCTCCTCCGTCAAACCGATCTGGTTCAGATCCCACACTGATGAGCAATACTTAAGTATAGGTCGAACGAGTGTTTTGAAAGCCACCTCCTTTGTTGATGGACTACATTTTCTAAGGACTCTCCCAATGAATCTCAACCTGGTACCCGCCTTACCAACAATTAATTTTATGTGATCATTACACTTCAAATCGTTCCGCACGCATACTCCCAGATATTTTACAGAAGTAACTGCTACCAGTGTTCGTTCCTCTATCATATAATCATACAATAAAGGATCCTTCTTTCTATGTATTCGCAATACATTACATTTATCTATGTTAAGGGTCAATTGCCACTCCCTGCACCTAGTGCCTATCCGCTGCAGATCTTCCTGCATTTCGCTACAATTTTCTAATGCTGCAACTTCTCTGTATACCACAGCATCATCCGCGAAAAGCCGCATGGAACTTCCGACACTATCTACTAGGTCATTTATATATATTGTGAAAAGCAATGGTCCCATAACACTCCCCTGTGGCACGCCAGAGGTTATCTTAATGTCTGTAGATGTCTCTCCATTGATAACAACATGCTGTGTTCTGTTTGCTAAAAACTCTTCAATCCAGCCACACAGCTGGTCTGATATTCCGTAGGCTCTTACTTTGTTTATCAGGCGACAGTGCGGAACTGTATCGAACGCCTTCCGGAAGTCAAGGAAAATAGCATCTACCTGGGAGCCTGTATCTAATATTTTCTGGGTCTCATGAACAAATAAACCGAATTGGGTCTCACACGATCGCTGTTTCCGGAATCCATGTTGATTCCTACAGAGTAGAGTCTGGGTTTCCAAAAATGACATGATACGCAAGCAAAAAACATGTTCTAAAATTCTGCAACAGATCGACGTCAGAGATATAGGTCTATAGTTTTGCGCATCTGCTCGATGACCCTTCTTGAAGACTGGGACTACCTGTGCTCTTTTCCAATCATTTGGAACCTTCTGTTCCTCTAGAGACTTGCGGTACACGGCTGTTAGAAGGGGGGCAAGTTCTTTCGCGTACTCTGTGTAGAATCGAATTATTATCCCGTCAGGCCCAGTGGACTTTCCTCTGTTGAGTGATTCCAGTTGCTTTTCTATTCCTTGGACACTTATTTCGATGTCAGCCATTTGTTCGTTTGTGCGAGGATTTAGAGAAGGAACTGCAGTGCGGTCTTCCTCTGTGAAACAGCTTTGGAAAAAGGTGTTTAGTATTTCAGCTTTATGCGTGTCATCCTATAGAAGTGATGGCGACAGGTGACTAGGCTGTATTGAAGGGACTTTTTTATATGAAATGGGTGGCAGCTGTCGAAGTGGAGGTATTGTTGGTGGTCTGATACAGACTGAGGTACTTATGTAACTATCTTTGAGATGGCTTGTTGGGCTGAGTAGGACCAGGTGAAGAGAATGGGGGAGAAAGTGTTGAGGTTGTGGAGGAAAGTGAATAGGGTGTCCTCGTCCTTGATGCACACAACAAGGTTCCTGTTTCTTTGTTCATGACAACGCTCGCCCACACACAGGCAATATTGTCAAACAGTTCCAGGCAAAAATGGGGGTTGTGCAACCCGAATATCCACCATATTCTTCGGATCTCAATCCTCCAGACTTCTTTCCATTCCCTCGACTCAAACTCGGTTTGAAAGGAAAGAGATTTGATGATATTCCTGACATCCAACAAAATGTGGCGCAGCTTTTGAACACCATCCCACAGAAAAGCTTTGTGCACAGTTTCCAGGACATGTGTTGCAGAGCTCAGCAGTGCATAGTTACGGGATGTGACTATTTCGAAGGACAGTAAGGTGACTATAGTTCACAGTTCATCTACGTTACTGTTACAGGACTATTCACTGAACTTTATTGTCAAATGTTGTATTATCACCAAAACTGGTGCTCAATAAAATATCAATTTGGAAATTTAGTCGGCTGAAAGGTGTTTTGATTCGACATTCATTTCTGAATTTGTTTGATGTTTGTTGTCATGCCTACTAGACAAGGACACCAGACAGTGGAGCAATATTCTATAATTGTTTGCACTTGTGCCTTATATGTTATTTCCTTCAATGATGTGCTACACTTCCTCAGAAATCATCCACCAGATCTAGTGCTTTCATTCTCTTCCAATACTTATTTTATGTACTTATCCCATTTCATTTTGCTTAAGAGTATTGCTACTAAACATTTATACAATTTGACACAGTCAAGATGTTCACCACTCAACTTGTAATCAGATTCTTTCTCATTGTTATAGGAATCATACTGCATTTATCCACATTTAAAGAGATCTGCCATTGATTACACAAAGTGGAAATTTTGTCCAAGTCTGTTGTAGCTATGTACTACATGAGACCAGTCCAAAGTAACCCACATATGGCTTCATTCATGAAGCACTCAACTATAATGGAAAAGAGAGTCCTGTGAATCTTGGAACTAAGAAGACACAGTATACTGATCTGAAAGGCACCCTGGAAATACACAGAAGAAGGGCCAGTAAGCACTGCTCTGTGCATACATATGCATGAGTCGCTGGTAGATGGTGCGATGGAGACCTTGCCACACACTTGCCTCCCACAGGAGGCCTCCAGCAGCTGGCTTGCGCTGATACAGTTGGTGGCTGCTTCAAACGTACACGTGCGATGACACCACATTCGGTGCACACATGCCAGTTGCAGGATATAACACACATCTCCCTCATGTGAAGTGGACACCCAGGTGACAGAAGAGACAACAGTGGCCTGACGAAACACACATCTTTGAGTCCAGAGTGGTAGCAGCTGCTGCTGACAGAGGGAGCAGGACAATGTGCCATGCAGGCTCCGAAGCGTGGGGCTGGAACGTTTGGGGACGCGGGCTCGCCTAAGGGAAATGGGTGATGGTAGCTTCGAAGAGGAGCGTGGCATTACCGTCTCAAGGTCATCATCAGCAGGCAGGTCCCAGCATGGACGAGGCAGAGCTGAACCCATTGGTGACAATGGCTGATGTAATGGGTCTGGTGGAGGCAGCCTGACCGGAACTCCAGGCTGCAGCAACAAACATGAGGCCAGGTATGGACTGGCATTTGGTGCCAGAAAGCTGGAACTCAAGGGTGTTTCAAATGGAGGAGGCAGCCAGTGGGATATGGATGCCTCCACAGCAGGCGACGATGGGCTCGAGGCACAGGGCAGTGGGACGAACTGCAGTGACAGGGGCTGCACCAACAAACCTGTAGCTTCTGGTGGCAAGCGGAGACACAGCTGGTCAAGGTAGCATGCTGCCGGCTGCTGGCCAACTGGTCAAGATAGTGCACCACCAGCCCATCAGCCATATAGACATCACACAGACAGTGTTACTGTGGCAGGCAACAGTAGCCAGTATCCACTTGGGCCAGCAACCGACCCCTCGCACCCTCACCTGTGATTTCATCATGAAGCAGCCAGATGAGCCTGACCACAGCAGGTGCAGCATAGGTCATAGAAGGTGGAGGAGTATGCATGGCTGCTGGCTGTGAAGCAACTCACCCGGGTTCCGCTCTTCCATAGGTGTGAAGTGATAGGTGCTCTGAAAATGGAGAAAGGTGTCATCGGTGAAGAATCCACAACAAACTTTTTCATTTGGGACTTGAACATACGCACTAGTCATTCTGTCTTGCCATTCGACTGAGAATGGAATGGAGAAGCTGTAACATGACAAATGCTGTGAGGGGAAGTAAACAATTGAAAGGTGTCAGAAATAAACTGAGGCACACATCAGAAACTAAGTACAAGGCAACCCCGCAGAAGAAAAAACCCTCCAAAATATACGAATTGTGACCTCAGCTGATGTTGATGCATACTGAGAATGTAAGGAAACCAGGAAAACTCATCCAAAACCAGAGCCAACAGGAATTCAAGAAGGGACCATCAAAGTCTACAGGAATGCTTTCCCATGGCTGGTGTGGAATGGGCCAGGGAAACAGAGATGCCCTGGGAGCCACTTGTTGCTGTACACAATGCTCATAAGCCATGACAAAATGGACAATGCTGCCATCAATCCATGAGCAAAAAAACATGCCTCCTAACTAACAGTTTAGTGCACGAAATGCTGAGGCACAGAACTTCACGGTGTACTGCAGTGAGGGAGGTCTTCCGTGGACAACAGCAAATGACCATCAAAATCAAAGAGGTGATACTGTAAGGAAAAATAGTTGTGCAGAGGGTCAGAAGCCCAACCTGGTGCTTTATCAGCATTGCTGAACAAACCAAACCACCTGGCAGAGAACTGGGTTGGTGGCAATGGCAGATGTTATGCATGAGGTCGTAATTGGGAAGCCCTCAACTGCAGCTGACGTTTCTGTGTCAGGATGGAACCAAAGCAATTATTCACAATCAAAGTCAGGATCAGGACCCACAAGAAGACGGGACAAGGTATCCGCATTAGCATGTTTAGACATGGGTTGAAAATAGGTTTCGTACCTTTAGAGAGACAAGAACTTTGCCCAGCTTTGGAAGCGATGTGCTACCTTGTCAGGCAAAGAAGTGTGAGGGTTAAAAAAAGAAACCAAACGTTTATGGTCAATAACAAGGTGAAACTTGGAGCCATACAAAAAAATGTGAAATTTCTTGAGAGCATAGACAATGGCAAGAGCCTCTTTTTTCACTTGATAGTAATGATGCTAGGCCGGAGTGAGAGATTTAGAGGTAAAAGCAGCAGGTAATTCAGGGCCATCGGCATACTGGTGCATGAGCACCACGCCGAGGCAGTACTGTGAAGTGTTAGTAGCCAAAACTATATGCTGGTCTGGAAAGAACATAGCCAAAAAAGAGGCCAAAAGTAGTTTGGATCTGAACATTTGAATATGGGTTCCAGCAAAAAGGTAAATTTTTACGTAACAAGGCATGCAACAGGTGGGCCAAGGTGACTGCCCCTAGCAGGATATTATTGTAATAGGCTATCTTCCCTAGGAAGGCCTGAAGCTTCTTCGTGGACAAGGGGTGAAGCACAGACATCACACCTGAGATGTGGTTCAGTAGAGAGCAAACCCTATCCCATGAGACCTCTAGCCCCAAATAAACAATAGAAGACTGAAGGAAACTGAGTTTTCTCGAGGTTACATCATAAGTCCGTGAACTGTAAGACAGAAAACAGAGTGCACAAATTTTGCAAGTGATTGGCCATGGAGGAGCCCATTATCCAGGTAATTAATGCAACCTGGCATAGTCAATTGCTCTAAAAATTGTTGGAAAACAGCAGGGCACTAGCTGCACCAAAAGGAAGGTGCAAATACTGATAGAAACCAAAGGCAGTATTCAAAACCAGAACCCGCCGAGATTCTTCATCCACAGGAACCTGTAGATATACTTCAGACATATCAATTTTAGACAAGTACTGGCCACGCGATAATTTTGCCAACACCTCCTCCCGGTGTGGGAGAGGATACGTACCCATGATAAACTACACGTTAAGAGTAGTACTGAAGTTGCCACAAAGATGAAGTTTCCCTGATGGTTTCTGAACTACAGCCAATGGAGAGGATCATTTACTAGCCACAAGGGCGTACATGACAAAAACAAGGCCAAGCTATACCAACTGAAAACATGTCTGAAAACTTCTCACACAGTGTTTCCAAATGAGAATACGGTACCTGACCAGACATGTGGTGACCTGTGTCAGTGATAGAAAATACAAATGCCTGAAACGCATCCATCCGGAACAAGTTCTCAATACCGGCATCAGTAACCACCAAAAGTAGAATGGAGCAAACCACTGACTTGTAAGAGGCAAATGACGTAAACTGTCACAACAGTGCTATGTTCTGCTTGCTATAATTGACCAGCTTCTGTGTGACTAGTGCCAGTGGTGGAGAGCCTAAATTCATATACGTTTGAGAATTCAGTAACCTCACTGCAGCACCTGTGTCAACCTGTAGCTGGATCATTTGACAAAAAACCGTAACCCAATAAACAACTTGGGAGAAGTCAAAAGGATTGGAGTCACATAGTTTATGTCCAAGCCCATATCCTGAGCAAACGTCAGTAAAGAACCCACAGAGGCTATGTGGCCTTTCTTCCAGTGAGCCCAGCATTTAGGGCACATCGAACATTCCTGATGGACAAAACAGATAGGACAAGACGGAAACAGAGAACAATGATACTGGTGCTATGGCAGTTGCATTTGCAGCTGCTTTGCCCAACCTTCTTCAGCTCAGTGCTGGGCTTATGTGTTCACTGCTGCCACTGCCACTTCCTCATGCAAGCTATCTGTCATCCTAGTGGCCGCATTGGGTGACCCTACTGCCACATCACCGCATACTTCAGTTTGGTCACTCACTGCCTGAGAAACTTCAAAAGATTATGCTAGTTGCAAAACTTCAGCCAATGGGGAGTTTTCACAGAGTAAAGCCTTCTGGTGCACTTCCTTGTCCAGAGCTAAGCATGTAATTGCATGGCGCACCACAGAGTCTTCATAAGAGCCATTATGGGCATCAGTAACAAACTGTCAAACAAACCTGCACCATTCATGCTACCCTCCTCTGTAACATTCAATATCCCCAGTTTGTCATATCTGATACTTGTCCCACATGGTTGAACAATATTTCAGAATGGGTTGCTGATTTGTAAGCCATCTATCTCCTTTGTAGACTGATTGCAGTTCTCCAGGATACTACTAATAAACCAGAGCCCACCACCTGTTTTACCCACAACTGAATCCATGTGATCATTCCATTTCATATCCCTACAAAGTGTTACACCCGGGTATTTGCGCGTTATTACCGTCTACAGCGCATGTGCAACTGGTATATCCCGTGTGTATGCATGCATGGGGTGCTGGTGCATAAGTGTACGGTTTATGCGCATCGTGTAATAGGGGCTTAATGCACCCAGCAGTAGAAGTCCATCCTCCAGTGATTAGTTCAGGGCATCAGGTCACCGTGCTGTCATTTGGCTATCTTCAATGAGGCAGCAGCAGATGCTGCAAACGGGCTTGCTGCAGGCTCCATTACACAAGATATCCATGGGGACCAGATGCAGCAATAATGGGGCCTCAGTAAGCACTGCCACTGATAAGGACAGCACTACAAGACAATGCACTGGGAGACGCCATGGCATTTGTTTGAATGGTTGTAAATAATAAACAATAAAGGGCATTTATATCCACAGGCTGTCTTCTTTGCTGCGCCCACATCCATCGCTGGTACAGAATCACAGGGCCATTTGAAGCCATCCAAACAGCCTGTCACAGAGGATATCATACCTCAGATTGGTGTTGTAGGGCTTTCAAGAAGAAGAATAGAAGTACCAATTATTTGTTGGTTGTTTAGGACTGCCTGATGGATAGTCACTTCTAGCAGAGTCTTCAGTTGCGGAATATGCCTCCTGAATCCAGACTGAAAGTGGTCTAAGAGCTGAGTGGACTCAAGAATGCAGTATGCAGTTATTGAGGGAAATACTAAAATAACAAAATGGGCAAAAACACTTCTTCCCTAGCCTGAAAGAAGGTGTTATGATAATCTTCCTTCATGTGTCAGGGCATTGCTTTGTTTCTAGATTTGGCTGAAAGTGGGAAGAAGGATGTTTTTATGTCCTTATTAGGTGCTGCAACATGGCGTAATGTATTTTTATATGACATGGTGCTTTGTTACAAGGCATATACTATGCTGAATCCACCTCTGATATCAAGAGGGGGCAGTTATAACAGGGTGTATACGCCCTGGGAAATCTGGGAAAAACCTGGGAATGGTTTCATCCAGGAGAAAATTGGGAAAAATCTGGGAATTTTTCATTGCTTTAGTTTTCAGTCAAATTTTTGTAATTTTGACAGGTAAGAACTGACACTCTAACAAAGAATGTTACTGTATCCTGCTACTGAAGAATAATACTGCAGCAATAAAACATAAATGAGAGGAAAAAAAAAACTTTAGTTGCAAAGTGAATGCGCCATTTACAACAACAGAACGCCATGCATGCACAAGCATCTGCAAACAGCAAAAATATGTCAAAGAGCTTAGGACGAAGACTTTGCAATACTTTGTAACAATAAACTGCTTTCTATGAGCATGATGTCACAACTGCTTGGACTAGGTTAATTTGAGTGGTTGCCAGTGGGCTCATGTGTATGCACAGTTGATTCGCATACAAGCAGTACCTTCCCCAACTTCCGGTTACTTGAAGTGTGGCTGTTAGCTGTATCAGCAAGCAACCAGATGCTAACCAGAAAAATTTTTCTGACGCACCCTAGCTCCCAGATTTTGACATGTGCAGAGTTGTAGTGGGGAGGGTGTTAGTCTTCATGTGACCCATGTTTACGTAAAGTGATTTTGCTGTTTCCTCTTCATTTACAGCTCCCACGTCAAACGAAAACAAAATGGATTTCTGTGGCTGGGAGCTATCAACTGAATTAAAATACATTCACATAATTATGGAAAGCAAAAATATATTACTAGTTTCAGTTTTCTGATTTTATTTTATTTCCACTTTTTTGGCAGTCAGGCATTAATTGCCTTGCAGAACAATAAAGTTATTTTTGTTGGTTTGCTAAAGAAATTTGGCTTTATTAATCTTTTCTGCTGAGGCAATCAATTTATTTGAAATGAAGTGTTTCATTCCACATTACTGGCTAGTTCTGATTGTTCACTGAATTTCAAGGGCATCTTTTCATCTTCTGCCATGTGCGGCATTATGCTATAATAGAGAACCAAAAATGAGATAGTACAGTACTGGTACTACAAGAAAATTTACATCACGAAAACCACACTGAAAAGCTCATATTAGGTGGGGCCTACTTCATTGTGAATCTGGACAAACCAGTGTGCACTTCAAACCAAATCATGCATTTTAGTGTGGTTTATGAAACTCCAATGCTCTTGGAGTATCCTCTGATGACCTGTTTCTTTTATGGCACAATGCAAGATCCCTTAATGCTTTACACATACTAACATGCAGGCTTCCTACATCACTACAGCTGCGCACATGCAATAAAGCCTGTTTTCTGGCACGCTCTGGCAACTGCTAAAACAAACCTATTTCTAACAGTCTGAGGAAAGTATTGTGAATGGTGGTTTGAAAAGTGATACTTTCAAAGTAAATTTCCTCTTACGCAAGATGAAGTATGTTATGTGCGAGAATGTGAGATGAATTTCTTAAATCACAGATCATTTGATGCTCGTTTAAAACCGAACACTTTGGGGACCAGTAACTTAGAAGAATTTCGAGCTCAGATGACCAGACATTTACATTATTATTTTTTAAATTTACTGGCACATTTGAGTGATGTATCTTAAAAGTGTAACACACGCAAAAAAGACCAATATTACACCCAAAAGCTTAGCTTCTCTTGTAGCTTATTAATCATCGAGACCAATATTATACCATATGTGAAGGCTTAGCTTTTCTTCTAGCAACACTATGTATATTCATGTATATCATTAACTTTTCTTGTTTGTGTGTTCGCACTACTTAACGGTCATCTTGCTATTGGCTGACTACAACACGTGTCCTATGCTCTGAATATCTGCTCTCATCGGCTGGTGAGATCACGTGGCATGAGATATGATTGGCTTACAAAAGGGCATCACAATCTTAATTTCAATGCTCTGGAAACTAATGTGCTGTGTTTTGTGGAATTCGAATTTATACTTTCGTAATGTGAAAATATGGAGCGCATATGCTGCTGCACATCAAAGGTCTTTCCAAAACATCTCTCCTTCTTTTTCCATCAAAGGTCTTTCCACAACTTCTCTTCCTTTTTTTCCCTCCCCTTAATTGCCTGGAAGTTCCACACCAGTGTATAAAACATTAACCATTCAAAGGATTGATAAGTTTTACAGTTAAGAGGGCAAATCTATGGGAAACCTACTGTCACTTAGCATGGAAAAAGTGTATTTTTGCCCAGTGAAAAGTATATTTTTTAAGTGGGATATTCGGAAAAAATCAGGGGATTTCGTTCCTGTATACACCCTGTATAAGGGTCTTCACAGCTAGAACAAAAAACACAACTGCACTTCACCTCAATGTCCCTCACTGCTGGTAGGCTGGATCTTGGCATTTGGAGGGGGTTACATTATCAGAAGGTTCCCCCACTGTCTGTTTCATGTCTGGTCCTTACACGAAAAGTATGTTGGCAGCAGTAGAACTGTTGTGCAGAATGTTTCAAATCCTGGTTCTCTAAATTATCTCAGCATTGTTCCTTGAAAAGAATGTCACCTTCCTTCCAAGGATCCACATTTGAGTTCCTGGAGAATCTCCATGGTACATGTTGATCGAACCTACCAGTAACAAATCTAACAGTATGCATCTGAATTGCTTCAATGTCTTCCTTCAATCTGAACTGGTAGGGTTCCCAAACTCTCAAACAGTACTCAAGGATGTGTCACACTAGTGTTCTATATGCTGTCTCCTTTACAGATGAACCTCACTTCCATAAAACTCTGCCAATAAACCAATGTTGACCATTCTCCTTCCCTATCAGTTCTCACATGCTCATTCCATTTCATATTGCTTTGCAATGTTACACAAAGATACTTCAAAGATGTGATTGTGTCAAGGAGGACACTACTAATGGTGTATGCAAACATTACAGGTTTGTTTTTCCTACTCATCTGCATTAACTTACTTTTTTTCTACTATTATAGCAAGCTGCCATTCATCACACCAACTAAAAATTTTGTATATATCAACTTGTATCCCCCTACAGTCACTCAACAGGGACACCTTTCCCCATACCACAGCACCATCAGGAAACAGCCAGAGATCACTACTCATTCTGTCCGTTAGACCATTTATGTATGTAGAGAATAAGAGTGGCCCTATAATGGTTCTCTGGCATTCTCCCGATGATACCCCTGTCTCTGATGAACACTCACCATGAAGAATAATGTACTGGGTTCTAGTACTTAAGAAGTCTTCGAGTCACTCATATATCAGGGAACTTATTCTGTATGCTAGTATCTTTGTCAACACTCTGCAGTTGGACACCATGACACTTTTTGGAAAGCTAGGAATACGGAATCTGCCTGTTGCCCTTCATCCATGGAGAAAAGGGCAAGTTGAGTTTTGAACGAGCAATGCTTTCTAAATCTGTGATGATTTGTGGGCAAAAACTTTTCTGTCTCAAGGAAATTTATTATATTAAAACAAAGAATATGTTCAAGAATTTTGCAGCAAACCAATGTTAAGGATATTGGTCTGTAATTTTGCCAGTCCATTGTTTCACCCGTTTTGTATACAGGAGTCACCTGTGCTATTTTCCTGTCACTTGTGACTTTGCATTGAGCGAGAGATTTAAGATAAATGCAAGTTAAGTAAGGGCCCATAGAATTCTCTTTGTAAAACTGAATTGGGATATGACTGTACCTGGTGTCTTATTTGTTTTCAGCTCTTTTCTATGCTAGGGATGCCTATTGCAATGTCCTCCAGAGAGGAGGCTGTGTGATGGTCAAACAATGGTATGTTTGTATGATCCTCCTACGTGAACAATTTCTTAAAAGCAAAATGTAAACCTTCGGCTTTCCTTTTGCTATCTTCTATTGCTGCACAAGACTGATCAACAAGTGAAGCCTTCAAACTGCTTAGTGATTTTACGTAGGACCAGAATATTCTCAGGTTCTCAGCAATATCTTTTGCGAAGATATGATGATGGTAGTTGTTATATGCTTCACACATTGATCATTTTACAGATGCACGAATCTCTGCTAATTCTGCCTATTGTCATTTGTGGGTTCTCTTTTAAACTGAGAGTACAACAGTCTCCAAGTCCTCAGTAATTTCCAAATTTTATTATTAAAGCATAGTGGCTCTTTCCCACCCTTAATCCGCTTACTTGGCACATACTTCTCCACAGTGCAATTTACAATCTGTTTAAACTTTGACTATAATTCCTCTATGTCCATCATAATAGAACTGGATGATGTCCATTCATTTTCTGTGTGGGATGTCAGCAAAAGCTTATCTGTCCTTTCTAGCAAATATACTCTCCTAGCCTTCTTGATTGATTTATTAACTTTTAGTAACTGTCACCACTATTATCCGAACATCATTACTAATCCCAGTCTTTATACTGACACCATTGATAAGATCAAGCCTGTTTGTAGCTACAAGGTGTAAAGTATTTCCATTGCATCTGGAGTTCCGAACTAGCTGATCAAGACAGTTTTCAGAAAACATGTTCAAGCTCAACCACAAGATTGGCTTGTCTGTACCCTCTGCAATGAATTCATAGATGTGCCAGTCTAGACTCATTAGGTTAAAGTAGTCTTCAACTAATACTGCAAGATCAGGGCACTTCTGCACTACTAAGTGTAAACTATCTTTGAATGACGAAAACTGTCACAGTTGATAAAAACACATCCAACAATTAACTTGATTTCACCTAAAATTGTTACACATGTCTAGATAACTTCAAAGTCACTCTCAAATTCGACTTCAAAAAAGGACAATATTTTTGTCATCTTTCCGATACATATTCTATGACTCACTAAATATTTCAGAGCTTTTTACTTCAAATTTCATCCAGTTCTTGGTTCCTTGAATAATTTGAGCACATCAAAATTCATGAAAATGTATTTGTATTCGGTTGTTTATTATAAATTGCAATGTTGACTCTCACTATGAGGAATTAATCATTATAGTTGACATCCATGTGGCATCATTTCTGCAACACCTGTTCTCTTAGAGTTCAATGTTGTTTGCACAATTGTTTTTATTTGTTTATTGCTGAACAATGCTTCCAATTATGTTTGTTTTATTCCTGGACCATTTCTGACATAATATGTATGTTTTGCCTTTCGATTATAAACAAGAAGACATTAAAAACTTGTGGGAAAGGAGTTTTTGTTCTTGGTTAATTTCTCCTCTGAACTGGGTACAGTTTCCTTTTCCTGGCACAAGATATTATAATCCAATGTGTTATCAATTCCTCATCCCTGCTTCTCTTTGATTACTCCAATAGAAGGATCCTGGTAGATTTTACAATACTGGTATCAGTTAAGTTCTGTGGTCTGCCTGGGAACATGATCTGTTCTGCTGTTATCAAATGTTCACAAGTGCAGGGGCAGCTGCAGGTTTTGAAACTTTCATCAGTTGCCAGTGTCTAACTCCCTGTACTAATTCTGGGCATCTGTGTGTCTGTTTCTTCACCATCACTATAAATGACATCACAAAGATAAGTTTTTTGTTTCACCATATGGCAGGTGAACCTTGCTTTAACATATTCTTAGAGCTTGCACTTGTTAAATGGTATTATAAATGCCCGTGCTTTTTACAACTCACTGTTAAACTTCATCATGTTACATTCTAAGACAACGAAAATGATGCATTGCGTAGGAATTATCCCAACAGGATGGAAATCAATAGATGTGATGCACATGTGCAGACAAAAAAATGATTACAATTTCAGAAAAATTGCATGATTTTTTCAAGAGAAAGAGGTTCACAAATTGAGCAAATCAGTAATGCACTGGTCCACCTCCAACCCTTGTGCAAGCAGTTACTCAGCTTGGCATTGATTGATGGAGTTGTTAGATGTCCTCCTTAGGGATACTGTACCAAATTCTGTCCAAATGGCACATCAGATTGTCAACATCCTGAGCTGGTTGGAGGGCCCTGCTCATAATGCTCCAAACATTCTCAACTGGGGAGAGATTTGGCAACCTTGCTGCCCAATGTAGGGTTTGGCATGCATGAAGAAAAGCAGCAGAAACTCTCGACATATGTGGGTGGACATTATCTAGCTGAAAAGTAATCCCAAGATGCTTGTCATGAAAGGCAACAAAAAGGGGCTTAGAATATTATTGACATACCACTGTGCTGTAAGGGTCACATGGATGGCAACCAGAGGGATACTGCTATGAAAAGAACTGGCACCTCAGACTGCCACTCCTGGTTGTCAGCCTGTATGGCGCGTAACAGTCAGGTTAATATGCCAATGTTATTCAGGGAATCTTCACATACATCTTCACTGGTCATTGGTGCTCAATGCAAAGTGAAACTCATCACTGAAGACAATTGTACTCCACTCAATGAGATTATTTGCTGAAGACATGTCTCGAGATGCCCTGGATAGTTGCACAACACCAACCTAACTGTCACCCATCATGTGGTCTGACAAACAGAATGATGGCTTGGGTTCAATTTATTTTCATGGCAGCACCCCTTTGGTTGTCATCTGCAGCAACCTTACAGCACAGCAGTACATCAATGATAGTCTATGTCCCATTTTGTTGCCCTTCGTAGCAAGCCATACTGAGTTTACATTTCTGCAAGATAATGCCCACACACATGGTGAGAGTTTCTACTGATAAGACTATCAGTAGAAACTCTCACCATGTGTGTGGGCATGCTTGCCAAACCCTGGTATGGCCATAAAGGTCACCAGATCTCTTTCCGTTGAGAACAATTGGAGCATTATGGGCAGGAGCCTCCAACCAACTCAGGAATTTAACGATATGAAGTGACAGTTGGACAGAATTTGGCACGATATCCCTCAGGAGGATATCCAACAACTCTATCAATCAATGCCAAGCCAAACAACTGCTAGCATAAGGGACAGAGGTGGACCAACACATTGTTGGCTTCCTGTTTGTTAAGCTTTCCCTACAATAAATCAATTTTTTTCCCTTGGAGCATGTTTCTGATGTTTGTGAGTACTACTGTCTGCTGCTGAGAAGACTATACTGACAGAAATCTGGCAGTAGGTGACGTACTCTAGAGCAGAATAGTATCCATGATTCTAAAAACTTTTTCATGAATGTAACTACATCAACGAATACATATTTCTTCAAACAACCTCTTTAATACACTGACACCTCCAGGATACTATTGGCCAAATCCTCCATTTGCATATATGGTTATCTGGCTGCTGTATCAATAGTTTATTAATACTGTGTATGCAACTACTAAAATGTGTATTTTCCATCACAATGCACATATTGTTCTACCCAATTGAAACAACATCAAGTAGGGTTTTCTTGGCTGTTTGTTGCTTAAAGCAAGGGCATTATGTCTGCACACAAGTGTCACTAGTGTAGTAACCAAAACAAACTGCGGGAATGCCTAGGGCTGCGGATCGGAGCCGCCAGGTCTGCAGTGGAGCACGCACCACCGGGTAAACACAAGGACGAGTCGGACAACAGACCAATGACAACCGACAACAACCGACAATGACCGACTATGAACGACACAACAAGGAAGAGATAAACAACGGAGGCTTGTAGAAACCACAACACCAAACACCAACAGTAAATCCACTCGGAACCAGAGCCAGGCAAATGTCAACAAGGAGCAACGACCAGAACGCAGTACCGCTGAGATAGAGACGCAATCCAGAGCGAGTAGAGTACCAGACTGACTGGACTAGGGCAGAGCGGGTTCCTATATATGAAACTGGAGGGAGCGGCCATTGGCCGTGGTCTGCACGTGGTGTAGCGGTGGCGCCCTCGCTGCGCGAGAGCCGCTGCGCGGAAGAGCCGCCACGGACGCAGAGCCCTCTGTGGGCTGGCCACGTCTGTTTGTTCTGGCACGTGTTCGACTTCTGCGGCAGGAGGTACTAGAACTAGAATTTCCCTCTTTGGCTGTGGTGGTGTGTGTAAAAAAGTAAAAGGAAATGGGAAATTATAAATGGCAAACAATGGAACACAAGAAAGCTGACAACGACATCTTCTGGTAAGGCAATATATTTTGGACAGCCAATAACACTGACCATGGCCATCTATCAGGCAGAAGAAAAGCAAAGAGACAGGCAGTTTCTCCACTCCCTGCCTCAGCCTTCACAGCATCCTTCTGTGCTATCTACTATACAGGCTCTCATTCTTTCTCAAGTTGAATAGTTTCCATATTAAAGATATCTCCATACAACCCAGTCCTTTTACTGAAATTAAGGTTGTAAACAGTTGTGTTATAATGGTATCTCCAAGTGTTCAGTTTGTAACATGACAGGTTGTAAAACACTCTTATGAATTGTTCAGTGCTGGGACTGGTGCATATCCCAATACACAGGTTGTGGTTACAACTAAAATGTTTCATAAATTGCTGTTAACATTGTCATACTTAATTTCACTAGAACTTGAGTTTATAATTGTGTTTACACTTAAAAAGGCTGTCTGCTGGATTTACAACTCGAGCTTCAAAGAAACTCGAGAAACTTGATTTGACACAAGTTCCTGAAATCACACCTTCAAATTATTAGTTATGGAAACAACAGTTGTATAATGTCAGTCATAAAATGAAGATTCTGTGAATATAGTTGCAACAAAAATCATTACATAAAATACCAACTAGAAATTTCCTTACTTTATTGTTTTGGATAGTCAGTTTACTAAATTTGCTATTATAACAGGATGGAATAATGACAATACTATGAAAGGGATATATGGATACTCACCATATAGAGAAGATGTTGAGCCACAGACAGGCACCACAAAAAGACTGTTACACATTTGAGAATTTGGCCTAAAGTCCTTCTGAACCAGAAAACACACACAAATTCACACAAGCACAACCCAAATGCACATGTCCACTGTCTCTGGCTGCTGAGGCCATTAATTTTATTTATATGAAACATGTCAGTACTATTTTATGAACCAAATTATGTATCCAAATTCTTATACAACTGTAAATCTTAATAGTAAATACATTTTTTCAGACATGCCAATAGTGTTACACAAAACTGACACTGTTCTCTGTTATATATAGATGGGCACCTAAGCCCTCAATCACAGTGTTTCAGTTTTAGGCTCTAAGTGTTAGTAGGCTTCAGGGTTGCAGTTGCTCAGTTTCTTTGTTTGCCAAAATTAATATATTTGATAAAGACTTATGAAAATATTATGAAAAGGATTGATTGGCACTCACCATATAGTGGAGATGAGTTGCAGGCAGTCACAACAAAAAGACTGCTAAGCAAGTAAGCTTTCCGCCAAAATGCCTTCTTTTGAATTAGACAACACAGACACACACTTTCACGCAAACCCAGATCACACACAAACATCATTCTTACATTCTGGATTTTCAATTGTTTGATAAAGACTTATAATATAGAATGAAGATTGATCAAAATTTGACGTACCTTATTTAGTTAGAGTCCATACCTGACACTCCACGTGCTTGGAGAACCTAAAATTAATCTGAACTGCACAGAAGCAAGATCTTTAACAATCACTCTAGCCATAACAAAGGACGTAAAGATAAGTAACATTCTCCTATAAATTACACCAGTGTTTTGTAAGATCCTCTGTGAATCAATTATCAGTCAAACTACAAGATCAGTTTTCACCCTCAATATTTAATACCATTTTGTAGCAGTATGTTACAAGTTGAGCTGCTGCTCCCATTTTCTGCACAATTTTTCGATGAACAACCTAGTCATCTTTTTTAGGTGCTGTGAGTTGTGCTCTTATGTGTACAGCTTGCAGCAAATGAAGAAGACAGTAGGGTTGGTCATTGAAATACTGTGCACAAAATCGAAATAACAACTCAGCTGAACACTGAGAAGCATACTATTAAATCTTCTTTCTTCTGTAGAATCTAAATACAGTCTTACTTCTGTTATGTATTTTGTTATAATATTTTGCTCCAAGTTTCGGTTGAGCATCCTCAGGTGGACTAATCTCACGAGTTCTCTTGTTTGGTTGTACATGTTTACTAACTACAGAACTTCCTACGGCACTAGCAATTTTTCACTTTGGAACTGTAGGCTCCTTAGAAGTCCCACAAGATGCTATGGAAATAAATGATGATCCAGACAGAGTTCCACTCACCTAGACAAAACTTACACAACATTTCAACTCAACAGCCATTCATCCTACATCATGCAGTTTTGAAATTGTAGGATCCTTATAAATCCCACAAGATGCTAGGAAAATAAATGTTGATCCAGACAAAGCTCCACTTACCTAGACAAGACTTACACAATGTTTCAACTTAACAGCCATCAGTCCCATAATTATGCAGCACAGCACAAGATTAACCCTTGGTTTCAATATGACACACAATGCGCCACCATGATGCTTAGTAGTGGTTTGCTGAAGCATGCAGAGAGTTTACAGTATTGGAGGCATTGACCAATCCTAGCTATAAGTCCAGATTTACCAAGAAACATCCATGTATTATTCACTCATGCCACAGAGTGATGCTGATGGGCATGGAACCTAAAAAGAGTTGGAACTGCATTATCTCATACCAACTGCCTGATCGGAAAGGAGAGGGTATAACTATGTCATAAAGGTTATTTTGTCGTGTGTGTGCAAGGATTAACATTGTATAAATTTTTATGGGTACACTAACACCCAATAAGTCTTATTTTTGAAATTTTGATGGTAGTCTGTACAAAAATATTCATATATTACAGATAAGTCCTGGGATGAAGATGCTACTTTTGTGAAGCATTTATCAGACCTGCATTAAATGATGTCAAGAATTTTGGCTATTTTTGTTTGCATGTATAAGCACACATTTGAAAGGCATTAAGAGGCAATAGTTTTGCTGGACACAAGAATTTGTTTGGAATACTTTGAGTCTTTTTAATATAGTAATCAGTGACTAGTGACTACAATCATTACCTGTTTTCTATATGTTATTATCTTTACTTGTTACATAGTGGCTTTGCCTCAGTACTCCTATACAAAATCAAAAATTTTTATGTGTTGCATTTATGATTTATTCACTGATATTGTAGAATTACATTTTTATACAAGGAAAACATAATTATGCAAATAAATAATTTATAATGAAGCAATTTTATGTTAAATTTTATTTGGATTCTAAGAGTGGAACTTAGGTAAGACAAATTTTGAGTAGACTTGAATCAATAGTTATTTAGTAAGACAAATGAATAAACGTAAAGCTTAGCTCAATACACTTATACAATAATCAAGCATCCAGCATTCTTGCAAAAAATACCACCATCGTCAGGGATGTGCTCCGAGTATAATTTGGTAAAAAGATTATTAAGAACAACATTGACATAAAATTTCAGACAGGTTTGACATTTTATGATTTCCACAAATATCATGTCACATATTACCAACAGTCAGCACAAATTTCCTTCTATGATGCAATCAAGCTTTTAAATGTGTGAAACAAAGTTGTTACAACACAAAAATAATGTTCTAAAAAAGGGAATAGTATGTTGAAATGAGTATGATAGAGATAAGCAAAAATAGATAATCATTCTATCTGCACGTTTGGTGAAACTTCAGACAGCCATTCCAGAATACTGGAAGGAGTCAAAGAATTTATGTAATGTGCAAGTGCACTTTGTGGCACAGAACACACTAAACAATACAACAATGCTGTGTAATTAATAAGGTCCTGCAAATCTTCTAATGTCACATTATCATTCATAGTTTTGGGCAGTTCTTCTGTGAATAAATTCTTCATGTCTTGTCTCAGAAAATGTAACTCTGATCTGGTGGCACCTGGAACAGACATTTTCCATTTACAAAGTTGGTCCCTCAATACTCCTGGTTTATCTTGATGTCCCTCTTGAAAGCCCGTACAAGATGCTTGAGAAATGAACTCTTGTTTAATTACTGATGTTAAATGATCATTCGATTTTAATGTTACAACCTTGTCTTTATAATCTGACAATTTTTCTGTATGAATTACAGATGTAATGCTTTCTTGTTCATTTTCATCTTCATTTTCTGCTATGATTAGGTCACCACTGTCCCCAGAAACAGTGCTGCTGTTACTACTATTTAAAATATTTTCCACTTCTTTTCCATAATGAACTCTTTGGTCCCTGACACGTCTGACTTCATTGTTAACCTTGGTATTTTCTTCAGTACTGAGGAGTTTTGAGATACCTGTTTCATGAGAGCTAACATGTACCTGCTCTTCTAACTGAAAAAATCCTGTCGATGGCTTTGTGTAACATGGAGATAATACTTCTTTTCCAAAAATCAGATCATTAGTGGAACAGTTATCATGCTTGCACTTACTTCCACAAATCTCAGAATATTTTTTGGAAGAAATAAAGTTTTTTAAACACTTGTTAGATGAATATGCACTCTCAGAGGTTGTTTTCTGGTTACATACCATGACACAGAAAGCCAAAACAGCATGGAGAGCATGATGAGCAACCTCCTGGAGATGTTTTCTGTCCTGTGAATCTTGGTAGACAGGCCGTTCATGCATCCCTTCAGCTGGCCATTCTCTCCATTCCCACAATTTTTCAGGAGACGGTGGTGCAAACTCACTTGCCTCTGTGCACCGAGATCTTGTCCGCACCTGTTTGCAGTGATATCAGAAACTCTGATAAGCATGCAGCATAAAACTAGGCAAGCAAAATATTTAGAGCCAGGCAAGCAATAAAAATAATTTTCTCCCTTTTCCATATTTTGTGGCATTATATAAGCCAAAGTAACTCAGTGATACAATGCTCTATATATAAACTGCAGAAGACTTAAAATAAGACACGCAGAGAAGTAACTACCCAAGAAGAAAAATAAATATTATATTATAGGTCCTGGGGAAGGATATAAACTACCATCAGAACTTCAAAATCTATGGTTTACTGCACCCAGCTTCCAATTTTCTGTTCAGAGTGTAATGAAAGTGGAACCTGCAGAATAGTGCACATCTTCCTCTACAAATAATTCTTTGACTGATATTCAATGATTGAGTGGCATTGTTATTCATAAATCTCATAGGGTCTATGAGTACTGGGATGATCACACTCTTTCTTTCTTCACAGTGCTGTGTAAATTGTGTATGCTAATGTGCTTAGTAGTTGTCCTGCTCAGACCATGCTTAGATACTTCTATACATGACAGGTTTATTCTTCAAGCGTATTATGTTTTTTTTTTGGTGCTGAATGTTCTGCAAGGGACTGGGACTTTCTCAGTACTCTCTTTCCCCTGCTTGTGATCTACCGTACAATAATGTCACTGTTAAAGGGTTCACAATACGTTCAGTGCAATGGCTCTTCTTAAGCAACCATCACAATGTATTATTAAGTTTATGTTAGTGTCAGTACAAAAATTATGAAGTGTTCTCAAAACCTTTTAATTTTTTAATGTCATATTGATCATTTTATTGAAACCATCACTGTGCAAAATTAACAATGACTAGTTTGTAGTAAGACAATGCCACTCACATTTCTACTTTCATTCAGTCTGGGAACAACTTGTCTCTTAAATGTGTACAACTGTCTGAAAAATTGAATATGACACTTGGTGAAATGAAAAACAAGGTTTATTCTCCAACATGGTGAAGCCACTGATGTCTAAATGTCAAAATAGATATCATTGTCACAAAACAACTTTATTTTTTATATACAAGTATTTTACAGTTCTTGAGTGTACACTACACGAAGAAGATGTCTTGGAATTGCTCCTTACGGCAATCCTTAGGTCAGCACTTGGGGACCAATTAATTCATTTTTGTATTTCATGCACAGTTTTCCACCCAATAATAATTCCTGGAAGCCAAAGAAAAGTGGGAAAGCAGGCCCCAGAAATTAACTGTTGTAATAGTATAGGCAGTACTGTGTTGTAAACTCTGCTGACACTGACAAAAAATGCTGACAAATATTGTTACTTCCAACACATAATCTGGATTTCCATTGATAAAATGTACCTTTGCCCTATAAGAAACCATATTGGGATTTGGGTACGAACCTCTGCGAGTTAAACCTTTTCTTTATCCTATGGTCAAGACTTTTACCAGTGCAAGATGAAAATATGCAGGGGTTGGTACAGCTTTGCCTCTTGTGAATTAGGCTTTTAGCAATGGGAATTATAATTGGTGTGCCCCAACCAGAAATGATGTCCTCTTTCATCCAAGGAGATTTATATACTTTGAGTAGTAGTTCTCATGAACTGGTAGGCATATTACTAAGCATCATACAGTATAGGTCATTCAGATGAGGCAACACACCTGAAGCTTTTTAATTGTTTTTCAAATTTCTAACACAACAAGGCCGGCACAAAAAGCTGGTCATATATACTGATTGCTGCTAAATTTAAAGAAGTATTAGGTCTACAGTGCTCCTTCTGCCATTTTGCAATAGATGGCAGTAGCAGCAAATGGTGTTCCAGGTGATATGTTAAAAGTGTCATACAATAAGCTTAGGAATTTATAAACATAACACCATCAAAATATCAGTCAATTAGTGATTGCATCATGAACTCATTCTCAACTAAATACAGCAACTTACAAGCCCAATTCTCATCATTTCCAGGAAGTTTCAGTTTTGTGCTTTAATGTGAAGAATTCTATGGCTGAGGCTCATAAAAAGCTGGGTAAGACCTATGGTGAGCCACCTATTAGTGAAAGAATAGGCAGAGACTTGTTTCAATACTTCAAGAACAGTGATTTTGATGTCAAAGACTGGCACAGTGGTGGAAGAGAGAAGGTTTTTTAAAGCTACGGAAACCAACTGAAGCAATCACAGGAGGTCATTATCAAAATCAGTTGTTGAGATTGAACTGAGCACTGAAAGAGAAATGGCCACAATACATAGACATGAAATGGTGTTTTTGGAGCTTGACACTGCTTAACCCCACTTCACAAAAGCTGTACAATCTTGGAAGTGCTGAAATGGGAAATCCTACCCCACCCTCCATATTCTCCAGACATTGCTCCCTCTGACTACTACTTTTTTCAATCAATGGCACACAGCCTGCTGACCAGCAATTCCGGTCATATTAACAAGTGAAAAATTGGACCGATTCATGGATCTTCTAGAAAGACGCCCACTTTTCCACTGTGGAATCATATGCTGCCCAAAAGATGGGGGAAAGTAGTAGTCAGTGATGGCTAATACACTGAATCATAAATTTTTTGTCAGTCTTTCACAATGAAGCCTCGAGCTTTGAGAAAAAATGGTGGAAGCAAAGTTATAGACCTAACACATATTTATGGGATGGGGTACCTTTTGCACCAGAATATGGCACTTCAGTGTGAGTCTAGATAAGGATATATATCTACACAGAAATTATTTTTACTTTTAGTATTTTGGTTATGAATTGCATGGTTCATCCTAAATTTAGTCTCATGATTAACCACAAATATACTTAGGGAACACATGTATTGGCCATAACAGTAAGAAACCTGATGTCCATGAAGAGGCTTCTGCAAGATGTTCAGGTAAGAACTTTAAACATTTCTGGACAGTAAATTATTGCCTGAACTTAGTTGCATTGCCTTAGAAGATTATGTCATAGGATAGAACTGCGTGAAAATATGATAAGTATGACAGTAATACCAACTGTAAGCCAACTCAATGAGAGAGTTTTCTTCACGCAAAGCAAGAAAAACTGATTTTTATGGTCAACTTGTTCACATGCTGCTGTTACATCAGTTTGTTATCTATCTTGATGCCTTGGAATTTAACATATGGAGCCTCATCAAGTGTATGCCCATTGATCTCTGCCTTTGTTATGTGTAAATCATTTTATTTGATGTTAAATGTGCTTGGGAATTGGTACCATATCATTTTTTTTGCAGAATCTTCTGTTCCAACATTTCAGCCTTCTCGGTGAAGCCTTCTTCCAGGAACTGATGGCACTCCACTGACAATTTTTTTCTAATCTATCACCATAGATGTTAATCCTCCTCTTGGGCAGCAAAATGTCCAATGAATGTATCATGCAGATATTGCAGCTAACACCATACATGTTAAAGACTGAATAATGAACTATGTCACTGTGATTCATGGAAGTATTTACTGGTTTACTAGTGGCTGGAGGGGAAGGCAAGAGTTGTTTGTGTTTGTTTGCATACATTAGAAATGTACCTGTAGAGCCAAGGCTAGGCAGCCACGCTGCAAACAGCTTAAAGCTGTTGTTGCAGTTAAAATTGTTTAGACTTTAAGCAATCTTGACTGCCTCCCTAACCTTGATCCCTTGTAGAAAAATAAAATTTAGCAATTCTATAGCCTGACCACATTTTTCACTATGTTCAGCTACAGCTGACTTGTTGTGTTGCTTGAGGCTCACATATTGTTTGTGTTGCCGCCATCCACAGCAGAGACTTGTGCCTGATGCCATGTGCCCAAAATGCCGGCAAGGAAACATTAATTACTATGCACGCAATAGTCAACCTGTTAACATTTTCACCTGCAAGACCTGTCTTCTCTATGTATACTTTATTACATTTGAAGCTAATTTTGTACACTGCAAACATACCCATATTCTGTAAAGCACTATGAAGCACATGGAACATGGTACATCCCACTGCATCATGCATTATAGTTTCTACTCGTGCCATTCCCATGCGGAGTGCAGGAAGAATCAGTGCTTAAATGCCTTTGTGCATGTTGCACTTAGTCTAATCTTGAAACTTCCTGACAGATTAAAACTGTGTGCCGTACCGAGACTCAAACTTGGGACCTTTGCCTTTCGCGGGCAAGTGCTTTACCATCTGAGCTACGCAAGCACGACTTACGCCCCATCCTCACAGTTTTACTTCTGCCAGTACCTCGTCTCCTACCTTCTACACTTCACAGAAGCTCTCCTGTGAAACTGGCAGAACTAGCACTCCTGGAAGAAAGGATTTTGTGGAGACATGGCTTAGCCACAGCCTGGGGGATGTTTCCATAATATCATTCTAGTCTAATCTTGTCTTCTTAGTCCCTATAGGAGTGATACAGAAGATGCTGTAGTACTTTACTGTTTCCTCACTAAATACTGGTTCTTGAAACTTTGTAAGTAGGCCTTTGCTAGACAGTTTAGGTCTACCTTCAAGTGTCTGCTTCTTCATGTTTTTCATCATTTCCATGGCACTTTCCCATTTGTCAAACAAACATGAGACTATTCATGCTGTCCTTTGTATCAGTATGATATCCCATTTTAGCCCTATGTAGTACAGATCCCATACATTCTGGCAATATTCGACAATGGGTCACACAAGTGTTTTGTAAGTGTTCTTCTTTGTAGACTGCATTCTCCCAGTATGCTAGGTACAAACCTATAACGGAGCCTGCATTGCCATTATATTTCATTTTCCCACAAACTGTTACACCCGGAAATTTGTATGAGCAGACTGATTCTAATGGTGACTCATTGTTACTGTAGGCATAGAAAACTATAACTATGAACTAAAGCCTGCCACTTGATTAATGTATCACTGAGCCTGTGTGATCATTGTATTTCACATCTGTGCAGCTTTTTTGAAGATAGTACTTCAGTATAGGTAACTGCATTGTATTTCACATCTGTGCAGCTTTTTTGAAGATAGTACTTCAGTATAGGTAACTGCATTGTCTGAAAAAAGTCTCAGGTTAATATTAAAATTGTCTACCAGATAATCACATGTACAAACAATGTACGAAGCTGATTCTTGGACCAATAAATAAATTAATAAACAACATGACACAGTTCCCTGGGACCCACCTGAAGCTGCTTCTACATCTGTTGATGACTCCATACCAGATAATATGCTGTGTCCATCCTACCACGAAATTCTCAATCCAGTCACTAATTTAATTTGATAACCTATATAATCATAATTTTAATAATACTTTAGCAGTTATGTTCAGTCTCTCATTGATCTTAAATTATCTTTTATTTGATGTTGCTGCAAAAAAAAAAAGACTGGTTTAATCCTTTATGTTGGAGGATCTTTCTGATGTGAAGTTCCCTTTTCCCCTTTCTGTAAGGCAGAAACACTTCTGATGTTTACTCCTCTTTCCTTTTCTTGTCTGCTTCAGATCTCTTGGTACTGACTTCACATCATAGGTGTTTGTTGGAAATGTTTTCCCCAGATAATTTACACAGTCAATGTCTCTCTTACTGCCAGAATGCTGAATACTGCAGATTTTTGTTCAGGGTAGTGGTGGGAACCTATTCGCATGTCTCTCTCAGTATTTGTGGGTTTTCTATGTAGGCTGTGTCCTAATTTTCTGTAGACTAGGACATCAAGGAACAGGATATGGCAAGCATCCTGACTTTCAGTATGTTACTTACTTTTTTAGTCAGGATGCTGTTGAGATACCTTAAAAATGGCAATACTTTCTTCAACTTGTCACAAGGAGATGAGAAGTCCAAGAATAGTTATGTAAACAGTGCACAATAGTAAAAATAGTAAGAGCTAATAACTGTTTATTTACAAAAAGAATGAGCTCACTAAAAAGTTCTAATTTCACATTTTTCAGTAAACAGTACTTTTTATGATGGCTCACTAACTAAATAATAAATAGCATTTAAAGTTTTGCCACTCCCAGAAATGCTTTTATCATTTGAGCCTTTAGGCTTATTTATTTCCCAGGGTTGATGCTATACTTTTGTTACCTTACTTTTTCTGAATCAGATAATGTATCTGCTATCCAAATAAGCCACTAATTAAGATGTGATTTCTTAGATTATTCACTAATTAATAATTAAACCCTCTAAACCACCTCATAGGTGTAGAGTGTATCAATCAAATAGTACCTTGAACTTAAATACTTTTCTAATTCTCTATCTTATATGTAAAGTGTTCACACCTAGCCACCTATCAATTAACATCTGAGTTTCAAAATCCATGGACAACATTCAGTATGGGCACATCATGTAGAAACATGTGTAAAAGTCTGCACTTGTAAACCGCTATGACAGCATATTATGTATGAAGAGTAAGTGCTCAGCTACCAACCAGTTAACTGCTTAATGAAAGAGTCTATGGACAGAGTTCATTTTTGAGGAACATCTCCTTCTTAATCGCCTCAAAAGTCCAGGATTTGTTATGAACATGTGAATATTTGTGTATAATAATATCTCATGTTGTTGTGTCTTTTTTCTGGTGAATTTTGTGAGATAGTGATTATGTGTCTAACCACTAGATCATGAGTATCTATGAGTGAAGCCATGTATACAATTTTATGTCTGAACTCAGTATGACAACCAGTCAGTATTGTATGAAAGTATGGTGAAGATCCTGCCACTGTTGGAAGTTAGTATATAGGGTCACTATCTTGGTAGACTAGTGTCCTCCTCATCTTCAGGAAAACTGGACTGATCAGATCACACGAGAATTAGTATATAAATTTTTGTGTACAAACTATTAATATAATGATGAAATGGTGAAAAAGTGGTCATTGCTCAGATGCAATTTAAGCAGAATAAATGTGCAAACCAATGAATCTTAAATCAATGGTGTTGTGTCCCTTATTGCTCTATTTAGTTAAAGGCCCAAACGATTTCCAGCAAGAGACTATGAGTTTCAGGTATGACAATACTGTCTGCAACCATGTTAATTCACTTAGATACAGTGCCCGTTGTGTGAGGTCATGTTTCTACTTCGGTACTACAGAATTAACTATAGATGTTAGGATTGCTAGAACTTAAAACAGTAGTGAGTTATTTATTAACAGTCACATCAAGATTAAAAATGATTCGAAACTTTAAGAGTAATTAGAAAAAAAAGACAGAGGGCAGTTTATAAATTAAATCTGGTATGTATCAGCAGCAATGAAATATGTAAGAACAATGGACTAACAGAAAAGATAAGGTTAAGTTCAATAAAATGCAGATGACTAGCTGTCAAACAGTGTAATGTAAGTGCCAAGTTAGGAATCAGCAAATGAGAAATTCGAAAGTTGCCACTATATTGGATGGGCAGAGGCCAAAAGAAAATCCTGGAACATAGCAGCCATATTGGATGTACATCAGTCAATGAGGAATCAGCTCAGAATCCAGATATAAACATTGCAGCTTGAAGTGGGAACACACAATGATTGGCAAGCAGGCAACAATTACTGACAATGGCAGCAACCAAGGATGAAGTTTTCAAGTATTGTTTACTATCTTGCCAAAATTACTGACAAATAAGTTAAAGTCAGTGTGCCTGACATTGATGAATAAGGTATAGCAATCAGTGAGGAAAATGTACTATTTATGAGTGAGTTCAAGGATTGGGGGCAAAGACTCCCAGAAGAATTAACTTTTTATGATGAAAGGTCAAGAGCTTCATATACTGAGTATTGTGGTATTAAAGGAGAGGAAAGTGGAGTAGGAGTCATGAGTTATGTGGAGTTAGCATCAAAAGTTGAGTCAGGAGCATTGTTTGGAAAAGGAAATATTGAATATTAGTAATATTAATCAGGATGTAATGAAGAAAATTAAATAGACAATTGTTTGGTGAACTAAAAACAAAACTATTCAAAAGTATGAGGGCTAACCAGAAGCTAAAGGTATACATTTTATTTCATACAACCAATACAGCCAACTAAAGAACATAAATTAGGCTATTTTTTGAGACAGTCTCTACATCAGTTTAAGCACTTGTTGTTTCATGGGATAAGTTTTAATATACTGGCCTACTAAAAATCGTGTCCTTATATGTTCAGCCTTATTGTCACAAAGTGCTTCATCTCTTGATCTGAAGCAAATCATTGCCTTCCTTGGTGCTCCTTCAATTGAGGGAATAAGTGAAAGTCCTCTGGAGCAATGTCCAGGCTGTAGGGAGTGATGGATGACATCCCAGCAAAACTGTTTCAACAGTAGGGTGGTCTCCTTTTCTGTATGAGGTTGCACATTATCATGAAGGAAGATGATGCCCTCGGTGAAAAGTCCTGGCTATTTCTTACTAAATGCTTCCTGCTCATGTGAAGGTCTCGCAGTATCAGTCTGCAGTCACTGCCTTCTCTCTTCCCTAAAACTTGACGCTTATGACATTCGCGCAGACCCAAAACATTGTGGTCATCACCTTCCCGGCAGATGACGTCACTCTAAACTGCTTTGTCTTTGGAGGAGGGGGGGGGGGGGGGGGCAGAAGGGGTAGGTGTAGCCATGGATCCTTGTTTCACCACCCATGACAGTGTGATGAAGAAAACCGTTCCCTTCCAAAAGTTGCAGACTTGCCCCCATGTGCTTCTCCTTTTATTGGCTGGGCAGATTTTATGGTACCCATCAGCAATAAACTTTCCACTGCTGCAGAATAGTGTGAATATTGTTATGAATGTTTCTGAATGACATTCCCAATTCTACCATCATATGCCATAACATGACCCTACTGTTGTCCTGAATCCTCCATGCAAGATGTGTTCAAATCTGTTGAAGCCCTGCTGGGTCAACCACTGCGATTCATGTCAGTGATATTTTTTTTGGCAACCACAAACTTTCAACACCATTGTGCGATGTGCTGATGAGACATTACAGTCTCTCCATAAACCTCAACCAAACACCAGTGAATTTCAGCTGTGGTTACATGTTTCACCCACAGAAGTCGATTTCTTGGTTAGAGCAGTTTTCCAAATGAGTCAACATTTGTGTTTACCTACAACTAGTGCTGTGGTGGCAGGTGGATGACACTGCACAGTTACCAACTGCATGTATCAGAATTACTGCACACTACTAATTTCTATATAACAGACAAAACTCAAGGAATATTGGTCTTGTAACTTCAGTTTCTGATCACTTCTCATAACTGTAACCTCAAAAGTGAAATTAAAAGGGACACTGGTAGTTTAGATTTAAAAATGGACAAAAATTGTAATGAACTGAATCAGAAATTGGATCAAACTAAGAATGACATTAAGAAGGAATGCAGAAGTGATATTAATAATTTAAATTCAAATTTGAACAAAAAGATAGATTCAATAAAAGTATGTTTTGAAAATAAATTAGAAAATGTAAAAGAGAATTTGGAATCGAAATTGAATGCTTTTGGTACTGACATGTTGTCAAGTGAAAATAAAATGAAATCCAGCATAATAAGAGGGTATAAGTAGCTTTTGCTGATTCTCGTCAGGCAGAATTAACTGAAGTAGTGCAAACTTGTTTTGACAACATGTAGGGAAGCAGCCTACTCACGCCTTATAAAATTCACAACAGTCTTTCCATTGTGTGCCAGCCAGTCCGCTGTAACTAGCTCTGACATCATAAATGTTGTGCAATACTTTAAAAATCAAGTAAATAACCTGAAACGTTTCTAGCATGTCAGGAGTAATACTAAATCAATGTGTGACAAACTGCCTATTGGCTTCTGTCTCAGGTTCTTTGGCCGACGTTCATCTAATGATTTTTCTGACGTTTCGCCAGCACGAGTGGCTGGCATTGTCAAAGCTTCACCCTCCAAACCACCGGCAATGGAGGGTGAAGCTTTGACAATGCCAGCCACTCGTGCTGGCGAAACGTCAGAAAAATCATTAGATGAACGTCGGCCGAAGAACCCAAGACAGAAACCAATAGGCAGTTTGTCAACAAGTGGCCACGAAAGCCTCAACAATTTTGTAAATCAATGTGTGTTGAATATCAGTTCAATAACTTTAACCATTTTCGAAATTTGGATGTTTTTCTGTAAAAATCATTGGCGCAACAGAAAAGAGCTAGAAACTTAAAAATTTATATTCCTTTTGCATAATAATTTAGTAGAAACAGTATTCTGGATCTCACAAATTAAAATTTTAGTTAAAATTCATGATTTTCTGGTTTTTATCTTAAAATTTAAGGAAGCAAGATAGATTAAGTAGGCGAATAAATAAAGCTAGGATGTTTAAATTTAAGTAGAAGGGAGATCCGCTATAATCATAAAAACGTGAGAAGTTTCAACAGAATAACTATAAAACTATAGCTATAGTGTATCTCCAAAGAGCAAGTTCAGAGCTCGTCTACTGCGTGTAGTGTAATTAAATAAATTCTTTCGCCCAAAATATTTAACTTAGCCACATCAGACTTTTATTATGATTGCTTACTTGTGTGCTGATTGCACAATTAAATTGAAAGCTTTATCGGCTATCAGCAAAGGAAGCAATGATTTATTTAACTTAAAGTGGTGCATTACTAGCCCAGCGGCTAGTCGGGAGAGCAGATTTGATCAGGCATTTCCTTAGCCATCCGCACCGCGGCTTTATATGTAAGAATGCTGTGCGAGAAGAGGAAGGCCCCAGTTCTCTCCAGATGCTGATTAGCGCACCACCTGTGCCGGGAGTCGCGTCGCGTCGGTATCATTGATATAAACAGCCTCGGATGCAGTAATAAGTTACTCAGGATACGTGTAACCATGAAATCATTTTCGAGTGAAGTGTTAATTTTGGGATGACGTTAATGATCTATCTTTAGTGTGCGCATGTCGTATTTTCACGTGCTGCTGCAGGACAGACATTCTACCATTATTAGCATGGCGTTTGATGAACATTATCATCAAATTATGGTGAGCATTCACTTAAACATTTAATTTGAACAGTTATAGTTGCATCAGTGCATTAGACTCTGAACTGCTCTGGTAGTTGGATTGTGTAGATTCTTTTTGGTCTGTGACTTTCAGAATATAGTGAACATTTTAGAGAGAATGGTTTTTGATTATGAATCCCAGACAATCTCCTAATTCCTCAGAGCTATAAGCTGTAGCTATAAATGTATTTCTCAGATGAAGTGGGCACTAGGAATTCTAATTACAGGCTTCACATTTTGCTAATCACTTTCTGGTTGCCAATATTGTAGTTAGAGAGCCAGTGTTGAGAACGGCAAACAACAGCATTAAATAAATAATAGGAACATTTAACAATTATTCCACCCGCTGCCCCACAAACAGTGGTACCAAAGTGATTTATGATACAAAACAAAAATACAGTCTTGATGTAAAGTACATAGGAGTAATTCAGGAAATTGTTGATGCAAATATTGATGTACTGAACAATGTTGAAACACAGAATGTATGGGTACTAAATTAAATTGTTGACAAAGCTGGTACTGAGACAGGTTGTCGAGTTGAAGAAGTAAGTAAAACTTGTGTAATTAATAGTAATGTAAATAATTTGCAATTAATTGACTCTAGTAAGTGTGATTTTCAGATGACATGAGTGTTATGAATGATGAAAAAAGTTAATGAGCTTGCAAAAGAGGAATGTAAGAATTCTGTAATTGTCAGTGAGGTAAATGGAATGCAAATGGTTGAAACTACTGTAAATAAATGGAAACAATGTGTGTGTGGGCAAGTGAAGAAAAGTTTGGAAAGGTAAAGGTTGCTAACGTAAACAAGACTGTTGTCAGTTTACCAGTATTAAATGTGTTTAAGATTTTTGAAAGTGACAACGAAGTAAACAGTTTTCAGAAAGTAGCTTTCAATACATATGCAATATTTAAGGGAATTGCATTTGCATAATGTGGAATGTTCATCGGTTTTGTTGAGTGGGAGGCCATATTTTCAATAGATTTGAATGATAAAAGTAGGATTTTGCTCATTGTTGTAAGACTATGTGGGGGAACTTCGAGTCAGTCAGAGAAATTGTGAACCTGTGTATTGTTCACGCAAACAATGTTGACACTCGGCGCGGTTTGTTGAGTGGGAGGCCATATTTTCAATAGATTTGAATGATAAAAGTAGGATTTTGCTCATTGCTGTAAGACTATGTGGGGGAACTTCGAGTCAGTCAGAGAAATTGTGAACCTGTGTATTGTTCACGCAAACAATGTTGACACTCGGCGCGGTGGCTGATGCAATCGACTGTAAATGGGAAATGCCTTTACGGTCACTCCCTTCAGCCACCGCGCTGAGTGTCAACCTTGTTTGCACGTGTCATATAGGTAGCGGGGTCACTGCACTTCAGTGAACATGTTACTTGGTGAGTACTGCCTTCCCCCCCCCCCCCCCCCCCCCAAGCTGGTGATTCCATATTTTGTTTCTCGGGTCACTCCCTTCTGCAACTGTGCCATCAATAGATTGTGAGTGAAATAGAATCACCTTCTGCCATGTCCCACTCCTACACAGTAAAAATGTTTATTTTAGTAATGGAATTTTTGTATGTCATCAAATATTAAATATTTGCAAAAGGATGCAAGCCAATGATATGTCAATTGACATTTTGACAAAAAATGCCTTGTTTTGTATTTGGTTTCTTGTTTTGTATTTGGTTTCTTGTTTTGTATTTGGTTTTAGTAGTAATGGAAATTTTGATGAAAAATAACAAATTTAATTCAGCTAAAAGTTATTTAGAAACTGAGGTAAGCAAAAAATGTAAAGTTTCTGGTGACTGTTACGATTGCCAAGTTTAATGAAAAAATAAGCATTATTGTCTATTATATTAAAGTGCCTTTCCAGTGAAAATGTCACAGCGTTGCCCTTCTGTCTAAAGTAAACAAGATTGATATGTAATAAGTAATGTTGCTACAGTAAGGTTTATTGATAAGAACATTTGTCAGTGTATAATCCTCCATGCTTGAGTAAAGAAAACTATTCTGCTTGAAATGAAATAATATTTGGATTAATTAATGGTTTGTCTATACGTAGAGGAAGCTGAAGTTTTCTCAAAAATAGTGTTTTTAGTATCATTCCTTAGAATCATTTTTTAATAAGACGGAACAGGGATTTATTGTATGATAATTTAGTAATGAACTGAAATAATGGAGCAAGGAATCAATGAAATTTATGATGTATATGAAGCAACCAAGTAATAATAAAATATACGCAATGAAGATGTTCAGGAAATAATAATGAGACATGTGGAAGGTATTACGTCAAGGAGTGACAATTAGGGGCCCCTGCCTTTATAGTAGTTTAATTTAGTGAATGCACTTCTTCGGTTAACAAACTTGTAATAAAATAATTTAATGAGATAACAGATATGTATAAACAATGAAATATACTTGTATACAAGAGGTTATGTTTTTTCTATGATAAAACATATGTATCATATACTGAAGTGCTGAAGAAACTAATATAGGCATGAGTATTCAAATACAGAGATATGTAAACAGGCAGAATATGGCACTGCTGTCAGCAACACCTATATAAGACAAGTGTCTGGTGCATTTGTTAGATCAGTTACTGCTGCTACAATGGCAGGTTATCAAGATTTAAATGAGTTTGAACATGGTGTTATAGGCAGCACAAGAGCAATGGCACACAGCAACTCTGAGGTAGCAATGAAGTGGGTATTTTCACATACGACCATTTCAACGAGTGTATCGTTAATATTAGGAATCCAGTAAAACATCAAATCTCTGAGATCGCTGCGGCCGGCAAAAGATCCTGCACAACATGACAGAAGTCCCACCCTTCTGCACATTGTTGCAGATTCTGATGCAGGACCAACAACAAGTGTCAGTGTGCAAACCATTCAACGAAACATGATCGTTATGGGCTTTCGGAACAGAAGGCCCACTCGTGTACCCTTGATGACTGCACGACACAAAGCTTTACGTCTTGCCTGGACCCATCAACACCAACATTGGACTGTTGATTACTGGTAACACATGCCTGGTCAGATGAATCTCATTTCAAATTGTATCGAGCGGATGGATGCGTATGGTAGTATGGTATGGAGACAACCTCAACCTCATGAATCCATGGATCCCGCATGTCAGCAGGGTACTGTTCAAGCTGGTGAAGGCTCTGTAATGGAGTGGGGCATGTGCAGTTGGAGTGATATGGGACCCCTGATATGTCTAGATATGACTCTGACAGGTGACATGTTTGTAAGCATCCTGTCTGATCACATGCATCCATTCATGTAAATTGTGCATTCCAACGGACTTCGGCAATTTTGCAGGACAATGTGACACCCCACACATCCAGAATTGCTACAGAGTGGCTCCAGGAACACTCTTCTGAGTTTAAACACTTCTGCTGGCATCCAGACTCCCCAGACATGAACATTATTGAGCATATCTGGGATGCCTTGCAATGTACTGTTCAGAAGAGATCTCCACCCCATTGTATTCTTACAGATCTATGGACAGCCATGCAGGATTCTTGGTGTCAATTCCCTCTAGTACTACTTCAGACATTAGTAGAGTCCATGCCATGTTGTGTTGCAGCATTTCTGCATACTCGCGGGGGTCCTACATGATATTAGGCAGGTATACCAGTTTCTTTGGCTATTCAGTGTATGAAGCACTATCCAAATAGTGTATATGAAAATTTTGTTTCTGTAGTTAGTAACAAGTTTAATAACTTGTCAGGAAAATAAAGGTTATCAAAACTGCTGAACTGAAATCCTAATTTGGCTAACAACTTAACACATAAATAATGCCGCAAAATTTATTTTCATAACTTTAATGTGTGTACCTTCTATGTGAAATAAACCTGACACTTAAGGTTTTGTGTTCATGATATCATGGAGTAGTGCTCTATGAAAAAGATGTTGGTGATAATCAGTTGAAACAAATGGAAATACCTGACACGAAGAGACCAGACCCCTTTAGTGTTTCACTAATTAAAGGTTGAGAAAATTAAGTAATCTGTTTTAAATTTAAAATAATTTTAATATTACAGGACAGCTTCCATCTACTTAATCTAGTTAATATTACTGGTCTATGGTACTTTGATATGTATATGTTATGAATATTTTCAACCAATACAAAAATTAATCACATCTTTTGCCAGTTATGATAAAACAGTATTGTAATTTACTAATGTAAAAGATATTGATCATTTTTCGCACATTGTTGTTGTTGTTGTTGTTGTTGTTTTTGTCTTCAGTCCTGAGACTGGTTTGATGCAGCTCTCCATGCTACTCCATCTTGTGCAAGCTTCTTGGTCTCCCCGTACAGTAAAGCTGCATGCCCTCGGGAAAAATTATGGCTGTAGTTTCCCCTTGCTTTCAGCTGTTCGCAGTACCAGCACAGCAAGGCCGTTTTGGTTAGTGTTGCAAGGCCAGATCAGTCAATCATCCAGACTGTTGCCCCTGCAACTACTGAAAAGGCTGCTGCCCTTCTTCAGGAACCACACGTTTGTCTGGCCTCTCAACACATATGAGTTTCAAAAGCTAGAGGAATGGAATCAAGGAAACTGGTAAAAAGTACAGGTGCCAATGAGGCATCAAATTAGGAGAAGACTTTTATGTTTCCCAGGACTCAAAAGGCAGTGAATGAACATTTCTGTATAGTGACTTTTTTGCTTTCAATGCTCCAAACCAAAAAAGACCATAATGAATGGCACTGGTTCTTCTGTAATCAGAAATGTCTTTGAAAGTCTTAAAGAACTTGTTTAAAGATGTGTAGAAAAAGATTTCATTCAAGAAAGTGTAAAAGCATTCAAAGGGACTTTTGTTTCAGAAATACACAAAATTGTATTGTTTATAGTCTGTATTTCCGTAATGCAGAGCAATGACCAGTTTCCTGTTATACTGAAGCCAAGGTAGCCTCTGAGGGCCAACAACCCATATACCACCACAGAGGATGAGGTTGTCTATGCCCAAGGCCTACCCAAAAGCACCATGGTAAACACCGGCTATTTACATACAAGATAATGGAAACAGACATGCCAAGCACTACTTCCTGCAGGGGGAGCTTGAGCCACGGCCTGCAGGAAGTATCACTACGCCAAAACCTGATTGGTTGGAGACAGCTATTTAGGGGCTAGAACCAGGCCCGAAGTTCTGTTCACACCAGATGCTGACCTCGTGTACTGTGACCATTGAAGATTACGTCTTCGTCTTGGAATTGGACTGTTATTGTGTGTGTGTTACCATGAACCTCTGTGGAAAATTAGAAGTGAACTTTTGTTTGCCTCAATTAAGAGACTTTTTTCATTATTGTTACCTTCCATTCATATGTTCAGTCATCAACCTTGTGAACTTACATCAATAAAAGTTGTGTTTGTGAAAAATTGTGAATTGTCAGTCACAACACAAGTGGCAATAAGTTGGTGCCCGTGTGTATCTTCCTCATGGCAGAAGTTGTCCTTCAGTAGCTGGTCCAAAGTGTACATGACTTACTACAAGGTTTTCAACAGTTTTGCAAAAAGTCTCAGGACACACAGGAACGTTTATTTATGAAACTCTTGCAAAACCACCTGGTTCCACCGCCCCCGCTGTTTCCAGCTTTCGACGAGGATGCTGAAGACTGGGAAACATACGAGAAGCAGCTCCAGCAGCATTTTCAAATCCACCAGGTTGTCCAGGACACTGCTCGTTGTTCCTATTTTTTGTCCTGGAACTAGTCCAAAGTGTATGTTCTCTTGACGAAACTCCAACCTTGACCTCCAGTTTCTTTGACTTTCTCCCAGATTTGTGAGGTTCTCGCAGCTTACTACCGACGACAGTTCCATGTGTTGGCTGTACATGTCGAATTTGAATTTTACCAGCGTAGCAAGAAGGCTGGCCAATCCTATCGCCAGTGGGCAGCAGAGCTGCAAGGTCTCAGCTGGAAATGTCACTTCAACAAACGAGTCTCCAAAGAATCAAAGAATCCTACGCAGACGAGATGGTCCGCGACCACCTCATCCAGGCCGCCCGACACGGCTTTCTGGCACAACGCCCTCAGACTCGACGCTCCTACTCTGGAATAGATCATTGATCTAGCATTGAAGTACGAAGTCTCTATGGCGGCCAACAACCGTTTGGAATCCATGGCGGAAGTGGCGGCCCTCTGCGATGTCAATGCCTCGGAGCCCGTCGCATCACTGGTGGAGGTCGAAGACGTTGCCACCGTCCGTTCCGATGACTGGCGCAAGCCATCCTGTTCTGCACAGCGTCGACAGGGCAGCCGCCCTGCCCAGGAATTTGTATCGTCAGACAGCTCTGTGGGTCCGGCGCAGACCGTCAGTGCACGGAGGCTCCCCCACCCTCACCAGCGCCGCCAGCCCCTCCAGCTGCTGTCCTATCCGGGATGCTTTAAGAAGCATGCATGGGAAGATTTCCCTGACAGGTGGGCGTATTGTGCAGTGTTTACCCATGTTGGACATGTCAGCTCAGTCTGCCAATCTCAGCAGCCCACTCCTCATACAGCCAATGACCAACGGGGGCCTATACCCATGGATGTCAACCAGGAGCAGTCTTCAGGATCTTCCAAGCTGCTCACTGATCAACTATTCCTCTTACGTGAAGACAGGAGCGCCTTCCTCGACGCCCACACCTCGGTGCCTCCTTACTTATAATAAGCAAGTGATCACCCCCTTGGGTCAGTTCACGGCTTCCGTCATGTATAAATCGGTTCGCCGGGAAGTTACCTTCCTTGGGGTCAACAATGTGGCCATGGAAGATCTCTTTGGGTTGGATGCCTTCCGGACCTTTGGCATCGCCATCGACGAGAATGTTCATCTGGTGTCTTCCCAAGTTCCGTTCTTGGCAGTCAATACCATGTGCATGGAATTTCAGGATATCTTCTTGGCAGGCGTCGGCCGTGTTCAAGATTTTCATGCGTCACTCCAGCTGAAACCGTCTGCCCGCCCGAAGTACTTCTGGGCCCAGCAGGTTCCCCACGCACTCCAGCAGTCTCTTCAACATGAAATGGACCATCTCACCATGAAGGGAGTCATTCACTCCGGTCCATTACAGTTCGTGGGCGACACCCTTGGTCGTCCTCAAGAGACCAGAAGGGCATCTTCGAGTTTGTGGCGACTTCAAGGCTACGTTTAAACCTTAACGACAGGTTGAAGATTATCCCCTCCCACATCCCGAGGACCTGTTCTCCAAGCTCGCAGGGGGACCATTTTTTTCAAAGATCGATCTTGCCAAGGCCTACCTCCAAATACCTTTAGATGAGCCTTCTACTCACTTGGCCGTCATCAACACCCCGTTTGGGCTGTTCCGGTTGAACTGCCTCATGTATGGCATCGCTAGTGCACTGGCAATCTTTCAGCATTACTTAGAACAGCTCTTGTGGGATGTGCCTGGTTGTATACACTACCTCAACGACATCATAGTCAGTGGCTGTACCACGGATGAACATCTCAGTCATCTGCGACAATTGTTCCTGTGCCTGCAGACTGCGAGCCTAAAATGCAACCTTGCTAAATGCTCCTTTTTTCAACCTGCTATCTCCTACATGGGTCACATCATTTCCCGTGATGGCATATCACCTACCTCCTCCCACATCACCGCTATAATGGCCCTTCCTCGTCTGCGCAATGTCCACCAACTGCAGTCTTTCTTGGGTAAAATTGCTTACTATCGAAAGTTCATTCCCTCCACCGCCCACATTGCAGTGCCCCTCCATCACTTATGCAGAAAGAACGTGCCTTTTCATTGGTCCCCAGCTTGTGATTTGGCTTTCCAAACCTTAAAGCAGAGGTGCACTCCTGCGGAGTGTCTCATGCCGTATAATCCCTCTCTTCCTCTCCTCTACGGATGCCTCAGACTATGGTGTTGGAGCTGTCCTTTCGCACCATCTACCCAATGGATCAGAATGCCTGGTGGCATACATATCTAAATCCCTTACAGAGGCCCAGTGCAAATATTCTTAAACTGAGGAAGCCATAACCATCGTGTTTGCCTGTACCAAATTCCTCCTGTACCTTTACAGTGCGTCTTTTCACTTAATCACTGACCATAAGCCCCTCGTGGCCTTATTTTCTCCGTTAGTCCAGTTACCCACAAAGACTTCCCACCACCTGCAGCAATGGGCCCTATTCCTTTCATGTTTTAGGTACACCATCCATTTCCAGCCCACCTCCCAGCATGCCAATGCTGATGCTTTGCCTCGGCTCCCCTCCGGCCAGGATTCGGCATTCAATTTGTCGGACATCCTAATTTTTAGGTCGATGACGACATACAGGATGCGTTAGCTGCATTCCCAGTCACAGCTGAGTGGGTGGCCACAGTGATGGCTGCCAATCTGCTCCTCCAACTGGTGCGCCACTATGTTCTTCGCGGCTGGCCGATGCTTCCTTCGCCTCGCACCCAGGCTGACCTCCGATTCTTCTTCTCCATCTGCCATCAACTGGTGGCTGTCAACGGGGTGCTTCTCCGTGCGGGTAATGACGCCACTCCACAAGTCATCGTACCAACTTCCCTGCGGTCCCGGATTCTCCACGTCTTACATCAAGGTCACTGGGGAATTGCCTGGACGAAAACCCTCGCACATCATCATGTCTTCTGGGTAGGCATGACGGCGGACTTGGAGCGCATGGTTTGGTGTTGTCAGCAGTGTACCGCATCCCTTCCCACACCACGCCGGTCCTTCCAATCCTGGCTGGCCGCTTCCCTCCCATGGGAACGCATCCACATGGATTTTGCGGGACCCTTCCATCGGTGCTTACTAGTTACTCGTCACGGATGTCTACTCCCACTTCCCTTTCATTATCTGATGCTCCTCTATCACCACAGGGAATACCATCATGGCCCTGTCAAAAATATTTTCCATTGAAGACCTTCCCGTCACCTTGGTATCAGACAATGGCCCGCAATTTCACAGTCAAGAGTTCACCAAATTCTGTCATGATAATGGTATCCACCACATCGTTACCCCTCCTTTCCATTCCCAATCCAATGGAGACACAGAGTGCCTTGTTCGCACTTTTAAAACTCAGATGAAGAAGGACACGGAGGACTGTTCCCCGGAAGAAGCTCTTACGTTATTTCTCAGTATCTACAGGGCCACGCCAGTGGGTGACAAGAGTCCAGCTGAACTGCTCCATGGTCGCCAGCCTCGGACCCTACTCCATCTCCTCCTGCTGCAGATCGGATCTTGCGTCTTTCCAGGCGCTTCCCAATATTCATGTGGTTCCGAGGTGTGGGCTCGCGGTTTTGGGCCCTGGCCCAGCTTGCTTCCGGGGGTCATCACCCGGCCCTGTGGTCGACAACTGTTCGACGTATGCCTGGATGACAAGGTGGTTTCGCGTCACCGCAACCAACTGCGCCCTCATTTCCTCAAGCAGCTGCAAATGCCAGCTCCTCTCTCTCTTTCTGAAAACATCATGCTGAGAGGAAATGACACACTTTTTTTTTTTTTTTTTTTTTTTTTTTTTTTTTTTTTTTTTTTTTTTTTTCACTAGCTGCTTATATTTTATGACCCACCGTCTAATTTCTTATGGTGGGTCGTATATTGCCACTTAGCCGCTGTGACTGGGTCCGGGGTCCGCAGTGACTGAAAGTAACACCACACCGGCTCCCGTCCCCACTCACACCGTTGCCCGTGTCCCGCCACGTGGAGGCGGGCTCTGTTTAGATCCATTTGATTTATTTTTTTTTTTTTTTTTTTTTTTTTTTTGTGCAGCATTAGAAAAACTTATAACTAATACAAAATCAAGTAAGATATTAATAAACAAAACGAAATTAAATATTTAGAAAGAAGGAAGGAAGAGAACTGAATAGAGAAGTTATAGGTATAATATGGCCCGTCACCTGGTTGTGGGCGGCGGCCCGGGTCTTGGAATGACCCTCAAGACGCTGGCCGTTGCTCACCATGCTTTTAACATCTACCATCCTAAAAACTACCTTAACTAGAAGAGATTAGGGTACGTTAAAGCTAGAAACTAAGACTAAGACCTCCATGTCCAGCCAGCTAAACTATTTACGATATACAATAGAGAGGTAACTGATTTTGTGCTTGGCTCAAAGTTGCTAATGAAAGGGTACTCGTGGTAAAAGTAATAAGGTGATGACGCTAACGGTTTGTGTTGAGCCTGCAAGGCTCCTAGTAGAGTACATCAGGCGCGAGCACCTCCCGGCCCCGCCGACAACACGACCTGAACGGTGGTTTTCCCCGATCTACCATAGGTATCCGTCGGGTTGGGCTCAAAAGAGAGGAACCACAATTAAGATCCTTCCATCCAGGACGTGCGCCGCCTCCTACCAGGGGGGCGTGGGTCCCTTGAAGAGGTGCCCAACTTTAAGCTTCAGATGAGAAGTTCTTAGTATAGTGGAGGTTGAGGTATAGGCTGTGTAGGTTGGTTGTACAAACAGTTCACACTGAGCCAATGAGACTTACAATGATACATGGTGTGGCAGTTAGCACCTTCCGACCCCGCCAGCAACACAGCCTGAGCGGTGGTTTTCCCCGATCTACCATAGGTATCCGTCGGGTTGGGCTCAAAAGAGAGGGACCACAATTAAGATCCTTCCATACAGATTGTGCGCTGCCTCTTAACGGAAGGTGTAGGTCCCTTGTAGAGGTACCTAGCTTTGAGCTCTTATTGGACATGGAGATGCTGTTAACTATTTATATATACGGTGCAATCTGTTTTTAGGATTGTGTGTGACTTGTGCACCTCTTGTCGGTTGTTCCACTCTGTTCTTTGAATTTGACTTGGTTGACACTATGGATCATCCGCACTGGACGCTTCAATATCTGTGTTGGTGCCCTGGTCTGTATCTGTTTCTTCTTCATCACTCGTGGTGCTAATCATATCTGTATCCCCCTGGGCATCGTGACGTCTGTTTGGACCGACTTGCCTTCGGTAGGGTCTGTTGCGCAAGTATTCTATTTGTTGGATCTTCGAGATTTCGTCCGTTAGTTTGTTGAGTTCAGTCCACCTTTCCGGGTCGCGTATTATGGCATGTAGTTCGTTCTGTGTGTTCAGGCGATTTATGTGTACTGTGTGTCTTATGTTCGTGCGTTGTCCGCAGAAGAAGACAGTATGTTCAGGGGAACCTTCTTCCCCGCATGTGCATCTATTAGTCTGCTGCAGACTCACGCGGTACAGGTGCGTGGGATAAGGGCCATGTCCTGTGATGAAATGTACCATACCGCGGCTGGGATCAATATGTTTTAGTTTTAGTCTTTCCCGGATGTCAGGGAAGAAGTTGTAGACACGGCGGCCCTTATCGCTGTTGGCCCACTCGCTCTGCCAGGTATCCACTCGCCATGCTCTGAGTTGGCGTGATGTCTCAATCGGTACACCAGTGATCTGCCGAACCTGGTCTATTCTCCCCATCCTAAGCCAGTACATTGCTGCGCGGTACCTGATGGTGATATCTATGGGGAAAATTCCCATGACGACACATAGTGCGTCATTTGATGTTGTGTTAAATGCCCCTGTTAGTCGAAGTAGAACACTTCTTTGGCCTCGACGTACAATGGTTCTGTTGGTTGAGAGATTTAACCTGTGGGCCCACGTACTGGCAGCAAAGCATAGTACTGACTCGAAGAGAGCGCAATGGTATGTTCGTGTCACTGACAGGGGTAGTCTGAATTGTTCCGAATTTAGCCTAGCCAGTTTGTGTAGTATCTTTTCTGCTTTGTTTGTGTATATTCGCATGTGTTCGTGGAAGTTCAATCGTTCATCAATGTATACTCCTAGATAGCGTGTGACTGCTAGTCTTTTTATGTTTGTGTCCCCGATTTTGACTATTGGGTTCCTGCGCAGGATACCCTTTAGCAATGTATAAGTTGTTTTGTTTCCTGCTATCTTTAATTTATTATCTGTGCACCATTGGGTTATTGTCCTAAGTGTTCCATTGGCTCTTTCTTCTAGCTGGGCACGGTTATTTGCTGAAACTACGACGAGTAGATCATCAGCATAAGCGACAGCTCCATCTGTCAAGATGTGCTCCTCTAGTAACTGTAGGAGCGGTTCTATAACTATGTCCCAGAAGTTGGGGCCGCAGATCGACCCTTGTGGACAGCCTTTTGTAATTCGTTTAATCACTTTCTGGTTGTCCATTTGCCAAACGACCGTTCTGTCTCTGCAGTAGTCCATGAAACTATTATACAGAGACTCCGGTACCTGCAGGTGTCTGAGCCTCTTGAACAAGGCCGGCCACCAGAGGTTGTCGAAGGCACCTGAGATGTCTATCATAATTGCAAGTGTGTATTTGGAGGGTGTGTCGTGTACTATTTGAAGTGCTCTGTTAATTGCGTCGTCTATAGATTTCCCTTCCCTGAAGCCGTATTGGTGTGGTGTCAGTCCCCGTAGTGTTCGGTGTGCTTGTAGTCTTTTGCAGAGTAGTTTTTCTTGTACTTTACCGAGTGTATTGATAAGGCAAATTGGTCTGTATGACTTGGGGTCTGATGGGTCTTTGTCTGGAGCCTTTTTTATGATAACCGCCTTCGAGGTCTTCCACACTGCAGGCACACGGCCCAGCCTTAATGCATCGTTTAACAACGTTGTGAGAAACGGGGTGATCTGCGGTGCAATTTGTTTCAGTACCTCAGAGTGGATACCATCCGGTCCAGGCGCCTTTTTGTTTTTGAGTTCTGAGATCGCTGTCGCCACTTCTTCCTGCGCAAATGGACAGGTGACGGTTGGTGTGGTGTATACTGTGCCTACTTCGCGTCTCAGTGCTGCATGTTGTGGTGTGTCTGTGTATGCGATGTCGTCGGGCAGGAGTTTGCTCAGCAGGAACTCCGCTGTGCGTCTCCAGCCCTTAGTCATCTCACCATCCTCCTGTCGCAGCGTTCCCAGAACCAGTGGGCTCTTAATTTTCTCTGTCACGATTTTGTATGGTTCCCCCCAAATGTTTAGTTGTGTTTGTGCTGCTACATGGCTGTTCCAATGGTCTTTCCTGGTCTTATTCAGCTCAAGTTTATATTTATCCTTGGCAAGCCGGTAGTCGTGTAGTCGTAATTGTCTTTCTCTATCTGAAATTGCTCGTTGGTAAAGTTTACGTTTACGTTTTGAGTCTTGTTTGAGTCGTGTTAATTGTGTAGTCCAGGGAATATTTTGGTGTTTTGTCATTCTTTGTGTGGGTATGCAGGTGTTCTGTGTGTGTGTGATGATATCTGTCAGCATGTGTGCTCTGTAATCAACACTGCCGGTGATGTCTTGCGGTATGTGCTCATGTATTTTTTGTCTGACCCTGTCCCAGTCTGTTTTGTCAAATAATAGTCTTTTTGGTAGTGTTTCTGTGTTGACGTTTGGTGTGCCACTTAAGGTTAGTGTGATGATGTTGTGGTCACTAGCAGTGATCTGGTCATGTACGGTCCAGTCTCGTACGTGGTTGATGGCGGCATTATTAACGAGGGTGATGTCTATGTTTGATGAATGACCGTTGTGTCCGATGTGAGTCGGGTGATGTCCTTCCTTGTTGAGTACGTGTAGTCTGTTTTCTTGGATGATGTCATTTATTATTCTACCTCTGTCGTCAGTTCTGTCTGAATGCCACAGGGTTGATCTGGCATTTATGTCTGCACAGATGAGAAGTTTTTTGTTGCCAGCGTATTGCGCAACATCTCTGATGAGGTCTGCGTATGGTTTGATGCAATGACAGAATTGGGCGTACAGCGACGCGATGATCCAAGTATCCCCCTTGTGTGTGACTTCAACTGTAACTAGGTGCTCGGAACAGAGTTCTGTAATTTTGACTGGATGTATTTCTTTGTTTAGGATTATGACAGATGCCATGCAGCCTGTCCCCTCCGCAACTGTCACCGCACTTGGAGGAAAGTTGGGGATATGCCCTTGTCTAGTGTAGGGCTCCTGTATGCACAGAATGTCACTTTTTAGTTCACGTAGGACCCGTGGGAGCTCCGAATTTACAAGTATACTCCGCATAGCATTAAGCTGTGCTATTAGCAGTTTGGGTGTTTAACTGTGGCGTAGCACTTGCTGCCAGTTTGACTGTAATCGAAGTATGTTCTCCCATGAGCCCTTACGTGATCCTTGTAAAGCTTGTCCATATCGAATGGTTCCTCCCTGCGGGCGCACACCTGCATGAGCAGGTCTAGTAGGCTGTCTGGATCTGTTGGAATATTCTCCGTTTTGAGAATCAGTCTATCGGTTTGCTCTGATGTACGGAAACAAACAGATTGGCCGTACGGGTGTAGGGTGCGGATGAGCATCCGCTGTGCCGTCTCTAAGATGTCTCTTTTTTCTAGCCTACTTAATTTTACATTTATATCTAGCTTGTCGTAACTAAAACTATCGGTGTCGATGGCGTGTGTTGGCGTCTCTGCAGCCGTGACGTGTCGTGATGGTGTAGTGGCGTTGTTGTGCACCTCTGCGGGGGGCGCTGGATTGACTTCCTCGTTGGTTGTTGTGGGGGTTTCCTTGGGCGCCGGCATTGAGGTTGTTGGTTGGGAGGCTGCGAAGGTGTTGGTATCATCAGGGGAATGCACTTTCGTATCACTAGGTTTTGACGCAGCCTGCGATTGCCGCGATTGGTCGTCACACGCTTTCACTTTCGGGACTCTCTTAGGCTGTTTGGGTTTCCTATGCGGTTTTAGTTTCCTAAAGGCTGCGATGATTCGTTTGTTTTTTGTGTGTGTTTCGTTTGTGCAGTCTTGATGTGTATCAGATGTGTCGGTTGTTTGTGCCTCCATTCTGCATTGATATGACGTGATTTCGTTCCCACTTAACTGCTCGTCTACGCTACCTGTGACAGACATAACAGCTTTTGGTATGTTATGCGCACTATCGCCTCTGTTGCCAGACCCTCCGCAGACTTTTGTTGCGGTTGTTGCTGCGGCTTTTTGTGTGGCATTCGTGATGTCTGCCGGCGCTGTGGCCTGTTCAAGGTCGGTATTACTGTTTCGAATATCATTGTTATGAACACTACAATCTCTGGCGTAAGGGCAATAATAGACGTCGTCTTCTTCCTCTGTCAATGAGTTAGAGAGAGTTATTTTGCGTTTGATTTGATTACAGTCTGAGGTGTCTGATTTGTTCATGTTTTCCGTTTGGACTCCAGTTGTGCTTGCTTGCGTTACGGTTGTGTTTAGCACCGTTGGGTTCAAGGTCTCACCTTGTATGAATTTGATTGGTTTGATGCGTCCTTCGCATTTTGTAGTGTCGTATGTGCGTCGTTGTGCTGGAGTGGATGGGTGATCTTGAGTGGTTAGCAACGCTGTTTTGTGCAGTTGCTTTGGTTGGTCATGTGTGGTGTGGTTTTCTGGTCTGTCGGTATCAGGATTTGGGGTTATCATGTCTATTCTCAGTAGTTCGTCTTCGAGTTCGTCTATCCTGTTCATAAGGGTCGTCTGGAATGTCATCCAGTACATTATTTGTCTTTTGATTAGTTTGGCGGCTTCTGGTGACATTTGTCCTGTGAGTGTTAGGTCGTCTATGTATTCAGTGATTGCATGATGGCTGTCCTCCAGGTTTGTATTGTGTATCAAGCCTGGAATGTGACCATTGTTGGGGTAGTCGTCAGGTAATAGTTTTTGCCTCTTACGCCAGAGTATTGCACGTAGATGGTTTCTGTGCCTGGTGGATGGTGATTTGTATGATCCTGTTTTTTCAGGGGTTGATTTATGGAGCATGTTGTTTGACTCAGGGGGGTGTTCAGTTGCCATAGTCAGTACTGTCAATTAGTCTATCAAGCAGCTGTTTGTAGGTCTGGCAGACGCCACCCCTGCTCTTATTGCAAATTCGGTTTCTGTTCCTGCAAGGGATGCAATCGATGGGCTCTGATGCTCGACAGTCCGCGCGTTTGTGGCCCTTTTTGCCACACCTTGAACAGGTCGTACCTGTGTCTGCGCAGGCTTTGGTTGTATGGCCAAGGTCACAACAGTTGTAACACTGGCTCACTGACGTATAGTCTTTGACAGATAGGGATTGGAAGTCTATGTACACCCTTCCTTTTTTGGTGAGGTACCAATAAATTCTTGGTGTGACTTCCAACACTTGGTGGTTGTATCCCTTTCCTTTGGGCCCTGTGCGGAATCTGATTTTCACGTCTTTGTCGAATTCGTCTTTTGTGAAATCGTCACTGAGATTTTGGTCGTATAAACACTCAAGAAATTCTCTATCCGAGATAGTGTCTGTCACTCGATAGACTATCACCAAAGGTTGCCGCTTTCTGGGCCCCTCACACGCGATATTCTCAATATCTTTCGTCTTTTCTATTATTTTCCTACAGTCCTCCTGTGTTGCTGCTTCGACAATCACAGCTGTCTTCGTGTTTCTTATTGACTTAATGTGTAGGTTGTCTCGTCGTGGGTTGATGTTTTTTGTCAACGTTTGTTTTATTGTTTTCGTGTCTTGGTTGTTGGTAGACTTTATGAAGAGAGTGGTTGCCTGCTTGGCTTTTGCCACCTCAATGCGTTTATGTTCTTTGGGTGCGGTGGAGAGTGCCGCGGCGTATGTTAGTGTCTTGGCCTGTTGCTGTGCCTGTTCAGTAACCTTTCCTGTCAGATCCCTAATTTGGTCCCTGAGCTCTTGGTTTATTTCAGCGAGTTTTGTATTGTCTTCCTCGAGTTTGTTGACCTGTTCTGTGAGAGACTCAATTCTAAGGTCCTTAACTGGGTCAGCTGAGTGCTGAAGTTCGCGCAGTAGATCTTTGTTCTGCTCTTGCAGCAGCTCGACCTTTGCTTCTGCTGACGTGAGTTGGAAAGCCAAAGGGAATATTTTATTCCTTATCGTATTCAGTACGCTACTCGATACATGTTTGGCCTTTAATTCCGCCCCAATGTCATTTAATAGCTCGTCAATTGCAGCGATCTTCTGGCTCGGTGACATGACGGCATATTCGTGGGCACCAGACGCCATGCCTATAGGCGATACTTTGCAACTGGTGCTGCTCTGCGCTCTACTAAGCGTCCCTTTCGTGGACTTGGGTGTGGTGTTAGCACCACTTAGTTGGCGTGCTCGATCCAGGATTGCGAATCTGTGTTATAGTTCTTAAAGAGTGACCTTTATTTGGTGTGTATTGCGTATGCGGCACCACATTGTGACACGTAAGTCCCAAAAGCGATACGTCACAGAACGAGGCCGAATGTGGGCTGGGTGGCTTCGCCGGAGATGTCCGATCGACACCGAGCGCCGCGGTCAGCTCCGCACGTCAGCCGACCACGTGGTTCGCGGGACCAGGTGGGGACTGTGAGCTCGCGTAAGCTGCTGACTCCCGCGGTTGGGCGCGGAAACACGAGTCGTGCTTAGCAACACCGGTTTGCTGTGGCCAGCGCAGTTTGGCCTACTTGCGAAACTCACGCGTAGTGCGTGTCAGCTGGCGCACTGCGACCTACTCTCGGGACTTTACGTTCCGTCGCTCGGCGTATCGCTTTACGTTACTCGTAATCAATTTTCTTCACTATCGACAGTTTATGACTTTTACCTATAATATGTCTATAATTCATAATTATGATCGTTTCATTTCACTGTATGGGTATTGTTCACACTGGTTTCCTTCGTATTAAGCTAGTCTTTTCTGCGAGATTTGCTACCATATGTTAGTCTTCGTTTTTAGTCTAAGTCCGTTATTATCAGTTTTTTATTCCGGACACTTTTGGAAGCTACCCTTCACTGTTCCAACATGTTATCGTGAGTTTGGTGGATATTTAACGTCTAATTACGGAGAAAAATCCTACCATACGTTACTTTGATGATTCGTCACACGGTAACTTTCCTTTCATATTATTTTTAACACTTTCACAGCACTGCGGTTAGTAATGTTAGTAATGTCAAGCGTTCCTAATCGTATTAGTAGTGTTTTTGGATATTAGTTGTAGTGAAATACCTTTGATGAGGTCCGACATTCTGTAAATGTGCCCGCGAAGTCACTAATGCACTATTTCTCTAGTCTAAACACGAGAAAATTTTGTAGGACTGCTTCACTTCACTATTATCCATCACTGATCACTGTTTTTTTCGTTCACTGGCGTGATTGTTCCCGAAAGAACCGACAAAAAGACCGTAGTTGCGGGAGCGCGAGCGAGACACGTCCGTACGCGCGTAGGACAACACTGGCGCAAATGACAATAAAACTTTCCCTAATATGTGACTGGGTTGTGTTGTCTTGTAGGCAAACATTTCAGTCACAGTTGCACTTAGCCAAACCAGTGGCCTAGAAAACACTTCACTCTATGGAATCACATACTAGACAACTTTTATTGACAGTTCCTCCCAACAAGATATATTCTGGTCAGTGAGATTGTGTGTTTAGCACTGTAACAGATGATATTTTTTGCAACTCTAAAACCACCAGACTGGCTTCATCTTTTTGGTCAGGAATCCCAGGCCCTGGCAGCACAAGGAGGAGGTAGTTTAGACATTCAAGATTTTGTGAAATAATGGTATTGCCAATTCCCCTCGTGATCAAGGCATATTTCCTGAAGACTGAATTGTGCAGTAGTAACACCCATTTATAAAATGAAGATAAGAAAGTGATTTTTAAATGTAGACCTATTTTCCTCCTCCCTGTGTTATCTAATTTTCTTTTTTGTAGTTGCAACCAAGAACATATTATTAACCACATTTCTGACAATAAAATTTTAACAGAAGCTCGGTTTCCTTTTCATAAAACAATATATGACCTAAGAAATCAGGAAAGTTACCCTTTTAGCATTTTATGTGATCTCCTCAAGGCCTTCACTCGTACAGATGATAAAATTTTACTAGCAAAACTAAAATTGTATAGGATTAAAGCCATTCGCCTAGCATGGAAGGAATCATATCTTAATATTAGAAAGCAGAGGGTCACCTAACAAATATTTTTGTAGTTGTGATTTTCAATCCAAAGGCTGGTTTGATGCACTTTACTATGTTAATCTATCCTGTGCAAGATTCTTCATCTTAGTATAACCACTTCAACCTATATACAGCTGAATGTGGTTCTTTTAATCAACTCTCAGTCTCCCTCTACAATTTTTACCCGTTACAGCTCCCTCCACTACCACACTGATAATTCCTTGATGCTTCAGGATGTGTCCTACCACCAGTCATATCATAATACTCTGTTGTCCCCAATTCTTTAGTGAACTTCTTCATTAGTTATATGATATACTTATCTAATTTCAGGATTCTTTTGAAACACCACTTTTCAAAAGCTTTGTTTTTCTCTTATCTGTATTGTTTCTCATCGATATTTCACTTATGTAGAATGCTATATTCCAAACGTGTTTTCAGAAAAGACTTTCTGATGCATGATTTATGTTTAACATTAACTAATATCTCTTCCACTGAAGGGCTTTACTTGCTCCAATCATTGTTAATACTCAGTTAATACTCGGCAAAAATCAAACCTACATTTGGAGCGGACGTCCTTAACTCTTGTGCAGAAAGATGTGCAGTATACTGCTGCATCCATTTTCAATAAGCTACCACTCGAATTCAAAAATCTTAGCAGTAATCCATGTGCTTTCAAATCAAAGCTGAAGAGTTTCCCCATGGGTCACTCCTTCTATTCTGCCGAGGAGCTCCTTGAAAAATTAAGCTGATTCTTGTTGTATTGTTGATTGCATTTACTTAAACTTATGGATTGACTTTTTTCAAGTTCATAAACTTTTTTTTTGTTATTACTTTTATGTTGTAATTTCATGTACTGACACATTCCAAGTCCTTGGAGATTTGCTCCTCAATTTGGTCCTATGGAACATGACATGTAAATAAATATAGAAAATGTAACCAAAACTTTAAAGCAATCCTCAACTCACCAATAGCAGTACTATTAAGGATAGATTGCTGCTCAGCTTCACCATACACAAGAGATGTCAAATCACAGACAGGCACAGCTGAAGATTGCAGAAAGTGAGCTTTCTGCCAAAAGGCTTCCTTCCAAAGTAGACAACACACACACATTCATGCAAGCACAAAACACACACACACATATGACCACTGCCACTGGCCACCAATGCCAGCATCGGTGGCCAGAGACAGTGGTCATACGTATGTGCATCGTGCACGCGTTTGTGTGTGTAAGGCCTTCTGGCTGAAAGCTCACATGTTTACAGTCTTTTTGTGTGCCTGTCTGTGACTCAAAATCTCATCTATACAGTGAGTAGCAATCTATGCTTTCCATAATATGGGCTGGATTTTCTGTTTTTCAACTCACTAATGCATTTGTTTCGCAAATGTACTGTCATAATTTATGGAGACTTTAATCATCCAAAATACAATGGGGATAATTACAGTTTTGTAAATGGTGGTTGTCATAGGACACATTGAGAAATAATATTAAATGCTTTCTATTGAAACTTCATGGAACAAATAGTTTGGATGTGCACTCACAATGGAAAAATGTCAGAGGGGACAAACAAACAGGAGCTCGATGAGGATATTCCCAATGAAACTTCTATCAGTGACCATGAAGCTGTTGCAACAACGATTACTAAATTAGAACACAATTAATACAAATACATGTTCAATAAAATAGATAAAAAAGCAGTAATGTCATATCTCCAAGGAGATTTTGAAACATTTTACTCTGAACAGGAACATGTAGAAGGGCTGTGGGACAAGTTTAGAAGACTAACTGATGAAGTACTGGATAGACATGTACCTTGTTAAACAGTTCATGACACCCTCCTTGGTATACAGTCTCTGTAATGAAATCCCTGCAGAACTACTGCATAACAGGGTAATAAACACAAAGCACAGGAAATAACAACACTGTGGAAAGGATAGATTATTACTCACCACACAGAGGACCAGAGGACGCATTGAGTCACAGACAGACATTATGAAATAAAACTGTTAAAATATTAAAACGTTTGGACAAAGTCCTTCTTCTATAGCAGAAAACACATACACATTCACATAAGCACAACCTAAACACACACACACACACACACAGCCACTGTCTCAGAGCGATAGAGTGCAACTGTGACTGTGTCTGACAGAACAGTAATCTGCTGATATGGGGGGTGGGAGTAAAGAGAAGGCATGAGGTGTGGAGGGGAAGGGATAGCAGCGTACTGGTCAGGCAAGATACTATTGCTGCCTGGTGGAGCATGCAGGCACTTGAGGAGGACAGGACAGGGCAGTTAGGTGCAGCGTTGGAAAGCTGTGAGGGGTGGTGAATGGGAGAAAGGTGGGGGAGGGCTGGGGAAAAGGGAAAGGAGAGAAGAAGAGAAGGGCAAATGACTTGTAGGTGTGTTGGTGGGATAGAAGACTTGGAATAATCAAGTGTTAGCAGGGAAGGAGATAGATAGGTGGAAGCAGGGAAGGAGATAGGTAGGTGGGAGACAGGGACTACTGAAGATTTAGGCCAGGGGGATACAGGCACGAAGGGAATGTTGTGGGAAAAGTTCCAACATGTGTAATTCAGAAAATCTGGAGTTATTACAAAAAATACAAATGGCAAGGATTATGAAGCTGTATTTAAACTGAAGTTCATCACATTGGGTGGAATGTTCAGCAACTAGGTAGTCCAGCTGCCTTTTGGAAACATTTATTTATTTCACAAACGGTACAGACTAACCTACTGCCTTGAAATGTAAGGTGGTTTGGATGTTTCTAAATCTAACAGCAAAGACTTATTATTATTACAACCTTATTGGTATACAGTTGTCAATGCTTTTATTATAAATAATATAAAGAGCATAATATATAAAAATTCCTCTTAGATTCAGAGAATTGAATTCTTAACAACTGTTTAAGTAGTTCTAAATAATTTTTTTCTGCCTAATTGATGAGAACATAGTTTATATAATGCAAATGTCAAAGAAAAAATTTAATACAATAAGTGTGGTGATAATAAGTTGCAATATGCAGAAGGAAGTGATATATTATATTTGGATGTGTAATATAGTCTAATTAGCTTGTTGGTTGGTAACAGCATATTTCTACCTATTTCAGGCAAGAAGGTCTCGGCAGAACCTCGAGCTATTCTCATCTGAAATAGTTTGTGTTTATCTATAATTATTGTGTCTGTGTGCCTTGATACATTATTTGGAGTGCTTCATGTCAGGACACTACATGTTACTCAGTAGTAGTTTGTTTGTCTTATTGTTGGTAGTTGTCATATATTCTATGCGATACCTTAATCAGTCATGACAAAACTCTACCATCTGGTGAGCAAGATGTATGAGACAGGCGAAATACCCACAGCCTTCAAGAAGAATATAATAATTCCAATCCCAAAGAAAGCAGGTGTTGACAGATGTGAAAATTACCGAACTATCAGTTTAATAAGTCACAGCTGCAAAATACTAACGCGAATTATTTACAGACGAATGGAAAAACTGGTAGAAGCGGACCTCGGGGAAGATCAGTTTGGATTCTGTAGAAATGTTGGAACACGTGAGGCAATACTAACCTTACGACTTATCTTAGAAGAAAGATTAAGAAAAGGCAAACCTACATTTCTAGCATTTGTAGACTTAGAGAAAGCTTTTGACAACGTTAACTGGAATACTCTCTTTCAAATTCTGAAGGTGGCAGGGGTAAAATACAGGGAGCGAAAGGCTATTTACAATTTGTACAGAAACCAGATGGCAGTTATAAGAGTCGAGGGGCATGAAAGGGAAGCAGTGGTTGGGAAAGGAGTGAGACAGGGTTGTAGCCTCTCCCTGATGTTATTCAATCTGTATATTGAGCAAGCAGTAAAGGAAACAAAAGAAAAATTCGGAGTAGGTATTAAAATTCATGGAGAAGAAGTAAAAACTTTGAGGTTCACTGATGACATTGTAATTCTGTCAGAGACAGCAAAGGACTTGGAAGAGCAGCTGAATGGAATGGACAGTGTCTTGAAAGGAGGATATAAGATGAACATCAACAAAAGCAAAACGAGGATAATGGAATGTAGTCAAATTAAATCAGGTGATGCTGAGGGGATTAGATTAGGAAATGAGACACTTAAAGTAGTAAAGGAGTTTTCTATTTAGGGAGCAAAATAACTGATGATGGTCGAAGTAGAGAGGATATAAAATGTAGACTGGCAATGGCAAGGAAAGCGTTTCTGAAGAAGAGAAATTTGTTAACATCGAGTATAGATTTAAGTGTCAGGAAGACATTTCTGAAAGTATTTGTATGGAGTGTAGCCAAGTATGGAAGTGAAACATGGACGATAACCAGTTTGGACAAGAAGATAATAGAAGCTTTCGAAATGTGGTGCTACAGAAGAATGCTGAAGATAAGGTGGGTAGATCACGTAACTAATGAGGAGGTATTGAATAGGATTGGGGAGAAGAGAAGCTTGTGGCACAACTTGACTAGAAGAAGGGATCGGTTGGTAGGACATGTTTTGAGGCATCAAGGGATCACAAATTTAGCATTGGAGGGCAGCGTGGAGGGTAAAAATCGTAGAGGGAGACCAAGAGATCAATACAATAAGCAGATTCAGAAGGATGTAGGTTGCAGTAGGTACTGGGAGATGAAGAAGCTTGCACAGGATAGAGTAGCATGGAGAGCTGCATCAAACCAGTCTCAGGACTGAAGACCACAACAACAACAACAACCTTAATCAAACAATGGAAAACCCACTGTGGAATGTAACAGTATTACAAAAAGGAAAGGTGCTATTCAACATATAGCGGAGATGTTGAGTTGCAGATAGGCACAACGAAAAGTCTGTCACAGTATACGCTTTCGGCCAACAAGGCCTTTGTCGAAAACAGAACCCCCCTCCCCCCCCCCCACACACACACACATGTGCGCGAACACAACTCACACACACAACTGCAGCCTCTGGCAGCTGAAGCGACACTACGATCAACAGCAGCAGTGCATGATGGGAGTGGCAACTGGATGGGGGTAAGGAGGAGGCTGGGGAGGGGAGGGGGAGGAATAGCAGGATACAAGTGGGGAACAGTGAAGTTCTGCTGTGGAGCACACAAGGACGAGGTGGAGAGGGGGTAGGGCAGCTAGGTACAGTCGGGAGGTTAAGAGTGGGCAAGGGAGAGGTGGGGGGGGGATGCAGGGGGGGTAGCAGAAAAGGACAGAAGTAAGAAGACTGGGTGCTTTGGTGGAATGAGGGCTGTGTAACGCTGGAATTGAAACAAGGAAGGGCTCGATGGGTGGAAAAATGACTAACAAAGGTTAAGGCCAGGAGGGTTACAGGAAATTAGGATATACTGCAGAGAGTGTTCCCACCTGTGCAGTTCAGAAAAGCTGGTGTTGGTGGGAAGGATCCATGTGGCACAGGCTGTGAAGCAGTAATTGAAATGAAGGATGTTGAGTTGGGCAGTGTGCTCAGCAACATGGTGGTCCACTTGTTTTTCAGTCATAGTTTGTCGGTGGCCATTCGTGTGGACAGACAGTTTGTTGGTTGTCATGCCTACATAGAATGCAGCACAGGGGTTGCAGCTTAGCTTGTAGATCATATCACTGGTTTCACAGGTAGCCCTGCCTATGATAGGACAGGTAATGTCTGTGACCGGACTGGAGTAGGTGGTGGTGGGAGGAGGTATGGGACATTTCTTGCATCTCAGTCTATGACAGGGATATGAGCCATGAGGTAAGGGATTGGGAGCAGGGTTTGTGTAGGGATGGACGAGTATATTGTGTAGGTTCAGTGGATGGCAGAATACCACTGTAGGAGGGATGGGAAGGATAGTGGGCAGGACAGTTCTCATTTCAGGGCATGACAAGTTGTAGTCAAAACCCTGACGGAAAATATAATTTAGTTGCTCCAATCTCGGGTGGTACTGAGATACAAGGGGAACACTCCTCTGTGGCCGGACAGTGAGACTTTAGGAGGTTGTGGGAGACTGGAAGTAAAAGGCACGAGAGATTTGTTTTTGCACAATGTTGAGAGGATAATTACGGTCTGTGAAGGCTTCAGTGAAAACCTTGGTATATTTCGAGAGGAACCAAATGTCACTGCAGATGTGACGAATACGGGTGGCTGTACGGAAGGGACTTCTTGGTATGGAACGGGTGGCATCTGTCCAAGTGGAGGTATTGTGTGTAGTTGATAGGTTTGATATGGACAGAGGTACTGATGTAGCCATCTTTGAGGTGGGGGTCAATATCTATGTGATACCTTAGATACATACACCTGGTATTACACAGATAAAATACCGAGTGAGCATGAATTTTAGCTTTACATGAGAAATACACTTATGGTTGTAAATTTGTTAATAGAAATAGAATGTAGATCATTGCTACCTGAATGCAGTAGTCCTTAAATAACTTAATATGTTACAGTTTTAGTTTTATACATACTTTGTACAAAAAATATATTTGATACATAAAATTCATTGATTGTAGTTTTATATAAAGGAGAGAATATACTTCTGTTTACACATAATAAAATGAATAATACATTACTGCTCGTGTGCAGTATTCTTTAAACAATGTGCAACATGTTGTTGGGGAGGAAAAGAAAAGTTCTTCAACCCTTCTCCTCCCAAGCGATGGCATCTTATTACTGGTGTCTTAGTATGTGGTGTCAAAATTTGTTTGTTTCATGATTGTTATTGCCTGTTGCGTTGTTTGTGACTGCGTTAGGGCATGCAGTGTCATGTGATGTTGGTCTGGGTCCCTTACATGTTCATCTCTTTTCAATCATGTTCGCTTAATGTGATGGTTCCTTCCTCGGTTTCGAAATCTGCTGTCATGCTTGCGTTCTCCCATGTGGTTTGTTGTGTTGTTTGTAATTGTCTATGGCTCCTTCTGTATGGGTTTTGGCACTTGTATTCTTCATACAGTGTGTTCGATGCAATATTGGCTATTGTGTTCTAATCATCAGGATTACATATTATTCTGGTGCTGTCACTATCATTCTGTATAGGTCTCACATGTGCTAAGGTGTTGCATAGTAGTGTGACATGTTCTGGTGTCCCAGTTTTTCCACAAATGCACATTTCATCGTTAGTTAGTCCCATTCGGTTTAAATGTGCCAGACCAGGTATAAAGCCTGTGGCCTGTCAGGAAACGAACCATCCCCCGGCTTGGGTCAACATGTTGTAGTTGTAATCTTTTAAGTATCTCAGGAAAGAAAGAGTGTACTCCATGACCCTTTTTGGATGCGTCCCACTCTCTCTGCCATGTTTGAAACAACCATTGTTTCATTTTTGTCTTGTTTGTAATGTTGGTTCCTGTAATTTCAGTGACTTTATTGAGCCTGTCCTTCTTAAGCCAGTGAAGTGCAACTCTATAATGCATTGTTACGTCTATAGGGTAGGTCCCCCTCATAACGCAAAGTGCCTCTAGTGATATGATGTAGAAGGCTCTGCTCATTCTCAGGAGTACAATACATTGACCTCATCTTGCAGTTGGCTTGTTAGTCTGTATGATCAGTCTGTGACCCCAAGCACTTGTGGCGAAGCATGTGATGGATTCAAAATTCACAGTGTGGTAAGTCCTTATTGCATTAATAGGTAATTTGTACTGGATTGTGTTAAGTTTTGCTAGTTTGTGGATAATTTTGGAGGTTTTGTCAATTGTCAGTTTGATATGTAGGTTGAAAGTCTGTTTTTCATCAAGATGCAGTCCTAGATAACATAAGGCTTGCTTCCTCTGTATGCTAGTTTGTCTAACTTTAGAACTGGGTTCCTGTGTAGTGTCCCTCTGAGCAGTAAATATACAGTTTTGTTAGGTGCTATTTTTTAGTTTATTTTCTTTGCAAAATTGTTAGTTTTCTGAAGCTGTTGCATGCCTTTTGTTTCTAGTGCTACTCTCAAGTTGGCTGACACTACTATGAGCAGGTCATCTGCATATGCCGCCACACCTCTTACCTATCATCACCATTCAGCAATGGCTCGATTGCAAAGTCCCAAAATATTGGTCTGCAAATGGAGCCCTGTGGACATCCCTTCATTATTCTCTTGACAACCTTGCATGTACCAGCCCTCCACTCCACCACTGCAGTAGTCGAGGAGGCTGTTGTACAGGGCATCTTATAGCCTCATTTCCCATAACCTGGCGAAGGGGGACAGCCACCACAGGTTGTCAAAAGCTGATCCTATTTGTTACCATCAGAGCTTGGTTGACAGCATCCTCTATTGATCTACCTTCCCTGAAGCCAACTTGAGGGGGCATTAGGCCGAGGAGGCCTCTGTGTGATTGAAAGAGGTCACACATGAGCCTTTCCTGTACCTTGGTGAGAGTGTTTAAGGGGCAGATCGGTCAGTATGTTTTGGGGTCTGTTGGCTCTTTTTCTTGTAACTTCCTAATTATTACTATATTACCAGCTTTCCAGAGGTTCGGAATCCTGCTTGTTTGTAGTGACTCATTGAACACGTTAGTATGAAAAGGTGATTTCTGTTACTGTTTGTTTTAATTTTTCTGAAAGTATTTTGTCTGGGTCAGGTGCTTTTCAGTTTTTAAGCTGATTGCCATAGCGGCTTCTTCTTGTGAGAATGGTATTGTTACACTGTCACTGATGTTTGTTTGCATCATCCTCTCTCTTAGGTCAGCGTGGTGTTGCTTGTCTTGTGTGCGGTCGTCACCTGGGAAGAGCCTGTTCAGGAGATATTCTGTTGTGCTTCGCCATCCCCTGGTCAATGTGCCGTCAGCTTGTTTTAGTGTTGACAGACCTATCAGTGTCTTAACTCGTTCTGTTTCTATCTTGAATTGTTGTCCCCAGATGTCATTCTGTAGCTGTGTTTTGATGAAATTAGTCCAGTAGTCTTACCATGTTGTCTTCAGTTGTTTTTTTGGTATTTCTGGTTAGCATCACGATGCAGGTCAAGTCTTATCTGTCTTTCAGGAGGGGTCTTTGCTCATTAGTATTATTTTCTTTTGCCCTGTGAATCCTTCCTTAAACCTGTCAGTTCTGTCGACCACTGTTGTTTCTGTCCCCACCCAGTTTTTGACCATGGTATAGTTGCTTCCTGTGCTCTTTGTAGGACCTCTGTCAGTACATAGGTTTTGTAATCTACACTGCCTTGAACAGTGTATAGTGAAGACACCTCAACAATATCTCCACCTTTTTGCCAGTTGGCCCTTCCTATGAGTAAATGCTGCTGTTCATGGTCTATATTATGTGTATTGCCATATCTGTCTGTGGTTACGGTGATTGTGTTGTGGTTGCTGTGTATGGCTCTATCAAAATCCTTCATGTGTTGACTAGAAGAAGAGATTTTGCATTCCCTAGAGAAAGATCTATGTTTCTGCCATCACCAGCATCTCCATCATAGGTAAGTAGCTGTCCCTCCCTATTCAGTATGAAGAGATTGCATTCATTTACCATGTCAAGTACTAGTTGTCCTCTGTCGTCAGTTCTATCTGAGTTCCACAAGAGGCAATTTGTACTGATATCAGCTAGAATAAGTAGCCTTTTTCTTTCTGAGTGTCATGCACTGTCTCTTATTTTGTCTAAGAAAGGTTCTATATCATCTCTGAGTCCTGAGCATATATAGACGATGTGAGCTGTACATCCTGTCATCTGTTATTTCTGCTGTGGCAATGTGTTCAGAGTAAAACTGGATGATTTGTGTTACTATGAGGTTTTTCTTAACTACTACTATCACAGTTTTTGTGTTTAGTGTCCCTGCTATAGAGAAATAATGTAAGGGGAGCCCTGAAATCTTCCTGCCTCACAGAAAGGGTTCCTGAACGCAGGCATATTAATCACTAAAAACTGCTTCATCCCCTCATCTACAGGCAATTGAAAGCAGGTGTCGGCCAGACCTGTCTTTGAAAAATAATGACTCCCGGCCAAGTTTGCCAACAATTCTTCTGTCTGGGGAAGTGGATACAAATCAAAATTTGTTTGAGCATTAACAGTAGACTTACAATCACCACAAATGTGAAGTGATCCATTCGGTTTCTTAACTACAGCCATGGGTGTAGCCCACTGTCTAGGTGATACTGGGGATATAACACCTCCCACTTTGAAATCTATCTAGTTTTCCTTTAACTGGCTTGCAAATGGCAAAAGGTACTGGAGAAGCTCTACAAAACATAGACCCTGCTGACTGCTTTGAGGATACAAGGGCCTAGAATCCTGTTGCACAACCGAATGAAGGTTCAAACAGTTGCTTAAACTGTGCACAAAACATGTCAAGCTCTGTGAATGGGATTACTGTTGAAACTAAACTAACCTGGTCTTGAATTTGAAAACCAAAATTGACAAAAGTGTCTAAACCAAAAATTTTAGTTGTCATCCAGGTTGTCAGGTGCTTTTCAGTTTTTAAGCGGATTGCCATAGCGGCTTCTTCTTGTGAGAATGGTATTGTTACACTGTCACTGATGTTTGTTTGCATCATCCTCTCTCTTAGGTCAGTTGCCAAGCTACATTCTTATATTTAGTGTGGACTACGATCTGACCACGACATGTCACCACTATGCATTGAGGAGACTGCAGCTGCAGGGAGCCAATGCACAAGTATGTGTCCTCTTTGATCAGAAATATGGCTGCACCTGTGTCCAACTGGATATCTGCCAACATCCTATTAATGTTCAGTTGCAACATGAGACACTATGTCCCGCCTGCTGCTGCCATAAGTGCCAGCAAGATGGGATGTAGTATGCTAACAGCCGATGTCGATGCATGCTGGCCGAGGCAGATACTAGCAAGGTGCTCCAGTTTGCAGCACACAAAACAGATGACTTCATAGAAAGGGCAGTGACACCGCTGATGTTGTGGACCAGAATCTGGACATGATTTGATGACACAAACATTTTTGGGGTCTTTCGACAACAGAAAAGGGGGGGAGGGGGGGAGGAGGGGGGGATATTGCGTGAGCCTCTGCTCGCTTTGGGCTACATGGATGGTGAATCGAGTGCTTTAGTTTGTGCATGTCTACTGACAATGAGGGTGGGGGATCACTATCTCCTGCATTAACTACTGAATCTCATGATGCCTGACCACTGGATGAATGGGTGCTCAGTAAATCAGATGATGATATTGGCTGGTGGTCATCAGTTGATTGTAGAGCACAATGGCAAATAATACTACAAAGAACGTTGACACCTGAAGAATCATGAAACATAGCTTGTGCTGACACAGTTACTTCGTGAGCTTTGGCAGTTTTTAAGACATCACTCAGGGTGAGATCTGATGCCTCTAAACCTTTCGCACTAATTTCTTGATATTATCATCATAGATTAAGGAGTCTGTATACGATGTACCACACTTTTACAGGAAAGATCACATTTGTGTGTCATGCCTTGTAAGTCCGCAGCCAATGCTGTGTAGGACTGCTGACATTGCTTCACACACTGATTAAACTTGAGCATAGCTGCAACAATATGACTTTGGTGACCGTAATAGTAGGTCAGCAAACAGAAAAAGTCAAACTACAAGGGTCAGAGAGTGGGTGTAATTTTTGCACCACTTCATACAGTTTGCAACTACAGGACAGTAAGAGCACACATTGACATTCAAGGTCAGCTACTTGACTTGCCTTGCAGTGAAGAACAAAATGATGTAAATAAACCTCCCAACTCTTGTTTGCATCACTGAAGCAAGCAAACAGCGGAAGGAGGGACAAGGAAATGGTAGATTCCAACTGTTGTTGGTGTTGCAGCAGTTGTAACAGCAAGGTCTGCTGCTGCCACAACTTCAGAAAACTCAGGATCCATGTTTCACAGGAACAACTGCACAGTGAGAAACTTCTCATCACTTTTCTTCCTACTCTACATAGGTAAAACACAGTTTATAATCACCAGCACTAGTGGTAACACAGAGACCAGTGAATGAACAGTTGGTTCTGTGGTCAATAACTGCAGAATTCACAAAGTGAACTGATATCCAAAATAAGTCCTGAGTGTAGCAAAGTATATAACAGCCCAGGGACCAATCCAAATTACAAATGCAAATTAGTTAAGGTCAAGACCATACTGTTCAATGACGCATAATTAAAGGCTTCAGAGACTTGCAAGAGACTAACTGGGGTGAGCCAAGCCGTGGTACCTAGCAGCATACACACATTAGCGGTAGCGCCACCTGACATGTTTGATGCAACTGTGGCTCCCGGTGCAGGTGCAAACTGAGACCATCATATGTAGCCTGAGAAACTATTATGTGTTCTCTCTATCATTACTTGGGCTAGGCAGGGAATCTGAATCACCATCAGATACTAAAGTTTCCACTGATCCCTTCTACATGCTGCCTAAAGTTCATAAACTTAACACCCAAGACACCCCATTGTGGATGGTTGCTTTGGCCCCACAGAAAGAATCTCTGTTCTCATGGATCAACACCTTCAGTCTATTACCTGTAACCTACCCTCCTATATGAAAGACAAAAACCATTTTCTCCACCAATTTTTCATAGTTCCTATTCATTTATCACACGCCACCCTGTTTTTCACTATCAGTACTACCACCCTCTACATTAACATCTCCACTGCTCGTGGGCTTGCTGCAATTGAGCACTACCTTTCCCAATGCCCCACTGACTCCAAACCTACCACCTCCTCCCTGGTCAGGATGACCAGCAATATCCTCACCCGCAATTACTTCACCTTTGATGGCATCGTCTACAAATAAATCCATGGTACAGCAGTGGGCACCCACATGGCACTGTCCTATGCCAACCTATTCATGGGCCATGTAGATAAATCCTTCCCAGCTGCCCAGAATCCCAAAACCATCATCTGGTTCAGATTCATTGACAATACCTCCATGAGCTGGACTGAGGGTGAAGACAACCTATTCATATTCCTCCAGAACCTCAATACCTTCTCCCCCATCCACTTCACTTTGTCTTCCTCAACCAACAAGCCACATTCCTCAATGTTTACCAACTCAAGGATGGTTACATCAGTACCTCCATCCACACAGAAACTACAACCACCAACAACACCCCAAGTTCCACACCTGCCACCTGTTCCATACCAAAATGTCCCCTGCACAGAGCCAGGTCACCCATGGTCATCACAACCAGTGTGACAGGCAGTCCCTCTCCAAGTACGCCTTCACAGATCGAAGTTACCTTCTCAACTTGGTCCAGAAACAGAACTCACTTGTCTTGTCTCTCCAGTGACCAACCACATCCTACATACCCACTGGCTACAAAGGAGCAATCTGCTCATGACTCAGTAGCACCCAGGATTAGAGCAACTGAATCATATTTTCCACCAGGTTTTTGGATACCTGTTGCCGTACTTTAAAATGAGGAATACACTTCCCACCATCCTCCCCACCCCTTTTGTCGTGGTATTCCACAACCCACCAAATCTATACAGTATCCTTGTCCATCCCTTCTTCATCACCGTTCCCAATGCCTTGTCTCATGACTCATATCCCTGTAATAGACCCAGATGAAAGACCTGTCCCATATGAGGGCTGTTCAAAAAGTAAGGTGGCTATTCAAATTTCATGGGCAATGTACATTTAATTATTGATTTTTTTTTATGTTGGTACACATATCCCGAATATATGTTCACAGTTCAAGTGTACAGCCTACTTCATTTGTTTTTCACAGATAGGAAAGTTGGACGTGTTTTAGTGTGCTCAGTGATTTTCGATTATTATAAAAAAATGGAGCAAAGAATTTGCATCAAATTTTGTGTGAAAAATGGAATCATGTGCACTAAAACACTCGAAATGTTGTCAGGGGCATACGGTGAGTCTGCCCTAAGTACAAAAAATGTTTACAAGTGGTAGAAGCTCTTCCAAGATGGCCAAGAAGACGCCAATGATGAACCTCGCTCTGGACGCCCCAGCACATCAACAACAGATGATAATGTCGAAGCTGTGAAGAAAATTGTTTTGGAAAACCGTGAAATTACCGTAAGAGAAGTTGCTGAGGATTTTGGCATATCGATCGACTCATGTCATGCAATATTTTCGGATGTTTTGGGTCTGAGACTTGTGTCAGCGAAGTTTGTTCCAAAACTTCTCAATTTTGATCAAAAGAACCATCGCATGAGCATTGCTCAGGAGCTCTTGAATGACATCAATGATGATCCTGATTTGTTCAAAAGGGCCATAACTGGTGATGATACATGGGTTTATGGTTATGACATCAAAACCAAAGTCCAATCGTCCCAATGGAAACATCCTGGAGAGCCAAGACAGAAAAAAGGCACGCCAAGTTGGATCAAATATCAAAGTTTTGCTCGCCGTTTGTTTCAATTACTGTGGCGTAGTGCATCATAAATTTTTGCCTCACGGTCGTACAGTCAATAAGGAGTATTACCTTGACACTCAGCACTGTTTGCGAGAAGCAATATGCAAAAAAACCTTCAGAGTTGTGGAAAAACAATTCATGGCTTTCACATCATGACAATGCACCTGTTCATTCATCGTTGCTTGAGAGAGATTTTTTGGCCCAAGACAACATGACAATTGTGCCGCAGCCACCATATACAATGGACTTGGCCCCCTGTGACTTTTTCCTGTTCCCAGAACTGAAGGGACCTATGAAAGGACGAAGATGTTCACTGATTGAGGAAATAGAAGCTGTATTGCTGGAAGTACTCAAGGCTGTACCAAAAAGTGTTTATGAGAAGTGCTTCAAGGACTGGAAGAAGCGTTGGCACAAGTGTATTGTATCTGAGAGGGATTACTTTGAAGGGGACAACATGAATATTGATTAATAAATAAATATTTTTTCATAAAAATATAAAGTGACCTTAATTTTTGAACACACCTCGTATATCCTGCCACTACTACCCACTCAAGTCCTGTTACAGGCATCTCCTATCTCATTACAGACAGGGCCAACTGTTAAAGCAGCCCATATGAACTGCCAACTGAGCTGCAACCATGAGCTGGTTTCTATGTGGGCATGACAACTAACAAACTGTCTGTCCACATGAATGGCCACCAACAAACAATTGCCAAGAGGCACCCAGTTGCGGAACATGCCGCACAGTGCAGTGAGCTTCAGTTTAATGACAGTTTCACAGCCTGCACATCTGGATTCTTCGTACCAACACAAGTTCATGTGAATTGCACAGATGGGAACTCTCACTACAATGTGGCCTTCATTCTCATAACTTCCCCGGGCTTAAAGCTTCACTAGTTCCCATCTCCCACTTACCTATCCCCTTCCATGCTCCCACTCCAGTACTACAGACATCATCTATCCTGCCAAAGCACCTCCTTTCCCCCATCTCTACTTCTGTCCTCTCTCTTTCCCCTTCAACCCCCCCCCCCCCTCATCCCACAGAAGAGCCTCCCAGTGCTGCATTTAAGGCCTGTCCTTTCCCCAGCAAGACCCTGCACACACTAATAGGCTGCACTAATATCTTCCCTCACAGGTACCCTACTATCCCTCTCCCTTCCCAGAATTTAGGATTTGACATCGGTATTGCGGAGATTGGGAGGGCGACTAAAAGCTATTGTAGGTGTGGTGAGCAAAATGTTGGACAGAATGGACCTCATTTCAGGGCACGATATTAAGAATCATAGTCTTGTTGAAGTAGCTGATTAATGCAGTTAAGACCAGGATAATAATGAGTGACAAGAGGTGTACTCCTAAGTTTTTTAAAGGGATAAACAATACCAGAATTGGATGTAATGGCCCGGGAAATCTGCCATTAAACTAGGCTGGTGGGATAATTAAGTCCAGTGGAGGCTGCACTGAGAATGGTGGTGCACTGCTGCAACTGAATAAATGTGTTTGCCTCAAGTGCCAGGGCTGTATAGGAGGAAACATTTTCCAAGAACAGGATTCCATCTGTCAAAATGTAAGTACTATTGTTTGTTAGTAGGTTTAATGTGAACAGAAGTGTGTAGCTGACCCTCGGTGAGGATGAGGTAACCACCAAGGGAAGCGGAAAGGGATTCAGAAAAGGACAACATGAAATTTAATTGGGAGAATGTATTTAGAAATTCCAAAAATTTTAGGTCAGCCTCACCATGAGTCCATATGGCAAAGATGTTATCAATAAATATAAACCAAACCAGGGGCTTTTTCAGAGCTTATGAATTCCAGGCAAGACCTCTCCAAGCAACTGAAATGAAGTCGATTCTGTCCGAGATTTTGCCCAACACACTTAAAATAGCATTTAGTCGCCCCACCAATACCCACAGTATCTTTGTCAGATCCTCTGCTCCTTCAGCACCCATTTCCCTACCCTGAGGCTCCTACCCCTGTGACCATCCCCACCCTCCTACCACCACCTATACCAGCTCTGCAGCTGGCAAAATATACAGCATCAAAGGGAGAGCTACAAGTGAAACAACAAATGTCGTGTATCAGCTGTTATGTAAACACTGTTTGGCTTTTTACATTGACATCACTATCACCAAGTTATCTGTTAGGATAAATGGGTATAGGTAGAATGTAGAGATATGAAGTTGATGATTGCATAGGCTCGGTTTTGGGTAAAGCAGGTGGTAGTCTACAGTCTATTGATAGAATACTGTGGGAATGCAATCAGTCTACAAGGGAAATTGCTTCCAAATCACTTGTGTGACCCATTCTGGAATATTGTTCAAGTGTGTGGGATCCGTACCAAATAGGACTAACAGAGGATATTGAACATATACAGAGAAGGACTGCATGAATAGTCCCCAGTTTGCTTCACCCATGTGAGAGTGTCACAGAAATACTGAAGAAACTGAACTGGCAGACTCAATATAGACATAAACTATTCCGAGAAAGTCTACTAACAAAGTTTCAAAAAACAGTTTTAAACGAGTCTAGGAATATACTATAGTCCCTGATGCATTGCTCAGTTAGGGATCGTGAGGGCAAGGTTAGAATAATTACATCACACACAGAGACATTTAAACAATTACAGTGCATGCAAAAAGATTTAAACAACCATTCTAGCCCATGCTCCATACATAAAATAGCAAGTATCCTCTGCTAAGCTCTTTAAAGTGATTTGTAGAGTAAAAATGTAGATGTAGGTATATTCTAGCAACACAAAATATCCTGTTGCAGAACATGATCTACAACAGTTGTGGCCTCGGTGCCTGTTTCACCATACCTGCCATTTGGATTCTTCCCCAGACGCCAGTTTCTCAGGTGGCTGCCATTACAACATGTTCTTTGTTCTCACCACCCACTTGACTTTAATTTACGTCAATTTTTTTCATCTCAGTATTCCTTTCTGCACTCTCTTTTAGATTGCATAACGCCTATCTTTCACCTTTAAGCCTTCAGATTTTCAAATCTCGTCCAGTATGGTTCCCAACAATCAGTCTTTCCTTCCCATTCTGTCTGGTAGGTCTTCCCTCGCCCAGGGTTTGGGCAACCTTTCCAAACTCCCCATTTTCTAAACCCCATCAGTCATTTCCTTCACCCCCTCTTCCTTCCCCTTCAACCCTTCTGCCAGAAGGAGCTGCTGGCTCTAAAAGTTTGCAAACTTCTATACCCTTATATGGGCATTCTCCATCTATTGTTTGGTGAGTAGGCTTTTTATCTATCCAGTTACATTACGTTTTCAAAAATTGATTATTTTCGTTGAACACACACACACAAACAAAAATCATACATGCATAAGTCACACACACCCGGCCACTGTCATTGCGAGGCAGCGTAGCCCAAATGCAGTGAGCAGCAATCTTGGCAGTGGGGTACAAAAGACATGGGGTGAGATGGGTCGGGATAGTAGGACAGGGGTGGGGAAATGCTGTAGTGCTGCCTGAGGGAGTGTGCAGGCACATAGAAGGGATACGATTGTGGGCTTTTAGGTGCAGTACTGAGAGGTTGTGTGCTTGATGGGGAAAATGGGATTGAGCATGTGCAGATGTGCTGGGGAAACAGGGGGGGGGGGGGGGGAGGGAGGCATGTCAGGGGTTTGTGAAGCTGCAATGGGAGCAGGGAAGGAAGACTTTGTTCAATAGCTTAGTCTACTTTTAAACGTGCCTATCTGCCACTCAATCATTACTCTATGTGGTGACTACCAGTCTATTCCATTTTACTGTTGTTATTGCATCCTGGATTTTACATTGTTTAAAAGTTAGCAGTATATTCACATAGTTGAATGCACAATAATAATAGCTTAACTAGAGTTACATACTATAAATGGTAAAGAATTAGCATTTCTTCCGTGAGATGCTAATTGTAGCGGTGTTTAGTGTCTGCGGGAATATGACTAACCTTTGACACATAAACCACAAACCTACTGGTAGATCATTAATGACAGTCAGATGTTAGAGTGGACTAAAATAGAAGTTTTTGATATCTGCTAGTCAATTGGCATCATCTGCTCACTACCATCAATCTTTCCTCCATTATTTTCTTATAATTTGTCATCGCTCCACTTTTATGCTATAGGCCTACTAAAACTGTACTATTTAAATGAGATGTGTATTAGGAATATTTCTAGCAAGAAATAACCTTCATTCGATTTCTGAAAAAGAAATTTCTGGTTAACACACCTTAAAAGTGTATAACCCTAATTTGCTAACATGGGAGTGCGAACAATAAAGCAAAACGATAACAGAGCTCTGCGAACTTACCAAGGCAAAAATTTCTTCTTTAGCTACTAATAGCAAAAAGGAATGAAGCTAAGATGACAAAAGGCAAATATATCTATAAAACTTTGCTTAGTAGAACAAAAGAAAAAAAGAAGCTGGTTAATTTTGTAGACAGACAATAACATAATACCAGAAACAAGATAACTGTATGGTTAGTGAATAGTTGCAACGAGCAAAAATCTGCTATTCTTGTATGGAAATAAAGAACAACTAGTGGCTCCATATGTGAATGGAATGGGAAAAAACTCTAATAACTGCACAATGGGGTGTACAGACCTAAAAACAAACACAGCAAGTAAAAACAACTTAATGGCATAGAGAGCAAAAGGTGCAAGGGAAATAAAGAGAAGTGGAGGTATCCAGAAACAAAACAATGTTTTGAAAAAAAAGTGAAGTTTGTGTTAACAGGTAATGGAAGATACTTAAAAATTAAATTGGAGAAAGACGAATCTGGAATTCAGTATGTAACAGAAAATATAATTCAGGTAGAACGCTCTGAGATGTGCGTGCTGCAATTTCATATCTTTGAATATGCCTTTGTGAGATGATGGTTGCTTTCAGAAGTGATACAGGTCCATGGTTGCGGACATTTTCGTTCTCAAACAGTTCACCGTTGGTCACACGAAATTCAGTGTATAGAAAGTCATCCAATGTAAGCTGCAACTAGTATCCGACAGTTATGAGTAATTCGAACGTAGACACACTTTTAAACGGACACTAATTGGAAAAATGGACGTGTGTCGGTAACGGATGACCCACTGCAAGCTTGTCGATATGGCAATGAGCAATACGAACTATATGTTGAAAAGCCTTTGGTTAGTAAATTAAACTATTTCTCAATGTTATTACTGGTTCAAATGCGAAGATTACCTTATTCAGCGCGTGTTCTTCATTGTTATCAGCTGTTCTCTCATTAATTTGTTTGTTGCAAGGGAGTTGCGCTCTGGCATCCTTACTTTCCGCTAAAAGTTTGTTCTGGTTGCTGCTATCAATATGCGTATGGATTTCTTTCGTACATTTAAGAATTTTCTTTTTCTTTGGAGCAAATTTATGAGCTGGTATGTACGAGAAATCATATTTCGACTCCAGTCTTCTCTTTCTGTTGTTCAGCTGCTTTGCTAGCCGCTTGGGATTTCTTCTAAGTTGCTCCTGCCCAGGCTGGGCTAGAAATATACTATCATTAGTCCGGATGCTTTCAGATCCATTGTTTAATCCGCGCTCTTTTGATATCGTAGGCTGTAAGTTAATTGAATCTTCTCTCGTCTGTAGTTTATGTCCACACATTTTATATAAGGGCGTCTTTTCAACAACCTTGATTATAACGCAGTCATCGTCACCACAAACATCAACGTTTCGGTTCTCATCTGTATCGTTGTCATTTACCTTAAATGACGGGCTACTAATTTCATTATTACAGTCAGCTGAAGTGGAACTCATGTTGCAGTTGTTGAGTGGTATGAAACTAAGTTATGTTCATCTTTTGTCTGTTACGTACGCGTTGTCGAGACTATTATTTTACGTTAAATAACAATGTGTTTGCGTGAAGCTGTAATTTAATACAAGAAAATAGTTTTTGTTTTAATTTCTTTTAGTCACTGTTTTCACTCGCACGAGTACATGTACCTTCAAATTTACGCGCCGCAGAGCATTTAACTGAAAATGTGCTAATGTACCAGTACGGTACGTAAACTGGAAATGTAACAAATAACTCGATAAGCGTAAAATAAAGTTATTGCAAGCAGTACACACTAATTTAGTTCTGTGCGTGAATGTAGACACATCTTAATTTAACCGTAAGAATGAATAGGTTTTCAAATGGGGACTCTTTCCTGTTTTCTTTTTCTATTACAATTAAAATGCTGCGAATGCCGCGCAACCACTTGATAAGTCAATAAAACGCAGCTCAACATATGTAAACACAATAAGTTCCATAATAATGATGAGATTTAATCTAGGATCGATTCGTAACCATCTTCTCCGAATACACGTTCGAGATAATCATTGTTGTGAATGTGATAGGACGACAGTAGGGGTTTTCAATCATTTTTTGAATGTGAAATGCAAGCGAATCAGCAAATCGATTTAATATAACTAATACGATGTCATCAACCATTACCAACTACTATACTGTACCAATTCTTCTTCATCAAAATAATATAGCAGTTTTAAAACTAATTATGAAATTAACTGATAAACGCAACCTGTAAATCTTCAAAACACTGAGAGATGGCTGTATGGGCTTCAGGCCGAATATCATAATAAATAACAGACACTTAATGGATGAAAGAAAAACTATGAAGCAACAACTACTTCTGCGCGACTTATAAAAGTTTATTAGTATCGCTCGATGAATTTATATATCTGTTCGCCATTTTAAGTATTTGCGTACAACAGGCGTCGTATGGATAACTTTAAAAAAAAAAAAAAAAAAAAAAAAAAAACATTTGCGATGATACCGATGTTAGTTAAACTAGCCTACTGTTTTGTCGTGCTATTTACTGAAATAAAACATGATCGAATGGAATACGATAAGATGTGCTTATACAAATGTGCAAAGGTAATGACTTCATAATTATATGTGTATAAGTAGGGGCCTAAGTATAGAACTGCGCATTTGTGATGACACACACAAAAATGCCAGACATGTGATTAAGATCGAGTGATTTAATGGGACAGTCGAGGCGGGCAAAGTGCCTCTGTATGTTTGTTAGACAATAAAACTTAGCCCCCATTGTGTATGCGTGGAAGACTGGTCTGTTCACAGCGTACTCATCATGAAGATGCAGAAGGAAGCAATACTTGGTCGCCAAGAATGTTGAAATGAAGATCCCAGTTCATGCTCACAGTAACCTGAATGAGTGGCCCAAGTCAGGATACGGAAACCACCCCCAAAACATTGTAGAACCACTTCCTGACTGAAGTACACCTTCCAGATGCCTACTGTGGGTTAAATGCCTCATTGGACCGTCGATGCATTAGATTCCCTGCATGCCCCCTGCATCAATTGAAAAGAGGGAAAATCACTACCCACTAGTTCATATTACAAACCTCCAGTCTGTTATTGTTCAGTGTTTGCCCAAATGAAGATGTAGGCCTACAGCTCAGTTATCCGCTGCTGTGAACAATGGCCCTTTTCTGTGATCAATGGCCCTTTGTGAGGAACCTGACCCCAAGTGCCCATAGCGTGCAGTTCCCTTCGTATTGTCCATCCTGAAACTGATTGACGTGGATCTGCAGTCACTGAAAGTAACAATTTCTGTCTGGTGAACCCAACTGTCATTGACAGGATATAAAACTTGTCTCCTGTCCCTGTTGGTGAGGACCTTCTTATGACCACGTAAATGGGTGCAAGTTGTACACCATTCTTTGTGGACGTGTTGGACAGACCATATTGATACACCAACAAAACAGGCAGCCTCTTGGTCATGGAAAACATCCAAACTTGATATTTCCCTTTTATCATTATATCGTGTCCATCTTACTGCTCAAATTCTATACAACTTACAGGAACTTAATTTAATGGCGCTTCCAAAAACTTACACATGGCTTCACTGCCATGACCTGTCCCAGCAGTGGAAGGTCACTGACCTCCTGAGACCATTTTTACACCACCCACAGTGATTGAAAGCAAAGTGTGTGCTCTGCAAGGATTGATTAATTTTGCCTCAAGAACATGTGACAGAACGCTATCCAGCTGCCAGTATTGAATCGAGAGGAGCCTTAAAGTGGAGTAAAAGTAGAAAATTATACAGCAGGATCAGGAAGACTAGGGACATATTTGGAAGAAGAAAGTACTCCAGATATGTGGTAGTCATGCCATAGGTGTAGCACTGAGTGGGGACCAAGACAGTTCTAGGAACTCACTGAGTGGAGACTAAGGTAAGTTTAGCATAGGAACTCATGTCCAGAAACATATGTTTTCCCACTAGACGCAAAATACCACAACGAATGTTGCCGTCTGACTCCTGCTGCTTTTTGTCTAGGTCCAGCTACAAGCAGAGCTTGATCTGACAACCACCAATGTCAACACAGATACCATACCTCCTTGCCATTTTCTAGTACACACAATCACGAACCCCTGTCCTCCACCATCCATCGCAGCCATGACCCCGGTCAGTAGGTCTTCCTCAGATACCACAGAGGTTTTGTAAATCGAGGATTTCATGTGACTCCACAAGTAGTATTCTAGTGGATTCAAGTTGAGAGAACGTGCAAACCATGCAATTGGGCCACCGTAACGTATCCACTGTTGCCCAGATTGTTGGTCCAGATGATGTTAGACTGCACTTGAAAAATGAGGTGGTGCACCATCATGGTGGAGCCACGTGTTTTGACACACTTGTAGTGGCACATCTTCCAAGAGCCCATGTAGTATGTTGTCAAGGAATCACAAGTACATGGCACCCACGAGATGTGGTGGAAGAAGGCATGGCCCAGTCACATGTCCATCCACGAACTCTGCCCATATGTTCAAACTGTATCATTCCTGAAAACCATTGGGGGTGTGTAGCATGTGTGTTGTCATCAGTCAACACACGAGAACACCTTCCCTGGTGATCTTGGCTTCATCCATGAAAAGGATCCCCCACGGGAAGTAGGGCTCACCAACACAATGGTGCAAGAATGACCTGCAGAATTGGCTCGTGAAGCAAAATACACCTGCTGCATTGACTGTACCTTCTGAAGGTAGTATGAGCGAAGCTGCTGCTAATGCAGAACACACCAGATAGTTTGGTGATCCACGTTCAGTCTACCTGATATATTTCTGATACTCGTCGTTGCATCCTCTTCCACTACATGGAGTATAGCCTCTTCAGATTCGGGTCTGCAGCAATACTGTGGAGCAACAGTCTGTGAATGGACCTGGTCTCCGAGTCCCACTAACATGTCATAGCAAAGAGGGAGTGTGAAGGTGTCTGGCGATGTGGAAAATGCACCGCATATAACTGACTAGCAGTCCTCCCATTGCTCCAAGCATCACCATATGATAACATCAAGAGGTCGTATTCCGTAGTTCACCATCGTCAACACCACACTAAAATGAGATATTCTTACACCTTGCATTCTGTACTGTAATGTATTAATTCTTTATGACAGTCATGGTCGTCACTGTGCAAAAATTATGAACAGTTCTCAAAATCAAAAACACTACATCTCTTCTGTAATAAAACCAAACACACAGTTAAAGGACGTGGTTTGTAACATAGACGGGAAGACGAAAGAATATACGAAAAATGACAGTGTCATCATTCTAGGTGGGACAAACGACATCCTAAAGAAATTTGAGGATTTCAAATGTGCCTTAACAGATTCTCTTCATAAGACAATCCACACAAAAGTTATCTTGTGCACAATTCCGTACAGATACGATGTACCAAAACTGAACAACAGAATCTATGCTGCAAACGAATTCTCAATGAGGGCAGCAAAAAATTGTGAGCATGTAATGGTTGTGGACGTCAATACATTCCTCAGTAGAAGCGATTATACAAAGCATGGACTTCACTTGCGAATGGAAGGCAAAGAGAAATTATGTAGACATTTACAACTAGCAGTAAGTGCCAATCTGCAAATACCAGCTCTAACATACATACAATGTGAAGACCTTTCAGCAAAAACGACAGTGAAAACACAAGAAAAATCAGCAGCAGAAACGGACTTATCCAACTCGATAGTTATGAAAGATAAACAAGCAGGCGCCAAAAAGAACTGTACTACACCTTCATCACTCAAAGAAGACACAGTGAAACAAAACTACCATCGACTAAACCAGGCTGTGATACCTGCAAAAGCTACTAACCCAAAAAAAGCAGCAGAACCAGGTTCCACACCCGAAGATATTCAAGATACAACAAGAAGAACTGGGCACTGGAAACCAGAAGCAGTACCTACAGGAGACCCACTAAGAACATCAACAGATCCAGTCTCAAAAGTATCACCAAGGACATCTAATTTTACATGTATCAGTGAACACCAACAATCAACTACCACCACCCCAGCAACAGGAGGAAGTTCAGCAATTCCAGTGAGAAGAAATGTAAGGCGACCATGTCATCTACAAGATTTTTTATTCCCAAAAAGCCTCAAGACCAAATTAGGATAACTAGTCACCTATCAACACCACCTCCAGTAGCAGTCCTTGCAGCAAAAACAGAAACCACCTCAACATCGACCACACAAGTAAAATGACCAGACAGATGGAGAACTGCCCCTTTTCACCATCAGGACATTTTCTTATGACCAATGGAAAAAACCAACTCGCACTTCTACATGAGAACGAAGATTTCTCACAAAATTTAAATTCAGGAATAAAGGTAAGTGGTCAACCAAGTACAATTAGAACAAACCTAAACTCTCACCAGGTCACTCTTCTTCATCAGAATATACAGTCACTTAGGAATACAGTAAGAGAGCTTGAAATCTTGCTATCAAGTGAACTCAGATACGTTAATATACTGTGCTTAACAGAACACTGGCTGAAAGAAAATAAGTTGAAAACAGTGAAAATAACAGATTATGTGTTAGCAGCACAAACTTGTAGAAATAAGTTTACACATGGAGTGAAATGCATATACATAAAGAAAGATATCGAATTCAATAACTTAGACAATGTTGAATCCTTAAACATTGAGAAAGATTTTGAAATATCAGGGATAGAAATTCCAGCATTCAAGTTAATTGTAATATATTTATATAGATCTCCAGATATCCACCTAAAAAAATTCAATACTCGGCTTGATACTTTACTAAATAAAGTAGTAACAAATCGAAAAATAGTTCTTATATGTGGAGACCTAAATGTAGACTTTAATAAGTGAAGCAATTCAAAATCTGAGCTGATGAACATATTGACAGCCAATAATTTGGAGATTACAATCCACTCCAGTACACGTGAAACGAATCATTCTAGCACTACCATAGACCAAATAATAATAAGCTCCAAAACAAAATATAAATCAGTTGTAATAAAAGCTGGACTGGCAGACCATCATGCACAGGCTATAAGCTTTTGTGTAAACACTAATCCATCCTATAATTATATGAAGAAGACTACACACATGGGCAGAACTTTCAGTAATACTGCAGTACAAACATTCCAGAATTATCTCCAACAAGAATCATGGGAGATAGTGTATAGTACAGAAAATATTTCTGATAAGTTTCAGATATTCATGAATATTTTTAAATAATATTTTGATCTTGCTTTTCCATTGAAAGCCAAAACAACACAAACCACTAAAAGCAACAAGTGGATTACTAGTGGTGTAAGGAAATCTTGTGCTAGAAAACAGTACCTTCACAATATTGCAAGAAGCTACAACACAAATCAGGAGTTTGATAGTGACTTTAAAAAATATAAATCTATCTTAAATAAAATAATAAAGGAGGCAAAGAAACGAGACAATGACAAATACATAGAAGATGCTTCAAACAGAACCAAAGCAATCTGGCAAGTTGTAAAAAAAGAAACCAAATATTACAAAAGTAGAGCTAATAATATAGTATTAAAGGCTGGCTTGGAAAACATTAATAACCCACAGGAAGTAGCTAATATGTTTAATAACTATTTTATAAATGTAACAGAGAAACTACTACAACAGACTTCTAATAGAAAACAGCATACAGAAACAGGGAAGAAAGTCTCAAGCAGATCAATGTTTCTGTACCCAACAAATGTAGAAGAAGTACAGGTTACAATAAAAAGTGTCAAAATGAAACACTCTGCAGGTGTAGATGACATACCTGATTTCATTATAAAGAAGTGTGGGGACTTGATTACTGAGCCCTTAACCCACCTATGTAACCTATCTTTTGCTACAGGAACTTTTCCTTCAAGTTTGAAATAGCAAAAGTAAAGCCATTATACAAGAAAGGAAACAAAGATGATGTTTCCAACTACAGACCGCTAGCACTTCTTTCTGTTTTCTCAAAAATATTAGAAAGACTTTTCAATAAGAGGCTAACAGACTTCTTAGAGGTAAATGGCATTCTGTTAGAATCTCAACATGGATTTAGAGCAAACCGCTCAACCAAATCTGCAGTTCACTTCTTTCTATTAGAGGCACTGATAGCATTAGACAACAAAAAACTTACCATGGGCATATTTTTAGATTTGTCAAAGGTATTTGACACCATAAACCATAACAAATTGCTACACAAGCTAGAAAATCTTGGCATTAGAAGAACAGCTAACAACTGGCTCAGCTCTTATCTTAAAAACAGGGAACAATATGTGGAAATAGATCAAGAAAGGGACAATTTCATTAGGAATTATAATTCCAAGCTACTGACTGTTAAATATGGAGTGCCACAAGGATCAGTAATGGGTCCTGTTCTGTTCTTACTCTATGTAAATGACCTAAACATAAGCAATGACAGCAGCAAAATATTTCAATTTGCTGATGATATGAGTGTTCTAATTACAGGAAACTCAGAAGAAACTCTTGTAAAAAACATAAAAGAAACCACAGACAGGCTAACATGTTACTTTGATGGCAATGACTTAATAATAAACACTGAAAAAACTGTAGCTATGCATATACACACAGCACAAACAAAAAATCTGATATCACCCAATCTAGAGCTATACGGACAGACAATTACCAAAACAGCCTGTACCAAATTTCTTGGACTTCATCTACAAGACAACTTGAAATGGAAAGCACATATTGAGCAGATGAACAAAAAATTAAGTACTTCTTGTTTTGTGCTGCGTACATTAGAAAATTGTGCCAGTTACAACACCCTTCAGTGTGTATATTATGCATTTGTACACTCTCACCTCCGGTATGGGATTATGTTCTGGGTAAATTCTGGAGATGCCATCAAAACATTTAAAATTCAAAAAAAAAAAAAATTGTAAGAATACTGGAAGGGGTAGATAATCGCAAATCATGTAGACCATTGTTTCAAAAAAGGATGATCGTGCCACTTCCTTGCATATATATATATATATATATATATATATATATATATATATATATATATATATATATATATATATATATATATATATATATATATCTAAAAAGAAAGATGATGAGACTTACCAAACAAAAGCGCTGGCAGGTCGATAGACACACAAACAAACACAAATATACACACAAAATTCAAGCTTTCGCAACAAACTGTTGCCTCATCAGGAAAGAGGGAAGGAGAGGGAAAGACGAAAGGATGTGGGTTTTAAGGGAGAGGGTAAGGAGTCATTCCAATCCCGGGAGCGGAAAGACTTACCTTAGGGGGAAAAAAGGACAGGTATACACTCGCACACACACACATATCCATCCACACATACAGACACAAGCAGACATATTTGTCTTTAAATATGTCTGCTTGTGTCTGTATGTGTGGATGGATATGTGTGTGTGTGCGAGTGTATACCTGTCCTTTTTTCCCCCTAAGGTAAGTCTTTCCGCTCCCGGGATTGGAATGACTCCTTACCCTCTCCCTTAAAACCCACATCCTTTCGTCTTTCCCTCTCCTTCCCTCTTTCCTGATGAGGCAACAGTTTGTTGCGAAAGCTTGAATTTTGTGTGTATATTTGTGTTTGTTTGTGTGTCTATCGACCTGCCAGCGCTTTTGTTTGGTAAGTCTCATCATCTTTCTTTTTAGATATATATTTTTTCCACGTGGAATGTTTCCCTCTGTTATATATATATATATATATATATATATATATATATATATATATATATATATATATATATATATATATATATATATATATATAAAAGAAAGATGATGAGACTTACCAAACAAAAGCGCTGGCAGGTCGATAGACACACAAACAAACACAAATATACACACAAAATTCAAGCTTTCGCAACAAACTGTTGCCTCATCAGGAAAGAGGGGAAGGAGAGGGAAAGACCCTTATCCATCCTAGTATCAAACTATACAATGCCTTACCAGATACCATTAAACACATACAAAACATTGGTCACTTCAAATTGAAACTGAAGTCGTACTTGGTTGATCACTGCTTTTACACAGTAAATGAATACCTACAAAACTAAATTTTGGTGTGTTTAGCCAATGTCGTCTCATTCAGAAGAACATTTGTATTTTATCTCTCTGTATATAGCGTAACAACATTTATTTAAGTATTCATCATTAATTGATATATTATTGTGTGTTATTATGTACAAAGGTATATTATATGTAAAACTGTTAATATTAACAAAAAAAATCCAAATATCTCTTGCACATTGTGCAGCTGTAGATGAAAATGGATCAATAAATCAAATCAAAATACTGAATGCTTACTACTTACAGCAGCACAGTATGAACAAAAACCACAAGCATGAACAGAGGTACCCCAAACCTTTCTGGGCAGATTCAGTAGTATAGTATGAACAAAGACCACAAAAACAACAGCAGGTACAAGCCTTTCTGGACAGATCACAAACTCAACTGAATGGCACTTAAACAAACTCATAATGGGCATAGGACATTATGTGATCTGTGAGTAATGTGTGTAATATGCTGGTCAGTGGCCCAAAAACACAGGAGGTTTGATGTGCGTTGTGGTATTTTGCATGTTGCAGGAAAACGGTATGTTTCCAGACACGAGTTCCTATGCTAAACTTAACTGTCTTGGTCTCCACTACAAGTCCTCAATGCCTGTCAAGGGAATTTAGTTACATCCTGTATGTCAGAGTATCATGTTACCAGCTTTTGAAGTTGAGTGCAGAGTTCATTCATATGATATGAGTTTATATTTGATGATGAACTACAGTTCCAAATATTGAAATTTATTCTTGAAACTCACCTCAAATGTAATAGGTATAGATGTACTACATAAAGCAACATATGAAAGTGTGTGCTAGAAAGAAACTCAAACCCGGATTTCCCACTTCGCAGTCACCTCGCTGCTTAGGCGATCCGAGCATGCTTCCGAGATTGACCCTAACTTCCACATGTCACATACGTATGTATTTCTTCTCGTAGATTATTAATTTATTTTCCCACACTCACACATCTTGTGATTCCCATGCAGGTTTTTAGAACCTAAAATGACACTCAAATTTGTGCCAGACGGTGACTTGAACTTGGATTTTCCATTTATTGCGAGTGGTCATCTGTTCCTATTACAATAAAGTTGAGTTTCAATAATGAATTCCGGTATTTGAAACAGTAGTTTGTCATCTCTGCACACGCCTGTGTTTAATGCGTAACTGCCAGAAGTTTCATTATTGTATGTCTGTTAGTTATTGTTTGTTGATTGGGTGGTTTGGTGGAGGGGACCAAACAGTGAGGTCATCGATCCCATCAGATTAGGGAAGGATGGGGAAGGAAATCAGCCACGCCCTTTCAAAGGAATCATCCTGGCATTTGCCTGAAGCAACTTAGAGAAATCACGGAAAATCTTAATCAGGATGGCTAGACACGGGTTTGAACTGTCATCATCCTGAATGCAAGTCCAGTGAGCTAACCACTGCGTCACCTCACTCAGTCTAGTTATTGATCAATGCTATATTGAGTAGAACATTGTATGGCACAGTTTGTGAATTTCAATATGGCAGAGTTAGAGATGCAAAACATCTGCATTAAATTTTGTGTGATATCTGAGAAAACCTTCACAGAGACACGCCAAATGATGGGGAAGCCTACAGTGATGAATTCTTAAGCCACTGGTTCATACAGATGGAAGTTAAGATGACCCTCTTTCAGGATGCCTTTCAGCGTTTACTGAAGATACCCATGTCAGGAACATCAACAAAATTGTGCATGCCAATCAGAGACTGACTGTCCAAGAGAACGCAGAAGAATGCAATATTTCTGTTGGATCATGTCATGAAATCCTGACACAGCTTCTTGGAATGCATTGTGTTGCCTTGAAGTTCATACCATGGCTCACGAGTCAAGACCAGGAAGACCTTCATCTCACAATCTGTGAAGAGCTTTTGGATTGCGCAACTGAGAACGAGATGTTCCTTAAGAGAATCCTAACTCGTGTTGAGACATGAGTCTATGGTTATGATGTTGAGACCAAGGTTCAGTCTTCACAGTGGGTTGGTAAAGATTCTCCAAGACCAAAAAAAGTGCCTCAGGTTAGGTCAAATGTCAAAGCCTTGCTGATAGTTTTCTTTCACTTTGAAGGATTAGCTCATCATGAATTCATGCCACAGGAACAATTGATGGTACTATCATGTTATATTGCAATGCCTGCAATAAAATGTGAGAAGGAAACGGCCTGAGATGTGGCAAGACAGTTCATGGCTCTTGCATCACAATAACACACCTGCACATTAATTCCTGGTGGTGCACGACTATTGCACAAAAAACAAAAGCACTGTTCTGCCTCATCCTCAATACTCTCCAGACCTGGCCCCTGCAGACTTTAATTTATTTCCGGAGTTGAAAACCCAAGTGAAAGGATGAAGATTTGCGATGATATACAAAATTAAATAAAATTCGCAGATGATGCTTCGTGCAATCCAGCAATAGGCATACCAGACTGCTTCTGGTGTCAGGAGCGGTAGATCAATTGTGGGCGTGAGTATTTTAAAGGAGATCATGCACAATAAGTAAAAGGTAAGTGTGGAAAAAAATTGTGAAAAAGTTCCAGTATTTTTTGAACATACCTTGTGTAAATGCAGATAAAGTAAAGATAGACCTGACAATGATAATCCACGACTTCTCATTGTCTTCATTCCGAAAACCTGCATGGGTATTGTGAGATGTGTCATTGTGGGTAAATGAATTAATAATATATGAGAAGAAATAGATAGTTGTGTGACTTGGATTTGGGGTTAATCCGGAAAGTGTGCTCGGATAGCTTAAACGGTAAGGCACCTGATTGCGATAAGTGGGAAATTCGGGTTTGAGTCCTGGTCCAGCACAAATTTTTAATATATGTCACTTTAAGTAGTACATCTATATCTATTACCATTGAATGAATTTCAAGAATAAATTTCAGTATGATAGAGATCTTAGGGCCTTAAAAGACAAGTTTCACTAAACATGATCAGGTGATAATTGTGGATAAGACAGCAAATTGCTTGAGCAGAGACAGTCCATATGACACGGATGGTAACCCGAACAAGATAGCTCTCCTTCTTAACTGAGGGAATGAATGTGCACCTTTTCAAGCTGTTCAGGCTTCACGATTGGCCTTCCTTTAGCAGTGCCCTACAGGGAATTAATGTGTAGCTTGAAATGATACTGATGATTTCCAGTCAGGTGCACCTTGGACTGGTGCTGGTTGGTACTGTCGACAGATGAGGTTTTGCTATCCATAACATCTGATGATGTCTTCAAAAGTGCAAACAAATTAATTTATCAATAGTTTCTCTTTATAGGACATCCAAAACCATAGTGTATATCATTCGTGATTGATAACATCCACTACAGTTGTATAAATTTTATTTTTCAATAGGAGGAGAGCACTACCAGGTTTCAGCACAATGATCCCATCTTCAGATGCATCTGAAAAAATACAAGTAAAACATAATGGCTGTACATATTATCAAACTCTAAAAAGCCAACAAAACATGTAGTAATATTCTAAAGAGGAAATTACTCATACATACAGAATGTCCATACGAGTCAACTAATAGAGTTTAATAGCATGGTTCTCTGGTAAATGGTGTGTAAGCTGAAAATCCACTTCATATATTCATAGGCTGGATGAAAAATCTCTCTAAGAACAGGGCCTACATAAATGGCAATGGTGCTATGTCTAGAAGTTTTAGATCTGATTATAATGGCAATAAGAAATTTGAGCTTAGCCATGAGATGGCATGCGTGGTGGCCATGAGATGGCATGCATGGTACACTCGCATATGTGTCAGTAACATGGTCTGTCACCTGACATTTTAACATCGGTGTATGGTTGGTACAGTACCAGATGGGCATGTATGAAGTACAGGTAACACAGAATCTTTACATCAGGGGACATTATGTGTATATGACATCTATAGGTTCAGTGACTACATGTTGTATCTCTTTCAGGTTCCAGTGTGCAGGTGTGTCCAGTGATTTCGCTTTAAATGGAAGCATGCTATTGTCACCCTTAAGCTTTGATCTTTCTGACTCTGAATTGTGATTTATGGAAGTGGGGACATTAATAGTTTTTTTTTATTTTATTTGAGGTGGTTGCACTCTTTTATACAGTGTGTCCCAGGAGTAATGGTCAATATTCAGAGATATGACAGGAATGATCATTAGAAGCAAAAATGTCTAGTAAATATGGGCTCTAAAAAACTTACCTTAAAAGCTATGAGCACTGTTCATCTTTACTACTGTGAAACAAATCTCTTCAACTACAAGCTCTTTGCTTTCCGTATTTTGGGAGGAGTTAGTACAGACCAAACCACAAAAAAAATTGCCTAGTAAACATGGGCTCTAAACTGCATACCTTAAGAGCTATGAGCACTTGTTCAGTAGAAGCGATGTGTTTCACAGTAACGAAGATGAACAAGTGCTCATAGCTCTTAAGGTATGCAGTTTAGAGCCCATGTTTACTGGACATTTTTTATTGCTTTGGTCCATACTACCACCTCACAAAATATGGAAAGCAAAGAGCCTGCAGTAGAACAAATGTGTTACACAGTACTGAAGGAAAAGAACTGTTCATAACTCGTAAGTTATGCATTTTAGATCCCATGTTTACTACACGTTTTTTGCTTCGAATGACCGTTCTGTCGAGGTTTTCCATCTGGCGTAGGAATATATGAGATGGAATTTTTGTTTACAAGCCATATACTAGATAATCACTGTATTAACCCCTGTTAGTTGACTTCTATGGACATTGTGTGTGTAGGTGGCATCTTGTTTAGAGTATTACTACAATTTCTTATGGTTTTTTTTTAATTTTTTTTTATTGAGTGTGACAATATGTATAGTTGTCACATTTTAACTGTGATTTTCCAGATGTATCTCAACACAGGGCTGTTGTGCTGACACATGGTTATGTTCTCCTTTTATTAAAAATACAATTTATGCAATAATATCTGAGGTAGTCAATCATGAATAAATCAATTTTTTGAGGATGGTTTTGACAAAAATGTGGAAAACACAGTGCCCACATACAATTAGTTTAAAAAGTTAAGTTAAGAAGGGAACTGGAGATGGTGGCATATGGATCTGGTGTTACTACAGAAAATTCCTACTGAAGGAGCTTAAAGAAGGATTGAAGCTTTCAACCTGGGGTGTTATATCAGTTCCAGAATTTTGAAAGGAGTTATTAAAATTTGAAGACATACCATTTGTTACGTTCATAAGGTTAGGAGATGGAAACAGCCCTAAGGAAGTGATAGTACTACTAAGTAAGTCTGTATGTGTTGAACATTAGGGCAAAGACAGCAAAACATCTTTCTAGATGCAACAAAATGGACAAGTGACATCATAATTTTAGGTCTCTGCACAGTGAATATGATTGAGCAGAATTGGGAATGTTATAAGGAAGAAGAGCAGATTAGATTAGATTAGATTAGATTAGATTAGTACTTGTTCCATAGATCATGAATAAGACACTTTGTAATGATGTGGAACGTGTCACGTTAATAAAATGTGTCTATACAAGTTATTACATTGCCAAAATATTACATGACAATATATATATATATATATATATATATATATATATATATATATATATATATATATATATATATATATATATATATATATATATATATATATATGTGTGTGTGTGTGTGTGTGTGTGTGTGTCTGTGTATGTTTGGATGGATATTTGTGTGTGTGTGCGAGTGTATACCTGTCCCTTTTCCCCCCTAAGGTAAGTCTTTCCGCTCCTGGGATTGGAATGACTCCTTACCCTCTCCCTTAAAACCCACATCCTTTCGTCTTTCCCTCTCTTTCCCTCTTTCCTGATGAGGCAACAGTTTGTTGCGAAAGCTTGAATTTTGTGTGTATGTTTGTGTGTCTATCGACCTGCCAGCGCTTTTTTTTGGTAAGTCACATAATCTTTGTTTTTATATATATATATACAAAGATAATGTGACTTACCGAATGAAAGTGCTGGCAGGTCGATAGACACACAAACAAACACAAACACACACACAAAAGTCCTTTTTTCCCCCTAAGGTAAGTCTTTCCGCTCCCGGGATTGGAATGACTCCTTACACTCTCCCTTAAGACCCACATCCTTTCGTCTTTCCCTCTCCTTCCCTCTTTTCTGATGAGGCAACAGTTTGTTGTGAAAGCTTGAATTTTGTGTGTGTGTTTGTGTTTGTTTGTGTGTCTATCAACCTGCCAGCACTTTCGTTCAGTAAGTCACATTATCTTTGTTTTTAGATATATCTAATGAAAGTGCTGGCAGGTTGATAGACATACAAACAAACACAAACACACACACAAAATTCAAGCTTTCGCAACAAACTGTTGCCTCATCAGGAAAGAGTGAAGGAGAGGGAAAGACGAAAGGATGTGGGTTTTAAGGGAGAGGGTAAGGAGTCATTCCAATCCCGGGAGCGGAAAGACTTACCTTAGGGGGAAAAAAGGACGGGTATACACTCGCACACACACACATATCCATCCACACATATACAGACACAAGCAGACATCTCACAAGCAGACATATTTAAAGACAAAGAGTTTGGGCAGAGACGTCAGTCGAGGCAGAAGTGCAGAGGCAAAGATGTTGTTGAATGACAGGTGAGGAATGAGTGGCGGCAACTTGAAATTAGCGGAGATTGAGGCCTGGTGGATAACGGGAAGAGAGGATATATTGAAGAGCAAGTTCCCATCTCCGGAGTTCAGATAGGTTGGTGTTAGTGGGAAGTATCCAGATAACCCAGACGGTGTAACACTGCGCCAAGATGTGCTGGCCGTGCACCAAGGCATGTTTAGCCACAGGGTGATCCTCATTACCAACAAACACTGTCTGCCTGTGTCCATTCATGCGAATGGACAGTTTGTTGCTGGTCATTCCCACATAGAATGCATCACAGTGTAGGCAGGTCAGTTGGTAGATCACGTGGGTGCTTTCACACGTGGCTCTGCCTTTGATCGTGTACACCTTCCGGGTTACAGGACTGGAGTAGGTGGTGGTGGGAGGGTGCATGGGACAGGTTTTACACCGGGGGCGGTTACAAGGGTAGCAGCCAGAGGGTAGGGAGGGTGGTTTGGGGATTTCATAGGGATGAACTAAGAGGTTACAAAGGTTAGGTGGACGGCGGAAATACACTCTTGTCTGCTTGTGTCTGTATATGTGTGGATGGATATGTGTGTGTGTGTGCGCGAGTGTATACCCGTCCTTTTTTCCCCCTAAGGTAAGTCTTTCCGCTCCCGGGATTGGAATGACTCCTTACCCTCTCCCTTAAAACCCACATCCTTTCATCTTTCCCTCTCCTTCCCTCTTTCCTGATGAGGCAACAGTTTGTTGCGAAAGCTTGAATTTTGTGTGTATGTTTGTGTGTCTATCGACCTGCCAGCGCTTTTGTTTGGTAAGTCACATAATCTTTGTTTTTATATATATATATATATATACAAAGATAATGTGACTTACCGAATGAAAGTGCTGGCAGGTCGACAGACACACAAACAAACACAAACACACACACAAAAGTCCTTTTTTCCCCCTAAGGTAAGTCTTTCCGCTCCCGGGATTGGAATGACTCCTTACACTCTCCCTTAAGACCCACATCCTTTCGTCTTTCCCTCTCCTTCCCTCTTTTCTGATGAGGCAACAGTTTGTTGTGAAAGCTTGAATTTTGTGTGTGTGTTTGTGTTTGTTTGTGTGTCTATCAACCTGCCAGCACTTTCGTTCAGTAAGTCACATTATCTTTGTTTTTAGATATATCTAACGAAAGTGCTGGCAGGTTGATAGACATACAAACAAACACAAAATTCAAGCTTTCGCAACAAACTGTTGCCTCATCAGGAAAGAGTGAAGGAGAGGGAAAGACGAAAGGATGTGGGTTTTAAGGGAGAGGGTAAGGAGTCATTCCAATCCCGGGAGCGGAAAGACTTACCTTAGGGGGAAAAAAGGACGGGTATACACTCGCACACACACACATATCCATCCACACATATACAGACACAAGCAGACATCTCACAAGCAGACATATTTAAAGACAAAGAGTTTGGGCAGAGATGTCAGTCGAGGCAGAAGTGAAGAGGCAAAGATGATGTTGAATGACAGGTGAGGTATGAGTGACGGCAACTTCAAATTAGCGGAGATTGAGGCCTGGTGGGTAACGGGAAGAGAGGATATATTGAAGAGCAAGTTCCCATCTCTGGAGTTCGGATAGGTTGGTGTTGGTGGGAAGTATCCAGATAACCCGGACGGTGTAACACTGTGCCAAGATGTGCTGGCCGTGCACCAAGGCATGTTTAGCCACAGGGTGATCCTCATTACCAACAAACACTGTCTGCCTGTGTCCATTCATGCGAATGGACAGTTTGTTGCTGGTCATTCCCTCCGCAAACATGCCTTCGCCCTAGCCAGATTACGCTCCCATATTCTATTTTCTCAGGCTTGTCTGACATTTGGCATTACCCCCAAAGGCCTCACACTTAAAGTTCCCATCTCTGGCTGCAACCCCTCTTTCCATCAGTCCCTATACCAGTTCCAAAACGAACAATCCATTGCCCTCACCCACCTAATCCTTCACCTACACATCAACTCAGCCAATGAACACACTCCTATCCTTAATAAAAGTCCTTAATCTTTCCTCTCCCACATCCACACCGGCTGTTCAGAGCATCCTCCTACAGGCAAACCGTAAATTAGAACAGCATGCCACCCTCCACCTCAAAAAACTATCCAATCTCCTGGTTTCCCACCTCCGGAAATGCAACTCACTCACCCTTCACAACCTTTCCAGCAAACCTCAACGTCCTCTCATTGCACACAGACCCAGTCTCTCCCATCTACTCAATCTCCCACTTCCAGCTCCACTCCCTCCAAAACCTCAAAATTCCAATCAACACAATCTGGAACCACAACACCCTAATTCAGTAGTTAACCTTTCCTCCAAACCTCTCTCCCAATCCGAAACCTCTGTCCTATCCAAAGACCTCACCTTCAGCCCCACTCCCAGATTCAACCAAACAGCCCTTGTCAAAGATTTACTGTCCTACACTCGTACTCTCTGCTGGAAATATCACTTTGCCACGAAGAAAAATGATCCTAATCCTACTCCTAATGATCCAACTCCCCAAGACACCATCCAAATTGAACCCTGCCTGGAACAGTTCCGTCCTCCGTCGCAGCGGGACCCATCTCCTCTTCCTCAAAATCACCCTCTCCAAACCTTCCAGGAATTTCTGACTTCCAGCCTTGCATCTCAATCCTTCTTAAAAAACCTTAATCCTACTCCCAACATCACCACTGCTGAAGCCCAGGCTATCAGTGATCTGAAGGCTGACCGATCCATCGTCATTCTTCCGGCAGACAAGGGTTCCACGACCGTGGTACTTGATCGTCGGGAGTATGTGGCTGAGGGACTGCGTCAGCTTTCAGACAACACCACATACAAAGTTTGCCAAGGTAACCCCATTCCCGATGTCCAGGCGGAGCTTCAAGGAATCCTCAGAACCTTAGGCCCCCTGCAAAACCTTTCACCTGACTCCATCAACCTCCTGACCCCACCGACAACCCGCACCCCTACCTTCTACCTTCTTCCAAAAATCCACAAACCCAATCATCCCGGCCGCCCCATTGTAGCTGGTTACCAAGCCCCCACAGAACGTATCTCTGCCTATGTAGATCAACACCTTCAACCCATTACATGCAGTCTCCCATCCTTCATCAAAGACACCAACCACTTTCTCAAACGCCTGGAATTTTTACCCAATCTGTTACCCCCGGAAACCATCCTTGTAACCATTAATGCCACTTCCTTATACACAAATATTCCGCACGTCCAGGGCCTTGCTGCGATGGAGCATTTCCTTTCACGCCGATCACCTGCCACCCTACCTAAAACCTCTTTCCTCATCACCTTAGCCAGCTTCACCCTGACCCACAACTTTTTCACTTTTGAAGGCCAGACATACCAACAATTAAAGGGAACAGCCATGGGTACCAGGATGGCCCCCTTGTATGCCAACCTATTCATGGGTCGCTTAGAGGAAGCCTTCTTGGTTACCCAGGCCTGCCAACCCAAAGTTTGGTACAGATTTATTGATGACATCTTCATGATCTGGACTCACAGTGAAGAAGAACTCCAGAATTTCCTCTCCAACCTCAACTCCTTTGGTTCCATCAGATTCACCTGGTCCTACTCCAAATCCCATGCCACTTTCCTTGACGTTGACCTCCACCTGTCCAATGGCCAGCTTCACACGTCCGTCCACATCAAACCCACCAACAAGCAACAGTACCTCCATTATGACAGCTGCCACCCATTCTACATTAAACGGTCCCTTCACTACAGCCTAGGTCTTCGTGGCAAACGAATCTGCTCCAGTCTGGAATCCCTGAACCATTACACCCACAACCTGACAACAGCTTTCGCATCTCGCATCTCCCGACCTGGTACAGAAGCAAATAACCAGAGCCACCTCCTCATCCCCTCGAACCCAGAATCCCCCACAGAAGAACCGCAAAAGTGCCCCACTTGTGACAGGATACTTTCCGGGACTGGACCAGACTCTGAATGTGGCTCTCCAGCAGGGATACGACTTCCTCAAATCCTGCCCTGAAATGAGATCCATCCTTCATGAAAGCCTCCCCACTCCACGAAGAGTGTCTTTCCGCCATCCACCTAACCTTCGTAACCTGTTAATTCATCCCTATGAAATCCCCAAACCACCTTCCCTACCCTCTGGCTCCTACCCTTGTAACCGCCCCCGGTGTAAAACCTGTCCCATGTACCCTCCCACCACCACCTACTCCAGTCCTGTAACCCGGAAGGTGTACACGATCAAAGGCAGAGCCACATGTGAAAGCACCCACGTGATTTACCAACTGACCTGCCTACACTGTGATGCATTCTATGTGGGAATGACCAGCAACAAACTGTCCATTCGCATGAATGGACACAGGCAGACAGTGTTTGTTGGTAATGAGGAAAGAGGGAAGGAGAGGGAAAGACAAAAGGATGTGGGTTTTAAGGGAGAGGGTAAGGAGTCATTCCAATCCCGGGAGCGGAAAGACTTACCTTAGGGGGAAAAAAGGACGGGTATACACTCGCACACACACACATATCCATCCACACATATACAGACACAAGCAGACATCTCACAAGCAGACATATTTAAAGACAAAGAGTTTGGGCAGAGACGTCAGTCGAGGCAGAAGTGCAGAGGCAAAGATGTTGTTGAATGACAGGTGAGGAATGAGTGGCGGCAACTTGAAATTAGCGGAGATTGAGGCCTGGTGGATAACGGGAAGAGAGGATATATTGAAGAGCAAGTTCCCATCTCCGGAGTTCAGATAGGTTGGTGTTAGTGGGAAGTATCCAGATAACCCAGACGGTGTAACACTGCGCCAAGATGTGCTGGCCGTGCACCAAGGCATGTTTAGCCACAGGGTGATCCTCATTACCAACAAACACTGTCTGCCTGTGTCCATTCATGCGAATGGACAGTTTGTTGCTGGTCATTCCCACATAGAATGCATCACAGTGTAGGCAGGTCAGTTGGTAGATCACGTGGGTGCTTTCACACGTGGCTCTGCCTTTGATCGTGTACACCTTCCGGGTTACAGGACTGGAGTAGGTGGTGGTGGGAGGGTGCATGGGACAGGTTTTACACCGGGGGCGGTTACAAGGGTAGCAGCCAGAGGGTAGGGAGGGTGGTTTGGGGATTTCATAGGGATGAACTAAGAGGTTACAAAGGTTAGGTGGACGGCGGAAATACACTCTTGTCTGCTTGTGTCTGTATATGTGTGGATGGATATGTGTGTGTGTGTGTGCGAGTGTATACCCGTCCTTTTTTCCCCCTAAGGTAAGTCTTTCCGCTCCCGGGATTGGAATGACTCCTTACCCTCTCCCTTAAAACCCACATCCTTTCGTCTTTCCCTCTCCTTCCCTCTTTCCTGATGAGGCAACAGTTTGTTGCGAAAGCTTGAATTTTGTGTGTATGTTTGTGTGTCTGTCGACCTGCCAGCACTTTCATTTGGTAAGTCACATCATCTTTGTTTTTAGATATATTTTTCCTACGTGGAATGTTTCCCTCTATATCGCCTTACATGAAGCCCCATGGGCAACGCCAGTGCCACTGTGGACAACAGCATACTGTAGCCAGAGAGAGGAGCCGAAAGGCGCATTTCGCAGTCGAGCCACGCTATCCCACAAGCTGTGCACTAGGTCAAGATTAATTTTAACAAGGCAATGCAACAAATGCAGATTTCACCCACAATTTGACACCCATGACGCGTGTCTGAGCGTTACAAATGGCAAAAATGGTAGGTGAAAATAAATTACGTAGTTCGTTGCACTTTCGGTGGAATTCCTTCTAGATTCTAACGAAATCAGAGGTGACAGTGTCTTTAAATATGTCTGCTTGTGTCTGTAAATGTGTGAATGGATATGTGTGTGTGTGCGAGTGTATACCCGTCCTTTTTTCCCCCTAAGGTAAGTGTTTCCGCTCCCGGGATTGGAATGACTCCTTACCCTCTCCCTTAAAACCCACATCCTTTCGTCTTTCCCTCTCCTTCCCTCTTTCCTGATGAGGCAACAGTTTGTTGCGAAAGCTTGAATTTTGTGTGTATGTTTGTGTGTCTGTCGACCTGCCAGCACTTTCATTTGGTAAGTCACATCATCTTTGTTTTTAGATATATTTTTCCTACGTGGAATGTTTCCCTCTATATCGCCTTACATGAAGCCCCATGGGCAACGCCAGTGCCACTGTGGACAACAGCATACTGTAGCCAGAGAGAGGAGCCGAAAGGCGCATTTCGCAGTCGAGCCACGCTATCCCACAAGCTGTGCACTAGGTCAAGATTAATTTTAACAAGGCAATGCAACAAATGCAGATTTCACCCACAATTTGACACCCATGACGCGTGTCTGAGCGTTACAAATGGCAAAAATGGTAGGTGAAAATAAATTACGTAGTTTGTTGCACTTTCGGTGGAATTCCTTCTAGATTCTAACGAAATCAGAGGTGACAGTGTCTTTAAATATGTCTGCTTGTGTCTGTAAATGTGTGAATGGATATGTGTGTGTGTGCGAGTGTATACCCGTCCTTTTTTCCCCCTAAGGTAAGTGTTTCCGCTCCCGGGATTGGAATGACTCCTTACCCTCTCCCTTAAAACCCACATCCTTTCGTCTTTCCCTCTCCTTCCCTCTTTCCTGATGAGGCAACAGTTTGTTGCGAAAGCTTGAATTTTGTGTGTATGTTTGTGTTTGTTTGTGTGTCTGTCGACCTGCCAGCACTTTCATTTGGTAAGTGTGTGTGTGTGTGTGTGTGTGTGTGAGGCTACAGTGAAGATCTCTAGCTCTTTACATAAGTGTCTGCAGGATGATCTTGGATGAGCTCAGCAATTATTCTGCTTACATGCTGTTTTGCAATGAACACTCTTTTACTCAATGATGAGTTACCCCAGAATATGACGCCATACGAAAGCAGAGAATGAAAATAGGTGTGGTAAGCTAATTTACTGAGATGTATATCGCCAAAATTTGCAATGACCCTAATAGCATAAGTAGCTGAACTCAAACGTTTCAGCAGATCCTCAGTGTGTTTTTTTCCAGTTCAACCCCTCATCAATGCATACACCTAGAAATTTTGAATATTCTACCTTAGCTACTGATTTCTGATCAAAGTCTATATGTATTAATGGTGTCATTCCATTTACTGTGTGGAAGTGTATGTACTGTGTTTTGTCAAAGTTTAATGAGAGCCCATTAACCACTTAATGATTTTCTGAAAAACATTCTTGTCTGTTGGGTGTGATAGCTATACTTGTATCATCGGCAAAAAGTACCAGCTTCACATCTTTGTGAATATAGAATGGCAAATCATTAATATATATTAAGAACAGCAGAGGACCCAAGACCGAACCTTGCGGCACCCCATTCTTGATTGTTCACCAGTTTGAGAAATCACCAGTTTTTTGCATATTATGTGAATTGCTTATTTCAACTTTCTGCACTCTTCCAGTTAGGTATGATTTAAACCATTTGAGCACAGTGCTAGAAGTATTCCATGATTTACACAATCAAAAGCCCTTGATAGATCACAAAAAAATCCCAACGGGTGACTTCCTGTTACTCAGAGTATTTAATATTTCATTAGTGAAAGCAAATATAGCATTTTCCGTTGAAAAACCGTTCTGGAAACCAAACTGACATTTTGTTGAAACTTTATTTTTACAAAGGTGTGAAGCTACTCTACAATACATTACTTTTTCAAGAATTTCGGATAAGGCAGTCAGAAGAGAGATTGGGCGGTAGTTGTTGACATCAGACGTATCCCCTTTTTTATGCAGTGGTTTAACAATGGCATACTTCAGTCTATCTGGGAAAATACCCTGCTTCAGAGAGCTATTACATATGTGGCCAAGAATCCCATTTATTTCTTGGGAACAAGCCTTTATTATCCTGTTGGAAATGCCATCAATTCAATGTGAGCATTTATTCCTGAGAGAGTTTATTATCTTCCTAATTTCAGAAGGAGAGGTAGGTGGAATTTTAGTTGTATCAAATGGTGTGGGTTCTAATGAACATTTAGATCCTATTTTCTCTACAACATTTAAAAAATGATTATTCAAAATGTTTTCAACTTCCGGCTTGTTGTTTATCAAGTTTCCATTTGCTTTGATGGTGATGCCGTCATACTGTATTCTAGTTGCCCTGTCTCCCTTGTAATAATATTCCAAATTGTTTTGATTTTGTTATCAGAGGTATTAATCTCAGACATGAGGCACATGCTTCTGGACTTCTTAATAACCTTTCTTAATATAGTACAGTAGCTTTTATAATATTTGGCTGATTCTGGGTCATTACTTTTTCTTGTTGTTAGATACAGTTCTCTTTTGTGGTTACAAGATATTTTTATTCCTTTAGTAAGCCAAGGTTTTTTGCATGGTTTCTAATAATTAGATTTAACTACTTTCTTGGCGAAACAATTTTCAAATTCTCTTACAAGTGTATCATGAAATAAGTTATATTTTAAATTACCATTGGGTTCCTTGTACACCTCATCCCAGTCTAACTGCTGAAGATTTTCTCTGAAAATTCTAATTGTTGAGTCATTAATTGAATGCACAACTTTAGAGGGTAGTTTTGAATTACTGAATGGAGCTATGTCATATACTGTAACTAGCTGAGCATCATGATCAGAAAGGCCATTTTCAACAGGACAATAATTTGTGTTTTTAAACCTATCTTGGTCTATAAAAGTGTTATCTATCAATGTGCTGCCCGAGTAGGAAAATTAATGGCAGATGTCAAATTGAAAGAACCGAGCAAGACTTCCAGGTCATTCTTCCTATTACTCTTTCAGTTAATCAACATTGAAGTCCCCACAAATAATAATTTGCTTTCCCCTATCTGACAGATAGCACAACAAGGCATCCAAGATTTCCAGGAATAAATGAAAGTTTCCTGAAGGGGACCTATATACTGTTATATTTATAAAAGAGCCTTCCTTCAGTTTAAGTTGACAGGCACTGTGACCCACCCAGACAATGGACTCAGAAAGTGTATATTATGAAGAAAGGAGTGATGATTAAGTTTTTGAAGCATATTAAAAGAAAGGGGGGATGTGATTCTGAAGAAGTAAAACAATGTAACAGTCTGAAGATGGGAACTGAAAGACATAAATATGGATTTTCATTTACACCAGGCTTCAGGGAGTCAGCCATAAATTCTGAGATAAAGAAGAAAGAGCACAGATGCAAGGGTGCCAACACATGGACATGTAATGACTTACAACAGAAGATATAAAAAAAATTCCAGTGTCGCAATGGAAAACATAAATAATTTTATCATCATTTTTAATTTCTAGAAGATAACGGAAAAGAAACAGAGCCTATTTAACAAATAAGGAAATACAAAGGATGGACAAAAATATGGAAACACCACGAGGAATGTGCGCCAATCCTGCAGGTTATACTGTTGTGTTTGACAATGAATGGCACTTGTGCAGTGTTCTTAATACACTGCAAGTGTCAGTCATGGTCAGAACAGTATTCTTAGTAGTGAGAGATCATGTTGGAGCTAAGTGAATTTGAACTGGGCAAACTGTTATTGCTTGCTTTTTGGGTGTTATTGTAACCAAGATAACTGAACTATTTGGTATTTAAAGAGGCACCTTATCAAAGATTTGTATTACATTCCGGAAAGGTGGAAAAACATCACCCACTTAATCACAGCGTAGACGAAAGTGTGTGTTGAGTAATAGTGACAGATGATCACTGAAGAGGATTGTGATAAAAATAAGGGAACAACAGCTGCAAATGTCACACTTGCAAACTCTGACAGCACCAAAGCAAAATGATGGGAGCTCCAGGAGAAGAGAATTACAGGGGAAGCTGGAAACCATTCATCAGTGATGCAAATGCCCATAACAGGAAAGCGGTGTGCCGAAGCCATAAAATCTGAACTATGGAGCAATGGTAGAAAATGATTTGTTTAGATGAGTCCCGTTTCTCTTTGTTTCCAACTTCTAGCTGAGTTTACGTGTGGAGTCTTGCCCACTCATCTCATATAGGGTGCCAAAGGATGCTGCATTCTTGGAATGCTATAAAACAGTCCAAGCAAAATCAAATTAATAGTTTTTTATTACAAATAAGAAGATTGACAATACTTAACTTTGAATTTACAATGGTGTCGCAAGTGATGGGTTACATGCAAACAATCAATGTCCTTTGCTGTATACAAGGTCCACATAAGCAACTGATATGGACAACACGCCACTGTTGTCGCAGTGCTCTCCTAATACTGTGCATATACTCTGTGGCTAGAGGGCGCTCCTGTCATGGTGTGGTCCTAATCAGCGCACCATTGTCCAATGTTGCCTCACCACTTTCTCTTCTCTTGCATTCTTCATCTTTGTTCTGGCGCTTGTGGTTATGCCAGAACATTCCTCCCACCTCAAAGTGATGGACTGTCATCATGTAGGGAGTGCGACCAAGGCGGGGTAGGCAGGAGTGTGGGCACATTGCCAGGCCAGAAGCTGTGGCTGCAGGGGATGTCAAGCTTCTGGCCTTACCCCACCATCTGGCAGCACCCTGGCAGAAATGTTCCCCGGAAAATGACCAGAAGGGTACGCAACCACCTCCTGCTGCCATGAACCAGGTGAAGAAGGTGGCGATTGCTGTGGTGTGGGTGGGTCTAGCTCCATCGGTAGGATGAGAGGAGGCAAAGGCTCCATATCCATGGGGTCATCCCGCGGTGTCATGATGACACTCTCTCGTGGCTGCTGTGGCCACGCTGTCCTCTGGACCTGTGAATCTGGGGAAAGAGAGACTGAAAGATCTTAGTGTACATGACAGAGGCAAAGCTGGTTTTGATGGTGGCACTCCAAGCCATCTGGACCTGAAAGAACACACATGCAAGTGCCAAGTTGGTTGACAATCTCGCCTTGCGCCCACCATCTGTTGCCACTAAAAACCCTGTAAAAGACAATATCATGCAATGCAAAGTGATACTTGCAGCCTTCCTTCAGCACCGGATGCTGAGGAGAGTGGAGCAGTGTCCAGTGGCGGTGGCCGTGAAGCAATTCCACCAGCGATGGTCCATCTTGTGGGTGCAAACAATATGAGGTGAGAAACAGTTGCAATGCTTGATCCCTGGTGTGTGTGGAGTGAAGTTTCTCCATCTACTGCTTGAAGGTTCTGACAAGACATTCCACTTCCCTGTTTGACTGTGGATGGAATGCTGCTCTAGTTAGACACTGTATGCCATTCGTTCACAGAATGTTTCAAATTAATTTGACGTGAAATGAGGTCGTTGTCTGACACTATTACTTCAGGTAAACCTTGTAGGCAAAAAATAGAGGACAACACCTGAATTGTGCTATGTGACAATGTCAAGTTCTTGGGCACAGCAAAAGGAAACTTGCTGTATGAGTCAACCACAATCAACCAGTGAGTGTTCCAAAATGGTCCCGCGAAGTCTATGTGCACACGTTGCCATGGCGATTGCGACTTAGGCCAAGCAAAGAATTTTTGTGGTGGAACAGACTGATTTTCCGCACATGCGTGACACTTTGATGTCATCTGTTCTATTTGGGTGTCCATACCCTGCCAAGTACAGTGTTGACACGCTAACTGTTTCGTACAAACAATCCCGCAGTGTGCTTGGTGAAGAAACTGTAACACTTCTTTTTGCAAAACTTTAAGGATCAACACACGTGACTGTCCACTGTAATTTTGTACACGAATTACACCTTTTTGTACAGCAAGGCTATGCCGATGAGCAAAGTTTGGCGCACTACAAAGTTCTTCATGCTATGCAAGGAACAAGGCCAAGATGTGCGAATGTAGTTTAGCAAAATGTTCAAATCTGAATCAGCTTCTGTGGCCTGTGCAATTTTCCTTTAGTTCAGCAGAAAAAACTGAAGCAATTCAGACTCCTGAGCATCAATGTGATAACAAGATGCAGAACAGAAGCATCAAAGTCTATATCAGGGTGAACTGGAATATGTGAAAGTCATCCACATTACCATGTTGAGCTGTTGGACGATACACAATCTTGTACTGGTATTGAGACAACAACAACGCCCATCTTTGCAATTTGTGGGCAGTTCGTAAAGGAACCAGTTTTGTCAGATGAAAGAAGGACTGTAAAGGCTTGTGATATGTTACTAAGTAAAATTTTCTGCCATGAAAACGGCAGTGAAATTTGGTGACACCATACGCAATAGCCAAAGCCTCTCTTTCAATATGTGAATAGTTACACCGAGCTTTGGACAACACTGTTGATGCAAAAGCAATAAGTGTGTCTTTATCACCAATTCTGTGTGAAAGTACTGCACCGATTCTGTAAGAGGCAGTGTCAACTTGCAGTACAACTGGTTTGTCAGGATCAAAGTGAACTAAGCATCAATCACTGAGCAATGCATCTTTAAGTTTTTGAAAAGCTACTTGGCACTGTCCAAACAAAGGGCACTTTCTCGCGACTCACGTAACGTAATGGAGCCACTATTTGTGCAGCATTCAGTATGAGCCGAATGTAATAGTTCGTATTCCCTAAGACTGACTACAATTCTGTGATAGTGCGAGGAACTGGCATACCTTGTATGGCTAACAAATGCGACTGAAGAGGATGGATGCCTTGACTGTTTATGACATGACCAAGGTACTGCAACTCAGGTTTATAAAAATCACACTTGTCCAGTCTACACTTTACTCCTGAATCAGTTAACACATGAAACGAAACACGCAAATTGGTAATATATTCTTCAGGTGTACGACCTGCTATGACAGTATCGTCCAAATAGTTTCAACAGTTTGGCACTTGTGCAGTCATCTGTTCCAAATACCGTTGGAAAATGGCAGGTGCAGAAGTATTGCCAAAACGCAAACGCAAATATTTAAACACGCCAAAATGAGTTAACTACACACACTTTTTGAGATTCTTCATCAAGTGGTATCTGAAGATACGCGCTGTGCAAATCAGTTTTTGAAAAGTAGCGTCCAACGCCTAATTTGTCCATGAGATCCTCTGGGCGTGGCAATGGATAAGTATCAATCATAGTTTGTGGGTTGACTGTAGACTTAAAGTCAACACAGAGATGAATGAGACCTGAAGGTTTGGGGAGCAAAACCAGTGGACTTGCCCACTGACTAGCTGATATGGGCACAATAACTCTGCTATCTTGCAATTCTTTAAGTACAGCAACGAATTTGCCAGGTAATGCAATGGGAACAGTTCTGGCCCTGGAAAATTTCACCTGAGCTCTTTCAGAGTCAGATGTGCAACAAAATTGTTAGCTTTGCCTAAATCGTCAGAGAAGAGTTCCGGGAATTCTTTTAGCAAGCTAGCTACACTGTCCTTTGCATGGAATGCAGACACTTACAACACATTGTCCCGAATGATAAAGCCAAACAAATCAAAAAAATCAAGACCAAATATGTTCTCACACTCGCATGATTGTAGCACTGTAAAAGTCATCGTTCGCGTATGCGAGCCATACATGGCAGGCAAAGTACATTTTTTGAGAATGGGAATATCTTGTCAATTATAAGCCATCAGTTGTGTGCTAGTTTTAGACAATCGTGGGGAACCTAACAGTTAATATGTGTGATGATTTAGCAGTGTGACAGAGGCACCTGTGTCCAACTGAAATTTTCCACGTTTCCCACAAATAAGTAAATGAACAAAAAGTTTGTTCAACTGGCATATCACTGAAGAAAGTGCACACTTGCTAGTTTTGCTAATGCCCGTTGCAGACTTTGAATATACTGCATTAATGACATGTACCTTGTGGCTACAGTTTTGTGAGTTTGCTGAATTTCTATGTTTGTTCCGTTGCAAACATGCAGATTGTACATGTCCTTTCTTACCACAAGCGTAACAATGAGCTTGTTGGGAGGGGCAGTCTTGGCATTTGTACCATTAATAACACCTAGGGCAAGGCTTAATTCTGTTCACCTGTGTAGCTGCCTGTTTAGTGAACTGCTTATGCAGCATGCAGCGTTGTTTACTCGGAGTGACTAGTGTTTAGCTGCCACTGTGGAATGAGGCGATCGCAATCAAGAGACTCAACCCGACAAATAGCTGGCTGCTCAAATTTAATGGCCGACAGGGCACCTGAATCGTACTGATCAAGTATTTGCACTACCTGCTGAAATGAAGGATCGTACTGTTTCAAAATCTGTTCTCTGAGTTTGACTTCAGGTACATTGTACGTGACCACATCATGCAACATAACATCTGAACATAAAGCACCACAAGCACATTTCAATTTGCATTTCCTTGTCATACCCTGCAAATCTGTTATCCACTCACGATAAGTTTGTTCTAACTGTTTTTTGCCATTAAAGAATTGACATCTTGCTGCTACCACATTCACTTGTCGGTCATAATAGTTTGTTAGTGATTTGATAACGTTTTCATAATTAAGTTCATTCGGAGTGGCGTTTGGGGAAAGTTTGTCGATGAGGCAGAACATTGCACTTCCTACCATGGATAATAGATACGGAAGTTTCACAATAGCTGGTACGTTGTGAGCTAAGAGGTGCACCTCAAACTGTGACAACCACTCGAGCCATTCCTCTTCTTGGTCAAGAAACTGTCGAAAAGTTGGTATAGCAGCTGTAGTAGGCGGTGTTTGTTCCATCGGGCGTGCAGCGTTGGCCGGTATCTGCTGCACCATGTTGAGTAACATGAGGATCTGTTGTGTCTGGAACTGAAGCATCTGCTTTAGCTGTGTGGCATCTAACACTTGCGACTGTGGTGCAGGTGCGGGTGCGGGTGCGGGAGAGGTGGGGTGGGCATTTCGGAAGACACAAATGCAACAAACAAACAAGGCAAGCAAGCAAAGAAATTTTCTGCAATGCCCACCTGAAAACACTGATTAGCAAAAACAAGAAACTGTTAAAGCAAAGAAAAGCCCCTGCAAAGTAAAGATAAGAGAGAATCACTGCACCAGTAAAAACAAAAAATTCCATGGCCATCAAGTGTGGGGTTTGTTTGTAACACCTCTTCTTGCTGACTCATCTCGTATAGGGTGCCTAAGGATGATGTGTTCTCATAATGCTGTACAACAGTTCAAGCAAAATCACATTAATAGTTTTTTTATTTCTAATAAGAAGAATGACAACACTTAATTTTGAATTTATAAAGGTGTCGCAAGCAATGGGTGACATGCAAACAATGAAAGTCCTATGCTGTATAAAAGGTACATGTAAGCAATTGATATGGGTCACACATCACTGCTGTCGCAGTGCTCTCCTAATACTGTGCATATACTCTGTGGCTAAAGGACGCTCTTGTCGTGGTGCGGTCCTAATCAGCACACCATTGGCCGATGACATCTCATAACCTTCTCTTCTCTTGCATTCTTCATCTTTGTTCCGGCACTTGTGGTTACGCCAGAACATTACGTACCACGAGTGAAACGTGGTGGTGGTTCAGCGATGATTTGGGCATCCGTATTATGGTATTCCAAGGGCCCCACAGTTACTCTGCAAGGTCGCATTACTGTGACCATTTTAGCTGATCGTGTCCACTGTGTGGTATAATGCTGTGTTCCAAGATGACAATGGCCTTGTTCACACACCTTTCATCATCCAGAACTGGTTTTTGGAGTACGAGGATGAATTGTCGCATCTCCGCTGGCCACCACAGTAACCAGATCTCAATATTACTGACCTTTGTGGTCTACTTTGGAAAGGAGGGTGGGTGATCGTCATCCACCCCCATCATCGTTACCTAAACTTGCCACTATTTTGCAGGATCAGTGGTGTAAGATTCCCTCGAAACATACAGGACAATTATTTATTCATTCCAAGACAATGGAAAGTTGTTTTGAATGCCAATGGTTTCAATATACCATACGGGCATGGAAATGTGTCGTGTTTGTGGTGTTTATGTATTTGTATCCACTATCAGTACTTCTCAAGGAAGTTGTGTCGTGCAGTCCAAGATATTACTTCTGGATTAAATCAAGTGGAACTAATCGAATCTTACAGAAACTACATCATTTCACCACATAAAGAAACTCAATAACAGCTTAGTATAGTTGGATCTCAGTTACTCAGGTTGTGCATTTGTATAAAAGATGATGGAATGATAATTTCAGAGATAAAAACTTTCTACACAGAATACAATTGCAATTTAATCATAGCCTAGGATCCGAAGGACAAATGCTGTAAATTCTAGATCCCAGGAAAGAATGGACTACTGTTCTCTTCATCAATAAAAAGAAATTAATTGGGTCTGATAACTCACCAAATTAGATCAGTGTGGTAGAAAAAATGAAATGAGATGATCATCCCAGGTCAAGAAGTTAAACAGTTTTTCAGGTCAGTGCTTTCCTCCAAAGAAAATGTATAGATCATAGAGAGTTTCTTTCAACTGCTGAGTCTATTAGATGATTTTGTATTATATAACTGAAAATGGAGTAGTGACTCAGGAGCAAGTTGTAGTTTTCCACAAAAATGAAGGAGGCGTTCCATCATTGTGTATTCTTAGCACATCCAAAATTAATGAAATCAGAACATGTTTGCAACAGAAAGTTAATCTAGGAAGTATAGAGATTACCTGGCCAGAAGCCATATATCAACAAAAAATATCAGCTGTAATATTTCTGAAGACAAATTATATTTTTTCTTCTTCTTCTTCTTCTTCTTTGTGAAACATTTCTGCTTATACCTTCTGAGCACTGGCAGATAAACCATAAACCTTGCTGACATGAGGAAATGCACATGAGGCACTGACCATCCAATGCAGAATAAAATGTTAATGCAAAGATCCACAACAGGCCTAGCAAGTCAATGGTAGCATATTATCATTGCTTGGAATACAAAAACCAGTCAAACCAAAATCAGATTACGTACTAGGCATTAGTAACACCAGACTATGATCTCAAAAAAGGTTACCATACTGGAAGCAAAATTAATGGGCCAATTAGCCCAACCAAAACCTGATGCAAAGTGAAGGTTTTGATGACACAGAGACTGAGGATACTTTTACCGCTACTGAAAAGTGGCAATTAGAAATATGAAGAAGCAAGATAAGGAAGATCAAAACATTACATCACCCTATGGTGAAGATTATGAGATAAAGATTGAATAACCAACAAAAGGGCAATGTTCTACAGATTGGGGTATGTAATGTCAGAAGTGGTAGGGAAGCTAAAAATTCTGAAAAGGGAAATGCTAAGGTTCAGTCTAGATGTAGTAGGGGTCAGTGAAGCCAAATGGAAAGAACACAAGGATTTCTGGTCAGACTTGTATAGGGTAATATCAACAGCAAAAGAAAATGATACATTGGGAGTAGGGTTTGTTATGAATAGGGAGGTAGGGTAGATAGTGAGTTACTGTGAACAGTTCAGTGATAGGGTTGTTCTCATCAGAATCAACAGAGAACACTGACAACGATAGTTCAGATATACATGTCGACGTCGCAAGCAGCAGATGGAGAGATAGAGAAAGCATATGACGATGCTGAAAAGATAATCCAGTATGTAAAGGGAGATGAAAATCAAATAATTTTAAGGTATTGGAATGTGGTTGTAGGGGAAGGAGTAGAAGAATACATTACAGGGAAATATGGGCTTGGTAGTAGGTATCAGAGAGGAGAAAGCCTGATTGACTTCTGCAATAAATTCCATCTAGTAATAGAATCACAAGAGGAAGAGGTATACTTGGAAATGGCCAGGAGATTTGGGAAGATTCCAGTTAGATTACATCTTGGTTAGACAGAGTTTCTGAAATCAGATATTGGATTGAAGGCATACCCAGTGGCAGATATAGACTCAGATTACAACTTAGTAATGATGAAGAGTAGGCTGAAGTTTAAGAGACTAGTCAGGAAGAACCAATGTGCAAAGAAGTGGGATACGGAAGTACAAAGGAATGGAAGCTCTCTGAGGCTATAGATACTGTGATAATAAATAGCTCAATAGGCAATTCAGTTGAAGGTGAATAGTCATCTCTAAAAAGGGTAATTACAGAATTTGGAAAGAGAAACATAGGTATAAGGTAGATAATTGCAAAGAAACTTTGGATAACAGAAAAAATACTTCAATTCACTGACAAAAGAAGGAAGTACAAAAATGTTCAGGGAAGCTAAGGTGAAATGGCTGTATGAAAAATGTGAAGAAATTGAAAAAGAAATTACTATCAGAAGGACTGATGCAGCATACAGAAAAGTCAAAACAACTGTTGGTGAAATTCAAAACAAGTATGGTAACATTAAGAGTACTATAGGAATTTCACTGCCAAATGCAGAGGAGAGAGCAGATATGTGCAAAGAGTACAATGAAGGTCTCTATGAGAGAGAGGACTTACCTGATGACATGATGGAAGAAGAAACAGGAGTTGACAGGGAAGGGATATGGGATCTGGTATTAGAATGATAATGTAATAGAGCTTTGGAATACTTAAGATCAAATAAGGCAGAAGGGACAGATAACATTCCATCAGAATTCCTAAAATCATTGGTAGCGAAATGGCAACAAAATGATTATTCATGTTGGTGTGTAGAATGTATGAGACTGGTGATAAACCATCACACTTTCAGAAAAGCATCATCTAGACAATTTCAGACATAGCAAGAGCCAACGAATGGAAGACGTGTTCCTAAATCAGGTTAACAGCTCATGCATCCAAGATACTGACAAGAGTAATGTACAAAAGAATGGAAAAGAAAATTGAGGATCTGGTAGGTGATGATCAGTTGGGCTTCAGGAAAAGTAAAGGCACTAGAGAGGCAGTTCTGATGATGTGGTTGATAATGGAAGCAAAACTGAAGAAAAAACGACACACTTTCACAGGATTCGACGACCTGGAAAAAATGTTCGACAATGTCAAACAGTGCAAAATGTTTGTTTGAAGTTCTGAGAAAATTAGGGATAAGTTATAGGGACAGATGGATAATATACATTATGTACAAGAACCAAGAGGGAATATTAAGACCTGAAGATCAAGAATGAAGTGCACGGATAAATTATTGTTGTTGTGGTCTTCAGTCCAGAGACTGGTTTGATGCAGCTCTCCATGTTACTCTATCCTGTGCAATCTTCTTCATCTCCCAGTACCTACTGCAACCTACATCCTTCTGAGTGTGTTTAGTGTATTCATCTCTTTGTCTCCCTCTGCGATTTTTACCCTCTGCGGTGCCCTCCAGTACTAAATTGGTGATCCCTTGATGCCTCCGAATATGTCCTACCAACAGATCCCTTCTCCTAGTCAAGTTGTGTCACAAATTTCTCTTCTCCCCAATTCTATTCAATACCTCCTCATTAGTTATGTGATCTGCCCATCTAATCTTCAGCATTCTTCTGTAGCACCACATTTCAAAAGCTTCTATTCTCTTCTTGTCTAAACTATTTGTCATCCATGTTTCACTTCCATATATGGCTACACTCCATACAAATACTTTCAGAAATGTCTTCCTGACATTTAAATCTATACTCAATGTTCACAAATTTTTCTTCTTCAGAAATGCTTTCCTTGCCATTGCCAGTCTACATTTTATATCCTCTCCACTTCTATCATCATCAGTTATTTTGCTCCCCAAATAGCAAAACTCATTTACTATTTTAAGTGTCTCATTTCCTAATCTAATACCCTCAGCATCACCCGATTTAATTCAACTACATTCCATTATCCTCGTTTTGATTTTGTTGATGTTCATCTTATATCCTCCTTTCAAGACACTGTCCATTCCATTCAGCTGCTCTTCCAGGTCCTTTGCTGTCTCTGACAGAATTACAATGTCATCGGCAAACCTCAAAGTTTTTATTTCTTCTCCATGGATTTTAATACCTACTCCAAATTTTTCTTTTGATTCCTTTACTGCTTGCTCCATATACAGATTGAATAACATCGGGGAGAGGCTACAAACCTGTCTCACTCCCTTCCCAACCGCTGCTTCCCTTTCATGCCCCTTGACTCTTATAACTGCCATCTGCTTTCTGTACAAATTGTAAATAGCCTTTTGTTCCCTGTATTTTACCTGTGCCACCTTAAAATTTGAAAGAGGGTATTCCAGTCAACATTGTCAAAAGCTTTCTCTAAGTCTGCAAATGCTAGAAACGTAGGTTTGCCTTTCCTTAATCTATTTTCTAGGATAAGTTGTAGGGTCAGTATTGCCTCTCGTGTTGAAATATTTCTACGGAATCCAAACTGATCTTCCCTGAGGTCGGCTTCTACCAGTTTTTCCATTCGTCTGTAAAGAATTCATCTTAGTATTTTGCAGCCGTGACTTATTAAACTGATAGTTTGGTAATTTTCACATCTGTCAACACCTGGTTTCTTTGGGATTGGAATTATATTCTTCTTGAAGTCTGCGGGTGTTTTGCCTGTCTCGTACAGCTTGCTCACCAGATGGTAGAGTTTTGTCAGGGCTGGCTCTCCCAAGGCTATCAGAAGTTCTAATGGAAAGTTGTCTACTCCCGGAGCCTTGTTTCGACTTAGGCCTTTCAGTGCTCTGTCAAACTCTTCACGCAGTATCATATCTCTCATTTCATCTTCATCTACATCCTCTTCCATTTCCATAATACTGTCCTCAAGAACATCACCCTTGTATAGACCATCTATATACTCCTTCCAACTTTCTGCTTTCTCTTCTTTGCTTAGAACTGGATTTCCATCTGAGCTCTTGATATTCATACAGTGGTTCTCTTTTCTCCAAAGATCTCTTTAATTTTCCTGTAGGCAGTATCTATCTTACCCCTAGTGATAGACGACTCTACACCCTTAAATTTGTCCTCTAGCCATCCCTGCTTAGCCATTTTGCACTTCCTGTCGATTTTTGAGACGTTTGCATTCCTTTTTGTCTGCTTCGTTTACTGCACTTTTGTATTTTCTCCTTTCATCAATTAAATTCAGTATCTATTCTGTTACCCAAGGATTTCTACTAGCTCTCGTCTTTTTACTTACTTGCTCCTCAGATGCCTTCAGTATTTCATCTCTCAAAGCTACCCATTCTTCTTCTACTGTATTTCTTTCCCCCATTCTTGTCAATCGTTCCCTAATGCTTTTTCTGAAACTCTCTACAACCTCTGGTTCTGTCAGGTTGTCCACGTCCCATCTCCTTAAATCCCCACCTTCTTGCAGTTTCTTCAGTTTCAATCTACACTTCATAACCAATATATTGTGACCAGAGTCCACATCTGCCCTTGGAAATGTCTTACAATATAAAACCTGGTTCCTAAATCTCTGTCTTACCATTATATTATCTATCTGAAACCTTTTAGTATCTCCAGGGTTCTTCCATGTATACAGCCTTCTTTCATGATTCTTGAACCAAGTGTTAGCTATGATTAAGCTATGCTCTGTGCAAAATTCTACCAGGCGGATTCCTCTTTCATTCCTTACCCCCATTCCGTATTCATGTACTACGTTTCCTTCTCTTCCTTTTCCCACTTTCGAATTCCAGTCACCCATGACTATTAAATTTTCGTCTCCCTTCACTATCTGAATAATTTCTTTTATATCATCATACATTTCATCAATCTCTTCATCATCTGCACAGCTAGTCGGCATATAAACTTGTACTACTGTGGTAGGTGTGGGCTTCATATCTATCTTGGCCACAATAATGTGTTCAGTATGCTGTTTGTAGTAGTTTACCCACATTCCTATTTTTTATTCATTATTAAACCTACTCCTGCATTACCCCTATTTGATTTTGTATTTATAGCCCTGTATTCACCTGACCAGAAGTCTTGTTCCTCCTGCCACCGAACTTCACTAATTCCCACTATATCTAACTTCAACCTATCCATTTTAAATTTTCTAACATACCTGCCCAATTAAGGGATCTGACATTCCAACCTCCAACCCGTAGAACACCAGTTTTCTTTCTCCTGATAACAATGTCCTCCTGAGTAGTCCCCACCCGGAGATCCGAATGGGGGACTATTTTACCTCCAGAATATTTTTCCCAAGAGGACGCCATCATCATTTAACCATACAGTAAAGCTGCATCCCCTCAGGAAAAATTACGGCTGTAGTTTCCCCTTGCTTTCAGCCGTTCGCAGTACCAGCACAGCAAGGCCATTTTGGTTAGTGTTACAAGGCCAGATCAGTCAATCATCCAGACTGTTGCCCCTGCAACTACTGAAAAGGCTGCTGCCCCTCTTCAGGAATCACACGTTCATGTAGCCTCTCAACAGATAACCCTCTGCTGTGGTTGCACCTACGGTACAGCTATCTGTGTCGCTGAGGTGGTCCATGGTTTATGGGGGGGGCACGGATTAATAAGGGAGCAGAACAGGAATATTTTCTTCCACCACTACAGTTCGATCTATACATAGAAGAAACAGTAAAAGAAAAGTTCAAGAGCCCTATTAAAATCCAAGGTGAAGGAATAGCATTGAGGAGATTCAATGATGGTGTAACTATCTGCCATGAAAGTGAAGAAATACAGGATCTGTTGAATGGAATGAACAGTCTAATGAGTACAGAATATGGAGTTAGAGTAAACCGAAGAAGATGAAAATAATAAGTAGTAGAAATGGGAACAGCGAGAAACGAAACATCAGAATTGGAGATCATGAAGTAGACAAAGCTACGGAATTCTGGTACATAAGCAGCAAAATAACCCATGACAGGTGGAACAAGGAGGACATAAAAAGCAGACTAACAGTGGCAAAAAGGGCATTCCTGGCTAAGAAAAGTTTACTAGTATCAAAATAGGCTTTAATTTGAAGAAGAAATTTCTGAGAATGTACACTTGGAACACAGAATTGCATGGTATTGAAACAGAGATGATGGCACAACTGGGACAGAAGAGAATTGAAGCATTTGGATTATGATGCTATAGACAAATGTTGAAAATTAAGTGAACTGATAAGGTGAGGAATGAGGTGGTTCTCCACAGTATCGTTGAAGAAAGGAATATATGGAAACTGAAAGCAAGAAGGGACTGGATGACATGACATCTGTTAAAATATTAGGGAATAACTTCCTTGGTGCTAGGGGAGCTGTAGATGGTAAAAACTGTAGAGGAAGACAGAGAATGGAATACATCCAGCAAATAACTGAGGATGTAAGTTGCAATTGCTAATCTGAGATGAAAAGGTTGGCAAAGGAGAAGAATTCATGGTGAGCTGCATGAAATCAGTCATAAGACTGATTAAGAATAACTCGAAGATGACACAGGAATGTGAAATATTGCATTGCAATACACATTGAAACAAAGAATACATTTCATATGTAATATAAAGGAAAGGCAACCACTTACTTACAGCTGGCACGTTGAAACACTCAGCAGACTACGGTATTTACACTAGCTATCAAGCTCTTGCTCTTTCTCTAGCAGTATTACATAGATTCACATTAACACACATTCACACTGACACCCAAATGCTCACACCCACGGCCAAGGTGACACTAAACTACAGTTTGCTTCACAAGTCATTAACAAAAGATGGAGCATTTACATTGCGATGAGGGTATTATAAAACGATATCACAAGAGTCTTGGACAGTTTGGGTAGACCACACTTTATTACATGATCTATGAAGAATAATTAAACTTAAAAGTTAATGGCATCTTCAGATGCCATATGGTGGGGTGGTCAACAGAACACTGTCCCAGCCATTGTTGGGTTTCTTGAACTCAGAACTGCTACTAATCAGTTGAATAGCTTCTCAGTTGCCCTCATAAGGCTGGCTGCAACCTGCTGCCAGTCCTCCTGCCAAGCAAAAATCCTTGGCAGTACCAGGAATCAAACACAGGACCTTTGTAGACCAGTCAGCCATGCTGACCACTCAGCTGTGGAGGCGGATGTAGAAATAGATCACTTTAATTATTTATCTGTAGGTCTATCAAAAAATGGAAAATCCAGGATTGACTGCAACAATACAGAACAAAGGAAAGTTGCTACTCACCATGAGTCTCACTGAAGCCTTCACATAACTTAATTATCCTCCCAACCTTGTACAAAAACAAATCTCCCGTGTCTTATCTTTCCAGTCTCACACCACCTCTGAAAGTCCCACTGTCTGGCCACAGAGGAGCATCCCCCTCATAACTCTGTACCACCCAGGACTGGAGCAGCTGAATTACATTATCTGCCAGGGTTTCGACAACCTCTCGTCATGCTCTGAAATGAGAAATGTCCTGCCCAATATCCTTCCCACACCTCCCACAATGGTATTCCGCTGTCCACCAAACCCACACAATGTATTTGTCCATCGCTACACGACCCCTGCTCCCATCCCGGTACCTCATGGCTCATACCCCTGTAATAGACCTAGATGCAAGACCTGTCCTATACATCCTCCCACCATCACATATGCTTTTCAATCCTTCAATGTAGGTATTCAAACAATTTTTAGAAAGACTGTTTAATGAGGTTTTTTAAAATTTTCTTTAGAGATTCTCAATATCTTGCTTTGTTACATGGGGGCTTGTTGGATACCTTTGCAGCATTCTGAACCCAAGACAAAGACGCAAAGTCTACCAGAAATTTGTTTTGGTATTTTGCTTTATGATTGGTTACATCACAGTGCAGTTGATTTCTATTGTCGGCATTCATTAGTAAGTGTATTGGGAAGCAAGTATAAAAAATATTAAGCTCATTAAGATGGCTTTTGCAAGATGTCTGCTTATCTGTTTCACGCAGTATTCTTACTGCTCACTTCTGCTTGTTTGCTTACTTCACTACATCTTGTTGCTGTGGCCTGTTGGACTTTGGGGGCTGGCAGCCAGGACATGGCAAGCCTTTATCCTCTCTGTTCATGTTGTTAGGGAGTTTTATTATTTCTATGGGTTCTCCAATATGGAATTTTGTCAAACCTGGCTGCTTGGCCAGAACAAAATTTTCATTACATTTGATTTCCTTGCCACAGTCTCACTGGTATTTGTCCACTGCTATGTTTCCCCAGATGAATATAATGCTTGTAGTCCCATATACAGGTTACTATTGGCCTGTCAGTCTCACTGATGTATATTTTTCCACACTGACCCATCCTGGCTGCCAGCCCTCAGTGTCCAACAGAATGCGCTAACAACACATGACAGGAGCACTACCAGCCAGTAACTGCTGTCATGTGGCCTGCATGCAGCAGGAGGAAAACTGCAGCCCACACTTCATTCGCTAATAACCATTAATAGTAGCAAACAATGCAAGGAGTAGACAACGGCAGATTCCCACTCCTTCCACCATAGCAACATATGTTATAATAAAGTTAAATCTCCTTATACCTCAAGAGACCAATCATAACAATGATCTTTAAAACTGTGACAAAATGTCATGCTCAATGAGCAGCAATGACAAAACAAAGTGACTCCACAGAGCTGAAGCATACCAATAGACCCAGAAGGAGACCCTGGTAAATGTTGCCGAAACACTGGTTTCTCCAGTATAACTTTTTACATTATGACATGGTATGATATTCAGAAAACTTTTATCTAGAATGACTCTGGGCATGGAAACCTTCAGAATTATACAATGAGACATGTTTCTGAGGACAAAACATGCTGAACTGAGCTATCTGATTAGTTCATTTATGCATTGACTCCACTTTAAGTTATTGTCCAAATGTGCTCAAAGGAATTTTATACAGTGTATTTCCTTTAGTGTATGACCCTTAATAATTACTTCTGTTGCTAGCAGGTCATTTTTGCTTGTCTGAAATTGTGCACAAGTCTTTGAGAGTTTAATTCTTAAACTATTAGCTGTGATCCATTTGTAGGTCGGTTCAGCTGTATCTGCTAAGATTGAATTTTGATCCTTGATTAGTATCATTGTGCAATCAGCAAAAATTACATTGAAAGTTACTAAAAATAATTTATGTAGATTAAGAATAAATTAGCCAAGTACTGGTCCCTGAGGAATCCCTTTTGTTATGCTCCCCCATTTTGAGTTTAGTTCATCCCTGTGACACTGCCTGTCAGTGAGAGACACTGCTTTTTGTAATAAGGGTAAGACTCCACACAAGCCATTAATGCCACAACACTAGTTTGCCAAGTACAATTTTGTGACTAATGCAATAAAGCTACTTGCATGTGACAATACAGCTCTGCCACGACTTCATTTGTGATGTCTTGTATTGCTTTCTTTGTGGAGAATCCTTTATTAAATCTTGACTGAGAAGCAGTTGCCAAATTCTGCTCAGTTAAATGATTCAATAACCTACCATAGGCCACTTTCTCAAACCCTTTTTGAAAGACAGGAAGGAATGATGTAGGTCTGTAATCATAGGTAGTTTGCTTATCTGTAGTTTTGTACATGGGTGATACTAGTGAACATTTAAGCCTGTTAGGAAATATGTCCTGAGTCACTGACTGATTTCAAAGATACTTACAGGTAAGCATGATATTTTAATGTTCTGCTAGAAGCACCATCATACACACAGGAAGAAGTACTTGTTAGTGACTTTTGTAATCTTATTAGGAATTGTAATTCCTGGAACTAATGTCTACTGTTGGTGCCTGCCCAAATAAATCTAATACATTTGTATTTTGTTGTTTATTAGTATGTGCAACATTAGTTATCCACTGTGTAGGTACATGGTGAAGACCCCCAGATACGGTAAAGTTAAAATTTACTAAAAAATGAAACAGTGATAATGACAGAATCAAAGACCGACTATAAGCATCGGCAAAGACATTAGTTATGAAAGCGCAGTAAAGCACAGACAGATGACCGTAGATCATCATTCACTTTTTTTGTACATGATTTTGTTTCACTCTCTCACAAGTAGAAGTTTTTGTTACACTGTACTGCTTGGATTATGAGGGGCTACCAGTGTTTTGTATCATGTGTGTTTCTGAGTAAGAGAAGACTTAATAACAGTATTAAGTATTTTTATTAAAGTGAAAGAAGAATTCCTTCATGTTTTATATCATCTTGAGAGCACTGGTGTTCCCTGGAGTCAGCTGCCTGCATCTACAACTAGAATGGAGGAAATGAAGTCCACGGTCATATTTTCATAAAATTAACAGAAGGAGAAGCTTTCAGAAGACAAGAAATATAATTAAAATATATATAGTGATGGACACAGAGAAAGAAATGATGCAAGGTACAGTGAATGAACTATAGCACAATTTCGTACACACAGAACATTTCATAATAATGCAATTGTGCTAATATTCTCTTTTTACTGCAAGCAAAAGGACAGTTACCAATCTGTTCCTTTAATTTTTTCCTTTAATCATTTTCTTTATTATAATACACCATTCCTTATCTTTCCTTCTGTTTCATTTCACCCTGTTTTGTTTTAGGGATAATCAAGACTCAACTGTATTTTAGGAATATGCTAGTTTAAGAAAGAGAGAAATTTTTCAATTTACATTGGCTGCTTTATAAACTTAGTCACAGATATCTCCTGTCATTTACTGCCTTTAATTTATATGACAATGTCATAAATAGATTGCTAAATGATTAACAAAACATGGTGGTAGGTTATATTAAGACAGTGTAAGATGGACAGACGTACAGATGCTAAACGAAACATCCATGGTCCAGTTTCGAACGGACAAGGGATTGGTACAAATCAAGGAGGGTGGTCCAATCTACTGCTGAGGACACACAGAACATCGAGGGACCAGGTACGATGGGCAACCAGGTAAGACACATGGGAGAACCAAGAAAGTTTCGTATCGAGTATGAGCCCCAGGAATTTCATAGTTTCAACAAACAGATGAGCAACAGGCCCAAGATGTAAAGAAGACGGTGGAAGAAACCCAGTGCGCTGCCAGAAATTCACACAAACAGTTTTGTCAGTGGAAAAACGAAAGCCATTTTGCTCCATGAGTAAATACGATTGAGACAATGCTGAAGATGCCACTCAAGGAGGCAAGTCTGTGGAGAACTGCAATAGAAGGCAAAATTATCAACAAAAAGGGAGCCAGAGATGCCCAGTGGGAGACAGCACATAATAGGGTCAATGGTGATTGCAAAGAGGACAATGCTCAGGATGGAACCCTGAGGCACACAGTTTGCCTGGATAAAGAAGTCCGACAAGACAGAACCCACACTTACCTCAGAAACTCTTGTCTTTTATATATTCCTGAAGGAAATGGGGCAGATAGCCTTGGAAGCCCCATGTGTAGAGTGTACGGGGAATACCAGTCCTCCAGCAGGTGTCGTAGACTTTTTCCAAATAAAGAAACATGGCCACATTCTGGTATTCCTGTAGAAAACCATTCATGACATGTGTTGACAAAGTGACGAGATGGTCAACTGCAGAACTGTGTGCTCTAAATCCACAATGTGCAGTAATTAGTAAATTGCGAGACTCGAGCCACCATACCAGCCCGGCATGAATCATACATTCCATCACCTTGTGGTGAGAGAAATGGGGTGGTAGCTAGAAGGAATGGGCTTAGGTAAGGGTATGAAAGTGGCTTCACGCCAGTGCCTGGGAAATATGCCCTCTTCCCAGATGGGATTGAATGTATGAAGGATGTAACCACCCTGTTAAAATTGTTAGAAGCTTAGTCAGCCAGTGTCATGATTTTGAAATGAGAGTTATTATGAATGTTGCTTAAAAAGTACCATTGTGGCACAGGCAAAGGTCAACTGTGGAAACTAAGCCAATGAATGTTAAAAGTAATGTTACTAAGGAATACACCCAACTGACTACACAAAATAAGAGGGCACGTACATTCACGAGCGAGTGGTTCAAAATAAGAATTAATACTGTAAGGGAAATGGGTCATAAGTATAATTATGTTGGTACACCCTCAGTTGTTTGCAAATGTACGATCAGGATAGAAGCACGTACATTCTAAATTCTATAATTCCCCATGACCTAGATAAAAAGAATTGTGATTAAAATGCATAATAATCTTCCAGAGTTGCAGGAGCTGGGATCCATGGTACCTTAAGTGAGAAAGTTGCTTGGCTTCATAAATTGCTTTCATTGTATAACACCATTTCACTTTAAAATTACACAACACATTTTATCACCAGAACATGAGAACAACAAAAGGTAACTAATACTAAAACTAATAAAAAAAGAGCATAAAGCTTCTTTTGTCAGTCGGTTTTAAATACATTGCAAGTGGATCTTCGGTGTGAGAGTATGTGTATGTTTATCACTAAGAAAAAAAGTTATTAAGTACCTTTATAAGGAGGAAGTGTCTGCCCGCAGGAGACACCTGAATGTACACATTGTCCGGCTCTGGGTTGGAGAATTGGAATGAAGTGACAGCATGATCTAGCTCCCTCATAATAAAAAAGGTGTTGTAGCACTCTTGATTCTGAGAAGAGAAGGGTATTGCCCGAGATGCCTCCACTCGTTTCCCATGGAGCAAGGTAGGGCGATCATGGGTGGAGCTCAAAAACTCTGAAAACAGCGGCCCAGAGTGTTGGAGACTGCAGTAGTGTCCACTATGACATCATCTGCTACAGTCAGACTGGAAACTGGGGAATGGATCATGGTCCCGAGAGCCATCAGAGGTTGGCTCACATGACAGAAGAGGGAGTGGAACTGTTAAAAGAACGAGTAAATGAAATCCAGTTAGCTTTTTTTGCTATCCCAAAGCACGTTACAACACTGCACATGCATCTATTTATAATGAATACGGTTCGCCATCATACGATGGCAGTTAAAAATGTGGGGAGCACATCTCTGCGTACGAATTGTGTCGTGGTCTGCCTCAGTCCACCAAGGGACCTGAACACAGCGCAGTAGAGATGAAGTGCGAAGGATGAAACATACTGCGGCAGTAAGGATAACATTGGTAAGGTATTCTACCCGGTTATCGCAACTGAGGAAAGGTTGTTTGTCTAAGGTCACCAGGGAGGAGTAAATCCTCCAGTTAGTCCCAGGAAGCTGTGATTTGGGTTTGCACGTAGGTGGGGTAGGAGTCAGCAAATGGATACTTGAGACGATGGGCAAGCTGGACAGTGCAGAATGAGAGGTATAAATGGGAATAGGTGTATGTGGAGTCTGAAAAGAATGAGGGTGCTCCAGTGTTAAGGCAGACGAGGTTGAGTTGATTGAGAAGATTAGCGAAGAGGGCAGCTGTCCGACAGGTTCTGAGAGAGCACAAAAGGAAATGGTGTGCATTAAGGTCATCAAGCAGCAAAAAGAGGTGAGGGAGTTGCCCAATAAGCTGGAGGAAGTCTGCCCTGGTAACATAGGATGACAGAGGGAAGTAAACAGTACAAGGGGAAAAGGTGACAAGGTGACGTTAGGAAGGAAAATGGGGACTGCAACAGCTTGCAGCCAGGTGTTCGAGGAGATGGTTTGACTACGAATGTCATCTTGGATGAGCAGCATGACTCCTCCATGAAATGGAATGCTGTCCTCAGGGGGAAGGTCAAAATGGACTGGAAAGAAATGTGAGAGGTCAAAGCAGTCATGAGGACACAATTTTGTTTCCTGGAGACAGAGAAGAAATGGATGCTGTGATTCCAAGAGCAGCCATAATTCCTCCTTTTTGGATCTAAGGCTGTGAACTTTCTGTTGGCAGCAAGCCACGATGAGGAAACAGGAGGAGGGAAAAACATGAAGGGGTGTTACCTCAGTGGCTGCAGAGTGCCATCATTTGAAGACACTATGCTACAGTGCAGAGGCTGCAGGATCCTGCTCCACGAGATCCACAGATCTCAGAGACAGCGAAGGAGAAGACCGTTCACCTTTGTCTGATTTATTGGTGCCTTTGCATTTGGCAAATGATGATTCGATGTTTGTTGGCTGGAGGAACATAAAAGAGTCTCCGTGGGAGTATTCCTTTTGTCCTTTCCAGCCAGCTGGTTGTGTAGCAGGCGATTTCACTCTGAGGCAAAAATTTGGTGGCTTGTTGCACAGCTGGAGGAGGAGGAGGAGGAGGAGGAGGAGGAGATTGGGATGCTACTGTGACAATGGGCGATTTTACAACTGCAATGCTGAATTTGAGGTTGCATGTCTTCATGGCCATGTCCTTTGTGGAACAAGATGTAGGACGAACGGTACTGTAAGTGCCGGATGGTAAAATGCAGGGTTCACGAGTAGCCAACTACTTGCAAATGACAGGGTAAGGCACTTTTCCCTTCACCCAGATCTCCTGGATAGCGTGCTCATTGAGATACATGGCATAATCTTTGGAGGAGGTTACATGGGATGCCATTGCAACTGTTACAGTAGGGAGGAGGAGGCGGACAATTGCCCTCATGAACATCCCTACCACAGGTGACACATTTGGCTGGGTGTTGGCAGGACATTCAAATGTGGTTCTAACAATGGCACTGGTAGCTGTGCATCGGGTTCAGAATTTACAGTTGGACTGTGATAACTTCATAGCCTGCTTTGATCTTTGATGGTAGCACTACTCTATCGAACATGAGACAAGTAGTGCATGTGGACATTAAGGGAGCATCCACCCTTTTCATTACCTGATGAACTGTAATGACACCCTGATCATTGAGGTAAGTTTGGATTTCTGCCTCAGCAAACCATCAAGCAGCCTAGTGTAAAGAACACCACATGAAGAACTCAGTGTTCAATGGGCCTCAACATGAATAGGATTGCCTTGGAGGAGCGAAGCTGCAAGCAGTAGCTGTGCTTGAGAATTACAAGTAGTCTCTAAAAGCAAAATTCTATTATGTAAACAAGAGCAGGATTTCACAGGGCCAGCAACTGCATCAACACATTGCTGAATAATAAACAGAGTAACTTTAGCGAAGGACTGACCATCATCAGTACGCGAAACAAAGAGGAACTGAGTTGCAGCTGAGAGGGCCTTTGAATCATTAGCCACATTCCGTTTACATTTAGCGGACAGACTGAGCTAATGATGTTTGACTCATTGCGACGGAATTCCCCATGATTGCCAGCATCTCCAATGGTGTGCTTCTTCCAAATGGGGGCCACTCAGAGGGGGGCTCACCCACCTTGGGTGATTGTTCACACCTCAGATCACACCTCACGGACACCTGACTGAGGAACCAATTGGCAGTTTGGGAATCGCACTTCCCTGGGTCTGGCCTGTACAGGGGTACAAGCAAAACCTACCGTCAACTCTGGGCTGATTATGCATTACCCAGTAACCTGTTATGTGTCAGACAGATGAGCTGGGCTTCAGGAGTGCACAGGGAGGAAGAAGGAAAAGAGGAACCTCAAACGCCGAAACAGAGGTAGAATAGGAGAAGGGGAATGAAGAAAGAAAGAGAATGAATAAACAGTGGAGGGACTGTTCTGTTGTCAGGCTACTGAAAACGCAGAACACATTCCCATAAATATCCCAGACATGTTCCCCAAGGAGGAGAAAAAGAATAGCAAGAGGATAGAAAGACAGCACAGAAGGGAAAATATGCTGCAAAGGCTGGGACCCTGTTGTAACCAAGCATGAACCCACCAAAGAGTGGTGAGTCCCATGGGAGCAGGGGGAGGAGGGGGGGTCATTGTTGTTCAAGGCCTGTAGAGATAAGGAAGCACCTGAGAGCTGACATTTGTTTTTTATCAGTGTTGAAGTGTCAGTTTACCCGTAAACACGGCAAGTCCAGGAACGTATTCACCGCTGAAAGATAAAAGTAACATTGCGCTCATGAAGAAAATGAAGGTAAGTGCAGTGTAGAACTGCAATTTTTTTGATTGTGTTGTATGAATGACTCTCTAGCTCGGTGCAGTTGTTTATAGTGAGAAAGTAAACAAAAGTTATAGTTGTGCAGTGAAAAACGGAACATACGTAAATTATAACAGCGAAATAGTGAAACTAAATGAACGTGTATCAAGTACGCAATTAATTGTAGATGTACTAAGGCAGGACATTGCACATTCAGAAAAGAAAAATGCTGAACTGAAAAAGGTGCATAATATTGTGATCGCCAAAGCACGGGAGCACAGGGCTAGCATGATCATGGGAGAAAGTAGCAAAAAGGTGATAAATACAATGAATGGAATGAATGCCGCAATAAAAGCAGTTTCAGTGTCCTACCTACAGTAAACAAGTGCTCTGAAATGGATATAAAGGCAGAAACAACAAGGCAACAAATGTTTACTAGGCCAAAAAGGCCTGGTCATGTGAAACCTAGTGACTGTAGAAATCCTGTGGTAACAAATAACCGTTTTCATGCACTAGATTCAGATATAAATGTGGAATCCACGGAAAACTGTGACAACAACAACAACAACAACAACATGCCGAATCTATATAGTGACAAGCACACGAGCAGAAACTTCCGCAATAAACGTGAAGACAAACTCAAAGCGAAAATAGTCTCTGATAGCCGTGGATGTGAAATTGCAAAAATACTACGTTACAGTCATTTTATACAAGCAACTAGTATTGTCAAAACAGGTGCACCCATTCAAGAACTTGTTAGAAACATAGAAACTGAAAATGATCATCATATTGTCGTCATAGCTGGAGCCAATAATGTCTATAAAAACGATCTCTACAGTACAACATGAAACAGTAAGGTAATACTAAATTCAACAGAAGAGAAATCAGTTTTTGTAGTTGGAATTCCACATAGGCATAACTTTTGGAATGGTCATGTGTGAATGTGGAAATCCTAAAAGCAAACAGGCAATATTCAAAGATTTGCAGGGCCTACCAAAATGCATATTTTATAAGTCTGGACTCCTTGCAAAGAGACTGTTACATGAGACATGGCATGCACCTTAATAACAGAGGCAAGAAGAGTCTGTGACAAAACATCAGCATGATACTGAAAGCATCTGACAAGCAAGAAGTAATTGCTGCTCTTCCAGATGCTTCCTTGACACAAGCAGAGCCTGAAGAAGTGGTTACTTCTAAAGCAGCAGTAGAGGTGGAAGCAGCAATTGTACCTGCACACATAACATATGCTGCAGCAGCAGTACTTACCACACTTCATCTACAGGATTCAACAGCAGCAGAATATGAAACAACATCCACATCTCCACAGTCACCAGTCACTATTACAGGAATATATGGAACTGCTGTTATTGTGTGTGGAGGCACTGTTGTGGCATCTGGTGACTGTGGAGATGTGGTTGTTGCTTCTTCTTCTTCTGCTGCTGCTGCTGTTGAATCTTGCTGATGAAGTATGGTAGGTACTGCTGCTGTAGACACTGTTCTTTATCTTTCAGTCCTTGAACACTAATGTAACACATTTTAAGATCTACACTCTTATTGCTTACGCACTGAGTAACAGTGCCTACAGCAGCAGCAGCAGTGCCTACCATACTTCATCAGCAAGATTCAACAGCAGCAGCAGCAGCAGCAGCAGAAGAAGAAGAAGAAGAAGGAGAATCAACAACCACATCTCTAGTCACCAGATGCCACAACAGTGCCTCCACACACCATAACAGCAGTTCCATCAATTCCTGTAATAGCAGCCTCACCTATAATATCATCACAAGGAGGGAAGAGCAGGCATACAACAGTAGATGTGCCACCACTGCAAGTGAACAATTTTTTAGTAAAAGGCAACAAGAGGCAGAAATCCAAAAGATAAGCCTTGTAAATGATTGGAAAAACCAATCACCATAGCATTCAGTGTGTAAGCAATAAGAGTGTAGATCTTAAAATATGTTACCTTAACGTTCAAGGACTGAAAGATAAAGAACTTATCATAAATGAGTTTGGTATTGATAACCAGTTTGATATTTTTTGTCTGAGTGAACACTGGGCAAATGAGAATGAACTTGCAGTTACCAAATTTGACAACTTTAGTATAGTAAATAGCTACTGTACAAAAGAGCACATTAGAGGTGGTGTGGCAATTTATACCAACCAGTCACTCAATTGCAAAATAACCAAACTTGACCTAAATTCCTCGTCTGATGAAAAGCAATCTGAAGTTATGGGTATAACCATTAATAGTCATAAGCTAATAGTAGTATCCATGTATAGATCACTAAAGAGAAGCATTAACATATTTTTAGAAAAAATGGACATGCTACTGAGTGAATTAAGTAATACTAAATGGCTACACTATGATATTGCAGTAGGAGGTGATTTGAATGCTGATTTTGATGTTACTAAATGTAAGGGTAGTGTTGCAGAACTGGAAAACTTACTAATACAATACAATTTACATCATGTCAATAATAGGTCCACAAGAAACAAAGCATGTCTAGATAACATCTTTGTAAACTTCAAGACCACTGAAAACACATGCAAAGTTGTAGTGTTCCCATTCTCAGACCATGACTCTGTATCTCTAAATTATTCAAGTAAAATTCCCCTCAATTGGAGCAATATAAACAGACCTGTCCCAACAGCTGTGATTACCAGACCCATAACTGAGGATGAAATGAACACATTTTGTAATTCCCTTGTTGACAGAGACTGGTTTGGCCACTGTAGTGTCAACAGACATTACACATCAGTTAATGACCTGTCAGACGAAATAATATTTTATAGATTTTTTAATGCATTCTTGACCTTATTTAACCATAGTATTCCCATAAAGAAAATCAAAATAACGGACAGCAGCCACAAATCCAGATCTCAAAATAGACAAAATATATGGTACACTAAACAGCTGTCAGATCTAAAAAAACAAGTTTTGTTACTGTACGACATATACAATAGTATGAAGTCTGACTGTGCCAAATCAGTCTATGTGGAATGCAGGAATGAATCAAAAAATGCCATCCTCCAAGCCAAAAAACCTACAAAGCCAACAGCATACGTAATTCCACCAATAAATGCAAAACTGCTTGGAAAATAAGTAACAGTGCTGCCACAGATACTAAAAAAGACAAAATTATTATCCCACCTCAAACACTCAATAAGTTTTTTTATTAATTCAGTGAAAGAAATAGGAGATGCAGTTATCAAACCAGACATTAGTCCATCAGAGTTACTCTCTCAAAATTGGGGTAGACGGTCACTGAACAGAAGCATGCTAACCTTCTCCGAAGTATCGCCTAGATTTGTACAAGGGGTCATAAAACAACTGAAATCATCTGATAGCTTAGATATATATGGCATATCATGCAACCTGCTAAAAAAGTGTGTGGTTGCATTCTGAACCCTTTAACCCATTGCATAAACAAGTGCTTACTTGAGGGATATTTTCCTGATGAATTAAAACTGTCTAGGATCATCCCAGTATACAAAAAGGGAGATTAAGACTCTCCATCTAGTTAGAGGCTTATTTCAATACTAACTGCATTCTCCAAGGTAACAGAATGCATCATGTACCAACAATTATCATCTCACTTTGAGAACCTAGGAATAATCAATGTTACACAATATGGGTTCAGGAAGAATCTGTTGACCATTTATAGCGTCCCCACTGAAATAATAAGAAAAGACTTAAAAAACAGTATTTATGAAGAAGAGACATTTAAAAATTGAATAATATACATTTTTCTCGTGTATCCCTATTATAATAATTTCTCTGTGTAAGTTTCGAGGGCAAAGAAATATAACAAAATGATCTAAGGAGACGACAAGATATGCTCTTTTGTTAATTTTTTAGTCGTCTTCACTTCTTCTCTTGTCTTGGTTGCGTGTAGACGGACATTTTGCGAGTGCTGGCCAATGTAAGCATATTTGTACTACTTAAGCAGATAATATATTGATTTAATATTATTGTTCACTTTTAATTTAAGAGGTGATCCCGATTTCATGTCTGCCTTCCTTGAATTAACCTGCATTCGAGTAATTTACAGTGCAACAATCGCAGCTGCCGATGCAGCTAATGAAGCCATTTCGTGGTGATATTAACTTATAAAAACTTAGCGGAAGCGGAAAACTCGCCCGCTATTAACATAATATACATTTTTCTCCACAGCCGACCGACGTTGCAGAAATACGTAACTTTAAGATTCTTATTTTCAGTACCACAGCAGAGAGCCAGAGCCAGGACTCCGACTACAATGCAATGGTTAACGGAGGTAAGAAAAAATACTCTCGCGCGCGTGTGTGGGCCGCAATTGTAATTAATAACTAAAGATTTTTTGCTTTAAGGTGAACTGACTAGGCGAGGAAATTAATATGAAAAGTTTATTCCATTGCTCAACTTATATACTCATGTTTTAAGATTCAGAGAGTTTAATTACACTGAAGATTAATATTGTTAAAAAAAAAGAACTTCACAAAAGCATTTAATTGTAAATCAAAATAAAATTAAATATCATTTTTATTAAGGCCCACCACGTAAGATGGCAACAATCACCAATAAATTTTTGTGGTAAATAATATATATCAAATTACGACGGCCGAGAGACATTGATGCAATTCATGCGGTAGTCAGTTACATCCTCAAAGTTTTTGAGGAAAAAGGCTTTGCTCAGATCTCATTCTGTGACCTAAGCAAGGCCTTTGACTGTGTTGAGCACACATTGCTACTAGAGAAACTGGAATTCTACGGCATCAAAGGAAACAGTCTCAGAACTTTAAAAGCTTATCTCAGTAACCGAAAACAGGTAGTTTGTGTTGGTAAGAAAATGTCAAACATAGAAAATGTTAAAGTATGTGTGCCTCAGGGATCCATACTGGGCCCTTTCCTGTTTCTGATAATGATCAATGATCAATGACCTCCCCTCATTTATTAGATCCACCACTGTATTGTATGCAGATGATATGACTTTTCTACATAGCAGTAACAATTTTAAAACCTGTGCTGAAAATACTCTCACTCATGCAGCATATTGGTTCAGAGCAAATGGTTTCTTGAAAATGAAAATAAAACTCAGCAGATAATCTCCACTCAAAGAGACAAGCCACTATCTGATGACCCTAGTTCTGTTAAATTCCTAGGAGTTTATTTAGACGAAAAGTTATCCTGGGGCAAACATGCAAACTATATTAGTAGTAAGATATCTAGTGTAATTAATTTATTAAGAAAACTGAGAAACTGTGTACCTGAAACATATGTCAGATCATCTTATTTTGCATTTTTCCAAAGTATAATATCCTATGGCACTATCTTGTGGGGTAATTGTAGTCATATACATGACATCCAATTATTGCAGAAAAAATCCATTAGGATAATTACAAATTCTTCACAGAAGGCACACTGCAAACCATTATATACTGAACAAAAAATTACGACATTAATAAACCTCTACATATACAATGCCTTAATCTATATGAAGAACCTCCTACAAGATGTGAAACGTAGAGAAAACGTACATTGTTACAATACAAGAAGCATCATATACCCACATATACCCACAGATTATCAAAATCAATAAATAGCTATGAAGTCACAGGGCACAAACTATTTAATTAGCTGCCACATGATATACAGGATCTTCCTGAACATACGTTCAAAGAAAGACTGCATGAATCGTTAATTGCCCACCTGTTCTATGACATCAATGAATTCTTCAACTGTAAAATTCAGTATTCCAATAGATGACCCACCGTGCATTTATTGTAATGTAAGCTAAAATATTTCAGTAGTCAATACTTTATCACACTGCATTGTAAACTGTATCTTCATTTGACGTTGTCAATTGCTGTAATGGCCTAAAGACAATAAAATCTTTATTATTATTACATTATCTCAGACTTATGTCTGGTTAAAAATGGAAAGTGACGCAGACCTTGATCAAGTGTGACTTCCTTTTAACTGTATGGTATATGTTACATAGCATTTAGGAACTTTCAGGTAATAGAACATTTATCAATAACTACAGATTTCTGTAGTTGTATATATACGTTTGGATGTAGTGTGGATATTGTGTGGATATTGTGTGGTACGACTCCTGTAGTTGATGGTTGTTGTTATTGTTGTTGTTGTTGTTGTGGTCTTCAGTCCTGAGACTAGTTTGATGCAGCTACTCTATCCTGTGCAAGCTTCTTCATCTCCCAGTACCTACTGCAACCTACATCCTTCTGAATCTGCTTAGTGTATTCATCTCTTGGTCTCCACCTACGATTTTTACCCTCCACGCTGCCCTCCAATACTAAATTGGTGATCCCTTGATGCCTCAGAACATGTCCTACCAACCGATCCCTTCTTCTGGTCAAGTTGTGCCACAAAATCCTCTTCTCCCCAATCCTATTCAGTACCTCCTCATTAGTTATGTGATCTACCCATCTAATCTTCAGCATTCTTCTGTAGCACCACATTTCAAAAGCTTCTATTCTCTTCTTGCCCAAACTAGTTACCGTCCATGTTTCACTTCCATACATGGCTACACTCCATACAAATACTTTCAGAAATGACTTCCTGACACCCAAATCCATACTCGATGTTAACAAATTTCTCTTCTTCAGAAACGCTTTCCTTGCCATTGCCAGTCTACATTTTATATCCTCTCTACTTCGACCCTCATCAGTTATTTTGCTCCCCAAATAGCAAAACTCCTTTACTACTTTAAGTGTCTCATTTCCTAATCTAATTCCCTCAGCATCACCCGACTTAATTCGACTACATTCCATTATCCTCGTTTTGCTTTTGTTGATGTTCATCTTATATCCTCCCTTCAAGACACCATTCATTCCGTTCAACTGCTCTTCCAAGTCCTTTGCTGTCTCTGACAGAATTACAATGTCATCGGCAAACCTCAAAGTTTTTATTTCTTCTCCATGGATTTTAATACCTACTCTGAATTTTTCTTTTGTTTCCTTTACTGCTTGCTCAATATACAGATTGAATAACACTGAGGAGAGGCTACAACCTTGTCTCACTCCCTTCCCAACCACTGCTTCCCTTTCATGTCCCTCGACTCTTATAACTGCCACCTGGTTTCTGTACAAATTGTAAATAGCCTTTCGCTCCCTGTATTTTACCCCTGCCACCTTTAGAATTTGAAAGAGAGTATTCCAGTCAACATTGTCAAAAGCTTTCTCTAAGTCTACAAATGCTAGAAACGTAGGTTTGCCTTTCCTTAATCTTTCTTCTAAGATAAGTCGTAAGGTCAGTATTGCCTCACGTGTTCCAACATTTCTACGGAATCCAAACTGATCTTCCCCGAGGTCGGCTTCTACTAGTTTTTCCATTCGTCTGTAAAGAATTCGTGTTAGTATTTTGCAGCTGTGGCTTATTAAACTGATAGTTCGGTAATTCTCACATCTGTCAACACCTGCTTTCTTTGGGATTGGAATTATTATATTCTTCTTGAAGTCTGAGGGTGTTTCGCCTGTTTCATACATCTTGCTCACCAGATGGTAGAGTTTTGTCAGGGCTGGCTCTCCCAAAGCCGTCAGTAGTTCCGATGGAATGTTGTCTACTCCGGGGGCCTTGTTTCGACTCAGGTCTTTCAGTGCTCTGTCAAACTCTTCACGCAGTATCGTATCTCCCATTTCATCTTCATCTACATCCTCTTCCATTTCCATAATATTGTCCTCAAGTACATCGCCCTTGTATAGACCATCTATATACTCCTTCCACCTTTCTGCTTTCCCTTCTTTGCTTAGAACTGGGTTTCCATCTGAGCTCTTGATGTTCATACAAGTGGTTCTCGTATCTCCAAAGGTCTCTTTAATTTTCCTGTAGGCAGTATCTATCTTACCCCTTGTGAGATAAGCCTCTACATCCTTACATTTGTCCTCTAGCCACCCCTGCTTAGCCATTTTGCACTTCCTGTCGATCTCATTTTTGAGACGTTTGTATTCCTTTTTGCCTGCTTCATTTACTGCATTTTTATATTTTCTCCTTTCATCAATTAAATTCAATATTTCTTCTGTTACCCAAGGATTTCTATTAGCCCTCGCCTTTTTAGTTACTTGATCGTCTGCTGCCTTCACTACTTCATCCCTCAGAGCTACCCATTCTTCTTCTACTGTATTTCTTTCCCCCATTCCTGTCAATTGTTCCCTTATGCTCTCCCTGAAACTCTCTACAACCTCTCGTTCTTTCAGTTTATCCAGGTCCCATCTCCTTAAATTCCCACCTTTTTGCAGTTTCTTCAGTTTTAATCTACAGGTCATAACCAATAGATTGTGGTCAGAGTCCACATCTGCCCCTGGAAATGTCTTACAATTTAAAACCTGGTTCCTAAATCTCTGTCTTACCATTAAATAATCTATCTGATACCTTTTAGTATCTCCAGGGTTCTTCCATGTATACAAGCTTCTATCATGATTCTTAAACCAAGTGTTAGCTACAGGGTGTTTCAAAAATGACCGGTATATTTGAAACGGTAATAAAAACTAAACGAGCAGCGATAGAAATACACCGTTTGTTGCAATATGCTTGGGACAACAGTACATTTTCAGGCAGACAAACTTTCGAAATTACAGTAGTTACAATTGTCAACAACAGATGGCGCTGCGGTCTGGGAAACTCTATAGTACGATATTTTCCACATATCCACCATGCGTAGCAATAATATGGCGTAGTCTCTGAATGAAATTACCCGAAACCTTTGACAACGTGTCTGGCGGAATGGCTTCACATGCAGATGAGATGTACTGCTTCAGCTGTTCAATTGTTTCTGGATTCTGGCGGTACACCTGGTCTTTCAAGTGTCCCCACAGAAAGAAGTCACAGGGGTTCATGTCTGGTGAATAGGGAGGCCAATCCACGCCGCCTCCTGTATGTTTCGGATAGCCCAAAGCAATCACACGATCATCGAAATATTCATTCAGGAAATTAAAGACGTCGGCCGTGCGATGTGGCCGGGCACCATCTTGCATAAACCACGAGGTGTTCGCAGTGTCGTCTAAGGCAGTTTGTACTGCCACAAATTCATGAAGAATATCCAGATAGCGTGATGCAGTAATCGTTTCGGATCTGAAAAATGGGCCAATGATTCCTTTGGAAGAAATGGCGGCCCAGACCAGTACTTTTTGAGGATGCAGGGACGATGGGACTGCAACATGGGGCTTTTCGGTTCCCCATATGCGCCAGTTCTGTTTATTGACGAAGCCGTCCAGGTAAAAATAAGCTTCGTCAGTAAACCAAATGCTGCCCACATGCATATCGCCGTCATCAATCCTGTGCACTATATCGTTAGCGAATGTCTCTCGTGCAGCAATGGTAGCAGCGCTGAGGGGTTGCCGCATTTGAATTTTGTATGGATAGTGGTGTAAACTCTGGCGCATGAGACGATACGTGGACGTTGGCGTCATTTGGACCGCAGCTGCAACACGGCGAACGGAAACCCGAGGCCGCTGTTGGATCACCTGCTGCACTAGCTGCGCGTTGCCCTCTGTCGTTGCCGTACGCGGTCGCCCTACCTTTACAGCACGTTCATCCATCACGTTCCCAGTCCGTTGAAATTTTTCAAACAGATCCTTTATTGTATCGCTTTTCGGTCCTTTGGTTACATTAAACCTCCGTTGAAAACTTTGTCTTGTTGCAACAACACTGTGTTCTATGCGGTGGAATTCCTACACCAGAAAAATCCTCTGTTCTAAGGAATAAACCATGTTGTCCACAGCACACTTGCACGTTGTGAACAGCACACGCTTACAGCAGAAAGACGATGTACAGAATGGCGCACCCACAGACTGCGTTGTCTTCTATATCTTTCACATCACTTGCAGCGCCATCTGTGGTTGAAAATTGTAACTACTGTAATTTCAAAAGTTTGTCCGCCTGAAAATGTACTGTTGTCCCAAGCATATTGCAACAAACGGTGTATTTCTATCGCTGCTCGTTTAGTTTTTATTGCCGTTTCAAATATACCGGTCATTTTTGAAACACCCTGTATGATTAAGTTGTGCTCTGTGCAAAATTCTACCAGGCGGCTTCCTCTTTCATTTCTCAGCCCCAATCCATATTCACCTACTACGTTTCCTTCTCTCCCTTTCCCTACACTCGAATTCCAGTCACCCATGACTATTAAATTTTCGTCTCCCTTCACTATCTGAATAATTTCTTTTATTTCATCATACATTTCTTCAATTTCTTCGTCATCTGCAGAGCTAGTTGGCATATAAACTTGTACTACTGTAGTAGGTGTGGGCTTCGTATCTATCTTGGCCACAATAATGCGTTCACTATGCTGTTTGTAGTAGCTTACCCGCATTCCTATTTTCCTATTCATTATAAAACCTACTCCTGCATTACCCCTATTTGACTTTGTGTTTATAACCCTGTAGTCACCTGACCAGAAGTCTTGTTCCTCCTGCCACTGAACTTCACTAATTCCCACTATATCTAACTTTAACCTATCCATTTCCCTTTTCAAATTTTCTAACCTACCTGCCCGATTAAGGGATCTGACATTCCACGCTCCGATCCGTAGAATGCCAGTTTTCTTTCTCCTGATAACGACATCCTCTTGAGTAGTCCCCGCCCGGAGATCTGAATGGGGGACTATTTTACCTCCGGAATATTTTACCCAAGAGGAGTTGATAGTATAATTGGTATAATGTCAACTTTATCCTGATGCCACATTTCCTTGACTTCCTCAGCCAGTTGGATGTATTTTTCGATTTTTTCTCCTGTTTTCTTCTGTATATTTGTTGTATTGGGTATGGATATTTCGATTAGTTGTGTTAATTTCTTCTTTTTATTGGTGAGTATGATGTCAGGTTTGTTATGTGGTGGTGTTTTATCTGTTATAATGGTTCTGTTTCAGTGTAATTTGTATTCATCATTCTCCAGTACATTTTGTGGTGCATACTTGTACGTGTTGTTTTATTAGTTTATGTTGTACGGCAAGTTGTTGATGTATTATTTTTGCTACATTGTCATGTCTTCTGGGGTATTCTGTATTTGCTAGTATTGTACATCTGCTTGTGATGTGATCTACTGTTTCTATTTGTTGTTTGCAAAGTCTGCATTTATCTGTTGTGGTATTGGGATCTTTAATAATATGCTTGCTGTAATACCTGGTGTTTATTGTTTGATCCTGTATTGCAATCATGAACCCTTCCGTCTCACTGTATATATTGCCTTTTCTTAGCCATGTGTTGGATGCGTCTTGATTGATGTGTGGCTGTGTTAGATGACACGGGTGCTTGTCATGTAGTGTTTTCTTTTTCCAATTTACTTTCTTCGTATCTGTTGATGTTATGTGATCTAAAGGGTTGTAGAAGTGGTTATGAAATTGCAGTGGTGTAGCCGATGTATTTATATGAGTGATTGCTTTGTGTATTTTGCTGATTTCTGCTCGTTCTATAAAGAATTTTCTTAAATTGTCTACCTGTCCATAATGTAGGTTTTTTATCTCGATAAATCCTCTTCCTCCTTCCTTTCTGCTTAATGTGAATCTTTCAGTTGCTGAATGTATGTGATGTATTCTATATTTGTGGCATTGTGATCGTGTAAGTGTATTGAGTGCTTCTACGTCTGTGTTACTCCATTTCAGTACTCCAAATGAGTAGGTCAATATTGATATAGCATAAGTATTTATAGCTTTTGTCTTGTTTCTTGCTGTCAATTCTGTTTTCAGTATTTTTGTTAGTCTTTGTATATATTTTTCTTTTAGTTCTTCTTTAATATTTGTATTATCTATTCCTATTTTTTGTCTGTATCCTAGATATTTATAGGCATCTGTTTTTTCCATCGCTTCTATGCAGTCGCTGTGGTTATCCAATGTGTAATCTTCTTGTTTAGTGTGTTTTCCCTTGACTATGCTATTTTTCTTACATTTGTCTGTTCCAAAAGCCATATTTATATCATTGCTGAATACTTCTGTTATCTTTATTAATTGGTTGAGTTGTTGATTTGTTGCTGCCAGTACTTTCAGATCATCCATGTATAGCAGATGTGTGATTTTGTGTTGGTATGTTCCAGTGATATTATATCCATAATTTGCATTATTTAGCATGTTGGATAGTGGGTTCAGAGCAAGGCAGAACCAGAAAGGACTTAATGAGTCTCCTTGGTATATTCCACGCTGAATCTGTATTGGCTGTGATGTGATTTGATATTATTTGAATTTGTTTGGATATTAAGTGTGGTTTTCCAATTTTTAATTACTATGTTTAGGGACTGTATCAATTTAGGATCTACTTTGTATATTTCCAATATTTGTAGTAACCATGAGTGGGGTACACTATCAAAAGCTTTTAGGTAATCAATGTATGCGTAGTGTAGCGACCTTTGTTTAGTTTTAGCTTGATATGTCACCTCAGCATCTATTATCAGTTGCTCTTTACATCCTCGTGCTCCTTTGCAGGAGACTTTTTGTTCTTAATTTATAATTTTGTTCTGTGTTGTATGTGTCATTAATTTCTGCGTAAGGACTGAAGTTAATATTTTGTATATTGTTGGTAGGCATGTTATGGGGCGATGTTTTGCTGTGTCTGCATGGTCTTTAGGTTTCAGATAAGTTATTCCTTGTATTATTATTATTATTATTATTATTATTATTATTATTGATGGAAGGAGCTACAAAAACATGGCCTTCATATCATAATATTGCATGTGAGTCACAGAATGTCAGAGAAAGATGAAGATTGTCCTAAAAATGTTTTAAGGCAGCATCTTATTTCTGATGAATCAAAAATCAATAAATTTGTTCTCAGTAAATCTCATGTAATGAACACAAGAAATTTGGGCACATACACAATTATGGCTCTTGAGTACTACGAGGAGGCTGCAACAGTGTTGTACACTATCTTTTGGGGCTACTGGAATGTGATATTGACTCAGACAATACACACATATCCACATGACCAATTTGCCTTTTAGACAACCATTCACTGGGGTGCTTGAAGATGGCAAGCAAAGGAACTCTTGGAGTGGCACTTGGATCAATAGCTCTAATTCTCCCCATTAACAAGTAAAGCATTGGTCTGATGGCCGATGATCATCACAACAATGTGGAGGTGGCCAAGTACCAACCCAGGTCACAAGCAGGCAGTCCCTTGGCTGCAACAGGAAGGTGTTTGGGCTAATATCACATGAACATCGAATGCTTCTCAACAGCATCAAGAGTAATTTGTGGGTTGTGGAGTATAGGGGGCAGGATCATCTACCCTAGTGTCCAGCCTTCAATCAACATTTAGGCAATAGGTTTGTCTATCAAGGTGATAATGCCCAAACACATCACACTTCTTGGGACCAGTTCAAATGTTAATGTGTCACTGCAGAAACTCTGTTCACACGCTGTATAACACAAGGACGGCTCCCAAGGATCTAAGAATGTTACAGTACATGGGATGGAGCAACACAGTATTGAATATCCCAGAATACCATATGCTGACTCCTGAAGACTTTAAACTTGACATTTCTGTTGTCAGGATATTTAGCAATGTAGTATTCCACATCTAGGTCCATGGATTTTAGTGCAAAGAACGCCTAAGCATAAAGTTTTAGTATGCGGATATGGTCACCAATGTGATAGAATGTTCCTACAGATTTTAGGTGGGTGTGGTTCTTGGGATTTGGTAGAACTTTTATCACTGAACAATAGCCAGGGCCATGGCCACCAGTGAAAATGGTACCAGCAGTGGGAATTACAATTTTAAAGATACATCTGCAGCAATTATAAGTGAGACAAGACCAGTGGTTATCAAAGTGTGGCACAAGGGCCACATGTGGCCCAAATTGAGTATTCATGCAGCCCAAAGTTCTCAAATGTGTATCATAAATACACTGTGGTGACAAAAGTCTTGGGGTGGCAATATGCAAAATACAGATGGCAGTAGTATCGCAGAAAAAAGGTATAAAAGGGTAGTGCATTGGCAGAGTTGTCATTTCTGCTCTGGTTAACCATGTGTGAGGCTTCCAGCGTGACTATAACTGCTCAATGGGATTTAATAGACTTCGAATGCAGACAGGTAGGGAAATCCCATTTCAGAAACCATTAGAGAATTCAATATTCCGAGATCCACAGTGTCAAGGACGTGCTGAGAATATGAAATGTCACTCATTACCTCTCACCACAGACAACGCAGTGGTCAACAGCAGTGTTTGCATAGCACTGTCAGTGCTAACACACAAACAACACTGCATGAAATAACTGCAGAGTTGATGTGGGATGTACGAAAAATGTATCCATTACGACAGTGTGGCAAAATTTGGCGTTAATGGGCTACGGCAGCAGATGATTGACGCAAATGCCTTTGCTAACAACACGTCATTGGGCTTGTGACCATATCAGTTGGACCCTAGATGACTAGAAAATCAAGGCCTGGTCAGATGAGTCTCAATTTCAGCTGGTAAGAGCTGATGGTAGGGTTTGAGTGTGGCAGACATCCCATGAAGCTATAAACCTAAGTTGTCAACAAGGCACAGATCAGGCTGGTGATGGCTTCATAATGGTATGGACTGTGTAAACATGGAATGGAATGGGTCCTCTGGTTCAACTGAAGTAATTGTTGACTGGAAATGGTTATATTCGACTACTTGGAGACTATTTGCAACCATCCACAAACTACATGTTCCCAAACAACAATGGAATTTTTATGAAGACAGTATGCCATGTCACCAGACCACAATTGTTCCCAATTGAAGAACATTCTGGACAGTTTGAGCAAATTATTTGACTACCCAGATCACCTAACATGAATCCCATCGAAGATTTATAGAACATAATCAAGACGTCAGTTCACACACAAAATCCTGCACAGGTAACACTTTCGCTATGAAGGACAGTTTATACCTATGCCTCTTCTTTTCTTGTTTCTTGATCCCAGCTGCTTGAGATCCCTTGTGAAGAGTCACGATAAAAGTTTAGTAGTGGTACGGGACAATCTGTTGTGGGTGAATTCGTTTCTGACAAATAATCTGTCCAGTTAATGTGAAGTAACGATGTACGATAGAAGTGTTCAGATAAACCTTATTACACTTCCACAAGATTTTAATAATTCCACCTGGTACAGTTTATCCTAGAATTGGAAGCTGATTGCTCTGTTTTAATGAAGTAATGCTCGTTCAGTTGTATAGGCATTTATTACTGGTTGTGATGTGAACTGCTGCTTGGCAGTGTTCGTGAGTATTCAAAATCTACTAGCAATTAATGTTCATTTATCAATAAGAATAGTGTTCGTCAGCGAAATGCAATATCAATGAAGTTACACAACAGTTGGTAATTTAACTTTTGAAACTGCTGGTTTATTAGCATTTCTGGAAAAGAACATTCTTATACTCTCATTCGATCAGCAAATTCCGTGTAACAGCTTGTATGTGTATTGGGACTTACTACATCGCAAATCGTTCTAATGAATGAATTGATTTGCATTACAGTGTTGCTAAGCAATGTGATCAACAAGGTGATGTGTCCTAATTAAAACAGAACCTTGATATTTAGCATAAATTTTCGGTTTGTTTTTATCAAAAAATCAGTATTTGTCTCTAAGAGTAATTTCAAACTTCATGCATTAAGGTCCAAGCATGTTTGCAATTATTATACGTGATTTAATGGAAAGCCCAATCACACGCTAGCGTGTAGCGTGTTACAAATCGAGCGCACAGGTTTCAATCTTCCCTGATGGTCTAAATGACTTTTTTGCGATAATTTGATGTGTCTATCTCACGTAAAGTTTAAATGAAAGTGGATTTGTCTCTATTCAGCTCAGAATCACAAAATGAAATTCACTGCACAGGTCCGTGAACTGTACACATGCACTTTTAGCACTCTAAGTGGTAACTCGTCTAAGGGTAACAGCTGCACATAAATTCACAATTTTTACTTGCATACAAAAATCAAAACACCTTTATATTAAACAGATAAATTATGACATGCAATTACTAATTAAACATTTCCTATTCTAAATAACTTCAAGAACTTGTATTTCATAATCAATACAATTTTATGCCATGAAAGAAACTACTACTCTGCTAAAACGGATTCAGATTACTGTCAACTCGTGCCTGGACAATGACGTCACGAACTGAAGCTTGCTTGGAATGAACGAAATACCTGTACTGAAAAATACTATCAGTTGAGTAATTTATGGACTTTTATGACAAAGTTGGTGTCCCTTGCATCGCTCCAAGCTATACAGGCAGTATGGCTCAGTATTTCTGCAGGGGGGCTTTCGAAGACTTTTTGAGACCATGCGACGTTGAGTTAGTATACTATGTCATCATACAAAAGGAGGTCCAACACGATATTAGGAGGTCTCCCATGACTTGTGTCACATCTGGGTAAATGCATCTAGCAACTAACAGCCAAATCCAAAAAAGTCAACAAACCCTAAGAGCTTCTTAAGAGTGTGGTTTTCCTGCTTAGTAACAAACAGAAATACTTACACAGACAAATATTTTTAGATGTGTTTAATTTTAATTGAGTTGGTGAATTCAGCCGTGGGCTACATTAAGTTGACCACCTGTGCCAGGAGCGAAGGTTTAAGTTGCAAAGGGCATTGTAGGGTTAGAGGATGTCACAAGGTATAAAGGCACATTTGCATGCCGTGCGTGAGTTTCCTCGGAAACACAAAATCTTAATTAAATAATTAATCTCTGACAAATAAATAAAGCCTATGGCACAGAACTGCAGCGCTATGTCGCTGATAAAACAAAATACAATTACGACACTCTTATGTTTGATTAAGAAGAAGTAGGTCTTGTACAATAGCTGGTGCGGGAAGCATGTATATTTTATTAACTGGCACACCGCCATATTAGATGTGATATAAGAACACTGCGAGTTGCAATCTCACTAGGCACTCGACTCTGTAAAGATTCTATATTTATGAAAGTAAGTTGAATTATGTAACTGTAGGCTTATTCGTTGAATATATCTGATTTAACTAACTGTGAACTTTTGTATGTTTAGTAGACAGTCACCTCTGTACGACGTATTGACATGGCTGGCAAATTATTCTAATATTGAGATTTTGAGTCAGCACCTACCACAGCAGTCTTTGGAAATGATTTAAATGCGAAGTCCGATTACCTGAGTTACATTTCACGGGCAACTACGAATAACATTACATTTACGAAAAAGCCATTGTCAAGGGTCTGATACCAAATAATTAAACGTCCACGTTCCAGATAAGCAAATATTAATTACAACCAATCACTATCATACCTATACAATAATTAATATTTTATTTTATTTTTTTATTTATTTATTTATTTTATAAAGGGATGTCACATTTGTGATTGTATATCATACTGCATAACACAACTTAAATGCATGTACAATTACCGGTACTAAACAATTCATCATCCACTTATACAGACAACACAAAAACACTTCATCAGGCAATTACAGTCTTACAACTTCTGGTTCATTTGAAGTGGCAGCAATATGAAACGGAACAGTCAACGCGCAGTGTAACGAATGGTACTGACTTTGGGAGATGGGGGTCAACTTATTGAGCCCTTGGTGCAGCTATTGTATTGGCTGCTCATAGCATAGGAATTTATGTAGGTTTTCTAGTAATAATATTTGTACATATGGTGCTTGCATGGCATCCACAACAACAGTATTGGTTCTTGAATGAAAAAGTTTGACGGCCACTAGACCATCTACCGTATCTTCCTTCGTCGTCGGCGTTGTCGTTGTTACCGTGAGACACCGTTATACCAAGAAGAAAGGTGCGTCGATCTTAGAGCATGAGATATGATGACCTTAAGCCATTGACAACACACAACGGCCACGGTAGCACCTGATTCCAGAACAGCTGCAGTAGTTAGGATCTACGAACTATCCCCTCTTGACCAGATACCCAAAACTTAACTCGTAATGAGATCCCTTCAAAGAAAATTGTCATAACGATCATCTATAAAGGCTTCGTACAACGAGAAGAAATGTTACAGTTTATGGAATAATAACAGATACGACCAAACTGTCTTGTCTCTTCTGATTTATTTAACATAACTTCGTTCACAGTTTCATTTCGCATTCACCACTCATTCACCGAAACCCTTTGATTAACAGTTTTGGTTGTTTGACACCAACAGTCAATGATAATGATACAGCTTTTCTCCTTTTTATAAATTGAAGCCCGCTCTCCGCGATATAATTAAAAAAAAAGTCTCAATACCGCGTCCCTCTTGAGATGCGAATAGACTTATCCCGGAATTGACCGCCCTGTAGGTGTACCCAGTTTAATGACCACACTTCGCTATCCGCTATTTCGCGTAACTGAATGTCCATTTGTTAGTCTGATTATACACTGTAGCTATTTAAAATTCGCCCCTATATTTTTAACAACGCACAATTAGCACTTCTTTACTTGTTTTTTTTTCCCCTAAGAGTAAACGGGGGGGGGGGGGGGGGGGGGGGGGAAGACGCCGTATCATCTGCTTAGTCGATATAAAGCAAAACACCTTAATATGCCCAATTTTACCTCTTCTTATAGGATCGGCTACCTTACTCATTAATTTACTACATATTATTTCCAATAACACTAAACAGGCATCGCCGTTATATTTTAAATGTATTCAAAAGCATGTTACTGTTATTATGACTGACCAAATCTTAACAAATCGCGCGGCGTGCATTTTTAACGATAACTTTACGCTATTCAAGTTCTGTTACAGCTATCATGACTCTTAATGTTACAACCAGACAATCCCTTGAGCCAGATAAAGATGATAATTTGCTATGAATTTTTATCACAACGGGTTATTTTGTGAAACTAGTTTGCTAACATTGAAATATAAAGAGACCTTTACATATTATTAAGCATTATTTTGAAAAAAAAAAAAAAAAACGTATGCAAATGATTACAAATGCAGGTGAATATTTGTGAAAGCAAAGCCCTCATAAAATACGAAATTCTGAAGACAAATGATTAATTAAATCTCTTCACGCTTTATAACAGCATTTGATAAATTGAACATGTGCAAGTCTTGGTGGTTGACATTGTTTCACACTGATAACTGCCCCTCGCTTTTTCTATGGACCTATTTCCCACTTTGTTTGCCACTTACCATGTAATTCTGTGTTAAAGGCAATTCTTAGGGTCTGTTGGAACATGCATCATTATGAGTATTTCATGTAGAGCTGCAATGCTGGCACAAAGTAATCTGTCACTAAGATGTAGCAGTGCATATGTATAGGTCTATAAGGAAACACATCACATAAAAAATTCATCAGCCCAAGAGACATGACAGTGTTGTTGTTGTGGTCTTCAGTCCTGAGACTGGTTTGATGCAGCTCTCCATGCTACTCTATCCTGTGCAAGCTTCTTCACCACCTAGTGCATACTGGTCTACATCCTTCTGAATCTGCTTAGTGTATTCATCTCTTGGTCTCCCTCTACGATTTTTACCCTTCACGCCGCCCTCCAATACTAAATTGGTGATCCCTCGATGTCTCAGAACATGTCCTACCAACCGATCCCTTCTTCTAGTCAAGTTGTGCCACAAGCTTCTCGTCTCCCCAATTCTATTCAATACCTCCTCATTAGGTATGTGGTCTACCCATCTAATCTTCAGCATTCTTCTACAGCACCACATTTCGAAAGCTTCTATTCTCTTCTTGTCTAAACTATTTATTGTCCACATTTCACTTCCATACATGGCCACACTCCAGACAAATACTTTCGGAAATGACTTCCTGACAAATCTATATTCGATATTAACAAATTTCTCTTCTTCAGAAACGCTTTCCTTGCCATTGCCAGTCTACTACATTTTATATCCTCTCTACTTCGACCATCATCAGTTATTTTGCTCCCCGAATAGCAAAACTGCTTTACTACTTTAAGTGTCTCATTTCCTAATCTAATTCCCTCAGCATCACCCGACTTAATTTGACTACATTCCATTATCCTCGTTTTACTTTTGTTGATGTTCATCTTATATCCTCCTTTCAAGGCACCTTCCATTCTGTTCAACTGCTCTTCCAAGTCCTTTGTTTCCTTTATTGGTTGCTCAATATAGAGATTGAATAACATCGTGGAGAGGTAACAACCCTGTCTCACTCCCTTCCCAACTGCTGCTTCCCTTTCATGCCCCTTGACTCTTATAACTGCCATCTGCTTTCTGTACAAATTGTAAATAGCCTTTCGCTCCCTGTATTTTACCCCTGCCACCTTCAGAATTTGAAAGAGAGTCTTCCAATCAACATTGTCAAAAGCTTTCTCTAAGTCTACAAATGCTAGAAACGTAGGTTTGCCTTTCCTTAATCTATTTTCTAAGATAAGTCATAGGATCAGTATTGCCTCACGTGTTCCAACATTTCTATGGAATCCAAACTGATTTCCCCCGAGGTCGGCTTCTGTCAGTTTTTCCATTCGTCTGTAAAGAATTTGCGCTAGTATTTTGCAACTGACTTGTGAAAATTACCGAACTGTCAGTTTAATATCTGTCAACACCTGTTTTGTTTGGGATTGGAATTATTATATTCCTCTTGAAGTCTGAGGGTATTTCGCCTGTCTCATACATCTTGCTCACCAGATGGTAGAGTTTTGTCAGGACTGGCTCTCCCAAGGCCGTCAGTAGTTCTAATGGAATGTTGTCTACTCCGGGGGCCTAGTTTCGACTCACGTCTTTCAGTGCTCTGTCAAACTCTTCACGCAGTATCGTATCTCCCATTTCATCTTCATCTACATCCTCTTCCATTTCCATAATATTGTCCTCAAGAACATTGCCCTTGTATAGACCCTCTATATACTCCTTCCACCTTTCTGCTTTCCCTTCTTTGCTTAGAACTGGGTTTCCATCAAAGCTCTTGATATTCATGCAAGTGGTTCTCCTTTCTCCAAAGGTCTCTTTAATTTTCCTGTAGGCAGTACCTATCTAAGCCCTAGTGAGATAAGCCTCTACATCCTTACATTTGTCCTCTAGCCATCCCTGCTTAGCCATTTTGCACTTCCTGTCGATTTTTGAGACTTTTGTATTCCTTTTTGCCTGCTTCATTTACTGCATTTTTATATTTTCTTCTTTCATCAATTAAATTCAATATTTCTTCTGTTACCCAAGGGTTTCTACTAGCCCTCATCTTTTTACCTACTTGATCCTCTGCTGCCTTCACTACTTCATCCCTCAGAGCTACCCATTCTTCTTCTAATGTATTTCTTTCCCCCATTCCTGTTAATTATTCCCTTATGCTCTCCCTGAAACTCTGTACAACCTCTGGTTCTTTGTTTATCCAGGTCCCATCTCCTTAAATTCCTACCTTTTGGAATTTCTTCAGTTTTAATCTATAGTTCATAACCAATAGATTGTTGTCAGAGTCCTCATCTGCCCCTGGAAATGTCTTACAATTTAAAACCTGGTTCCTAAATCTCTGTTTTACCATTATATAATCTATTTAATACCTTTTGCTATCTCCAGGGTTTTTCCACGTATACAACCTTCTTTTATGATTCTTGAACCAAGTGTTAGCTATGATTAAGTTAAGCTCTGCACTAAATTCTACCAGGCAGATTCCTCTTTCATTTCTTAGCCCCAATCCCATATTCACCTACTATGTTTCCTTCTCTCCCTTTTCCTACTATCAAATCCCAGTCACCCATGACTATTAAATTTTCGTCTCCCTTCACTACCTGAATAATTTCTTTTATCTCCTCGTACATTTCATAAATTTCTTCGTCATCTGCAGAGCTAGTTGGCATATAAACCTGTACTTCTGTAGTAGACGTGGGCTTCATGTCTATCTTGGTCACAATAATGCGTTCATTATGCTGTTTGTAGTAGCTTACCCGCATTCCTATTTTCCTATTCATTATAAAACCTACTCCTGCATTACCCCTATTTGACTTTGTGTTTATAACCCTGTAGTCACCTGACCAAAAGTCTTGTTCCTCCTGCCACCGAACTTCACTAATTCCCACTATATCTAACTTTAACCTATCCATTTCCCTTTTTAAATTTTCTAACCTACCTGCCCGATTAAGGGATCTGACATTCCGTGCTCCGATCCATAGAATGCCAGTATACTTTCTCCTGATAACGAAGTCCTCGAGTAGTCCCTGCCCGGAGATCCAAATGGGTGACTATTTTACCTCCGGAATATTTTACCCAAGAGGATGCCATCATCCTTTAATCATACAGTAAAGCTGCATGCTCTCGAGAAAAATTACGGCTGTAGATTCCCCTTGCTTTCAGCCGTTCGCAGTACCAGAACAGCAAGGCCATTTTGGTTAGTGTTACAAGGCCAGATCAATCAATCATCCAGACTGTTGCCCCTGCAATTACTGAAAAGGCTGCTGCCCCTCTTCAGGAACCACACATTTGTCTGGCCTCTCAACAGATATCCCTCCATTGTGGTCGCACCTACGGTACCACCAACGGCAAGGTCCATGGTTCATGGAGGGGGGGGGGGGGGGGACGACGACACATGACATGACAGTAATATTGTGTAATCCTGCATCTAGCCTTGATAATAGTCTCAGTTTGGCAAGGAAGAGTGCTCACAAGCTTCAAGTATGACATCCAGGTGAAACCATTCATTGATGGATCCCATAGTCTTAAAAAATTGTTTGGGTGCAGCCCTGTGAAACAGGACTATTGTCATCTTTGAAGATGGAGTGCTCATAGTATACTCATCGTATAGAAGAAAGGAAACACTTGTTCACTGAGAATGTCAAGGTAAAAAAAAATCCTGGATCCTGTTCACAGTACCCTGAATGAGTGAGCCCAAGTTACGCTACAAAAAAATTGCCACAAAAATATCACAGAACCACCTCCGGCCTGAACTACAAACTACACACTGAGTGTTAAAGGGCTCACTGGGTTATCAGTGCATCATTTGACAAAATACAAAATAATGACTTGTCAGATGACACACTAAATGCCTTCTGGTAGTTACTGTTTAGTTTCTCTGTATCTGACAACACGCAGCTTTAAGTGCCACAGAGAGCAATAATGTTTTGCTAGAAATCCCAAATCAAAATGTCCATTGCATGCAGTTCCTTTCACAATATTCACTTAGAAACTTGCGAGATGGATCTGTGTTCACTGACAGCAATAATTCCAGTTGGGTTTGAAACAATGTCATTGACAAATTGTGATTCTCATCTCTGGTCTCCAATGGTCAGGGTCTTTTCACAAACACTGTTCTTCCACTGTGTTAATAGCTGTGAGAGGTGCACCACACTTTGCAGACATGTTGAACAGTCTCCTGCATTTCTACATGAACAAATCTGACATCTTTATTCTCACTTTGCTTGTAGATATATCCAAACATAACTTGTTTCTATCGTGTCTCCATGTCAACCTCTCTTGCTGCACTGATTTCATACAGCACATTGACACATGCATATCACTTCTATGCCATGGCTTAGGTTGTAGGTGGAGGGTTACATGGCTTCCTGGTACCAGTTCATCATCTACAGCACTTTAAAGTGGCCAATGGGCTAGAGAGAGAGCTAGAGAGAGAGAGAGAGAGAGAGAGAGAGAGAGAGAGAGAGAGAGAGAGAGCGCACACTATGAAGAAAGATTTTTCTTGAAGCTCACTAATATTCTGTCTTGTTTATTTGCCTACTGAGAACTCAGTGCTTCATCTACAGGGTGACTTCTTGTAGTTACCGCTTCCATTATTTATATTCCATGAAGGATTTTCCAGTACAATAAGTGTTTAATATTTCACACATTTATGTAGCCTCTTTCTGAAGCAGAAATTGAAACTCAACTCTTTCACATTCTGCAGACAAGATACACTAAAAACATTCTCATGTACAAGCTGAACAAAACTGCTTTTTATGTATATATTACAAGGTTATTTTATTGCAAAATGGCCTTGAATTTACATCACAGATTCATAAAACATGACTGTTAGACAATTAAAAAGTCAGAAATGCATTTTTATATTCACAAACAATTTCTTTTGTTAGGAATGTACATGTCATGTATAACAAGTCTCAATAAATTTCAGCAGTACATCCATTACATGTTTTCTGGGATAAACAAAATGCATATAGCTTTCTCATGATGCCCATTGTCAAGAAATGTTTTCAGAGTCATTAACAAATTATGTATTAGCATTAATAAAATGCCCATACTTTTTCTTCTCTGAAAATGAGGTACCTAGTATCAGTTAAGACAAATTTTAAACTTTGCTAAATACACAGCCTCATCAAAATGGACAGATCAAACAATAGCACAGGTAGCAGATCGGCATCTGACAAACTTCTAATTTTGGGTCTTTAAGGGGCATATTACAGAATGTAAACAAGAACTACTGACAGAACAAATGCTGCAGGAATTAGAGTGCCCAAGCAACCAGCTGGCAGAGACTGTAGTCATAACGTATGTCGAAATTTGAGCTTACTTAATAACAGGGAGAGGAAAGCCAGCTAGAACCCAACCTACATTAAGCATAGGAAGATGGTCTGTACCAAGCAATGCTGTATCAACTATTTGGCACTGCACGATTCTGAAGCAAAGACACCAAATGGTTCATGTAGTTTGAAGTCTACAGTGTAAGCTAAATTAAATTATTATTTTACCACTCACATGGACTCTTTGGTATTACTTTGTTTTGATCATGTCAGTGCTGGGCACTTCAGAACACTTTAAGGAATTACGTCTTCCCCTGAGATGGAGTATCTCTGCATTACTGTGACACACAAGACAACTATAAGACACAAGTACACTCAAAATAAAATTTTAAATAATGAGTGCAAATCAATACTGTATACTGTGAAAAACAGTAGCCAGTTGCAAACTGTGCTTTGTGACATTAAAAGCAGGAACCTCTCCCTAATTTATTCAGCAAGCCATGCCAAATGCAATAAAATTTTCAGTAGATTGATTTGATTACTCCAAAGCAAACTTTGCACTTGCTGATTATCTCAGCTGATCCCATGGTAATTTATTCCCACTGGGTCTCTTGTTCCTTCTCTACACTTCCAGATCTTTTCATAATGCCTATACCCCTCAACACATAATTACTGTTGGCTTATTCCTTTTATCTCCGACCTACTCTTTTTTCATTGCCCCTCTTCAATTTTTTACTTGGGTTTTTAACCTTATTTTTCGAAGTAGTTTATTGTTTTAATTTTTTGCTTGGTTCTTCCTACACAAACATTTATTCATTGATTTCTATTTCCTAGTTTCCCTACAATGACACTGTCATTTTCTAAGCTGTCATTGTTTAACAAACCATTTAATACTTTGAACTCTGCAATTAGCCCCTGACCCAAAATTTGTTCCTATCTTTTTTCTATTTTGAAAAAAGGTATCACTTGCACCTCTGCCACCATTTCCTCTCTTCTCTCACATTTGATAATGTTTTGTTTCTAAAAGCCCGAGATTGCTCGTCAACCACTTCTTTGTCACTTCTGGCCCATTAATAGTTATAATTTCTACAGTACAGTATGGGAATTTTATTTATGCCAATGCAGTGTCTTTTTTTTTAAGTCTTTCATTCAACAACTTTAAATAATGTCTGTAGCAAGTAACACAAATTTTTTGCTTCATAATTGCATTATTTGATGAATGTCATCCAATGTGTCCTTTTCTCTCACATTCACAAATACATCAAAAATTTCACAAAAATAATGGATAGCACGGTTCCAATATAAAATTATCCATTTCCTATTTGCAATATTTTGTTGCTCTTTCATATGGAGCAGCAATGACACACAAACCAAAATGCTTCTGCATATTTTTTATGCCAACAATTTTCGTGTGTTGTAAATACTGATACAGAAATTTACTAAGACTTAGTGAAGAAAAAAAAAAGAGTACTGCTGAAAACAATTTACTGACACAGCAGCAGTAATACAGTAAAATAAATCCTGACAGGCACAGACAAACGGAATGTATATAATTTAACAGAACATGCACAAGACAAAGTAACATGATGAGATTCAGAGTATAGTGTGTCAATTACCTGACACATACCTCAACCATCAGTAAGTAATAGCTCTAGAAAGTATAGTCTGGATCTAGACCATTCTTTAGAGTTTCAATCAAGATGTATTTAGTCTCTTGAATCATTTATGGAGAAAATGCAATTTTAAGAGTAATATTAGTCTGGCAATTGTACTGGATTCCCTAAAGATGAACGAACTTCTCAAATTTTAAGTTAATTCCCAGAAAACTCAATACTGATTAATCATTAAACAACATTTCTGTTACAGAATTGTATGTCTTACATGCGCGACCGCGCGCGCGCGCGCGCCCACACACACACACACACACACACACACACACACACACACAAAACCAAAATACTTGCTAAGGAAAACACCTTTTTTGGCAAAGACTTATTAAGAAAGGTATTTATCCGGACACAAGAAAATTACACATACACAGAACTCATACATCATATACAAATAATGACAAATGTCTTGTAAACATTATTAAAAAAGAACTATCACTTTCACAAAATTTGAGAAATACTCAGAATCACAGATTAACTGTAACTGTAGTTTTTCAGTTACAACCACAAATAAATTATGACGGATCTATCAACAGTCAGGACCATGTGGTCTTTAGGACTCTTGTAAATTTTAAATAAACAATTCCTAAAGCAAGATGGCATCACGTCATGTTCACTCCTAGTGCCTGACGAACTCTTTCATAAACAACATAACTAATACTGACGGCAGGTGCCACTTTCAAAAAGTTGGGTGTTATTCCACGGTACAGTCCTAGGAAGCCTTCATCTTGGATTATTGTCCGGATTACTCTTGACATAGTTCCATTGTGAGCATGAGCAGACCCATTGCCAGTGGTTATAACTGCAAACAAAAAAATTGAGACTTGTCAAAATCAGTATTCTGGGCAGAAATTTAATATAATAGGCAGCTCATCCCTTTACTGTCTGAATTTCTCTTTGCAGCTTCTGTAAAAAAATTATTTAATTATATGTCAATCTGCTTTTGTAAAAGTTAATTGAAAGTAATTCAAATACTGCTAATTTAGAAAATTAAGTACTTATGAATGAAGGAATTTAGATATTTGCCATAGCATGCTAGTAATATTTATCACTTGTGTCTTATTTGCCAGTGGCCAAATAATAGAAACTGGTCATGGCATGTATAGATCTTGCAACAATTACTGGAAGTGGTAATAGTCACTTTTGTCATGCACACTGTTTTAGTTTCTTGTGAACTGCCTGCAATCTATAATCATAATATCAATTATGCATATCACATAACCAGTATCTGCTCTGATCAATGTACTGTGATGTATGGGGAGGAAAGAAGAAACTGCCTATACAATGTACTTTGACATTTTAGATTTCCTGTCAAACACTTCCTTAATACACCGATCCCCTAAGTACAGTGGCAGCATTGTACCATATCTTCCATCTTGTTAATGCAAGTAGCAGTACCTATGGATGCCACCGATGATATAGGGTGTATCAAAAAGAATGAACTTATTTTAAAAAATCATAACTATTACACTATTTGAAATATGTGCATGAACAACGTACTGTTGGAAAGAACAACCTCTTGAGTTTTACACGGTCGCTGCTACGTAGCAGCAGTGTGCTCCCATTTCACTTCTAGTAAAAATGGTGTCGGGACAACAAAAAGCGTTTTGTGTTCTACGTTTTGTGCAGTGCGGATCAGTAATAAATAACTGTTCAGTGTGACTTTCGTACTAGGTACGCTGTGGATCCTCTTATAGCACAGATCATTAAATGATGACATGAACAACTCCGTGAAACAGGTTGCTTGTGTAAAAGCAAATCTCCGGGCTATCCCCGAGTGTCTAACACGGACATCGAATACATCCACCACAGTTTCACAAGGAGTCCAAAGAATTCCATTCACTGTGCAGCTCAACATGCCCCCGATGTCTGTCTGGCAAGTGTTGCGTCGACTTTTATACATGATACCATACAAAATTCAGCTACTGCAAACTCTTCGTGAAGGTGACAAACAACAACAAGTGGAGTTCTGTAATTTCATTCTTCGTAAGACGGAGGTTGATAGTTTCCTTCCAAGGTTAGTGTTTAGTGATGAGGCAACATTCCATTCAAATGTAAAGGTGAACCATCAAAATGTGAGAATATGGGTTACAGAGCAACCAAATGAAGTTGTACAATATGAGAAGGACTCTCCAAAATTTAATGTGTTTTGTGCAGTTTCATGGGAAAAGATGCTAGTCCATTCTTCTTTGCCAAGAACACTGTTACAGGAAGTACGTATCTCTATATGCTTGAAAAACTTTCTTTTCTCACAGCTGGAAACTGATTCGAACAACCTCATTTACAAACAAGGTGGTGTACTGTCACACTCTAGAAGCACGGAAATTTTTAAATCAAAGTATTACTGAACGATTGATCAGTCACACTGGATCAAATGATTCAGCCTTACATTACTGGTTTCCAAGGTCACCGGATCTGACTGTTTGCGATTATTTCTTGTGGGGGTTATAAAATACTCTTTAAGTACCTCCATTATCAACAGCAATGAATGAACTACAACGTCACATAACAGCACTTGTGCAAGGTGTAAATCAAGACAAGCTCACCACAGTGTGGGAACTATTTGAATACCACACTGACATGCCATGCATCTCAATGGGGGTATACTGAATCACCTATGAAAAGGTGAGTTTCCCTTTCATTAAAAAGAAAATTAATTTTATGTGTTTATTAGTTTCAGAAATATAGATGTGCCAAATCAGATGATTCTTTTTGATACACCCTGTACATTTACTTATAGTTTTAGGGGCACCTGTGGTCTGTTACCACAGCAGTATTGCACTAATAACTAAAAATACAATGCAATTGAACTGAATTCACACAGGTTTACCATATTTAAATTTTGTAATTACGTACGTGATTTTTGTCTAATGTAGCATAATCAAATACACAGCACCCAAAGCCTCCTTAGGCAGTCTTGCCTAAGTATATATATTCAAAGTACTACATGTCATTTATACTATTTCTGGAAACTACAACAAAATTTGCCTGGTATTTTAAAGTGTGTTTCATTCTGAGCTGCTGCAGCTTATATAATCTGAAACATAGCAAGAATTATGGTGTATCTACCAAGATAAAAACAGGTTAAAGAGGATATTAAATTCTGATTAAACTACTCATTATTTTATGTTTGTTACTGGCACTACAGTCTTACCATCACGTTTCAAGTGCATTTCACTTACAGCTTGGACAATAGGGAGCAGCTGCTAACACAGGTAGAATGTGTTTTTGCCAGTTGCATTATGGGCCACAAACATAGTTTGAGAATGTGTTACAAATGTATACCACACTGAACACTGCCACTTAACTGTACTTGGTTGTTCTATACAGTCCAGGATACCTTTTTCTTGACATTTGAATGTACCTTACACCATTACACTATGCTATTTTCAACACTGTGCCTTTAAAAATGTGTATCTACCCAATGTAAAAAAAAAATGCTGACAAAAGGACCTCCTGGACTGTACAGAACAATCAAACAGTTTGATTGCAGCACACATGTAAAATGGATTACATGAAATGCAATGAAGACAATTAGAAAATGAAAAATGTGAAACTGGTCTGGTGCCTAAACAAACCGCCTTCCAATTGGTTATGATGATGGACTTCATACCCTAAAATTAATTTTTTTTAACCATTTCATAAAATGTAGAAGCTACAGCAGGATAAACATGCATTAAAACATCACGCAAATCATGTTGCAGGTTCCAAAAATAGCAGAAAAGTCACATTCTACTGTGAAAATTTACTAATGCAAGATACAGCCTTGAAAATGGAATAAAAAAAATTTACTATCGACAAGAAAAAAGGTCAATTTATATGCCTACGTACTTTAACAATCCTTGACACAGACTATGTTTTGTATGTTTTTTATGTAAATTTTTCTCAATAAATATTGGTTGCATTGTGTATATCTCCAAGACGGTGTACCCCAGGCAAGACTGTTAAAGCAGGATGGCTAAAGTCTACACTGCTGACAGCCATACTGTATCAAAGATTGCTTATGGCTATTCACGACAACAGCACTAGATAACTAACTGCAACAATGGCTCTTCTCAGAGCCAAACAAAGATAACACAATTTTGGACCAAGTATCCACAGTTTACAGATCAGTGTAGAAGGACAACCAAAAGACAAATGTCAGTACATGAGAAAATGGGCCATTGGTCTTAAGACCAATATCCCAGTTCTCCAAGAATCCCACCTAAAAGAAGATGATATAACAAAGGGTAAAATAAAATAATGGAAAATCCAGGATGGAATAAGCATCTCTGCTATATCGCAACAACCATCATAAGAAAGGGCGAATTTCAAGATGATAGAGTTAGAGGAGCAACGCGTTTCCATTAAATTTTGCGTAAAACTCAAGAAAATCTTTACAGAGGCACACCAGATGATGCAGGAAGCCTACAGTGATGAGTGCTTAAGCCATATTTGGTATTATGAATGGTTCACACAGTTTAAAATGAGTGGATGGAAGTTAAACATGACCTCCCTCATTCAGGACGCCCTTCGACACCTACCAATGATGTTCATGTCAGGAACATCAATGAAACTGTGCGGGGTCAATCAAAGACTGCCTGTCCAAGAGGTTGCAGAAGAATGTAACATTCCAGTTAGATCATTTCGTGGAATCCTGACATGGCACTTGCATCGTGTTGCCGCCACGTTTGTCCCACGGCTCATGAGTCAAGATCAGAAAGACCTTTGCCTCACAATCTGTGAAGAGCTTTTGAATCGCGCAAACGAGCAGATAACTGGTGACGAGACGCGAGTCTGCAGTTATGATGTTGAGACCAAGGTTCAGTCTTCACAATGTGTCAGGAAAGGTCTTCCACGACCAAAAAAAGCTTGTCAGGTCATGTCACATGTCAAAGACATGCTGACTGTTTTCTTTAGCTTTGAAGTATTAATTCATCATTAATTCATGCCACAGGGAAAATTGTTAATTGATGGTACTATCATGACGTGTTGGGATGCCTGGCCGAAAATGTGAGAAGGAAAACGACCTGGAATGTGGCGAGACAATTCATGGCTCTTGCAACACAATAACGCACACACACATTCATCTGTGATGGTGCACGACTACAGCACAAGAAATGAAATCACAGGTGCTGCCTCATCCCCCGTACTCTCCAGACTTGGCTCCTGCAGACTTTTTTAATTTCCAAAGTTGAAAACCCCACTGAAAGGACAAAGATTTACAATGACAGATGAGATAATATTCTTCATGCAATCTAACAAAAGGTGTACCAAGACTGCTTTGGAAGGGGAAACGGCATTGGTAGTATTGTATCAATTGTGGAAGAAAGTATTTCGAAGGAGACCATGCACAACAAGTAAAAGGTAAGTGTAGAAAAATTTTGTGAACAAAGTTCTGGAATTTTTTAAACTGACATCGTGTACATAAGAAATAGCCTATAATACTAAGGGAATGGGACACCAAGAGATCAGTGGCATCGAAGTGATCACTCTGTAGTCAAGTGGCTTAACTACTGTTTCAGTCTACAAAGAACTGAATGTCCAGTGCCACCATCTGTACCTCAGGTGCATATACAGGGTGTTACAAAAAGGTACACCCAAACTTTCAGGAAACATTCCTCACACACAAATAAAGAAAAGATGTTATGTGGACATGTGTCCGGAAATGCTTAATTTCCATGTTAGAGCTCATTTTAGTTTCGTCAGTATGTACTGTCCTTCCTCGATTCACCACCATGATTTCATATGGGATACTCTACCTGTGCTGCCAGAACATGTGCCTTTACAAGTACGACACAACATGTGGTTCATGCACGATAGAGCTCCTGCACATTTCAGTCGAAGTGTTCGTACGCTTCTCAACAACAGATTCGGTGACTGATGGATTGCTACAGGCGGACCAATTCCATGGCCTCCACACTCTCCGGACCTCAACCCTCTTGACTTTCATTTATGAGGGCATTTGAAAGCTCTTGTCTACGCAACCCCGGTACCGAATGTAGAGACTCTTCGTGCTCATATTGTGGCCGGCTGTGATACAATATGCCATTCTCCAGGGCTGCATCAGCACATCAGGGATCCCATACGACGCAGGGTGGATGGATGCATGTATCCTCGCTAACGGAGGACATTTTGAACATTTCCTGTAACAAAGTGTTTGAAGTCACGCTGGTACGTTCTCTTGCTGTGTGTTTCCATTCCATGATTAATGTGATTTGAAGAGAAGTAATAAAATGAGCTCTAACATGGAAAGTAAGCGTTTCCGGACACATGTCCACATAACATTTTCTTTCTTTGTGTGTGAGGAAGGTTTCCTGAAAGTTTGGCCGTACCTTTTTCTAACACCCTGTATACTTAGGTGATTGCAACAGCTGTCACACAACCTGGGGTTACAAAAACAGTGATGAAAACAGAGAAAGTTAGTAGAATGGTCTGACAGAAAAAAACTGGCTTAGTTATGTCACAGAAATGAGAAACTTTCACTCAGCTAGATGGTGCACTGATGCAAACACACTTCCTCTGAATCATACCGAAAAGCTCTAAAACACTTCCCAAGATGCCAGTACTGCCCCACAACAATCAATACATGGTTAGAGATACCTATCATTAACTCCATTAACAATCCAAGATGGAATTTCGGAACAGTGATACTCGGGAGGTTGACAGCAACTTTTCCTGGACAGCCCAAGAAGTATAAAACTATAAGAGATTTGTGGGAATCATAATTGGTGCAGTCAAACATAATATACCATAAGGTCTCAGGACACATTACATCCATAGCTGGGATGATGCAAGACGGACTGAAAACCATGAAACTGGTAAAATACTAAAACAGCTAAACCAAACAATAAAGCAGAAATGAATTGTCTTGACTTCCAGCTTAAATTTCACTCACTCTCATAAAATCAAGGGCTGCAAAAGGTCCCTGTAGACTCAACCACAAAAGAAAAGATAAAGGATGAACTTAATGAAATCAATAGCTACCTTCATAATAACACCACCTTATCAGATCCATTTAATGAAAGACATATGTGAGGCTATCAAAACATTGAAAATGAGGAAAGCAGAGGACTGGATAGCGCAGTCACTGAATTTATAAAACACAATGGGGAACATTGAAGAACCTGGCTTAAGTCATTCTGTAATGATATACTTGAGACAGGAAAAGTACCTCAAAGTTCAAAATTGCACATACACTAGCAGTCCTCAAATCAGGAAAGCCAGCAGTGATCACTCAAGTAACTGTCCAATTGCACTGCTGAATGTGTGCTTCTAAACTACTGGAACGACTTTTTCTTAACAAAATTCAAGGAATAATAAATAATGTAACTGCAACAAATCAGGCTGTGTTTAGAAGCCAGCACAGTTGCTGTGAACAGGTTATAACCTTGACATTCTACAGTGAGGCTGGATTCCAGAAGAAACTAAAGTCATTGGTGGCCTTTGTTGATCTGATGGCAGCATATGATACTGTGTGGCTAAACGGACTGCTGCTGAAGCTAAAATAGCAAGCCCCAAGTAAGGAACTGATGACACATATGGGAAATATGTTAACCAATCATTACTTCATGATCAGAATTAGAAAAAAAAAAACAGAGTAAGTCATTTACCACAAAAAATGGGCTTCCCAAGAATCTGTCCTAGTAATCTTGCTCTTCGACCTGTACACCAGTGAGCTTTGACACTAGTGTACCCAAACAGCTGAATACTGTGCCCCAGTATGGCAACACGGTGCTCATACAAGGAAACTAGCCATATGAATGAATCAATCAATGAGAATCATTACGGGGACACTAAAATCCCTTGTCTGCACACCATCAGTAACATTCAATGGTGTGAACTGTGATGCCAAGAAGCAACCAGTCAAGGATGGAGGAACCTACATAGAACCTGTCACATCAGATGCAATGCTATGATGCACAAGTGAGGTCTCAAACTCTCCAGTCTGCAACAGTGGGGCCCAAGAACAAACCAATCAGCATATTGTCAGAAACAAGTACACAGGATTGTCCAATGACTTTAATAAAGCTGCTACCTCTGCTATCAGTTGGCTTCATTCACTAGATGCTGAACTCTGATTAAGCATACCTATTTTAATTATAATCCCAGTTTTATAGTTTAAATGTTCTCCTTTTAGCATCACTGAATTCCTCATTTTCAGAATTTTAATCTATTAGCTTTGTGCTTAAATCCTGAAATGTGTAACTGCAAACTACATATATTTTTTAATATTTGCTATTATTCCTAAATCCTTAAATATATATTTGTAAACTATTTCAATGGTAGCCAGTGAAAACCTCTTAATTATTCTGTTAAATTTTAGAGGATTAGCATGGACAGTTTCTTAAAGAATATACAAAGTGATACAGATAATGTTGCTACATGTGTAACTATATAGCAGAAGCCCAGTTATTCACAAATTAAGAGAAATCCATGTGCTTTCAAATTTCTCTTTGACAGCACAGTTCCTGGTTACTGGAATGATGAGGCTTTCACAGGCAGATGGCATTACAAGGTTTTCATTGCCTACCATCAATTTGTATTTATCAATATTTGTTGCAGTTACCTCTTGTAATTTTTGTGAAGATGAATAATATTACCAAAACATTACATTAATATTTCTTCTCCCCCCCCCCTCACACACACACACACACACACACACACACACACACACACACACATACAAGATTTTTTTTTTTTTTGTAAAACGTGTGAGAGATGCTAACAAGAATTCACGTATGGAGTTCCCAAAGGCTAGCCTCAGGTCTACCATGTATGTAAATGATCTTCTTACTAATAAAGAACAAGCAGAATTACGTATTTTATCTGAGCATACATACGGCAACAGAAGAAATTGTAACACCAATGATAAATGTAACACACGGCAAGGAAATAATAAACTGGATGGAAACCTCAAAATTCTTAGGTGTATATATTGATGAGAATTTAAACGGGAAAAGCCACATTTTGGAAATTCTCATACAACTTACTTCAGCCTCATTTGCACTTTGATTCATAGCAAATCTTGGGGAGGGAGAGGGGGGGGGGAGAGAGAGAGAGAGAGAGAGAGAGAGAGAGAGAGAGAGAGAGAGAGAGAGAGAGAGATCAGTAAGTAGACATTGTGCATATTTTCAGTCAATAATGTCATATGGAATAATGTTCTAGGGTAACTCATCTTTAAGAAAGTTCTTCACTGTTTAGAATGTGCTGTAAGAAGAATATGGGATGCTAACTCATGATCATCAATTAGACATCTGTTCAAGGAGTCAGGCATTTTGTCTACTGCTTCACAGTAATTTATTCCCTCATGGAATTTGCTGTAAATAATCCACTGTAGTTCAAAAGGAATAATTATGTGCTTAATTACAATACCAGAAGAAAATATAGTATTCATTACTCCACATTACAGTAGTCTTTAGCACAAAAAGGTATTTCCAATGGTGCAACAAATTTTTGATCACCTTCCCAGTAATACAAAATGTTGGACAGATAGCAAAGTAATATTCGGAAAAAAAGTTTCTCTTTGACTATTTCTCTTTTGTAGAAGAATATCTGTAATTGTAATGTGTAGAATGTGGTGGGTAGGAATTACAACAACTATATAAATGTTTGACATGGATCCATATTTACAAATTAGTTGTAAATGTAAAAATGACTTCAGATCATTACAATTTATCATGCAAATTATCCATGCAACATGGAACTATCTAAACAAAACTAATATTCTTTACCAGAATTCAATTAATAACCATTCTTTTGCAAGTTGATCTTGACACATATCTTGCATAAAGTAAAACTGCATGCCAACAACTGTTGTAAGATGCCACTATCACAAACCTACATTAGTAAGTTGAACCATCCTACATTTCTCAAAACAGTTCACGAGTTGCATCACTGAGCTACAGCCACAGTAATCTACAGTTTTGCATACATTCAGCTGTCAGCATCAATATTTCACTCAATGTTATCCTATGCAAAGTATATGTCAAAAGCAACTGCAACAGAATGCATAAAAAGAAACAAAGTTTGATTTCTATTGCACTTCTGGCAGGACGTAGGTGCTTGCAGGAAAATGGCTTTAGCACGCTTGGTGTAATGTGCAGAGGTTTTCCATACTGTCTTGGCTTCTAAGATGAATACAATTTGACGGGGAGAGAGAGATAGAGATGCTAGCAATAAATCTTTAAAGACTTTCCCTCGCTTAATCAGTTTCAGATTACTTACAGGAAGGGATAGTTAATTGGTTTTTAAAAAAAAGGGGGGGGGGGGGAGGGGTCTGCACTGGGAATGGAATTAGTATGTACACACATACTGACCACTGTTTTTCCTTTTTCACAGTAAAATTTAGTTCATTTTGAAATTCCAGAACAACTTCCATTCTCTTGCCAAAGGGTAACAAATATTGCAAAAAGTGTGATTCAGAACGACACGCCTGTAGTAAAGGAAGCATATTTGACAAAGTTGACTGTAAAACTAGAAGGGGAAGGAGAAGAAATGACAACAAAAGGAACTGCATACAATACAATATCTATTTGGCTTTTCTTTCAGATATCAGCCATTTAGTAAGAGAATAGTGCAATTAAAATACAAAAATTGAGAAAAAGACACAAAAAACAAAATGTGAATGGGCAGAACAAAAAGAGGAATGAGGTGAAGTCCAGAAGGGTGGCAGCTAACAGGCTATGCCCCTATTTTCATGTATTTCTTTTGGCTTTACTGGGGGTTGCAACTCATTAATGTAAGAATTTATGTTACTTTGTTTTGATGAATGTATGCACCTATGTAATAAAATGAAAATTCCATGCAGAGATAATCTTTTAACTTATCTTAACTCTCTTTAAGTATTTGGTGTTCGTAAGTTGATTCCTCTGGAATGTAGAGAGAAATTCTTTGTCGTCTCAAAAGTTTTTTGATGCTTCTACGAAGACACAGTACATTTTTAACTCCTATCAGTGTGTAACGCCGGAAATGCATATCCTCCTATTTCCATCTATTGTACTGTAAGTTTTTTCCTTAATTTGTTACCTGAATATATGACATTTCTGTGCCTTTATATATTGTAATTGGTTTACTATATATATATATATATATATATATATATATATATATATATATATATATATATATATATATGTCGATGTATAATTGGTTTGTTTCGTAAATATTATTTGTATTTTTACGCTGGGTCTTGCCTAGGGAAAACTGATATCGAACAATTACATCGATAGGTCGTGTGAAGAATCAAAGTGTGTAGGATCTTTGGTAGGGTTAACTCTGCCGCGTGGAGCGCGGGCAGAGCAGTTGGAGTCTGGCTGGAGTAGCAAGTGGAGCAGGCGTGTGGTGTGACGCTCCCGCGAGTTGCCCCGCTTTCGGGGTTTAGCAGCATGTAATTGCGCTCGACTTGCGATGATAGTTTCTGACACGGTGTCGCGGACGGGAAGCATTAGCTGGCGCACATCAAGAGCCCGTTTCGTCTGGTGACCGTGTTGAGAAGAAGGCGCGCCAACATCCAGCTTCTGCAACAGCGACGGCCGACAATGAGTGACCGTCGCCACCTCCTCGATCGACGGCTTCAAACCTTCAATCAACTAACAAGGAAGACTAAAAGCACGTGAAGTTTCAGAACTGTATGGCAGACCTCAGCTTTTCAAATTGTTCCATTTGCCTCGCAAAATTACAGCAACTCAGCATGAACCTTTGTTGCTCATTGTCCCAATTGCATTACCAAGCAGGGTCCCTTCCTTTTCCGAAATGAAACCGAGTGTCGTTGAAATTCAGACGCCAGCATTAAAGTACTATCATTGCATTTCATTACTTTAGTTTCCAAGTGCAGTTAAAGCATAGCTGGCTACAATAGTTAGATTACACAAGCACAAATTAAGAGTGCGAGTTTTGTTAGCATATTTTAGCTTACCTGTGACTGCAGCTCAGCTTGGTACGTACTAAATTTTATTATTGTTAATTATTCAGAATCATTTAATTCAAGTTCAAAGTTAAATCTCTTGTTTCTAAATTGCGTAGAGTCAAGTTGCTTTTGAAATGATTGTTGAGGTAGTCCAAGACTAACCGTATTCTGCTGGATTTCGATGTGCTTCAGAAAGAACGCTCACTATTAACTTCAGTCACTAAATTAACTTTCGATTTTCCGGTTTTATTAATTCTTTTGCTAAATTAAGTCAGAGTGTAGCGAAATTTATTACTTCTGACAAACTTTCAGTTTTCACACTACACGTGTCAACCTTCAGTTGCCACGCTTCTAGTGCTAATTATATGTGTAATAACCTTTCTTTTTTCAGTTACTATAGTAATTGTCCTTAGGACTGGCGACCGTGATTTCCCCCAAATCTCAAATATCTAATTACCGCTAGTTAATTGTTGACGTAACGGCCGCACATTTACTTTCTTTATTAACTTTACCCCTTTTCAAAATTAATTTCCACCAGTTTCATTTGCATTTTTCCTTTCATTTAGATGTAACCCTTTCCTCCCTCTTTACCGACAGATTAACTTCGGTGACGATTGCTTTCCCAAATTTCCCATTAGGTACACGCGGTTTAATTTTTCACTGTCATTAAGGTCGATAAGTGAGGGGGAGGTTACAAGTGAACATACTTACGTAGCACTTTGCAGGCATTTGTGTTGCAATGCATCTACACTTTCCCCTACAAATGAACTATGTTTATCAGTAGCAGTAAGCTTCCTGAAAAATTCTTGAAAGAAGGCAGCTCTCCTGCCTTTGGTAACTTTTCTGTCATGAAATTGTCAGCATAATCACAGCCTATAGATCAGTGTTACATGGCTCTCTGGAAACTGCATTTTAGATTAGGTTTGAAATCAATGTAGTGTTTGTAGCTCCCCATGTTAATGAATTCTAAATTCAAGGTATTCAAACTATTAACTAATGTGTCTAATACGTGCCATTCATCCATGCTACAACTAACATTAATTATCAAGAGAAGTAAGTAGACAAAGTGAAGATCAATATGCTGTACAAATAATACATTATCAGACTGTAATACAACCAAGGAACTTGTTAACCACAAGACACACCAAAACATACTGCTTTGTTAGACTTTACAGCTTACTGTAGCTGAAATAGAATATTAAAATTTCTTACCTTGTGCTTGTAACCTTGTCCTAACAAGTGCTAGTGGATAACTGCAAACCTGCCCACACGTACTTGAAATAGTCCCACAAGTTAGAAGTAGTAGGACACTTGGCGTTGACCCGTCATTGTGCTTGCGAAGGTATGTGTTCTTGAGTGTCTGGAACAAGCAGAACAATGACAGCTATTATAACCATTTTCTAATAGTATTGCTTCAAACACACCTAAGAAGCCTATCTGGCATATTTCTTTACTACAGGAGTGGTTTACGAACATTTACAGTTTTCCAAAACAATTATCAACTCAACTTCAAAAAGTATGAAGTTTCCAAAAATAAATATTTATCTATCAGAAACTAGGAAAAACCATTCTACAGCTGACTGACAAACTAAGATTAGTGCACAATTTTGAACTTAGAATCATACGATTTCATTTCCAGATCTGGCCGAAAGTTTGTGAAATCTGTAGAATACATGATAATCAGGACTCACAGGGCATTACAGCACAGTACGGAGATAGTATTGCTGAATTAATCATTAGTGAGAAATCTGTTCCACCATTACATCCATTTAGTTTTAATTATTGAATAACAGAAAAGCACAAAAATGTTCTGCATCTGTGCAGAGGCCATACCAGGGACTCAAAATGCGTGGCCTTATATGCCACAACTGTACACTAGGACAATACAAAGCAACCACCTAAAAACTGACAATGTGGAAATTAACCTTCTAGTTAGCTAGACTCTGAAATTTGTCCACATATGGGATGACATCTTTTTGCCACTACTAGCTGATTTGCGTTCTCCAATACATACAAGGAATATAATTTATGACTATTTCTTTTTGTCTAGAACTTGTCAATTTAGTAAGAACTGTAGCAATTGGTGAAAGTGATGTGTTTGAAAGTCTGCAACAGGTATTGGAAGCAAAAACCTCAGATTTACTATTTTTTTGACTGCACGTTAGGGTTTAACACATTGACAGAAAGGTCTTTAGAGGTTGAGCATAATCTCAGAATGAGGAAAAGAAATCAGCCAGGCTCTTGCAAACAATCATCATTACATTTGCCTTAAACAACTTATACAGAAAACCTGCATGTACATGGCCAAATGGGGATTTGAATTGCTATCCTCTCAAATATGAGTCTAGTGTCTTAGCACTACATCACCTCTCTCAGTTTATTGCTTTGAGGTTATGAGAATTTATTTGCTCGAAGAATGTATTTAAATGATGAGCTGTTTAAGGCTGCAAGCATGGCATATCATCCACATACCTGATCCAATATTTGACTTGGTAACTAATGGAGCATTCACTTAATTTTTTCTACAAATTTAAAATAGTAGGCAAATCGGAGAGCAACTCACATTGAGGCCATGTGATTGTCTATAGAGTATGTCCTGGTGCTGAAAATAATTCTGTTATAAAATTTTTCCAAGTGGCAGAGATTATATCATGGAAGTCTAAGTTGTTTACTGATCTGCTCATAGGCTTACACACCCATCAGTATGGTACTTACGAACAAATTACATACATCAAATGATGATAGCTTGTAACTAGGTGGGACAGATAATACTTTAAATTTTTATCATCAGTGGTAGAGAGTTTCATGTGCCAAGCTTGAGTTTAAGTTCTCTTTTTAATTTATGTCATCAATATAATGGGTGCTCTGACCAGCAAGTAGTAGGGAATGAAGACTGTTCCACTGAAACAAGTTCCTTATGTTAAATACTGAAGTTACTAAAATCTAAGGATCAGATGGATCATATTAATGAATGAATGAATGAATGAATGATTATTAATTCCAGAAAAAAGAACTTTTAAGATTTTATTAAGTTTTTCAACAGGTTATTAAAACTGCAGTTGGATCTTCCATCAATTAGTGAAAATTTGAAGTACAAAAGAATTGGTAGCATTTATTAACACAATCACTTTCACTTAAACACTGGAATGAATTACGTACCCGTCTTTGTAGTGATGCCACCATTTTCTTCTTGAACTTTTTTATATATCAAACCCATTATGTGAAGTTACATTGCTACTGACAATAACAGAGTTACTAAATGTTTGCTGTAACATCATCTTTAGGAGGTCTTATCAGTCAACTTGGTCAACTAGGTGGTGGAATCATTCCGGTTAACTTTATGAAGCAATCAGTCAGTGCAGTTGACATTAATGGATGGAACACACACTTCATCTACTTACAAAATAAGGGATAAGGAACGCAGACACTAATTTCACAGTGGATACTGTATCACAACCTACGTGAGGAATGCTGCTGGTCACACCTGGAGGAGCAGCGAGCGTCACTACGACTATACAAAAATAGAAAAAGAACATGTTATCGTGAATTGTGCGGATTTGATAGTAATGTAAGAAGAGAATTAGCAGCTTTGTGAGCTGCAATTTTCAGTAGTATCATTTGGGCTAGACTAGAAGACTGGATTATTGTCAAGCCTATAAATTCAATGAAAGCATCCAGGAGAGGTTCCAGTCTTATAGATCAGTGTAGCTGTCACCAGTAGCTGCAATGCTTTGCAGACAGAACAAAATGACTGACACAACACAGGAAGTTAAATAGCAGTCCTTCAGTACAGAAGGTAAAAGTGGACGCCAAGTGTTGGAAATTTTTTTTTACAATGACTAATTTGGTTTTATTGTTGTTTAGCAGTCATAGGAGGGGAATGTCAGATCCTGTAGGAAAGTATCTGGGAAGTGATCATCAGTTTGCTAGTATTTTTAAGCCAACTGTAGTGTTTAACGATGTTACCTGTGGTTTAGGTGCTCTGGGGGAGGATCTTGGAAAAGCATATCACGGAACAGTAGGAACTGACACATCACCCCTCACTCAACTGTACCATACATGGCATGGTTTGCACAGCAATGCTTCTGGTTAAGAGGCTACTTGCACAGCTAACTGACAAAAGAATCCAGTCTGGCCAAACAGTATCCACCTCACACCAGTGGTTCTAAATTCGTTCTGCAGACCAGACTTGAATTGCAGAATAAATATAATTACAGTTGAACCAGCTACTAGCAGAACAAAATAATGTGGCTTCAACATAGCCATGGACATTAAAAGTACATGCATTTAGTATCTTCCAGCAAAACATTAGAAGCGTCAATCAAAAGGATGAAGTTTGCATGTCCATAATACCTGAAAATGAAGGGATGGAATGGAATGTTGGCAGACTTCTTGTGCATATCAGGCCATCATATGGAAGTCACAGAAATTGAACAGATTCATCTTGGTGGATACAAGCTAATATTACACTACCTTAGAACCAGCAAGAGAGAAGCGGGAGTGGCTCTACATGCAAAAGATGTAGAAACTCCAAGCCCTCCAGGTCACTGAATACGGTGTTGAAAAGATCTTTGAGTACTGTAGCGTAATAGTACATCAGGAAAAATACATGCTTGTAATACCGGCAATTTACAGGCCACCAACAGGAAGTATCTTACGCTTCATAAAGGAGCTAGAGAGGTTAATACAGTTATGCAAACTTAACTGGATTATCACTATTTGTGGAAACTTTGGAGCTAATTTTTTGTTTGCATGGATTGACCGAGTTGTTGTGTAAAACTTTGGGTCATTTTCCTCCATAAGAAGTCCCTGGGAGGATCGAAGAATGAAGAGCAATAGCCACTGACAGTGTGTTTCAAAATGAAAGGCAGAAATAAAGACATGAAAGTCTTTCAGTTTTGTTCATTATATCCTACTCCTATCAAGATCCTACCAAAGGCCAAGCTCTTTAATAAATGTGACAAGCAAAGACACACTGTTCACAACAGCAGAACTATTCACGTGATGTTATAATAAATATTGTCTAAGGGTCCAATCCAGGCTATTGCTGCAAAGTGACACAGTTTTTTCTAGTTCAGCACATGTATTTCTGTGTACATTTTTTGTAATAAAATCTGGAAAATGTTTACCAATATCACAAAAGTGAGAAAAATAAGATTGGTTAGTAGTTAATAATGATGTCTCAGTGAAGTAGTCAATATGAGCATACATTGCTCTCCCATAGCGTGAGATTTCTGTAAACCAGACCATTAACCATTAATCCTTTCACTGCTACAGAAGTGCTCTCTGCATTCTGTGCTGAGGGTTTTTATTATGGCTAAACTGCTCGCCAAATACTGGTGGCTGTGCTACGAGATGGTGTTCTGATCCATACGAAATACATATTCATGTGGTCATGGCAATCATTGTATCTTATAAAAGATTCAAGGTACTTAAACAAGTTTTTTTTAACAGCACGCAATGAGGCACATACATTGTATGATAAATACTCTAAAATTTTTTATTCATTGACATTTGGAAGTAATTCGTCTGCAGCAATGAGAGGTTGGCAGCTCAGGACGCATACAAATAGGAAAACCCAAGCGGCGCACACACACACATCTGCAGCGCCTGGGGAATGGCGTAGCAGGATAGGTATATACACAGACAGCAGCGAAGGGGTTAAGTGCTACATAGGATATGGCTTGAAATGTCAGATAAAGTATGAACAATAAAAGAAAAGTGTTGTCTGTTTAACAGTGAATATTGGTTTGTGACTGATGCGGTCTTGATTAGGGCACCTCAGATAGATGCGTAATATAGACTGTGGACAGTTGTGCTCAATCTATCACCTTTATAATCTGATACATAATTTGGAGCAATGTGAAATAATACTGAAGAGAAATCGGCAAATAAATATCTAACTAAGCAGAAAATTCAGCAATATGAATATGCGATTAAATTTTTAGCAAGTCACCATGCAAGAAATTTTATTATTATCAGTATTACCCTATAATAAATATATCTAAAAACAAAGATGCTGTAACTTACCAAACGAAAGCGTTGGTATGTTGATAGAGACAAAACACACACAAACACACACACAAATTTCAAGCTTTCGCAACCCACGGTTGCTTCATCAGGAAGGAGGGGGAAAGACGAAAGGATGTGGGTTTTAAGGGAGACGGTAAGGAATCATTCCAATCCCGGGAGCGGAAAGACTTACCTTAGGAGGGAAAAAAAAGCACACACACACACACACACACACACACACACACACACACACACAATCTGCAGAGAGAGTATACCTGTCCTTTTCCCCCCCCTAAGGTAAGTCTTTCCACTCCTGGGATTGGAATGACTCCTTACCCTCTTCCTTAAAACCCACATCCTTTCGTCTTTCCCTCTCCTCCCCTCTTTGCTGATGAAGCAACCGTAGGTTGCAAAAACTTGAAATTTGTGTGTGTGTGTGTGTGTGTGTGTGTGTGTTTTTTTTTTTTTTTTTTGTTTCTATCAACATACCAACGGTTTCATTTGGTAAGTTACAGCATCTGTTTATAGATATATTTTTCCCACGTGGAATGTTTCCCTCTATTATATTCATATCATTAATTTTTACCCTATAATAAGTAATACACAGCATTATGGCAGCAAAACTGCACAGTGGAAATTACTGGAAACCACCCACAGAAGGCAAAGAAATTCAGCACCAAAAATTAAATGTAAGAAATAATGGCATGTCAACTAAGTTGAATGAGTGTGGTGACATACTATGCTTCTGTGTAATTTTTTCTACAGAATTTTGATTACCTCAATATAATTTAAATTATTTAAAACACACAACAAGGAATGAAATATCAAACAACTGAAAATCACAACAAAAAGATGTGAAAAATGGACTTCTGAATCAATTCCAGTTTCAACAGAAAATTGCAAAGTGCAAACCAAGTGGGTTTATAGTTGTTTTTGAAAATCACAATTGCTCAAGGGAGAAGTATTCAGGATGGCACTGGTGGAATTCCAAGCCACATTAAACTTTTGTCAATAGGTAATGCATGCTGCGAAGACCCTACAATCATAATATTTAAATGTTTCAAATGATTTTCAGAGAAAGCATTTAGTATTTTTTTGGACAATATCTTGTCACACCCACCACTTCCAAAACTGTAATCATCCCTTTCACTTGTTGGATGATTAAAGTACACTACAGTTGTGACAGTATGATTGGAGAAAACTGGTATAGTTAGCTGAAGTTTACTCTAAAGTGTTCAGTTTCAGGATTTAGACAGCTTTCTGTACCTATTATTATTTGAGCACTGGTGATCCAAACACTGAGACTTTGTTGTAAATACTTTTGGCAGGATCACTACAATTTTAATAGTTTTATGTGTGTGTGTGTGTGCGTGCGTGCGTGCGTGTGCGCGGGAGGTCAATTCTTTGGATTTTACAGTAACGCTACAGGGTCTCATAACAGCTACCACTAGCTGAACTGGATGGAGAGTCACCTATTCTAAAACAAACCTTGTGTGCATCTGATTTACAGTCACTTAACTGGATAATAGCCTCTGATGTGTTTTGCACCCCTGATCCATTTAGCAGGTGGCCTACAGGTCTGAACCCTATGGTGTAAGTTGAGGAAGTTACAGCCCAGCTTATTACAGAATCTTTGAAGTCTCTGTTTGAAACCTTTGAACTGACTTGCAATCTGTGGACTACAATCTGTTCTGGAGAGCAATGCTGTAGATTGTGATCTTCGGCAAAATTCCTCAAGTTCATCTGTTCTTCTCACCCTGCTCTGCCAGTCACTAGAATGATCGAAGTACAACCTCAGAGCCCATAGGACAGGCATAATTTGTTCCAATGTGAACCACAATTTGCAGTTGGTTGTACCTCATTTCCAAGAAAGTGTCTGTACAGATTAAAGGGAGACAAGTGAAACAAGAAGTTGGAAGTAGTAACAGGTACTAGAACATGCAAAGGTCCACAGATTCTTAATACCTGACTTAACTTATTTTGTATGGAATCAAGTAATGCCTCTAGACATAAGTACAGAAAACAGAGCATGTTTGAATAGGGCCTATTTTTACATGCCCAATGATTCACACAACTTGTCTTAAACTTCTAAGGATTTTAATCATACCAGAGAAGGAAAGTTTCTACTCCTCATATAGCGGAGATGCTGAGTCGCGATAGGCACAACAAAAAGATTCGCATAATTATAGCTATCGGCCATTAGACCTTTGTCAGCAGTACACACACACACACACACACACACACACACACACACACACACAGAACTTGCACACACATCTGCAGTCTCAGAGTGTGGTTTCAGCTCTCTGAGACTGCAGACGTGTGTGCAAGTTGTGTTTGCGTGAGTGTGCGTGCGCGTGTGTATATGTGCGTGTACTGCTGAAGAAGGCCTTAATGGCTGAAAGCTGTAACTGTGTGAATCTTTTTGTTGTGCCTATTGCGACTCAGCATCTCCGCTATATGGTGAGTAGCAACTTTCCTTCTCTGGTATTGTTACATTCCATCCTGGATTTTCCATTGTTTGATTTTGATGACTGTAATCTGTCAGACATGCGAGTTATTGTGAAGTGGGAACTTCAGAGAAATGCGAATCGAGACATTACCCTGGTTGACACAGACAATTAAGTGAGAGGTACTGAAAAACAGACTGTTCATCAAAAGTCCTTTCCAATTATTACAGAAGACCTCCATCACACATACAACACAGATACTGGTGGTCAGTACCACCTTACTATCGTGTGACCGTCTGCTGATGGTATCATCTGGATGTTGTATGGATGGGCATAGGGGTCATCACACCACTCTCTTGGCAGCTGTCAAATTTCCTAGATCGAGTCACTACTTTCCATTCAAGCAGCTCCAGACTTGTCATCATGAGACTTAGTGCATCTCATTCAAGTCCTGTGAATTCAAGATGGGTCCTACAAAAAACTGTCAACCATGTTGACCACTTAGCCACAGAGGTGAGAAAATAAACAAATATAATTTTTTGAAGGGGGGAGGGTGTCTGCAGACATCTACATCTATACACTGCAAACGACTGTGAGGTGCACGCAGAGGGTAAGTCCCATTGTACCGGTTATTAGAGTTTCTTCCTGTTACATTCACATACGAGTTCTGTTCAAAAATTCCAGACCTTAGTTCATAAAATTTTTCTATGCTTACCTTTTACTTATTGTGAATGGTCTTCTTTGAAATACTCTACTCACAACTGATGCACAACTCCCAATGCCATTTCCACTTCCGAAAGCAGTACGCTTCTTGATGTATCGCACGAAGCACCATCTGTGAGTTTTGAATTTTCTTTTATCTCGTCTGACGTTGCAAATCTCCATCCTTTCAATGCTGTTTCGACTTTGAAAATTAAAAATGTCCATAGGGGCCAGGTCTGGAGAGTATGAATGATACAGCAGCACAGTGATTTCGTTTTCTGTGCAGTAGTCACACACCAACAGGGATGAATATAAGGGTGGGTTATCGTGATGCACGCACCAATAGTACCACCGATTAACGGTTTGTCCCTGTGGCATGAATTCATGATGAACTAATTCTTCAAAGTCAAAGAAAACTATCAGCATGGTTTTGAACTAACCTGTCGACCTCTTCTCGGTCCTTTCCGGACGCACTGTGGAGACTAAACTGTGGTCTCAGCATTATAACTGCAGACCCACATCTAATCACCAGTTACGATTCTCTTAAGGATCATCTCATCCTCATTCTCATTTGCACAATCCAAAAGCTCTTCACACATTGTGAGGTGAAGGTCTTTCTTGTCTTGACTCATGAGCCATGGGACGAACTTGGTGACAACACAATGCAACAAGATGGTGTGTCAGGATTTCATGACATGATCCAACTGAAATGTTACATTCTTCTGCAATCTCTCAGAAATTCAGTCTGTGATTGTCACACACAATTCCCGACACGAGTATCATTGGTGGACGTCAAAGGGCGTGCTGAATGAGGGTCATGTTTAACTTTTGTACGGCCATTTTTAAACCGTGTCAACCATTTGTAACAGAGTATGGCTTACCTACTCATCACCATAGGCTTCCTGCATCATTTGGTGTGTATATGCAAAGGTCTTCTCGAGTTTCACACAAAATGTAATGCAAACACGTTGCTCCTCTAACTCTCCCATCTCAAAATTCGCAAACTATGCAGCACAACATTCTACTTAATACAAGACTCAACAACAACTAATGGACATACAACAATGAAACTTCCAGCAGTTGCACATTGAACACAGGCGAGTGCAGGGATGCCAACCATTTTCACTCCAACACACCATTGGTCCAAAATTACACGTATCCTGGTACTTTTTGAACAGACCTCGTACGGAGTATTGGTAAGAATGACTGACTGAATGGCTCTATGAATGCAGTAATTATTCTAATCTTATCCTCACATTCCCTATGAGAGCAACACATAAGTGATTGTAGTATATTCCTAGGGAATCATTTAAAGCCGGTTCTTGAAACTTTGTTAACAGATTTTCTCATGGTAGTTTAATCCATCTTCAAGTGTGTTCTAGTTGAGTTCCATCCGTTTCTCAGTGAAACTCTCACATGTGTTAAACTTGTGACCATTCATGCTGCCCTTCTCTGTATACATCAATATCTCTTGTTAGTCCTATTTGGTATGTGTCCCACACACTTCAGCAATATTCTAGAACTGATTGCACAAGTGACCTAAGCAACTTTCTATGTAGACAGATTGCACTTTCCAAGTAATTCTACCAATAAACCAAAGACTAGCACCTGCTTTACCCATGACTGAACATATGTTATCACTCCATTTCAAATCCATACGAAGTGTTACCACCAGGTATTTGTATAAATTGGCCGATTACAACTGTGACTCATTGATATTATACTCATAGGATACTACAATTTTCTTTTTCTTTTTTGTTCTGTGAAGTGCAAAATTTTACATTTCTGAACATTTAGAGCAAGTTGCAAATCCCTACACTACTTGAAATCTTATGAAGATGTGACCAAATATTTATGCAGCTTTTTTCAGATAGTACTTCATTATAGATAACCAAATCATCCACAAATACCATGAGGTTACTTTTAATATTGTCTGCAAGGTCATTAACATACAATGTGAACAGCAAGGGTTCCAACACACTTCCCTGGGGACACACCTGAAGTTAGTTATTCACCTGACTATGACTAGCCATCCAAGATAACATGCTGAGTCCTCCCTGCCAAAAAGTCCTCAATTCAGTCAGAAATTTACCTTGACCCTTTAATTGCTCTGGACATATTAAGATGCGTGTCTTTTTACCTGTCCCTGTGTGCTCTGAACATGTTTACGTGCGCCACCTGTCCTACCTGGTGCATACGCGTAGACACTTTCAGAGTACCAGGTAGAAGGACTGGTGGTGCGCGTAAACACATTCAAAGCACACAGGGACAGGTACTAAGGCGCGTGTGTTAACACATCCAGAGCAGTTAAAAGGGTTAATACCCCGTATGACTGTACTTCAGACAATAAGCATAGGTGTGGTACTGAGTCATATGCTTTTTGGAAATCAAGAAATACTGCATCTACATGATTACCTTGATCCCAAGTTTTCAGTATGTAAGGTGAAAAAAGTGTGATTGGGTTTCATATGATTGATGTTTTCAAAATCTTTGTGCTGGTTGACACAGTTCAAGACACCTCATTATCTTTAAGCTCAGAATACTTTCTAAGATTATACAACAAATCAATGTCAGGAATCCCACGGAAACTCTCAAAAATTTACTGCACCTGGCAAGATTCAAACCCACAACCTCCTGAATGCAAAGCTACTATCCCATCCATTACACCACTAAACCTGAATTTTGAGAGCTGCTTCCAAGTTTGGAAGGTAGGAGATGAGGCACTGGCAAAGCGGAAGCTGTGAAGACCTGTAAGTCATGCCTGGGTAGCTCAGTCGGTAGGGCATCAGCTTGCATGAGGCAAAGGTCCAGTTCAAGTCTCAGTCTGGCACACAGTTTTAATCTGCCAGGAAGTTTCAATTTCAGAAATACTGAACAGTGGTTTTGTGGATTACTTATACTACCCTTCCTGTAGGTGAGTGAGACCTGTGCCCTCTTCCACGAATGGGCACTGTTTTTTGTTCAAGGGTTTTACAATGGGTTAGAGTTAGAAGAAGGGCTAACACAGTTGTAAATCCAGTATGGAATCTGACAGGGATTCTATTGAGGCCTGGAGCTTTATTCAGTTTTAACAATTTCAGCTGTTTCTCAACACCACTGACCCTAATACTTACTTCATTCATCTTTCGACTGGTACAAGGATTAAACTAAGTCAATTTGCTGGGTTTTCCTTTGTAAAGGAACATTTAAAACAGTTAAGCAGTTCAGCTTTGGCTTTGCTACTCTCAATTTTAGCTCCTGTCCCATTCACTATGGACTGGACACCAACTTTGGTACCACTGACAGACTTTACATACGATCAGAATTTCTCTGGGTTCTATGAAAGACCATGAGGTACTGGTGGAATTGAAGTGTGAAGACTCATTTCCATCATGAGTGGTGAGTGGTGAGACACCATGCCCCTATCTGTGTTCACAATGAGATGTACATATGAAATTATGTGATACCGATACTATACATATCTCAGCCTTAATAGGTCCCTTTCATGCAAATATCATAGGTAAATGACAAGGCTATTGCAGTTTAAAGTGGAAAAAAACTCATGAATATCAGTGTGGAAAAAACAATGTCCTCTGCTTAAATTGCATCTAAGTTATCTCCAGATCACTTTCAGTACAAGAATCCCGTTCTAAGATGGCTTTTGTGAGTGTGTCTGCGTAAGTTCATTGTGCGCGGAAATTTACAGCTGGCCATATTTTGGGATGCTTTGAGACACAAAGATGATGGCATGGATTTTGGTGCAGGAAGTGTGGTAGCAACCATTTCAATTTATTTAGGGTAGGAAAATCATAAAAATCTTAACTAGAATGGTTGTGGAGTAGAGTGATTGCAAAACATTTGTGCGTTCTAATCCTATACTCTTTTGAACTGTTTACAATCATACACAATGTCAAACACTTCTCACTCAACTTCTTTAGCAGTTGCAGCAAGAATAAGTAAACTTATTCCCAGGATAAACTGAAACCCCATTTGCAAGAAATTAAATCTATATGCAAACACGCTAAGATTTGTGCAGATTCGTTTCACTAAAACAAAAGTACACTACCTCTATATACATTTGAAATAAGCAGCAATAAAATCAGCCCCCCTCAGTTATCCTGGAATGGAACAAATCTTGCCTACATGGTCCCTGTGGAATTGATGTTTAGTATATTCCTTTATTCTTAACGCCAGTTATTGAAAGGCACAATGTTAGAAAGAACTGCATTTACAACTTGTAAAATAATTGTTTATTAAAACATGACCATTTTCGCGATTTTAAGCCACATCGTCAGGTGAACCTACGTGGTAAAAAGCAAAGTACAGTGTCACCACATTTTGCAGGTATTAAAATTAGTAAAGGAATGTCTAAAATATACCCACAAAGTTAAAAGACCATATACATACCCATCGCCCCTTGTCAAAATTTACTACTCAGAGAATATCGTCAATACTATGGCGAGCGAAAGGTAAAGAATAATTGCCCCATTCTTTAAAATTTTCCTGCATCTAGAAAGAAGAAAGACAATATTTTATAGTGGGCAGACATACACGTTTTTAAAAAATGGAGGCCGGATTGACAATAAAGAATTGTCACTGCTAACATGACTAGTTGTGGCATACGCAAATTACAATGTGGATGAAAATCAGGTGGCCAGTATGACAGCAAGGCAGCTCAGTGCAGAACAAGGCACAAACGATGGAGAGAGACTAACTGGCTAGCTGCACTGAGCTGCCCTGCTGTCATACAGGTAAGACACTGCCACCCAATTCTTTCCACATAGTAATTTGCGTGTGCCATGACTAATCATGTTCGCAGTGACACTCCTTTATCGCCAGTCTGGCCCCTTTTCAAAAACTTCTAGCTTACACTCACCATAATTTTCTTTTTAAAGGCATTCAAATCTTATAAAGAATGGATAACATCATCTTTACCTTTTGCTCACCATAGTACTGACAATATTCTCTGAATAGTAAATTGACTAGGAGGGATGGGTATACCTAAATCTTTTAACATTGTGAGTATATTTTTCACATTCCTTTGCTAATTTTAATATCCGCAAAATGTGATGACACTGTACTTTGCTTTTTACGATGTAGATTTTATCTGATTATGCGGCTTAAAGCTGCAAAACTAGTTGTGTTTTAATAAACAACAATTTTACCAGCTGCAATCAGAGTTCTTCCTAATATCATGCCTTTCAACAGCTGCAGTTGACTGGAATACAAAACAGTTATTGGAAATTCGTAAATAGGCTTTCACAGAATATATGGATGCTATTTTCAAGAGTCTATTAATTCAAATTTTTCCTACATCAAAAATGTAAACAAAACATAAGCCTAGAGCCCAACTTTTAATTTTTTTTTGAATAATATGCAGACAAAGCATTTTCCACATGCCTTACGATACATACTAACACACATTCGTGCATGAATTTCACAAAAATACTATCAACTACCAGTTAAATTATTTATGTTTTCCAAGATCATGCAGGTAAGGCTGCTTGACGTATTTGAAAGCGTGCCGTCAAAATTATGACTCTTTATCACTTCCATCAGTAGTAATGTCCTTGGGATCAGGCAGTTCCAAGTAATGGTAGATTTTTGTGAAAAATTTTATATGACACTGATTACAATGTACAGGGATACAGTAGTAATTATTTCTGTGACAAAAAATAAACATATGAAGAAAGAATGTCAGAAGAAAGCAGAAGTTGATATGCTGAAACCGAAGTAAATATGACGAGGTGTTCACAGCAATAAAGTAACTGAACTGAAAAATAAAAAAAAATTAAAATAAAAAAATACAATAGTGCAGTATGTCACTTTAAACAAAAAAAAATTAAATAATGTCACATTGTCATAAAAGAAAAAAAAAGCAGTGTAACTAATCTTTATGTTGTCATATTCTTAAAAAGAATGAAGCAATGGCAAGGGTACCTGGCTGAAGCTTTCATTTTAAATGTAAATGAAAAGTTCATGTTGGTAAGTGGACAGAAATTATTTGTTTTCAAGGCATGATATTAAAAGCAGGTTTGGTTTCGTGCCTAATAATACAGCTGCAATTTTGCTTCAATTGGTGTTAATGTCATTCCCTCCTTTATGTGGCTGGTGCTTCTGCCAATAATCATCTTCATCATTGCTTTTTATTAGTTTTTTCAAACCTGGTTACCTCAAGTACCATTAGGCCAGGGGGGGGGGGGGGGGGGGCACCAATGTGGTGTCATTTTGTGTTCCTAAAATCTACTATACAACACAAGCAAGTCAGTTTGTAAGAACCATTACACAAACTAACAAACGATGTTATCTGCATTTACCAGATGCCACATCCAACCATTCAATTAACTTGCAGCCATTTAGCTTGCCACAGTGGGTAAAAACACAAACAGGAGTTCAGAACTGTATGTATTAGACTGCGCACTACTGTTGCTACTAACAATGATAAAATAACAACAACCACCACCACCACCACAACCACTACCATCAATGGTTTCTTTTAATTACAAGATTAAAAGGTAACTAGTATAAGATAAGCGTGTCACGATTACCTACCTCATACACAGCAAGGTCGATTCCTGCATATGGAATAATTCCTAGTAAGTTAGGAACATAGCCTCTGTAAAAGCTCCTTAGTCCTTCTTTCTTGTAGATCTTTTTGGCTGCGTCTGCTATTCCTTTATATTGGCCAGTTTTACGTAAAGCTAATCTTGTTTTCAGCACCTGCAAAATTTGTCAAAAGTTAAAATAACAAATACATTACACGACTCCATAATTCAAAAGCAAAAAATATAGAAATAATATCGTGAACACTTTACCTCTAGTGGGTATATTGCAGTCTGGCTTATGCCACCTGCAAGAGATCCAGCTACAAATCTTTCATAGATCGAAAGTTCACGAGTATTATTTCCTCGGATTAGTCTTTTACACTGTTCATAAGCCATGAACTTAATAGCAGATTCTGGAGCAATCTTAACAACATTTATCCCATTGCCTCTCCAAAAGCTCCAAAAACCTCCTTCCTTAAAGAGATGGTTTAAGCATGACCTCATGCTTGTTTGTTTTGATCCGTGGACCTGCAACAGAACATAAATGCTTGCACTTAATGTTGGGAAGTAGCTCTCCAGTACAGAAACAATAAGGAATTCCCACTTTTGAAAATCACGAGTTGTGAAGAAAAGAGGGGGAAAGTGGATTGGGGGGGGGGGGGGGGGGGGGGGGGGGGAGGAATGATGGCAGAGACAAATATGGTTCTTTCTAATTTTGCAAACAACCAAGAATCAAACCACAAACCTAAACTATTTGTCGAGGTATACGAGTGAATGCTGACTGTTTTTCAGCCATGGTGTGCATCCTTGCAATCTAACAATTATTGTCAAAACTGAAAATTCAGCAACAGTGGAACAACAGTTAACTACAAATGTATTCATATGCTCTAAGAAAAGACACAAAAGAAATTAGAGATACTGTATATTTGTGTACCTACCAAATACAAGTATCTTAATTAGTTCCCTCATCTGCTAAAAAGATTTCTGCATTTATTTATTTTTTTGTAAAAATTCTGAAGGAACATGTCAGAATATAAGGATGCTGCTCACGGTCAAAAAACGATCTTAAACTAAAATGTAATTCCAACAGCTGTGTATATTTTGTGTTTAGGTATTATACCACTCGAATACCTGACAGTGTACAAAGTGACACAAATAACATTGTGAATGAAGTTTCTCAAGCATATCTGAATTGAAAGTAAAACACAAAAGATTCAAGATAGCTTATTTTGAAGTGCTTTCAAGATTCTGATTTTCACAGTGATCGTCGTCGTCGTCGCGATTGTTCCCCATTAGGAGAGCTATTGAACAATTCTCTGGACATTTTTCTTCTTTGCGTCTCAAACACCCTTCATCCTCTCAGAATGCTCTTCCTTCCGTTCTTCTGTCCATTTTTTTACCAGGCTGGTGCGATGTTCTTTCCTCAAACTTCACACTTGTGATTCTATTCCAGCACCAAGTGCAGTCTAAGAGATTTTTATGTTGATCTGCTGCAGATCCCTCTGGACTTCTTTCAGCCATTCTGTACTGCATTTACACTTTTTTATAATACTGAAAAGTTTCCTTGATCTTCTGGAGTCTTCCATGCTGTAGGTATGTGTATAAAATTTGGCTTGGAGTTTTCAGATTTCATCTGTTACTGTGTTGGTCTTTATAGAGCTCATTTTGTGGTCTCTTCATCCAAATGCCATTTTTGTTAATTACCCCGTAAATCTTCCCAATAATTTTTCTTTCCTGCTTTTCTATTTCCCTAATTTTTGAATGACCATCAATCACCATTGGTTCAGCTGCGTAGATTGCTTCTGGAAGAATCACTGTTCTATACTGCCTTAATATTGATTTTGTAGAAATTCACTTCTTGTTATAATGCGTTCATGTTAGCTTGGGGCCTTCTAGAGCTTGGTGATTCTTTGTTCATTGGCGATTTGGTTTAATCCTTAAGACTGTATAGTTTCTCTGAGGTATTTAAAATGGCAGAGCAGTGCAATTTTACCATGTTTTGTGATTGAAGGGAATTTATTTTCTGGCTGTCTTCCCATATATTTAGTTTTTTCATAAGATATCTGTAGTCCGGTTTTTTGTGAAATTTCATGTAGCTTTTCCACTGCGTGAATCACTTCTGTTCTGTTATTGGTGATAAACGCAATATCGTCAGTGAAAGCAAGGCATTTAGACTTCAATTCAGTTCTCTTTTCTGATACCAATTTGGATGCCCTTTACATGAGATTCCTATTCCATGATCTCGTCTAGAAAGATATTGAAAAGCATTGAGGATAGTCTGTCTCCCTGTCGGACTCTAGGTTTGATTTTGAACGGTTCTGATATTTTGTCCAGGAATTTCACTTTGGATGTTCTTCCTGCAAGTGTCTGTTCTGTGATTTTTCGGGTCTTTCGGTCGATCCCAAATTCTTCCACGATTTTAAACAGGGTTTCATGGTCCACTGAATCTTTATGCTTTCCTGAAGTCGATGAATGTAACTACTGTATTTCTGCATTTCCTCATTTGGAATATCATCTTTTAAGCACCAGATCTGCTCTGCACATGATCGTCCTTTTCTGAATCCAGCGTGCTATTCACCAATTACTGGATCTGCTTAGGATTCTATCCTGTTTAAAGTAAGTGACTGGGAACAAGGAAGTTCCTTTGTAATTGTTGATGTCTGTCTTGTCGCCCTTTTTGTGTACAGGGTGAATGAGAGCACATTTCCAGTCCTCTGGTATTTGCTCCATCATCCATGTGCCTGATATAATATGATGTAGTTTCTGTACAAGTACAGAAACGTTTAGTTTCCAGAATTCAGCAATGATCCCTTCTTCTCCTGGTGCTTTGTTATTTTTCAACTGTTTGACTATCTCCGTAATTTCTTCAAGATCAGGGGCATGGGAGTCTGGGTGTGTGAATACTGGAGAAGAGAAGAGAAGACAAGTTTTTCTTTGAGTGATATGAAGTTGAGGAGGGAACTGAAATAGTGGGCTAAGATTTTGCAGTTTCCTTTAGTGTTTCCAAAGAGCCATCTGTATTTTTGAAGCACAAGCTAGGCACTTGGTATCCCTGTAAGTTTTCTCTGAAAGTCTTACAGAAATTTCTTGTATTATTTTTGATGAAATCTTGCTGGATTTTGCAGAGTCTGTTGTTGTCATATTCCCATTTTTCCTTTCTAATTATTTTTTATGTTTGTTTTTGGGTTTTAAGAACGTTTTCCCAGTTTTCTTCAGTTTTGTGACTGCTAAATTTTTTCCACCCAGTTATTCGGTTGTCAACTGCTTGATCGCAGGTTGCGTTCCACTAGCGATGTTTCCTGGTGCGTGGGGTTGTCCTAATTTGATTGTTGTTGTTGTTGTTGTTGTGGTCTTCAGTCCAGAGACTGGTTTGTTGCAGCTCTTCATGCTACTCTATCCTGTGCAAGCCTCTTCATCTCCCAGTACCTACTGCAACCTACATCCTTCTGGTGATTCTTGAACCAAGTGTTAGCTATGATTAAGTTATGCTCTGTGCAAAATTCTACCAGGCGGCTTCCTCTTTCATTCCTTAGCCCCATTCCATATTCACCTACTACGTTTCCTTCTCTTCCTTTCCCTACTATCGAATTCCAGTCACGCATGACTTAAATTTTCGTCTCCCTTCACTATCTGAATAATTTCTTTTATCTCATCATACATTTCATCAATCTCTTCATCATCTTGATGGCTTCCTGAATTTTCTCTGTTAGTTTCTTCCAGTCCATTGATTTTTCCTGATTGATTTGCACGATGATTGTTCTTTGTTGAGGTTCAGATATTCTGGATCTGGTTTGGTTCTTTTCGGTGGCCTTTTTAGCATTCTGTTGGGTTGGAATTTTGTTTTTATTTGAAGATGATGATGATCTGATTCAAAGACACCTTGTGGGGTCTGACATTTAGAATTTTGTTTATGTTTTCTTTGGAAATTTCAACTTGGTCACTTTGCTATTCACCCTGTCTTAAGACTGGGTGATCCCCACGTGGTTAATTTATGTGCAGGTTTTGGAAAACGGCGAATCCAGTTCTGAAAAGTGGTAGTTTGTCTCTTACTTTTAGGACATGTTTGCCCTTGTAGCTCCTGTAATTAGCTGTGTTAAAGTGCCCTTCATCCATGAATCTTTTCTCTTGCAGTGCAGTGATTTTCAGGTCAAATTTTCCCATTGTGTTGGTGAGTTGCTTTTTTGCCTGTTATAGTGAGGGTGCTCACATTAATTGTGCCAATAAAGTTTTTACACTTCGTTTTGAGTGTGTGAGAAGTCTTTTGAGAAGCTCCGATTCTTCTCCAAATGGTGTCCCTGATCCCCCAGAATCCAATGATCAGGTGAATCCAGTCTATTGACTGGTGTCAGGGGTAGTGATTCTGTGGTCCTCTTTTCCACCATGCATTCAAATTGAATTTTGGTATTTGGGGTGATCTCTATTCTTTCCTTTCTCAGACGTTATGTATGGTTAAAAATGGAAAGTGACGCAGACCTTGATCAAGCGTGACTTCCTGTATGGTGTATGTTACATAGCATTTAGAAACTTTCGGGTAATTGGACATTTATCAATAATTACAGACTTCTGTAGTTGTATATACACGTTTGGATGTAGCTGTATTGCATTGATGTACTGGTGGATATTGTGTGGTATGACTCCTGTAGTTGATAGTATAATCGGTATAATGTTAACTTTATCCTGATGCCACATTTCCTCGACTTCCGCAGCCAGTTGGATGTATTTTTCAATTTTTTCTCCTGTTTTCTTCTGTATATTTGTTGTATTGGGTATGGATATTCCGATTAATTGTGTTAATTTCTTCTTTTTATTGGTGAGTATGATGTCAGGTTTGTTATGTGGTGTTGTTTTATCTGTTATAATGGTTCTGTTTCAGTATAATTTGTATTCATCATTCTCCAGTACATTTTGTGGTGCATACTTGTACGTGTTGTTTTATTAGTTTATGTTGTATGGCAACTTGTTGATGTATTATTTTTGCTACATTGTCATGTCTTCTGGGGTATTCTGTATTTGCTAGTATTGTACATCCGCTTGTGATGTGATCTACTGTTTCTATTTGTTGTTTGCAAAGTCTGCGTTTATCTGTTGTGGTATTGGGACCTTTAATAATATGCTTTCTGTAATATCTGGTGTTTATTGTTTGATCCTGTATTGCAATCATGAATCCTTCCGTCTCACTGTATATATTGCCTTTTCTTAGCCATGTGTTGGATGCGTCTTGATCGATGTGTGGCTGTGTTAGATGACACGGGTGCTTGTCACGTAGTGTTTTCTTTTTCCAATTTACTTTCTTCGTATCTGTTGATGTTATGTGATCTAAAGGGTTGTAGAAGTGGTTATGAAATTGCAGTGGTGTAGCCAATGTATTTATATGAGTGATTGCTTTGTGTATTTTGCTAGTTTCTGCTCGTTCTAGAAAGAATTTTCTTAAATTGTCTACCTGTCCATAAAGTAGGTTTTTTATGTCGATAAATCCTCTTCCTCCTTCCTTTCTGCTTAATGTGAATCTTTCAGTTGCTGAATGTATGTGATGTATTCTATATTTGTGGCATTGTGATCGTGTAAGTGTATTGAGTGCTTCTACGTCTGTGTTACTCCATTTCAGTACTCCAAATGAGTAGGTCAATATTGATATAGCATAAGTATTTATAGCTTTTGTCTTGTTTCTTGCTGTCAATTCTGTTTTCAGTATTTTTGTTAGTCTTTGTATATATTTTTCTTTTAGTTCTTCTTTAATATTTGTATTATCTATTCCTATTTTTTGTCTGTATCCTAGATATTTATAGGCATCTGTTTTTTCCATCGCTTCTATGCAGTCGCTGTGGTTATCCAATGTGTAATCTTCTTGTTTAGTGTGTTTTCCCTTGACTATGCTATTTTTCTTACATTTGTCTGTTCCAAAAGCCATATTTTATCATTTCTGAATACTTCTGTTATCTTTAGTAATTGGTTGAGTTGTTGATTTGTTGCTGCCAGTAGTTTTAGATCATCCATGTATAGCAGATGTGTGATTTTGTGTTGGTATGTTCCAGTGATATTATATCCATAATTTGCATTATTTAGCATGTTGGATAGTGGGTTCAGAGCAAGGCAGAACCAGAAAGGACTTAATGAGTCTCCTTGGTATATTCCACGCTGAATCTGTATTGGCTGTGATGTGATTTGATATTATTTGAATTTCTTTGGATACTACGTGTGGTTTTCCAATTTTTCATTACTATGTTTAGGAGCTGTATCAATTTAGGATCTACTTTGTATATTTCCAATATTTGTAGTAACCATAAGTGGGGTACACTATCAAAAGCTTTTTGGTAATCAATGTATGCATAGTGTAGCGACCTTTGTTTAGTTTTAGCTTGATATGTCACCTCAGCATCTATTATCAGTTGCTCTTTACATTCTCGTGCTCCTTTGCAGCAGCCTTTTTGTTCTTAATTTATAATTTTGTTCTATGTTGTATGTGTCATTAATTTCTGTGTAATGACTGAAGTTAATATTTTGTATATTGTTGGTAGGCATGTTATGGGGCGATATTTAGCTCGGTTTGCTGTGTCTGCTTGATCTTTAGGTTTCAGATAAGTTATTCCATGTGTAAGTGTATCAGGGAATGTGTATGGGTCTGCAATAACTGTTAAATAATTTAATTAGATGTGAATGTGTTGAGGTGAACTTCTTTAGCCAGAAATTTGCTATTTTATCTTTTCCAGGGGCTTCCAATTGTGAGTAGAATTAATTGCTTGGGCGACTTCATGTTGGAAAATTATCACTTCAGTCATTTGTGGTATTATCTTGTATGTATCTGTTTCTGCTTGTATCCACCGTGCATGCCTGTTATGTTGTACCGGGTTTGACCATATGTTGCTCCAGAAGTGTTCCATGTCTGTTATGTTTGGTGGATTGTCTATTATAATGTGTGTGTTATCTATTGTCTGGTAAAATTTCTTTTGGTCTGTGTTGAATGTTTGGTTTCGTTTCCTTCTATTTTCACTTTTTTTGTATCTTCTAAGTCGTTTGGCCAATGCTTGTAATTTCTGCTTCTTTTCATCTAACTGCTCTATCGCTTCTTTTTGTGAGATTTTACCTAACGTTTTTCGTTTTTTTTCTGACATTTCATTTCTTATAAATTGTGTTAGCTGTCCGATGTCTTTTCTCAGTTTTTCTATTCTGATCTGTAGCCTGTGTTGCCATGCTGGTTTTGTGGGTTTCTTCTGTGTGTTGGTTGGTTCTGATCTCTGCCTAGTGTGTATATTTAGTGTAGTGAGTGCTCCTATATAAACCAGTAGTTGTAACTCTTCCATAGTTGTATTTTCATTTATTTTGCTGTGTGTGATTGTGTTGATAGTTGTTATTGTTGTTTCAACTTGTGGGTTATTTGGTGGTCTATGCAAGAATGGTCGAATGTCTATTTGTGTCTTTGTATTCTATATATGTCAGCTGAAATTTTTCTTTTATATCTAACATGTGTGTCACTTCGTGTTCTATTTGTGCTTGTTCTGGTGTCTGTCTTAAGATTTCGTTTTCCTCTGATTGTTTAATTGATGCGTGTTGTTCTTTGTTTGTTTGCTCTGGCATGTTTGAGTCCATTATTGTATTTTCTTCTTCTTCTTCTTCTTCTGATTGCACATTATTTTGTTCCAGTATTTGTTGTACTAGTTGTTTGATGTTTTCTAATTCTGACTGGGGTAACCTGTTATTTTTTATTATTACACGGATCTGATCAGCTAGTCGTCGTCCTGTTAAAAATTTTAATTCTGGGTATCTGGTAATAAATGTTGTGTATACTTGTGATCTGTATCCAGTTGTGTTGGTTAACTTCATCTGACCATCTCATCCTCTGTCTTTGTTTTCCTTCTAGAGTGGTTGCAGGAAGCATATACTGCAAAACACCTCTATTTGGATTTAAATCATTTTCCGTGTGGCTAGCAGTGTTGTTACCATTGTGGACGGGCATAGGGTTCAAGCGTCGTCCCCGACCATGACAGCGCTTGTCCGAGACTTCATTAGTCCTGTCCTGAACCAACTAATCACACTAAAAGGGGGGTTAGCCCTATTAGTGGTTTGTTCTTTTCGTTGCCTTTTACGACTGGCAGAACATACCGGAGGCCTATTCTTTTCCCGGGCCTATGAATGTAAACACTTTACTGAGTCCATCCCTTTTAACTAATCACTTTGTCACCATCTTGCTAACAGAGACAATGAATGTTGATTGCATGTGAACTCATATATAAAATGAGATCTTTACATTTTTGCCTTTTTGATTAAGGGCAGTAGGTCTTCTCAGTTATAAGCCTGGTGTAAACACAGTTAGAATGAAATTTGTGACACACATTGCAGAGGATAACTGAATACCATGAAATGGGTTGAGTCACGGCATGGAGACTGAAGTCTTAAATAACAAAACAAGTGCAGACAATACAAAAAAAGTGGAAACAATGTAACTCACCTGGAGGTAAACTTTCAGTCTATCAAGAGGAGCAGTACATGTCCGTGAAACTGCTCCTGCCATTCCTCCAGCTACAAGATGGCGCCACCACATCCCTGTGTTCATCTCCTTCTGTGAGAAGTCATCTGGTACGCTCATATCCTCTCCAATATCGAGATACTGAAGAAATTAAATTTTGCATTAGTGTACATCTAAGCTACTTTTAGTAATAGGACTACACTCTGTTGGCAAGTCTTAAGTCTCCGAAAGTAGTCTAAAATCCACACATTTCAGACAAATTACAGCATATTTTATCTTTGCAGTGCACACTGTCTTTCATGGCCTTATATTAAATACTCCATAAAATTAGACATGTGGAAGAAATAGTTGCAGCAAACCAAAACCTTAAAAAGAAATGTGAATCCTAACACGAAACAGTAAATTATGAACGTATTCTGTGTAGTAATTAAGATATTGCTCCCTGGTTTGATTTTCTGAACAATGGGGTTAGAGCGCTCCTGTTATGTTAGAGAAATTAAAAAGCTGCGATAGTATGGAACTGAAAGCAGTACAGAGGAAGGTGAACATTAAAAGCTGGCTCAGTATTGGTTCTCCTGGTCATTTGAAATTTGTGGAATAAGGTTTTCCACAAAAATTGCTTCTTTCACTTAATGAACTTTACATCTAACAGTGGGGACAGATACATTCATCCAAGAGTTCCAAGCCACATGGAACATCGCTTAGTTCTACATATGTGAAAACATTTTGGCTCTATTGTTATGAATTCAGCTTCATGAGAAGACTGCATATGAGATATCAAGAATTCTTATCCAGCATCAGGGAAGACAGTGTTTACGAAAGTTTAGTGTTCATCCAAAATATTAAAAAAAGATCCACAAACACACACTATGTGATCAAAAGTATCCAGACACCTCACTGAAAATGATGTACAAGTTCGTGGCGTCCTCAATTGGTAATGCTGAAATTCAATATGGTGTTGGCCCACCCTTAGCCTTGATGACAGCTTCCACTCTCACAAGCATACGTTCAATCAGGTATTAGAAGGCTTCTTGGGGAATGGCAGCCCATTCTTTGTGGAGTGCTACACTGAGGAGAAGTATCTGCACTGAGGAGAAGTATCTATGTCAGTCGGTGAAGCCTGGCACGAAGTCAGTGTTCCAAAACATACCAAAGGCTTTCTATATGATTCAGATCAGGACTCTATGCAGGCCAGTCCATTACAGGGGTGTTTTTGTCGTGAAACCACTCCGCCACAGTCCGTGCATTATGAACAGGTGCTCAATCATGTTGACAAATGCAATCACCATCCCCAAATTGCTCTTCAACAGTGGGAAGCAAGAAGGTGCTTAAAACATCAATGTAGGTCTGTGATGTGATAGTGGCACACTAAACAACAAGGGGTGCAAGCCCCCTCCATGAAAAACACGACTACACCATAACACCACTGTCTCCAAATTTTACTGTTGGCACTATACACGCTTGCAGATGGCGTTCGCCATACCCACACCCTGCCATCGGAATGCCACATCATGTGCACTGATTCGTCACTCCACACGACATTTTTCTGATGTTCAGTCATCCAAAGTTTACACTCCTTACACCAAACAAGGTGTTGTTTGGCATTTACCAGCTTGATGTGTGGCTTATGAGCAGCTGCTCGACCACGAAGTCGAAGTTTTCTCACCTGCCACCTAAATGTCATAGTGCTTGCAGTGGATCCTGATGCAGTTTGGAATTCATGTGTGATAGTCTGTATAGATGTCAACCTATTACACATTCTGACCTCTATAACTGTCGGCGGTCTCTGTCAGTCAACCGACTAGGTCGGCCTGTAAGCTTTTGTGCTGTACATGTCCCGTCATGTTCCCACTTAACTATCACATCGGAAACAGTGGACCTAGCGATGTTTAGGAGTGTGGAAATCTCGTCTACAGATGTATGACGCAAGTGACACACTGTGACAGGACCACGTTCGAAGTCTGCGAGTTCTGCGGAGCACCCCATTCTGCTCTCTCACGATGTATAATGACTACCGAGGTCGCTGATATGGAGTACCTGGCACTAGATGGGGGCACGGTGCACCCAACATGAAAAACTTATGTTTTTGGGGGTGTCTGGATACTTTTGATCACGTAGTGTAGCATTTCTTGGTGGTTGACTGTTACATTTGTTGCACACTAATTTGTTGGTTGGTTGAAGCGGTGGGGAAGAGGGTGGCTAAGGGCCCCAAACAATGAGGTCATCAGTTCCTTCATCCAAGAGTGGTGCCTCCAGAAGTAAACACATCCATTGAGAACATTTTCTGGGCTAGTCAGGAAATGTGCATAATAGTTAAAGTGACAAGGCTAAAAATGTAAGGGACATATTTTGTACTACCAATAATAAAAGTAAGATGAAGGAGATTGGAAAGTCAGCAACCTGCCGCTGTCCCATTCCTGATCCATTACCATCAAGAGCTCCCACTATCCAATGAAGTGCGACACCTGCTCTGGACGTGTTAATGCATGCGCACCACCAGTCCTTCTACCTGGTACTCTGAACATGCTTACACGTAGGCACGTTCAGAGTACCAGGTAGAAGGACTGGTGGTGCGCGTAAACATGTTCGGAGTACACAGGGACAGGCACAAAGGTGCGTGCATTAACATGTCCAGAGCAGTTAAAGGACTAGAATAGAAAACTGGGTGCGACAGAAAAATAGACAAACCAAATCTAAAAGTGATTAAAAAGAGTAAGATAAGGATGAAATGAGCCTGGTGAAATAGGTAGGGTCCCCATAGCCGAGGAAAGGGGGGGGGGGGGGGGGAGGAGGAGACACTGTCACGTTTAAAACTGAGAACCAGTTCAACAGTTACTGAATAAGTCATCAATACAAGAGGCAACCAGTTTGAAACTCATCCTTAGCAAGGAGGCCAAAAGGAGGGCGGACTCCACAAAGACAGTTCCTGTCTGTCTGGTTCCACAACCACAATGTGAGGTTTGCTCGTTACACAAAATAAACTGTGAGTTAACCTGGTATTACCAATGTGGAGACAACAAAGAACATGGGATTCCCTCTGGCAGAGGCAGAAGGCAGAGAGCCAGGCCACAGATGTCTCCTAGATTGTGTGGAGTTTATTAGATGGGGCAGGAGAGATCTCATGTGCACTTGCAAATTGGCACCTGGGTTCAGCAAAGCGAATGGGGAGTGAGTATGTGTTTCTCTAGCCAAATGGTCAGCCAGTTCTTTTACCAAGATAACCACATGTTTTGGTGAAGACAACTGAGCAGGCAATATGAAGAAGATCTGAGAGGTCTTGAATACTGGAGACCAAAGGGTGACAAGAATAACATCAGTCAATAGTGTGGAGATTGCTCACTGAGACAGTAAATATTAAAGCACTATCAAGGGATGCCATTTAATAACATGAAGTGCTCTGCTAATGGGGTCAGCTTTGCTGTAAACACACTACATGTTCCCATCAACAAATGGCATCACATAGCGGCAGGATATGTAAAAGCATATTCAGTTTGATCCACTGTCTTATAGCTGTGGGTGGAAAAGATGGTAGCACTCTGGATTTCTTGAAGAACTGGATGTAACAGATGCTGAAACTTCATGGGGGCAACCTTGGAAGAGATTGGTCCAAATCCGTGGTCTGAGTAGTATTTAAGGAGGAGTGTGCAAGAAAACACAGGGAGCACATTCCAGGGAGGTGAGATGGGGATCTTGGCAGAGGGAAGCGAGGCGCATTCAAACTGGTAATCCCATCTGATGGCATGAATCAGGACGAAGACAACACTCGTAATAAAGACAATGGGATGTGTGGGATGATATGGGCATTGTCGAATGTTGACTGCATAGGAGAACAACAGCCAAAGCCACTGAATCTGATGGGGGAAGATCCCACTTCAGCTAGAGGACTGTTTATGAGACTAGGCCAAATGCCACTGGTGTCCAGACGCATGCCACAGTTGTGAACTGGGTCTAACAGTTTCAAAGCTGAAGCAGCCATTGAGTCATAAACCTGGCTACCATAATCCATTTGGCACAAAACCAGGTCCTTGTAAATACAGATAAGAATAGCACAATTCACGCTCCAAGATGTGAGTAATGAGGCAGAGGATGTTAAGCTTCCATATGCAGCTTGTCTTTAGGTGACAGATACGGGACTGCCAGGACAGCTTTTTACCAAAAAGGAGGCCCAAGGAATGAGAATGTCCTACAATGTCCAGGTGCTGCATGCCTAAGTAGAGTTCCAGGACAGATGGACTATGGTGCGCAGAAATGCATGACCTGTGTTTTATAGCAGAGAAATGGAAGCTGGGAAAGAGCCCACACAGAGGCCTACCTTTTTTGGAGCTGTACCAAATGCAAAAATCGTTGACATACAATGCACATGTGACCAACAGTCCAACAGAGGTCACTAATCCATTAATGCCACTGAGGTAAAGAGTGACACTCAACACAGAGGTTTAGGGAATGCCATTCTCTTGTACATGTGGGAAACAAATCACCTATCTAACACCACTGTTGGAGGTCAGTATGAAGGTGCAGCTACGCCACTTTACAGTGTCGTTTCTCCTGAAGGATGGATAGAGTCAAACACACACTGATGAGGTACTATGATTGCTCAGCAACACAGGGATGTTATTTTGAATCACTATATCAGGTGATTATCACAACTAGGAGAAGGAATTATTATTCAAATATGCTACAACACAGGAACCATTTTCATTCGTACATGTTCAGAGCATAATGTCTGAACAATGAGGTGGTTGGTAAAGATTCAAGAACTTTACAACACTGAGCTTAATTGAATCACTGTTGGGTAATGCTCAGATAAGGTTATCTGCCTTACAGGAACCATTAATAATTGGTGAATGTTCTTAAAAAAAAGTGGAGTGAGGTGAGAGAGGAGATGCAGATAAGCTATTGAGTTTAGATCCTAGAGAGGAGAAATCAATCACAAGTATAAGCTTTCAATAGGTCTGCAAGAAATTACCGGGCAGAAAAAAAATTGGCAACACTCCTTGCAGAAGTTGGGAAAAAATGGGAAGAAATCTGATTAAATTTAAAGCTTTGACTTACAAAAGGCATACTCAGACAGTGCAACTAGTAGAGCACTACGTGTGAAAGTTGGGAAACTAGGTCACGATTCAGAGGAAAATGTTTAAAAGAGTGATCGCACCTTAACTGAATTAATGAGTCAGTTATTGGCAGTATTTATGCTGTGCATGACTGAATACAGATAAAACGGCAAGTTCTTCTCAATGACAAATAGATATAAAGGTCATCCACAAGACCATACAGAGTTCTAGAATTTATGACTTGTGTATATTGTATTCCACATAAATGTTATGTTCAGCACATTAATTTACTTGCTTCATGTATAATGAATATTTGTTGTATAAATTGTTTTCAGAAAAACTGAATGATTTCTTCATGTGACAGCACAAACAGAGGTACTATTAAAAGAAGCTATCGTAACCAATAAACCGAAGAAACATGCATGCAAGGATTGGAAACAGTATTAGTGCAGAGGAAGTTTCCAAGAACACTTCCTTTCTAATCTATTACACCAATGTGGTAGGAAAGGAAACAAATATTATGTCTGATTTATAGAGATCCAGGATGCTACTACAAATCAATAAAAGATGCTTGGGGTCAAAAACTTTGCACTGACATTACTGTTGCTAATCCAACCATACAACGGTGCCTCAGTTGTATACACATGAATATCTCAGAACTGCACTAACTAATTAACCAGACATCCAGAAGTAATGAAACATACAACTAAGATGACAAATCAAAAATTCATATACTTGTATGATATTGCCTTGATGGCCTGGAACAATTAAATAATGGCAGGCAGGCAGTAGATGTAACTTGCTCTGACAATTTCTTGACAGAATAAGTAAAACGTCACAGTGCCATCACTACCTTACAATAACAAATAGAATGAAAGAATCTACGAAGAAGTGTCAGTTGCTACCAGCAGCAGAGAGTGACTCCTGATACACAATACATGTTTTCTGTGACATTAATCAAAATTTGTAAATGTGGAAACAAAACTGATTTATATTGTACATTACTTATTTTTCAAATATCTTAACAGTAGAGCCTTTTCTTCCCATGCAGCAATGTTTTAATTATAGCAACAACGTCTGAATGCATACTTGAATTATCAGTTATTAAACTTAATTTCCATAGCATATGTTTTAATCATAGCGACAATGTATGAATGCATAATTGAATTATCAGTTACTAAGTTTAATTTCCATTTTTTTTATCTAAAAAGAAACAGGTTATATACGGGTTACTGGATGCAGATATTTCATTAGAGTAAACAGTGTACCTCTTTAACCAAGTTTCATAAACAACACTTTAGGGCAGAAAGGAACAGAATTTCTATAGATGAAATAATGGGGGAGTTTTAGAATACGCCAAAATTAGCTGCTTAGACATTGATATGGGATTAGGGAGAACCTGAATCTTTGGACTGTTTTTTTTTTTTTTTTCCCTACTAAAAGATGTATGCAACGGTTGTAGGTGCTCATCGTGACCACCATTTACTCTCTGCAAGAGTAATCGACTGCACAGAGTGGGGGTATGTGAGAAAGGAGGGGTTGGTTACAGACGCATGCGCTCATGCAACACACAGGGATTGCGCTCTGAGCACAACACAAAGCATCACAAAACTCAAGCGAAGAGAAATGGTGTCTCCGTCAAACAAGAAAACTAACTGGGCGTATTTTACTGTTCACTTATTTTTTTGTGAACTACAGCTACATTACTTAACCTCGACTATAATATCTTGCATATAAAACCCATAAGACGGGGGTTCGAGTATGTCCATGTTGCCGAGCAGGATCAGTAGCTCCCTGATGCCAACTAAAGTTGGAGCGCGCGCAGGTGGTAAGGTGAACGTCAGCCAAATCCCAACCCACTCAAAGGCCAGCTTTCATCAGGCAAAGATCCTCCCATGCAGCTCACTGGCATGGATCCACAATTGAGTGTGACACCAACTGACGGTCAGTATGCATCGGACCACCAATGAAAGCACTTCCGTAAGTTTATCACGAGTTCTTCGCAATCGCCCATGTTTACTGCTCACCAAATTCCAGAATAGTACTGGGGATACAATGCGTGCACGAGAATTGTTTGGCGACACTTCAAAGGTCAGCACGGCGCCACGAGTCCTTTTTGAATAATTCCTTAACTTTAAAGCCAGTAAAGCCCTTTGTACCCTAAATTTCTTCTTTTATGCTTATACACGTTCTTCCTCTCAGGGTACGCCACTGGCACGTGTGGCAATAGTTCTTGGAAAAAACATGTTTTTACTTGTTTCTCTGACATTACGGTCTCTTTCCAACATTCTTCGGAAGTAACTTTCTGTTCACGGAAAACGTAAAGTTCTATTCATTTACAACGCCTTCAGTATTTGATTACACTGTATCATTAAGATTTCCTTCTAATTTCTTATCAGTTGTCAGAAATGTATTTAGCTGGTGCAATGCCCGTTTCTTTCCTCTTACTGTTTGCTTAAGTAAATAGCGGCGCGCCTCAGATGTCATATTCCTGCGCTACCCTGTCCCACAAAGAGAGAACAGCTAACGTTCAATCGTCAAATTCTTGTAGCTGTCTAATTTAGGTTTGTGTTGCAGTCATAGTTTCGACATTACGAGGGAGAGAGAGTATTTTTAGCATTTTTATCAATACTTTTAATGGGAATTTCTAATATCTACTTACAGATTGTGAGACACGAGTGGTATAGAGCTGATGTATGTTTAGTGATAGTTGCATTGCTTTTGGTATGTCCTTTCACTCTATCTAAGTAGTTCAATTTGTGGGATGGATGTAATGTTACCTATCCCGTAACGCAGATGACAGCTTTTGACTACGAACTGAAAGTGTTACAGAGTCTTCTTTCATAGTGTTTCCTTCAAACCCTGCAGGCCAATATTTTAGTTTTTAAGTCTAAGTAACACGTTTAGAATTTGCGCCCTCTGAAAAATATTGGGGGAAAACGAGCAACAGTTCCAGGTGATACATTCGAGTCAGTGTTGAGCATCTGTTAATTTGAAACAATTCGGAAACACAAAACCTCCAACTAATGCTGAAGAACTAAATGCAACTCATAATTACAATGACATATGGGAAAATAATGCAGGATTGGCCAACTAAAGGAACGCCATGCAAGGCTAGTTTCCAAGCAGCACGTAAAACGTCTGTTGTGACCATCCTCGCAAATGATAACGGCATATATTTTTCTACAGATAAAAATTAAAAACTTCGCATTTCAATCCAGATACAGTTCCGGAGAAACTATATCGGTGGCGGTTTACTTACGAAAACAGTGATCGTAAAAATTCTACAGCGTCCAAGTGACGTCATTATTCGCGAATAAGAAATCACGCACTGTAAATGAAGTGGATTATACTAGACTCTTGAACTCTGCGTCAAGACCTCTACTTTAAGGTTCAAATAAACATCCTGGTGAAACGCCTCATCAAAACAACTGCTCACATGTTACTATCCCTATGTAAAAATTCATTGCGCCTTCGTCCCACAACGATCGATAAATCTGAATAAAGTACGGGATTTTATTATCACAACAGGAGATCTTTATTAAATGCATTAAAGCGTAAATTGGTAATTATGGGCCGAAGTAACGCCTCTGCACTTATAAGGAAGATACATCCACAAACACTCTCAGCGTTAATATTTATTCTTTGGAGTCGCAGAACTTAATAAATAATGCCAGAGGAACTACAATATTCTGTCTAATGAAGCGTTCCCCAAAATAAAATAATAAAATAAAAAACCAATGCTCGCAAATTTTACAAATCAGATACGCTTTCCAACAGTTACAGCGAGGCGTTTCGAGTCTAAAATAAAATCAGCTTCGCATCTGTGGATTCATCTCTCCCATAACAATGTTATTAGACGGTCTCTAAAAGGAACGTCATGGCCAACACCACAGTGTGCAATACGTTAATTCATCTTTACAATCTTGATTTTATTAGTGTCAAAAATAAATAACTAGAAATATTTTTCAAAACTTCAGGGATGCTCAAATACCGTGGATCAATGTCCAACAGGGGCAAAGCAAGCTTTTTTGAAATTTCATACTGGCATTTTATTAAAATTTACAGAAAAGCTGCTGAGGGAATTAGAGGTGTGTTTGGACAAAAACTGACCACAGGATTTACGATCAGAAATTCCCAGTTCGGTTATTCAGTCAATAATAATGTTTGAACCTATGAAGAAATCTTACTATGCGAACGTACGTTTGAATGAGTGAATCATTTATGAATTCCGCTAGGCTAGAATTTTGCAACTGCTGTGACGTACACAAATTAACAAATTTGAGACAGCTCTTGATGGAATTTCGTGAATCTTAAACGGAATTGCGAGTGCAAAAATCATAACACTGTTTGAACTACCTATTTGGCATTGATATAACATAGAACTCCAACGGATTTTTTAAAAGAAGTGGGATTTGAATACAGTACAGACACTACTTTTCCTGTGGCACAAAAACACTAAAAATAAGATCGGTAGGTTGTAGTTCAAAGCATTGTCTACGTTGTAATCATAAGTGACGAAGTAGTTGCTCGAAGATGGGAGACATCGGCCGTGGCCTCGCTGAAAGAACTTCCCGGCATTGGCTTGAACATTTCAAAAAAATGGCTCTGAGCACTATGGGACTTAACATCTATGGTCATCAGTCCCCTAGAACTTAGAACTACTTAAACCTACCTAACCTAAGGACATTCACACAACACCCAGTCATCACGAGGCAGAGAAAATCCCTGACCCCTCCGGGAATCGAACCCGGGAATCCGGGAAGCGAGAACGCTACCTCACGACCACGAGCTGCGGACACTTGAACATTTCAACGAAGCCCCTAATAATCTGATTCAGGAAAGTCAAATGGCTATACAAACACATGAGGTGATATTTGTGGTGATGGGTTATGGTGGTGTGAAACCCCTTCCTCACTAGAGATGAAACACTGTTGGAGAAGGAAGTGCTACGGAATACTCACTCATGACATTACTGAAGGTATCTTAGAGATATTTGGTTCCAGTGATTTTCAAAATTAAGGAAAATCTAAATCAGAGTTTAATCGGTGACTTTAAAAAAAAATCTAGATCGTGTGTCAAATGTCTCTCAGCCCCTGTAGGCCTTCCACCTACCTACATTTGCACACATCTGGCAGATGGATTACGTGCTGAAGTTAACGAGTAACAGGAGAAATGGATGCACTAACATTAAATGTTTACAAGTTTGGTTTTATCACGGCAAAAAAGTTATATACAACAGCATAATTATTTCTTTGGGACTGCTTTGTGTGTGTGAATAACGCAATGGTACATGTTTGTTCTTGTTAAGCTAGTGTGAAGTATAGACGTCTGGGCAAACCATTTCACGAATTGTTGATACGTAACGATATTTAAAATAGGATCATACGCCAAGTAAAGTTATAATGCGTGAAACCAAACTGAAGAATGCTGTGTGACGCACTTAATTGTATTGGGATACATTAATTTGTTTTTAAACTGCTCTCTGAATTATTTTTTGTTTTTAAATACCTGCAATTTTTGAGATGAAGCGACGGAAATAATATACCAGAGCTCAAGAACTAATTTAATATGCAAAAACTGACCTGTAAACACTAGAAATGTCAGACTGTTTCTATATGGTACTTATTACAATGGTTTTGGTAACATACACATAATTTACAATCTAGCGGCTTACGGCATCAGTTGCGGATTAGTTTCTTTCGTCTTTTGAAAACTGATCTTTGAAATCTTGACCAGTAGTAACTTCTTATATGTGCAGTGATTGACATCGTCTCCTTATCTATTCTCCGTATTCTTGGAGCTCATGATTTTAATTAGAAACCACAAGCTACTAATGAAATTTTACTTCGAATGGTATACATAAACAAAACCGAACATAGTTGTTGCCATAAATTAACTTTCATTCCATCATGTGCATGACCTTTTATATATATAAAACATGGAAAACATTCAGATTGGTTGTACTTAGTGCAACACTAATATTTCTGGTATTACCCGATACCGAGGTGACCTCTTTCATGCTCTTTCAACCAATTCACTAACCCAACTTTACAGCATTAATTTTTTTTTACTTTTTCGTTTTCATACCAAAATCCTATTTCCTGCTGCTTAGTTTGTGGAAAAATTGAATCAATTTTGTGAAAGGCGCAACGTGTATTTTTTTTTTACTGTCATCTACAAAGCAAAATTATTTATTAAATACCGACAGTGTATGAGTGAAAAGAACTAGAAAAATTTCGATCAACCTCACTTACAAAGTACAAGTGGCTGATTGAAAATTTTCAGACCTATTTTGTTAGTGTGTTCATCACAGTATTGGTTATGTTTAAACATGAACAATATAAGTATGAATACACTTAGTTGCTGGAAAACATTATACTATTTGTCTTAATGCATAATTTGGCTTAATATTATTGAAGTGCACTCATGAATGTGATTTAAATGTGGTATCAGTTAGCTTTTATTCTGAATATAAAATTTTGATCACGGTTGAAGTCATTAAAAGGAACAACTACTACCAATGTGAGGTCAACCCAGCGCTAACAGCAGCGATACAGCTGAAGCGCCTGTTTAGCGAAGCAGATCGCCCTCGGCCATGTGTGAAGTGACACTGAATGTTACCTTGGGCAGGACCAATGAAGCACCGCGATGCACCCGTCCACAAATTAGCACAAAAGCTGTCCTCGTGAAACCACGAGCAAAAATATATAGCAACAATTTCCTCCGCTGAGAAAAGAGCGATATATATGGAGGCAGAACAGTTAATAGCCGTCAGCAATCACAAAGGAAATGAGTGGAAGAGGAAATGGAAGGACAATAGCTACAGAAACCAGAATTGTTTTATTAGCTTTAGATGAAAGGCGAAGTGTCCTACATTGTATCGATGGTGCCATGGAATTCTGTTTCTATTTTTATATTTTTTTCCATTTAGTATGTTTGTTGTTGTTGTGATCTTCAGTCCAGAGACTGGTTTGATGCAGCTCTCCATGCTACTCTATCCTGTGCAAGCTTCTTCATCTCCCAGTACCTACTGCAACCTACATCCTTTTGAATATGCTTAGTGTATTCATCTCTTGGTCTCCCTCTACGATTTTTACCCCCCACGCTGCCCCCCAATACTAAATTGGTGATCCCTTGATGCCTCAGAACATGTCCTACCAACCGATCCCTTCTTCTAGTCAAGTTGTGCCACAAACTTCTCTTCTCCCCAATCCTATTCAATACCTCATTAGTTAAGTGATCTACCCATCTAATCTTCAGCATTCTTCTGTAGCACCACATTTCGAAAGCTTCTATTCTCTTCTTGTCCAAACTATTTATCGTCCATGTTTCACTTCCATACATGGCCACACTCCAGACAAATACTTTCAGAAATGACTTCCTGACAAATCTATATTCGATATTAACAAATTTCTCTTCTTCAGAAACGCTTTCCTTGCCATTGCCAGTCTACTACATTTTATATCCTCTCTACTTCGACCATCATCAGTTATTTTGCTCCCCAAATAGCAAAACTGCTTTACTACTTTAAGTGTCTCATTTCCTAATCTAATTCCCTCAGCATCACCCGACTTAATTTGACTACATTCCATTATCCTCGTTTTGCTTCTGCTGATGTTCATCTTATATCCTCCTTTCAAGACACTATCCATTCCGTTCAACTGCTCTTCCAAGTCCTTTGCTGTCTCTGACAGAATTACAATGTCATCGGCAAACCTCAAAGTTTTTATTACTTCTCCATGGATTTTAATACCTACTCCGAATTTTTCTTTTGTTTCCTTTTAGTATGTATAAATGACAAATGTAATTCTGTATTTAGCATTTCCTTTATCGTTTATCAATTGCCTCTTGCAGCGCTTTAAAAAACTTCGAAAGCGTAATGTAATGAGAGACTTGCTATTTAACATACATTTACCCAAAAATGTTTAGAGGTGAGTTTGGTCAAAATTGACCAAATTATTTATCATCAGAGATTCCCAGTTCGGTTATTCAGTCAACAATGTTTGGACCAATCAAGAAATCTTACTATGCGAACTATCGTTCGAATGAGTGAATTTTAATTCAACGAGTGCTGTACCAACTGCAACAGCAAGCGACAATTAATGTAAACAAGGAATAACAGTAAGAGATGGTAAAAATTAGGTGCCGTTACCCTACTCACGCCTCGGAAAGGCCACCAACGACGCTGCCACCTTGGCACCTCCATCTGAACGGTCCGATCACCTCCCGCACTTTCTTTTGGCCTTACCCGTGTAGGGGTGTGGAGTTTGGAGCAAGTTGTAAGTACCAAACAAAATTTAAATTACTTTTTAATAATAAACACTCGAAGGCCCCAATGTGCTGAAAAGTTTCAAACAATGTTTCGAACATAAGAGGGTAAAAACTTATGAGAAACAGGGCGTATCTCGGTATTCCTACGGTACTCGGTCGCCTTGGTCTTGTCACCCGTGTCCTGCTTGAACATCCCGCAGTCAGCTGTAGCTTCGCTGCTTAGTCATCTACCACACAAATTTGCGAGATGCGGCACTATTCTGCTACGACAGTCAGGCGGTCCCTAACAGTTACACGAGGAGGGCAGGTTGTGGGAAAGTCATTACACTCTAGAAAAGTCATATAAGCTCTGAGATAAAATACGACTCGGCTGCGTAAGAATTACCACACTGCCAGAACAGAAAGATTGCGCAAACTGAAAGTGGAATATTTCTTACATGTGCTGCATCATTTTCATACTCTGCTCTCTACAGAGGGACTTGGTGTTTCCACCTTGACAAAAGTTGACGAGGTCTTCCTCCCTTGTTTTCTTTTTTTACAAGAAGTTTTGAACTGTTCATGTGGATCACAAAGGGAGATCTGAAACAATCTACCGCGAAACCACAAAATCTTTCAAGCGTAATAGGAATGGTTTATGAAAAACGTCTGTTGTCTTCAAAACTTTGCTTTTTACAAGTGCGTATTCAGTTTAACAACAACCTATACGAAAACAGTGAAACCCACTTTTGCAAATGATCAAACCCCAAGATTTCGTGGTAATGCGACTGCAGTCTGGGTGGCGTGGAACTTTCCTTTGTGCCTTGCCCCTCAATTACTGAGTCGATTCATGCCTTTGTTCCGTCGCCCATTTGTTCCGATATTGTGGCGGCACGGCATCCCAGCCGGTTATTAGCGAATAAACGTTTTTATCGCGCATGTAGTGTTCCTGTTTAGATCAGCGCTTTGAAAAAAATACACAGACCAATGGTCACGACGATGGCACTGCGCTATCACCTGGAACATCGACACTACGAAATGGGTTCGGGTACTGTAGTGCTAGCCTCCCTTCGCTGCTATAAGATACGGCAGAAATAAATAAAATTCATATAAACTTAAACGGTGTATAAATACGTCCGTATCAAAATCTTTAGTTGAAAGTAAGATAAAACAAAATGAAGAAATTTACGAAATTGTTTAAATTCCGTATTCCCGCAAGCGAAGACGCTACATCTGCAGTTAGTGCAACGTGCTGCTGTCACGAAACGTAAACCAGTTAAGCTTATTATTGAAGCGACAAGGAAGTTTCTCAGCGTCTGTCAACAAGTGAAGAACAAATAATGAGAAGCAGAGCTTAAGAACCTTCGACTCTTGCAGTACAGCAGTGTTCTGCAATAAACTCTTCTATAACTGAACTAACCAACAACAGAAAAAACTGCTCATTGCTGCCTGAAGATCAAGTCTGTAATTAGAATTTTGGGTCTATATAAACGAAGAAGTCCAGCAGTCGATAGGGTATCGGTGATGTGATGCACGTCACATAATTGTTACGAGAGATGGATTCAACCGTACTATGCAAGCACGATACTGGCAAAAATTCTGGAAAATCTGGCTCGGCTCTCTCTCTGTCTGTCTGTCTGTGTGTTTCCATTGTCTTCACTACTTTCCTAGCAATATTTTTAGGAACGCATCGTGAATAATCAAAAAGCGAAGCAGCAGTCTGCGTCTGTCTTGAGAACATGATTGCCTTGAGGCGAGGCATGACATGGAATTCGCCGGAATGATTCACCCTCGCCTCTCCCCTCTCCCTGTAGGCGCACGCGCCAATAGGCTGAGAGTTGCTCACTCACCTTTGAGAGGAGATTGTGCACAACGAGAATGATGTGCTGGCAGATCTCGCAGTCTGGAGCGGCCGTGGTGGTGGCCGCCACGGCTCCGTGGTGGACTTGCATGGCGCCGCGAGCACTGCACGCTTCCGCCGCGCTGGGCCTACTCGCGCTTACTGATAGCGTGGAGCTCTGCCCCTGGCTCCGCAGTCGGCGGTCTAATGCCCCGCCACTGTTACGTAAAGGTCTCCCGGCAAAGCGCCTGTCCTCGACAACAGCTGACAGTCGGTGCAGAGCTCACTAGCCAGCAGATCGGCGCTAACAGGATTTGATTCTTCCACGTGCTGCCGACGCAGCTCGTGTCGGCACGGAGCGCTTAACAGGATGTTCACTTTGAAAGCTAAGAATTAGAATCACAGCGTGCGAAACGCGCCTGGAGGGATGTCTTGTAATACTATACACTGTACGAACATCTTACATTATGTTCTAATGAAAGCTCAACCGATCGTCTAATCGTCATTAGCGACTGGAACTTGGAATAGGAGCAATTCCGAAGTTTATTTAAGTCTTCAGCTGGAAAGGAGTACCGCTGTATAACACGCAAAGTCAGTGTTAACAGCAATAGCAGCGTTGCGTTACTTAAACTATGACTAATTTTTAGATGGAGGCTTATAAACTGATAATCTACATTTACGTGGACAAGAAAATTTTTACGCCAAGTTCTGGGCATCGTGGAGTGGTGTGTGGCAGCATGTATCCACATCTACGTCTATACTCCGAAAGCAGGTGGTGAATAATGTTCCACCATTTAGCTGTGTTTTTAGTAAGTTCCTTGACTCTCCTCCGTCTCTAGGGGCTTCCACGTTTGAGAGTAAGTTCACGGCAACTTCAACAATATCCTCCAACATCACATCTCGAAAGTTGCAATTTTTCCGCCTTCCTCAGCGTCCAAGTTTCTGTCGAGTCAACGCACATGCTCCGAATATATTGATAACCCTAAACAATGTAACTATCTGCTTAATAGAATGCAATACAGTTATGATCCTACGTAGCAAGGCTCCGACAAGTTTTGGATAAAAGTTGCCGTAAATTACGGGCTTGTGGTATGTGGGTGCGGAGCTGGATCCGATAGAGCCTCAGATGTGATCCTTCAGTTTCAGATTAGGCGAATTTGAAAGCAATATCACTATCATGTTATTCAATCCACAGGTGACTGTTCTGGCCTTACGACACAAACAGTTGGCCCGCTGGAAGAAACCGTCACCATGGCAGAAGATGTGAAGAATGTAGAGAAGCAGGTGGACCGCTATAATGTTCACGGAGTTAGTTGGTTGATTTTGGGGGAGGGGACCAAACAGCGAGGTCATTGGTCCCATCGGATTAGGGAAGGATGGTGAAGTAAGTCAGATGCGCCTTTACAAAGGAACCATCTCGGCATTTGCCTGAAGCGATTTAGGGAAATCACGGAAAACCTAAATCAGGATGGCCAGATGGCGGTGTGAACCATGTCCTTAACATTGCGCCACCTCGCTGGGTGTTCACGTAGTTCATGTCTGTCATGATGCCTTCGATTACTCAAGTTCCATGGAAGCCTACGTGAATTTCCTCCACAGCATACAACTGCCGCTAGCGGCATGTGCCCGTGGCGCGGAACATACTTCATGTAGCCTTTCGAACGGACCACTGCTTATTCGGACACAACCACTGACCTGGGGCCGTATTCTGTATCTTTCGGCAGCTCTGCCGATAGAATCGGTAGGCGAGCGCACTGAGCGGCCTTGTTTTCGAAGGAGAGCCCTGACGTTAATTATGTAAACATTTCAGAAGCAGTACCGTAAGGTTCTAGTGAACCGAGACTATTATTACTCTCCAAGAGTCAACTAATCAAAAGGAAGCGGCCGTGGATCCGTGCATGCGCACTGCAGCGCGCACAGCGCCAGAAATGCGAAGCGGCTAGCAGCCGAGACAGGCGTGCTTTTCTTCGCAGTACCAAAAAAGTGTGTTCAGAATATGTCATGATGATGAAGTCTCATACTCCTTGATAGAGCATAGGGAACGATGCGGGAGACCCGCACCGCTGTACTAGGCAAGGTCCTAGCGGAGTTGGTTTCTCATTGCCTTCCTCAGACCATAATGGGGATGAATGATGATGAAGACGACACAGCACCCAGTCATCTCGAGGCAGGCGAAAGTCCCTGACCCCGCCGGGAATCGAACCTGCGATCCCGTGCTCGCGAAGCAAGAACGCTACCGCGAGACCACGAGCTGCGGACTTAGAATATGTAGTAGCGCTCAAATTTCGGCGACCACAATAACGATAGGGTATTTGATTGTGTTCTGGAAACTGTCATAAATGCCATATTTTATTCTCATTCACATCGACATATTGTTTTGGATTTTACGTTTCGGATTACGAGTTAGGAATGGTGTGTAGTACCACATTGTACAAATACGTCTATTAAAACACCCGAAATTTTTTTAAGAGAATGTCAAAGAATAAGAAGAGGCACAGAATGTGGTTGTAACTCGATCCTAGAGATCCAAATGACACAGTAGCCTACTTCCCTATACGATACATCAAAGATCAGAGTCTTAAACAAAATTTAAAAAACGCCTTTTCGACAGCGCGTCGCGAGTGCAGCTACTGAAGTTCGTCGTAGTATATAACATGCATCTGATGAATCAAAATCTTCCATAATGGTGATGTTTGGTTTGTGGGGCGCTCAAATGCGCGGTCATCAGCACCCGTACAAAGTTCCAATTTATTCACAGTTCAATTTTTGACACACTCCAATCTAGACATTTTCACAATGATTAGGAGGATGATAAAATGATAGTCTAAAATATCTCCGTCTACTCTTGTTAAGGATTCGATCGCAGATAAATACTTGTGACAAGCAAGAGTATAAAGATGGTTGCTGCTAGTTCCATTCGCAGTTATTTAAGTTGTGCGCTTAGATGCCTGTCTAACCAAACACTGCGAAATCGCTACGTATTCGCAAAAAATGTAGAATTATTTGTGACAAGAAAATATGTCACTGTCAGTTGTTACACGCACAGCAGTTTCATCTTTCATTTCTTTAACATACGGAAGTCACGAAATCGAAGATAGTCAATACTGAGAAAGCGCGCTCTTACATGTAAATAACAGCGAATATTGCAGAAAAACACTTAACTTTCTCGAATAACAAACTCTTAGAATATGTTATAAACGCGAAGAGGAAAATAAATTTTTCATACCCAGCGGGATTCGAGCCTACAATTTTCAACACCGCAATTTGTTGCGTTAACCACCTAGCCACGAAAACTCGTACAGTGCGAGAGCTTTATTCCTGCTTATTCTAGTGGAGAGGTACATACACAGGCTGACCTCGTTGCCAAATTATGTTGGTGTAAGCCGTACATACAGGGTGTTTCAAAAATGACCGGTATATTTGAAACGGCAATAAAAACTAAACGAGCAGCGATAGAAATACACCGTTTGTTGCAATATGCTTGGGACAACAGTACATTTTCAGGCGGACAAACTTTCGAAATTACAGTAGTTACAATTTTCAACAACAGATGGCGCTGCAAGTGATGTGAAAGATATAGAAGACAACGCAGTCTGTGGGTGCGCCATTCTGTACGTCGTCTTTCTGCTGTAAGCGTGTGCTGTTCACAACGTGCAAGTGTGCTGTAGACAACATGGTTTATTCCTTAGAACAGAGGATTTTTCTGGTGTTGGAATTCCACCGCCTAGAACACAGTGTTGTTGCAACAAGACGAAGTTTTCAACGGAGGTTTAATGTAACCAAAGGACCGAAAAGCGACACAATAAAGGATCTGTTTGAAAAATTTCAACGGACTGGGAACGTGACCGATGAACGTGCTGGAAAGGTAGGGCGACCGCGTACGGCAACCACAGAGGGCAACGCGCAGCTAGTGCAGCAGGTGATCCAACAGCGGCCCAAAAGACGCCAACGTCCACGTATCGTCTCATGCGCCAGAGTTTACACCTCTATCCACACAAAATTCAAACGCGGCAACCCCTCAGCGCCGCTACCATTGCTGCACGAGAGACATTCGCTAACGATATAGTGCACAGGATTGATGACGGCGATATGCATGTGGGCAGCATTTGGTTTACTGACTAAGCTTATTTTTACCTGGACGGCTTCGTCAATAAACAGAACTGGCGCATATGGGGAACCGAAAAGCCCCATGTTGCAGTCCCATCGTCCCTGCATCCTCAAAAAGTACTGGTCTGGGCCGCCATTTCTTCCAAAGGAATCATTGGCCCATTTTTCAGATCCGAAACGATTACTGCATCACGCTATCTGGACATTCTTCGTGAATTTGTGGCAGTACAAACTGCCTTAGACGACACTGCGAACACCTCGTGGTTTATGCAAGATGGTGCCCGGCCACATCGCACGGCCGACGTCTTTAATTTCCTGAATGAATATTTCGATGATCGTGTGATTGCTTTGGGCTATCCGAAACATACAGGAGGCGGCGTGGATTGGCCTCCCTATTCACCAGACATGAACCCCTGTGACTTCTTTCTGTGGGGACACTTGAAAGACCAGGTGTACCGCCAGAATCCAGAGACAATTGAACAGCTGAAGCAGTACATCTCATCTGCATGTGAAGCCATTCCGCCAGACACGTTGTCAAAGGTTTCGGGTAATTTCATTCAGAGACTACGCCATATTATTGCTACGCATGGTGGATATGTGGAAAATATCATACTATAGAGTTTCCCAGACCGCAGCGCCATCTGTTGTTGAAAATTGTAACTACTGTAATTTCGAAAGTTTGTCTGCCTGAAAATGTACTGTTGTCCCAAGCATATTGCAACAAACGGTGTATTTCTATCGCTGCTCGTTTAGTTTTTATTGCCGTTTCAAATATACCGGTCATTTTTGAAACACCCTGTACATAAAAGTTTGGAAGGTTTCGACTGTCAGGCTTCACAAAATTCCTTTCCATTGTTACTTGTTGCAAACGCATTCGATAGTTAGTAACTAAACCATTTACGGGAAAAGTACGCGAAGTCACTAGTATTTTCAGCTAACAGTCATGTAATATACGTAAGCAGAGGAGACGTCTTTAAATTTAATGGTTTTTAAACTCTTAATTACATAAAAATAACAGCATTATGTGAGAATATTGACCGAATTTTGTACGTCATAATTATTCACGGTAACAATACAAACCATACTTCTAACAACGGAAAATAATAAAAACAGTACATTATGAGCTCGCTTTCCACTCGGATGTGTCCTGGTGATTCTTCAGTGAAACGATCACTAAATGCGAAACTAAAACCACTCAATAATTCTAAAATAACAAATCACACCGAACGAGTGGTCATACCGCAACCTAACTACCTCTCGACAGAGTTGTCGGAAAATCGGCGAGATGACCGGTCGGTAAAAGGTCTCAGAAGCTTAAGAATAGCATCTTCGGTTAAAGAACCGAAAATGACTTCACTACCAAGGCTAACATACCGCACCGAGGCCGTCCGGTGTGGCCGTGCGGTTCTAGGCGCTACAGTCTGGAACCGGGCGATCGCTACGGTCGCAGGTTCAAATCCTGCCTCGGGCATGGATGTGTGTGATGTCCTTAGGTTGGTTAGGTTTAATTAGTTCTAAGTTCTAGGCGACTGATGACCTCAGAAGTTAAGTCGCATAGTGCTCAGAGCCATTTGAACCATACCGCACCGATCGGTATGATGATGCAGAATAAGGCCCCTGGTGTGTAACAGGAAAGCAATACATCCAAGCAGACGACACGTTTCGATTGAGCCAAGGTCCACTCTGGATGGTCTGGCCCCTGTACCCTGTTGTTTGATCAACATGAGGGCACATTGCGGTCATCAGTTGCAGAGCTGCAAGTTCAACAATGTGGGCTGAACGATGTGCTGCGGAACACTGTTGCCTATGTCAGCACTTTACTATGTCATCAGATATACTACAGATCTCCCGCCGCCTATGCTTCTAAGAACAAGCCTCAGGCCTTATAAGGTGTGGTGGACTTCCAACATCTTGTCGCCTCCTCCCCTTTTCACCGTCCTTCACCCACTTCCCCTACATGCTCACGACAATTGCACGTGAATAGCTGATCTTCACCCATTTCGAGTGTTCGTTTCCAGGTGTCGCGCCACAACAATCTGCCATACGTCCGTGTGGATTTCCCCATCTGCGGCCCATATCGTCACTAAAATGATACTCCATTAGTTCCTGCTCCGTTTATATACACGGTGGAGCAAAATACGTGTTAGAAAGTGTTCGTCTACTGTGGTTTAATTGTATGCCGTAAATGATTCTCCTTGTTACACTGTTGTATTGCAGCTCTGAAAATTCTGTAGCTTACTCACTGATGTGTCAATTGGCATTTCAGAATGGAAGTGTTGACATGGGACAGTTGTACTGCGAGATCACACTTTCAAGCAGCTTCTCCACTTCATGCACAATAAGTCACTGTTCCGTGTACAGTCAGTGCACGATGCATTACTAGGCCCATTTTTGTTGAGGAACCTGTCACAGACGACAAATACAGACAAGTCATGAAACATGAATTCGTAGCGGCTGCATGGCGCCGCGAATGCTCCGAAACTACTGGGTAAGGCAGGACAGAGCACACGTGCACACCGCACTACAAACGTCTTCCATTTTCTTCAGCCGACATTCGTACATCGGATCGTCGCCCTACATCCCTTAGCATTCATTGCTGATGGTGTGGAATGGCGCCGTGGCTATTTCTTATGGGATTATCTAAATGACAGAGTCTTCAAAGATGTTCCTGCAGCACACCAGGATCTTCGTTATGAAATTTCCACAGATTCGTGCAGTTGAGGATAATGTCCCTCAGAAAGTCATCACGGAACACTTCTACTTATTGCTGCAGAAGGAAACCACTTTGAAAACATTCTGTATTAAATTTCAGGTTGCCAGCTATAGCATATATATAATAAGAATGTATCACCCTTATTGCGTCGTAGTAGACCAAAACTTTAACATCTATTTTGCGCCACCCTGTACTTTCCTTACCATATCACGTGTCCACAACGCCACCAGGCGGCGGCATTCAGTCTCGCGGTGGGCCGTGATCATTATGTCCTGGCTCATCAGTGTGCACCTGTTTAAGAATCGTATCCTCGTAGTCAAGGAGCTACAGTTTGACGGCAGACCCGTTTTTTCATGGATAACGGATTCTTTTGGCTGGGCTATTCTAACATCCGTTCAGCATTCAACTAATGACCATTAAGAGGCTAACGTCCTAGCCGTATGACATGTTAATAGCTATCACAAATAAATATTACAAATACAAGACCCTACACTATAAAGTCTTATATGTTGCGGATCGCGCCTCCTGAGTTACATCTCACTGATTTGCTTGATCGTATATTCTGAAGTTCGCTTCCTTCTTCAGTAAAGAATATACGTAAATCTTAACCGTTCACTATAAAATTTTCGAGTCGTAACCAGATAACCAAGAGCGTCATAAAAGTCAATTAAGTGGCATCAAAACAGAGCATTAAATAAACTATGTTATCAATGTGAGCTCAACCACTAGCATTTTATTCTATCAGCGGGTAAGTTTTTTACGCAAACTAAAGATAAAATACCAATTCAATGAATGTAAGAATCCAAATAATTGCGCTGCTAAACTATGTCGTTTCTCGTGCAGGAGCGAACTACTTTCGTTTACAATTCAGTTTACCTGTAAAAAAAAAAAAGGGTTCAAATGGCTCTGAGCACTATGGGACTTAACTTCTGAGGTCGTAAGTCCCCTAGAACTTAGAACTACTTAAACCTAACTAACCTAAGGGCATCACATACATCCATGCCCGAGGCACGATTCGAACCTGCGACCGTAGCCGTCGCGGGGTTCCAGACTGAAGCGCCTAGAACCGCTCTGCCACACCGGCCGGCAATTTAGTGTCAGTTCTAGTAATGTACACTTGATAACGTGTTGAAAAGATGACTATATTCGTTGAAGGTCTCCATTTTTTCATATTAATTAGCTCTATGCGAAAAGAAGGAATACTTCTTGTTTCAAAGCGAACTTACAAATAAGCGAAACGTTAATCCTCTGGGCTACTACATTTCTTACTAACATTACTGCGCTGCTTTGTTAAATTATTCCCTTTTTTTTACTGACATGTTCATATTTAGAAGTAAAGACACTATCCACGACTGGAGCTTAGTAACAGAGGCGATGTGCTGTCAGTTGCAGAGAAGGCATGTTTCGATTGCGAAATGACTTTGCTTGCAAGACACAGAGTTATCAATGTCCAATGCACGATGATAGGTTGGAAAGCAAGGTCCCGCGCAAATCAGTGGAAGGAAAACATTTGGCCGTAACAAGTACTTCCAAGAGCAGAGGAAGAAGTCTAAGGAAATTACAACTTTATATGATAATGATGCCTCTTAATATTATCACGCCAAGTTTCCGGGGCGGATACGTAAGAATATGCGCGCAATGATGCGATGAATCTCAGTCTGGATGATTTGTGGAAGAATCTATGGACGACGGGCCCATTACAGACGAAACACAAGCTGGGCCCGTAAAGGTATAAGGCAAGAAATCAGCAGCGGTTTTTCTCCTACGTAGCCACTCGGGAATCGTAAAGTGATCGAGGAAAACCAAAGAAGAAATTTGGATAGCCAGACGGGGATTTGAAATCTGGTCCTCGTGAATGGAAGTCCTGCGCCTTAATTAGTGTACCAGCAGCTCGGTGGCACTTCCGACGGGTTCAACAAATGAACGCGTGTGTTGCGAAATTTTATTATTTTCTTTTCTTAAGATAGTATTCGAAGAAGCGCGGTTCACTGCTTTCCAAAATCCTGAAGATTTGTAATGTAATTCTTGGTAGCTCGAATATAAAGCACCGCCAGTAGTACTGCCAGCAAAGTTTTGACACGTTGAGATAAAATCCAGACGATTTCTGTTTGTGTTTTCTGCGAAGAACGGAAACTTGTATTGTTCGTTGGGACGAAGTAGTTTATGTGCAAACGGAGTCCGAACATAATAAGAACGTTTTCAGCAGACACTTGGAATGATCGTGCAACTGCCTTTCATGACTAGATTGTTCTGGTAGCAGAACTCAAGATAAAAATCGGATGTTACATGAGACCTGACACACGGAGCGCTTATCTACACTACCAAACCGCTATCCTGAAACCCAGCAATCACCTGCAGGTTGCCTACTAACGTCTCCCAGGGCCAACGAAAATTTTGTTTTCAATATATCTCGTAATTATTGACCGAATTTAAAAATTTCAACCGTCGTCAGTCTATTCTTACGTTGGACATTTCAGACAAATATTACAGTTAGCCTACTACCCTTCATGCCCTATACAACGACGGTTTTGTTCACGTCGCCTCTGACGTCATCTGTAGACGTCTTCTCTACGTCATAGCGGTAGGTGTCTTACCTGCCTGCCGCAGCTCAAGCATTTTCCTGTTTGTGGCGCGGTACGGTTCTCCTCGTTTACTGTTCATAGAAATTTTTTCGGCGCATTACTTAGTTTTCATTTTTATAGGTTCAGCTCTCCCCTTCGTTTTAAATATAACTACCGCTTTCAGTGCGCTACTTTTTTACCAGTTGACGTGAATGATGGGGATTGGCTCTAAGGCAGTTACCTTTCGGCGGTGAGTTGGTAAAAGGAATCTCTCAGTACTTTTCAAGTACAACTCCTCTATTATACTACTGTTCATTGTCCCTTTATTCTTTACACCACTGTTAAGGATTCTTTGTAAAAGAAGTTATTTGTACAGATCACCTGAGATTGCTGCTTCTAGTGAAACGAAAACGGTTGTAATTCTTTATTAAAAGTACTCTACAGCCAGTGCGGATTATTTCTTTCAATATGTCGCAACTGTGTTAGCCTTGTGGCAGCGTGATCGGTGGCACGCAAATGCTAAGACTTGATTCATCCAGCTTTTAGAGACTTCCAAAAAACTTCAAACTTTTACGAAACCTTTTCTCGGTGACACCCCACACAGACCGCCAAATGTACCCGAACAATTATATTATACAATACATAGTTCAGAAGATACGGCGTCATAAACATTGAGATGCGCGAAAAACTAGCTTTTGCTTAAAACCGAGCACAAATTACTCAGACAAATACGAGGATTGAATGAAAAGTAATTCCTCCACCTTCGTTAATTGGGTTTGGTGAGACTATCTTAATAAATCAAACGCCGAAATAATCCTTAGAATGTGATCTTTAATTACCAATATTCACATTTCCACATAATCACCAGCCAATTGGATATATTTCTGCCACCGATGAACAGGTATTCTGAAGCTGTCACGGAAAAAATCGACACTCTGTTTCCGCAGCCACAGTCTTACAGTTCTCTCAACGTTTTCATCAGAAGCATAATGATGTCCCCACAGATCGTCTTTCATTATCGGGAACAGATGGAAGTCAGACGGTGCTAAATCTTGAATATATGGAGGATGCCGTACGGTGGTGAGAGTCAGTCTCTGAATTTCTGCTGTGCACTGATCTTCCTATAACCAAGCAAAGCAATAATGTGACCTACACGTTGTTGTGAAAGGCCGATGTGCTTGCAAATTCTCTCCGAGTGATACGACGATCGTCCTGAATCAATCTGTCAACATTTTGCTTGTGAAACTCGATGGTTGCTGTCACAGGACGTCCAACTCTCCTGTCATGCAGGTCAGATGTTCCCGCCTCAACATCTTTAAACTTACTCGCCCAACGACGCACAGCAATCACACATCAACACAATCACCATAAACTATCATTCTCTGATGATTCTCCTTTGGGGTGACACCTTCTGCTGTCAAGAATTCAATGGCTGCATTTTACTTACATAGCATTGACCGACTGTCTGCGCAGGGTTCCATACTGTACACTTTTCACACACAACTGTTGAATGCTAAGGCTTCCCGCCAATTGGAGCTGTAGAGAATAGGCAACGGAACAAGCCAGTACCTGCGCCACATACCAATGCTGCAAACTGTTGAGTTACGAAGTGGAGGCATTACTATTCAGTCAACCCTCGTACATCCAGCGTTCTCTCTCACACACTCAAAGTCAAATATTTAACACATTACAATTCGTTGGCTAAGTGGTAAAGTGCCAGACTGCAAATTCAAAGGTATCGACTCGATCCCCATCAATCCTACGATTTTTATCAATCACTTATTTATTTCACACTTGGCAATGTTTATTGATGTGAAAAAGGCCGAGTTGCACTGTGGTTCGGAATCCACGTTAAACTGTAGGCCCCCTACAACTGGTTGGGTAAGTCACATCGGAGGTCGGGGGATGGGAACGGCATACCATCTCCAACAGGACCATGCCTCCTAGTAAAGCACTGTGGTATTCAAAACAATCTTCGGACTGATGACTGCTTTACTTAATTAACTCATCGGTAATGTAATCAGAGGTCTGAAGCTGTTTTATAAATGAGAGTTAGAGACTAACCGAAATAGTCCACCTCAAAACTTTGTTCATGCGTTTTATCTGCAGAAGGCTTCCATGTCCTCGAATATGTTCTCTTATAGCCTTGATCTAGCCGAACCGATTACTGCTTTTTATTTTTAAAATTTTCCTGCTGCTTTTTATTTTTGTAGAACTGATGGCAATAAGCCTTTTTTTTATTACAAGTGCAGATCGGCTTGATTCACGAGGTGATGAAAGTGTCTAGTTATCAGACGCTTGGAAAAAATTGGTCTGTTAAGAGTTTCGAATTATAAAGGGATGCGCTGAACATAGCAGAAATCGATGTCCACCCGCTTTTTCATTTCTTTTTCACAGAACTATTACGCTCTGTATCACACAGATAACAGCATGCTAACGTGCTTCAAGCAATAGCATACTAATCCAGGGTGGCTACTCAAACTCTCAAACTTCGAAAACGGGGGTTGGGGTTCCTTCCTCTCAGCTGCGTGGTTTAACGGGAAGTTTTTAAACATCAATAATTTATATGGAATAATCTTTTTATAATCAACACACTTTGAGGTATTAATTATTTCAAAATTTGCAATTTATAAAACTGATTTCCAATGCTAGGTTAAAGATTTTATGAAATTCCTGAAATTCCCTGATGTTTCCAGGTAAAATGCAATTCTGTGAGAATTCCACGTTTTCCAGAATAATCGCCACATATTATTCGAAGAACAGCGTATTGAGCACGTAATACGCGTTGTGATTGGCTGGTAAGTTAAATCGTGGGTCATAGTATTCCAAAACTTCAAAGTAAATAATAATGAGTGCCCCACTCTCCCCCGCTGTTTTAAAGACAAAGCGAAAAAAAGAAAACTGTGAAATCCTTCATGTTCTTTAAGAAACTTCTAACTGATTTTATTGGTTTCCCACAATTTAGAAATAATAATCTAGCTGATCGAAATGGACAATTTCCTTCCCAGAATTGCGATGAGGTCAAACCCTATACTCGCAGACAAAAACGAACAACAGTGCTACTAGAGAAGACTCCATATAATAGAATTATGGAAGCTTGGATCTGAAGGAGAAATAAATGTTTTATTTAAAACCATAGAAGACCGCTACAGTTGCAGGTTCGAATCTTGCCTCGGGCATGGATGTGTGTGATGTACTTAGGTTAGTTAGGTTTAAGTAGTTCTAAGTTCTAGGGGACTGATGACCTCAGATGCTAAGTCCCATAGTGCTCAGAACCAAAACCACAGCAAGCGTATTGGAGAAAGCAGAACTAGCCTTGATTCATGCTCTGCATAAGAAAGGAAACAAATACGTGAATAATAATTTTTGTAGCATCCTATTACCCCAGAAACGTACGAGGCCCGTTCGTTATTAATCTTAAAACAATAGGACAACAAATCGAGCACATATTAGGAGTGTATCATGGATGATTCCACATAGAATGGTCGACGGCACAACAAATACCCAATCTAAAATCGTTACTTATATGTTTTATGCTGAGAGGAAGATAAGTATCTACTATAGTAGATTTTAAACAGGCGTATAAGTCCTTGGATGGTTGTGTGTCACTTAACGTGGTGGGTGGAACAGGAGGTAATGAAAAACTACTAAGGAAGTGTGTCTAATTGTTTCTAAGTATCTTATCCTATCAGAGAGATGTTCACTAGTGGAATTAGAACAAAAAGAAAGATCTAACAATATATTGGACAAAACCTGCGTAAACGAGATCTAAACACAGTCTAAACGAGAAATATATTCTAGGAACAAGAAGCACTGTACGGTGCAGAAACGCAGCGTTGGAATTTAGACACGGACGAAACGAACTTAAACATCTTTGACTCGAAATCTAGCACCAGAAAACCCTGGTACATAAACGTCACAAAGGTCTGGAGGAAAGGGCATGCAACAAGACGTGACAAATCCAAAACGTCTTCAGAACTGTAGAGACACTTAAACGGACAAATGGGGCAGAATGGTCGGGTGAACGCCATGCTAGACAGTGGAGTTTAAGAAAAATATTCTGTTCACACGAAAGAAGAAATAAATGAGAACTGGAATACGGATTGTAGGCTTACTGTATTTCTTGGATGCCCGATTAACTAAATAACAGCAATTTCTTGTCACACTGGGTCTACTGGCAAAAGATCTCATTGAGCACTTGCAACCCACTGTTACTGATAGAATATTCACATGTAAACTACAGAAAGCCACTGTACTGCTGATACGTCATGCAGTCCTTAGACGCCTGGGAAGTGTTCGAGTACGGATAAAACATGAAATCCACAGAGATTTTATTTGTTTTTTGTGTCAGTCTTATTATCAATAACAAGTACGGCAAAAAATTCAGGTGCTACTATTCATTATGGGAATTTTAAGTTCAGAAGAACGTATCCCATATTAACAGAAGATGTCTGCTAGAGCAACTGGAAAACAAGTACAAAAAGATTCTAAGGAACAACCTTCAGCCTAAAAATTATGAATGAAACGAATAAATTCTAAATTACGAAAATACAAGGAGCTATGTGAGAGAACTAAGCAACGTCCTTTATGAAGAGAAGACCGAGCTTGTATGGGCTTATGAAAGGAGTGAGACCGGAGAGAACGGCCTAGAGAACACTGTCATACAAAGCACGAAGAGCCTTAATTAACTAGCTAGAGGTAAAGGACGATATTGCAGAAATGAACACCGCATCGGAGGTATTTACCCACCTAAAAAAATACTGGAACATCAACATCTAAGTACAGGGATTCAGAGACCACATGAACACTGTGAAGACAGGAACTACCAGTTCGTAATAACCCAAGACGTACACTCAGTAAAATACTACGAATGCTGGACAGAATGCGAGAACAAACGTTATTGTTGTATTCAGTCCAGTGACTAGTTCGATGCAGCTCTCCACGCTACTCTATCCTATGCAAGCCTCTTTATTTCCGAATAACTACTCCAACCTACATCCTTCTGAATCTGCTTAGCATATTCATCTCTTGGTCTCCCTCTTGCATTTTTACCCTCCACGCTTCCCTCCAGTACTAAAATGGTGATCCCTTGATGTACAAATCTTTAACATATTGCAGCGTGTCAGCAACTGTGAAATGTACAACAATTAAACAATTTTTTTTTAAAAACAAATTTTTTTAAACAATTTTTTTAACAATTTTTTTTTTTTTGCAACTGAAGGCTGAAAAAATTGTTTAATTGTTGATCCCTTGATGCCTCAGAACGCGGCCTACCAATCGAGCCCTTCTAGTTAAGTAGTGCGACAAATTCCTCTTCTCCCCAATTCTATTCAGTACCTTCTCATCAGTTACGTGATCTACCCATCTAATCTTCAGCATTCTTCTGTAGCACCGCATTTCGAAAGTTTCTGTTCTCTTCTTGTCCAAACTATTTATCGTCCATGTTTCACATCCATACATGGCTACACTCAATACAAATACTTCCAGAAAAGAATTCCTGCCACTTAAATCTACACTCAAGGTTAACAAATTTTTCTTCTTCAGAAACGCTTTCTTTGCCACTGCCAGTCTACACTTTATATCCTCTCTACTTCGACCATCATCAGTTATTCTGTTCCCCAAATAGCAAAACTCATTTACTATTTTAAGTGTCTCATTTCCTAATCTAATACCCTCAGCATCACCCGACTTAATTTGACAACATTCCATTATCCTCGTTTTGCTTTAGTTGATGTTCATCTTATATACTCCTTTCAAGACACTGTCCATTCCGTTCAACTGCTCTTCCAAGTCCTTTGCTGTCTGACAGAATTATAATGTCATCGGCGAACCTCAAAGTTTTTATTTCTTCTCCATGGATTTTAATTCCTACTCTAAATTTTTCTTTTGTTTCCTTTACTGCTTGCTCAATATACGGACCGAATAACGTCGAGGACAGGCTACAATCCTGTCTTACTTCCTTCTCAACCACTGCTTCGTTTTCATGCCCCTCGACTCTTATGACTGCCATCTGATTGCTGTACAAATTGTAAATAGCCTTTTGCTCCCTGTATTTTACTCCTGCCACCTTCAGAATTTGAAAGAGTATTCCAGTCAACATTGCCAAAGCTTTCTCTAAGTCTACAAATGCTGGAAACGTAGGTTTGCCTTTCCTTACCCTATCTTCTAAGATAAATCGTGGTGTCAGTAATGCCTCACGTATTACAACAGTTCTACGGAATCCGAACTGATCTTCCCCGAGGTAACCCTCTACCAGTTTTTCCATTCGTCTGTAAAGAATTCATGTTAGTATTTTGCAATAGTGACTTATTAAACTGGTAGTTCGCGTAATTTTCACACCTGTCAACACCTGCTTTCTTTGGGATTGGTATTATTACATTGCTCTTGAAGTGTGAAGGTATTTCGCCTGTCTCGTACTTCTTGCTCAGCAGATAGAATAGTTTCGTCATGGCTGGCTCTCCCAAGGCTATTAGTAGTATTAATGGAATGACGTCTACTCCCGAGGCCTTGTTTCGACTTAGGTCTTTCAGTGCTCTGTCAAATTCTTTCGCAGTATCATGTCCCCCCATTTCATGTTCATGTACGTCCTCTTCCATTTCCTTAACATTGCCCTCAAGTACATCGCCCTTGTATACAGAGTGTTAAAAAAAGGTACGTCCAAACTTTCAGGAAACATTCCTCACACACAAAGAAAGAAAATATGTTATGTGGACATTTGTCCGGAAACGCTTACTTTCCATGTTAGAGCTCAATTTATTACTTCTCTTCAAATGACATTAATCATGGAATGGAAACACAGTAACAGAACGTACCAGCGGGATTCAAACACTTTGTTACAGGAAATGTTCAAAATGTCCTCCGTTAGCGAGGATACATGCATCCACCGTCCGTCGAATGGAATCCCTGATGCGCTGATGCAGCCCTGGAGAATGGCGTACTGTAACACAGCCGTCCACAATACGAGCACGAAGAGTCTCTACATTTGGTACCGGGAGCTTTCAAATGCCCCCATAAATGAAAGTCAAGAGGGTTGAGGTCAGGAGAGCGTGGAGGCCATGGAATTGGTCCGCCTCTACCAATCCATCGGTCACCGAAGCTGTTGTTGAGAAGCGTACGAACACTTCGACTGAAATGTGCAGGAGCTCCATCGTGCATGAACCACATGTTGTGTCGTACTTGTAAAGGCACATGTTCTAGCAGCACCGGCAGGGTATCCCGTATGAGATCATGATAACGTGCTCCATTGAGCGTAGGTGGAAGAACATACTGACGAAACTAAAATGAGCTCTAACATGAAAATTAAGCGTTTCCGGACACATGTCAACATAACATCTTTTCTTTATTTGTGTGTGAGGAATGTTTCCTGAAAGTTTGGCCGTACCTTTTTGTAACACCCTGTAGACCCTCCATATACGCGTTCCATCTTTCTGCTTTTCCTTCTTTGCTTAGGACTGGTTTTCCTTCTGAGCTCCTGATATTCATACAGGTGGTTCCCTTTTCTAAAAAAGTCTCTTTAATTTTCCTGTAGGCAATCTATCTTACTTCTAGAGATATATGCTTCTACATCCTTACATTTGTCCTCTAGCCATCCCCACTTATCCATTTTTCACTTCCTGTTGGTCTCGTTTTTAGACGTTTGCATTCCTTTTCGCCTGCTCCACTTACGACATTTTTATGTCTTCTCCTTTCAGCAATTAAATTCAGTATCTCTTCTGTTACCCAAGGATTTCTACTAGCCCTCGTCTCTTTACCTACTTGATCCTCTGATGCTTTCACTATTTCATCTCTCAAAGCTGCCGATTCTTTTTCTACTGTATTTCTTTCACCTGTTCTTGTCAATTGTTCCCACTGAAACTCTCTGCAAAAATGGTTCTTTCAGTTTATCCAGGTTCCATCTGCTTAAATTTCTACCTTTTTGCAGTTCCTTCAGTTTTAATCTACAGTTCATAACCAATAGATCGTGGTCAGAGTCCACATCTGCCCCTGGAAATGTCTTACAATTTAAAACCTCGTTCCTAAATCTCTGTCTTACCATTATATAATCTATCTGATACCTTTTAGTATCTCCAGGGTTCTTCCATGTATACAACATTCTTTCATGATTCTTGAACCAAGTGTTAGCTATGATTAAGTTATGCTCTGCGCTTAATTCTACCAGGCGGCTTCTCCTTCCATTCCTTACCTCCAACCTCCAGTCCATATTCACTTACTACTATCCCTTCTGTTTCTTTTGCCGACAGTCGCATTCCTGTCCTCCATGACTGCTAAATTTTTGTCTCCCTTAACTATCTGAATAATTTCTTTCATCGCAACATGCATTTCTTCAATCTCTTTATTATCTGCGGAGCTAGTTGGCATATAAACTTGTACTACTGTGGTTGGCGTGGACTTCGTGTCTATCTTGGCTACAATAATGCATTCACTATGCTGCTCGTAGTTGCTTATCCACGTTCGTATTTTTTTTATTCATTATTAACCCCATTTCTGCTTTACCGTTATTTTATTTTCTATTTATAACCCTGTATTCACCTGACCAGAATTCTTGTTCCTCCTGCCACCGAACTTCACTAATTCCCACTATATCTAACTTAACCTATCCATTTCTTTTTTTAAATTTTCTAACCTATCTGACCGATTTTGGGATCTGACATCGCACGCTCCGATCCGTAGTACGCCAGTTTTGTTTCTCCCGATAACGTCTTCCTGAGTAGTTCGCGCCCAGAGATGTCAATGTGGGACTATTTTACCACCGGAATATTTTACGCAAGGGGACGCCATCATCATTTAACCATACAGTACAACTGTATGCTCTCGGGAAAAATTACAGCTTGCTTTCAGCCGTTAGCAGTACCTGCACCGCAAGGCCGTTTTGGTTGATGTTATAAGGCCAGATCATAAGATAAGCAATTAATTCTTACGGTAATTGAACAAAAGCAAACTCTTAGACAATTTGATGATTCTTGTAGATATTATCAAAGGGAAATATATATAACCCACATCCTTCTCCGCTGGCAAGGGCGCAACTGTACCCGTGGATGCTGGTGCTGCCGTATGCGTCATGCGATGACGCCGGCTCTTATCTTGACGAGCATGTGAATTGCTATTGTCCCTCGTGGCACTCCGTGCTCTCTACGAATGTACTGTCTTACGCAACTCTTCCAGGTGCACCAGATTACAATGAAAAGGTTTATTCACCAGGGATAACTCATCATCATTATTGAGCCACTACACATTTACTATAGAAACTACCGTAAAGTCATGAATTTGCCGTATTATATAGCAACATTAGATACTGAGTGATTTGCAACAGTTTTGGAGCCACAGGAACAAATCATCCGAAACCCGAAATGTTCTGCAACGAAGAAAAATTCTCATTCAGCTGGCAGGTAATAAAACCCGCAGCGGTCGTTCAAGCTGTTCATTGCTGCCTCTTATCAGCTGGGGTCAAAAACAGCTATTTGTCTTTGGACTCTTGCCCTCTGATAAACAACCGGTTGAAACGGCAAAGCTAAAGACTGCGAAAATACTTATTATTCAAGTATCGTCAGATGTTAGACTCAGTTTTATGGTGGCTGACAGCTATTGTATTCGGCATATAGTTGCTCGGTTTCCCGTTGGCGCCCGTCATCCGTAACTTTCCAGCATTCCAGTTTATGAGCAATAGCTGCAGTACTGACATTTTTGCTACGTTTGCAACTCTACTAATGAAAATTTGTTACATCTGTCTCCGTTAGCAATTACAGCCAGAAATCTACAACTGCTTTCCTTTCTCAGTCCTACGTACTGACAAGAAAATAATCGCTGTGAATACTGTTTCAAAAGGCAGCGCGATAACGTTAAAAAATCTACCCACCTCTCCAGACTTGTAGGCGGATATCAGAACTACATATATTACGCTAAAAGAGTCTATCAAGGTGACAGAGTGGACAAGATCTCTGTTTCGTATATGGTAGTATGCAGCAGAACACCAACAAATCAGCCTATTTAAAATTCGACAAATGAGCTGTCTTCTATTTACGGCTTGAAATTCGTAAATAATGATACTATGTTCCGTGGTATGTTTCACGAGGAAATTTCCCCTCATGAAATGAGTAGTTATTGGCAAGAACAGGCGAATATAATGATTCATGGTGGTGGTGGTGGAGGATGTGGTGTATTTCTTAGAGCGCACTGCCGTCATGTCGTCACCACACGAGGATTAATTTTGTGCATGAATATGGCTAAAAGTAATAATTTTTTATAAATTTTTCTACAGCAGGTAAAACATATCAGTTCTCCCCCCCCCCCCCCCCACACACACACACACACGGCAGAAGTCTCTTGGGAACTGGAGGAGAACTTGCAAAGGATCGCTGATTGTTACAGGAACTGGCAGTTGACCCTGAATGTAAATAAACGTAACGTACTGTGCGTAAATAGGCGAAGGAATTCACTTCTGTAGGACTACACTATTGGTGACGAATCCCTGAAAACAGTAACTACCGTAAATACCGGGGAGTGACCACCCAAAGTGCCAAAGAGGGATGCCCACATAAAACAAATTGTAGGAAAAACAGGTGCTGGGCTGAGATTCATTAGAGGTATCTTAAGGAAATTTCATTCATCCACGAAAGCCTATAGAACACTTGTTCTACCGATTTTTGAACTATGTTTATCAGTTTGAACACTTGCCAGGTTGGATTGATAGAAGAGATAAGCAAGACCCAACGAAGAGCGGTGCGTTTCGTCACTGTATCATTCAGTCGGTGCGAGATAATTGCGGAGATGCTCAACAAGACGCTACAAGAGAGGCTTAATGCACACGAAGAGTTTAGTATCGTAATTTCACGAAAGTATATTCCGGGAAGAGTTGGGCAACGCATTATTTCCTCTCACACGTTTTTCGTGATGTGATCACAACGGGAAAAATCAGAGAAATTGGTACGAAGAATTGGCGCTAATCGGAGATTTACAATCATTCTTCTCATGCGGTATTCATGACTGGAACAGGTCAGAGAGGGGCGGGGGCGGGGGGAAGGGGGGGGGGGGCACGCAACGGTACCTCAAGTCCCCACTACCACACACCGAAGGCGGCTTGTGGAGTACAGATGTAGACCTAGACGTGGAGTTCAAGTAGGTTTTACGTTATTTTATTGAACCGTGTGTCGGTAGTGGAACCACAACAATTTCAAATCGCTAAATCGCCTTTGGTTATGGCTTGAGTTGGTGGATGAAGGGCTCTTGGCTGACGTAATAGGAGTCAGAGCTATGGGGGGTGGGGGTGTTATTTTGGGCGGCAAAAGCACGAGGGGCGATCCAGAGCCAGCTGTCAGCCTGCCAGCTCATCAACTGCCGCGCTGACCTGCCTGCAGGTTCTTAGTCGCTTCCTCATCACAATATAGCTATCAAGGTCACGAACACCTCCACAAGAACCTTGAGAGTTCTTGTACGAAGCAATTTAACAATCGAGCAACCACTGTGATTAACATTCATGGACATCTTTCCGTTAATATATTAGTGAACTATTAGATAAGTGAATGAAACTTCCTGGCAGATAGATAACTGAATAGTCAAACAACAGAAGACTCGCAGTTAATATTGCCGACAGTATTTAAGTACATGATAATTTACCTGTTTGCGTGGTTTCTCAAAGCAAACACATCCATCATTAATGAGCCTATTGTGCCTGTGTTTGCTCCTCGCTACTATACTGTACATTCTGAGTTTCGAACGAGATCTATGTTGTAATCAAAGTCACGTATTAACACATTCTTCTTGCGTACTATATATGTAATACAGTCCAGTCTAACTCTATGAAATTCAACGAATTTCCATCATGTATTTATGACTGGGCTACAAGGACGCAGAACATGGCATAAACTTATAATTCGTCGTTCCGGTATGTCTGTCAAACAATTAAACTAAAATTTTGAGGCTGTGACATGAGGTGTACGTAAGACACAAGACGGGGCACTTGCCCCATCCGGGAAACTGGGTACAGGCTTTTTATTCATTACAGGCTGTCAATTAAGGCTGTCAATTCAACTAAGTACCTGGGTGTTAAAATTACGAACAACTTCAGTTGGAAAGACCACATAGATAATATTGTGGGGAAGGCGATCCAAAGGTTGCGTTTCATTGGCAGGACACTTAGAAGATGCAACAAGTCCACTAAAGAGACAGCTTACACTACACTCGTTCGTCCTCTGTTAGAATATTGCTGCGCGGTGTGGGATCCTTACCAGGTGGGATTGACGGAGGACATCGAAGGGGTGCAAAAAAGGGCAGCTCGTTTTGTATTATCACGTAATAGGGGAGAGAGTGTGGCAGATATGATACGCGAATTGGGATGGAAGTCATTAAAGCAAAGAAGTTTTTCGTCGCGGCGAAATCTATTTACGAAATTTCAGTCACCAGCTTTCTCTTCCGAATGCGAAAATATTTTGTTGAGCCCAACCTACATAGGTAGGAATGATCATCAAAATAAAATAAGAGAAATCAGAGCTCGAACAGAAAGGTTTAGGTGTTCGTTTATCCCGCGCGCTGTTCGGGAGTGGAATGGTAGAGAGATAGTATGATTGTGGTTCGATGAACCCTCTGCCAAGCACTTAAATGTGAATTGCAGAGTAGTCATGTAGATGTAGATGTACAGAATTCTCTCGAATTTCTAGCAGTCATTTTCTCAGCCTCCACTAAATTGCATATTTAACGTTGATGACTGCGTCGATAAACACTGGAGTCGTAGCAATCAGCACACAGGGTGGTCAGAAACAGTCTGAAAACTCGAGAGGGCGTTTCAGGGTAGATTGTGCTTATAACTAATTGTTCGGAAAAAAACTTAGATATGTTTCCGAGCTAATTAACACTGAAGTTAGCCAATCAGGCTCTTGCGCTTGCTCATTCAAGCGATCCACCAGATACAATTACTATCAGTTGTTCTTATAGTGGCCATGATAGCGCACGAGACTGCTCAACCTTGGGCTCAGGTTTTATCCTAACTATCCCCAGTCAAATTTTTGTATCGTGCTCTTGTTCGGTTTTGGGACTCCAAACGAAGAACACCTTTGGCGTCACCGTCCCTGGCTGGTCGCAACATTCTTAAAAGCTTTTCAGACTGTTTCTGACCACCATGTACGTATCCTCAGTCTTCTTAGTTGTTACTCTGTTCGCAGGAAATTATGCCATTTCGTTCATAATGCTGCTGTTTTGGTGCTGTTCTGCTGTCGAGATGGGTATGAACTTTTTACGGAACCATACCAAAATAATGTCCTCAGTCCACCCCGTATCGTGCTGCAGATGGGAGCCGGTCCAACAACCTAGAACAATGATTCCACCGCAAAAACATGCCACCTGTGTAGCTGCCTGTCATCAGTCCCCAACTGCCGTAAATACGCCCCCTTACCTTGATGCACATCGGAATCACAACAGTAGTTTATCATTTGTCTGTGGGAAAAGAAAACCCATGATGGGTTGTGGATTCTGCATACAGTTTTACGGGACAGAGGTATTTCAGTACATCCGGAAAAAAACAGTTATGCTATAGTGTAGGTATCTACACCTAACACCACGCCCATCAGTCGAAAAAAGAAAATCTTTTTCTGCGCTAAAGGAGTGGGGTCAAATCGGTGTAATTTCAAGGTCGAAAAAATTTTGTTTCGAGGATTGGGATATTCTCAATGACTGTAGCATAGAGCTACATATAGTAACAGAGCCACGAATTCTGCGTCCCAGTTACTCGACTCTACAGTAATGTCATAAACTAGGAGAGAAAAGTGTGATAATTTCATAATTTCAGATCGTTGAACCAAAAACGGTGGTATTCGCATTAATAAAAATAGACGTACTTTACATCTACTATGGCAATATATTTACTGTTTAGGTAGTTACTAAGTAATCTACTTGAAATACTACGTACACAATTATCTGGCTGCCTTCTGAAATACATTTACGCAGTTGTTTGCGGCACGATGAATCTTATATTGCAAGCAAGTTAAAAATACTTCAGTAAATAGGAAATCTTGATAACTGCGAGAAAACTGAACTAGGTGGTCTGTACGGCGAGACTTACGACAAATCACAAAAATAGACACATTATCAATTATACAACACGTCATAATCAAGAAGCTATTTATTCGCTAATGGCGAATTATTTGACATTAGCTGTATTAGGTGTAGGTATACTATATACTCGTGACATGAAAATTTTTGTGCCGGATCGGGACTCGAACCCGGATTTCACCATTATCGCGAGCGGTCGCCTTAACTTAGGCTATCCGTGCACGTTCCATGGACAGATTCAAACCTCTATAGGCCACATTGCCTACTAGAGATGGGCAAACTGAAACACGTAACTGTTTCGAAACAAATGAAACAGTACGATGTAATGTTTCGATACGCTGTTTCGAAACAGTGAAACAGTTTGTGTTTTGTAATCTAATAAATCTACACATTTTATCATCTTGAATGTCTACTGTATAAGTATGTCCACATAAACATAAATGAGGTGCGAGAGCGCTAATCATATCGTAGAAAATATGAAACTATCACTTAGGCGTCTTGGCAGTTTCGTATTTCCTTCAGCAAATGCGCTGCTTTCCTGTCGTGTGACTTTCATACTTTTCAATTGGCTGAGGACAGCCATAGCTGAACACAGAAGAACCACCACGAACGGAACTGGAGGTGGGAGCAAACTGCAGAAACAACGGATATGCTACTATGATTCCCACATTCCGTTAGTATGGGTAATATACCCATCTTGCTAATTTCCATGCACACAAAGGGAATCATTGTGGATAATAGGCAGTGACTATAGACTCACAAATAATGCCAAATAATTCGAATAAATAACAAAATAGAACAAAAAAATTTGTCTTTCAAGGTGTTTCGAACCGTTACTATAAATTCACCACGCTTCCCAGCCCTTCCCGTTCACCATTACACTATCAGTGATATGTCAAACAGATTGCATGCAATTATACCTACATCAAATTTATGTATATATCTAATAACTGTCACTCTACGCCCTTTTTTATTCAAAATGTTGTAGGCTTACTTGCGTTTCTTAATATAATTACTGTGGATGACCAGAGAAACGTATGTTATGAAAAAAGTGTAATTTAACTGAATGATTTTCACATATTTATTATTTTGAATGTGAATAGTATACGTTGTTTTATTGTTTGGTTAGTGTTTATAAAGCAGATGTTACGCCATTTCGGAATAGGACAGTCAAATAGAAACGAAGCTTTATTTTCGGATATCTTAAGCTTCATGCTATTGCATGTCAGAAAGATTTCGACACTCTTGAAAGTGTTTCACGAGTGGTATGTTGTGTTTCAGTACCTGTGCCAAGCCCGAATCTCGTCCGACACAGAGCGGAATGAAACATCACTGTTTCGATACAATTAGTCTTCCAAGCACAGGTGGACTGAAACGCCTCATTTTGAAACAACGATACAGTTTCTGTGCCTGGCTCGAGATCGAATCTGGTCCGGTTGTCCGAGACAGTGGCGGAATGAAACACCACTGTTTCGAAACAGTGAACCACAGCCGTTCCGAAACACTGAAACAGTTCCACGTATCGATACACTGTATCGAAACATAGAAACAGTGGCCAAGTCTATTGCCTACAAACCCTGTGTGATGCCCGCAACAAGGAGGCGACTACATGGAATAAAGACCAATGTTACCGTCGTTTAAGCCTATCGATGCTTGTAATACTCATTTTTATTTACAATATCTGTCCCTTCAGTTATGCATATACAATGAATAACAACTCATGTGCTTTGCTGCATTTGAAAACGTGTATCAAACTGCACCATATCTCTCTATGCCTCTGTTTCGTTGTTTCTTTATACTATGTTGTTTTGCTTTTGGAAACAAAGTGTCAATTGTTCTCTTTTTATCTCCTCTCGCTTTGTTTTTCCTGAGTATTTTATTTTGTGTATGTCAGTTTCAAACCATCCACATTGTTGTTTCTTTGTAAGGACTAGCAAACCAACCCACATTCTTAGTTGTATTTTTTAAGCTATCCATTTATTTGCATCATATATCTGTACTTTGTTTTGTTGATTATTTTCGTGGTATTGCTAACTGTGTGCATTTTCAGTAATGGTATGTTTATTCAAACACAATCTAAAGTTTTGATTGCTTGCCATGACCCAGCTGACCAACAATACAAGAAAAATGTCTACCAAAACGGAACTGAACAACACAGCTTCGTACGGAATTTTACACACGAAATCATATAAAGGGGAGGGGGGGGGGGTGGAACAGTACATGCTGCCTGCATTCTGCAATTTCTTAAATTTGTAACTTTGCAATTTTGTAACAGTAACTTGTTCTTTGAGGGATGACATAGTGAAGGCAGTAGAGGATCAAATAGGTAAAAAGACGAGGGCTAGTAGAAATCCTTGGGTAACAGAAGAAATATTGAATTTAATTGATGAAAGGAGAAAATATAAAAATGCAGTAAATGAAGCAGGCAAAAAGGAATACAAACGTCTCAAAAATTAGATCGACAGGAAGTGCAAAATGGCTAAGCAGGGATGGCTAGGGGACAAATGTAAGGATGTAGAAGCGCATATCACTAGGGGTAAGATAGATACTGCCTACAAGGAAAATTAAAGAGACCTTTGGAGAAAAGAGAACCACTTGTATGAATATCAAGAGCTCAGATGGAAATCCAGTTCTATGTAAAGAAGGGAAGGCAGAAAGGTGGAAGGAGTATATAGAGGGTTTATACAAGGGCGAAGTACTTGAGGACAATATTATGGAAATGGAAGAGGATGTAGATGACGACGAAATGGGAGATAAGATACTGCGTGAAGAGTTTGACAGAGCACTGAAAGACCTGAGTCGAAACAAGGCCCCCGGAGTAGACAACATTCCATTAGAACTATTGACAGCCTTGGGAGAGCCAGTCCTGACAAAACTCTACCGTCTGGTGAGCAAAATGTATGAGACAGGCGAAATACCCTCAGACTTCAAGAAGAATATAATAATTCCAATCCCAAGAAAGCATGTGTTGACAGATGTGAAAATTACCGAACTATCAGTTTAATAAGCCACGGCTTCAAACTACTAACACGAATTCTTTACAGACGCATGGAAAAACTGGTAGAAGCCGATCTCGGGGAAGATCAGTTTGGATTCCGTAGCAATGTTGGAACATGTGAGGCAATACTGACCCTACGACTTATCTTAGAAAATAGATTAAAGAAAGGCAAACCTACGTTTCTAGCATTTGTAGACTCAGAGAAAGCTTATGACAATGTTGACTGGAATACTCTCTTTCAAATTCTGATGGTGGCAGGGGTAAAATACAGGGAACGAAAGGCTATTTACAATTTGTACAGAAAGCAGATGGCAGTTATAAGAGTCGAGGGACATGAAAGGGAAGCAGTGGTTGGGAAGGGAGTGAGACAGGGTTGTAGCCTATCCCCGATGTTATTCAATCTGTATATTGAGCAAGCAGTAATGGAAACAAAAGAAAAATTCGGAGTACGTATTAAAATCCATGGAGAAGAAATAAAAACTTTGAGGTTCGCTGATGACGTAATTCTGTCCGAGACAGCAAGGGACTTTGAAGAGCAGTTGAACGGAATGGACAGTGTCTTGAAAGGAGGGTATAAGACGAACATCAACTAAAGCAAAACGAGGATAATGGAATGTAGTCGAATTAAGTCGGGTTAAGCTGAGGGTATTAGATTAGGAAATGAGACACTTCAAATAGTAAAAGAGTTTTGCTATTTGGGTGCAAAGTAACTGATGATGGTCGAAGTAGAGAGGATACAAAATGTAGATTGGCAATGGCAAGGAAAGCGTTTCTGAAGAAGAGAAATTTGTTAACATCGAGTATTGATTTAAACGTCTGGAATTCGTTTCTTAAAGTATTTGTATGGAGTGTAGCCATGTATGGAAGTGAAACGTGGACGATAAATAGTTTGGACAAGAAGAGAATAGAAGCTTTCGATATGTGGTGCTACGGAAGAATGCTGAAGATTAGATGGGTAGATCGCGTAACTAATGAGTAGGTACTGAATAGAATTGGGGAGAAAAGGAGCTTGTGGCACAACTTGACTAGAAGAAGGTATCGGTTGGTAGGACATGTTCTGAGGCATCAAGGGAGCATCAATTTAGTATTGGAGGGCAGCGTGAAGGGTAAAAATCGTAGAGGGAGACCAAGAGATGTATTCACTAAGCAGATTCAGAAGGATGTAGGCTGCAGTACATACTGGGAGATGAAGAAGCTTGCACAGGATAGAGTAGCATGGAGAGCTGCATCAAACCAGTCTGAGGACTGAAGACGAGAACAACTTGTTACAAATCCGTAATAAGATACATTATTGTGAAAAAAGTGTGGCACATATTTTGAAGAGTTACGAACAGCTAGTATATAGCTGCTGTCCAAAAATTCTCAATTAGCGAATAAATCTCGTAAAATTTAGTACAGATGTGCATCGTCAACAATGTCTGTTTCTTCAGACATGCATGTCTCAAGGGAATGATATTATAAATAAATAAATCATTGCATTATTAGACTGCGATTAGACGCCACGTACGAAAACATTTACCGGTGTAACTCAAGTTTCAGAAGTACTGAGTTATGATAGCCGTACCGGAATTTCAATTACCAAAAACATACGCATACACTTTAATTGGTGCTATTTAAGGAGTATCTCTGGGAATTCTACTGATATACATAGTTCTGTAATATGTTCTCCATATAAACAGGCGGAAAAAATCGCAATGCCAAAAAACAATTCCTATAGGGTCACGAAATTTCGCAGGTTGATGTAAACGCGAGTTAAGTCACTGCAAATGTGAAATGTTATGGTATTAATAACCAAAGTAACCGCCAGAACGTTGAATGCAAGCACGCAAACGTGCATGCATTGTGTTGTACAGGTGCTGGATACCAGTTTGTGGGATGGAATTCCGTGCCTGTTGAGCTTGGTCGATCAAAACAGGGACGGTTAATGCTGCTTATGTGACGTTGGGGTTGTCCGATGATGTCCGGTATGTCATAGATTGGACACAGATCTGGTGATCGACCACGCCATGGGAAAAGATCGACACACTATAACATGTTGGTTACAACAGATGTGCGTGGAAAACACCCCCTGGAGTATTGTTTATGAATGGCAGCACAACAGGTCGAATACGAGACTGACATACAAATTTGCAGTCAGGGAGCGTGGGGCAACCACGAGAGTGCTTCTATTATCGTACGAAATCAAACCCCAGAACATAATTACAGGTGGCGGTCCAGAGTGACTAGCATGTAGAAAGGTTGGTTGCAGGCCCTCAATTGGCGTCCTAACCAACACACGGCCATCAGTGGCACCGAGGCAGAACTAGCTTTTATCAGGAAAGACAACAGACCTCCACCCTGCCCTCCACTGAGCTTTTGCTACATTGCTGCGAAGTCTATCAACAGTATCGCAGAAGGAACATACAGCTTCTGCTAGCCCTCAGTGAAGTGTTCATAAAGGCATCTTTGTCGCCTTAAAGGCATCCCTTACACCTTATTTCATGTGTATAAACACAGTTGCCGTCTTTCTCGGACATCTCCTCGGTGTTGCAATTTTTCCGTGAGTATAGATGTCACGAGCAGTATACTCGCTAAACAAATATAAACAAATATAAACAAACAGAATAGAATCGTTATGGTCATTCTGACAGTGAAAGGAAATGGTGTTCACAAACTGACAATAATGAAAACAAGTGTTATGACAATGGAACAGAAGCCACAATAGGACTATTTCTCAAGTGCAGTAAGTTTTAAATGCATTTGAAAAATGCACAAGGTTGTCCGAATTTGTTACTAGCAAACCGGGAAGTTTCTCTACATTTAAATAAAAACCTCTATAATTTGTGAATCATAAATTGGGACATTTCGGGGCACTTTTCTTAAGGTTAAAAAAAGTGAAATATTTGTGCAAATTAGTGCTGTATTAAATTGATTTAGTAAAATAAATGAATACTTTATACTGTAATTAATTTCATAAAACCCACGGGGGGCATCCAAATTATAATAACACTTTACAATATTATTACTGGTAACACAAGAATTTTTTTTTTTATTTTGGAACATTCACACTAGATACAAAATTGTCTGCTGAAACACAAAGTTCACACAATTTGCTATCCTACGCATCATATTTATCTGAATTCTGAGCTTTGGAAAGTTCCTTTCGTTGTATGATGTGTTGCTTCGACCATTGGTACGTGTAATTTGTTTCGTTCCTCAGTCCATTGCACATTCATTAGAGGAAATACTCTTCCATGTTTGCATGATGCCCTGGAATACTTAAGACTAATTCACACAGATTCAGCAGCTGAGAATACTGTTCTTCACATCCAATCCATCGGAAGAAATAGGCCCAGTTCTCCTGATACGATTTACTTTCCCAGTTATCGCTATTTCTGTTGATTCCTGATTCACTGAACTGCTTGAGTAAAGAAAACTAGTCAAACACTAAACTATCATCTACTGACAATCTTCTACCTTTCACAAATGTTATTGTCCTTGTCACATTGCTCCACTCAGGTTCTGCGTCCAGCATCATACATTTAAAAATGGAAAACATCATTGAGATTTGCTTACCAGTTTTCTAAATAAGCTGTACCCGTTTCATAAAACTGTTCTATATCTTAATGCAATTTTTGAAATTCACTAGTTAATGTAACCTCAATGTCCTGTGCGACAGATGTCACTTTGAGTGGAATAAGACTTTCGTCTTTACGGCGTTCTATGATTCTGCTAGTATTTTACAAAATCGCTGCTACTTCTATAACACTGCTATCTGCTTTCTCAAGTTTTAAGTATTTGTCTCTGAAACACGCTCAACTCACTATGCTTCCGTTATCGGGTTCTGAAAGAAAGTTGTCAGAAATTTAGGTACCTTTTCTGAGGAAGAACGATTTAAGAGCATCATACAACTTCAGTACTCTCTCTACAGCAAAAAACAAAGACAACCACCTTGTTTTTGTATGTGACAACACCGCTTGATAATGTCCACAAACTCACAAAACTCCTCTGACGCTCGCACTGTCTACACGGAGTAATTGAAAAGTATAATTATAAAGGTTCTGCGTCAGCACTCATCACGTCAACGGCTGTCTTGGCAGCATTGTGTATTATGTGAGCAAGGCAGCCAACTCCTAAAAGATTTTAGTTTACTTCACTTTTCAGTCTAGCAAATACATTGTTTGTACCTGCTCATCGCACTCCTCCGAAATTAGTGTTGGCATTGTCATCGCAAAATTCAATACACTTACACTTATCAATTTTATTTTCTTCTGATGCGGTACGTACTTCTTGTAGAGGCGGTTTTATTTGGCAGCGAAACTAATTTAAGCAACTTAACTTGAACGCCATTCTGATGTGTAAAATATTGAACAATTAATGGAAATATTTTTTTCCGCCTTGTGATTACTCGCATCTGTAGCTATTAGATAATCAGCTCACCAGTGAAAGGTCGTCGCATATTTGTTTGACAGTATCAGGTGCCGAAACTGCTTTCAAAAGTGCTGTTGTTTTGGTTGTCCAACGTCACACTCTTCCCTGTGACAAAATCGTTAAAAAGATTTGAGCTTAGCCTAGAAGTACGGTCTACAGATTTCAAAGACATATGATGATTAACGGTATTTTTAATACCGCTGCTGCTATTGATTGGCTCTGTTTTTGTTTTGTCGACTTTGAAATAAAAAAGCCGTTTCTTTTTACATGTTTGATTTATGCTTTTGGCTGCCTAAATGATCAGTAATATTTGCCCTTCATCCATGTGAAATGGAGACATATGACTTACATATTCTACTCTGCACTTCAAAGTCATGCCTTCCTCGTTTGATGAAAGACTATTCTTCTGTACATTTGTCTTGAAAGGAACACTTTCGGTTTGGCATTTGGAGTTCACACACGAAAATATGAACCAAGTACAAAAGCCTCGGACAGCGAACCACGTATCTGCAACGTCTTAACTGAACTGAATCCGAAGACAAGAGTCAATAATTGAAAGAAGCGTTACGCGCAATAAAGGTCCTTGGTAGACCCTGGCAGGTGCAACACTGAAACAAAAATCATTATTTTGTTTAACAGTGACGGTTAAAATACAAATTCACGCCAGCATTTGGGAAGAAATAGACGGTATGAGAGTATTTCTTTGGCATCACAAAACGGGACAAAACTGTCGTCTTCAAAGCAATTTTTCGGGAGGCTCTTTTTTTTTAATCCGAAATAGGGACTGTCCCGGAAAACCGGAACGTCTGGCAATCCTACACAAGGGGGTATGGCTCTGAGCACTATGCGACTTAACTTCTGAGGTCATCAGTCGCCTAGAACTTAGAACTAATTAAACCTAACTAACCTAAGGACATCACACACATCCATGCCCGAGGCAGGATTCGAACCTGCGACCGTAGCGGTCACGCGGTTCCAGACTGAAGCGCCTTTAACCGCACGGCCACACCGGCCGGCAAGGGGTATCTAATATAGTTCGATTACCGTAAACATCAACTTTCATTTGAAAGTCGTGCCAACAGTATTGGCGTGTGTAGCACTATTAAAACAGTAGCAATGAGTATGTACGTCCATCGTCGAATCGTTGATCTATTTACATTGTGGCGCGACGATGGACAGCAACTAGTGAGCATCCACACTACTAGAACCACCATCTGGAATAATTATATACAGCCAGTCGCTGTGGTCTAGCGGTTCTAGGCGCTCAGTCCGGAACCGCACGGCTGTTACGGTCGCAGGTTCGAATCCTGCCTCGGGCATGGATGTGTGTGATGTCCTTAGGTTACTTAGGTTTAAGTAGTAAGTTCTAGGGGACTGACAACCTCGTAAGTTAAGTCCCATAGTGCTCAGAGCCATTTAATTATATACAATTCACTAATAAAGGAAATATTAAATATTTGTTTGAACCCCTTCCCCTTTCTTGTCTGCGTTCACCACTTCGCAGACCCACTCTGTAGTTCACGAAGAGACTGCCGTGACTGGAACAACTGTCCTAGAATTAATCTTCTGTGATACAGGAAAACCACACGAAAAGCTAATAATGGTGATGTACTGCGGCGTGAATCTCACCCTCCTACGTTCAGAAAAATTGCGTTGTGGGCAGGTACAGGAACTCACATTGTCGATTTGTCGTCCTCAGCAACGCCATTGTCGAGGTACTTTGTCGTCGCCTTCCTGCGATCTGATATGAAATATCGGGTGTGTATCTGTGCCTTGTGGATGACTCAAGTGCTTGCGCACAGTATTGCGTTTATGTTGTGATGACAGAGAGGTTGTAACCCAGTGTCGATACAAGGCCTCCTACTGTAAAATATCATTAACGGAACTGCAGCGTTCAATGTCCGCACTTGACGCGCAGACTACTAGCAACAAGGACACACAGATTCGCTTCGTGAGACAATCGGAGATGTATGGAATTTAGCCCAGAATACTGGCGCAAAGTCTGGGAATCAGAAATGCAATTATCTCTCGTTCCCCTGTTGACACTGAAAATTTCTTACATAACCAAGATTCGAACCGGCTACCTTCGTAACGAGCGCCATTGCACTACGCTCTCCATTACGGAGACGCCTTTAGTACTAGTGAGCAAAGACAATTCTGAAAAAATGGACTACTAATTTAAGGCCTTTAAATTTGACAAAATGATAGCACATTTTGTGAGAGAACTTCTGAAAGTAGTTCTGCAAGGCAAAACTTAACGTCTCGACCTGCTAAACAACATGACAATATAGACCGTTTTCCATTACATGTATGTGCAGTGATACGGAGTAATAATTTGTGTTCTTGTTTTACGGAACTTGATAATGGGATAATGTAGGCCCGAAACATGTTGTGTTAAATATATCACACATTTTGGACACTTAGTGAGCAATTATGTCCGTACGGATATTGCGTATCTGACATTTTGTGTATCAAACCGTCCAATTAATTTATTAAGACGTTTCAAACTTTGAACTTCTAAAAGAAGGTTGTGTTTAGTACTCAAACCCATGCGTAATCATGCCGATGACGTCTCGATTAAGCATAGGTTTGAGCACCAACACAAAAGCTACCTTTATAGTTTCTAAGTTAGATATGATGATCGCAGTAGCCGAAACGACTTAACAAAAAAATTTAATAATCGATCTTGACGATTTTATTCACAAAATATTCACAATCATAGCAGATTAACACAGGAAATCATATCCTTTATTAGTAAATTGTGTATAATAATTCCAGATGGTGGTTCTAGTAGTGTGGATGCTCACTACTTGCTGTCCATCGTCGAATCGTTGATCTATTTACACTATGGCGCGCATGCCTGCTGGCGACAGTTTTCATGTAATCGGGACACTCACCATATAGACTTTCTAAGATGGCGCATCAAAAGCTCAGAACAAACTTGACGTCGGAAATTACATGTTCCAGCCTCGGGCACCCACTACTGAAAGGCGATGGAAAGCAGAGATAGGGTGTGTGTTGTCTAACCTGCGTTCCACTGTTCCGCCGACGGCCAGTACAACCTGGCTGACGCCATTTCAGTTATGCAATATGAAATTATCTGATGATGAGATCAACTGTGATGGAATGCGATCGGCTAACTAAAGACGAGCAAACTCACAAGGGGTCTAATGATTCAACAGCTAACTTCCAGCTGTTCACAGCAGATGGTTGAAATTTCTAACTATTTCTTTAGTATCCAGTAGAGCATTCTAGGGTCGCAACCGATGGCAGATATTTTCTGTTGTGCAGGATCGTGAGCCTGCTGCAGGTGGAGAACGCCTTTGTGTAGCTTAGTGCTGGTCCATGTGAGCGCTCGCGGTAGGCACCACAATGTCAACGTTGGACGGGAGATCAATGAAGTACGATTCTAATCTCGGATTAATACCAATTTTGCTCTTACGATAACATCAGATGTCTTCCATTGAGTTGAGAAGCAGGAATCCATCACTATCCATTACCTACTCGTGAAGGGAACGTCTTTTAGTATTCCGGTGCACACGGACTGCCACGAAATGTAATTTTAATTGCGCAGATCGTTAGAGATGGCATCTGTGATAAATATATACACCCTTACGCAGGGGTAACATGTGATGACTTCGTCTCACAATGAGTTTTATAGATGGAATTTCATTTTATTCCTGGAGAAAGTGTAACAGGAATGATAATTTTTCATGACATTCCAAACGCAGCTTATTGCGCTTTTGTTATTATTCCCTGGTATTCTGAACGTAAAATACTGCGCAGCGATAGTAATCCATCAGCAGCTGCCAGTAACAATGAAAGAAATACAACACAATACTATCTAATTTTGAGCAGAACCTAAGTGACCTGATGGAGTCAACTTCTCTGCCTCGATGCATGGAAAGCTTCTTGCGAAGCAACCGGTCAATGACGCTTGAGATACGTAGTTACATGTTGAGTCTTCTGTCATCGTCCTACGTGCAAAGTGCAAAATGAAGGACTCTGGATAGCGTGCGTCAGAATTTTGAGCTTTAATCAGCAACGAACGTTACGCAAGAAAACGTTTCCCACTGATAAGCTGAGAAATTTGCGAAACTTTGCGAACGACGCGCGACACGCGCTGCGCGGCGTGGCGCGCCCCAGCGCACGCGGCCGTGGCCTCGGCGCCACGACACACCCTCGCCCACTTCACTCTGAGCAGACCACGGAGCGCCAATGGCAGGACTTTGTCCATTGTGCCAATTGAAACAGCTGACGACAGCGCCGGCGCATAGTTCGCTAGACCGACGACCTCGACAACAACGCTGTTAGTTTCACGACTGCTCTTCTAGCACTTGCTTCAAAATGAGTTCTAGATTTCGGGGAATGGTGCGTATTAATATCGTGAACGTTACAAACACTACACATTCATTGAAATGAATTAAATACACTGAAATAAAGGACCGATTGGAATGAAATCAATAAAGATGCATTTATAAGAAATGATATCAGTGCAAATCGTTCAGATATGCTGGAGTTGTAATTTAATGAGTACAATTATTCTTTCAGGTGCTATGAAAGTAAATTTGTTCTGTTTTGTGAGCTGGAGGAATAGTTTAAGCGAAATTTCAAGAAAAATAGTATACGAAGCCAATTTACTTACTTAAACGCCAACCCGACCGTGTATTAAACAAACATATTCTCTCCCATGCAGTGTTTAGTTACGATACAGATTACAGGGCATACCGAAACTTACCCGATAAAATTGTGAAAGCTGTTAAGGCTATTTCCTGTTTGGTGTAAGGGCTTGCGGTCTCCAGTGGCTCTGAAAATATATGCACAATAGTGCAAATGTTGACATCTTGCGCTGTGTGCCTTGTAGGTAATAATTCACTCAGGGCACTTGCTGCGACAGTCATAGGGCTGACTGCATAAAAATCAGCTGACTGAAGATCAAATCTGAAATTACTCAGAAACTGCGCTACGTTCAGGATTCAGCTCTATTGCTAAACCTGGATCCATCGAAGAAAGTTCAGATTTGATGTGAGGTAACACGTAACATGCTTGGCAACACGGCTGAAATTGGCTATCGCGCTTGGATCGCAGATACTTATCGTAGATCATAGATACACAGTATTTTTTTTGTCGTAGGTGTCGTGCTATAGCTATGGAAGCGAGTAAATAGAAAAAGGAACGAGCCTCAAACTTTTCCCAATAAGAGAAAGATTTACTGCTGGAAATTGCGTTGGGCCAGTATAAAGATATAACTGAGTGCAAAAAAAGAAAAGATAAAGTCACTGCGGTCAACACGGTAAAGCAAGCTAAAGGCATGGAGAGAAGTTGCTGTTGACTTTAATAATCGGGACAGATCACGATTGGAACAGTTTAAAGATGCACTATGAAAATGTTAAGAACAGGACCAAGAAAACATTTGCGCATAACAAGGTATAACTTCAAGACGCACTTTCTAATTATATCGTTCCATTTTTTATGTATGTGGTATGTCAACTGGAGCAAAATAGTGACAAATCTTTTCAAGGTTGAAATGCATAAAACTGGGAGCGGTAATTTCGTAAGGCCTGCTGTTACAGAAAGCGGACAAAAGCTAACTGCAGCACTGAAGCCACAATTTTTTCCTATTTCCAACCCCTAAGACGACGATGCAGATTTTCATTCTTAAGTTTGTGCAATGGTTTGTAAACATTTTGATAAGATCGCATAAATTCTTTTAAGGCAAGTTCGTTGCATAAAAGGTAGTTTGCAATGTTATTCTTGTTCTGGTAAAGATGCAAATGATGTATGTCCTATTTAGCGACGTACGTAGAATTGTCATAGCAGTTTAAGGACGCGTTCGTAGTTTAAAATTTAATACGAATTGCATACTTACTGCTCCTGGAGCCGAGAAAGAACATATATAAGAGATGAACAGTTATGAGTTGCTGCCAAAATTCCCGTACTTCTCTCCACTAAAAACATTTCGAATTTTCCTTTCTTACTTCGCTGCTACGTGTCTATAAAATGCCTTTGAACAAATCACATAAATTACGAGTCGTCTTCCGAGAGATGTTACGAGATCGATCATTACGTACACACGGTAGCCGGTAATTACCTTAACCTAACCTTCCACATCAAAAAATTATTTCGACCATCAGCGGTGTGTCACACATCAAACATACCGCCTTTGTGATAACTTTTATTATTTCAATTGGTATCTACAACAACAAAAAACAACAAAAGCGATGAATCGTAAAGCCACAACACTATAAACTGACTAGTATAGCTGAACCTGACTTTGGAGAGCGGATTTTCGCTAGTCAAATATGATCCGACTGCAGGCGATATGCTTTGGGATTAACGTTTATACGACTCAGATTCCCAGGTTAAGCTTGATCTGAGGTTGTTTTCTGTCTTAAACCACGGTTAAATGCTTTATGCAATCGGTCCACTATGTTCACTTTACTCTTCGCCCTGAAGCCTGCGTTCAGTACTGCTTGGTTCCGTACTGATTTAGTTTTTCCGGCAGTGTTATTGTACACTTGCTATGATGCACAGGAGAATGAATAGGTTTACTGATGAAAAGTTGGCCGTTATGCGCCTTGTATATGAGGGTCACTGAACACATTGGATGAGCGCCACGACGCTTCGCTGACCACTTCCCGTAGCGATGGCAACCACATCATAGAACTTCAGCACATTACAGGCTTTCCCCACTGCCGTGAAGGTCTTTTGTAGATACAAATGTAACTTGAGTAATAACCGAATAAATTTTAATTGCATTACTATTCCATAACGAGTATCTGAAGACAGTGGGGTGGCATCCGGGGCGGGTATTGGCGGTGTCACCCCACTAATAAAAACCTCTCTAAAATTAATAAAACTGGGTGTGTGTCAAGTATGAATTTAAATACGAAAAATAAAGACCTTAGAGTCAATAATCACCAAATTGTTATGCATTACATTAATATAAAGTATTATACATTAGTACATATTATTATACTATATACATTAATATGCATCCTTTACAAAACTATTTGCTAAAGCCAGACACAAACACTTAAAATTTCCTTCTAGCTTTCACAGCCGCAAATGCTGATGTCACGTCTTCATAATTAATATTTTGTATTTCCTCATGTTGGATAGTTAACATGACAAGATTATTTAGCCTCGTGTTGCTCCTTGTTGAACCTAATTAATTTTTAATTAAATTTAATTTTCTAAAGCTCCTCTGACTACAAGAAACAAACTCAAATCGTCATAAATAACTTTAGAACAAGCATAAGGTTTGGAACAGTCTATAAAATCCAATTTCACTATGAATTTAAAAAAGTCAGCGCATGCCCAATCGGAAACTAACATTTGCCGCATCTAAATGTCTTTTCAGCCTTGGAACCTCATCGAGGATTTCCCCTTCTGTTACTTCATCATAGAAACCAGTGAATTTTGAAACAGCTAGTTTAAACTCCTCATTGTTTGTCAAAAGTGGAGTACTTGGCTGCACAGCCTCGAACAATAGGGTGACATCTTCAATGGACCATGATCTGGTCTAAAGTTCAATACTGAATCGGGCAAGACAGTCCAACATATCCTTTTGATGCTCAGTTATCAGTGTGAGTCCTGTATCTGTTGCCAAATCACCGGCCATCCGGTTTTACGACCGATTCTTTCTATTGGAATGTCTTATTCCCCTGATTTTTTCATAGCAAGACGTATGACCTCATTTTTGTTCAGTATAAAGAAGTGCCTCTATTTTTATATCTAGCTGATCAAGACTCAAGCCTTTACTTTGCAGTGCAACCGGAATACAATTTACTTCTCATAGTACATTATTCCAAGATAGCACAGGAATGTGAAACTACACACAGCAGGTAAAAGATATTGCAACACATCTGGTGTCCAAATTTTCGTGTTGATCTCTTAATTCATCAACTGCTGCGGAAATCCTATCGAAATATACTGCCACTGCTTGAACTGCAGCATAATGAGCACTCCAACGTCTTGTTGAGAGTCTTTGCACAGATGCTTTGCTGTGTTTACTAAGAACACCCCAGCAACTGCTGGAAGCAAAAAATATATAACAATGGTAACTATTATACCGAAAAATGTTGCACAAGATACAACAATAACGGCTTTATTGGTTTTTGCTTCAATAGCTTGAACTACTCCATATACGCCGCTCAAACAGCTGCCTTGTCATAATCTTAGGGACGACATCATTAACGTCTAAACCTTCATTTTCACGCTTCTTATGAATTTCGTCGCTTAGATCAGCGGCTTTTTTTGTTTTGGCGAAAAAATCCGAGGAATATGTCTTTTTACTTCCACTTTTCTATTAACAGTTTTCACGAAACTAATTACTTCAAATATCAAATCAATAGGTGAAATGTATGTTATCAAACATAATACTAAAACATGTAGACGATTTAACTTGGTTGACAGGCGTAGATTTTACGTGGTTCGCTACAACATTTATAATTTCATTCTGTAATTGTGGCGACAGATATGACATTTTTTTGTAGATTTACCATTGTTCCCCTATCATACTTTGACAGTAGTTTCACTACTAGTTACACACCCCCCCGCCCCCTCCCAGTGTTTTGTCGATGTCCACGAAAGGCTAGGTGTTATTTAAACAGAAACAAAGTTATATCCAATAACCCCGATAAAAGATGCTTCCACTTCAGTTTTTCAGTATCCATTAATTCTGAAATCTAGTCACAAATATAGATCTTGCATTAATACTACTGGTGACAGCAAAAAATGACAGCAGAAGGCAGTAGAGGTTATTAGTTGCTGGAGAGTAAACCACCAAAGACGGAATTTTTTCACCAGTAGGCATCGCCTTATAAAACCCCTCCTTTGAAAGATAACGCATATCACCTTTTGTTTTTTATCAGTGCCTAGATACAGTGCCAAATGACCCTTCTCTTTTTTGGAAAGGTTCACTTCCTTTTTTATGATCGCAATGCGAACATTATCAGGAACAGCTAAGCGCCAGTGAGAGACACCTCTAAAGTCCTGCAGTGATTCATTAATACGAGGGCCATTCAATAATTAAATATCCAGATTCGCCTGAAGACAATAGCGTTTATTTTTATAAAACAACACTTTTTTCCTACTTTCCAACGTAATCCCCCTTGAACATTTATGCACTTGTTCCAGCTGGCTACAAGCTTCTTTATTCCGACTGCAGAGAACTTTTTATCTTTATGTTTGAACCAATTCCACACAAACTTTTTCACATCCTCGATGTCGTGGAACCTCTTCCCACGTAATGTCTCCTTCAGTGCAAGGAAATCACTAGGTGCTAAATCAGGACTGTAAGGGGGACGAGGCAGAACTTCCCAGCCCATTCTGTCGATTGTTTCACAGGTTAGTTGAGCAAAAGCAAATCCGAGTAGTATTGGCTGTTCACTGTACGCTACTCTTCGAGATAATTACAAAAAACTGGGCCATCAGTATCCCAAAACACCGTCAACACGACTTCCTGCTGATGCTTGGGTTTTGAATGTTTTGCTTGACAGGTAAGTTGTTGCGCTTCCACTCCATGCTTTGTCTTTTTGATTCTGGCTCATTATAGTGCACCCAAGTTTCATCGCAAGTTAAAATTTTGTTGAAGTGCTCACCTTCTCTTTCATAACATTCCTTTAGCCCTTTGCACACTCTCAACCTTGTTTCCTTGTGTAGCCGCGTCAACTCCTTTGGGACCCATCTTGCACATGTTTTGCGGTACTTAGCTTGTTACTGATAATGTTATGAACTGTACCAGTACTAACTTGAACCTCATCAACTACCATTTACACAGTCTCACGGCGGTCGGCACGAATAATGTCAATTCGACTTTCAAGTGAGGGAGTTGAATCTGCAGCTGGTCGGCTAGAACGGTGTTCTTCACTCACTGAGTCGCGACCATTTTTGAACTGCTCTACCCACTTGTAAAAATTTGCATGATTCATACAACCTTCAACATAAACTTTAGACATTCTACAGTAGATATTCACTGGTTTCTCGCCTTCAGCAAGTAAAAACACGAATAACAGAACGTTGTTCAACTAATGTGGACGTTTCAAGCGGACTCATCATCTTGAAATGTATTTTTGAGGTTGTAAGCGAAACAATGTTGATACATCAGCTGATCAGGACTCATCCCAGTGACGCCAACTTAAAGCCAAAAAGGACCAACTTGCCCTACTAACAGTTTTTTTCCCCAGACCAATTAGTCTCTTTAATTATTGAATGAACCTCGTATTATTACAGTCTTTACCAGCATTATCACAATGATTTTCAGTATTTTCTTCTGATTGGTCTTCTTCACAGGTTATCTTTATACCTGTATTCTTGCTATTGCCTTCTGAAGATGAGCTGATTTTATTCGAATCATTTCTGGCATCAGTTTCTTCTGAGTAACTTTGGCTATCATCAGTTTTTGTAACATGTTTTAGCCTGGTCTGCTTTTCACTGCTGAAATCCAATTTTTCTTTTAGATATATGAAATTCTGGAAATTGATTTATTGGATTAGGGTTTTGGAACACGTATCTAAAAAAATTGTTCTCAAATAGTATAGCCGATCTCACATATGCTCATATGGTATTTTGTGGAGGAAAAAAAAAAAAGGGCTGAAAGGCAGTGACAAACAGATGCTATTTAATATTTTTTTAGTTTCAAGAAAAGTATTAGCGTGGTGAGTCAAAGTTTCCTAACTGCTAACAATGACCTCTCCTGAGAACTACCTGTCTATTACTGTACAGTAAATGTATCTTCCATTTGCATGCATTTGAAGTTATATAAATATGTTAAGAAGTTTCATTTTAACGTAAATCTCACTTGTACATTTACTTATAATCCCTCTTCAAAAACATATAAACGAGATACTGCTGTATATCGTTAAATTGTGCGCATAAACTAGTTTTACGAACACTAATTTCCTCTAATTAGTTCGGGCAATCGACCCTCTACTGTACTTAGTCCAGCAGAAAGGTGGCTCTCCTAACAGCTTATTTCCACAGTATGAAATATATTCCTCGCTACGCGTTTTTGCAAAGCGTAATATTAAATACTGAAAATAATATGGTAATGTTACAACCAGTTTCGGTTAGCATATGGCGTTCTAAAGTTACACGAGATGATTTATGACACTTTTGTGCTTGGGTAGCGTAAGTCGTATACATGATCCTTAATTAAGTGGTAATGTCAGTACGCATGAGCTGACCACACCATGGTTGGTTGGCAAGTTATGTTATGATTTGTGTATGTGACACGTTCCCCACCCTCAGACCTGTTGGAAATATTTCTGATGCAAAGTTTGAAAATAGGTAGCTTATGCTTACCGAAACCAGAATAATAATGATAATAATAATAATAATAATAATCCCCGTGGAGGCCCGGGAAAAGAATAGGCCTCTGGTATGTTCTGCCAGTCGTAAAAGGCGACGAAAAGAACAAACCACTAATAGGGCTAAGCCCCCTTTTAGTGTGATGAGTTGGTTCAGGACAGAACTAAAGAAGCCCCGGACAGGCGCCGTCATGGTCGGGGACGACGCTTGAACCCTATGCCCGCCCACAATGGTAACGACACTGCTATCCAACTGGAAAATGGTTTAAATCCAAATAGAGGTGTTTTGCAGGATATGCTTCCTACAAACACCCTAGAAGGAAAACAAAGGCAGAGGATGAGATGGTCAGATGAAGTTAATCGACACCTCATGTTCTGTTATTACCAAGCAACAAACCTAGGAACCAACACAACTGGATACAGATCACAAATATACACAACATTTATTACCAGATATCCAGAATTAAAAATTTTAACAGAACAACGACTAGCTGATCAGATCCGTGTAATAATCAAAAATAACAGGATACCCCAGTCAGAATTAGAAAACATCAAACAACAAGTACAACAAATACTGGAACAAAATAATGTGCAAACAGAAGAAGAAGAAAATAGAGTAATGGACTAAAACATCCCAGAGCAAACAAACAAAGAACAACACGCATCAATAACACAATCAGAGGAAAACGAAATCTTGCGACAGCCACCAGAACAAGCACAAATAGAACACGAAGTGACACACATGTTAGATATAGAAGAAAAATTTCAGCTGACATATATAGAATACAAAGACACAAATACAGACATTAGACCATTCTTGCATAGACTGCCAAGTAACCCACAAGTCGAAACAACAATAAAAACTATCAACACAATCATACACAACAAAATAAATGAATATACAACTATGGAAGAGTTACAACTACTGGTTTATATAGGAGCACTCACTACACTAAATATACACACTAGGCAGAGATCAGAACCAACCAACACACAGAAGAAACCCACAAAACCAGCATGGCAACACAGGCTACAGATCAGAATAGAAAACTGAGAAAGGACATCGGACAGCTAACACAATTTATAAGAAATGAAATGTCAGAAAAAAAACGAAAATCGTTAGGTAAAATCTCACAACAAGAAGCGATAGAGCAATTAGATGAGAAGAAGCAGAAATTACAAGCATTGGCCAAACGACTTCGGAGATACAAAAAAAAGTGAAAATAGAAGGAAACAAAACCAAACATTCAACGCAAACCAAAAGAAATTTTACCAGACAATAGATAACACACACATTAAAATAGACAATCCACCAAACATAACAGACATGGAACACTTCTGGAGCAACATATGGTCAAACACGGTACAACATAACAGGCATGCACGGTGGATACAAGCAGAAACAGATACATACAAGATGATACCACAAATGCCTGAAGTGATAATTTTGCAACATGAAGTCTCCCAAGCAATTAATTCTACTCACAATTGGAAAGCCGCTGGAAAAGATAAAATAGCAAATTTCTGGCTAAAGAAGTTCACCTTAACACATTCACATCTAACTAAATTATTTAACAGTTACATTGCAGACCCATACACATTCCCTGATACACTTACACATGGAATAACTTATCTGAAACCTAAATATCAAGCAGACACAGCAAACCCAGCTAAATGTCGCCCCATAACATGCCTACCAACAATATACAAAATATTAACTTCAGTCATTACACAGAAATTAATGACACATACAACACAGAACAAAATTATAAATTAAGAACAAAAAGGCTGCTGCAAAGGAGCACGAGGATGTAAAGAGCAACTGACAATAGATGCAGAGGTGACATATCAAGCTAAAACTAAACAAAGGTCGCTACACTACGCATACATTGATTACCAAAAAGCTTTTGATAGTGTACCCCACTCATGGTTACTACAAATATTGGAAATATACAAAGTAGATCCTAAGTTGGTACAGTTCCTAAACATAGTAATGAAAAAATGGAAAACCACACGTAGTATCCAAACAAATTCAAATAATATCACATCACAGCCAATACACATTAAGTGTGGAATATACCAAGGAGATTCATTAAGTCCTTTCTGGTTCTGCCTTGCTCTGAACCCACTATCCAACATGCTAAATAATACAAATTATGGATACAATATCACTGGAACATACCAACACAAAATCACACATTTGCTATACATGGATGATCTAAAACTACTCACAGCAACAAATCAACCAATTACTAAAGATAACAGGAGTATTCAGCAATGATAAAATATGGCTTTTGGAACAGACAAATGTAAGAAAAATAGCTTAGTCAAGGGAAAACACACTAAACAAGAAGATTACATATTGGATAACCACAGTGACTGCATAGAAGCGATGGAAAAAACGGATGCCTATAAATATCTAGGATACAGACAAAAAATAGGAATAGATAATACAAATATTAAAGAAGAACTAAAAGAAATATATACAAAGACTAACAAAAATACTGAAAACAGAATTGACAGTAAGAAACAAGACAAAAGCTATAAATACTTATGCTATATCAATATTGACCTACTCATTTGGAGTACTGAAATGGAGTAACACAGACCTAGAAGCACTCAATACACTTACACGATCACAATGCCACAAATATAGAATACATCACATACATTCAGCAACAGAAAGATTCACATTAAGCAGAAAGGAAGGAGGAAGTGGATTTATCGACATAAAAAACCTACATTATGGACAGGTAGACAATTTAAGAAAATTCTTTATAGAACGAGCAGAAATCAGCAAAATACACAAAGCTATCACTCATATAAATACATCTGCTATACCACTGCAATTTCATAACCACTTCTACAACCCTTTAGATCACATAACATCAACAGATACGAAGAAAGTAAATTGGAAAAAGAAAACACTACATGGCAAGCACCCGTACCATCTAACACAGCCACACATCAATCAAGACGCATCCAACACATGGCTAAGAAAAGGCAATATATACAGTGAGACGGAAGGATTCATGATTGCAATACAGGATCAAACAATAAACACCAGGTATTACAGCAAGCATATTATTAAAGATCCCAATACCACAACAGATAAATGCAGACTTTGCAAACAACAAATAGAAACAGTAGATCACATCACAAGCAGATGTACAATACTAGCAAATACAGAATACCCCAGAAGACATGACAATGTTGCAAAAATAATTCATCAACAGCTTGCCTTACAACATAAACTTATAAAACAACACATTCCCACATACAAGTGTGCACCACAAAATGTACTGGAGAATGATTAATACAAATTATACTGGAACAGAACCATTATAACAGATAAAACAACACCACATAGCAAACCTGACATCATACTCACCAATAAAAAGAAGAAATTAACACAACTAATCGAAATATCCATACCCAATACAACAAATATACAAAAGAAAACAGGAGAAAAAATTGAAAAATACATCCAACTGGCTGAGGAAGTCAAGGACATGTGGCATGAGGATAAAGTTAACATTATACCAATTATACTATCAACTACAGGAGTCATACCACACAGTATCCACCAGTACATCAACGCAATACAGCTACATCCAAACGTCTATATACAACTACAGAAATCCGTAATTATTGATACATGTTCAATTACCCGAAAGTTCCTAAACGCAATGTAACATATACCGTACAGTTAAAAGGAAGTCACACTTGATCAAGGTCCGCGTCACTTTCATTTCGAACCAGACCTAAGGTCTGAGAAAGGAAAGAAATAATAATAATAATAATAATAATACTCCGCAACTGTTGGTTGCATGTTTCAGCCTGAATTATACACAGTTCCTGAAGCGACGGCAATCATGTATACAATATTAATATATTTTGTTACAAATTAAACTATCGTGTCCATTAAATTTGGTTTTAGTTGTTTACAATATATTTTTTCAGCTCTTTCATAGCACACTATCGAAGTAACAATGATTCACTCCATGTCAATCAAAGTTCACAGCACGAAAGAAACGAGAAATGAAACAGCCGACAGGCAACGACGATTTTGGGGGAACTCCCAACGAGCCGCAGAGCTATGAAAATTAAAACAACAGAAGACGTGTCCAAAATTGTCTATTCAGTCCGTAGTGAGCTCATACAGACATGCAGTTATCCTGATGAGAAGATATTTCCTCCGAAGTTTTACCCTCAAAACAAATTTGAATGAAGCAAAAATGTTATGTTTGCTGCTGAAATATCGATATTGGTCACATTCTGGGTGGCGTACTCTAGCGGCTAAGATAACAAATTAACGTTGCAGGAGGAGAAAATGCTGGGAGAAGTGTTCTCCATATACTGGTGCTGCCTCGCGGAGCATATGGAACAGTTTCTAGTTGACTACAACACCCTGTGAAGTCACTGCAGAGCTACCAGGTGCTACAGACAGTCCTGTACTCGACCCCGCGCTATCCGTCAGAGATATGCCGTCGGACGGCAAGTTCCTTGAGTTTGCTTCGAGTACAGCTCCGTATGTTTTTTAGTCTCTTACGAGGCAATAGAGCGTTCGACGACCAAAGGTAACATATTTCATGGTACATATTAGTCTTACTAAACCAACAGACTAAAAGGGAACAGGCTAAGTGTAAAATTATTGGGAGTTGTGCAACACTGCAACAACGCAACGCAACGCACTGCCGCTGCGTTCCAATATCTGTGGCACGATGTATTACACATGAACTGTGTATGTTCTTGCCGCCAGACTGTACCGCATTGAAACGTGAGAGTCCTTTAATTGCGCTTACATAGTTTTTCTATGTAGTTCCGTGAAATATTTCTACCATAGCAGATGATCAGCACGAAAATTAAGTTTCCAGAACCGTGCGAAACGCTGTCCCCCGCACTGCCCAACCTCTTTCCCCTCCCTCTAACATCACTGGGGTGAGCTCATTATAGATACACGAACTATATACTTCGATCGGTATTTTGCCTGGTCTCGAGGTCACGGACAGAATTTTAATAAAAAGAAAGAAGATACGATGTTTAGTTATTGCATACTAAAAATTTACTCGCTTACGGCACCCGGAGCGGGCAATAGCTGACATCTGAGGATTAGGGAAAAAAGTTTTCATTATTGTAACTGGCTGTTACATCGATTGAAACGGTTACATGGACCCCCTGCTTACTTTGTCAGATTAGGCCTAGTTTCATTTGTAAGTTGATGTAAACAACAAGAATTGTAGATACTGGTCGCAGGACAACCTACATATTCTGCATGGAGACACTCCACTCAGAGAAGATCGGCGTTTGTTGTACGTGGTCAGGCATGCGTATTACTGGTCCCATATTTTTCTGTTTCACTTTAAATAGTGGCAGATATCTAGAGATCTTAAGACTCTTTCTATGCACAATTAACAGATGAAGAGAAGGTGTACGAGGTATTCCAACAAGATAGAGCAATCACTCACACATCCAACCAAAGTATGGCCCCCATCACCAACATGTTACCTGAAGGCAGACTTGTGAATAGAATCCTCTGGCCCCCAAGGTCCCGGGACTTAACATCGAATATTTTTTATTTATGAGGCCACGCCAAAAAGCAAGGTGTATGCTGACAATCCACGCACAATTGACGATCTTAACCTGAACATTACTTGGGAAATTAACATCAAGCCTTCTGAATTATAGTGAATTGCCGGTAACGTTACACTTGAAGTCAGCGATGCCTGGATGCCCATGGACACCACTTCCAGCAACTCTTACGAACAGGTAACTTGAGGTTTTTTAACGTTACCATTACTTATTCTTTTTTACAATGAAGGCCCACAGAAACTGATACACTTGCCTAATATCGTGCAGGGCCACCGCGAGCATGCAGAAGTGCGGCAACACGACGTGGTATGTACTCGACTAATATCTCAAACAGTTCTGGAGGGAACTGACACCATTAATCTGCAGGGCTGTCCATAAATCCGTAAGAGTACGAAGGGGTGGAGATATCTTCTGAAGAGCACGTTGCGAGGCACCCCAGATATGCTCAATAATGTTCGTGTCTGAGGAGTTTGGTGGCCAGCGGAAGTGTTTAAACTCAGAAGAGCGTTCTTGGAGCCATTCTGTAGCAATTCTGGACATGTGGGGTATCACACTGACCTGCTGGAATTGTCGAAGTCCATCGGAATGCACAATGGACATGAATGGATGCAGGTGATCAGACAGGATTCTTACGTGTCACCTGTCAGAGTCCTATCTAGACATATCATGGGTCCCATATCACTCCAATTGCACACTCCCCACACCATTACAGAGCCTCCACCAGCTTGAACAGTCCCCCAGCTGACATGCAGAGTCCATGGAGTCATGAGGTTGTATCCATACCAGTATACGTCCAGCCGCTCGATACAATTTGAAACGAGACTCGTCCGACCAGATAACATGTTTCCAGTCATCAACAGTCCGATGTCGGTGTTGACGGGCCCTGGCGAAGCTAAACCTTTGTGTCGTGCAGTCATCAAGGGTACACGAGCGGGCCTTCGGCTCCGAAATCTCATATCGATGATGTTTCGTTGAATGATTCGCACGCTGACACCTTTTTATTGCCCAGCACTGATATCTGCAGCACTTCCGTCACGTTGAACAATTACCTCCAGTCGCCGTTGGTCTCGTTCTTGCAGGGTCTTTTTCCGGCCGCGCCGCAGCGATGTCGGAGATTTGATGTTTCACCGGATTCCTGATATTCACGGTACACTCGTGAAATACTCATACGATAAAATCTGCACTTCATCTGTACCTTGGAGGTGCTGTGTCCCATCGCTTGTGCACCGCCTAATCTCACGTTCAAACTCACTAAAATCTTGATAACCTGCCATTGTAGCAGCAGTAACCTATGTAACGACTGTGCCAGACACTTGTTGTCACACATAAGGCGTCGCCGACCGCAGCGCCGTATTCTGCCTGTTACATATCTCTGTATTTGAATACGCACGCCTATACCAGTTCCATTGACACTTCAGTGTAGTTGGCTCACCGTTACTTTATCTCGGAAGTGAGGCGTACCGGCTTTATATGGGACGCCATGTAAAAGTAAAGGGCGGGGGAGGGGGGGGGGCATAATTCAGGGTTGACTGAAAACCTGTCACTTAAACATTGTCACCGTCTCTGCTACTTGCATGCACGCAGCACACGTAATGTTACGGGCCAAGGCATGAAAGTTGCACATGTTCGTGAGTGAACGCACCACTCGTTGGTAAAATATTCATCTAATTTACTACTAAATTTATTTCTGTTAACAGTCCACAGTAATATGATTTTTCTCCTAGCGACTGCTTTTATACTTGCAGTAATCTTTATTGAGCAATACACAGTGTCAAAAATCGTTCCTGTTGTGCGAAGATGAATCCGAAATGTCGTGCTTCTCATCGCCATTCAGACACAAACACGGACTCTCAAGCGCAAACAATTCGAACTTGAGTAATGACGTCCAAAAGAGCAAGACGCAACAGGTCCCTAATCCAGCACAATCCATTATGGTGCAGAACAATCTGGATAGTATTTTCAACTCTGGACACTTTTGAGGACAATGATACCGAGGTAGTATCATGGTAGTTCGTAGATACATCACCCACTTAAGGCAAAAACAATCAGTTTCAAAGTCCAGTATTAACTACATTTTCCATGGCTATGTGATGCCTAATTACAAGACCGGATTGATATGTCTTAGTGAGAAACATGTATTAAATAGCTGCTAGATTTCTATACACCAGTGAATAAAAAGAGAGTGTGATCTTATACACAGGTCTTCAAACATGTTAAGAAACGTAAGAACTCTGACAGGAGGGAAGGCCCAGTCTGCTAATATATCGCGCGAGATATATATATATATATATGAGATCGCGTTCACATCGGATGAAACTGTAAGCACTTTCTTACGAACTGCATTTGAACAGGCAATGGCTAGCAAATATCTTAAGCTACATCATTTTTGAAGAGGATCACTTACCTCGTTCGCACGGTTTCGAAGAGAGCGTCTCATAGCAACGAACACAAGTTTATAGCAATGTCACAACATTGTTAGCACGCTGTGATAGCTTCCTAGGTTTGGAGCGGAAGAGGCATCGCTAAGAAACTACCTAACATACGTATAGTTTTTAGGCACCAATTCATATTTCTCAGCTATTGCCCTTATTTATTACCAACTAAAATAACACACTTCCCCAACTTGTACAAAACACAGAATTTCCTATTTTCAAGAGTCATAAAAATAACCGGTATGTGTTCAGTTTATTTGGAACAAGCGCAGAATAAAATACAAGAGGAAACAACATGGTGCGGCTGCATTCGAGTCGAATGCGTGCGGAAAAGTGACCGAGGAGTATGTAATACAATTATGTAACTTCATAAGTCTGCAGATAGTGGAATTGACAAGGGGTGGGGAGAGGGAGGGGCAAGGGGAAGGCGCAAGGGGAAGAGGGAGTGGTGGAAGGGAAGATGTTCTGTACTTATAGAAATCGGTTTGCTGGTGTTGCAGTTGGCAGCCAGATTGTCAACTCCTATATATTCTGGTTTCTGTTAAACGTGTTTCCAGCAATTCCGCGCCTTTCTCTCGCAATTATAAAATTCTCGTAAGGAAGGGCGATTGGCGTTTCACGTCTTGTCGACGACAAGGTCATTAGAGACATAGCAAAAGTTCGGACTAAGAAAGGAAATAGGCCGTGCCTTATCAAGGGAACAACATCGACGTTCGTTTTAAGTGATTTAGGGAAATTTCGGAAAAAATAAATTTGGATGGCCGGGAAACGCTTTGAACCGCAATCTTCCCGGATACGAGTCAAATGTCTTTATGACTGCCCCACCCTAATCAGACAAACTTTTCGAAACTGCCTTTAATTTTCTCGGCGAACGTGCAACGCATCTTTATCAACATTCTACGCCAATACTGAAGTACCTTCAACACGGTTCATACTAATTAACGGATCTAATGATGTATTCCACGTTATGCGAGACATGTTGTAGCACGGTGTACATTTATACCGCATTCCTGATTCCCGTAGGAGTTCAGGTGTGCATTAGCACTGAGACAAACGTCGAAGAGTCCCTGCCCTCTTGTGTTAGACAGAACAGACATCACTCGTGATTACGCGGCTTGTACATACATGTCAACATGAAATGAAGAAAGGGGTGGGAGACGCCTGCGTTAATTTCGTGAATCGGTCAGGGACCATCATCTCCGGATAGCCGAAGCGCTTAGGGCAGCCGCTCACGAAAAGCGATAAACTCGGGTTCGAGTCTCAGTCCGGCACAAATTTTCAACTTTTGCCATTGCAGTGCCACAATGCCATGTGCGGCTAGCCGTCACAGTTCCCGCCCCTCCTTTGTCTTTCCTTCCCCTTCCTACATTAGATTAGATTAGTTTTCGTTCCATAGATCCGTGCTGAGAAGATCCTCGTGGATGTGGAACATGTCAATTTTTATTTTTTTTAAGCTGAAATAACAACACTAATAGTATGAATATATACAATACATCATTTGTTTCTATTAAAAAATTCGTCAATGGAGTAGAAGGAGTTGGCCACTAGTAAATCTTTCAGGCTCCTTTTAAACTGATCTTTATTTGTAACTAAATTTTTTATGTTTACTGGCAAATTATTGAAGATGAGTGTTCCTGAGTCGTGGCCCCCTTTTTTGAACTAAAGTAAGTGCTTTTAAGTCCTTGTGCAGATCATTTTTGTTCCTGGTATTGTATGTATGAACTGAGCTGTTTGTTGGAAAGAGAGATATATTATTTAGGACAAATTTCATTAATGAGTAAATATACTGTGAGGCAGTAGTTAGTATACCCAGTTCTTTGAAGAGATTTCTACAGGACGTCCGTGAATTTACTCCACAAATAATACGTATTACACGCTTTTGGACTCTGAAAACTTTTGTTTGACTTGAAGAGTTACCCCAAAATATTATACCACGTCTTCATGCACGTACCAGCCGCATCATCACGAGTGATGTCTGTTGGGTCAGGCATGTCCGAGACACCACTGAGAACGCACAGAACGTTCAAGCTGTCAGAAAAGTCCTCCTTTGGGATGTTATTCAACTCGCGCTTCACACTGGCTTGCATGTCGATTATGTCGTCAAAGTGTTGACCATTCATACGAATTTCTGCACTTTGTGTTATCAATACGAACCTACTACAAAACGACAAAGTATCGTCAGCTGTAATTATTTCTTCCAGAAAAGATCTGCGCGTGTTTTATATTTCAATCCCCCTCCCTTTTTTTTCGGGATTCAAGATGCGTGGGACAAACTTGCACACACTTCAAAACATTCCGATCATTTTCTGGAACAGCTAATTTACACGTGATGCATTTCTGAGATCTGTGACAACGTAGTCCACACTGCCCGCTCACAACTGACGGACGATCTCGTCCTCATGCCTCCTAACAGTCAAGGAAAACCGCTTCAAACCAGAACAACCACTGACCGCCAGTTCTGGTTTCTACCGGTTTCTACTGAATTTCGCGTTCTGATGGTTACTTCGCATTCTGTGTTTTCTCTATATGTAATAAACATGTTGCTCCATTCCGTGTGCCACACCCACGTTGTTCTCCTGTCCTCGGTCTCCCCTCGTCATACACCATGTGACTACATGCCTGTAGCTGCTGAGAAAAAACAATGTTATTTGGATGTTAAATGTCGCAAACGACTCGACGGACAACGTGCAAGAGTTGCGAACGACATGTTACAGAACATCGGCGACTCCTAAAACTCCCGACATTTCAGCACTGCTCCCCTAGTCAATCACGCGTGTAGTTGAAATCCCTAGCTGAGCGTAATATTACGCAGTTGCCGATTTTATAGTTCTCTCTAGGCCGATTTTATAGTTCTCTCTAGCCAGCTAACAAAACACCTTTACTGATTCACTAATTCTTTCGCCCCGAACTACATCCGTAATGACGAATACGAAGTGGGCACTTAACCGCTACGAGTATGGAACAGCGGCGTTTTTAAAACAAATTTGTGTGTACGATTACAGAATATGACTAAGAATAAGATAGTACTTCCTGTGAATTTCAACAAATGCGGGGAAATATTTGAAAGGGTTATATTGGGAAGGAATACATATTTTCCCTATTCAAAAGTAGTACCCCTAACGTATATTATTGGACTTTTCTTCGAGAATACATGGGCTCACGTAACATGCCAACCACATTTTTTAATATTTTTGAGCTGCAGAGGCTGTTCCCAGTAAGGCCCCTACGCCTCTAATTTTTTTGCGTATTAAGCTGTGCTATCAGTCACAATGTAAACAACTCATTAATAGTGTCAATCTTTCTATCCTTAGCTTCGTTGCCTTTTTGGGGAGATAATTGTGCTCTATTCCATCACCATTAACTACCAATTATGTTATACAAAATGTTGCAGACGTACTGTGACAGCCATTTTTTCTCTAAAACTACATGTTCGTGGCTTTTATGGGTCGTTTTTACATAAAATATGAAGGACGAACAAAGTGAACTTTCCTTTTCATGCAATACTTTGGAAACTGTTGAAAACGAGGTCAACTTCACTATTTCCACATAAAGGGTATACAAAATCTATGATAAAGCGATCAAAAACGTTGTCGGAAAACCTTTATGCTGCGCAGTTTTGACAAAAACAAATGAGTCTTCCTGTAACTGGCAGATGTAACAGCGATCAAAGGCAGATACAGAAAATTTATATAGTAACAGACTTCCTTAATAACTTCTTTTCGGTTTAACAGCTAGTGAAACGCTTACCATACTACTTACTAAAAATGAATGTTTTCAACTGAACAATAAAAATCTGTCGTTAATCGCCTATACTCAAAGTCTCTACTCGCATTTTTGACGGCGGTGAGCCCTGTTCATTCTTCCTTAGTGGCAAGATGCCCTTTACATAAATACTCCTGGTCGGTAAATTGGGGGAGCATAACAAATTAATCTCGCTTTGATTATCAGAATTATCTCGCTCTGATCATTTCTTGAGATAACGCATCACATGAATAGTGATCAGCAGTGTCTTGGAGCAAGTGATGAAATGATAAGACCTGAAATCGTAAAGCACACAAGTCGATGGCAGCTGGAGAAATCCATTTCTGCATCCAAATGCACTAAAAAGCTTAGGACGAGTCGAAAAGCATTTTTAACATATAGTCCAGTTGTAATAATTCAAAGTTATTTATAATTTAAATAATAAGTTATTTGCTTTTAAATAGTAAACATGCTTTTCCTTAAAACAAAACTGGAAGAAAACGTTTCCTCATCTCAATACAAAAGGTTTAGCTTTAAGCACATCCACCCTAAAGAATGTTTCCTTAAGTGTTGCTCACATTGGTCAGTGATCGGAAGGCTTTTATCATCTCCAGGCCAAACTCACTAAAAAGCTTTCCAGGCAAAAAATGTTCAATTTTGACAGCTCTGTTCAATCATCACTTTTGGACCATATTCCAATGAAGCTTACCACATTTTGAAACTTCCTGGCAGATTAAAATTGTGTGCCTGACCGAGACTCGAACTCGGGACCTTTGCCTTTCGCGGGCAAGTGCTCTATCATCTGAGCTACCGAAGCACGACTCACGCCCGGTCCTCACAGCTTTACTTCTTCCAGTATCTCGTCTCCTACCTTCCAAACTTTACAGAAGCTCTCCTGCGAACCTTGCAGAACTAGCACTCCTGAAAGAAAGGATACTGCGAAGACATGGCTTAGCCACAGCCTGGGGAATGTTTCCAGAATTATATTTTCACTCTGCAGCGGAGTGTGCGCTGATATGAAACTTCCTGGCAGATTAAAACTGTGTGCCCGACCGAGACTCGAACTCGGGACCTTTGCCTGTCGCGGGCACTATTTATACCTAACTAACCTAAGGGCGTCACACACATCCATGCCCGAGGCAGGATTTGAACCTGCGATCGTAATGGTCGAACGGTTCCAGACTGTAGCGCCTAGAACAGGTCGGCCACCCCGGCCGGCGCCCAAACAAAGCGGCAACTCCCCTGCAAAGACCTGCGCGCCTCTTTGAAAGATAACCTTAAGTATCTAGTGGAAGGGCGACGGTGTGATGTACTATGAATTGCTTCTCCGAAGTGTAACAGTGACTGCTGACATTTATCAACAACTGGGTCGTCTTGCAGACGCATTCCGAGAACGACGAGGAAGACTGCCTGCAGTCATACTACTACACGATAACGCCCGCCCGTGGTGTACTAGAAGAAACGGCATCTTGCAAATTTGCCACCAGCAACGCAAACAAGGGCGCTCTATTGACACCGGTGACCGTTGCTTGTTGTTCACTATTTGCGTTTATTTATTCTCCTGACCTCAACACCGGATTTATGTATGAATGGCGAGGCGACATCGTCCTCTGAAGAAAACATGGGCCACTGGATGTCCACCAAAGGTCGTCGTCAGTCAGTCTGCCGTCTCGTTTTCTGTGCACTCACAGAACAAAGCTCCAGGACTTCTTCCCTACGCTCGTTTCAAATGCGACAGCGGTTACGAAGTGCTCGAATACCTGTATAAAATAATTAGTTTGGAAGTCTGCATAACCACTCGTCCAGAGCATGGAGTATGACTTCAGCACAACAAAATTTACGGCCCTCGATGCTTCTTTGAATCGACCAAACAATTAATACTGCTCTTGAAAAGGTTTGTCGATTGTGATGGGTGCAAAATACACTCAGACTTAAGGCCTGCGAAAGTTGCACGAGCTCGGGCCGTGAATTACTGTAGTGCAATATAACACCAGCAGAAAGCAATTGACATTTCAATTTGATTGCAGTCCACACATAATTCTTAAGGTAATCAGAGTACGACGTACTGGTGACAGCGATCACGTACTACAAGTAATACTCCAAAAGGAGTTTATGTCACAAAAGCCTGTCAGCAAGGCCTTCCCTGGGGCTATTCCTCACTTTTCCGTTTCTGTTTGGCGGAGAGGAGCAAACCATGCAATCCAGTGAAGATTCTTGCAACGAAATTTGGTCAAGTCAAAACTCGGCCGAAGCTGTCGTCCATCACGTCATTGTTTCAGTTGAGCAGATAGCTGCCGACGCACCCAACTTGCATGTACTCTGTGCATGATTTACTCCATTTTTCAAATAGTGGTGTGCAAAACCCATACTAATGTTTACAGTTGCTGCAATTGCATAAAATGCCACCTGGCTGTATGCCATGAAGATGGCTTCAAATATTATAGAGATTTTTGTGATTACAATCGTTGCAGCTGACCCAGACGGGGAGTATTAGTTATGGACGTCATACCATTTACTAATGTCTGAGAACATTCAAGCACTAGCTGATGAGACAAACATGTAGCTCTGTGTTTTACCTTGAGGTTGTGACGAATGTCAATCGGTTTCGTAACCGTCACTACACAGAAACCGATCAAGCAAAGAATGTTCCTCCCTGTTGCAACCACATACCGGACACTGTGCACACTGTTAGGATCAAGTTTACCAATTTTTATGTACCTGACGACGTTTTTTATTCGCTTTTTATTATGTATTTGTGGCTTTAGTTTGATTCGTCGGCAACGTCATGTCTTTTGGATTACTGAAGAAAATAATACAAAATCTGTAACAGTCACAACTCTATTTATTTGATCCACTACGCATTTTGATTGTTACATCTCCAACACCATCCGGTGGACGCCTTGTTTTAAGCAACTCTCTTTCGAGAAAAACCACTTTCAATTTCTTGCAACCGTAAGTGAGGTTATGTTGCGTTTTGCGTTATGGTTCTTTCTGTGCAAGTAGTATAAAATATTTGTTCATTCATTATGATTTATTATTAACCTTTCACAGCGCATTATGTGGCATAATGCAATTGTTTTGTTTCAATTATTGTGATTTTCACATAATAAAGAATGTAGCACTTATACAGTACTTCTTACAAAATAAGCATCTTCTATAAAACTACTAGCTGTGTCACAACTGTATATACCATGGCTAATTTTGTTACAAGTGCAAGACTGTAATGTAGCAAATTATTACGTGTCGTCATGTTGTGGAGATAGCGTAGCTTGCCGTGGAGCCGGGAGATCAGATCTTTGTTATCGCGCTGACACAGCTGACGCTGTCTACTGGGCCGATCGAGCTGGGTATTTGCTTAATCTAAATAAGTACTGTTAAATATCAATCGATCTTTTTCATACTTAATACGGCAAATTCTGTGGAATACACAACCATACTGTTAGAATATCAAATCAATAACTTCAATACATTCGGAGGTATCAATTTTTATCTAAAACACACAATAACCGTGCTGGGATTGTGAAACTTGAAGTGCTGCTGCTGTGCTGTTGTGGTCTTCAGTCGTGAGACTGGTTTGATGCAGCTCTCCATGCTACTCTGTCCTGTGCAAGCTTCATCTCCCAGTACCTACTGCAACCTACATCCTTCTGAATCTGCTTAGTGTATTCATCTCTTGGTCTCCCTCTATGATTTTTACCCTCCACGGTGCCCTCCAATGCTAAATTTGTGATCCCTTGATGCCTCAAAACATGTCCTACCAACCGATCCCTTCTTCTAGTCAAGTTGTGCCACAAACTTCTTTTCTCCCCAATCCTATTCAATACCTCCTCATTAGTTACGTGATCTACCCACCTTATCTTCAGCATTCTTCTGTAGCACCACATTTCGAAAGCTTCTATTATCTTCTTGTCCAAACTGGTTATCGTCCATGTTTCACTTCCATACATGGCTACACTCCATATAAATACTTCCAGAAATGATTTTCTGACACTTAAATCTATACTCGATGTTAACAAATTTCTCTTCTTCAGAAACGCTTTCCTTGCCATTGCCAGTCTACATTTTATATCCTCTCTACTTCGACCATCATCAGTTATTTTACTCCCTAAATAGCAAAACTCCTTTACTACTTTGTCTCATTTCCTAATCTAATTCCCTCAGCATCACCCGATATAATTTGACTACATTCCATTATCTTCGTTTTGCTTTTGTTGATGTTCATCTTATATCCTCCCTTCAAGACACCATCCATTGCTGTCTCTGACAGAATTACAATGTCATCGGCGAACCTCAAAGTTTTTATTTCTTCTCCATGGATTTTAATACCTACTCCGAATTTTTCTTTTGTTTCCTTTACTGCTTGCTCAATATACAGATTGAACAACATCGGGGAGAGGCTACAACCCTGTCTCACTCCTTTCCCAACCACTGCTTCCCTTTCATGCCCCTCGACTCTTATAACTGCCATCCGGTTTCTGTACAAATTGTAAATAGCCTTTCGCTCCCGGTGTTTTACTCCTGCCACCTTTAGAATGTGGAAGAGAGTATTCCAGTCAACATTGTCAAAAGCTTTCTCTACGTCTACAAATGCTAGAAACGTAGGTTTGCCTTTTCTTAATCTTTCTTCTAAGATAAGTCGTAAGGTTAGTATTGCCTCACGTGTTCCAACATTTCTACGGAATCCAAACTGATCTTCCTCGAGGTCCGCTTCTACCAGTTCTTCCATTCGTCTGTAAAGAATTCGCGTTAGTATTTTGCAGCTGTGGCTTATTAAACTGATAGTTCGGTAATTTTCACATCTGTCAACACCTGCTTTCTTTGGGATTGGAATTATTATATTCTTCTTGAAGTCTGAGGGTATTTCGCCTGTCTCATACATCTTGCTCACCAGATGGTAGAGTTTTGTCAGGACTGGCTCTCCCAAGGCCGTCAGTAGTTCTAATGGAATGTTGTCTACTCCCGGGGCCTTGTTTCGACTCAGGTCTTTCAGTGCTCTGTCAAACTCTTCACGCAGTATCGTATCTCCCATTTCATCTTCATCTACATCCTCTTCCATTTCCATAATATTGTCCTCAAGTACATCGCCCTTGTATAAACCCTCTATATACTCCTTCCACCTTTCTGCCTTCCCTTCTTTCCTTAGAACTGGGTTGCCATCTGAGCTCTTGATATTCATACAAGTGGTTCTCTGTTCTCCAAAGGTCTCTTTAATTTTCCTGTAGGTAGTATCTATCTTACCCCTAGTGAGACAAGCCTCTACATCCTCACATTTGTCCTCTAGCCATCCCTGCTTACAAGGGAACCTCCCCATCGCACCCCCCTCAGATTTAATTATAAGTTGGCACAGTGGATAGGCCTTGAAAACTGAACACAGATCAATCGAGAAAACAGGAAGAAGTTGTGTGGAACTATGAACAAATAAGCAAAATATACAAACTGAGTAGTCCATGTGCAACATATGCAACAATATGGTAATAGTGAGCTCTGCAGAGCGGTGGTCCCGTGGTTAGCGTGAGCAGCTGCGGAACGAGAGGTCCTTGGTTCAAGTCTTCCCTCGAGTGAAAACTTTTAATTTTTGATTTACAGTTTATGTCATAAACTCTTTATGTTTTCATCACTTTTTTGGGAGTGATTATCACATCCACAAGGAAACCTAAATCGGGCAAGGTAGAAGAATCTTTTTACCCATTCGCCAAGTGTACAGTTTAGGTGGGTCGACAACATATTCCTGTCATGTGACGCACATGCCGTCATCTGTGTCGTATAGAATATATCAGACGTGTTTTCCTGTGGAGGAATCGGTTGACCTATGACCTTGCGATCAAATGTTTTCGGTTCCCATTGAAGAGGCACGTCCTTTCGTCTACTAATCGCACGGTTTTGCGGTGCGGTCGCAAAACACTGACACTAAACTTATTACAGTGAACAGAGACGTGAATGAACGAACGGACAGATCATAACTATGGGAAAATAAAGTAAATAAAATTTTCACTCCAAGGAAGACTTGAACCAAGGACCTCTCGTTCTACAGCTGCTCACGCTGACCACGGGACAACGCTCTCCATATCTCACTATCTCCTTGATGTTGCATATGTTGCGCATCGACTACTCAGATTGTTTATTTTGCTTATTTTTTCATAGTTCCACACAACTTCTTCCTGTTTTCTCGATTGATCTGTCTTCAGTTTTTCAAGGCCTATCCACTGTGCCAACTTATAACTAAAACTGAGGGGGGAGCGATGGGGAGGTTCCCTTGTTAGCCATTTTGCACTTCCTGTCGATCTCATTTTTGAGACGTTTGTATTCCTTTTTGCCTGCTTCATTTACTGCATTTTTATATTTTCTCCTTTCATCAACTAAATTCAATATTTCTTCTGTTACCCAAGGATTTCTATTAGCCCTCGTCTTTTTACCTACTTGATCCTCTGCTGCTTTCACTACTTCATCCCTCAGAGCTACCCATTCTTCTTCTACTGTATTTCTTTCCCCCATTCCTGTCAATTGTTCCCTTATGCTCTCCCTGAAACTCTCTACAACCTCTGGTTCTTTCAGTTTATCCAGGTCCCATCTCCTTAAATTCCCACCTTTTTGCAGTTTCTTCAGTTTCAATCTGCAGTTCATAACCAAGATATTGTGGTCAGAGTCCACATCTGCCCCTGGAAATGTCTTACAATTTAAAACCTGGTTCCTAAATCTCTGTCTTATATAATCTATCTGATACCTTTTAGTATCTCCAGGATTCTTCCAGGTATACAAACAGGTATATAAACTTGAGGTAGGGGCAGTGATGTATTCATCTATAGTAGCAATTGAGAGTAGCAATTGAGACCACAACCAAGAAGATAGGTTCATGTATTTTTCTGGAATTTTCTTTTGTTTCATTACCACAGATTTCTGACGTAATTGAAAGTATTTTGAAAAAAAACCTGGAAAATTCTTATTTCGTCGTGTTTTGTTTGTGTGGGTGTTTTGGAGAGGCAGAGTGAATGGAGGCCATGCATAAAGCGAGAATGTGATTTTTATTAAAGCTATGTAAATGTGTGCGTGAGAGTTGTTTGCAATAGGGGAAATTGCAACGTATGGCCGAGCGAGCTTGATTTTGTAAAAGGTAGCCAAAGGGGAGTTGAGTATTAAATTTATTAGTTATTTATTTTGTGGAAGGGAATCTTATTTTGTTTTCATTAAATTTTATTTAGTTACGGAATAACGAGATTTCTAGTCTAAATCACTTGTGGTACTCTCACTGGCTGACATTAGGAATACCGCAAGTATAGAAGTGTTCGAGATGATCTGATTGGCTGCTTAAGATACTAATCAATAGGAATTCAGCATTTTCCCCGCGTTTGAGTAGGGCTTTGTGCCTCAGAACTTTTGAGTGGATATAGTCGCTCGCGAGCCGTCTACTGGTGAACAACATGTGTTATACTGCGTTGGTCAAATTTGTACCAAAACGCAGAAATACGCGCGTTTGAACGGTTCTCATGTAGTATTGAGTATTTTGTGAAAGTTTGAGCTTTGTGAGTGGTTTAATTTAGGAGGTATTCAAGTGAGAACATTTCAAGCCGTACATGAACTCGTCGTGGCCTGTTTCGTGCAGATTACGAGACATTATGGCGAGCATTTCATTGCAAGAAGCCGACTGAATGTGTTTACTGGAAAGTAGTCGTAGTTCAGTAACTGTTTAGGACGTTCAAAATATCCGGCCGTACTAAATAACTTCTGGCCGCTTTCAGGTGTGAACTTGTAAAAGAGGCAATTAGGAATATTACTTAATTGATGCCGGGATATTAAATACGAATCTAATAGCCATTTTCTGTGTTTTAAAGATAATAAACCAACTTAAACGATATTTTAGATTTTTTTTCTCTTCAAACGAGTCGTGCAAGAATCCAGAACGCTCGACAGTTTAACTAACTTTCAGCTACTGTCCATGGATTGGAGTTGTGGCCTTTACGTGGTAGGTATTAGTGCAATTTCCGTCATTGCTGCTTTTGTCGGTTACACGAGTATCAACCGTCGCAGAGTGAGAGGGCAGACAACCTACCCAGGTTCTAGGTGATCTGATTGTTTAATGGATAGTGAGAGATCGACCCTCACCGCTGCAAGACGCAACATAACATCCTGCAGCAGCGAAATATTGTCAGAGCTTTCCATAAAGAACATTTATTTAAAACGGAACTTCCACCTGATGATAGTAGTTGTGTACCCGTCGAAATGTGGAGTGGATGAAATACTGAAAATAAAAAAAAAAAACTTTTGGATGTGCGTATGTTTCAATATTGTCAATCAGATTAGCAGCTCTAGCCCGAACACCACATTTCAGAATGAATTAAATATGAGTTCTACTGTTCATTTTACACAGCGGGACTACCCTGCACAGAGTATGCAATAATCCTACAGAAGGCCTCTCTGACACTCACTCTGCCTAATGATACGAGCGTACAACAATTCTAGCTACATCCCTAGTCATTAATACTGCAACTTTATGAAATTCGCATAGAGCAAATGTCAAATTTACACGAAGTGTATGTCCTATATATCTGGACAGAAATTATTACCATTTCAACACAACCGCACAAATTTGATACAAGTAACGCCATCTACGTTCTGTATGATAAGGGAACATTACACAGTGTGGGTTTCTCATTCAGAAACTGCATTGGAATGCTGATTGTGCCAGAAGTTTGTGTTATGTATCTCGTAAGTTTAATGTCTACCAACACTTTTCGGATTCGACAGCGACAGGAACGTGGCATCTCGGGGCGGGGGTCTATCGTCCGGCGACACAAATACCCGAGTTGGTTAAGATCCCACGAATGTCTTACAAATATACGGAATCTGTGAGTTCCGGAGCATCATTCTCATGCTACTAGCGCCAGAAGGGATACACATTGTTCGCTCGGACGAACAGTATCGTAGAATCAAAAATGGGCTTTTTTGTAGCAACACATGGGCGACGACTTGTGAAGCCACACGTACTATCAATGCACGGTTCCCGTTGCTGCAACATTCCTTGGCGCGCAGCAAAGACGTGCGCCGACAGGCGTACGGCCAACACTGGATACGGAAGTGGCACCACAACGTCTTTTCAAAAGTTTCTCCGATTCTGCGTACTGCATCACGATGGAGCTATACCATGTGCGGAGTCTCCAAGCAGAACAGATGATGAACTCTGGCATTTAGTTGTTGCCCCCAGACGTGGCAGCCGTGGTTACTAAATTTCGCACCCCGTAAACCCACAGATCGCTTACATATTTAATCAAATGAACTTCCCACTGTACTGTACGCATAATAAGTAAAATTCCTATACATACTATTTTTAAGGGCAAACAGTGTACACAGTTTAGGTGGAGAACGCATTAATCGAGATGACAACAGCAGGATGAAATCATGGGATTTTTCACTTTCATCTGCGCCGGGACAAAATGTATCCATACATCACAAAGTGAACAAGGAAAATACCACGGCGCGGGTATTCCGGTCGTTTTCCTCTGTGTTCGAAACTTCAGATATTTACGAGAATGCAGTATAAGAGTAGAAATTACGGACGGGGAGCGGATGGCGGAGAGAGATAAGGTTGCAGCACGACGACAAGCAGCACAGCAGAGCATCGTCAACCGATTTGTCTTTGAAGTGGACGATAGGTTCGATACGATAGCTATGTTCCGGTCAACAAAAAATGGTTCAAATGGCTCTGAGCACTATGGGACTTAACATCTAAGGTCATCAGTCCCCTAGAACTTAGTATTTAAACCTAACTAACCTAAGGACATCACACACATCCATGCCCGAGGCAGGATTCGAACCTGCGACAGTATCGGTCGCGCGATTCCAGACTGAAGCGCCTAGAACCGCTCGGCCACGACGGCCGGCGCGGTCAACAAATGTACGTGCTAAAACTTTTGAAAAATTCCCAGACAGCTCTTCTAAGCCTGTTGTCCAATTGGCAGAATACAACTAGGGCGTTCATGTTGCGTCAGAAATTATTTTAATAACTTAAATGCATTTAATTCTAAGGTACCTGCGACGATGACGCACGTTACGAAGGTGAACAACGTTAAAGGATCAGTAAGCAACTAATTAAGAAATGACTTCCCCGGATAATATTCTATTAACAGATACGAACAGATTCACTGGTCTTAAAGAAGATGGACTTCTTAAGGATACTGAAAGTACATCGAGAAGAACGTAGACAGTATCTTTACGCAGACTGGTATTGGGCTGCGTGTCTACTCGCTGCTGTAGCGGAATTAGTTTTCATAGACAGAAGTACGGATTGTCGTTGAGTACTTTGAAAACACTGAGTTTCTAATTGCACCAATTGCCCTATGTATAAAATGGTGAGAAATACAATACTGGTCAGAATTCAAAAAATAATGCGGCGTAGTTTTTTAAAACGTATTAATGGCACTACCCGTGCAGCCATCCTCAGAGCATAAGAAACAACAATTATCTCTTACATCCATGGAAACTGAACTTAAGTAACGATTTAGGTAACTTAACTTACTATACTTTAATGTAAAGAAAAGTCATCTTAATTTCTTATTTGAAGCTGTGTTATAAAATCGTGCAGGAGCTTATACACTTCGTATCTTCTGTGTCTAAAAGGTTTTTAATGTTTGGAGGCAAGAAATTTCCAGAAGTCATCGGATACTGTAACAGTTTCTTGAAACCTCTTGTGCACACCGAAGAAGACATAATTAACATCTTCCCCAATGCCGCATTCACATGAAGATGATGTGGCCATGTTGAGGCGGTAGAGATGTTGCCGCAGTATCCCGAGACTGAAGCGAAGTCCTGCCATTGTCACTGTGCGGTTTCTGCTGCATCTGCAATTTTGGTGCCGAGGACGTGGCGGGAGATAATGCACCACTGATGGAATTTATGTAATGGACTATCTGTCGAGTCCTCCATGAGGATAAGAAATTAATACGGAAATGGGAAAAGCACAGCCAATCATGGCAGACAGTCAAATGGAACACCCACTAAATGGAAATTTCTCCCTGTCGGAAATGACTCTAGCAGCAGCCCACAGCAAGAGTACGGCCTCTGAACCACAAAACATTCATTATTCAGTAACATTTTGTATATGCTATAGCGCTATTTTCAAGTAAACATATAGTTGGAATATATTCCCATATTGCAATATTGCCATAAGGGCATCTGTTCCAAGTAGATGTTTACTTGAAAATGATACTATAGCCGAAAAAAGGTTGTAGTAAAGGATTATTAATTGAGCCATCTGCAACTTACCTGGTATTATTCATTACAAAATGTCATTATGACGTTTCTATGCTCCGGGCCCGACTGAAGAGAAGACATTATTCACTGATTCAACACTTGCCAGAGAAGGGATGAATTCATTCATTGATCATCCTAAACAAAATATGGTCCCACCAAATCCATAGCGAAGTATGTAAGAATGTTCTGGTCGCACAAATACATAAAACGAGGAAGACACCCGAGTGCATTTCGTCATACACGCCCATCACTCTTCTATCGTGTGTTTATAAGACGTTGGAACGGATGATTAAACACAAATTAGAATGGTTGGTTGAGAATCCGAGAGTACTGCCCCTTGGACAAACCGGTTTTGGAAAGGGTAAGGGCACAACCAAAACGTTGGTACCGTTTGTCACTGCTATCCAACTTAACGTTTATGAATAATCAGTATTTGCTACCTGTCCGTACGGATATCACAAACGCTTACATTATGTCCTTATGCCCCTATTGACAAATATGTTGAATCATGACATCTTGCAGTCATTTATCCACAAGCTACACGAATTGTTGTCCGACAGAAGCCTGATTATTACAAGAAACAGTAGGGGTTAGGAGAACAAGCACGGCTTATAGCCCAGGAAAATTAGCGCGAAAAAAAAGGTTGCGCCGGCCGATAACTATGCACAAGCTGGAAATAGTTTTAATCGACGTTAGGAATCCCAAATAATAGTTAAATGAGTTTGCGACCGTTTCTGGCCAGTGTTAAAACTATTGAGGACCGAAAAACCTCTACAGTTTTGGACTTTTTCCAATTTTCCACGTATAATCGAAGTCTATACATACACAGAAAATTTCCAAAACACCGAAACAAAAGAGCATAAAATTTCCCGTAGAATGGCCAACTTAAAATCAATTAAGCCTTTTAGCCACAATCGATCGTCTAAGATCGGCAGTTTTTACCTATTTGGCGGAAAAGTGAGTTACGCATATTTTCCAGTACCAATAACTTTATAACGGCTACTCCAAATGAAAAGTACTATTTTGTAGAACATCAAATTCTGCTTAAAAAGGGCTCTCCAATTTTACAATTCACTCACCCCTTTGCGAAGAAGTAAATAAAAGTGTGAAAGTACTCGTAGTGATAAATTCATGTCAAGATTTTTTGTGGAGTCAAATTACTTTTGAAGGCAAAATTATCCGCATGCTTCCAAATATTAAAACTAGAGGGCTATTTAGTTAGTTAGTTATCTACCTACCATACCTATCTACCTAGGGGGGGAAAATGGAAAATAATCACGGGAAAAACTAAGGAAGTGCAGTTCCTTGGAAGAATCGAGTAGTCTCCCTACGAATCGTTAAGTATATTGTCAAGATGAATGGTGAACGAGTCCCTGTTATTTCTGATACAAATTTCCGTCTAATCCGTTTCCATACGAAGTCAACACAAGACCTTGAGTCATACTTCGCATTAGTTAGACCCAATATACATTCAAAAATGTTCAAATGTGTGTGAAATCTTATGGAACTTAACTGCTAATTGCTAGTTGTAGAATTTTGGAACACGTATTATGTTCGAGTATAATGACTTCTCTGGAGACTAGAAATCTACACTGGGTTTCGAAAATGACGGTCGTGTGAAACCCAGCTCGCGCTATTCGTCCACGAGACTCAGATGGCCATAGACACCGGTTCACAGGTAGATGCCGTGTTTCTTGACTTCCGCAAGGCGTTCGATACAGTTCTCCACAGTCGTTTAATGAACAAAATAAGAGCATATGGACTATCAGACCAATTGTGTGATTGGATTGAGGAGTTCCTAGATAACAGAACGCAGCATGTCATTCTCAATGCAGAGAAGTCTTCCGAAGTAAGAGTGATTTCAGGTGTGCCGCAGGGGAGTGTCATAGGACCGTTGCTATTCACAATATACATAAATGACTTGGTGGATGACATCAGAAGTTCACTGAGGCTTTTTGCAGATGATGCTGTGGTGTATCGAGAGGTTGTAACAATGGAAAATTGTACTGAAATGCAGGAGGATCTGCAGCGAATTGACGCATGGTGCAGGGAATGGCAATTGAATCTCAATTTAGACAAGTGTAATGTGCTGCGAATACATAGAAAGATAGATCCCTTATCATTTAGCTACAAAATAGCAGGTCAGCAACTGGAAGCAGTTAATTCCATAAATTATCTGGGAGTACGCATTAGGAGTGATTTAAAATGGAATGATCATATAAAGTTGATCGTCGGTAAAGCAGACGCCAGACAGATTCATTGGAAGAATCCTAAGGAAATGCAATCCGAAAACAAAGGAAGTAGGTTACAGTACGCTTGTTCGCCCACTGCTTGAATACTGCTCAGCAGTGTGGGATTCGTACGAGATAGGGTTGGTAGAAGAGATAGAGAAGATCCAACGGAGAGCAGCGCGCTTCGTTACAGGATCATTTAGTAATCGCGAAAGCGTTACGGAGATGATAGATAAACTCCAGTGGAAGACTCTGCAGGAGAGACGCTCAGTAGCTCGGTACGGGCTTTTGTTAAAGTTTCGAGAACATACCTTCACCGAAGAGTCAAGCAGTATATTGCTCCCTCCTACGTATATCTCGCGAAGAGACCATGAGGATAAAATCAGAGATTAGAGCCCACACAGAAGCATACCGACAATCCTCCTTTCCACGAGCAATACGAGACTGGAATAGAAGGGAGAACCGATAGAGGTACTCAGGGTACCCTCCGCCACACACAGTCAGGTGGCTTGCGGAGTATGGATGTAGATGTAGAACTGCTAAGGTTATCAGTCCCTAAGCTTACACACTACTTAACCTAAATTATCCTAAGGACAAACACACGTACACCCATGCCCGACGGAGGACTCGAACCCAATATCCATTAACAGTGGAGTGCACTTGGCCCTTGTGAGACAAACAGAGGAGCTACTTGATTGAGAAGTAGCGGCTCCGGTCTCCTAAACTGACATACGGCCGGGACAGCTAGGTGCTGACCACGTGCCCCTCCATATCCGCAACCAGTGATGCCTGTGGTCTGAGAATGACACGGCAGCCAGTTGGTACCGTTTGGCCCCCATGGCCTGTTCGGGCGGAGTTTAGTTTAGTTTTTAATATCCATTAACACTTCAGATCAAGCAGGCCATTGAGGACGCAGTCCCCTTGATTGTTGACACAGCCATAGAAAACTTGAAGACAGGGAGGCGACGTCTTCACTGCCGGGGGAACACACTTATTTGTTGATCCTGCTGACTGATCACATTGCTGACAGTAGTGAACAGGAAAACTTATGAAACCTGGAAAAGCCACCAAGACACATTCATTTACACCTCCAACAGTTCTAAGCACGATGACGAAGCCAAGAAACGTGTTATTCAGTGGCTCTGACAGGAGAAAAATGTATGAACACATTTTAAAAGTATTTTTAACTTTTTGCGGAGTAATGAATAGGAAACTGAATGGACATTTCAAAAGAACGCGAACCTCTATGTCGCCTCAGACTTCAACTTGGACTGGCGAGGTAGTTACGATAGTGTTTTTTTTTTTTTGTGGGGGACAGTTTCGGGTTTAGGCTTTAATCACATGCGAACCAATAAGCATGTCGCAAAATGAAATATTCTAATATTTTTATTAGTTTATTCTGCGTTAGGCTATATGGAGCCATTTGGTTCTTAAGTTCAGCACCCTTTTTTATTTTTATTTTAGACTGTAGTAAGGATTGTCCGGTTTTGGACACCTTCGCTGGGAACTGTTCACTTTGAAACTATATAGCGAAAAGTGTGTATGTCCGATGTTAACGAAATTTGAATAGGTTATAGGCACATATATTGGTAATGGAAATCTCAACTTACAGAAGTTCTTATGATTTTTCTAAAGCAATCTATTCTCAGTCCAAGATAAATTTATACCAGAAAGCGTGAGTTTGTTCTGAAAGTCTCTTTCGTGGTTGTCAGAAACTGCAACCACGATGACCGTACAGGGTGTTACGGATTTTAGAGAGAGTAATATTTGTATGAAGGCAATGGCAAACCACCTCCATTAGGACCTTGCCTAGTACCGCGGTGCAGGTCTCCCGCATCTTCCCCTATGCTCCATGGAGTATGGGACCTCATCATCATCATCATCATCATCATCATCATCATCATCATCATCATCATCATCATCATCATCATCAAAGGTGAAAAAGTAGGGTCCAGTATGTTTTCTATCAGAAAGTGTCACACTGTTGGGAATATCGTTGTCGTCAGTGAAGACTTAATTTATGCACGATACGAAGAACTACTAACAATTTTTACATAAATAAGGTATTCCCCACAATTAAAAATCTCCACCTGAAATTGATAGAAAGTATGGCAGATTTTTCGCGATATTTCAAACTCTAACAAGAAACTCTAAAAAAAAAATGGCAGATATCAGTAATTTAGCAATTTGTAAATTATGTAAATAGCTCTTCTAAAAATTGTAAAGTGTGACATTTCTAAATGAAAACAAACTATTTTTAAACCTGTCGTTGGATGTCCAAAGCCCTCACGAAGAAAGACGATGGAAATTGGGTTTCCTAGACAACAAAACAGAATCAACGACTGAAAGTAAAAATAATGCTACGATCCTTCCGACCCGCAACTCTTCCACCTCATCGTGCAGCTGATTCCGCACCCGCTCCCACTGCTAATCGTATATTCAAATACGTATGCAACCACTCTTCAATAACACACTGTATAAAATCCGTAGACTGTCCGGCCATACTGGTTGCAATCTAACAGACCACGAAGGAGACTTTAAAAGCAACCCGCGCTTTCTGGTATATGTTTATCCTGCGCTGTGAATAAGTTACTTTAGAAAAATAAGAACTTGTTTTTGGTTGACTGAAAAATTCTGTAAATTGAAATTTTCGCTACCAATATATGTGCCGATAACCTATTATACTTTCATTAACATCGGACCAGTCTGTTTCAGGCTATATAGTTTTAAACTGAATAGTTCCTAGCAAAGGCGCCCAAAATCAGGCAATCCTTACTACAAATTAAAATAAAAAAATAATGAACTTTAGAAACAAATTGGTCCATATAGCATAACGCATAAAACAAAAATATTGGTATAGCTCTTTTTGCGATAGGCCTATTGGTTCGCTTGTAATTAAAGCCTAAAATCGAGTCTCCATAAGAAAAAATTCCATAGTACTTAACTAAATTTCCATTAAATGTATTTGGGCAAATGTGGGTGATTTGGGGTACAAAAGTATTTGACTTCACAAAAAAGTTTCAGCACGAATTTAGCACAACGAATACTTTTCACGTTTTTATTTGCATATTTGCAAAGTAGTGAGTGAATTTTAAAATTTACGACCTCTTTTTAAGCAGAATTTGCTGTTCTACAACATGACACTTTTCATGTGGAGTAAGAGTTTTTGGGTTATAGGCGTTGAAACACGAGTACAATTCACTTTTCCACCAAGTTGGTAAACGCTGCCGAACTCTAACGATCGATTGTGCGTAAAGGGATGAACTTTCAAGTAGATCATCCTACGCGAAATTTTTTGCTCTTTCGTTTTGGTGATTAGGGAATTTTCTATGTATGTGTCTATTTCTAGGTTTCTCATCCCTCAAAAGTTTAGCAAAAATCACAAACCGTCGCAAACTCATTGAACTCCTATTTGGGATCAAATGTCCGATTTGCCTACACTATTATCGCAAGACTGTTGTCGCCTTTGCTGTTCAATCTATTTACATCAAATACACAGTAACGCTCAAAAGTATGACAAACATATTGATTGATTAATTAATTTCAAAAATATTCAACATGAAAATCAGTTACTTATTTCATTGATGGATTTTCATCGTTCTACAAAACAGTGACCAAGTAGACATTGTTCGCAACATAATAGAATAATAGTTTTTTTAATTAGGGCAATGGTGGAGCAAAAGTTTTTTTTAAACATAATTACCATCTACCCTAATACGAAAAATCAATATTTAGTGGGATGTCCCTTGTCTTTTAAGACAGCCTCACACCGCGCCGACATTAAGTCGATCAACTTTTGGAATCGATCCAAAAATGCGTCTTTGTTCGAATAATTTTATATTTCTTTTTCTGCGGTCCAACTCTTCTACAGATGTTCTACAGGATTCAAATCCCGAGTTTGACTTGGCCATCCCAAAACATTGACTTTTTTGCCTTTTAAAAACTCACTAAATTACTTGGACCTGTGCGTTATCTCGTTGAAAATACCACCCAGGTGGCCATTAGTGTTTAGTGTATGGTAGCATTTGAGTCTTTAATACTTTTTCGTAAACGAACCGATCCATATTATGTTCATTTCGAACTAACCGTCCAACTCCAGACCCTGGGAATTGACCCTGGGAATCTGGTACTGAAAGTCATCTCTTATCTACAAGACGTCGAATGTACTTGATACCATCAGATGACATTAAATTAAATTTGCTCTCGTCACTCCACAGAATTTTAGACCAATCTGAACTCGACCATGATCTGTGCCGTTTTGCAAATGTAAGTCGAGCCTTCTTGTTTTTCGTAGATACTAAGGATTTTTTCGTCTGTCTTCGTGCTTGTGATCCAAAGAGTTTCAAGCGTTGTTCGACAGTGGAAACGTGAATGTCGACGTTATATTTTTCTATCAATTCTCTTAGTATCATTAAAGCCGACTTGAGAACATCACTTGTTGACAACTTTTTAATATAATATGATCGACTTCAGGAGACTGTTTTGGACGTCCACTGTGAAGCTTATTTTCGATAGTCTTTCGTTTATTATATAATTTTTTCCTCGTACTAACGAGATGACGAGACACTTTAAAAATACGAGCAACTTCGGTTTCTTTCAGTCCTTCCTTTAGCGCATTTATCACGGCGTTTTTAATGTCACTGGAATATTCCTTGCGTTGCGGCATATTGAAATAATCACTATAAGTAAGTATCAGTAGAAATCAAAACTAAGAAGCAAGTAACGTCCACGAATTCACGGAGCAAACTGCGTGTCAAAATACTTTTGAGCTCGCTGAAAGTCGCATTCGTCCGGCAGCACAAAGTGTAAACAAGTCTCAACCTGACACCTTTAAACAATCGCTGTTATACTGCTATCCACTAGAGTCGAGCCACTGTCCGACAGTGTTTTAAGAGAAATAATAACGAATTTTATGTAGGTTGTTAAAATACTTTTGAGGGTTGCCGTACATTCATGGTTTCACCTAAGTGTGTAAGTACTGCAGTATCAGATGATTTATGTATTTATACCCGTAGCGATAATTTTATTGCGTGTCAGCAGCAGTTGGACAACGCTACGCGAGTGTTCAATCAATGGCTGATTGACGTGTCGCCTTAGAATTCTGTGTGCTTATATATGAGACACAGCCTTAACGAAACAAGAAACATAAGATTAGGACCCTTCATATTCCTAGTCAAAAGAGTGGTCGTGTACTTAGGGATTTACATCTATCGTAAGCTAACATGGTCACATCAAATTTAATCATTTAATTCAAAAATATGAAGGTGCTGTGACATGCGTCTGTTGGGCAGCAGACCCAAGAATCTGCATTAATGTACACTTACGAAAAAAATATTAGTACACCTAAGACGACGTCAATTTTGATCCGATGACGGCATATGCGATGTACTGATAATGATTTCATCGCCGTCTGTCAACAGATAGCGTAGTGGCATAGCAACCACAGCGCCATACTTGTCTACACTTTAGTAGGTAATGCTCACAGCCAAAAGGCTCAAGTTAGTGCAAGCAGGTAACCGTATCACGGAGACGCACTCATAAATCCTACAGACTACTGAGCGAGTTTGAAAGGGGTCAAACTGACGCCTTTCTAGTGGCGGGATGGTCCTTTCAGGTATTGGATTAAGAAGAAACTACCAACTTTAGCAGACTTTTACTTCGATACTACATCTGTTCGATCTGTTCGTGAATACGTCGCCACTTCTCAGAACATAAGCTGCTTCACCACGCACTACGCTAATACCTTAGTGAAGCTGATTATAAAGACGCGCCTTCCGATCAGTCAAATTTCACTGAACAAAGAGAATTTTAGCCGTATACCTAACACCGTCGCTATCGCCAAGACAGATCTGAACAAATGGATCTAAACAAAAAGACGGAATAGCAAGTGCGTTCATAGACTGCAAGACTAATAACGAAGGCAAATTCAAGCTCTCTCAAGTTGCGTCCATACTCACTGCAGAACTCATGACGATTTTATAGGGAATTGAACACGCAAAAAAGTGTAAGGAACAACAACCACAATTTTTTCAGCCTCACCTTCAGTACTGATGCTGTTAAAATGCTAAGACGTCAAGAATACCAAAAATTGTCTAGCATATCGGATTACAAAAGAAATGTTGCTTTCCCGCGTAAATGAGACGTCATTATCTCATGAATGTAAGCGCATAGCAGAATAATGGGAAATGAAAATTAGATCCTTCGGCCGAGGAGGCTGTACACACTGGTTCTGTGAAATAAGATGCAAGTGCCACCTGACAATCTTCTTCATACCACAAGGACTATAATAAACAGTGCCCAACTGAATAAAAAATCCCAATAATCTTACAAATTTAAAGGAAAAATTAAGGGTTTTTCCTACTCCCATGACGTCCGAGCTCAGAGTCCAGGGAAAAAGTGGCGGGAACCTAAAGGGGGAAAAAGGGGAAAAAAGGGGAAAAAAAAGGAAAAAAAATGCAAGATGGGCAGTTGTCCTACTGATGGGAAATACCCATGACGGTGGACTTGAGTATACGAGACAAGCCTGCACAGGTGCAACAAGGCGTGGGGATATGTAGCCACCCTGCATGGTTGTCAGGTTGCATGATCTTCCCCCAGTCCTACGACATAAGAATCAAAGAAGGCGATCCGTTATGGCAGACCGGGAGCGACGAAGCCAGCCTCTAAGACGTCAGAACCCAATATGGTTGTCTAATTACTTGTGTTTTAAGTTTAGTATCCTATCCAAAGTGTCATATAGCTTCACAAAATCTAGATGACGATCCAATGGTCACTAGTTTTTCTCCTGACATCAGGTGCGACATGTCCTGCGACGTACCCCCTCAACTCCACGGACATGTTTAAACAATTTACCCCAACCCCGGTATCTTAAGTTTAAAAACCACAAGCTGACAAGCTCTACGTTTAAGTCCACTTGTGCTAAGCTCACATTTAATGTTTAAACAACTGCTAGCGCCGGCCAGAGTGGCCGAGCGGTTCTAGGCGCTACAGTCTGGAACCGCGCTACCGCTACGGTCGCAGGTTCGAATCCTGCCTCGGGCATGGATGTGTGTGATGTCCTTAGGTTAGTTAGGTTTAAGTAGTTCTAAGTTCTAGGGGACTGATGACCTCAGCAGTTAAGTCCCATAGTGCTCAGAGCCATTTGAACCATTTTTGAACAACTGCCACCACTGTTTGGATCGGATGTAATGTTTATGTCTTAATATAAACCAAGTTTCACGGTCCGTGCTGACATAGGAGTGTCTACCAGGGTCAAAGTCAGGCCGGTTAGGACCCAGCAGCTGGACCTGCTACATAGGAACTCGGGCCTCTACAGAAGCACGGGTAAGAGCCAAGTCCAGATGACCAAGTGCTTGCAGACAACTCAACTGCCTCGCGTGACGTGCAGACAGCGATCCCCACATCATAACAGAGCACACCTGTCGCAAGTTAAAAATGGCAGGAAATTAAAAAATCCAATATAGTTCCAATGTTATTTGTGGTGGCACAGCAGTCACCCTTACAACCTCTAGGACACACAATAGCATGCAATCAGTCTATAAAGAGATTCCGTAAACGGGAGTCATGGACGTACCCGCAAGAAATGCTGTGCGGTGCATAAGCTCCCTCTGCCAGCATGTCTGGCGAGCCGTCGAGGACACCCAACTAGACGACAGAGCAGCGATACCACCACAGCTCGGAATCTTGAGAGGTTAAATCTTACATAAGACCCAAAAACACATTCTAAGTCACTGCAGAGACATTAACAAGTCATTATACCACTACAAGTATAAGGTTTCGGAAATAAAGGAAATCTCAGAAAATGATGGCCCAGACACCTACTGCCATTTAGTAAACTAAACTATGGCGTAGTAACCATTCCTCACGCAATGAACTGTAAGAATGTTTCAGTCATTTTCATTATGGAGCTGCGAATTAACTGATATACGTCCTAACCTCAATGTTTTAGTTACGCGATCGATGCCCCTCTCACATTTTTTGTTGGAGCACCTCCGCTTGTCTTTTAGCTGCACTCCACTCATCTGTGATTAGCTCTTGTACTGATCAAACAAGGTACGCTATTGTGCCATTTTTTATCAAAAGCGATTAGTTATGAGAGTGATTTCTTTACTACTCCTAGGAGATCACTGTACCTGCCGTTCATTTTTAAGCGTGCTGGCAACCAGTTTTCATTAAATATTACAAAAAGTAAAGACCTGCCTTCACTTATTGTAACAAGCATGATCACTATTGTTATCAAAGTTTTTTCCCTGCAGTCTGGAACCGCAAGACCGCTACGGTCGCAGGTTCGAATCCTGCCTCGGGCATGGATGTTTGTGATGTCCTTAGGTTAGTTAGGTTTAACTAGTTCTAAGTTCTAGGGGACTAATGACCTCAGCAGTTGAGTCCCATAGTGCTCAGAGCCATTTTTGAACAATAAGGAACCAACCGACAGACAAACAAACAATCTTCATTGTTCTGAATCCGAGGCCGACGTCATGGACCGTTTGATGCACCTATTTTTGTGGCTGGATTGACCTTAAAGTCTGTGAATTTCTCCGACTGGGTTAAATATTAACAGTTGGAAAATCTGCTTCAAGGTAAATCTCTTGATTTCGACACAAAAAGATGTATGCAGGAGACATGAAGTAAACTACTTGCAAACATCTTTGATATAAATAGAGAATCTGAGAATCTAATTTTAGGTTCTGTTAATGTGTGCGACATTAATACACTATCAGCAGCATACCGTTAACTTCAAACCTAAAACGCTCTATTCCTGTCAAGGAGTTCGCTGTTACGGCACTGGTCAGTGAGACGCTTATTGATAACAGCTTTTTTTTAAAAGTATAACCGATAAACTATGAAAACCTGACTGGCATCTCACTGCGGGGTTGAAATATGTGAATACTGTTTACGGTATCATTCATGATACTCCCAGAGATCTGAAAGGCTTACCACCAACAACATACGTAAACTTAGAATAAAAGAGAGATGAAGTACCACTTAACAGGTGAAATAAACATATTATTCTAAGCAACTCCCGTAAGTATTTAGTTTTTCCACAGTCTACCCATTTGTAGTTTCACAATTCATTTTCTATTTCATTCGTGAGTTCATGATGATCATGCGAACAATTTTGTTTCTAGCGTTTTCTCTGCGTGGTTGACCTTGTTTTCAAATTTCTGTACAAGCAATTCCGTTTTGCTCTCGGTATTTCGAAATATGACTTTGTTGCCTTCTTGAAGTGCTCTGAACTGTGGTCTCTGGCGTGTCACTAGAAGCTTCTACTTCCAAATCACATATACAAACCTTCATACAGATAGTGGAGGGTAACTTTTATCACGTCTACTCTGTTGATTTTACTTTAACACGCGAATCTAAGGACAGTAGAATGGGGTTAAGTCATTGCCAAATTCACGTTGTGTGCTCTGACGCTAAGTGCTGCTATCAGAAACGGGGAAATACATTACAGTGAGTTCCAGTTTTTCGAGGTTACTGGGATGGATAATCTCAACTGCCGAACTGGAATCTGACAGGAACGTTTGATGACAAAGACGTCTGGGCTTGTCACGCAGAATCGATGGTGGAGTGAGTTAAAAGGGATACCGGCACGCTATTAAGCACGTGGTTATAATGTTTTGTCTTATCTGTAAAGAAACTCTTGAGACGTAACTTTGATCTTGCCTGCATGCCTCCAAAGAGGCTTGACTATGATGCAAAGTTACATTTTTGCACATGCTATTCAAACGAAATATATCCTGAAAGATGCTTAAACTGTGCTGCACTTGTTGGCTACATATGTTGTGGAACCAATGTTCCATTCTAGTACTTAATGAAAGGAAAAAAAGTGAAGTGTGATATATAAGTTGAAGAAATGTTCATAAAGTCATAGAAGATAGTTGGTGAAGGCGACAGATCTTAGGGTCAACCTACGTACAGAAATGGGTACGTCATATGGGCTATAACATTGGCCTCCGGTTCAGAACGATTTAGATTATTTGCCTCTCCGCTAGTAGTACCTCCATTACGTGAACCTTTGTGTGTTTGGTTCCTGAGCCATTTGCACAAGTTTTCAGCGAGGACAAACATAGTTCAATTTTGAATGTCGCTGCAGAATGTACGTGTGCACCATCCATCATTTTAAATTTTGAACAGTTCCGAATTTTCACATTTTTAAGGTCCATACCTCAATTCGTAAAGCGAAACACTTCTAGGAGTACTATGCTCTCTCTCTCTCTCTCTCTCTCTCTCTCTCTCTCTCTCTGCGTGTGTGTAAATTTATGGTAAATACTAAGCTCTTCAGTCCTTTGGCTGCGTAACAAAAGTTTCTGTGTTCTTCTTCTCAGAATAATTTATGTACAACACGTCGATACTTGGTTCAAATGGCTCTGAGCACTATGGGACTCAACTGCTGTGGTCATAAGTCCCCTACAACTTAGAACTACTTAACCTAACTAACCTAAGGACAGCACACAACACCCAGCCATCACGAGGCAGAGAAAATCCCTGACCCCGCCGGGAATCGAACCCGGGAACCCGGGCGTGGGAAGCGAGAACGCTACCGCACGACCACGAGATGCGGGCCACGTCGATACTTGCTGCGCTTGAAAATGGCCTGTAAGGCCGTTGGCATAATATATTGAATACGTGAGGAAAAAATAGCGACGTGGAATGCTTCAAAATGTCTTAGCAACCGAAAGATATGTCCGTTTATCACACACATTTTGATACTTACAAAATACATTAATTTAAGCTTAAATGTGCTGCTTCCATTTTCAAATTTTCCTGGCATTTTAACTTGGTTCGCGGGGGCAGTGTGTCATATGAGTTGTTGGGGTGGCTGCAGTGTCACCACAAATAAACTATTGTTTGAAATCTGAATTACTATCTTGGATTTTTGAATTCCCGCAATTTTTAACCTAGGATATGTGTGTTGTGTTAGCATTTGGGAGCTCAAGGTCTGCACGTTATGCGAGGCAGTTCAGCTGGCTTCATGAATGTGGTCTTACCTCTTATAGGGAACAGTTTAAAATAAATTTGTATGGCAACTCTTAAATACTGTGTACATGAAGTTTATTTAGTGGAGCACATCAAATGTCCAGGGTAAGAGAGTATATAGTGGTAGACGTTCAATTCCAAAATGTTACGCTTATAGAATTACTATCAGTGTTGCCAATGATGCCGCAGCCAGGAGACTACTTTCACCAAATATCACAATAACTTTGTTAGCATTTTCATCAAGAAAAAGTCTCTAGTAAACTCATTTTTCGGGGCTTTTCATTGTGGAAGGAGGCGAAAGATGATGATATATCGTGGTGTTCAGCATTTTTGGAGACAGTTCCACACCACAACTTCTGAATTTCCTGGCTCCTCGCGTAGTGATCTGTTCCCAGCATTGTCTGTGTTGCAGCCTCCTCCTTAACTCTTCTTAGGGTGTTCTATCGTTGCCATCTCATTTCCACATATGTGGGCCTTTTACATTCAACAAATGGCTCTGAGCACTATGGGACTTAACTTCTGAGGTCATCAGTCCCCTAGAACTTAGAACTACTTAAACCTAACTAACCTAAGGACATCACACACATCCATGCCCGAGGCAGGATTCCAACATTTTAATACTGACTCGCATGAATGTTGGTGGCTAAGCGTGCTCATTATCTTATTCCATGTTGTACTTGGTGTCTTCAATCTGCGGTATTGATAAAGTAGCACATGGTGTGTGGGTAATGTTCTGTAACTTTCTTCCTGCTCCTGGTTCCTTTATAGAGTGATTAGTTGTGGTTGCAGATCATGTTTAATGGCATATCTCATTACACCATTCTATTTAAAAAAAAGCGATGTATATCTTTTAACTAGTATGCTATGAAAACAACACATCGAAGCACAGGTGTATTATAGATTTAACTAGTGACTTTTTGATGTGGTCTGTTATAGCAGCTTGTTGTGATATTTAAATGGGGGTTCCTAATTCAAACTGCTGGCACGTAAACTGAGAAACTGATACAAGGTTATGATTTCACATGTATAATTAATCTTACAATACCTACAAAAGCGCGTAGGAAATGATTTTTTCCTAGAAAATGATTTTTTCCAGCGGGCCAGGCCGAACAGTATTTCAAACAACACCTCTGTTTTTGCATAAGAATTTGAAATTAATAAGGGACAGTCAAATAAAAACCGAAGACGCACCACAATCGGACCATGGAATGGTTGCATCCAAAAGTAATCACTACCTGTGTTAAGACATTTATCCCACTGGGAGACGAAATCATTAGTTCCTGTTTCGTAGAACGCAGTCGAGTGCTGACGGATCCACAACCGCACCCACTCTTGCACTTCGTCGTCAGATTGAAACCGACATCCACGCATGGCTTTCTTCTGGTCGTCAAAGATGTGAACACCATACGATGAAAGATGTATGCTCTACAGAGGATGTTGCACTGTTTCCCAACCAAATCGCTGAATCATAGCGTTCGTCCGATTGGCAGTATAGGGCAGGCGTTATGGTGCAACAGGATGATTGATTCCGTGCGACAGCATTCCTGGGCGTATTGACTTCATGGCGCGTCGCAGTTTCTGTAAAACTCTACGAGCGGAGGACCCCTCAAGTCGAAGGATGAGGCCATCATGACCTTACCAAAATTTATGTGAACCGCTTTCGATGTCTTTGTCGGGGGAGATGTGGGATGTTTACACTGCTGACTTTGCTGTTTGCTCTCAGGCTGTCGAAATGTCGGACGTAAGCATCCTGTTGCACGATAACGCCCGCTCTCACACTGCCAATCGGTCGGAGGCTACGCTTCAGCGATTTGGTTGTGAAACACTGCAACTTCCTCCGTACAGTCCTGATCGTTCGCTGTAAGTTTTTGCATTTTTGGCGACCTGGCGAAAGACAAGCGTCGACGTCGGTTTTAGCCGGACGAGGAAGTGCAAGAGTCGGTGCGGTTGTGGATCCATCAGAGGCCAACCGCGTTTTGCGAAACAGGAATTGATCGCTTCGTCTCCCAGGGGATAGATGTCTTAACGCCAGTAGTGTTTACTTTTAAATGGAACCATTAGTCTCATCGTGGCGGGTGTTTGGTTTTCATCTGACTACTCATATATGTCGCTCATTAACTCCTTGTACTGTGAGACATGTAGCTATCGCTGCTCGTCATAAGTGAGCAGCAGCTATACAACTCTCGCCGAGTGTGTCGTCTTATTTTTGTGTCGTCCGTTTATTAGTATAGTCAACGCAAATAAGATAAAAGTGGATCAAGGTGTAAGAAATGTATTTACAAAAGATATACACAATACACCACTGACGTACACAGTTGTTTTGAAACGTAAAATTTAATCCGAAATTTGACATCCTATAAAATTAAGTACAATTATGCGCAAAAAAACTTTATGGCTTAGAGGAGATGGTTTTGTAATAACCAAATTTCATCCGCAAGGGACAAAAATATACAAAAATATATAACGCTAACAGACGTATGTGCTGAATTGGTCTTCTGGGATAGCTTTAAGAAAAAAATTTAAATTTTTTCCTGTGAGCTTCCACCTGTCCGTGACTACTCAATTATTGCACGAAAGCTTCCAGTCGGTCACAGACAGTGAGTTTGACGAAATGTGTGCTCCAACGTCTCTGTGGCCGAATGGCTAAATATTGTAGCTGCTTCGAAGGAAACTTGCGGATCTCTTATTTACGGGAACACGCTTTTAGCGACTTCTACTGATAAAACTTTGGACGAGCTTGCTGAAGAACAACTTTTGAACAGGCTCAATAGCTGGTACCCTTGGATGTCAGACGCGTCCATTGTTGGAACAACACAATGATAGATGTAATGCATCACAGTAAACTTGAAACAAGATAACTGTAAACTAAAGTGACTCAATATAATATCACACTTAAAACTAAAAAATAATTAAAGCATTTCGTTCAGAAATAGGAATCAGTTGTTCCGGTGGTTCCGACTCAAAGTGACTTTAAAGAACCAAAACTCGGAAAATGAAGTACTTCTGCTGACATTCAAGAGTAACGCAATGAAAGGCGTTGAGCACAAATTTGGCAGAACAATGACAAATAAAAATTATTAGTATTATGTAACTGAACTGCATTCATGCGCATGCAGACAGTATGAAAAATATGGTCATACTATAAAAATGACAAAATAATTAAGCATTTTTTGTAATGAGGACAAAACTAAATTTGTAACAACAGTCTGTGTAACCGTTTTCGAGAACACTGATATGGGATAGGGGGTGGCGGTACGGTTAGCGGCGCTAACAACTGACACGGAGATTTAGGGCCTTACTTGCAGTGCACACCGGAAATACTCTATGTGATCAAAAAGCATTCGGACACCTCGCTGAAAATGACTTACAAGTTCCTGGCGCCCCCTATCAGTAATGCTGGAATTCAATATGGTGTTGGCCCATCCTTAGCCTTGATGACAGCTTCCACTCTCGCAGGCATACGTTCAATCAGGTGATGGAAGGTTTCTTGGGGAATTGCAGCCCATTCTTCACGGGAGTGCTGCACTGAGGAGAGGTTTCGATGTCGGTCGGTGAGGCCTGGCACGAAGTCGGCGTTCCAAAACATCCCAAAGGTGTTCTAAAGGTTTCAAGTCAGGACTCTGTACAGGCCAGTCCATTACGGGGATGTTATTGTCGTGTAACCACTCGGCCACAGGCCGAGCATTATGAACAGGTGTTCGATCGTGTTTAACCCGTAACTGGTACACCTGGGTCCCAGGGACCCGAGCGAAATTTCTTTTTTCCAGCTCCGTGATGTGTGTGGTAGCACTGACTTCCCTCTCCCTGTACTCTCCTAACAATCAACTGGCTACCAGCCCACAACATTGTTGCAGGCGTTTCTTTGTTAGTTTTGTTTCTATAAAGGTGATCGGGTCCCGTGGACCCAGGTGTACCGTTAGTGAAAGTTTTCTTTTCGTGGCATTATTTCCGGTATCTTGGATTTACGGTGTAGTGCTTCAGAAAAATGAGCGAGGAAGATACTACAGATAATCTGAACGAACCATTGGACAGTGATATTGAAGACATAAGTGGAAGCGACAGTGACTATGAAATTAGTGAACATGAAACTGGAAGTGATGAAAGTGATGATGGAGACAGTAACAACGAACAATCTGGAACTAATTATATCTATGGAAGAAACAGATTCAAGTGGTCAACAACACCCAGCATACGTGGAAGAACCTCTCAAACCAACATCATTGCTCCAATTCACTTTCCTGGCATACGTAATGCAGCTAGACAGGTAACAGAAAAGACCCCTCTAGCATTTTGGGAACTACTTTTCAGCAAAGAAATGATTGTAGAGGTAGTACTCAGAACCAATGAAAAGATTATGTCATTGCCACCTGAGTCAAAAAAGAATTCTTTTTCAAATCTAACAGACAGTACTGAAATAAAAGCTGTCATAGGTCTTTGTTATTTGTGGGGAGCCTTCAAGTCAAACAACGAAGATCTGAATGGTTTATATGCTACAAACGGCACTGGTAGACCAATTTTTAGGGCAACTATGCCCTTGAAACGTTTGCTGTTTTTATTACGTTGCCTTCGTTTTGATGATGCAGCAACCCGTGACGCAAGGAAACTCACAGATAAACTGTACCACATCTCTTGGCTCTTCAATTCATTGATAGAAGCTTGTCAAGAAAACTATTCAGTCGGAGAGTACGTCACTGTTGACGAAATGCTTGTAGGATTCCGTGGTAGATGTCCATTTAGGATGTACATTCCATCCAAGCCACGGAAATACGGTATAAAAATATTTATTCTAGCTGATGCCAAAATGCACTACTGTTTGAATGCAGAGATATATTCGGGAAAATCAGCTGTAGCCATCCCGCGCCGTGTCCTCTTACCAACAGCTGTTGTCATGCGGTTGGTTGAACCAATCAAGGGAAGTAACAGAAATGTGACAGGGGACAACTGGTTCTCAAGTGTGGAGTTGGTCAATGAGTTGTCGAACTGTAATTTGACTTATATTGGCACCATGAGAAAGAACAAGGCTGAGCTACCACCAAGCTTTTCAACAGCAAAGGGCAGAAATGTGTCTTCTTCAATCTACGGATACTCTGGTTCTGTAACAATACTTTCACACGTCCCCAAAAAGAACAAGGTTGTCAACCTGATATCGACAATGCACCATGGAGAATGTATGGTGGAAAATAAGCCTGAAATAATCCATGACTACAATAAAACAAAAGGTGGAGTTGACGCACTTGACGAAAAGACGCATAATTACACGACTTCTAGAAGAACAAGGCGGTGGCCTATGGCAGTCTTCTACACTATGCTAGATATAGCAGGTGTAAATGCTTTTGTTTTGTACCATGGGAAAGAAGATACTGATGATGTGACACGCAGAGAATTCCTCATTGAACTAGGTACACAACTCATAAGTGATTGTATGAAAAGAAGATTGGATTCTCCATTTTTGAGAAAAGATATCCGAAATTCCATTTGTGATATTCTAGGCATGACCCCCTCCAAGGCATCAGGAACATCCCAGGTTCACAGTGAAGCTGGTGCTACTAAATCGAAGAGGAAAAGATGCTCAGTGTGCCCATCTAAAAAAGACAGGAAAGCATCCCGGGCGTGTGCCAGATGTCGAACACCATTATGTTTGGAATGTTCCACTGCTTTATGTCCAAACTGTTTCGGTAGTCTGGATGAATGAAATAACTGAAATGGACTGGTGAAGATGCTGTATAATTGAAACCTAATATTTTGTCATAATTTCTGCTATTTTCAAAGATCACATAGTCATTTAGCTGAGAAATGTACTAAAATTTATCCAAAAGTTGTGCCTGCAGAAATTTTTATATTGATTTTGAACTTTTCTTCTGGCTTACTGTTGTGAAGCATAGTACATTTTGTGTTTAAACGTGAAGTTTCAGTTGTCTATCTTACTATTTGTAACTGATGTGCAGGACTTTCCAAAAGTATATTTTTCACATTTCGTATTTTATGCAGTTTATTGTCCTTTTTTGTAACATCTTTAAGGTATGACCATAAATGAGGAATGTGGTTTTAAAACATTAGTAACAAAACATTAATAAAAGTTTCATATTTAAATTTCATTTAAATGTGTTTTTTTTACCAAAATATACTCAAAACTTGGGTGGGTCCCGAGGACCCAGATGTACCTTATGTGTTACAATTTATAGGTGTACCAGTTACGGGTTAAAGATGCATTCGCCATCCCCGAATTGCTCTTCACCAGTGGTAAGCAAGAAGGTTGCAAGATCCCCTTCGCTTCTAAACTGATACTGTTATTACTCAACTTAGCCGCGAGTCCGCAGAGGGTGGTGTATATGACGTACAGTATAACTGGTCAGCATTTCCACCCGGAATTTGCGAGTGTAAGTTGGACCTTCCTTGATCCGCCTCGGTGGGTCGTGTCGTCGGATTTCCTCCTACCTGTGCGCGGTGCAGCTCTCGTAAATGTTGTCCCGTGCAGATTCTTCTTTGGCGCGCATAGGATGTCTCTGTTGGTGGAAACTAATTATCTGAAACTGCTGTCGGTCAACTTTGGGGTATCTATTTACTCGAAACTAATATTCAGAATGCCGTAATATCACTTTTATTCTTATTAGATCAATAATGAAATACTCATGTCACGAACTACTCGTAACCGAGGGCATGCCTACCATCGAACAAGACAGGAAGAGCTCTTAACGCCGACTGCCGACTTTAGCGCGCAATCCCTATCTCTTACTAGTTTCGTCACAGTTCGTGGATTTCCGATCAAGTTCGTACTTACTAAGATATGCATTTGTTAATGAACGGGTGTGAATTTTAACGAGGCAAAAATGATGATAAATAGTTTTAAACATCCAGAGGCTCGTCCTAGTATTCATATTGTCATAAATGACTAATTATTAAATATAAATAAACAAAATAGGTGACTTTGGCGCCAAGATGGGGGTACTTCCCGTCATGTATATTTCCCAGGCTAACGCTTGTTGCTAAGGTCCAGCGCCGAGCCCCACCCCACCCCACCCCACTACGCGCGACATATGGTCGCTTCGCCACCTAGTCAGCCAGCGTGGGAAATGCTCTCAGATTCATGGCCGGCTACGGACTACAGCACTTGCTAACTATCGTGAGTACATCAATGAGAGACAATAATTTATTAAAACTGGCAACTTCCTAACGTAAGAGGCACCTTACAAGGTGCTTAAAGCATCAATGTAGGCCTGTGCTGTGATAGTGCCACGCACAACAAGGGGTGCCAGCCCCCTCCATGACAAACACGACCAAACCATAACACCACGGCCTCCGAATTTTACTGTTGGCACTAGACACGCTGGCAGATGACATTCACCGGGCATTCACCAAACCCACACCCTGCCGTGATTCTTCACTCCACACAACGTTTTTACACTGTTCAATCGTCCAATGTTGACGCTCCTTACACCAAGCGAGGCGTCGTTTGGCATTTACCGGCGTGATGTGTGGCTTATGAGCAGCCGCTCGACCATGAAATCCATGTTTTCTCACCTCCCGCCTAACTGTCATAGTACTTGCAGTGGATTCTGATGCAGTTTGGAATTCCCTCTTCAACTGTCAGTCAACAGACGAGGTCGGTCTGTACGCTTTTGTGCTGTACGTGTCCCTTCACGTTTTCACTTGGCTATCACTTAGAAAACAGTGAAACTAGGGATGTTTAGTAGTATATGGAAATGACAAGTGGCACCCAGTCACCTGACCACGTTCGAAGTTCCGCGGAGCGCCCCATTCTGCTCTCTCGCGATGTCTAATGACTACTGATGTCGCCGATATGGAGTACCTGGTAGCAAAATGCACCTAATATGAAAAACACATGTTTTGGGAGGGGGGGGGGGGGGAGGTGTCCGGGTACTTTTGCACACATAGTGCATTTCTGTGGAGGAAAGGTCTGGAACGGCGTCCATTTACCCTCGCCAAATGACAAGGTGCTTGAATAAAATAACTCGCGATACTTCTGAGGTGGTGCCAAATTGAAAGTTTTGGAACAGTATGGATAACAGAATGCAGTAATAGTATGCTAAATTTCTGAGGGTTCTTGGTGAGGAGTAAAAATATGCAGAACGACTTCAGATGTATGTATCGTAACATCTACTCGGCAACAGTTTTAGTTTACATTAATTAGTTAACACGATAAACATCACGACGTGGAATAGCGCACCAAATTGGTGCCTTTGATATTGTTAACACATGCATACTGTCAGACAACTGATTAAGGTCTTCAGTGTGCTGACATGATTTCGATTTGATTTTTATTTGGTTCTGTTCAATTAAATTCTGTACGAAGGTTGTATTGTAATGTAGGAAAAGTAAAAAATACATTATTACAGGGAGAAAGGAGAAGAAAAATAAACAATACTGCGAAGAATATACACACACAGGGATTAAAAAAACTGCTGTATGGCCTTTTCGACTGGCTGTTTTGGACTGTGAAGATTTGCCAATGAATTTCATTAGGTAGAAAAACTGCTGCTGCGAAAAAATACAAATATTTTGGCTTAGTCATCCGAGAAGTATGAGTTACACAAAGGAACGTACGTGAGCAGCCACAGAAAAAGGGGGAAATTATCTTGGCGAATGGAGAAAAATAACAACCTCGGATGTAGAATGGTATATGCGAGGCACACTAAAAAATAACCAAGGGAAGAATAGCTCGCCGAAATGAAGGCGTAAATGGTCATACTGTTACAGTGCGCGCCAAACAACAGTTTTTGCAAAAGTAGCGGTACTGCAGCACTGCCGCCGAGCCACCAACGTGGGCCAGCAAACAGCTGGGCTCTGCAAGGTCGTGTTGCGCAAGCTGTGGGACGCCGGGTCTGCTGCCGCAGCTATCAGCGACCTTGGAACCACAGGTACACGCCTGCCCACACGACGTCAGATTTCCGTTAACCACTCGTTATACTACGTCATCGCCAAGGCGTTCTTGTACACGTCACTTCTGCCGCGTTCTTAGACTCTCAAAGGCTTGGGGTAGGACTACGTGGACCTTGCTACGTGGAGGCACATACGAACGACGCGAATGGAGTTTTCTTAACTGGTCTAGAATATATTACATTGATGGTCTTCAAACATGCGAATTATGTAGCCAGTAAATCTGTTATGAATGTATGATAAATATGTTTCTGATTTAGACAGCTCTTGCGTATGATATCCCTTTATCACCTAGAAGGATCATCGTCACTTGTGCTGCCTATTTCAGTTTCACATTTGAATGATTAATAAACCACCTTTTTTCGGAGCTGATTTGCGTACAAGTTGTGTACTGCTCTGCCCCCTTGTATTTCTCGTAATTTACATACAAAACATGCACACGATAAGCACCGAAGTACGCGTCAGAGACTTACGTATTATATTACTGTAAGTTTTCTGAAATACACCAAAGTGCGTTAAAAGCACCAAAGTTCGTTAAACATGGACCTAAGCTACTGATCAGTCTTTAACATAACATTTATTTTGCATTAACATTTGGTTGCTCGATAACTCTCAATCCTATTGTCACCTTCCAACTTAATCTACACTTAACACTTCATCACAAATCAGTGTCACCAAAATTATGATTTTAGGAGGGAGAAGGAAGCAGATTAGTTGCTGAAGAGCAATATGTTTCTCCCGCTGAGATCTGAAAACATTGCAAACACTGAAAGCTCTGGTCACGGTTAGAATGACAGGTGACTGCTGTATACACTGACTGTCAGTAGTTTTGTTTCCAACTTTTTTCCTATTTCTGTTTGTTTCCATCACACAACTGTCATTTAATTCTATGAGGTAGTATAACAAGACAAATCGAATCTGAATAGGCAACATTATAAAAGCTGGCATCGAAGAAGAGTTACACCATCTTATTGTGAAAAGCATTTCAGCAATACAAAATGACCTTTGAATAGGGCATTTAGACAGCACAAATTAAAAAAAAAAAAAGAATCTTTGTGTAGTCAGTTTGACATGCGGTGCTTCTCTTGCTTCACAAAGGGTTCTAAGTATATTGGCAGTAAGCAAAATAAATTGAAAAATCAGCCAACCAGTTGCAAAGAAAGGTTTATTATCCCTTGACCATTGTTTCAATATCTGCAAAAATATCTTTTTCTTCAGAAGATATTTTTTTACAATTATTGAAACCATAGTCACAAGGGATAATACACTTTTATTTGCAACTGGTTGGCTGATTTTTCAATCTATTCTGAATTACACAAGTGCTGTTTTGCAGCCATGTTTATGATTTTGATCAATAAGCATTTAGTACAAAATGCTTATAAGCAATGTCTAAAGAATGAGAATACAACACAATACACTAAATAACATTTATATGACAAAGTGCCACTGAAGACTCCTGCACTGTGCCTGTTATTTGCGAGAAACTTAACATTGATAGGTGTTTCACATACATAAACAAACCTGAGAGAACAGAGCAGTTCTGCATCTCCATTTAATCCTACTGATAACCATCTGGGTACTGTAGGCAGAAGCAGGGCAGGTTCTAGGTCCAACTGCCACAAGCCACCACTTCAGGAGAGCGGGGGGCGCAAGCTGAGAGGGGTGCCAAAATTTTAAGATTTCTATGCAGAATGAGTCACAATTGGTAGAGGCCGCTTGGGACACCAAGCTGAGAGGGGCACTAGGAGCACCAAAGTGCAAACACTTGTATACAGCATGTATCAATTCGTAGAAAAATCTAGCAATGGTGAAGGTGTACAGGGAACAGGGGGAAGGAGGTGGGACTCCAAATTAGAAGTCACTTGCATAGAAAAGTTTTCTCAAACTAGCCCTGCGCAGAAGAGTCTATCTGATAATTCTTTTCAAAGTAGTAGTTGTTTTTTTGGGGAAGGAGACCAGACAGTGAGGTCATCGGTCTCATTGGATTAGGGAAGGACGGGGAAGGAAGTCGGCCGTGCGCTTTGAAAGTAACCATCCCGGCATTTGCCTGGAGCGATTTAGGGAAATCACGGAAAACCTAAATCAGGATGGCTGGACGCGGGATTCAACCGTCGTCCTCCCGAATGCAAGTCCAGTGTTTAACCACTGCGCCACCTCGCTCGGTAGTTCTTTTCAAAGAAATGCGTACATTCTTATACACAAACTGGTGATACAAGATTGTTTGATACACGAGTTAAAACTTCACGATCAGCCCCATATAATTTATGAATGAAAAAATAACACCACTAAAAACTGCAATTCTTTTTAAGTATTTAATGAAATATTCTGTCAAAAATTTTAACTGGATCATATAACAGATAGTTACATTTGAAAACTTTTGCCGATGTCATTATTAGCATTCAGTGTTACACTCTGATTCACTGTGTTGTGTTACAATTTCATAGATCTCTAGGATAAACGTTGGTCATTATTATCATTACTATTATTATTATTTACATACCGTAGCATGTCTCCAATACTTGATGAGCTCAAAGATGTCAGTGCTTGGAGCATACAAAAGGAAATCCCTCCATTCATCAAAACTAATGTTGAGGCTTCCATCCTGGTCCATCCTACAGACAAAGGCAGGCACTCATACGAAATTTCATAGTAACTGTGACAGATACAGTTATTAAATACTCTTTACAAAAAGAAACCCTGCTGTGAAGGATACAATACTGTCAAATCACATGTGGCTTAAAGATTTCATAAAATGAAACTCAGTTCAGCCTGTTTTGGATGATTAAGAGTTCCACTGTGTTTAATAGCATCCAAAACAGTACTTTCATATTTTGTAGATTGTCACTCCTTGATGAGTGAGAGCCAATTTTAGACTAATACCGCATGTTTGCCATTTCAATTCATCTGTGAATCCTTTTACCTGGTAAAACATGATTAAATGGTGACATGTAAAATGGTTTTAAAAATTATGCATGAAATTCACCTAGGTTCCATGGTTAAGGGGGGGAGAGGGGGGATGGAGGGAGAGGGAGAGAGAGAGAGAGAGAGAGAGAGAGAGAGAGAGAGAGAGAGAGAGAGAGAGAGAGACGGACGTATAGCAGGAAAGGAAACTTAACTATGACTTCCTTCTACAGCTTTTTTTCCCCTGCACAAAATAGTTGATGACTCTACACTGAGAATAATCTTGACAACTGATGATACGGTACATGTATTTCAGCCTTGTGAATTTTCTCCCCAAGTGATTTATATAATTTCTTTGTCTTTGCATTTACAATGGACATGAATATTCTTTACACTAAGTCTCCAAGGTATTTCAGAAGCTCTCAAGTACTTAATAATATTGTCACTAACTAAATCAATTTACTTGCAATTATTATTTTATGTCTTAGTAAATTTCATCTAAACGAGACAAACAAAAACTTACACTTTATTTGGTCACTCTACTGTCTCTAGATATAGTAATTTTAAAGTATGCACTGACTGATGATTACATCACAAAGTAAAATTAGTGAAGGTAAGCTAGTTTCATTTTTGTTACGTACTAGAGCAAAATGATACACATATAAATAAGAAGGGTGAAACGCAATGAAAGGGGGAGGAGGTTCTGGTTAGGTGAGAGTAGGCCAAATCTCAAACCTGATCACAGGCCCTGGCAGTCCAACTTGAAGCTGAAGTTGGAAAGTTACAGGTCAATCGCCAAATGTCTATAAATATATTATTTGCAAAGTAACCAAAAACAGCTTCAAATATGAACTATTATAGTTCACAATGACATTACCTACAAAAATATATACTGCCTGGGGGGGAGGGATGTAGAACCCAGAAGGAGAGGAGATGACAAAACGAAACTTCACAGATTGAGAGGGTATGTGATGTTACAAAGAACTTGGCAGTACGAGTTCACTTTTCTGTATGATGTTGTACCCCCTCTATCCTGGATGCACACATTAATTCCATTGGGAAGGGTGTCAAAGCTGTTGTGTCCTCTCCCAAGGCAACCTAGTCCACAACTGTGTTAAATGGACTTGATATCCTGAATACTGTCATGACAGAGTTGATCCCTCACATATTCTATCAGGTAAGTATCTGAGGACCATGCTGGTCACAGAATACCTCAGTCAACATCATGCAGAAAAATCATGGAGACACTTGCCACGTGTGGACAAACAATGTCCTGTTGAAAAATGGCACCAGGATAGCAGTGCATTAACGGTAACACTTGAGGATGCAGGATGTCCTTGACATACTGTTGTGCCATAAGAGTTCCCTCAATCACTACCAGCGGACACCTGAATTCATACCCAATGGCTCCCGAGACCATGACGCCAGTAGTAACACTGCTGTGCATCTCCAACACATTGGAAGAAGGACCTTCCCCAATGCACCAATACGCCCGCCAACGACGGTCATCTGGACTAGTGTAGAACTGCCACTCATCGTTGAACACAGTGCAGCACCATTGATTACCAGTCCACGCTTTCGGTCGCAGCACCATTCCAAAATCAGACATTTGCTTGCGGTGTTAATGGCAGCTTATGCATGGGATGGCAGTTCCATAGTTTGGCTGCTGTTAATCTTATCACTGGTGTGAGATGACACAGAATGTTGCAGAATGTCCATTATTTGTTCTTGCATGGTAGACAGATATGAAGAGGTTATGTGCTTGGTGCACAATATGGCAATCCTATCTTGTGGTGATCAGGCATAGTTGGCTGGAGCCTTAATAACAAGCACACATCTGTAAGTGTGGTTTGAATGCTGTGCTCAATTTATCGAAGACACTCTTACTTATGAAGAAAAGTATAACTATACCAACAAATGAAACCAACATCAAGTGAAAAAAATGATAAAATTTCACATATTAAAAAAATTGTTATGTTTTTGAACTTCCACGGCTATGAGTGTGAATCCTGAATTCTTCCAGGTCATGCTGACAAAGTATTATGAATTTATTTGTAAAAGTACAGACAGTGGAAATTAAAATGTACTGTGGTGGTGGGGAAAAAATGGAATCTGAAGTACATAGCAAAATGAGAAACAGAAGTAAGATCTATTGTCACTTAAAATGTTAAATGAATTTATATATCTCTGTCCATACTCGGCAAACCACAGTAAAGTGCATGGCAGACAGTGCTTTCTAGTGTATCACATATTAAGGTTTACGCGCCTTCCATTCACATATGAAGCAAGAAAAGAATGACAGCTGAAATAGCCCTGTGTGCACTGTAATTTGTCCAATCTTTCTTTTGCACTAGGAAGAGCTCTAGGAAAATGCTGAAAAATGTGAACAGAGAGATGCTTAAAAAAGCCTACTTATTAAATTTGAAGACTTGGTTTTAATTGAGGAATCATGGAATATGCTACAGTCCTCTGCTGCAGAACAAGATTACACTAATTACAATGCTCACAGAGGCATTTAAGCAGATGTTCTTCCCATGCTCCATACATGAATGGAAAGAGCAAAAACCTTAATACACGGTCTGATACGAAGTATGTGGACACTACCCTTTGCCTTTATGATGGCTTTAACTCTGCTGGGGCCACTTTTAATGACGTGCCTGAATGTCTGTGGAGGAACAGTATCCCATTCGTCCTCAACAGCTGAAACCAGAGAAGGTAGTGTGGTGTTGGATGCTGGGGTCTGGGATGAAAATGTTAACTCATCCCCAATGTGTTCCAGTGGGTTCAGGTCCAGACACTGGGCACATCAGTCCATTTCAGGAATGTTGCTGTCTCCAATCCATTGCTTCACACATGCTGTTTGTGACAGGGTGCACTGTCATCCTGAAACTATCAATCATCTCTCTGAACTGTTCCTCTACTGTACACAATGTTGTAAAATGTGTCAATATTTAGTGTTTCCTTAATAACAATATGGGGACCAATCCTAACCATAAAAAGCACCTCCAAAATATAACAATACAGTCTCCACACTTCACTCTTGACACTGCAAGTGATGGCAAATAGGAACCCTTCCATCAGGTTGACACAGAGTATTGCATGATTCATCACACCAAATCACTCCTTTCCAGTAATTCACTGTCCAGTGGCATCTTTTACACCATCTCAAATGCCAGTCGGCACTGACTACAGAAACATGTGACTTACGAGGAGCTGCTTGACCATTATACACTATTCTTTTTAACTTCCTATGCACAGTCACTGTGCTAGCTGGCTTCTGGTGGCATTTTTGAGCTAACGAGTGATGCCTTATGGTGATTTCATGAGATTCTTTACAACCACCCTCTGCAATGGTCAAAGGTCCCTCTCCATCAATTCATAATACCTGCCTGGTCTTGGCATTGGTGTGGTTGTTCCTTTACATTTCCATTTGACTTCACAATCACTTAACCAATAGTAGACTTGAGAAACTTTGGAAGGGCTGGAATGTCCCCGCTAGAGTTATTCAGGCGACATCCAAAGACTAGTTCATGTTTGAAGTTACTGAGCTCTCCTTACTGGCTCATTCTAGTGTTACTGCTTTTCTAGTGACAACACAATACTCCCTGCCTCGTACAGTGGTCAATTCCACATTACATACAGATGTCTGAATACTGTTGATCACACAGTGTATGTGATACATTGGGAATTACCCTCTGCCACACGCTTCACTGTGGTTCGCTGAGTATGGGTGTACATGTGGCCCTTTCAGGATTCATTTGACCATTCATGCTGCCCTGCATCATATAATTTCAATAACCATGGTTAGGACTGTCTGGTATGTGCCTCTCACAATTGAGCACTATTCTCGGCTGGGTCACAGATTTGTGTTGTAACCAATTTCCTTTGTAAACTGACTACTTTTTCCCAGTGATCTACCAATGAATCAGTCTGTCACCTGCTTTGCCTGTGATGGTGTCTAAGCATCAGTACATTTCATAGCCAGACATTTATTTGACTTGACTGCTTCCAAATGTGACTCACTGAAACTGAAGTTTACGAGTCACATTTCTGAACATTTAAAACAAGTTGCCGATCTTCAAATTACCTCAAAAGGTTAATCCGATTGGATCTTTGTACGGCTTTCAAATAGAATTTCATTGTAGGTAGCTGCATCACTGCAGAAGTTTGGGATTAATATTAATAGTCTGCCAGGCTGTTAACATACAACATAAACATCAAAAGTCTCCATATATTCTCCCAGGCCATACCTGAGGTGATTTCTACACCTGATAACAGTTCTCCATTCAAGATACAGGCTGTATCTTCTCTGCCAATAAATCCTCAGTCCAGTCAAATTTAATTTGACTTTGCATATGGTTGTACTTCTAGTAATAAGCAATAGTATGGTGTGGAGTTTAAAACTTTTCCAAAGTAGAGAAATATGGCTTTCAGGATGTCTGAGTACAAGTTGTGTTTCACAGGACTGATGCTTTCAGAATCACTACTGTTTGACAAGGAGGTCTTCTCATTGAGATACTCACTTTGTTTCAGTTGAGAATTCCGTCTAAGAGTCTACAACAGGATGGATTGAAATAATATCAGCATTAATATTACAGGTAATTTCTGCTACCCTTCTTGTAGATAAGTGTGAGCTGTTATTTCCTCCAACAAATAGGTACAGTTTTTGTTGAGTGATCAATGGTATATCATGGTTACGAAGTGGGCAAATTAGGCTGCTAATTCTGCAGAGGATCTGACAGGAATTCCATTGGGTCCTTGTAACTTTTTCATTTTTAGTGATTTTAGATATTTCTCAGTGCCACTGACGCTGTACTTATACAACTCATCTTTGTAGTGTTGCTACAATTACATTGGGGCAGTATTCCTGAATCTCTGTTTATAAAGGAACATTTGAATGTAGAATTAAGTATTTCTACTTCTGCTTTGCTCCCCTTAATTTCCAACTTCTGTGTAATCCATGAGTTTCTAGACACTAACTTTGGTGCCACTGACAGCCTCAACGTAAGATCAGATTTTCCTTGGGTTCTGAAAGAGGTATTTCAGTAAGATTCTGCTACGGTAGTGGTTGAAGGCTTCACACATTGCTCTTGACAGGCAAATATGTTTCAGCTGGCATCTATCCCTCTACATTTTGTTTTCTAACCTATTCTGCAGTTGTCGAAGTTTCTTCAGAATTTTCATTACCTGAGCCTGTGCGCCAAAAAAGCTCTCTCACACCATCATCATTTGTAGGTATCAATCTATCCCATGCTTGGCTAACTATTCTTCTCATATTACGTCACAGTTCCTCTCCATGCACCTGCCCAGAGCTAAAGCTTTAGAGTTCCTCCTTGAGATATGACACCACTGCCTCTGCCTAGTTTACCATATTCATAAACTTTTTTTCTGTTTTAAAACTGGCCTCCTCCATTGTTGCTATGACTGCATCATAATCACTGATCCAGTTTTAATGTGGAAAATTTCAAGTGCATCAGGTCTATTTGTTGCTGTTAGGTCTAATATATTTCTATCATCAATGGACTTCTGAACTATCCGTTCTAGAGAGTTTTCTGAGAAGGTATTTAGTATCATTCCACAGGATACCTTGACAGGCCCACCACTTACAAAAATAATCATCCCACTCGATTGTTAGATGACTGAAGTCTCCTCCAATGATAATGTTATGACTGGGAAACAAATAAACCAGTGAGCTAATGTTGTTACTAATATTTTCAGTTTCATCTTGGGATAGATAGGATGGTCAATAGAAGAATCTGATTATAAATTTATGTTCATCCTTTATACTGAGTCCAAATTAAATGATCTCAACTGCAATTTCAATTTACATCCCTCTGCATATGAATTTCTTGCCTACTAGGCCAAATACACTGCCCCAATTTCCCCATTAGCTTTTCTTCTTGATACATCCTCCTGGATATACTCCAAAAATACAACTTCTTTCAATTTTTGCTTTTAGTTAGATGTATAGTACTATGTGAATCCCAGTACTGTTTAGGAGAGTTTAAAACTGGCATAATGTCTTAATAGCTTCAACAGTTGATCATGAGAATTTCAAGATCCTCTGATGTGGGGACCATTTCTCTGATCTTACACTAATACTTCAGGGTCTCCTTCAGTTATCATTTGAAAAATAAATTAATAAAAAAACATTGGATTAGAATTAATGATGAAGTGATAAGATCTGGAGCATACGCTCTGATTGGAGGATGGGAAAGGCAATTGGCTGTGCTCTTTCGAAGGAAGCATCCCGGTATTTGTCTTAAACAGTTTAGGGAAGTCAAGACAAATTTAAATATGGATGCCTGTATGGTGATTTGAGTTGTTGTCCTCTGAATATGAGTCTACTCTCTTACCCCATTTTACCTTGCTCAACAAATTTCCTGGATTGGATAGAGAGATGCCTAATCCAGGAAGTCCTTTCTACTAAAATATAACATACCTCAAAATTTGCTTAGAGAGTAAGAGAAGCATTCAGCAAGTTCTAATATGAAATAACAAAGTGAGATCATTTAGGATTGAAATATCTTCACCAGAGCCAACTCTTTGCAGTAACACAAGCTTTGCAATTTTTAGTGTGTTTGTAGATCTGTATTTAAAGTTGTGCTGTTGTTCAAGTATGTAACAACCTTCTATTCTACTTCTGACTTACATATTAAAATTTACCAAAACTGCTGAACTCTGAATGACAGTGCTCAGTGCATAGAACAACAAATAGCATAATGAAGGGTAAAAAAAAAATATGCACACGCACGCACGCATTGCCTCACAAAAAAAAGAGGAGCACCCAGAAGACATAGCTGGATCTCAGTGTAACTTTTTATACATACAATCCACTGGTGGGAGGGGGGGGGGGGGTTGGTACGTTAATGATCAATACCTGTAATTCTCTATGACAAGTGGAATGGCCATCAGAATGCATTAATGTAGTTTTTGTTTAGTATTGTTACCATGCCTAGAATGGCACACAAGGGGTGTGAACAGCACGAGGTGTTGCATAATCAATGAAGGACATGGAGATGTCCCATACTCAAGTGAGACAGTGTTATCAGCTCCTGACAGAGCTTGAAAGGGGCCCTCATTGTGGGCCTCCATTTGGGCTGTGGTTGAATCATGCAATATCCAGATTTATGAGGCATTCAGGTGAAAGTCGCCCAACATTGAACTGCATGGAAACATAAGAACAGGCATACTTGTTTGTCAAGGTTCTAGTCAACCTCTTCTGACCACTACAAGGGGAGATTGCCATATTTTGCACTAGGCACATCTTAACCCTTTCACAACTCTGCTTACCACTCCACATGTAGTGTGTGTTAACACTACAAGACAAAAGATTGCGTTTGGAGTGCTGTCATCTGCGGGAAGCATGGACTACTGATGAATGGTACTGCATTGTGTTCAGCGAAGAATTACAGTTCTGCATTTCCTGGATGACCTTTGTCTGATAGTGTAACGGAGAGAGATCCCATTCTTCCTTTGTTTTGGAGAGACACAGCAATGTTACTACTGGCATCAAGGTGCTGGGTGCCACCGGGTATGAATTCCTGTCATGGCTGGTAGTAATGAGGAACTCTCATGGCACAATGGTTTGTCATGGATACCCTGCATCATTTAGTGTTACCACTTATGTAACAGTAATGTGCTAACATTTTTCAACAGGATACTGCTTGTACCCATATGGCAGGTGCCTCTATGAATTTACTGTGTGATGTTAAAGTAGTCCCATGGCCAGCGAGGTTCCCGGATCTGTCTTGGATATCAGGTGTGGGATTAGCTTCGATGCCAACTCGATCGCAGTGCCAGTATCTATGATAAAATGGACCAGTTACAACAGGTGTAGGCAGACTTTCCTCAGAAGAGGATGCAATGGCTTTATGACACCCTTCCCAAGTGTCAACGCGCATTATCTAGGCCAGAAGTGGTGTACGGCCTCAGTGTAAGTGGGCTCATATTGCCAAGTTATCTGTAAATTTGACTTGATTTTGTATCACTGAAATAAAATCACACACTCTCACAACCTGTGAAGTTTCAATTTGTTTCCTTTCCTCTTCTGGGTGCTTCACATTTTTCTAAAGGCAGTCCAAATTCACATGAAGTGAGGAAAAGAACATACAATGACAACGAAAGAATGGTCATTAGAGCTAAACACTCCCTCGGTAGTTAAAACCAAACTGTTGAAGCAGGAGCACAAGGGTATCACAGTTGAAGCAGGAGCACAAGGGTATCACAGAAGAAACCATCCTGGCAGTTGCCTTGAGCGATTTAAGGAAACTTTTCCTCCCAAATACGAGTCTACTGACCTATCACTGCACCACAGCACTCGCTAAAATGCCAATGAAGAACGAAAAATTAGAACCTATAAAGATTATATTATTGGATTCCTTTACCACTACACTGCAGTATTTTAAACTTATGAAATGAAAACAAACTGAATACCTTATAGTATCTATGTTGTTAATCAGTTTTTATTTTTACTTTACTATAAAATGATATCCTTGTCTGCAAAGACTGTATTAACCCTCAATAAGAACTTATATTGACAATAAGACAGGAACACAGACAATGATCTTCTATCATCCTCTATAAAAGATTTATTCTTGAAAGTTAACAAAGACAAGTAAGAGTTCTATAATACATTTCTACTGTTATCCATCTTCACTGTCTTACATCTTTCCACTTCTTAAAACTGTTGTATTCCATCACTTATATTCTCATTTTCTTCAGCAGTCAATGTCACACACAACATCTAACCCATTGCATCAAAATTCACTTCTTTTATTAGCTTATGCTCATGCACAACCCCAGCCATATAATCTCAGCAATTCCTAGGTCTCACATCTGTATTTAAAAAGGTCTCACATGTGTATTTAAAGTTTTTTAAGAGTTTAAAATCTCACTGACAAGAAAATCAATGAGGACTGAATATTGTTTTTGTTACCCTTTGATCTTTTAAGCAATAAGGTAAATATCAATTTTTTGTTGTTATGGTCTTCAGTCCAGAGACTGGTTTGATGCATCTCTGCATGCTACTCTATCCTATGCAAGCTTCATCTCCCAGTACCTACTGCAACCTACATCCTTCTGAGTCTGTTTAGCGTATTCATCTCTTGGTCTCCCTCTAGGATTTTTACCCTCCATGCTGCCCTCAAATACTAAATTGGTGATCCCTTGATGCCTCAGAATATGCCCTACCAAGCAATCCCTTCTTCTAGTCAAGTTGAGCCACAAATTTATCTTCTCCCCAATTCTATTCAATACCTCCTCATTAGTTATGTGATCTACCCATCTAATCTTCACCATTCTTCTGTAGCATCACATTTCGAAAGCTTCTATTCTCTTCTTATCTAAACTATTTATCATCCACGTTTCACTTCCATACATGGCTACACTCCATACAAATACTTTCAGAAAGGACTTCCCGACACTTAAATCTATACTCGAAGTTAACAAATTTCTCTTAAACGCTTTCCTTGCCATTGCCAGTCTACATTTTATATCCTCTCTACTTCGACCATCATCAGTTATTTTGCTCCCCAAATGGCAAAACTCATTTACTGCTTTAAGCATCTCATTTCCTAATCTAATTACCTCAGCATCACCCAATTTAATTTGACTACATTCCATTATCCTCATTTTGCTTTTGTTGATGTTCATCTTATATCTTCCTTTCAAGACACTGTCCACTCCGTTCAGCTGCTCTTCCAGGTCCTTTGCTGTCTGACAGAATTACAATGTCATCGGTGAACCTCGAAATTTTTATTTCTTCTCCATGGATTTTAATTCCTACTCCGAATTTTTCTTTTGTTTTCTTTACTGCTTGCTCAATATTCAGATTGAATAACATCGGGGAGAGGCTACAACCCTGTCTCACTCCCTTCCCAACCACTGCTTCCCTTCCATGCCCCTCGATTCTTATAACTGCCATCTGGTATCTGTATTAATTGTAAATAGCCTTTCGCTCCCTTTATTTTACCCCTGCTACCTTCAGAATTTGAAAGAGAGTGTTCCAGTCAACATTGCCAAAAGCTTTCTCTAAGTCTACAAATGCTAGAAATGTAGGTTTGCCTTTCCTTAATCTATCTTCTAAGATAAGTCGTAAGGTCAGTATTGCCTCACGTGTTCCAACATTTCTATGGAATCCAAACTGATCTTCCCCCCAGGTCAGCTTCTACCAGTTTTTCCATTCGTCTGTAAAGAATTCGTGTTAGTAGTATGCAGCTGTGACTTATTAAACTGATAGTTCAGTAATTTTCACATCTGGCAACACATGCTTTCTTGGGATTGGAATTATATCCTCCTTGAAGTCTGAGGGTATTTCGCCTGTCCAATGCATCTTGCTCACTAGATGGTACAGTTTTGTTAGGCCTGGCTCTCCCAAGGCTGTCAGTAGTTTTAGTGGAATGTTGTCTACTCCCGGGACCTTGTTTCGACTTAGGTGTTTCAGTGCTCTGTCAAACTCTTCACGCAGTATCATATCTCCCATTTCATCTTAATCTACCTCCTCTTCCATTTCCATAATATTGCCTTCAAGAACATCACCCTTGTATAGACTCTCTATATACTCCTGCCACATTTCTGCTTTCCCTTCTTTGCTTAGAACTGGGTTTCCATCTGAGATCTTGATACTCATGCAAATGAATCTCTTTTCTCCAAAAGTTTCTCTAATTTTCTGTAGATAATTTTATAGATAAGAGTTCAAATCACTAGACAGGAAAAAGGATTGAAAACTCAATCTATAAAGAGTATGTAGGGCAAGAAAATGAAATTAAAACCTGGACAAAAGAAAATGAAAGGCCGCAAAAATTCCTTTGGTTAAGCAAGTGTAAATCTGACTTTAAATCAAATGGTCTCTACAAACCTGAGTCAGTCTCAGGACTTATTTTTCTGGCACCTATCACTTCTTTGCCAAATATTTGCTGTGCCATGGTTTGGCATGTATGATAAACTGTAGGTCATCCAATAAATAGGTAGGTAAGTAATTTCAGAGATAAGAAAAAGACAAAGGCAAAACATTTCCAATAGTACCATACCTAATGGTGATAAAATCAACTATCAGATAGTAAATTAACCTCACATGGAGGGGAAGATCCTAATCCCTTCTGGATGGCAAATCTTCCACCTCTACGAGTTCTGACCACACGACTCTTGACAAAACAGTTACTTAAGATCCTTCTGTTATGTTTTGCTGGTAAAAAATGAAACACTGGACTAAAGTTAGAAGTCAGTTCACTGTGCACATAACTGTTCTCATGGGCCATCCCATTCTTGGCACAGGCAGGGTATCTAGAGCAGGATTTACAGTTAAGATGCTTACACGACTACCAGGTAACAAGCAAGATGACATGGGTAGGGCTGTTATAGGGACTAACAAGTCAATTACCAGTTGGGTGAACAGCAGGAGAGTACAAGTCATATCAGTCTGTAACACCATAGCTCTAATGCTGTACTGATTTATTTTGCTTTTGTTTCATTTAATGTTACATTGCTGAGCTTTTGTAAATATTGTTTCATTGAATCGATAACACAAAATTGTATACTCCTTTCTTTGTACAAACTTTGAGTCATGGTCTGATTCTATGCGATGTAGTGTATCTGCAATTTATATTCTTTGTCCCATTTGGAGGGAACAAAACTTACTGTATACAATTGTAATTTTGTGTGAATAATTTTTTGTAGAAATGTCTATATGTGCAAATGTTCTGTTTTGTTTAAAATGATTGGTTGCTGTTATGTAAATTGCTGATCCTCACTTAGGGCTCTTAGTATTCTGTGTATAAGAGGTGTAGTGTGGTTCGCCTCAGGAACGGAACTGTGTAGCGCGCGCAAAATGTGGTTGGCCTAGGTGGAAAAGGTGGAACTGATAGTCAGTCGGGGACGAGCTACGAGTCCGTGCATTGCCATGTAAAAGATGCATATGGTGCTGGTTCCGAGAGAGGCTTTTCCTGCTACTTTCCAATGCCTCGGATGGATTGATAAATAGCTGGAACTATTCTGGAATTTGTATCTGTCGTCGCCACCAAGAAATGACAGAGTCCAGCAATTCAGTCTGCGAATCCACCTACCAACATGCAGTTGCCACCACGTTGCGCAATCACTGTAACGTAATACTATTATGATGTACAGTGAAGGATCAGCTTAATGGATGTGTTATTGTGCTCAAATATAAGGTAATTTATATCTGAATTTATGTACCAACCCTGATTTTCCTCCTCATCATAACACCTCTCAGGTTCCTTCCCGTTTGAACTAAAGTAATCACCGAGTGTCCCTACTGAAAGAACTTTTATGACCAATGTTATGCTAATTAATGCCTCTTTAACTTAGTAAAAAAAGAAAGTTAAAGTTAATGTGGCAAGAGAGTGAGTTAAAGTAAATATTGTTTGCTGAAAATAATTTTCCTACTAAAACTGCTTATTAATGTGTTGTTGCCAACTTCAAATTAAAAGTTCTTAAGACTGAAGCTTATAAAGCAAATGATCACATTGTTGTCTGTAGTAAATTCTAAAAGATGAGTCAGTTTCTTGCAATTTGGTCAGTATTGTGTTTCGCTGTAGTAAAAGTGGGAAAGCTGCAGTTGTGAAACGTTACTCATGTTTGCCAAGTGTTTGTCTACCTTGTGTATTAGAAGTGCATATTAATAGTAATGTTATAAAGACCATTCACTTTGTGTAAGCCCTGAAAGTAATAGTGTGTTTCAGTAGCTGTTATAATTTTGCAAATAGTTTGTGCTGCTCCAACTGTTAGTTTCAATCTTACCGTAAATACATGAGTGTGTCAGAGTTCATTGCACTCGCGTGTGGCCAATATAGGTTGTGTTTATCCGTTAAAATTACTAATAACTATTTTCTTCAACGAGAATGTTAATCATTCTTTTGCCTAGTTAGGCTGGCGACCGTTTTCCATTATCAGTTAAACGGTGCAGATAGGCAAAATTTTGTTTGTTACTGTTCAAGCCACTTCTGTTAGGCACAACACGGTCAACATAACAAAATTCCTCTCAGAGGGTAACACTGCTCTGTCACTTTATACCATAGTTGCTTTAACAAGATAGTGTTATTTCACAACCTGATTCCAACTTTAAGGTTATGGTATAACAGTAGCAGAGTGGAGTGTTATACGTGGCTTTTCTGTGACAGGACTAGTTTGTTCTGTTGGGGCATAATACGTAATAAACCAAATTTGGTATTTCATAGTAAAAGCTACGTAAATGCTGTTGCAGTGTTATAAGTCTTATGTGAGAGCATTTATACTCTTGGCACGGAAGCTGACCGACAGAATCTAGCACATGGTGCCACTAGATTATAATGGGATGTGAAATTCTGAAATCTGCATCAGGCCTTGAAATGAGATCAAGGATCAACATAGATTGCAACAAACTCCTGTGAAGCTAGGGAAAGCAAAAGCATAAATTGGCTTTGGGTCCTTAATCATTCAGGTATTAATGGTAACGAACAAGCTGACAGAAAAGAAAGAGCAACAATGCCATTTGTTGGACCCAAACTTGCCCTAAATATCACAAAGGCAATAATGAAATCTGAACTACATGGCTGGATCAGAAGGCAGTACACAAAACTTTGGACTAAAATCTGGAAACAAAAACATGGTGAGCTAATGATGCTGAAGCCACATTTACAGAGAAGTTATGTAATCTTGGGCTTTAAAAGGAGGCAGATTAAACTCAGGGTGAGTTTAATGAAAAGCCGTGGGAACCATAAACATCTATACAAGATGGAAATAAGAGTAAGAAGCCCAGAAGTGTAGACTATGTGGCGAGGGGGATAAACTGCCTCACATTTAATATTAAGAGGCCAGAAGACAAAATATCTGCGTCACTAATTCTTGAAGAGACCTAGATAAAAAGATACCTACTACTATTCAAGGGCACTGGTTGGCTTTACTAGGAGAAAAGGGAATTATGCAGTACTGCACAATAAACTTAAGTTTCAGTGCAGGCAACAGGAGAATAAGCCCACTGCTGCTTTGTTTCTCTGATTAAATCAAACCAAATCAAATTACACCTCTCCAAATCTTGCACCCCTTTGATCCAACAACTTCTCAAGCCCCCCCCCCCCCCTCTCTCTCTCTCTCTCTCTCTCTCTCTCTCTCTCTCTCTCTCTCTGTGTGTGCGTGCGTGCGTGCGTGGGGGGGGGGGGGTTTGCACACACGCACCATACTGCGGTGAAGCTGGTCTAGCTATAACTAAATATGTTAAGAGGAAACTAGATTGTTTCAATACCATTACTACTGATTTTAACAATAATTTGTTATATAAGCTTGCTACATGAGAGATACATGCTTAATACTTGGGCAAAGTTCTTTTTACAGAGTCAGTCACATTGCAGGCCTGTAGGATGCAAACAGTCAAAGTGGTGGGACACAAGAAGTCAGAGGGATCAGAAAAACAATGATTTTCTTTCCTCCTCCACTATGTAGAACAGTAGTGTTACAGGTTTGTGAAATTAAACATAGCATGCTTTACCACTCAGTGCTATAGTTGGCCTTTGTTGACAGTTTAGCAGTGAACATTCATTTCAATATATAGTTTGTGGCCATATCCACATAAAATGGTGTGCACTAGTTGCAGTGGAATTGGTACGTGTGGCTATAACAGTTGCCTCTTCATTTGAGAAGATTGGGGGTGGAAGGCACATGTAAAGGACCTGTCTTTCAACCAGCTCTTGCACATGATTTGGAGAAATTAGGACATTCCCCAACATCTGTGCCGACTACTTAACACGGCTTTCAAGGTTAGCTTTTCACTCTATGGCTGACTACTTATGTAAGGATATGGTGGCCAGGGTAGCAAGCAGAAGAATAATTTAAAGCAAAATAATCATCAGTCCTCATTATTCTCAATCAGTCTGGCAAGGAAAGACGATGTCTTGGTAGTGGAGAGATCAGCAAAAGCAGGGATAGGTAAGCAATGGGAATGAAAGTAGCAATGTCCTTTTCAAACAAGACATTCTGGCACATGCCTTAATTGATTGAAGGAAACTGTGGAAAACTTAAAATTCGATTTTGTACTAAGTTCTTCCTAATGTGACTCGAATTCTGTCACTTTCACTCATCATATAGGTGCACTCCCCTCTCTCTGTCTAATTACAGTATTTTTTGAGCAAAGTTTAACATGAAATACTTAAACACCTGAATATATGTCATCTTTAGATAATGACTATTGTTTTAAAATATCATTTAGGAAGTACTGTAAATGCTGTTTCAGATGAATGTACTGAGCACCTTCCTCTATTTTCCTGGCGTGTGCGTGCACGCGCGCAGGTGGGGGGGGATTTATATCATTACGGTACTACAAGGGCCCAACAGTTTTAATGTCACATATTATCACTAAAGTGAATTACTGTTTCCCGCTGACAAAAGCATGTTACACTGATGCTAGTTGGTGTAGTCCTTCTGACTGAAAGTAATAAGAATGCATAGCAGTAGTGGAACTAATAGGTGCAGATATCGCTTCCCAAGCACTATCAGTGACTGCACATACTGTTTAAATAGGTTTGGCAGTACATATTGTGCAGAGAAAGCAATCTATGTTAAATACACCAAGTGGATAAAATATATTTTGATGGAACGCAACAGCAGGAGCATGTGAAGTAAAAAAAAAGTGATGTTTATTTACAGTTTTTCAAAACAGGCATTATAAGAACTAATAGCTGTAAAAACCAGCACTGACACCTAACGTAGCCTCACACCATCATGACAGCTCTTCATATCCATTCCAAACTTCAAGCTGAATGCAGGTGTTCATTACAAGAGTCGCAACAATATCCAGCTTCGACTATTACAGATAAACTTTGATTTGGGTACAAGCCTTTCTTATTACTAATCTTTAGTCATCAGTAAGCTTGATAATCCATTCTTATCTTAATGCACACTTGGAGCTCTCTAAATATCAGACCAACAATCATGTAACTGACCATATGATGCCTTTAGCCGAGGTCCAGAGTTTTATTACAATTCAAGAACAAGCTGCTCTGTCAAAATGCATTTGAACTATTTGTCATTTCATTGACATTTATCATTTCTTGGTTTACTGGTGAAATTTTTATTCTACTCATTCACTTCAGCTAATTAACATTTATTGGTAATATAGAGTCTGCTGATACAGATAAATTGCTCATCTGCTTATTCAATTGCTGTCAGTATACCTTATAAGCTCTTCAAGCTGGTTCTGGCTTGTGGTACCATTGTATGTTTTCTATGAGATTACAGTTGACTTTGCCAAACCATCTCAGTCTTACAGTTTACACACATCAGTGGCTATACTCCAATGAGCCAAAACATGAAGACCACTGCCCACTTAGAAACTGAATGCCACATGGTGAGCATGTGACAATAAGCAAAGTACGTTAAGTGGAGCCTAGACAGATGGGGAACCATTCTAGCTATAATAAAGGCTGTAAATGGGGGATTCCACTGGCATTAGAGACTTTGACAAAGGGCAGATTGTTATGTCCTGAGGCCTGTGAACAAGCATGTCACAAACAGCAAAGCTAGTCAAGATGTTCATGTGTTCATGTTGTGAGCATCTATAGAAATTGGTTGAAAGACAGTGAAAGTATACACAGACAAGATAATGAATCTTCCTGCTTCATCATCACCATCATCACCATCACAGAACATGGAAGTCAAACACTTGCCTGCTCTGTAAAGCAGAATGGGCTGTGATCTGTTAGAGTTCCAATGGCAAAGTACAGCACTGGTGCTGGCACAAGTGTTTCAGTGCACATCATTCACCAAACATTGTTGAACATTGGGCTCCATGGCAGATGACCCCTACTTCTTCCCAAGTGTACTCAACAACACTCAATTACAATTGCAATGACCTGGGAACATTGAAATAGGCTGTACATCAATGGCTATCACCTGTTTGGACAAATCACACAAATAGTCATTTCCAGATACACATTCATCCCAGCAAACGGTTGCTCGAAAAATGCTTTATGCCATGGTTGCATGCCAGTAGGGATAGTATTATGATGTGGGAGACATTCACTTTGAATTTCATGGAACCTGTATATGACATGAACATTATTGCTGACCACATGCATCCCTTCATGCTCCATGTCTGCCCCAACTACAGTGGTTTGAGGAGCATGACAGTGAACTCGTGCTGATTTCTTTGGCCACCAAATCTGAACCCAATGGAACCCACCTAGGGCATAGCTGTGAGAGCAACTCCACACCCACAAACCCCTGGATTGAAATTTATGGAAACTGCATGGCCTGTGCATAGACATCTAGTGCCACTTACCTCCAGAAACCTACCACGGACTTTAATTGCTGCTGTATTGAATTCTATAGGTGGAGCAACATGCTATTAAGCAGGTGGTCATAATATTCTGGTTTGTCAGCATATATTGCAGTTAAATTGTTATCTGTCGTTTGAACCAAGCCCACGTCTTATTTTTTGGTAATAAATGCTCTAGTATGCAGTGTCAAGAAGGAAAGTTGCAAATCAGACATGAATAAATGGATAGTTCAAGAGAGGGTAAGATAGTGCAATGAAGGATAGAGAAACTACCCATATGGTGGATAGTAAATGATTGCTATTTGCAATTTATTTTTTCTTCTCTCTGATAACTTTATACTGAAGATCCTCTCAGTTCTTTATTCATCACAATTATTGAACAGTCTTGCAAACCCAGATCTAACATTCAGTTGTTTCTTGACAACTCATCTGTGTGCTTTATTATATGGCCAGCAGTCAATCCTGTATAAAACACAATTCTGATTCTCTGCAAACGGAATTTTTTCTGACTAAATAAAAAAAATCTTGCAGCTACGACAGTAATGAAAATACCAGCTAAGACAATGGACTGCTGTATTATTTGTGGATAGCTGTAGTCTCCAACCATAAAAACTTCAGCTCTAAAGATAATCATCTTAAAAAAACCTTTTTCTGTATAAAACTATTTGTTTGGAAAGTTACAGTTCATTTTACAAGAACATAAAAATGGAATGTTACTAACAATACTCACTTTCAGCTGAGGATACCTCAAAGACAGGTGCGAGTAAATGAGGAAAGCGGGAGTATGGGATATCAAATATGTACCTGCTAAAACAACTAGTTTTTTCCAGTGTTCCAAAAAACATAGTGTTATTTACAATTTGATTTTCCATTCTTGATAGTGACACACACTGATAGATTAAAATTGCAGTTCCATGAGTTCTCATTACTTATAACATAATCATTGTGACTAAAACATTAGTTCAACTGAATTAATGGTGAACTGAAGTGTTACACATTCTCATTAAATTTATATCCTAAACTTACAACTAACTCTTGAGCCTCTACGTCTGCATTCGAAAATACAGAAACATCCTCTACACTGCAGTCAGGATCTGTGATTCTTCCAACAATAGAGCTTGCAAGTTCCAACAGAAAATAGTGTGTTTTTTTCCTTTTCTTTTTGCACTGCTGCTGCTACTACTACTACTACTACTACTACTACTACTACTACAAATAAATAAACAGAGTTAACTTTTGGGTGCTGAACTCAATGTGCAAACTTACACTGCAAATATTATTACATCTATTTTTAACTAATACATTCACAAGAGTGTCTAATAGAATAGTAAGAACAACACTTCTATAATATTTGTACTTTCTTCGACATGGTCTATTACACTTTGATTCTGATACAATATGAAGTTTTATAAGTAACATTTATAATACTGTTCCTGAAAATGCAAAAGCTAAGACCATGTACTGGAAAACTATTATGGAAAAATAATACATAATAATAACTGTAGTAAAAAGCACACATTTTATGTAGCTCTATGAGGTAATATTCTTGCCTGCATAACAAATTGTGAAATGTGCGGTGTTGCAACTATTATACTACTGGTAGCTGGTGGCCTCCCCTTCCACCTATTTCCTAGTCGGCTTCTTACCATTATGGGAACAGATTATTTCCTCTTCATTCCTTATTTTGTTTCAGTATATGCCACACAATGTTTCTTCTTGAGCACATCAATAGGCCTGTTCATAATATTAGATCTATTTTTCACACAGTTTGCACACACAAATTCTACAAAATATATTTAAAAATGTGGGCTTTCAGACATGGACTGAGTGATGCCAATGACTGTTAGACATATCTGTTTAGTTCCTGTAGCAATTATTATTTTAAATGTATTCATCCCCAAAAAATATATATTTTTAAGCAAAAGTGATATCTCTGCTTGAATGTGCGCAAACTAGAAATCTGCACAAAGACTATCACAAGAGGGATCTCCACTTTTAAGTGTCACACCCTCCTTTAGAATGTTCTGAAAAGCATTCTGTCTTCATACATAACAGAACATAGAAATGGCGATTTGTTATTGCATGCCGGCCGGAGTGGCCGAGCGGTTAAAGGCGCTACAGTCTGGAACCGCACGACCGCTACGGTCGCAGGTTCGAATCCTGCCTCGGGCATGGCTGTGTGTGATGTCCTTAGGTTAGTTAGGTTTAAGTAGTTCTAAGTTCTAGGGGACTTATGACCACAGCAGTTGAGTCCCATAGTGCTCAGAGCCATTTGAACCATTTTTGTTATTGCATACAATGCACCACAGCATCATTTAACTGAATCTTGGCAAATAATTTATTTCTAAAGAAAACCCAATAAATTGTCCAGAATTTTATAAGAGTGATTCAGCTAAGCTCATCATCTTAAAAGCTTCTGGAACTGTTATAGTTCTATTTTCATCCAGATGAATTGTGAGAGTTCTCACTAAATGATCTATAGCCTCTTTTCATATCAGACACATGTCAATATCAACTTTGCTGTTTCAAATGGGACTATAGCAATTTCTGCAACTAGTATCTTAGCTCTAAGAGCTGACTTCAGTGGTGTTTCACACTGCAAAATCTGATTAGGACCAGAGTAATTACAATATTTAGAACTTAAATTTGATTCAAAGGCACATTTGATTGTTGAAAGTGATGATACGCAACTGCTAGCTTCCTGGGCCTGTCATGGACTTCTGTATTAATACACTGCATATTAGGTAACAGAAGGAAACAAAAAGAATGTACTTGAAAAGTGTTCAACAAAGAGAAGTACAAAAAGAACATTTCCAAAATTTATATGAAGAACGGGTTTAACATTTCACATAATAGAGGGAGACAAAAGAAATAACACCATTACAGAGGAAAAGATGTAAAAAATAACCTTCTGGGAGATCTGCAAATGTTGGATCTGGAGAAAGCTGTATTAGAAATGAAAAATAGTGAAGTGCCTGGAGTGGATGACAAACTGGAAATGATCATGGCACAGGACCTATCAGAATTCAGTGGCTGTCTGGATGAATGGGGATAGTATGGATATATGTAGAGATTTGTGATGACTGGACACAGGCAATTATTTCATCTATTTTACAAAGGTTAATAAGGCACTCACTGAGAACTACAGAGGAATAGCATTATTGTGCCAGTATATGCAGATTTATGAAAATAATTTTACAGAAAACAAGGAACAAGATAGAACCACAGGTAAGAGAAGACTGAGGATTTTGACCTGGGAAATCAATTATAGATGCCACATGTACAGCCAGAAAGGAGTAGAAAATATATGGGACTTTGGGAAAAACGTTTGGCACTGTCAGGATGGAAGAGATCTGGCAAGGTCCGAATAGTAGACAAACTGTCGAAAAGAATGCAATTCAGAAGCAGAAACATGTATAGCAAATGCCTGAGCTGGTTATTGTAGATGGCACAAATCAGGATGTTTTAGAACAGACAGAAGGATTCAACAAGGCAGTGTGGTCTCACCAGTGCTCATCAATACAATCACTGAGAATATCACAACAGAGGTTCACCAAGAGTAAACAGCAGAAATTAGTAGAGTGACTAAATACCTTGCATAGAGTAACTGAAGAAGAGAAAATCAGCTGGGGAAACAAAACAAATGAAGGATGTAAGATGTAATAGGAAAATTATTAAAGGAGTAGGTGCTTTCAAATATCTAGGAAGTGAGATATAACTGGGCAAGGGAACACCAAGAAAGAAATTTTGGAGCGAATAAAAAATTCACTCTAAATTTTATTGTGTATTGGACATGATTAGAAATTGGAAAAGCAAAGATCATGATGTATGCACTGCTCACAGCTATGCAAAGGGTGACACTAAAATCTCCCACCAGTGTGCTGTTGTTGAAGTTCACTCTCCATCCCTCCTGGTCTCCAATTGGGGGAGGGGGCAGGGTTGGAAGACTGCCCCACATACACTTATCCAGAGGATGTGGAATTCACACAACCTCATTGCTTACGATTGATTCGCCAGTGTTTCTTTTTAAACAGCCACAATTCACAGCTTTGCCTGAGATTCAGTGCATCTACAAACTTATCATTAGTACAGCAGACTGCAGTGAACACATTACATCAATGTTGCATGATGCTACTAAAACTTACTAATATTCAGCAACTAAGTGTACCAGCATTTAGGACTATATGTTCTTTTCCAGAACGTTACTCTCATTTTGTGTAACTTAGTGCCACAGACGACTACACAGTATTCAAAGTTATATATATCTGAATTATTAAGTGAACCTATTGTAAATAAAGTTATTGATGTGTTACCTTTTAGTAGATGTCTATTGGCGACCTTCATTACCAACGTATCGGACCAACTGGCGACGAGTATGATTATTTCTGCCCATTGTAGACATGTCTGGTTGTTACATGTGGCAGTGATTGGAAACTTTAAAATTTTCCATAATTTTTGTGTGGAAGTCATATATATTTCAAGAGTCTAATATGGGTATGCAATGGGAACTTCTGAAGAGCAATCACTCACTGCACTTTTTCAGTTTTAGGGCCAACAAATTATCCCCTAGGTAACTGCTACTGGCAGAATGATGGATTGCACAACAAACCCTGCAAACGGAAATGACTGCAGCCAGGTGCCACCCTTTTGTTCTTTTGATGCACAACAAGAATGTACAGAGCACTACATGCAGCCAGGGCACCATTTCGCTGAAGACAACATATCAGGTGAATCGCAATGCTTGTCTCTCCCCCCCCCCCCCTTTCATGAGTGGGGTGGGTATTTTTTGATCATATCAGAAGTTGTTCCATCACAGCTTCAAACCCTACCCTATGGAGACATTGTTCTCAAACTGAATGAGATCTTCGAAGCTCAGATTTATGTAGTTGCTGCTTGTTTCAAATTTTGTCTTACACTTCATCATAATGATTCTTACAAGAAACCGATCGCTGAATCAAGGGCACAACTAGGAACTTAAATTGAACTGCTATTGCGGAGCCTCATTTCAAGATAAAATGCTTCGTGATGCTTTTATTCTAAACCCTGCCGATGACAAAATTCAGAGATTCTAAAGCATCACAACCCTGCTCTCTACGATGTGCTTAATGTAGTTGAAGCTCAGAAAGTTCAAGACTTCACTGAAGTTGATTTTAATGTGCCTGTTGTTGCAATGCTGACAGTGGACAGCTGAAAGTGACCCGTTTCACAGGGCACACAACCGTTGCCACAAACAAAATCATAAACACACCACAGGATGCTCTGCTGCTTCCTCAGCTAGTTCAAATCTTCTGAAATCTTGTGCAAAATGTTACGTAATGCACAACCGGTGAAACTGTTTTCTCCGCCATGTGATTGCTGACACTATCATACATCAGGGTATGCACAGGAAGTGTGCATGCAAAAGCAATGCAAAGTAAAATAAAGTAAAATTCTTTTCTACGCAAATCCTGACACGAGAAAATGGAAATACATATCTCTCATTTCAAATCTGTACCCAGCCCTACTGGCAAACCACACAGGAAATATGGACAGAAGCTATGGAATCGCACAACATAATGCTAATTGCAAAACTTTCCCCTTTATAACATACTCTCCTCTAAAACTGATGTACAGCTACACACTTAGTCAATCACAATTCAAAGACAGTCTCTTGAAAGCCAGAACAGACAGCCACATTCACAGAACAAACTGCAAATCTTTCTGCAGAATCTATACCATTTTAGTGAGATACTGGTTCTTCAGTCACACTGATTAATCAAAATACTTTTGTGCAATTGGGACACCCTCAATTATAAAAAACCATGCCTGTACCTCATGGCCTACAACGGCCAAACTATCTCTGCTCTTGGAACATGCATTTTGCAAGAAAAATTTAGAAATATGACTGTATTAGTACCATTCACAGCAATTCAGTCACTGTTCTAGTCTCAATCCTTTTGATTTATTTGGTGTAAATATTAATGACAATGTGCATGCAGCTTCCCATGCCAGTATTCAACAGTTATGTGAAAAATATGAACATTTGTTCGTTGGCACTCTGACACATGCGAAGAATTTTCATGCAGATATTACATTCCAGGACAATGCAAAATCTAAGTTTTACTATGCTCATCTGGTATCCCCATACCATTTCTGATGGAGTTGCTTCTGAACTCAACAGATTAGAACAAAATGTAGTTTTGAAACCCGTTTCTCCAAGTCCATGGGCATCTCCCCTGGTGATCACAAGGAGAGCAAACGGGAAGAGCAGACTTTGTGCTGGCTTTAAAAATACAGTTAACTTTCAGTGACTGATTCTCTACTGCTTTGACAAGTTCATATATTACCTAACAGGTGCACCATTCTTTTCAAAATTGATTTAGCTGATACTTATCTTTGACTTCCTCTGGATGAGGAAACAAAAAAAAAATTATGTTGGTTAACACAAGTGTTAGCTTGTATCAATACCAGTACTTTCACTGTGGAAGTACCTATCATCATCATCATCATCATCATCATCATCATCATCATCATCATATCATCATCAATATCATCATATCATCATCATCATGTGGTGTCCACAGTTCCATCCTACTCAAAGTATTTAGATGACATCATTGTCTCTGGACAAATACTAGAACAGTATCTCAAAAATTTGGTGTCTCTAAGTATTAACTGGTGCGGGAATCAAGTGTAATTTACAGAAATGTTTATTTGTCAATTCTGAACTTGACTAAGCATTTAGAGGTCACACAGAGATTGCATTTAGAGGGCATACAGAGATTACCTTGTTCTACAAATGTACAAGAATGCCAAGCTGTTCTTGGCAAACCGATATACTTCATCAAATGCATTCATAACACAATACAAATAGCCACTCCTCTGCTTGTATCACCTCCAGCGAAAGAAGTTACTTTTTAAATGGACTGGAAAATGTGAACAATCTTCTCCGAAACTGAAACATGCCTTGCTGAGTCAACCTTATCTTACACATTTTGATCCACAAAAACCAGTAGTGCTTGCAGTTGATGCATCATCACATGGAGCAGAAGTAGTTTTATCTGACTAGGTGAGCAATATGGAACGCTGTAGAGTGTCACGTCTAAGACATTGAACAGGACCCAAGTCAACTACAGTCATCTGGAAAAGGAAGCTTTAGCCACAATTTATGACATCAGAAAATTTCCTCATTACCTGTACAGTAGAAAATTTTTTTCTTGTGACTGACTATAAGCTGCCGACTGCTCTTTCTCATCTGGTGGAAGATGCATCTGATGATGCAGCACAGAAGCTGCAGCCTTGGTCACTACTACTTTCCAATTATAAATATGAAATTCTTTATCACCCTACAGCACAAGATGCAAACACAGACATACTGACTTATTTATAAGGAGGAATCCAAAAGTAAAGGGAATTGGGTTGCAGTGGGCAGGGAGAGTGGGGGAGGCCATTGTTCAACCAGGTGTCCATTACGGTCGTGTCACCCGAGTCAGTGCGCAAAGTTGTGTCACTGTGAGTACATCAGTTCACCCGTGAGATTTTTGGTAAAACAACTTTTTCCATTTCAGCAAAAATGTGATGGCAGATTGTTGAGAGCAATGCGTGGCTGTGGAATTTTGTTTCATGTTGGGGACATCAGCCGCGCAAAATACTGTAATGCTTAAGACTGCTTATGGGGATGCTGCCCTAAGTAAAACCAGTCTCTACAAGTGGTTTTCACGTTTTAACAATGAAGAAATGTCAACTGAAGACCAACCCCATTTAGGACGCCCATCAACCTCAAGAAGTGACGAAAACATTGACAAAATGAACTCATTCATGAAGACCATCACCAAACTATTGACCAACACTGTGAGGTGTCTGGGATATCATGAAGTTCAATTCAGAGAATTTTATCCAAAGATTTGCAAATGAGAAGGGTCGCAGCCTAATCTGTCCCACGTGTTGTCACAGACAAGCAAAGGTAGTGTAGACTTCAGTCATGTTTTGAGGTTCAAAATCAGCGCCAAGAGAACCCTAAATCTTTTTTGCAATGTGATTACCGGTGCAATGGATGCGACTCCAAATCAAAGCAGCAATCAAGCCAGCAGAAGACAAGTCTCTCTCCTTGACCCAAAAAAACTCGCCAGGTGATGTCAAACATGAAGACAATGTTCATTTGTTTCTTCAATTGCAGAGGTGTTGTGCACACGGAGTTCGTTCCCCCAGGTCAGACAGTCAACCAGGAGTTCTATTTGGAGGTTTTGAAAAGATTGAGGGAGAGTATCCAGAAGAAAATGGCAGACCTTTGGCGCACAGGTGACTGCTGCTTCCATCATGACAATGCAGCACCGGCCCACAACGCCCTCTTTGTAAAGCAGTATCTAGACCCGTAATTTCTTTTTGTTCCCCAAACTCAAAAAGGACATGAAAGAAAAATGTTTTGCCACTGTGGAAGAGGTAAAATAAAAATCACTGGAAGGCATAAGGAACATCCCAATAAGTGAATTTAAAAACTGTTTTGAACAATGGAAGGACATTTGAAGAAGTGCATTGTGGTCAATGTAGCGTACTGTGAAGATGATCCAAATTTGGTGTAAAAATCTTAAGAAATAAAGGCGTTGTGACGAATTCCCCTCCCCCCCCTCCTTTTTTGGGTGGGTGGTCTCCCCCTCATATCTATGTAAAATGATCCAGATTTCAACAGATCAGAAGTTTCTTGTATTCAAATTAACTATTCTAATTCGTAAGCACTGCAAACTTTTGCCATTGATTCTCAGTGGACTGCACAGGCTACTGAACAAGATCAATCACAATCATTGCTCATGTACTAAATATGAAGGGGTTAGTCTCATAGACAAATCAATCTCAGATGAAGCAGTTCACAAATATCACGCATAACGCAACAACCTCTCTCTCCTGAATGATGCTGATTTTGCCAACAAAATGGAATTCAGTACTCTGAATGGTACTGCTCTCCTCAATATAATGGTGACACTGTATGTTTCATTTGCACTTTCAAGGCTCCAATGTCCAAACTTCATTCTTCACAAGATGAAAAATGCTTTGTTGTTTCTGAGCACCTATTGTATTATGCCTGCTCATGAAGGTTCCCAGCACAAATCTCACATGGTTGTCACTACTGTACTCTGCAGGTCTCTTTCAGCCTCACCACTATTTGATGCCAAGTGTGCGATAGTTTTCTATGAAGAACAACTTTTTCTATCATGTCTATGAAAAGAGTCATGTCTGGGAATCCAGTGTCACTACTCAGACATCTCAATTCGGAGCTCTGCCTGTGGCTCAGGCTTCTATAGAGCCATAGCATGTCACTACTAAACCTTACTAATATTCAGAGACTAAGTGTATTGGCATTCAAGAGTGTGCATTTATATCAAGAACATTACTGCCATCTGAATATAATCCAGCACCACAGAAGAACCTACAGTACTTCAAAGTGATGTATATCTCAATTATTGTGTGCACCTATTGCAAATAAACTGCAAATCTGCAGTGGTTGTATGAGAAAACTGAATATTTTTAAAAAACAAAGTGAACTTAGAGACACTACTACTTTATGGAGAACATCGAGGGAATTTGAAGAGAACAGTTAGTTGCATGCACAAAGAGATCCAACAGATGGCATCCAACAAGAATGACAGTTCAGCGAATGTGTCAAATTCTTATGGAAGGCCACACTTAACTATTTTACAGAGGGTAAGGGGCAAGCCAGCAATGAGTAGAGTGAATGAAATTGATGTTTTGGTATTTAAATCCTGAATTCTACATACAGGGTGATTATAATTACAATTAAACTTCCAAAACACAGTAGAAATAACATCACTGGTCAGAATGACATCAAATTGCAACAGAATATTATCATGGGGGGGGGGGGGGGGGGCGCGTATGGCAGAAGACAAAAAATTGTGTGTGTCAGAATATGTAAATGAAAACACCTGTCATGTGCATGACCCACTGAAGTTGGTATAAACATGCCGGGTACACTGCTTTTCCTTGTTTCGTGTCTGCAATGTTCGCCATGACTGTTTCAATGCAGGACCACAAACTGCTTATAAAGCTGTATTACAAGAATGATGATGATTGTGCACATGTTGCTCTGCAGAAGTTCTGGACACTGAAGGGCTTGAAAAAAGGTGTTGGTCCGATGACTGCCACAGGTCAATTCAAAAAGACAGGTTATTTTCGTGTGCAACCTGGTAGAGGGAGAAAAAGAATTGATTCGATGTCAGTGGAAGCAGTGGCCACAGCAATGCAGGAGGAGACAAGTGGTGGTGTGTAAACATGTAGAGCACAGGGAATTGCCAAAACATTGGACATACCTGTGAGCACGGTGTGTAAAATCCTACAAACATCTTTCTTTGCTATCCATTCAAAATTAGCCCATGTGCATGAGCTGCTTCCCGTTAACCTGCCAGATAGAGTTTTGCTTTAGAATTTCTTGCTAGCATGGAAGTGGAGAATGATTGGCCGTGGAAGATTTTGTGGACAGACAAAGCCCACTTCCATCTGACTGGATATGTCAATCAATACACAGAATTGTCTAATATGAGCAACGGAAAATCCACACACAAATCAACCGGTACCACTGCGCAAGTGTGGATTTACGGCATCATTTATCACAGGGCCATATTTTTAAAAGAGAGAGTGCTTCCAGTACTGTTACCTGTAACGTCACTGGTAAGCATTATGAGTGTCTTTTGTGCACCAATGTCATTCCAGCTCTCCAACAGCATGGATGTGTGGATGGGGTCATTTTTACGCAAGATGGCACCCCTCCGCACATTGCAAATCCAGTGTGACTTCCGGATGTAGTGTTCCAATTGCAATCTTAGCTGCATTGAAGGCATGCATTGCAGAACACTCTGAACATGACCCCGGAAACACTTAAATATACTGTGGAACATGCTGTTTCTCGATTTCAACTTGGTGCTGAAAATGGTGGACAGCATACTTAACATGTTTTGTGCCAGTCACACAAATTAATAATCTGATTTGATTTTGATTGATGCTTTTTATGCAGTTTTTGGCCCCAGGACAATTAAAAACTGATTTTTCTCTCCAATATGATGTGACCTTGCTGTAGTAGATGGGCTTACTTCACTAACAGTATCACACCTGTACACCCATGCATACTAAGTATTACAGTTTGTTTAACATCAAACGCACACACTTCAGGCACTGTTGTATGATTCATTAATCATTTGTAGTTGACCACTATTAATTATGATGCTTACAGCACCATCTATTGCTACATTTTGTAACTACTTTTCTTCTGCCACACACTTTCCTCCTTCTCCGATAATATTCTGTTGTAATTTGACACCAATCTGACCAGTGGTGTTATTTCTACAGTTGTTCGAAAGTTTAATTATAATCACCCGGTATTATAAATTCTCTGAAACTAGTAACTGAATTCTGAAGAATTAAACACCATTTACTTCATATCTTCCAGAACTAAAATACTAGCAGCAGATACTGAAAAAGCAAATTTGATGCCAACATCTCTTTAATAAACATAGCTATGAAATGAGACTATACAGCACATTTAAGAAGAGCGGTCTCACAATACATCAGAGAAAACAGAACTATGATATCTTAACTGGTTGTGGAAGTATCCGAGGTGAACAGTCTGATGTATCACCTGATATATTTAAAAACCATTGTGTGTTCAATGTTTTTCCAACAACCTCAAGGTGAGCAGCTAGTCAACTTTTAGTATTTCTTTCTGAACACATTACAGTTTCCTCTTGCAAACTTAGATGACATCTTTTCAGAATTTGAAGCAGTATAATATTCACCAATACCACAATCACTCTCATCAAGATCGTGACAGTTTGCAAATCACTTCATTGTTTTTCATGCACTTACATAACACTACACTGCAGCAAGAAATAAATATTTGTTGGTATACTATCATATTAATTAATGAGCAGCAAATAATGCAAATACTACGTTCTCTATACAGCCAGACATGTGGGTATATGAAGGCAAGAATACTTTGGGGAAAAGGAATATTCGTACACTCCTACATAAAACCTGACCACTGCAAAGACTAAGTTTGAGTCATTTATGTAATTGACCAATAAAGCTGGCTCCCCTTCAGAATCTTAAGTCTGCCCATCAAATGGTAAGGCGACCGCTTGCGATAAGCGGGAAATCCTTGTTTGAATCCCAGTCAGACATACATGTCACCATTCCAATAGGCAGGTGATGGTTGTCCATATTTGCAACTGTGAATACATTTCATGAATACCACAGAAGGTAGAAATGTGTGGATGAAGCGATGTCTTCTGCCTGAGGTGTTACACTGCTGTTTCAACTTGTGGTCCAGTGCTAAACACAGTACAATGTAGATGCAAAGTCTTGAGTTGGAATCTATTCATTCCATTGTTTTACTACCCACATTTCTGCTTTAGGTACCAGCCTGATAGAACCTCAAGAATAGCTTGCTTCAATTTCAGTCCCATAAGTAATAGCAAAACTTTCTGTGAAAGGGCTTGTGGCTGTGTCAAGATCAGAAAAGATTATGCTTGAGAAAATCCTCACCTCACAGTGGCCATTGGCCACACATCACTGGTGCTTGAAGTTGGCTGCTTTCAGAGCAGGTAAATGCGATGTGTTTCTTGGGCATATTTTTGTTCCTGTATTGGTAAGCATAACATTGTTTCCTATTGTTTCTTGATTATCCACCTGAAATAACTTTAATGAACTGAGTGAACACTATGCAGTTAAAATACACAAAACGGCATAGGTTGCTATGAGTGCATTCATCATCTGCATTTTCTTATTTGAAGTTCTAGTATTTGCTTAGCAGTTACAAATTGGATTTTTAATACTTTAATCCTATCAACGTTATTTAAGCGATAAATAGTCACAAGTGGGAAAAGGTCTGACATTTGTAACAATTTTTGCTTTGGGTTTAATAGAAGGGTGAGGACAGTGGAGGAAGCTTTGAATATTTGTCATGTAAGATGATTGCTAGTGTAAAAATCATGTCTGGAAAGGGTCATCTTGTCTGTGAAAAATGTCAAGCCAGAATGATCTTTCTTGATTTTGAAGTATTCATAACTGATATATGTATAAACTGCAACCGGCAAGCTTCAGGAGTCAGGTGTAGAAGTACTGCATGCTGTAATTCAAAGCAGCAAAAATCTGATGAGTAGGTATTACAGCATTCTTGTTTGAAAGTCATCAGTTCACTCATTGAGAATTCATGTGCTGTGTTGTTACTGGTAATGAGTTATGATGCTTTTAAAGTTAACTTTTTAAGAAGAGATAAATGGCTGAGCCATAACAGAAGACACCATCTCAATGCATATGAACAGGTAACATTTTGCTTCTGGCAACATAAGAACAGTGTTATACATTGTAAATTCCTCCCCAAAAGTATGTCCATTGCAGCTGCATTTGTTGCCAACAACTGAGCCATTTTGGGAAAATAAATAAATACATAAATAAATAAATGACAAAACTGCATCAAGTATTGCTACTACATGACTGCACTCTGATGGTTTCACAAACTATTCAAACCTGGCTTGAAGATACCTCTAACTCTGAATGACCAAGTTTCTGAGGGCATGGAATCTAAACTACCTAAGCACTGTCAGATTGTTTTAGATAATATTAGAGAATGTACCGTTGATTATTAATTTCTCTCTTACATTTATTGCTATGCTCAATAAACTAATGAAAAATGCTGTTAAAAGATGCACTTCATTAATAAAAATTAATTACAACTTCAATGATAATTCAAGTACACATATAAATTAATATCTAATAGTCATGGGGGACTGGAATGTGATTGCAGTGGAAGGAACAGAAGAAAGGTTTTCAGGAGAATACGGCCTTGGCAGTAGTAATCAGAGAGGGGAAAGACTAACTTTCAGATGGCTCGGTACACAGTTCAGTGGAAGACAGGACATCTCTTGAAAGGACAACCACAGAAGCTGGAGGTACAAGAAACGTAACTGCGAAGAAACTTCAGGTAACAGACTGAAATATTACTGTATGTCATTGCTACCTATCAGAACCCCTCGGAGAGCGTTAAAGATAAACACCAGTCCTAATTGTCCAATTGTAAAGTGACCTGTTTCCAAATTACATACAAAAAACCACTATTTCAGTATACATATAATTCGAAAATGATGCTTTGCTGATTAACATTGTTCTTATGTGAGAAACACAATATAAATGTGAAATTAATACTGTAACTAATCGAAAGAAATGTTGCACATTGTCAGGATGTACCAGTAAACCTATCAGTAAAAAATTACTACAGCAAATTAAATAGAACATATAAATAAAGCATTTTAATTGAATCTCCGATATATGTTAGCAGTAAAATTCAGGCACTAGTTGATTTGTTATAAACAAATTTAGAAATTTAATTGTTACCTGTAACATAATTGGTCAGAAAATGTTATATTAACTCTTAACTAAGTTGAAAATAGGTTCACCTTGTTGAGCACCGAGATTGTAAATTTTTAGCAATGTGTAGCTCATATTCGGTTTAACTTTTAACTGTGATTTTACATAAAATTGTAATTTTCATTGTAGGTAATTTTTAACAAAAGTATAAATAGAGGTCACGCAGGCACCTTGGGGCACTAGTTTTTTGGCTAGGGTTGCGAGCAAATGTATTGTAGGCTCACTTGTTTGTTGATTGTTGTGAACTCTGTGTCATTTGATGTCAACTTTGGGTGCATGCGATGTAACCGGTACAGTTCACCAGGCTCGGACACCAGAGTCCTGGAAATATATTGGTGTTAAAACTGCACTGTACTTTGGAATTTATTTGGGAGTCTTCCGCAATCCTTTTCATAGGCTGCACAGCGACGAGATGAATCAAGAATTTTACAACACCCAGAGAACTAAACAACTTTCACTGTTGGTAGAATTGACGTGAAAACAACATCGCATCAACTGGGCATTTCACTCAAAACATTTGCAATGCGGAGGTGGGAAAATATAAACATCTCAAGACTAAATACTTCAACTGATCAACAAAAAACAGAAGTACAAAAATGTTCTGGAAAAGACAGGAATATAGCAAAATAAATTTCTTAAAAATGAAATAAATAGAAAGCGCAGGTCAGCCTAGGCGAAAAGGCTGCAGGAAAGATGTGAAGAAATCAAAAAATAAATTATTATTAGGAGGAATGATTAAGCATACAGAAAATTCAAAACAACCTACAGAGAAACAAGAATCAAGGGTGGTAACATTAAGAGTCCAATAAGAATTCTAGTGTCAAATGCAGAGGAGAGAGTAGGTAGGTACAAGGAGTACATTTAAGGGGAGTCATACCACACAAAATAACAAAATCTGACATTTTTACTTTTATGCAAATTATTAAAATATGGATGTTTATGTGTCATTTGGTGCTGGTTTTATTGAAATATTCGATTATTTACTATTTTAAATAAATATTTGAAAATAATCATGCAATGACATTTACGAGAATTTTGTTTTCCATCATTTCGCATATTGGCATTTTTCTCTGGAACTATATAGTATAGAAGGCTGTGATTTCTTTTGTTTTGTAGAGAAGTGTGTGTTTAATAAGTTGCCTACACTGGCGGTACTTCGCAGTAAACTCTTTGAAGTGTACATTTGTTTGTGTTTGACAACAACAGTTATCCACTAGCCACGTTTTAGTTTCTGTGTCCTGTGATAGTTTTTGTCACGACTAAACCAAAAAGAGTGTTTAAAAAAATACGAAACAAAGGAAGAAGATACTACAGAACAGATGTAGCAGCAGTAAAAAGAGTGGTTAGCGCCGAAAAGCGTAATAATTTGGTTGTAAATAGTGACAGTCCTTCTACTCCTCTGAGTGCTTCCAAGAAAAAACTGCTGGGTAATGATGTAAAATACAACACAGCTTCAGTCAGTGAAACAAACTGCAATATCATTATTACTCTCCATATACTTATTTCAGCTTTGTGTGAAACAGTGTGTTGACATGTATGTGGATGGGAAATTGAAATTTCTGAAAAGCTATCACAACGCAGTGGTCTGGTGTGCACTTTACAAATAATGTGTTTGAACTCTAAAACCAAAAAAGATTTTCAAGACTTCAGAAGTAAGTGTAAAGAATGGACTTTTTGACACTAATCTAAGATACTTCAAAGGACTTAGGTGCATAGGAAAAGGCCATTACACTGGTAAGGTTCTTTGTGGCTTGCTGAACCTCCCTAGTCCCCCTACAAAATCTATCAAATACAACTCCACAGTAAGAAGTAGTGTCAAGGCGTGTGCTATGGAGTCAATGACTACAGCAGCAGAGCAGGATGTAGCAGAAAATGGTAGTTCTGACATAGCAATATCATTCGACGGATCCTGGCAAAAAAGAGGTTTCCAGTCAAAGAATTCATGTGCATCTATTATCAGCATCGACAATGGGAAAGTGTTGGATGTTGATGTGTTGACCATGTACTGTCAGGGTTGTAGACAAGCAGGCAAGAGTACTGAAATGCAAACTAAGCATGAAATGAATTGTCAGAGAAGGAACTAGTGGAGGAATGGAGGTTGCTTCTGCAGTGAAAATGTTCCAACCTTCCCAGCATGACCGTGCTGTTTGCTACATGAGTTTCCTTGGGGATGGAGACTCACAATCATATAAGGCAGTGGTGGAGAGTAAACCCTATGGTGATTTGTCAATTACAAAACTAGAGTGCATTAATCATGTGCAAAAGAGGATGGGCACAAGACTGTGTAGACTCAGACAGCAGTTGGGAAGTACCAAGTATAAGACGTCGACTGACTGATAAATTGATCAGAATACACAATATTATGGTATGGCTATTAGAAGTAACAGAGGTAATGTAGATGGTATGAAGAGAGCTGTTTGGGCAATTTATTTTTACAAGCTGTCTACAGATGCTGAACCAATACACAACCTGTGTTCCACTGAATGGTGAAAAATTCTTGAAGGCAAAAGAGGAAGGTAAAGTAGACACTTTCTTGGACTTGATATGAAAGACTTAGGGGATCCAGATAGAATTTGAAAGAGCTCAGGGAGACCTGAGACTGAAAAAGGCAGAATTGATAAAGTTCCACCAGAATTTCTAAAATCATTGCACCAGTGGCAACCAAACAACTATTCAAGTTGGTAAGTAGACTGTGAGACTTGGGACATAATATCAGACTTCCAGGGGGGGGGGGGGGGTGTCTGTACTTTATGCCTTTCAAATTGTGTGGACGATCAAGAGTGAAACTATCACATAATAACAAATTAATAAGCCCAGAAACTCATGCATCCAAGCTGCAGACATAATATACAGAAGAACGGAAAAGAAAACCGAGGATCTGTTAGACAACAGTAAGTTTGGCTTAAGGGAAGGTAGAGACACCAGAGAGGCAATTCTGACATTGTGCTTGATAACAGAAGCAAGGCTGAAGAAAAATCAAGTCACACTCATAGGCCCTGTTGATCTAGAAAAAGCATTTGACAATATAAACTGATGCAAGATATTCAAAATTCCGAGGAAACTATGAGTAAGCTATACGGAAATGACAGATACTACTCAATATGTACAAGAACCAAGAGCGGTCAATACGATTTGAAGACCTGGAAAAAAGTGAACCAATTAAAAAGGGGTTCAATCTATACATTCAACAAGCAGTGACAGAAATAAGCAAAAGGTTCAAGAGTGGGGTTAAAATTCAAGATGGAAGGATATCAATGGTAAGATCTGCTGATGAAATTGCTATCCTCAGTGGAGCTGAAGAAGAATTACAGAATCTATTGAATGAAATGAACAGTGTAGTGAGTACAAAATATGGATAGAGAGAAAACCAGAACAAAAAAGGTAAAGAGAATAGCAATAAACTTATCAAATTTTGTGATCATGAAGTGGACAAAGCTAAGGCATTCTGCTACTTTGGAAGCGAAATAATCCCATGGTGGATGGAGCAAGAATGACATATAAAGCAGACTAGCATACACAGTAAGGGCATTCCTGACCAAGAGAAATCTAATGGTATCAAACATAGGCTAATTTGACAAAGAAATTTCTAAGAACATATGTTTGGAGCACAGCACTGTAAGGTCGCTGATCACGGACACTGGAAAAACCGTAACAAAGGGAACTGAAGTGCTTCAGAAGTGATGCTACAGAAGAATGCTTTGAATTAGGTGGACATAAGATTAGGAATATGAGGATCTTCTGCAGAAACATTTGAAGAACACAGACAAGAAGAAGGGGCAGTATGTTATGACATCAGGAGACAATCTCCATGGTACTAGAGGGGGTTGCAGAAAGTAAAAACTGCAGAGGGAGACAGAGACTGTAACACATTCAACACATGAGGAGCTAAAGATGCTGGTGCACGAGAGGATTTCATGGCGGGCATATTAAACCAATCAGAAGACTGATGATGAAAAAACAAAAAAGCTGTTAAGAAGTCAGCAACACTTTTTTTTTCTCTTCTTCTCTCGAATAACGCCATTTGGAGGGTACGATGAATCAACTTTGGCTACTCTTCATTGTATTAGATTTCTTCAGTTTCCAAATTTCCTTCATCCTTTCAGAGTGTTGTTCCCTTTCTTCTTGAGTCCACTTTCGTCTAGTTATTTTCTTTCTCTCCTGAAATTCTGCCTTTTGAACTGCCTTTCTGAAATGTGTTCTGTTTTCTATTGTGTCTATTGTAACTCCAGCATTTTCAATGTCCTTTTCAGTCTCTATGAACCATGCTGGCTTGGATTTGTAGCTATTGAGTAATGTGAATATCCACTTGGTTAGTCTGTTGTTATCCATTCTGAATATATGTCCAAAAAACTGTAGTCTCCTCTCCCTCATTACATCAGTTAGTTTCTCCGTTTTCAGATATAGCTCTCTGTTTGGTCTTAACCTGTATTCAGCATTATCGTTTCTTTTAGCTCCCAGTATTTTCCTTAAAATTCTTCTTTCGACCTTCTCTAGTTTCTCAAGATCTCCATTTCTTGCTAGTTTAAGTGTTTCTGCCACATAGAGAGCTTCAGGTCTGGCCACTGTTTGGTAGTGTCTTAATTTCGTGTTCCAGGACAAGGATTTTTTATTATAAACATTTTTGGTCATATGAAACACTCTTTCCATTTTGTGCACTCTAGTTTCTATAGCTATCTTTTCTTTGGCATTGTATGTAATCCACTCTCCTAGGTATTTAAAGGAATCTGTTTTGTGTATTGTGTTGCTGTCAACTGCAATATTTTGAGGAGCATCACAGATGTTTGTCATAAACTTTGTTTTTTCATAGGATATTTGTAGTCCTACTTTGGCTGCTTGTTTTTGTAGTTCTCTTATTTGTTCTTGGGCATTGTCTAGTGAATCTGTAATCAATGCCATGTCATCTGCGAAGGCTAAACAGTCGACAGTGATCTTCTTTGGATTTCTCCCTAGTTGAATCCCTTTAGTATTGATGGCCTTCCTCCATTCTCGAACACCTTCTCCAAGACACAATTGAAAAGCAGAGGTGACAGACCATCTCCCTGTCGAACACCTGACTTTATTTCAAACGATTTTGAGAGCTCTCCCCTAAATTTTACTTTCGATTTTGTATTTGTCAAAGTACCTTTAATTATTGCAGTTGTTTTAGCATCGAGTCCCAATTCTTTTAAGATATCAAGCAGTGTATTTCTGTCAATTGAATCATAGGCAACATTTTGGAAGTTCTGTTTCAGATTTCTGCCAACCTCAGCAATCTAACAGTTGTGACATTATAGTTTTGTGGTTTTAAAATTTGTGAATGACTTTGATTAGTAACTGCATTTGTACATATACTTAAATGCACTACTGAGTATGGGACACCATCACAAAAGTTTGATAAATGGTTTAAATTCCAGCTTCCTCCTACTCACTGCACTGTATTATGGAAGCCCCAATTAATTTAATGCACCTTGCTACAAATAAGTACTGTCTTTGAAGATAAATGGTTCATTATTGCACATTCATGAATCCATGTTACTTCCATGCCAAAATTTATACTACAGCAGCTGATTGCACAAGCCTGTGAGTTGTCAGTCCTGGAAGACAAACAATACAACATTCCCCTCTTACATCCACTTAACCCACAGGGCCCACACCACTTACCCCTCTTTCCCTGATTTAAGCAGCCTAATTTACTTAGCTCATAGCAGAATTCAGCAACATCAATTAACATTAAGCACATCATAAAATATTACTGTTTCTATAAGTATTTCTGTTACTGAGCAGGAGAACTACACTCTTACAAAGCTGTTAATGTTATTTGACGTTTTTGGATTCAGCTGCTGGTTGTTAGATGCGTGTTATAAAACATGGCTGCAAACCACGGGAACCACGAACACTTGATTTGGGCTGCAGTTTGACAACCACTCGTCTGGAGCATAATTACTAATGACACTCAGATGTGCTGACTACAAATTAATCATCATAAATTAATAACTGTCACTTTTTTTCGTTTTTCTGTCAAGTGATCTCATCAGACGCTATTCACATTTTTGGAGCATCTCCACTGGTTATACTGCAAGCATTACGAGTAGACAATGCATCTTTGGATAGTTACATATTCTTAAGAATGCTGTTATTGGCACTATCCTCAAAAACAGAGGACCACAATTGAAAAGAGAACAACACAGCAATGACTGCAAAACAAAACATCCACAGAGACTTCATAAACTACAAATAAAGTTTCAAATCAAGAAAGTCTACTGTACAAGGAAATCACACACAATGACCAAAGAATCTGGCTCAAAACGCTATGAAGAAAATGAAACCAGTGACTGTGTGCAGTGCAAATCAGATTACAGCCTCTGTTAATATGAAAGGAGAAGCAGCTGTCATCAGAACACTGAACAACGAAACTCAAAACACTTAGCAATACCACCTAGAATATCTCGTCCTTAAGCAAAACTGTCATTCAGCCTATAAATACTGCAAACAAGTATCCTATACCCATAATGGTTACAATGCAACTGCTGATGCTTTGTAAAAAAATTAAAGAAGCTTAGAGTGTCTATACTGTAGAGCTTCTCAACTTTTAGTCTACAACAGAGAACCTGAAGATGGTGTTTATTTTCTATGCCGTCCCCCAAAGTCAGTGCAGAGTTTTGTTAATTTGGTCTATTTGTTTCATACGAGCGCCGCTTCTGGGCTACCACAATATTCATATGGAAATTATTGATGTGGAATGAAATGGCACAGATGGGCAGACTGTTCTAGAATTTGCAGAGACTATCCATACACTGCTGATGAGTGATGACAAATTACTTTATTTTAACATTGGTCACTGTACGGCAGTTTATGGTATTATGTAAATTAGAGTGGAGCACCTTTTAATTAAAATAACTAATGGTCACTATATTTCTGAACAGTGGAAGTAGGATTGCAGTGAGCTATTTACCTAACTAAATGTAACATATGAAACCTATGTAATGACTATCATTTAAGTTGCATATATGATAGCAGTATTTGTTATGCAATTATCTGCAGAATTATTGAAATTAGCACAATTCAAATTGAAGCTAAATACAAGAGACATTGCTTTCAAACTGATCTTACGTATATTTTTCATACCAGTACACAATTTAACTGCAATGTGAGCAATGTTTAACATGCCATATACTATGTAAATCTTATTAAAGAAGCAAGATGCACAAAGAATCAAACCACATGCAAAAATTACCGCGTCCTACAGTCATTCTGGACTGTGCAGATGGCCTGCTGAGTGGCACCCACTTTTATTAGCCACTTTTGTGAAAGACAGTCTCTGTGGCGGCCAGCCAGTGGCCAGGTTTCACGTCAAAGAGTACGTGTAGATGTACATCCCATATGCCATTATTTCTTTGGTGCATGTGACACTATATCTTTATTATGTCAACAGAACAAATCGCTGGTTCTATTTCAATATTAAGCTGACTAAGTAAAAGCAACTGGCAACTGTTGAAGGAGCACCTTTCCAGGACTATTGCAGGTATATGAAGTCTAATTAACATCTATCTCTACATTCCTGCAAATATTTTGAAGTTTTTGGCTTTTTAACAAAGTAAGTGTTGCACTTAATTCTCCCCTGCTCTCTTAATGATACTTTATATTACAACAAATTGATTAGAGCTATCAAATGTTATATTACACCAGAAAAATTGTCAAAAAGAGATGTGTTTCCATGCAAGGTCCAAAATGTAATTACTGTGTTGTCTTATTCTGCTAACTAAGATTATAACAAGCATTTATAGCTTTCATATTATAATAATTATTATTACATAAAATATATTGGTAATAACCTTTCATTAATTTTGCGAAGCCAGTATTCCCCATGAAGTCATTAACTTGAAGTATCAATGGAAATTACATTACTCAATCTTTCTGCACTAAGAACTAACAATTCCATTCATTTTTCTTTAATTATGCATGCAAGAAGATTTTTGTATCTTACTGTTCAATACTTTACATAGCGCTTAATATTAATCTCGGCATCATGCATAAGTTCTTAATAAGACCAAAGTTACATAATTCAAGTGGGTAGAAAAGAAAGACTAAGAAGAACAATATGTTCAGCCATGAGAGGGAGAAAAACAGAAGAGGGGGGAGGGGGAGGAGGGAATCTAGAAAGAGAGAGAGAGAGAGAGAGAGAGAGAGAGAGAGAGAGAGAGAGAATGAACGTGCAATATACTGTAAAATTAAGCATAGATCAGAATTAAGACTGTGGGAAAGAAATTAAGCATTTTTAACAAATTAATACCTTTGTAATAATTTGGTGGCTTCTTTTGCCTCTATCTCGACACCCAATTCTTTAAATGCTTTGATCAGTTCTTCAACGTCAATTCGACCTGTAAGATGTTCCAGAGATCACGTAAAGAAAGATAGTTTAAAACAATGGCTATGGCAATAAAAACCGCAATGTGGCTGTAGAAACACACACTTGCTATTTGACAACAAATTTTCTGTGTAGTTCAATAATTTCAAGACGCAATAAAATTGGCATTTTAGTTTTGAATGTACAACTGACTTTCATTCAGAACAAGTAACAGCCAGCTCAATAATGAGATATTTCAATAAAAAGTAATGTTACAGAAAATTTTAGTAGCTAAAGAAGAAGTTTCTTTTTAACCAGTACACACAGTTGATCGGAGGGAGGGGAGGGGGCGGGGGGACGATGAGCTCCTAAATCAAACAACAAATTTAACTGGAGTGGGTATTACGAACTCACTCTTCATTACACACAAGCTCTCAATATTGCTACCAAATTTATGACTGGCTGTTTACAATTAATGAGAACGATAAAGCTTTACACCTACATTTCACTGTTAACTACACAATTTGTAAGTATCAGTAAATATCACTTATTGATAAAGGACGAATGGAAGCTTGTAAAATAAATTCAACTTCATTTCTACTGATTAAAATTACAATAATTCAATCTAGAACAAAGTCAGTACGTTTGCATAATGCCTATAGTTTTCTTTTGACAAGCACAATTTTAGATATATGAAGAACAAATCTGAGCCAAACACCAAACAATTCCATTTGGGAATGACCAAGGAGTAAACAGGACAGGCCATTCTTGCTGGTAAATCCATGCTCTGTCCTGCTCGGTAACTGACTGCGAAAAGAGGTACTTGCTTATTCTAATGTAGCCCACTTCGACAAGGAATACGATTAGACCAGTAGAAGTTTCAGCAGAACTAAATCTAATCTGTAGTACTGGTATTTGCACAATTTATTTATATATTGTGCCAGCTCACATGGAAATTATTTCTGCAGAAACAAGCATAAAAAATGCAAGAAGGTGAACATTAACTCAGAATGATCTGCAAATTGGTATACAATACATTATCGTGGACAGAAAGTTCACAAACCATCTACCATAGCATCAGTGTGCTACGTAGTCAAATATCACGAAACGACATATTTTAGTACTCTTACGATTTGGAAAAGTTCAACAGGTACAAGTAACAGCACCGATAACGCTTCAAATTGACAGCTTTCCTCTCCTAGCTAAGCACAACCTCTGAGTCCTGCAAATGAATGTGTCCTGTCACATTCTCAACATAAATAAGTATGCTGATCAAAGGAGTAAGTCAGAAAAAGTAATGGCAAGAAATGTGTATGATACTGCTTTGTGTAACACTTCTACAGAAAAAAATAAACCATTTCATATCAATGGCATACATAATAAATAATACATTGACAATTGGAACTTCACAGTATAATGGCATACAGTGCTAATGTTAACTTTTTTCCATTAATTAGGGTAGTGCACTGACTCAACAACGGAATTTATCACAATTTGTGGCAAGCCAAGTAGTTTAAAGTATAGATGTTGGTCCATGGTGAGGTAACGAACACCATCTAAGCCTTACTTTTGAGACTTATTCAACACATTGACTGCCACAAGGCTGCTGGTGGCCTCTGTTGAACATCACACCTAATGCAATAATCTTGACCTGGCGGTGAAGCACCCATCACTATGCATGCGGCAGTCAACATGTTAAGGAAGGTTTGAGGAACTAGAGATAACAACCTAATGAAATACTATTGGTATTTTGACTTTTGGATAAATTGTTTGAGTGCTGCTGATATCTCTGATGTACAAAATTAAAATTTTTGTTATTTCGTAGTTTTGATATATCATAAAGAATGGTACTTATTTAAAAAGTTATTAGGTTTGGAAACAGGAAACTTGTTGATTTTGTTTTATGAAAACTCTGTCATTGTTGACTCAGACTAAAGTTGTCAAGAAATTTGTTTAATTTCAATAAAACACTTTTCAACACTTATTACTTTTAAATTTAAAAAATCAAAGCTAGCTAATTACACTAAACCTGTATTAACACATATCATAGAAAATAGTTCTAAATAGAAAACACTGTAAGGAATTTGCAACATTAACATTTTTTGAAGTTACCTTCAGTATCTTAGTTCAGTGAGGCTCAAGGGACTGATATTCAAAAGTGCTGTCAATTTACAAACAAAAAACTGTCAACCCATGAATAGTTTCACTCTAAAAAAAATAAAAAAGGAAGATGTATAAAGGATATTTAATGCACATTTTTAGAACAGAATTCTTCCCCACAGAATGTTCATTTCTCCCTCTATTGTAAAAGAGGGTGATTAAATCATTTACCCAGTGGTGCTGTTATACAAAGTTTTAAAGAATTTTAACACAAATTCTACATAGAGCATTAGTTCTAATTTCTGTATAAAGTGACTCCACACATTACATCACATCATCAGCTGATTAGCTTATGTCAGACTCAGTGACTAATCAACTGAAAGGCAAAAATTCAAGCTTACCACACTACAAGGTTCTGAATAAACAGTCAACTTCAGACAAGTAGCAGATTAACCAAATCAATTATATAAAGTGATGTGTAGCAATACAAGGAGTAGCAAATTTGTTGTAAAAATCAGTACATTACTTTATGGACGGTACTTTTAGTACATGTATTGCGTTCATGTCAAGCAAGTGTCGATTTGTGACGTCATCGTCCAGACACGCATCAATTGTGATCTAAATCTGTTTTGGCAAATTAATAGTTTCTCTCAGGCGATAAAAGTTTTTCGATTATGAAATATTCAACTCTCTAAGTCTATTCTGAATGGGAAATATTTAATATAAAGTTATTTTGGTTTTTCTATGTATGAAAAGGAGAGTGTATTTATGGGCAGCTTTTATTCCGAGATGACGACATACTTAAAGTGCAAAAGTGCGCGTGTATATTTCACTTGCCGGTGCAAGAATTTTATTTTATGATTCTGAATCGGATATCGATAAATCCGATTCCAGTTAGATTTTTACATGAGATCACATCATTGTAAAAGAGTTGTTTGGCTCATCAGGGAAATACTGAAAACTTCGCACTAGATTTCAAATAAGTTACATGCCAGTGAGAGATCGGGCTGTTCAGTAAATTGTGGACAATAGTTACAAATATGCTTTGATTTAATCCACAAAGCTCAAATTAATTTTGAACCAAGTGCTGATTTGGACAATAACTAAACAAAAGGTTATTTAAACTACTGAGGATCAGTTTTAATAGAGACACGTATGACGATGTTGATTACGTTGGAAGCAACGCTGTAATGAATTCATTGAAACGGTTTGCGAAACAGAGAAGTCCATTACACACATAAAATGCTACACGAAGTTTGATGGTGCATGAGATTATGAGTGTGTTTCTTTTCTTTTTCACAAATACCAATAAACAGACAATGAGAGTATTAACTGTTGTATAATTTCATTGTACCGCTACGGAACGTCTCTTCACCAAAACATCTCAGGATGCCGAGGCACACAAGAAGAGGCATCGGCAAAGATGGATGGGAATAGTATTACTGTATATGTGTAATACCTAGCCTGCCAAGAAGTCAAGGAGAATTCATACAAAAATAATAAGTGCTTACCATGTACACTATCTGATCAAAAGTATCTGTATACCTATTAGTGGAAATTAATACGGTATGTGTCAACCCTTCACCTTTATGACTGCTAGAACTCTGCTGGGGTCTTTTTCAATGAGGCATCTGAATAATTGGAGGAACTGCAGTGCATTCTTCCTCAAGAGCCGAAACTAAAGCGAGCTGTAATGTTCGGCGCTAGGGTCTGGAGTAAAGTTGACATTCTAACTTATCCCAGTGGTGTTCCATGGGGTTCAGGGTGAGGCTCTCACTCCATTTCAGGATTGGAAGTGTCCACAAACCATTACCTAGATTAGATTAATACTTGTTCCACAGATCATGAATACGACACTTCGTAATGATGTGGAACGTGTCAGGTTAATAAAAGATGTCTGTACAAGATATTACATTACACAAAATATTGCATGACACTAATGTAAGTTTTTTCCCCCCCTCAATTTATATCTAAAAATTCAGCCAATGAGTAGAAGGAGTTGTCATCTAGAAATTCTTTTAATTTATTTTTAAATGGTAGTTGGCTATCTGCCAGGCTTTTGATGCTGTTTGGTAGGTGACCAAAGACTTTTGTGGCAGCATAATTTACCCCTTTCTGTGCCAAAGTCAGATTTAACCCTGCATAGTGAAGATCATCCTTTCTCCTGGTGTTATAGCTATGCACACTGCTATTACTTTTGAATTGGGTTGGATTATTAACAACAAATTTCATAAGTGAATATATATACTGTGAGGTTACTGTGAGGATCCCTAGATCCTTAAATAGATGTCTGCACAGAGCCTGCTTAACCGAAGGGTGCATCATCATCTCCATTACCATCAACCATCGACTCTGAACTGTTCCCTTACTGTTCACAGTACACGACACTAAAGTGTGTTAATATCCTTCTACATATAGCACTTCTTACAGCACAATGAAGGAAACACACCCTAACATAGAAAACACCCCCATACCAAATCACCACTTCCCTCATACTTCACCATTGGCACAACACACTTGGGCAGGTTACTAAATCCTCTCCATCACATTGCTGCAAGGTACAGCACAATTCATCACTCTAAATCATTCATTTTTGGTCATCTACTGTCAAGTGAAGTCACTCCTTACATCACCTCAAGTGTTGCTATGCACTGACAACAGAAATGTGCAGCTTGTGAAGAGCTGCTTGACCACTGTATCCCATTCTTTTTAACTCCTTACACACAGTCACTGTACTAACTGGTGGCACTTTGGAAGTTGAGAGTAACCACTTCTGCTGACTTCATGCTGTGCACACACTCTCTCTCTCTCTCTCTCTCTCTCTCTCTCTCTCTCTCTCTCTCTCTCTCTCTCTCAGCTCAGTGAATAGAATTACAGAGTACATTTATCAGCATATTCCATAAAACTGTGTTGAACTGGAAATAACTATTTACAAGTGAATTAAGTCTGTTATATGCTTATTTTTATACAGTGTGCAAATCTCATTTTAGCCCTTAATACACAGTAACCACTTTGCTCCATAGACAGGATCTTTTTTCAAAACTCTTAAATTTTTTTTGTACACAGCTATTGTCATAAATCTTTGACAACTATTGAAAAATGCAGTTTGTAGTGAAAATATCCAAATCAACAGCTAGGGTAATCTTGTTAGCGATCCAAAAACAGTTGCAGACACATTCAACAACAATTTTTTAACAGTAACAAAAAAAAAAAAATAGGTTTACAAGGGTACATGAAGCAAGCCATCAAACTTTTGAAAGCTAAAGTACCTGGTTCAGTACAACACATGAAGGTAAAAACAGTCACTGTTCAAGAAATTGAAAGAGTTATTAAATCCCTGAAAAGTAAAAATTCTGCTGGAATCTACAACATTTCTAACAAATTATTAAAATACTGCTCCAGCCATGTAAGTGAAGTCCATTGCCACATTTTTGATGCGTCACTTAAGCAAGGAATAGTTCCTGAGAGGCTTAAGTATGCAGTTGTACAACCGCTGTATAAGAAGGGGGATAAGACGGATACTGCTAACTATAGGCCAATATCGCCGCTGACAAGCTTTTCAAAGGTTTTAGAGAAACTAATGCATGCCAGGATAGTTAATCATCTCAGTGAACACAATAACTTCAGCAAAAGTCACTTTGGATTTCAGAAAGGTTTGTCAACAGAAGATGCAATATTTGCATTTACTGGCAAACTCTTGGAATCTATCAACAAAAACTGAAAGTGATTGGCATATTTTGTGACATAACAAAAGCATTTGACTGTGTAAATCACCAAATTCTTTTACAAAAAGCTACACATTTCGGTATAAGTGGTGCAGCAGGGAAATGGCTTGACCCATATCTGTCAAACAGGAAACAAAAAGTTTTAGTAGATAGTCAAGATGGGGTACCATCACATGTGGAGTGCAGCAGGGCTCAGTTCTGGGCCCCCTACTTTTTATTATATTTATAAATGATCTCCCTCTCTCTACAAAATATTGTAGATTTACCATTTTCACGGATGACACTACACTACTTATTGATAATTCAGTAGATAAACTTGAGGTAACAGCAAATAAGGTTTTTAATTAAAATGGTGAACTGGTTCAACATTAATGGTCTTTCTTTAAATTACTGAAACAAACTACATTCAGTTCCACAAAACATCCAAAAATGAGGAAATAGTAGTAAAAATAGGTGAGTAGACAATAACCAGGGTAGATTCCTCAAAATACCTAGGCTTGCATATTGATAGCAAACTGAATTGGTCAAACCACATCGTGGATCTATGCAAAAGACTAAGTTCAGCAACATACACATTGTGCAGTGTTTCTTCTTATAGAAATATGGAAACCATGAAGTCAGCATATTATGGTTACTTTCATGCAACTATGGCATTTGGAATTATATTTTGGGGAAATCAGCCACTGGCTAAAAAAGTACTGTGTGTACAAAAAAGAGCCATAAGGATCATGTGTGGAGTCCATCCTAGAGCCACATGCAGGAATCTTTTTAAGAAGCTTGAAATACTTACATCCAGTGCGAAATATATATTCTCGTTGATGTGCTTCATAAGGAAAGAAAAATCCATCTTTAAGCTGAATAGTGCATATCAGTCACAATACTAGAAGGAAACATGATATCCACTATGAACAGCCAAATCTAAGAATGGTGCACAAAGGAGTCCATTTCAGTGGCTGTAAGATTTTTAATGCCCTCCCTTCAAGAATTAAGTGTTTGGTAGATGATCTCTTGTTTAAAAAAACCTTAAAGCAGTTCATATTACAAGGATCATTTTATACAATAGAAGAGTTCCTGAACTACAGTGCTTAACATTTCTTGTATTGTAAATTACAAATGTATGCCCAAATTTGTATTTGTAATACCGAACATTTTTATTGTAAACATATTTTGCAATATTTATTTCTCTGTAACACTTATTATTTTGTAATCTTTATCCATCTCTAAAATGTATTTTATGTAGTGAGACCTAAGTTACTGTTAACTGTTTTTGTTTTGTTTTATGTATTACCATAAATTCTGGCCAAAATATTGTAAAATTGACACATTCCATATCCTGTGATAGTGTCACAACATGGATCACCAGAACAAGAGATAAATAAATAAATAAAAATAAATAAAGAACTTGCATCACAGTGAATATATGTATCAGTGATAGAGCTACCACCCAGGAGGAGACAGGAGCCCACTTTTGGAAGTGAAATTGTCTTCAATAGGCTGCTATTTACGAACTACAATATCACACATCCAAAGTACAGTAATAACTTTCTTCTAAATTTAGGAGTATAGGTGGCATTATTGATTGATTAATTGATCAAGTGGTACATTTTCTGACACTTAGCAGCATACTTAACCTACTGTGTAATAGGTAATGAACACTCACTAAATGATTTCATATCATCATTACAATCTGATGGTCAAAGATTTTTCACTTCATTTGGAGCACAGACTGACTTACACCTGTTAACACATTCTGACTGCAAATAGTTCCCGAAGCTATGATAAAGATCTACAATACTCTTAATATAACTGCATAGCAATGGCTTTATGCTGAATACATGGTGAGCAAAACTTTGGGTTGACTAGGATACAATAAAATAACAGCACTATGCATACAGACTTCAACTTTAAAGTAGTAGCATAGCTGTGGAGGATTCTGAAAAGTCAGTTTGTCTAAAATCTGTTCAGTAGAACTGGACATTAACTACTCATCATGCTATGAGAAGAATCTTCACTAATACTGATAACTTACTATAAAAGAGAGATGACAACAAACAGTAAATACCCTAAGAGAACAACTTCAGTTTAATTACCTACCTGTCTGTCTTATACCTGCGATTTCTTGTTACTGTATCAACTCATTCCCTCTATAGCAATATTCTGTTTAATGTGTTGCAAATACTGTGCCCACATGATGCTTACACCAAGTTGGATGGGACTGCGCCCAACCATACATTTCTGTAGTATTCTGACTGGACGACCTACTGTGCACATCATGTTCAAATTCTGACATCTAAATCGGTTTCAGCTGATAAGTCATTTTCAGCTGCCCATGAAGTTAGAGCTTTGTACCAATGCTGATCCCCTGCAGCTTAGGCCAAGGAACAACGACAGGGTATTGAAAATGACTTGCCAGATTAGCAATTTCACATTTTATGTTACTATCTGACTGCAATAAACTGTTTTGTAAAAAGAAATGTGTTCACTGCTGCTCTTGACTAGTATAATGGTAAATATCTACAAATACAATGGTTCAGGACTTAACTCCTCTGTCATTGGATGTTTTTGTTTTTAGCACATGAAATGCTGACAGAGGTGAAACTGTATGTGAAAAAACCTCAATAGCATGATGTTTCACTTTCTTGTCACATTTAAGCCCCTGTGCACCTAGCTGAGAAAGCTGGTTCACAGGCTCAAGTAAAGTATGAACATACCAGTTCCAATAAGGCCCCAGTAAAGCACCAAGTCTTCCTTTCAAGCTGACAATTTATTAACAAATAAAATTGTACTTTTTCAACACAAGTTTCCTGCAACATTTATCACAACTCTCATGCCACACTTCTGAGAGTACCATCAGCTGTAGAATGAAATGACGATAATGAAAATTTGTGCCAGACCAGGACTAGAGCCCAGATTTCCCACTTATCGCGAGCGGTCACCTTACCATTTGGCTATCAGTGCACAACTCACGGCCAGACCCAAACTTCCACATGTCATGAACCATACGTCTACGACCTGTAGACACACACACACACACACACACACACACACACACACACACACACACACACACACACAGTGTGTGTATCCCGTACAGATCAGACGTTTTGCTTCAAAGTCGCATGCCCAGTATTGGTATTCTACAGCTGATGGTAGTCATTATTTGCAATTGTGAATTCATCTGAATGTGTTAGTAACGGTTGCAGTCGCTGCACTGCAATATCATATGGGAAATAATTGGTCACCAAATGTGTGCATCTATGGAGGAGTGTGTTAGGGGGGAAGGGAGGGAGGGAGGGAGGGAGGGAGGGAGGGAGGGAGGGAGAGTAGGATGATATGAGTTGGAAATGTGACAAATTTAAACCTGTTTTTATGGAAGAACTACAAATTAATATTGTCTGGTGAATGGAAGCACTGTGTTGAAAAGTCAACTTGGAGTCTTTTGGGACATTTTGTTTGCATTGGTGGAAGGAATATCATTCTGAAAATGTACCATTAGAGAGCAGTTTTCACTGACATACTCTTTAGAAAATGCGGCTTGATCACAGGTCTTCCCAAAATATGAACGTAACTGTCTCTGGACTGGCAATAACTGGAAACTTCTTAGGTGGTTATTAGTTGGTATGTTACTGTTGTTCCATTTATCAGTACTGATTCAGTTCAGGCACCTGTGTTGTGCCTGATGTGATACCTGAGGAAAAACAATTGTGTTCATTGTTATCACCATCTGACAATACAAGTTGAAAAACTGTCACTTCCTCTCATAGTCGGCAGTCTAAGTTGTTCTTTTTTTAACTTTTGGCTGACTGTTGCAAAATCTCTGGATTATACTTAATTAACGATCAAACAATACTTAAGTATCAGGAAGGCAGAGTTTGCTCTTTCCATGTCATTTCTCTCCTAACAGAAGCCTATGCACTTAGTGGATCTTTCTTCCTCCATTCCCTACAACCCACTTTCAGCACTATCTTGTATGATGAAGTTAATTTTTTTTCCATGCTCTACCTTTTTCACATAAAGACTGCAGGTAGTCAATTAACAAAACAATTAGTCATAAAGATAATCCCTGAGCACATAACGAGTAATTCCTTGGATGTCTAAGAGGCTCTTGTAGTTTCCTTCTATGGGTTATTTATTGTCTAATAGGCCAACAGATCACACTTTTAACCATAATGTTCATCTTATTGCTGAAAGGCTGAACAGATATTGAAAGTTTAAAATCCTTGTTTTAGATAGATGGAAGCTCTAAATTCTCAGAAAATATGAATAACGGCTCAGAGAAACCAGTATTTAATTTTTACTGGTTTACAGATAGTACCACTGTCTCCATCAATGAACATGAAGCAGCAACTGCCTACCAGAAAATTAATACCTGAGGAAACAAAAGCAATTAACTTTGAGAATGGCAACCAGAAACTACGGTATTTAAGAGAAAGCAAATACATGCATCAGAATGACAGATTGTGCACAGAGTATAACAACACAACCACAATGTTACAATTCAGTGTTCGTAAGTCTACATATATGTCAAAATCTCTCTTGTTCTTATATTTCTTAAACAATGTACAATTCTAATGGAGACAGCAGACTTTACACTGAACCTCAAATATTTGTTGTCTAAACCAGCACAAAAGATTTCCACGAAAAGAATGGATCTGTCGCAGTACAGATTCTTGTGTCAGATATGCGAGACCTCACATCACTATCACATTAACTGATCTGTGATTACAAATCTGGCACCACACCCCTGAACTGCTGCTGTCTTGGTATACAAACAACAATCTTTAAGAAATGAAAGATTTCTCAATCATGTAAATGTGATTTAGACTTGAGCTCTCATAATATTAGATACCTGCCTATCTCCTTTACAAACATAAAGTAGGGCTATCATCTTGCCATATACATCTTCCATGCCAAAGGGTCTCTCTGGCACAATGTTCACGTAAACAACATGCAACAAATAATATTCCCCAAAGCACTTTTGCCATTTCAAGAACTGTACTTTGCACAAATTGCAGCCTATTGACTTATATAATGGACAAGCCTAAATTCAAGCTCTTTCATAAGACATAGAATCCAGTGCTTAGTCATCCACATGCATTTTTCCTGTCATGTGTGTGGATCTGTAATAATGAAAGGAACATGTTAACAGACAAGAAGTCTTGGCCACTTTCACTACGTGGTTGTCAAGCTGCTTAAATTTGAGGCTTTCTCCATTCCCTACAAACAAAGTTAACTGAACCTGTACCACAGCAACTGCTGTATACTTTTGGTAGTGCCTGAAATGCTATCTACAATGTATAGTGTTCTAGCCTTAAGAAAGAAGGAGGTTGGGATCTAAGATCCCACTGCCAGAAATTGAGCAAAGGTTCTGATTGGGGAAAGTAATAGCCCACACCCCTTCCTATGGAACCATCTCAACATTTGCTACGAGTGATTTAAGGAAACCAGCCAGCCAGCCAGCCAGGGATCTGAACCACTGTCATTCTGAATGTGAGTACAGTATCTTATTTCTGCAGCACTTGGTTCTAGCCTTCAGTGTCCTCCACTTCTTTATACGCCAAGTATTTTATCTTTAGGTGCAATACAAGGCTAAATGCCAAATTTCTGGAAGCCACTTGTGATCCAGGGAATCTAAGAGTCCTAGAGCTTTGCAGAGTACAGAGATCAAAGTTGGGGTTCTAGTGGAGTGAGAAGAGTTGGTAATAGTAGTGTGAACAGGTTGAAGAGGACAGTAAGTTCCAGCATGACCTACATTATGATTTGGAAGCAAAGAGAGACTTTAGTCTCTGCTTTGATCCCCTTCACAGGCAGAAGGGGCCAGCTGAATGAAAGATGATAGACCGCGTGTAGTAGAAATGCATCCAAGTGCAAACTCTAGATGTTTAACTGTAGTGCAATTGGTGCGATTAATATTTAGTCAAAGAGTGCACTAAACCAGCATCCTATTAATACATGTCAAAGGTGATATTAGTGCATTACTTTTTATCAGTCTTATTTCAGATTTTATCTAATCAATTATCGACAATATAATGTAAATGGATAGATAAAAAATTACTCAACAAGCAGCAGGGGAACGCGCACACACACAAAAAAGGATTTAACATTTACCAGCTTTTGGAGCCAGTGGCTATTTCTTCTGGCAGAAGAGTTGAAGGGGAATGAAGAGGGGGTGAAAGAAGAGGAGTGGAGAGGTTTAAGGAAGGGGTGCAGTTCAGGAAAGTCACCCAGAACCCTGGGTCAGTGGAGACTTACTGGGCAAGATGAGACAGAAAGGAAGACTGATTGTTAGGGACTGCACCGGACGTGATTTGGAGGCTTTCCTTGAACCTCTCCAGTGCTTTTCCTTCTCTCCTCTCCCTTCCACCTTCAATTCTTCTGCCAGAAGCAGGAGCCACTGGCTCCAACAGGTTGTAAATGTTAAATCCTTTGTGTGTGCATGTGCGTGTGTTCCCCTGCCACCACTTGGTGAGTATATTATTATCCATCCATTTACGTTAAAGTAAATATGTATCTAAAAACAAAGATGATGTGACTTACCGAACGAAAGCCCTGGCAGGTCGATAGACACACAAACAAACACAAACACACACAAAATTCAAGCTTTCGCAACAAACTGTTGCCTCATCAGGAAAGAGGGAAGGAGAGGGAAAGACGAAAGGATGTGGGTTTTAAGGGAGAGGGTAAGGAGTCATTCCAATCCCGGGAGCGGAAAGACTTACCTTAGGGGGAAAAAAGGACAGGTATACGCGCGCGCGTGCGCACGCGCAAGCGCGCGCACACGCGCACACGCGCACACGCGCACACGCGCACACGCGCACACGCGCACACGCGCACACGCGCACACGCGCACACGCGCACACGCGCACACGCGCACACGCGCACACGCGCACACGCGCACACGCGCACACGCGCACACGCGCACACGCGCACACGCGCACACGCGCACACGCGCACACGCGCACACGCGCACACGCGCACACGCGCACACGCGCACACGCGCACACGCGCACACGCGCACACGCGCACACGCGCACACGCGCACACACGCACACACGCACACACGCACACACGCGCACACGCGCACACGCGCACACGCACATCCATCCACACATATACAGACACAAGCAGACATATTTAAAGACAAAGAGTTTGTCTGCTTGTGTCTGTATATGTGTGTGTGTGTGTGTGTGTGTGTGTGTGTGTGTGTGTGTGTGTGTGTGTGAGTGTATACCTGTCCTTTTTTCCCCCCTAAGGTAAGTCTCTCCGCTCCCGGGATTGGAATGACTCCTTACCCTCTCCCTTAAAACCCACATCCTTTCGTCTTTCCCTCTCCTTCCCTCTTTCCTGATGAGGCAACAGTTTGTTGCGAAAGCTTGAATTTTGTGTGTGTTTGTGTGTCTATCGACCTGCCAGCTCTTTCGTTCAGTAAGTCACATCATCTTTGTTTTTAGATATATTTTTCCCACGTGGAATGTTTCCCTCTATTATAAAGTAAATATGTAGCTAGACAATGGACTGACTAGTTTTATCAATGTACCAATAAACCCTGTTTCCTAGGAAATTTAAGTTTTTGCATTTATATCATTGTTAATAATATAAGATTATCATCATCATCATCATCATCATCATCATCATCCTTCCTTCCTTCCTGAAGGTACATCTGAAACTACCTCTTTACCTGTTTATTCTTCCACCGGGCTAAATTACTGTAAATTGCTTGCCAAAACTACTAACAAACCCCATTACCTGCAACACTAACATTTTCATCAGGTGTTTTACTACAAAACTTTTCAAATATCAAGAAACTATCTGCCTTGATAATGGTTTCCACAATATCATGGAAGTAACATGATCTATCTTTCATATGATTAAAATTTAAATTGACAACAGTTAGGAGCAGATGAAGGCACTGAAAACAGTATAATATTAGTATGATTTGCAGTATATTATTTAAGAGTTAATTCAGCTGCAATTTTCACACAGTACGTGACAAGGCTTGTACTGGATCCATGGGTTGTGTCTAGAGTCATCTCAACTGACTGATGCGCATATAACTGATGCCAGTATTACTCATCAGCATAACTGTACATACATTTTAAAAATCATAAAAAAACTATAGATTCTTACAACCCTGGGAGCAATCTCTCAATAGGACATTGCTGCAATAGCCGTTTAATGCTATGTGCACTGTCCTTTTAAAATCAAAATACACTACTGCCCATTAAAATTGCTACACCAAGAAGAAATGCAGATGATAAACAGGTATTCCCTGGACAAATATATTATACTAGAACTGACATGCGATTACATTTTCACCCAATTTGGGTGCATAGATCCCGAGAAATCAGTACCCAGAACAACGGGCCATAATAACGGCTTTGATACACCTGGGCATTGAGTCAAACAGAGCTTTGATGGCGTGTACAGGTACAGCTGCCCATGCAGCTTCAACATGATACCACAGTTTTCCAAGAGAAGTGACTGGCGTATTGTGACGAGCCAGTTGCTCTGCCACCATTGACCAGACTTTTTCAGTTGGTGAGAGATCTGGAGAATGTGCTGGCCAGGGCAGCAGTCGAACATTTTCTGTATCCAGAAAAGCCTGTACATGACCTGCAACATGCGGTCGTGCATTATCCTGCTAAAATGTAGGGTTTTGCAGGGATCGAATGAAGGGTAGAGCCACGGGTCGTAACACATCTGAGATGTAACGTCCACTGTTCAAAGTGCCACGAACAAGAGGTGACCAAGACGTGTAACCAATGGCACCCCATACCATCACACCGGGTGATACGCCAGTACAGCGATGACGAATACACGCTTCCAATGTGCGTTCACCACGATGTCACCAAACACGGATGCGACCATCATGATTCTGTAAACAGAACCTGGATTCATCCGAAAAAATGACGTTTTGCTATTCGGGCACTCAGGTTCATCACTGAGTACACCATCACAGGCACTCCTTTCTGTGATGCAGTGTCAAGGGTAACCGCAGCCATGGTCTCCGAGCTGATAGTACATGCTGCTGCAAACATCGACGAACCGTTCGTGCAGATGGTTGTTGTCTTGCGAACGTCCCCATCTGTTGATTCAGGGATCGAGACGTGGCTGCACGATCCGTTACAGCCATGTGGATCAGATGCCTGTCATCTCGACTGCTAGTGATACGAGGCCGTTGGGATCCAGCACGGCGTTCCGTATTACCCTCCTGAACCCACTGATTCCATGTTCTGCTAACAGTCATTGGATCTCTACCAACGCGAGCAGCAATGTCGCGATATGATAAACCGCAATCGCGATAGGCTACAATCCGACCTTTATCAAAGTCGGAAATGTCATGGTACGCATTTCTCCTCCTTATACGAGACATCACAACAACGTTTCACCAGGCAACGCCGGTCAACTTCTGTCTGTGTATGAGAAATCGGTTGTAAACTTTCCTCATGTCAGCACATTGTAGGTGTCGCCATCAGCGCCAAACTTGTGTGGATGCTCTGAAAAGCTATCATTTGCATATCACAGCATCTTCTTCCTGTCTGTTACATTTCGCGTCTGTAGCACGTCACCCTCGTGGTGTAGCAATTTTAATGGCCAGTAGTGTATTTGTCATTTAACACTCATCAATTTTCTGACCTATACTGGACTTTCAGTCTGTTTAATGCCGAGTCGTCTGTGTGGAAGCTGTAATACTTTTATGGTTCAGTGTCTTCTTTAGATTCTTCTAAAACACTCAACTAAATTTGTACCTAAGTTACAGCACAAAATTTATCTGACCTATTTAAGATGTGGTGAGAGCTACCTTCTTACACAAATTATTGAAAACACACACATCTTCTATTAAGTTTTGTATCCCTTCACATAGTGACGATCACTGTTACTGCACATTGACAACTGATTCCATCAGTGTTGACATTATCAGAGGCCAGATTATTACATTATTAACAGAGCTAATATTTACTGTGATTTTTTCCCAAGCTGTGACTAAGATGTCTTCAGAGCAGACTTGCAAAAAGGTTTTGTGGTTAGTTTGGTCTTGACAGCCATTTTTTAAGATTGTTTTTCCCTACTACCTGTTGCTGTAAGATCACACTCTGTTATTGCCATGCCTAAGTTAGCTACACCAACGAAATGTTGGAGCCACTGGAAACAGCATAACAATGGAACAGCCACCACAGTAATATGCTGCAACTAGGATTCTCACAGTAAGTCCCAAAGGTTATGCTCCTTGTCTGTTGTGTAAGGGGCATTGTTACACTGCTGGACTTCTCTCATTCATGCTACTGGCAAGTTGCAATAAATGGACCCTCCCATGATGCCTCCCTCTTCTGTTGGATTGGCTACAAAATTTATTCAAAAGGAATTAATACGCTGATGCTGGGCTTTTGCTGTGTTTCAGAACCATGTACAAGCCACATATCTGTCACATCAGTACCACATTATACTATTCTTCAAGTTGTATTGTCTCCAAAAGCTCTAAATTTGTTAGTACTTTTAATTTGTATAAGATACTGGTAACTGAGCTCTGCCTCTTATGATTAGATTATTTGAAATATAGCAAGCAGCCAATTTCTGGTCGCTTTATTCCTTCAAATAATTTTTTTTACACTGGCATCATGAATACAGTGGTACACAAATGCCTGCCTACTGCAGACAATTTACACATGTCACAGTAAATTGGGACTCACTTCCAACTTTTCAGTTTCTTCTGTAAATGGTGGTGATGTTTAAGAGAAGAACAAAATTCATTCTCAGGCAGACAATGATTATGGTGATGCCCACAGCATTTACACTTTCTCATGCGGTTTCTTGAATAGTCTATTCCACATCCTCTCTTCTCTTGTTTTCTTTTTCAAAGGAAACTGTTCTCTCAAAGACCACTACAGTTAGATTTCATTGCTCTTCCGCATTTCATAAATGTGTGGCATAACTGAAAAACCCTGGATGTTACCTCAAATAGTAGAACATGACCTTGAAAAGGGAAAACTACAATATCGATTCTGCAATTCAATTCCAATGCTGCTGACACTGAATACTAATATTTTTCATCCTTCCCATTTTTCAACGACCCTTCAAATGTTTACCTGTTCTATAAACATTTCATTATATTTTAAGGTGCCAGAATTACTTTTATCCAGACTGAGTGGCACCTAACTGACAGTATTCTTTTGTGTATCCATACAGCCAACTATATGGAGAACACATTGTATTCTCCTTTACATCCCTGAGAAACATCTTAAAATCCTGCAGCTCTCAAACCCACAGCAAAGATCTAACTAGACACAATGTCAGTTTTTGCAGAGCTTCTGAAAAACTTCAAACCTGCCACTATGCTCTATGCCAGAGATTCAGTAGTTCTGAAGATAATCCTGGAAAATAGAAACTTAAAAAATACCAGGAGCTAGGTTAATCATCTGCTCTCCTGCCCCTGCCCACAACGCATAGTCCACAGTCAACATTTTTGCTTTACTTCACATTCACTACTAAGGCAAAACAAAATATGATGCCTATTTATCTAATGCAGTGAAACCACTATTTATGTTTTAGTGTGGTCAAGTCTTAAAAAATGAAAATTGAGGAAAATGCAGAATCGAGGAAAATGTTAAAAATCCCCAAAATACGAGCAAAAACATGTAATTTGCATATATTATTAAAAATCACAATCCACTCCAATACTTTGCATGAAATCTGACTAAGTGAAGTAAATTAAATGTACATTACAATGTTTGTACAATAATTTGCAGTAATGAATTTCATCAGTCCTTAAAAAAATTACAGATGTGTAAAAACGAATAAAAATTAATCAAAAAATTGAAATTGGTATCTGGGTACAAGATAATCGAGCCATTTTCTGACCTGATATGACCACAAATTGTGTGTTCAAAACACGTTTTTTTGAGAGATCATCCTTTGTGCTCGCCCAGAAATAAGCAAAAATTCTGGAACTTTTTGAATTAAACCAAAAATATTACAGCAGCTAAGTGGTTAAACTATGAGCATAAATGCAGACATCTGCTTAACAACAAATTTTGTAATCATTGCTGTTGACTTTTTAATGCTTTTATTGCAAGCTGTGCTTCATATGCCCACCACCGTTAAACTTATTTTAGGTTTGAGAGAAACAGACGCATGATTCTATGATTTTTTAAAGGATTACCTGTGTTCGTGGGATGAATTTGATTACCACACAATCACTGGGAATAGTTCACCATTAGCAAATAACTATACAACTATCAACACTATGTAACTGAACACTAGACCATTCCAGAACATGTTTAAAAGTAAGCTATAAGCATACAATGACCAAGCTGCTTTGAATGTGCCATATGTGAACCTTGCCTGTTACATACAATGAGAACAAGGTGTCAAGATGACTCATGGGCTAATATGACATCTCTCGATCGTCATTAATACGTTTTGAATACTTGCCTGCTGGGGGGGAAAATTAAAGTGATTCACGTGGCTGTCACTTAAACTGACGAAGTCTCCAGAATGAGATTTTCACTCTGCAGCGGAGTGTGCGGTGATATGAAACTTCCTGGCAGATTAAAACTGTGTGCCAGACCGAGACTCGAACTCGGGACCTTTGCCTTTCGCGGGCAAGTGCTCTATCTGCCACGAAGTTTCAAACTGACGAAGTGTCACAACTGATAGACACAATTTTCTGAACTGATTTTTTTTCAAGTTTCAATAAAAGGGAGTGAAGAACAGATTGTTTAATATTTTTGTTACTTTCCATACTGCTCTCAGTCGTACAGTGAAAACCAGTTCTTCACTATTTAAAGTTGGTGCAGATATAGTTGTCTTATTGTGAGCGAAGACTGTACAGTGGTACAGTTCTTAAAATTGTCTAATTGTTTAATGGGTTTGAATGCATCTACAACTTCTTGCTTTCTGCACTTCAAGGTCTAGTTCACAATTGATTTACTGCATCCACTAAATAAAAGTAATTTTCTGTTCAAATTCTAGTAACATGAATTAAACACACTAATGTTCATGAGAATTGCAAAGCCCAGGATTAATGGTCTGGATACTCCAAAAATTAAGGATGTGTAGAACAGCAGAATCTTAATAAGATATTAATATTTCAGAGAGATGACATGTACACAGACCCAGAAGTGACACCCCCCCCTTTTTTTCGTGTGTCCAGAAATGTCAGAGTCACTCCATATCCAATTGATGCAAAGCTGTCAAACACATGGAAAACATGCAAACAGGTTATAGTATGCCTCACCAATGTCAAAGGGTTCTGTATCAGCATGTGGGTGAATTCAAACGAGGAAGGTGATTGGTCACTGGGAAACAAGTCTGTCATACCATGCCATAGCAGCTCGTACAGGGCATACTGCTATGACAGTGATGAGTGTAACCCTCCTCTGTCCACTGGTAGCACACAAACACGGCAACAAGTGGGTACTGGACCACACAATACGGTAACACATCTGACCACTATCTTGTCCGGGTGGCAGTAACTGGCAAAACAGCTTCTTCCACAGCAATGACTCTACACTCAGCGCTGCAATGGGAATGGCCACACCTGTTTCAATGGTTCAACACCTTCTGCTGAGGACTGGACCAGTGGCATGCATGCTACTGCACCCAATTCCATTGCCCAGAAACCACCAATGTCTCCGGCTTCTATGGGTAAAATTTAGTGTTCTCAGACAAGTTCCACTCCAACTTGTCCCACAGTGATTGTAGCCCGTGTGTTACATAGTATCATGTTGACAGTTATCTGGCAGACTGCATCATTGAGTGAAATAGCTGACACACACCAAATGTGATGGTTTGGGATGCCATCGGCTATCATGTGCAATCCCACCTCCCACGCAATCTGAACAGCAATCACTACATCAGAGGCACTTAGAACCCAGGGACAGCCCCTCCTACAGGTAGTTCCACATGCCATATTCCAACATGACACGAGTCCTGCCATATGTGGTGAGGAACATGCAAGCCTTCTTAAAAGAATGACATGTATGACAGTCTGGGGCCTGCATATACGTGTGTCGAGTCATCCACTAAACGTGTCTAGTCATCCACTAAACGTGTCCGGGATACAGTCTTTCAACAACTTTTTCCTTTTGGTCCTCTTTCAACCACTGTCAATGCTTTATGGATGCTCTTACAAATCAACAACATACCGACGAGCTGTTTGATTCCATGCTACAACATCAAGACACTGCTTGCAGTATGTGGCTGCTTCACACCATATTGAATTCTGGTAGTTAAATTGCTTGTAAACTTCTGTAATTCAAATCATTTGTGTATTGTCATGTCCCTAATGTGTGGAATAAATTTCATTGTAATCACATGTCTCCTCCTTGGTTGCAATTTTCATGAACAGTAGTGTATGTTTTCTGCAAATAATTTATTTGATGATGCAACTGGTAAACAACATATGGTTTCTCTCTTAATGTTTTGGAAAACTATAACATAATAACTGTACTAGACAGAATACTGTTCGCAATAATATCTTCTTGTTGTCTTTCGCAATAGAAATAGTACTACTAAATTTACTTAGACATTAGTTTTACAGTGATTTGAAACTATTGTTGCAACTACTTAACACTAACCAAACTGAATATCATTGTTTCAATCAATTGGCTCACCAATATTTGAAGGATAGATACTGAAAACTGATCCCTGCATCATGTTCCATACAACTTTATTATTATTATTATTATTATTATTATTATTATTATTTGAGAAACTGCCACAACATTGTTTTAAGATTTTCTGGAAACATCAAAATCAGTTTGAGTACTCTTTTTCTATTAGACAAATACTTTTATTGGAGGTAACATTAACCACTTGCAAGTAACTGTAATGCAATGGAATAAAAAGTTTTGATGCCATGCAGTTTATAATTATTCACTATATCCTCATGTTTCTTTTCTTTGGTATGATAGAGATTCTATTTCAGTTGGAGGTAATATTGTCTCATGTTTAAGGTTAACTTTGGCAGAGGTACTTTTACAGCTGAGATGACCCATCCGATATGATAAGCATAAATGAGAAAAAAAGCCCAAAATCTTATCTCTATCTTGGCATTTTACAAACTAAACTGTCAAAGCATATTGAACTCTTACCAAGAAAGCAAAACAAGGTTAATGCAGATATGGTATAAGAGTCTTGAGAACAAATCAATTATTTCACAGCCTCAACTGAGCACAAAATGAAGGAAACATGATAATGAAATTATGTCCAAGATATTTCAACAGTTTACAGTTAATGAATGTGTGTCTAGTTTGTCATCCAATAAAAAATATTGGTATTCAGTTCTCTCCTAAAATAATCTGGGCTTTGATAGCACTCATGAAAATTTCTTTTGGACTGTGTCCAGTATGTGAAAAAGTGGCTACCTGAGTTCTTTACAAACATTCTGCATACAGGCAACATACCATATGAAATAGAAGAAGCTAGAGTTATAGTCTTCCTGAAACATGACAAGTCAAACAACCCACAAAGTTATTGAGCTATAACTTTGTTTAGTATGATATTTAAACTTCTGGAATAAATTATGTGTAATAGAATATATCAAGAGATCTTTGAAAATTTACTAGCTGAACACACAGGATTCAGACGAAATCACAACTGCACAGATCAAGTCCTCTCACTAATAACATAAACGCTGGTTTCCAGAATCAAGAGATATCACTAGTCCTTCATTGATCTCATAGCTCTATGTGATACTCTCTAGAGGAAAGGTGTCATACTGAAACTTCTACATGTCATCCCAAGCCTAAAAATTCGCACTCTCATTAATAAAATGCTTAGTGACTGAAGTTCACAAGTACTAAGTGTCAACAAGATTTAATACCCAACTGGTTGCTACACCCACCACCCACTACGTTTGTAAGATAGGGAACTATGGCAAGCATAGTAAGCACCAACATTCAAATGGTGCACCTGCAACTACTCACAGTGGCTGCTAGAGGCAGTCTGGTCATCGACTGCCATCACCAGAGCTGCCGTGTGTGCTTAGCATTACACCAGCAATACCGGACATGGATAGGGTCTTTATAACGGCATTCTCGGGTCTCCAAGCCCTCAGCTGTTAAATGTGTTCAAGATGTGTAAACTACTTTCATTATATTCTTGATGATGTCAATCTGTGAACTAAAATTTTATCTCTCTATGGCCATGTGTTTCCTCCTGTTCCTAGTCAGAACACAAGTAGTGACATCAAGGGTCAAATTTTTACATATTTTGGATTCTGTGGTTTTTCTGCTATTCATCTCTTTCATGGAGCCTTTAATCCTGTCATTTATGCAACAACAGCAGGCACATGCAGCCATGTTGGAATGGTTGTTGGCTATGTTGACCCACACTCAATCGCTGGGTGTTCACCTGCCACAGCCGCCGCCCCCACCATCCCTCCACGATTAATCTATGACAGATTGGAACACTAACAAGAAGCAGCATCACAAACCTTTTGTGGGATTCCATGTGGTCAACAGGGAGGTCTGTAAAGCTCTTTTATATCGCAGCTATCTTCTCATAAGTATCAGTTACTGTGCCAGTTAGCTCCTCACACATCAAGAAAGCTTGGGTATGCTGACAACTGGGCACTCACAATGAGGTGTCGAGATCTTGTAGTACCCGATTCCCTATCAACCAATGATTTACGAATTATCGGTAAATATTTCTGCAAATGGAGATTTCAGCCAAGTGGTGTTAAGACAGGAGTCTCAACGTTTCATCTAAACAACAAGTTGGTCAACAAAGACCTTACAATCTACTTTGAAGCAAGTCTACTCTGACATTAGGGGACTCAAAATATCTACAACACACACTTGACAGAACACTCAGTTACAAGCAATATCTATAAGAACTGTCAATATCTAAACTTTAAATAAAATTCCCCAGAAACTCTGTGGCACATCATGGAGGATCCTTTGCATTGACACTGAATACTACAGCTTCGAGATTGTTCTACAGTGTTGCAGAATATTGCTCCCCAGCTTGGACTTTTAGGTACACAGCTCAATGATACCATGTGTATTAGAACAGGTACAATATCAGATCTCATCTATTTTATGGCGACCCATAGTTAGCATGTGGTTTGAAATATTAACCCGACCAAAATAATATCCGAACAAAACCATTTTGCTGTCTCAGAACTTCACAGCTTTGTTTTGAAAATTGTATTTTAACAGGGGAATTTTGTTATGCTTTTGTAATGATCAATTAAAAATAAACATGCCAGAGTTATACTTGTTAATTTTCTGTTTCCTTTAATGTATAATTAATTCTATTCTGGGAAATTAATTTTAACCAAAACTAAGTAGTACGCTATTTGACATCAGAGTCTGTTTGGTTGCTTTAAACTGCACATTATTTCCAGTTAACTGTATATGATTTGAACTGGTAGGATGAAGTTATCCAAAATTAGGGTAAAATTGGAGCATATTTTATATAAAAAAATAAATAAAATACTACACCAATTTGGACGTATACAAAATAGACTTACAGTTTACATAAGCAGTTCACAACTTAACACACCGAACAAAACAAGAAAGTGAACCATTATGTTACATCTACATGTCATTCAGTGTGTGGTGGAGGGCACCTCATACCATTGCAAGTAATTCCCTTTCCTGTTACACTTGCAAATGAAGTGAGAGAAAAATTCACCGTCACTAAAATAGACGTTACGCTTTCGGCAATATTACTCAGATATATAATCAATGTGACTGCATCAAGCAGTACACCACTAATATTGTACTCTATATTATAGGATTACTTTCTTTCTCATTTCCATTAAATTACATTTCTTCACATTTAGAGCAAGCTGCCCTACATGACACCACATACAATTTCTGCCCAAATCACCCTGTATTCTCCTACATTCTCTCAGCAATGACACTTTCCCCACACAGCATCAACAAACGTTGCAGATTGCTCTTCTTAAATCTGAAACAAGAGCGGTCCTATCATGCATGCCTGGGGCTCTACTGATGATACCTTTGTCTCTGAAGAACACATGCCATATCACAAACTGGTATCTGGTATGCCTGAACCTTTGTTAACAGTTTTAGGTGTGTGACTAATTTTCTCTGGAATCTGCAGTTTTTCTGTGCATGCTTTTTAAATTTGTGTTTATTTGTGGATAGAAGCTATTCTCTCTCAAAAAATGTTATGTTCAAGCCAGGAAACGTTCAAGAATTCTGCAGCAAACTGACATTAAGGATACTGATCTGCAATTCTGTGGGTCCATTATTTATCTTTCTTATAGATGGGAGTCGGTGGGAGAGAGATTTGTGACATATGCAAACTAAGTATGGAGCCAAAGCTGAGGAATTCTCTCTGTAAAACTGAACTGGGATTCCAACCAGGCCTGGTGCCTTACTTGTTTTCAACCATTTCAATTTCTTTTCAACACCAGGAATGCCTATTTCTATGTCCTCCAAACGGGAATTTGTGTGAAAGTCAATCAATGGCAGGTCTGTAAGATTTTCCTGCATGTATTCTTTTTGAATGCCAAATATAAAACTTCATCTTTCCTTTTGCTGTCTTCTATTGCCTCACCAGACGGGTCGATGAGTGACTGAGAAGAAGACTTCAATTCACTTAGCAATTTTAAGTAGAACCAGAATTTTCTAGGATTCTCGGGAAGATCTTTTGCCAACATAATAGTGGAAGTAATTACGCATTTCAGACAATTATATTTTTACAGACACATTGATTTTGCTAACTTTTGCACGTTGGCATTTCTATGTTCCTTTTTGAACCTAAAGTGCGACTGTTTTCTCAGCGTTTTCCAAATTTTGTTATCAAACTATGACAGGTATTTTCATCCTTAATCTACCTACTCAAGACATACTGCTACTGACTGCAATTTACAATCACTTTAAAAACTGCCCGTAATTCCTATATGTCCACCATTTTATAACTGAATGATGTCCATTCATCATCTAAATAGGGCTCCAGCTGAAAATGCATTATTTTTTTTAAAAAATATACTTTTCTGAAGATATAGGAAAAAGGAGTGTATCTCCCAGTAGTACTTCATGTATATGGATATCAGTAGACCAATGTAGACTACACAGTTTCCACTACAAGGAAAGACCAAAATGTGCATGTCATCGACTGTGTGAAAATATGTGCAAAGATCTGAACGTCCCTACCATGACGTTGTCAGCAAGTAGTCACAATGAAAATGTACGGAACTCATACTATATTAACACATATTATGATGTCTGTAATTACATTTTGCAGAAAAACAGAGCAAAACAGACAGAGTAAAATAACAAACCGCTCTTTTTATTACAGACCCAAACTTGACAGTAATCACAATAAAGAAAACCAAAGATATATTCATATGTCACAGAACACAGCTGTGGCATGGAATGAACACACACGAATGGTCTCTGGCGTGCTCACATTATGAATATTGAAAGTGAGGCCGTCAACAACAGTCAACGTAACAAGCTCATTTTTGTCAGTATGTTACGTGCAAGTATTTGTGTCCACCGTTATGCTAATAATGGACAAGACACCAAAGTAAATGATATGTTATTGCAATATTTGTAGTACATTCCAGAATCAACAATTTTAAGTCAGGTCTACCTACCATAGTGAGTAGAGTACTGAGATCATGACAATAGAGGCAGTTTTAATTACATCACTCAGAAATATTTTTCCTTCCTCTAATCATATTAGTCTGCCTCTGTAGCTGAGTGATCAGTGTGGCTGACTACCATGTGGGGGATCCATGTTAAGATTCCCAGTACTGCAGAGATGTTTACTTGGTGGGAGGAGTGGTTCAGGGTGCACTCAGCCTTGTGAAGCAAAATGAGGAGCTACTTGACCTAGTAGCAGTGTTTCTAAGGTCAATCACTCCCCCACCCAAAAAAAAAGAGCCCTACCACAAAAAAGAAATAACTATTTAAAGGAAAGAGTCCAACTGAGAAAGCTTCAGGCAATGAAAAGCAGAAATTCCGCAAGTCATCCTGTATTCCTAACTTTGCACTTCAAGTACACAATTATATGTAAACTGAAGGAGATCACTACTGTCAGCTGCAGCAAGGCATTACGTGGAATCGCAGTGACAAGTGAAAATGTGAACTGGACTGGGATTTGAACCCGTGATCTCCTGCTTACTAGGCAGGTCCATTAACCACTGCGCCATCCGGAACACAGCATTATAGCAACTGCGCAGACTATCTCAAAACACCTCATGACCGACACACATTCCTGCCGAGTGCCACCTATCCGCAGTCGCTGTCCATTATACCCCCATTCACTACTCTCGGATTCCCACAGGATGTCTAACTTATTTGTCCATCCACACAATTATATGCTAATAATATAAGAGAATTACTGTCTTCATCCTCCCTTCTTCCACAGGAAAAGAATGAGTAAACAGGTACCAGGGTTCCTGTACAGCACATCCACTACAAGATTCAAGAAAAATTGTTTTAAAATACAGTAAAACTTATACAAAAAGTTATTGAAACAAAAATATGATTTCATGGAGGAAATAATTTTACTTATTAAACAGTAACAGGCGTACACAAACAACAGCTGTCATAAACACTAGTTCTTGCTGATCATCATCTAGTATGAGAGGAAATTAAAAACAGTTGTGTCTCGTTGGAGCTGAGGAGATGAGTGATTTTCCAAATAAATGTATAATTTCTGTCCTTTTTGTGTATGTGTCTGCAACTAACTGGTAAGTATCAGTTTTTTGCTCTTTAATGTAATCAACACAAAAGAATTATGTAGCAACAGCAATTCCAAATAAAGAGAGCTAGCAAATGAGACTTAAAGAATGTAACTTGAGAAAAATAAGATGTAATGTATGGCTTCTTGTTTAGTGCTTTATTTATGCAATGAGAGGTTATCTTCTCATTTCTTTATCATGTTACACAAAGGGTTTTCCATTATCACCATCAGAGAAATGACTAAACTAAATTCACTTCTGTAATTATGAACTGCAGATTGAAACTGAAGAAACTGCAAAAAGGTGGGAATTCAAGGAGATGGGACCTGGATAAACTGAAAGAACCAGAGGTTGTAGAGAGTTTCAGGGAGAGCATAAGTGAACAATTGACAGGAATGGGGGAAAGAAATACAGTAGAAGAAGAATGGGTAGCTCTGAGGGATGAAGTAGTGAATGCAGCAGAGGATCAAATAGGTAAAAAGACGAGGGCTAATAGAAACCCTTGGGTAACAGAAGAAATATTGAATTTAATTGATGAAAGGAGAAAATATAAAAATGCAGTAAATGAAGCAGGCAAAAGGGAATACAAACGTCTCAAAAATGAGATCGACAGGAAGTGCAAAATGGCTAAGCAGGGATGGCTAGAGGACAAATGTAAGGATGTAGAGGCTTGTCTCACTAGGGGTAAGATAGATACTGCCTACAGGAAAATTAAAGAGACCTTTGGAGAGAAGAGAACCACTTGTATGAATATCAAGAGCTCAGATGGCAATCCAGTTCTAATCAAAGAAGGGAAGGTAGAAAGGTGGAAGGAGTATATAGAGGGTTTATACAAGGGCGATGTACTTGAGGACAATATTATGGAAATGGAAGGGGATGTAGATGAAGATGAAATGGGAGATAAGATACTGCGTGAAGAGTTTGACAGAGCACTGAAAGACCTGAGTCGAAAAAAGGCCCCGGGAGTAGACAACATTCCATTAGAACTACTGATGGCCTTGGGAGAACCAGTCATGACAAAACTCTACCATCTGGTGAGCAAGATGTATGAGACAGGCGAAATACCCACAGACTTCAAGAAGAATATAATAATTCCAATCCCAAAGAAATCAGGTGTTGACAGATGTGAAAATTACCGAACTATCAGTTTAATAGGTCACGGCTGCAAAATACTAACGCGAATTCTTTACAGACGAATGGAAAAACTGGTAGAAGCGGACCTCGGGGAAGATCACTTTGGATTCCGTAGAAATGTTGGAACACGTGAGGCAATACTAACCTTACGACTTATCTTAGAAGAAAGATTAAGAAAAGGCAAACCTACATTTCTAGCATTTGTAGACTTAGAGAAAGCTTTTGACAATGTTGACTGGAATACTCTCTTTCAAATTCTGAAGGTGGCAGGGGTAAAATACAGGGAGCAAAAGGCTATTTACAATTTGTACAGAAACCAGATGGCAGTTATAAGAGTCGAGGGGCATGAAAGGGAAGCAGTGGTTGGGAAAGGAGTGAGACAGGGTTGTAGCCTCTCCCCGATGTTATTCAATTTGTATATTGAGCAAGCAGTAAAGGAAACAAAAGAAAAATTCGGAGTAGGTATTAAAATTCATGGAGAAGAAGTAAAAACTTTGAGGTTCGCCGATGACATTGTAATTCTGTCAGAGACAGCAAAGGACTTGGAAGAGCAGTTGAACGGAATGGACAGTGTCTTGAAAGGAGGATATAAGATGAACATCAACAAAAGCAAAACGAGGATAATGGAATGTAGTCAAATTAAATCGGGTGACGCTGACGGAATTAGATTAGGAAATGACACACTTAAAGTAGTAAAGGAGTATTGCTATTTAGGGAGTAAAATAACTGATGATAGTCGAAGTAGAGAGGATATAAAATGTAGACTGGCAATGGCAAGGAAATCGTTTCTGGAGAAGACAAATTTGTTAACATCGAGTATAGATTTCAGTGTCAGGAAGTCTTTCTGAAAGTATTTGTATGGAGTGTAGCCATGTATGGAAGTGAAACATGGACGATAAGTAGTTTGGACAAGAAGAGAATAGAAGCTTTCGAAATGTGGTGCTACAGAAGAATGCTGAAGATAAGGTGGGTAGATCACGTAACTAATGAGGAGGTATTGAATAGGATTGGGGAGAAGAGAAGTTTGTGGCACAACTTGACTAGAAGAAGGGATCGGTTGGTAGGACATGTTTTGAGGCATCAAGGGATCACAAATTTAGCATTGGAGGGCAGCGTGGAGGGTAAAAATCGTAGAGGGAGACCAAGAGATCAATACACTAAGCAGATTCAGAAGGATGTAGGTTGCAGTAGGTACTGGGAGATGAAGAAGCTTGCATAGGATAGAGTAGTATGGAGAGCTGCATCAAACCAGTCTCAGGACTGAAGACCACAACAACAACATCAATTAAAAAAATGTAAAAAAAATGTGGGCACTACACTTCAGATAAAAGGACACACCGCAGGCCTTGTTTTCATTTTTGCATATAATATTAAACAACAGGGTCATGAACAGTACAGCACTGATTAAACTGACGCTATCAAGCACGTCTTGTACCAAGCAACGAACATGAACTACACTGGGAAAGAGTTGAACTGCTTTTTTTACACACACACACACACACACACACACACACACACACACACACATATCTCCATCCGCACATACACAGACACAAGCAGACATTTGTAAAGGCAAAGACTTGGGGCAGAGATGTCAGTCGAGGCGGAAGTAGAGTCAAAGATGTTGTTGAAAGACAGGTGAGGTATGAGCGGCGGCAAATTGAAATTAGCGGAGATTGAGGCCTGGTGGATAACAAGAAGAGAGGATATACTGAAGGGCAAGTTCCCATCTCCGGAGTTCTGACAGGTTGGTGTTAGTGGGAAGTATCCAGATAACCCGCACGGTGTAACACTGTGCCAAGATGTGCTGGCCATGCACGAAGGCATGTTTAGCCACAGGGTGATCCTCATTACCAACAAACACTGTCTGCCTGTGTCCATTCATGCGAATGGACAGTTTGTTGCTGGTCATTCCCACATAGAAAGCTTCACAGTGTAGGCAGGTCAGTTGGTAGATCACGTGGGTGCTTTCACACGTGGCTCTGCCTTTGATCGTGTACACCTTCCGGGTTACAGGACTGGAGTAGGTGGTGGTGGGAGGGTGCATGGGACAGGTTTTACACCGGGGGCGGTTACAAGGGTAGGAGCCAGAGGGTAGGGAAGGTGGTTTCGAGATTTCATAGGGATGAACTAAGAGGTTACGAAGGTTAGGTGGACGGCGGAAAGACACTCTTGGTGGAGTGGGGAGGATTTCATGAAGGATGGATCTCATTTCAGGGCAGGATTTGAGGAAGTCATATCCCTGCTGGAGAGCCACATTCAGAGTCTGATCCAGTCCCGGAAAGTATCCTGTCACAAGTGGGGCACTTTTGGGGTTCTTCTGTGGGAGGTTCTGGGTTTGAGGAGATGAGGAAGTCGCTCTGGTTATTTGCTTCTGTACCAGGCCGGGAGGGTAGTTGCGGGATGGGAAAGCTGTTTTCAGGTTGTTGGTGTAATGGTTCAGGGATTCTGGACTGGAGCAGATTCGTTTGCCACGAAGACCTAGGCTGTAGGGAAGGGACCGTTTGATGTGGAATGGGTGGCAGCTGTCATAATGGAGGTACTGTTGCTTGTTGGTGGGTTTTGATGTGGACGGACGTGTGAAACTGGTCATTGGACAGGTGGAGGTCAACATCAAGGAAAGTGGCATGGGATTTGGAGTAGGACCAGATGAATCTGATGGAACCAAAGGAGTTGAGGTTGGAGAGGAAATTCTGGAGTTGTTCTTCACTGTGAGTCCAGATCATTCCTTTTCACTTCCTTATACACAAATATTCCGCACGTCCAGGGCCTCGCTGCGATGGAGCACTTCCTTTCACGCCGATCACCTGCCACCCTAACAAAAACCTCTTTCCTCATTACCTTAGCCAGCTTCATCCTGACCTACAACTTCTTCACTTTCGAAGGCCAGACATACCAACAATTAAAGGGAACAGCCATGGACACCAGGATGGCCCCCTCGTACGCCAACCTATTCATGGGTCGCTTAGAGGAAGCCTTCTTGGTTACCCAGGCCTGCCAACCCAAAGTTTGGTACAGATTTATTGATGACATCTTCATGATCTGGACTCACAGTGAAGAAGAACTCCAGAATTTTCTCTGCAACCTCAACTCCTTTGGTTCCATCAGATTCACCTGGTCCTACTCCAAATCCCATGCCACTTTCCTTGACGTTGACCTCCATCTGTCCAATGGCCAGCTTCACACGTCCGTCCACATCAAACCCACCAACAAGCAACAGTACCTGCATTATGACAGCTGCCACCCATTCCACATCAAACGATCCCTTCCCTACAGCCTAGGTCTTCGTGGCAAACGAATCTGCTCCAGTCCAGAATCTCTGAACCATTACACCAACAACCTGACAACAGCTTTCGCATCTCGCAACTACCCTCCCGACCTGGTACAGAAGCAAATAACCAGAGCGACTTCCTCATCTCCTCAAACCCAGAACCTCCCACAGAAGAACCACAAAAGTGCCCCACTTGTGACAGGATACTTTCCAGGACTGGACCAGACTCTGAATGTGGCTCTCCAGCAGGGATACGACTTCCTCAAATCCTGCCCTGAAATGAGATCCATCCTTCATGAAATCCTCCCCACTCCACCAAGAGTGTCTTTCCGCCGTCCACCTAACCTTCGTAACCTCTTAGTTCATCCCTATGAAATCTCGAAACCACCTTCCCTACCCTCTGGCTCCTACCCTTGTAACCGCCCCCGGTGTAAAACCTGTCCCATGCACCCTCCCACCACCACCTACTCCAGTCCTGTAACCCGGAAGGTGTACACGATCAAAGGCAGAGCCACGTGTGAAAGCACCCACGTGATTTACCAACTGACCTGCCTACACTGTGAAGCTTTCTATGTGGGAATGACCAGCAACAAACTGTCCATTCGCATGAATGGACACAGGCAGACAGTGTTTGTTGGTAATGAGGATCACCCTGTGGCTAAACATGCCTTGGTGCACGGCCAGCACATCTTGGCACAGTGTTACACCGTGCGGGTTATCTGGATACTTCCCACTAACACCAACCTGTCAGAACTCCGGAGATGGAAACTTGCCCTTCAGTATATCCTCTCTTCTCGTTATCCGCCAGGCCTCAATCTCCGCTAATTTCAATTTGCCGCCGCTCATACCTCACCTGTCTTTCTTTGCCTCTACTTCCGCCTCGACTGACATCTCTGCCCAAACTCTTTGCCTTTACAAATGTCTGCTTGTGTCTGTGTATGTGTGGATGTGTGGATGTGTGTGTGTGTGCGCGCGCGCGAGTATATACCTGTCCTTTTTCCCCCTAAGGTAAGTCTTTCCGCCCCCAGGATTGGAATGACTCCTTACCCTCTCCCTTAAAATCCACATCCTTTCATCTTTCCCTCTCCTTCCCTCTTTCCTGACGAAGCAACAGTTTGTTGCGAAAGCTTGAATTTCGTGTGTATGTTTGCGTGTCTATCGACCTGCCAGCACTTTCGTTCGGTAAGTCACATAATCTTAGAACGTTCAATGTAAGACTGGAAATGTCAACTCAGTAAGTGGCACAAATTCATTGGCTAAACTTGTAACTTGGCTATGCCACCAAAGTAATTTTACTAGTACATTATAAATAAATGAGTAATTTTACTAGTACATTATAAATAAACGAGACCTGGACTTCCGGTAGCCTAAATTTCACTCCAGAAAGTAGTTATAAAAATCTCACCACCTAGGTCAACATTCAATATTAACATACATTCAACTTACCATCTTTATTTTTATCCAGGCTTGAGAATTGTAATCTCAGATTCTTCTCATGTTCCCTTACATAGTGGATGAACTCAGCTAAGCTGATATCTCCACTTTTGTTTTGGTCAGAATGTTCCAAAAATTTCTGAAAAATTAACACATGACATATGCAAGTTAAGTAATATCATTCTTTAAGAGTAAAATTATGAAAGTGTTTATTAAGAGAAAGGAAATACAAATATTTCACTGGAATATATTATACAGTATCTTGCATGTGAAAGTCTTCGTTTTACTGTTGTCCTTGCCACTGGTCACCTAAAATGTTTGAACTACAGAAAAATGCTGAAGATGTGATGAGTAGGTCATGTAACTGATGAAGAGGTACTGAATAGAAATGGGAAGAAAAGAAATTACTTACTAAAATAAGTGATTGCTTGATCGAACATGTTCTGAGACACCAAGGGAACGTCAATTTAGTATTGGAGAGAAGGAGGGTGGTTACAATTGTGTAAGGAGACAGAAATGAATACAATAAGTGGGTTCGAAAGGAAGTAGGTTGCAGTAGTTATTTGCAGATGAAGAGGCTTGCACAGGATACAGTAGTATGGAGAGCTGCATCAAACCAATATTCAGACTGAAGACCACAATGAAAACAATATCCGCTGCTTGTTAAGAGCCAAGTAATACACAATACTCAGCTGCAAACTCTTTGATGGGCAGTACAAAACTACACTGAAGTATCATGTGGCATGTCATGGGGGTCAGGATTGAGAGGTTGAAAATACCAGGAAGCGGCACTGAACAAAACAGAGTGAAGGAATAATTGAGAACTGATTAAATGATGGAAGGATGAAAAACAGAAAACCATACCTACTGGAAACAGAACAATAATAGAAACAACAATTTGTAATCACAGGGGGGTGACATATTTGACATCATCCTACAACATTTATTAAAATTCTGGAGGTACATTGTGGGTTCCTCCAGTTTCCCTCCTACAGGATAAAGTAATGAGGATCCAGTAAATGATTTCTTTTGTTTGCGTCCTATATCTTCTTCGATTCTATCATAAATCCTTTTTGCTTTTTGATGACGTGGTGGTGGTGGTGGTGGTTTTGGGGAACTAAAAGGCTTTTACAAAAGTCTGGACAAAGCTTTTCTTTTTCATAATTATATGCACAAAGCACAAAAACTGGTAAATATTTGAATCTCAAGATTCGCTTGTATTTCTTCCACGCTTCAGAGAATATGGAAAATTACAAATAATCACCTTTCTCCTTAAAAGATAAAGAGGATCATAATAGGACGTCAAAAACAACAAGACATGCTGTCTTCACAAAGTTTCTCTGCACACTGTCTTAAAAAAAAAAAAAAAAAAAAAAAAAAAAAAAAAAAAAAAAAAAAAAACACAACACACCACCTTGGCACACTCAACATTACAACAACACAGCTTCACACCATAACTGGTTTCAACAAATCGTTAGTTATCTTCCAATCATAATACATGAAACAGTGTACTGAAATACCTTTTGTGACGTGCTGTGGAATGTAAATATACACATAAGCAGTGTTTCAGCACACTACTTCATTCAGAATGAGTGGAGACAGCCAATGTTCAGTAAAGACCTGTATAGTTTTTGTCAGTGAAATAAAGTCTGCATAATTTTTGTCAGTTCGGGGCTTCTCCACCACAATAAGCTGTTTCAAACTTCATATAAAAAAATCACTTAAAATATGATATACAGAGTGGTTCTAATCTGAATCAATCTAGATTGGAAACTATTTACCATATGGGTACCCAACTTTATAAGAATGCTGTTCAGATTGAGCTGCAGATTTGCACTGTAAGTAGTGTTAAAGTCACGGCTTTCCACTGGGCACCTGTACCAGTACAGCGACGTAGGGTTTAAACAGGCATCAGTGTGCATTAAAGTTGCAAAGTCAACATGGGTCTAGACAAGATTAGCACAGCTTTACTCTTAAGGCATTTTTATCAAAACAGCAACAGCGCTGCTGCTCATTGCAAATACACTATAGGAACAGGTGAGGTCCTCTTTCTGCACCAGCACTGAAGAAAATGATTTGGAAGTTTGAATTAACTGGTGATTTGGAAATTGCTCCTGGGGGAGGCCGGAGGCCAATTGTGGCACTAATTGTTGAAGTTACTTTGCCACAGCTGAGAATGCTGGATGCAATGTGTGATCTTCAAGCAGTGCACATGATGTATCATGACAGCTAAACATTCCGTGGCCCACCATTATTTTGGGCAGCTGTAGAACAACCTCTAGTGCAGTTCCAGGCTATTTTGGATACAGACGCTCCTCAGACTGAGCAATATTTGTAACCTGAAATTTAACTGTGTTACACAATTAACAAATGTTACCCTCTGATGTGGAAATTAAAATGTGTTTCTTTCAATAGTTTACTCGTTACCTCTCTTGTACATGTTCTTACAAACATTTCGAAAAAGTTTCACTGTCCTATGGTCAATCATTTCTCATGGGGAGGGGGGGGGGGGCTTTGAAGTAACAAAGTTTAATGCTATTTTGTCTAAAACTGACATGGTGAGACCGTGGCCGTGTACAATTAATGTAGAGGGCAGTTCAGTAAGTAATGCAACACATTTTTTTTCTCGGCCAATTTTGGTTGAAAAAACCGGAAATTTCTTGTGGAATATTTTCAAACATTCCCGCTTCGTCTCGTATAGTTTCATTGACTTCCGACAGGTGGCAGCGCTGTATGGAGCTGTTAAAATGGCGTCTGTAACGGATGTGCGTTGCAAACAACGGGCAGTGATCGAGTTTCTTTTGGCGGAAAACCAGGGCATCTCAGATATTCATAGGCGCTTGCAGAATGTCTACGGTTATCAGGCAGTGGACAAAAGCACGGTGAGTCGTTGGGCAAAGCGTGTGTCATCATCGTCGCAAGGTCAAGCAAGACTGTATGATCTCCCGCGTGCGGGCCGGCCGTGCACAGCTGTGACTCCTGCAATGGCGGAGCATGCGAACACACTCGTTCGAGATGATCGACAGATCACCATCAAACAACTCAGTGCTCAACTTGACATCTCTGTTGGTAGTGCTGTCACAATTGTTCACCAGCTGGGATATTCAAAGGTTTGTTCCCGCTGGGTCCCTCGTTGTCTAACCGAACACCATAAAGAGCAAAGGAGAACCATCTGTGCGGAATTGCTTCGTCATGTGGCTGAGGGTGACAATTTCTTGTCAAAGATTGTTACAGGCGATGAAACATGGGTTCATCACTTCAAACCGGAAACAAAACGGCAATCAATGGAGTGGCGCCACACCCACTCCCCTACCAAGAAAAAGTTTAAAGCCATACCCTCAGCTGGTAAAGTCATGGTTACAGTCTTCTGGGACGCTGAAGGGGTTATTCTGTTCGATGTCCTTCCCCATGGTCAAACGATCAACTCTGAAGTGTATTGTGCTACTCTTCAGAAATTGAAGAAACTACTTCAGCGTGTTCGTAGGCACAAAAATCTGAACGAACTTCTCCTTCTTCATGATAACGCAAGACCTCACACAAGTCTTCGCACACGAGAGGAGCTCACAAAACTTCAGTGGACTGTTCTTCCTCATGCACCCTACAGCCCCGATCTCGCACCGTCGGATTTCCATATGTTTGGCCCAATGAAGGACGCAATCTGTGGGAGGCACTACGCGGATGATGAAGAAGTTATTGATGCAGTACGACGTTGGCTCCACCATCGACCAGTGGAATGGTACCGTGCAGGCATACAGGCCCTCATTTCAAGGTGGCGTAAGGCCGTAGCATTGAATGGAGATTACGTTGAAAAATAGTGTTGTGAAGCTAAAAGATTGGGGAATAACCTGGTGTATTTCAATGCTGAATAAAACAACCCCTGTTTCAGAAAAAAAATGTGTTGCATTACTTATTGAACTGCCCTCGTACGTTAATTCTTACAGAGAAGAAAACAACAACCAACCACTATGAATACTGCTATTTATTTAGGTAAATAGCTCCGTTACCGGTTTCGAACTGGAAAGTTCATCATCAGATGGTTAGTTATTTTCACACAGGGCGCTTTTAACACTGTTTTTCTACCGTAGGGCAACAACACACCAAAAATACTTCACCACAGTGGAATAATAAAAATCGAAAACCCACGATAATGTAAAGTGTATCTTGAAAATCATGTGAACAGCCGTCTGATGATGAACTGTCCAGTTCGAAACCGGTAATGGCACTATTTACCTAAATAAATAGCAGTATTCATAGTGGCTGGTTGCTGTTTTCTTCTCTGTAAGAATTAACCTACATTAACAAAAGTTTAGTTATAAACACCCTGTACTTTAATTAGCATGTCATAACTACAAAGTACTGTACAGTACTTTAGCTGGAGAGGAAATTAATTCATCATCTAGTTAAGTCCTAACAAAAACAGATTAAGAGCATTTTATTAGAAATGAATGAAGGGAAATGGACACACACCGTTACCACAGTTACTGTATATATAGTTCACATGCGTCTTCACCAGCACAAGAAGTATCCATTGTACAATCAGCATTACTTATTACGTTACAACAGTAACAATAGTAACTGCTATCAAACTTTTCCTACAACTTTCATATAAAATTCCTGCTTCTGGTGGATTTTATTGGGCAGGGAATTGATAATTTGCATAAAAGGACATCATTCTTAATTCACAATGAAACTACTTAGAAATGTTAGATTTTGCCTTCCAACAACAAATGACATTCTGAACACATTAGAGGTTAATAAGTTTATTTACTCTCCGAGATGACAATAAGTGTTCCTAACCTCTGCTGACTGCAGCACTATTCACTGAATCCCTGATTTGGATGGTATATTTGCAAGTGTAAATACCTCAGTAATACAACACACTGGGGCTCATCCAGTCATCATCCTTTAAAATCATTTTTTATTTATTTTATATGAAAATTAATATTAAGACAAAGTGTGCTTTTTCATTTTAAGGTATAGTAGTCACCTTGTTACCCATATTTCCATGTATTTGTACAATGCATGAAACGCAGTATCGGCATAATTTTTTGCAGTACTCAAACTAGCTAAGGCGATTTCATCTCAAATCAAAGGTCAAGAGTGAATGTGTCACATCACTGTTTCAAAGTTAGCTGAAAAAATACTTGTGAAGTTCCACATGATACTCTCCAAAACTACAATATTTTGATTTTCTGATTTGTTAAAACACTACAGACCTCTCTAAATGAGAGTATTTGTGAAAATGTTATAACAAAAGGGAAAATTGAAACATTGTAACAAAGTAAGAGAGATTTGAATTTATTTTCAATGAATACTTTGTTCCCAATAATATGAAACATGATTAATACATACACACTTCAGAGTTTTTTTTTCAAAAACAAACTATGAAAATTTGTAACATTTTGCGAATTTCAAAACTATGTTTTGAAAATATGAATAGTCATTGGATGTTAACTGTCTTGAGAAATGATAAAATTTAAGCACTGCTGTCAGCTATGACATTACTGCACGTAATTCTTAAACTGTCAAAATATTTGTTCATAAAGATGAATGAATCTTAAATTTTTTGGTTATTTAAACATTATTTTCTCCAAAACTCCCATCATAAATGTTCTAAAAATTTCATGGTATGTTAATAGGTCATTGTACTTAGGGAATGACCAATCAGAGTATGTAATACTGGTCTGTACAAAATGTGAGAAATTTTTTAGGTAGACCTAGCTCAAAAAATAATGGACAAATATTTAAACTGATCGGTGATTTTAAGTAACTGTCATGCAAAACTAGCATTTATGAATCAAAACAATTACTTTACAGCAATATATGCAAGTGGGGAAACAATTCACAATTTTGTTTGAAAGCATTTTATAACAAAAATGAGATATAGAGCATATTTATACTTATTTTTATTTTTATTATATTATTCACAAACTATTACTGTCTGTCATGATTTTACTTCTTCACGACTTTCCACAAATTAAAATTGCCTACAATGTAACAACCAACACAGCACTGTTGAAAAGAGTTCATTTGTTTTTTTCATCTGCTTCTCTTTGAACTTTTAGAGATGAGCTGAATTTGCACACAGACAAGAATGATCCAACAACAGCTGTGCTTGGAAAATGGGAACTGCACACTGATCTTTTGATGATGGCCATTAGCAGAACCATGAGGTGTCATAAAGAAGACTGTTATATCTGGAAGCTCATGAGAGACTTATTATCTGTTCCACCAACCACTGATTGTCATGTACACAAGAAATGAAGTGGTTCAGTACAAAGTTTTCTAAGGTATACTGTGGTCTCTGCATTTCACAGACCGTAACAGGCTGCATTTTGTGGAGAACCATTCTTGCAATGTATAATCCACTCCATGATGCAACCCAGTAATGACTTTATTGTATTCCTACCACAGGCTACATAGACCACTCCTCTCTCTTTTTCTAACGGAATTCCCTTAATGTACTTTCAGTCAGAATTAAGAGTTACATGTTTGTTACTAATGTTGATATAATGTGTACAATTTCAGTAGCATCTCTCATAGCATTAACAGCCTCATGCTGGAGATTAAATCTTGTTGCAAGATGTTTACAGAGACCTCGTACCCTATCACATGCACTTTTTCCATGACCTGTCCATTTTTTGTCTTAATTCGTGTACTACAGTGTTGACCAAACTCGAAGCTGAAAGTGGTTTTTAAAATGAGATACTGCACCATCAGTCACACACACATGTTTAGAAAACTGCATGACTATGTCATTAATTATCATGTTGACAGCGTAGCATGCACGCGCTATGTCATGAATAAGATCATTACTGACAATTGCAAAACAGTGTGATGTTACAAGTAAGTGAGCAACACATGTGAATACTGATAGCAGTGATGTTTGTCACTGATAACTCAATTTCTTTCTGTGAAGCAACAGACCAATTCTTAGCAAAGCCAAAATGAAGAACTAATGTGTCAGTATGGCCAGTCTCTAAATCCTGCAGATATGATGAGCTATTCCTTTCATGACCCAATGCCCTAACCTCTGTAACAAACTCCTATGGCTCTACTGTCTTCTTCACCAACTCTTCTCCCTCCCTCAATGCATAGGTTATGTCATTTTCAGTATACTGAAGGTGCAATGCTTCAACAGTCATCACTTCAATACCAGGACACACTGCACACACCCACAACCAACATTTATCTTGCGGCTCTTGAGACATACACAAAAGCATTGGGTCCATCTCTGTACTTTTTTCTGTGACACTGCTTATGGCGAAACAAACAAGTTTCAAATTAGTGCAGTAAATAAATGTGCATGCTTCCTTCACTGGCTGGCATTTTACCCATTTTGGTCATGAGGAGTAGAATTTTGTGAGACCAGTTTTTAAATCCCGGTTCTCCTTTTTCATTAGGAGACATCCTTCTCTTATTGCTCTTGTTATATATCTTTACACCTTTCTAACTTTCCCCCCCCCCCCCCCCCCCCATTTTCACTAAACAGAGGTGACATCTACCTGGTTAGGACTTTGCCTGCTGCAATTTTTGTCACCACTTAGGTAATAGTCCAGTGCAACAGTTAAGTGTATTATCTTGCAACAGATGCCCACAGTAAGAATCCGGGCATGCCCAAATACCTTCCTCATTCTTTATTTTATGGGCTTTTGAAATCAAATAATCTGAAGAAGTGAGTATGTATTTCTGTACTACTGCTTGGAGTAGCTAATCCATATCAGTGTCGGTGGATGCTGAGATAGCACTATTTAGGTTTTGAAACCACACATCACATTTCATGCACATATTACTATCTTCATGTTCTGCACCAAATGCATCTGCATTATACACCTTACAAAGTTTTGGAGATGTTGCTTCTGTAAAATTCTTTTCAATTTCTTCCACTTTTCTTTTTACATATTTTTTCTCCTTGTGCTTCTTACCTTTCCTGGACGTTTAAGGGGGATATAGTTGTGGCTACAGCAGAAATGCAAACATTCAATGCATCAACAACTTCACTCCCAGGAACATCTGCACTGTTTTCTTCAATTTCACATTCGGGCTATGGTGATTGTTCAGGTGGGCTGTCACTGAATTTCTTCTCGTAGTAACAATTCCTACACAATGGATGTGATGCTAATATCATTACTTGAGGACCAAGGTATTTCTGCAATACCTCTGAAAGATTTCCAACAATTGTTAAGCGTTTCACTTTTCTTCTTGTGTCTAAATCATAGTCCACACACCTCACTCTTTCACTACTCTATTTCCTCACGGACATTGTATCTAACAAAAAGTCTTCCAAACCAAACATAAAACTCTATGCAGAATAGTAAGTTCTAACTCATTTGTTATAAACAGAAGAGCACTGAAGACAGTGGTGCCAACATACAAATTTTACACTAGAAATTCAGTGATGTGAAATATGCAGAATGTTAAAATATTTTTAACAATTTACATAGAAAAATGTTGCCCACTGTGTTTGCACTGACTACTAACATATTAACCAAACAATGTCATTGTCTTCATCGTCGTCTTCAGTACAGAGACTGCTTTGATGCAGCTCTCCGTGCTAACCTCTCCTGCACAAGCCTCCATCTCCGAATAACTACTGCAACCTACATCCTTCTGAATCTGCTTAGCAAATTCATCTCTTTGTCCCCCCTCTATGATTTTTACCTGCCACACTTCCCGCCAATACTAAACTGGTGATACCTTGATGTCTCAGAGCATGTCCTACCAACAGATCCCAGTTTCTAGTCAAGTTGTGTCACAAATTCCTTTTCTCCCCAGTTCCCTTCAGTACCTCCTCATTATTTATATCCCATCTTATTTTCAGCATTCTGCAGCACAGCATTTCGAACGCTTTTACTCTCTACTTGTATAAACTATTTACCCTCCATGTTTCACTTCCATACATGGATATACTCCATACAAATATTTTCAGAAATGACTTCCTGCCCCTAGATCTATACTCTATGTTAACAAATTTTTCTTCTTCAGAAATGCTTTTCTTGCCATTGCCAGTCAATATTTTATATTCTCCTTACTTAGACCATCAGTTATTTTGCTCCCCAAATAGCAAAAGTTCTTTATTACTTTAAGTGTCTCAGTACCTAATCTAATTCCCTCCGCATCACCTGATTTAATTCGACTACATTCCATAAACCTTGTTTTGCTTTTGTTGATGTTCATCTTATATCCACCTCTCAGGACAGAGTCCATTGCGTTCAACTGCTCTTCAAGGTCTTTTGCTGTCTGACAGAATTACAATGTCATCGACAAACCTCAAAGTTTTTATTTCTTCTCCCTGAACTTTAATTCCTACTCTAAATTTTTCTTTTGTTTCCTTTACTGCTTGCTCAACATACAGGCTGAATACCATTGGGCATAGGCTACAATCCTCTCACTCCCTTCTCAAACACTGCTTCCTTTTCGTGCCCCTCAACTCTCATAACTGCCATTTGGTTATTGTACAAATTGTAAATAGCCTTTCACTCCCTGCATTTTACCCCTGCCACCTTTAGAATTTGAAAGAAAGTATTCCAGTCAAAATTGTCAAAAGCTTTCTGTAAGTCTACTACAAAGGCTACAAATGTAGCTTTGGGTTTCCTTAACTTCGACCCTCTATATACTTCTTCCACCTTTCTTTCCCTTCTTTGCTTAGGACTGGTTTTCCATCTGAGCTGTTGATATTCATAGATGTGATTGTTTTCTCAAAAAATTTCTCTAATTTTCCTGTAGACACTATCTTATCCATAGGTTTTTTTTTTTTTTGGGGGGGGGGGGGGGGGGGGGGCGCAAAACTTCTATGGTCATTAGCGCTCAGCCCGTGACTTAGGAAACAGTAAACAACCGAAATTGAAAACCAGCAGCAATGGGAACAAAGTCATAAAATTGGAGAAACTAAAAGCAGAAGGAATGCTTAAAAATCCACTACAGAAAGTGGTTGGTTGTCCCCAAAAAAAGCTTCAAGTGACTGACGTCATTTCACTGTCACTAATAAACTGGAGAACGCGGTCGGCTGAGCGCGTGTCATCTGTTAAAATCGACGAGAGATCAGGCGATAGCTGTAGACGGGAGCGTAACGGATTAAAATAGGGGCATTCAATTAAAAGGTGTCTTACCGTCCACAGCTGAGAGCAGTGGGGACAGAGTGGGGGAGGATCGCCGCTTAAAAGATGTCGATGGCTAAAAAGACAGTGCCCTATCCGGAGTCTAGCTAAAATCACCTCCTCCCGACGACGCGTTCGGGAGGAAGAGGTCCAAGCGCAAGGAAGGGCTTTCACTTCCCGCAATTTATTATGGGGAAGTGTTGACCAATGCGCATGCCATAAATGAGCAACTTTGCGACATAAACCGCTCCGTAGATCGGCGAAGGGAAGCGACTAAATAGCTGGCCGAGGAAGAGAGACTGCAGCCTTGGCCGCTATATCGGCCGCCTCATTCCCACAGATACCAGCGTGTCCCGGGAGCCAGAGGAACGCCACCGAGACGCCCCCCAGGTGGAGCAAGTGCAGACAGTCCTGAATCCGGTGGACCAGAGGGTGCACAGGATAAAGAGCTTGGAGACTGAGGAGAGAGCTGAGAGAATCTGAGCAGATAACGTACTGTATCCGCCGATGGCGGCGGATGTAGTGGACAGCCTGGAGAACAGCGTAAAGCTCCGCAGTATACACCGAACACTGGTCGGGAAGCCGAAATTGATTTGGGGTGTCGCCAACAATAGAGGCACTCCCTACACCTAACGATGTTTTCGAGCCGTCGGTGTAAATAAATGTGGCGTCCGTCATTTGTGCACATAGAGCAGCAAATGCCCGACGATAAACAAGTCTAGGGGTACCATCCTTGGGAAATCGACAAAGGTCACGGAGCAGGCAGATCCGGGGACGGAGCCAAGGCGGTGTTGTACCCCAAGTTGTCAAGAAGGTTTGAGGAAAGCGGAAGGAAAGAGAATGGAGCAGTTGACGGAAGCGGACTCCCGGGGGTAGTAGGGAGGAGGAGCGGCCTGCATACCCTACATCAAAGGAGGCGTCGAAAAAAAGGTCATGGGCTGGATTAGCAGGCATGGAAGACAGATGGCTAGCGTAACGACTCAGAAGGACTGCTCGCCGATTGGACAGCGGAGGTTCAGCAGTCTCAGCATAAAGGCTTTCCACAGGGCTAGTGTAAAAAGCTCCAGACACTAAACGTAATCCACGGTGGTGGATAGAGTCGAGACACCGAAGAATAGACGGCCAAGCAGAGGAGTAGACTATGCTTCCATAATCCAATTTCGAGCGCACTAAGGCGCGATAGAGGCGGAGAAGGACCACTCGGTCCGCTCCCCAGGAGGTACCATTCAGGACACGGAGGGTGTTAAGCGATCGCAGACAGCGAGCCGAAAGATAGGTAACGTGGGAGGACCAGCACAGTTTTCTGTCAAACATATGACCCAAGAATTTAGCGACGTCTGAAAACGGAAGGTTGACAGGTCCGAGATGTAAGGAGGGCGGAAGAAACTCCTTACGTCGCCAAAAATTAAGACAAACGGTCTTACTGGGAGAGAAACGGAAGCCTGTTTCGATGCTCCAAGAGTGGAGGCGATCGAGACATCCTTGAAGACGTCGTTCAAGAAGGCTGGTCCATTGAGAGCTGTAGTAGATCGCAAAATCATCCACAAAGAGGGAGCCCGAGACATCAGGAAGGAGACAATCCATAATTGGATTTATAGTGATGGCAAACAGTACAACACTCAGCACGGAGCCCTGGGGTACCCCGTTTTCTTGGGAGAAAGTGCGGGAGAGAGTAGTGTTCACCCGCACCCTAAATGTGCGCTCTGCCATAAAGACGCGAAGAAAAAGGGGCAGCCGGCCTTGAAAGCCCCAAGAGAACAGTGTGCGGAGGATGCCTGTCCTCCAACAGGTATCGTATGCTCTCTCCAGATCAAAAAATATTGCTACCGTTTGGCGTTTCCGGAGAAAATTGTTCATGGAGAGAGCAACAAGATGGTCAACTGCAGAACGATGCTTTCGGAATCCGCATTGGGCAGGTGTTAAAAGACTGCGGGATTCCAGCCACCACGCTAAACGGTAATTCACCATACGCTCCAAAACCTTACAGACACTACTCGTGAGAGAAATGGGGCGATAGCTAGAGGGGAGATGTTTGTCCTTTCCAGGTTTCGGAACAGGAACGACGATAGCTTCCTGCCATCGTCTGGGAAAAGTACTGTCGGTCCAAATTCGATTATAAAGGCGAAGGAGGTAACGCAGACTATGGGTTGATAAATGCAGCAACATTAGGACGTGGATACCAACCGGTCCTGGAGCGGAGGAGCGAGAAGAAGAGAGTGCATGTTGGAGTTCCCGCAAGAAGAAAACAGTATTGTAGCTTTCGCGATTTTGAGAGGAGAAAGCAAGATGTTGCACTTCCGCTGCACGTTTCTTCGGGAGAAACGCTGGCGGGTAATTTGAAGAGCTCGAAATCTCGGCAAAGTGCTGATCCAACGAGTTAGAAATTGCGACGGGGTCCACTAATGTGTCATGCGCGACAGTGAGCCCAGAGACCGGGGAGAAACTAGGCGCGCCTGAGAACCGTCGAAGCCGACTCCAAACTTCCGAGGAGGGAGTGAAGGTGTTAAATGAGCTACTAAAGAATTTCCAGCTTGACTTCTTGCTATCGCGGATGACGCGACGGCATCGCGCACGGAACTGCTTATAGCGGATACAGTTGGCCAAAGTAGGATGGCGGCGGAAAACGCGAAGAGCACGTCGCCGCTCACGTATTGCGTCATGGCATGCCTCATTCCACCAAGGAACTAGGGGGCGCTGGGGCAATTCGGAGGTGCGTGGTATTGAATGTTCCGCAGCTGTAAGAATAACATCGGTAATATGTGTGACCTCATCGTCGACGCTGGGAAAGTGACTGTCATCAAATGTCGCTAGAGACGAAAAAAGTGTCCAATCGGCTTGGGCAAACTTCCAGCGTCGTGGGCGCATATATGGCTGTTGAGGCTGCAGTCTAAGGACACATGGAAAGTGGTCACTCGAGTGTGTATCATCAAGGGCGAACCATTCGAAGCGCCGAGCTAGCGGAACAGTACCGACCGCAAGGTCCAAATGAGATAAATTTGTCGTGGAGGCAGACAAAAACGTAGGGACCCCAGTGTTGAGGCAAACTAGATCTGCTTGGTGGAAGACGTCTAGCAATAGTGAGCCACGTGGACAAGGATGTGGAGATCCCCAAAGCGGGTGGTGGGCATTGAAGTCCCCAACCAGCAAATATGGGGGTGGAAGCTGACCAAGAAGATGAAGGAGATCAGCTCGTGCCATTGGTGTGGACGATGGAATGTATACAGTACAAAGAGAGAACGTGTATCCGGAAAGGGAAAGACGGGCGGCGACAGCTTGGAAGGAAGTGTTTAAGTGGATTGGGTGATAATGGAGAGTTTCATGGAGAAGAATCATGAGTCCTCCATGTGCTGGAGTGCCTTCAACAGAGGGGAGATCATATCGGACGGACTGAAAATGAGGGAGAACAAAACGGTCATGGGGATGCAGCTTTGTTTCCTGAAGACAGAAGATGACCGGCGAGTAGGATTGTAAGAGGATAGACAATTCATCCCGATTGGCTCGAATACCGCGGATATTCCAGTGGATAATGGACATAGGGTGAACAGAAAATGGAGGAATGTGACCAAGGTCGCTGTCAACTCAACGACTGCTCTGAGCTTGCGACCGACAGCATGGAATGGCATTCAGCCGAAGGCAGAAGATCCTGATCCATAGGTTGGTCAGGAGCAGCTCCTGCCACCAGCGACCGGCCGGTTGATCAGCCGCCAGCAGTGCGCCTCGGCGACACAGAAGACGGCCGAGGGCGACTTCCGCCAGGTGGTGCTGTAGATGGGACACGCCTTGGCGGAGAAGGAGAGGAACTGGGTTTCTTTGTAGCCTTCTTGGAAGTATGATGTTTAGATGAAGGAGGAACCGATGGTTGGGAAGTTGCCGTACGTAAAAACTCTTCACGAGTATGCTCTTTTTTCGAAGTCTTGGTGTCTGACTTTTGGGCTTGAGATTTAGCAGAACTCGACGAAGGGTGAGCCAGAGAGTGGGCAGGCGAAAGTGGTGAGGCTGAACGGGCGATCTTTGCGCTGGCCGATCTGACGACCGTGGCACTAAAGGTGAGGTCGCAAGTCTGCGTGGCCACCTCCTTTGTTGGCCGAGGAGAAGCAAGGACAGTGCTGTATTTTCCTTTCTGAGGCACGGTGGGCTGTCGACTGGCGAATAATTTTCGAGCAGCAAAGGTCGACACCTTTCCCTTTACTCTAATTTCCTGGATGAGCTTTTCGTCCTTAAAAACGGGACAATCTCGAGAGGAAGCGGCGTGGTCACCCATACAGTTGATGCAGCGAGGGGATGGAGGTGGACAAGCACCCTCATGGGCATCCCTGCCACACGTAACACATTTGGCTGGATTGGAACAGGACTGGCTGGTGTGATTGAACTGCTGGCACCGATAGCAACGCGTAGGGTTTGGGACGTAAGGGCGAACGGAAATTATCTCATAGCCGGTTTTGATTTTCGATGGGAGTTGAACTTTGTCAAATGTCAAGAAGACGGTGCGGGTTGGAATGATGTTCGTGTCAACCCTTTTCATAACCCTATGAGCAGCCGTTACGCCCTGGTCAGACAGGTAGTGCTGAATTTCTTCGTCAGACAGTCCATCGAGGGAGCGTGTATAAACGACTCCATGCGAGGAATTTAAGGTACGGTGCGGTTCCACCCGGACAGGGAAGGTGTGTAGTAGTGAGGTACGCAGCAATTTTTGGGCCTGGAGGGCACTGACTGTTTCTCAGAACAGGGTGCCATTCCGTAATCTGGAACAAGACTTTACAGGACCTGCAACTGCGTCGACACCTTTCTGAATAATGAAAGGGTTGACCGTGGAGAAGTCGAGACTTTCGTCAGACCGAGAAACAACAAGGAACTGTGGCAACGATGGAAGAACTGACTGTGGTTGAGACTCAGTGAACTTACATTTGTGAGCAGACATAGTGGAAGGTGAGGAAACCATTGCGGAAGAATCCCCCATGATTACCGGGGTCTCCGATGGCGCGCTCCTCCCTTGTGGGGGCCCTCTCTGAGGGCACTCCCGCCTTAGGTGATTGTTCACACCTCAGGTCACACCTCCCGACAAACGGACGGAGGGACCAATCGGCACTTTCGGAAGGTATCAGCTCGGGTAATCACCCCTCCCTGGGCCTGGCCGTTACCAGGGGGTACGTACGTGTCCTACCTGTCTACCCGGGGCGGGGAATTACGCGTTACCCCGTCACCGGCTATGCATGGAAGTGCGTGGGTCGGCCTTCAGACATGCACAGGGAGGGAGAAAGAGAAAGGGAAAGGAAAGAAGAGGTCTCAAACGCCGCAGCGGAGAAAAGGGTAGAGAGAAGAGGTAAGGAAAAGAGAAGGACAAAGGAAGGATGAAGACTTACAAGCAAGGAAGGCGAAGAATGTGGTACATTTACAAGCGTCAGTCTCCGGACGTAGGCACAAACCATACCCCCAGAGGGGGAGAAAGGGAAGGAAAGAGCCAGAGGTGGGGGGGGGGGGGGGGCGCGAAGATGGGGGATGGGGAAGGATGCGGAAAGGGAAGGTATGCAGCCCGGGAAGGAAGGAAGGCCACATCAGCTCGGGGTCCCGTGCTCGCTACGCACGTATCCACAAAAGAGTTGTGGATCCCTGGGGGGTCTTATCCATAGTGATATATGCTTCTACATTCTTACATTTGTCCTCTAGCCATCCCTACTTATCCATTCTGCACTTCCTGTTGATCTACTTCTTGAGACTTTTTATTCCTTTTCACCTGCTTCACTGACTGCATTTTTATATTTTCTCCTTTCATCAATTAAATTCAATATCTCTTGTGACCCAAGGATTTCTACTAGTCCTCATCTTTATACTTATTTGATCCTCTGCTGCCTTTACTATTTCATCCATCAAAGCTACCCGTTCTTCTACTATATTTCTTTCCCCTGTTTTTGTCAATTGTTTCCTAACACTCTCTCTGAAACACTCTACGACCACTGGTTCTTTCACTTTATCCAGGTCCCATCTTCTTAAATTCTTACCTTTTTGCAGTTTCTTCAGTTTTAATCTAGAGCTTGTAACCAATAAATTGTGGTCAGAGTCTACACCTGCCCCTGGAAGTGTCTTACAATTTAAAATCTTGTTGCTAAATCTCTGTCTAACCATGATATACTCAATCTGAAATCCTCCGGTATCTCCAGGTCTCTTCCAAGTATGAAACGTTCTATCACAATTCTTAAACCAACTATTAGATATGATTAAATTATGCTCTGTGCAAAATTCTACCCGGCGACTTCCTCTCATTTCTTTCCCACAGCCCATATTCATCTACTACTTTTCGTTCTCTGCCATTTCCTACTATCAAATTCCAGTCCTCCATGACTATTAAATTTTTGGCTCCCTTAACTATCCGAATAATTTCTTTTATCTCATCATACATTTCCTCAATCTCCTCATCTGCAGAGCTAGTTGGCATATAGGCTTTTACTACAGTGGTGGGTACAGGTTTTGTGTGTATCTTGGCTACAATGATTAGTTTGCTAAGCTGTTCACATTAGTTTTATCTGCATCCCTATTTTTTACTTTTTATTAAACCTACCCCTGCATTACCCCCATTTGATTTTGTATTATAAGCCTTATTCACTTGACAAGAAGTCCTGTTCCTCCTGCCACCAAACTTCACCAATTCCCACTATATCTAACTTTAACCTATCCATTTTCCTTTTTAAATTTTCTAACCTACCTGCCCGATTAAGGGATATGACATTCCACACTCTGATGTGTAGAATTCCAGTTTCTGTTCTCCTATAACAATTTCCTCGTGAGTAGTGCCCGCAAAGAGAACCAAACAACATTTTGTTTAATTCTTGAAAGTTTTCAAATGGGGGTTTTCAAGTAAATAATTCTTAAAAACTCACAAAAATGCAATTTTTAGTAATAAATATTCATGTGACACAGATAGCTGGAGCAGAGAAAATGGTATTTATAATTACATCAGTAGTAACTGGCAATGTGACAGAAGATACCATTCTGCGACTTCCCAAATCAGAAAAAAATCGTGGAAAAATTAAATTTGTATTTTTGTCTTAAGTTATAGGAAGCCCATAAGTGTGCAGGTGTTAACTACATTTCAAAACAGTAAGAGGGAGCTGCAATGCAGAACATCTGCCAGGTTTAGAGTACTCTTGGTTTATTAGTCATATTTTTTTGTTTCTACTGTTTTATGAGTTATTTACAAAATATACATTTTTCAAAGGGCTGTACTATTTACGAAAATTAAGATAAAAAGAAAATACTTTATTTCTTAACATTTATGATTTAGAGGTGAAATATATATTTTTTTTTTCACATAAATTCATGACCACAAGCTGCATGACCTGTATGATTTAAGATGAAATCATCCACTAACAGTTACAAACAAACTGTTCCACAGAGATTAGCTTTGGGTCATATTCCCAAACAGTGTTTTAAGACATTAAAAAGTACTGGATCAGCATGAATGTACTTAGGGCCTGCCTTTGGGAGGGGGAAATCTGGGTATTCTCTTATAGTAAAGATCAGAATTACTGTAGCCGTTTCCACCAACTTTCCACTACCTAAGTTTCTTACATGAAAGAAGGCCTCTACTGAAGATCAGGGCATGTATAGTTTCGTAACAGCCACACAGTTCTAAAGCAATTCAGTTGTCTCTTGACCTTTTGCCAAGTTCGCTAGCTCCAGATTGGTCCAATAAACAGTTATGAGAGAAGAAACTAAGAAATATCACAGTTTGATTGCTTGATTGATTGATTTTAACAGGGGAGCTAAAACAGCTTGGTTCTGACCCACCACTGCCTGCACCGAAACTAGGTTTATTGTGCGATATCGCTCCCTGTGTATCTAGTAAAGCCAAGCAGTACCCTTAAATGGTGCAAGGAGTCCCTCTACCAGTTTTTTGTTAGACAGAATTTCATCAGGTCTAGTTGTCCCAAAGATTCTGTATCTTTTACTCTCCAATGCCATGCATTCGAGACTGGGTGTGATGCAGTTTCTATACCCTCATCATAGATCCTACATTTAGGGTCCTCTTTCATTATACCCATTGTGTATAGGTTTTTTTTAAAATTTCCATGGCTGGTCATCAGTCCAGTCACGAGTTTGATCTCTTTCCTGTTCAATCCCAGGATTACAGAGCTTCTTTTAAAACATGGCTTGGGCATCATTACCTTACCATGTTTTTGTTTCTGGACCTTGGACCAATATCCTACATGCTGTTTCCTAAGCCAGTTCCGTAGTTCTAATTTGATCATAGCCTTGGTGGTTGTCAGGACAGTTTCTGGTCCAATAAATGGAGTTAATGCCCCCATCCTAGCCAATCTATCAGCTTGTTTATTGTCACAGATCCCTGAGTGACCAGGGACCCACACTAGGTTTACCCTATTGCTGCCCCCTAGCTCCACCAGAGCCCTGTGGCAATCTGCAACAATCTTAGATCTTGTTGCAGGAGCTTCCAATGATTTCAGGGCTGCCTGGCTCTCTGAATAGATGTAGATGCTACGGTCATTGTAGCACCTATGCATATTCTCCTCCGCACATACCCTGATTGCAGTAATTTCAGCTTGGAATACAGAGGCCAGTTTTCCTAGAGACATGATGCTCTCCAGTCTTGGCTGAACCCTGTACACCCCTGCCCCAATGCCTTGATCTGTTTTCGACCCATCGGTGAACCAAACGATGTTCCCCGTATGGTGTCTAACTGTTTTTTCCCCACTGCTCCCTACTTCCAATTATTATTTTGCAAGGCTTGTCGAAGCAGTTGGGAGTTATTATATGGTCAGCAGGCATTTCCCAGCCAATCCTATATTTACCTCACCCACTATATTAGTGTGCGATTCTGGACATCTGAATAAGACCCAGTTTTTTGCCAGTTTTAAGTCTGTGTGGCCCAGCTGCTGCCTCCATCTTGACCCAAAGGTGAAGTGGAGGCATATCCAGCATGGCTTCCATCCCAGCGGTTGGTGTGCTGCTAATTCCACTCGTTATGGTTAAGCAGGGCAATCTCTGCAACCTTAGCAAGCTCCTTGGCAGCAACCCGCTGTTCTACCTTCTTCCACCACACTATGGCCCTGTAGGAAATCGTAGGTCTAACCACTGTGGTGTATATCCAGTGTGTACCCCTGGGACTTAGGTCCCAGTTTTTGCCACAAGCCCTCTTAGTACTCACTAGAGTACTTTCTGCCTTGGAGCAGATGCTCTTAATGTTAGAGGTCCAAGTTAGCTTCTCATCCAATGTTACCCCTAGATATTTCACTATCCTCTTCACTGGTAGAGTTTCATCGAAGAGCTTTAGATTCCAACTTGAGCGTTGAATATGTCTCCTCGTAAATTGCACCACAACAGTCTTCTTAGGATTAACTCTCAGATCCTGTTTAATGCACCATTTTTTCACAATGTCCAATCCTCCTCGTGCCATATTCCTAACTGTCAGTGAATTTGCCAAGTATTACTGTGACAAGGTCATCTGCGTATCCTTGGCAGAAGCATTGTCTAGAATTTAGTTCCTCATTGCGTTTGTTCACCACTAGATTCCACAATAGAGGAGACAAAACCCCTCTTTGTGGGCAGCCTCTAATGGTGTTAATTACCATCTTTTCGTTCATCATGGTAGTCTCAACCTTCCTTTCACTAAGCATGGCCCTGGTTCATCTACGCATAATGGTCCCCAGGTAATGCACCTCTGCTGCCCTTACCATGGAATCTAAGGTTACTGAATGCCCCCCCTCAATATCCAGGAAGATGCAGAGAGCTATTTCTTGGAAGTCAAATGTTTTTGCACCTTCCCAATGAGTTGGTGAAGAGCTGTCTCACATGATTTACCTAGTTGGTATGCATAATATAGCAGTTTAATGCAACATCGATGACATGGCTACACACTGAATAAGGAAACTAGCTGCATGCTTTTCAAGGGGAAAATCTCAGCATTTGTTCAGTTTTGTTTGTTTCATTATGAACCACACAGTTCAAGTACTTTGACTTCTGGATCATACTTCAAGTGTGATGAAGCAATTTCACATGGCTACAGAAATGTGGCAATTTGTAGGACAGTGTGTACTGTTTACATAAAGGCAAACGTCCACAACTAAATCCCATATTCACCCGTCACTATGGTGCACGCGCGCGCGCGCTCACATGCACAGACAGACACTGCTGCCCACAGAAAGTTTTGTTCCAGGAAGAGGGATTGTTATAAGAGGGATTGTTATAAAACTATACAGTTTCTACACAAAGTTCCTGTAATGTGTGTACAGAAACACATATGGTTGCATCTAGTATAATCCAAATCCAGTACCTACTGGTAAAATTACACCAGCCAACGAAACCACTATCTAACAGCTTTGAGCCATGCCCAATGTCATTTGTCTTACTACAGTTTTTTTGAGAGATTCTGCCCTCTAAATAGTTTTCACCTAAAACAGTACATAAAAATTAATTCCATTTCTATGTAATAATTTCCTGCATCAATACATTTTATTTGTGAATCTTTGGAACACATCTGAAGTGTATCAGTCTGGACCACTTATCAGGGGGTCGGTGACTTCTTCCAACATCAATAGTGAACCAGTATCATGTTTTCTTAGAAATCAAAGAAAACTACCAATGCTAAATTGACTGAATAATGTAGATAGGGGGATGGGTATGACTCCATTTTTAGGCATAAACAAGCCAACCAGCCTCAAGCCTTCTCCTGAAGCACTGTTGCACCACAGTATCCACTGCTTGTTTTTATAAAGAATGCAATTAGGGAAGTAATTCCTCAGGAAGAATTATTGTTATTAAATGTCCTTTGGCCAGGAACACTCTGTATCATGCAGTTTGTTATGCACACAAAAGAACATTTTGATATTCATTTTTGCAGATCACCTCTGTTGCTTTTTATTTGTTTGGGGGTTCTCTATTCAGTGGTTTCGCATTTTGGGCATAGTCTGTACTCTAAGCACCTCATATTGTTTCAAGTGATGATTGATGGCAGGAAATCAGGGTTAAGATTTGCAAATGATCACAGTTTTGTTTCCAATGTTTTCTATCGCTGAACAGAGTAAAATGTTGCAAAATCACATGACTTGTGGTTTGATATAATGCAGGATATCAGGCAAAGCGATACTAATAACAGTTTTGCTGAGTCCAAGTCTGCATTAGCTAACATGTAACATGTCTTACAAAGAAAGCTCATTCTAATATTGTTCTTTCTTAAATGCGTTGCTCACTGAGGGGTTACTCAGTTACCTTCTGCTGTGTCATGAAACCATTTTTATCATCTACTAATAATAACACAGCTCTACAAAATAAATTTTTTTTTTCGTTGCCAGGGAAGTTTGAACGAAAATGGGATATTGTTATGATACTCATTCCGAGTATATTTGTACTTTTTCCAAATTGGCTCTGGTTTTTGAGATATAGGTTATTTGTGGAAATGAGAGTTTCATGTGGATAATATCGACTGCAGGGTCCATATATGGTGTAATGTATTTGCTACCTGTTTTTTAATTAGTGATATTGTACTATCTTTATTAAACAATTGTGCTCAGGGAGTGCATCTGTGTAGTTGAGGATTACATCATGCAAACATCACACTGTCAGCATGTGTTCAGTCCTGCTGTGCGGTGCGTGTGTTGAAGATATTGAGGGTTGTGCAGATTTGAATTCGGCGGTACTCGACATTCATTTGTTGGCCGAGGTAATCCCCGCAACAGCCGATAGGTAGCGTTCAGTGTAAACAAGAAAAATGGCGATGGTCGAAAGTCACACACATGTGCAGTGCAGCTTCAAGGAGATAGAACCTTTTGATCGTGACGTAGCAAATAAGAGGTGAGTATTCATTTCACACAAAACAATTAATGATGTTTGTTGGATGTGATTGACATGCAAATACAAGAAAGTTCTGCATAATATGTAGTATTTGTGCAATTTTGTTTTAGGAAAACACGAGTTCTTCACGCCGTCTTTGTGTGAACCATCCAGATGAGTTCTGCTACATTTGTGGTGAATACGTTCTTCAAAAGAACAGGAAGAATATCACTCCTTTTGTGAAGGAAGCATGTTGTTGTGGTCTTCAGTCCTGAGACTGGTTTGATGCAGCTCTCCATGCTACTCTATCCTGTGCAAGCTTCTTCATCTCCCAGTACCTACTGCAACCTACATCCTTCTGAATCTGCTTAGTGTATTGATCTCTTGGTCTCCCTCTACGATTTTTACCCTCCACGCTGCCCTCCAATGCTAAATTTGTGATCCCTTGATGCCTCAAAACATGTCCTACCAACCGATCCCTTCTTTTAGTCAAGTTGTGCCACAAACTTCTCTTCTCCCCAATCCTATTCAATACCTCCTCATTAGTTACGTGATCTACCCACCTTATCTTCAGCATTCTTCTGTAGCACCACATTTCGAAAGCTTCTATTCTCTTCTTGTCCAAACTAGTTATCGTCCATGTCTCACTTCCATACATGGCTACACTCCATACAAATACTTTCAGAAACGACTTCCTGACACCTAAATCTATACTCAATGTTAACAAATTTCTCTTATTGAGAAACGCTTTCCTTGCCATCGCCAGTCTACATTTTATATCCTCTCTACTTCGACCATCATCGGTTATTTTACTCCCTAAATAGCAAAACTCCTTTACTACTTTAAGTGTCTCATTTCCTAATCTAATTCCCTCAGCATCACCCGACTTAATTTGACTACATTCCATTATCCTCGTTTTGCTTTTGTTGATGTTCATCTTATATCCTCCTTTCAAGACATTGTCCATTCCGTTCAACTGCTCTTCCAAGTCCTTTGCTGTCTCTGACAGAATTACAATGTCATCGGCGAACCTCAAAGTTTTTACTTCTTCTCCATGAATTTTAATACCTACTCCGAACTTTTCTTTTGTTTCCTTTACTGCTTGCTCAATATACAGATTGAATAACATCGGGGAGAGGCTGCAACCCTGTCTCACTCCTTTCCCAACCACTGCTTCCCTTTCATGCCCCTCGACTCTTATAACTGCCATCTGGTTTCTGTACAAATTGTAAATAGCCTTTCGCTCCCTGTATTTTACCCCTGCCACCTTCAGAATTTGAAAGAGAGTATTCCAGTCAACATTGTCAAAAGCTTTCTCTAAGTCTACAAATGCTAGAAACGTAGGTTTGCCTTTTCTTAATCTTTCTTCCAAGATAAGTCGTAAGGTCAGTATTGCCTCACGTGTTCCAACATTTCTACGGAATCCAAACTGATCTTCCCCGAGGTCGGCTTCTACCAGTTTTTCCATTCGTCTGTAAAGAATTCGCGTAAGTATTTTGCAGCTGTGACTTATTAAACTGATAGTTCGGTAATTTTCACATCTGTCAACACCTGCTTTCTTTGGGATTGGAATTATTATATTCTTCTTGAAGTCTGAGGGTATTTCACCTGTCTCATACATCGTGCTCACTAGATGGTAGAGTTTTGTCATGACTGGCTCTCCCGAGGCCATCAGTAGTTCTAGTGGAATGTTGTCTACTCCCGGGGCCTTGTTTCGACTCAGGTCTTTCAGTGCTCTGTCAAACTCTTCACGCAGTATCTTATCTCCCATTTCGTCTTCATCTACATCCTCTTCCATTTCCATAATATTGTCCTCGAGTACATCTCCCTTGTATAAACCCTCTATATACTCCTTCCACCTTTCTGCCTTCCCTTCTTTGCTTAGAACTGGGTTTCCATCTGAGCTCTTGATATTCATACAAGTGGTTCTCTTCTCTCCAAAGGTCTCTTTAATTTTCCTGTAGGCAGTATCTATCTTACCCCTAGTGAGACAAGCCTCTACATCCTTACATTTGTCCTCTAGCCATCCCTGCTTAGCCATTTTGCACTTCCTGTCGATTTCATTTTTGAGACGTTTGTATTCCTTTTTGCCTGCTTCATTTACTGCATTTTTATATTTTCTCCTTTCATCAATTAAATTCAATATTTCTTCTGTTACCCAAGGATTTCTATTAGCCCTCGTCTTTTTACCTACTTGATCGTCTGCTGCCTTCACCACTTCATCCCTCAGAGCTACCCATTCTTCTTCTACTGTATTTCTTTCCCCCATTCCTGTCAATTGTCCCCTTATGCTCTCCCTGAAACTCTCTACAACCTCTGGTTCTTTCAGTTTATCCAGGTCCCATCTCCTTAAATTCCCACCTTTTTGCAGTTTCTTCAGTTTCAATCTGCAGTTCATAACCAATAGATTGTGGTCAGAATCCACATCTGCCCCAGGAAATGTCTTACAATTTAAAACCTGGTTCCTAAATCTCTGTCTTACCATTATATAATCTATCTGAAACCTGTCAGTATCTCCTGGCTTCTTCCATGTATACAGCCTCCTTTCATGATTCTTGAACCAAGTGTTAGCTATGATTAAGTTATGCTCTGTGCAAAATTCTACAAGGCGGCTTCCTCTTTCATTCCTTCCCCCCAATCCATATTCACCTACTATGTTTCCTTCTCTCCCTTTTCCTACTGACGAATTCCAGTCACCCATGACTATTAAATTTTCGTCTCCCTTCACTACCTGAATAATTTCTTTTATCTCGTCATACATTTCATCTATTTCTTCATCATCTGCAGAGCTAGTTGGCATATAAACTTGTACTACTGTAGTAGGCATGGGCTTTGTGTCTATCTTGGCCACAATAATGCGTTCACTATGCTGTTTGTAGTAGCTAACCCGCACTCCTATTTTTTTTATTCATTATTAAACCTACTCCTGCATTACCCCTATTTGATTTTGTATTTATAACCCTGTAATCACCTGACCAAAAGTCTTGTTCCTCCTGCCACCGAACTTCACTAATTCCCACTATATCTAACTTTAACCTATCCATTTCCCTTTTCAAATTTTCTAACCTACCTGCCCGATTAAGGGATCTGACATTCCACGCTCCGATCCGTTGAACGCCAGTTTTCTTTCTCCTGATAACGACGTCCTCTTGAGTAGTCCCCACCCGGAGATCCGAATGGGGGACTATTTTACCTCCGGAATATTTTACCCAAGAGGACGCCATCATCATTTAATCATACAGTAGAGCTGCATGTCCTCGGGAAAAATTACGGCTGTAGTTTCCCCTTGCTTTCAGCCGTTCGCAGTACCAGCACAGCAAGGCCGTTTTGGTTAATGTTACAAGGCCAGATCAGTCAATCATCCAGACTGTTGCCCCTGCAACTACTGAAAAGGCTGCTGCCCCTCTTCAGGAACCAGGAAGCATATCTGGCATATTTCGGAATTAAACTTGGAGATCAAGACAAGGCGTGGGCACCCCATAAAGTTTGTAAATGCTGTGTGGAGTGCTTACGGCAGTGGACAAAACGAAAAAGGAAAAGCTTAAACTTCGGAGTGCCTATGGTATGGCGAGAGCAGAAGAACCATACAGATGATTGCTATTTTTGCATTGTTAATGTGAAAGGTTTTAATAGGTTCAAAAAACGAAAGTGGGAATATCCCGATTTGGAGTCAGCAAGAAGACCGGTGGTGCACAGCAACGATGTTCCTGTACCAACCTTCACAACATTACCCACGCTAACATCATCAGATGACGATGTGCACGGCGAGGAATGTACAAGTAGTGGTTCGGAATACGAAGGACGTGAGACACAACCCCAGCAGTTCGACCAGAAGGAGCTCAGTGACTTGATACAAGAACTCAATCTTTCAAAGCAAGCATCAGAACTCTTAGCATCCAGGCTTAAGGAAAAGAACTGTCTTCATCCAAGTGTTAAAATAACAGCTTACCGGACGAGAGAAGAAAACCTTCTTCCATACTTCAACCAAGAAGAGGTTATAGTGTATTGCAGCAATATACCTGGACTTTTACTTGAATTGGGGCTGCCGGAATATAGACCAGAGGACTGGCGTCTCTTCATAGACAGTTCCACTAGAAGTTTAAAATGTGTTCTCCTACACAATGGCAATCGTTACGCATCTATTCCAATTGCCCACTCAACAAAACTTTGTGAAGCATATGCTAACATCAAGATGGTTCTGCAGAAAATTCAGTATATGCAGCACCAGTGGTTGATTTGAAAATGGTGAACTTCTTGCTTGGACAACAAAGTGGATACACAAAGCACCCATGTTTTATCTGCATGTGGGATAGTAGGGCAAAGCACGAACATTGGAAGCAGAAAACATGGCCTCCAAGGGAACATATGGCTGTTGGTGAAGCAAACATCATTAATGAACCTCTGGTTAGTAGGGACAAGATTGTTCTTCCACCATTACATATTAAGTTAGGACTAATGAAGCAATTCACCAAAGCTTTAGACAGAAATGGTAATTGCTTCACATACATCTGCAATATGTTCCCTGGACTCAGTAGTGAAAAACTTAAGGCAGGAATATTTGATGGTCCTCAAATTCGCAGGCTCATCAACGATATCAATTTTACAAGTGTCATGACTGTCACTGAAGCATTGGCCTGGAACAGTTTTGTCGCTGTTGTAAAATGTTTTTTGGGCAATCATAAAGCTCCCAATTACGAGGAACTGGTCAAAAACATGCTCACTAACTTTCAAAACTTAGGAGCTAACATGAGCATAAAATTGCACTTCCTTCACAGCCACTTGGATCGATTTCCTCGTAATCTAGGTGATTTCAGTGAGGAACAAGGAGAGCGGTTCCATCAAGATATGAAAGGAATGGAGGAAAGATATAAAGGAAGATGGGACAGGCATATGATGGCAGATTATTGCTGGAATCTGCAACGTGACTGTTCTGAAGAGACCTATAAAAGGAAAGCGTGCAGGAAGCGGTTCGTCATGGACGGAAAATGATATACTTATAGAGAAACTTTTCAATTATGTTTTATACGTGGACAAATGCCTATCAGGTTTTCATAGAAGCTATTTATAAAGATTATTTTCTTTTTTCATTGTAGTTTGTAGTGCTCGAGTTCAGTATTAGCAATTTTTTCTAATTTTTTGAATAAATCATGCATTATCTCAAAAACTAGAGCCAAACTGCATAAATGGTTGCTACATTCGTCCTCAGCACCACTAACCCATCCTAAAGCCACTCAAATATCCTTGGCAAGAAAATGAGTGTTGACCAGTGTAATACTATTCCTCCAGGAACTCACAGATCCCCCTTCCCCTTTCCAGGCCCCCTCTGAACTGGAAGTCTAAAATTTTCTTGCCTTTGCCTCAAGAACTCCACCAGCCTTGCTGCGTACATGTAGGTTTGGCAAATCTGGAATTCCCGAGCTGTGGACTGGTAAATGCTGAACGTCCTTTCGTACTGTAAGTTCTGGGCATATTTCAGCACCAACTGTGAGGTGTGACTGTAGTATGTGGTGTGTCTCTGAGAATGGGGATCTTATGATACTATTTTTTTGTGACACCTAAGCAAGCACTGTTCTATCTCTGAGGATATTAACTTCCCTAGTATCTTGTGGGACCATGAACACACAAAACGAAACAAAAGCTTGGGAGGGTTGTCAGCAAACACAAGCAACAAAAAGAGCTTGATGAGCTAAACTTCCAGAGACTTGTGTGGGCAAGAAAGTTAAATGAATAACATAGCATACGAATACCAGAAAAGTTATTTATATCTAAAAACACAGATGATGTGACTTACTGAACGAAAGTGCTGGCAGGTCGATAGACACACAAACAAACACAAACACACAAACGAAATTCAAGCTTTCGCAACAAACTGTTACCTCATCAGGAAAGAGGGAAGGAGAGGGAAAGACGAAAGGATGTGGGTTTTAAGGGAGAGGGTAAGGAGTCATTCCAATCCCGGGAGCGGAAAGACTTACCTTAGGGGGAAAAAAGGACAGGTATACACTCTCGCGCGCGCGCGCACACACGCACACACGCACACACGCACACACACACACACACACACACACACACACACACACACACACACACACACACACACACACACACACACACACACACACACACATATATTCATCCGCACATAAACAGACACAAGCAGACACACAAAGAAGAGGGGTCATTTGGAAAGATGTCAATTCTTTGTATCTTAAGTTTTATAAAATGTTGTAGGGAGTTTTACGATTTCGCAGCAGTGTCCTCTAGGGTAGAAACCTCTGCCAGAATTCAGGTTAATATCACATACTAGTGGAAAAGCCTGACATTCTTATCTTCAGTGCAGCTGCTGTTAGCTGTAAACCACATTATGGAGATTGATACAGAATAACAATAAAAGGAACATGAAGTGGAAGGACTCAGGGATAAGGAACACCATGAAAAAATTGTGTGAAACTACAAAAAACTACTGCTTTTATTTTAAGATTCACCACTATTTCTAGAAACGGTAGAGCTACATTAGCCCTTTCAAAAGGGATGCCCTAGGAAACAACTCTACATGAGAGCTCCGGCCACACCACACTAGCATGTCAAGAAATGGAAATCTATGGAAGACGTGGAAAAGATGCCCATGAGCCAGAATATTTCATTCATCTGAAAATGAATAAACTGCTCAAGTGCACACACACAGGTGCATGGAAGAGAATAACAAAAGATAAAAGTAAAGAACTGAATTCTATAGGCTCCAACCAAAGAGGAAATGGAGGCTTTGCAACCTCCTGCTTTTGTGACCTCTACTGCATTATCCTAAAGGAAGGCAGCAACTAAAGTCCATGACTCTACACAAAGTGAAGAAATAGAAGACTCCAAAAACACCTGTACCTCTACATTCACGAGCAATACTAGGCATGAAAATAAGAACATTATACTTAGCTTAAAATAGCTTTGCGATTGATATTTCAGCTAGTCTAGTGGTAGGAGACAGTTGTCAACCAATCACACCTGTTTCTTAGTCTCCATGTGCTAGCTGCAATGCTTGCACAGTAAGTACAAGCACAGCTTGCCAGGTGACACAGGCTGCTCAGATGGGAGGGGGCCATGTTGGGTCCTCCACAACATGGTGAGAGCGGGCAGGGAGGGTTGGTTCATTGGTTGAGGGGACCAAACAGTGAGGTCATTGGTCCCATCAAATTAGGGATGGGTGGGGGAAAAATTGGCAGTGCCCTTTCAAAGGAACCTGAAGCGATTTAGTGAAATCACGGGAAACCTAAATCAGGATGGCTGGACGCGGGTTTGAACCATCGTCCTCGGGGTGGGGAGGGGGAAAAACAGGCAGCAGCTGTGGCCTCCACCACTACCGGCCCCACCACCGACTATGGCAGCTACAACTGTGAAAAATATTTCTTTGTGCACATGCAACTATCAACTGCATGAACAGGTGGCATGTTATGACAAGCTGGCAACTCGGCTCTCCACCACAGGTGTCAATCACGAAGCTATTAAAGTATAATGCTTCCAAAACAGGACAAGAAGAGTTTAACGATTTACTTTAAGTAGCCCCAAAGACACAATCTGAGATATAAAAAGACCATTATTCCCTTGATTACAAGTCACAGCCAGTTAGGATGACTCAGTCATAGACTGTAACATACAAGTGAATGAACTCTTAGGTTCCTCCACATCACTGCCATATCACCAAACTCCATTACCAAAAAAAAGCGTCAGCGGAAAGAAGAATTAATTTTGATCAATCGTTAAAATATTATAGTGGAATGCAAACGGTTATCAAACTTTAAAGTAGATCATTTCTCTGCCCACCTGTAACAAGAAAGTTCCCTTAATAAGAATAAGCCAGACTAACATACAGTTCTTACAATGTTGCATAATCCATAAATGATTCATGATGTATTCTTTAAAGCAGCTCATATTTTCCACTATGGCTCTGAACAGAGACTGGATGGTAGTGTCAAGCACCTAAATAAAAATGATGATCCATTATATTGGTTTATACCATAATTTGAAACTTCTGTCCCCTCTCACTTTTAATACAGTTGTTTGCACAGTCCAATTACATACTTAATGAATCACATGGGAGATTTAGAAATTTGTTTAGATATCTCATCCACACTAGATATTTTATCCAAGCCACATGACTACTATTTGGTAAGCATCTACTTTTTGTAAACTGAAGAAACTGACTGACAGCACTGAAGAATAAAGCAGTAGGATGCAAAGGTGTATGGTGCAACAAACCAGAGCCCAGACACTGATTCTGTAATGCTCAAGCCATTAGGCCAGGAACAGAAATGATTCAATGAGACAAATGAACGGATCACGGTCAAGTTACTGATCACAAGAATAGATGTGCAATATTGTTGTCAATACAGAAGACATAGTGGAATGCTGTGGGACCAGGCTATTACTTTAGGCTACTGGAAAAGGTGACACTTCAACCCAAGTACATATTCTATATTGTTGAAGTAAAATAAGCTTGGGGGGGGGGGGGGGGAGAATTGGTAGTCCAAAGTAGGTGAATAAAAACAGATGCAGCACAATAGAAATTAAATAAACAAAAGTAGTGATTGCTTGTAAAACTTTCTTATAGGTAAATATATAAATATTTCAATATGTTCACCAAAATATTCTGGGTAGTACATTGGTGGAATGCAGCCCTTGGAATAAAAGATACAAAACCATCCTTACAGACTGAGGCTACCTTTGTCACTGTTAACAGTGTGCTCTTAAAATAGGAAATATGAACTTCCGCTGTTGTTTTCAGTCCGAAGACTGGTTTGACACAGCTCTCCATGCATCTCTGTCCTGTGCAAGCCTCTTCATCTCTGCATAACTACCACAACTCATACCTGTTTGAATCTCTTACACTTACTTCCATTACAAACTGGCAATTCCTTGATGTCTCAGAATGTGTCCTATCAACCGATCCCTTCTTTTAGTCAAGTTGCACCTTAAACTTTCTTCCCCCAATCCAGTTCAGTACCTCACTGTTTGTTATATGACCTACCCATCTAATCTTCATCATTCGTCTACAACATCACATTTCAAAAGCTTCTATTCTGTTGTTCTCTGAACTATTTATCTTCCACATTTCACTCCCCTACATGGCTACACTCCAAAGCTTATAAAACACTTCCTAACACTTAAATTTATATTAGATGTTACATTCCTCTTATTCAGTAAAGCTTTCTTGCTGTAGCCAGTCTAAATTCTAAGAAAGGTTCTAGAAAAAAAAAAAAAAAAAAAGGTCATTATTTCAGTAAGCAGCAGTAATATAACTGTACGCAGCAGCACACATTAACATGTCACATAAACTGTGTCTCAAAACTGAAGTTCTAAACATGAAACAAACACTGCAGAAAATTTTTAAAAAATAAAAAAATTGACAAAACTGACAATGGTCAAAATTTGGTAGCAGTCAAACCAATGATTTGTATGTGGATGCAAGCAGGTGCTGCGAAACATGTATCCAGTTGTAATTTAGAGATTCATCAACTGCTTTGGAAAGCCTTTCCCGAGAATTTTCACAGAAGTGTCCCAACACTATCCTGAAAATAGTGAAAAATTTCAAACCTGCAGCAAGTGTTGATTACTACGATTTGTCATTTACTTTGTTGAAAGATGTTACTGACAGTGTAATTTAGTCTTTAACTTATTGTGTAAATAAATTTCTAGTCGAAAGTAAGTTCCCTAATAAACTAAAAATTCAATAATGAATAATCGAGTTAGTGTTTCCTTGGGCAAATCAAATATAATCATCGATAAACAATTTTGTTTTAGGACAGTTAAATCCATAAGTGATGCAATGGATTCCCTAGTAAGATTTGTCCTAGATGTGTTCGAGACTAGGACCTAAGCCCAGGCTACGTTTTGTGACCGGAGCAGAGCTTTTGATTGTGTAGAGAATAACACTTTGTTGACTAAGCTACTCTGTTATAGTTTTGACACCAACAGTATAAATATGTTTAAATCTTTCCTAGATAACTGCCAACAAGTTGTGTGCATTGGTAGAGAGAAGTCAAATTTGGTTTATGTTAGGACTGAAGTGCCCCAAGTGTTGGTGCTTCGACCTTTGTTGTTTCTGTTAATGATCTGCCTTTATTCATAAATTCTCACAATACTGTACGCCAATGACAACTTTCGTAAATAAAAGCTCAGATATAGCCACACTGTAAACACTAACCGCAAATACCCTTGCTCAATCTTCACTGTGGTTCAGAGTGAACGTTTCCAGAATGAAATTTTCACTCTGCACCAGAGTGTGTGCTTATATGAAACTTCCTGGCAGATTAAAACTGTGTGCCAGACCGAGCCTTGAACTCGAGACCTTTGCCTTTCGCAGGGTGCGAGTCCTGCTTGGGTAGCGCACTTTCCCACGAAAGGGAATGGTCGCGAGATTGAGTCTTGGTCCGGCACACAGTTTCAACCTACCAGTAAGAGTGAAGGTTTTCTTGCTAAATGGAAGTAAAACCAAGGACCTTTACTTTAGCTTGAAGGAGATCCTAACCACCATGAATTAGGAACCATTAAATTTTCAGGTGTTACTATTGACAACAAATTGTCCTGGGAGCCACACATCAAAATATATTGGGTATAGACTTTCAAGAGTTATTTATTTAATTAGAAATTTAAGAAGGCACGTACCAGAGAACTATGTAAGATCAGCATATTTTGCTTTCTTCCAAAGCATTATATCATATGTAATTTTATTGTGGGGTAGTAGTTGTCACATAAATGACATTTTACTTTTTCGGAAGACAGTATTAAGAATAATTACCGATTCCAGTAAATCATAACACTGTAAACCTCAATTCATTAAATTGCAATGTCTGACAGTAGTAAACCTATTCATTTATAAGGTTCTGTTGTACAACAGAAACAATGTTTCAAAGTTTGTATTGAGAAGTGATATTCACAGCTGTAATACTAGAAACAGAACATGTGTAGACATGCCACATCATAGACAATGTAAATCACAGAACTCATCCCTAGTCCTTGGGCTAAGGATGTTTAGCCGACTAAGCAAAGATTTTAAAGAACTACCTGCAAATATTTTTAAAGCCAAATTGTTTAAGCTACTAGTAAACAACCCGTTTTACACCATTGGTAAATTTTTTGAATACATAAGTACTGCTTTGTAACATTTGGTTTCTACTTTAACCCATTTCATGTAAATTAAATTACAATATGAAATGTATGCTCTTGTCTTTATTGCTGTTACGAGCTCAATGACAATAAAATTTAATTATTATTATTACACAGGCTTCATGTTACCTCGCCACGTGTGGGTAATGCAGAATATCATTTCATTTGTCTTATTCTGATATTTATAATTTATTGGGTGATAAAAATTGCTTGTCTATGATCATTGCTAATTTGCCATTGATGTCACCGCATCATGACTGCTGGCATGAACTTTTAGATGTAGTTCATGACAGACTCGATATCTCTTATGCCGTTGTCTAACTAGTGGCGCTTCTCTCATAAATTTTCCCGAACTTTACCTCAGAACCCAGCACAGACACTTACTACTAGGTACATATATACAAGAAATAGGCTCTGTGCTTTTCGCTTACCAAACATAATTCCTTCACAGCAACGACTGGGAAATAGAAATTCACTGACAGCAGTTACAAAACAATCTTCCAAGTTCACGATGCACGTAGGCCTACATAGTTTGCGCTGTATATAAAATCTTGCAAATTATTTCGGTGGTAGCTTCTAATGGCATGGTTTTCGCTGTCCTAAATCAATAATTATTAGCTCCAACATCCCTGTTCTTCTGAGGTATAAGAAGGAAATGGTGAAGAAATTAACGATTAACAGCGGCGTTAAAGCACTTGTCATGTAGACAAGTAGTTTGTAGTAACTTGATTCCGTACCTGGGCATATTTCTGGTGGACACCGAATTCCTTCAGAGCTGCTGAGAGATCGTGAATGTCAATTTTTCCATTTCCGTCAGTGTCCAACGTTTTAAATAAGTTCTCCAACCTCTCCTCATCTTCTACGGGTAATTCGTGTAGATAATGAGGCGGATGACCCATAATAGGGTTATCCGCAATTGAATGATTCACCATATTTCACGTCTCCAGTCAGTTTTAATGAGACGAACTGCTACACTCGACATACAATCAAAACATCACTCTCCAGTCTCTGCAATGCGTCTGCGAAGCCTAAGATAACGACATGCCGACGTCAGACCTTTGACAAGCGACTTCTGCGGATCGTTTATGTAGGTCAGCGTTTCGCTCTCCCACGGATTACATATGTATGCAGTGCAATCCCTTGTCACAAATTAAAGCGAAATGTAATCACAAGTAAACGTATACGTGTGCCTCTAAATCTTTAGAGAATATAAGCATTTTTTCTCTTAGGTAACTAAATTCAATCTATACAGCTACACAACTGGAATAACAATAGAAGCGATTGTATGATTATAGGACTACAACATAAATGTATGTACTATTGTCTGTTGTCTTCAATTAAGATGTTTTGTTTACAGTGTTCAAAAATTTCGCTCCATATTATCAGCAGGGTCGTTATTTGTAGAAAGGATACCAAATATACATCTATATACTGATCCTATGGAACGTAAAAATTTGTTGTAACTGTTGTTTGTTAGGGAGGATTAAAAGACTTAATTGCAATGTGGCGTATGAAAAATGCATTTTATTTCAGTCTTTCTATTTTGGAGTAAGGTCTTTTTTCTTCTAAATTAGGACTTCAACAATTATTGCGTACAGTGGTGCATTACGAAAAAAAATTCAACAACTTCTTTCATTCGTGCACTGGATTACATAAATCATATCTACCAATCTGAGGGACTGGGACTTCAACGGTATGAAAAGACGTCAAACATGTATACTATTTTACGTATGTGTGTGGGTACTTCACCCTAGCGTGATGCGACTGAACGATGAAACAGTATCGATATAGACGATATATCCAAACTCAGAAGAAAGGCTAGTGATGTTTGTTATAGCTATAATGTTTAAGCAGTCTTGGTATTGGACAGACATGTTTTGTGGACGGTAACGTGTGTACTGTTTCATTTAACCGTTAAGAAGCAGTATTCAAAGGGTAGTATACCCAGTTAGTGAACCAAGCACTTAACTTTATGAAAATGATATTGTGGTACAAATACCATAAACTAATACATTACTTTTAAAACTGTCTCTGATGATACTCTAGATAAGTGAAGTAGAAGCTACTAGACAGAAATTTCTTCAGTTCAGTTTTAAACTGCACTACGCTACACTTAAGCCGGGTTCACACACACAACAAAACTGTCAATACAGGTAATGGGCATACTGCAAGTTGCCTTGCAGTAGCGAGTGTGAACTCCCAACATTTAGTGGCGCAACTTCAGCCATGCCACGTAAACACCACTTTCCTTCCACCACTGCTCCTTGGTGGAAATATTTCGAATCACGAGCATTCTGTCAGTGTTATCGTGGAGTAATTCCTGCTGTACTCTATTTGATTCCAGGGTGCTCTCAGTTTATTACTGAAAAAAGTGAGAACGGTGGTCGGCAGGGCCACTTTTGCAGCTTCTCGAACTAAAAGAACAGCAACCTATGTTCGATTTTCTGCAGCAGTGTGTGTGTGTGTGTGTGGGGGGGGGGGCAATATTTGCAAACCAGTGCCATATCTCAGTATCTTAAAAGTCTTTTGGATGAATAAAAAACTTAATATACAGAGTGTATCAGAAGTGATGGTCAATATTCATGGCTATGGCAGAAATGGTCATTCGAAACAAAAAAAGTCAAGTAAACATGGGCTCTAAAACGCATACTTTAAGAGCAATGAGCAATTCCTGATCTTCGAGACTGTAAAAAAAATCTCTTCTACTGCAAGTTCTTTGTTTTCCATATTTTGGGGAGTGCTAGTATGGACCAAAACAACAAAAAAAGTCTAGTAAACATTGTCTCTAAAATGCATACCTCAAGAACTATGAGCACTTGTTCATCTTCGCTACTTTGACATACAACTCTTCTAATGAACAAGTGCTCGTAACTTTTAAGGTATGCATTTTAGAGTACTTTTTTACTGGAAGTTTTTTGTTGTTTTGGTCCATACTACCAATTTCCAAAATATCGTACATAAAGAGCTTGCAGTAGAAGAGATCTGCTTCACAGTATCGAGGATCAAGAATTTCTCATAGCTCTTAGGTATGCGTTTTAGAGCCTACATATCTTGACTCTTATGTTTCTAATGATCATTCCTGTCATATGCCTGAATATTGATTATAAGTTTTGAAACACCCTGCAAGTAACCAAAATAGTGTCATATAAACTTCGTGATTTGTGAGGACCAAGCATTGTATAAACTGTGGAGTAAATCTAGGAAATAGCCCCTGAGTGTGATTTGGCAACCGTTAAACTAAAAAATAGTTATTCAAAATGCCTGTATCAATGAAGACAATAAGTTTCTAAAATCTTGGAAGAATGGCGTGTCTGCAGGTGTTGGTTAGTTCGCCATTGCAGACACCATATTTGTCTCCGAGTGCTATTTCTTTTATAAATGTGTTTGTGGTCCCTGATTTATCCCTGCATGAAATCTATTGTTGGCTCGAACATTTGGGTTTCGTTTTCCTTGTATTTAACTATTGTCACAGCTCTAATGCCACAACCTGCAGTGTAACATTCATACCCAGCTATATGATTCCAACTGACACTATACTGAAAGCTGTGTAAATATGTGGAATTTGTGGCATCCTGTGTGAATGGTAGCTCACGATGCCACTACACAAAACGACGAGCTGTGGGACTGGATTAATAGGCGTGTGTGAATATAAGCCTTACGACATTTTGCTTGCTCTGACAAATTGTTGAGTAGTCATGCAATCTTATGCATGTGTCCTTCCTGTACTAGTGTTAACTCCCAAAGTCTTCGTAGATGTTATTTTTGTCATTCATACTGTGCGATATTTTTCAAGAAATATTGCTGTCTAAAAGGAACTTCAATCAAGATTTATTGTGTGATACAGTTCTCAAATGATATGTATCCTGAATAAGTCTCTACATAATGTTCTAGAACTATCATAGGATGTAATTCTAGAAATACCCTTCCCTGTTCTGAAAATGTCATTCCTGACAGGTGAGGTTTCCTAAAAGAGTTATTCCATAATACATTAGTGAATGATATCATGCAGAATGCATAGATTTCTCTTGGCTGTAGTCATGTGTACCACAAATACAGGGTGCAATGGGTGTAACTGCAGATATAGCTTTGGTAGTTATTTTTTGAATCTCTGTGTGGTAATCTAATTTATTAGACAGAGTTCTTACGTTTTTGTCATATCTACAATAGAGCTCCAGAGCGCATGTCAATAGTCATTTGCTCGTTTATTTTGAAAACTAGTGACTGGTCATTGGCATCAGCCAGCCGGCCAGGCAGCAGCAGCTGGCTTAGTCATAAGTAGCAAGAGTGAAGTAACCGACATTGTGACATTTTGTGAGTTCCTAGCCAGGAGTGACTTATATAGTTCCATCTGTGTGCCTTGGTCTTCAGTTTTTTGAATTTCTGATAGTTAGTTTAATAGACTCGTTCTCACATTTTCGTTTCTGTCGAAAAATATACCGATTTAGTGACATATTACAAGTTTCTAATCAGGAGCGAATTATTTAGTCTCACCTGAGTGCTTTTCTAGTTTAGTTTTGAATTTCTACATGGTAATCTAATTTATTAGACATATTTCTTGTGGTTTCATCAGTGTCTACAGTAGAGGTCCAAAGTGTGTGTCAATAGTCCTTTGTTGTCTGTGTAGTGTAGCTTTCTACGGTCGTTTAGTATGGATAGGGACTGTGACTACTGTGTGTGGATGCACGCCAAGTTGGTGACACTTTGCTTTCAGCTCCAGGCTGTGATGGCTCCAGTTACACAGCTTGAGGCTGCAGTGGGTGAACGTCACTGTTGTGGGCTGGCGGTGGGGATCCAACGAAGGTCCAGCACGACTCACAAGTTCGCCAGTCAGTCTACACCAGCGGCCAGTCAACTTACTGCTCCCACTGAGGTTGACCTGCCATCTGTGGTCGAGTGGGAGATTGCCTCACGCTGTGGCAGGCAGTGAAAGACTTCCCAGGTGGCCGAACATAAGGCCATCCCAGTTAGTCTGACAAACAGGTTCCAGGTACCGTCTGTGGTTGACATTGACACTCAACCAGATGCAGTAACTTGTCCTGTCTCAGAGGAAACCTCTCAACCTGCAAGATCTGGACAGTCATAGAGGATGGGATTATTGGTAGTTGGGAGCTCCAATGTTAGATGTGTTATGGGCCCTCCTAGGGAAATAGCTGCCAAGGAGGGGAAGAAAGCTAATGTGCACTCTGTGTGCATATTGGGTGGAGTCATTCCAGACATGGAATGGATCCTACCAGATGCCATGAAGAGCACAGGGTACAGCCAACTGTAGGTGGTGGCTCACGTTGCTACCAATGATGTGGTTAGCTTTGGATCTGAAGAGATTCTCCCTGGTTTCGAGTGGCTATCAGAAGTGGTAAAGCCGCCAGACTTACTTGCGAGATGAAAGCAGAGCTCACCATTTGCAGCATGGTCGACAGGACAGATTGTGGACCTCTAGTACAGAGCTGAGTAGAGGGTCTGAATCAGAGACTCAAGACAGTTCTGCAACGTTGTAGGTTGCATATTTCTCGACTTGTACAATAGGGCGGTGGGGTTTCAGGTTCTGTTAAATAGGTCAGGAGTCCAAACACGCTGGAGGTGGCTATATGGGTAGCAGGGGCTGTGTGGTGTGGCATGAGCATTTTTTTTAGGTTAGAGGCTCTCAGGGAAACACAAAACGGGCATCAGTATTGAAGGGTGCAGCTTGAACACAGGAAGAACGAAGAGCTAGGAACGATTTGTGTAACAGCTGTAAACAGTGGTACCTGTGTTGGGAAAACGACAGAGCTCCAAGTGCCAATAGAAAGCACTGATCCTCAGGTCGTTACAGGCAATGGAAGATGGCTATAACCAGAGATCAGTTCAGCTGAAATTTTTGTGGAGGGCTTAACAGTGTTCAGAAAGGACAGGCTAAACACAGTTGGTGGCGGCGTCTTTGTTGCTGTTAGAACTAGTTTATCTTGTAGAGAAACTGAAGTAGATAGTTCCTATGAGTTAGTATGGGTAGAGGTCATTCATGAAAACTGGAATAAAATAATAATTGGATCCTTTTACCGATCTCCCAACTCAGATGATACAATTGCTGATAGGTTCAAATAAAACTTCAGTGTAATTTCAAACACATACCAGATTCATACAGTTATAGTTGGTGATGACATCAATTTACCCTCGAAATGTTGGTGAAAATACATGTTTAAATTTGGACATACACATGAAACATCATTAGAAATTGCGCTAAACATGTTCTCTGAAGTGGCTACGAAGGCTTTCCCGACGTAATAATTGATAATATTCTTCTCGGATATACAGCCGGATCATAACGTCTTCATGACACAATATTTCCGCGGTCCAACTGGCCGTCATCTTCAGGTGAGAGTACTGGTGCACGATCTCGCGGAAATATTGTGTCATGAAGACGTTATGATCCGGCTGCATACCCGAGAAGAATGTTATCATGTTCTCTGAAACTTATTTCGAGTAGTTAGTTCATGAGCTCACTCAAATAATAAACAGTTGTGGAAACACACTTCACACACCAACCTATCACGCCCGCATCACAGAGGACGGCGCTTCAGCGCTTGGAGACAGAGCGGAAAAGAAGCGTGGGGGGGGGGGGGGATGAGAACTGCGCATGTGTGGCAGCAAGAGAGCAGGCAAAGTCTATGTTGCCACGTTGCTGCTGAATATTGGGGGGGGGGTAATAGGATGGAATATATACTTAAAACTGATTAAAAATTTGCTGCTTAATTAAATAAAAGGGAAATTTTGAAAGAATAATTGAAAGAAATTGGAAGGTGCACATATCCTGAGTGAACTTTAACTGGCACTAATATCAACAGACCTTCAGTATTCAATACTTTTAAGATCAACATTCACCATTTAAATTTATGTACTTCTCGTTATCGCCATTGTGCATAGAGCTGTGCATAGAGCTTGAAAGAATAATTGAAAGAAATTGGAAGGTACACATATCCTGAGTGAACTTTAACTGGCACTAACATCAACAGACCTTCAGTATTCAATACTTTTAAGATCAACATTCACCATTTAAATTTATGTACTTCTCGTTATCGCCATTGTGCATAGAGCTGTGCATAGAGCTTGAAAGAATAATTGAAAGAAATTGGAAGGTACACATATCCTGAGTGAACTTTAACTGGCACTAACATCAACAGACCTTCAGTATTCAATACTTTTAAGATCAACATTCACCATTTAAATTTATGTACTTCTCGTTATCGCCATTGTGCATAGAGCTGGTTATGACGATCACCCCTTCGCTGCTCACACAATTTCCTCTTGTTTGCTTCGATCCTCTTCATGGAGGATTCTCGGTGCATCGAATGATGAACAGATTGTTTTTTTAATAAACATCATCTCCCAAATAACGTTTATAACACTTTCTTAATGTCCGATTAGAATACAGATTTTTGGACAATATTAATGAGGTGGAACTCTTCATTTGTATGCCCGCTACCACTTGTAAAGACAAACAGATTTTTTAACAATATTAGCTCAGCGGAACTCGTAATACGTCTGCCTACTATCACGTATAGCGACGAACAGATTTTTTAACAATAGTAACTCGGCGGAGCTTGTAATATGTGCGCCCACTATCATGTATAGAGACGAACAGATGAACAGATGAATATAAAGAAATTAAATAATTGAAGAGTATATATCTACTTGTTCTGTTTCTATGCCAATGTTATCTATGGTACAAAATTGTTATATATAACAAGGGAGAAAAGAAAAATAATATGATACATTACAATGCCTCCCCTCTGTGTACTAATGTCATATGGACATGTACAGTGTCTGAGCTTATTTCTCTTTGTAGGGGTTGATAACTCTCGCTGGTATGGGCATAGCCTTTATTTTTCAGCCATTGGAGTTATCCTATATGGATACTAATTTATATAGACATGTCAGCTCCCTTATCACATAATACATAAGTTTTCCTTAGTAAAAAAGTGCTTTCTGTAAGCGTATAGTCCCATTATTGTCAGTCAGTGTCTGGCTAGTGTTATAGCTTGCGAAGCATGTGCACACAGCTTGACAACTGTTACTGTCCCTGATCGCTTTCACGTGTTTACTACAAAGTCAGAGAGCCTGTGTTGTGCATTCACAGTCTTCCACAGATTCGTAAAGCTCGTGTTCAGCGGCGTGATCCTTTGTGAAATCTTCGATGCGGTGACAACTGGCTTCCATATCAGCTGCCCGAGGAATGTATTTCAGCTCGTCACTTCCACTTATTCAGTGGGGACACCAGCTGTACATCCGACGACAAAGTAAGTTTCTTGCCGCTTTTATGGCGTTGTCGAGCACAGAAAATTCATGCCTTTATGACGTTGTCGAGCACAGAAAATTTATGTTACACGAAATATTGTCATTCATAGTTCATCACGCGCACACCCACATATCCCACACGCACACTTAACACTTTGCAGGCAGATTTCGTATGTTTTTGCGCTTTGTTTTCGAGCGTCTTTCATACCATTACATTACACAAAATTACTGTAGTGTCATTTCCAAATACAATACACATAACAAAGAAATACAACTACAAGAATAAACTTATTGTATTCATTTGCTGACATGACATTTTTAGTTATTTTTAGTACATTTTATTAAATTATAACTTCGTTACATTGTTCATTTCCAATTATAAGAGTACATTTTTGCTCTCTTTTGGTTTTACATTCTTTACATAACATTCAGACAATCATAGATTCTTTTTTCCTTTACAGCATAAACTGACATACATTTTCATTTCAATGTACAGTGACTTCTTGTTGGAGCATATTTATCAAGTTCAAAGAATTAAAGACGTAAATAGTAGTCGCTACAACAGATTCTACTTGCTGCTTAAATAACTACATGTGCCTTTGCCTCTCTAGCATTCTCCAGGAAGGATTTATGCACTACAGGGTTGAGGAAATTTTACGGAAAGGCATTTATGTGCTCAGTTACGTCTCGTTGCTGGTTTTAACTGTGTTCCCAAGAACAAAATAGTTTGTTGTTTATAAACAAAACGCAAACCTGATGATACCAATCGTATCAAATGCGTATTCAGTGTTTAAAGTGCACATCAATATTTGCTTGTTATGTTCTTTGTATAAAGGGTAACCATTTGATGTGCTGAGGTATATAGAGTTGTGTCATAAATACTATACATCAGGTATAATGAGGGTAAAATAGTGTTTACATAAGTAATAAGTGTGCAAAAAAGTTCAATGTAAATCAGGCGTTTGGCGCTTTCATGAGTAGTCGATGCTCACAGTAGTTAGGTTTTGATCCCTTGATTATATGGTATTGCTCCACCTTAGTTCAGCATCGTTATATGTGACGTCCTGCAACTGTTTTTTGGAAGACATCATGTTTACTCCAGTGACCGTTTAACTTTTTATTTCCACTATTGCAATTACGGCCTTAGTCCATTATCAAGTGCAGGTGTTTTGGCTTTAAGCCACATCAACTTTATACACACTGACACATTTATATATCGTTGTCATTTGCTGTTATATACACTCGTAACGCTGTTAAGTAGTGCGAGCACAAATGTCCATACATCGTAAAACAGCACAGTCTGTACATACACTTGTTTGTTCCACCATCACTAGTAAATATAACGATATATGGACATGTGTGCTTGCACTACTTAGCAACAATACGAATGTATATAACAGCAAATTACAACGATATATAAATGTGTCAGTGTGTACAAAGTTGACATGGCTTAAAGCCAAAACATCTGCTCTTGATAATGGCTTAATGCCAAAACTGCAATAGTGGAAATAAAAAGTTTAACAATCACTGGTGTAAACATGATGTCTTTCAAAAAATTTTACAACTATGAATCCCAGTAATGAAAAGTTAATTCCTGCAACTGTATTCTTCCACATACTTTTTGACACTATCACATTCATACATATCTTAGACTTACAACTATTTTTACTTGTGGTACGGCCCTTTTTTATGTTTATATGGTACCTAACACTCGACAAGCATTTATCTTTCTTCACTTTAGGATGTGTCGCTGTATTGTTCCCTGGAAGAAAAAACTTACTACTAACATAAAACTAAATATTCATAGATAAGTGTACAGTGGCTCAATGGTCACTAAAACGTCTTTCATATATTCAACCATGTATTCATTTACTTCAGTGTGCAGTCAAGCTATCACAAACTCATTTAATGTCATGTGTGCATCTCTACTTACCTTGTATATCTGAAAGGTAAAGTGTATTATAAGCATGGTGTGACCTCTTATTCAGTTTGCCACTTATTTTGTACTCGCTTGTTTACCTGCAGCATGAGTTTTCTGGTCCCTCAAATATAATTAGCGCATATAGTTACAATACTTAAATTTGTAAATATGTAGATGTCACGTACATAGTGTAACTTCAGTAAATATTTCGTAGTTTAGGATCCATTTCCGTGTATATAATCCCTTAGCTTATCTTTGTGTGTATTGTGTAGATAATCGTATGTGTAGTATAGACTCACCCTTAATTTTATATGTCCCAGTTTATGCAACAGGCTTTAAAAATGCTAGTGCAGGCTGTAGCTCATATAGTTTGTTTGTTTTTGATGCTCCAACACTTTCAGCTGTGTCTGGCGCGCACGCGCCTGTGGTTGGTTGACTAGCTTTTTCCCCAATGCGCATGTGCTGCGTCACTATGTTATCACTAACGTCGCGGCGAGTTGTGTATTGCAGTTGCCACTGCCGTGTGTTTCACAAGTACTATTATTGATTTACAACTGGACTATGTGCAAGGTGAAGCATAGTGTTAAATGTATCATCATCTCTCGACACATTGAAGTAAAATTCTTCCTTGCTACAACCACTCATCATTTACACATTTGACATTTAAGACAAAAAAAACTTTTCCTTATTAATTAACAACATAAATTCTGTAATGCCATTTTCCAGCATCCTAAATCTAATACTATTATACACATGTATAACTTAGTGGATATACCTACCCTGAACGTATCTGATAAAGCAAGTGTTGATCGAGCTAGTACTCTCGTTCCCCTCCATGGTCACAGAACGGGAGCCTACTGTGACCGTTTCAAGTTTTCCGGCGTCGCGGTGGCATCAGTCTCTGGGTTAGTCGTAACTTCCACTATGTGGACTGTTGGTGTTTGGTTTCACCAACTAGTATTCTGAGAAGCTCTCGACTGAAATTCTCTTTCCTCTGCGCATTATTCAGCATATGTGTGTTACTTTTCTGCGCAAATTCCACTGTCTGTGGGTTAGTTGGTTTTGCGTTTGCCAAACGATCGGCTGATTAATGCTGGTATCTGGTGTCTGTACATATTGTACAGGTTGGCATATGTACTCGCCCGTTGTAGCAGTTTTTGCCAAATCTTTGCCCATTTCTTTTATATCCACCTTTGTTTTATGGCTTTCTCCATTGCCATTGTGATTACCATTACCATTAGTCTGTGTTGGGTAAAGTTGCCATCTGTGTTGTACTACGAATTCGTTGTTTACTTGTTGGTCTGTAAATCTCTGTGTCACTATCGGCATATTAACAGGCTTCCATTGTACTGGTCTCTCTTTGTATATTAAATCTATTGAGTCCAGTTGAAATAGAAAGTATTACATGTCATGTTCCGGGATGGTAATACGTTTTTCCCTAATGTGGGCAGGAAGACGGCTCTTTAAAATTTTCAGCACATCTACTTGAGATACCGGGTTCTCCAGTATCTGGTTTTATTCAAATATTTTTCAAAATAGCCCCTTAAGCATCCATACTTGCTATTGAATGGAGCTGTATTGAATACTTCACGCCTGAGCCTCTGTTGTACAACCTCAGACCAGTCCTTATCCAGGAATGCTCTCTTACACTGTTCATAATAATGGCAACGTTCTACCATGTCCGTAGCCCATAGCTGAATGTCACCCTGTGTGTATCTGACAAAAAATCTAATTTTCTGGGCTTCGTTCCAGGTACGAGGTAAAACATGTCGAAATGTTCTAATAAAGACCACAGAGTGTATTTTTTTCTCTTCAGGAGTAAATATCGGAAGTTGTTGATGGCAAAGTAATCCCTCATCTGCAAGTAATGTTGACAAATACGCCATGCTGTCAGTGACAGGCGTGTTTATGTTCGCTTGTGGGGTAGCGTGTGGAAACTGCACTTGCTCGACAGGTGCAACTGCTGGCAAGTGTTGTTGCATTGTTGCAACCTTCGCTATTTTCCTTCGATGGGCTAGCCTCGTATTGTGGGTAACCAGTAAACGCATCTAACTTCTCTAAAAGCATACATTTGCTTTCTGTCATATGTTATTTTGGAATGTCAGTAGTTTTAGCAACACTGCCTCGTAATCTTCGACTGCTTCCTTTAAACCTAAGTCTATTTTAGCTAGAAGTTGACTTTCTTTCTCTTTTAGAGCTTCTTTTACAGTATCTACATAAATTTTGCAATCTGACACTACCTTTTAAGCAAGGATGCTGCACTTATCCAACATCCCAGCTTCAGCCTATTCAGTTATTTCCCTCACATTTGCACATAACTTATCTCTCTGTTTTTTTGGCAAATTCTGACTCTAAACTTAACTAATCTACTCTTAGATTCAATTTGTGTATTTCTGTAGGTAGCTTTTTGCATACGTCTTGCAGCTCGCTGACCGCGTTCGTCACATTTTTTACCTGCGCATCCACTTGGAATTGAGTCTCTTGAATTTGAGAATATGCTTCACTAAGGTTTTGTAACTCACCTGCAAGCTATTCCTGTTTATAATCTGCAGATGTTATCTTTTCCATTAACGTATGTATATTGCGACATGTCGGTAACTATTTCTTGTTTTAGTTGTTTACCGAGCTCTGTGAACTTACTAGATAATTCGTCAGATAATTCAGTGCGTATAGTTTTGCTCACCTCACCGAACTGTTGACTAATACTATTCTTGAAGTCATTAAATACCTGATTTTGCTGTGCTAACTATTGTTATTAGTTGCATGTGCCGTGTCAAAGTGTGTGTTTCACTAGTATTTGCATTGCTTTTGTGAACTGTTTCCTGTGTTTGCGTTCGCGACGTCGTGAGCAAATAATCAAAGGAATTTTCGTTGTCGCGCTCTTTCATTATTTGAAAAAAAAAGTTTCCCGGTGAGACCTGAGAAATTGTCTTATCGAGCGTCATAAAAGTGACATCATGATTAGTTATATTACCAATGTTGTCATTTTTTTAATAGTGGGACATTAACAAGCTTCCATTGTACTGGTCTCTCTTCGTATATTATATCTATTGAGTCTAGTAGAAATAGAAAGTATTCGGTGTCAGTTCCGAAATGGTAATACGTGTTTCCCTAATGTGGGCAAGAAGACGTCTCTTTAAAATTTTCAGCACATCTACTTGAGATACCAGGTTCTCCAGTATCTGGTTTTATTCAAATATTTTTCAAAATAGCCCCTTAAGCATCCATACTTGCTATTTAATGGAGCTGTGTTGAATACTTCACGTCTGAGCCTCTGCTGTACAACCTCAGACCAATACTTATCCAGAAAAGCTCTCTCAAACTGTTCATAATAGTGACAACGTTTTGCCATGTCCGTACCCTGCTTTCATTATTTGAAAAAAAAGTTTCCTGGTGAGACCTTAGAAATTGTCTCATTGAGCATCATAAAAGTGACATCGTGATTAGTTATATTACCAATGTCATCATTTTTTAATAGTGGAACTCCAACCTGGTTGTTTTGGTATCCATCGGCCAGTTCACGAGTTGGCGCGTTACTTTCAACTGTTCCCAAGCTCGGATTTCCGACATCTTGGCATATTGCATTTTGAAATAAGTTTTCGACAATGGCCATTTCCTTTGACTCCATTGTGAACAGTGTTTAACAAAATTATGTAAGAAATGATTTTCAAAAACGAAATTTTTCTTGTATCGGTACTTTTCAATTAAAGCAGTTGTATATGCATATTCATTAATGAACCTGATTATTCTCTAATACTTACTGATTTTGAATGAATTATTTTGCACTTTGATGTTGACTTTACACAAATTTTTGTCTCTCCTATAGAAATGCACTTTTCGCAAAGGATATTAATTGTAAGGAACAAAGATTATCTAGTTCGAGAGAGACGGCACCAAGCGCGGCCATATAACCATACAGCTTAGCAGCTTCCTACCTGAACTGCTGAAATCCGGATTCCCAGTGTGTCTCGTTGTAGACAGAATTTAATTTTAATTTGCTCCTTCAAGTCGTTAATAGTCCCAATCTCAGGGACATATAACAAATGCAAGAAGGGCCCCATTCGTTTCTTGTAATGAAAAAATGGATCATTTATCTCAAAAAAATTTTATCTCAACAACTGAAAAGTCTTTTCATATTCTGGTTGGCGCCATCCTTTGGATGGTCGCCATTGAATACTGGTGGTGGGAAATAAGATTTAATACATATTAGAAACTGATTAAAAATTTGCTGCTTAAATAATTAAAAGGGAAATTTTGGAAGAATAATTGAAAGAAATTGGAAGGTACACACATCCTGAGTGAACTTTAACTGCCACTAATATCAACAGACCTTCAATATTCAATACATTCAAGATCAACACTCACCATTTAAATTTACATACTTTTCGCCATCGCCATTGTGCATAGAGCTGGTTATGACGATCACCCATCTGCTGCTTACACAATTTCCTCTTGTTTGATTCGATCCTCTTCATGGAGGATTCTCGGCTCGTCGCGGAATGATAAACAGATTTTTCTAAATAAACTTCACCTCCAAAATAACGTTTATAACACTTCCTTAATTTCCAAGTAGAATACACATTTTTGAACAATATTCATGCGGCGGAGCTCTTCATAAGTCTGCCTGCTACCACTTATACAGACCAACAGATTTTTTAACAATATTAATTTGGCAGAACTCATGATACATCCGCCTTCTATCACGTATAGAGATGTACAGATGAATATAAAGAAATGAACAAACTGAAGGGCATATCTCTACTTATTTTATTTCTATGCCAATGTTATGTATGGTACAAAATTATTAATTTGTATTTGCCAAAAATAAATATATGACAATCAATAACTTTCCATTATTGTTCCTGTTATTAATCCAACAAGAAAGGTTTGAAGAATAATGAAAAGCATTATTGATATTGGATGTCTTAATTTAATAAACTTAATATTTATTACATTTGATAGTGATATAATTATTATTTTGATCATTTCAGGGGTTCGTTTATTAAAATATATGTTTTGGGGACTGATGATGGAAAGGTTTTCCACACTTGATGTTTTAAAAGTGGGGCTAGACTTATTTCCAGTTTACAAGGCCAGTGTTTTTTAAACTATTAAAACTAATGTTTATATTCTCTGTTTTTGTTCTGTAAGTTTTTCTTTGTTTTTTTCTAGAACTACAATTTTAATTTTGGGTATTTATTATTTAATAATTCATATAGAGTTTTTGTTGAGTGACAATGTTTTCATTTAAATGGTTCTATTGTTGTGATAACTTTAATTTTAGATTGAATGTCTAAAAGAATGAGGGAGAAAAGAAAAGAAATATTAATAATAATAATAATATGATACATTACACTGTGGACAACAGTCACTCAGTTTCCATATGCTACATTGTTTTTTACATTCAAATCTATGAGGGGAATAATAAATAGTAAAACCAGTTTCGGTCAATCGTCATGAGAGAAATATTAATTCACGTCTTGTCGATGTTGCATCCACTGCTCCACAGATTTAAGCCCGTATTACACGATGTGCCTAAACTGTATACCTCTGCACCAGCACCCCTAAGGTGCATACCTGTAACTACAGACTGATTCACTTCTGACCTATTACACCAGCCACGCAGGATATACCTAGTGTGCATGCGCAGCAGCAGACAATATGCCCGACCAGTAGACGATACGCGCAAAAAGAAAATAAAACTGTCTGATGTCTTGTAAAATCGTTCGTTTCACCGAGCGCAACTCAAGGGCGACTGTATGATATACTGGAGCGTGATACGTTCAAATTACGTAGGTTGGAACTGAAATAGTGGCAACACTGCTGTGGAGACACTATGCAATGGTATCTACCATTGTTGGTGATAGCACACGTTGTTGACACACCTGCCTTAGGCCAGTATTACACAATTAAATTTCTTTGTGAAAGATTTGATCAAAGTTGTGATCAAATATTCCGTCAAATATATTTGACAAAGATCTTTGACGTAGGGCTAGAAGCGGTATTACACTGTCATCATATTTTTCGTCAAAGTTCAAAATGGCGGACAACAACAACTTGTTAGTAACTACAGCAGTTGCATGTACCACAATTTCACTGTGTGCACATGTGGAAGAGAAGGGATGGGGGGGGGGGGGAAGGAAACATACCTGGGTGAAGCCGAAGGTTTTACGAATACAGGATAAAAGCATTCAACAAAACTTCTTACGTGAGCTTATAGTGGAGGACGTCAAGTCGTACATCTATTACTTAAGAATGGATGAGCATACATTTCTGTATGTGCTCAGTGAAGTGTATCCTCATATCACAAAGCACAATATTCACTTAAGAACTGCTACATCTGCAGAAGACAGGCTCACTGTAACACTCCCATTCCTTGCTACAGGAGAGGGTTGGGTTACGTTAGGTTAGGTTAGGTCAGGTAAGATCAGGTCAGGTCTCCAATCTTCTTAATCTATTTTTGTATTCAGGGTGCCACAGACCATACTTATTGAATATCTAGGGTGACCAGATGCAATTGTTTAAAAAGGAGGACAAACATCTTCAAAAAGGAGGAAAAAGGAAGAAAAAAAGAGGACACATCAAACAGGTCAACTGCAGATGAAGGTACCACCCGTCAGCTTTGGACAAGTCACGTGACTGCCGGGAATTACCGGGAAAACTAGTAGTTAATTGTTACTGATGGTCAGGTGGTGGTTAACTAAGCAATATAAAAAAAATTAAAAACACTGATTGTGGTGACAGTGTGGCGTCAATTGTTTTGTTATGTCAACAACACAGAATTGTTTACAAAGGGAAAAACGTAAGACCATTCACCTTCCTTCATACGACGCACCACTACCAACATCTACAATTCAAGCAGCAGCTGACGACATGTAAACTGCACTTTAACCTTCCGAATACAAATAAATTGAATGACTATGAAACAATGAAATAAAACCATGACAGTTAATCTGTTGAGTTATTTCTTACCTTCATTGGCCACTGAGACGTACGTTCCAGCTCCACATATCTTACATTCCGCTTCAGATTCATTTCCCCCTTTCTTAAAGCCGGATATTTGCACGAAAGGACATCAGAAAATGTACGCTTTCGTTTAGGCATAGCCAAATATTTTACGTAACTCACTCGGTTAATAATTACACTCACAAATCACACGTGCACTACAGGAAGCCAAGCCAATAGAAAGCGAAGATACGAAACGAAAATTTAAATAATCGACATTTGCATTCGCTTATAGGTAGATCAACGATAACATCGACGATCCTGGTGCTACCTACTAACACCGCCTTCATGCGTGTTTATCACAAAGGCTGTGCCAATAGTTAAAGTATTTAAGAAAAGAGCAATAGAATGGGACGTATTGTAAATTTAACTGTATTACGCTCAACTTTGCGAAAAAGCCAGACACTGTAAAAATCCGCCTGGACCCCGGACAAAGAGCTAAAAAGGAGGACATGTCCGGATTAATACGGACGTCTGGTCACCCTAAGATGAGAATATGTCACAACGAGTATAAGTAGTAGTGACCGAGCATTAATTTCTCTGTCGTCTTCTTGGAGTTACATGGGTAGGAAGAGCCTGTGACGTTATATTGTTTGCTTGTGTAGCATTCTTTTGTCAAGACTAAGAGAAGGACGCCATTAGGTACTGTTTTGTAAAGGTGTGTAATAATTTAATCTGTCTAAATGTGTTGAATAGAGTTACTTAGTGAAAACTTGCATTATGATTTGTAATAAACTTGCATGGTATTTTATCCCATCCTTTTAAGACATTTTCACCTATTTAAGTATTATTCGTGGTGCAGATATGCACTGCGAACTAACGAGCCGCTGCCGCGGTGCATTCAAACGGCATTAAATGAAAGTAATCATACCGCAAAGAAGCGGACAGGTAACAGTGAACTAAAATTATTTCTTTCATCTTTCGGAATTGCAGGGCAGAGCAGCAGATTTTATTATGTGTTTTACAGGTGGACGCGGGCTGCGGATGGTATATTATTAACAGTGCAAAAAGGTAATTTACCTTCATAACATAAAAGAAATCTTGCTGTGCGTAGCTCTGGTCTGGGAAACATTATAGTAAAAACATCTTTTTCTCTGATAATAGTCTCATGTTCTCGTGTTAGGCGTGGTACTTATCGGTGTTTTATTGTTAACAAAAATCCACTGCAAAATTTTGATATTGAACAAAAATTGCGTACTGTAACATCACTATTGATAACGAAATAATTTTCAGTAACGATTCAATAACTGTAAAGTAAGGAAGATATGTTGAACTTTATAGCGAGTTACAGTAACGAAACAATGTTCCTTTAATAGAAAGCCAGATACAGAATAATAAGAACATAATATATTTTGTTTTGTTGAAAATTAATGATCCAAAGAAACTCACAGCATAGCATCCCTAAAAAGTATTTCACGGCTCTTTTCATAGCAACATATTTTATATTATATATTAGTTGTTACGTGAGCAATAACAAAGCAAAGAGACGGCGAAACTGTCGCCCAAAAGCGTGGGGCAGAATTTGCAGTGGCCACGAAAATAAGAACTGTTTTATATATATATATATATATATATATATATATATATATATATATATATATATATATATATATATATATATATATATATATATATATAATGAAACAAAACACATAAAACAGTTGTTATTTTCGTGGCCACTGCAAATATATATATTTCTTTCATGAAAAAACGCACCACTGCAAGCGAGTCAGAGGAAAAGATCCTGATAGTAGTGAGAAACTGTAACAGCTACATAATCCAGGGGCAGCCGAACCCCGAAATCAGAAAACTAAAGGTAAGACTACAGTGTAGTTGTCCTGTTCGTAGAAGCTTAACTCCAGTGAAGTGATCTCATATCGCCAGTGGTGTGCGTAGTTTAGCGTTAGTATTTATGACAGGGCAAAATTGAGTGTAGATAGTAATTTTTAGTGTTCAGTGTATTGTAGATAAATTACCATATTTTGTATGCTAGTGGCAAAACTGACAGATCCTGTGTTCGAGTAGGTAATTTATGAATATGGTTAAATTGCGTAGTCAACGTCCGAGCAATATGGATACTGAGGAACAGCCATTAGCTAGTGAAGGAAATGTAGAAACGGGTGCATTAAGCAGTACAAGTACTCTCTTTGAGGATATACCATGTGAAAATGTGGAGGCGGGGGCACAGAAGTGGTGCCACCGCCCACCAGTGCTCAAGGAGATGTAGGTAAAGAAATTGCACCGACCCCAGAAAAGCAGGAGCCAGAGAGTGGTAATCTGCCTGGTGTGTATTCACTTCAGGCAATATTAGAGCGCGTGCTGGATTACCAGTGAAAATTTGCGCAACAACAAACCGAAAAGGACGAAAAAATTGAGAGCTTTCTCGCACAGCAAGCTGAGCGAGATCGCCAGCTAACAGAAAATTTCCTTGACCAGCAAGCTGAGCGAGATCGTCAGCTAGAGGAAAGGTTTCTGCCCAGCAGGCTGAGCGGGATCGCCAGTAAGCTGAACGGGATCGCCAGCATGCCGAGCGTGACCAGCAACTTGTGCAATCGTTAGAAATTATGAAAAGAGAGATTGCCTGTATGAAACAGAATTATGAATCGATACCTAAGGCTGTGCAGGAGTTGACTGTACAGGTCATCAACCTGCAAGCAGCAAACACTAACATTGTAGACAAGACGGGTGTCTTGGCCAGCTGATTAGAAAAGCTAGAAATAAATTCCACACAGCTTGTAGAGCAGAAGTGGAACAAACAAGCGACTAAAATTGAAACCGAATTCAACTCATGGCTAGAAGCGAAGGAGAGCGAGATGACAAAAATATTGATTCTAAGGTACAAGCAGCCATGACTGACAGAGATTCCGAATCGTTCAGTACTGCAGTAAATAGTCAAGTACAGAACGACGTGCAAACCATCAAGCAAATACTCAATGAGGATATTCCGCAGTGGCAAGTGAATATCACCAAACGGATATCTGACTTGGAAAAGGGTTTAGCACAGAGCAGCAAACATCTAGAACATGAAACTATGTCGCCAACAGCCAATGTTTTTGGCAACTCACAAACTTATGCGCGACGCAACAATGGTGAATCTTTAGGCGATAATGCGAAGAGCTGTAGCTTCGGTTCAGAACAGACAGCAGGCAGTTTCAAACGTTTACTACTGAACGGTAGTCAGTACACCCAGTAGTATTCATAAAAAGCTTTAAAAATATCTTGCCTAGTGTGTGGAACGAAGCACAGAAAATTCAATACGTAGGCCTAATGTCATACATACAGCGTGATGCAGTATTGTGGGCTACGGAAGTAGCAGACAGCTGCATGACGTATGAACAGTTCGAAAGGGCGTTTTTGTCGAAGTACTGGTCGCCTTGTATACAAGAGCGGCTCAGAAAAGAAGTATACAATCCCGAACCGTACTCAGCCCGTCTTGGGAATCTGAGACGGTGTTACGAGAAGTATATAAACAAGACGCGCTACTGGGATGAGCCTATCTTACCAAGAGACATAATAAGACTCCTAAAATCACATTTACCCATTCATATCAAAGAGAAACTAATACATGTACCAGAGAACGACATGGAACATTTCCTGCCTGTGCTAGATTCAATAGACGTAATCCAGGAAGACGCAAAAGCAGCGTGTGATCACTCACGGAACAATGGATCAGGGTGTAAAAATAGCAGGAATAATAGTGTACAAAACCACAACCATGGAAATGGTGGGCCGGCCGGAGTAGCCGGCGGTTCTAGGCGCTGCAGTCTGGAGCCGAGCGACCGCTACGGTCGCAGGTTCGAATCCTGCCTGGGCCATGGATGTGTGTGATGTCCTTAGGTTAGTTAGGTTTAATTAGTTCTAAGTTCTAGGCGACCGATGACCTCAGAAGTTAAGTCGCATAGTGCTCAGAGCCATTTGAACCATTTTTTTGGAAATGGTGGGGGCGGTAACAAGCGGCAAGAGCACTCGCAAAATGGCAATAATGGTAGAAGTCAGAACGGCTATCGGCAGCAGTCCCATAATAAAAAGCGTCGATTTGATGACCGGTACGATTCCGGACGGCCCGGGACCAACCGCTGGAAAAATGCGCGAGGTCAGTGGCATAGTAATTACAGCGACAGTAAGAGCAATTGGAATCAGAATCCCCGACCAAGCCCAGAACGGCAAGGTAATGACCGGTACGATAACAACAGACCACCGCTGCAAAACGCGCTTATTGAGCAGTCGTGGCGGCCTACAAATCAAAACGTACGCATAGTAGAGGTCGCGGAGAATAGCCGTCCAAGTACCTCGCAAGCAAGCCATCCAACAAACTAGAATCGGCCACGATATGCTCTCCGTCGCTGGCCGAGGGGTGGAGTGCGAGCAACACGAATGACAATAATATGCCTGGAATACATATGCTGCGATACAATGACGGAGTCAGTATGGAGCAAGATCTACTGGCCGAACCCCATGAATGTAATACAGATAGCTATGAAAAATCCGCCTCGATTGCACAAACTACCTGGTGTATACCTAGGTTTCAGTATGGGTAACCACGCCTTCTTCAGAACAAATATAAAACAGCTTCCCTAAATAGGGATAGTCAAAGGCTAAAATCAACACCTACAGCGGCAAGACCCCATGGAAATTTTTACAAATACACGGTACATATGTACCAAGTCAATAATGTTACTTATCCGAACCCTGTGTCTGCTGCCTCGCCCCATCCAACGGACGATGGTCACAGGCTATTTAGGGAAGCTGTTTTATATTTGTTCTGAAGAAGGCGTGGTTACCCACGCTGAAACCTAGGTAAACACCAGGTAGTTTGTGCAACCGAGGCGGATTTTTCATAATTATTTTAATACAGGTAGCAACGAAAATGTGCAAACCATAATAGGATCGAAAATCAATGATGTTGCAGTGAATATAATCATAGACACAGGTGCCTCAGTGAGTGTAATGGGTACAGAATTGTTTAAATCGCTGGGGAAGGGACGTAGCATACCGACTTTCCCAGTTAATAAGTGCACAGAGCCAATTAGTTAAGCACCAAGTGCAGGTGGAGATTTGTGAGGAGGGCGAAGCCATAGTGAGCTCGTTCCTCATTGTTAAAGGGTTAAAGGTGGCCTGCATTCTGGGAGTAGATTTTCTCTGTGAGAGAGACACAGTGATCGACCTCTCCTTGGGAAAACTAAGCATAGTTAATAAAGGTAGGAGGATTGAGTTGTCTATGATGAAGTCGAAGGAGGTACTTTTGCCATGTTCCAACCGAATTAATATCAAATGTAGGAACCCCTGGGTACTACACCTAGATGATTATTCACATGTGACAGATCTTTATTATCCTAGAATGGAAGATAGAAATTTTGAAACAAATGTTGATGCATTTCAAACCAAAGTACAGGAATCTGAAAGTTTAAGTAACGTACAAAAGCAACAGTTAACGCAGATGCTATCGGAATATACCAGGTATTTACCGACCGACCAGGAATAATCAAGGGGTACCACTGTCACGTAGAGGTGATGCCCCACAAAACGTACTGTCGCGCATCTTACTCCATCCCTTGGTCGAGGACGGAAGTAGTGGCTAAAGAGATTCGGAAGATTTTAGAGTGGGGCAATGAAATTATTTATTCAATGACCTGTCAGATGTAAATAGTAGCAGTAATAAGACTTCAATTGTGTTTTAGAGTATAAGTATGTTAGCTTTAAGAAAGAATTTGTGTGTATTTATAATTTTGAGAAAGCAAAATATTTGATAGATATGTATAACATGAAAGTAGAATCAATAAACTGGGCAATAACATGCAAATTGAAGATTTTGTTTACAGACAATTAGTGTCAGTAAAATACTATTTGCTCATCAAGCAATGAACATTCTTTTCGTTGACAAGATAATGAATAATTTCTTGAATCATTTTTCATTTGTAGTAAGTATGTACAATTAATGATGAGATTTCATACAGTAATGTAACAGGTGTAATTGTGTTAGAATTAAGGAACCCTGAGAGAGTCTCTACTGGACAAAAAATGACTTTGTACTACAAAACAATTAGGCCCTATGTGATATTATGTTACTGTCAATAGTGATCTGAGAACTACACTGGAGCAGAATTCAATCAAAGACAAACCCGTTCCGTGTAACCTACACTTTGCATGTATCGATGCTTCAATTGAAGCCCGTGTACTTGGTACATGTTCCTTCAATATTAATTACGCGTCACGCGAATCAAGTCCATCTACGCGGAAACTACACTGTAGTCCTGTAGGACAGATCATTAAAAAAAATTCTAAAACTAAATGAAGTATTTATTGAGCAATATGCCCAGGTCCAGCTGTCATGCACATGGTAAAATCTGTATGCTAGATGGGTGATAACCTGGGAAGCTACACCGAAAAAGGAAAAGAAAACTATGACCCAAAAGTCACACACCTTTAAATAATTACAAAAAGCCATATGCCTAGTAACAATACTAAAAGTGTGTAATGAGCAGGGTAAACACAATGGACTCAATATAGATGAGAGTGATTATGCAAAGAACAGTTGATATGCATTAAAAACAAACTGTGTGCATAAACAATGTAGGAAAGGATGAAATATTGTGTGCAGCAGGGACAGAAAATGACTGTTGAATCTGCACCAATATACAGGGTGAGTCACCTAACATTACCGCTGGATATATTTCGTAAACCACATCAAATACTGACGAATCGATTCCACAGACCGAACGTGAGGAGAGGGGCTAGTGTAATTGGTTAATACAAACCATAAAAAAATGCACGGAAGTATGTTTTTTAACACAAACCTACGTTTTTTTAAATGGAACCCCGTTAGTTTTGTTAGCACATCTGAACATATAAACAAATACGTAATCAGTGCCGTTTGTTGCATTGTAAAATGTTAATTAGATCCGGAGATATTGTAACCTAAAGTTGACGCTTGAGTACCACTCCTCTGCTGTTCGATCGTGTGTATCGGAGAGCACCGAATTACGTAGGGATCCAAAGGGAACGGTGATGGACCTTAGGTACAGAAGAGACTGGAACAGCACATTACGTCCACATGCTAACACCTTTTTATTGGTCTTTTTCACTGACGCACATCTACATTACCATGAGGGGTGAGGTACACGTTCGACGGGCGTTTCATAGGACATGGAGGACGCATAAATTGGCCAGCCCGTTCTACTGATCTTACACCTCTGGACTTCTTTCTGTGGGGTATGTTAAAGGAGAATGTGTACCGTGATGTGCTTACAACCCCAGAGGATATGAAACAACGTATTGTGGCAGCCTGCGGCGACATTACACCAGATGTACTGCGGCGTGTACGACATTCATTACGCCAGAGATTGCAATTGTGTGCAGCAAATGATGGCCACCACATTGAACATCTATTGGCCTCACATGTTGGGACACACTCTATTCCACTCCGTAATTGAAAACGGAAACCAAGTGTGTACTTGTACCTCACCCCTCATGGTAATGTACATGTGCGTCAGTGAAAAAGACCAATAAAAAGGTGTTAGCATGTGGACGTAATGTGCTGTTCCAGTCTCTTCCGTACCTAAGGGTCATCGCCGTTCCCTTTGGATCCCTACGTAATTCGGTGCTCTCCGATACAAACGATCGAACAGCGGAGGAGTGGTACTCAAGCGTCAAATTTAGGTTACAATATCTCCGGATGTAATTAACATTTTACAATGCAACAAACGGCACTGATTACGTATTTGTTTATATGTTCAGATGTGCTAACAAAAATAACAGGGTTCCATTTAAAAAAACGTAGGTTTGTGTTAAAAAACATACTTCCGTGCATTTTTTTATGGTTTGTATTAACCAATTACACTAGCCCTCCTCACGTTCGGTCTGTGGAATCGATTCGTCAGTATTTGATGTGGTTTACGAAATATATCCAGCGGTAATGTTAGGTGACTCACCCTGTATACTTCGGAATAAGTCAAGTGTTGGGTGACTAACTGACATAATGCAGTGCTCAACGAACAATAAATTTATTGTGTATAAAAATGGTAGATAGTGATCCGTTCGGAGTCGATTAAAACAAACATCGCTCGACGAAAACATTTCGTGTGTGTGATCCGAAACATTTTCGCGTGTTGACAGACGCTCTGGCAGCGTATCGACCGTGAGAAGAAATGAAAGTGTGTAGTTCAACTTGCGTGTGACGAACCCTAAATACCAGTGTCACAGTGCGATTCAGTTGTGAAGCCACAAGAAACGCGTTATCACGCCAAAACATTCTGTGCAGACCAGCGAAACGACGGCCTACTGAACAATAAACGCTTTTAACCAAGTTGAATTTTCTTCCACAGCTAATAACCTGTATCCTTAAAGACAGTACACCGTTGTGGAATATTTGTTTCATGCGTTTTGACGGGGAGCCATGCGGAGAAGCAGAGAGGGGTGCGTGCCGCCCGCCAGCCGGTCGCGGGAAACAGCTACAACACGCCGACATTGGTGTATAGTTGGCGACTGCGCGGGCGCCACCCCAACCAACACCGACTCAAGGCTACGGCCACACGAGCGTTTTTTCCACGCGCGTTTCTGCCAGAATTCACGCAACACGCGCGGCCACATGGCCGCTTCTCTCACGCGGCGTGAAGCCCAGCGAAACGCCAGTAGTACTTTGGTGCAAGCTGTGACAACATCGACTGTGCGCAATTTAGTATCAACTATGAGCGGAAATACATTAAACAAGAACGCGGTTCTTGCAGTATGTGCTGCGTTAGTTGTACATAGACGTCGCAAACGACGGCAGGAAAAAAAAAAATACTGGTTTCACCCCATATTAAGCGACAGATCAACTAAAGGAAAGTTTGTGCTTCTACACAAAAAACTGAAGGCAAATCCAGACAAGTTCTTTGAATACTACAGGATGTCGGTTAACTCATTTGAAATGCTTCTGAATATGATTGGAGAAAAAATTTCTAAAAGGAACACGACATGTTATAAAACCAAAAATAAGACATGTGTGGCTACTTCTTTATGAAATACCTACTTTTTATAATATCGCACCACGCATTGTTAGATTGCATATGTTCTTTATTATGAAATACCTATTGAAATAATACCGCTCCACGCAGTGTTGCACATGTTGGCATCGCTACTTTTTCAGTTCGGTAATTGTCGGTAAACGTCGGAGGAAAGGGCTGAGGTTCCGGACTCTGACGCAGCGTGTCTCCCGCCCGTGTGGCCAGTGCCCAGCGTGAAAAACACGCAGAACGAATGCACCCGAGAGCGTTCGCTCAGCGTGAACGCCGAAGTTTGCGGGCCCGCGGCGTGCGAAAACGCCTCGTGTGGCCAGCCCCATTCAACACGCAGTGGTCTATTATGTCGGCGTGAACGCCGGCAGAAACGCGCGTGGAAAAAACGCTCGTGTGGCCGTAGCCAAAGGAATGCCTCGGCGCTTGTTCGTGACGTCACGTCACCTAGGCACGGCGAACGCCAGGCAGAAACGCCTGGGCGTGCTTATCGCTATAAATCTCTTATTTTTGGACAAAATGTTTGGTATTGTTTTGGATTCTGCAGTTTAATTTAGATGAAAGATTTTCTTACTGTCGTAAAGCTACAAATGAAGATCATAGTTCTGTATTACTGAATTCTCTTTTGAAAACTGTAGTTCACATACCTGAAAATAATTTCGAAAATAATGACTGATGTTGAACACTAATTCGATTGTATTAGAGCTCGTAACTTCGAATTTACACGTCGTACTATTATTTTCAGTGGAAATCTTTGCTAAAACCTGACTTGTCACAACACAGCTAACTGTATGATCTTTACTCTGAAAAGCAGTCTTTGCCTACATGCAGATCAAATAAATCGTTCCGTCGAGTAAATAAAAAATAATGTAGAAAACGCGATTTCGTCTATTCAAGTGTGAATACTAGTTGCTGAACTGACCAGTCAAAATTCGTTTACTACGTAAGACTGACGACACAAATCCAGTAGTGGTGCCTGGGTACAATATCGTACAGGTCTTCAAAAGGTATAAATAAAGAATAAAGAACTACAAAAACTGAAAACATGGAACACTATCGGATTTACTTACTTTGGAATATTTGGTTGGTGAAAATGCATCCCTGTGAATGGCGGCAATCCACTTGCGACGAAGGTCTTCGTCGTTAGGAAAAGAAAACACTTGGACCTTAGGTCCAATTGGACAATTCCCGTTGCAGCGAGGAACACAACACTTGTACACCATGGTGAAAACTCTCACTATAACTGCTGTAGTCGAAAAAACATAATAAGTAACACAAAAGGAACGGCACTGCACAACCAACACTACGATCATACGCCATGTGGCATGCCTAGGCGTTGTGACTTCACTAACGACTGATGTCGTAGCGCCAGGGCCTTCTACAGAGTCGGTGTTGCCCCAAAACGCCGTCGCTGTTACGGCGAGCAGGACGTCGACCCTAGTGGTCGTTGGCATGCCGCGTTCCAGACGACACTACGCAACAATTGCTTCGCGCCGCCAGCTCCGTACGAAATTCTCGACATTCAACCAAACATTACTAACTACGCTGTTAATGTACTAACGTGAAAATGATTTATTGGACACGAAATTACGTGACAAACATTTTTTCTTTAGTTTACTGTGCATAAAGTCAAAATACTAATTTATTAGATGATGTATGTTATATGTTTTCGTCATATTAGTGAAGCAGACTGACATGAATGCCATACCATGGTAGAACATTTGTCGTGAATAATTGTAGAGACAAGTCATTATACTGCTGTAAACCTATTTAATGATTGACTTTCTGTGTGACACAGAACACAAACTCAAACATTACCACGGATGTGGAAGTGTAGAAGGTACATTTTCAACAAGGGGTCTAAAAGTTTGTCATTTTGTCATAAATAACTTTTGTTTGATAACTTTTGTTATCTATGAACATTTGATAAATGCAAACCTTTTTTGATGAACAATCAGACTGCGTTTTACTGCAAACCAGGTGAGATGACCATGGCTCCGGCGCAGTTTTCCCAGGTTTCCTGACCGCACATGGCCCGAATGGGGGAGCCAGAAAACTGTAATGACCCTGGGACTAGGTTTACGGACACCTCGCAAAGTGTGAGGAAACCATAAACAGTGTAAATAAAACTATAGTGCAAAAGAGCAAACAAAGCGTAGTGAATATCGCAAATAAGGTGAGAAACAATTACGAAACGGACGTTAGTGGCAGCATATTGCCAAACATTCCTAACGTTAGTCAATTGCTGCCAGGAGTCATTGTAACATCTCCTGGCAAAACACATATTATATGTGGTAAAAAAGGAGAAAAGAATAATTGAACTGGATGATTGTAATTGCGTGGACAATGATTGTGTGAACTTTATGTAATAAAGAGAAACCATTATGTACCATGTTTTATACTTGTATAGAATTATGAACAGATTTTTTTAAAGATAATATCTGTGGCGGCGAGTACCGAAACCGCCACAGACGATACTTATTAAATATCTAGGGTGATCAGAAGCAATTTTTTAAAAAGGAGGACAAACAGGTTCAAAAAGGAGGACAAAGGTAGAAAAAAATGAGGACACATCAAATGGGTCAACTGCAGATAATGATACCACCCGTAAGCTTTGGACAAGTCACGTGAGATGTTTGTATTTTCCCACCTCCGCGTTGCAAATGTTTTGACTTACGAGTGAAATGCCCAGTCGATGTCCTGTTGTTTTCATGTCAATTCTACCAACAGTGAGAGTTGTTTAGTTCTTGGGGTGTTGTAAAATTCCTGGATTCGTCTCATCGCTGTGCAGCCTACGAAAAGGATTGTGGAAGACTCCCAAGTTAAATTCCAAAGTACAGTGCAGTTTTAACACCAATATATTTCCAGGACTCTGGTGTCCGAGCCTG